>NC_140585.1:657723230-660123230 GCF_964204655.1 Triturus cristatus | reverse complement strand
ATAGGTCCTTTTACTCATTGGGTGAGGCCCAGGCTTCCAAGATATTCAGTGTGTGCTCTTCAGTTAGGGTTGCCATGATTTGCTTTGTAGAAGTTTGAGTCTCTGAGTAGGATGCAATTGCTAGCATCAAGGGTGAGTGATGCAACAAAGTCTATAATGGTGTCTGTGAAGTTGGTCACTGTCCTGGTGGTTCGTGGATGACAGTTCCACAAAGGGTGAAGTTAGCTGTGACATGGAGCTTGAATGCAGATGTTCCATGATGGAGGATTAGGTGTACGTGGATGTGGTGCAACAAAATGGTGTTCTTTTGGATGATGGTGATTCCGCCTCTGGGCTTGAGAAGTTTGTCTTGCCTCCTTTTAGTCAAAAGGCTTGGCTGTTCCAGGGCATAAAAGACAGTTACAATGGTCAGTATTGCTAGTTAGCAGTGGTCCTGTCTGTGAGAAGCTGGCCTGATATATGCTGTCCACTAGTTCTAGTGGGCACCTTGTATCAGTCCAAACAACCCCTTATGGTGATAGGTTAAAGACAACCTTTATTGAAAGCTATCCTAGTGGTAGCTATGGGGAGCAGCCTTCAGGCTAAGTCTTGAAGGAATGTAAAGCAGCTTGTTTTACCAGTCTATAATCTCTTGAATGATCAAATGAAAAGACAACCACACCAGGTATATATTCAAAATATATGTATTTAAGATAAAACACACCCCTCTAGTCTCTTTATGAGACTGGAGTTTGAAGTACTTAGTTTACAAGATAGCAATCATCAGTAATAGCACGAATACACGTTTGGGCCCTAGGGGCGTACCAAACCATATACCAAAAAAGTGGTATAAGAACCACGACTGGAATAGACACTAGGCCTATAGCCTCTAGAATCGCTGGGACCCCAAGGAACCACCCAAGGTAGTGACACAGGGGACCCACGGGGACTGTATGCAGTGTGTAAACACAACCGCGGGTTCCCGTTATCTTCTATGGGCAATGTCGCGGTTGGAAATTTAAAGATTAGGGACTCTTCTAATCGAGTCAGGACCAAACCCTTTTGGACTTAGGAAATTCTAGGGCTAGCACCCACGTGAGCACCAGAGTACTCGAGTTACCTCACCCAGGGAAGCCGGGTGCACAGGTGTCGTTTGGTGTCGGGTCGCGTCGTCGATTCCAATAGAAGCCTGCAAAGAACTGCTGCTGCCATGAAGAGGAGAAGTGTCCGGAGAGATCCAAGCCTGGATCTAGGATGTAAGGAACCTGAAAGCAGAGGGGACAGAGTCTGGGTCACTAGCCAGTGAACGAGGGCAGGATGGACCAATGCCCACAGATGTCGGGTGCTTCAGGTGAGTTGATGGGTGTCTTGATGCTTCAGCCACAAGGTCCAGGAGTCGTCGACGAAGTCCACGAGCCAGATTGGAGCTGTCCTATGAAGTTTGTCAAGTGTTGCGGTGTCGGCGACCAGAATGGACCCAACAAGCCTTGGCAACGGCAAGTCACTGGAATTTAGAGAAAAGACTGCGGTGCAGACCAGCAAGGTCTGAGGGACTCACCGAGCAAGGGTAAGTCAGGACACATCTGGAGCAACCAGGAAAGCCCAAGCAGAAAAGGAGTTGCCTTCGTGGGCACCTGCTAGCCAACGGGCTAGTGATCGCAAAGGAGCCTCGAGCAGTCGCACTTGAAGCTGGCCCACGGGTCACTCGTGGAGTGGAGGCCAACTATCTTCAGTGCAGGAGGTCCTCAAGGCTGGGGCTACTCGAAGCCCAAAGCACAACTTCAAGGAGGACCAGGAAGATAGTGTCGCTGCAAAAGTTCACGATGTCCAGGGGTCACGGTTCCACATCACCAACGATAGCCATGGGCCTCAGCTTTGCTGTGGACTCAGGGTAGCCTCAGGGAAGTCTGAAAATCCATGTCTGGTGATGCAAAGACTTCAGTGTCTGTCAGGAGCTTCAGCGGTGCAGACAGGTGAGTTGCTTCTTTGGTGCCTGCCAAGCAGGGGAGTCACTCCTTGACCCCAAGGGAGAGTTCTTCCATCTTCTAGTCGTAATAGAAAGTTGAAGGTCCAGGATATATGTTGTAGAGTTTCGTCCAGGGTAATCTAAAGTCCTAGGGACTGGATTCCTATACTTATAGTAAGTTTAGGGGATGCACATACTCTAAGGCCCCACCTATGGGTGGTCTTGGAAAGTGGTTACACCCATTTCCTTTGTCCAGTTTCGCACCAGAGCAGGGGCAGGTAGCCCTTGCAACTGATTTGAACTGGACTATGCACAGGGACACCAAGTGTGCCCCCAGTGCAGGACTTCAAAGCACCAGAGAGTGCTCCCACCCAGCCCAATACACTTCTGCCTGTCTGGGGAGGTGGTGACACCTCCCCTCGACAGGAAACCTATTGTCCAGGCCTCCCCTGCCGGAGTTTCGGTCAGCAGCAGGAGGCCAGACCCGTGTCTGTGGCAGAGGCATCCATTTTGTTATGCCAGGGCTCAGGAAAGTCCTACCGGGTTTAGCCAGTATGAACATGTCTATCCGTCTAGAAGGATGAAATGCTACCCCCGTCTCCAGAATTGGCAGGGGTGGTAGTATTCCAAAGCATTTGACACCAAACACGACATGTTTTGATGCAGCCATTCCAAAGCTAGCATTTACTGCAAGGTTATAATGCACTTAAGAGTATATGGTATGGCTGTATCACAGAACAGCCATAAGGAAGTATTTCCAAAAGCTGCAGAGGGGCTCAGCTCATGCTTGGGCCCCCTCTCACACAAAACCAAGCACTCTGCCTTCAGGATTGTCAAGGCCTGCCATAGGAGTGGCTTATAGCTTTATATGTGTCTGTAAAGGGTAGTGATATAGGTAGCCTATACCACAGTAAGGGGTGCGAGCACACCCTTACCCAGGCTGCAGTAGCAGACCTGTGGGGTCATTTTGGAGTGCTTCCCAGGGGTGGCATAATATATGCTGCAGCCCCTGGTAGGCCTCTGAGGTACCTATGCCCTAGGTTCATAGTATACCATATACTAGGGGCTTATAAGGCACTCCAGAATCCAATTAGATATGTACCTAATGTACATACAAACCATTTTAGAGAGGAAGCAGCTAGGCTGTGGTCCTGATTAGCAGGGCCACAGCCAGTCTAAGGTCGAAAAACAGTGAAAACCAGCAAAAAGTGGGGGTACCCATGTGAAACAGATCCTACTCTCCTACACTGTCAAAATCAAATATCGAAGGTATAATAACCCAATCGCAACTGGAAACCCCTCAGTACAAGTTCCAGAGCATAAGTGGCAGTTACAAAGGTCTATGTTAGTGGTATTTATAGGAAAATTCCAAAGTATATTACCATATTAGGCAAACCCATCTGGAGGCCCCACAGTCAAGGTTACAGTAGATCGATTTCAGCCCAAACATTCAGTAAAGTCTTGGAAATGTCAATGGCAGGTATGCCTACAAAGTGTAACGTATAACTTATGCTCTGGCACTTGTACTGAGGGGATTCCAGTTGCGACTGGGTTATTATACCTCTGCTATTTGATTTCGACAGGACCACTGCTAACTAGTAATACTGACCGTTGTAACTGCCTTTCATCCCCTGGAACTCTCACTGAGGGGTTTCAAATAGGGATTAGGTTACTATACCCTTGTGATAAAATCTTGACAGGACAACTGCTAATTACCATTACTGCCCTGAAGAAGTTCTTTTGTAAAGAACGAAACACGTTGGCTGATTTTTGACTGCATGTTTTACTATAAGGAATAAAAGAAACTTAAAGGACTTCCTTATTAGCGTTTGGACTCTTTTCCTGGTGCACTTTCCATTCCTTCAAAATCTATTGTCTGGATTCCAGTGGAGCCCAACTGCGGCGGACTTTGGAAGTGCTGTGCACAGGACATTTACATTTATTAAACGGGGATTGAGGTGCTGAATTAAGGGTCAGCCACAGTTTTTGGAGTTTTGTAATGCACAAAAGGTGTGGCTGTGGTGATGTCAAGTGCTGATGCAGGGTCTAACCAGGTTTCTGTGAGGAAAAGCAGGTCAGGAGCATTGTTGTGCAACAGGTCCCAGATCTCTGTGGCATGTTTGGTGAGTGAGCGGGTGTAGAGGAGCATCCATGCAAGTGTGGAATGGGGAGTGGGGTGTTGGGTGCTGCTGGTGCAGTGAGTTTTGGGTGTAAATAAGTGCATGAAAATGTACAGGAAGCACAGGAGAATACTCCCTCAGTGTTGTGTGGTGTGTCAAGGCACCAGCATATGAAGCAGTGGCCAGGGTTGAGGGCGGCAAAGAGTTTTGCATAATGGAAGTGGTGGGAGGGTGGAGGACCGGGTTCCTGGTGGCTGAGAGTGGTTCGGCTACAGGTGACATTATGTCACTACAGCTATAGAGTGGGAATAAATATTGAAATATCACAAAACAAAAACTGTGAGGATAGGGGAACATGTTAGTATTAGACAGTGACTAAGTATCTACAGAGTCATTTCCTGGGTACCCTGAACGGGGTCAGTTAGAGTCACACATTGATGTGAGGTGAGGTGAGGTGAGGTCTATTGTTTCAAAAGACATATCACTTCAGCATTTGCTGTAATTGAACCATGGGTGATTGAGTGGGAGACAGGAGACATAAACATATACTTGCAATGAAGTAACCAAATCAAAGGATGTAATTTGGTATATAATGACAGATACATTAGACCTGTAACTTCACCCAATACAGCTTTTGTTGAGATATGCTGAACACTGGGGTCTTTATTGTTTTATAGTATTACATGTTCACTATTCTCACACGTATGCATTAGACAAGATGCATATATTAGTATCAATTGAAACGGACAGGTCATGGCTGGAGGCCAAGGGGCCGACAGCATATGAGTAGATGGCATGTTGGCCATGACAGTATTTTAAACCTAATCACTTACAATGTATTTATGTCACTTGCTGTCTTGAGCTACAACATTGAAAGATGCACACCTCTGGTGTGCCATTGATAGCAGTGAGACATGCCTGGCTGAATATGAAGATGCCTGTCCTGGTCGTGGTCCTGCTGCTTTAGGGCTGTTGCTGTTAGAGCAATCACCAATAACCTTTCCTTTAACCAGCTACTCTCATGTACCCCATTTTTTTTTTGCAATCTCCAACAGTGTGTATCTCCAACCCAATGCATTGGGATACACTGGTCCACTTCATGCGTCTTTCATCCATAACCAGATACTCCCTGCACATTTATTTCACTCTTTCATCCCTGCTTTCTTTTTGTCACTGTTTTTCTGACTTTCTATTAATCTCTATTTCCCCTTTATGTTATTCTCTCTCTTGCTCTGATTGAAAGTCTGATGAGAAAGAAAATTAGTGCTGGTCCCAAAAAATATGTGTTGGTGGTCCTGACCTACAGCCACCAAATTAAATTAAGCACTGCTCATAACATACATTTGCTTACATGGTGTGAAGTCTAGCTTTTATAGGAACTGGCTTTAACTATGAATAACCATTCTACAGCCTAATGTTCTGTCCCTACAGTACAGACAACAGCATTGCCTTTGGTAGATTATTTCAGTCCCTTCAAAAGTTAAGAGAAATGAGCATCAACACTTAGTTCAGGGACGGAGCTTCAGGGGATGTTTGGAGTGTTACACACCCGATAAATGTATTTTCTGATAAGTAGTTGGGTACAGGTGCTTTCAGTTGGGTCAGTCGGATTTCAGCAGGAATTTTTTCAGATACAGAGACAAAAACACACAATCTCTTTCTCTCACAATATTGTGTTTTCTTTCTTAGTACTCCTACCAATCTGCATTCCCCTTTCATTTAACTGCCCCATAGGCCCCTCTCACGCACCCTGCTTGTCGTATAATCTGTTTAAACATTGATGCCAGCCTTATTGTCGGAAAATCTGAAGCTCACACACCCGCAATTTTATTGACCAAGCTAAGCCACTGACTTAATTTGTGTCTGTGGAGGGTATCAGCATTCATTTTTGAGGGTGGGGATTTATGTCAGATTTTGAAACAGAGTGACATTTGGACACAGAGTGAGAGATAGGCAAAAAAAGAGAGAATAAAGGACAAAGAGAAAAATACAAAAACAATGACTAAGGAAAAAAACATGGATGAAAATGAAACTGCATAAATGAGATGAAGAGACAGAAATGGGAGGATGGATGTAGGTGGCTGGCTCTCTATATAGTGTACTAAAATGAAGTATGCTGTGCAGAGAGTCCAGCGAGACCCAGATTGGTATACAGAGGCAAAAGTAGATAATACTAACACTCTCATTCTGGTAGTGTGGGCAATCAGTTAGGCTTATTGGAGAGAGCAGTTAGGCTTATCAAAGGGTTTGTTGTACTCACAGAGGCAATAAATGAGATACACACTCAAAGAATAAATCCGAAACCAAATTAGAAAAATAGCACTTCTTTATATATATTTTGTAAACCAAAGATCTTCGTTCAAAGGTGAGTACTTTTAAAATAGCAAGTTTGAAGTAAACAGAAGTTTGATAATTTCAATTGTGAATAAAGCACTTTGCACTGATGTTAAGCTATGGAAAAAACATATTCTGCAAACGGTCACTTGACTGCGACTTACAGGTCAATCTTCTGGGCGTTAGAGAAGTTAGGGGCACGGTCCAGGGTAGCACTAACAGTTCACTTTAGGAGGCTTTTTACAGTGTTGGGTGCCCCCTTCACTTTTTGGATGATCGGTGTGATCACAATGAGGCTGCAGGCTTGGACTGGGGACCAGTTGAGCTGAACCAGAAAGGGTTTTTGTCTCTGGGGGCAGTCTTGGTTGAGGGGGGCCTGCGCAAGGAGGCTGCAGGCAGCATTGGGAAGTCCACAGTAGGCAAGTCCAATGTGGACTATGTCTCTGTTGGGATGGGGGACAACTCTGGCACCGTTGGCCCACTTCAACCCTGGCTTGAAGCAGCGGGTGCAGTGGCGCCTTCCACTGTCAGGTGTTTGGCAGTCTAGAGGGCGCACAGCGGTTCCTGCATGCCTGCAGTATGCTGGGGAGCAGCTCCACTACTCCACTGGAGACTCTTGGTTCTTTTTCGAAGGCAGGCAGTTTTCCCAGGCTTTTGTAGTCACAGCTGCAGTACGAGCCAACTTTGGCAGAGTTCTTGATTAGGTATGCAGACAGTCTGGGGGTGCTGGGGTTACGTCAGCTGCTTCTTCTCCTCTTCTCTGCTTTCGCAGCTCGTTGTTCCTTCTTCTTCTTAGATTGGCAGGAATATGAAGTTCAGGGCCTCGGGGTGCCACCTAAATATTAAAATTTGGGGTCTGAAAGGGGGTGACAGGTAGTAGCCAATGGGCTACCTAACTTTTGGGGGTCTACACCCTCTATGTGGCCACTTCCTGTGGGACGGGGCACAATCCTGATCCCGATAGGCTAATTTATCTCCATCACAAGATGGAAGCATTGGTAGAGTGGAGTCCACATCAACTGCCCCACCTTAAGGGCGGTGCTGACTGAATGTGGGCCCACCTCTAAATCTGATTAATGTTCCCATCTGTCCTGCTGCCAAAAGTGGAGCAGAATGGAGGGGGGGTAATTTATTTATTTATTTTAGGAGTTTTCTAAAGTGCGAACGTAACCCGTCAGGGTATTGGAGCACTGTACAAATAGCAAATAGGTCATACATGTAAAAAAGGAAGTAAATTGATTACAAGTAAGCAAAACAGAACAACTACAAAGTCACTATCGATTAGGTCGATTCTTGATCCAGAGGGATACTCATTTGTGTAGTCCAGTTGAGTTCCTAAGGGTTGTTAATTAGAGTAATTTGTTCATCAGATGTCTTTTCACTTCTTTCTTTAAGGAGGTCGTCGAGGGGTGAGACCTGATTGTGGGTGGTAATGTGTTCCAAATTCTTGGGCTAAGCCAGGGAAGAAGCAGTTGTGAGTTTTATTTTTGTTGAGCTTCTGTGGTTTCAGCAATAGGTAATTCATGTTTATTGTCGGGGTAGACAGGAGTTTTGTGGTTAAGGGCCTTACGTGTCATGCAGGCTATTTTCAGGTGGCGCCTTGCTTCAAACGGGAGCAAATTCAGAAATATTAGGTCTGGGGTGGTGTGATGGAATTTTCTGGATCCTGTGTCGTGCCTTGCGACTCAGCGGCATTAGCCTTGCTTTGGAAGACATGCAAGATTAGCACTCCCGTAATCCAAATGTGAAATGACTAGTGATTGGCCTGCCAAATCAAAGTCATCAGGTGGCAGGAAATGTTTGATTTTCCTTAGAATGTTTAGTTGGTACCTGGCTCCCCTGCTGGTTGCTGTCATATTCAGGAATTTGTCTAACGTTATGCCAAGTGATCTAGTGGAGTCGATCATGTTGGGGGAGCAATTGAGAGCTGTAAGTTGTTTGAGCCATTCATCTATGGGGGCAGAGTGGTTGTGCGGGGCCATCAAGAGGAATTCCATCTTCAGTGCGTTGAGCATGAGGTAGTTGCAGGTTAACCATTGTTGGGTTTTCAGCAGGGTGCGTTTGAGAGTATTAACGTCCTTGGGTGATGAAATGTATAATTGTGTATCATCAGCATACATGTGGTAATGAATATTAGAGTGCTTTAGATAAGGGGTTACATGAACAGATCGAATAGCATAAGTGAGAGCGTGGATCCTGGAGGCACTCCGATTGAGACCGGAGTAATGGCAGAGAGGGTCTGATTGACTTTTTTCAGTTCTGTTCTGAAGCAATGACGCAAACCATTTTGGCCTACATAGTCCCTTCATTGACTCCAGGAGGTCAATCATGCTGTTATGTTTGACCAGTTTGAACGCCGAGGAGAGATCAAGAAGTATAAGTAGGCACAAATCATTCTGATCAAGCAATCCACTAACTAGAGTTGCCTGTGTTGCATTTCAAAGGCAGCATCGCCTTTGAAGCTTCTAGCCTTGGAAGACCATTTCGGCCTTGGGGAAGTGTGAAGTACCTCCGCCCAGACCAGTCATTGTTCCTGGCCTCTGAGAGCACAGGCTCTCACCCCATGAGGTCAGAAACAACGTCTGGTGGTGGCAGGCTGGCTAAGACTAGTCAGAGACCACACCAGTGTTTGATAGGATTTCACCTCTAAGGTGCCCCCTGTGTGCATTTATTAATAAATCCAACACTGGCATCAGTGGAGATTTATTAAGACGAGATGTTTGGTAGCAAACATCCCTGGGTACAGTGAAGCCATCATGCTGCTGGGGAACTCGTAATGACGGGTGTCCAGCCCATGTACTCTCTATGGCTTCCTCCTTCACTTACAATATCCAAGAATGGGCTTCGATATTGTAGGATCATATCTGCTCATGCAGATATGACCACACATGTGATATAGTGCACCCTGCCTTAGTGTAGTAAGGCCTACAGTAGAGGTGACTTACCTGTACTTCACGCAGTGTCTGTGGTCATGGCACACAGGGATGTGTACCATGTTGACTCTTCAGTTTTCGCTGCACCAAGACACGCAATCTGCAATGGCAGTGTGCATGATCTTGGTGCAAGGTCCCTACTGTGGCACAATTTGTGCCGCAGCCCGATTAGACCCTCTTCAGTTCTAATGCCCTAGGTGCCAGGGGTATCATTTACTAGGGATTTACAAGGGTTGCTGAAGTTGTGCCCATAGTCGTGCAGTTTTTACATAAAGAACTCTGGTACTGGAAACCTGGTTAGCAGTCAAAGTTGTATCAAAAACCAGGCAAAAAGTGTGGGGTTACTGCAACAAAAATCCAGTTTCTCACATTGGAGAAAGAAAGAGGCATAAGGTGGAATTAAGACTAGACAAACTTGATATTCAGCTGTACTTTTCTGAACTGGCCAGTGCCTTAGAACACGTGTGTCTTTACTTAGCAACAGGCATGCATACATCGCAGCCATCTTCATATATTTCTGTCTATGCATGCATCTGTTGCAATGGTTGCACAGGTATCCCTTTTTGACTATTTGACTTTACAATTCCAACATGGCAGATGGGCATTTTAGTAGGTAAAGTAAAAAAGCATTTGCAATGCAATAGGTTTCGCATTTGTGAGAGTTAGAGCTATTGGGGTTGTAAATGACAATGTTTTTTACCCAAGTGGAGTTGAGTGGATGTATGTGGTGTGAAGTGGAATTATGTGGGTTGAATTGGTATTGTTAGTTGTGGAATTGTGTGGAGTGGATTTTTGTAGTGGAATTATGTGGTATTGAGTGTAATGAAATTATGTGGAGTAGGACTGTGCGCCATGGAGTGTAATTCTGTGGAATGATGTGGAATTCTCTGGTATGGATTGGATGTATGTGGTGTGTTGTCTGATTGTGCTGTTGTGTTGAATGGTGTGGTTTGATGTTGAATTATGTGGTGTGGAATAGAAATGTGTGAAGTTGAATTGTGTAGTGTTAAACTGTGGCGGGTGGAATTATGCTGATTGTAATTATGTGGCATAGTTTGGAGTATGTGTGTGGATTGTTGCTATGTGACTGGTTTTATGTGTAGTGTATTTATGTGGTATTGAGTAGAGAATAATTATGCAAAATGCTTAAATGTGGGTTTTAAAGGTTGAGAACATTTCTGTGTGCCTAGGACACCCTGCGTTACTCATGACATTTCTCCCGCCTCAGTGCTTACCACAAGAACTGCTTCCCTCGTGCCCTCATTTAGAGAGCTCAGTAAAGCAGGCAAAAGGTGTATTTCACTTTGTTTTTTTGTAAAACCCTAAAGCATCAGACATACATTCAATTATCAGTGGTGCCATCCTTAGACTACGTGCGTGTCAAAATGGGAAAACAGTGCATCATTTACAAGCATTGGTGTTTTGCGAAAATAATGGTGTATCATACGTAACATTAGTTCAGAAAAAAATACTCTTAGTTCTATTGGTGATACTTATAATAAGCGCTCTGAAGTAATCGGGAGATAACACCTAGCCCTTTACAAAACTTCTAAATAAATAAAGTAATAATAAATAAATATACATGGTTAAAGGAGCGCGTCTCACACGCAAATACACCAAGAGTATCATCCAGACGCTGGAACTGTCCACACTGGGTGAATGTAATCTGCCCTCTGATTTGGTGCTCACAAGTGCACAATGCGGTACCTGCAAGTATGAAATGACACTAAAAGCACACACGTTTCCTGTGCATGAGTCAATGCGTGCATCCAAGGTGATGAACCCTCGGTTGGTGGGGCTGGGTGAGGGCTCTGGGGGCGCCTTGGTACCCCGGTAGAGTGGGGCCATCTTTGGTGATTCCCATCAAGTACCTGCCCGGCCCGCACGGCACACGCCGGTCTTCAATAGATGTTTAACAAGCCCTAAAAACATTCCACCGCTCATTGTGCGGCCCTGCTCAAAGCCGCGGAGAGACTTAAAGAGCTTTGAAGTGCATTAAGCTTGAAAGGGCAGGAGTCGAGGAAACTTAAAGCACCTCTTCTCTCCCAACAAGTAGATACTGAACGCGTTAACGAAGTCCATGTGAGCCAAGATTCAATAATACAAAAGATACAGCACATATTCCGGTGTCACTTACTCTAGGAAGAATTCCGTGCTTTCGTGAGTCGGTATGCAACGGCTAACGCTGTGTTATATTCATTAGGGCAATGCTGTGAGGACGGACTGGTGCTACCTCATGTACGCTAATCGATAAATTAAACAAGCTCGCGAGTGGTGCGCGCGCCACAGCGAGCCATCTGGTTTCCATTTTCGCGCCCGTGTCTGGGTTCGATAATTGAAACCACATGGCATTGCTGCGCATGGTAGACACCAATAGGCCATGGGCGGAGCAATGCGCCCACCTTTGGCCTATTGCGTGCTCTGTTTGTAAAAAACACGCAGTCAAAGCCCAATAGCGGAAGCCAAAAGGAAAAGCACACGCACGAGCGTGTGCGATTCCTGGCTCTGTTTTCAAACCCCCTACAAGAGGTCTCTCGCTGCGCGAGCAGTGCTACGCACTGCAACGCTAGGTGCGAGACCTATAAAGTAAGTAAAGATATAGAAAGTGTACGGAAGTACAAAAATAGAATTAAATGTCCTCAAAAGAAAATGGTAAATAGTGAGGAAGCGAAAATGGGAAGGAGTGGAAAGCACCACGGAGTAATTGTTGGGTTGACGGGTTAGCAGAAAGATAGAGAGAGATGAGGATAAAGCAGTAAATAATGCTAGTGAAACTTCATTTTAGGCTGTTAGCATCTGCAAATGTTGTCGGCTGACATCATTGTTGATAGACAACCATGTTCGCCCATGCCTAAAGCCACTTCACCAAACTAGCCAAATTGAGCCAATGGCTGAAAAAGAGCTATCTAAAAGCCCTTTCTGTATATATGTATCTGTATGTATGTGGGTCATGTGTGATGTGTTAATAGCTCTCGCCAACAGCTAAAGCTATCTGGATGCAAAACCTAACAACTGTAATGAAGAGGAAAGGTCACTTGAGTGTGTAGAAAGTGCACTACCATTTGCTCTGGTCTTCCTCTGTATTCCAGTTGTTGACCGAGTCCGGGTGCATTTCTAGGGGCCACGCGCTACCGCTTACAAAGCCACATTGTGTGCCCATTATATCAGGCTTAAACAGACGTTCAGATCGTTCAGCTACTCCAATCGTAAAAGCTACGCAAAGGCCCTTTAGCATCTAACGATTGCACGCGCGTGAATGGGCTGCATACCTATGCTTTGTTCAGCTCTTGATTGAAAGAGAAATGGAGAGCCCAGCTGTGCCCTTGACAGCCAGCGTCTCTCCCCCTTCACAGGGTGCGAGGACACACACAGCCCACCACAGCTGTCCTACAAGGACAATATATCAAAGTCAATACATTGGCAGCTTCCGTTACCTTCCGTATTTTGATAACAGCATTAATAGGATCGGCGTCTTATCTGTCTCAACAGGAGACTTCTGCTGGGGGGAGAAAACGGAAAAGAAAAAAAAAAGACCTGACGTCTTTCTATCCCCAGGTTCGGCTGTATTTCTTGCATGTGGCAGTAACGCGCCTCTCTTTTCTCCTGGCTTACTAGGAGATGATAAAGCCCCGTGTAAAACAATGAAGGAAACCCTATCAATTATTGTCTGCTTGTTCGTGTTTCATGCATATTTAAAGTCGGACAAAAGACAACATCGGGCGCTAACAAGCGGCGTCACAAAGAGTGCAGCAGCCCGGCGCTGATAAACTGGAATTCTAAGCAGCTCATAAACAACGCGGCGCTCTATTCAAAAGCAGGGATGTGGCTATTGTGCGTCCTCTGCCTGCATAATTATGTGCATCAAATAGACAGTATAATTGAGGTCGGCGATCAGGAGCGGTGTCAAAAGTCAAGTTCCAGCTTCAGAAGTTAAACTCAAAAATGCCTCTCTGTTTCCTAAGATTATGGAACAGAGTATGATGTAATGCCATACAAACCTAACATGCCCCCTGTAGACTATCTCTCGTCGGTAGACCACCCTTTGAAGAGGAACCACCGTAGTCAGCTTACTTGGCGCAGGAAACTCTCAGGAAATCAATGCCCGTGTGAGATGTCCTTCAAATGTTGCAACAATGCTCTGATGCCCCTTGGTGGAATGTGAAGTTTAAGATATACAGACCTGCCAAGGTTGGAATAAGTTCCTCTGTGTAAGGGTATGAGGAAGGAAGGAATGAGGCCTAACAGGAGTGGCATTGAGGGGAGGTGGAAGGCCTCTGCTGTTCCCCAATGTCCCAGGCACTACCAAGGCGGTAGTCAACCTTATCCAACCCCACAGCTATATCTCAGTCACCTGCAGCCGCTTAGCTAGTTCTGGGGTGGTGTTGAAATTTGAAATGGACTCCTCATGTTCAGAGACTCCTGAATTGCAGACAGTTCACAAACATGCTGGAAACCTACTCTTTTTTAAGGGTTTCCAGCTCATCTTATTGCTTACCACGTTCCTCTTGTCGAGCGAAGGTGTGAAAAATGCTGAAACTGTTTATCACACAGCAACACTGGGTGAGGTGGAAGGTTGGAAATCAGTGTCTTCATAACAGAGCCCTATAATGTCAAATCCAATGACACATTAAAAAAAACTCACTTCTCTAAGGTCTAGATCGCCGCTGCCCCGCTGCTGCTCCTCGTAGGACAGAGGCAACACCTCAGCCTCAAGCTCTTTTCTAACCGCTGTTTGGCCCAGGTCCCCCCTTTAATTGTTGCGCTCCAGTATTTTACTTGCATTGTAAGTTTTGTTTCCTATGCCCGCATTGTATGTGTGTTTTCCTGCGCCCATTTTGCCTACATTGTAATTTTTGGTTTCCTGTGCCCGCATGTGTAAGTTTGCTTTCCTGTGCCCCTTTTGCCTGCAATGTAAGCGTTGTTTTCCTGTGCCCGTATTTATACGTTTATTTTCCTGTGACCATTGTTTCTACAGCTTTTGGCCCTCTTTTATTTTTGTGGTGTCCCTTCTTGTTTTCTCATCATTTTTTCCTGCACCGTTTCCCTACGCCCTGCCTTCCCGCCTACCAGCAAGCTCCTTCCACCTCCCAGGACTACTTATGAAGGCCACTGTGCCCATCTGCACCTGAACCACACCCAGTACCAGGACTCCCGGCCCCACTGCCATCTGCCGCTACACCGCAGAGGAGCTCCTGGTTCTGGACCCAGGACACCTGGAACAACTGTTGCTTCACATACTCCCCACGATCAACAAATGGACCCCTCATCTGCAGTCACTGCTGCTTCTCCTGCGACATAGGACTTCATGCATGCACCAGACCCCCACCAGCCTCCGCTCAGAAGACTATGAGCAACCAGAAACTGCTCCACTTCATCCTGCTCAACACCCACATGCAACGGAAATCTGGGACACCATCACCACCCTTTCCCCTGACGTTGCCTTTATCACCAAAACTTGACTGAACCCCTCCTTGCACCCTGAAATCGCCACTGCCTTTCCTTATGGTTACAAGATGACATACCCAAACCACACCAACTAACATGGCGGGGGCATCGCCATCATCTTCAAGGAAACCACCTAACGCATCATCACCAAACCACGAACCAACAGCTCTCGTGGAACACCTCAACTTCCGACTATAGTCCAATGCTAAGACCATGATAAAGAGGTACCTTTGCATACAGACCCCCAGGATCCCGACCAGCCTTCTGCGATGCCATCAACCTCATTGCCCCGTAGCCCTCAACTGCCGTCACAATGTCCTACTCGGCGATCTTAATTTTCATGTGGATAATCCCAACGACACAAGCTCCATCATCCCCCTGGAGAACATTAACAACATTGGCATCACCCAACTGGAAACAGAAGTCATGCACAAAACCGGGACAAACTCTCCACATTTTTACCTCCAGCAACAGAATCAAATTCACTCACTTCAAAGAACTCACCTGCACCAACCACACCATCGTCCACTTCACCATCTCCGACGCCCAGCACACCAACTCCAAGCACCATAGCTCCTCCCATCGTAGCTGGGGCAAGGTAACAGAGACTCCATGGACACAGGCCCTGAGAACCACACTATCCGAAACGTCAGCAGACCTTGACATTGCCGTCCAGAACTTCTTCCTCTGGATCACCAAATGCGCTGACCGAGTTACCCCACTGAAACCAGCAAAAGCTAACAAAACCTCAAAACAAGCCAGCTGGTAGACCCCAGAGCTCAGAACCATCCAGCACAACTGCTACCGACTTGAGAAGCAATGGCGCAGAACTAAAAACCCCCTCCAACAGAGCCCCTCACAAAGTAGCCCTCAGCGACTACCACCTGCGCATCAAGGAAGCCAAAAGTGAGGCCACCACAGTCCACATCGATACAGCGGCAAACCACATGAAATAACTCTTTAAAATAGTCAAGGAATTCTCCAACACAGCAGCCACAGAGAACACTATTCACCCCTTCCAAGACCTCTGCGACACCCTCTTGGACTACTTCCACAGCAAGATCGCTACCATCTACAAAAACTTTGACCCTCAACCCACCATTTTCAGCCTTGACAATCTCAACCAACCAGGGAACACCAGTCGTACGATCACCACCTGTTTCTGCTCACCACCCGGACCACCACAGCCATCATGTTGTCCATCCACTCCAGGGCGCCCACCAACTCCCAACTCCACCATCTCTTCAACCTCAGAACCAACCTAATCAGAACGGAACTCACCAGCATCCCCAAGACCTCCATCTCCAAAGCCAGCTTCCCTGACAAGTGGAAACACACAGAAATCAGACCCCTCCTAAAAACACCCTCTGCCGACCCCAGCAACCTCAAAAATGACAGACCGAGCTCCCTGCTCCCCTACCCAGCCAAGGTACTTGAGAAAGCCATCAACCAACAGCTCACCGAATACCTGGAACAAAACCACCTACTCAACGCCTCACAATCAGGATTCCATTCCAACCCCAGCACTGAGACTGTTCTGATTGCTGCTACAGACGACATCAGAACTCTCCCTGACCACAGAGAAACTGTGGCCCTGATCCTCCTGAACCTCTCTGCTGTGTTCAACACCATCTCCCACCACACCCTCATCAAAAGACTCTACAACATTAGCATACAGCAAAATACTCTCATGTGAACTTCCTCTATCCCTACAGGACGCACACAGAGCATCCAACTGCCTCCCTTCACCTCCACACCATCATATATGGCGTACTCAAGGATCATCCCTCAGCCCCACCCTGTGTCACATCTACATGACCCCCCTCGCAGATGTCATCAGATGCCACAGACTCAACATAAGGTCCTACGCAGATGACACTCAATTAATCCTCTCGCTCACCGAGGACCCCTCCAATGCCATAACCAACTTCTCAACGCCATGACAAACATAGCTAAATGAATGAGAAACAGCTGTCTCAAATTCAACTCTGACAAAACAGAAGTACTGATCTTCAGTAATAACACCTCCGTATGGTACCACAGCTGGTGGCCGGCAGAACTCGGCTCAACATCGACAGACCATGCATGCAACCTTGGTATCACACTTGACAGTCAACTGACCATGAAATGACAAGTCAACACAGACACCTCCTCCTGTGGCCACACTCTTTGCATGTTCTGCAGAATCTTCAAATGGATCCCAATTAAACACCAGAAAGGCAATTACACAGGCCCTCGTAACAAGCCACCTCTGCTAAAGCAATTCTCTCTATGACAAAATCTCCATCCAGCTCCTCAGTAGACTCCAGACCATACAGAACGCTGCAGCCAGAATCCTCCTGGACCTTTCCAAATGGTCCCACATCAACCCCCACCTCAGAAACCTCCACTGGCTCCCCATCCAGAAGAGATGCCAGTTCAACATCCTCACACACGCCTACAAAGCCCTACATGATCAAGGACCATCCTACATCAACCATCTACTAAGCTTCCATCTGCCCACAAGGCACCTGCGCGCTGCCTCACTCGTCCTTGCACACACCCCCGCAACCGTCACAGTTGCTTCTTTTCCCACATCGCCACCAAGACTAGAACTACCTGCCTCTCCACTTCCGAACAGCACCCTCCCTAGTGCACTTCAGAAAGAAACTCAAGACCTGGCTTTTCAACTGAGACATTGCACCCGCAGTGCTTAGAGACCCCTAGGGGTGATAGTGCTGCATTTTGCAAATGCTGATTGATTTATTGATTGAGTGAATCCTGTGCCAGTCTTGAGGAATTCAACATCCTTGAGTCTGCCCACGTCGTGTAATCGATAGATTTACTCACCCCGGTGGCATGATGAAGTGGAGTGTTTCCCCTCTACCTACAACCGTCATATCTCTAGTGCTTAATTTGTGCTGGTGTTTATGCTGGTGTTCTGCGCCGGCACTACATTCTTAACACTAGGACTTTTTTATGACAGTCCACCACAAGGTGACGCTGTCTGTCAATATTCACCAGAGTACATCAGTATAGTAATGCAATATGTACTAAAAATAGTAATAGCAGTGCGTCCAGGACATTTCTACTGGCATATTGCAGCACTGGCAGGGGCAGTGGGTGGTGCAAGTTGCAGTACCTTGGCCCCTTGCACTTTTATTTTTATTAAGCACTGCATCACCTTCCAGTGCTATTTTTCATTCACTGACTACTCTATTATGCCAT
Source organism: Triturus cristatus (assembly GCF_964204655.1). Taxonomy (NCBI): domain Eukaryota; kingdom Metazoa; phylum Chordata; class Amphibia; order Caudata; family Salamandridae; genus Triturus; species Triturus cristatus. Next base: position 660,105,246 of record NC_140585.1, on the reverse strand, counting down.
CTTTTCTTCCGGTAATATATATACTACATGAGAGCCACAGCATTGGATTTTCTCTGCATTCAGCCCTACTATCTTGCTGATGGCTTGTAGAAGTGTTTTGCTGGCGTAATGTTTAACCTCCTTCTAAGGTAATATCATTGCATACATACTCATTGTACCAACAAAAATAGGATATAGAAAAAGGTGAAAAATCTGCGGTGGCCACGGAGAAAAGGCAAATTTGTTAAACTCTCGTAGTCGAAATGGAGGCTGCATGCTGTAGTAGCACACTAGTGCCTGTGTGTTTCTGTAAGCTCTTTATGAGTTGAAGAGGAAGCACACTCATCCTAGTTCTTCCTCAGCTCTGCCAAGTGTCTTACAAGTCACTTCATGGCACCAGCAAGCTTGTTTGATAAACGAGCCCTCAGGCATAAGCACTTGGATGGAATAACTGGTGGCAGCTGTGGAGGAGGCTTTCAGTTTGTGTTACAAATAGCTTTCAATGGACTGTCAGGTGTTAGTGGACTACAGCAGCATGTATCAACATGCTGGGAGGTGTTTGCACAGTTCTCACTGATGCAAGGATCTTCACCTGATCAAGACTCAGTTTCTGGATTAGTACTTACTTTATAGCTCTGAAATTATGGGACAGTTACTATCTCTGGTCAGTCCTGCAGACTCCAGCTCCACAGGGCAGACTCAGGGCACCAGGTCACTCTCCATCCTGGTCTCTTGCAGGGTCCGATTCCTCAGTGGGATCGTTTGAGAGAGGAACCCTGCAATGTGAGACTGTCCGTGGTTCAGCAGTAGCATGGTCTGAAGAGTGCTGTATCATTGCTGGCACCAATGATATCGTTGTTTTCTTGTTTTGATGGTTGCATACACAGAATGCCCTATGGCAGGGATGAGTGCATGCTGATTTGTTATTTGTAATAAACACTCTGTGATGCATAATATTCCACTAGGTGTCTAGCAGCGCGCAGTATTGACGTATACTTAGAATGTCCTATGACAGAGTGAGTACAGTGGTGTACAATGACTAGAATACCCTGTAACAGCGATGAGTGCAGTGGTGAAAAATTCACGGAAAGGCCCAGGACAGGGAGAGTCCAAAAGGGTAGATTGCAAGGTGCCCCCATTTTTTTTATTTTTTTGCTGTTTTATATTCCTCAAACTTGGCCCAAGTTCATTTGAGAACATTACACGACAACCAGAATACATTAATATTTTTTGAAGACATGGAAGTCAGATAACTTGAGTCAAATCAGGCCTAGAACCTGGTTCCCCAGTTCCAAAGTTGAATGCTCTGGCAATTAAACCACATCTCTTCCCCTAACATGTTGAATGTAGAAGTGTAGAATGCTTGGAGCATCCTATGGCACGAGTGAAGAACTGTGGAATGACTTATTACAGGGAAAGTATTTTCCACTAGTTTTAAAGCAGGTTTTCAATTTTAAACCTCTAGTTTTCAAATCACTGTTGTGTTTTGAGGCTACTAATGGAGTCTCACTTACTGTAACCTCTATGGTAAAGTGCTGTTGAGCTGTAAACCCCAGTACCTACCCTCTGAAATAAGGTGAGGTGTTGTGTAGCTGAGTTAAGAGGCTCTGTGCTGATTTTACATAAACGTGCACACACATTAGTGAAAACATGTGTGTTCACACATATGCAGGTTGAGCAAAGGAAGACTGTTGTCTAGCTCATCCTGGCATCAGAACACAGTTAGCATTGTCACAGATGGGGTTCAGCCTACAATATTATGATTTGATGGGAGATCGAAAACATTTTCCAGAGGGTCAAAAGATTTGTTCTGTGGTGTGACCGAGGGTTGTATAGATGCCCATAGAGTTGTCATCAGAAGTATTTTTTGAATGTGAGAGTGGGAGCACACTGCCTCACATTCCAGCACTCAGTTTGCCTCAATGTATCATGGTAAATTCAGTGCATGATAACACTTCAGTGACAGTCTTTAGCTTTCCACCAGTGTTGCTGTCACTGAAGTGTTATTGTGCATTTCATTTACCATGATGCATTGGGGCAAACTGAGTGCTGGGATGTGAAGCGATGTGCTCCCAATCTCATTTTGTTTGAAAAGGCTTCCTTGAGCTAATGAGTTGACAAGCTGTGGCTGATGCACATGTGCCCAATGAGCAGTACAGAAAGCTGAGAAAACTTTGGCCAGCAATTTCTAGCACCCATAAAAGAATGTGTTGGTCTCTACTGAAGAAGGATACAAATCCTGAAACACGTCTAGAGATACACACCACTGGCTGCACAAAAAAGGGTGAAAAACTAAAGACTGTCACTAAAGTAAGTGTTATCATGCACTGCATTTACCATGATGCATTGGGGCAAACTGAGTGCTGGGATGTGAGCAGTGTGCTCCCACCCTCATTTTCAAAACATACTTCTCAGATCTCTGATATAATCTGATGTACTAAGTTGAAATGATTCTGCATGTTGATAGAATACACTTTTTGAATTTTGAAGATACTTTATCATATTTTTATTCTTTTGCTGTAAGATGTCTTTTAAAACTGAGGATGTTCCTAAAGTTAAGCAGTGTAGGACAACCTAGTTACTTCCTTTCTTTAACATCAATTAACCTTTAAATAAAGGCTTGCCCGTTTACTTAACATCTTTTTAATGCTATTACTGAGTCGCGTACACATCAGCCAAATGCTGCTCTTGACCAGGGGGCAGCATGAAAAGGTTTGGAGCGCGGCATGCGGGCCCTGGGCCGTACTTTGAGGATCACTGGTATAGAGGAATAATATGGTACCACCAGGTAGGGTGGTGCCCTAATAATAAAAAGAAACTCGGCCTCACTTTTTATACCCTTGCACAACCTCAGAAAGATGAGAAAAAGAATATGAAGACTAGGGGTAGGATCAGCTTGGGCTGACACACCACTGTCAGGATTCTGGAGCCCCCTGGTTTGTAGTCTAGACTTGTGTGGACTCTCTCCAGAGCTAGTTGCACTAGCTACCTAAGTCGCTTTCAGGACTAGTAGGGAGTGGACCTGCTGGTGATGCTCATCATGGAGGTCATTGGTCTTCTGTGATTCTTGGATAGTTTTGAACTGGTCTTGTTGTAGTGCTCCAAGTAAGGGTGTCAGTATGCTTGGCTTACAAGTCAGGGCTTGGTGGTCTTGATGGTGTAACATTGTCAACCCGACGAGCTGAAATCATTCCAAGGAAAGTAAGTGTAGGGATGGCCCTGCCTGGTAAACGGGCTTGCATCTTTGAAGAAGGCACTATGTGACAGTGCCCAACAAGAAAACTACAATTCCCAGGAATTTTTGAACTTTCACATTATCTTGAGATGACGGCTGCCATGTTGGATCATTGGAGTTAACTCCCCATGTGTACTAGGGTGGCCTTGCTAGGTAATCATGTGACAATGTTGCATTTCAACTTTGCATGGCTTAGTAAATCCCAGTTAAGGACTTGGGTTGCCTTGCAACGACTTGTGTCATGCAAGGACAATGCAAGGGGTCTTAGTAAATCTTCCCCTGATCTTTTCATTGTGAGTATCCAGACAAGGTGAGGAAGCCTGATCTTTTAATTGTGCATATCTTTATATGGTGCTCTATATATAGATACCGGAAGTACCACTATTTTAGTGGCTATGGACTGCTGGTGCACGAGTGCTTCAGACGTCCTAAAATCTACAGGGTCAGATCTAGATTTAGGTGGTTAGCTACAGTGTTTTTCTTTAGGGCACATGTTTTGCATACTAGGTAGTTTGAGAGGTCCCTTTAGTAGCAGTTGGATTTGGTATTTGCACTTGCCATGCGCTTAATACTTGTCATTTGTGTGCATAGTATTTACTTGTGCACTTTTCCTTTTAAAAGAGCACCCCTTACTGTACAATGGCTGCTATTTGATGCACTTCGTTTCTAGCCCACAGCACCTCCTTGAGTCAGCCTTGGACTGTTCATCCTTACTACTCTGACAGATAAATACTAAAAGAAGTACAGTGTCCCCAGTTTAATGGTCCATTGTATGGAGGCCCCATCACACCAGACATGAAAGATCCCAGTTGACACCATTCAGCCCCACTAATTTCTGATTTCCCTAGGACCTCCTATATTCGATTTCGCACACTCCTACAGTGGTAACTCTGATGGGATGCTCCTGTCTTTCTTGTGACATTATGCAAACACACACTGCAAACATAGGTTGTATTATAATGTAGCACTGACATTTAACACAATGCAAAAAATAGAGAAGCCTATGCATTTTCTACTCACTTACCTTTGAAGCCATTCATGATTTATTTACATTTTAAGCTGAATTGATTTTGTTTCAGATTTACTTAAAACTACATTATAAATTTGGATTGTTGATTCTTTCAATTCCAAGGCACGTCATTTCCCCTGACATGGACCATATAAATTGTCTTAGTCACATACCAACTAGCTATCTAAATGACCTGTTCACTAGAATTAAAAATGTGCTTTTGACAGAAGAAATGCAACAGGTAGTGATATGGACATTTTCCAAGCAGAAAATATCATCTGTGGTATTAACATTGTAACAATATAGCTTGCTGAACACCATGATTTCCTGCATTTTTAGCCTGTAATTGTATGGGAACGAAACAGTGACTCTGAAGCAAAAAATGCTGTTTTATCATCACCTCAGGCTTTACTGAGCACACCTGCACCATCTGTTAATGCCTTTCTGCTCACTATGTTAACAACATGAAGATCCATTAATATGCAAACAATACATCCCAAACACTGTTTCAATCTAAATCAGAATTGAATGTCCAGAGCCTACCTAATATCTGCCTTAGCCTTAGGTGATTCCTCATGTTTATCAACAGCAATAAGAAACCACTAATTCAAGCCAGGCTCTTTGAAATTATCTAAAACGGCTTCTTCCCGTGATGGACAAGCAAATAAAATGTCTTGAATTAATCATCCTCACCAACTTCTTCATTAACTATCACATCACTAAGAAAATAAAGATAGTGTTAGAGGTTTTTTAAGTTTATATGTTGTGCAACAAATAATATTAAGTATTAAGGATTTTTATGTCAGATGCAGTGTTTAAATGCTGACTTAATATGATTGCAGATACAATTATTTTAATACAACATATAGAAGTGTGTTTATTAACATGGTTTAGTAATGTCACATTTTGGAGAAAAATCCATTTTGGATAAAATGGGTGCTGCTGTTGTCTCTATTTCATTCCTGTATTCATCCCCTTACATTAGTTTCCCCTGTGCATTTTCTCTCCCCACTGCTCTGCAGAATGAAGACAAGTTGATGTAATTTTCCTGTTGCGCTCTGAATGAACTTTCTAGTGTTCCTAGCTGTAACCTTTTCCAAGGTTTTTCCACTGTGTTTCTGTTGCTCTGTTTAGTATTAATCATTTGTGAATTGCTTTTGCTTAGTTTGCATATTTTGATCGAAACAACTCTGTTGATATGAATTATTCTGATTCGCCAAAATAGTGATACATAGGATCATGCTATGCTGAATGTGTGTTTCTAGTTTATTTTCTATGCAAGACTTGTGTATATGAACCCCTAGACTCTGGGAGTGAGCCAGAATATATTTCTGAAGACTTTCCCTAACCACTAGAAATGCTGTCCAACTTTTCCAGAATTTTTGCTGCTCATTTGAGATGTGGAATTCTTTCTGATTTTGGCTACCCAATAAAACTCTGTATTTGAGTCGTCATGGCATCATTCATTCAGTACCTCTTGATTTTTAGATTTTTGTAATAAAACACATTGGCTTTCCTTTGATCAAGAGCTCAATTATGGAGTGGTCTTAATTACTTATTTATGATACTCTGCTAAACTGATATTGGGTGAGGTGCCCTTTAATGCAAGATCAACCCAAATTTGAACTTCCTGAGGTAAATTGAGGTAAATTGAGAAATATGATTACAGGAGTTGAGTTCTGAATATTGGGTTATGGGATTCCACTTAAACAACAACTTAGTACTAACCCATTCTCATTGATTTGATAAATGGAATCTTGTCCTCCCTGATAGAATCTTCAAACAAAGGCCTATATTTATCAATATGTCACACAATGCAACGCAACAAGACACCTTACTGCGCTGCGTGAAAGCAAGAGGGGAAGAATGCACAGTATTTCATATTATATGGTGTATTCCTGCTTTCTACCTATGCGGGCACACAAATTGTGGCCTAGCGCCAACGCAGGCATCCTTACACCTTGGTGCAAGGGTTCCTGCATTGTGCGCAAGATTGTTTTTGTGCAGGAAGGACCACTTTTTCCAAGTGTGTTGCAGAATGCAGTACACATGGGAAGTGGAAACAACGAGGAGAAATAAAGATATTTTTCCTGATTGTCCGTCTGATGGGCAGACATACAATTCTGATGCATTTCCAGGTATACCACTGTCGGTAAATCTTGGGATGTGTCAGAATGCACTCCTCCCTGCAGCAGAGTAACGCAAGGACAGATTTACGCTGATTTGCTTTACTCTAGATTTAGATGTGGAAGGTAGCCTTGCGTGACTTGATAAATCTAATTTATGTTAGGTTTTGGATCACCCTTGCATCCCTTCGCGTGGCCCAAGAGCAACAGAATACCTTGATGAATATGGGCTACAGTGTCCAGCCTTGGTCCTCTGAAATCTAGATGAAAATAATTCCCAGGTCCAACAACTCATTGACACAAAATTGCTATCTCTGTAAGGCATCCTAGATGTTTCAGCGTGTTTCATCAAAGAATGAAGAGGGTGACTGAAGGAACCAAACTGGTTCCCCATCTAATCCCTCATCATTTTCAAGGCCAGCTGCATCAAATATTACAGTACCAGAAATGGCACCCCTGCGTACCCAGTCAAGAAATGAATTACCACAAGCAAACTACAACACAAGAAGCCAGGGTATTGCAAGATGGAAGTAAAACAAATGCAAACAAGAGAACACTAGAAGACAAGCCTACTCAGTCAATGCCCCCAGAATAGCATCCCTGTCAACATTAGAACTGGCCCAATCCTCTTGCAATTCAGAAAATCCTAATGACACAGATTTCCGGGGAAAATGCATCTCTTAATAAAATGAATTTTTACCCATGAATAGCCATGCTCCTTGTAAACAATCAACAATTGTATATTTGAGTTACAACCCATGTGCAACTTTCCATTACCATTTAGATAGGTTTGCACTCTACAAGAAACCATTCATACATGCATACATATGTACATGCATGCAGCATGTGGTAACTGGGATCATCATTTTATACAACAGCTCAGATCAGATTTTTGGGGGGCAATAATATCCACCTTTATCAGTTGGTGGCTTGCTCTGTAAAGGGGTTGCCAGCTGTAATACATTGACTGATGGTGTTAAGTAAGGATTGGTTCTGCCTGTATTGATACTGCCCTTGCCAACATAAGGTCATTGGTGGGGCCTTGGTGTCTTGCTGTTTTTGGTCTTCATTACGAGTGGCCTCTTAATTATGATGGGACTGGTAACACCAGTTACGGGCCCCATTGAAATGATGAGATCCACTGTGTTTCCACTAGTCAGTGTATTTTCACATTGAGATTCTTTGTGCGAAATTGGGGAAGATGGAGAATTGACTGGAGGAATTGGACCTGGAATTACCAATTACTCAGTAATGTCTCACCTTTAAATGGCTCCTCAAGGTCCAACGTTTAATGGCCCCAATTTTTCCCCCTCCCGGAGCTTCCAATACCAGCAGTATTGGTAAATCTGATGGAGGAGACAATTCATGGCAGTTTCCATAGAATTCGTAATGAGGGCCGTAATGCACTGGTTATTATTATTATTATTATTATTATTATTATTTTATTATCATCATTATCATTATTATTATTTTATTATTATTATCAAAACACTTATAGTGCTTCACTGTATTTCCCTCTCAGGTTTGATCATTATAAAATAAACTAGAAATGCACATGATGTATAACAGTTTGAAAACAGCAGGATTATTCTTGGTTCCATTAACAGTGACAAAGTGAATACGGATCTACCGTTTTGGTTAAAATACTTCACTGTATATAAATCTATATTTATATGCTGAGAGTAGGTTATGTTTTCATTTGCTTTATGGTGCCGATCAGTTTACATAAATCATCCTGGCTTACTCTAGGCATTCCACATGCATAGATACAGTCCAACATGAAGTGACTAACACCTGTCTACCTGGAATAATTCAAGCATTCAAAGCTGTTGCAGCTTTGTGCTAATAATATACGCAAAATACCAAATGCCGTTCATTATAAGGATATTGTAAGTCACCGAAGAGTTCTGTGATCATATAGAGAAACAAAGTTGAGTTCCATTATAAGATTATGGAAGTTCAAAGTGACTTGCAATATCCCTATCATGTATGACAGGGTGTACTTAATTCCTTATAATACTTGGCCACACCATCACCTTTCCCACAAACCACTTAAATGCTTGGCCCATAGCTTTCATATGAAAAAGAAAGCCTTTTTGGAAATATGAAGAAAAAAATAGAATCTCCAGTGCAAAATTAATCACATCAAAAAATCTGCAAGGTATGTGTTGCAACAAATATTAGAATTCGTTTAATACAGTTCATTTTTTTAGAGGAACAGTAGCTTGGAATGTATAGGAACATGCAGAAATATTCTAACTTTTCTTTAATCGACTAAGGATTGCTAAAAATAAACTTGTTGCCAAGAATATAGCTTTCCTGCCTCTCACTCTACAGCTAGAAACACAGAATAGAGGAAAGACGAGCAAAGAAAAACAGCTGCTTTAATTATGCTCTGTGACCTGGCCTGACATTTCCCTCAGCTGCTGGCTCTAGCAGCAGGCATTGTGACATCATAACTCAACTGCAATAAATTAATACACTTGAGTGGCTATGTAATTTCTTTATAATAGGTAACTGGGTATGTAATGGGATGCCTACTATAAGTAAAGTGTAGATGGGTTTTTATACATGTGTTGCAGAATCCTATGTATTATACATAGGAATATAAATGGTTAACAGAGAATTGCAGGGATGTTTTTTCACCCAGTGGTTCTAAGTAACATCAACTAGACATCGAGAGCAAAGATAGATTTGTGTATGATGTCATGTAGAAGTGAAAAACAGCCCCGTAATTCACTTTCTACCCAGCTATAATTTTATGTTATGTATGGCCCCCAAAATCATATGCCCCTGCTTTTATTTGGTACGCAGGAACAGAGGAGTAATAGATGAGCCAAACATAACATACCCCCTCTTCCCTGACCGAAATGCAAGAGAAACCGTACTTGCCATTCTTATCCCACACCAGCCACCCTCCCAGCCTTCCTTCCACCTCCTGCAGCTGCGCTTTCTGCTTTCAGTCAAAGCAGACAAGCAAAGCAGCACTGACAGGCTCTCAGAGAGTTGTGTCAGCCTGCCCTGGAAGTCCTTTATAACATAGCCATAGTGGGTAAAATGTTTTGTTAGAAATGTTTGCTATCTACCAGATTTAAAATCAGACTTAAATGATAGAGGCTTCCTTTGAAAGCCATGGATAAGAAAATGTATTACTTTTTACAATCCATCCTATGGGTGTGTGTAAACCTTGACTTTTCAAACTGTAATTAATTGATACAAGATCAGGCTACATGCTGAAGTCACTAGCAAAGGAATGCCAATGGAAGAATGTTCACTGATTAAATAGTAAGAACATATCATAACTTAATTAGTGAACAAAAACAACCAGAAGGCACAATGCATAGATACATTGAAATAAAAATGGGCTTAGATTCAAAAGTCCCAGCGCTCACTCCACCTACTCGTTTGGTGCACAACCAAATTGGTACTTTGAATTATATACAGAGTTTTCATAGGGAGTGTGATTAAAAAATATTCAAAAAATCACATTAGTCTGAAGTATACACAATCATATCTTAAGAATCATATCAGGTTTTCCAACCTAAATTCCGTACAATCACATTTTTCATAACCATTGTTCCAAATGTCCTTGTCTAAACTAAATAAACATCCTGAATCCGCGCAATATTTCCACAAAAATATCTTTAACACATCGAATTGGGGTCAGCACATGGTTTTCAGCCAACATGTGTTTCGTGGCTCAAAATGCCGCTTCTTCAGGGACGAAAGAATGAAAATAAAAGCTCTATTCACACATATGATACAGCATTAAATAAAATCATAATTATGTCTGTTTGCAAGCTTGATTGATCGGCTATTTATTTATTATAAATTAATAACCACTAGTGGAATTAATCTTAACATTGAATTTGAGGTTTCCAAGTTAGCAAAGTTTCCTTGGTCAGCGTTCCAATTGTCAGATTCCCATACACACTTACCTTATTATATTGTAGCTAAAACGCGTAACCAAGGTAGGTTGTGCGTAATTATCTTAATGGCAATAGAAGGATTCCCTGAATACATCTTTTGAAATCATAGTCAAAATAAAAAAATTAAGAGATTGAAACAACTATGTTAAGTTTAGCATCTTACATCAGGATACTAAAGATTTGTTGCAAAAATTACAGAACATTCCATGGAATGAGAAGTTCATATTGGTTACTGTGCACGCCAAAAGTCTCTATATGAGTCTTCTATCCCTTATATATGTCTTCATAATGAAATCTGCAAAAACAACAGTTGATGGACAGAATGCAGAACAATGTCATACATTCACCCCAGTACAAAAATCTGAGCCTAAATCCATTGTCTCGGTCCTAGGATGCTTGTGTCCGGTCCAGGGAGGACCTGGCTTGGCAGTTCGGACTGGACTGTTCCCGTGAGGCACAGGGTCAAGAATGATTTGCATATGGCCAGGTCTAAACTGGGGTGCCATGGTGATCAAAAGAATGATGGATTTAACCCAGATCTCTTGACTGGGGGAGAATGTTTTGATTTGTTCTGCATTCCGTCCATCAATTGTGTGTCTTTTGCTTTCTCGCCCTCAGTGCGCCAGGTATGCCTAGACGAAGGTCCCGGGCTCACTGTGCCACTGGTTTCAAGCTATCCTGGCTGAAGAGGGGTGAAACCCCGAAACCGGTCTTAGGATGCTTGTGTCCGGTCCAGGGAGGACCTGGTTTGGCAGTTCGGGCTGGACTGTGCCCGTGAGGCACAGGGTCAAGACTGATTTGAATATGGCCAGGTCTAAACTGGGTGGCATAGTGAGAAAAATAATGATGGATTTAACCCAGATCTCTTGTCTGGGGGAGAATGTTTTGATTTGTTCTGCATTCCGTCCATCAATTGTGTGTCTTTTGCTTTCATAATGAAGTCATCATCTTTTTATACTCATTCTATGATGGCCTTGGAACAAGTGAAGTTTGTTCAGAATAATAATTATTTTTTGTATCAAGATACCCTAAATTACCAAATCTGCGGGGCTACAATGGGAGCCAGGTTTGCTCCCTCTTTTGCCAACCTGGTATGAGAACTTGCCCCCTTTTTAGAAAATGTGGTTGGTTGGAACCGCTATATAGACAATATCTTTTTTATTTGGGATGGCGCGCTCGATCGTTTGAATGAATTCCTACTTTGGCTTAATTTGGGGGATCCCAATTTAAGGTTTACATCTCAGTTTAGCAGATCTAAGGTAGATTTTTTAGATATCTCCATTAAAGATGTTGATGGTTTGATGGTTTGTTGGCGGTGGTACTTTTCATGAAACCAATGGAGAAAAATACTCTGTTGCACCATTTCAGCTTTCATCCTAAATCTCAACGTGACAACATAGCTTTCAGTCAGTTTTTCCGTTTACGGAGAAATTGTCCTGATATCAACGATTTCTACAAACATGCTGAGACCATGAAAAAGAAATTTAAAGAAAGAGGCTATCCGAAAAAACTCATTACCCATTCGTTCAAGCGTGCTAGATTCTATAATAGAGAAGCTATGTTTAATAAGACAGTGAAAAATAAAGAGGAATCTAAGAAAGTGGTCTTTGTTAGCAACTTTTCCCACATCAGCAATCGAATTAAAAACGCAATCAACAGCAATTGGCATATCATCAATAATGAGGAAGAGAGAAAATTAGAAAAAACAATTTTTGCTTTAAAAAAAAAAAAGAATTTGAGGAATGAGCTAGTCCATACATACAGAGAGAGCCTGGGCAAAATACAAAGCACGTTGGATAGAGCCCCTGCATTGGGAAATGTAAAATGTGGTACATGCAATGTTTGTTCTCTATGTGTCGAATCGGACACATTGGAACATAACGGATGCAGGGTTTCTTCGAGATCTTTGAATAATTGTAGGAGCAGAAATATTGTGTATTTTCTCCGCTGTCCTTGTGGGAAAGGCTATATTGGTGAAACTGTCAGGGAGCTCAGAATTAGACTTCAAGAACACCGCTCTGCCATTCGAACCAGGAAGGCCAATGCCCCTCTAGTAACCCACTATATTGAAATGGGTAATATTGACTCTGATATACAGTGGTTTATACTGGAGAAGATCTGGTTAGGGCCTCGTGGAGGCAACATGGAACAGAAAAGGAAACTGAGAGAGCAATGGTATATCTCGCTCTTCAACACAGTTCGCAATGGCCTTAATTCTAAGGAGGAATGGGATCGCTTGATCAGATGATAATATTATTCTTCCTGGTGTTAGTCAACATTAGAGGTATTAAAAGGTTTTCTGGTTAGGAGTGACAGATTTGGTATGGTGATATCAGGTTCTCGTGTGCAGTCTGCACACTCTATCATAATATGAGGTACCTTTTTATCACGTATTCAATTGGACTTGGTTTTCTTCTCCTAGACATTTCCCTCTAAACCCTATTGGGCTTATTAGGTTTTCGTTTTCAGTTTGCACACTTTATCATCATATTAGGTACCTTTTGTTTGACGTATTCCACTGGATTTGATTTCTTTCTCCAACACACCTCCATTTATAACTAGATAGTTGCAGTGTTTTCTACAATAAAGATCACTATGTTCTTACAAAGACACTGCTGGCTGTATTGTCGTAGGTGTATTGGCAATTTATTTCTTTCCCCTTTTCTTTTAGAACTTATAAAATGGCCGCCGCGAGAGTCCGGCACCTTAACCTGTTCCAGGCTAATCTTAGGGGAGCCTAAGATGGCCGCCATAGTTTTATTTCCTTGTGACCTAGGGTTTGTTTTTAGTGCAGCATTAACTTTAGGACTATCGGGTCCTTGATCGTAAATGCTTTAATTACCACTTTGCTGGTAGTATTTGCACAGTTGCATCTTTTGCTATTTTGATACGTACAATACTTCTGACACGTCAGTCCGGCATTATTACTGGGTTGTGGCGCACTACAGGGAAGTTCAAGATGGCCGCCATAATCGCACTCCCACGTGACTTGAGCCTACACGTTTCACAGCTGTTGTGTGTTGAATGCTTTACCTATTAACAGTAAGGTATATAAGGCAGGGTAATGCTGGTTGGTTGTCGAGACGCTTCTATCCAGTGACCGGTACGAGGTTTTCACACTCGTGGAGTGGGGTAAGTTGAACATAGACCCTGGTTCGTTTTAGCCCTCTTTTCAGCCTCTGTGAGTCTGTTTCCATGGTTCCAGAGTGGTTTTCACCGGAAGGTAGCCTTAGCATTAGTTTTGGATATTGAGCGGCTATGACAATAACTACAGTGATGCAGTATAGATTATTTTTATGCATCATTGTTTCAAAAGAATACGTTTTTTAGCTTTACAAATTGATGGTTTGTGTTTCCCCTTTTGAACTCACTACCATGATTAGAGCTCCACATTAATGCTCGTCAGAAAGGTGGTGATGGTGTAACAAGGGGTTCTCTTCTTCCTTCTTTATTAATCTTTTTATAATTACTTTTACTGATATCCATTATGGAGTAGTAGAGTTTCCATTTTAGATATTGAAAGAAGCAGATATCGTTATACTGGCACAAAGCGGTAGAATAATTGACAGCTATTATACAAATCTCTGATATTGGATTCTCCATCTTTCTTAGAAACTAAAGAATCCCGTGATTAATGTGAGACCGAGATATTTCGAGCATTTTGAGGGACTGAAGTAATCTGACCCCAGCAGTGCGTCACCTGAAAAAGAATACAGCAACGTTTTATATTATAAAGGCAAATCACATCTTCGAAGGATCTAAGTTATAAGTGAGTTTATGGCCAGAAACAATTACCATAGGGTAGGCGTGTGTATATTGGATAACTCATATATAGACCTTTCTTTCAGATTTTTTATATATCTCTTTATCCTGACCCTAACCAAACACAGAATTACAGGACGGCAGGTTATTAGAACATTGATATTGTCATAAGATACTACCTAAAGGTTGGATAGTGAGACTGTTTTCTAACTATTAATGTCCCAATCTTTTTAGAACCAGTGGCCAATTCCTATATGACCCTACCCAAAGAATTGTATTCCTAGAAATAAGAAGGCAAGGATCCTTTCAGTATCTACTCTTTTGGATGTACCATTCAACTTATAAGGTACAAACACTGATCAAGTGCAGTTCAGTCTCGAATATACTATAACAAGAAGTGTGAAAGTACGGTATGGTGATAACGGGTGTCCAATTTAACCGTTTGGTAAGAATGGGTTGTATGTATAATCACCAGAAGAATTACACTGTTCTATTTTTAACTATTTATGGTGTAGGATGGATCCCAGGGCGGGAACCAATGGATTTGGATAGATATGTCCTTACAAAGATTAATAATGTTTAAATTTTGGGTCTGATTAAAATTTGCTTTTTCTGATATGTATACACAATGTATAAATGTCAATGTTTTTAATGTTGATTTTTTATTATTTAATTTAGACTGAATGTACACTCCTCGGGAGATTATAATATTTGTCCTGAAGAAGGTAGTCCTTTATCTCTAGACTTCCACCGAAACGCGTCGACGCAAGTCATAGAAGGCAGACTATATTGGAGTGACTTCTGTTTTCCTAATAATTAAATATCTGTATCATTGCTTAGGAGAATAGTTGATCCGGATCTCATGTCTTCCTGTTTACTTGGATAAGAAAACATCTTTCTTACGTGTTTTCTCCCCATGTCTTTGAATGTTTTTTATTGTTTGTCTATTGTGCAATATCCATTGAACGTAATATCAAGATGTGTTTTTAACGTTTTTAACTTTGCTACATAATTTTTGTAATTGTGTCAAAATGTAGGGTTATTTTAATAAAATACATGGATTCTATCTACACGAATATTTGACTGGGTCCAGACTTTGGTGTCTTGTTCTGGTGATTGATTGGTTGTATATGTGTATGAGTGTGTGAAGTTCTTATATGTGCCAAAAAAGGGGAATCTTTCTCTGGACTACAGTCTTTTGGTGTTCTACCCCTTTTTGTGGTATAGGGCCCCTCTCCTTTTTTTTGTGTTGATGAGAGGGGGCATGCCTGGAATGAAGGTGCTCATGAAGGCTATCAGTATGTGGTCCTATGGGTCCGATACACAGACAGCATGCTAATTTTATGGGAAGGTACAGAAGATCAACTTAACTCATATCACAGATATTTGAATAACACCATGGTGAATATGAAATTGTCACTAGAACGTAGCAAATTTAGTATTACTTTTTTGGATTTGAAACTTTATGTTAATGATAAGAGTCTTCACATGTGCTCTTTCCGCAGGAGCACGGCCAGTATTTTACATTTTAAATCTGGCCATCAAGTGAATCTGAAAAGGAATATAACTTTTGGGGAGTTAATCAGACACAAGAGAAATGTTTTGAACCCAGAAGATTATGAAGTAGAAGAACAAAAAACTTTAGCAAGACAATCAGTGAAGGGCAATGCTAATGGGACCCTGACACAATCTGTCAAATGGATTCATAGCATACTACGAGAAACGCTACTGAGACAAAAAGAAAGACAGAGACAGGTCACTAATAGACAACAGATTAGATTTGTCACAAAGTTCTGCCCAGATAATGGTGCGATATTTAATGTTTTGAGAAAGCATTGGGTTATTTTGAGTTTAGATTAAGACCTCAAAGAATTGATTAGTCCACACCCGATGAATATATAGAGGAGAACAGAGACTTTAAAAAATACTTTGAGTTTGAGCGATACACACAGATTTGTAAGAAAGAAGGAACATGGTTAAAAACCAAGCCGGACAGCTGCTACTGATTTCAAGGTTGTGTATGTTGCAAATTTAACATAAAAAAATTAGAATTTTGATAATAGCAAATAATTGAATATCAGAGGGTTCATAAACTGTAACACTAGTTTTTGCATATATCTTGTTACTTGCCCCTGTAATAAACATTATGTGGGTTCCATAATTTGACCATTAAAAGAAAGAATTAAGGAACATATTAATGCCATCAGAAAATGTGATGAAAGGTCTCCCCTTGGAAATCATTTCAAACAAGTACATGTTGCTAATGATCTGTCTAGAATTATGGTTGCATGAATTGCCCATATCAAACCACCCACGGAGGAGGTAATAGAACTCTAAGGTTGTTTATTTTGATCTTAATTTCATACCACGTAATGATGTCTAATCATAAGTAAACCCATGTATGTGATTTAGATGAATATTTGGTTGATTATATGTTATTCATCATTCAATAATCATGGTTTAGGTTCACACATTGTTTTGAATGCTATCTGATCTCTGCTCTTCTCTATTCTCTTGGTTTATTAATCTTTCAAAGGTGCCTCGCATGATTATGAGTGAATGGATGAGGAACACCTACACTCTCGGTCTCTCCAGTAGATCAAAGATGGAGGTTCTTGTGGGAGATAAACATTTGGGTATATTTGATTTTGGTGCAAAGGAGCATACATTTAGCGTAGTAACCAACACCTTAGGATGTGGAATTCAAGGTCACGAATAGTGGATGCTGATTAAATTAAAAATATACATAGTACAGGAACTAGCATCATGAGGTAGAATTTTCACCTAAGAACAACAGTAGATTATGGAATTATTTGTTTTACGGTCCCGTATATTGGATGCTGACATAATTAATTATACACTGTAGGAAAGTGGATTTATGCTGCTGTACCGCCACCCCACCTTTTTGCCTGGCTTTTGATACAACTTTGACTGTAGAGTAGTGGGCGTCTGCTAACGAGGGACCCAGTGCCAGTGTTCTTTCCCTAAAACTATACCTCAATTGGCACCCCTTTAGTTCACATATAAGTCCCAATTAAAAGGTTCCCCTGGTACCAAGGGCCTTGTGGTTAAAGAAAGTCTCTAAGAGCTGCAACACAAATTGTACCATCCTAAGGGATCCCTGACCAAGCACATGCACACTGCCACTGCAGCCTGTACATCTTGGTGCAGACACAACTGAAGAGAGAACATGGCACTCACCCCTGTGTGCCATGCCCATAGACACAGCATGAGATATAGGCAAGACACCCCTTCAGCAGGCCTAAGCACTAAAGCAGGGTGCACTATATCTCATGTGAGGGCGTTTCTGCGTAAGCAGGCATGCCCCTGCAATACCCTTCTCGATTCCTGGATATTGTAAGTGACCAGGGAAGCAGCATTAAGTACATGGGTTGGACACTCGTCATTACGAGTTGCTCAGCTTCATAATGGCATCACTGAAATATGGGATGTTTGATACCAAAAAACATAGCATAATAAACCAGCACTGATTCCAGTGTCAGATTTATTAAAAGGTGCACACAGAGGACACCTTAGAGGGGTTCTCGGAAACATCCTGTCTGAAAAATCCTTAGTGTGATCACTGACTGGCGTGAGCCAGCCGGTCATCACCAGACAGTGTTCTGACCACATGGGGAGAGTGCCTGCACACTCTGAGGCCGAGAACAATGCCTTTCCTGGGTGGAGGAGTTCAAACATCCCCCTGGTCAGGAAGAGCCATCCGTGGCGGGGAGCTTTAAAAGCCTAGCCACCTTTGCAATGCGACCCAAGCCTCTTCTGTTAGAGGAAGCAGGTCCCCTTTTGGGCGGGAGTATAGACAGGAAAACGTAGAAAGAGTAGATTGTGTATCCCCTCTGCCAACTCCACCATTCAGGTGCTGGAGCCGAGGTGAAGTACACTTTTCAGTGCCCACCATCTTGAAGATGATGGGACTCCTCCAATCAGGATCAGGGATATGTCACCCCCCAGGTGGGGTGAGCATTTAGAGGGTGTAGTCACCCTTAAGGTAGGTAGCCCATTGGCTACTACCTGGAACTCCCTTTAAAGGCCCCTAAACGTAGTATTTAGGTGGCCCCCTGAGCCGGACATTAAAGAGTTGCACAAGTAGAAAAGACTGCAGAGACCAACTGGCTTGGCCCCAGCCCTACCAGCCTGTCTGTATCCCTAGATGATCCTGCACCAAAAGATGACTTGTCCTGCAGCCCGGCGACCTTCAGAACCCTGGGAGGACTGAACTGCTCCACAACAAAGATCAAGACTCCCAAGAACAGTGGACCAGTTAACCAAGCAACCATCTTCAAAGTGAAGACTCTGCGACCTTAAGAACTGCAAAGCCTGCCCCCTGTTCCACCTCTGCACCTGATGCCTGCGGCCCAAGTCCAAGTGACCCACCGTTTCTAGCAAGGTTCCCCAATGTTCCATGTCCCCAGTCCACAGTGAGCTGACCTCTCCTGGACTCCTCGGCGTCACCTGCAGCCTCCGCTCAGAGACCCCCAGACCGCGGCCTGCTCTGGTAAGCCGTTTCTGACACCAAAAGCCACCCCTGCATTCATCCATCCTGGTCCCTGAGCATTGCAACTTAGTCGCTCAGCTGTTGGTTTCCTTCGACCAACCTCCTGGCCTGAGCCTACAGCCATTGTTTGATTTGAATGTTCTCCATTGCCTTGCATTGGGCACCTGATGCTGTTTTGGCACCCTGCACCCAGCCACCCCTGTGTTGCTGGTGATGTAGTGCTGGTGCTGCTTTGGGCCCTGTCCAGTGCTTGCTTCAACCCCTGGAAACTGGGCCATCTCTGGTGCTTACCTGTAAGCAGCCTCTGTCCAATTGCCTCAATCCCCATTGATTTGTATTGGACACCCAACCTCAAACTTGCACCCAGACCCCATACTCCCCTTTGGCACTGATGGTGTACTGTTGGTGCTGTACTGAATCTTCCCCTATAGACCCTCGACTTCTGAAGACTGCTATTTCAAGTCGATGTTATCCCTATGTTTGATGAGTGTTTCCTTCCTCCCAAAGGTTAACTTTGCAAAGTCTGAAAATTGCACTGTGTCCATTTCCGAAACTGAAAAGTATTTCTATTGAAAAACATATTTACCTATGGGGAATTCTGTGGTTCTACAAAATATATATAACCAAATATTATTTTTATAAATTGGTCTGGGATTTATTCATTGAGTGTGTGTCTTATTTATTGCCACTGTTGTAAAAATGGCGAACACTGCCTTTTGATAAGCCTAACTGCTCGCCCACACTACCACAAAAGACAGCATTAGTATTATCTACTTTAGCCTCAGTAAAGTCTCTGGAGATACACTGGACTTTCTCTACACAATACCTCATTTAAGTATGGTAAATAGAGAGCCAGCTTCCTACTTTCACATGGTGGAGTAACCGACATCATGGGGTAGGATCTTTGGCTTTGAACATCAGTGGATGTTGATTATAGTCATGGAAACAGAGTTCATATGAGGTATTGGTGGTAATTTCCTAGCATATAGTTCAAGGCCATGGATATCTGATTTATTGTATTTTGACGGGCACTCTGCAGTGTGTTGGATGTTAGCAGAATGGCTCATAATTATTACAGGGAAGGCTTCATAATAGGGCTCAAGTATAGGTAAAGAATATCAATAACTGTTTCAACAGTATTCTAGTAGTCTCAGTGCCTGAAAGGCTGTGCGTTATACCATGATGCAATGTACTGGATGGTAGTATAATGGTTATTACGTATATAGATAGACGCTGCCTCAATAGCGTTCGATTTTGGGTTTCGAATATCAAAAATTGTAAAAGCGTAAATAATCAATTATTAATTTCTTGAAAGGAAACCTAAAGTTAATTATAACCAAAATAGAAGATGACAAGTCTACCATTTCCCTTCTCCGGCCACCCAGCGCCCTGCCCTCCCCCAGGACCTACTTAATGGAAGCCACAGTGTGACCCAATTGAGCAGGTCCCCGTGCCAGCTACCCCGCGACAGTTCTCCTGTTCAACTTGCCCACAGTCTGCTGCCTGTCTACCTACTGCCTTCTGTTTGTGCCTCCTCTGCTCATTTCTTGCTCTGTTTTGCCTTTTCTGCTCATTTTTTCGCCCTCTGTTTTGCCTTTTCCTGCTCTTTTTTCTGGCCTCTATTTTGCCTTTTCTGCTAATTTTTCTACCTTCCGTTTTGCCTTTTCTACTAGTTCTTCTGTCCTCTGTTTTGCCCTCTTCTGCTCTGTTTTGCTTTTCCTGCCCCTTCTTCTGCCCACTGTTTTGCCTTTTCTGCGTGTTTCTTCCCTCCTCCTGCAGTTTCCCTCCTCCCTCCACACAGCGCCCAGCGCCCAGCCCTCCCCTTGGGACCTACTTAATGGAGGCCGCAGTGCTGCCCCGTTGAGTGGGTCCTTGTGCCAGATCACCCTACAGCAATTCTCCTGTCCAGCTTGCTGGCAGCCCACTACCCTCTGCTGCCTGTCTACCTTTGCTCCTTTCTTGATCTGTTTTGCCTTTGCTGCTTGTTTTTTGCCCTCTGTTTTGACTTTTCAGCTCGTTTCTTTTGCCCTCTGTTTTACCCTCTTCTGCTCTGTTTTGTTTTTATGTTCATTTTTCTGCCCTCGGGTTTGCCTTTTCAGCTTGCTCTTTTTTCTGCCCTCTGTTTTTCCTTTTTCTGCTTTGTTCTTCCCTCTTCCTGCCGTTTCCTCAAGACCTGATTTTTTTACGGGGACCGCGCACCCTAGCACCCTACACCCAAGGGTGACACATGCTGATTGATTGATTGATTGATCACAAGTGGTGCCGGTTGGAGCTTCAGTGATCTAAGTACTTGATTGGTTATATGTGATAGAGCGTTGCTGATGCGAAAATTGTAGGGGTGCACCATATTCATTGTTGGTCAGCACCCGCATATAACTGAGCATATTATCCAAGTATAATGGAAATGTATTCATTGAAATAGACAAGTAGAAATGTAAGCAGGCCTCGAGAGAAGAGAAAGGCCACCAGTTATACTGAAACGTATTGGTATATGTACTGCTTAGTATGATAATGTCATGTATTCAGAGACATTGAGTTATGTTAGTGGAACGCAGAAGGTAGTTCTCTTAAGAATAAGACGAATAATTAGAATTGGTTATAATGTGTTTAGTTTGAGGCCTAACCATATATGTAAAGTGAAGGCCTTCGTTTATTTTAGCCATGCTTTATTAGGACGACAGGATTTTAGCAAAGCTTAAATTGCAGTGAATTGTGAAACCTCATGATGTTAGGGGTTTTTCCTGTTCAGCATTTGGCTGCAGGTACAAGGCCATGTAGCTCGTTAGTTAGAATGAGTCTTTGTTTGAATGGAATGGAGACAGAAGGAGTAGACATGAAGGGAGTGGATTGGAATGTAAAGTTGCAACTCCTGGTACAGAGAAGGCCTGGGACCCAAGGTCGAATTCGTGGAAAGGAAGATGATGTGGTAAATAATTTAATTACCGGGACTTAATTTGATACGGAAACATAATAAAAATAGCTCAGTAAATAAGAGGCAGGATCCGTGGTATTAGAGGTTCTAAATGGGCTTTATTCCAATGGTCGATTATAATCGGTTGCTCCAGGTTCCATCACCACGAAGGTTCAGGAAGTGAAGTACATACGTTATTGACAATCAATTACTTTTATACAATAGGCATTACAGTGAGGCCAATACAAGAGGCGTAACAATTGATAGTGGTGATAATATATTCATACGTAGCAAAAATAGGCGTAACTGGGAGTGATGAAAAAACGTCATCAGATGTGATGTCATAAGAGGGTGGTTACATGAAAGAATTTCGCAATGTCAGCAGAAATACTTGGCAGATATGCGCGCGCAGCAGTATGACGTGTGATTGACGTGCAACTAGGGGGTGAAGGGGACTTGACATTTAGCTCTACATGTGGCGACAGAAGTCTGGAGGGTCAAGTCAACCTAATCCCAAATCATATCTAACATCCTATGTTTAAAGAACTATGTTATCCAAAAGAGAGGTCTCTTAGAGTAGAATCTTATTCTATACTGACTATACTGACGGTTAGTGCGTGTACAAGCGTCTAAGTGTCTACACTAGATGCGAGGGCGGAATCTTCCATAGTAACAGGGCTATGAATTACTTGTATGAAGACAGAGAAGTCGGGCCTTTGCTTGGTAGCTGGAAGAATGTTTACTTAAACTACTAGACAGGAATGCATTGGGCAGGGAGCGGAGCAGATAATTTTCGAAGGTGAAATACAGTTCTTGGCAGGCAGCAAGCTGATGTCAGGCTTCGTGAGCCGCGCAGAGAATGAGACAAAGTTCATGGTCACAGATGCAGGCTCGGACTGGAGCTTCAAAGACAGAAAGCAAGAAGAGTTCGATGACAGAATCAGGGCCTACTTGCCTGGACTGTAAAAATGGCATAAGTGAACCATATAAAGGCAGTGGCCTTTTGTACTTAGGAATGGAATATCCGGCCCATTCATGGCGGATCAACAGAGGACATGTTAACGGTGGACGCACATGTATTTGCGTCTTCATAACTGGAACTGGAGAGAACATACATGTACTTGTAACATGCACATAGAACCGTTGGGGTCCAAGATAGGGGACATAACTGACCAGGAAAATCCATATTTCCACATTCCCTCCTTGTCCCCTACTTGCCCGTCAAGAGATATCAATCTTCATTAATCCATTGATCTGTTCATATAGCATCATTTGTTCTTCTTTCTTCTTCCAGAATCTTGAATGAAAATCTTGATGTGGAATGCACGATGTGGCACACAGACCACAAATCGCTGGTCCACATTGCAGGCATAAGCAGCAACTGAATAATATGAGAAGGCCAATACCTAGGAAGGATAGAACTCTCCATACCCAGGCTGATATCACGCTCCAAAACCAACCGGACCAAGTCCAGGTGCCTGGATTCTGGTGTATCTGGCTTACAATCTTATGAAGGCGGGTTATGGCCTTATATACAGATGGCGAATTTTCTGGTATGAATATGCAACAGCTTGATCCGATGACCCTACAAGCTCCGCCCCTATCGGCCAGGATGACGTTCTAGGACAAGACGATTTTGAAGCACAACAATCCGCATAGCAGACTGCTCTTCTGTTAAATTGCCTAAGGCGGAAATAGTTTCGTTCACTACTGCTTCAAGGGTTCTAGTCAATCTACGTATCAGCTTACTATTAGTAACAGTACCTATATAGGGAAAGAGACCTTTATTGAAATCTGTGTATTTTTCCCATGCCGTTTCAGTGTAATCGACTATTGGGAGATCTCTCCTTTCTCTATTGTGTACTAAATGAGTATTTCTGTGATAATCAGGAGGAGCTAGGAAAACAGGTGGCAAAAGGAATCCAATGTAGCAGGTACCATCCCAATCTAGAGGCAAACGTACATATGCCGTCTGACCACATATAAAATAGGAATGGCGGGAAGCTCTAAATGTAGACTTGCCTTGATCACTAAATTCTACTACAGTGGTGCATCTACTATGGCCCATATGTATGGAACCATTTTTTCTTACACATAATTCACCTTTTACTGGAAATATTGACATAGCGGGCAAAATTGGAGTAGCTTCGGATTCGACATTTAGGATCATAAGATTAAGCGTAAAATTACCTAATCCATATACTTCATTTTCTAGATCAGTTCCTGTTCTTTTGGGAAGTCCCTCCTTGTTAGGATAGCAGACCTTAAGTAAAACTAAATTCAAATGTCCCCATACCCAGTTATCTTGATAAACTGCAGAATTCGAATCCAGAGAATTAATTAGGCTAAACCATGCTCCACAGGAGCCGTTGTGTGTGAACGGGTATGGAAAAAGAGGTAGAATTCCTTTATAGTTCTGATAGGGAGGGAGTCGGCCACATATCCAACAATTTGTAGCATTGCTAACCTGATGGGAATGATGTAACATACTAATAAAAGTGTTATTGCGCAGCGCAAATCTGTATGACAATTCAAGCGGAGGTAATTCACTAAAAGAATGTTCAGCAGTAACGTTGTAAACATGTCTAGAAATAGGATAATATATGTGCAACAATATACTTGCAGTAATTATTAAAAGACTTGAGAAAAACAAAATTAATAACGTCACTATGCAATGACTACGCAGTGATTTACAGTACGCCTGTCGTTTCAACATTTTTCGGGTGCTTTCTCTATTCAGGTCCAAGGGATACATGTCAGAGACAATTCAACCGCTTCACCTTGGAGAGGACTTAAACAATCAAATTGCTCGACTGATTGGGCCTGAGCTTTAATTTGTAAAGTTCGGAGTCACTTTTTTCCACAAAAGGAAGTTTTGAGTCAATGGGTGAAGACACACAAGGTGTGCTATTCACATCTGATTTCAGTCCATGAAATTTCTTGATATGACTTGAATGAATCCATCCTTTTCTGCCTTCGATCTTCACGGCTGTTCTTGTTGTGAGCAACACCAGCTGAGGTGACCTCCACCTAGGTTCCAGCTGCGTCTTTCGATCAAAGTTCCTCACGAGGACTAAGTCTCCCGGAACCACGTCATGGGGTTTCACCTCAGTGTTGTCAGGAAAAGCTGCAGCTACCTGTGAACGACAAGATTGTAGTGCAGACATCAAGGAAGCCAAGTAATCTGTCAGCATGTTACAGTCAATATCAGTTATTTTGCGTGGTATAGGCGTCCCCCACATATTTGGTGGTCTGCCGAAGATCACTTCATACGGGGATAGCCCTGTTCGAGAGTGTGCTACCATTCTTGTGTAAAAGAGTGCAACTGGTAATGCTACTACCCAGTCGACACCTTTTTCTCTGCATATTTTGGATAATCTTATTTTCAGAGTCTGATTATGTCTTTCTACGAGACCCGCTGCTTCGGGGTGTCGGACACAGTGGAATTTCCACTGATAGCCTAACAAAAGTGAAACGTGTTTCATTAATTCGGATGAGAACGGCTGGCCGTTATCTGAGTGAACAACACGTGGTAAACCGTATCGTGGGAAGAATTCTCGAACCAACTGTTTGGCAGTAGTCGGGGCAGTGTAATCTGAAACCGGGTATGCCTCCGTCCAACGGGAAAGAGCACACACAACTACGAGAACATATTTGAATCCTCTGCATCGTTCCATCTGGATATAATCCATCTGGAGGACTTCAAAAGGGTGATCAGGAGGCTGAAATCCACCCTGTTCTACGGGAACGCTTTTTCCTGGGTTGAACTGGCAACAGATCAGACAGGTACGAACCTTTTGTTTGGGTGGAGCTCGTAAATGCTTATTGAACCAAATATGTTGAATGCTGTCTAGCATAGCTTTCTCTCCTAGATGCGCTGGACTATGGATAGTGTTAATAATGACTTGGACCATTGAATCAGGAAGGAACCACACAGACTTTTCCTTCATCAACCATCCTTGATCCGTTTGGATCCCTCCTAATTCCGTCCATTTCTTTATTTCTTCTGGTGTAGCATGTGTCTGTATATCAATTACGTCAAGAGTAGGATCTTTAACCGTCATACAATGTGTTGGCGTCGGGACTATTGTCTTTGTCATATCGGATGTTTGAGTTTGAGCAGTCTGTTTAGCTGTTCTATCAGCTAGATCATTGCCTTGAGAAATGATATCAGTAACTTTCGTATGTGCTTTGCATTTCATAATCGATATTGCAATGGGTAAATGTATTGCATCTAATAAGGCATGAATGAGGGGTCCGTGCTGAATGTGGGCACCGTGAGAAGTTAAATAACCTCTCTCTCGCCACAGCACGCCGAAGTCATGTACGACTCCGAATGCATAACGTGAATCAGTGTATATGTTGACTTTTTTATTTGTGGCTCGAATACAGGCTTGTGTCAGAGCGACGAGCTCTGCTGCTTGAGCGGACAAGGTATTTATGCAATTTGTTTCAATGATTTCAGTATCTGTTGTGACTGCGTAAGCGGCCACTAACTCTCCTGTACTTGTTCTCATACATGAACCATCTACATACAACGTCAGGTCTGGGTCTGACAATGGGACATCTGTCAAGTCTTGTCTGGGTTTCGTTGTGATTGTAATAACATCAATACAGTCATGGGCTAGTGGGTCTGTTCCATTTACAGGTAAAAGTGTGGCAGGATTCAATGTGTTACAACGTCTGATTTCTATATGTGGCTGAAACAGTGTTAGTTCATACCCTGTAAGTCTTGCTATAGTCAAATGTTGTGTTTGCGTTCGATTCACAAGAACCTCCACTGCATGTGGTACTTGTACTGTCAATGGATGTCCTAACACTATGGCATCGCTTTGTCTGATTGCTAAAGCTGTCGCTGCCACTGATTTCAGGCACGCAGGCAGAGCCTGAGCTACGGGATCTAATGTACTAGAAAAATAAGCACATGGTTTGTGTGATCCTGCTTGTTCCTGTGTGAGTACTGACAAGGCAGTACCTTTGCGATCTGTAACGAAGAGTGTAAACTGTTTATTGTAACATGGTGTTGCTAAAACAGGTGCTTGGCATAGAGCTTTCTTTAAGCTTTCAAAAACTTGTGTATGTTCCTGAGTCCAAGGGAGAACAGTCGATGTGGCTGCCTCCTGTGTTGTCAACTGAATGAGTGGTTTTGCTAGAAATGCATACTGAGGGATCCACTGTCTACAATATGAAGTGAGGCCTATAAAAGCCCGCACCTCCTTTTGTGTCTTGGGTATTGGCATGTTAGCTATTAACTGAATGCGGTCTGGTGTAAGCTGCCTTCCCTCCTTGGACAGCGAGTGACCAAGGTAAATAACTCGCTGGACACAGAATTGCAGCTTAGAAGGGGACACCTTGTGCCCCTTTTCGGCTAGAAATTGTAAAACTGTCAGTGATGCTTTTTCACATTCAGGTTCGCTTCGGGCGGTGATCAGCAGATCATCGACATATTGAAGCAGGGCAGTGTTTACTGGCATGTGGATACTGTCGAGTTCTCGTTTCAGTGCTTGGCTATAGATGCTGGGGCTTTCTGTAAATCCTTGAGGTGCGCGTGAGAATTTGAAGCTACGTCCATTTAAACTAAATCCGAACAAATATTGGCTTTCCGGATCTATTGGGACGCTGAAAAAGGCATTTTTGAGATCAATTACAGTAAAGAATGTTGCTTCGGAATCAATAGCTGTCAGTAATGATGAGATATCGGGGACCACAGGGAATTGTGGCACAATACACTTATTTAATTCGCGCAGATCAACAACCAATCGATATACTGGCGGGGCCTTCGGATCTGTTCGTTTGAGAATCGGAATTATCGGTGAATTACATATATTGGAGTCGGTTTCTACAACCACTCCTTGGGCAATGAGTTCGTCAATGATTTGCAGTAAAGCCACTACAGCATCTGGTGGTAACTTGTATTGTCGCATTCGTGGTAGTACCACTCCTGCCTTTAGTGTGACTCGATATGGTGTAATATTCATACAACCAACATCCGTAGGGCCTTGTGCCCATAAATGTGTAGGTAAAGTCTGCAATCGGGGATCCATGTCTCTAGACACATAATGACCTTTAAAATCACGTAAAAACAATCTTACTCCTTCTGGAGAACAACATATTATAGCTCCTAGAGCCTTCAGTGTTTTTATTCCTAACAGGTTTTCTGGACATGATTTAGTAAGCAATAAATCTGTAGTTCGGGTCAAAGGTCCTATCGTAAGTGGAAGAGGTTGTGACACTTCATTAACAATAGGTTTTCCTGAAAAACCAAGGGAAATATTCTGTGAGCCTGAGAGGGGTGCCCCTGGAACTTCACTACGTTTTATGGTTGTTCGACTTGCCCCTGTATCGAGTAAAAATTTCCTGTCTTGGCCTAATAATTCACTATGCACATAAGGTCCTTCTTGATCTACAGGGATCTCGATAAGGGGTAAGTCAACTTCCCTCTCTAGGCTGGTTCATGCATATCGTTGATAATCAGGATAGTCATACTGTGCGGTCTGGTACAGTTGTCGTGTCGTGGTTTGCGTGGCAGCAACAGGCAGCGCTGGTGCAGCTGGCACAAACTGTATAGTCTGTTGTGGAGCTGGCATGGACTGTGCATGCTGCAAGGCTCCTTGTTCATTCTGATCCTGTCTAAGTGGCCGTGGTCTTTCTTTTGTAATGCCCGTGGCGATATTACGCTTCAGGACTGGACAATCGTGTACATGATGACCTAGTTGTTTACAATAGTTGCATGTCCCTTTTACAGGTCCCGCTAAATCGCCAGAATGTGTCGTACCCTTTTTATGTCCTTCAACTGGAACTGTCTGGGAGACTAGCATTTTCATTTTCGTGTCTTTCATGCGTCTTTGTTCATGATCTATTCTGGCTCCATCTGGTAATAATCTGCATTGCTTCCGGGTCTACCCCCGGTCGGTCTTGATTTCTGATCACACAATTTATGAGGAAACGCAACAGTTCCCCCTGTATTTCCACTTTCTGGTATTCCATAGCTCTGTTAATACATTCAGAATCTCGCCCGGTTTGGACAAAATGATATATATTATCTAGATGTGCAGTCATTCCTGGTAATTTCCCTAAATACACTGCGGCTCGTCTGATACGTAATGATGCTAGGGTCATTTCGTCCTCTTTTCCGGGCACAGGGTCATATCTACAATCTATAAGAAGTTCCTTAAGCGTACGGGCATTTATGAGTTTGGGGGTACGTGAATGTGCTGACTCTTGAAAAGTAAGTTTATTTATTCTAGGTGGCGTAGAAAAGATATTGGTAGCACCTCCGGTAGCCCCATCTGGGGTATCGGGTGTGAAAGGATTCGTTGAACGTGATACAGCAACTATAGGCGTGGATACAGCTATAGAAGTAGCTGTAGGAACAGATGCAGAAACAGATGTGCTTGCCGGAACTTGTGTCAGAACTTGTTGCTGTAGCGATACGGGTACTGGATCTTGGCGTTGAACCTCCCTGGCAGGCGGTCTATGTGGGGCGGGATGAGCATACTCGGGAGCTGCGTCATCTAAATATGAGGAAAGAAAAACATCTTCTGCGGTTCTAGGATGCCCCTTAGGATGTACCTTTATTGGAAATAATAGGGTTGGCAAGTCTTTTGATATCCCTGGGGTAGCCTTAGGTAATCCTTCGGCCAGAAGGGGATACATACCATTCATAAGGGCATTTCTTTGTCTGTCTACTTGTTCTGATTTCACTCGTGCACCTTCTTCAATTAATAGATTTTCTCGGACTTCATTGGAATTCTCTTTACTCTTCTCTTCCTGTCTACGTGCTTTTTCTGTACGTCTATATGATTCTTTACGCCATAATTCAATGGCGTCTTTCTGTGATTGTCTAGCTTTCTTTTTCCATAATTCTTCCTCTACTTTCACGATGCACTCTGCATCCCAGGTCCCCGCTGCGGGCCACCTCTGACTTTCTGGTAATTCCTTAGTGTAGTCTACCCATAGATCAAGAAATAATATGGCGTCTAGGCCATGTTTATGATACATGAAGTACCCTGGAGTGTCCCTAGGAGGAATAGGAACAGCTTCTTCGAGTACCCCTTTTCTAGTTGTGATCTGTCTTAATTTCGAAAAGAGTGGCATATTGAGAACTGATCTGATACTTGATCTTGAACAAACTTAATACAGTAATCACAATAATGAACAGTCATTCATACCACAATATGCAGAACGTACTAAAAAACATTTAACATTTAACATTTAACTGAGCACCAATAATGATGACGATCTAAAGAAAACTTAATCACTAAACATAATACTCGACTTGAACTGAATTATTCTGAATTTATATACTTGATATACTAGATATACTGCTAAACAGTACAGATACACTGCTGAAACAGTGCAGACCGGATTTGTGTACCCAAACCCGTCTGGACCGGCACAACTTATGTGCACGCCAGAACGCCTCCCCAGTAATGGTACTCACCGGGTAGCTCGGAACGGAAGGCCTCGGAGACTGAACTGAACTTGAACCGGACTGGACTCGACTCGAACACTTCGGACACTGGACTCGACTTCGGACTTCGGAAAACTGGTGGGCCTCTGTATACCTCGGATCTTGCTCTCTCAGCTAGGCTCTGGTCGGGGTACTTCGCACTTCTCACCGCCTCGTCTGGGTGTTGATCGCAGCCTCAGTCGCCCCCGCTTGACCGGAGGGAGACACAGGAAATCCTGCTGGTACACGTTATTGTCCGTCCAGCTGTGGCAGGAGACCGGGCCTGCAACGCACCGCCGGCGCGTGAGATGAGAAAGTGTCCCTGTTCGGGCGCCATTCATGTGGTAAATAATTTAATTACCGGGACTTAATTTGATACGGAAACATAATAAAAATAGCTCAGTAAATAAGAGGCAGGATCCGTGGTATTAGAGGTTCTAAATGGGCTTTATTCCAATGGTCGATTATAATCGGTTGCTCCAGGTTCCATCACCACGAAGGTTCAGGAAGTGAAGTACATACGTTATTGACAATCAATTACTTTTATACAATAGGCATTACAGTGAGGCCAATACAAGAGGCGTAACAATTGATAGTGGTGATAATATATTCATACGTAGCAAAAATAGGCGTAACTGGGAGTGATGAAAAAACGTCATCAGATGTGATGTCATAAGAGGGTGGTTACATGAAAGAATTTCGCAATGTCAGCAGAAATACTTGGCAGATATGCGCGCGCAGCAGTATGACGTGTGATTGACGTGCAACTAGGGGGTGAAGGGGACTTGACATTTAGCTCTACATGTGGCGACAGAAGTCTGGAGGGTCAAGTCAACCTAATCCCAAATCATATCTAACATCCTATGTTTAAAGAACTATGTTATCCAAAAGAGAGGTCTCTTAGAGTAGAATCTTATTCTATACTGACTATACTGACGGTTAGTGCGTGTACAAGCGTCTAAGTGTCTACACTAGATGCGAGGGCGGAATCTTCCATAGTAACAGGGCTATGAATTACTTGTATGAAGACAGAGAAGTCGGGCCTTTGCTTGGTAGCTGGAAGAATGTTTACTTAAACTACTAGACAGGAATGCATTGGGCAGGGAGCGGAGCAGATAATTTTCGAAGGTGAAATACAGTTCTTGGCAGGCAGCAAGCTGATGTCAGGCTTCGTGAGCCGCGCAGAGAATGAGACAAAGTTCATGGTCACAGATGCAGGCTCGGACTGGAGCTTCAAAGACAGAAAGCAAGAAGAGTTCGATGACAGAATCAGGGCCTACTTGCCTGGACTGTAAAAATGGCATAAGTGAACCATATAAAGGCAGTGGCCTTTTGTACTTAGGAATGGAATATCCGGCCCATTCATGGCGGATCAACAGAGGACATGTTAACGGTGGACGCACATGTATTTGCGTCTTCATAACTGGAACTGGAGGGAACATACATGTACTTGTAACATGCACATAGAACCGTTGGGGTCCAAGATAGGGGACATAACTGACCAGGAAAATCCATATTTCCACAATGAAAGCATCCAAATGGAAATCTACTGACGCAAGAAGCTGCCTGAAGGGGTGTGCTGAAGGGCGTGTACAGCTTTCTGGGGTTTTGTATTAGGGACAGAGCCCCGTGGGTTGGGCAGACGAGACTTAGGAGAGGGACTGAAAGGAGCAATATAGATCGAGCTCTCATATGGTGAAGACTTCTTAGTAAGTTTCCCTGCTGACACCTTTTATGCGATCCTCACCTGGAAGGGAATGTTGAGTAGGGATGTCACCTTAGAATAGAGTGGGGACAGAAATGATTTGATTCATGACTGTAAACTTCGATATCACAATTGCCATAGGGTACTTGATGCTTTTAGAAGCTGTAATTCTGTTTATCTTTAGTCGTATGCGGATACTTCGTAGACTGGCATTTGTATTAATCGCCATTTATCTTTTGTGCCTTGTATTGAGATGCCTATATATTCAGATGTTTTTGCTGATAATAAAAGGTCAACCTCCGAGATCATGAGTCTTCTTTTCTGAGATGTCAAATTGCGATAAATACGACCTGATAATTGTGTTTCTTCCCCCTACGCTATTAGACAAGTAAAAAGATCCTGGTGACCTGAGTGGGTTCTTGTAGGTAACTAGATGAGAACAAGAACCGGCGTTCCCAATTGGTAGCAAACGAGGATGGTTTCTTTCTGATAGCGAGGGAAGATTGAGATTAAGATAAGTGATCCTTGAGGCCCATCAATGATAAGTGAGGTTGAATCATCGGAGGGCGAACGGCAGACGACCTGGCGGACGGACGTAGATGGCGAGTGGCAGTGCGGCAGCAAGCAGAAGCTCGAGAGTGAGTATGAACAGGATACGATGTTGTAGATTGCGGTGTTGTATTGTGTGAGATGTTTTGCGGAGTTGGTGTGAATGTTGTGTGATTGAGAGATCAGGCTGTGAGCGCGCGCAGCCCGGGAAAGTCTTAGGTGATGAGAAGCCTAAGCGAGAGGGTGTAGAAGACACCCCTGGTAGATTTTGTTGACCATTGATCGTGAGGTACCATCGATCACCTGGACCGAGATAGGGGGAGTGAATGTATGAGTGTAGGACAGCCTGACGCTGGTCGTGGGTTGTTGTATATGGAATTGAGTATTTGAAACCTATCAGAGGCGATCTGTCTGCCCGGCAGGGACAGACAGTAACCAACTGAGGTCGACAATTTCGAGAGACTGTGGACGGACAGTCAGAGGCTGTGGACGGACAGCCAGAGGAGTAACTTGTTTGGGATCAAACGGTTATTTCAGCGTGTGAATGGGACGAATGCAAGGGTGAGACGAGCGGTGTGCAGGAGGGGAACTGCTGCGAGTGGAGGAACTGTGACGTCAGAAGGTGTCACGCTGCGATAGGCTGGTTGGTGTAGTTCGCGCTGTCATTGGCGGACGGAAACCAGGAAGTAAACAGAGGTCGTGTGCGTTTAGCATTTGGTCATGATGAAATGTTTTAAAGTTTTTCGGGAATTGTGTCGAGGGGATGAACATGTGGTTACTCGAGAGGGTGCGGAGGCCCCTCCGGAGGACACGCCAGCACACTACATGGCAAGAAATGTAGGGTTGCACACCATAGTTTGGCTTGAGAATTGGCATAAAATGACTCAAGGAGAAGGAGAGTTAGCATTCCCATGGTATGGTTCATTCAGATTAGCAGTGTTGTATCAGCTGAAGACTGTGATGGCAGCTTTATGACCTATGCCGAGGCCCACACGGTTTGAAGCACTACATGCGTGGATTAGAGCAGCGCATGATAAGGAGAGAGGCAGAAATCAGGAAAGGGTGAAAAGGTCAGTTCAGGCGTTCCAAGATGCTAGATGGGATGTAGCGGAGAAAAGATGGAGAATGCAGGCAATAGAGGGACATAAATGATATCCCTTATTAGAGACGACAGGAAAATCAAAGGAAAAGACAATAGACGGGGAGGAAGACAGTGACACGGATGATAGCCTGGTAGAAAGGTTGTTATCCGAGAGACCACCTCCGTACAATCCGGATGCCTCAGAAGGCAATGAGACAAAGGAAGAAGAGAGTAGGGGAGCAGTACCCCGATCAGAAGTAAGAGTAGAAGGAAAGATCTCTATGGGGACCGAGAATATCAGGTATAAGTCTGTGGGGAGCTCGGAGGTGGAGAGAGGAGTGAGGTTACCAGATGCGCTGAAAATACCAGTTCTCATCGGACCTATTGAGTCGATGTATGAGCTTGAGCCAGAAACGGCAGGGAGTTTAGAACAATCAGAGAGCAGGACGAGAAATGGGGTAGAGGAAAATGGATTGGTGAGGAGAATGGAGCGGATTCTGAAGCCTATAGAATGGAGTACGCCGATGCCAGCTACAGCTGACTCCTCTGGAGGACAGGGAGAATCAAGACCTAATAGACCAAGGTCTTTAGTTGAGTCAATATCTGATTTGAGAATGTGGACACCACCAGTGAGAACTCCAAGTCAAGGTGTTTTAGACGCAGAGAGGGATCGAGGGACGATTGTAAATCGCTCTGTTCCCATGGGCAGATCAGGAGAGGATAGGCCA
Source organism: Triturus cristatus (assembly GCF_964204655.1). Lineage (NCBI taxonomy): Eukaryota > Metazoa > Chordata > Amphibia > Caudata > Salamandridae > Triturus > Triturus cristatus. Next base: position 660,071,267 of record NC_140585.1, on the reverse strand, counting down.
CAGGAAAGAGGATGTGAGTACAGTGACAGAGAGGGTACAGCCTGCCGAGAAGTGCTGAGAGGAGCTTTGAGAGGGAAAATGTTGGATGTCGTAAGGCTAAAGGAAGAGATGGATGAGATAATAGGTGGAAATCTACCCCTGGAAAGAATACTAACTTACGAACAAGATGAGTTACTATTTTTAGCGAAAGATGTGACTCATAAAGCACGCACAGCTCATGAGAAATTGTCAGAGTTGGCAAAAAGATATGGGGTGGATTTGTCGAAAACTAAAGCGTTGCAAGGTGATCACCGGCTACAGTATAGTGATCAGGAATTGGAAGACAAGAGACTCATGGGACTGCGAACCCATGTCAAAGATTTGATAATAGTAATGCGGGCATGGATCATGCTCGATAAGTGGGAAGAAAGATGGTCCAAGAAGAAAAGTTCTAGAGGAGTAGTGGGAGAGACGCCACCTCTGGGCGGAGGGACGACGGCAATAGGGAGTTTCCCTTTAAGGGAGGTACAGAATGGAGGGTACGTACATGTACCCTGGAGTAGAGGGGACTTGGCGGCCTTCACAAATTATTTTCCGCGGCTAAGGGAAAAGCCTGTGGAGTGGTACAAGCAAGTTGATCGCTTTGTCAAAATCTCGAAGGTACTGTGGATAGATTTGAATACTTTGTTTGACATTGTGATTGTGATCCCGGGGGATCTGTGGTCGGCATGTAAGGTTGCGATTGAATGGCCAGCCTCAGAGCCCGACAGGGATTTGATTACACATGGCCCGTCGCCAATGGTGATGAAAAAGTTCGAGCAGGTAATCACTTGGTTGAAATCGAAGGTCTCACCTCAAGACACTGATTGGGTGAAGATAGATAGGACTGTACAAGAGCCTAAGGAGGCAGTGCATTAATTTTACGAGAGGCTTTTGCAGGCTTTTAAACAGTACAGTGGTTTGGAGGCGTTGGATACCAAAGACATGGGACAGTTTGTGTCCAAGTTTGTGTTGGGGCTGAGGCCAGAGGTTAGTCTAATGATACAGCAACATTTGATTTGTTGGCAGAATAAGCCTGTGGATGAGATTCTCCGATATGCTAGGTATTGCAGTGATGAGATTGAGTCGAAGCACAAGAAATTGAAAGACAATTTGCTATTAGTACAGATGCAGACCGCAGTTCAGGGACAGTCCACCGGAGGAACGTTGGGAAGGAGGCAGGGAAATTATCAAGGAGGAGCACAGAATGTTCAAGGACAGGCGAGGCCGAGAGGAGTAGATCCTAAGACCGGAATAGATGTGGCGGTGTTGAAAAAGACCACAGCTTGTCACCTTTGCCACCAGATTGGACACTGGAGACGCGAGTGTCCTTTTAATCCGTTAAATCAAATACAGCAGGAAGAAGAGGTGACCCATGTTCCAGTGGCATACGCACTCCCCGCAACCTAGAATGACAAAAGGGGGGACGAATGTTCCGCAGGTACAGGTTCCCCGACTGCCTAGAATACAGAATATGCAGCAGGGAGCTCGGACATATGTACAGATGCCCCTATTCGAAGTGAATGGGGAAGATGATTCCGATCCAGCAACAAGATCTTGCTGGGGAGGAGATGATGATTGTGCGCTTAGAGCGGTCCTAGAAGTAGATCAGAAGGGACCCTTTGTAGAAGAAGAGATCGATGGCCACCCTACGACCTTTTTGGTTGATACGGGGGCTACAAGATCAACTGTAAGATCCGCAGTGATCCCGTATCTACCCCTTTCTGGCCAGACAATCCAAGTTGTTGGGGTAGCGAACAAGCAATTGACTAGCCCACTGACGGAACCAATACTGATTAGGATCGGGAACTTCAGTGACAGACACCAGTTCGTGGTGTGCGATTCTAGTCCAGTCTGTTTGTTGGGAAGAGATCTACTGTGTAAGCTTAATTGTACCATCTATTGCACCCCGAATGGAGTGGAAGTCCAGACAAGAGACGATGATGCGACCTTTAAGGTTGCGAACCAACGGTGGTGCGTGGAAATGTATCCTGCACTCACGGTAGAGGAACTCCCTTTAGATCTGAGGGAGTCTGTGTCAGTTTATGTATGGGACCTTAGTGGGGAAGAGATCGGACTAGTTAAAGGGGTAGATCCAGTGAAAATAAGAGTCAAAACAAATGTAGAGTACCCGAGAACTCCCCAGTATAAATTGTCACCGGAAACTATTGACGGGATTAGACCCGTAATTGAGTCCATGCTTAGGCAAGGAATTTTGAGAGAAATCAGGGGTAGTCCATGTAACTCGCCCATAATGGGACTGCAGAAACCGAGCGGGAAATTCAGGATTGTACAAGATTTGCGAAGAATTAATGAGATCGTAATCCCATGTTGTCCCGTGGTACCGAATCCATCCGTGATGCTGTTCCAAATCCCATGTGATGAGGAATGGTTCACCATGATTGACCTGTGTCAAGCTTTTTTCTCGATTCCCCTGCATGAAGAGAGCCAATTTCTTTTTGCATTTAGGCTAGAAAATTGTGTGTTAGCATGGTGTCGTATCCCACAGAGGTACACTGAGAGCCCGTCTATTTTCAATCAGATTTTGAAAAAGAACCTTGAAGGTCTAGTGCTTCCCCAAGAGTCTGTTCTCGTCCAGTACATAGATGATTTGCTAGTGGCGTCTAAAACTGAGGATACCTGCAGGATTGATACAGTAGCACTGTTGAATTTTCTAGGAGAGAATGGGCATAAGGTGTCTCCAAATAAATTGCAGTACTGTCTGAGTGAAGTACAGTATTTGGGTCATCGGATTGAGAAAGGCAAAAGAAAGATATCGCCAGATCGCATAGATGCGATTTTGAGAATGCCCGTCCCTACGACTCAGAGGGCAGTTCGAATGTTCTTGGGAATGGTTGGCTACTGTCGCCAATGGATCCCAAACTTCTCCTTTGAAGCGAAGCCCTTACAGCGGCTGACGCGCAAGGATGTGAGTGATCCGGAACCATGGGATGATGACTGTTTAAGGTCATTTCTGAAACTAAGAGAAGCCTTGTGCTGTGCGCCAGCTTTGGGAATGCCTGATTACAAAAAGGCATTTGCATTGTTTTGCTGTGAAAAAGAAGGTTGTGCATTGGCAGTATTAACTCAGGTTCATGGGAATGTCCGTAGACCAGTTGCCTATTTTTCGGCTACACTAGATCCAGTAGCCTCTGCGTTGCCCGGATGTCTCAGATCCGTTGCTGCAACAGGTGTCAGTATCGAGAGATGTGAGAGCATTGTAATGGGTCATCCACTTACTGTGCATGTGCCACATTCTGTTGAACTGTTGATGACCAGGACTAAGACACAACACCTCATGAATAATAGATTGACACGTTATGAACAAGTCATCTTAGCTGCTGAGAATGTAACGTTGAAGAGGTGTTCTGTTTTAAATCCTGCCACATTGTTGCCAATCCCGAATATAGATGATGAAGATTGTGAGGATCATGACTGCCTCGATGTGACTGAATTGTGCACCAAACCCAGACCTGATATTGTGGATGAACCGCTTTCTGAGCCAGATGAAATATTCTTTGTGGACGGTTCATGTTTAAGAGACAATACGGGTCAGTTGAGAGCAGCCTTTGCTGTTTGTACCATCAACGGAGTGGTCGAAGCCGCTTGTCTAGAGGGAGTATACTCCGCACAGGTGGCTGAGCTAATTGCTTTGACTCGTGCCTGTGTGGCCGCTAACCAGATCCGTATAACGATTTATACGGACAGCCAGTACGGGTTTGGTGTCGTTCCCAACTTCGGACAGTTATGGTCCCAGAGGGGGTTCATGACATCATCTGGGTCACCCATTAGAAATGGAGAATATGTGAGACAACTGTTGGAGGCGTTGCAAGGCCCAGACGAAATTGCAGTAGTGAAGTGTTCTGTTCATACGAAAGGAAATGATTTTGTATCTCTTGGAAATAATTATGCTGACGAAGTGGCCCGATTTTGTGCAGAACAGGGGTGCGATTTTACAGAACGACACATAAGGGGAAATGAAGAAACAACTGACCTCAGTGTGATGTTGGCGATGGCCGATACATGGGAGGAGTTAAAACAGTTGCAAGACGAGGTGTCTGACGAGGAACGGGATAGTTGGGTGCGTGCTGGATGTGAGAAGGGAGATGTGGATGTTTGGGTTTCGAGTGATGGAAGAGCGGTGTTACCGGAATGTCTGTTGAACCCAATGGCACGATTGATACATGGTGCTGTGCATCTTGGCAGGGATGCGATGGTGCGAGTGTTTCGTCAGACATGGTACAATACGAAGTTTCGGGCAGCAGCCGAAGCTGTGTGTCAGAGATGTGTCACCTGTCAACAAATGAATGTAGGGAAAAGGACAGCTGTGACAATGAGTCACATAGGGAGGTCGGGTGGACCTTTCAACAGGATGCAGTTAGATTTCATTGAGATGCCAAGGTGTAATGGGTTGAGATACATTTTAGTTGTAGTGTGTGTCTTTTCCAGATGGGTGGAGGCTTACCCGACACGCAGGTGTGATACTCTAACTGTAGCTAAGTTACTGCTGAGAGAGCTCATCCCGAGGCTCGGGTTCCCGACCTCTTTGGAATCGGACAGAGGAACGCATTTCCACAGTGAACTGATGAAGTTGCTTTGTGCTGCCTTGAACATAGATCAAAGGTTACATTGTAGTTATCGACCAGAGGCTTCTGGGATAGTAGAACAAGTTAATGGGACATTGAAGGCCCGAATGGCAAAGGTGTGCTCTTCAACTCCCCTGAAGTGGCCGGATGCCTTACCTTTGGTTCTTATGAGTCTCCGAAGTGTGCCAGATAGGAGAACTGGATTGTCGCCCCATGAGATATTGATGGGGAGAGCGATGCGTGTGCCAGCAATACCAGCCTCTGCATTGATAAATATCACTGATGATGTTATTCTCGACTACTGTAAAGGCCTGGCTGATGTGGTTCATTCTGTGTCCCAGCAGGTGCAGGCGGTAGCTGTTCCAGCCGCAAGTGATCTGTGCCACGACCTGTACCCAGGAGATTGGGTGTTGGTACGGAAGCACGTGAGGAAGAGTTGCTTGGACGTTCGATGGAGAGGTCCTTACAAGATTATTCTGGTTACAAATACTGCAGTGAAGTGTGGGGGACTACCGAACTGGGTGCATGCCTCCCATACCCATAGAGTTCCAGCACCCTTGGAAGTTACAGCCCCTCTCGTGAACGAAAACCCAGCTGAGGTGGCAGGGCCACCTGAGAGGGCAAGTCAAGCTGTAAGGGTGGCTGGCGCAGCTGGTTGTGCACTGGAACAAGCTGTAAGCGAGGGAGAGAGAAACTCCGAATCAGAACCAGAAGCTGAAGAAGGTGCCTTCGGCGGAGTGGATCCAAATACTCCCGGAGAAGAAGGTAGTGCACAGGGTATCGGAAGGGAGAGCAGAGGTGTCTCAGACGCAGAAAGAGTTTGGCCCGTGAGTCTGAGACGGGTAAATTCGAGGGGGGCACCGAGAAGAGATCTTGCCCCAGTATCGGAGGTGACCAAGTCGGGACAGAGTGAGGAAGATCAAGATCCGGAAGCTCCGAGAAGGTCGAGGAGAGCCAGAGTGCCGTGTCACAGGTACGCTTCACCTGAGTGGGCGTACGTAGCAACGAATGCTAGGACCGATGAGTACGGGGAGGCTGAGGTCGATTACTCTTGTCAGTGGTCCACCGACTCTGAGGGCGGAAGTATTGCTGAAGATCCCAGGATTAGAGATCGACGGAGTACTGACTCTCCATATTCCAGATCCGCCACTCCTGAGTAACATTCGTGGTCTGATTTTGGATACATTGGCTTTCCCGAACTTTGCAGTTGTACCTTCTCCCCAAGAACTGAAAACTCTCAAACTTGAAATTTTGCAGGGAGTCCTGGAGCTGTTGGGACCTGCAGTTATTTTGGATTAAGAGATGAACTTTGTCGAGAAGGAGCAAAACAAGGGAGCCTTTGCTGATCCGAAAGAAAGTAGAGAACTGAACATTAGAAGAGAAAATTAGCTACAGGGGATAATTGTTGCATTGATATACAAGCTTGAATGAGGAAGAGACTCTCGCCCATTGTTATCGAACTGGATTCTGAGCGTGGGGGAAAAATGGCAGAGCCTAGAAATACACACCGTAGGGCGAAGAAAGTGATAGGTACACTGTTAGGAATAGTTATAGCCGTTATTTTTGCAGTAGTCATAACTTCGTATGCAGTGGCCCACAGGGAAGAGGGGAAGATGCTGGGAACACCTGCACCTGTCACTCCCAGTACCAAGAAGGATATCTCAGGAGATAAAAGGGCTATGATGCTAGAAGAGAGTCGTAGGTTACACATGGATTTGTCGAAAGGTGATTTCAAACTCAATGCATATGCGAAATTGTTGTATGAGTACGTTGATGCGATGGATGCGAAAGATTGCTATGTATGCATGCAGTTGCCTGCTTCTGTAGATGAGGGTATTAGATACCATCACCTTCCATTGACTTATGGGATTTCTTGCAGTCTATTGCTTAGTCTGTTTTACGAAAGGAAACAGTTTGAGTACTATATCTCTAATTATGAGACAGTACTTCCTGACGTACCAGCGTTTAAGCATTTGAATAAGTATGATTATTATAAATCACATGAAAGACTTCGGACTTATTTCATACCGACTCAAGGTTTGGATACTGCGTATGCTCATAGAAATAATTTGACATGTTCAGTGTCAGACACTGAAAAGAAATTTATTGGCCAAGTTGAAGACAGATATCGAAAATTAACCCAAGATAAGGATGGGGAAAAGAAGTCAACTGATTGGACAGAGGAAGAGAAGCTACATAAGTCAAGGGGAAGTTATGGACCCATAGCTTTAGATCAAGTACAGAGAGGAAATCTGTGTGTTGCTCGTCCTCAGTCATACAAGGACAAAATATGGGTTGGACACAGTACATGTGCCCATACCTTTACTATAGAAGATTCAGCTAAGAACTTTTTGCAGGGTCAGATACAGGTCATCCCGACGGTGTATTATGTGTGTGGAAGGAATGCATACGTGAGATTGCCTGAGCAGTGGTACGGGACTTGTTATTTGGCTGTTATCTTCCCGAAGATATATCATGCTGAGGATTTGACTCTGCTAGAGACAGGACAACACTCTAGAGCACTGAGAGATGCAAGTGCAGGAGCTGTGATTGGTGATATCTTTGGAGCAATCATACCCGGTCTGGTGTGATTTTGAATGATGTGAAAATACGAAATTAGCAACTGTGGTTGATGAGTTGTCAATGAACACAGCGAAGTCATTGTTGTTGGTGGATGGAGAGATGTTATCGATCAGGACAATGGTTTTACAAAATCGTCTTGCATTAGACGTGTTATTAGCAAAAGAGGGCGGAGTCTGTAAGTTGTTGAAGGTCCAAGAATGTTGCACGTATATTCCAGACAACAGCAAGGAGCTAAGGAAATATATAGTCAACATTACCACACTTCATGAAGAAGCTGCAGTATTGGCAGAAGAGAATGTGTGAGAAAAGATTGGGAAAGGATTTGGACATGTGGGAAGTTGGTTTGCAGACTTCGGAAAGGGAATTCTTGGATATGTGCTGAAACCAATCTTGATTGTGGTGGTTTGTGTGATTTGTTTGTGGGGACTTGTGAGAGCGTACAAGTGGTACCGAGGAAACAGAGCTGTGAGTATTCTCAGGGGATATGAAAGACGAATGGCACATATGCAAGATAGTCAGTATCAGGACCTAAAAAGAATGGAGGGTTTCCGACAAAGTGGGTTGGTTACCACCTCTGTATGAAGGGATTTGTGTGCTGAAAAGTTGTCATCAAAGGGGGGGAACTGATAGAGCGTTGCTGATGCGAAAATTGTAGGGGTGCACCATATTCATTGTTAGTCAGCACCCGCATATAACTGAGCATATTATCCAAGTATAATGGAAATGTATTCATTGAAATAGACAAGTAGAAATGTAAGCAGGCCTCGAGAGAAGAGAAAGGCCACCAGTTATACTGAAACATATTGGTATATGTACTGCTTAGTATGATAATGTCATGTATTCAGAGACATTGAGTTATATTAGTGGAACGCAGAAGGTAGTTCTCTTAAGAATAAGACGAATAATTAGAATTGGTTATAATGTGTTTAGTTTGAGGCCTAACCATATATGTAAAGTGAAGGCCTTCGTTTATTTTAGCCATGCTTTATTAGGACGACAGGATTTTAGCAAAGCTTAAATTGCAGTGAATTGTGAAACCTCATGATGTTAGGGGTTTTTCCTGTTCAGCATTTGGCTGCAGGTACAAGGCCATTTAGCTCGTTAGTTAGAATGAGTCTTTGTTTGAATGGAATGGAGACAGAAGGAGTAGACATGAAGGGAGTGGATTGGAATGTAATGTTGCAACTCCTGGTACAGAGAAGGCCTGGGACCCAAGGTCGAATTCGTGGAAAGGAAGATGAAAGGATCCAAATGGAAATCTACTGAAGGAAGAAGCTGCCTGAAGGGGTGTGCTGAAGGGCGTGTACAGCTTTTTGGGGTTTTGTATCAGGGACAGAGCCCCGTGGGTTGGGCTGACGAGACTTAGGAGAGGGACTGAAAGGAGCAATATAGATCGAGCTCTCATATGGTGAAGACGTCTTAGGAAGTTTCACTGCTGACACCTTTTATGCGATCCTCACCTGGAAGGGAATGTTGAGTAGGGATGTCACCTTAGAATAGAGTAGGGACAGAAATGATTTGATTCATGACTGTACACTTCGATATCACAATTGTCATAGGGTACTTGATGCTTTTAGAAGCTGTAATTCTGTTTATCTTTAGTCGTATGCGGATACTTCGTAGACTGGCATTTGTATTAATCCCCATTTATATTTTGTGCCTTGTATTGAGGTGCCTATATATTCAGATGTTTTTGCTGATAATAAAAGGTCAACCTCCGAGATCATGAGTCTTCTTTTCTGAGATGTCAAATTGCGGTAAATACGACCTGATAATTGTGTTTCTTCCCCCTACGCTATTAGACAAGTAAAAAGATCCTGGCGACCTGAGTGGGTTCTTGTAGGTAACTAGATGAGAACAAGAACCGGCGTTCCCATATGTTATACCACAGTTTGAATCCAAGTCTATGGTGTTAACGTTAATTTATATTTCACAATCATCTTGTTTTTGCTTTTTTTCAACGTAATTGTGACAGCGCAAAGTATACTTTACGTAATATGTTTTACTTTAGGTCATATAACTACTGATCATAACATAAGCACAATGCTGATTTCAGTCGAATGACTGATAGATCTCATGTAGATTTTCACTGGTAGGTGCTCATTCCACTTCAGGTTTTACAATTAGTTTTGATATATTTGAAAAAACTGTCGCTCTATTTGATTGGAGAAGCAGTTAACGACGAGGCCTACATAAGGTGGAGCGTTTTGGCTAGAGTTTTTGGTACGAGCAGTTTGTCTTGGTAAGATAAAAATGGAAATATTGACGGTGTGCACGGGAGGATAATTGCAACATATTGTTTTTTATCACACAAGAGTGGCTATATTATTTCTGATATGGGGAAGGGCCCTGTGATGTGCCTGCAGATCAAAGAGTAACTTTATAGGAAAGATGAAAGCAGAAACATCTTTGGGTATGCAGTTCTTCGCTTTCTCTTTGTTATAGCTGCGCGTTTAGGAAGTGCTGTCTCATCCAAGGCATAACTACTGTGTTATTTATAAATGAGTGGATTATGAGCAAAACAGGCTTACACAAGCCAGTTTCATCACATGGGAATGGACGTCAATTCAAGGAACTGCCAGGGGTAGCAGAAGTGACATCACACGCCCCGTGACCTCCACTTTCACTCACACACACATGCTTACACATACACACAAATTCACACATATATACACTCTCTCACACATAAACACACTCTTACACATAAACACACTCTCACCTGCAAACAAGCGCACAAACACAAAAAGCATTCTTTTACTTACCTTAGCTGTCACGGAAGGGCATATTCCAGCTTATTGTACTCCTTTTTTATAACACTATTAGTGAATAATATAGTTTGCTTATTTACTATTAGTGTAAAAAAGATTTACAATACATAAAGAGAGTGGAGCCCCAGCTGCCACAGTGTTCCTGGCACTGATTTTGCCACCTATGAGGACAGGGGTCGCAAAGGCAGTGCTGGGGGCAGCAAAGGGCAAGCCAGGGGTCGCAGCTGCGACCCCTGGCGCCCCCAAATAACTTCCATGCACATGGGAGGGTTGTGTAAAACGTAATGCTATATGCTGCTAGACTTGTACAACTGCTAAATCACTGTATGGCACCAGGCGTTTTGAGACATGTCTTAATCATATTTGGGGATTCCATCGCATTACTCTTGATTCTACCTTGCATGCTATTTGATTATTCTGTTTGAGAACTAGTAATATGGAGCTGATGAGTAACCTTCTATCACTCTTTAGTGCATACCTGCCGTACAAATGTAGTAAAGATCAGTTTAACAGGGTTGTTTCTATAGCAGGACACAACACTATGTGCTGCTAGACGTGTGCACCCCCCATATCACTGTATTGCCTCAGATGTTTCGGGACATGTCTTTATCATATATAGAGGTTCCGTTGAATTACTCATGGGGATGTGAAGCATGCGATCCGAGGATTCTGTTTGAGACTTAATAATACAAAGTTTATGAATATTGTCTTTCAAGTGTATAGTTGCCGTATATATGTAGGAAAGATCCGTTTAAAATAGTTGTTTTTATTTCTTTATTTTTTAGGAGTGACTGCGGTCTGAGAAGGTGTATTCAGGGAAACCTTCTATTGCTATTAAGATAATTACCCACAACCTACCTTGGTCAAGCCTTTCCACTGTAATCAAAAGTGTGAGTGTGAATGGAAAGCTGGCTATTGAAACTTTGACCAAGGAAATGGAATACGGAGCTCATAAGTATTTGTTTATAGCCCTTTAGTGCTGAGTTTCTGAATATATGTCGGAAAGATCAACTTAACATAGTTGTTTCGATCTCTTAATTTTTTAGATGTGACTACGATTTCAAAAGATGGATTCAGGGAATCCTTCTATTGCCATTAAGATAATTACCCACAACCTACGTTGGTTAAGATTTTCAGCTACAATATAATAGGGTAAGTGTGTATGGGGTTCTGACCATTGGAGCTCTGATCAAGGAAACTGTTGTGCCCTCTGCATTGCTGGTCCGCTGGCTGTGGAATGTAGTCTTAAGGGTGTTGTGGAGAACGTTGAGTGCTGCTGCGTTCACGCTACTCAGGACAAGACGGAAGGGACCGTTGGCGGACTCAGCAGGCTGGGTGTTGTTCCTCAGTATGTAAAGGAGCCAATAAATCTACATATTTGCCTTCTGACTGGTATATGAGTACTTCATCCCGGCATAACAATTTGATGACGATTGCCTGCCCTTCTTTGCAACGAGGAACAGTCCCATGCCGTGAATTCAGTGGTGAATACTCTACAGAGCAAGTTTACTAGTTTACTCTGCTCTCCAAGTTTGCTCCTTATGTGGACCTATATCCACGATTTTTCCAAGGACTTAAGATACTGTTTCTTACCTCTTATTACCAGTGAGAGTTAATCCAGTGTATATGCTCGCGCCACCAGCAGTTTCATGCTCTCTTCCGCATGCCCGACGCCTCAGCAGTTTTCATTTCTCAGCTTCAGCTCTTCGACGCATCACGTCCGCATTGGATGCTATGCTTGACACCATCTTGGGTGTAATATTACACTTGCTGGTGTTGGGTGAAACAAATATATATCTGCATGTTTAAAGCCTCAGCAGATCATCACAGTGATTTGCACACCTGTTGTTATACACTCTATTTCTGCATTATTACTACAGTGATCTGCACACCTGTTTTTGGCCACAGTATTACGGTGATCTGCACATCTTTCTCTGTTTGGCCGCTGCAGATCATTATGTTCCGTTTTTTTCTGTATTTTTATTACTGTTTCGTTCATCCCAATTCAGGCGCACATTACGGTGACTTGCACACCTTCAACACAAGTTCTGTGTGTTATGCCACACGTTTTTTTGAATCGCCTCTAGCACGTTACATTGAATTATCTTTCTTAGTCATAGTGCTCACTACATATTCTCCATCAATATTGCAACTGCTCAGATGATTACACCACCACCCATATTTTTATTGAAAGGTGAATCTCCTTCTATAGAGTGGGGAGAATGGATTGCTATGTTTGAGAACCACAATGAGACTATAGATGGTTTGAGATTCTCAGCAGCAAGGAAAAAAGCATTGCTGTTAAATTCTTTAGGTAAAGAAGGTCAACATGTCTTCAAGTTTTTGCCTGAGATTATGGGTGCTGATGGAAAGCCAATTGACAATCTGGATGTGGAAGCGAAACACAGACTAGAAAAGTACAATGGGAAACAAGTTAACATAGCTTTGCAGCACCACAATTTTTATTCTTTACCGCAGAGAGAAAGCGAAACAGTGGACCAAAGGGTCACATCGTTAAGTGAATTAGCACTCAAGTGTGGTTTTGGTACTATGACTGATCAAATGATGCGTGATCAATTGATCGTACAGTGCAAAAATTTAACAAATGAATGAGAGACTATGGGCAGCGAGGAATCCGACTCTGCAGGAGGCCATTTCCATTGCAAAGATAGTGGAAGAGTTGATACATGCATGAGAGAAATGCAGAATCTGGAGATGAAAAAAGATAACCCTGGGAATGCGGTCAGTAAAAAAGAAGATTTTGCGAACAGTGATTACAAATCAAAGCAAAAGAACGAATACAGATCCATGTCTCATAAACCTAAACCAAGACTCTTGTCTGCAAACAAAAGTAAATTTAATGGATTCTATTGGTGTTGCAGCATGAGTCATGCTGACGATTTTGTAGGTTGCTATGCTAGAGACAACATTTGTAGAAAGTGTGGGAAGAAGGGGCATTTAGGGAGAGTTTGCAAAGATTATTCAAAGGATTTTAGAAAAAAATAGAGTTGCTTTCGTGGATGAATCTGTTTCTTCACCAGGCATAGTGCTTTGTGTGGATAATGAACACAAGGGCCGAATGCAAAGACCTAAAGCTAGCTTTATAATTAATGGTGTGACCGTGGAATTAATGGTTGACCCAGGTTCAATGTTCACTTTTGTACCTTACAGTTTGTTCAAAGATGTGTGGCCAAATTTGCGATATTTCACCAAAAGGTTATGGAGGGGAGAGTATTTCCATCAAGGGCTTTGTTGAGGCTGATTTTGAATTCAAGGGGAGAAAGGCAGAGGGAAAGATGTATGTGTCAAACAATGGTCCAGGCATTTTGGGCTGGGTGCAAAAACATGATTTGCATGTGATCCTGGATCCCAGATCTGAGGAACAGGTTCTACGTGTTCACAATGGGGATAGCCTTGAATCCATTTTAGGCATGTGTGAAAATGTCTTTAAAGAAGACTTGGGGAAACTTGAGGGGTATGTGCATGAAATTAAGGTAAATGAGGGAGCGCAACCTGTAAGACATGGGGTGAAGAAGATTCCGTTGGTTGTTCAGAATGAAGTGAAAGGAATGTTAAAGGACATGCAAAGACAGGACATTATTGAGCCAGTAGAAGAATCTGAATGGCTATCTCTGGTTGTAATCACTAAAACAAGGGATGGCAAACTCAGGTTTTGCGTTGATCTCAGGTCATTGAATCAAAATATAATTGTGGTCAGTTTTTCCCTGCCAAACTTTGCTGAGATGGTGTTGTTAATGAATGAAGCAAAGGTTTTTACAAAATTAGATCTAAGGTCAGCTTATCATCAGATTATGTTACATCCAAATTCAAAAAAAAAAACTGCTTTTGTTCACCATGCAGGAGGTGTTACAATTTAAGAGGCTTCCATTTGGACTAGCATCTGCTGCCAGTGGTTTTCAGCGCATGATGCACAACTTGCTTAGCGAAGCTGAGAACACACATTATGTGTGAGATAGTGAAGGCTGGCATTTTTACCCCATTTGAGCCTGGCAAGAGAACTCTACTTACTGTGGATGCTAGTGCTCATGGGGTTGGTTCTGTTCTTTCTAAAAAAAAGGATGAGTGTAGAAAAGCCTTTGGCGTTTGTGTTGAGCACCCTCAACAAATCAGAACATAACTATGCAGTGATTGAGAGAGAGGCGTTGGCTGCAGCATGGGGTGTTCAGTATTTTCACACCTATTTGTGGGGTGTGTGCTTTATTTTGAGAGCAGATCATGAGACACTGATTAGAATTCTGAGTGCAGGGGGGGCAAGCAAAGGGCCCTCACGCCTCATGTGTTTTGCTGCTAGGTTGCAGGAATACACTTAAACAATTGAACATGTGGTGGGTTGGAAAAATTATCAAGCCGACTGCTTGTCGAGGTTACCTGTGTGTGTGAGGAAGATGATGAGTGGGAAGATGAAGAAGCAGTGGGTGCTGTTGTTGGAGTTGATGTTTTCGAAAATGCGTTTTGTTCAATTACTAAGGAGTGGTAAGCAGTGGCAAAAGATGATGAGGTGATTAATGTTCTGGTCGAAAGTATCAGGAAGGGATGAGATGTGAAGGTGATTTAAAACCGGCATTAAGAGGGTACATTCAGTTACAAGAATTATTTAGTTTTGGGGCAACGGATGACTTAGTCCTGAGAGGGGAGAAGTATGTTTGCCCTAGGGGATTGAGGAGGAGATTGTTTTTGTTGGCACATGAGGGCCATTTAGGACAGACCATTATGAAGAAACGCCTCAAGGTGAGATTTTGATGGCCAGGATTGGATGAGGATGTTAAGGTGTGGGTGGAGAGTTGTAGTTTGTGTAGGGGCAGTGAAAACAATCTCAAGGTTGGTACACAAGGCATGGGATAACTTGGAGGAAGTCAAGAAGATGGTGTGGCATAGGGAAAGGTGTCTTGACTTTATTGGTCCCATGGATTTCTCAGCCAGCAACAATAGGTATGCTATGGTGTTAGAACATGTTTATTCGAGGTGAGTAATTGTGGATTTCTTGAGAACTATTACTACAAGTAATGTGATCAAGAGGTTAGGAATCATTTTTAGAAGGGATGGCTGTCCAGGCATTTTGGTGATGGATAATGGCACAAAGCTCACATCCCATGCCATGCAGATTTTTTTGCAAGGAAATGGGATAAAACATATTTGCACCTCGTTATATAATCCGCAAGGAAGTAGTGTGGTGGAATGCATGAATAGAGTTATGAAGGGTGCCATTCAAATGGCTATGCAAGGCAGACAAGATGTGGTGAGAAGGGTAGATGACATGGTTTGGGCTTACAATACCACTGTGAATGGGGTTATGGTTGAAATCCTGTTTAAAAGAATGAGAGGCAGGTTGCCCAAAACCAAATTGGTGTCTCAGTGGTTATGGAAAGCAGAGAGATCAGAATGAAAGATGATTACGTGAAAGAGGGAAAAATAAAAGTAGGAGATATGATCAAAGTCAAGTTGAGTAAGAGGGAGAAAGGAGCTAACAGATTTTCCTTACCAAAGGAGGTGAAAGAAGTACATCAGTGGCATGCAGTGTTAGCCAATAGGCAAAGATGGAGCAGATGAAGGGTGGCTTTATACTGCAAGAAGCATGATGTCGATAAGGGGATGGTAAGGAAAGATTACAATTGTGGTTGTACGTCAGGTGTAGCTTGTAGAGTAATAAGGAGTTTGGTGAGCAAGGACAGTAATCGCAGGGATAACATTTCTGTGAGGCAAGCCCACTTGTTATGCAGACCTAAATGTGAGGACTTTGTTGTTGGTTGAAGTCACATTGAATTGTTATATTGTATGGGCTTATTTGTACTACACTAGTTGTCTGTATTTTTATGATATTGTTTTAGCAAAGATTTTCATGAACTGTTGTAAAATGTTTTTTTGTTTTGTTTCTTTCATTAACTGTTAAATTGTAAAGTAGGGAGATATGTTGGGACCTATGCATTGCTGGTACGCTCATTGTGGAATATGGTTTAGAGGGAGTTGTCGTAGAGAACGCGGAACGCTGCTGCGTTCACGGTACTCACGACACGACCGAAGGGACGGTTGATGGACTCGGCAGGCTGGGTGTTCCTCAGTATGTAAAGGAGCCAATAAATCTACATATTTTCCTCCTTACTGGTGTACGAGTACTTCATCCTGCCATAAAAGAAACTTTTTTAATTTGTTGGCAATTGATAACAGTGCACATGTTTGTGCGAGGGATCTCTTCATCTTTCTTTACTTTTGTTTACTCCTGTGATCTTTTACTTTTTCGTTTAGAATTCTGTTTGCTAACTGGGAAACTTCAAGTGTAATGTTAAGATTAGTTCAACTAATGGCTATTAAATAATGATAAATAAATAGCTGCACTATTCCAGTTTGTAAGCAGACATGATGATGATTTTTATGAATGCTGTATCATATGTGTAAATAGAGCTTTTATTGTCATCCTTTAACCCCTGAAGAAATGGCGTTTTGAGTCATGAAACACGTGTTGGCTGAAAACCACGTGCTGAACATAATTCGATGTGTTAAAGTCAATTTTGTGGAAATCTTGTGCTGATTCAGGATGTTCATTTAGTTTAGACAATGACATTTGGAACAATGTTTATGAAAAAGTTGATTGTATGGAATTTAGGTTTGGAAAACCTGATATGATTCTTAAGATATGGTTGTTTAAATTTGACACTAATGATTTTGAATAGAAAACTTCATTACAAAAGTGATGTTTTGAAGATTGTTAAATCAACCCCCGCACAAAATCTCTGTATAGATAAATTATCAGAAAAGAGGACAGACCCATCTTCAATAGGAATTTAAACTTTCTATGTGATAGTTTTTAAAACAAAGTTGGGCTACTGCTAACTCGGGCTATGAATAGAAATCAATGCATTTTAAGGTTAGGTACATCACTTCTTACAAATCATAGGACAGGTGGCAGTGTATTGTTAAATAAACAGTGACTATGAGAAAGTGCCCTGTACCCCTACAGTGCCTAAGTTGATTCATAGACATTGTAAGTGCAGTGCTGCCATTAAGAGTATATGGTGCTGGGAATTTGTCATTACGAACTTCACAATACCATAATGGCGGCACTGAAAACTGAGAAGTTTGGTATCAAACCTCTCAGCACATTAAACCCACACTGATGACAGTGTGGAATTTAATGAAAAATGAACACAGAGGGCATCTTAGAGATGCCCCCTGAAAACGTCCTAACACTAATGTCTAGCCTGAGTGACTACTTTCAGCTGCCACCACCAGCTCATGTTTCTGGACCCCTGGGTCGGGAGCCTGCTGCTTTTGGGGGCCAAAACAATTCATATCATGGAACGGGGTGCCAAGCCTCCTCCCCCAGGATGGGAAGGGTCCAGGAAGGGGAATCTTCAAAGGATTGCCGCCTTTGTGAGCTTCCCCAGGCCTTTTGCTGCTCCCAACAACTGGTCCCCACTGGTTCTTACAAACACTTTGGGCAGGAGAACTGACGGGAAAACCAAGTGAGGAAGGGAGGTGTGCCCACCTCTGCCAACCCCACTCCTCAGGTGGGGGAGGCGAGGTGAAGCCACCTGACCAGTCTCCGCCATCTTGCAGATGGGAGAACCCAGCCAACTAGAGTGAGGCATAGGCCCCCCCATAAAAGGGGGTGTACCCACCCCAAGGAAGTGACCCATTGGTCCCAACCTATTTACTTACCTGTAACGGCCCTAAATCTAGTATTTAGGGGTACCTCTGAACCTTGCCTCCTCAGACAAGAAACCACAAGAAGAAAAAAGAAGAAGGACTGACCAGCTGTGCTGAATCTAAGAACAGGGGGACGTCCACTGACTTGGCCCCAGCCCTACCGGCCTGTCCCCACCTCGAACCTGCCGAAGCGAAACTCTGGTGTGTCCTGCAGACAGCAACCTCAAGAACCCTGAGGACCTGCCCTGCCTTCCAAAGAGAAGACTCCATTGAACACCGGATTTGTTCACCCACAGACTCCAGCTCTGGCGAAATTCGCGAGTCTGCACCACTCTGTACCCGACGCCCACGGCCCGAGTTCGAGTGGCCAAACACCACAAGGAGGTCCTCCGGTGATCCTGACCTGAGATCCGGTGATCCCTGACCTGCCTCAAGCCTCCAGCCTACACCTGCAGCCTCAATCCGGAAGGTCCCCCAACCGCGACCTGGAGCTGGTAAGAAGATCAGACCCTAAAAGCCCCATGGACTTGGGTGGGCCAACAGATGGTGTCTAACCAACCCCCAGCATCCCAAGTTACCTCTCCAAGTGGTGGTTGCACCCAGAAGGCCTTCGTCCCCAAGCCTGCAGTGTGTTTGCAAACCGGAGTCTCCCCATTGAAAGTAACAGGGCACCCGATGACAAACAAGCACCCTGCACCCAGCCGCCCTAGTGCCGCTGAGGGTGTACCTTTGGTGCTATCTTGAACCCCCATTTGCCCTGAGCTTAAGTCCAGGAACTTTGCTCCCACAACCTTTTGGCCTGCTAGTGAGCAGCCACCAACCGTAGGCACCCTATCCCCCATGGGATAACATTGGGTCAGCACTCCGCACCCGGCAGCCCTAGTGCCACTGAGGGTGTAACAAGAGTGCATCCTTGACCCTGAAGGGACCCCTGAGTCTAACCCCAGAAACCCAACTCCCACAACAAAGTACTTACCTCTGAACCAATAACACAATTTTCTGCATTAGGATAACATTGACTGTCTTTGTATGAAACGTTTCTAAGTGTGGAGTTGGAACATCTATAAAAGTCTTTAAAACTATAACCAAATAACAAAAACGCTTTTATTTACCTGTTTACAGGAAATTTCCCAGTGCAGTATCCAGGTATACTACACTGTGTAAGAAAAGCAATCTGTAAAGTAATCTACTTGACATTCTATTGAAAAGCCAATACAAAGTAGATATACAATATTTCAAAGCATTGCATTACTAATAGTTCTACAGTAATCAAACCAAAGTATACATACAACTGCAATTTAAACGGTATATTACTACAATTCAAACTGTATTATTACTGCAAAGTATCAATCACTTACCTGTCTCAGGCTTGCTTCGTTCTAGGAAATAAAATAACTAAAAGAATATTTTTATACAAAACCAATTGGTCTGAGTTCAGTCTTTGAGTGTGTGACAATCAATTGTTGATTCAGTGTGTACAACAAATGCTTAACACGGTAAACAACGTTTACCACAAAACTTTTTCCCCGCAGGTAATTACAACGCGGTCGTTACAACGACCGCGTTGTAATTCCGCATACCAACACTCCGCAAGTCGGAACAACGACTTGCGGAGGGGGGGGAGAAGGTGTTGGATTTAAAATCCAACACCTTCCCTACTGTCCGCACAGACTGGAGTTGGAATAGTGAATTATACTATTCCAACATCCAGCACCCCCCCTTCGCAAGTCGTTGTTACGACTTGCGGGGTAATGGTATGCGGAATTACAACGCGGACGTTGTAACGACCGCGTTGTAATTCCCTGCGGGGAAAAAGACTGCGTAACAACGAGGTATATTCGGTTAACACGACCCTTTGATAAAGCCTTACTGCTTGCCCACACTACCACAAATAGAGAGTAAGGTGCTATCTACTTTTACCTCTGCCTACCTTTGGGGTTCCACTGGACTCTGTGCACACTATACCTCACTTTGGTATAGTATATACAGAGCCAGCTTCCTACAGTGACTGATAGAATTGTGTTTAATGCTGAATGGAGAGACAGCTTGATATCCCATGAATGGACTTCTGGTCCTTCGATGTCACTAATGTGCAGCAACAATTATCAGAACTACTGTGGCCACTGAAAATAAATTCTGTGATGAACCAAGATAACTAACCCATTTGCAATTAATAATTTGGAAACTAAAGACACTGCACACAGTTATTGTGTCTAGCCTTCTAGCAGCTAACCTTGATGCTGGATACAGTAGTATGATGAGTTATCCCCATACAATACCATGTGCCTAATATCAATTTCAAGAAGATTGGCCTAAAATCGCTAAAAACGCCTATCCATTTAGAGGTTTAGGCCTATTAGCCAAAATACAGCTTTGCTGACCTTCAAGGCATTGTTCATGTCAATATATATCAGACTTCTGAGGGCAATAAATTCTGATGTTAACCACAGCAGAGGTCAATTGCTGACTAATTTATTCTGTATAGTGCATGCAATTTTAAGTTGAGATATGCAGGCTGTGAATTATTCATGCAAACAAACTATTAACGAACGATCAATAATCCTGCTTATTACAGAAACTCTAATGCCTTCCAACCCCTCTCTGGTTGGGCTGGACTCCATACATATGGAAAGGCAGATCTCGGTGAAGAAACGTACACAAAGGGAATTTAGGATTTCATCTGGGTGTTTAGATGATCAGCAAGTTTAGCACATTTGATGTGCAGCTCGAGACTGAAGCCCCTTGTCTCCACACTATATATACACTTTCCAATGTTTTTCAATGTATTGTAGAAACGCATCAGGGATACATTAATGCAGAGGACAACTCGACCTAGGCCTGTGCAGTTGACCTGATAATTGTTAGAATTTCTTTTAATGAAATATTATTGCATTGCATATAACCTTGCGTTTTTCCCCTTTACTTGTGGATTGCTTTCTGCCCCTTTGCTCTAACCCTGACGGTTTCAAAATCATGGGTCGCAGAATACCCAAAATGCCTTGCATGGTTCACGTACATGCATCTATGGCCCAACAATGCAGCAACCAGCAGGATTCCTTCAGCAACAGGGTCACACATAGTTTGACAGCACTAAGGTCCAGATGTATCAAAGGGTTTTACTCATTCTGTGTCGATGGGAAAATGTGTTCACACATATGGCCCTAAGACTGCACAACAATTCCACAAGGAAATAAATATCGCCAGGACAGGTCAGGCCAACATTAAATAATTAACAAGTACTCCAAAGGGGACCTGCAAAATCATTTTGCAGTGCACCAGCTACATACAGCACGGCTTTACATGTTGTTATTTTGCTCTTTACAAGCGTGTCTATCATTTTGCAGCGCACCAGCTACAGCACGGCTTTACATGTTTTTATTTTGCTCTGTACAAGCGTGTCTCTCATTTTGCAGTGCACCAGCTACATACAGCACGGCTTTACATGTTTTTATTTTGCTCTGTACAAGCGTGTCTCTCATTTTGCAGTGCATCAGCTACATCACGGCTTTACATGTTTTTATTTTGCTCTGTTCAAGTGTGTCTATCAAGGCTGCTCGGACATACGAATATTCCTACAGGCCCCGATTTACGACGTAAATTCTGTCGCTGCTGGTACCACTGCCAACATCATATACATATTGTAGGCCGCTGTCCCAAATGTTGATAACTGCTATGCATGCTGAGAACTAGAATGCAAAGTCACTAAAAATACCTGTCTGCGTGAATACCAAACCGTCCTAATTGCTCAGTTCCAACAAATGTATCTTAATTTGTGGAAGCAATCCCGAATTTCTACATTTTTGCTGCAATGTCAGTCATTAGTCACTGCTGACAAGCAGTTCTCTCCCAGTCATTAATACCTGTTTTCTGAAGCCCTAAAATTAAGAAAGAGTTGCAGCCCCGGGCCCTTAATGAGTTTACAATCCACCCATAAAATCCCAGCCGCACATACGACTAATCCAAAGGTCATCGGTGTTATTAAAAACCATCATTCATATATTCCTCTCACTAATTGTTATGTCCAAATTGGGATATGAATGAAGCACTGGGGACCTGAACTGCACACAATTAAATTATGCAGAAAGGTTTCCTAGGAGGTTCATTAATCAGTCTGGAAGGGATGTACCCCTTTGCTCAGCGCTGGATTCCTTCCTACCTTTTTGGCTGGAATTTTGAAAACAATGACTGCGGCACGTCATTTGTGGGTTTTTTTTTATTTTGAGTCTCTCACGAACGCGAAAACTGTAAACCAAATACGATTTCTTTCCTAGTTTTGGCCCGCGAGAGGATAACATTTAGCGAGTTGCACAATCTCCATTTTCCTGTTTGATAAACTCGAGATAAATACTCACCTTACATTATAGACTCAAATGGTATAACTTTCTTAATTACTTACCAAACATTTACACTGTTTCAAAAAGAAAATCGACTTTTCTTCTACCATGAGATTAACAGTGAAACGGTAGTTGAGTCAAACCTTACTGCTCCATAGCAAAACATTGAATGAATTGTCTACGAAGTATTATATAAGTTCACATAAAAATAAATGCATACAATCTATTCTATCCACTGCTGGGACAAAATGTGAGGCAACATTATTTGACAATATATTTAAGTAAGCAAGTTGAAAAAAATATGAAAAACTGTTATATCTACTGTAAAACGACAGAACAAGGAAGGAGGAGGGATTGAAAGATATGAAAACAGCGACAAAGAGATGGTCGAGCAAACATAGGCAAACCCAATAGATCTGGCTTAATATTTAAAAATGCCTCTTTTGTCACCGATGTGTTTTGTTAGACCTGTCATCTTTAGGGTGGTCGTACCCCAAAGTGTTTCGGCCTCTAAAATTTTGCTGTATCTGTTTGTTGGCGTTAGGACTCTGAGCACTTTACCACTGCAAAAATGTGCTAAAGTGCATGTGCTTCTTCCCTAAACATGCTTGTGATTGGTGGTTAGCTGTTTGACCTGTTTAAATTACTTGTAAGTCCCTTGTAAAATGGTACCCCATGTACCCAGGGCCTGTACGTTAAATGCTACAAGTGGGCTTGCTGCACTGATTGTGCCACTAACAGAAGTAGCCTTTCAAACATATCTAAGGCCTGTCATTGCAGGACCTATGTGCACAGTTTACTGCCATTTCGACTTGGCATTTAAAACCTACTTGCCAAGCCTTAAACCTCCCTTTTTAGTATATATAAGTCACCCCTAAGGTAGGCCCTAGGTAGCCCTAAGGGCAGGGTGCTATGTACATAAAAGATAGAACATACACTATTATGTTTTGCCTGTCCTGGTAGTGACCAAAAGCCTATTTCGTTTTACACTACTGTGAGGCCTACCCCTCTCATAGGGTAGGTTTGGAAATGCCTTAATAATCATTTAAGCTGTAGTTCCAGATCAGAGAGGAGTAGCTTTTTGATGGTTCATATGTTTGGAATGCCGTATTGATGAATCCTACTAACTGGGGGGATTGAATTTAACTTTACTATTTTAGAAATGCCATTTCCAGAAAGTGGACATTTCTCTGCACTTACTGCTCTGTGTGCCTGACAGCCCATCTCCAATATGCATCTGGGCTGGGCTGGGTGACAGCTACATTTATGCATTACCTCTAGACAGCCACAGGACACTCAATTGCATCCGCATTTATCTGCATACTGATTGGTTTATTCTGGGCAGCAGGAAGGAGAGGAGTTAACACTTCACTTGAGTAGGTAGTGTCCTGTCTTCACACAAAGGGCGGATTTGCCCCCTTCCCCCATAGCTAGGCTGTCAGGCAGGACTGGACTGAAAGGGGACCTGTGCACTTCAGAGAGTTCTTTGGATGTCAACCCCACACCAAAGGCACTTTTGAGTATAAGCAATGGGACTCTGACCCCATATAATCAGACATTCTTGGACCTGTATCCAGACATCGCTGGCTCTACATCTGCACATTGACAGAAGGACTGCTGTGCTGCCAGGAGGGACTGCCACTCTGCTAACTGTTCTGCTGTGTTGGCCTGGTGCTTGCTGAGCTGCAGGAGGGACTGCTACTTTGGAACCAGCCTTGCTGTGCTGGCCAGCTGCCTGCTACCTTTTTGCTGTACTACCATCCAAGTACTCTCCAAGGGCATGCTGGCTTGCCCCCTTTTCCCCAAAGTCTCAGGGCCATCAAAGACTTTGAATTCCTGCCCTGGGCTCCACTCTATGAGGAGCCCGACATTAATCCTGCGTCTACAACTCTCCTGAGTCGGTCCGCCTGCTTGCATGTCTCAACTCTGAGCGCTTCACTTGGATAAAGCATCAACACTCCGCTCCAACCCAGCACATCTGAAAGATCGAGTGCATTGCTGCAGTAACGATTCCAGCATTTGTTACCCATAATGTTGCAGCACCGAGAAAAGCCTTTACTGTGCAGCCCTGGCGGTTGCATGGACCATGCCAGTCAGCGTTTCAGCACCGCCTGCCCCGTGAGGAACTCTGATGCTGTGTTCCGATATCAACCAAAGCAATACGAGCCCCAGCGGCTCTAGAAATTCCGACCTCAAGTGCACACTGCAGGCCAATTGCTTTTTTGCACATGTTGGTTCCATTAGACCTGTGCAGACCCATCGGCGAGTGCTGCATGATCCTCGGTTTGGATTAAAAATGGTTTGAAACTCGCATTTGCACTACTGCATAGAACGTAATAGTAGAAACTGTATATTTGTGCTCTGTGATTCTATTGTGCATTGAATGTAATAACTTGAGAAGTATATGCACAAACAATGCTAACAGATTCCCTTTTTACTTATACAATAAGCTAACCCTAAGAGGTATCGTTTATGTAATGGTAGTAAAAAGAACCAACATATCGTCCAGAAACCACGGATCTGTAAGTTGCAAACAAAGACCAAATTTATAACGAAAACAACATTAAAAACAATAATTAAAAAAAAAGTGAACATAAACATAAAATTACAGTAATTCTGTTTACCGTTTTTAGCGCAATAGACATTTCAAGATGGCCGGCACTTTTTTAGAAATAGGCAGTTAATATTGTGACGTCACTACATTTCATCATTTATTTGTGCCATAAATAGACGCTGATTCTCATTGTGTTCTTTTGATGCCCTCGGATTGTATGCAGAGGCCTATATCACCTATGGTAAGAGAGAGATAAAGGTACACCGGTCATTTTAGGCACTGATTCTTGTCCGTAGACATCCGTCCGGACTGGCGTGATTCACAGCTATTGACTTTGGGAGGATTTGTTATTTGGACTCCCCCGGCACTTTTATTCACTAAGAAATATAGAAATGCGTTCTTGAAGCACTTAAGAACTTGGGCTATATGGCTCTATATTGGGTCATGTATATAAAAAGTATGCATTGCTATTAGCTACATTTTATACGTATGAGGAGATCGAGAGGATCGGGTCTCGGGCTGATTTGATAAAATTAGTAATCAACTGAGTTTTTTTAACGTATCGGTATGGCACGATATTTACAGTTGGTGGGAATGTTATTCCCACGTGTAGTTTATATATAGTGGTATATATAAACCCTGTGGGGGTTCAAGGCAATGTAAAGGTTCTCATAAGAAGATTTTTTGCATCCACGTATAAGTTATCAATGTTACAATTATGCCTTAACAGCCATATTACAGATAAGTTCTTCAGAGGTGATATTTATCGCCTTATATTTTCTCTTTAACTATAGAGTTCCATCTTGATACCAAGTTAAATCCAGGCAATTTATAATACTAGATAAGAAGCAACTTGAGGGGGACTCACGTGGTCCAAATATCTTCTCCATTCAAGGTGAGAGACATATGTGACTCCTACAACATGTATTTTAGATCAATTAAATTGGATTTTCATGATCTTCTATTGTACTGACAGGAATAGAGACTTGAGTTTATCGTCTGATCTATGTAAACAAGACACCTACTGTAGAAGGAAGATTGTTAATAAAGTACTAACAGACCTCCAAGTAAGTTAGCTGGTTGTTTGGCATATAAAGTATATGGTCATACAATCTATTTTCTTATGGCCTAAATCAAAAAACCTTTTTCTGTATATCTTGCACAGATTCTAACCCACTCCTCATTGACCAGTTGGCCAGTAAATTTACATCATCTTTTGAGAGGATACTGCCGTATCTCACGTTTACTGGCATGAACATATAACAGACGACATATAGTTTCACGTTCCGTTCAAGAAAAATTAATTTGATCGGTATATTTTGAGCATCCTGGATAAGACTGCAATGCTCTCCTCTTTTGATAATGTAATTACAGTTAAAGAAACGAAGAGAGTCTTTGCATACTCTCTAGACATGAATCTTAGATTAGTTATGAATCAGTGGTAATTGCTTTATGGGGATTTATTCCTAATTTAAAAAATCTTTTTTGTCTTTTATCTTGTAATAACAAGTGAACATATTGTTGGTTTATATGTAATGTTTCATCATGAAAGCCTATGTTCTATAATTTTGGTTGTTCATCTGCTTTGTAGACATAACTTTTGAACACTTAATTATTGTCCTGAAGAAGGTGGTGAGAATTATATTTATCACCGAACGCCGCGCGACAGTTTTTGATATAGATAGCTTCTAAGGAGTTTTTTCAGAACAATAGTTTTCAACATGTAATATTCTTTTTTTTTTAAATATAATTGGCAACAGTTGATTGTTATTGTTTTTATTGCAACATGAAGGATACAAGAATTCATATATAGGGGTTTTATATTCAAGAGTTTAAATACATGCACAAGCACTTTTTGTAATGTATCTTTGATAGAATGCAATTGTGATGTATCCAGTTTTTAATGTAATAAGGAATTGGAATTGTTGCTAAAGAATAAAATATTTATATATATGCAATCAACTCTTTCATGTGATAAGTGGTGTTTCATTGTTAGGATTTAGAATTACAGTAATTTTATGTTCACTTGTTTTTATTGTTTATTGTTGTTTTTTATATTTTTTTATATTGTTTTCATTATAAAATTGGACTTTGGAACTCATAGATCTGTGGTTTCGGGACGATAGGTTGGTTCTTTTTACTACTGCTCTATAAACAATATCTCTTATGGTTAGCTTATTGTATAAGTGAAAAGGGAATCTGTTAGCGTTGTTTGTGCATATACCCTGTCCCTTTTCTCCGAACTAAGGTAACTCTCTTGTGTTTTGCAATAATTTGAGAAGTATTCTTCGGATTCATATAGTTTTGGTCGTATTTTGTTGAAAATACAATAGCTATTTTCATAAACCTGTGGCGAGACTTTTTGTGGTGTATGCACTGTGCTACTGTGTGTGTGTGTGTGTGTATTGCACAAATACTTTACATATTGTTTCTCGTGATAAGCCTGCCTGCTCTGCGCCAATCTACCAGAGGGTAAGCACAGGTAATCTCAGTTGTGTATCTAGCTTACACCGAAAAGAGTGGTGGGTTCTGCCTGGCTTGGGCATCTACCTTAGCCAACCAGAAACCCCATTTCTAACAGGTGTTGGAACTCAATAGGTCATCATACGTGTACTTTGTCACTCATATTTGCACTCATGCATCCATTAATTTATCTGCTGGCTCATTCTTACATTCACCATCTGACACAATTACAATAAAACACACACAATGTCAACTATATATGCACAATAAATGAAAAGAATACAAGTTGAAAATAGAAAACCTGATGCAGTCTAAGCATGGTGTGGCATATGTTTGCAATAGAAAAACTAAAAATAGCAGTGGCTGTCCATATTGCAGCGGTATTACAAATAGTCTATAGTTGTTCTGAAGTTCCTACATGACTGCCAC
The DNA here is from genome assembly GCF_964204655.1 of Triturus cristatus. Lineage (NCBI taxonomy): Eukaryota > Metazoa > Chordata > Amphibia > Caudata > Salamandridae > Triturus > Triturus cristatus. The sequence continues at coordinate 660,043,870 of NC_140585.1, read as the reverse complement.
AGTTAGAATCAATGTGTTGGACAACTTGTAATGGTAAAACAAACATACACCATGAAAAACAGTATTTCATCATGGTCTCTTGGTTTAGAGGAAGTGGCACCATGGAATGTGGCACACTGTAGATGAAATGAGTGACAAGTGCCGGAGCTGGGATACTCAATCAATCAATCAGGGAATTGTGAAGCAAGCTACTCACCCGTGAGGGCCTCAAGGTGCTTGGGGAGGAAGGTCTTCAGGCTCTTCCTGAAGGTGTGCAGAGCGAGGGAGTGTCTGATGTTCATCTGGAGCTCGTTCTAGGTCTTTTCCGTGATGCAGGCGAAGACTCTTCTAGCAGCTCTGGCTTTGCTGATATGCAGGGTTTCAGCAAGGGTGAGGTCAGCAGAGTGGAGGTTTCTGTTGGGTACATGGAAGGAGACTCTTTCGTTGAGGTATTGGGATATGGTGTTGCGGAGGGATTTGTAGGCGTGGGTGTAGCTTGAAGGTTACTCTCTTCTCGACGGGGAGCCATTGGATGTTTCGAAGGTGTTGAATGATGTGTTCATGTTGTGGGATGCTGAGGACGAGTCTGACTGCGGTGTTCTGGATGGTCTGGAGTTTGCGGACCAGGGATTTGTTGATTTCAGCATAGAGGGCGTTCCCGTAGTCCAGTCTGCTTGTTATGAGTGCATGGGTGACGGTCTTTCTGGAGTCGGGGGGATCCATTTGAAGGTCTTGCGAAGAATGTGGAGGGTGTTGAAGCAGGTGGAGGTGGGGCCGTTGATCGGTCGAGTCATGGTGAGGGAGGAGTCGAGTATGATGCTAAGGTTTCGGGCATGGTCCGTGGGAGTGGGGAGGTTTCCGAGGGTGGTGGGCCACCAGGTGATGTCCCATGCTGAGGGGTTGGGTCCGAGGATGAGAACTTCTGTTTTCTCTGAGTTGAGCTTCAGGCAGCTACTGCTCATCCAGGATGCAACGTCTTTCATTCCTTCCTGGGAGCTAAGTCTGGTGGTGTGGGGATCCTTTGTGGATGAGCTGGGTGTCATCTCCATAGGATACTATGCTGAGTCCATGCTGTCTGATGATGGCGGCGAGGGGGGCCATGTAGATGTTGAAGAGCATGGGGCTTCGTGATGATCCTTGGTGTACTCCGCAGTTGATCTCTGTGGGTTCGGAGAGGAAGGGCAGGAGTCTGTTTCTTTGGATTCTGCCGGTGAGGAAGGAGTGGAGGCAGTCAAGTGCGGTTCCCTGTATGCCGGCGCTGTGGAGTCTGGCGGTGATAGTGAGGTGGGAGACAGTGTAGAAGGCTGCAGAGAGATCTAGTAGGATGAGGGCTGCAGTGTGGTCGAAGAGAGTGCGGATGTTGTCTGCGGTGGCAAGGAGGGTGGTCTCGGTGCTGTGGTTGCTGCAGAATCCAGATTGGGAAAGGTCGAGGATGGAGTTCTCTTCGATGAATTCGTTAGCTGAACGTTGATGATCTACTCTGTGACTTTGGCCGCGAAGGGGAAGTGAGGGATGGGTCGGTAGTTTTTGAGGTCCGTCGGATCTGCAGAGGGCTTCTTGAGGAGGGGCTTGACTTCTGCGTGTTTCCAGTCATTGGGAAATGTGGTGGCTTCGAAAGTGGTGTTGATGGTGTGTTGTAGCTCGGGTGCTATGACGGATGCAGCTCTGTGGAATATGGGCAGGAGGCAGGGGTCCTTGGGAGATCCTGAGAGAATGCTTTTCATGGTTGTGGCGGTGTCTTTGGTAGTGACCGGGGTCCAGGCAGATATGGGAGGCTGGCTGTCGTTGCTGGAGGAAGGAGTGGTTTCGGTGTCTGGTGTCTGTTCTTGTATTTCAGTCTTCGTCTTTGAGTGTAGTCATTAAATAACCCCCGCCATTGGTCGTATGGACCTTGGTTCGTTAACACAAGGAGAATTTCGATGGAGCAAACATTTACATGAATTAACATGAACAGTGAAGTCCATTTGGGACTACACTTTAAGAGAGAGTTGGTGTGAGCTAAAGGGTTTTATTAGCAAATTAATTCAAATCACTTAATTTATTCAGTATATATATATCTTTAGTCACCATCATTACATATTCAAATAATCCATTAATCTGCATTACAGAACAAGATAAAATACCAATTTAGTGAGTATTACAAATAAAACAGCGAAAATACAGTCAGTGTGTGCCATAGAGGAATTTTCTAATCTAAATTAAGTCAGTTTAGGCTTAAGGATGGCAATTCCTATGAATGGCATAGAAAGTGTCAGTTCAGATTCCAAAATGAAGAGTTCTGATGAGAAAATAAAAATGGTTAGGAATGTGCCTTCACACGTAAGCAATTCAGAATTTTCAAACCTGTAAAGTGTTCTCAGCTAAAGATCAGCAGACATACCTGAATGAGAAAGGGAAAAGCTCAAATGGACTCTCCTGAAGAAAGAATCCTATTTCTCTCTACCCTGCACAACATAAATCTGCTAAAATATAGTTTGCAACAATAAAATAATTTCCCGTCCCCAATGTCCAATCCGTGCTCGTCAAACTCTAGGTGCAGGTGAACTTCCTAGTTTCTCACGTTTTCACAACAGGCTTTAGAATCACGTCCATTGAAATGATGCATCAGCCACAACTTACATTTCAGACATCTCTCCCCAGGTGTCGCATTTCCTGCCATCTCCTCTCCTCCCAGTGAGAACTTCATTATCAGTTGGGTAATACATCACAAGTGCCTATTCACAAGCCTACATAAGGCTTCTGGAAAGTTACAGCATCTGCAGTGGAAGAGAAAAAGCATCCTGAGCAAGACAACAGTTTAATGTGAAAACAGGCCTTTTGATCCTAACATGCAAATCAACATTATTATGGCATCAGTAGTTAGGCTAACTTAAGTCATTACATCATGTTACTTCATTTGTATGTTTGCAATGCTTAGGTATGATTATCTACTAAAAATGTTTATTCATAATATGTGTACAATTTAGTATAAATATTTTCACTTTTCAATTAAATGTGTTTAGTTTGCAAAAATGAGGACATTTGCTGCTAGCAAACCCTCGTCGGATGGCTAAAATAAGCATCACAATATATCACAAATGAATCTATAAGTTGCACCTTTCTTTTCTGTTAAGTCATCTATCTTACTCTTTAACCCCTTCGCTGCGGCGCGAATTCCGCCGCAGCGCTGGGGGGGTTTGGGGGGTTGACGGCGCCGCTGTGCTCATGACGGAACCACGCCGTCATGAGTCACGGGCGAGCTGTGCTCATGACGGCGTGGTTCCGTCATGACTCCACCCACTGCGCTAATCGCCCGCACAGGCGGGGAATTAGCTCTGCGTGGGAGGAGCGTCCGCCAACGGCCGCAGCATGACGGAACCACTCCGTCATGAGCACACGGCGCCCGTGGCTCATGACGGAGTGGTTCCGTCATGAGCGGGGAACGGGTTAAGATCTGACTTTTCTTCATCTATTTGTAAGCCTTACTCTTTCTTTCTTCAATTTCTATTTTATTGCTTCTTTGCCCTTTCGGTTCTATTCTGTAATTCTTTTTCCTTTTAGTTAACATCAAAATCCTTTTTACATAGTAAATAAGCATATTAAGCAAATGCGAATAATAACTATAGGTTTGAAGATACTCCCTAAAAATCCATTCCCAGTATTTCCAAGCCAGCTACGTATAGCAGGGGCACCTTTACCTTAAGTTTCTAACTCACTGGTTGTGTCTAAGTTTTCTATTTCAGGCTATAAGTCATAAATGTTATTTGCACGTCTTCTAACATCTTTTACATCTTCTAACATCTTACCCTTGTCTGGTATGTATGAACAACAATGTTGTGCTTGTAACATCTTACAGACGCCACCTTTTTCTGCCACCAGTATGTCTAAAACCAATCTATCTTCCAAAACCATTGATCTAAAAGCTACATATTCAACTGCTAGCAATGCATCAGATGTACTAGTGGCTAATTTACCTTCTACTGTAGAAAGCGGTCTGATCTTCTTATTGCTTAGGACTACTCTCAATGGAAGAATGGTTGTACCAAAAACATCTCCCACTAATTCTGTCCAGTTAATAGTATTACATTTATGTGTGATAGATAGATTCTTTGCTAGAGAATCTATCCTATTAACATGATGCATTTTAGAGAACAATAAGGCGAAATAACAAACACTCTCCCAATTAGCAGTTAATTGTAACAATGCAGTGGTCCTGTTGGATGCAGAAAGCATTTGACAGGGTCACTTGGGGATAGCTTTGGAAAGTCATGGGCTTGTTTAAGTTAGAAATGCATTACATCAAAGCAGTGCAGGCAATTTACTACAAACCTGTTGCCCAGCTGCAAATGATGGGAGTTCAATCTGGACCAATCCATATTGAGAGAGGAACTAGGCAAGGAGACAAATATATTAGCCTATGCAGACGATGTTGCAGGCAAATCCGGATGTATCCTTGGGGGCCTTGGGGGCAATATTGCAGGAAGCCACCAAGTTCGGCAAGTTCTCAGGCTACTTGCAGAGTAGCAATAAAATACAATTGGTGGTTGTGAGAAGGAGGTTTTTTATCACCTGATTTTTGGACCCTTTTACCGTGGGAGAGCCTCATAACCTGGGACTTACCCATGGTGAACTCATGGTGAAATGGACTGCGCATGTTCACAAACTACAGAGTTGTACCAATGTACACTGTAACCTGTGTGGAAAAATAATTCTGTAAACATCAAAATCATATCTGTACAGCTTATGGGTCACCCAGAAACATCATATTCCTCTGCCTCTGACTCAGCTCAGAAGCAGAGACCAGGCCTTGTGTGACCCTGCAGGGCTAGATTAGGTACTGTTCTACCCAGCTGCAAGAACAAAAGCTTTGTTCGCTCTTTAAAGCAAGCATTTGACAGTGCTTAGGTCAGCGCTCCAGGAAGAAGCAACTGGGCGAAATTTCTCTGCATGAATCAGGCAGCTATCATCCTGTGCCAGGCACCGGGCCTGCCCTGAGACCCTAGGAGTTGGCCTAACGGCTAGGGCTTTCAACCTCGAATCTGGGGAATTGGGTTCGAGTCTCGGCAATGACGCTGAACATCCTGAGATTCTGGGCAAATCACTTAATCTCCCCGTGCCTAACAAAAACAATTAATGTGTCCTCATGCAATGCAACTGGTGCTATGTAAAGCGCTCTGATACCCAATTCGGGTCAAGTTCGCCCTATATAACACTGTGTAAAATAAAAAAAAATAATCAGGGAAGGGACTCCTTCGAAGAATTGTTGGGGAAGGCCCTGGCAGTGATGTCAGTGAAGGGAGGGCTGAGACCCTCAGTGCCCATGTGGCAAGTGATTCCTGGGTGACGCAATCTTGAAGTATCCCAGAACACTGTGCAGGAAGATTGGAACAGGAATGGAGAGGTGATGCAGTACCGGAGGATGGGACAGAGATGCTTTCCTGCTGTCACCTCCCTCCCCCCCCCTTAAAAGGTATTGCATTGGGGTAGAGCTCTCTCTTGGATGTGCTTTTCCTGAGGTACACCTTGACTGTAGGCTGGCACAATTGGAAGGGGTAGCCCCCTGACTGTCCACATGAGTAAGGAAACTCTCTCTGAATGACCCCTGGACCAGTGGGGGAAGACTGGGCTTCTAAACAGGAAGTAGAAAAGCCTAGAGGAAAAGCAAAGTGAAAGGCTGGCTCAGGGAGTCAGTGATTCCAGCTGCCTGCAATATTTGTCATTCTTGGAGGCCAGGAGCCCTGAAGAGAGTGCTCCAAGTGGTGTAGGCTTGCCACCAGGTGCAAATCGAGACCAAGATTTTGGAAATCGGGCCAAGGGGTGCCAAGACATCCAGGGTTGTAATTTAGTGACATTTGTCCCCGTTTCCAGTGACCAAGCGCTGGAGGTTTCTCCATCGGTCCTATGTTTGGCCCACGGGGTGGGCCAGGGCCCAGACACTTCCCCCGAGAAGGAAGAGAAGTGCTGTTGTGCATTCCCTGACATGAAGAAGGGCCCAGGACCCCATCCCTGAGCCCCGGAAAGAAGACGAGGTGTGAGAGCGCTGCTGTGCTGTCTCACGAGAAGAGAAAGCGGCCCAGGACCCAATCCCTGGGCCTCGAGAAGATGTTGGGCATGTGGGAGCGCCATCACGCTCCCCCACAGAGAAGAAGCAGGGGCCTGGAACCCCATCCTTGGGCCCGAGGCCCAGAGCCAGTAGGGGAGACTGCCGCTGCACTCTGCCGTGTGACCTGCAAGACAGCCGTACACACCGCGTCTGCCCGCAGGAGCGGGCAGACCAGAGTTGAAGTGCTGGCTCTCACGGCAGCATGCGAGGGTGCTGGCCGAGTGGGGGAGCTGGTGAGAATGGCTGGGGGTGGGCTCCACTGAGCTGCTCTCCAACCTAACAAGATGGGCGTGGGGTGCCCGGGTGGGACCTGGCCCCCAGAGAAATGGAAAACCATGGTGCGAAGCTGCCTAAGAGCCAAATAAAATCAAAGGAAGAGCACTATATTTAAAATGCAGTATTGTATATTGGAAGTGTTTCCAAATCTATGCTGTAAGCACTTTCTAGGTGACTGATTATGATTGCATAGTATTGTAATTATAAATGTGATTGAATTGCGCACTGCACTCAAAGACATGCTTAGAAATTGATTCTTACTGATGTTTTATTTGAATAATGAGACTGACAGCCACTTACGATTCAATTTTACATGCTTTATTGCCAGTATTAGGTGCCCTCAGTCATGATTATATGTAGTCATTGCATTTATTCCTATGGTTAAATGATTGTTGACATAATGAGGTGGACAACCACTCGCTTTGGGGCCAGACTTAGGTGCCAGATTTAAGTGCTCTTACTCCAAGTTATGCTCAACCTGTGGCATTTAGGGACAAGATAATGTTTAGCCATGTGAATTGTGGTTCTCGACCCCACCTTCTTTGGGAGGGGTAAGAATGACTACACAATGTTTTTCAAAAGTAATTCCATCAATTTGTGTATACTTGTAAATGTTTGCATAGTATTGAATAGTGTGTGTAATAAATGTACTTTTCCTTTTTTAAATGAAAGCACCAACTGGACAATCATTTATTGGGTGTTATTATTGAGTATCTGTGAATGGTGATGACTAGTCCACACCACCTCACTTGTGTAGACCTTCGACTGCTCTACAACTCTACCCTGTAAGAGTCAAGCGCTACAATGGTGTGTTTGGTTCCCAGTGGAAGACAAATGTAGACCCATTAGTTTTGCCGGCGACACAGCTAATGCCTCATTTTCCAACAGTGGTGAACAGGTTAATTATCACCCAGGAAGCGCAGGTGGTTGAGCAGGCGGTATACCTATGGATCCATTATAGTCATCTATCTATTGTTGGTCGGTGTAAAAGTGTAAAAATGCTATTCCTGCTGAAGGTTCTATGTTTCTTCCACGCTATTCCGTTAGATTTTTAAAACCTGTGTTTCAAAATAATGAACGCTACGATTTCCAGATTTACCTGGTCATATTGTAAAATGAGGACGGTGATTAGGTATTTCCCTCTATCCAGGTAGAGGGCGAGATGGGCTCTCCGGAACCTAAAATTATACCAGTTGGCCAAATCTTTCCAATTCATAAGACCTCTCATAGGAAGTAATGATGGGGCGCAAGGGTCCATAGAGCACACACCTTCTATTTATGAGTTGCTAGCTGGGCCAGATGCTAAGGGATGCTTGCTGAGGTTAGTGGAACCCAGCTATTATAAAAAAAAGTTTGGTTCCAAGTGCTAGGGGCAGCCCTTAAGAACTGGGCTGGTTGGCAGAAAGAGACGGGATTGGGTAGACTCAATTGGTACACACCAGTACAGAGGAATTTGTTACTGCCAAACATATTTCTGGATTTCTGCCTGTGAAGGTGGGAGAGGCATAGGCTTTTAAAATTGGGGGATCTCTTCCAAGGACAGAGCATGGCATCATTTGAGGAGCTTTGGGCTAGATTTGATTTAAATCGCAGGTAATTCTTTAAAAACCTTCAAATCTGCAATTATTTTGCACAGGAAACCCGGGGGCCTGGCTGGGTTTTCTAGGATATCGCTCCTAGAACTGTTGTAGTTTAATCTATTCAAGCATGTGCTCTGCCATACCGATCGATCTAAAAAACCACAATTCCAAGTGGCAGCAGAGACTCGATGCCAGAGTCCCTGGAGTTCAGCCGCACTGTCCTCTGCTCCTCTGGGCTTCAAGCACAACCCTACAATTTTTTTTTATTTATATTCCACTCCTGCAAAAATTTCTGAGTGAGGGGGCACAGAGGGAATATGCTGTCTACGCTGTCAAGCCATGGAAGAGGATTTAATCCATATGTTTTGTATGTGCCCACGGCTAGATTGATTTAGATTAGAGATCTAAGTCAGGGCAAGATGTATTCCTGGAGGATAAACATAACTGGTCACAATACATTTTGAAGTCGGCCAATGCTATTGCCAGTGGTGCTCCTGTTCCTGAATATTGGAGAGGAGTGGAAGTAATCCCCATCTATAAAAAGGGTGATCGGGCTTCCCCATTAAATTGTCGGCCAATCAGTTTAATCGATGGTATTCAAAAAAATCTTTGCTCGATTACTCTTGGTTAAATTCCAGATCTGGATTTTTAATAACAACATTCTTTCCCCTTTCCAAGCTGGATTTCAGAATAAATTTAGCTTCCTGGACCAGGTTTTCAGTTTTCTACTACTGTATTGGAAGTTAGTGGCAGTTGGAAAGGGTCCTCTGTATGTGGCTTTTGTGGAAATAAAGTCAGCGTTTGACTTGGTTCCACAGAAAAAGTTATGGGATAATATTTTGTCCATGGGGATGCCACTGATTCTGCTGAATCTTGTGATATGCCTCCATGAAGCTAATATTGTGCAGGTACGTTGTTGTATTCCGCTTTAGGTGTCCGTATATAGGTTTTCCTGATACATGTCCTCATACAGGCACAATTCGCATTGCTCTTATATAGGCATAGGGTCCCAGCCGTGCTATCCAAATACAGGCATGGTCACCTACATCCGTCCACCCCAACGTCACAACGAGTTCTTAGAAGACAGACCCATAGGCTGTTTGGAGTTTCCCTAGCCCAGGATTATTGATTTCTTCAAGAACTCATTTACTATGCATGAACCGCTATACCCCAAGGGTCCATTCATGACGTCTTCCTCTGCCTAACTTTAAGTCAATGCAAACATTCCTAAGCACCTTCCAGGTATAAATATACCTTCCATTACCATGGCAAGCCACGGCTCCGCTGCAAGACTTGATACTGCTCGCCACGGGGACAAGCAAGGAGGAGACCTCGACTTAGAGGAGCCCGTCTCCCGGCCTGATGCACTGACAAGACGCTGTCATCCCTGCTCGCAGAGAATCCAGCTTCCAGTGTTCTGACTCCCTTCGCAAAGTTATAGAGTTCGAGAACCGGATAGAGATTCCAAAATCTCTCATTCTTAAGGTATGGAGCTGACTAGAACCTAGAGGGACTCTTGGCATACTATACAAACTATAAAACAACATCCTATAGAATACAACACCTACTTCTTACCTTGTCCTACACTTAGGTGTACTGGGATAGAATTAGTTAGAGAACGCATCGTATGACTATTTGCATTTGTAACCTATGTTATTTGTGTATATGGATATATGTGTCATAGCTAAAAGATAATGCTAGCACAGTATTATTTCTTTCTACTGTTTACGCTGTACATAATATATCTTGCATACCGTCTTATGATTGTAACAGAACATATCTCTTACATGAGAAATAAGACTGTTCAATAAATCCTTTTATTGAAACGCCCGTCTATTCTTTCTGTGTAAACTCTGCAGAAACTAAGCATGCACGATTAGCTGAGTGAAAATGTTATCTATTGTTTCCACGATTCTGAGAGTGTTCAGATTCTAAAGGGAAACACAGTTGTCATGTTTATGAGGTTGCCAGAAACTACTCCCTTCTTGTTTTACAAGGAGTTTCTAGAGGCCTCTGAGTTAGCTGGCACACAAAGTAATTAAGTTTAATATACTCAATAGGGGCATACTGACCTCAGTCCTATGCTAAAACTATAGTGAATATTATTCCAATGCGCAGAGCCCATTAGGGAAATAGGAACTACACCACAACGTTGGAGTATCGCAGGAGACCTTATTGAACGCTTCCATATAAATAGGGTTGTTTGGTAGGGTTGAGTTTTAGCCCCTGTGCTACTTTCACTATTTCTCAGCGACACTGTATTTTTTTTGTCCCAGAGCGAGACGGATGCCCCTGGATTGGCAGGTATCAAAACACCAATATTATTATTTGATGACAATCCTCTGCTAATCTCCAAGGCACCAGGGGGCTTACAGCGATTGCTGTCTCTTTTTGAGGAATTCTGTAAAGCTCAGGCCTTGCGATTAACACCCTAAAAACTAAATATGTGTTATTTAATCAACCTAGAAGCTATAAGGTGAGAGTAATGTTGGGAGGCACGCCATTAGCATCCACACACGTTTTCAACTATCTAGCCGTCACCCTGTCATCTGATATGCGTTGGAAATCCCAAGTGGATGCTGTGTCTTTGACGCTTAGGCAGATTAGTGTGGTCATCTTAAAAGAACATAGCTGCTCTTATACAAAACCAAAAGACCCATCCTTACGAATTTATGATGTGAAGGCTATGGGCTCTGCCCTATATGGTTCTGAACTAAGGGGGGTTTTCTGATATTCTAGCACTAACCACTACTGAGAACAAGTTCCCAAGAAACCTAACTCACCTCCCTGCTAGTGCTCTGCTGAAACCCTTGATGTTTGATCTGGGCAGAAAAGAAATTGCTTCCAAAATTAGACTGCGCCCACTTCTATACTGGAGAAGGCTGTGGTCGACCTCTGAATTAGAACACTATGTAATTACTCTGAGAGATTTGTTAGCTGTAGATCGGTTCCATAATAAGATATTATGGTTACGACAGATCAAAGCACTGTTAATTGACATAGACGTGAGGGGGCTTAGGGACAATTTTTCCTCAAAACCCATGCCATCCTCAGATGTAATTAAATCAAACTATTGGTCATGGTCCAGAGCATGTCCCTGATTGATAGGCTAATGGATTTTAAATGGTACAGTTTCCTGGAACCCTATTGGGTTGCCATTATGGTCCCATTAGATAGGAAACTTTATTTTCAATTTAGGGTTGGAACATTGCCCCTGAGAGACTTTACAAGATCTTGGGCTGTTGGTAGGGATGTATTGTGCCCTGGTTGCACCACTCACCTAGAAACAGTTGCCCACATCTTCTTTCTTTGCCCCAGATGTGAATCTCCACCACAGAAATGGCTCAAACCACTCCGTAAAAATCTGGGACCTGGATGTGGCTATTGAGGTTAAATTCTCTCCCCAGAACTGAAAAATCCAGAGTTTGGCCACATTATGAGAGAAGAGCCGGCCGCCGCAGACATTGCAAAGAGCTTTTCACTCAAGTATATACAACACTGATATGTATCAGTGAGTTTCTACTTCTTATTCAGTTATTGCTGCTGCTAATACATAAAGTCTAGTTGAACCCCACAGCGTTAGTAGATTGTAATAGTGTGAGAAGTTGGCCTGATATATGCTTTCTACTAGTTATAGTGGGCACCTTGTATCAGTCAAAACAACCCCTTATTGGTTACAGGTTAAAGACAACCTTTATTGAAAGCTATCCTAGTGGTAGCTATGGAGAGCAGCCTTCAGGCTAAGTCTTGAAGGAATGTAAAGCAGCTTGTTTTACCAGTCTATAATCTCTTGAGTCACTAAATGAAAGATATCCACACCAGGTATATATATAAAATATATGTATTTATTACTAAACACACCCTCCTATTCTCTTTATGAGACTAGAGGTCAAAACACATAAGTTACACTTCAATAATCACAGTAAAATAGCACAAATACACGTCAGGCCCTAGGGGCGAGCCAAACCATATACTAAAATAGTGGTATAAGAACCACGACTTAACTAGACACAAGGCCTAGAGCCTGTAGAATCGCTGGGACCCCAAGGAACCACCCAAGGTAGTGACACAGGGGACACACGGGGGCCGTGTGCAGTGTGTGATCACAGCCGCGAGCTCCCGTTAGCTACTATGGGGAAAGTCGCAGTTAGATTTTTAAAGATTAGGGACACTTAGAAATGAGTCAGGACCAAACCCTTTTGGACTTAGGAAGTTCTAGGGAGAGTACTCGTGTTACCTCACCCAGGGAAGCCGGGTGCATAGGTGTCTTTTGGTGTTGGGTCACGTCGTCGATTTCAATGGGAGCTGGCGAAGAAGTGCTGCTGCCGTGAAGATGCAAAGTGTCCAAAGAGATCCAAGCCTGGATCGAAGATGAGAAGAATCTGAAAGCAGAGGGGACAGAGTCTGGGTCACTACCCAGTGACCAGGAAGGCGATGAGCAGATGCCCACCGACGTCAGGTGATTTCAGGTGAAAGAGATGAAGCTTGTCTCTTCAGCCACGAGGACCAGGAGGTGTCGAGGACAACCAGGAGCTGGATTTGAGCTGTCCCACGAAGGATGTCGAGTGCTGCAGCGTCGGTGCCCAGATTGGACAGAACAAGCCTTGGCAACAGCTACCCACGCAGAATCGAGAAAGAGGCTTCGGTGACCAGGAAGGCGATGAGCAGATGCCCACCGATGTCTAGTGATTTCAGGTGAAAGAGGTGAAGCTTGTCTCTTCAGCAACGAGGACCAGGAGGTGTCGAGGACAACCAGAAGCTGGATTCCAGCTGTCCCACAAAGGATGTCGAGTGATGCAGCGTCGGTGCCCAGATTGGACACAACAAGCCTTGGCAGCAGCTACCCACGCAGAAAAGAGAAAGAGGCTTTGGTGCAGACCAGCAAGGTCTGTGGGACTCACCACTTGGTTGGGAGTCAGGGCACGTCTGGAGCAACCAGGAAAGCCCAAGGAAATACAAAGTTACCCCCTAAGGGACCCACCAGTCAATGGACCAGGGATCGCGAAGGGACCTCGAGACGAAACGGTGGCCCACAGGTGACTCGGAATGACCAGGCTGACAATCTTCATGGATTCAGTGCTCGAGGTGGGGTCTACAAGTCAGCCCAAGCATGACTTCAAGAGACGTTGAGAAGTCAATGCACTTGCATAAATGCACGGTGACCAGGAGTTCCCGTTCCACGCTACTCACGAGGGTTGCGGGTCTCAGCTTTGCTGGGGACTCGGGTCGGCCTCTGAGACATCTGGAAATCCTCTTCCTGGGCTGCAAATACTTTGGAGTCCGGCGGGAGCTTCGATGATGCAGACCGGCAAATTGCTTCATTGGTGCCTGCCAAGCAGGGGAGTCACTCCTTGACCCCAAGGGAGATTTCTTCAGTCCTCTGGTCTTGAGCAGAGCATTGAAGGTCCAGGATTCAGCTTCAGAGTTTCGTCCAGGGTAATCTAAAGTCCCATACTTATACTAAGGTAGGGGGTTGGACATACTCCGGGGACCCACCTATGGGAGGGTTTGGAAAGAGGGGTGGCTACACCCATTTCCTTTGACCAGTTTCGCACCAAAGCAGGGATTGGAAACCCCTGAACCAGTTTGAGCTGGACTATACACAGGGATACCAAATGTGCCCCCAGTGCAGGACTTGAAAGCACTCAGAGAGTGCTCCCACCCAGCCCCAATACACATAAGCCTGTCTGGGAGGTGGTTACACCTCCCTGTGACAGGAAACCTATTATCCAGGCCTCCCTTGCCGGAGTTTCGGTCAGCAGCAGGAGGCCAGACCCATGTCTGTGGTTGCAGCATCCATTTTGTGATGCCAGGGCTCTATTAAGTTTCTACCGGGTATACCAGTGCTGTCATGTCTCTCCCTCTAGAAGGGTGGGATCATACTTCCACACCAGTTACTGGTGTGGGGGTATGACACCAAACACGACATGTTTTCGTGCAGCCAGTCCAAAGTTAGCATTTATCGTTTGGTTATAATGCACTTAAGAGTATATGGTCAGGCTGTACTACAAACAGCATCACAGAAGGGTCTCCGAATGCTGCAGAGGAACCATCTCACATAAGAACCAAGCACTCTGCCTTCAGGATTGATAAGGCCTGCCATAGGAGTGACCTATAGGTTTATATGTGTGTGTGTATATATATATATATATGTATATATATCAACTCCACCTTCTGTAGTGCCAGCCGGCACTGCCAAAGACACGGACACATATATGCTGGTGCAGAAAATCGTGCTCGGTTTATTTCTTCACAAACATGATTCGGTTCGACGCGTTTCGACCGACACAGCGGTCTTGATCACATGACTAGTTTGAACTGAACGTGATTATTTAACGTGATTATTTAAAGGTGCCGTGCACCCAATTACGTGCTTTCCTATAGACATAAACAAAATACTAAGGCCCAGCTGTTGTTACAAATCTTATCGAAATATACACGGACCCATCACATCAACATGTATAGAAAATATGTCCAGAATTGCAATATACATTAAAAAGCATTGTCTTTTAGACTCATTCTAGTCCTGATTTACACTACGATTAACAGAAAAATAGAAATGCCAAATGCTGTTCGCATCTTGCTATATATATCATATAGCTAAGATACAAATAAAGTGCCTGCACTGCGTGAAAGTGCAAATTGCAATAGATAGAAATTACTATATATATATATATAGTGATATAGGTAACCTATATCACAGTAAGGGGAGCAAGCACCACCTTACCCAGGCTGCAGTAGCAGACCTGTGGTGTCATTTTTGGTTGGCTTTCCAGGGGTGGCATAGTACATGCTTCAGCCCCTAGTAGGCCTCTGGGGTACCTATGTCCTGGGTACATAGTATACCATATACTAGGGACTTATAAGGGCACCTCAGATCCAATCTGAACTGTACCTAAAGTACATGGAATCATTTTAGAGAGGAAGCAGCTAGGCTGGGGCCCTGATGAGCAGGGTCCCAGCCAGACTAAAGTCGAAAAACAGTGAAACACCAGCAAAAAGTGGGGGTAAACTTGTGAAGCAGATCCTACTTTCCTAATAATAGCATGTTGTGATGTCCCGGCTATGTTTATGTTATCTTAAGGCAGAATCATGATAAGCATACCACACCGGTTTTAGGCATTTACAAGAAAGTAGCATGAAGTTTATATTTTTAATCAAAAGAAGTTTTTAAGTGTTTTATAAGATTTTATTGATTTGACTAATGTTTTGAGTTTTATGTGTGTTGGATTGTATAGCCGGCACATGTGTGAAGTGCAAGATGACCATACGTTATACATTGCCTGCTATCGATGCTGGATTGCAGCATGTGTTACTTTCTGGAAATGCTATTATGGTTTTAACTGAAATAAAGCTAAATGAAATAGATTCAAAGGATTTTATTATTAAAATGAGTCCCTTCTTTTACTCCAGATAAATCGGGAATCGGAACTGAGGTATGAGTTCTCACAACAGCAGTTTGGCTACAGTGAAACTATCATATTTTTTTTTGTTGGGTAGGCTTTCACCCATCAGGGGAAAATACACACTATAACCAGGATGTATCTCATCTCATTACAAACAGGCATTTCGATAAAATCCAGCTGCATACTGTTAAAGGGTCCTCCTGATCTTTCCATGTGGATCAATGTTATAGGGGTTCTTCTCCCTGCATTCTTTTGCTGCCACATCACGCATCTGTTGCATACTTCCTCGGCTACAGCTCTAAATCAGGGATTAAACAATTCTACCTAAATAATCTCACCATTGCATCCATTCCAATGTGTGCAGGGCCATGAAAGTGTCTCATCATGGGGAATAACAAACTATCAGACAATACAGGTCCTCCATCAGCTGAAGCCCAAATGTCATTCGCATTTTAACACATCCTGCTCTGATCTTTCCTTGTTGCTCTGCTACTGACACCTCTTCCTGTAATCTCTTCATTTCTTCCCATGTATCAACTACTGACAAACGCATTGAAAAGGTGGTGTCCTCATCAGATTCACTTGCAAATTCTCTTTTGAATGTGCATGACACAATCACACAGAACCAAGCAATTTCAGTCAGGTAATAATTTCCACTCCTGTGGGCTGTGAATTTAACTACTGCAATTTCTCATGACAATTGCTTCTGACACTCTCATTATGTAATATCCATTCCAGATAGGAGATCTGGAAAAATGTCATGAACTTTCTTTGTGACCACAACTGTCCAAAATTATGGACCACACCAAAGTCATACTGACAATCAGTAAATATTGTCACCCACATTTGCTCTGAAAGCTAGCATAGTTGGGTTAGAGTGACCAATTCTTTCACTTGTGCACCTCAAAGCCAGGAGGCATTTACCTCTTCATGAATTATACAGACAGCATAGGCTGCTCTCAAATTCCACTCATTATCTCTTAAGCATGAGCCGTCAACAAAGATGACATAGTCGGGCTCATCAAGGGGTTCATCCTTAGTGTGGGGTCTTGGCTTGGTGCATAAATCCATGACATTGAGAGAGTAATGCTTAACCTGTTCCCTGTCAATTTCACTTTCAGGCAATGGAGCAGTGTACCTAGATTAAGAGTTTGACACCTCTTAAGTACGACATTTTCAGCTGCAAGACTCAATTGTTCATGTTTTGTAAGTCTGCATTTTTGTCAGATATTGGGTCTAAGTTTGTGTAAGCAAGATTTTAATGGAGTGAGGGACTATCATTGTAAATAAATGCCCATGACTATACTCTTACTTCTTTCAATGATGACACCAACCAACGCAATCGTTTAAGGCAGCCAGTCAGTCCTACTGCAACCGGGTCAAGGGTAGCTGAAAAATATACCACGGGTCTTCGAGAGTCTCCATGCAATTGAGCAAGCAATGAGAGAGCACAGTCCTCCCTCTCACTGGAAAACAAAGTGAAAATTTTACAGTAAGCAGGCATTCAAAATGCGAATGGCATGGCAGAGTCGTTCTCTCAGCTCTAGGAACACATTTAAGCAGTTGTTGCCCATGGAAGCGGATCAGGCACATCCTTGTGTGTCAGCCTCGGTAAAGGCTTAGCCACCCGGGAAAAAGTTACCATTTAATTTTTCATCTAGGGGCATTTTAATTAGTGGGGTGATGCTCCTCCATCCTAATGGAGGATCCACTCCTGCCAAATATGCAATCTTCCTCCCCCTTAGGCCTCACCATTGGGAATTATCAGAGCTGAAACTGACATGGTCTAGCATGGGAAACTGTTGAAATGGGTTCTGGTTTTGATTTTGAAATGCAGCTGGGTTTGCTCTTGGTGTTTGATTCATATTAAAATATGCTTTGTGGGGTCATTGGAGCCTGTAGAACTTGTATCACAGGGACAAGTGACTGATTTTGTGTTTGCATCGGTTGAGCTATTACCTGAACTGCAACATTTTACCAGTTGCTGCACATGCAGGTAAGAGCAGTGGGGTGGTGGGGCTGGGTGGGGGGGATATTGACGGATGATGGTGAGGGAAAATTAATGAAATATTTACAATTCCCTCATCAACGTCCATAGAAATCCCCCCAACCCGGACCCACCAACCGTCTGCTCTTACCTGCACTGGCCGCGGCTGCATTTTACATTTGTGTTGGATTCATATTTTGCATTTGACTATCACCACTTACTCAGTTAGGATTCTGTCTTCTCTTCCTCTTCCATTGTCTGAGCTTTTTACAATAATGACAAGGAGTTGACCTCTTCAACATTGCAATATCAACTCCCGAATTTGGATCAACTGGAACACCTTGACCTATTTCCTGTGGAACACCAACTCCACCTTTTGCCATTTGACCTCCATTCTGGAAACTGACTCCTTGAATTCAGCCAACATTTCCAACATATGCTGATTTTGAAACCCTTTCTGAAGCAGCTTTCTCTGGGTAAATATCAATTTCTCCTTAAGCCTTTTCTGCTTCATCTTTTGTTCATCGCTACGGTATTTAACATACCTCATGATCTCATCTAAAGGTTTTGTCTACCCAAGAATAAACTGTGACACAAAACTTCCTATATCTCCCTTTGCAGACTTTTCTTGTCCACTGTGCTGCTAAAACACTTGTAACAATCGTTAATAATAAGCATGCACTGTTTCCTTAGCTTCCTGAGTTGTTCTATTAATTTTCAACCAATGTCCCTACCTTTACCTCAAAAAGGAAATCACCTCATCATGCATTGTCATCACTGTAGGTGAGGGTGCACAGGTACGAGACTCTCTTTTGGTCTCTGCACGTAGCCATTGAACAGCTATTTTACACTCAGTCCATAGATCACGTAGTACCACAATATCAAAAAAGGTGTTCAAATCTGTTCACAAAATCTTCTGGATGCTCTCTCATTTTAGGAAAGTTGCTTGTCAATGTTGCAAGATCACCTTGACTCCATGGTACGTGAACACACCCTCCACCTGGCATTTCCCTCATAGGGAACGTTAAAGCCTCATCAGGGGGACTGGAAGAGTTTTACCATTTACCTCTGTAGTATGGCCCATTTGCTCTCTAATCTGTCAAAATCAATCCACTTTCGAATGCACTTATGCAATTCGGCAATACGCAACTTCATTCCTGAAGTAACAATCGCTTCATCTTCTAAATCCGCCCTGAAACATTTCTGTAAGGGAATACTCTTAGAAAGGTCTACTTGTAATTCTTTGCTAATTCTGTCAGCTTATCGTGTGTTGTAGCCACACACCTTGTACATTTCCTTACTCACATATACCAGCTCATTTTCCTGGTATTGATTCAAAAGTGAAATATCTAAACATCCCCTATTCATTTCTTCCAATTTCATCAACAAATGTAGTATATCTGAGGGTCTCGCCCTTTCTTGGCTCATAGATGTTCTCTCTGTGTCTCCTGTTCCTTCTTCTCAGAAGCTTCCTCAAATCACGAGGGCAGAATCTTATTATCGAATGGTCCTGTTTCCCCCTGTGTTGTTGGAGTTGTAAAAACAATGCTTCTCCCTTCTCTTAAAGTCTGAACATTGTGTGGTGGGGGCCAGGCAGCAATTTTCAAGTTATGTGACCTCGGGATAAACCATTTTGTGGCTTCTTCTCCTGCAGCTCCTGAAATAACAGAATTTGGAGCAATGTTTATTGGTCACAGTTGAAAAAGGAATTGCTATTGTCTGAGCCGATACAACTTGTGGAACTGGTGTACGAACTGTCAAAATAGAAGCTGTAAACCCTGGAGCAACTACACTAGTACAGTAGTTCAGCAGGGGCAGCTGCAATCAAAAGTGTTGGAAGTGGTTCCCCCTGTCTGAATTACATTCAGGTCAACTGGTTCTGTAGCCACTGTTCCACTAGAGTTTATAGAATGATGTGGACTTGACAATGGAGCAACGTAAGACAGTGAATGCGAGGAAAATAGAGCATCTAAAATGTCATCCCCAGAACCGCTATCATTGTCAGTCTTTCTTGTGGTCTCCTCATCTTTATTTGATTCTTTATAGGCTTTTCAATGATTGGTACATTCTAGATTACTCAACTACACACTTTCTCCATCTTTGATGTTCTTCATCCCATTTAGAATCAGCGTTATTATGCACTGCTCTTTTGGCTCTATCCTGATTGCTTTCTTGGTGTGAGCTGCATGCTCCAAAGCATTTGAGGCTTCATACTGTGCTGGTCTAAGAGGCGGTTTGATCTTATAGTTTCTCTCAAATTCTACATAGTCTTTCAATTAAATGTACCATATTGTGGAAATCTTAATGCTCCCTCGTTTTTAATGGCATTGTTTCATTGATGAAGCAACACACATGTATGAAGCCCTACATTTGTTGCCATTTAATGACCTAGCATACTCTGGTGGATCCTACTCGCCCTCACAGACAGGGATTTGTACTTTGCATCTCATTAAATCTCTAAGGGCTGGAAAACATTTCATGATTACAACAATAAGTGAGCAAAATTGATTCTATTAATTTTAATGTTTTTGTTCAATACACAGCTCCGTACAAATCAATATTCGCTTCTTAACACAATTCCTTCTTTGTGATCCTATCACAATATGGTACCTAACCCTACCAACCAATCCCAGCACAACACTGCGCACCAATTGACCTATCCAAGCACTAAACACTCTGATGCATTTCTCACTTCTCACAGCAGTTCACCCTCCTTTACAATTTTCTTGTATACTAAATTCCACAACTTTTACGCAAGCACAATAAGCAAATAACTCTTGTCTCCTTCACTAAAGAATTCAAAGAGGCTCATTCACACAAGAAACAATTGGAAATCAAACTTGTCACTTCTGCACACACACACATGAAATCTCGACCAGAGAGAAATCACCCTGACTTATATAGTTACACCTTTAGCCAACAGGTTCCACCAACACCAATCACTATTAGTACAATCACAACAATTTATTATAGTCTGTATCTCAATTGTGCAGTCGATGGTACCTCACGAACCGACACATAAAAAACTGTAGCAAACAAGTAATACCACAATATCTCTTATTTATCCTGGGATCTTGAACTGCACCGAGTACAATAACTTCAAATGCTCATCTTCAAACACATATCCACAGCTGGACCACAGACATTACCAAAACACAAAAACATAACA
The DNA here is from genome assembly GCF_964204655.1 of Triturus cristatus. NCBI lineage: Eukaryota > Metazoa > Chordata > Amphibia > Caudata > Salamandridae > Triturus > Triturus cristatus. The sequence goes on along the minus strand of NC_140585.1, from coordinate 660,023,391 downwards.
TTAACCGAATAACATAAGCTCAACACAGACAATTGCAACGCACAACCCTATTGATGATCACACCTCCACCACTGCAAACACCTAAGCAACTGTGAACTCCTTCAGTCTTCACGTTCAGGCTTTGGACTTTACGTACATGGGCAATTCTAAACTTGGCTGTTATTTAAATGTCAGCTCCTTTTCTCCTGTGAAATTTACCATCACTCTGCTACCACTTGCTGAAGCATGGAATCTTGTATCTCAGTCTTCGAGTAAAATCATTAACTAACTTTCAGCAAAAATTTACATCAATTACCATGAACAAAGAAGTATGTTTGGGGCTTCATAATAATAAATAAAGAGAGTTGGTGTGAGTTAAAGAGCTTCATGAACACATTAATTCAAATCACTGAGGGGCATATTCACAAGGAACTATCGCCAAGTCAATGGCACTTTATCGCAGCCAAAGTTGCGATAAAGTTATCACTCCATTCACAAGCTGGTGTTAACAGCCCACAGCACCAGTTTAGCCGTGATTGCAGCAGCAAAAAACATCGCCACAAAGGCCCTCCGCAACTATCACTAATAAGAAGCAGAGTGGGCGTTCCCGTGCCAAAAGCCATGACAACATCACACCTCAACATTCTCAACGACCAGACAGAACTGCGATAAAAACACAAAATAGGCGATAAGGCACGTTAGCACCAGGAAATCTACACCTGCTCTGACCTGGTGTAAAGTCGGACGGCAGCCTGCACAACAAAAGGGAGCACAGCCCAGGGCAACATCGGAAGGGCAACAGATGTCATGGAGCCAGCCATCATGCGGCCTGGACACCCAAAAGGACCACAACACAACCAACATCACCCCAGGACCACATCCCACCCCAGACCACCACAGAGGCAGTGCAGAAAAAGACAGCGGACCCCCAGGAAGCGTACCAGCTGCACAGACCCAACCTCTGACAATGTCACCGTCCACCACAGGCTGAAAGGGACAACCATCCCACGCATCCGACCATCATGGCCCAACAGGCCTATGGCACCAACACAGCGGACAACCAACATCCCACCCCACACCAAGCTGCTGGCTTGGCTGAACCTGTTGGCCCCTGGCACCCCCCAACCAACACCGGCCAGAGTCAGAGGAGTCTCACTGCCAGCCACATCCAAGTCCCTCACACCTGTCCTGGACATCACCATCACCCTGGTACCCCAGTCCCCATACGTCCAACACAATGCGCAGGAGACCAAGCAAGGACCATACGCCATAGCAGGATGCAAGCACGTGTTGAGGGCAATCCACAGCACACATGTCCCACCTGTGCCCTCTGGTGACACAGCACACAATCACCGCAACAGAAAGCACACATCCCACTCCAATGTGCAGGCAACAACAGAACACTGTGGAACCTCCAACAATGTCTCCTTCAAATACACAGCCAGTGTGCATGATTCCTCCATCCTCCGACAGTCCATCAGCAACCATCGTTCCCAGGATGGCACCAAGGGAAATGTACAGCCCCTTGGCAAGTCACAAATGAACACCCCACTCACCTCAACTCCACGACCATTCAAATCACAAATCTGGCAATGCACATGTCACAAAATCACAACCAACATGCACAACAACATGCCCACCCACCAGACACAACAGAACAACTCACAATGGTTACCTGGCCAAGCCGTGAACATGAGTCATCAACGGCATGGCACCTCAGCCACACAACAGCCGAATGTGGGGAGAGGTGGCAAACAGTTATGTGTGAAGGATGCAGTAGTACCATGATTGGGAAAGTACACAATGCCAAGAGTGGCTGAGATCTTCTGGACAGACTGCAGTATGCAGCACACACCCATATCCATGGCGACATTCACCTCTGGTGTATGGATTGTAGTGGACAGTGGACACAACCATGTCACCACAGCCAGTGAGGGACCTCGCGGGAATCTTGCCTGTTACGCCCCCCCTAAGCGTGACCGGAGTGGGATGGGCTGGCGTACGCCACGCCAGCGTAGGGGTGTGAATAAGAAGCACGTAGCCCTGGGTGTGGTCCTCTTCCGGAAAGCCCAACGTCTCTGTCAGGGCGGCACCTCTCACCCCGCCACAAGACCGACGTCGTCCTCTAGAGTGAAGTTGCCTGCGATGCTGTGCGCTTGCTGGACCCCGGCATGCTGGACCACGAACCTGTCAGGCCCGCCCGTGCGCAGCCAGGCCTCACTGATCCCCTGCCGACACCGACGTGTGTCAAGGAGGGCCCACCATGTTCCGGCGCAAGCTACAAGCCTGAGTCCCGCGACCTTGGCAGCCTCCTCAGACCATCACGGTCTCCATGACACAGGCCCGCTTTAGTCCTTGTTAGTTGATGTACTCTACTGCCGCCTCAGGCCTACTCCTCGGCCCAGTAGGTCCCATGTGTGAAACTGTGTCCTGAGTCATGAATGGCAGTGATCCCAAACCTGGGCCAGCGGCAACAGCACCAGGCACCACCTGATCAGTGAGGCATAGTTCCATATGGGCTTCTTGCGACACGTGGTGCCACTAACCCTGTTCAACGCCAGCCTGCGACACGTGGTGCCACTAACCCTGTTCAACGCCAGCCGCTGACACGTTGTGCCACTAACCCTGTTCAACACCAGCCGGCGACACGTGGTTCCACTAACCCTGTTCAACACCAGCCAGTGACACGTGGTGCCACTAACCCTGTTCAACGCCAGCCTGCGACATGTGGTGCCACTAACCCTGTTCAACGCCAGCCGCTGACACGTTGTGCCACTAACCCTGTTCAACACCAGTTGGCGACACGTGGTGCCATTAATCCTGTTTAACGCCAGCCTGCGACACGTGGTGCCACTAACCCTGTTCAATGCCAGCTGGTGATACGTTGATGAGGGACCAGGACTACCCTGTGGACAAGTAGGTCCCACATCCAGCACCTAGGTGCAAATCACAAATTCACAAGTCCACACCAGTGGTCGCACGGAGAGGAGTAAGATGAAGATGCGGCTCAGTCCGGACGAAACCCGGGTCACATACACGGAGGTGTCCGAACACGTGGTGCCACTAAACGTGAACCACACAGGCCAGTGGGGCCATCCAACCTATGCCGGCGACACTCGGTGAATGGCCCGTGCTGACTGCTGCCTCAGGCCTACACCACGGTCAGGGAGGTCACACATTTAGAACTGAGTCTTGATTACACCATGGCAGTGAACACCATATAAGGCATAGGACAAGTCACTATACTCACCTCGATGTGGTGCCTTCAAGTCTGTGCATGGCATCACAACCACACGTGTCTGTAGCCCTACGTGGACTACTGCCCTCGGCCTACGCTGCGCATGAGTGGGTCACAGATTTGGAACTGAACATTGGTTATTCAAAAGGCAGAATACATGTCATCGCACGCACGGAGAGGCGTAAGAGGATGGCGTGTTGCAGTCCAGAGGGAACAAGATCATCGTTACGGAGGTGATCGAACACTACGGACAACTGCCCTTGTGTCACTAACTCTGTGCCTCGCCAGCCAATGACACGCGTCTGTGGGCCACTGCTGACCACTGCCTCCGGCCTACACTGCGGTCCAGTAGGTCACGGACTCTTCATTTTGCAATGGCTGAGTTCATACCAGCGTACCGGCATCATCGCAGAGAGTATCCCCTCTCAGCCCCGGTGCCACTAAGTCTGTTACCCGACAATCATGGACACTCTCTGGTTGAACTTTGGTGGCGTCTGAGTCTATGGACTAGGGGGCAGTTTTCATCCTCATGTAGCTGATACCAAATTGGTGGTGGCAACGAGGCTATCGCATTCCACTCCTCCATTTGCTGCTTCCGGATAAAATCAAACCTTTCGGCATCATACCCTGTAGGACACCTTCCACTGTCCCCCGAAACCCTCCGCAACATACACCTCGGACATTGATGGTGACCCGTTCAGGTTGCATGGCCCATCTGACTGCACCGCAAGTCACCGTCCTGTGGCTGGGTGCCTGTGCCGGCCACTGTGCATCCGGGACCAATACCTCTGTACTTGTCAGGCTCGGGACCCCTTCTTCTGAGATATTGGATGGCCCCTTAAGCATTGGCCTTGGGGTCATCACCGGCATTTCTCTGTGGCCCTGCACTGTACGCAGCCTCTGGGCCCAACAGCGTCCTACCAGGGCTCACACATTGAATCGAGTCCTGACCGGCCCGGACATTGCATAACCACAGGAGGCACATGCCACCACTGCAAGGATGACCTCCAACAGCCACAGTCGACACAGTGGTCCAGACAGACTTACGGAGTTGCTCAGACCTGTCGTGGATGTCATCATTGGCCTGATACCCTGCTCAGCAGTCGAGTGCCAGTGACTCAGTGCACTGCAAGCCATTGTCCGTTACTGATTGAATTTTGAGCTGTGGAGAGGTTGCGCAGTTATGTCACCTCAAACAGTATGGGGGCCCTGAGACATTGATGGGGAAGATGATGCAGGTATGACACACTCCACTGCATCTGCATCATGTATCTGTCGGAGGGGCACAAGCCGAGACTTTTTCTTCACATGGACGCGTTCATCTCTAGTGTCCCATCCCCAGTGCACTGCAACTCACGGACACTTCTGTTTGCATGTTGGCTGTCCTCTGGACTTTCTCTGGCTCCCTCCATGTTGCTCAGCAGCTGACTCTTTTATGCATGTGTTTTCTGTTTCCGTTGCACTGGTGTCTAATGTTCAAGTGGTTGACAGCACCGGACATTCCGTGGGGTATGGCTTACACTCACCCCACACACATCCAGCACAAGCGTCACTGTACATGTGGCCCTGCCAATAAAGGGGCCGGGCGCATGTGCCCGTAGCCAGTTCAACATGATATCTGCGTGTGTCCCTGTGGTCTTGTTGTATGCATGAGGGCCCTGGGCCCTATGCCATTACATTGTGCTGTGTACATCGGATGCAGACGTGTCACCGCAGGCAGCGGGTTGGAGCTTGGACATGTAGCTTTGTCGTCACCTGCTCAATTCGTAAGGGGAGTGGCCAGGGCCATCATACGCAGAGCCAACATGGGTGTGTGACTGCTATTTGAGCACCCCTGCCCATGGTTCTGTACTGCGAATGTGCATCTGCATGTGTCTCTATGACAGCGAGGGTCTCCTTAGTGGGGTATTGGTGGCCCCTGAAGGGTGATAGACACCTACGTATGTGTCCTGGTTCGCATTCCATGGGTTCGGCCCCCACCCACACCTGTTGGGCCACCTCCTTTTGGCGTGCAGGAACATGGCATTGGGGTGCGATGTGTGGGTGGGTGAAGTGTCGTGAGCCAGCTGTGCTTGTGGGTGCTTCCTGTTGTGTGGTCTGTTGCAGGCTCGGTGTTTTCCTCTGAGTAGCTTGACTGTGTGGGTCCTGGTGGGGGGTTGCGTGGTATATCCATGTGCTGTTGTAGGGCGTCGGTGTCGACGATGTGGTGGTCCTCTCCGGCATCACTGATGTGTTGTATTCTGTGCTCTGCTGAAGGTGTTGTGTGCCCCTCTGCGACGTGAAGGGGAGGTGTGTATTGACTTTGTGTTGACATATATGTTGGCGCATTGTGCAGGTTTGCATGCAGACTGTATGGCAATGTAAATTGTGACTGTTTGGGGGGTGCTGGATTCTTCTGCAGGACAGTGCACATTTGGTCTACATGACCGATGTGAGGTCATACACGTACATTTCCATTTCAAAGTTCCCGGCTCCGTCAGATGTAGTAGGCATGTTCCTGAGCATGTGCGGAGCCAGTTGTGTCCTCTGTTCTGCAGTGTCGGCTATGCGCGTTGTTCCTCATTGTCGTCAATGTGGGTGTGCTGTTCGTGCAATGTGTGTGTGCTGCAGTGTACCAAGGGGATCGGGACCATGGAACTGGGTGATTGTGGTTGTGCAGTGTGCTACACCTCGTTGTGCATGTATGCCATTGTGCCCACCCCCCCGTCCCCCCAGTCCCTGTTCGTTGCACTCCCTGTTGATGTTGTGTCAGGTCCTCTCGAGCTGTGTCCATACTCCCTACTCCTTGCACCGCCTCCACACTGATGACTGTGGCCTGGGTTTCCTTCAGCTCCTCCAGTGGCGCTGGACTGCCACCTCCTGTCACCGTTGCTGCCTTCCTGTTGGCAGCGGGTTTGTACCTGGTTTAGGTAGTCACGTGTTGCCGGCGCCTATTGGCCTCCTGGATTGGCCTCCTCGGCACTCCGACTGCAATCCAGGTGTTCTGCTAGTGGGTCAGTTGCTGGTAGTGTTCTGTCACCTCATTGATGCTGGTCTTGTTTTCCTGTGGTCTGCACCCCGTCTTCCTCTCCCTCTTCTCCTAGGCCTTCCCCGTTGTTCCTTGCTGGTAGTCTGTGGGGGTTGTGGGGTTTGAGTTGGCCCCTGCGCTGTGTCAGGGTGCATCCATGATGCTACGCTCTTTGGATTGTTTATGGTGTATTTTTTCTGTGGTTTTTAATTTATTATGGTGCATTGTTCCGCCAGACGAGTGGGATTTGCAGGCCTGTGGCTGGTTTTTGCTACTTTTTGTACCGCGGTTGGCCTCATCGCATGTTTTTTGCATTTGCGTATCGCATTTATGCGGCGTGGCGTTGATTTTCACGCGGAGATTTGGCGCGTTATCTGGTGACTATCGCATGCTACCGACTTGTTGTGAATTCCACGTTGACACTGGGTTATTTTCCCACGATAGGCTGCGATATTGAAAGTTGTGTTATGCTACTCTTGCGGTAGTTATCACACGTTCTTGTGACTATACCCCATTCATGTATTCAGTAAATATTAATCTTTAGTGATCATAATTACAGATTCAAATAATCTATTGATCAGTATTTAAGAACAATATAAAATACCAAGTTAGAGTGGCTTATAGATGAAATAGAGAAAATACAACAAGTGTGTTCCATAAAGGAATTCTCTCATTTAAATGTATCTAGTTTAGGCATAAGGATGGCAATTTCTATAATAGCCAAAAAAAGGTGTCAGTTCAGAGTTCAAATGCATGTCGCCTTCACACTTAAGCAACTGAGAATTTTCAAAGCTGGAAAGTATTCTCAGCTATAAATCAGCAGACATCTCTGAATGAGAAAAGAAAAAGCTCAAAAGGTCTCTCCTGAAGAAAAGTATCCTAACTCTCGCTACCCTGCTCTAGGAACACACTAATATAAATCTGCTAAAACATAATTTGCAACAATTGATACATTTCCCATATCCAATATCCAATCAGGCAAACTCTGTGAGAAGGTGAACTCCCAAGGTTCTTACATTTTCACAATAGCCTTTAGAATCACGTCCTTAAAATGATACATCGTCCACATCGTGCGATTCAGACAGTTTTTCCCACAAGTTGCATTTTCTGCCATCTCCCCTTCTCCTGGAGAAAACCCCACTATCGGTTGTCTAATACATAACAAATGCCTATTCACTGGCTATGAGAAGGCTTCAGGAAATTTACATCATCTGTAGTGGAAGTGAAACAACATCATGTGGAAGACAACAGTTTACTGAGAAAACAAGCCTTTCAATCTAACATGTAAGTCGACGATAATATGGCATCAGTGGTTAGGCTATATTAAGTCAGTATATTATGTTACTTTATTTGCATGCTTGCAATGCCTAAGTATGAATATCTACTACAAAATTGTATTCATCATACGTGTGTTATTTAGCAAAAATGTTTTCACTTTTCAGTTAAATGCATTTATGTTTCAAAAATGAGTAAACTACATCTGTCAATAGAAAATAACAACTTAGCACTGCCTGGAGAGCTGTAGTATAATCTTAAACACTATTAAAATAAAAAGTGTAGAAGCAAAAAAATTTAAGGAGAACTCTAAAAGAAGAACATTGAAAACTCATAGACTGGTCAAACAGCCCTGACACTGAAGCACATTCATTTTCAGGTGAATGTACAGATGTGATCAGAAACGGTGCCTGAAAGCCAATGACTGACGTGGACTGAACCACTACCCCATGCAGTGCATTGTCATGGACAGGTGCAGAGTATACCTCTATGGATATATATTTATGTGTATATATTACTTAATGGTTTTATTTGTTACAATTTCCTGGCAGACAGCTTAGATGAGATTCTAGAACTATTACAATGCAAATCTTCTCCAACTAGGGTATGTCATAGGTAGTAACCAAATCCAAATCTTTTCCTTTAAAGGTAATTTGTGACATTTAATTTAACAAAATACCTGTCTGTAGGCTTTAAAAAGAGAAATATCAATCCACCCTTAACTACTTATTGACTTGAACATTAGCGTTTAACAATCAGTATGCCAGGCCTACTACGTTTATCATTGTTAATCATAATTACCAAATCAGATCTATGGCATTGGATATATTTTTTCTTTGCGAACCAATCAGGCTTCTAAATGTTATCATTGATTTGTCACAATAGCCAACTCAGACCTACTATATTGGTTCACCCTCACAAATACCCTGAGCACTCAAGAATAAATACAGAAAATCTTGAAATCCATAAGCCCACTTCTCTGGGCCGCCAACACATGTTTCTTCACAATGGCAAATTTGCCTCAGAATTCATCAGGTCTCACAATAATTGTGCAAAGAGAATATTCTATGTATTCAACTTCAGTTGTTTGTCCCAAAATGTGACAATGTAGAATCAAACATGACTTAGTTAAATAAGTGATTCATATCAAAGTAATGTTCTAAAAAAATAAAAAAAAAAAAAAACAAGAACATACTAGGAAGGAGTTTAGAAAAAGATTGATTGGATTCAATAGATAAAGTTTTAGAGGGTACACATCTTAAGGTTCCATATCAACATTAATCTTGCAAAACGCAATTAAATCGTTACACATATCAAAGATTAATATCTACAAAATCCACTCACAGTTTGTCAGTCACCACACTTGATAAATCAACTTAATGATGTAGATCCTAAAGTTGTATTTGGATAGAGTGGGATTTGGCGTCGACTTTTCAGTTTCAATTGCACAAAGTCCGCAAGACCATCATCAGGTCAATCAAATTTAGGGAATTGTAACAAAGATCTCATAAGAATTCATAGAGAAAAGATCAAAATAACCTTGGTCAGCAATGACAAAGAGTTAAGAGTCTAAGATTCGAACCACATGTAGGAGACGCTGCACACATTGATTAATTCTGCCAAATCTGATCCAAGGGTTATTTTAATTAACCTGGAACAATTGATAACCTGTGACAAACTTAACCTGCAACAATTGAATAATTTGTAATCTGCATAATACATAGATGGTAAAACCCACATAGCGCATGTTACAGTAATCCAGTCTGCTTATGACCAATGCCTGAACTAACTTTTGCGAGAAAGCTGTGGGATTCAATTGTATTTTTTTCAAGATCTTCAGGATTAAGAAAGAGGTGGAAGTCAGTTTCCAAATATGGACATCAAATGACAGGGTAGCATCAAAAATAAGTCCTAAACTGTGACCAGTAGACAACCAGTTATCAATGAGTTTATTAGGAGTATTTTAACAAGTACCGCAAATGGAATATATATTTAAACAGATGAGAGAATCCAAATGAGTCAAGGACAATTGTTTTGAGGGCAGGGCCTTTACTGACCTTTAGCATTTACCCACATTGGGGCAGAATAAGTAAATGGAAAAGGCAGTGGAATGAAGAGATCTGCTCTCAATGTGACCTGGTGCACTGCTTTGAGGAGTCATATAAGCCTTTTCATATTATAGCGGCAAATTGTGTGGGGAGAAGGATCAAGACAAATTGTAGCCCAAAACGCAAAAGAGACTGTGGACTCAAATACAATGAGAAAGCCAAACTGAAAGGATGGGTGCAAGAAAGAGCCAAGGCATACAGCAGGGAGAAAATCAATGCATAATGAGCAAGTCTGACTACATCACTCTCTAATAGCCAAGGTCATGTAGTTTCCATTTCCAGTGAAGCTGGAGGACAATTTATAGCTTTACCGTGGAATTCTGAGTCAGGCCTTCCCTACATTATGAAATGCCAATCCTCCAAACATTATCAAGCCTTATTGTGTTGGTGCTATATGTCAAGATCTTGAAGTATATGGGAATTTGGCAAAAGTGGAATCAATATGCCTTGAAAGTGTTCTCACAGAGCAACATTCAGATTGTCAAAGTGGTTGTCAAGCCTGACACAAGTAACATACTTAGCATGACCATTTTGGATGTGAATATATAAGTGGAATGTAAGCTAATGAGATGTAAGAAGAGCCTCCTTTAGGACAGCACTGTACCTTGAGTAGCGAGCTGGGACTATAAGCATTTCAGATCTCACAACTGGCACACAATATGAGAAGGGTTGAGTATAATCTGCTGTGCATGGCCTTTCAGAGCAGCGTCTTTGTCTTTAAGAGTAGGAAGAAATCCTTAACAGGGCTCAATAGAATAACATGATTCTGAAACTAAACATGTTTAGTTGTAATAAGGGGCACAAGCTTGCTAAATGATATGATTAAGACAGGAGTCAATACTATAGTTGTGAAAGAATGGAGTGATGATAAAAAGGCTGCCGAATATGATGGGCTGGAAGGTGAATAACTATACGAAAAGCCACCACCTGTAGGGTTAACAGCACTGGAGCCCTGATCACCGCAAGCACTGGTTAAGAAAAAGCAGTGAAAAAGGAAAGCTTGCAAAATAGCCAGCAAATCAACAGGAACGTGATAACATTGGAGGCTCATGGAGGTTAAAATCAAAGCACTATGCCATTGATTTTCTTTCCATCTATGGTAAGCATGTGTATGAGCTTGTGAACAAAGGGTTTGGGGAAGCAAAGCCGAAATTTGGTCACTATCAAGGATTGCATTATTACGATTGATCGCCACAAAGCTAGCAAGAAACAAACAAAACAGAGAACTATTTTGATGGGTGTGCACAGTTGGAGCTTATGACATAATCCTGCATGCTGTTGAGCATTTACTTGAACTACATCCTTGATAAGATATGTAACGTGATAAAAGGAGCTTCACATAGAAACTCCTCCCTGACACTGCTCCATGACACCTTGGGCCTGTGGAAATATGGACACCAATGGGTGTTTTTTTCTTTATGGTGTCAAAGTTTAGGACACAGTTGGAATGAAAATTACTGAGAGCTCATATGAACGGCACGTGACCTGCAAAGAGAAAGACAAGAATGTGGAATATCAAGACCTTGCTGAAATATAGTCCATTAACCTAAGGAATTGCTTCTGGAATAGGAGATGTGGCAAGTAAATTGACTGAGGCTAACATCGAGTGACAGAGAGTGTGTTGTGTGTTGAAGTACTGCTGTAATTAGGGCGCCGTGTGGTGCTGCTTCTATCCGCTCTTATTGTATTGTTTTAAACTGATCTAACTTTGAAGTGTATTCTAACAATGCTCGTTTCACAAGCTGATTCACTTACCCGCATTTAAAAGGAAAGCAGTCTCGCACACGCTGCTTTAGCGTGACGACCTCTTCTGTCTCTTCAGATCGCCATTTTGGGTGTATTGGTATTTTACTGTGCCATTTCTAGCCGCCATTTTTGGTCGCACTCTAGTGGTTGGGGCATTCCTGCTGAGACCCTATTTAAATCACCCCATGCAAGCGCGCAGTCTAAATTGACTGAGGCTAACATCGAGTGACAGAGAGTGTGTTGTGTGTTGAAGTACTGCTGTAATTAGGGCGCCGTGTGGTGCTGCTTCTAGCCGCTCTTATTGTATTGTTTTAAACTGATCTAACTTTGAAGTGTATTCTAACAATGCTCGTTTCACAAGCTGATTCACTTACCCGCATTTAAAAGGAAAGCAATCTCGCACACGCTGCTTTAGCGTGACGACCTCTTCTGTCTCTTCAGATCGCCATTTTGGGTGTATTGGTATTTTACTGTGCCATTTCTAGCCGCCATTTTTGGTCGCACTCTAGTGGTTGGGGCATTCCTGCTGAGACCCTATTTAAATCACTCCATGCAAGCGCGCAGCGCGCGCGCGCAGCGGGCGCGCCAGAGGCAAGCCCGTCTGCGCCCGTCCGCACCTCGGACGTCGCCAGCGCCAGTAACCCTACACGGTTAAACTGCGAGCTAAAACGCGTAAGCTATAGCAGATCACAATTGCTACAGTTAAATCCTCCAAAGGGCAACAAACCAGCAGGTGTTGATCTTGCCTGCGGGCTAATTAATAGCCGCTCACTTGTTAAACACTTCACGGAAGTGTATAGCCTCTTGGAAGACATGGAATTAGACGTACTTTTCATGACAGAAACCTGGGCTAACACAGAATCTATCACTGCTTTGAGCGGGGCCTGCCCCAGTGGGTACAACATTATCCACAAGCCTCGTAGCGTGGGCAGGGGGGGAGGAGTGGGTCTGATCTTTAGGGACACCCTAGACTTCAGACTATGTCAAATCGATGCTGTTGAGGGGATAGAAATCTTGGGCTTCTCTCTTCAGTCCCCTGGCGGAAGCCTACTTACGGGGATGCTCTGCTATAGGCCACCGGGCGCGAATACCCAATTCCATCTTCTCGCGGAAACCATCACCAATCTAAAACTTGCCCACACCAACATGGTCATTTTAGGTGATTTTAATCTCAGCGAGGACGGGGGCCTTAGCAGTCAACTGAGAGACCTTCTATTTACATGCTCCACCTTGAATCTCCATCAACTGGTGTGTAGCCCTACCCATCAGAAGGGCCGTATTTTGGATCTGGTCTTCTCAAGTCCAGATATAATGAAAGTGATCAATATAACACCTTTGAATTGGACTGATCACTTTCTTATTCGCTTGAGTCTGGAGATGCCGCACCAGAAGAACTTGCCCAGACAGCAGGGCTTTTTTAGGATGGACAGAGAATGGGCCAAACTGGCTAAGGTTGACTCTTTGATCACCTCTCTCGATGTCAATCTTTTCCATCCCAATAAGTCTGTGGAGGATAACTATAAGTTATTCACAGACCACATAACTAAGGTTTTAGATCATTGTATTCCTATAAAGCCACTAAAGAAGGCAAGGAAGCGATCAGCGCCCTGGTACAATGAGAAGCTGCGCCTTCTCCGACTCTCTCGTAGACAGGCAGAGAGGAAATGGAGGAGAAGCTACTCTGAGGCAGACAAAAAGGATCTAAGACAGGTACAATTACAATATAAAACTCTTATCCTGAGATCTAAGGCAGATTTCTATGCCAATTCCATCACACAGGCATCTAATGGGTCTAAAGCTCTCTTTAAGATCGTCCGAGACCTCACTAACCCAGACTGTATGAGCAATAGAGTCGCCCCCTCGCAAACTCTATGCAATGAAATCGCCTCTTTTTTCCAGGAGAAGATCCTTAATATTGTAAATAATTTACAGGTTCACATCCAACGGCATGGCTCTGAGGAAGCAACCAGCCTGAATAACGGAGATCCTAAAACGACCGCCTTCTTAGACAGCTTCCAACTTTTCTCTCAGGAAACTTTTGATAATCTGACAGAAAGCGTGTCGTCGGGCTCACCTCTAGATCCTATACCCCACAAGATCTGGAAGCTGTACGGACATCATACCTTCCCTTGGCTAAGGATGATCTGTAATCAATCTTTAACAGATGGATCCGTTCCAGACTGCTGGAAACTAGCAGTGGTAACTCCACTGATAAAGAAGCCGAATCTGGACCCTTTGGTGCCAGCCAATTTCAGGCCTATTTCTCTTCTACCTTACCCGGTGAAATTATTGGAGAAATCCGTAAGCAAGATCTTATCTCAGTTTCTGGAAGAGAACCTTCTGTTGGATAGGGACCAATTTGGTTTCCGTCCCGGCCACGGAACCGAAACAGCTTTAACCACCATGCTGGATCACCTTCGAATGCAGGCGGACAAAGGGAATGCCATGATTTTGGTGCTCCTTGATATGTCAGCAGCTTTTGACACGGTTAGCCACCCTGTCCTGCTGGAGAGGCTGAGGCAGATAGGTGTAAAGGGTAGAGCGCTGCAATGGCTTCAATCCTATCTAGAAGACAGGCAGCAGGTAGTTACCTTGGCACCGTTCTCTTCTAGCAGGTCTCCAGTTGTGTATGGGGTGCCGCAGGGATCCGCAATTAGTCCCACCCTCTTTAATATTTACCTGCGGCCCTTATTCCCGTTAATAAAATCTTTCGGAGTCAGCTTGGTGAACTATGCTGACGATACGCAGCTGGCCTTCTCTCTTGAGGGGGAAGACGCTCTGTCTATGGATCATTTCCATCAATGCATGAACCAGACTAAGGACTGGCTGAGAAAGAACTCGCTCCAATTTAATAGCGGCAAAACAGAGGTGGTCTTCTGTTCACCATTTAGGATCCCTAAACATCTCCCCTCCGAATTCTGTCTTACACCGGAGGAAGGACCCCTCACACCAGTTAGGAAGGTCCGTAATCTTGGGGTGATCATTGACGACGACCTTCAGATGGTATCCCAGGCAAGCAAGAGTGCTAATGTCTGCTTTGCCTTGCTGCGGCTGCTTCGTAGTATTCTACCTCTGCTCCCTAGGGAGTCGCGAGCCACAGTGGTGCGCAGCACGGTATTAAGCAGACTCGATTACTGCAACTCCCTTTACTTGGGGGCTCCGCAGTACATTCTTCAAGGATTGCAGAGGATACAGTCTGCCGCAGCTAAATTGGTACTTGAGAGGCGACGCTGTGCCTCGTCCACCAGAGCACTAAAGGATCTACACTGGCTTCCTGTAAGGGAAAGGGTCCTTTTTAAGTCCATGTGCATCTCCTTTCGAGCAGTGCATGGACTGGGCCCAGCCCCCCTACAGGATAAGTTCGCCCACTACCTACCAAGTAGGCAATTGCGCTCCTCTACTGCTGGCCTATAGGTGGTTCCGAGGTACAAGCGTGTTAGGGTGGGTGGAAGAGCCTTCAGCACAGAAGCCTCCGGCATGTGGAACAAGCTTCCGGTGAACTTGCGGCAGTGCAATTCCCTTCTTGAATTCCGTAGGACTCAAGACCTGGTTATATCCCAAAGCTTAAACCAGGCTAGCGGTCATGACTCCTTTTTGTTATCTCTGTTGTCGTTCCTCAGTCTAAGCGCCAGGATGCCCGTAGGGCGATAGTTGCGCTATATAAGTTCCCCATCAATCAATCAAGTAGCTTGGCAGATACCTCTATTCCAGAACTATACAGTGTGCATACCAACTTCATAGCACAAATATCTGGAGAAGACAATCCTTTTAAGAGGTAGATGCAGTGGGATGGACGCAATGTTGACTCAGGGAAGCAATGTCAAGAAATGGGAATAGCAGAACATTTGAAAGCAGAAAGGCTGCACTATTTGTGAAGTAGGAACGTCTGTCTGCCTGGACAAGTGATCTCAGAAAGCTGATAGAGTGACAGGCTTTGGTGTGGAGTCCGACAAAAACAGTCACATTCCCAACATAGAGACGAGTCAGGTAATTCAGAGTTTCCTTATGTTTAGTTGTTATATGTTGCATATTGAGCAGCTTATATGTTGTGACTTGCATATTTTACTCTCTTCGTGCACTAAACGGCAACGGAAATTTAAACGTCACTGAGAACTCATTATAGTCTGAGGGCATTATTTAAAATCAGTCCTCCTAAGGTCAGCAAACCCTACGACCTCTACTCCCCTCACAGAGGACCATAGACATATTTAGAGATCTATGTCAGACAGGAGTGGATCCTGTTTACTTCTGAGGAGCAGATGCTCCGCGGCTCTATTGAAATCAGTGTGTCTTTGCCAAGCAGGCGTCATTTTTGCAGCATTAACTCAACAACATTTTTTGTTTTCAAGAATTAACTTCCAAAGTGAGATTTTATTATTGAAAGGCTACAAAATCAATCATCCCATTAGCAGAGAGTGTTTTCTCCCTACATGTGGGGGTCATTGAGCGATTTCCATGCTGGAACTGCCAAGAGTCACTTGACAGCGCCAAGCAGGGAAGTCTAGTGATGGTTGCCTGCCCTAAATTGGGCAAGGCAGCCTTCACTGTGACCTGGCGGCCAAGTGAAAGATGGGTCATGAGGTAAGAGGTTTCTGAAATGGAGCTAATTTAAAAGAGAGTAGGGAACCACGAGTTTTATAGGGCAAGACAATTCCAATTTTTTGCAGTGCTCCTGCACCACCAGTCTCTAAATAACACCACCCCCAAATCCGAAAGTTGTGCTTCTAGGCCAGCCAAGGGGAGGGTACAAGATTTCTTCAAAAACATGAAGTTAGCATTGCATGTGTGGGCCCCAAGACTGAAAGGTCCGAAACATGTTTCTTTGATATGTTGACATTTTATGAAACCATTTTGTTGCTATGTAACACTGGTCTCTGTTCAGAAAACCAACCAAAATTATAAAAAATAAAAAAAATTATAAACCGACAAAAAACTTGTTTGAAATCGTTCTGGTGAAGGTTCTGTCTGTGGCATGACACGAACGTGACGTGTCCGTACACACTGTGGGGGAGACTTACTGAGATTTTACGCTGTGTTTTGCATCACAAAAGTGACACAAATCATTGCAAGATCTTTTTTTCTGATTTACTTTCCAGCTCTAAACTTGTTTGGCTCTGGAAATAACATGAAAGTAACGCAAAGCAGCTGATAGAACAAAGATTACATCAAACAATTTTAGTAATAAAAGAAATGATTATGACAACTTTTACACCAACTATGACAAACTTGTTTCAAGTTCCACGTTATGAAAAATTAATATAACTATACAATTTAGATACTGCATCGTAAAATCATGCAGATAAAAGGATCGATTTAAGGCATATTATATATTAATTAATATAGATGTGACTATTAATCATTAAACACTATTTTCACTCATTTATACGTATTAGAATAATGTAGGAGAACAATCTCATATTATGTATTTAATTGCTAGAGGATTTGATTTTCATGTAAAAAGTGTAAAAATTAATAAGACTAAATTAAAAAGTTATGATTTGGTTTAGTTTCCATGCGAAAATTTGCTATAATGTTGTTTCATTTAATAACGCGGGCGCTGAAAATGGCAAAACAAAAGTAGCACTATACAATTATATTTATATGTGTTCTAATGAAACTTCTTTAGCATGTATTTCACAAATTTATTAGTCAAATATCATGTAAACTACAAGAATTTATATGTATTTTTCTATATGATAGTGTTGACATGTATAAAAAATGTATGAGTATACCATACTGACATTTATTAATTTTGATCAGAAAGAAATGTTCATTAATGTAGTTTGCCATAATTTTTTTAATCACATGCTAGCTTTCTATTAATGCATAATTCACAAATTAACATGAACATGCAGTATATTAGCCCAAACTTCATGTAGGCCTCATTTCCCTTTTCACTGAAGTCATGGAGAGGGTTTTCAAAGGGTATAGGAACATTTTGTAATATTGCAAAGTGTATTGAAAAGATAACTGTTTCCTTTTACTTTTCCCAGACTGAATAGCATACTGACAACAATTTTTGTTACATTCTGGAACAGTTGCTTTGAAAAAAGCATACATGGACCCTAACACATTTCTCTTAAATGTCCTATTGTTCAATGTGTCCTATGCTTACATGACCTAAGGAAGCTGCGTAGTTGATTTACTTAGTCTTGCGGATTTGTATAATCTTTCCTGCTACATCATACTCATCTTACTCGGACTGACTAATGGAACTGAGTGGTCTGACAAATTTGGTGATTCAGGGGGTGTCACCTTGGAAACTGATTGAGTATAATTGCTCATTTTGAGAGAACTAGGTGCTGTTGCTTCAGCTTTGAGCTTCGGTTTTGCTTCTGTTTCCAGATTCCAATTCTGCTGTTGGGACTTAGACTTGTTACTGCTGACTGTGTCCTGAAGACGATTGAACCCTTTCAGATGATGTTACAGCAGCTAACTGAGACAGATTACTATCTTCACGAACTGGACTGGCATCTTTGAACTTTTCTGAACTCTCCTGTGACTCTTTGTAGAAGGCTTATCCAGCTTCCTGTCCCTATTGACACATACGCTGTAAATGTCCAAAATTGCCTTGGCTGAGGAAAATTTCCCTGTTCTTCCATCATATTCATTCTGAATCCCAGAGGCTTTGGTATATTTCATTAAATCCTTTACTGATTGATTATTAGGGTTGAATGCTAATTTATGGAATGCAAATGTTCTTTCACTTTTAGACTGAACAACTAAACTTAAATTTTTAATCTGACTCTGCTGTTCTGTCTCATCATTCCTTGAGAGTGAACATTAATTGGATTATCAATGCATTAAGAAAACTGATTTATGAGATATCAAATATGGGTTTAGTTTCAGTTATTGTATGCCTGGTCCTCATTGGGTAACTGTCCATCCTCCGAGTGTCCACCCTTTTCAGCACGGAGAAAGATCCATCGAAGGACCAATTGAGTGTATGAATAGCATAAATTTAATATTAAAATATCATAAGGGCCCAGTACACGCTAAAGCACAGCTCATACTTAGCACCAAGGGGGCATACCATGGGTGGAGCATGGACATCCCATGCACCCCCCCCAAGGTTTCTGATGCTAAAACATATTTACCAAATAAAGTATACAGAGTTTAGCGTCAGCAAACTGAGCCCTTTTGAACTAGCCACAACGAATGAGAAATGCAGTTTACAGCACACATACAAAGAGGGAAAAGGGTTAAAGTCAGTCTATGCATAGTATTTTGTACCAGAAGGAGATCCTTCCAGTACAAAACGTATGCTAGACTCACGGACGCACCCTTGCACTATGGCGGAAAGTCGTCTCCATGGGCAACAGCAGCCGAAATCAGCACTGGCACTAGGGAAAGAGGAGGAGAGTGCCCTTTTTATGTAAATATAGCGCTCTCCTCCTCTCTCCTTTTCACGCAGCGCTGCATTTGCGGCTGCTGAACTGCGCTGCGTGAGTAGTGGTACATCTAGCTCCTGTCAAAGGAGCGCGTGGTGGCTCACTCCTGGGGTGAATATTGTAAGTGTGGAAAAGGCTCATGTTGCTGGATGTAATATGACTAAAATAAAGCATATTAAATGTAATTGGAACGCTATTAACGACATTGCATGCGTGGGGGAGGTGATTATTTTTCCATTATGTAGCGTGGTAATAAGAAATGTGCTGCTCAGCCCTTGCAGCAGTGCTAAGAGCCAACCTAGGATACTGATGAGACACCCGCGCCGGTATATTAAAAATGAAGCAGCACATATGTTACTCTTGTTTTAATGACTTCCCTTTCAGGAGTCGAGCAAGTGAAAAGTAGACTGTTATAAATCAGAGAAGTACCACTAATGCAAAGCCGGCATTGTAAAACTCTCGTCTAATGTGCATTGCTTTGAAAGCATTCTATTCTGAGGAGAAAGTGCTGCTCTGCCGGGCATTTAACACAGACTTGAAAGCTGCTCCAACCTCTGGGACCCATTATTGCCACAGCTATGTACAGGGTAAAATGTGTCTTTCTTTTCTGTGGTTGTTTACTGTAAAATTGCTTTATGGGCCTACGTGTTTGAAAGAAAGCAGGACACTGCATTTAAACAGCATCCCCATCACTTTCTGAGTGCAGACAATGCCCGTGGTTGGGTTTCTTATGAACTCTTGGGGCCTAATGACAACGATGGGGGCCAGCATGCTCATAAATCATGTGGTTCAAGTAAAAAAAATGTTTCATTTATTTACAATACAAATATTAGCATGAAAAGTACACAAAACAGAGAAAATGTCTCGAGGCGTCCTGAGGACACTTGCTGATGTGCCTAGAATGGGTTTAGCCTAGATTTTCTTTGGCGCAGGCAGGTCGTGCAAGGCCACCCTGCCTTAGAACGAGAGAATATTCCTCAAAACTCCGAATACATTTGCAGCCATCTAGCGACATATCTTCTCCTGCTTACGGAGCGCGACTGCAAATGTGTGTTTCAGCTGTGCGCCCTGGGCACTCTCAATGTGCAGGACTTCTAAGACTCTCACGTTTCCAAACACCAACAGACCTGTCCCATTTTCATCCACACCTTTGGAACGCAAGTCTGAATGACGTGAATATAGGTATGCGTGATCGTTCTGTATGTAAATCGTAGTAGCTATCCTTAGGTAGGGAGTCACACATATTTTTCTAATTGTGTTTGCACAGATGGGCTACTGGCCCACTTAAGATGTTTATGGCAGTGGGTTAAATGTCCATGCTTTCTGTCACGCTTTTATCTCATGGGCATCCGTCTATCTATCTATCTATCTATCTATCTATCTATCTATCTATCCATCCATCCATCCATCCATCCATCCATCCATCCATCCATCCATCCATCCATCCATCCATCCATCCATCCATCCATCCATCCATCCATCCATCCATCCATCCATCCATCCATCCATCCATCCATCCATCCATCCATCCATCCATCCATCCATCCATCCATCCATCCATCCATCTATCTATCTATCTATCTATCTATCTATCTATCTATCTATCTATCTATCTATCTATCTATCTATCTATCTATCTATCTATCTATATATCTATCTATCTATCTATCTATATATCTATCTATCTATCTATCTAGATGTTTACTTTCTGGGTATCTCTCTAGATGTTACTTTCCATGACTGCCAAGACATAAAACATGATGTGGTCTTGACAAGGCTATAGTATCTCATTACTCAAAATGGTGAGTGCTGCTTGTGCTAGCACTCTAATTTCAGTCTAATCAGTGTAACAGTGTTTGTGTTTACTCGTACATTGATTTTTTTCCATTGTGACATTCTTGGTTGTTGATGTTCAAAGGTTTAATTAAATGTAAATGGTTCTGAATATCTTTATGTTTGCACACAATTCTATTGTTTTTGATGCAACTGGAGTCTTCCATTTTAGCACGCCAGGATGTTTTGCTTTGGATCACCCATTATTGTGGGGGTGTCTCCCTACCTAAGTCTCACTCCCAGTGGTTTAATGTTAAATTGGGCTGCACGTGTTACCGTCAGTATCGCCTTTTGAAATATGGCCGTTGCAATGCAACTAGGGTAAGGGTCCCACATGAACATGTCTGCACATGTGTGTGCTCATGAGTCTAGGCTGCACGTGAGATACTGTAGTCATGCGCAGCCTGGTAGCTGCACATAGATAACTTGCCTATGGGAGTTTTAAACTGCAAATGTGACTTTTCAAAATACCCCTTTTAACAGACCTAAACCTACCTTCTAAATAGCCCATCAAGGCAGGGTGCAGATATTTAAAACAAGGGCATATAGAAATTAATGTTGAACACATTCTTACAGTGTAGTAGCTCAGAAGCGATTTTCCATATAGCACAGATGCTGCTGCCATAGGGAATCATTGGCCTGCATTGTAACATTTATTAAATGCTGAATTCCGATTGGTAGCACCTAGAAAAATACTTCTTAAACTCTTCTGAATTGTAATTAAAAGTCCTCTTTAATGGTGAGATTGGATTGTAAAATATTATTTTAGAAATGCCACTTTCAGAAAGTTTTTACTCCAAAAGAGGGGGTTGGCCCTAATTCACGTAGTTGGAACGGGCCGGTAAATACGAAAGAACAAATTGTCTAGCTGGTGGCTTACAATGCTGTTTTCTACTTCAACAGACTAAGATCAAACTCAAAGTGTCTTGGTCTCCATAATTTATTATATTGACTATTTCGACCTGTTTTAGGGAAAACCATGTCATTAGGTTTTAAAGAACTGAGTTAGGAAACACTTTTTGTTTCAACATTGAACATAAAGACAAACTAACACAATAATCTAAAAAAATATAAAAAAATATGACAAATAAATCAATTACAAGTGAATTCCAGTATTAAACCAGTCAATATTTTCACAGCCAGCAACACTCCTCTCGGTTTGTAATTGTGTTAATAGTTCATCCAGGGGTTGCTGACCAACGGGACCAAAAGTTCAAGCTTAAAGGGTTTACAAAACTTCAAAAAAATCCCCTTTGAGCAATTCTTATTTCTATGCGATTGTTTCCCCAGTGGTAAAGCTTGCCGATGCGTTTCGAATCCCAATCTGATTCTTGGGATTTTCTTCAGGGCTAAAACTGGATGAAATTTGCTGTATACATGGTTTAAAGCATCTTCTTTAAGTTAGGTGGCAAAAGCGTCGCTCATGTTGCTGACCGTCCGGTTTTCTTGCACGCACTGAAGGGATCTTTTTGGAGGCTTCTCCTTGTATAGCAATTTTACGATGACACGTTCAGGTTTTCTTACACAATTCTTCCATCCGTTATGTTCTGACGTTTGGCTCTGGCTGATCCGGATCAGTGCTTCGGTACGCTTTACCACTGGGGAAACAATTGCATGGAAATAAGAATTGCTCAAAGGGGATTTTTTAGATGTTTTGTAAACCCTTTAAGCTTGAACTTTTGTTCCCGTTGGTCAGCAACCCTCGGATGAACTATTAACACAATTACAAACCAAGAGGAGTGTTGCTGTGAAAATATTGACTAGTTTAATACTGGAATTCACTTGTAATTGATGTATTTGTCATATTTTGTAATTGTTTTTTAGATTATAGTGTTAGTTTGTCTTTATGTTCAATGTTGAAACACATTTTTTTTCCTATCTCTGTTCGTTAAAACCTAATGAAATGGTTTTCCTTAAAACAGGTCTAAATAGTCAACATATTAAATTATGGAGACCAAGACACTTTGAGTTTGGTCTTAGTCTGTTGAAGTAGAAAACAGTATTGTAAGCCTCCAGCTAGACAATTTGTTCGTTTGTACTTTCAGAAAGTTGGCATTCTTCTGGCTAAAGTCTCTGGGTTTTTCCAGCAGCCTGAGCTGGTAATGGTTGTCTCACTGGGAAATATGTATTGGAGCCAGACAGTGCACAAAAGGGCCTGGGTGTAGTGGGGAGCGGATCTTCCTGACAGGAGCTGGAGAGAAGTTGGGCCCTGCCATGATTATGCTTCAAAGGGACTCGCCCCAGCAAACACAAAGATGTCTCTAGCCAGGCTGGAGCCAAACACAGGAAAGATGAGAGACCTGACCAAAACCAGTTTTAGGGTTAGACAAAGTGGTGTCCCCCGACTGGACTGGGTATAAAAGTAGCGCACCAGAACTTGAAGGACAGCAAGATCTTGGACCTGGACTACAACAACTGCAACACCATGGACAGCTGGAATGACAAGCCTTGATGGACTGAGGACTCTATCTGCAGCTGACTCCAGTACTAGCGGATCCCCCCAGGGCCAGCGATGCTGGCCCCTTTAATGCCCCTGAGGAATTGTTGGAGAAAGACCTGCACTTCTGTACCCCAGCAGAAAGAGGGGAGCATAAAGAGCTAGGCAAAGGAGAAGACCGGTACAGGGAGCCAGCTGCCTGTACCGGTCACCTCACCTCACCATTGAACGTGAGGAGGTCTGTTGAACATGCTCCCGGTGGCTAGAAGTCGCCACTAGGATTAAAGTGACCCCAGAATGTTAAAATGGGCCTACTGGTGTTAGAATTATGCAAACTTAAAAGTTTTGACCCTCGAGCAACGGAGCTCGTGAAGCTCCTCCACCTTCCTGAATTCTACTGCCAGGGTGGTCCAGTGCCCGGGAGTTGGCGCAAGGGTGTTTTTTATAATTTAAGGGAGATGTCCCCTCTGCAGACTCCATTTAAACCTCAGGGACCCCCATCTCCCTGGAGCCCGACGAATGCAATGTGTAGGCCAGAACGGCCTGGTCAAACAAGTCTGGGGACTCCATACCCGGGACTCAGAAGAATCTTTTTTTGCCTGCAGTGCGCACATCCACCCACCATGCCTGAGTCTAGGGGGTAGTGGGTGCACTCCATTTTGAGCCTCCTGCCCAGAGGCGGGAGGCAGAAGGTGCTTTGTTCCCAGCTGCAGGAGCCAGCGTGGGCAGGAACCTAAAGGATGCAGACTCTTGTCCTGAGAGCTGGTGGTGCCGTGGGGGGCTTTGGGGTTCCCACCCGGGCCTCAAAAGGGTCTGAAAATGTATGGGTGTCAAAGGTGTAACCAGAAACCAATGATTGCCCCTTTTAAAACAAAAAGGAACAAAAGGAAAAGGATCACAACTCTTCCTAACGCAGTGGGAGAGCCACTAATAAGATGTTCATAGCTCCAGCGAGGGATCGCCCAATAATGACTCGCACAGGCTTATTTGCACACTTGTCTCTTGCCTGTGGAGGACCCAGGAGGAAAGGGGCACCATCAACAATAACCCAAGCAACTTAGTGGGGCTGCAGAGAGCGCAGCAGCCCCACCTTCCCACAAAGAATTTGAAAAGTGACCCTCAGGCAGGGCCAGACTGGCCGTAGCGGGCACCGGGCATTCCCCCGGTGCGCCGCACGGGTGGGGGGCGGTTTTGAGCCCCTGGGAGCCGTTTTTGTTACAGGGCCGTTTGTGCAGCATGGCTGCAAAATCGGCCCTGTAACAAAATCGGCCGAAAACCGGCCCTAGCAAAGAACTCAGCGGCACCCCCAAGCCCCAGGGGGCCGGCCGAGCACTTTGCCAGGTCCGGTTTTGGTTCCCAGTCCGGCCCTGCCCTCAGGCTGTTTAGACTTCATTTCAAAGCATTCATCTGGGTTGAACTTTTTGTCTACCGCCTGGATACTTAATTAACAGTATATTGCTGATAGTGGTTTGTGATAAACAT
The DNA here is from genome assembly GCF_964204655.1 of Triturus cristatus. Classification (NCBI taxonomy): domain Eukaryota; kingdom Metazoa; phylum Chordata; class Amphibia; order Caudata; family Salamandridae; genus Triturus; species Triturus cristatus. The sequence goes on along the minus strand of NC_140585.1, from coordinate 659,998,895 downwards.
TGCAATGCTTTATATTTATTGTTAATAATGATTGCATTTTGACATGGGTACTTATTTTAATGATATGCTGGTGTTTTATTAACATGTGGGTTACTGGTCTTTTTAATGTTGTGACCCTGTGGCAAAGCCTATAGGCTTGCCTTATATTATTGTTGTGATGACTGACTTGACAAAGGCAATAGACCTGCCCTATATATATTGATGGGGTGACCTGTGACAAAGCCAATAGGCTGCTTTATTTAAAGTGATTCCCATCTATATTGCGATGTTCTATCTGGTATAGACGGGGTGGTACTGTGATTTTGGGGCCATGACCTATTCTGGGTCAAATATGATTTCAGAATATCACCAAAGGTATTCCAATCTGCCTGATGTATATATTTAGTAAATTAATGAGTAATATTTGGTAGTGTTTGTGTAATAAATGTACATTTGCAAATAAAAAGCACTCACTGGACAATCGTTTATTGAGTGTTATCATTGCTTGCCAGCGAATGGTGATTACTGGCCCACACCACCCCCCAGAGTAGGCCTTGGACTGCTCTGCTTCCCTGAGAGAGTCACGTGCTACATTGGGGTGCTTGGTTGCCAGAATGGAGACAATTGTAGGCCTATTACTTGCACAGACCTCATATCATGCACAACGAATAACCCGACTTCTTATAGTTTTGCATTATAGTAGCATTATTATAGTGCTCCCTCATCTCAGATTAGGTGCAGAAGAGTATGATGCATGTTGTACGCTTAGCCCGAGTGGAAGGTATAGGGTGCAAACCTTTATGCATATCTATACACACCTTTTGCAGATGCATATCAGTGTCACTAATGTGTTTTTATGTGAATTCTGGAGTGAGGTTTCATGATGTGTTGCGCCCCACCTTTTTTTTTCACCCACTCTTTTATAGAAACATATTTATTGTACTTAAGGTGAACTCCACGTTACCCATGCTACCATATTACCATACTCTTCCACTTTTATTTTATTTTACTCTGTTTATGATTGCACTTGGTCACTGCACCATTTGCTCCAACATATTTGATTCTCACATATTGGATTCTCTTTAGTTCTATTGGTACACCATTTTTTTTAGCATTGTTTCCTTTCACCTTTGATAATTATCAACTATAATTCAGGTCATGTGCTTCAGCAAAGTAATACCTTCATTTCATTGTATTGTCACTTAAAGAACTTCCTGTTTTTCACTCCTGTAATTCTTTAGTGGATGTCCTACTGCACTTTGGATGTTGACTGTATATAAATGAAATACTAAAGAAGTGTTTAAAAATAGAAAAAAGAAGATTTTAAGGTGCAGCCAAAGGTTAACATAAAAACAGCAAAAGTGTAGAAGTTAAAATAATAGAAATTGGAATACAATCTGGGTGTAATATTTCGTCTCTCATTACTACATATACAGTGCTGGCAGGGTGCAAATTTTGCACACAAAATTAACGTTACCATGCAGTAAGCACCCTGTCAATACTGTGTAATTACAAGTTAATCCCTCCAAAAGGGGAATTCATAGGCAGACCTGAATTTACCAGGTAGAGGTCTGCAGGGTTTTCCCTTACTGGGGAGATTAGCACTGATATTTACCTTCGACTCTGAGTGGGTGGTAAATATGCGCTGCAGGGAAGGTCAGAGGTCGGGGATTTTGTGACCCATGTGGCAGTTCCTATACAGGTTCTACTATTTCGCTGATTTAGCCCTATCAGGGTATTCTGTTTTCAGTCTATGGGTGTTGGACAAAAAATCGATTCAAAAATATTATGTTGTTAATATAGTTTTCACTAATATAGTGATTAATTTGTAAATAATATTGATGCTGTTACTATTGTTTTCACTAATACAGTGATTAATTATCATTTTTTTAAATATTTTAATGTGCTTTAGTTGATATATTAATTTTATCCATTAATATTGGTTACATAAATGTTATTACCTTTTAAAATATAGCTTGTAATGTTAAGTAATTCAGATTTTTAAAGTCATTTTTAATATTAGTTTATAGGGGCTTATTACGATGTTGGTCAGAGTTGCCTCCAACCGACACCATCTCGGACTCGGTACCGACCGATCTTAGGTAGGCGGTTCCGACCACCTGATTGCGATGCGACCGCACACTGTTCGGTTAGATTGCCACTGTTCCCTATGGGAGCTTGTATCACAGCCGTCACTGGCTGTAATACAGGCTCCTATAGAGAAATGGGGGTGTGTGTCAAACCCCGCATCAGGATTGCCTGCAATGCACTCTGGGAGCCTGTGCCTTGAGAAGCGAGGAGTGCGATGCGGCAAGCTGGCAAGTGTTTAATTTTTTATTTTTTTATGTCTCCCCTATCACCGTTCCCCTCCTCCCCCCGGTCCCTGTACCACACCTCCCCCCACCCGCCACTCAGTCAACTTGCCAGCCGCTACTGCGCCAAAGTCCAACACTTTCCCTACTGTTGCCCTGTTTGGACTGGGAATAAGAAATGTCACCCCTCCAAAATGTAACGTTTTATCTACTTTTGCAGAGACTAGAGTGGGAATAGTACATTTTACGCCTCCAAAATTCTATATTATCCCTACAGTTGTCCTGTTTGGAGCGAGAATAGCAAATGTAATCCCTCTGAAGGGACAAAGCAGGAACAAAATGAGCACAAAGCTGCACCAGCTCATGATGCAGGGATGAAACTAATCACAGTTTTTGATGACCCATGCTTCAAAATTGCTACATCAACAAGACAGCCATGCATGTGACAGGGTTGTTAAAATCCAACAATTTCCAGTGGCGGCTGCCTTCAATCTAAAATGGTGAGGCGATGTGGGGGAAGGGGGTTAGCTTGGTTGGAGAAATATAAGTGTGTATGTTGGTTTGGCTGTCCTAAGATGGCTGGCCGAACAGGCATGCGCAGTTACAGTGCCCACCACTCTTCCTCCCTCCCATGGCCTGACTCAGCCCACCCTAGACTCCATCGGCTCAGTCAGTCAGTCATAAATAAAATGATAATAAAATTGTTTATTATCATTTTATTCTTCATCTGTGGGCTTTGAGCAGTGGGACTACGCTCCTCCCCCATTACGTGTATTGAGGTGGTGCAGAGAGATTTTGAAGATGCACTTATTATTCTAGTCAATGGTGTCCTTACCAAGAGCAAAAAAATATGGCAGGAGTTAGTGGATGTTAGTAAAGTAAAGAAAGCAACATTATATCTGGTACAAAATAATATTTATCATCAAAAAGAACTAGTCTAAGTGGACGTGATATGGTGGTCAAAACCTGTATGATTTTGTAATAAAAAGAAAAAGCTTATTTCTTTTTATAAAGCCCTCACCCACCACCCAATGACAACAAATATGTCCCGGGTGTGCTACAACGCCTGTATTGCAGTGGAGCAGGTATGTTACTGAGTGTGCAGTGAAAGTGGTGTGAAGGTGAGATTTTAAAAAACTGTTCAGTGGTCCCATTACCCAAAGGGTTTATTTTAATGTGTGGCACCAATTAATATTGGTATCATCATCAGGTGAGCTGAAATGCATGGTGAGAAACCTAGGAGCACCTACTTGGTTTCTAACACTTACTTGTGCTGAGTATGCATGGGATGACTTGCTACAATTCTTGCGAAAAGCAAAACTCAAACATAAAAGACATCAATCTGACGACGAAAGGAGAACTTTGCTTGCTGGACCCTGCAAATGGTTACAGATATTTTAACCACAGGTTTCAAGCCAGTGCTTAATTTGTAAAATATGAAGTGCAGGTGCTCCCATTTTTTAGGAGGCCACACCCACTTCCCTAGCTCCACCCACTTCCTTCAATGGCTCCACCCACTTCCTTTATTGGCTCTATCCACAAGCCTCAACACATCAGAGCCACCTCCTCACTTCTAGAGTTCAGCAAGAAGCTGAAGACCTGGTTCTTCACATAAACACCTCGAGTACCTCACACCTACACACCTGCCCATTGCCCAAGCACCTGGATACCCTCTTGGGTGATTAGTGCGCTATGCAAATCAATATAATATAATATAAAATATGGAAAGTGTATAACAACAACTTTTGAGTCAACTTCAATTACAGAATATGAGTAAAGGTCAAAATGCAGCTTTAGGAAAGGTGATATAAGGACGTGAGGCAGCTTCCCAACTTAAAGAGAATGTGCTTGTACTGTGCAGCTTGAAAGAAAGAGAGGGATGAAGGAAAAAATACATTAAGGAAGGCAAAAATAAATGCAGGCAGGAAGGGGAGTACTGGTCTGGAGTGAGGAAATAAATGAGTAATGGATGAAAGGAGGGAAAAAAATGTGGAAGAAATGAAGGATAGAGGGAAAAAGAAAGCAAATGATGTGTGATGGATGACTAGAAAGAAGAAAGGAAAATGAAAGAAAGGCAGAAGGCAGTGTTAAGGATAAGAAAGAAAGAAATGAAAGAAAGGATGATAGGATCAGAAAATATTAAGGAACGAAAGGAGGGATGTTAGATCTGGGGATCTCTAGTTGGCAGGGTAGGTGCCACTGTCCAAGTAGGGACCCTTGCTTCTCGTCAGGGAAAGGGGGTTTCGCTGTTAAGATAACCCCTGATCACCCTCTAGGTAGCTTGGCCTGAGCAGTCTAGGCTATCAAAGGCAATGTGTAAAGTATTTGTACCAGCACTCACAGTAACACAGTGAAAACACCACAGATTTACTCCACACCAGTTTTAGAAAAATAAGGTATCTTTACTAAAAACTTCACAAGACCAAATACTACAGAAAAACCAACATACAATTAAAAAGGTTACTTTAAATATAGTTCAAGAGTTTGCAGAAAGTACTCCAGGATGTAAAAATCAGTGTCCTGCACAATGCGACTCTCAATGCACAAAATGCGACACTCTTGTGCCCAACAATACCTGTAGTTGCGTTAAGGTTCCCAAAAGCTATAACAATGAAGATGGCAAAGGTGATGCAATACTCCTGAGACCTTGGGGAGGCTTTGCAGCAGCCCTGCTTCACGCAGCAGAGGTGGATGCACCGGCTCCGATCTGTAGGGGGAGGATGTGATGACTTTGGCTTTCATTGCGTAGGTTTCTTAGGGGGAAGCTTCACGCACAGGTACGATGCGACGATCTTCGATGCAGCGCGATGCGCGGCGCAGCGCTGACTTCTGGCGCCGCAACCCTCGATGCGTCACGGGACGGGACTCTGCGTCGACACACGCAGCGACTGGATACTTTCACGCACCGGCAGTGGTGCGGCCCGCAAACTGGTTCTGCGACGACCCTCGCAGCGTCAGGAATCTTCACGCACTGGGACGATGCTCGACGCACTCGGCGATGCGGGGACTCCGGGTGCTGCGATGACGCCGCGATGAAATTCTCCTCGCACTCTCGCTCTTGCGACTCGCAACCAGATGATGCATCCCTCAAATGGATGATGCGATGGGTACCAGTTACTCTTGTTCACGCTTCTGCTTTCCAGCTCCCAAACACAGCAAAATGACCTCCTGAGGCCCCAAGACTAGGCAAGCACTCCAAGGCAGGTCAGAACTCCCTCAGCAGAGTTCCAGGGGAGCTGGTGGTGAAGTCCTTTTGTTCCTGGGACTTCTTAACAAGGAGCCAGCTCTCCTCAGGCCCTTGGAGATCAGAATCAAAAGAAGGGGACACAGCAAAGTCCTTCCCCTCTCCTTGGCAGCAAAGCAAAACAGCAAGCAGGCAGTCTTCTCCTCTTCAGTTCCTTCCAGCTTTCTCCTTTGCAGAGGTTCCTTCTTAGTTCCACAGTGATCTAAAGTTTAGGTGTCTGGGGTCCTCTTCTTATACCCCTCCAAGTCTTTGTCTCTCTTTGTTTCAGTGGGGGGATTCCCCTGCTCAAACCGGTTCCTGGGTGTGCTCTGCCCTGGAGCACCTGGTTCCTTTCAGAGCGAGGGGCAGGGTCGTTGGACGCTCTGCAGGAGGTGGAGCCTTCTTTGTGCTGGCAGAGGCAGAGTCCTCAGCCTGGCCAGCAGGGGGTGGAGCCGGCATTGTGCTGGCAGAGGCAGCCCTATTCAAACTTAGGGGCTACTCCTCCCACCCATCTAGAGCAGATCTCCCTATTCACCCTGCTGCTGACTCATCCAGACTCCTGGAGCCACCTAGCCCATCACATGACACCAGTCAGCCAATCTGCACACAGGCACACAGGAAGGTTAAACAGGAGAATAGCTACTTTCTAAAAAGTGCTATTCTCACACAGTGAATTTAAAAACCATCTTGCTAAAAAAATGTATAATTAAATTCTGAACACAAAGATACCAAACTTGGATTTTCTATCTTGCCTTTAGGGGAAGATAGGCATGTAAACAGCCTCCCCCATTCTGTCCTATGGGCAAGATAGCCTCTCAGCAGTGAAAAACGAAAATGGCTGTAATTCACTACCAGGGCATGTGACACACCTCAGTACATGCCCTACCTTTCAGATACACTGCACCCAGCCCAAGGGGGTACCTAGGGCCACCATAGGGATGCCTGACATGTACAGAAAGGGAAGGATAAGGCCTGGTCAGTGGTTGCACTGGCCAGGTCGACATGGCAGTCCTGGACTGCACATAGGCACTGCAAGCAGGCCTAAGACATCATTTTAGCGCTACTCCTGTGGGTGGCACAATCAGTGCTGCAGCCCAATAGTAGCATGTGTACTACCAGCCCTGGCAATGTCAGTGCACTTTACTAGGGCCTTGCAGGTAGAACAAATATGCCAAACATGTATAGCCAATTACATCACAATTTCCCCAGGGAGCACTTGCACCTTGACACTGATCAGCAGTGGCAAAGTGCCCAAAGCATCTATACCAGTAAAAACGACATCCAGCATAGCATCAAAAATACAGGAGGTAGAGGCAAAAAGTCAGGGGTAACCACGCCAAAAGATGCCAGGTCTAACAAGGGAGAAGGAAGAAATGCACCAAGTGTAGTGATTGAATAAAAGATCTCAGGTCCCCTTGAGACAAGTTGTACTATCAACCTTTATATTATGCTTTGTACACCCCCAAGCCCTGGCCAGTGAGCCTATGTTGCTTAAACAGGTGCCTCTCACAGGGACATGCTAAAAGCGTGAATACTCGTACGTGCTGCTAGCCTGCTAATCCCGTACAAGAAATAGGTATGTTGTTATATTACATTAATAATATCCCTTTCAATAACATTCCCATGACTGGAATGTCTCTCCATTCCTCTGGAGTGCCCGTGAACTTCCATCCACAACACTAGAATGTTCCTCCCATTTCAAGAGGAATCATTTCTTTCATTAAACATGCTTTTTCAAGCACAGTCCTCTCCTCTCCCTATTTTGAAAATAAATTGTATTCCAAGCAGATTCTCACATAATAGTGCCTGTGACAATGCTAGCTACTGCAGGGCTGACTCATAGTATAAAAAGGACAACAGGAAAATGCTGCTTCAAGAAATAATTAAGACGCTTGCACTTCTACACTGCGTTAAATTTCAGTCTAGAATGCCAGTAATATAGCTCAGTAAGTTAGTGCCTAGTAGCAAAGGTTTGAATACAACATGAGATTCTTTCATTCTATGACTTAATTTTGAAGTCAATAAAATGAGCACCACCAAGTTAGTTTTTAAAGTACTATGAAGTCCCACGACTAATGCACTAAGTACTATATTAAAAAAAAGGTTATTCCTTACATGTTGCAGAAAGAGTTACTTCCCCCGGCACATATCTTACCATCATGGCTTCTGCCGACTGCAGCAGGGACCGGGCTGCCCCATATTAGCAAACTGAATCAAACGTAGGCAGACGAGACACCAGAACCAGAGGCTACACTTTACTGAGACTGCCTTTAAGTTCATAGCTGCCAAGAATTCTGTAGAAATGAAAGAAGTCTCATAGACAGGGTCTTGTAGTTGTAGTTTATTCTTCAGTTACATCATTACAGGTTCCTTTGTAAGTCTTAATGTAAGCCCCACCAGGAGCAGCCTCCTGGCTACTCAGCCCATCTTCTCCAACTGCCACCCTTCAAGTACCAACATCCCTAACATTCTACATGACATCACATAGCTAGACAGAGAACCAGGGCAAGGGAAATGCATAACATTAGAAGTAGATCACTACAATTTCAGATTGCTAAGTGTGACATTTTCACAAGTTCAGTGTAATTATGAGTGACATTTTATCGACTAAGAGTGATACTTTCTCACGAGAGCATTAAGCAATTTAGACATACAAATAATATCAGAAATTACACCAATTCGAGCAACGAGAAACTAAGAAGTCACTGAACTAAAGTGTACTAACGGCAGGCAGCTGAAAACAGAGCAGAGCAGCCTCAGACTGCTTGACTGCAAAGTTTTCAGACTCCGTACACCACAGGACAGGGGGCGCAGGCAACTCAGATTGATTGAAGCATCAATGTTATTTATCAACAGTATCCATAGCAAGTTATGTTAACTACTAAAACACAGATGCCCTAGCAGTCTTCACCCACACAGGCCCCCCTGGGTCCTCCTTACTGCCGGCAATCAATCAATCAAGCCAGCATGCAGAGAATTTGTGTAGATTCCAGGGCCTCTCTGCCCCACGTGGGACCCAGGCCACAACAGAAGGATGTGAGCCCCCAACATGAAAAACACGTACCTCAGCTGTAATGTCTCTGTAGAAATGAAAGAAGTCTCACAGACAGGGTCTTGTAGTTGTAGTTTATTCTTCAGTTAGATCATTACAGGTTCCTTTGTAAGTTTTAATGTAAGCCCCACCAGGAACAGCCTCCTGGCTGCTCAGCCCATCTCCTCCAACTGCCACCCTTCAGGTCCCACATCCATAACATTCTACATGACATCACATAGCACAGAGAACCAGGGCAAGGGAAATGCATAACATTAGAAGCAGATCACTACATATCTTCCCCCTTTTAATATTAACAAAATGAAATGGTATAGAATTATATAAACGTAGGAAGAGAAGATAAACATCCTAGATATAAACACCATATAACAACAGAGCTGAAAATAAGAAAAACTCTCCTTTTGTTGTAATAATAACAATAATAATGTAAATGTAATAACAGTAATGTAATAATAATAATGCAAGTAATAGACTGAATGATAGAAATAAACAAATGTAAACAAATAGCAGGACCAGGGAATATTACATGCCCTCTACTGCATGCACAGTAATATCTGTACACTTACACCTCCCTATACATCCCAGTTACCTCCAAAATTAATGTAAAGGGGGAATCCTCCTCCCTATACTTCTCAGTTACCTCCACAATAAATGTAAAGGGGGAATCCACCTCCCTATACTTCTCAGTTACCTCCGAAATCAATGTAAAGAGGGAATCCACCTCCCTATACTTCTCAGTTACCTCCGAAATCAATGTAAAGGGGGAATCCACCTCCCTATACTTCTCAGTTACCTCCGAAATCAAATGTAAAGGGGGAATCCTCCTCCCTATACATCCCAGTTACCTCCAAAATTAATGTAAAGGGGGAATCCTCCTCCCTCTCCTTCTCAGTTACCTCCACAATAAATATAAAGGGGGAATCCTCCTCCCTATAAAACGCATTAAATACCAAACTAATTTTAAATAACACTACAACGCAGCGCACATTAAAATAATGGCTATACATTGCAACCACCAAAAATAGCACTAGGGCCCTAAAGTGATGGTTACACACTACAATCTTCAAAAATATCACTGGGGCCCTAAATAATGGGGACACACTACAACAACTAAAAATAACACCGGCCCCCTAACCAGCCCACAACTTCACATAATACCCCGAAATATCAATATATGCCCTTCTATACGTAAAAGAACTGAAATACTCACCCCCACAGTGTTAAGAAAGCATCAGACCCCAAAACACATTTTACAACATTTAAAATAAACAAAATACAAAGTGCTGCTCTAGTGAGCATGCTAACATTTCAAAGCTTCACCACCTTCCTTTCAAAGCTCTAAATTCACAACGTAATTAAGCTCTGATTCATGTTTTGAGGCTCCAGAATAAATATTTAAAGAAGACAGGTTTTTCCTTCTTTTTGTCTATAAATATAACAGCCACATTTGCTTTTGAGCAACTCTCTGTCAATGCTGGAAGTAAATGAATTACTCTCTCTGAAGTTGATGGTAGGTGCTTGACAAGTTTTCCCGATTAAATATGTGAATACAAAATCCATAAGGTACTCCTTTTAATGCTCCTTCAGTGACGTTACTATTTATGAGCTTTTGAAGATCACCATCAAAACCAGCACTGGCTCAATTCTAGGCTTCCCTGGCGCACACTCTCTTTCTTTGTTCATGGACGTTCCGCTTTTACGCTAAATCCACAAGGTGGCGTTGTTGTCACAGATTTAACATTGTCTGCCACAAAGATGTCTCAAAAACTTGCCTGCTTCACGGCAATGAGATCATAGACCAGCACGACAGCGTGTGAGGAAATTGAATGACAATGCCCACCTTATCGCCTCATTTTAATCTTCGAGCCGGCGGCGTTACAATGTATTCCAGTAACCATAGGAACAACAACAATATGGCTGTTTCACGTTGTGAAAAGCTGCGCGATGACGTGTCCACCCTAGCAACACGGAAAGAATTCCTTTACCGTGACGGTGCACTGCCGCTCCACCGACACCCACGGAGATTCCAATACGTCATCAGTAGGAGGAAGACAGCACCCAGGGAAGGATCTCTCCACACAGCAACGGTAAGAAGGAGTTTGATACGTTACTCTGAAGGAGTTTGCCACGCTTCACCTCTCTCTTCAAATTATGCCAATGTCGAATTCTATCACTCTCAGCTGCCTCACAAATTATTTACAGCTTGCCTCAAGTTCATATTTAAATCGGTAAAGTTACTTGTGAAACACTCTTACTTTGAATTAAAATCATAACATGCAGCTTGTAATGTCGAGTCGATATACTTTTGAGAAAACATGGATTCCGATTTAACAGAATATCTTTACTCATGTTGATAGCAGTGCGCACGCGACCAAGAGTCATCTCCAGATACTGGGGCTCAATGTATGCCCCCGACTAATACACTTCAGAGTCACCTGCGACATCCATTTGTGAGGCATCAAACACGCACCATGACTTCTCAGCCAGTTTCAGGGAGAGCGCCATAATTCCCTGCACCTTTACAATAGTTACACTGTTCCGCTTTTCACTCAGCTGTTCACATCAACTCAAGCTTGGGAATTGACAAGGTAGCTGAATCTGGCATCTTTAGTTTCCAGGGCGACCGATCTCAGGGTCACTGGTGGGGCGGATGCCAGATAATTTAAATAATTCAGTGTCTTAATAAAATGAGTACCATTAGTTGCAGTTCCAAAATTCTTCTCCTTTGCACAAGTAAGTTCGTCTCCAAATCGTCGCCAATGTAGAAATGAAAGAAGTCTCATAGACAGGGTCTTGTAGTTGTAGTTTATTCTTCAGTTAGATCATTACAGGTTCCTTTGTAAGTTTTAATGTAAGCCCCACCAGGAACAGCCTCCTGGCTGCTCAGCCCATCTCCTCCAACTGCCACCCTTCAGGTCCCACATCCATAACATTCTACATGACACCACATAGCACAGAGAACCAGGGCAAGGGAAATGCATAACATTAGAAGCAGATCACTACAGTCTCTAAGCTACAACAGTAGTGGACCCACTCGTTGCAGTCACCTGAGCTCGATTCTTGCCTGTTCTGTTCAGTACTGCATGCAGTGCGGGAGTCAGGCTCACTGTGTAGCGTCATTTGCAATGGTAGCAGATTCACCATTCTGACCCAAGCTCTTCATCTGAGACAGTGACTGCAAGCCTTGTCAGCTGGCCTGTACCTTTTGAGAGAACCGTGGTCGTGGAGCAGCACTACCGGCATGGAAGGCAGCAGGTGAGTTGGCACAACAAAATTTACTCTAACGGCCCTTACACAAAAAAAGGCTCTATGGTTTGCATTATACTTAATGTTATTTTATTTTAACATTTAGCACTGAAAGCTTCAGCCGGAAGACGGAAACCAGTGTGAAATATTAGCCGTTGCAGAGTACAGCAATTGGGACCAGCAGCTGCATACACGGAGCAGCAGACTGACCTCATTAAGCTACATATTTTGAACAAATAATAACAGCTCTCTCTCAGTACAGGCAGTTAAAATGTGCTCCAGAAACTTCAGCAATTAGTTTTTTGCATCCATAAACTGTCAAGTCGCAAGAACGTGGAGAGGACGCACAGTTTAATACGCTCCATTTACTCTACATATTTTCACAGGCAAGCATTAAAAAGAAAATTTGACACTCAGATGGTCTCACACTTACTTGCGAGGAGAGCACGGAATTCCGGTTTACTGGCCGACTGCCTGCCTCCTCAGAGTCTGGTCGCAACATATCTCACTCGACTCCATTGGTAACGGCATACGTGTGCGCGCCCCCTGATGCCCCTCAGACTCACTCAGGCTCAAAGCAGGCGCAGCTCAGAGCGTAGATGCGCAGTGGGCTGCTGCGGCCCCCGCAGTCCGGGGGTGGAGGGGTCATCATTGATTTAAATTTACCGCCCGGGCAGAGTTTTAATTTACTCGAGGCCTGCTGCACAATGGGCTGCTGCGGCCCCCGCAGTCCGGGGGGGTCATCATTGATTTAAATGTACCGCCCGGGCAGAGTTTTAATTTACCTGAGGCCTGCTGCGCAACACGCTGCTTGCTTCTGCTTTCAGCGGCCGATTAGTGCTGAGGCTGCGCAGTAGGCTGGGGCGGGCCACGGACGAAAATAGTGATCATTGGTCCATGGCGGGACCCATACTTCAGGATTTGCCAATAAGGGCCGGGCCGGACTACTAACATATTTTCCAATCGGTCATTGGTAGCACTACTGTGATTTATTGGTGTAAGCTAAGGCAGGGTCTAGGACCCAGGTGGTTTCTGGCAGTGTGTGTCTCATTATAGGGCGGGCGTCCACGGCACTCAATTTGAAATATTTTAAGCACAGTAACAAGCGATATCAGCTCTTCGCTGCCACCGGGGAGACCGGAGTGAACTCAGTGAGCAGGCAGCAGTTAATATTGTGTATAGACCCGGCCCTGACAAATAAGTGCCGGTGCTAAGCACTGGAAAGCACCGGCACAAATTAAGCACTGTTTCAAGCGATGATGGTTTTCATCTGCAACAAAACTAATCCTACTCTTGGCCAATTAACTGATTTCTTTTGGCACAAAGAGTACCAAGCTAGAGGTGCTCCACATATTCACATGCTGTTATGGGTAAAAGAAGTCCCGAAATTTGGAACAGACACTGATGTGTCGGTCTTCTCTTTCATACAACAGTATGTGACATGTGCCATCCTAAAAGATGGTGCTGACTGGGATTGAGACAAGTTCTACATTTTCAAACTCATAGATGTGAGAAGTACTGTCGTAGAAAATGCAGATGCAAAGGGATGTTTTACACAAGATGTCGTTTTGGATGACCATGACCTGTCATCTCAGAAGAGTTAACAGCTTTTTGTCTGCAGTCAGACATATCCTGACAAGGAAATAACCAAAATATGTATACTAGTTGGGAAGAACAGACGCTGCAATGACTACAACCCTGTGATTCTGAAGATGTGGAATGAAATATGGGCCTATACTTTGTTGCAGGCAACTCTATCAGTTGCTTGCTACGTGACTTCATATATAACAAAACCAGAAAAGATAGAGATGAAAGAGACGTGGGAGGAGATTTCTGCAGAAAAGAGTCTTACCAAGAAATTCTACATTTTCAGTTTGAAAATGCTTTCCCACAGAGAAATAGGATTCTATGAATGCTCAAATAGGTTGAGCTTGGCTAGTTTATTCTCCAAGTCAAGAGGAATCTTGTGGGAAACCCTTGGCCTTGCAAGCAGTCGAAATAGAGTATTAAAGTATTTCCCAGAAATACAGTACCTTACAGAGCTGGATACATACTACCCAAGAAAGAGCCCTCATCTTCAAAACATGTTTCTCTATGAAGTACTTCAGCATATAGAAGTAATCTAACAGAAAAATATAGAAGAAGGGAGATATGAAGTGCTTTGATGTAACAGTTGTTTGGTGAGACCCAACAAAGGGAATCTAATTAACCAACAAAAGCTTAGTTGCCAAACCCCACAGAGAAGAGAATTTTTCTACTTGGCACTTTTGCAGTTGTTCAAGCCATGGTACGTTGAATCAGATTTATTTGGACACTATGACTGTTACAGAGACACTTTCAACACTGTGAAAGGCGGCATTGAGTGTTCAGTCTTTCCAACCTACTTGTAAATATTGAAAGATGAGATCGAACAGGAAGAAACCATCGCTGCTGAGATGGCCAAGAAGAGTTCACAAAGCAGCCAAAGTTCTGCATCAGTGATTCAAGATTCTCTTGGAGAACCAATTATTCAAAATAAAGCAGCTATAGATATGAATGAGGTGGAGACTTCAATGCATCATGCAAGAGAGGAAACTGTGGATTTCGAACACTTAGTAGAACAACTGAAAAATGAACAAAAAGAAATTTACAACAAAGTTAAAGATAAAACTGAGCATGAATTTCTCCACTAGAGAAAATAGTGTGAACGTTCTTTGTACAAACCAATATTAATAGACATCAGTGGTCAAGCAGTCACTAGAAAAAGCTTCCTTATTAAAGTTATCTACCGAAGAATACACAATCATATGTATAATGTGCAGTAACAGCACCAACAGGATAAGCTGCACATAACATTAAAGGTATTTCTTTACTTCACCTACTAATGCTACCTATTAAACATGACAATAACTGGAATACCAGAAATTATCTGGTGAAGCTTGCCATCAGGTATCAAGAGTACTGAAGAAACTAAAGCTGTTAAACATTGATGAGGTCAGCATTGTATCCAACTTAATGCTTGCTTTCATACACTTAAGAATGCAGCAGATTTTAAGAGCAAATTACGGTGTGCTCTTTGGAGGAAAGCAGTTGATTGTATTTGGTGACCTACTACAACTTACTCCATAAAAGGACAACCTGTTTCCAAACACTTGTGCATAATGAAACAAGAAATTCAATGGGAAATATTGGCAAAGTGAATATTTAGTTAAACTTTGAATACAAGGAACTAGTGAAAAAAAGGCATCAAGCATCTGATGTGAATTATGTGGATATACTTAAGGACATTAGAATAGGAGATCTGACAAAAAAGGGGAAACATGCTTTGGAAACTCGCCTTATCAAGAAACTATTTCCATCTAATATTACAGCAGATGAACTAAGGTACAATTTAATTGAAAAACAGAAGTCTATAGTTTGTTTAAAGCCAACACTTCAAGAGTGCTCTAACTTTAAAGAACAATAACTATAACTGGAGAAAGAAAATATTTTGGAAATTACAGCTATTGATAAAACGGAACATCAGGGAGTCACAATACTATTCACAGATAAACTACAAACAAAATTGGATGCTTTGGAGAAAACTGTATTCAAAACTACAGAATTAGAAAAGCGTTTATGCATGAGCAAAATCTATCGAGTAATTTTGCGCTGTATTTTGAATGTTGAGGAAGGGTTAGTAAATGGTGCAATGGGTAAATGAATTGATTTTATTATTTTACCACATAGAGATGAGGTTGAGTACTTGGCCATAAAATTTGATCAGATTGATGGCGTGAAGCAGATTGTCCGACGTGTTGTAGTTTTTTTGCTAGTGAAAGACTTATATGAGCGGCGGCAACAGTTCCCACTCTTTCTAGCATATGCTGTAACTATCCATAAATCACAAGGTTTAAATGTAGATTCTGCTTTTGTTAATATTGGAAGTACTGTAAAGAATGTCATATGTAGCATTGTTGTGAGTTACAACATTGTCCAGTTTGCTTTTGATAGATTTTGATGAAAAGAAATTTAGTGCTGATGCAAGCTGTGTAAGAGAGTTCAATCGGTTAAGAAGTGTATAGGCTCCTCATTTAGGCCAGTACCCTGTTTATGAGAAAAGGATAATCTGTCCAAAGTGGAAGATTACAAAAGAGTGTACAGATGCTGAAGAAAAGAAAGGACACAAGGACAACGTAGAAGCTATTAAGAAGAAAAAACTGGAAAATGACGGAGATATCATAGGTTACCAGTTGGAAAACAGTTCAGGTGTCAACTGCTTTGCAAATATTGTTCTCAATGTATTGTTTCATTTACTACATCTAGTAAACCAAATTCAGCAAAAAAAAATACAAGTTTGTGTTCAACAGTGGATCACTTGCTCCAACGCTCACTGACTGACTGAACTGTGATACATTCTGATTATAGATATTCAAGATCTTTTAGATATATGTACTGGATCAGTAATGTTTACTCTCAACAGTCCACAAGATGCACAAGAATTTATTATGGTTATGTTTGGAGTTTTAGAAGAAGAAGATGTAAATATGGATGATTTATTCAGACTAAGTTAATCATGGAACCATGACTGTGAAGATTGTGATTATTCATCTACCACTCAAATTAATTCTAAGCTTTTTCTCTATTTAAAGTTACCGAATTCCAAAACTGTGCCTTTTGACAAATTATTGAGGAAGGTTAACCAAAATATGACTTGCCCAAACTACAGATCAGATATTATGTCTACGTTAATCCTAACAAGAACCAGAAAATACCTTATACTAATGCTACAATGATGCAGAGCAGATGGCTCCAAATTTAAAACTCATATTGCAAACTTCAAATCTGGGCAATTTTGGGAATCATGTTTACTACTTTGGCTATCATATTTCATGAAGGAATTAATACAACCTCTGGACACTACACTGTAGATTTAAAGAGTGAAGCTGGATTGACGGAATATAATGACATTAACGTAAAACTCAAACCAAGATTTTGTTCCAAACTCTTATCTTTTCTTTCATCAAGAGAAGTTCTAAGGAGGAATTCTGGAAACAAAAATGTTATACTGTGTTTCTTCTATGTGGTCATCAGTCTTTTAGACATTATTTGGCTTATGGCCGGTAATGTCTTAATACCACATCTAAAAACTACACTGCCTAATTAAAATTTGAAACTGAATGGACATAATCCAATTACAGCAACCTTCATTTAAAAGCAAAAAGTGCATTTGTAACTAAATAATTAGCCCTTTTGTTTCATCGACCAAACTTCTACGTACCAGTTTTGCAGACATGCTACATTATGGGGTCTTGTTTATATGGATCATCAGCATTTTATTTTAAAACATCATTTTGCCTACCAGGGGTGATGTTTTGCAAAGGATCTCCAAAACTGAAGAGTGATTCATTTTTATTTGCAATAGTGTAACCAGATATAATTATTTAAGAAATAAGTGTTTTATTGGGTTAACATGGAAAGAAGTTATTAACTAATAGATCCTGCTAGGAGAATGATACAAATAGCATTCAAAGACTTCCCAGAATGGTATTAATAAATCCAACAATATGATATTGTTGAATTTCTCCTAAAATGTACAGACTTTCTTGTTTGTAAGCCCAGATTCAGCCTTCCAGTGGTCTGTCCCGATTGGTCAGAGTTAAGTAGATTAGCCAGACTCCTTTGAAGAGGTGATATACAGCCCCTGGTAGGGCAGTGTTCTGTTACACAGGGATGTCAGAGCAGGGGGAGGAGTCGTAAACAATGGACTTCAAGGGAAGGGCAAGACACCAGTGTCATTTACAAGTCTACTCTTTTGAACCCAGCCAGATGCTAGGCTTGAGGAAGGAATGAGCAGATGCAAGGGGGAGAGACTATGGAGATTAGACATCCTAGGGGTGTGTTTTGCCAGCTCTTCTCTCCCTGATGGAAAATCAGCCATTGTGAATTTGGAAGAATTGGTGCACTCAGGGACAAAATAGTGCCAGATGTGATCATACGTTTGGATAGGAGTGACCTCCTGCTTGACCCAGAGAACTTGGAATACGTGTCTGTGAAGGGCAGAGCCTCTCAGATTTGCTGCTTGAAACATAAGGAAGCAAGAAGGGCCATGCTGAGAAGTTCGATGTGCAATCACTAAGGCCTGCCCTCAGAAGATTACGCCTTCTGCACCATCTGGAACTATAGCCCTGTGGACTACCTTGTTGTAAAAGGACTAAAGAGTGAATACCCTGCAAGCTACAGGTTAACAGAGCTCACCTGGAACATCACCACCAAGAATCCTCAACCTGGAGCACTACAGGTGGATTTGTAAGGGTTTTGTTCAACTGAAGTCCTCAACTTGCAAGGACCATCTTGAAGCTTCCAGACTCTTGGAGTGAGTTTGAGACACTTTGGGGCATTTTGGGGAACTTCAAGAAGAATTTCCAGAAGTTTGAGAGCTTTGGAGCAACTTTGGAAAAAAGCTCCATAAGTGGATGACTCAACCTGGTCAGCTAAGCCACCTGCCTTCAACCGCGAGTCGGCCTGCCGTCCAGGTTCGTCCCACTGAAAAGCTCCGTAGGTCCTACTTCCAGAGTTTGACTGGGAGTAGGCGAAATCCGAGGCCGGCGAACTCTCACCCAATCCGTCCTGGTGAAGAACATGGAGGGACCCCGCAAGAAAAAGCTCCATAAAGGTTTCTAAGTCCCGCAAAAGCCAACCCGCCTGCCTTCAACCTCGAGTCGGCATGCATCCTTGGTTTGTCCCGCTGGAACATTCCAGAGGTAAGGCTTACATAAGTTTGACCGGGAGCTCGTCGCAAGGCAATCCGGCAAACCCTCACCGAATCCGTACTGGCTGAGAGATTCGAGAGACCCCGGGAAGAAAAGCTCCAGAAATGTTTCTAAGTCAGAAGGTAAAAACTTTGACCGAGACCTACCGCGAGGGGTAGCCGCGCAGGGCTCCATCGTGGTCAGCCTGAAACTATGACCCGAATTATCGCGATCAGATGTCCCGATAAGGCACTATAGGTTTCTATGTGCTAGATAGTGCAAATTCTTGCAAAATTCATATCTCTGGTTCCCTACATTGGATTTTTGTTGTTTTGGTGTAATTTTCAAGGATAAAATATTTCCTATTTATATAAATTGGTGTTGGATTTTTACTGTGCATTGTGTCTGAATTATTTACTGAATTGGTGTTTTTAAATGCTTTTACATACCTGTCTTTCAAGTTAAGCCTGCTTGCTTGCATCCAAGCTAACAATGGTTGAGCACAGGAATAATTTTCTACGACCTATTCTGAGCCCTATACTGCAATAGTGGCCTCATTGCCAGTGGCAGACATACAATTGCCCCTACCAATAATACACTTTCCAACAGGTACTCACTCACCCATAAAGCCACTCACACATGCAGCCATTCACCCATACAGCCCCTAACACACACCCTCCCTCACCCATACAACCACTCCTACAACCATTCATCCATACAACTACTCACACAACCTCTCACTCTCCTGTATGGCCACTCACATACACACTCACTCATTCATACAGCCACTCACACCCCCTCTCACATACCCATACAGCCACTCATGTACTCACTCTTTTACCCATAGAGCCACTGACACACCCAGTCACTCACCAGCACAATTACTCAAACAGTAACTCACTCATCTATATAGTTACTCACATACCCACTTACTCACCCATACAGTCACTAACACACACACACTGAGTCACCCATACACCACTGATGCACTTACTCACTGACTCAGCCATAAAGCCACTGATACACCCACTCCCTCACCCATACAGCCACTCAAACAACTGTTCCATCACCCACACAACCACTCAGTCCCTTACGGTTGCTCAGACACCCACTCACAAACTCATGCAACCACTCAAATACCCTCTCACATACCACTCATGTACCTACTCTCTCACCCACACAGCCACTGACACACCCAGTCAATCACCTGCACAGGTACTCACTTAACCACTCACTCACCTATAAAGCTACTCACACACCCACTCACTCACCCATACAGTCATTAACACACACTCGGTCACTGATACGCCACTGATACATGTACTCACTCACTTATACAGCCACTGACACAACCACTCACCCATACAGCCACTCACACAACCACTCACTCTCCCATATAGCTACTCACGCAACTACTCACTCTCTAAAACAGCCTCTCATATACTCACTCACCCATAAAGCCAATCACACAGCCACTCACTCTCCCATCTGGCCACTCACACACCTCATTCACTTAAACAAACAGCCACCCACGCTGGCACTAACTCACCCTTCCAGCCACTCAGGCACCCTCTCATACAAGCACTCACATGCTCACTCACTCACTCATACAGCCACTCACACACCCACTCACTCACCTATACAGTTACTCACACACCCTCTTGCCCGAACAAACACTAACACTACTACTTGCTCACCCATAAAACCACTCACACATGCACTCACTCACCTATAGAGCCCCTCACACAACCATTCACTCACCCATACAGCAACTCACACAACCACTCAATCTCCCTTACAGCCACTCAGGCACCCTCTCATACAAGCACTCACATGCTCACTCACTCACTCAGACAGCCACTCACACACCCACTCACTCACCTATACAGTTACTCACACACCCTCTTACTTGCCCAAACAAACACTAACACTAACACTTGCTTACCCATACATCCACTCACAAAGGCACTAACTCACCCATACAGCCACTCACACAACCATTTAACACTTATACAGCCACTCCCACAACCTCTCACTCTCCCATACGGACAGCAACTGACTCACCCATACCACCACTCATACTAGCACTCACTCACTCATACAGCCACTCACACACCCATTCACTTAAACAAACAGCAACTCACACAGGCACTAAGACCCATACAGCCATTCATGCACCCTCTCGCAAGTCAAGGCAATATGTGCCGACACACCTTAATTTTGGTGCAATTTGTGGATGCCGCCTCTCAACTAAAGAAGGCACTCTCTCCCCAGGAACAGATGGTGGAGCCGTGGATATAGATGGCCCATCTTCATCTCTCCCTTTCTGTGCCCTATTCAAGCTATTCCTATGGTAGGTCTTAAAGTGGTACAACATACTAGTTGTACCACTGGAATATGTCTTGCTTGTTCCAATGAAACTACTCCTGATGAAATTTAAACATGTGTTATGTTTGATGCCATTTTTAATGAGCACTGAAGAAGGCAGAGTGGCAAAATGCATTTGTTCAGATTAATCAATCGAACGTTCTGTGGGTGCTCTGCACCTGTTTCATTTTGGATTACTTTCATGTGAGTTCACCTTTAGGTTAGCAGAGAAGGCACCCGTCCAGAGTTCGGCAGCTAAAGGTAATATTTTAAAGATATATATACATATATGCTTTGAAATGTATATATGTGTGTGCGTGTGTATCTTTCTCTCTCTCTCTCTCTCTCTCTCTACATACATATATATATATATATATATATATATATATATATATATATATATATATATATATATATATATATATATATATATATATATATATATATATATATATATATATATATATCAACAGCAATTTTGGAGTTTCCAATGTTCCATGGCCTTCCCAATTTAAGACCAATCTGTGTTTTATCTCTGTAGTTATAGCAGGTGTAGTCAAAAACATTGATTAGTTCTGGTAATAAGTTCATGCAGATGTTGAAAAGGAGGGGTGAGATGATAGAGCCTTTAGGGAATCCTGCTTTTATGCAGTAGAGTTTTGATGAGGGAGGTTGAGTATGGATCACGTTTTTCTTTTGTGTAGAGAACATGAGATGCAAGTGAGAATGCTACCATCTGTGCTGGCATCCTCGAGTCTTAGAATTAGTATGTAATGACCGACTGTGTCAAAGGCAGCTGAAAAGTCCAAGAGAAGTAGTGCAGCAACTCCATTCTGGTCTACTGTGTCTTTAATGTCTTCACAGATGGAGATTAGGGCTGAATCAGTGCCTCTTTCTGGACAAAATCCCATTTGGAAATCAGAAAGCAGGGAGTTTACTTCAATGGGTTGTGTCATCTGGGTGAAGGTGGTTCTTTCTTTGAATTTGTCCAGAAATGGTGCATTTGGTATCTGTCCGTGGTTGTTGGAGTCCTGGGGGTTCAAGTTTGTTTTCTTTAATAATAGGCATATATATGCCTTTTTTAAATCTTCAGGAAAAATTCCAGTTGTTAAGGAGTTATTGATGAGTGTTCTGACTGGAATGGTTGTTGACATCATTAGAAGAATGTTTTGAAGATTTGTGTGGGACAAGGGACAGAGGGGAAAACGGCTGACCAGCTTGCTTTGGTAAGGTCCAGAAACATCAGTTAGTGATAGTTCTTTGAAGGAGTGCAAAGGCTGTGTTAACCATCCCTTGGAGTTGTTTGTTGGAAAAGGGTTAGCGCTGTTGGTTTTTTTGTGTATTAAGTATGAATCCAACATGTCTGCTTTTGTTGTGTAATGAGTTGCCAGTTTGTGGCAAAGTTCCTGAAAAACGGGATGGGTTTCTGTGGTGCATTTGGGATTGTGTACTTCTGTAAATATTTGTAAAAAATCTTTGTTGGGGCATTTTGCATTGTGGAATCTGCTGAATTTTGTATAGCTTTTTTGATTGTTGACTTGTACAAACGGTTATGTCTGTGTAGGTACATATTTTCTTGAGGGTTGTTTGTGTTGAGACAGATGAGTTGAAGCTTTGCAATTTCATGTTTTGTGTTATTCAAATAGGCATTCATTCATGGGGCTTGTGTTATTTTGTTATGTTTTCATGTTTTTTTGTGCTCGTTTTATGAATTATGGAGTTTGATTTTGTCTAATCATAAAAAGGGTTTGACAGCATTTTCGTTGCTTGCTGCTTTTATCATTAAAGAAAAAATGGCTATCACCTACCAGTAACAAATAATGAAATAGTTAATATGTAAAGTTCTAGAAGAGCACACATTACCTTGGAGACATCCTAATAAAATTGAAAAACAACTGTAGAACATTGCTTTAGTGAAAAACAATATGAAGTTCAACATAAGAGAGAAGTTTTATTTCAGATCTCATGTTTGAACTTTTCCTAATTGATATGGGATGCTCTGTTGTGGGGCAGAGTATTCATTATGGGATGGTTTCCTCCTCATCTGCCTTTGCAGTGTGACTAATCGTCCTTTCTCCGGAAATTAATCAGTCTTGGAGACAATATAGTCCCAGATCTCACATGGTGCAGAAGCGGAGAGGAAGCTAGGCGACATGGTAATGGGTGGTTTCATTATCCCACAGCAAGTGTTTCTCCGCCTTGCATGGTATTATGATGAGCTGAGCTCCAAAGACCCAGGAACCCACGGTTTGATCACCACTACTGGAAACGAAGTAAGAGTCCGTGCGACAACTTACTTATCACATCTCGTCATGTACTGTGACGCAACACGTTGTTTGGGTAGTTTTATTATTTAACAGTGTTTGTCAGGCGTTTACGAATATGGGATACCAAGCTGATGATTATTAGTCTTATAATTCTCAAGTATAAAAGTTTGGCCCTGTAACAGTCATAAACCAGATGAAAGTTAAGAGATTGTCACACACACACCCATGACATGGAAGATAATTGTCTGCCTCATATTAATGCTAGTTAAAGCCCCTAATGTTGTAACACCTGTCCAGATAGGCTTAGAATGCATCACTCGTTGCCTCTTGAACCCGCAGCCTCTAAGCATCAACCTGAAGGTCACACTGCCAATTGCTGCCCTCCAGACATCGGTTGGTGCCACTCAATGACACACTGGTGCTGGCAAAGAGGGTCTGACGATCAGGATACTGATTGGCTGCTAGACACCACCACCCTGCAGCTGGCTGCTCGTCTCCTAATGCGTCCCAGCCCCAAAATTCTCAAAGCTCACAATTACAACACAGCTAAATCACAATTGCTGTCTAATTATAATGTCTAATGAATTTTCTTTTTACATGGCTTTGAAGAAACAAAATAGTTGAGGCAAATACAGTTTTTTTTAAATAAGAGAGAAGGCCTCCAACCCCAACCATGCATACCATGCACTGATCATTACATAAAAAGGAAATGTGAGAACATTTTAAAAAGATAAAATTACCTCCTCTCAAATTCAACTGGCTTTACTAAACAGTAGTGCGGCATTTTGTTCTTAAGTGCACATTTTTCAATAGTAATGGAAAAGTAAAAACTTCAATTATAAATATCATTTTTACTCAGAGTAAC
This sequence comes from Triturus cristatus, assembly GCF_964204655.1. Lineage (NCBI taxonomy): Eukaryota > Metazoa > Chordata > Amphibia > Caudata > Salamandridae > Triturus > Triturus cristatus. Next base: position 659,974,874 of record NC_140585.1, on the reverse strand, counting down.
TGTCACTACACAAGAAATGTTTCCACAGAAGCACCGTTTTAAGAAAAAGGTATTAAAGATGTAACGCTTCGAAAACCCCTTATCCGCCAGGTCTACATCACACCACTGATAAATTTCATATATTCTGAGAAATACTGGTTCCTTCCAGCCCAAATTAAAAATATGAAAACTGTGCCTTACCCACAATTTTATCATATGGGGCAAAGGCATATTGAGAGCCTCCAATCGTTGCACATTTGGGTAAATAAAAAAGATTAAAAATGTCAGTTATTTTACTTTAATAGACATTTATTCGGATAAATATAATTTGTAGAATACAGCATAAAACATCTATACATGTATGCATTTTATTTATCATCAAAAGTCTATAAGTATTATTAACATTCTTGTATATGGTTTCCATTGGAAGCCTTAAGTGTGAATAACTGGGTTGGAATCAGGTAATTGACTGGAGTGACGTCACATCAGTGGTTAACCACACCCACGCTGAGAGGGGAAGGCCGTGTGCTGAGAAGGGAAATGAATGAAGCCCTGCTGACAAGCAGCTCTCACACTGTCACTGCCAGCATTATGCCAGCTCTCCGCTCTCACTTTGAGAGCAGGGAGCGTGGCTTTATGCTGGGAGATGATGGGTTTGCACAGAGTGTGGGGTAGGGGGTCAAGGGCAGGAGGCCACCTTATTTTTTGGCTACGTTTTTTTAATAAAGTGGAGTGGGGGCTATATGCTTATGGTGGTGTGGGTGGGCGGCAGGAGGCCATGTGGTTTGTTTATATTTGGAGATGAGCAAGGAAGGTGTCTTTTTCAGAGGGTGGTGGGGATGGTTGGCAGGAGCCCATGTATTTATTTTTTATTTTGGGAGAGGATATCTCGAGGGTGGTGGGGTGGGTGGCAAGAGGCCATATTTTTTAATGTTTTTTACAGGTTATATATGGCTCCTCAGTAACTTCTCTACCCATGCGTATATGTGGGACGCAGCGGCAGATGATCTGGAGGGGCCATATACAACATAAAATAACAGATGGGTAAAATGTACATTACGGGGATGTTTTTTACCTCAGCGTTCTGAGTGACCTCATAGGCTAGAGCTTCACTCTCTTTTTCTCTTTGATGTCAATCAGAACCCCTCACTGAAAAATACCCAAATTATTCATTGCTACCAATTTTCAATGTAATATATATCATCAGCAATTCAATTAAAAGTGATAAACAGGTACAGCTTTTAACATGATTATCATAATGCACGATAAATGTAAGCATGTTCACACCTTCTTCTGTTGAGTCCATACAAATTATCTGCCCTACACCTTACAATGCACTTACTAATAAAACATTTAGGAACAGTCCTAAATCGACCACTTCACTTAAATTGTAAGTTGAGTTAGCTATACAACAGCTATCATAAGAGTTGGAATTCCTTACCCCAACCATATTGACAGTTTATCATGATGGATTAATCTATCTGAAACGTGTGGCCCAAACACAGACCTGCCAACTCACACGGCCTCACTGTGTGACACACAAATCGGCTCCCAGTGCACGGTCACCCAGTGAGGAGATGACATCACACGGTGGAAGGGGAAACGAGCTGAAAACCAGTGTAAACAGTGGATTTCCAGCTCGTTTTAGGAGGCTTTTGTTGGAAAGACAATGTCCATGCAGGTAATTAGGTATACAATTTCTTTTATTTAGATGATGTAGGTAAGGAAGGAGCGGTGCAGGCACCTCCCAAAGTGACCTTCAGATCAACTGTCCTGTACCAACCAACACCCACAGAATCTTACTCTTCATTCCCATTCTCCAGTCCACCCCACCAACATCCCGCCCATAGCATGTATGTGTCCTACACACAACATTACAAACATGTTATTAAAAAAGAAACAATATTAACACCTATATAAATTATTTTATCCAACAAAATCAAACTGACCCTGATGGACCTTCCCAAGGGACTACCCCAGCACATAACCATAAAAATGACCAGTTAGTTTCTTCTCTCTGGTACTCCTTCCCACCCCTATTTCTTGTCTTCTTCGACTACCTGCATCCACTACTTCCTCACCAGGCTCATTTTCTTCCACTCTTTCCTCATTCACACCCACAACAACCTCTGAATCTACCCGACCCATACCAGAGTATTTTCCCTTTACCATCATGTAACCACTTCCACCACCATCCTTCAAATCCCCATATTCTTCTTTCGTCATATCTGTTTTTTGTATTACTGTTAGATGCCTACTCACAGACACATTCACTAATCTAGAATCTTTGTGCCAGCGGGGGTGATGCGCGATGACAATCCGTCCACTCCCCTTACTTATCTGCCAGGGTAACAGTGATACTGCTCGCCAGAGAGTTCACCAAAGGGAATGGGGGTGTGGAGAAAATAATGAAAACATCCTACTGGTTCTCTACAATCAGTTTTTGTCCTATAGATGTGCCTGATGTTATCTCAGGGTGGTGCTATATAGGTAGCCGGTTTGGCGGATTCTCCAGCAATCTAGATGGACAGGGAAGGAAGGGTATGTGCACTATTAACATAAGTTAACCAGTGATCTCCTCATTCACTTTGCATTCACATTCATTTGTCAAGCCACTTATGATGTCTCCACTGTGCTTTCACTCACATGTTTGCTTAGGGTGTAGGGTCGCAGACAAACCATGGAGTTGAGGGGCCACTCTTTTATATACTCAAGTGGGCCAATGCTTTGTTTGTTGCCCTACTGCTGCGTGAACTCTTCTTTAGAGAATTGTCTAATGAGTCTGTCAGCTCCAACTGGCTTCTTTGTACCAATAATCACACAGTTCGTAAGATTCCAATCTCTTATTCTTTTTCTGTGATCAAGCGCGTTGAGGCACATTATTCTCTTTATGCGATCTAGCACGTTATCAAGCATGTTAGTAGTACTTTGAGTCTCTGCTATATCAGGATCAGGCATTAGCTATCTTAAAATGCCACTGATTCTTGAGAGTTAACTCTCCCAATGACGGTGTTAGTAAATCAGTTTCAGGCATATGCGCATGTGAGGTACTTAGCTTAGTTGTTGCAGCCAATACGGAGAAGTCTGGAGTCTTTGGCAGCGGAGAACAGGAACGAAGGACTGTCATCAGGAAGAGCCGGATTGCCAAGCAAGGGCATGGTTTTTTTCTCCTTGAAACAAGATGGCCACTCAGAGTGTTGCTGGAAAATGTGGTTTGTAGGGTACATCACTGCATTCAGCCATCTAAGGTCTCTGCAAGCGCTCCTACAGTGCCGATCACTTGTGTGTACTGGCCTTTTACTGCACATTCATGTCTATTACTGCACATTCAGGCTCTGCTCATATGCATAGGGTGGATCGGTGAGGGGTATGGATATAGGCTCTTGTGAACTGTTGAGGGGTGCGGACTTCAGCAGATACATCCATAACCCTAAGGATGGGGTTCATACCAGCGCTAGAAGTGTATCACTAGGGTGGTGTTTGCGGATTCTATATCACGATAAGTACTTCTTGAATGCGTGGGTGGAGACCAAGTTTATTCTATAATAGACCCTGATGAGGTACCAATGGGAAGTCCTAATGTGAATAGGCCCACTAGGGAGTGGGGAAGGAAACAATTCCTTTTGTTTTAATTACCCTCACACACCCTAGTGGTGTCATGCTTCATCATTGGGTCACCCTGACGCCTAAAAGTCAGGTTGGGCTCGACCGTATTTCAGGGAGCTCTTGGTGATAATATGACCTGGGGGAATTAACTAACCAGTGTTTACCTGTACTAGGCTGCAGATGTGGATGGCGCATACCAGTTCCGAGCTGCTCTTGTGCCAACATATGCATAGAATGTTTAGAAGTGACTAATTAAGCTGAATAGCTGCCGCTCTCCTTTCCATTTTCCTCTCTTTTCTTTCCTTCTATTACCTGCCTTAACTTCTTTTTACTACAGTTTACGGGGGGTCAGACTAAGTTTACCCAAATAGGCACGATTTTGTTAGCACTATATGTTTATACTTGTATAACCTTGCCCTAGACCGTATATTAACCCTGCTACTGTATTTCTGTTTGCCCTTGTGAAAATTAATATAGTATTTGAAATAAAAAAAATAACAAAACTGCAGGCAGATCCCTGAATCCCTTTATTCTTGGATCTGCTATGGTTATTAAAAGCGTAAAAAGGGGGGTTAATGGGAGTTTGACCCTAAAGGCATTAGGGTCATAGGACCATAAACACTCCCATTGACCCCCCTTTTTACGCTTTTAATAACCGTAGCAGATCCAAGAATAAAGGGATACCGGGATCCGCCTGAGGTTTTTAAATCTTTAATTCCCCCTGGTTATATTATCACCAAAAGCTCCCTGAAATACGGTCGAGCCCACCCTGACTTTTAGGCGTCAGGGTGACCCAATGATGAAGCATGACACCACTAGGGTGTGTGAGAGTAATTAAAACAAAAGGAATTGTTTTCTTCCCCACTCCCTAGTGGGCCTCTTCACAATAGGACTTCCCATTGGTACATTATCATGGTCTATTATAGAATAAACGTGGTCTCCATCCATGCATTCAAGGAGTACTTATCGTGATTTAGTGTTTTGCACACAGGAGGGTGTACTCCCTCGTGAGAATTCTTCTCGGCCCTTACGGCATTGGGAAAGGGCCCTTTTTCTATTTTGCTATAGTTGTGTTAAAGTGTTTGCGGATGCCCATGACAACTACATCACATACAGAATACACTGGAGGATTAGCACTGGGATCTATTTTCATGCCCAGCTACATTAAGTGAGGCCAACCCAAAATCATAGCACCCTTGGTAGCCACGTTAACCTTGCCATGACACTGTCTGGAACCAAATTCTATATTAGCCCACATAAACCCCTGCATGGGAATCGTATGACCCGAATAACTACCCGGGCTAGCATCAGATTCATACAATTGTCTACCAGACCATAACTTCTCAAACATTTTCTTGTTCATAATCGTGTACCATGCACATGAATCACCATTGTTTCAATTTGTACTCCATCTATATTTACAGTGCAGCTGGGCAATTTCACAGTTTTCTCTCCATCACATGCAAGATCATCCTGTATACTTAAAACTACTCCCTGCATGTTCTCTTCTTCATCCGCAATATCTTCAGTTACATAAATAAACGTCCTACCAATGCTCTTACATACTCTGCTAGAATGTCCCTTCTTCTGGCACATACTGCATATCTTGCTTACAGAGGATACATTTTAGAATTAGCCAAGTGACTACTTGAGCCACATCTATAACATAACAACCCTTTACTTCCAGTTCGCATCACTTCATTACTTTTTGCTTCATAAATCTTCACTTTACCTTTAGTATCTTTCCCTCCATCAATCGCACATTCCGACACAGCACCTTCACTTTCCTTTCACACAGCTTGTATAACTTTTTTGGACACTTCTATGCTTCTAGCAACATCCACAGCTGCCTTCAAAGTCATTTCACCCACAACTATATTTTCTCTTGAAAATTCTTAAATTGTATCTTCATCAGTATCTGATCTCTTAAAACGTGTTACATGTTATAGCTAATCTTCTTAAAGCTGCAACAAATTGGTCAATTGGTTCATCCTCCTTCTGTGCACTTAAATAAAATGTAAACCATTCCAGAACAACAATAATCTTCCTACCATACCTTTCTTTCATCTGTTTGATAACATATTGATACACAACCACATTATTGGCATCCTCTAAAGGTGGTAAATTCTTAAATTCACTTAAGCCTATGGCACCTAATCTATGCCTGAGTAGAGGTAGAAGGCTTCCGGCCGTACATTCACAGTCTTCTAGGACATCCACATATGCTTCAAACATATTGTGCCACAGGAACCATTGTACCGGGTGGTTCCCCAGGTTCAGCTTGAAAAAATGGAGGGGGTTGTATGCTTGTCAGTGCTCAAAGATGCCAAGATTGGTTAGGAAAATACTAAAACAATATGCCTAAATTGGTTAGGAACTGCGTAAGCTCTCTGTGCAAATGTCCCAACACTTACACATAACACATGATACTGCAAAGAAAGGCACTATCAGACCCTAAGATGATCTGCACTCGTTACCCTTCTGAACCTAATAAATATCTGGTGGATATGACAGAAATAAGTTATGCAATATAGGCACCAAAAAGGAAAGCAAGCAATATAGTTGCTGTTCACACTGAAGCAATTATTTGTGGTGTGCCAATCACCAACTGATGACTGATACCAGAATCATTTGCACACTTCCCCTGAGGCGGAAAGCCGGGGGTTTAAACTGCACTCATTTAGCCTAAATTGCATATTGCTGTTTTAAACTGTTTTTAAACTGATTACGAGTTTCTAAACGTTCTGCTGCTATTTTGTGTTAACCTACCTACCTGCCACCTCGAACCCCGCTCCCCGCGCAGCCGATTAGGTGCTGACGCGGTAGGAGACAGGGGTGGACGCCATCTTGGGGGTATGCCGAGGACAGTGCTCTAGCTGTTGGCTGCCTCCTCCCCACTGCTCTGCCCTATATTATGACGCATATCCCCCGGACGCGCAGCGGGCAGGCGCAGCGGGCGCACCGATGGCGCGCCAAAGGCGAGCCCGTCTGCCCCGTCCGTGCCAGGACGGGGCCAGGGGCCATCCCCCCCTGTATCATTTTCGGGACCTAGGAAACACTATAGTGCAGAGTCTTTGCAACACCTAAAGCCCTCTGTCACCACTAGCTGTTGCCATCAGTTTCACCCCCTGGAGATCCCCCGTGTTTGCCCCCACTGTAACATAGACCTCGTCAACCCTCCCAATATCAACGAACACCAGGATTATCATATGTTCCTCTTAAACTGCAGATCTCTATCTAAACACAGCTTAGAAATATCAATGCTGCTAGAGGAACATATGCCTGATATTGTTTTCCTAACCGAAACATGGCTGACCCAAGACTCCGACCCAGACTTGGTACAAGCACTCATACCAGGCTACCAGATAGCCCGCCTAGACCGTGCTCTTGGGAAAGGCGGAGGGCCTGCTATCATTTATAAAGATACATTCACCTGCCGCTGCCCCCCGGAAACCATCGCAGACTGTGAGAGCCTGCGATTTGTCATTGATTTTACGCCGAATGACAGTTTTTCCGGCATTCTTATTTATCGTCCTCCTGGGTCCCTTAACCAATCCAGACAGCGCTTCCCTCTGCCGTGGCCGAGTTGATCACCTCCCCAGCAAACTTTACCCTATTAGGCGATCTTAACATACATTTTGATAATACTCTTGATAGTGTCGCCACAGAGATGACGGCAAGTTTAGCGGCAGTCGAACTACAACAACTGGTCTCATCTCCTACACATATTAGAGGCCATTTGCTGGACCCGGTATTCACTAACTGTGCACACCTTAAAGCAGGCACGGCAAGCCCCCTCCCGTGGACTGATCATTTTTTGATCCCCCTTATCTGGACCATCCATAAATCTGCTCCCCCATTCCGCGTAAAATGAGAGATTGGTCCAAACTATGTATGACCCGTTGGTCCAACATTCTCACAACCACTAGACCCACGCTTACCGGTGATCCTTCTTTAGATAATAACGAATATGATAACTGTATCACAAAATCATTAGACTTAATAGTACCCCTTCGCACCTCTAACCCAAAAAGACACCGTAACACAGCGCCCTGGTACTCGGAAGAGCTCAGAGGGAAAAAACGTTTATGCAAGAGGCTGGAACGAAAGTGGCGCTTGAACTATGGAACTACGGACAAAGCGACCTATAGGAAAGCCATTAAAGCTTACAAAGTAGCAATAAAAGTGACTCAATCGGCCTATTACAATGACAGAATAATGTTGGCTAAATCTAAGCCAAAAGAAATGTATCAGACAGTAAAAAATCTAATTAAGCTTCAATCTTCCCCGGCAGCTAACCACAACCCACTCGCCCAATGTAACAATCTGGCTGAATTCTTTTTTCATAAAGTCAACAAAATGTATCTATCTTTTCCTTAATGTGACTCCGATCCCCATTCCCAAGGACGGTGTCTAGCGGGCGAAGCAGAGGAACTTCCTCAATACACCTTGGATCATTATCCCCTGTTAGACCCAGAAACACTTAAGTCACTGATGCATCAGATCAAATCTGGATCCCCATGTGACCCTGCTCCACCTAGCACGCTGGTCCTGGCCGACCAGGTCATCCTTCCCACGTTAATGGAGTTATTGAACTCCTCCATAACGACGGGCGTCGTACCATCTAACTGGAAACATGCCAGGGTACGAGCACTTTTGAAAAAGCCCACCCTCGACCCTGGCGATCTCGGCAATTACCGTCCGATTTCACTGCTCCCTTGGGCAAGCAAAGTACTAGAAAAACATATTAACGCCTCTCTAACTAGTTTTTTTTAAAGTAATCAATTACTCGACATCACTCAGACAGGCTTCCAACCCAAGCATGGAACGGAGACGGCTCTGATGGCGGTCACTGAGGAAGCAAGGCGGGTCTTAGATCGGGGAGGATCAGTGGCAGTGATCCTTCTTGATCTGAGCACCGCCATCGACACGGTGAACCACAGGATCCTCCTGCGCCACCTTCGTGGCCTGGGAATATCTGGAGAAGCCTTGGCCTGGCTTGGGTCTTTCTTGAGTGAACGAACCTTTCGGGTGTACGAGGGAGCTTCTGTTTCCTTCAGCAAGCCGTTGGGCTGTGGGGTTCCACAGGGCTCTTCCCTGAGCCCCACGCTTTTTAATGTCTACATGAGGCCGCTGGCTGGGATTGTGCGTCCACATGGTATTAAGATCGTTACTTATGTGGACGACACCCAGCTGGTGGTCTCGCTTGCACACAAGAACTGCCATCAACAACAGACTAACCTCACGACCTGCCTAGAGCAGGTGAAGAATTGGATGACGGAATCATGCTTGAAGCTCAACGGAGATAAAACTGAGCTCTTGATCCTAGGCCCACCGACCACCTCCAATTTGGAGCAGATATGGCCAGTCAGTCTAGGCGACCCCCCCTCACCTAGAGAAAACATAAAAAGCCTGGGGGTTTAGCTGGACAAGTCCCTGACTTTTAATACTCAGGCCACTAAAACTTCAGCAATCTGTTTTGGCCTCATTAGGATGCTAAAAAAGATTCTTCCACTGTTACCTTTTGAGGCCAAACAGGTAGTCATTCAAGGCCTAATTCAGTCCCGCATCGATTTCTGCAATCCCCTATATCTGGGGGCACCTGAGTACTGCTTGAACAAACTGCAGCGGATCCACACTTCTTGGAATCCCCCGCAAAACTCGAATAGAGCCTGGACTAAGATCCTTGTTAGAGAGAGAATCAAGTTTAAATCCATGTGCATTGCTCACCAAGCCTATTGGAAAGCTGGCCCTGCAATCAATCATGCTCTGATTACTCCCTACTATCCAAAAAACAGAACTTCGCTCCTCTCAGGCTTTTTTAGCAAAAGTTCCTAAGATTAAGAGATCCAGAGCTGGAGGTCGATCCTTTACACACAACGCGCCCAGGCTATTGAACTCACTTCCCTTGCACCTTAGATTTAATCCTAATTTGTTGACCTTCCGGAAACAACTTAAAACTTTCCTCTTTGACTAAGTCTATCCCTTGTTGGTTCTATCTCACTTGAAGATGTGTTCTTGATTTCTAGCGCCTGGACGCCTCAGGGCAACTGTAGCGCTCTACAAATCTTCTTTTCATTACATTTCATTTCATTTCATACCGTATCAGCACACAACTCGAAAAACAAGCAGTTATCTCTGGTGTGCCAATCACTGCAGGATTGACAAGCAACAATTATACCAGGTCTGCCTATCACCAAGCAGATGACTGCCACAGTACCAAATTACCCACCTGTATTTGCTGCACCAATATTAGAACTTGAAAACGGGTCATGGCTCCAAACTTTTCCTTCCGCATTGCTCAGGTAACAAACTCCAAACTATTAGCCGTGTAGAAATCAGGAAATGGATGTTAATATGCGTTGATGCAACAATAATGCATTGCCATGGCAACATAACCCTGCTTTGGCCCAGGCCTATGAAATGGCTGCCACTTGTGAAGCAAGCAGTCACACATGGCAAAGGCAACGCCCGCCCTCAGGAAATTGCCCTAGCAATAACGATGACACAAATCTGCACCATAATGAAATCCAGCCAGCATGCAACAACGCCTCCCTAGTGAAAGACTGTCAAGCTTGTCACCAGGCTCAGACCGGCAAGAATAGGCCAATGCTCCCAACGTCGGAACACTGTCACTTGGATATCAAGAATCGCCGGATAGGCCACTTCAGCTCAGCTCTTCATCGACAGGATCATACTACCAGTATCGCTCTATCCCATCCGCATCGCCATTGTTGGAAAGACAATGTCCACACAGGTAAGTAGGTATATGATTGCTTATATTTAGATGATGTAGGCAAGGTGGAGCAGTGCTGGCACCTCCTAAAGCATCAATCAGATCAACTGTCCTGCCCCGGCCGACACCCACAGAATCTTACTTCCATCCCCATTCTACATTCCACCCACCAACATTCCACCCATAACATGCATGTGTCCCCCAGCTTTGAACTACTAACGTCCATTAAGGGATGTGAAAACACCGCAGAACATCGGCACCAGCCTCAGCCCTACTTACGTGAGGTGCAGATGCAAGAAGCCGGCGCAAACAAGGGTCTTGCCCTGGGGCACTTTCTGTATCACAGCCCCTGGTGTTCACTAATCGATCACCCAGTACACTTCCAGGCCAAGATTCAATAAGCAGATATGTTAAAGCAGACTCTTCAAATACAGAGCTAAAGCTTTGCTTACATCTTTGCAAACATAGAAATGACTGCAGGAACACTTCATGGTTAACAGCTTGTAGGGTTGCCACACATCTAGATTCAGACTGGACTGCCCAGATTTTAATTGCTGAACTCGTTCACCCAGGACAACTATTTAATCTGGATTACAGTCTTTCTCTGGAGTTTGAGTGAAGGTTTTCAAAGGTAAAGATTTCTTAGACTAGTGAATGAAAACACTCTAAATCGTTTGTCAGATCTATGCTCCTTCAGCCCACTCAGCAAATGATTACAGGAAAACTATTAGTGATGAAAGTTTCTGATTACAACCTAAAGGAATTATACTCAGAAGTTTGCCCTTCAAAGATTCTTACTTATGTCTTGTTGAGTACACGAAGATGATTGCAGCAGGTGCCTAACCAAGTGACCTACATCCCAGGATAGCAACATGTGACCTATAAACTGCAGGTTTCATAAATCTCAGCAAGGATATTGGCACGTGGCTTGCATGCTATGTGTTGTGCTCTGCTTCTGGTGCATTAGATCTCGGCAATATGTTATAAGGATTCAAACCTATGAGCTACTGATTACACACATTTCATTCTAGCAACTGAACTTTAATATTATTGCCTGAGAGTTGATGGTTATTATGAACAGCTCTCTGCAAAAGGTGTAGTAACACTCTAAACCATCTTACCAGTAGACACATTTCATTATCTGGTGGCGTAACAGATAGGACTGAAATTCAGGATTTTTCTGCGAGCAAAGGTGGTAACCCTTAGAGATTAAATTCACAATTCTCCTGGAAGAAGCAGTGAGAGGCTTGTGACTGGAAGGGCGAGTAATTGTTTGAAATTGTCCTTATTTTATTTTTTATGAGCAGTCTGACAAGTGATAAACTATTGTTTCAAAGATATCTTAGCTCTTGCCTCTCTATTGTAAGACTCATCTGTTGTGTAGAGGGGTGTTGTGTGCCTTTGAGACAGGCCTTCTAGTGTGAAGGGCTGGGTACATGCTTACATAGATGTGGATCGAATGGTGACCGGAGTCTTGTAACAAGTAGGTATAGTCGTAGTAACAAGCTGGATGCCGCTGCATTGCATAAAAGGCATCTTTTTGAAATGTAATGAACAAGTTAAGGTTGGATCAGCAATCCCTTGGAACCAAGGATGTCTGAATTTCTCATACCATTCTCTTTTAGAAATATGGTTGTTGTGACCTATTTCTGGTGGGTGATTTAAGCTGATGTATAGAATGTTAGGCTGCTGTTTCTTGATTCCAAAAGGAAAATGTTGGGAGGCCAGTGATTGTTGGCGCGGGCTGGAGTCAGTGGACCTCATTTATAAACACAATGCATGGCCAGTGCGTCACTTTTTTAGATGCACCCGTGAAGCAATGTGCTTGTCCATATTTACAAGGCCACACAAAGTCACCTTGCATCACTTTTTATGGCCTTGAAAATATGGGCCCCTTCCACGCATTACTCTGCGTGAAAGGGGCGTTCCAAGGGTGTTGCTGTGGGTGTTCCCATACAACATCCATGGAACCTGACACATTCCCAGATTTACAATGTTTTCTAATGCTGGGAACGTGTCAGAATCCTGGTGCAATGAGGGGGAATAGTTTTATTTCTCCTCGTTTTTTCCTCCTTCTCTGCAGCACACATGGAAAGAGGAAAATGGCATCAATGATTGTTCCAACAATCAGACCCGCAACCCAGGCATGCTTGCACCATGGCACAAGGTTGTCTGCGTTGGCACACGGCTGCTGTGTGTGCGCCGGAGCAGGGGAGGACGGGAATGCATCCTATTTTGTAAATACAGCACATTCTGCCCTTTTATTTTGATGCATGGCAGTGCAGCAGGAAAGCTTGCTGCGCTGCCGTGCGTCAAAATGTAGTAAATGAGGCCCAGGATGTTTACTGGTGCGTTCTTCAACAGCTGTAAGCAAAAGTGTTTATTCCACCCGCAAGCTGTGCTGATTACAACAATTTGCAATCTTGCACCTTTGTTTTGCAGCAGGGGGCCAAGTCTACCCTGCAGAACATTGAACACCAGTGTTATTTAAGACCTATGCTAGGCCACTACTTCATGAACTTCTGGTGGATGCCACCATCACTGAGATAAAGTTTTTCCTTTGGATTGCGGGATTTCAAATCTAAAATGTAACTTTTCGTGCAGAAGCTGTATTTGGTTGGCATCTGCTCTGGCTCAGCCTCTGTGCGTCTCGTGGATGCTAAGGCTCACTGTGTGTTTGACAGTGAAGACAGTTTTTGGCATATGCCAGCTCATTAGTTACGTGAGCGTCATGACGTTACGTTGATGAACCGTCTTTGGTTGGTAGGAGTGCACAACCTGCCTGCCACATTGAAGGATTACCGCATTGTTGCCCTATCTTTATTTGAATAACTTTGTGTTGTGAAGACAAGCGGAGGGGTGCAGCCATGGACATGTGTGATATAGAAAAGACGTTACTCCTTCAGTGGTACAGAAGGAGCTGTCACAGGAACAGTGTAGAAGAAATGTATTTAAATGCTTTCAGGAGTGGACTAGGGAATTTTAATTTGGTGGTTTCATCTTCTAAAATGTTGTTGCTAATTAACAGTGTTGGAAGAGATTTTCTCTTGGAGTAAATATGCTATTTTGCATGTTCTGTTGAAGTTTTAAACCCTGTTTCGTCACACCTTTTAGTTTTTAGTGTGCCAAAGACAGTGCCTAATTTGAAAAATATAGTGTGCAGGTGCCCAAAGCTCTGCTCAGAAGCCCAGGGTCGGCACTATTAAATGTTGGTGCGCCAACAACTAAGGCTGCATGGTCCTGAATCCATCTTGGGGCTCTTAAATCCACTACCAGACACTCCCTGCCCCTTTATCTCACTCTTGCAGCTTATTGCTTTCTCCCTTTGTGCACGTTTTCCATTTTTCTCTTCCTCCTTCTTTCCCGTTTGCTTTTTTCCCTCTCTTGCTTTTGGGAAACGTCTGTTGAGGAAGAATAAGTGTGGGCCCCAAATATGAGTGCCGGTGGCCCCCACTGGTAACCACTAGCTAAAATTAAGTACTGACCAAAGAGAGAAACAAATAGTTTCATAGCTTTATTGTTTTAGTTAATGATGTTGGTTTGTTGCATTAGCCGACTGTGGTAGCTTCCTATTTTAGCTCATTGTCATCAAGTTATCAAGTTACATGGCTGCAGATCAGATAGCTCAACCACCATTACTTTTCACAATGACTGATGAACCAATTTTGCCATGGAAGCAATGGAAAAAACTATTCAACAGCTATTTAGGTGCAAGTGGTGAAGAAAGGTTTTTACTTCTGATGAAGCAGAACGTTTTGTTGTGCAATCAACAAGTATGAAAGCATTTCTCAGATAAGCGTGGATGGTGGTGAAATAGTAGCCCAATATGTGTCTGACATGACAGTAAAAGTGCTTGAAACACATAGTTGTGTGGTCATAGCAAGGCATGCATTCTTCAGGCAAGAATGAACATATTGGGAATGATGTACTGTGTCCAAGAAATGTAGCCAAAAGGTGTGAGATTGGAGAGACGCTTACGTCAAGCAAGAGAGGGAAAACACAGAAAGATAAAGGAAGAGAGAAAAAATGTCACGCAGAGAGAAAGCAGGACACTACACGATTGAGATAAACTTGCAGGCAGTGTCTGGAATTGGATTAAAGAGGCATGAGGTGAATTTAGGATTACATAGCCCTGATAGTCAGGTTGCCAACATTAAATTGCACCGGCTACAAGCTTCTGAGCAGACCTTTGGGCACCTGCACTCTTTCACTTACTAACGAAGCACTAGGTGGCCCGCTGCCTAATTTGGCCCAGCGAGTGAAAAAGGTTGGTCGGGAATGCTACTCTAAGCAAATGCCATTGGTTAGATTCTTTTCAAGCATTCATCCCATCACCTTTTGGGTGATTGATTACCTGTAATATGCCTGGAAACCTAAGACAGGCACAGCTTTCCAAGTCTACTACTGCCAATGTTTGTGAATTCAAAATGTAGTAAATGTGCTTCTATGGGCACAGATTTACTACTTTTTTTTAGTAAAACGGTCACTATATATGTTTAAGTTACCAATCCAAAATATGAAGAATTTAAAACCTCTTAGTGAAATGATAATGAGAAGAATAACAGGCACAAATATAGCAGACCCAACTACCAAACCAAGAATATATTTGAGGGGTGTCGCACCCCAAACACGTTCCTAAAACTACACCCCTGCCAGTCCCACCTTGGCATGGTATTTCTCCCTGGGAACTCATGACTTTGGTCATGTATAACACAACGGCTTGGAGTCCATGCCCCCAGATCACTTATTTTATATGTATTTTCGCACCATGCACTCTTCTTCGTCTCTACTACATGGAGCTTTGATGGCAGAGTTGTCAAATCGGTGCATGTGGGCAGGGCTCCATGTTTCTAGTACGCTCCTTTTACAAATCAATTTATAAAGTGACTGACTAACCAATGTACTATGTCCGAGTCACAAATAGAGGAGGTTGTGCCGACAAATTAATAAGTTGTGTCAGAACCGAGCCATGAGTCTGTCTTGGTTCTAAGAGTGTGCGCACTCAACAAGGCATGAAAATGTTTGGCATGTATATTGTTCAACAAACCTAAATGTAAAAATACAATATAATCTCTTCAATACTAAAAAAGTTGTATTTCTTTAACATACGAAGCGTTTTACCTTAGTATGTCAGATTATATCACTGTATAGAAAGACATTTATTAAAACTTTAAAGAAACATTCATGGATCATCCCAAATGAAAAAGCCATTAGTGACCTAAGAGGCACGTCAGTAGTCATGTAAACCCTAAACATGGCCTAGATTCTTATTCTAGATTGAGAAAAATTATAATCTATGAAATCAAACATAAGAGGTGCACATCCTGAGCTCAAGTATTGAAAATTGCACTCGTATGTGATAATAAATAGCAGGCTGTGAAATAAAAAAATTGCCTAGAATCACACAATTTGGACAAGTAGAAAAGTGGGCATTGTTTCCAGGCCATCTGGTTTCACATTTTGAAATGTACCCACCCCCTCTCTCTCCTCCCCGTTTACATCAAAGGTCACTTTTTTTGTCTTTTGTTTTTGGCTCAAGGTAAGAAAAACCGATAGAGAAATCAGATGCAACTCAGGACCCACTGACCTAACTACAATGCAAGGAATGCATTTATTTGGGGGGAGGGGTCACACCCCACAAGCCTCCTGAAGCTATGCTCCGGATTACTAATGATTCTAAGATACAAGAAAAACTGCAAATTAAAAATCCCTATTTTAAGGAAATAATTGCAATTGTATAGGGTATAGACCACACTGCTATCTTTGTCAAGTAAATAATAGACATGAGCAGTGGTAAGGTATGTTCACTGATAGACAATATATGTAAGGGTGTAATGGGAGTTGGCAAAGTGATTTTGCATAAGAAGAAAAAATGTTTAGGTGAGAATAAGATCAGGTGCTTCAAATGTGGTAATAATAGATAGCTTCCATTAGCTTGAATTGTTTTGCAATAAATTCTAAATGTAATAGGTGTGGCAGAGGCGGGTATTATGGCCATGCTTGTAGAGAGAGTAAAGTGAATTATGTGGAAAAATAACAAGAAGGCTTAAAGGTTATTATTCTATAAGTGATGAACATAGGAAAGGAAGGTGATGTATTAGTGATGCCTGAGTGTGAGTTATTTTTGGATGGGGTAAGAGTGATTGTTTTGAAATATCTAGCTTACCGTACACTCTTTTAGGGGCAGAGGCATTTGGGGAGGATTTTAGTAACAGGTTTGATTATTTGAAGAATCCTAATCTAACCTCAATCGATATGAAAGAAAGAAAATGTACTTTCTTTGTATGCTCTGCATGCGTTCTCAATTCAAGAATAGAGACACAATAGGAAATGATTATATGGTAAGGAATGGAGATTATCTTTTAGTATGGAGGCAACAGAGCAATTTGGGGATGAAGGTGAATCCCAATGCTGAGAGAAGTTTGGAAAGTGTTTGAAGATAGATTAAGATTTTTGCAAGTTTTTGGGCCCTGCGTTATGACTAAAAATGGGGATGCACCACCGCTACTCAAAGTTAGACTGGTGCCGAACATGAAACTGAAACTGGAGCTTGAACAATTGTTGAGTGTGGGGTCACAGAATTATTGCATATTCATAGTAGGTGGCTCAGCGGTCTTGGGAGCAAATGCAGGGAAAAAAACATAAGTGTCATGTATGTTGATCTGTGCAATCACCAAAAAAATCCGCCGTATGCTGAATATTTTAAAGGAATTGGCTTTCTAAAGATGTGTCCTATTCTTACCATCAGGTCAAAATGAGTGACAATGCTAGGCTTCTTACATACTTTCTTTCTCTTTTTAGGAGGTCTCATGTGCATAAGTAAGCCATTTGGTCTCAGTCTGGCAGGAGCCATGTTACAGGATCATGAAAGATTCCTTGAAATATATTCATACATAATGTTCTTTCAAGATAACATTCTAGTCTGTTGAGTTAAGATTGAGAAACATAATAAGACACTGCAGGAATTTTTGAATAAGTTAGAGTTGAGAGGGTTGACAATGAAGATGGTTATTTCACAGTTGGATCGGTTAACTATCTTGTTTATTCGATCCAAAGTGTGGTCGTTAACCCCAAATGTAACCTTGAGCGACGTGAGTATCAAAGAAGCAGTGGTAAAGGACAAGGATGAGCTTAACTTCCTTTAGGTATTAGGGGGGTACTACTCACAATTTAATTAGAATTTAGTTTGATTGTTTATACTCTGAGATGTATGATGAAGACGGGAATGGTGTACTCTTGGTCAAACAAGTGTGAGTAAGCTTTTGAGCTGCAAGAAAAGAGATTAGTAAAGTTACTTTGCTTAGTTATATTGATGTAAGGGGAAAAAAAGTATTGGCCACTGATGCCAACAAGAGGGGATGGGAGTGGTGCTGTCCCACTCCACTCAAGGCAAGGAAACGGTAATAGCTTTTGCATCTAGAGCATTTAGCGGGCCAGCACTATTCACTTACTGAAATAAAGCTTTTGGGTTTTATTGTGCAGCAGTTCATTTTAAGTTTTCTTTTGGCGGATCCTCTTTAGGATCAGAACTAGCCACAAACCATTTGTTCAGACTTTTTCCTGCAAAGGCTCAGAATGGGCCATGCCAAGGATATCAAGTTGGCTACAAGGACTCAGGGAGTTCAGTTTTGAAACTGTATCTGCTTACTTTGACGAATATGCTAGGAGACAGACTGTTTTCCTGTCAAAGTTAATGAGGAGACTTTTGAAAGCTTGGATGTGCTTGTTTTTTTTTTAGGAAGCTTTAGGCCAGAAGGATTGGAGATGGGAGATAACAGCTGCTATTGAACAGGGAAAAATCAAAGGTTTTGTGATGAGAGTTGGCCAAATTCTCTAAAAGTCATGATAATGAGAATTTTACGTTTTAGCAGGTTAAGGATGAGTTTTGTACTTTGGATTGCAGACTTCACAGTGGTTTGAAGGCTATTCCTAAAGTTTCAGTGAGAGAAAATCTGAATAGCCTGGCCCACGACAGTCAACTAGGGCAGAATTTGACCAAAAGCAGAGTCATTGAATTGTGTACCGGCTGACCATGCATCAGCAAGTTGAGGATGTAGTCACTACAGTGCTTAATTTATAACACAAACAAGCTTTTGCCCAAACATCCTCTTAGTAGACTACTTCCCACTTTTACCTCTAGTGTGGCCTACTTTAACCACTTTCACCCTTGGTGCGAACCACTGATACCGCTGGTATGGCAAAGTGCTATGGGGCATAATTATGACTTTTGTGGTGCAGGGCAGCACAACAAGTCACCTTGCTATGCTGGCCTGTTTCTCAGGGAAATGGCAGGAATGCTCCATATTTGTCAAATACAGTGCATTCCTGTACTTTTTCCTTGCAATGGTGCTGTTTTGGCAGCCTTGCGCCAATGCAGGCACTACTGCACCATGGTGCAAGGGTTCCTGTGTTGTAGGCAGGATTGCTCTTGTGCAGGAAGGTGTACCTTCCTGCACAAAAACAATCCTGAGAGGCTTTTTCCTCTTCCTATGTGTGCAGCACACATAGGAAGAGGAAAAAACGAGGAGAAACCCTTGGTATAAACTTTCCAGACCCTTTACGTTATTGCCGTCAAGGTAGTCGTATATTAGTAATTTGGTGGCTCTCATGTTCAAGTGGGTGGGTTTTGAAATGAGGAGCGCTTGTGAAAGCTAGGACAGTGACGAATTCTCTTAGTGAGGAGTTCTGCCGAGGTTGCCAGAAGAGTTGATTTCCGTTAACGAGTTTCAATTCCTCTCGGGTTAGATGTGCTTTTTTTATGGCTTTGGAATTCATTGCCAAAGGACTGCCTTCTACGTTCCTCGCTTAGCGTAACACAACACAACCGGTGTATTTGTGATGGCACGTTCATCCAACGGTATCTTGGCACAGAATAACAGATGTTTATTGTTACCCAGCGGTACTCAGGTACTCATTTTTTCAACCTCAGAAGTATGAAAGGCTGAGTGGACCCGCCAGGATTTGAACTTGTGACCATGAGGTCGAAAACAGGCTACTACAGTGGATACATTAGTCTACTAAGCCACCAGACCGGGCTCACGCTAGCAGCCCAGGGGAGAGATTGATTAGGTTGTTGAAGGATGCTTTTCAGATGGCTGTGGGTGCTGGTGTGAGTGTTAGATGTTGAGTGTGGGCCCCCACAGAGCCTTTCCAACTATGAGGCAATGGAAATATCTGTTTGAGTACCGGAGGGAAGAGATACTGCTACCAAGTTGTTTTCAAGTTGACTAGTAGATGTGTAAAAAGGAGAAACATTTGATTTGAGCCTGGGAACTGGCTGGCTAGTATTCCTACTACGTATAAAATATATAATTGGAAAAACTGTGAAAAAGATTGAAGGAAAGAATGTAGTGGAATGATTGTTTTGTGTGAGCCTGTTGAACTGGCATTGGGTGGTCAAACTACAACTCACAACGAGTCAACAGCCTGTTCGGCGGAGACTACTCTTACAGTTCAATAAGGCAGAGTTCGAACATGTGGTCAGTGGAATATGTCAGAGTGACAGATTTTAACCATCCTTATGGAAATTGCCTTGGTTGTTATACATGCTATCTCAATTTTCTTAAAATTTATTTTTATTCTTTATTGTTGTGAGTGTATTTATTTCTGTATATGTTTCGCTGTCTTTACATTTATGTTTCCCATGTATTTTCATAGCTGTTTTGGAAAGGGATAGGTGTGTTGGGACTGACCTCTACTTGACGATGTAAGCTGCACTTTTTTAGAGAATATTATGTATGTGGTTTCTAAATTCCTGGAGGCGAATGTTGGAAGAGAACAGGCAGTTTTGAGATGGCTACAACTAGGATGTTTAGCGGTGTGTTCTTCTACAAATGCAAACTCACCTAGTCCACTTGTGCGTGTCCTGGTAATTTTTTTCTCCTGTACAGTACCCTAAGACCTCAGTGTGTTGTTTACCCATGTAGTTAGTATGTATGTATTTAAAGAGTGTATTCAGTTCCAGCCTAGTTATAAAGCAACAGATCACTTAACACAAAGGGCGAGGGTTTCAGATAGGCAGGCTAAACAAGAGGTAAATACACAGGAGAAGAGAATTCTATAGCGTTGTGGTAGAGAAACTCGATGGCAACTGAGGGGTCATTATGGTGCGATGAGATAGTCTGTCGTGAGCAGCATCTTCTTAAAAGACAGTAGGGGGGTGCTTGTCAGAGATGAACTGGGGCCTTCTTCCAGATTCCCAGGCAGAGCAGGAGAAGGCTTGCTGTTAGATGTACTGATGGAAGCCATACCATATTGTGATACAGGGCTGAAGCATGTCCAGAATATTTGATTATGTTTTTGTAGATCATGTATATTGCAACCAAGAGTATATAAAACACGTTTGTGTATGCTATACATAGTTCGCAGACAGCGTGTCTATGCTTTTCGGTCACTTTTTTGCTCCCTTATAACAACAACACTGTACCTTACTTTGTCATTCATGATGTGTGAAGTGTGTTTTATATGAGCGCAAGTTGTGGGGTTAGCCAATTCATTTATTTTTTCTGTTTAGGAGCTGTCATTAAGTCTATTTTTTAATAACCACTTTTTTTTTTTAATAGAAGAAACGTACTATAATGTTTTTATTGTTCTTTGTGCACATTTTATTTTCTTATCCAAGCTCTGTCCTACCTAGCTCTGCCCTGGCTCTTCAGCTAGGCCCCAGCCAGGACCTGGCATGTCTTCTGTTGCCAGGATAACCCGATTCGTTCTATTTGGCGAAAAGGTTAAAATTCTGTGGCTTTTCCTCCATTAACAGCGTAATTTTCTTTTGATATGCCTATCCTTGTCGCATTTGGCATCTGGACATCCAGTACACCTAATCACTTATACATTGGAGCAAAAATTGCCTTTGTGAATTATTCCACAGACATTTGTTCTAAAAAAACAACAACACTTAGTTGAATATAGACACCATACAAGTGAAAAATGAAGGTTAGAGGTTATTGCTTATCAGGTTACAAAGGTACAGATCCTTTCACGCACTTTGGGGCTGAATACGATGTCGGTGGGATCAACACCAACGTGCCTTCTTTATGATGCGGTCGGTCAGACCTCACTGCTTCAGTGACATACAGACAGCTTCTGACAAGCTCAAGGAGCCCGTCAGGCATTCGGTCGGATCGCATTCCCCTCAATGGAGGTGGTGCGTTCTCAGGCACCGCTGTGGGGATTCCGATCCACCTTTCTGCCAGCCATTTCATGTCGGTTCTTCCTACTTGAAAAGGTGGCAGGAAAGGCTTTATTGGGGCCACTAGCAGGGCCCCTGTCACCCGTGGCACTCCTCTATAGGCCTGGGTGGGGGGAGCCTGTGGTGCCATCATAAACATCCCTGCATCGTGTGGCAGACACTGCATGGTTCATGCCACAGGGTGCAGGGATGTTTAACAACATGCCTTTTGGGATTGGAGTTTGTGCTGTGGCCCTTTTCCTGGCCTCAGCAAATGCCTCAATGCAAAGAGGCATGTTTCCAGCTGCCTCCACAGCGGTTGGATCCTAATTTGGTGGTCTTGACCTCCGAGTATCTGTCAGCCGCTTCCTTTACCTCAACGCTGCCGGTTGGATGCTCGTCCAACCAGCATCTTAATCGGGCCCTTTGTGCCTGATCAGATCACCCATATTACGTGGTAAACACATAAATCCACAAACCTACAGAGCATTTCTAGCAAAAGAAATATCATGAAAAAGGCCAATATTTGTTGGATGTTGCTTAAAGGAGTAATTAGAATCCCAGATTACAAAATAAAGGGGCAATTCACAAAGATTTTTCACCAAGTAAAAAATCCAAGCATTTACACCTAAAATTTGCATTGAGTTCAGACTATTGCAAATGATAATGCACCTGCGTACCTCTAAAGCTATGCGATTAATCTGAAGAACAAGCAATCCGCAAAAGCAAGTAATGGAGATGTATATTTAGTGAAGTTTTTTTCCTTTCATCGCCACTTGGAGAATATTTTCTCAGTTGGAGAAACTCCTACTCCGACCAAGAAATGTGAACTCATGTTCCCACCTGGAAGGCACACTCCTAACCTTTAAAGGACTAGTGTAGATATGTTTCCTATCTGCAAATGCTCCTATACAATGTTTCTGGATACTGGCAATGTTCCAATTTATTCTCAAATTACTAGTTGGAGAGAGCTATAGCTCCATTTGGCCTAGAGTTCCCACTCCTGAATTTTCCATCTACTCCAATATCAGACACGATTTTAAAGCCAAAAACGTGTCTAGTAAAATCAATGCAGATTGGGTGGTGGCTGTGAGCACATGAACTGCTTACCCCCTGCCTGACCTACCTCCTAGGGGTAGCATGGTGCAGTTCCCCACCAGGATACAGTCTGCCATTTCCCCTCAAAAAACTCCCATCCTCGTGCAACTCCCTGCTTTGCATAGACCCATCGCTTCCATTTACAATCTACTCAAAGATGGCAAATAGGAACATTTATCTGTACAACCTTTGAAATTAAATGTCCAGAAAAACTGGGTCTGCATAGTTACTCGCTATTCCTTGGGCATTAAAATCATAATTGTATAGGGTTGGTGGTGTATTTTCGCCCTGCCAGTAATATCCAACACTTAACTGGGATATGCATGTGTGTGTGTGTGTGTGTGCTATGCATGTAATGTAGCCTATCAAAGAGAACGTCTCTATCCATCCTTTTCCCGAACCTGGAACCAAATCTACAGTTATGAATATCTACCATACTTATTGAATTCCCGATCTTAAGTGGAATTTGGTGTCAGTAACTCCTGATTGTTTATATCAGAATTTGGGATTTCCCACTCCAAATTCAACTTTTCAGTCATTTATTGAGCATTTTGCTACATTTGTAAAAAGTGGGCCCCTCCTTTGACAAGCATCTACTCAACCACACCCATTTTCAATCTGAACATCAGGTAATTTGAAGGTTCCACCTTTTCACTTCCCCATGTGGAGCAAAACATTTGCATTTTGGCCTAGGACAGTTTACATTTGCAGAAATCTGAGTTAGTAATGTTTGTGAATAGGGTGAAATAATGTTTGTATGTAGAATTTCCATATCCCAAACCTAGTCAAAGGGCTTTGGAGTGCTGAGCATGGCCAAAGACAGCTTAAAGTCAAGGATTGAGAGAAAAGGCTATGTATGGTTAATTAATTGTGATGTAGGTTTCCTTAAAGAGGGAGTCTTAAACTCTTTCATAAATTGGAACATCATCGTGGTGTTTCTGATGGGTATGGCAATGTTGTTGCAGATCCTAGGTGCATATATGGAAAATGCCTGCTGTCGTGTTTTTTTCCTTAGTCTGCAGTCTGATGGTGACCTGGCTGTAGATGTGCTGAGATCCGCCAGAGGTGGTAAGCTTGTCTACAAGATAAGCAGGGATGCTGGTCATAATAGCTTTGAAACTGATCGAGAAAATGATGTGGGGCAGCAAGGGTGGTCAATGTAGTTCCATCAGGATGTGAGGGATGTTTCTTAAGGCAATGGATGAGATGTGCTGCAACATGTAGGATGCCCCTAATGGCAGCCGGTGTAGAGCCTGGGAGGCTATGAAGTAGGGCATGACCATCACCCAGATGCAAGAGTATGAGGGCTTGAACAGAAGTTCTGAAGTCGCTTTCTGGAAGAAATGGTTTGGCTTCTTTAGAAGAAAGAGCTAGTAGTAGGACATCTTTGCTTCTTTTTGGCAATGTGTTCCTTGAGGGTGAGGTTGGTGTCCAGGATGAATCCAAATGACTTGGCATTAGGAAGCGGTTGGGGTTTGAAACCATCAAGGTTCATGTCATTGAGCCAGGTTTGTACTGTATCTTATTTTTTGTTCCTTGCAAATAATAGGACTTTTGTCTTGGTTGGGTTGAGCTTCAGATAGCTGCTGGACATCCAGGTCGGGATTATGTAAAAGCAGCACTGTAGGTAGGGACGGCTTTAGCTTTGATGATGCCCTGTGCAATCATCTTTGTTGGTGACCCCCCCCCATGACTTCCTTCTGCACTGAAACCCTCACTACCACCCTCCATCAATGCCCGTCATTTATTCATAGCCCTCGTTCAGATTTATTTTAATTTACTTTATACTACTCATCCCAATGTAGTGTGGCATAGCGCTTTGCATCACACACATATAGAGACAATAAATCATACAATTGTGTAAATCAGTGTAGAATAAATGTTAATAGAATAATAGGGGCTACAAGTCTCAAGAGGATGCATGCTATCCTTACTGTCAGGTATTTTATGTGAAGAGGGCTTGGCCTGGTGAAACTCAGGATTTAAAATGTAATGCAATGATTGAGGTCCTCTATGCAGATGAGAATTTATTACTAATCAAGGAACACTGCAGGCTACTTTGAAATAATTGAAATATGGGGAAAAAAATCATAACCTGTAAATATGCATTGCACATTGCTTGCAGCGGTTTTATGTCAATTCATAAATTGCCAAACGATTGGAATTTGTGAACTATAAATAACAAAATGATCTCTGTACTAAAGCAGTAACCCACTGAGCTATCTAAATAAACTACAAATGTGTGATCTGCAGGTTACACATTGTGCTTTTCATCAGGCACAAAAACCCTCTGTGTTACTGTAAGTTGATTCAAAACCGTGACTAGACAAAACATTGATTTCTCCAGCAAATGCAACAATATTAATTCCACAAAGCCAACTGTCATGTGGAAACTGCCATGTTGTTTGACCTGGTATATCAGTTCACCAGAAACTACGTAAGTCAACAGATATGCGTAAAAGGAATAGATGAAATTGCAAATCCATATACACTATTTGAAAGACAACGAAATATAGTGGCAGCCTTTCACTGGTGTCTGTACATTTGAACTAAATGGGGACATATGGCACAGGTATAAGGATTCCTCGTATTTTGTATGACATGAAATATAAAATTATAGAGCATAGAATTTCCAATTTATATCTGTCACTCAGCACTGTGTTGTAAAATTGTGCATGCGGTGGCACTGCCCAGTGCGCGCTGTCTCTAGGTCAGTGATTCTCAGTCACTAATGCTTTTCTATGCCTAAGGACTGGGAAATGCAGCCCATGTAGAGATGATTAGACATATAAAAGCATTGATGATGGTGCTACAATTTGCGCGAATTGCAGTAGGAACATGCAGCATTATTACCTGCATCAGCATCAACCATCCTGGGTCAGCTTGCAGAGAAGATAGCGCCTCATAAGTGCACAATTTCACAGCTCACCTGCTGAGTGACAAAATTACTTTGGAAACGGTGTTCTCTTGTTCTTCTTTAAACACCTGCACACAGTCTGATATTAGGTGCTCTTCCTCGGTAAGAAAACCATCTCCACTATCTTACTCCTTCCTCACCCCAGACAGTTGTTACCTCTCGGTGTACTGATGTCACCAATTTGCTCTCTACTAAAGAGGGCCCTCCTCTTGCCACCTCCCAAGCTGCCGAACCCGAAGCTTAAATTGCCATGGGTGGCTCCCTTGTGGCTTAACAACTAAAGGAGGTAAAAGTGATTTAAGAGGGTGCAGTGGTACTTCAAAGCGATTGACGCCGAGGTGACCAATCTTCTATGGGATGGGAAGCCCGCTTGTATAGCAATGCATAAACTAGTAAGGGGCTGGTATGATGGTGGAATTGCTCTGCCTAATATAAAAATGTACTATTGGGCTTCACAGCTTACAGTCATAAACCAATGGCTTCATGCCGCTCAAGAGGAACCAGCGTTCCGCATGGACAGATATGTCCTTCCGGCAGAGCGCATTATGGGTGCGCTGTACAATAAATCAAGGAAGAATACCCTCACGGTTCCAACAGCGCACACTGTCCGGATATGGTTCACTGCACAGCGAGCACTAGGATGGGATGGAGTTTTAACTCAGGCTACGCCACTCTGGGAAACCCGACGGCTAGGCAAACTACGCAATACCAAGGGATTCAGACGGTGGGACCTAATTGGCATCTCCAAGATAGGGGACCTGTGGAAGAAGGGGGTAGTTATTGCTTTCGCTCAACTAAAAGACACGTATGGCCTGGCGCCAACGGAGCTTTCCGCTACATGCAGATAAGACACGCACTCATGGAAGTCATCCCACCTGGAACGCAACTACCAGAGGCCTCACCGTTAGAGGACAGACTCCTCACGGATTACATGTGTAAAAAGGCCACTTCCCAAACTTACCGGAAAATAATAAACAATCAACCAGATCCCACGGCAGCCCTCAGGGAGCACTGGCAGACTGACATAGGAGAACTGGATGAAACAGACTGGCAGGAGGCACTCGCGTCCCCATGAGAAGTTGCGATCTCCTCTAAATTAAAATTGGTGCAACTGAAAATCCTCCATCGCATGTACTACACACGCATTACTATGCACCGACTGGGTCGGACGAACACGCCCCTCTGCTTATGACAGTGTGGCCTGCCAGGTACATTCTACCACATAATATGGGATCGTCCACGGATCACACCTTACTGGGAGGCAGTCATGCGCACGATCTCGCAGGTCGGTGGAACTACTGTTCTGCCAGAACCAAAAAGATGTCTCCTTAATATTTGGGAACCTACAGATCTGAACCTTATGACTCAAGATTGGGCGACACTGGTGATGGTGATTGAAAAATGCAATATAGCCCAACATTGAATAGATGTCCTCAATAGATGATTAATGCGAGATTTTCATCATGTAATATGTGAGTTTTTCCTCCACCGTGTATGTACAGTTGAATCTAATGTTTTGCTGTGAATGTCAACAGTGCAAAATACTAATAAAATGGGTTCTGTTTAAAAAGAGGGGGTGCAGTGGTCATTCCTAAGACAGCCAAACAATCAGAGCCACATGGTTCACTGGCCTTGCTGCCTTCCTTCAGCAACTGCCCACCTGGCGCCCTGTGCCCCATAGGACTAACCACATTGCTTCAATGCAGAAAGTGCTGCCTGAAGCAGTCCGTATCCTTGTCTTTATTGCACCCTCCTGAGCTTGGCCCAATGTGCGGTGGCACAGGTCGCACCTCCTAAAGGGGTCAATGGGTACTGACGCTGCATTTCTAAAGCAGAGCAGACTTTCAAGTAGAGTTGTGTATCTTCTTGTAAGAAAGTGAGGTTTCTGGTTGGCAGAGTATACATCATGTCAAAGCAGGAGCCACAATCCTAGTCAGGGTAAGTAAGACACACACTTTAAATAAACCCGTGCTCATCCTCTGGTAGCTTGGCACAGAGCAGTCAGGCTTAACTTGAGAGGCAATGAGTAAAGTATTTATGCAAACTTTAATTACAGTATGTTAGACCTGGCATCATTGGCATGAGTCTCTCCTCCATTTTTTTCTGTTTGCCTCCTCTGTTTACGATGTTTTTGCTGGATTATTGCTTTGGGCACTGTGCCACTGCTGATCAGTGCCACAGTGCAAGTGCTCCCTATGTTAAATTGTTACATTGATTGGTGTTACCATGATTGGCTTGGTTGACTTACTGTTCAGACCCTAGTCTAGTGCACTGCGTGTGCCAAGGGCGTGTAAGTTAACTGCTGCTGGTGGGCTTGCAGCACTGGTTGTGCCACCCACAGAAGCAGCGTGCAAAATGTGTCTCAGGCCTGCCACCGCGGCGCCTGCGTGCAGTCCCTGACTGCCATGTCGACTTGGTAAGGAAACCTACTTACCCGTCTCTAAACCTTCCCTTTGCCACATATCAGACACCTCTATGGTAGGCCCTAGGGCAGGGTGCATTGCTGGTAAAAGGTAGGTCAGGCCCTGATGTGTGTGGCATGACCTAATATTGAATTACAGCCATTTTCGTTTTTCACTATTGAAGGGCTACCTGCCTCCAATAGGCCAGACTGGGCAGACTGATTATTAACTCCATTATAATCTATCTGACTCAGGGAGCATGGTAGCAAGTCGAGTTTAGTATCCCTGAACTCAGAATTTAATAACACACCCTTTAGGATGGATGGTTTTTAAATTCTATGTTTGAAAATAGCACTTTTAGAAAGTGGCTATTTTCTTGTCCAACTATCTACCGGTCTCTGCTGGTTTGGTGTGTGTGTCAGGGGCTGGGTGGCTCCAGAGGTCTGAGTGAGTCAGTGTGGGGTGAATGGGGCGTTTACACCTAGAGTGAGGGAAGAGTAGCCTGCCCTGCCTGACACAATACTGGCTCCGCCTCCTGCTGGGCGGCTGATAGCCCTGCTCCTGCCAGTGACAATACTGGCTCCGCCTCCTGCTGGGCGGCTGAGGACTCTGCCCTGCTCAGTGAATGGGCCAGGTGCCTCTGCCTGGCAACACCCACAACAAACCTGAGATGGTGGGAATCTCTCTGCTTGGACAAAGGGAACAAAGGGAAAAAGGGGTATAAGAGAAGGACCCCTGAACCAAGAACTCAGATCACTTCTGACAAGGAAACCTGTACCAAGGACAAGAAGCCTGCTGATCTAAGGACTTGCCTCCCCTTTCTGCCAGAGTGCTGTTTTGCTGTGGAGGAACCTGAAAGCTGCTTCTTTATTTTTGCCAAGGAACAAGGAGAGAGGAACTTGGTGTGTACTCTCTGAACACTTGCTAGGAAATCTCCAAGGACTGGAAGAGTGCCAGTCTCCTGCTGAAGTCACAGGGCCAAAGGACTTCACCATTTGCTGAATTGCTGGAAAGTGTTGTTTCCAGTACACAAGGGAAAATCTGCAGTCTCGACGCCAGCAGCAACGCCAGTGAGCAGTGGGTATCGGCCCCGGCTCCAAGTGACCCCGTCTCGACGCCGGTATCGACGCCAGTGGGGAGTGAGTATCGGCTCTACCTCCAAGCGACCCCGTCCCGACGCCGCTGCTGATCGCATCGACTCGACGCCCTTCTCGACGCCGTGAGCGCTGCTCCGGCCCGACATCCCTCGACGCCGCTGCGGATTGACCCGACTCCGAGGCACGATCGACGCCGACCCCGACGCCGACATCTCGACGCCGTGGATCATCGTTTTCTTCGTTTCTCAAGGTACTGTACTTGTGGGGTCTGTTGCGACTCCAGGCTCGACGTAGCGCTCCTCGCGGTCGACGCCGAACCTTGGGAATCCTGTAGACTCGACGTCGTGTGACTCCTGTGGGGGTTACATTGTTGCCAAAGAACTGTGCTCAGAAGAATACTTTGCTAAAGAACTATTTGCCAAGAAGAAACCTTACTTGAACTATTATTTTTCCTTCCAAAGAGTATTTATTAAGACTGTGGTATATTTTTGTCGTTATTTGGTCTTGTGCTAAGCCTTATATAAAAATACTATTTTTATAATAACTTCTGTGTCGTGTCCATCTGTAGTGTATTCACTTTATTACTGGATGTGGTCATAAATGCTTAACACACTGCCTCTGAGATAAGCCTGTCTGCTCTGCCAAGCTACCAAGGGGGTAGCAGGGGTTATCTGAGTGTGTAATCCCCTTTCCCTGACTAGAGTTGGTTGGTCCCTATTTGTCAGAAGTGTATACCTCTGCCAACTAGAGACCGCCGGTTCTAACATTGGTGGTCAGCGGTGAGGATTGAACTTTGCATTTATGACTCATGTGCAGTGATTAGTGTACGCTACATAGTGAAAGCAGACCATAACGCAGCCACATTCTGTTTTGGTAGGGTTGCCTATTTTTGTTCTCCGCTTTCCTGGATCTGATTTTTTTAAACACTGCCAGTTTTGACCATGGAGAATGCCAGAGCTGCTACACCTGTGGAGATTGTTGTGGGGGAATTTGATAAGGAGAAGATAGATTCCTACGTGCTAAAGGATCTAAAAGGATTTTGCAAGCAGTTTAAAGTTCCTACCACAGGTCTCACAAGGAAAGACGACTTCCTCAAAGCGCTGAAGGCCTGGTTAGAGGCCAGAAATCCCTCTGATCCGGTGGTGGTACAGGAAGAGGAAGAAGAAGAGGAAGAGCCCGCAGATGGGCCAGTGTCATCTCCAGGCAGTAGTGCGTCCTCTAGGAGCCTTTCCCCCGAAGAATTAGAAGACAGGGAGAAGGAGAGGGGGTACAAGTTAGAAATGGCAAAACTTAAATTAGGAGGGCAGTTGGAATTAGAGAATGCAAGAAGCAAGAGAGAAGCTGAAATGGAGAGCAAAAGATTAGATTTTGAGAGAGAGAAATTAGCGTTTGAACGTGAGAAGATGGTGAGGGAGATGGAGCTTAAAACTAAGAGTTTAGAGTTGAATCCCTCTGGTGGCAGCACCCCATCCGTGCCTGCAGAAAGTAGGTTTTATTTTCCTAAAGATGTGATCAAGGATTACAGTAAGAATGAAGATATTAGCCAATGGTTTAAAGCATATGAGTTAGCATTGTTGGCCCACCGGGTCCCTGAGAAGGATTGGGGAACGGGGTTGTGGAGCCGCTTTACAAACGAGGGGAGAGATACCTTGTTGAGCCTTCCTGCTGAGGATAGGATGTCTTATACTCATATGAAAGATGCTTTAATGCTGAGATATGGCTTAACTCCAGAAAAGTACAGACAAACCTTTAGAGAATGTAAGAAGTTGCCTGGTACTACATGGGTTGAATATGTGTCTTTTTTCTGCAGAACCATGGATGGTTGGATAAAGGGTAGCAAGGTTGATAGTTATGATGCTCTTTATGATTTGTTTGCTTGGGAGCACTTGTCTAATAACTGTTTTCCAGAGCTACGCCAGCACCTTGTTGATAGCAAGCTATCTAACCCTAGAAAACTTGCTGAGGAGGCGGACCGCTGGGTCAGTACCAGGGTCCACAAGGGTCCAGTGGGAGACTCAGCCAAAGGTGGGCAGGGTCCCCAGCAGAAGAGTGGGGGGGACAGGGGTAAACAGAGGGAGTTTCAGAAAGGGCCCCAAAGTAGTCCCCAAGGGAACCAAGGGAAGGGTTCCCAGCCTCCCCCTGTAAAGAAGCCAGAGGCCCCGACAGGTAAACCTGTTCACAGGGGCCCCATGACCTGCTATGCCTGTAAGCAGGTGGGACACCGTTCTTATGATCCCCAGTGTCCCATGAAGGATTCGAATGCACCGCCGCGTGCACCCCCTCGTCAGGTAGCGAGTGTAGCCCTGGGAGGGGAGGAGATGGGTGCCCCCGGTGGGTGGGGTCCCGCAGAAATGTCCCTGGTCTCTTTAGGAGACGTGGAAATGGTCCCTCCAACCCCTCTGCCTAGTAACACTAAGAAATATAGGCAGTGGGTGACCATTAATGGCCATAGGGTGGAAGCTCTCAGAGACACCGGAGCGAGTGTGACAGCTGTCAAGTGTCACTTGGTGTCCAGAGAGCAGGTGGTCCCTCATGCATTCTACCCCGTTGTAGCTGCTGACAACTCACAGAGTCAGTGTGAGGTAGCTCAAGTTCCCTTTGAGTGGGGGGGGGTCTCAGGTACTCTTCAGGTTGCTGTGAGGCCCGCCATGCCTGTTGATTGTCTCCTGGGCAATGATTTGGAGGACTCCCCTTGGGCTAAGGTGGAGAGAAAAGCGCATCTGGAAATGTTGGGTCTGCCTGAGTGGGTGTGTGCGACCACCCGGTCCATGTCAGTCAGTAAGGGTGTTGATGGGGGCCCGGAGCCTGAAAGTATGGCCCAGGTCCCAACCGTGAAGAGAAGAGGCAGGGGGCGCGGGAAACCGTCCCCCATCGTTCCCGCGGTCCAGGAGGGAGCAGACCCTGAGGGGGATGCCCTGGAACCGACAGGAGAACAAGTGGCCGAACTGGGAGACCTGCCCGAGCTGACCCATTGGCAGCAGGATGGTGGTCCCTCCAGGGAGGAATTTTGTGCTGAACAGAAAGTGTGCCCTTCTCTTGTGGGTATGAGGCAGCAGGCCTCAGCCCAAACGACAGGTGATCAGTCAGGATCACATTGGGTCTACTGGGAGAACGACCTCCTGTATAGCGAGCCTAAGGCTGCTGAACCTGGGTCAGCCCGTGTGCTGGTGGTACCCCAGCGCTTCAGAGCCTTCCTACTGGGGTTGGCTCATGACGTTCCGTTAGCTGGACATCTGGGGCAGGACAAGACCTATGATAGGCTTGTCACCCATTTTTATTGGCCTCAGATGAGAAGGGATTCAGATATCCATTGTAGGACCTGTCAGACTTGCCAGGCAAGTGGGAAAAGTGGGCGGAAGCAGAAGGCTCCCCTCCAACCTTTTCCCGTCGTCAGTACCCCCTTTGAGCGAGTGGGAATTGACATTGTGGGGCCACTGGACCCCAAGACAGCCATGGGCAACAGGTTTATCCTGGTCTTGGTGGACCATGCCACCCGGTACCCGGAAGCCATCCCTCTCCGAACAGTGACGGCCCCCGTGGTGGGACGGGCACTGATGGGTGTTTTCTCCCGCATGGGGTTCCCCAGAGAGGTGGTGTCAGACCGGGGCACCAACTTCATTTCGAATTATATGAAGTCTCTGTGGAAGGAGTGTGGGGTAACCTACAAGTTTACCACTCCTTACCACCCTCAAGGTAATGGGCTGGTTGAGAGATTCAACCGGACCCTAAAAGGCATGATCATGGGTCTTGAAGAACCAATGAGGCGTAAATGGGACGTCCTCTTGCCATGCCTGCTGTTTGCTTACCGTGAGGTGCCACAGAAGTCTCTAGGGTTCAGCCCCTTTGAGCTTTTGTATGGTCACCCGGTAAGAGGACCTTTGAGTCTGGTCAAAGAAGGCTGGGAGCAATCTCCCAGGAAACCTCCCCAGGATGTATATAGTTACATGCTGGCCTTTAGGAACCAGACTCGGCGCTTCAGAGATCTTGCTCAGGCAAATCTGGAGGCCAGCCAGGAAGAGATGAAGCGGTGGTACGATCAGAATGCCACTCTGGTTGAGCTTCAACCTGGTCAGAAAGTTTGGGTCATGGCCCCTGTGGAACCTTGTGCGCTCAAGGACAGGTGGACCGGACCATTTGAGGTTGTGGAGAAAAAGAGCGATGTCACCTACTTGGTGGACTTGAAGTCTCCCAGGAACCCCTTAAGGGTCCTGCATGTCAACCGGTTAAAGCCCCACTTAGAAAGGTCCGAAGTGGGCATGCTCCTTGCCACAGATGCTGGGATGGAGGAGGAGAGTGAGCCTCTTCCTGACCTCCTGTGTGCAAAAGAAAAAGATGGGTCAGTGGATGGTGTTGTCCTCTCTGACACACTGACCCCTGAGCAGCAGCAAGATTGTCGCCATCTGTTGGTACAATTCCCTGATCTGTTCTCCTTAATCCCTGGTGTCACTCAGTGGTGTGTCCATGATGTGGACACTGGGGACAGCACTCCTGTGAGGCACAAGGCCTACAGGGTGACTGAAAAGGTCAGAGCATATATCAAGGAGGAGGTCTCCAAGATGTTTGCCTTAGGGGTGGTTGAGTCCTCTAGCAGTCCTTGGGCCAGCCCAGTGGTCTTGGTCCCAAAGGCTGCAGCGCCTGGTGCTTCACCAGAACTTCGGTTCTGTGTGGATTACCGAGGACTCAATTCGGTCACCAAGACTGACGCGCACCCCATCCCCAGAGCTGATGAGCTCATCGATCGGTTGGGGGCTGCCCGGTACCTTAGTACGTTTGATCTAACGTCTGGGTACTGGCAGATCGCCTTGACTGATGGGGCGAAAGAGAGGTCTGCATTCTCCACACCAGATGGGCACTACCAGTTCCGTGTGATGCCCTTTGGGATGAAGAATGCCCCTGCCACATTCCAGAGGTTGGTTAACCAGGTATTGGCCGGGCTGGAAGATTTCAGCGCCGCCTACCTGGACGATATAGCAGTGTTCAGCGCCAGCTGGGAGGAACACTTGCGCCACCTCCAGGAAGTGTTGTTGGCCCTGCGCAGAGCAGGCCTCACAATCAAGGCTAGTAAGTGCCAGATTGGGCAGGGTTCAGTGGTGTACTTGGGGCACCAAGTAGGGAGTGGCAAGGTGGCCCCCCTGCAACCCAAGATAGATACCATCCTGGCTTGGGAACCGCCCAAAACCCAGACTCAGGTGAGAGCCTTCTTGGGTCTCACGGGTTACTACAGGAGGTTTGTCAAGGGGTATGGCAACATTGTGCACCCCTTGACCTCGCTGACTTCCAGGAAGCAGCCGAGACTTGTGATCTGGACTGACGCCTGTCAGCACGCCTTTGACACCCTGAAAACTGCAATGTGTACCGCACCGGTCCTCCAGGCACCCGACTTTTCAAAAGAATTCATTGTCCAGACAGACGCTTCAGAGCATGGTGTGGGGGCTGTTCTAGCACAGATGAATGAGGAGGGCCTAGACTTACCTGTAGCCTTCATCAGCCGGAGGTTACTTCCCAGGGAACAAAGGTGGAGTGCGATAGAGCGTGAGGCATTTGCTGTGGTCTGGGCGCTGAAGAAGCTAAGACCCTACCTGTTTGGGACTCACTTCCGGGTTCAGACAGACCACAGGCCCCTCAGATGGTTAATGCAGATGAGGGGTGAGAACCCAAAGCTGTTGAGGTGGTCCATTTCCCTACAGGGGATGGACTTTACGGTGGAACACCGCCCTGGTACAGATCACGCCAATGCTGATGGTCTGTCCAGATTTTTCCGCCTTAGTGATGAGGACTCCCTGGGTGAAGGGTAGTTCTCCCCACATTTCAGCTGGAGGGGACACGTGTTAGACCTGGCATCATTGGCATGAGTCTCTCCTCCATTTTTTTCTGTTTGCCTCCTCTGTTTACGATGTTTTTGCTGGATTATTGCTTTGGGCACTGTGCCACTGCTGATCAGTGCCACAGTGCAAGTGCTCCCTATGTTAAATTGTTACATTGATTGGTGTTACCATGATTGGCTTGGTTGACTTACTGTTCAGACCCTAGTCTAGTGCACTGCGTGTGCCAAGGGCGTGTAAGTTAACTGCTGCTGGTGGGCTTGCAGCACTGGTTGTGCCACCCACAGAAGCAGCGTGCAAAATGTGTCTCAGGCCTGCCACCGCGGCGCCTGCGTGCAGTCCCTGACTGCCATGTCGACTTGGTAAGGAAACCTACTTACCCGTCTCTAAACCTTCCCTTTGCCACATATCAGACACCTCTATGGTAGGCCCTAGGGCAGGGTGCATTGCTGGTAAAAGGTAGGTCAGGCCCTGATGTGTGTGGCATGACCTAATAGTGAATTACAGCCATTTTCGTTTTTCACTATTGAAGGGCTACCTGCCTCCAATAGGCCAGACTGGGCAGACTGATTATTAACTCCATTATAATCTATCTGACTCAGGGAGCATGGTAGCAAGTCGAGTTTAGTATCCCTGAACTCAGAATTTAATAACACACCCTTTAGGATGGATGGTTTTTAAATTCTATGTTTGAAAATAGCACTTTTAGAAAGTGGCTATTTTCTTGTCCAACTATCTACCGGTCTCTGCTGGTTTGGTGTGTGTGTCAGGGGCTGGGTGGCTCCAGAGGTCTGAGTGAGTCAGTGTGGGGTGAATGGGGCGTTTACACCTAGAGTGAGGGAAGAGTAGCCTGCCCTGCCTGACACAATACTGGCTCCGCCTCCTGCTGGGCGGCTGATAGCCCTGCTCCTGCCAGTGACAATACTGGCTCCGCCTCCTGCTGGGCGGCTGAGGACTCTGCCCTGCTCAGTGAATGGGCCAGGTGCCTCTGCCTGGCAACACCCACAACAAACCTGAGATGGTGGGAATCTCCCTGCTTGGACAAAGGGAACAAAGGGAAAAAGGGGTATAAGAGAAGGACCCCTGAACCAAGAACTCAGATCACTTCTGACAAGGAAACCTGTACCAAGGACAAGAAGCCTGCTGATCTACGGACTTGCCTCCCCTTTCTGCCAGAGTGCTGTTTTGCTGTGGAGGAACCTGAAAGCTGCTTCTTTATTTTTGCCAAGGAACAAGGAGAGAGGAACTTGGTGTGTACTCTCTGAACACTTGCTAGGAAATCTCCAAGGACTGGAAGAGTGCCAGTCTCCTGCTGAAGTCACAGGGCCAAAGGACTTCACCATTTGCTGAATTGCTGGAAAGTGTTGTTTCCAGTACACAAGGGAAAATCTGCAGTCTCGACGCCAGCAGCAACGCCAGTGAGCAGTGGGTATCGGCCCCGGCTCCAAGTGACCCCGTCTCGACGCCGGTATCGACGCCAGTGGGGAGTGAGTATCGGCTCTACCTCCAAGCGACCCCGTCCCGACGCCGCTGCTGATCGCATCGACTCGACGCCCTTCTCGACGCCGTGAGCGCTGCTCCGGCCCGACATCCCTCGACGTCGCTGCGGATTGACCCGACTCCGAGGCACGATCGACGCCGACCCCGACGCCGACATCTCGACGCCGTGGATCATCGTTTTCTTCGTTTCTCAAGGTACTGTACTTGTGGGGTCTGTTGCGACTCCAGGCTCGACGTAGCGCTCCTCGCGGTCGACGCCGAACCTTGGGAATCCTGTAGACTCGACGTCGTGTGACTCCTGTGGGGGTTACATTGTTGCCAAAGAACTGTGCTCAGAAGAATACTTTGCTAAAGAACTATTTGCCAAGAAGAAACCTTACTTGAACTATTATTTTTCCTTCCAAAGAGTATTTATTAAGACTGTGGTATATTTTTGTCGTTATTTGGTCTTGTGCTAAGCCTTATATAAAAATACTATTTTTATAATAACTTCTGTGTCGTGTCCATCTGTAGTGTATTCACTTTATTACTGGATGTGGTCATAAATGCTTAACACACTGCCTCTGAGATAAGCCTGTCTGCTCTGCCAAGCTACCAAGGGGGTAGCAGGGGTTATCTGAGTGTGTAATCCCCTTTCCCTGACTAGAGTTGGTTGGTCCCTATTTGTCAGAAGTGTATACCTCTGCCAACTAGAGACCGCCAGTTCTAACACAGTACCCCAGTAAAAACACCACAAAAAGACCCCACACCAGTTTACAAAATAGAGAATGGCTATTTGGGTAAAACAAGACCAAAAAAACAAAAATCCAACAAGTAGAACTTGAGATATACAATTTTAATGATTAAATGCAAAAACAGTGCTTGGAAGTCACTAGCGGTCAAAAGGTTACTTCAGGTCACCAGGGACCGGTACAATCCAAAGTGCAGGCAGGCTGGCTACAGAACAAGGGTCCGCTGAAAAAGTACCTTGTCTGGAGCAAACCACTGATGTCGAGAACACAATGTGTTGGTCTTTTCCACGCAATCGGGTCTATGCATCCGAGTCGAGCCTCGCAGGCAGTGTCGAAGGATTGGCGCTGCGTCTTTGTTGAGCCTCAAAGATGATGTCAGGACCCGCATCTCCATCGAATCGGCACTGCGTAGGCGTCAGAGGACAGAGGGATCCAAATTGGCTCAGAGAGGCGTAGAACTGGCAAGAGCCCCTGCAGTAGTGGGACATTGTCCATGTTCTATCGCCCTAAGCAAGTAAGTCCATCAAGGTTTTGATTAGTTCACCTTGCTTTAGGCTGTAGGGAGGTTGGGATGGAACTGGCCCCTTCTCCAGGGTCACCCCAAACATTTTGCATAACTCCCCCTCTTTTTGTTGTTTTAGGATTCTGGGCACTTTACCACTGCTAACCAGTGCTAAAGTGCATATGCTCTGGACTTTAAACATGGAAACATTGGCTTTTTAAATACAATTGGTGTATTTAATTTACTTGTAAGTCCCTAGTAAAGTGCACTATGTGTGCCAGGGGCCTGTAGATTAAATGCTACTAGCGGGCCTGCAGCACTGATTGTGCTACTCTGCTGCGTTGACCTACTGCCTGCTGCTCCTTGCCTGGGAGTGGGAGGGACTGGACCTGCTCTCTACATCATTGAATCCAAGTTTCTCCAATGGCTTACTGGCTTGCCTCCTGCTTTCAGAAGTCTCAGGGGAACAAAAGACTTCTTAGAACTCTCCTGGTGCTGTTGGACTCTGCCATTTGTAAGTTCTACCCTTGCCTGATGTGCCCCCTCTAGTCCTGGGCCTCAGAAGTGGGTTCTGCAGCTGTTTTCTTAAATATTCGAAGCAGTGGCCCCTTTGTGCCATTCGGGACTGACACGACACATCTGCATATTGGTGAATCTTGAAGCTGTTATGTGTGAGTAGAGCTTCAAACAGCCCCATGTATAGGTTGAAAAAGACATGAGACAGTATGGATCCAGAGGTGAGAAAAGCCCTGTGAACAAACTGGTGTTTTCTGGGATGGTTGGAATAGAACCAGTAAAAGGGCATTGTTTGTGAATTCCATTCAAGACTACAGGGTGCCTATGATAGTGGGATGGTCAACTGTGTCAAAGGCAGCTGAGAGGTCCAGCAATATCAGGAGGCAGGGGTCATCTTCATCTGTGGTCAAGAGGACATTGTCTACGAAGTGTATGATTGCGGATCTAACGACAGACTGGTTATTTACTACCTGGCACATTTTCTCTCGCAACTGATCCACCTGTATCAGAGAACAACATTGAATGCCCGTTTTGGGTCTCCATAAAAAGGGTCAGCTGGTCATGCTGTATATTGACAGACCCCCAAATGCTAACACTTGTCCGCCTACGGGCAAAACAATGTGGCAGACCTGGAAACAGATTCATAAGTTATTAATAATGAATGGACAGTTGCATCAGGATGGGCAACTGCGGTCCAATTTGGGCATTCAGGTTTGGACAGTAAATGGCCGATATAGGACCGTGCCAGACTTTGGATGATAGGAGACCTCTGTGGAGAAGATGGGTTCCCCATATCCTTTGAGGTTTCAACACTGGTGTTACTATCAACTGGGACACTGCCTGAAATGCACTCTCAGATTCGTCCCTATGCTGCTTCCTGGCACACCCATTCAGTAATACCTCCAAATATGGGGAACTGTCTGGGATATCTAACATGTTTCTGATCCTCATTGATGCGCTATACTCAGCTACAGTGCATTGAGAGACTAAAGTATTCTGGCAGACTGCACTTGCAATATGGTGCACAGTCAGAAATTATGGTCTACCACGATTGCACCCTAGGAGAGGCCAGATAAACATTTAGGTACCTTAAGGTCTCCTATAACTGGAACTGTTCCCCATGGAAATTGAAAAAGCTAGATTGGCATCAGACGACCTTTGCTGGCACTCTGTAAACCAAAAATGTTACATCTTACAAATTCTTTGATCCTGCTCGCACCTACATACATACTTGAGAGATCTTTGGCATAACTTACATGACACTGGCTTCTGCCATTTTGTGGAATCGCCCAAATTGGCTATCTTACACGTTATGTCAGATGCTGACGATGCCCCATTGGAGGAGGTGAATAACGACAGCCCTAATGGTGGTTAATATATGTATTATCTGACACTGGAGAGTCTCCATTATATCCTTGCACATTGAATGGACTGCTGAACTCCTTAGGCTAGCCACATGTCAAAGGTATATTTACAACCTTCAGGATTGCCTTACCCTAATTGAGCAGATTGATGGCCCCGTTCTTCATCTCACTCACCCTCGGGCCACAAACTCATAAATGTGGTTCGGGGCCTTTTGATGGTGCCTCACGGGCACACTAGCTGGGGACTGCAGGCTGATGGCCTTGGCTCCCTCCATCAAATAAGGTGATAGTACCGGCTAACTGCTGCCTTATGCCCCTCCCGGATACCCTATTTGATGGCACTGCTATATTCAGCTCCTTTGGGGTAGGCATCAGTGAACAGAGTTACCATCTCTAGATGTTGTGATCACAATGCGCTGGGCTATACTGCTATGCGGAGGTGACAATTTAGGAGGGGACTCAGGCTACATTCATTTTAATTTCAATTTGTCCTTTTAAGAAAATAGGTATAGATGTACAATGTTGGGAGAAGATGATTTACTACTTACTGGTTATTCTTTAAAGCCTGCAGTTATACTCTGGTGTTTTGTTTCACAGTAAATGATATTATGTACATTGAGATGTTTTCCTGCCTGCTCTAGCTAGTTTTTTTCTGCACTGGAAAATAATAAAGAAAAGCTAAGCAAAATATTGACAAATGGGTTGTAGTTCAGGAGGTACTTAGCCTTGATGTGGTCCTGGAGTTGAGCACAGACTTCTTTTTCAATGATCTTGCTGATAAATGGTAGGTAATTAATGAGCCAATAATTGGTAAGGTCATTAGGGTGTAGTGTAGGTTTCTTTAGGAGTGGGAGGATCTGGCCTGTCTTGAAAGGTTCTGCGAAGATGCCTTGAGTGAGGGAGGCATTGACAATGGTAAGTAGGAGTAAGAGAGCGTCTCCAGCGAGAGAGTAGATGAAGAATGATGGTAAGAAATCACGTTCATGAGAAGCGCCTTTCAGGGAATTGAGTACGTCAGAGAGATTTGGGAGAGGTAGGGTTCAGAAGGCTATTATGGTGGGATTCTATGGGAAGGCGTGGATCTAAGAATTGAACTAGGCCGGTGTTGTCAATGTGGTATTGTATCTTCTGTATTTTTTAACAAAAAGATAGGTAGATTGCTTTGCACTTTTCTGTGCAGTGAGTAATAGATGAGTTGGGCATGGGGTTGATTCAGTGCTTGATTGTCTTGAACAGCATTCTGCTTCTGTTGGTGGCTTCATTGATAGCATTGGTTTACTACTTTGCTCTGACTGATTTCATGAGCTGTCTGCGTGTTGAGCTGAGGGCTTTTAGTGTCAAGTGGTCCTCGGAAGTGACGGGATTTCCACACTTAGCTCCAGTATGGTTCAACATACACCAATATTCTGAGCATTAAAACCATAGTTGAAAATGTGAGACACCATAAAATTGACAAACGTTGGCAAAGATGATAGGTCTCAACATTAAAAGGACAAGCTATTGTGACAATGCTTTTTTAAGATGCATGAACATGTATGACCATCCTTCACAAAGATTTGATAAGAAGTTGGAAATCTACACATCATGCATTTACTCCTATAATTTGCGTAGATTTCAAATTAAAGCATATGGCAGTGTCTCAGCATACCTCCTAAACTACACACCTATCCTGAAGAACAGATAATCCACAAGAATAAGTATTAAAGAAATGTATTAAATGTGATTTATTATGTTTCTTTCCTCCACCTGGAAAACATTTTTCTCAATTGGAAGCACTCTCCTAACTTTTTACGGCATAGTTGAGATGTTTTTCCTATGTGGGATTAGTCCTATAAAATATTTGTGGATAACTGCAAAGCTCCAATTTAAGCACCAATTCTAAATTGAGAGCAGCAATATTCCGGGTGGATATGGCTTTGCCTGATTACAAGTGACCCCGTGCTTCTTCATCCACATTTTCCAGTTCCTCAAACACTGGGCCCAAGAGATCAGCCAGAAAAGTCTACCCGTAAAATGACATGCTGATTGGACATGGGCTGCAGGTGCCAATGCAGCCCAGTCTCTGTCTGACCCCTTCCTACTCAAGAGGGGGGCAAGAAATGCTCACACCTCCAAGCCCACAGCCTGCCCTTTCCTTTCCCTTAACCCTCTCTCACCATCCACCACCCTGTATATTCCAACTTGCATTTACTATCTTTTCAGAGCAGGTGGTACATGGAAGACTTAATCCTCAAAGTATAATTGATCCTGAAAAACACGTCTACATGTTTAGTACCCTACCAAGGTATTAACTTGTAATTTATTATATTATTTTATTTTTGCGATTTTATATAGCGCAGACATGGCCAAAGGCATCAGAGTGCTTTACAACAGTAGTGTTTTCTCACTTTGTGAAGCTTAATCATACTCAGGTGAGATGGTGCTAGCCTCCATTCTTTCACAAGTTTTCTGATAAGCTTTCTTTCTTTGCAAAGTTCTTTTTAGAACCAAGGACTAAAGGGGCTTGGGCTGATAATTTGCACTTCAGGGGTGCACATTTGTAGATAAGTGATCCTGGCTTCTGTGTCAAAGTTGGATGTGTTCCTGAACTATATTTTCTCTATCTTGGGTTGGCTGGATGTTTTGCTATATGAGCCGAATAGGGAGGACGGGATCAGCATGTGGTCAGGCCAGTCAACTGGAATGGGGCCATATGACAGTGGGTTGGGGGAATTGGAGATTATCAGATCTAGAATGGCACCTTTGTGGTATGTGGATTTATGGCAGTGTTGTTGGAGATCAGTGTCTTTGGTAAATGAGGTAAAAGTATCCACGTAGCTGTTACCCTCGTCTCCTAGTGGATGTTAAGTCTCCAAGGAAGACTGACTGGGTTGTCTGAGCTGATAAACTGAGAGGTGAAGAGACCCATTCATTGCTCGATGAAGGTGTTGTTTTGACCCAGTGGATTGCATATTACTGGCAGCATATTTCCACACTTAAATCATTAACAGTACCTTTCAATTAGTGATCAGGGCTTGAGAGAGAGAGAGAGAGAGAGAGAGAGAGAGAATAAGAGAGAAAGAGAGAGTGTGCATGCGTGTGTGAATGTATGGTGTCTGTGCATGTGTGTGTTATGCACTTAGTACAGCTACTCACAGTACACTCCCTTTCAGGGCACTGGCCATAAACCTAAAAAATTGAAAATAAAATATTCGTGCAGACTTTCCCTGTGTTAAGTACAACTTGTGGTCAGAAAATCCTGATATTTGTGAATAATTTGTAATTTCTGATTTCAAATGTAACTTTTAGCAGGATAAACGAGACACAAATGTTAAGTGAATTGCTTATTTATTGAGTATTTTGCTATGCCTGTGTGAAGTGTGCTTTTGGTTTTATATTTTTATGGGCATTGAAATGTGTGTATCACATAGTTGCCACTTGTGTGGCCTCACAGCACTGATACTTTGAAGGCTTTGCAAGCAGAGCTTGCGTAAGTAAGAGTTTTTTGATGGCCGAGTATGTCAACACGGGAAGCGTTTTCAGTGGATTACAAGGGCCACAGATGTGTTTAGATATGCTCTATTAGTGCGCAATAGGGTTCAAGAATAGACGAGCTGAGAGAGTTACCACGTGCTGTGTGTAGGGCCAGAGATGTGCTCCAATTGTGTGGTACAGGCCTTAGTGCTTCATGTATCCTGCCTCACTCACAAAAACATATATCGGGAGAGCGCATGAACCTGTAAACCTCATCGGTACATTCTGATTAGTTTTTGATAGGCGTGCACGTTAAATTGAATATGTTTTTCCTTGTTGTGAAATCCGAAAAAATACAGTCCCTGATATAGATTGCATAAGTACAGCAAATGTATTGTAATTATTAAATTTAAGGTATAATATATCATTTATAGTTGGGTATTCTGTTTTAAATTTTGTTATAGGCTAATCCAACCCCAAATGATATTTCATGTCGTTCTTCTAAGTTATGTAAAATACGGCTAAATAAACTGACTGAATGAAATACAGTTTATTAATGAGCATAACCAATTTACTTGATGAGGCAGAAGTGCCTGGCATTTTGGCTATGCTCCATTTCCCCTTAAGACCCTGAGACACAAATAAAGCTTCTTTATTTCTCTGAACAAGTGGCCTGATGTGTGACTAAGAGGTCTGAAAGCCATTGTTAACTTTCAACTTTTGCAACGCATGAAAGAGAAAGTAATCTTTCTGACAGAAGATTAAAAATACTAAACTTTGTTGGCAAGAACCTAAAACTTAACCCTTGATAGTCCAATAATAATCTGCGAAAAAAGACTCAATGAGTAATTTGCAAGCATTTCAAAGTCGGTATAAGTGAATACCTAAAAAAAAATTCACATAAACAAGGATGCAATACAGTGCGCGCAATGTAATTTGTTTTATTTATTTATTTACGTACTAAACTCTGTTCGGCCGTTGCCGGAGTTTACTACCCCACACCCTGTCCGTCCCCCACCCCGCCCCACCGCCCCGCAGCACTCCCTCGAGGAGCAACCACTGGATACAATTGCATTCTTCGAAAATTTTAATTTCCAAAACTGCAAGGTTTTGCCAGCTCGTATTGTCATGATGCTAGCAAGCTGCGTGATCCTATTATCAGGCAGGCAGTTAGGTACTGAGGGTGCAGCAGCCGCGGCCCGTGGAGGGAGTTCCGTGGGGCGGTAAGGAGGGGTGGGGGAGGGGCAGGGTGGGGGGTTCTAAAAAACGGAATATGGATAATTGCAGGTAAGTAAACAATTAAATAAATAAAACGAATTTCGTAGCGTGCGCTGCATCGCATTTTGCGATGCAGCCCGCGACGCCCTCTTGGAATCCAGCGCTCTAGTTGCACAGGCTATATAAAGAGAA
Organism: Triturus cristatus; assembly: GCF_964204655.1. Lineage (NCBI taxonomy): Eukaryota > Metazoa > Chordata > Amphibia > Caudata > Salamandridae > Triturus > Triturus cristatus. Next base: position 659,930,571 of record NC_140585.1, on the reverse strand, counting down.
GCTTGGTGCGACCATGCTGAAGGTGCGCCTAAGGCCAGCCCGTCTGCGTACGTCCTCGCCTATATGGTGCCAGGGGCCAGAAACCCTGCTGCTTGCAGCCCAGGTCCGGTACAATTTTCCACTAAGGAGTTACGTGCGCTAAACCGTGAGTGCATATCCATCTGTCTGCATTCTGTTCAGGCTCAGCTCGGTCAAAATTCTTGCAAGACATGCCCCTTTATGTTACGCCTGAATCTGCTTAACTCCTCTGACAGTCCTAAGAAGGACCAATTCTTCCTTTGAGTTGTCGCTCACTCCCCAAACACAGATTTGAAATTGCCGACATGATTGAGGAGAGACAGATGATAACCCTTTTCCTGGTAGAAACCTGGCTTCATGCGCAGGCTGCTCCAGACATTTTAGATGCTGTACCCAAAGACTATGCAATTACCAGACTGGATAGACCTTAGGGGAGGGGAAGCAGGTTGGCGGTGATATGCAAGTAACAGCCACGATGTAGCTTGTCCAAAATCCACCTCAGTGGGCCCGAAGCAGCCTCCTTTACTTTAACAATTTCAGGCCGGTGCACTCCTAATGGCCTGTTGATATACAGGCCGCCAGGAGTAGCTGCCACATTCATTTCGGCACTACTAGATATGATTCCGGCGTATACCATTTAACGCTAAATTCATAATCTTGGGGGATCTCAACCTACACTTTGAGGATCCTACCTCACGTAATATTATTGATTTAATGGAGGATCTAAAGTCGCTTCAGCTCTCGCAGCTGGTGCAGAAACCCACTCACAGCCGAGGGCACATCCTGGACCCCATTTTTTCAAACCCAAAGTGGGTGAAAGTCGACACCCCAATCCCTATGGCCTGGTCCGATCATCATGCTATTCTCTTCCAGATTCTGGATACCCTCTATCCTCCTAAACCCACCCAGATCCCCCACGTCAAAACTCGGAATTGGACTAGGATCAGTCAGGAGATGCTTACCTCAACCCTGAATCATAGTTCTCCCTGCTTAGAAAGCTGCCCGCAGGCCACCTACTTACAAGTCTCAACATGGTTAGAGTGAGCCCTTGATAGGATAGCACTGTGCAAAACACTTAATTCTGCAAGGTCCAGACCCTCAGCAAAATAGTTCACAGAGGACCTCGCACGAGCTAAAAAACTGTGCAAACGTTTAGAACGTAAGTGGTACAAGTACTATTTTCCCCAAGACAAAGAGTCTTACTTACGCCTGCTAAAAGAATACCATAAAAAGATCAGGGTGACGCAGACGGAATTTTATACTCAACAGATCAATGAGGCTAAGAACGCCCCACAGGAGATTTTCAAAATTGTAAAATCCTTTACCTCACTGGATACTGTATCTGCAGGCATGGACCCTAGTAGGAACAGCTGCAATAAGATTGCCCATTTCTTTTCGGTTAAAATCTCGGCGATATATGCCTCCTTTCCGGTGTTAACAACACTGATTTCCCCCCCATGGGGTATTCTTAACCTCTCCCTGAGGGTGCTTTCAAGATTAAGGGCATCACAGTGGAAAATCTGGACGCACTAGTAGTTAAAATCAAATCTGGCTCTCCACTAGACCTGGCGCCCCCAAATATTTGGAAACTGGGACTGCCCGCACTGGCTCCCAGGCTATGTGCAGTGCTCAACATGTCGTTTGAGTCCAGTCTACTTCCGGCTGAGTGGAAACATGCCATGGTGATCCCGCTCCTAAAGAAACCGTCTCTCGATCCCTCTAAACCAGAGAATTTCCACCCCATTTCCCTCCTCCCTTTTGTGGCGAAACTGGCTGCAAGGTATATCAACTCACAACTGGCAGAGTTCATTGCAGAGAAGAACATTCTACATCAGACACAGTCAGGTTTCAGGCCACAGTATAGTACAGAAATGGCCCTGCTTTTGGCTACAGAGACACTACGTAGGGTGGCTGATGAAGGGAAATTGGGGGCGCTCATCATGTTAGATCTCAGCACAGCTTTCGATACAGTTTAACATAATGTGTTACTGGATCGACTGTGGACACAGGGTATTCGGGGTAGAGCCTCTGATTGGATCGCGGATTTCAGTCATAAGCGCTCGTTTCAGGTCATCCAGAAGCCACATACCTCAGACATCATCCCGCTAAAGAGGGGAGTACCGCAGGGGTCGGCGCTTAGCCCTACACTGTTTAATCTTTACATGTGCCCACTGGCCGATGTGATCCAGAGCCATGGGATGAAGATGGTGTCATATGACACTCAGCTACTGATTATCCTAGCTAATGATGATGCGAGGGCCGCAACCAATTTCAAACTATGTCTCGCTGTCCTTGCGACATGGATGCAAATCAGCTATCAGAAGTTGGATGCAGAGAAAACTGAAGTGCTGGTGGTGGGGGAAACAGCCCTCCATCTGGTCTTCGGTATGGTGGCCAGTCGATTTGGGCCCTACCCCGAGCCCAAAACCCAAAGTGAAAAACCTGGGTTTCATTTTCGACGAACAGCTATCTTTTGACAGTCAGATTAGGGCCACAGTGGGCCTATGCTTCGTGGTGCTGAAACTGATAAAGAAACTCCTGAGGCAAATACCAGCTGCTGCACAAAAAACTGTAGTGCAGGCCTTGCTAATATCACAGCTGGACTAATGCAATGTGCTCTATCTGGGTACATCTATAGTCAGGCTAGCGATGCTGCAAAGAGTACAAAACACTGCTGCACGGATGCTTCTGAGACAACCTAAATGGTCTTCTATTAGCCAGGGTTTGGCCGAACTCCATTGGCTACTAGTGAAACACAGAATCACCAATAAAGCCCTGTGTTTCATGGACAGGATAATGCATCGGAGGGGTCCCAGCTACCTCTTTCCCTTGATCAAGACTCATACTCCCTCCAGAACACTAAGATCTGGAGAAGCAGTGCCAGCAGTGATCCCCAAAGTTCATCGTGTAAGACTGAGTGGATTCTCTTTTGGGCTGCGTGCAGCCATGCTCTGGAACTCTATGCCAATTAACCTGAAGACCTGGCTTTTTAGACAGAACTAGCAGTTGTCGGCACCGGACTCATCACGGCCTGATTTATGCTTAGCGCGGGGACACTCCTTTGGAGTAACCAGGCGCTTTATAAATCCAAAATTCATTTATTCATTAGGTGATCCTTTCATTCATCAGGTGATCCTTAAAATGAAACCCTAATTACTATCTAAGTTATGAATTGTAGAAACACACTCATTTGCACACCATGCACGTGTCTGCACACACACACAAAGGCACATCTGTATATTATGGGACATATTCATTTGAGGTCATCTGCATCACATTTGCACCATGTACAGTGGTACAAGCCTCTGAGTCAGAATTATGAAGCCACGCAAAGCTACTTTGCATGGCTTTGAATTGCTTATAAATCTGGAGAAAGGCAACACGGTGGAAATCGCTGTGTTGCCTTTCTCTGTAGAAGGGAGGCATATCATGGTTGTTGCAGTGGATGTTCCAAGCAACTCCCATGGTGTCTGACACATTCCCAGCTTTACAAGGACTTGTAAATCTGGGAATGCACCAACATCTTACGCTTCCCCGGGTGAGAACTAACGATGAGCCATATCTTTATTTCTCCTAATTGTTTCCTCTTTCTAGGTGTGCTGCATTCTGCAGCGCACATAGGAAGAGGAAAAGGTCTCTCAAGAATGCTTTGTGCAGGAAGATGCCTCTCCTGGCACTAAAGAATCCAGCATTCAACTGCAAGGCAGCCTGTGTTGGTGCTAGGCTGCCAAAATAGCACCAGCCAAGGGGAAAGGACAGGAATGTGTAGCATTGGAGAAATACAGCGGATTCCTGCATTTTCCCAGTGATGCAGGGCAAAACAGCAAGGTGACTTGCTGCGCTGCCCAGCACCTCTATTTTCATATATATATGCCCCTATGTGTGTAGGGGTTTTCTTGCACAAAATGATGGTATAAAACCCCTATGCCACAGAGAGCCACATATATGTAAACGATTTCTCAGGCTCCTGTGCAATATGGGTTTTGACATCATAATGAGAGACCCAAACCACCTTGCACTGATTTACAATTCTCCATTGTTTAATCAACAATCTGTTCATGACAGTTTAACAAAACTTCAACATTCTGATTTCAATCAGTGCCCATTGTTTTTTTTAACACAACATGTTTTGCATTTTGTTCATTTTGAATCTTTTAATTAACATTGAGTGCATTCAAGCTGTGGTTATAGGTGAAGATTATAAATACAATGAACATTTTGGCTAGTGGGTGATCAAGATTAGGTGACCAACAAAGATATGGCAATAGCATATAACACCACATTACATTATCTTTCTTAATCAGACTCAGGCATTCATATCAACTGGGATCAATATAAATGTATGTTGTTGTGTAAAGAATTAACAACTTGAGTATTGAACTAGGGAAGGGTCCTATAGCCCATGTTGAGCCAAAAGGGTTGCTAATAATATCACTGTGGGAAGAAATCAGTGCCCATTGTTAGCTACACCTTGAGCTTCAACAATCTATATCTTTTACAGCCAAAATAAATTTTGGCAAGGCAAAGCTTGTTTCTTCGAAAATTCCACTTTATAAACCACCTCATTAAATATTTTCAGTATATTTAATGAATATTTCCTTGATTTATAGACACACCTTTTTCAAGGTTGCTACCTTTAACCAAATAAACATGTAATGTAGATTAATACATAAACTGTAAAGTGCAAAATGGTCCTGTATTGCCACCTCAGGGCCTTCAGCTGTGCAGTAATCTCTCTTCTAGGTAGAGAGATAGATGGATAGATAGATAGATAGATAGATAGATAGATAGATAGATAGATAGATAGATAGATAGATAGATAGATAGATAGATAGATAGATAGATAGATAGATAGATAGATAGATAGATAGATAGATAGATAGATAGATAGATAGATAGATAGATAGATACACAAATGTATATATACATATATATATTCACTTAAAAAACCATAGGCTTCACACATGTTATAGTTAGCTGGGCATTTCCCTCGTAAAAAACCAATGAAATTCCCCCGTTATAGTTAGTGCAGGCAACTATAACTCACGCGACCGCATTCCGCTGCTGATGACGTCAGATATTACATCACTGTATTTAGACACTTATTTACCCATGTCTTCTTCCATTCATCTTTAGCTATACATATATTACATTTTTTTTTTCAGAAAGACACATATGTCATCAGTGATGTAATATCTGACGTCATCAGCAGCGGATTGCGGTCGCGTGAGTTATAGTTGCCTGCACTAACTGTAACGGGGGAATTTCATTGGTTTTTTACGAGGGAAATGCCCAGCTAACTATAACATGTGTGAAACCTATGGTTTTTTAAGTGAATTTGCAAGGTTTTTTAAATGCTAATTCCTAACTATAACGTGTGTGAAACCTATGGTTTTTTCAGTGAATTTGTACGGTTTTTTAAATGCTAAGTTATGTATTTATTAATATATATTTTTTTAAAAACTTTTTCACCGTGCACGCACCGTGCGCGCACGGTGGGCACGCGGTGCGCTTCACGCACTGCGCGCCCACTTTACGTAGTTCGTGCCGTGCACGCACGGTGGGCACGACACTCTATCACACTTTACTGTGATTTTTTTTTCTTTTTTTTCTTAGTTTTTTTTCGGGTGCGCGCTGGGTGCGCGCACTCGGCGATATTTTTTAAAAAAATATAATTCTTTTTTTTTGCCCTACAAGGTCCTACTGTGACCCCCTGACAATGCCTAGTGGGTCAATATCTCCCCACTCTGCCCCCTTTACACGTTCTCCCCCTTTGTTTTTTACTGCCTCAGACTGCGAGAGACAAAATGGCGGCCGCCGCTTCCTGATTTCCACCGATTCGAATGTTTACTGACATCTAACAACCAATCAGAAGTGCGCTCGCGCACGGCAGGGTGCGCGCACAGGGCTTGCTCACTGGCGACCGCCAGTAGATTATATATATATATATATATATATATATATATATATATATATATATATACATATATATATATATATATATATAATCTAGTAGATAGTTATAGTTAGGACCTATTTTCTATAGGAAATCCGCAACATTCTATTCCCAATAAGTCAAACTTCTGACCAGCTCCGCTCCGCTCCTACCCTGAAAAGGTTTGTGGTGATTCGTCAAGCGGGGATCTGTTGTCGCAAGTAAAGCCCGAACCGCTGAACGGAATTACACCAAATTTGGCAAAGAGGTAGTCCTCAGTTCAGACTCATGCCTTTTGCATAAATGGTGTGAATCCGTTCAGTAGTTCCTGAGAAAATTAGAGTTAAATGTACATATATATCTATGGCCGGGGAGGAGCCGCGGACCCTACTACCCACACCATAAGCGCACCCTCCTGATCGCACACTGAATGCTAATTGGCAGTTGAGTGTCTGTCTACATTCGAAACCAGGAACTGTTGGCGGCCATTTTCTGCCTCGGTAGAAGCGAGGCGGAAGAAGCAAGGGGAATAAGTGTGTAAAACATATAAAGGGGGAAGAGTGGAAATACTCTGACCCTCTAGAGGTGCTTAGGGCCCCCTTTTAAAAAAAAAACGGCGAAATGCGCGCATCCTATCGCGTTGGGGGCACGGATTCTCTCGCGTTGGGTGCGCGGATACAAGGGAAATTTTTTTTTTTTTAAATTGAAATTGTTGGGAGATAAAGATCAAGCTTAAGTGTTTTGTTCTTGAGTGGCTCTAAAAAGAGCCGTTGTGTTCATTGAAAGTTTTTGGTACTTATAAGTAAGTACCTACACAGAGTCTAAAGTTGTTGAGGAAGACGCTGTTTCCTTCATCAGTAAAGTGTACTCCATCTCTCCTATACATCTCTTGCATATGAAAGCGCAGATTGTTATTGTAAATGGACCCCATTCTATAGTCTCGGAGAAAAGCAGAAACAGATATATTCACATGTTTCCTAGCTTTCTAAATCTGTGGACAAAAATGATCGGACCAGTTCCATTTCTGCCTTTGGCATATGTTAGAATACACAAAGGTAGTTTTGGGGAAAAGTGAAATCAGTTCTGCAAAGGTGTCCTTCATAAGCATTTCCAGACCTACCCCAGTCAAAGTGCCTAGGTCATTGCCACCACAGTGCACTATTATGAGGTCAGGGTGTTGGATTTGCATGAAGGATTTCACCAATGGCATCAATTGGTGCCACTTTAACCCTCTCTGTCCTTTCCATTTAATGTCTACATTTGACAAACCTAGGTCTTTGTGAATGCCTTTGTTTTCTGCATACCTTTGGCTCCAGAAAATATAGCTGTGTCCCACAATCCACACTCTAAGCATCTTGAAAGGAGGTCTGGATGCACTCAGATGGTCTCTGTAAATGAAATGGCAGTTTGGAAAGTAAGATGTTTCTAAAATGGTGGCTAAGATGCAATTTTGAAAAAAGACAAGAAATCATTGGTTGTTTGACAACCTTGTACACTGAAAGGTAGGGTGTATATTTCTGTTTTTTAAACGCATGATTCTTATTGGTTAACAAAAACTGATTGTAAGGAACATAATATATATGATAAGCTGATATGTTGAAAAGTCAAGCACACTTGCTGTCTTGATTAGCAACATTGTGTGCTGAACTTGTGACCTGTGTGCTCAGTACAGTGTTCCATGACCTGTTTCTATGGTAACGGGCAGAAGGCAGATTGGGGGAAGGGTTCAAATTTATGTCATTTGGAAAGGGTTGAAATGTTTAACCAATAGAAATGTGTGTTTGCTTTTGAATTTATGTGGGAAGGAATGTGATTTGATGTTTACATGTATATGTGTGGAAAATGAGAGGGATACTTTGCCATTCTTTGGTTCTGCTGACACGTGCACAGTGCAGAGATTCTATATAAGAAAATCTGGTGTGTGACTGATATCTGGTGTGTGACTGATATACTTCTTAATCAGTCAGTCAGTCAGTCATAAAGTCTTTATTCGGTTTAGTGCAAACCATAAAAGCATACTACAATAAATACATGTTAAAAACAGAGATTTCATTATTAATAAATTACCAACATTAAAAAAGGGTACAGTTCATTTCCTCAAGGTACGAATTACCACAGTTAAAAAACTTGCAATGTTAAAAGTTTCCCAGACATTATTTAAAAGCTGTAAATACAAAAAAGCAGGTCTCACTTGAACAAAGCCTTTATCTTTTAAAATTGGGATTAAAAAACGTTTCCTGGTGTCAATAAAGTGCTCACAGAAGAAAAAAAGGTGTATAATGTCCTGGGGGGAAAAGTTATCACAGGAGCAAGGGCCAGGGTCCAATGCCCTTTTCCAGTCTTTCTTAGCTCCGATCAGTGAGTATAGTTGGTTCAATCTAAATCTGGTTAAAAGAAAACGATGATTTGGGTTTGTTACATATTCAAGATAGGGTTCCATAAGTGGTGTTGTTTTACAGAGCTGGTGGCTCCTAACGGAACCCTTGACCAACTCCTTCTCTTCCCTTGCCAAAGTGGATATGCAACTATAACTTTCTTTGCACCAGATGATGTCGCCTTTTACCAAGGTCTCGGGAGAAAAATACAACTCTAGTCTCCCGAGTTTTTTAGCCAGGGTCCAAATGTATTTCAACCATGGTATATGCAAACCATGATCGAGCGAGAGACAATCTCTCAAAATGGTGTGGTTCAAGTGTAAATCCAGGTTAAGCCAGATGCTAATCCATTTCAGCATCGGGGCCAGGGCAATGCTGTCTTCAAGATAACCAATGCCTAGCTCCTGATGGACAATATAATTAGCAGTACAGATCGGTACTGAGAGGAGATTTTTTAGAAATCTGTCCTCAACAGTCTGAATGCTCTTAGCGTTGTTAATGCCCCAGACCTCAGCTCCGTACAAGGCTATAGAGAGACACTTAGCCTTGTACACCTGAATAAGAGCCTTCAATGGTCTGGCTCCCAGTTTTCTCGCAAAACCCAGGACTCCTACTGTAGCTCTTGAAAACACAATCTTTTTTGCCTGTATTTGGGTTACCCCAGAATCTCGATCATCAAAGAGGACACCCAAATAAGGAAAAGAAGAGACCCTCGATAATTGATGACCCCCACATAAAAAGGTTTTAGATTTGGCAGATTTAGGGCCAATGACCATGACGTGAGATTTAACAAAATTAACAGATAGGTCCAAATCCTTCATAAAATCAGCGAAGGAATTTAACAGTCGCTGAAGGCCCACTCCCGTTCTGGCAATTAATGCAGCATCGTCAGCATATAAAAGGGCAGGGACCGAATATTTCCCTGCTCGGGGGATATCTTTACATGAGGCGACAAGGGTGTTGTCCAAATCATTTATATATAAAGTAAAAAGGAGAGGTGCCAAAATGCACCCCTGCCTGACCCCATAGGAAATGGGTATATCTTTGGTACAATTTCCCTTTTGATCATAACGAACTGTGGCTATTAGCTCTTTATGTAGGTCCGCCAAAAAATGAACAATCTCTTTATCAACACCAAGTTCTAGGAGCATAGGCCATAGTTTTGATCTATTTACACGGTCAAAGGCCGAGGATAAATCCATAAAGGCAACCAACAGGGTTCCTTTTTTGGCCACCGTGTATTTACCAATTAAGAGTTGTAGGTTTAAACATTGGTCTATGGTACCCATCCCTTTCCTAAAACCATACTGGACCATAGAGAGTTTTCCAGATTCCTCTAGCCAACCGTTTAGTTGGGCAAGAACAACCCTCCCCAGGACTTTCACTGAGGAGTCTATGAGAGAAATTGGTCGATAACAGCTCGGGTCGCCTCTGTCCCCTTTTTTAAAAATAGGGACGATGACTGATTTTGCCCATGTTGATGGGAGGCCCTTTTGGCAAGCATTTATAAAAACATTAAAAAGAATTTTAGACCAAAGTTTAATATCTGATTTGAAAAGGTCAGCCGGGACTCCATCGGGTCCCGGCGCCTTATTACTTGTCATCTGTAAAATAGCATTTGTCACCTCTGATTCTGTGAAGGTCAACGTATAATTGTCAAGGTTAAATGAGGGCCCCGCCCTTAAACCATCTCCATCATACACCTGTTTAAAATGAGCATACCAAACATCCTCTTGGATGCCGCATTCAAGCTCGGTGTGACTTTTACCATTAAAAAAAGGTTTATTTACAATGGACCAAAATTTCGCACTATTATTAATGACATCAGTAGACAGGAGATCATTCCATGCATTTTCCCTAATTTCGGTTTTACGTTTCTTCTGAGCCATTTTGTAGGCCTTCCTGCAAATGGCAATTTCCGCTCTGTCAGGTGGAACCGCTTTAAGAGCTAACATGAGCTTCCGTTGGGAGGATGAGCAGCTGTGATCAAACCATTTCTCCCCAACTTTGGGTTTATCCTTGCATACTTTTTTGAGATCACTGTTCACCTGACAGCAGATTTTCTCATAAGCTGTCAAGACCGTGTCACTACAAATCCCGTCCTGTGAACATAGAAGTATTTCATCCCCGACCGTCTCCCACAAATTTTTGGTAAAGTCCTCTGGGACCAACTGGCACCATTTCAGGCATCGCATTTGGTCTGTTGGCCTTATGTCCAGTATACTGACAATAGGTTTATCCGCTATTCCTTTTTTAAGATCATCAGTAAGAATTAACTGGACGGGATTGTGGTCACTAAAAGTAGACCAATTAACCTTATACTGACTTACATTACCAGCTAAGTTGGATGTAACAAAAATGTAGTCAATAGTGGATCCTATTCCACTTCCTTTAAAGGTCGGGGTTTCATTTATGTCATTTACGGGATAAACCAAATGATTCCCCACTAGAAGCTCATCTAAAAAAGTCCCCTGTGGTGTGTGTTCAAAGTGTAAATTACCTTGATCTTGTGGACCTAAACTGTCCCATATAAAACAATTTTTAAAACATGGATGAACATTAAAATCACCAAGCACAATAACCGAATATGGATTTTTACAAAGTTCATTATACATTTGTAAAAAATCAAATAGACTGCGTAAATGTTCATTAGGCATATTCTGAATAAATGAATTATAAAAATTTACTATAAGCCAGATCCCATTTGAATTAGAATGAATTTCAACTGCTAAACAGTAAGGCGAACCCGTTTCCACTATACTGTATTTGCCATCAATGGTTAGTGCAATAAGGGTCAAAAGACCACCTTTAGCCCTTCCCCTATTGGAGGCCACTGCTGGTGACCAAAAAGCACAAAATCCGTCCAGTATAAAGGTATTTTCAGTGTCCCAAGTTTCTTGTAAGCCGATGATTTCATGGCCTAATAGAGTGTCCCTCCAGATAGGGTCGTGGATTTTATTATTTAGTCCAGCTATATTCCAACTAAGGACACTTGTGCCAAGAGGCATTTGAGAAGCACTGACAGTCGCATCCACTCTATCATCATTAACATTCCCCAATGCGGACGTATCATTTTGTGTGGTCTCTCCACATGTGGCTGGTACAGAATCACCTGATGCCATAACCTCTCCCTCCACAACGGATGAATTTTCCAAGCTAAGACTTAAAGTGCCTCCATCAGGGTACAGTCAATCATTAGAGTCTAAATTACTCAGGGCCTGAAAGCGATTTGAGATGGCAAAACCTTGAAAAAACTGGCTTTCAGGATGACTTGCTCTAAACTCCCAAGGAGCATTGTGGGGTAAATTTTTCTGTTCTTTATAGAAATAACCCAGTGAATTCAGGGTAATACCCTCGCCAGTGTGAGGGAGCAGGGTGGCTTTTGATAAGATGTTATGCACTATATGGGGATTACTAAAGTTTATTATTACACAATCCCCCTTTACAGTCTTGCGTGATCGGCCAACCCAGGAAACTCTTCTCGCGGTTAAAATCAGATGAGATAGATGTGCTGGAAAACCATAATTCTTATTTAGCCACGAGACTGATTTATTTTTGAGAGATTCATGGGTTTCAAAGGAAGACTTCTGGGTGACGTCCTTCAATTGGGGAACATTTTTTAGCACAATAACAAAAGGGGCGCAGTCAGGGGGAAGATCTGGTTTTGCACCTCCCAAATAGGTACTTGCTATTGCATTATTATCGCTTAAGCAGCTGCCAGAAGGTAAAGTGTTCTTCTCATTTACTGGTGGAACAGCTACCAAAGGGGCTGTGCTGTTTAGAGTATCCTTTGGGGACCTCGTAATATCAACAGGGACTGATAGGCCCTCTGCGACTTTAGTCGGATTCTCAGAGGAAATGGTCTTGTTTGCCAAAAGATTACGTAGGCCTTCAATCTCAACAGATAGTTCGCCAATTTTGGTAACTAGAGGTTCAACAATTTTCAAGATTTTAGACTCTACGAGGCCTAACAAGGAATCAAGTTGATCGGGATCTAGCTTGGCCATAAGATGGTTAGTGGTGACTGGTTCCTTAAAGGCCTGAATTATTGGGACAGGACCCGTCTTTTTATGATTACTTCGTGTGGAACCCTGTTTAAGATGGGTCCGTTTACGGGATCTTAACGCTCTCTGGGATGGCCGGTCCGGAGAGTCTTCTACAATCTCATTAACGTCAGTTGCTACATCTCTATTCACTTCATGTGGTTCCTGTTCGCTAGGGAGGTGATCATCCAAGTGTGCTAAATCATTCTTTTCATTTACACAGTTTGTAGCGTGGGATGAGGTAGAGAGTGCAATATCTGCATCATTTAACAAGGGACCAGTAATCAATGAGTTTGAACCCTGACCCAGTGATTTACGTCTATCGCTGTTGATTTTAGTGACGACTTTAACTAGGTAGTTATCCAGCGTTGAAATAGTCGCTAATTTACCTCCTGCACTCGCTTTAGCCATATTTTGTTATTACCCTGGGAGGGCCTAAAACATATATTAAACTATCACAGATGTGGCAGCGCCAACATATATAATAATGCCTAATGAGACTTATTAAACAAACATTAAAAATCAATCCTATAAAGTCTTACAGTTTAGTGGGGGGGCCCGTCCCGGCCTCACTCGGTCCTCTGAGGGCCACAGAGGGCCCGCCCTTTGCCCGGGCTTAGCCCGGCGTCCGCCCGCGCGCGTCCCGCGACGCGGAGGAAGCAACAGAGTTTTAAGCGCCTCCGGGCGCGTGCTTAGCGTCACCAGCCGCTGGGGCACCTGGGAGCGGTAGTTCCCCGCTGTGGGGCCGCGCTGTAAAGTGGCGTCGAAAGGAGCCCAGGCGAACAGCTAAGAGGCTGCAGGTAAGGTGGAAAGGGCACCAACTGCTCCGCGACGTTCCCTCGCGTCAATGACTGGCTTCCCCCTTCTTAATCTACAAAACAACTTGAAAGGTGAGTTATTTAATTGTGAGGGGATGTATGTAGACTATTTTGATTTTAATCAGACTAATGTATTTCTCCTGCTAAATGGGTAGAGAGTACTTTTTTCTCTACAATCTTATTGACAGTGTGTGTGCATATAGAAACCATTCTGTGATAAGCATTTGTGTTTTTCATGTGTTTGTAGACAGATAACTGTGCTGTTTTTATATTTTGGTAGAATTAGAAACCAGTCATTGTTTATGAATTTGTGAAATGAGTTATGTTTCTACACTAAAATGTAGTACTCCTTCTAGATGAAGAAATGTGTTTTGGTATAGTGCAAGGGATAGTGTTATTTGTCCAGAATCACACAGTGAGTCTGTGTGCATTTGGGAACCACTGTGAGAGAAGCATTTGGTAACATTGTGTATTTGCTGACAGAAAACTGTTTTAAAACCTGTCATGTTGTCAAGTTTTAGTAGCATTAGAAGCCAGTCTTTGCTTATGCATTGATAAAATGAGTCATGCTTGGAGCACTAGGTGGCGCCGGACCATCATGGCCGCTTAGCGGTGAGGCTCCGGGCGCCCGGCCCCGATACTCCGTGCCTGATCCGCCCGAGCTGCCCTGGCCGATTTCTAGTGGGCGCAGTGGGGCACGGATCAGACCCGCGTCCCAGGGTCTGAATTTGGAGTGATCCGGTCATCCCCGGGCGCCGCCAGAAGACTTAGAGGAGGGCCCGGGGTGAAGACGCAGAGAACCCAGATCGGAGACCCGGGAGGGCAGCTACTTGAGCCCGCGGCGCCCACGAGGTGTTTAGGCCCGGGGATGCCGGCGGCTGGAGAGAGGCGTTCGCGGCTGCAGTTGCGGGGGCTTTCCCCCCCACGAGGCGAGAGATACCCCTGCTGGAGGTGCCCAGCGGAGCTTGTGGGGGTGTGGAGCTGGTCCCGGGGGGCAGCTTGGTGTTGGAAGGTGGCTGGTGAGTGCGACGCTGCAGAGGTGCATAGCGGAGCCATCTGAGCTGTGCGGGGGGGTCTGGAGGTGGCCCTGGGGAGGGACCGGCGTTCCTTCTCCCCCCCTGCTGGTGCTGCTTCTTCTGGAGGTGCTTGTCCCGGCCTGCGGGGGGCCGTTGAGCGGTGCGGGGCTGTCTCCGGTGATCGGGCCACGGGCCGGCGGTCAGGGTGTCCGACTCCCTCTCCCTTCCTCCGCCTACATCCCGGGGGCCACCCTGCAACGCGTGGACACCCGTGTGGGGTGATGGGGCACTGAGACTCCACTGAGGACAGCGGCAATGTGGCACTAGCTGCGGGCTGCGGCGGGTGGCGGCGTACCACCCTTGGTTCCGACAGGCCGCGGATCGGTGGCGGTCCCTGGGGGCTGATCGGCTGCCGTATCGGGCAGCGCCAGGAGGTGCTTTACAGGGCTCGTGACGACTGGCCACCCAGGCGAGTGGACCCGACCGTGCACTCTCCCTCCTGCCTTCCGCTTCCCCGGCTCTGGTGGGGTCGCCGGGGGTCTCTAGCGTGGCTCATTGGCTGGCACGACCGTCCCCCATTGTCCGAAGCGGGGCCATCATGGGCAAGGACAGGACCTCCAAACCGACGCCTGCGGCCACCCAAACCAAGATTGATCGATTAACGACCTCTGAAAAAGGGACGGGCCCGACCGGGGAGGCGGCATCGGCCCCTACTGCGGATCTGGCTGCCATCTTGCAGGCCATCAATGCGTCCCGCTCCTCCCTGGAGGGTATGGTAGGGGAGGTCAAGGTTGATGTTGCCCTCCTCCGGCAGGACTTGCGTAATGCCACCACCCGCATCTCTGAGGACGAATCGAGAATATCGACAGCCGAGGACGTTATCCGTCAGCTACAGGACCAGGTATGGGAGCTGCCCACCCACTCTAGGGAGCTGCATCGCCGGGCTGAGGATGCAGAAAACCGGGCCCGGCGCAGCAACCTCCGCCTGGTGGGATTTCCGGAGGGGGCTGAGTCGGGTCGGGCGGATGATTTTCTGGAGCGCTGATTTAAATCCTGGATGCCTGCGGACAGCCTGTCAGCCTGGTTTGTTGTGGAGAGGGCCCACCGCTCCTGGCTCCCAGGCCTCTGGGTGCGCCCCCCCGCCCCTTCATCCTTAAGATCCTTAACTTCAGAGACAGGGATGCGATTCTCCGGGAGGCCAGGCGCACTGACACTCTCACATATCAGAACCATACTATCATGATCTTCCCGGACTACACCCGGGAGGTCCAAGAGCTGCGGCGCTCCTACACGGAGGCGAAGCAGAAGATGCGGGCTCTGGGCCTCCAATACCAACTTCAGTTCCCGGCCCGCCTCCGGGTCATCTTTCAGCGCAAAGCCATATTTTTTGACACGACTCGAGCAGCTTGGACTTGGCTAACAGAGGAACATCCGCTGCATCGATCTGGACAAGGCTCACCGACGGCGGGGCGCAAGGGACAAGCAGTGTCCAGGCCATCAAGAACCTGTTGACGGCGACGCACAGTGCCCCGGAGGCGCGCAGAGGGAGAGGTGGTTGTCACGCGCTCCATGGGACGGCCGCGTCGGGCGTCTGGAGCTTCATCTGCCTCCTCGGTTGCTCCTGCCAGTCCGGCTGCTACTGGACGCCGGACTGAATCCCCCCTACGGGTGGGCTCTGCGGCCCTGCCTGCCGCACAGATGAACACCTCGGACCTTTCCCGCAGTCCTGTTATTTGGCTTTCTGTTGCTAGGTGTGGTCTGTCGGGGGAAGGGGTTGGGAGTGGCCTACCGGGCTGACAAGGCTCGAAATTGGGCTTCCGTGCTCCACTTTAGTTACAGTTCTCGGCCAGGGCAGGGGATTTAGTCGTGATCCGTTCTACTGAGGGGTCCACTATACGCTCAAGCCCGAGCGTTCCAGCTTGGTTGTTGTTCCACATAGTTAGGGCGACAGATGCTTCTGTTTCTGAAGTATAGGGTGGGGGGTTGGGGTTGTTTTGGGGTTGTTTCTTCCTCCTCGGGGGATTATGTTGGTAGGGGGTATCCTCCTCACGGTTGTTGTTCCAAGGCATCATGACACTTTTGACCTGCCCTCTTGTCCGCTTTCCCGATGTCTCTCTCCTTGGGGAGGTCCCGTGCCTGCGTCCCCCTTAGGTTTAATGTTGGGGCCTCGCTCTACGGGCGCCCCCCTTCCGCGTGCCCTGCGTGCCCCTGGCTGGGGCTATGGCTGACACTCCCATTCCTAGGGCCGCCATGCGTACCTTGTCTTGGAATGTCAATGGCCTTTTGGACTGTTTCAAACGCATGGCGGTCCTCAAGAATGCGCAGCGCATGGGAGTCGAAGTGCTTCTCTTGCAGGAGACCCATCTTCTTGGCAATAACTGTCCCTTTCTCGTCCGTTACGGGTACGATAGGGTGTGGCACTCAGGTTTTGCTAGGGGCTCCCGGGGGGTGGCTATCCTGCTCAGGTGGACTTTTCCCTTTGTTCTAGCCCAGGTGCATCTCCTCTCCCAAGGTATGGCTGTTGCTGTGTGTGGCACTCTTGAGGGACGACCACTTACCCTGCTATCCCTTTATGCGGCGCCGTCCCTGTTGCAAGCCGCCCTCTCATACACCACAGACTTACTTCCAACACTCCCGGCGGGTGCACTCATTTTAGGGGGGGACTTTAACGCTGTCTATACGCCTAGTATGGACGCAACGGGCCCGATCTCCCTCGCCAGAGCCGGTCGCGCAAAGCAGCTGTTGAGTTGGGCCGAGGCCCAGGGCCTATGCGACTTGTGGAGGGTTTGGCACCCACAGGCTCGCCAGTACCTCCACACCTCGGCAGCGCACCATTCACATGCCCGGATTGACTTAATCTTTGTCTCGTCTACCGAATGCGTGGGGGTTCAGGATGCCCGCATTCTTCCTAGGGGCCTCTCGGACCACTCGCCGCTGCTTCTGGCCCTTGGCCCGCCTCCCTTTTCCGCCCGCCCGGTGTGGCGCCTGAACGCCTGGTTCCTTCAGGACAAAGACTTTCGGAAGTCGGTGGGAAAGGAGATCTCTAGCTACTATCACCACAACGTGGGTTCTGTTTCTTCCTCGGCCGTCCTTTGGCAAGCCGGTAAGGCGACTATTAGAGGGGCTGCCAGGGGGCTCGTGCAGCAACAGCGCCGGAAACACCACCAGCAGCTCACGGCGTGTGAAGCACAGGCCTTGGAGCTTGAGCGAGACCAGGAGGCGTTGACTGATGCCACGCGGGCGCGGCGGTTGGCTTTTCTGCGGGACGAGATACGCATGCACTCCATGGAGGCGGCGAAAACTCTCTGGCGCTCCTCAGTGGCTCGGGTGTACGGTTGGGGGGATAAAAACGGTACGCTTCTCCACCGGCTGGCTACGTACCCCCGGCGAGACTCACACAGTCTCCGTAGCAGTGGCACAGTCCTTTGCCGATTACCACTCCACACTGTACCGGGCTCGGACGCCGGGGATCTCCCTTGCGCAGCTGTTGGGGGCGAGTGGAGTGGACCTGAAGTGCTTGGGACGGGAGGCTGGTGAGACCCTTGACTCGCCTTTCACGCTGCAAGATATCGACGAAGCAATCAGCCACCTGGCTCCCGGGAAGACCCCGGGTCCGGACGGCTTCCCACAGGAATATTATGCCCACTACCATAAAACCCTCGCTCTGCAGCTTCTGGACCTCTATACAGAGGTGATGGAGAAGGGTTCGTTCCCACCGGAGACGGACACGGCTACGATAGTCGTTCTCCCCAAGACACAGCCCCCATCACAGTTCTGCTCGGACTATCGGCCGATATCTCTCATCAATACTGAGATTAAGATATACGCTCCAATCGTGGCGCAACGGCTGCGCCCGCATCTTACCTCACTGGTCCACCCAGCCCAATGTGGATTTATGCCGAACCGAGGGACTCGGCACTGCCTGCGGCGCCTGCATCTCGCCATGGCTCACCGGGGGTGCGTCTCTCCTTACCTGGCCCTGTTGCTGGTCGACTTTGAGAAGGCCTTTGACTTGGTGGGGTGGGGTTATCTCGGAGAGGTCCTAGAGAGGATGGGGTTCGGTCCCCAGTTTCACGCCATGGTCCGGGTCTTGTACGCGGCTCCACGGGCCCGAGTGTTGGTGAATGGGGCTCTATCCCGTCCGTTTCCCATTGGGCTGGGGACGCGGCAGGGTTGCCCGCTCTCGCCCCTCCTCTTTGCCCTGGCAATGGAACCCCTGGCCGTTCTAGTCCGGTCGGACCCTTCTCTTCGTGGGTGGGACTGGCCAGGGATGGCTCCTGATAAGATAGCTCTGTATGCGGATGATGTCCTTCTTTATCTCTCAGATCCAGCTGTCTCCGGTCCTCTTGTTCGTCGGATTCTTCGCCGGTTCGGTCAGGTTTCGGGTCTCCTTCTCAACCCCAGAAAATCGGTTCTAGTTCCGCTGCACCCGTCTAGAGATTGCTTTGACTGGCAGTCTGACATTCCCCTCCGGAGACTCTACTTTAAATATTTGGGGATCTGGGTCACCCTTCTTCCGGAGCTCTGCTGGGCCCTCAATGTGGCCCCCGTGGTCAATAAAGCCAGATCAGACCTGGTGAGGTGGCAGTCGCTCCCATTGAACCCACTGGGGAGGATTGCACTCTACAAGATGATAATCCTCCCCAAGTTCCTTTACATGCTGCAAAACACGCCCTGCTCCTTCTCCCGCCCTTGGTTCCGGGAGCTGGATAAGATGGCGACCAAGTTTCTCTGGGGGGGTGGTAGATCCCGCCTGGCCCTGGACCGTTGTCGAATCCCATCATATGACGGAGGTCTGAGCATGACTAACCTTTACTTGTATTATCTTGCAACTCGGCTCCTGGTGGCCCATGATTGGTTCTCGGGCGGGTGGGATGACCCGGCCTATAGGCTGGAGGTGCAGCTTATGGGGTTCCCCTCCATTCAAAATATGCTCTACGGGGCGGTGGTTCCTCGGTCACTCCCGGACGTTGTACAGGCCCCTTTCTTGGCATGGCGTGACGCCTTACGGCATACCTGTTGGTCGGGGAAACTGACTCTAGTTACACCGCTCTGGCACTGCACTTGGTTGCGAGAGGTAGCGGGGATGGTAGGGTTTCGAGCGTAGGATCTCCTTGGGATCTCTCGTTTGGGCGACGTGTGGCGGGGAAGCCACATGTGTTCCTTCCAGGAGCTCCAGGATCGGTTCTCGTTGCGCCCCTCGCAATTCTATAAATATCTCCAGCTGCACCACGCGATCCAGTCTCATGTCCCTCTAGATTCAAGGATCCCTGACCATAGCCCGCCCGAAGCTCAGATGATGTTGGGGTATCTTGGGAAGGCGGGAATCTCCCGTATTTATCGGACCCTGGTCAATAACACCCCGGTGGATTGGGACGAAATGAGGCAGTGATGGGAGGCCTGGGTGGGACCATTGGACGAAGCTGATTGGAGGGACGCCCTTATGGCACCCAGGATGATTACCTCATCAGCCAGGTTGCGGCTCATCCAGCTTTATTACCTGCATACCGCCTACCTGACCCCAGAACGCCTCTACCGTGCGGGCCTCTCTCCGGATGCCTCATGTGCACGTTGTGGGGCAGACCCGGCGGACTTCTTCCACATGGTGTGGACTTGCCCGCGCCTGGGGAACTTCTGGGGCGAGATTGAGCTTGAGTTAACTGAGACCCTGGGGTGGGAGGTCCCCCATGATCCCAAATTGGCTTTGCTGGGGATAACGGACGGATTGGACGGATCCCGCAATGAGAAATTTTTCCTAACCACTGCTCTGGTAGTGGCTAAAAGGGATATCGCTGCTGCCTGGAAGCGGACCGACCCGCCCAAATGTGCTGCATGGCCAAGGGGGTGGACTGGTGCGCGACGCATGAGCGAATGATGTATACGGCTCGGGGTTGCCCCAAAAAGTTTAGCAGAATATGGGGGAGGTGGCTAGGGGGACTAATCTAGGGGAGTCGGTGCGGGTGGGGGGAGTGAGGGGTCTGGGGAGGGGGCGGGGGGTCTTGCTGTTGATTGTCACTGATTCCGGGATATGTCACTTTGATGCTAGTTCAATTGGACTGTTGTATGTGTATTTAAGTGTGATCTTTCACAAAATAAAAATGTGCTTATCAAAAAAAAAATGAGTCATGCTTTGACACTAATGCGTTGTACTTTAATATGTAGATTGTGTGTAGTCTCCTTATCCCTTGCACAGTAGTGAATGAGTTTTGGTAAGCTGCTAGGGATAGTGTTGTTTGTCTAGAATCACACTGTGAGTCTGTGTGCATTTGGGAACCACTGTGAGAGAAGCATTTGGTAACATTGTGTATTTGCTGACAGATAACTGTTTTAAAACCTGCCTTGTTGTCAAGTTTTAGTAGCATTAGAAGGCAGTTTTTGCTTATGCTGTGATTAAATGAGTCAGGCTTTAACACAAAAGTGCAGTCCTGAAATGTGTAGATTGTGTGCAGTTTCCTTACCACTTCCACTGTAGTGAATGAGTTTTGGTAAACTCCTAGGGATAGTGGTGCTTGTCTAGAATCACACTGTGAGTGTGTGTGCATTTGGGAACCACTGTGAGAGAAGCATTTGGTAACATCATGTATTTTCTGACAGATAACTCTTTTAAAACCTGTCATGTTGTCAAGTTTTAGTAGCATTACAAGCCAGTCTTTGCTTATGCGTTGATTAAATGAGTCAGGCTTTGACACAAAAGTGCGGTCCTGAAATAGGTACGGTGAGTGCAGTTCCCTTACCACTTCCACAGTAGTGAATGAGTTTTGGTAAACTGCTAGGGATAGTGGTTGTTGTCTAGAATCACACTGTGAGTCTGTGTGCATTTGGGAACCACTGTGAGAGAAGCATTTGGTAACATCGTGTATTTGCTGAGAGTTAACGGTTTTAAAACCTGTCATGTTGTCAAGTTTTAGTAGCATTAGAAGCCAGTCTTTGCTTATGCATTGGTTAAATGAGTTAGGCTTTCACACAAAAGTGCGGTCCTGAAATAGGTACATTGTGTGTAGTTCCCTTACCACTTCCACAGTAGTGAATGAATTTTGGTAAACTCCTAGGGATAGTGGTTGTTGTCTAGAATCACACAGTGAGTCTGCGTGCATTTGGGAACCACTGTGAGAGAAGCATTTGGTAACATTGTGTATTTGCTGACAGATAACTGTTTTAAAACCTGTCTAGTTGTCAAGTTTTAGTAGCATTAGAAGGCAGTTTTTGCTTATGCTTTGATTAAATGAGTCATGCTTTGACACTAATGTGCTGTACTTTAATATGTAGATTGTGTGTAGTCTCCTTACCCCTTGCACAGTAGTGAATGAGTTTTGATAAGCTGCTAGGGATAGTGTTGCTTGTCTAGAATCACACTGTGAGTCTGTGTGCATTTGGGAACCACTTTGAGAGAAGCATTTGGTAACATCGTGTATTTGCTGACAGAGAACTGTTTTAAAACCTGTCTTGTTGTCAAGTTTTAGTAGCATTGGAAGGCAGTTTTTGCTAACACTTTGATTAAATGAGTCTGGCTTTGACACAAAAGTGCAGTCCTGAAATGTGTAGATTGTGTGCAGTTCCCTTGCCACTTCTACTGTAGTGAATGAGTTTTGGTAAACTCCTAGGGATAGTGGTGCTTGTCTAGAATCACACTGTGAGTTTGTGTGCATTTGGGAACCACTGTGAGAGAAGCATTTGGTAACATCGTGTATTTGCTGACAGATAACTGTTTTAAAACCTGTCTTGTTGTCAACTTTTAGTAGCATTAGAAGGCAGTTTTTGCTTATGCTTTGATTAAATGAGTCAGGGTTTGACACAAAAGTGCAGTCCTGAAATGTGTAGATTGTGTGCAGTTCCCTTACCACTTCTACTGTAGTGAATGAGTTTTGGTAAACTCCTAGGGATAGTGGTTGTTGTCTAGAATCACACTGTGAGTCTGTGTGCATTTGGGAACCACTGTGAGAGAAGGATTGGGTAACATTGTGTATTTTCTGCCAGATAACTCTTTTAAAACCGGTCATGTTGTCAAGTTTTAGTAGCATTAGAAGCTAGTCTTTGCTTCTGCATTGATAAAATGAGTCAGGGTTTGACACTAAGGTGCAGTACCATGTACTATTCTCTTCACTGTGCCAGAACTGAAAATTTTAAAGTTTTACCCAGGCACTGTCCTAGCAGTAGTCTGATGATTTAGTCAGTTTCTAAGTACTTATGTTGTGAACCATACATTACCACATATACTGCTTCAAATGTCTATGCAGTGTGCATGCAGTCTTCTAACATACTATACACTTGTCTTTCACACCTTCAATTCGCTAGTCAGTATCCATACACTTCCAGGAAACACACTGTCACTCCCTTTGCACTCCTCTAGTGACCCATTCAGTACCAAGTACTAATCCATTCACTGTGCCAAAAGCCAAACACTTCTAAATTCAATCAGGCACTCTCCTTGCTGTACTCTAATCATTCAGTCAGTACCCAAGTACTCATGCAGTGAGCCAGGCCTTATCACATAGACTGCTTCAAACGCCTATTCACTATGCATGCAGTCCTCTAACCACCTACACAGTTGTTTTTCACACCTTCAATTCCCTAGTCAATATCCATACACTTCCAGGAAACACCCTGTCACTCCCTTTGCAGTCCTCCAGTGACCCATTCAGCACCATGTAGTAATCCATTCACTGTGCCAAAACCCAAACAGTTATAAATTCAGCAAGACACTCTCTTTGCAGTACTCTAATCATTCAGTCAGTGCCTAAGTATTCATGCACTGAGCCAGGCCATAGCACATGGACTGCTTCAAACCACTATCCACTATGCATGCAGTCTTCTAACCACCTAGACACTTGTCTTTCACACCTTCAATTCCCTAGTCAGTATCCATACAGACCAGCAAACATCCTGTCACTCCCTTTGCACTCCTCTAGTGACCCATTCAGTACCAAGTACTAATCCATTCCCTGCGCGAAAAGCCTACCACTTATAAATTCACCCAGGCACTCTCCTTGCTGTACTCTAATCATTCAGTCACTACCCAAGTACTCATGCAGTGAGCCAGGCCTTAGCACATGGACTGCTTCAAATGCCTATCCAGTATGCATGCAGTCCTCTAATCACAAAACACAGTTGTCTTTCACACGTTCAATTCCCCAGTTAGTATTCATACACTTCTAGCAAACACCCTGTTACTCATCCAGTGTGTCTCCTTATAGTACTGTAATCATTCAGTCAGTTAGCATGTAGTCTTTTAGTGAGGTAGACTTTAGGGCATGAACTGCTTCAAAGTAGTATGCACTCTGCATGTAGTGTTTTAACCATCGTCACACTTGTGGTTCAGGGCTATAGTTTCTTAGTCAGTTTTTATATAAAATGTGTTTGTACAGTAATGGAATAGTATAAATTTGAAAGTTATTAATATACATTTATTTGTGATTCTTTTTTACTGTTTTTCAACGTTAAAATAGAGAAATCATGGGGGCGTGGCTTGGACGGAGGAGATGGCGGACGTGTGAGCTAGGAGCTCCGCACCAGCCGATCATTTCTCCTTTCAAAATCTGCGGCCGGGGCACTTTTAAGCCTCCTACCCCCAGTCGGGTGTCGAAGGACATCAGGAGGGCACTCGCTCCGGTTTTGAAGGTTCCTGGAGCCCCGTGCAGTTAATCGCGGCTGCAGACGCGGCGGGGCTGATGACGGCCGCGCTTGCTGACACCTGAGGCGGCCGCAGTAACAATTTATCTTCCGGCCGGAGAGCTGCGTGAAGGCCGCTTTACCAGCGGATGCTCATCCTGGCGCCGGATGATTGCGGGGGCGCTCGGAGACAGCATCGGAGGACTGCACACTGCCCTTAGGACACAGAGGGTGCAGTACCCTGACACGACATCACTATAGGGCAGGGGAATGGTTCCTGGGAGGCCCTGGGCCCATGCCGGTGGAATGAGCTTGCATGGACGATGATGTCACCCTGAGCATGACACCAGGAGCCGGATCCAAATAAAGAGCCCTGGCCCTGATTGGGGGGACAGGTCAACTGAGCCCAGAGCACGCAGGAGTGGGGGACACGGCCGGACGTTGGCACTGAGGGTGGAGGTCGGCGAAAGTGCGCAACAGGTGCCCCTGTCTCTTCCTTGTTGGATTGGTGCCTGCGGGGGTCGAGCTGCCTCCCCCCGGACAGACTGGAGGGACCTCTAGTGAGAGACAACTCGGAGATCTGCGGATCGGCCACCAGGGGGTGACCAGAACTCAGGAGATGACCGGCATACGAGTGTGGAGGCCGGGTCTACCTCGTGACGGGAGCCCACTGGCCGACCTTTGGAGTGAGCAGGGGTGAGTCTTTGACCACTGGGGACAGCGGGGGCGCGGACCGTACCCACTCGGCGCTTTGCAGTGACTGCTTCACCGTTGTGGGTGGCCCTTGGTGACTCAGAGCTAGGGGGTGGTGCCCATTGAGGGCGCAGGTCCCACCGGGGATTGTCTGCTGTCATGGGGAAATCAAGGGGTCGCCAGACCGGCGCCACAATGGACCCGGAGGATAGCACGCAAGAACAGTCACTGACCAAATCAGATGACCCGACTCAGCAGCAGCTCAACAAAATCCTGGAGGCGATTGCAGACATCAAAGCTACCCTCCACCAAGACATTACTACGGTCGCAGTGGGGCTTGGCCTGTTGCTTGAAGAACACAAAAAACTGTCGGAGAGGGTCAAAGAGACGGAGTCTACCGTAGCGGAGCTGGTGCCTGCACATAAGGCACTGGAGCAACGGGTGGGGGCCCTCACAGACAGAGTGGGTCAATTGGAACACAGGGCGGAGGATGCTGAAGGGCGCAACCGGAGGAACAATGTACGCGTCCTAGGCCTGCCGGAAGGAACGGACGACGGTGATATGGTGGCCTTCCTTGAGAACTGGTTTAAATCTGTTGTAGTGCCGGAGGGCCTCTCCTCCTTCTAAACTCTTGAACGTGCGCACAGGGTGCCGGCCAGACCTCTGGCACCGGGGAGACCCCCACGTCCGGTGGTGGCTCATCTGCTCCATTTCCGCAATAGGGATCTCCTCTTGCAGAAGGCGAGAGTGGATGGCCCTTTCACTGTTGATAACAGCAAAGTCTCAATCTTCCCAGATTACACGCTGGAAGTCCAGAGGAAACGGTCTTCATATCTGGAGGTCAAGAGAGCCTTAAGAGAGGAGAGCCTTCAATACTCCCCGATGTTTCCGGCCCACCTCCGCGTTATACTGGATGGGACCACTCGTTATTTTGATAGCCCTAGCGATGCATGGGACTGGCTGGAGGCCTACAGGGGCAAGCAGTCCAAGTCTGGTGGCCTTAGGAATGGTAGGCAGCAGCCTCAGGAGCAACGGAAACGGTTCAGACGGCGCATCCGCAAGGGGGCCTCAAAGAAGCCGTCTACATCACAGACAGTGAAAGAGAGGGAGGAGGCTCTGCGGGCTGTGGTTGATCTGATGGGGAGTCAGGGCTCAGCTCCGGGTGCAGGGACCGGCACCTCCCCCGCTTTCAATAGTACCATCACGTGCACAGAAAATTTGGGCCGTACACTGTCGGATCACAGCCCATTAATGATGACACACCAACCGCTGGGGCGGTGCCCTCCTGTTCCCACTTGGAGACTCAATCCGGCAATGCTGGACGATGACCCATTTTGGTCCTCGCTAGATACTCTTCTTGAGACATATTTCCCCATCAATGCCAACACTGCGTCCTCAGTCCGGGTGGAATGAGAGGCATTCAAGGTGGGGGTGAGGGGCCATTGCCTGGGACAAGCGACAGGGGTTTACAGGGAGCTTCGCCTGGAGGTCCTCACTTTGGAAGAGAACATTCGCAGGTTAGATAACATTCAAGGCACAGGGGAGGCGGCCCCACTGGCATTGCAGGAAGCGCGGGCGCGTTATAATGCAGCCCTTGAACGTTTACGTTGTTGCAATTATAATGTATACCTTGACAAAGTGCAGAGAGAGGAAGGGAAAGCGGGCCGCCTTTTAGCCAGATTGATTCAACCTGAACTGGGTGGTTCCCCTATTACACAATTGGATACAGAGGCTGGTGGAGTGCAGTACTGCCCCGATGACATTAATGATTCTTTTGCCGCATATTATGAACGCCTATATATGGCTCCGGCGGAGGTCCCTTGTTCTGTGATTGGAGAGTTTTTGGACCCTTTGCCCCTTCTGGTGTTGGCAGATGAGGAGCAGGAGGAGCTGGGTGGCCCAATTACCTTACAAGAAATTAAAGCCGCCATTCATGCGTTGGCAGCTGGTAAGACGCCGGGGCCGAACGGCCTTCCGGCCGAATTTTACCAGAGCTTCTCTAATATACTGGCGCCACAATTGGTCCGGCTGTATGCGGACGCCTATGAGGCCGGGATTCTACCTGCCTCCACTCGGAGCGCCCTCGTAATCCCTCTTACGAAAATTAAGTCACCAAGGGCCAGAGTCGAGGATTATAGGCCCCTTTCCATGCTCAACCTGGATTTCAAGATCCTGAGCAAGGTGTTGGCCGGCAGGCTGGCCCCTCACATGAAGGTGCTTGTGCACCCGGATCAGAATGGGTTCATACCAACCCGTAACACCTCCTATAACCTTCGTAGGCTTTGTTCCGTACTGTACCATGCTGATGTTCCGCTTCACCCTCTGGCTGCGGTGCTTTCTGTTGACCTGGAAAAGGCCTTCGATACAGTGGGATGGAAGTTTTTGTTTGAAGTGATGAGGCGCATGGCGTTAGGAGACGAATGGATCCGTTGGGTGCGGTTACTATATGTGGCGCCCTCTGCCAGGGTCCGAACGGGTAGGACAATCTCCAGGGAATACGGTGTGTTTCGAGGGACTAGACAGGGGTGCCCCCTTTCTCCCCTTCTTTTCGCCTTGGCGATCGAACCTATAGCCGAGAGATTGCGTCAAGGGGGTAATGGAATTGGACTGGACTCTGCTGGGCGGATGCATTACGTCTCCCTATATGCAGATGATCTTCTGGTCTATCTCGGGGATGCTGTGGTGGGCGCCCCAATGGTAATGCAAATATTGGAAGATTTTGCTGGCCTCTCGGGCTTGCGGGTTAACAAGGGGAAAACGTACCTATTTCCTGTGGCAGGCCCCATTCCTAGGCCGGATGCATTGGCGCCCGAGGTTGTATTGGCTCAACACACATTTAAATATCTGGGTATACAAGTGTTCCATTCCTTAGATGACTTGAAGGAGGGTAATCTCGGAAAGGCGGTGCGGTCCCTAAGAGGGAGTGTTCAGTTTTTGGCGCACGTTGCGGCTGCCAGTGATGTCCAGGGTCTCTTTATCCAAAATGGTCATGCTTCCACGCTTGTTGTATTATTTTGTCAATCTTCCTGTCCTCCGCCCCCTGAATGCTCTGCTTCGGGATCTGGTATGGGGAGATGGCCATTCCCGGGTGTCGCTGGCAACGCTGCAGCGTCCGGCTGCTAAGGGTGGCCTGGGTGTGCCGAATTTTGAATATTATATGCTAGCTGGTCAATTACAGTGGCTGGTGCAGTGGATAGAAGAGGTAAATGAGGAAGGTACATTCTTGGCACACCCGGATACCCGTCCTAGATTGGTAATGGCAAAATTGCTACGGCCTAGGACGCCTACACCATACTGTTCCTTACTACAATGCACTGCCTTTCAGGCCTGGCGGCGATGTGGGAACCAAGGACGGCAGACCTCTAGATACACCCCGGTGCTGCCCCTAGTGGGCCTGCCGCATGGCGACCCCCAGTCCATCTTTACCGTCGAGCAACTGGCCCCCTAGACAGATGTTGAACTAGATGTGGTTGGAGATTGTTTCTTGGACAAGTCCCTAATTCCCTTTGATGGCCTAGTGGAGGATTGTGGTCTGCCCCCTGGCCAATTCCTGCATTATGAAGCCTTGATCCAAACTTTTGCACAGTTGTGGGGGGTGGGTAGAGACGAACCAGAAACACATCCAGTGCTTCATGCCTTGTTCACACTCGGCACAGCGAGGCACCTTGTGAAATGGTTCTATGTGGCCCTCCAGGAGGCCTCGGCACGCCCCTTGACCAGACTACGTGCTAAATGGGATGATATTGGGGGTAAAGAGTTATCAGATGTGGAATGGCAAAGGGTCTTGCGTTACCCCCAGAAAATCTCTCGAAACACTCGCCTCAAATATATTCAGTTTAATTATACGCATATGGCCTACATGACCCCACATCGACTCAATGTGACTTATGGAGGTGAGGTCCGCTCTTGCCCCAGATGCTCTCACACAGATGCAGACTTTGGTCACATGATATGGGAGTGTGGTGCCTTGCGACCTTTCTGGGTGGCGGTCCTGGGTAAGCTAACTGAAGTACTGGGCCGAGATTTACCTCTCACATTGCAGACTTGCATTCTGGGTCTTTTTCCTTGGCTGCTGAAGTGTAAGGTGGGGAACAAACTTGTGGATGTAGCGCTGGGACTAGCGAAACGCCGTATTGCACTGGAATGGAAATCTGCCAGGGGTCCACGGTTCGCGACCTGGTATAGAGATGTTTTTGTGTGGGGTGGAGCGGAGAGTAGAACACTCAGATGGGAAGAATCTAAGGGTATGAGGAAGCTCCCCATGGCTGGCCAATGGAGGGAAGTGCTGGTGACCTGGGAGAATCCAGAGGGACAGGAGGAGAGGGAGAAGGGTTCGGGCTCCGAACCAAATACGGATGCACGCTCACGGACGTCGCAGCCTGTGTCACCTACCCCTACTTTAGAAGGCTTGGGGCCCTGATGGGGCAATATGTCCAGTTGCTGAGTACGTAAGAGCTTACAGAATCTGTGTAACCTGGAGGAGGCGCCTTTATTGGTAGCTATGGGCCTCTTACCTATGTGTCAACCTGCTCGTCCTCTGCTGTACTTTCTTTTATAAAATTCCCCCACCCCACGCCGAAATCGATGTACATGATATGTTTCCCCCACTGCAGAAGGTCTTTTCTATGGGTCTTTTTTGTTGTTTTTTCTCCTTTTTTCATTTCCTTTGCCCCGGTTGGCCATTTGTTTTGGGGTTATTTTATTATCGTGCTATTGGAATTATGTTTTTGATACTTGAAGTGGAATTTTGCAAATTCAAATTGTTATTTGGGTTCCCTTGTAGATTGGTGGTTAGCCCTACACTGTACATTGTCAAGTATTGAGCAGGACGGGACATGTATTATGACCTATGGCAAATATTATGCGTTGTGGCTATTCCGATAATTCTACTTAGGACGGTTTTAAATATGCCTATTTTATAAGACTTGTATTGCAAAAATTGAAAATGCCAATAAAGATACTTAAAAAAAAACAAAATAGAGAAATAATGCCAGAAAAAAAAAGAAAAAGAAAAGAACAGAGACAGGAGGATTATTTGAAGAAACATCAACCACAAATATTGAATGTACAAGATAATGTGGCTAAAAGGAAAAAATCTTCTGGTAAGATCACGAAGCAATTTATTAAAAATGTTTGTAGGAGCAAACAGAATGTAGATAATGCTGGAACTACTGAGAATTCTTCAAGTAAGAAAAAAATTCAAAATAACAGGAAAAGTAAAAATGCAAATGGTCAGTCAAAGGAGATAAAGTATGGTAAAAGAAGGCAAAATCAGTATAAGGAATTACGCAAAAAAATATTTTACAAGAGAGTAGTGCATAATTTGCTGAAAGATGTAAAGAAATATAAAAAGAGAGCTTTATTTTATAAAAAGAAGAAGCATATTGAAAACATTGTGGAAAAGGCTTTTGAAGTAAAAAGGAAACTGTTTATTTTAGTGTTAAACAGAATTTGAGCACTAGATAAACCAATACATGTAATGAAGGCCAAAAGTAGGAGGAAAAGTGTTATTAATAAACAAAAAAATTGTGATGTTTTTTTGGGAGAATGGAAACACAGTTCCAGTTCAGAGCCTCTTTTTAATGAAGAGAGTTATTCACTGAGCGAAAAATTACTGTATGCAGTTGACACCAGTGGTAGAGGTTATGAGGTTAGCGACAGTTGTCCAATTGAGAAAGAGAAAATGGTTGAAAGAAATGCAGAAGACGTGATAGCTGATGAAGTTTTAGGGAGACGAGCTAAAAACCCTGGATTGCAGTAGTGTTTGCAGTGTACGACAGGAATCTATTGAAAAATTATGTCGTTTTTTAGTAGCCTATACTAAAAAAAGTGTAAAACAAAAGATTAAGCTGTTGCAGGGACTAGACCCTTGCAGAGTGAGAAAACATACTGGTTTGCAAGGTCATTCTCTGGCTTGTCTTTCTAGGAAAGTTTGTCAAAGTGTTTTTCACCATTTCAGAATGCTGGCAGTACATCATACTCAAATGCGGAAGTTAGTGAGAAGGTTGTATTATGCAAAAAGTCCAGCACTGAAGTTAAGTGAGTTGAACAGTGCTCTTTTGCGTGGGTCAGTATCAGATGTGAAGCAGGTCTGTGATGATATTGAGTTTTGTTACTTTGGTCCTCAGCAAGAGAGTGAAGAAACTGACACATTAGTAGAACAAAATGTTGAAGACAATGTACAACCCGTAATTACAGAAAAATTTGAGGATGAAATCACAAAGTTTAAGGTAATTTCAGGTGAAAGACCAAATGTTTCTTGTATTTGTTGTCGGCGAAGTCACTATAAAAATCAGACTAGGGGTGTCAATCTGTATTTAAAAAGTGAAATAGAAGATAATGATAAGTGGATGGAATTTGCAACTTATTTGCTGGTAGAGGATTGTTTTGATTTGGGATATCAGCAGCGTATTTGCAAATATTGTTATAACAAATTGGATGAGAATAAAATGCTTGATAGAGCTGTTCATAATAATCTATAGTTCGTTGCTATTCCTCCAGGGCTGATAGATTTAAATACGTATGAGTCTATTCTCATACAATGTGTTCACCCGTTTCAGGCTATTGTTTGTATGGAGCCCAAAACAAGTAAATTACCTTCATCCGAGTTGCAAAGAGGATTGAAAGGAAGAGTTGTATATTTACCATTAGATTTAAGGAAACATTTTGAAAATATTGGTGTAGACCATGCAGAAAATGAGCCACTAGTCATTCTAGTTAATGGTGTTCCTACTAAGAATAAGAAAATCTGGCAAGAGTTAGTGGATGTTAGAAAAGTGCAAAAGGCATCATTGTATCTGTTAAAAAATAATGAGTACTATAGAAATGTGTTTGTTGGAGAAGAAGAAATAGATTTAGCAGAAGATACTGAAACATTAAGTGGACAAATAGAAAAAGTGGACATGTCTAGATTTGAAGAGATCTATGAACATTACAGTGTACATCCAATTCTTTCCAAAGAGGTGATGGGGAATACGATTGAGTTGTTTCAAATGAAAAAAGCAACAGGAAGTCCCATGAGTGTATGGGAAGAGAGCTTGGAAGCTTGTTGTTTCCCGCAGTTGTTTCCAACAGGAAAAGGTGGACGATGTGATGAACGTCCTGTGCAGATTCCTGCATCTGAATATCAGACAACAAAATTATATGCAGAAGATCCAAGATTTCGACAATGTATCCCTTATATGTTTCATCTTCTGTTTGAAAGTGACTTGTCTGGACTTTCATATGTAGTAAATCACATTTTAAAAACTGGAATGCATCTGCAAAATGTAACTGCAAAGGATTTTATGGATTAAGTGCATCAGAGAGATGATCATTTAGAATCTCAGTTGATTAATCTGATGGCATGTCAGCGTGGTACTAATGAATATTGGTACTGTCGACATGGAGAACTGAAATGTATGCTACGGAACTTGGGAACTCCTACATGGTTTGTTACACTAAGCTGTGCTGAGTATGCTTTGGATGATTTACTTGAATTTCTTCGAGAGACAAATTCCAATATAAAAAATATTGAATACAAGACACCTGGAGAATTGTGCTCTTTGGATCCTGTCAATGTATGCAGATATTTCAATCATAGATTTGAAGCTATGATGTCTTTCATCTGCAATAAAAAGAATCCTCCTCTTGGAGAAGTTGTGGATTTCTTTTGGAGAAAGGAGTATCAAGCAAGAGGTGCTCCTCACATACATATGTTGTTATGGGTCAAGGACGCCCCCAAATTTGGAACAGATTCAGATGAAACTGTTTTGTCTTTCATTGAAGATTATGCTACATGTGCTCTTCCAAATAGCAGAGAAGACAAAAACTTAAAACAACAAGTCTTACGATTTCAAAGCCACAGGTGTGGAAAATACTGTTGACGAAAGTACAAGTCAAAGGATAAGTTCTATATCAAATGTCGTTCGTTCTCAGGCCTGAGAGCTCTGGATTAAATCCGGAGCGGGCCCCTCTGTGTTGTTTGCAGGGGGGCCTCCTCAACTTTCGTTACACCACTGTCCACTCCGCCAGCAGAGTTCACTGTGTTTTTGTCACTCTGCACACCGCTTGGAGGGTGGAGTTTGGCAAAAACTCCACCTACGCCGCTTACTGGAGTTTACCAGCTTCCACCGCCACTACAGCCACTACAGCAGACATGGATTGCTGTTTGTTCAAAATCATGCACCGAGCACCATTCCTACCCCGCAGCACATTCCAGAATACTGTGCAGCGTCTCCCCTCTCCCTCGGGATGGCTCTATGTCAGGTCGTAAGAACACGCTCACTGCGAGACAGCCTTTTCTTCCCAGCCTCAGCACCGCTTGTAGGTGACATCGGCTGCATGGAAATAGAAGAAAGACCATAAACAAATGACATTGTTCTCAGAAACCAAAATCGAGGGTCTAGTAGGGTCTAGTAGCACAAATGTAAAGTTAAAAAAATTGTTGTTTCTCAAATAGAATACCTCCTTCATTCTTTTTTCTATAAACAAAATGGATGACTCTGAGAGAAATTTATAAAAAGGTAGCACTGGATGTCCTGTTCTCATGCATATTTAAATGTTAATGGACCGTCAGATGTTATCAAACATTACTGCGGAGGTCTACGGTAAGTAATGGAGCTCTCCAAATTCCAACGTGGCTATTTTATTGATGTTAATTTTAATAAAGGGTATTCGATATTCTAGTCCTTCACCTCTATCAATGCTAAGACTTTTTGTAGTTTCGATGTCACTTATTTGATCTATTCCAGACTACTGCACCTTAATTTGCCCAGCCGTAACGTCTCTGCATTCAGGGAAATGTACTATACATTTTATATTGGGCTCAACAGAGTGACAGATCCAGATTGCGAACCCCCCGCTTTGGATGAGCTACTCGCGCCTGAAACGGAAACTTGAGAGCTCTAAATGAAACTGTGTGCACCTCCCAGATTGTGACCCTTGCCCTCATTCTTAACTGTGCTTTCCTTCCCACAGCTCTCCTGCTCTGCTTCCTCCCTTTTATCAGAAACCATCATGGCATATTACAATATGAGCCTATCGTCCGCGCTGCGAGACGTGTCTCAACTCGCATCCCTCTGTACACACTTGCAGGGCTTGAGTTTCAAACCATTATTTCCACTACATTGTTTCCGTTATGATGTAACCGGTACTTTTCAACCTAACAAAATGGTCACTCGTATAGATGCACTGACGTGGCTCCTTTCCTTCTAGCAGAGCTCCGCGAATTCCACAGAGATTTTATGTAACTTCGCGTAATTCCACACAGTGCAACTCCGCAAGCTCCCCCCACCCCTAGTCAAGACTGATCTGCATATGGCTGGGTGCACACTGAGGTGGTATGGTGTGAACAATAACGATTGCCTGTGATGCGACACAAGTAGTTACAGTGGCTGAGATTAATTCAAACATTCCATCCGTCACTTTTTGTATACTTTAGGTTCAGCATGCCATGCTTTGTTCAGATCTATCAGAGGCGGTTAAAGATGATGTATAAAAGGTTAAAGATGATGTATAAAAATAATGGTTCCCATTTTAAATCTATAGGAATCTTTGTTCTCTGACATAAAAAAGTTGTTAGAAAGAATTACACTAATCTCGACCAATGAAACTAGAACCGGAGTGCCATCCTTTGGTTTGGTCTCAATCTTTTCAGCAATTTTTGAGAAATTAGCATGACAGTAACATTCTGGGTGGACTTTGAAGATTTAAATAGTAAAGATATTTGGCCTATTGATTTGTAAACAGTTCACAAATTCATGGTCCCGAAAATATTGACAATCTTGAAGCTAAGTTTAAAAAATAACTAAAATGTATTGGACAAGGATTTTTTTATTCTCCCAATGTCATTTTCGGGATTGCGGACCCAAAGTTGGGTCTGCAAACCTAAGGGTTGGGATTGGCTTAAGGCATTGTCTCTGTGTCCAGAAGCAACAGTGAAAAGGACCCTAAGCAAGCAGTTAGAGCACACTCTGAGACTCAGACCTTTGTTGGGATGCCTATTGGGACGCCTCTAGCATATTAAACTTTAAAAACACTGATGGGCTTTTCACGTTTTGAAATCAGAATCATTAAAATTGAATGCATACCTTGGAGGATCACCATCCTCCATCACAAAAACTCATGGTCCTTGTTTGGGCACCCTCTAAGGATTTTTGTGCACCCATGGGGATCGGAGACATACAGGAAGGTTTCAGTATACTCTTGCACTGTGTTTGGATCTGTCCAAGGAGTTACAGCCACCAGTGGTGTTTGGAATCTTCAAAGTGGTTTCACAAAACACTGGGACTGGGTTTGGGCACACAAGTAGAAGTTTGCAATCATCTAAGGGACATCTGTAAAATTTGAATCTGCAAACTCATTACCTATACTGGTTGTAGCCTAGATTAATTTTGGGTACAATTGTTTTGGCATATTGTTCACTTAGGGAGGAGTGGATGCAGGGTGTGGCAGAAGGACAGGCACTCTGTTTAACCCACACTCCATGTATCCACTAGCCATGCCTCCCAGCAGATGGTACACTAGGGAATAGTGGGGGCAGGCCCTGGCCACAGGACAAGCTCTCTGTGTAACCCCTACTACATAGTTGCCAACATTTGAAAAGAAAATCCTGGGACATTTTGCAGCACAGGGCTGATACAGAGAGAAAGTTCTTGTGTGCGTACCTGTGTGAAATAAAGAGGAACAGCTTCTGCAGTAATATTACCTGGGACGATCTCCAACTTGCTTTGACTGTCCATGCAGAAACGGGACAGTTGGCAACTATGCTACTATTGGCAGCGGTAAACTGTGTGCATCTGTATTGGGTTCCCTATGGAAATATGGGTGTGGCCAAGCATTCTGTTTAACTCAAACTGCAAGCAGCCGAAGACTGTGCAAACATAAGCTGATTCCACATGGAAGATTGTGAGCAAAGCCTTGTCAAAGTAGCCGCCTTTTATGAAACCCCTCCGAGGCCAGGTGAAGGCTTTGTGTACAAGTAGTCGGTTGCCCATGTAAGCTGGGGTACAGCCCCGCTGTCTAACTCACACTGCATGTGGCTGAAGACCATACACAACCGTAGTTGGGTCCCAAGAGAAAATGAGTGCAGAGCCTGGTCACAGTGTAAACTCAAGCTGTTTACTGCCAAAGGCCATACACCTGTAGTTGTTTCCTCTGTGGAAAGATGGCTGCAAGCCATCCCCATGCAGTCACAGGCTGTGTTCACCATCAGTTGGTTCCCCATGAAGTGTTAGGTGCAGGGACTGGCTGCAGGGCAGGTCCTTTGGCCTGTGTGCAACTGAAAGCTGTATGCACCAGTAGATAAGTTCTAAGGAAAATGAGGTGCTGAGCTGGCCAGAGGGAAGGCTCCCCGTCTAACTGTCACTATACATGGCTAAAGTCCAGGCTCACCAATAGTTGGTTTCATTATGGAGGGTTGCATGCCAGGCCTGCCAGCGGTCTGACCCTGTAGCCAACCTCTGCTGTCTGCAGATAAGATCCTCTCTTGTTCAGGAAATCCTTGAAGACCCTGCTGTTCTGATGAATTTTGTGGGATTGTTGCCTTTTTTCTGTTGCTAGCGCCGGGACACTCCCGAGTATCTGTGCGCTCAATAAATTTAAATAACATAACATAACATAACATAAAAGCTTTGTGCAGTAGGAGTTGCTCTATTATGGAAGGTTGGGCTTTTGGCCACCTCGCTGGTGTGTGCTGCTGCAGGTTAGTTAACTGTGGAACGTGGTTCACAAAACCTGCGGGAGATATTTGCACATACAAAGGTTGTCCACATTGACACTTTGATATGTATACATTCTTTTTTTTTAAGGTGGAAGCTTTGTGGATTCTCAGAAGACTTTGATGGAATTTAAAGAAATGAATATTAAAGTGAAAATGAATTGTTACTTTCTAGGTGAATTGCATACATATATATCATTGTTTAGGTGCAGAAGTAATATGTTAGACTAAACCGTATGCATAAATGTGCAGGATTTAAGGTTGCATAAAGATCTTTGCACAGCCTTCCCTATTAAGTAGTATCCCAGAACACAGCCTAAACACTCCAAATCCAAAATGAATTCAACCACTGTGCTACTCCCTAAGTCATTACCATCACAGTGCATTGATACATGAGGTAGTTGACATTTTGAAATGTTCTTCACTAGGGGTCAACGTTGATTTCAATCATTCTATGGATGGTGACCTATGTAATGTCTACATAGGCAATAAATAAATCCTGTATTTGTTAATCACCCGTAAGGGCCGCCGGGAAGATTACGGGAGCTGTTGCCCAGAGTCACCTCTCACCCAGGGAAATCCCATGGCTATGCCAACTCCGCAACATTTACCATATTCCCTTACCGACATGAACCATAAATGTACTTGAATCCACACTCAAAGATTAATAATAAACTTCATGTCAGTCTCTGATTAGTTAAAGTTAATGGGAATGTGATTTATTGTTTCCTCCCCCAAAAAGATAACTAAATCTACAGTAAAGGTAAAGTCAAAATTTGTGGGTTTACCTTTTAAAAAAAGGTGATGCAAATCAGATGTTAACCTTAACCACAGGAATCCTTAGAAGTGGTTTTTAAAATATAATGTTCAGCTCCACACGGAATAACATATAATGTAGCAGTTAGTTATAATTAATCAAATGTAACAAGAGGTGCCAATCAACTTAAACTGAAGTTTGCTGAACATCATGTGACCTTTTGGCCGTGGTAGAAAAATAGCAATGAACATCTCTGTCACCTTGTGCTGTAAAAATATTACCTTTTACTATTGGGTAGTGTAGGAAATTGGGTCAATTGTTGATGGGTGTGAAACCCTACTCAAGCAGCTGCCATAATCTCTGTCAGGGTGAAACACAAGCAGACCCCAAATTAACCTGTGCTTAACCCTTTGGTAGCTTGGCACAAAGCAGTGAGGCTGAACATAGAGGCAATGTGTAAAGTATTTATGCAGTAATTTAAACGGTAATACAATAAAAACACAACACAAGAAAATTCTACCCAATTTAGAAAAATAGAGTAATATTTAATAAATGATGTTACATACATACAACAAAAATCCAATCAGTAGAACCAGAGATATGCACTTTTTAAGATTTAAGTGAATATAGCGTCAAAAGGCACACAAAGCCAACTGAGGTTATCCGGTCAAGCTGGACCGGGACAAAGCCACAAGTTCAGGCTGACCACGATGGAGCATGATGCCAAATACAGGGAACAAGTTAGGCCAGCTGAAAAAGAGTACCTAAAACCCTGGTTGCAGAGTGATGTGAAATCCCACGTCGAGGATGTGTTGTGCAGCAGAGATGATGTGAGGTTCTTGTGTGGAGATGTGTCGTGCGGCAACAGTTTTGAGGGAGCACAGGTGGCGATGTGAGGTGTGAGGTGTGTGGATGGAAATGCTCTGCAGATCTGAGGAGCTTCAGGGGCAATGTGATGTCATGCGTGGAGATGCTTTGTGCAGCTACAGTGATGTGTTGTGCTGCTTCATGTCTGCTGGGTCCACAGATGGGCTGAGGCAGCACCTTAAGTCCCACCTCCACAGGTCCATGATTGGGGTGGCACCACTTGGGGAGGAGGACTCACAGCAGACAGAGTCCAGGTGCTGGGTTGAAGGTGGTTGGAACATTCTGTACCTGAGGCTCTGGTCAAGGGGCCAGCCAACTAACCCTTGGAGCCTCTGAAATGGTCCTGGGTTCAAGATGCAGGTCCAGTCCTTCTCACTCAAGCAGGAGATCAGCAGGGTAACATTAATTATATGTGGTGGCAATTTTGAAGTAGGTGAAGGTACTGGAGGTTTCGACCCACATGAGGTGTCAGGCATTCCCTTCCTCCCTGGCCCAAGGTTGTCTGGGGACACAAGCTATTTGTGACAAACCCTATGTGAGTGTGTTCAAGCATGGCCTTTTTTATGTGCAAGTATGGTAGGTGGCAGCTCCTCCCCCTTGTTAAGTTAGAGTGGCCCATCCAGCCAAAACCTATCTTTTCTTTGTCTTACTGTCTGGGAGTAATCCTCAAAGACCGACTGACAGCTACACCTAATCTTATGGCTCATGGACAGACTGCAGGCCCAAATGGGTGAGTCAAGAAATTGCCAATTTTCTAAAAGTTGCATTTTCAGGATTGTGACTAAAAATCGATTGTCCCTTTAAAAAGGGATTTTAATTACAATTCTTTTGACACCGAACTCAATCTGCCTATTTGCTCTCAATTGAAAGTTATCACTTATCAAATGTAATAAGGAAACCCAATGTTATCGTATGAGAGAGGTAGGCCTTGCAGTAGTGAAAAGCTCAATTATGAGTTTTTCACTACCAGGGCATGTAAAACCTGAAAGTACAATTCCATTTACACCGCACCATGCCCTATGGCCTGTTTAGAGCTTATCCTAGGGGTGACTTTTATAAATTAGAAATAAAGGCTTGTCAGGTCGAAAGGGAAGTTTAAACTATGCACAGAGGCTGCTATGGCAGGCCTGAGAATTTGGGGGCTACTTAAGTGAGTGGGACAATCAGTGCTACAGGCCCACTAGTAGCATTTAATTTACAGACCTTAGGTACATGGAGTACCACTTTACTAGGGACTTACGTGTAAATTAAATATGCCAATTGGGTTCAAGTCAATGTTGCCACGTTTAAAGGAGAGAGCACAAGCACATTAGCACTTATTAGCAGTGGTAAGGTGTGCAGAGTCCTAAAGCCAACAAAAGTGAAGTCAGCACAAATAGGAAGTGGAAGGCAAACAGTTGGGGGAAACCACGCCAAGAATGTAAGGTCCAACAGGTAGGTTACATCAAGTTCATACAATGACTGGCTATTCTTGCTGTTCCAAATAAACCTCACTGTAAATTCAAGGCTGAAGGTTCATATAAAGGAATTGTTCTGTAAACATTATGATTCAGCTCAGCTCAAGGATTGGGTAAGCAGTGATTTGCTGCTGAATGTTTTTACAAAGCATTTCTACTGATAATTTCAATTACATTCTACAAAGGGGAAGACAATGAGGATTTGTTTCCGATTTCAAATAGCAGATTATTTCCTTTATTATGTTTACTGAGTAGATTAAGATGCAGAATTAATACATATTAACAAAGCATAGTACTGTTTATTTGTTGATGTGCACCTGCTATCTTCACATGCTCCTCTTACATTCTCATCTAATCCCTTATGTTTATCTCCCTGGAATTCACCCTCCTTGCTAATGCTGTTACACATGCATTCATTTTATCATCAGCACATTTTATATTTGCATTCTTTCATTCTGTCTTTCTGTTTGTGAATGCCCAGACTGTGACACATTATTTTCCATCTCTCTTGCTATGTACTTCTCACACTATTTCACTCTTTCCCTTAATCTGTCATTTTTACATGCAACTTTGACTATTCTGTCTGACTTTTCTGGATCAGTATTCGCTATCTGCTGCTGAAAGTTCCATAGTTTACTATGTGTGCAATGTGGAGAACAATCTCAAAGCACAGATTTAATAACACTTTGCACCAGGTTCACGCCACAAAAATGGTTTAAAACGGTGCAGTGTGTTGAATTGTGATGTTTGATAGTTGCTCTAAAGAAACACAAAGTAGCACTGAGCAACCATTCATGTTTTTGACACAATGTCCTACCTACTAAAAGGTGGTTGCACCAAAATATCCGCCTCCTTAAGGCAGAAGTAATGTTGGAGAAAAAATTGCTTTTCTCCAACCTTTTCCAATTTAGCATTTGTGCTGTAGTGTGAAACACACATACAACCTTGGATGTCTAAACATATTTTTAGTACTGAAAGTGTACACTTCCAGTATTAAACCTATCCTAGACTTCACGAACTAACTATTGCACTATGTTGCAAGGATAAAGGCAAGGCACGAGGCAACCTAAAGTACACCTGCACAAGGGGATAGACATGCAGTGCCATATATTAGTAGATATGGCTTTGTTCTGCTCTCTTGCATGCAGCAACTTTGGTTGCTGTACTGCATTGCATGACTTCCTTGTCAATTTGATCTGAGGTTTATTGACTCTTTTTAGCTCATTCTTCTCGCTTATGATTTTATGTCTGTGACTCTCTTGATGCTGCTTTTACTCTCTATCAGTTTCCCTTCATCCTGATTTCTTCTATTCCTTGCTCCATATACAAAAACATCTGCTTCGATTTCCTTGAATCATTAGGCTGCCGCCTTTCAGTAAAGTGAAACATTGTATAAACATTTTGAGTTAGGCCTATTACATTCGTTTTCTGTGAAACATATGTGGTATTTTCCAATGAAAACAGAGGGCTCCGTTTTAAAATGCTTGTTTCCTGGTGCAATTTAGAAAACTTGTCAAAAGATGGCTGTAATATGAGGCGCATTGAATGCTATATTTTGCAAACTCTTTTAAATTTAAAGTGTGTTAGATTAGCATATTTGCCTTTCTATAATAGTAAAAACAAGCATGGTACAGGTGTGCTTCCAGATGTCCATCTATGGTTGTCATCAGCTCTCAACCACTGGTTCACCCACATCCTCCTATGTATTCTCGAAACTCACCCTCTCTGGTAATGGTGTTATCATTGCATTTCTTCTTGTGCTAGTCACTTTCACATTAGCATTCTTTACTATGTGAAAGTGACAATGTCTGAGTTTATGGGTGCTACTGTAAAAATTGTGTGACATACTTAATTTCTTAAGCTTTGACCTCTGAGTGACCCTCACTATGAGACACTCTCTGCATTCACTAGTCTTTTGCTTATTAGCATAAATATTCAATCCTTTAGTTTTTCAGCTTCAGCATTCATTGATTCCTGTTTGAGCTGCAGGATTTATGACGGGTGGCATGTGGGAAGCATAGAGAGGATTCTTGTCTCTCTTTTACCTCTTCCTTAAGTCTCGACTATGAATGTATGTCTCCTATTTTCTCAGTAATTCCTTTGCTCCGTGTCAATCTTCCTCCTTTCTGATTTATTGAATTCATATCTCCATGTACATGCATCCGTGATTCTTTTTCCGTGTTTTCATTAGCCTGTCATCTTTTAGTAAAGTCAAACAACTACATGCACATTTGAAAGAAGGTGAAAATATTTTACACTGGTATATGAGAAATAAAAAGATTTACTTAGTTAGCACTTATGCTCTCCTTGCTCACGCTCTGTCATTAGTCACATTAGATCTTTGGAACAAGGATTGCAAATGTTATTCCGCAGGAATGGAATGTACCAACTGATGAGGGAAAGGTAGGAGGCACTGTAGGGAAGCGGTTGACATGATGTTACTTGGAAGCATTGTTTCGAAAGAGTATGTTGGAAGTGGTTAAAAGGGAGCCAGCAACAACCAGGAATAAAGATAAGTTACAAAAATAGGCTTACTACCTTTGTAGGTTTCCGTGGACAAATGTGCGGGCATATAATCAAGGATGGCGTTAAAATTATCGCCGCTTTAGGGGCAGGAAACTGCCGCTAAAGCGGCGATAATGGGCTTGATAAAATGCCCTTGAGAATTCCAATAGAAGCCCATGTTCACACCAGAACATGGGCTTCTATTGGAATTCTCTGCGGCATATTATCAAGCCCATTATTGACGCTTTTAGCGGCAGTTCCTTGCCACTTAAGCGGCGATAATTTTAACGCCGTTCTTGATAATATGCCCCGTGGTGTTCGACTTTCACTTAGGAGGGTGCACTTTTAAAATGCTTGTTCCATATTAAGTATTGAGTTAACAAAATCCACTCAAAAGATCACTATAACACCTAGCACACTGAAGGCGAAATTTGTTTAGTATAACAAACGTAGAACATACTGGCTGAAAAATGTCCTTTCCTAATATGTGCAATAATCAACAGCATTAACTTGTATTTCCTGATGCACACATATTGTCTTTAAATGCTCTCCTCAGACCTTCTCACACTGTTTCTCATCCCTAGCTATAAAACTCACACTGCGTCCTGAAACTCTCAGCATTCTATTCCCCGTGTATAGGTCTCTTACACCTCATTTTTGTTTTTCACCGGGTCTGGCTATCTGCATTTCAGTGTTCAGGACGTTCAGCACTGTCCTTTGTCTTGCTCTCTGTGTACCGCTCCGGCCGTTGAGACTGTCTTTCTTAGATCATCAGTAATGCTTTGCTTGCCACCATGCATACCCTTCAAAGTCTCACGTTTACTGCCTCTGCATTTGCATTGTGCTGAAACTAGCACAACCTATGATGTGTGGCGCGTAGCAAGCAAGGAGAGGTCCCTTGTCTATGTTTTACTTCCTCCATCAGTCTCTTGATATACAATTTGGCTGATCCCTGATTGCCATATTTAACTCTCCTGTAAGGCCATAGTCAGAGCCATTGGAATTATGCGGGAGAAGGGCCACATTATGCGGTGGGGTTGCCTACATTATTCAGCATGGAAAGGCAAAGGAAACGTATGTGACGTAAATTTGCACATTTTGTGATTGCATTACTTTATAGTTTTGCTATTTTTACACATGTCTATGTTGTCTGGGCAAAGATTTCACCTCCTTAGTCCCAATTTAACACCCAAATACATAACACCCAAATACAGAAAAAGGTAATGGAAAGGTGACCAGTCAACCATCCACTGTGTGCCAACACGTGTCACCAGGAATCCAGTACATTTTAACTTGTTCCCGCTAGAAATAATTTTTTGTTGTTAAAATCTAGGGATTGTGCAGCAGTTGATGTATTATGAGGCAAATGCAGCTTATCAACAATTATGCGGAAACTGATGTAGCCTCAGAACCTATCAATTCCAGTAGCCTTGGCTGTAGTATATGGTGCACAAACTACACCCATGGGCTGGAAAGCTAAATGACCTGTGCACTACAGCATGTATTGTACCATCCAGTAGTGTGACAAGGACAACATGGCTTTAGGCCCACGATTGTAGCCGGAGTGCTGCACTTTAAGCCTGCAGCTCAACCTGTCTAAACCCTGTTGACAAGGGGAACAACCCTTCCTTTGAAATATTATTAGGTCACCTCTGTGTAGGCTTAGTAGCCCACAAGATAGGGTGCATGGTGTTTAAAAGTGGGACATGTAGAAATGTAATGTTACTATGTCCTTTCAGTGACAAGCCCCCAAAAACACGTTTTTCTGTGGAAGGCTCTGGTTGTCCTATGAGGAAAACTAACATATAGATTAAAATAATAATTCCACTATCTTGGGTTTGAGACAAGCTAGAGAAAGGGGTAAACCACAATTTGTGATATTTTGTAAAGTCAATGGGGAATTTGGACTTTTATTGCACATGTAGATAAAGTAACTTTTGGAAAGTTGCTTTAACCCAACCTGAAATACCTGTAGGCTAATTGGTACTCAGCTGGCAACAGCTGCCCTGCCATTACTTGGCCCTAACCTAAGGAGCTGCAAACATTGTGCCCAGAGTTGACAACGGCTTAGACCTGGTGACAGCATGCGTTGAGTGTAGAGAGTGTGGTACGTATCAGCTTGAGATGTGCAGCTGGGAAGCTTCCAGGAACTTCATTAACTTGAAAGGGACAAAGGTGAATCCTTCCA
Source organism: Triturus cristatus (assembly GCF_964204655.1). NCBI lineage: Eukaryota > Metazoa > Chordata > Amphibia > Caudata > Salamandridae > Triturus > Triturus cristatus. The sequence continues at coordinate 659,886,595 of NC_140585.1, read as the reverse complement.
TTCATAGTTTAGTGTAAGGAGAGAACTGGGGAAAGGAAAGTCTTTGTTCTTTAGGTCCAGGGTAGCCAGCTAGGTACAGTCCCAGTGGGAGGGGAAGCTGGTTTGAGAACTGGTTTGGTGTAGGTTAGAAGTATGGTACCGCTAATTTCTAAACATACTTTTGACTGGCACACAAGGTCCCTCCAAGGGCAGAAGACCTGTGCAATCTAGCATTCCCCATAGATAGTTCTGGGCCAGTTTGCAGTAAAACACACAGGATGTTCCCACAGAATGTTCTGCAAAAGTAGCTAGGGTTGCCCCTGAGAACTTATTCCCCATTGGTTAGGTATTGCCCAGGAGTTATCCCTACCCACTGACAACTGATCTGTATGAAAATAGACCTCGCCACCAGCACCTCAAAACAGTTTCTGGACCTGTGGAAGAAAAAAAGAAGGACTGCACCGCTGTTTGAAACCTGTGGGAAGATCCAGTTGGCTGGATATGTTCCCATTTATACCCAGGATAAAAAAAGTGGACTCCAAGGGTCATTTGGATGACCTCCTATCTGACTAAAGGAACATCAATACTTGCAAGAGGACTTTTGCAACCGGAAGAGGACTAAGCCCTGCTGGCAGCCTCTGCTGGAGTGGGTCCTGACCTTTAAATGCTGTCTCTAAGGTCCTGGGAGCCTGAGTGCTTCTAGAATCTGAAAAATCGAGACTCTGAAATGTTTTGGAATTTAAAGCTTCCAGAGGCTTGGAACCGACCAACCAAATCAAGCCCAAGACGCTATTTCGATAGTCAAGGAAATTAAACTTATTCCAGCCTGGAGCAATTTGCCACTCGAAAACCACGTTCAGCAGACCATCATGCAAGCCCATCTGACTCCGATCTGACTTTCCCTGATACAGCCTGCAACTCTGGAGAATTCTGAGCTCTAAATGAGAGACTACGTCCAAAGGTAAAATCCTCAGCCAGGCAAAGGTGCCAAAAGCATCCATTTGATGAGAGGACTTCCCTATTTGCGAAATTTGAACTTCTCCTACTCGGACCTCGTCCTGACAAAATCAATGGCTTCAGGGGGACCCCATTCAATGGCTATCCAGCTTCAAGAGGACTCCCTCAGATACAGTCTGCAACCTTGCCCCACTGGAGCCTCAGTGTTTTTGTACCAAGATACTAGAGGGTTAAGCACGGATTAATTTAGTGAATTTTGTGGTTCACCCCAACAAAGATTGTGATTGATGCTTGATTAGGGTTCTCACCCTCCACAATCAATATCCCAATGTCTTACACAACCTCTTTATTATCAATAAAAAGTCATTCTCAGGAATGTTCCTGTGGCTTGGTTATGTGACTTTACTCTCTCCACATGGGCTATGGTAGTGCACAATCATAGGTAGTGAAAGCAAAGGGCCAGATTTAAAGTTACTCCTGAGCAGCCCTCTGTCATGAACATAGTGAAACGACCCATTGAGACCTTTTCTACTTTCATCATCTGCCTGCTGCAAGATTTGTTCATCTCTTTAGATGGAAGTGTGACGTTTTAGACATGCATAGAAATGTGAGAATCATGTCTGCCTCCTATCTGGACTGTCAGTCTAGATTTTCATCATCATCATCATCATAATCTTTATTTCGGTCGCTTTGGACCATAAAAGAATGCAACGATTATACAATTATGAATTACAGAATAAAAAGATGCAATTGATTGAGTTAAAAACAATCATAAAACAATTGAGTTGAAGTCATCCGGAATATTCATATGGCCATGTTAGACTTGATGCAATGATTGCGAATAAACCACATTGCAGTTAAAAATTTTGCGACTGCAAATACAATTACAGCAGATAAGTCTGTCTTTAAGATTCTATATGCTGGGGGAAAATGCCTAAACCCAACATTTTTAAGGAGAGGGACAAGCCAGTAATTCCTGGCTCTCTGGTAAGCTGGACAGAAAAATATAATGTGCAGATCAGTCTCTCGCGGGTGAGAACATGCTGGGCATTGCACTGAGGGCTGTGGCTTGGTCCAGTGATCAGTGTGTGCTCTAAGGGGAAGAGTACCATATCGCCACTGCATGTATAACTTCCTTGTAATTGGAGGGCCTACATCATCAAAGACGGACTCTAGATGGTATGAATCTTTAAATCCAAGGAAGTAATTAGATAAGGACCCCTCACGTGTGCTCTCAATTGAGGCACGTAGTTTGTACTCGTAGTAAACCTTTGAGATAAATTTGCAGGAGAACCTGGGGCATACATTTGCTGGGTTAAGCCACAAATCTGATCTTCCTAACATTTCAAATGTTTGCTTAATATATTTTAGCCACGGGATTTGTGCCGCTTTAGGTAGGCGCAAGATCTCTGCGAGCTCAGCCCTATAGTTAGATAGTTCAGGTGCGCTCCAGATTTTGCGCCATAAGGTTAAAGGTTTAAGTCCCAACTCCTCCGAAATAGTTCTGAGGCCCAGGTCTAATCTCAATGGGAGAAGTGGGGTACTAGGCGGTAATGCTGCCAGTTGCCTTAGAAAGTTGTTCTCGGTGATCTGCAATTTCTGAGGAGCTATATGCCTCCATATTTCACCCCCATAGGTCACTGCCCCTCTAGCCTGTGTTTTGTAAATTTGGATGGGGGGGCCAAATGGCTTAAAACTCATCCTACATATGCCGCCTGTTAACTGAGCCAGTTTCAAGTTTGCCTTGATTCGGTGCGAATCCCATGTCATGGTCTGATTGATTGTAACCCCCAAATAATCAAAGGTGGTGACCCTCTCTAGTCTATCAGACCCTAACATGGGATTTGGGCGAGTTGAAGAAGGCGGATTAAGGATCATATACTTAGTTTTGGAAGCGTTGATTTCCAAACCGCGCTTCACACAAAAGTTCGAGAACCCATCCAACACCCGTTGTATGCCCATGGGGGATTTAGAAAGCAGCAGGGTGTCATCTGCAAACATGATGGCAGGCACCCTGCTACCATTCATCAATGTTACTCAGCCCAGTAAGATGGTTTATAACCCCATTGACGAAGAGGCAGAACAGGGTCGGTGCAAGCACGCAACCCTGTCTGACCCCTGCGTCAACGGGGAATCTCTCCGAAAGAACTCCCCCTCTATCGCACCTAACCTGAGCGATATTCCCCTGATGAAATCTCATCAGGATTAATAGGATATCAGCAGGAACCCCTAAATCCCTTAGAACAGTCCATAATTTATCCCTTGACACTAAATCAAAGGCTGCTCGCAAGTCCACGAAGACCATATACAAAGTGCCGCCCTCAATTAGCGCAGTCTTCCAATATAGAAGATTCAAGCGGAAAATCTGGTCTGTAGTTGAAACCCCCTCTCTGAACCCTGCTTGATAAGGGCTCATAATAGCGTGTTCTTCAATCTAATTCTGGAGACGATTTAGTATCAGTCTACCGAAGATCTTCTGGGGAACATCGATAAGACTGGTAGGTCTATAGTTGGCTGGGAGCAGGGGCGATCCCTTTTTAAATATTGGGACAATCTCTGCCCCCAGCCAAGTATCTGGCACCTCCATGCCCCCCAAAACGGAGTTAAACAAAGTCAATAAATAGGGTGCCCAGACGTCCGGTTCGTGTTTAAATAGGTCACCCGGTAGGCCATCTAAACCGGGTGCCTTGCCTGATGCCAACCGTCCAATGGCCTCGCGGACCTCCTTTAGTGTAAATGGAATCCCTTTCAAAGGGTCACTGACAAGGTGGGTAGGGTTAGTCCGTAGTCCGTCAGCTACACTATATAGGGACTGGAAGTGGTCTTGCCAAGCTTTAGCTGAAATATTAGGCTCTATTGCAGAGGCTAACTTCTCCGACCCAGTGTTCACATAACGCCAAAATTTCCGCGAATCCCTGCGTGCCAGGGAGATGGTGAGATTTTCCCATTTTTCGTTTTCCCATTCGGTTTTTGCGTGATTAATCAGGCGCTTATAGGCCGTTCTCCTGGCCCTGATCTCCACACTCCCCTTTCCCTCCTTTATCGAGGCCAGGAGATCAGTTTTTGCCTTGCGGCATGTGGTGTTATACCAGAGGGGACAAACCGCGTGTCCATTTGCCCTTTTTGGGGTGGAGAAGAGGATTTCGGACACCGATTTAATCAGGTCCTCATGCAGAAGCCCCCGCAGTAAATATGTGCTCTGGGCATTTGTTTGCTCCATTAAAGCATGGGCCTTTTCGAGTGTGGGGATAACCCGGGCGTACAGCCTGGATATCTTCCCTGGATTGGAAGCTAATTTCTCCCACTTCACTCTCCTTCTGTTGTTCGTGAGGCCTAATCCCACCTCAGGCGTCACCATTGATTCCCTCCTAGCCTCAAAACCCGGATGGTCATATTCCAGTTCCAGTGCGTTGTGGTCACTGTCATCCCTTGGGATCACCCGGAAATCTCTGATAAGTGACCACAAGGCCAGTGGAACTAGGATATAGTCAAGTCTGGATTCCCTGCCCGCTCTATTATATGTGGGTTTTGGGGGGATATCAGATTTTATCCGTCCATTACAGGCCCGGACACCATATTTCAAAGTTAAGGATGTAATTTGTACAACCAAAGGCGTCCAAGCTCTTGGGCCCGGCGCTTCCAATGAGGGTATAGACCATAGCGCGTCCTCATCTTGGGCTAGACCATCCCATAAGCCAGAGAGCGGCTCAAAATGGCAATTTAGGTCACCGCCTATTAGGAAAGGAATGCCCTCAGGAATTTCACTTAGAACTTCCGCAAGCTCCTCTATAGTATACGACTCTTGCGTAATACTAACTGGTCTGGAGTAGACATTTACCAGTAAGAGGTCTGGAGTAGACATTTACCAGTAAGAGACTATGTGAATTAGGCCATTCCAACAGGACAACAAGAATGTCCTCCTTACTCAAAGGGAGAAGGCGGCATTGCATCCCAAATCACTGGCCACCCAGATTGCAAGACCACCCGATGGACGCCCCCTACCCCCCCATTTTGCATTTGTAGAAAATGTAGCAAAACCGGTACGATTGATTTCTTCTCACGCCCAAGTTTCTTGGAACAGGCATATGTCTATGCCCTCGATGAAAGAGCTCCAGTCCGGGCAATTCAATTTGTTGCCCAGACCCGCCACATTCCAAGATACTATCTTCAAAGAGGAGCTGATGGCACTCTCAGTTGGCGGGTTTGGGAGCATAACCGTACTAAGGTGCGTCCCCAGTGGGGTATTGATGTTTATACTACCATCTCGGGTCACTGTCATCTCCCTTGCTATGTAAGGAGAGCAAACAGGACTTATGTCTACCTCTCCATTGGTATATTTCTCCGCGAGGTTGGCCTGGTCCCTAGGAATAGCTAGGCATATTTTATTGGCATAAGCCCCACCGTGACCACTGTCCTTCCCTCTCCCCGTCTCGCTCCGTCAATCTACCATATCTAGGTTGCTAAACCTGTTATGGGTGGGAAAATAATCATAGCACTGTGATCTTGGAAAAAGAGGGCTCCCTCTTGCTCTAGCACCCCATCTACCTCCTCTTCTCTGTACTAGTTCCCAACCCTCCTCTTCCTGCCCATATCTTAATGGTGGGTAGAAGAATGATAAGGGTAACGCTTGAATGGAAGTCCCCTTGTCACAATGTTTCCAACTACATATGTATGAGACGGTCATGGGGTCCCTGAAATTTGCCAGGACACAGTCTCCATGGATAGATTTCCTAGTGCCACCCAACCATGGGACTCTTCTCACCATGAGAACCTCACTCTGTATTCCTTCAGGTAGGGGCCTATAAATAGAGAGCCAATTAATTACCTTATTTTTTATGGCTTCTACAGGTTCCCGGGAGGATGGCTTTAATTCGGGAATGCCAGTTAGAATAACTGTGTACGGGCTTGCCTCCGGTGGCAGGTTAACTAGCCTATGTTTGTTACCATTGCCCAATACCCCGCTTTCAGGCTCGACTGACTTCTCGTGGGGGCTTACATTTGTTAGGCAATTTGAAGCTAATGGATTAGCCTGTGGTATTGAATCTTGAGTTTGTATAGGCTTTAATACAGGACCCATATCCTTAACTGGGGGCACTATTGTGATGATCTTATCACTAAGGGTCATCCCTCCACTTACAGGTTGACTGTGTTTTTTAGGGGCTTCTACTAAATGTGCAATATCTTTTTCAATATTCACTAGGCAGGTTTCTATCTTTGTTAAACGCACTTCCAAAGGGTTTAGCATTATCCTCATAAGCGTGCGGATGTCAGAGAGAGTAATGTCCTCCTCCCCAGAATTTGCGTTTGTATTCAGTGATATCTGCCCCGGGGTATGGGAGGGAGGTGCCCATTTTTTTGATGGCAAATTTGGCCCCTTACTAGCTGCGCCATTTTTGTTACCCTCACACAAGGGGGTATTCTTTGCAATTTTGGACTTTCTCCCCCCAGAGTTTTGTACCCTTCTTTTCCTTTTTGGAATGGCTCCCTCCTTCTCTCCCTGCTTTAATTTCGTGGACTGATGAACCCTGGCAATATTTCCGTCCGAGTTGGGCGGGGTCACATTAACTACAATCTGCAGTGGGGGGGCTTGGGAAGCGGTAGAGGTAATAAACTGAGCTCTGTTGGGGCCGATAAGTCACAATCAGTGTTGGGAGTAAAGGAACCGCTCAGATCAACTACATCGAGCGTGCCATTTTTCCCCCTGGCCCCTGCTTCTGATGGTATACATTCCAATCTTTGTTCAGGGGTAGTTGTATGTGCTAGGTGTCCCAAAGAAGATCTCCTTACCCACTCAATTTCTTGCGAAATACGTCTTTCTAAAATAGTTATTTCGTCAATAAGGAGTGAGCCCGCTTTTGCAAAATATGTGTCCAAAGTACCTTTTGGCAACCCAGCAGCCAGTGTGGTCTTGCTCCTCGTCTCTCTTGCGGCCATAGTCCTGAGCTAGACACGTGAAGTATAAAGAGGATGAGTCTGAGACCGAGAGTGAGGGCCCAATCCCTATCTCGCCCGTTCTCGAACGGCCTCAAACGGCCCGCTCTTTGCCCGGTCTTCGCCCCGTGCTTTGTCCCGCGCGCGTCCCGCTAGCGCGGAATCTCCTGCCGATTTAATAGAGGGGTGGTTCTGGCGGGAGTGGGCAGGAAGAGGCCCCAGCTGCACCTGTGGTGATGGCGCTGTGCAGGCTGGTCCTCGCAGTCCCACCGGCGGTATTTGCAGGCAAGCAGGCTCCCCTGGGTCACAATGCCCTCCAAAATGTCCAGGGTAGGATTTCCCTTTCACCGACTGTCTCCGTGACACTGGATTCTGTCTAGATTTTGTTTTTATTATGTTCGCTGCCATAACATTTTGAATGCTTACAGTGAAATCTGACATGATTCTATTGTTTTAGTCATAAAGACAAACTATGTATAAGTAATTCAAGATGATGCATTTATGGCCATTTCTTTTTTGTCCTGGAAAGAACTTAGTGTCTGTTTTATTTGATAAATATGAGATAAAATCAGCAGTTAGATACTAGAAAAGCTCAGGGATTTGACCATCGTTTGGAGGGTCTTCACACTAAAACTGTCAAACCAGAAGTCACACTAGTTTGCAGTGACAAACAGCCTTGGTGAGCAGCTGCTCCAGGAGCAGTGCAGTTAGGTGCCTTCAGCCTTGCACAGTTTATAATTCATGCAAGAACTGTGATAGAAAATAGTTAAAAGAACTATATTTTAGTGAGAGAAGGTATGCTGTGCAATCCATTTTAAGAAACTAGATTTATAGACTTGCTATTTCTGCTTCTGCTACAGTTTAGCAGAGCATAGTGCTTAGAAGTAGCAATAGCGTGTTAGGATGCTAGGAATATATTAACCATGTTAGGAATATTTTTATTGTTTTCGCTGCCACTGTCATGCATTATAAGCAAAACACACAAGATGATGGACGGAATGTTGCACATTGGCAAAACATTCACCCCCAGTCACAGATCTGGGTTTAATCCATCGTTATTTTGCTCACTACGCCACCCCAGTTCAGACATGGCCATATGCAAATCAGTCTTGACCCTGTGCCTCATGTGAACAGTCCAGCCCGAACTGCCAAGCCATGTCTTCCCTGGACCGGAATCAAGCATCCTAGGACCAGTTTCGGGGTGTCATCCCTCTTCAGCCAGGATAGCTTGACTCCAGTGACGTAGTGAGCACGGAACCCACGTCTGGGCATACCCTTCCCACATAGAGCAAACAGCAAAACACACAAGATGATAGACAGAATGTTGCACATTGGCAAAACATTCACCCCCAGTCACAGATCTGGGTTTAATCCATCGTTATTTTGCTCACCATCCCACCCCAGTTCAGACATGGCCATATGCAAATCAGTCTTGACCCTGTGCCTCATGGGAACAGTCCAGCCTGAACTGCCAAGCCATGTCTTCCCTGGCCCGGGATCAAGCATCCTAGGACCGGTTTCGGGGTTTCACCCCTCTTCAGCCAGGATAGCTTGACTCCAGTGGGGTAGTGAACACGGGACCCACGCCTGGGCATACCCTTCCCACATAGGGAGAACAGCAAAACACACAAGATGATTGACAGAATGTTGCACATTGGCAAAACATTCACCCCCATTCACAGATCTAGGTTAAATCCATCGTTATTTTGCTCACCACGCCACCCCAGTTCAGACATGGCCATATGCAAATCAGTCTTGACCCTGTGCTGCCATGCATTATAGCACCTATTTTCTCATTCTGCGTGGTTATTGTTCATATTTTGTGCACTAGACTTGGGTTTTCGAATAAACATTTTAAAGTTTATCCCATTTCTTAGTGATATTTGAAGTGTGTTATTCATTTATGAAAGTGGGTTTGAAGTTCCATCATGTGCTTAAACCCATCTAGTGAGACTAAACATGACCAGAAAACACCACCTGGATAGTATTACTCAGCGGGTTGTGCATGGGTCACAGTCAAAAATGATTTCTATTTTGTATATGTGCATTGAACTGAGTCCCTGCTCCAAGGGTTTAGAAATCTAACAACTGGGGCTGGGAGGCAGATCGTGACACTTCCTCAGTTAGAGATGGGCAAACCTTAAGCTTCTGTTGGCTCCGTTGGTGGCATACTCCCTCCAACAGCCTGACAGAGTAGGGTTTGTCAGCAGAAGAACATTACAATGTCCACCCTACTCAGGGTAGACAGTGTAATGCTTTTTTCCTATCCATGACCACCAGGAAAAGCTGGTAATGAGGGACACGAACAACAAACATAGTGACCCCACACCCTTGGTGAAAATTCCCAGGGTATGTGGGTCATTACTTTTTATTTTACATAAATACTTCCATTTTGGGAGGTTGTTTTCAAAAAACAAAAAAAGCCAATAGTTTGGTGTATAGCAGCCTAAACTAACATCAGCCATACACCAAACCTTTAGTACATTGAAAGGAACCCCTATGACAAGGGTTCCTTTCAATGAACAAATATGACTACCAGAGATACAATTATGTAATACCAGTACAAACATTTAAATAAATATAATGTGACATAAAAATTACATGAATATTAGGTTGTACATCAGATATAGCTAACAAAACGTTTTAATTCTTAACTACATTAACAAGTATAACGTGAGACTGAGAAGTATGTGGAAAGCGACTCATTTTCTAGCAAGACTCTGATTTACATAAAAGTAATAACACATTTTTAAAAATTGGGTTTCTGGTTGGCTAGGGTATGCACGTAAGCCAGGCAGAACTGACCACTCTAGTCAGGGCAAGTAGGTTACACACCAAAGATGAGCTGTATTTATTCTCGGGTAGCTTGGTGCAGAACAGTCAGGTTTATCATCAGAGGCAATGTGTAAAGCGTTTGTGCAACACACTCACACAGAAACACAAGGAATACACCACAAAGAGACTCCACAGAGGATTATATTAAAAATATATAGAATATTTTGCACATAAAGCATAGACCACAATGACATGATCGTAAATACTGTGCATAATATGCAAATCCTGAAATATTACTCGTTATACTGAGAATGCAATGAGTTAGGTTAGGAGAAGACACATAAATCACTAAAGTTCACCATATGCACACCAGTAGCAATAAGGGATCATGGCTCCAGGGACACCGGCCCTCCTATTAGCAGGGCATTGGTCATTACAATGGTCAGCTACCATGAGTGTGTTTATGTCCAAAGCGCAGGCCGTAGAAGCCCGGTTGCTCCTACAATATGCAATGGGGAAATGTATAGGCTTCCTGATACAACAACCTCCTAGGGGAATCGGGGGCCGCCTGTATTGCCAAATTACAGAATACCTGCCCCCAGGTACGGTTTATCCCGCAAAAGGGGAGAGCGCAAATTGCAGAATCCACTGAGAAACTTCACTGGGTCCCCCGCGGTCAAAATAGTCAAATGTAGCCACCCACAAACACGTGGTGAAGCGACTAATATAGTGAAGGGCAGCTCCCAAGTTGCGCCATACCGGGTAACAGGGAGGAAGGCACTCATCCCTTGGGCCGGGGAGCCAGGTAAACCCACAGCCACCTGAAAGGGTGATGCGTGACTGGTGAACACAGTACCAGCCCACGTCATGGTACTTTAATACAGCAGCTGTGGAGGATCCGGCCTTGAGAAATGGGGTCTGCCCCTAGGCAACTCCCAGTCTCAGGAAAGGTGCAGTAACAGGCTGGGCGCCAACCCGACCTGTTCACCGGTGTGATCACCTTCTGGGCACAGACGAGCTGGGAATGTCAGGGCAGCACGTTAATGCTGCTCATGTGAGTGGGGCTGTCTCGTCGGCCCAGTGCTAATTCCTGCTTGCTATGGTATTCAGGCAGAGCTGTGGAGAGGGCTTCTTTCGGCATAACAGCTTCCTAGAAATGCCACACATGGAGACCTCAGTCAGTTCAGTGCGCTGGTCATTGGGAAACGCTGGACCGTGGAAGGGGCTGGCAGGTTCCAAACACACTCTGGCAGTGGAGCCCACGACTTCCAGCTGTGTCAAAAACAAACCTGCTCCGGCAATGGAGCACTTGCTTTGTGGGATGAGCTCTTCACTAGGGGGAAATAAGGAAGGTATATGAGGCAAGATTTTTGATAGCCCGGCGACCTCAACGACAGGAGGGGGGGCATATTAACAAGCCCTTGGAGAATATTGGGGCACAGAGAGTAAGGAAGCAGACTGTAGATAGGGCAGTTGGCAAAATGGCGGTTTCTCCTGGCAGCACAACAGCCCATTGACAATATGCGAATTGTAGAACCAGCAGCATCTGGTTGCAGGTCAAAAGTAATGTCTGTTTAGAGCAGAGTCATGGAGCAGGGCAGTATGGCAACAAGCAGAAACGCAGTGCAGTTGAGTTCTTTAGGCAGCACAAAAGTTAAAAGGCAGCAGGGCAACGAACAGAAAAGCAGTCCAGATGAGTACTTTAGGCAGCGCAGCAGTCTTTTTGACGGAGGTTCAGTTTCAAATCTAAAAGTGTTTCAAAACCTGTGGTCAGAGCCCCTGTACCTATACTCAGAAGTGTCTTTGTTCAATGGCTGACTTCAAAGATCACAGGTATGCAACAATCCCTTACAAGCCAGCCCTGGCTACAGACATTAGTTGGGGGTAAATCAGCCCTTTGTATAAGGGCAGGACACAACCTATACAAATGTAGAGTGTGAAGCCCTTTCCCTCTCCCAGCTCAGGAAGACTATCAGTATGCAGTTGAATGCAGATGTAATCCCTCTCACACCCAGCCCATTCTGTGTGATGGCTGTCTGGAAAGTATGCACAAAGTGCATCTGTCATCCAGCCCTAGATGTGGAATGGAGTGAGGCTGCAAAGCACAATGAGTCATAAGCACAGAGAAATGCCCACTTTCTAAAAGTGGCATTTCTAAACTAGTAATGTAAAATCCAACTACACCAGTAAACCGGATTTATCACTACCATTCTAAGCATCACAAACATGGCAATGCCACTCCTTTCTGATCAGGAATAACCACTTAATAATAATATAAAAGGAAATTCCCAATGTTAGCCTGTGAGAGTAGTAGTCCTCACAGCAGCGAGAAACAAAATAGACTTTTTCTCAAACAATAAAGACACATGTCCTACCTTTTAATTACACAGCACACCACACATAGGGTTCCCTTGGGCCTACCTAAGAGGTGATCTATGCATAATAAAAGGGGAGTTTACGACTTGGCAAGTAGTTTTAAATGCCAAGTCAAAGTGGCAGTAAACTGCTCACACAGGCCCTGCGGTGGCAGGCCTGAGACAGGTTTGAAAGGCTATGTCAGTGGATTCCACAAACAGTGCTGCAGGCCCACTAGAAGCATTTAATTTACAGGCCCAGGATAAATGGGATACCACTTTACAAGGGACTTACAAGCAAATCAAATATGCCAAACAGGTGTAAACCAATTGTATGTTATTTAGAGGAGAGCGCACATGCACTTTAGCACTGGTTAGCAGTGGTAAAGTGCCCAGAGTCCAAAAGCCAAAAAAATGAGGGGCAGAAAAAAAGGCAGAGGAAGGTAAAAGGTTTGGGGATAACCCTGCAGAAAGGGCCAGATCCAACACAGATTAATATGTTCATCTTGTTTACAGGGTGTCATTGGACACTGTAACACCAAGATTACAAAATTGACACAAACGCAACGCTGAGTCTACTCCAACACAAACCACCATACAGTAGACTACAGGCCGAACAAATATGAACAACATATACTGATGCCTCAGCTCCAGATCAACCTGCACCTTACGTATGATTGAGGGTGGCCTAACTGATTTAGCTTCAGAGACTATTCTTATGATGGCTTACCCCCGATTAGATAACTTGAAACCTATAATTGACCAGTTGGAGCTATTATTTTTACTAAAGGCTTCAGAGAATACTTTGTTAGGGAAAAGTTATCAAATGCAGGTCCGAGCAACAAGCAGTCAGACCAAACCATAGCATGAGAGAGAATAGGGGTATTCGCATAGGCTTTATAGTATAAATCACATGAAGAGCCAGCAGGAGCATGCATGATCTCATACACAAGATCCATTAATAGCTGCATGGCTTTGGAGTAGACTGAATTTGGTGCTAATCCTAACTTAAACTCACAAATTCATATTTTCCAATGTTGGATGTACTTGCATTAACCAAAATACAAGGTAAAATGTTAAGTGTATGTTTAGACACCCACATTCAGCTATTGTTTCTACTCAATACCATTTATTGCTGTTGGAGAAATGTGACCATTTCCATCTAATCTTTTCAATGGGATGGAATCTTTATAACCCCACTGGAAAAGCCAACTAAATAATTTATCAAATAGTTTTTATCAACCATATTTTTTAATGAGGGAGTGCACTTTAGTTAGGGCCTGTCACACTATAACTCAAAGAGTAGTGTACAATAATGTATTAGTCCTTCACCTTTAAGCCAGTACAGTCAAGGACTTCACCTCCACAAAGGCTAGTAGAGGTGTTTGGTGAGTACAGTCTCATATCATTGGCCATGGTTGCTGATGTTTAGTTTACCATCACAAGGCCTAGAACACAGAACAACCACGTTCATCAGCCAAATGCGAGTATTTTGTATAATGGCAGATGGCTAATTAAATCAAGTGGAAGTTTCTTTGACATAGTGAAACTAAAAGTAACCTTTCAGATAAGTAGTGGCTGTAGTCTGATACAAAATCTGAGACATGACTGGACAAATTTAAAAAATCACTTAAGTTGTTTTTATAAAATGCTAATTCTAATAACCAACTGGGAGTATATTTTCGAACGTTTTTAAAATCAAACTTTCATGATCTATTACATTAACATGTTTTGCTAATTCCCAATGTATCTATTCACATGAATACATAATTAAAGCAGTAGTTTATTTAGGTTAAATTGTGATTACACATATCTATAACAGTGTAGAGGAATCAAATAACAATAATAAATAACAATAAACAGTTCTGCGACTGTCTGGCTGGCTATATACTAGAGTAGCTGTACTACCAAACGGTTGGTTCACATTGTAGTATTAAAACATGCCATGTTACATCAAACCTTTGGGAGCCAGGCCTATCATGAACGCTTAAAAACATTTGCAATATGAATCATGAATAATTGTAGGCTTAAAAAATATTTTGTTTTGTTCAATGAAACATGAACTTACATGTTCATACTTCAGGAAAACTGACCATTTGTCTAATGTTCTTTTAATTTGACCTAATATCAGCAGTAGCTCAACAAAATGATATTATCAGGGTCTAAAAGACCACAAGACTCTTGCTCCAGCATGGGTATAAATGTGGAGAAGTTCTGCCGGGCCTCTTACTCTTGCCCAAATCTTGTATCTCTGATGGTCAAACATAGTACACTTTGTACCATAGTCAGGATCTGGGGGTCTGTTTGTGAGGGCAAGGAAGGGCTTTATTGGTTCTTTGAAGCCTCCAGCAACTTTAGGCAAAACTTATTGTTGCAGTGGACCATGTCACAAAATGCACTGATCTTGTACCCATTAGAAGCCCTGTTTCTTAAGCGGTAGTCCATGAGACCGTCAGGATTATTTCCTGTGTTGATTTCATCATGGAAATATTTTCTCACTGGACAAGCAGCTTCATGTATACTTTCTTCAAGGCCCACATGAGTCCAATGTGAGGTAAATTGATATTATACGCACTCAGTGCTCTTTTACACCCCAGACAGGAGAGGACGAAAGTAAACTTCTCCCTGAAGGTCTTCCAAGAATACACACTGGAAACTGCTTGCACCATTATATGAAATATTTACGAAATATTGGATACGGTACAGGGAATACCTTCAGGCATAGGTCACAAAATGCAGACATATGTAGCCCTCACAAAGGACCTTTGGTAGCTCAATTCTGCCTGTTGTAAAGAAAGACATGACAGACCTCTGCTTGTCTGTGACGTACGGAGGACTTAATGTGATCGTGTAAGCTGACATGAACAACATGAATCACCTCTCAAAGGTGACAGCTTCATTGATAAGTTGGAGGCTGCTCAATTTTTGGACACCTTTGACTTGTCTAGTAGGTATAGGCAGATCATAATTGCAACTGAAAAGATTGAGGGTCTGATTTAGAGTTTGATGGACAGGGTATTTTGTCACAAACTTGACAGAGTATCCTGTCTACCAAATTCTCGGTCTGCCTGCCTCATTTAGAGACGGGCGGGCTGTGAGGTTTCCCTCTATTAGGCCAAAAAGGCTCCATCAACAGAAAACTTCCTCTAACGGCACAATGAAGCCAGTGCTGGTGGAGGAAAGGTAGTACTCCGCTCACCCTATTCAGGATGGATGATGGACGATGTAATGTCCATTTATTCATCAAGCAAAACCTTGTGGTGAGGGAAACAAAAAACAAAGTAATGACCCCCAAATCCTAGGAAGAAACTCCTTGAGGGAGGGGGTCATTAATATTTTGTTTTTCATAAACATACTCCCGCTTTGGGAGTTTGTTTCTGAAAAAGAAAAAAACGTTTAAAAGTTTGGTGATCAGCATCAAAAATTATAGTGACTGTCTACCAAGCTTTTTTGTACCATGATGTCAAAGAGATGACTGCCGGGCTGGCGGAATGGCGAAGGTAATGTCCTCTACCATCCTGACTTACACTTCTTCCTCCACTAAAGCATAACTCAGGGCTTTAGTTTTCCAGCCTAGGAGGGCTGTTTAAAATCAGGTCTCAATGCATTTTGCGACATACGCACACATACAAACACACACACACAAAAACACACGCACACACATTCAAACACTTACACACACAACACACAGATTTAACCATTTGTGCCCTTTGTTGCTACAATAGCTGTATTTATATCGACTAAAAATTGAAATCATCATGACATAAACCATATATGCAAATCCACAGAAAATACTATACTGGTAATTTGCATTGTTGAGGGAGGGTAAGGACATTATGGCTGATTCAAGCATTCATCTCTTATGATTAAAGGTAATGAAGTTTAATATGGTATTAAACAACATATTCTATTCTCTAAGTGTGTGTATGTATAATCATATATATATTCACTGAAAAAACCATAGGTTTCACACATGTTATAGTTAGCTGGACATTTCACTCGTAAAAAACCAATGAAATTCCCCCGTTATAGTTAGTTCAGCTAACTATAACTCGCGCGCCCGCAATCCACTGCTGATAACGTCACATATTACATCACTCATGACATTGTCAGTGACATCACTCATGACATCACTGATGACATCTCAAATGACATCACTGATGACATCACTGATTACGTCATCCATGTGATAAATTACCACATCTTCTCACACCCTAATATAACCTTTGATACCCCGACTCAAAATTTCAGAGTTCCATTCTCAAAACCATACAAACTGCAATACCAATAACTACATACCCACTTATTAACTCTTAGGTCTACATACACCTCCACTCATTCACCTGTACAGTCACTCATACTTACAGTCACTCCATACAAAACTATCATATGCATTTATACACCTATATAGACACTCACACACTACCAATCATCCATAGAGGTACTCTCACACTTACTCAGTCATGCAAATAATCACACTCCCATTTACTCACCTATCCGTTATACACACTCAAGTTCACTTACTCATAAAAATAGTATCACATTCTTACGCTCTTATAGAATCATTGATACAAGCACACACTCATCCATACAGTCACTCTCACAATCACACACTCTCACATCTACCCACTTATATACTCTTACACGCATATACACTGCCTTTCACATATGTAGTTAGTCACAAATGTACCACTGAGATATACATTCAATCCCTAACACACCCATATATACACTCACTCAACCATACAGTCCATCACAGATGCACTCTTAAAACCATGCACCCATAGAATCACCCACTCACACATCTATGCATAGAGTCACACACACCCTACCCACACAAACACTCAGGAACCCATACAGATACTGAGACAAGCAATCAATAACTCATATAGACACTTATATAGGTATTTACAAAACCATGCCGCCACTTATACACCAACATACAGACACATACAAACATTTACACAGTTTAGTCACTAGTCTGCAGTAAGATACATTTAATGACTCACTTATAGAGTCAGTTACGCACCACAGAAAATCATCCATTTACACACTTGTACACCCACTCATTCTTCAACAGGCCTTTCCCTATATATATTAAACATATTGTTCAGAAACACATACTCAATGGATGATGTCATGAGTGATGTCATGAGTGATGTCACTGACCATGTCATGAGTGATGTAATATGTGATGTCATCAGCAGTGGATTGTGGGCGCGCGAGTTATAGTTAGCTGAGCTAACTATAACGGGGGAATTTCATTGGTTTTTTATGAGTGAAATGTCCAGCTAACTATAACATGTGTGAAACCTATGGTGTTTTCAGTGAATTTGCAAGGTTTTTAAAATGCTAATTCCTAACTATAACGTGTGTGAAACCTATGGTTTTTTCAGTGAATATATATATATATATATTCCCCCGTTATAGTTAGTTCAGATAACTATAACTCGCGCGCCCGCAATCCTGCTCATGACGTCACATATTACATCACTCATGACAAGGTCAGTGGCATCACTCATGACATCACTGATGACATCATCCTTGTGATAGAGTGGCGGTCGCGCGAGTTATAGTTATCTGAACTAACTATATAACGGGGGAATTTCATTGGTTTTTTACTAGTGAAATATCCACCTAACTATAACATGTGTGAAACCTATGGTTTTTTAAGTGAATTTGCAAGGTTTTTTAAATGCTAATTCCTAACTATAACGTGTGTGAAACCTATGTTTTTTTCAGTGAATTTGTACGGTTTTTTAAATGCTAAGTTATGTTTGTATTATTATTTTTTTTAATATTTATTTACCAATAAATTACGTATTAAATTATTATTTTTTTTATTATTGTTTTTCACCGTGCGTGCGCACCCCCGCGATTTTTTATAAAAAAAAATTAAAATGTTTTTTTCTGCCTTCGGGGTCCTTCAGAGACCCCCTGACAAAGGCTAGGGGGTCAGGAACTCTCTACCCTGCCCCCTTTTCACGTTCGCCACCTTCCTTTTTCACTCTTGCACTGAAAACAAACAAAATGGCGTCCGACACTTCCTGATTTCGACCGATTCGAACGTTGACTGACATGTAACCACCAATCAGAATTACGCTCGCGCACGTTAGGGTGCGCGCACGGTGCGCGGCTATAGATATGTATGTGCTTTTAAATGCAATTTTCTCAGGAACTACTGAACAGATTGACTCCATATATGCAAAAGGCACATCCCTGACCTGAGGACTACCTCTCTGCCAAATTTCAAGTAATTCTGTTCAGCCGTTCGGGCTGTACCTTCGACTAAAGGTCCTATGGGAAAATGCATGGGGAAAACGCGTTTTGGGACCCCCCTTTTTTCTCGTCCCCCGCTTGACGAATCCCCCCGAGACTTTCAGGGTAGGAGCTGAGCTGAGCGCCCCATTAGTTTTGAAAATTTCGCGAGGATTCGTCAACCGGCGCCAAAGTTATTCAAAATAGAATTTGGAGATTTCCTATGGAAACACGGTCCTAACTATAACTATCTACTGGCGACCGCCAGTAGATAATATATATATATATATATATATATATATATATATATATATATATATATATATATATATGTATTTACACACAATCACATATATGTGTCCCCTCTGAGAACTACTGATACAATGAGCATCCATAATTCTGTCGGTGGTGGGAATTACCGCTGATTACTGCGGATTACATTTTAATGGGCTATAGCTTGTGGGAATCAGTGTCTCCACATTGATTTCTGTGTGTTTGTCTTCCTGTTCTACCATAGTTTCACCCAGACATTTCAACTGTTTTCACCAGCAGAAGTGTACTGGTGAAAAACTCCAGACCCGCGGCATTACGTGGAATCCTGCTTTCCTGATGTGGCAGCTAACTTTAATCATCAACCTCTTCGGGATTAATAGGGCACTCATAATGAAGCCCTTAAGCATGTTTATAATTATTCCTCCACACACAGTATTCCCTATGCAAGCACTAGAATTATCTCACTCATAGATGCTACAACAGCCTCCTACTTTGACCATCTGAGCTTCATAGACTTTCAGAACAGTTTCTAAATTGGTGGGACAGGGGGGCAGGAGGGAAGATGACTAGTCATACCCTGCAGCTTTAAGACAACAAAGTGTGCTCTTGGATCGCCCTAACCTTGTCCCTGGACACAATCAGATTTTCACCACTGCACTCCTTCTTAAACTCTTCGGGGAAGATTATCAAGGACGGCGTTAACATTTTTGCCGGTTTAGCGGCAGAAAACTGCCGCTAAAGCAGTGATAATGGACTTGATAAAATGCCCTGGAGAATTCCAATAGAAGCCCATGTTCACACCAGAACATGGACTTCTATTGGAATTCTCAAAGGCATATTATCAAGCCCATTATCAGCGCTTTAGTGGCAGTTTTCTGCAGCTAAACCGGCAATAATTTTTAACGCCGTCCTTGATAATATGCGCCTTCTTTTGTTCCTCTGCCCTCCTCAGAGAGACTTACATTGTAGAACTTCCTAATGAATGGTTATATTTTATGTAGCAATCTTTGAACCTATAATACAATTTGAGATTCTTTGCAGCATTTTACATGTTCAATTTTAATCTTTTTCACCTAAAACTGGTTTACATCTTTAGCTTCTTTATTTATGTCACTGTATCATTGTTTGTTTAGGTTGTGACACATGAATATCTCAGATACGTTTCTCTTGAGCAGTGACACTCAAAGTATGGCCCGGGGGATGCTTGAGGCCCTCTTGACCTTTACATGCAGCCCCCCTGGTGAACAGCAGCACAAACTGCTGTTTAGTTGCTGAGCACTAATATTCAGGAACAAAACTGTTAAATAAATGGACAAGTATTTCTTAACTTGCAAATAAATGCTTGCCGGTTTATTTAACATTTATTTGGACCTCCTTACACAATCCAAGAAAAATGCAGACCCCTACCACCACCCTGATGGCATCTGTGCGACCCTCAGTCACACCACAGACCATACTTTTTGGCCCCAGGGCAAATGTTTGTGAGTATTTATTCTCTAGAGCATTACTTGCCACTCACGCCAATTGTGAGTCAAGCATGACGTTTACCAAAAACTAATTTCCCTTGTGTGTCTAGCTAATTGGTGAAGCGTCAAAATACATAAGTAGCCCACATGAAGGATGTGATTTCTCCCAAGCCCTACAAGTTGAACACTACTTTATGAGACTCTAGGACTCTAGCACAAATTGACATCAAGCATGGAATGTTAAGTAAGTAAGTAAGTAAGTAAGTGTAACAGACCCTTAAGTAACATCAGCACACCCAGACTAAACTAATGGCTATAGTCTACCGGAATTCAGAAACCCCTGGCTTTCAGAAGTTTGAGAGGCCTCAATCAAACAAGTGACCCTCAGATGGCAGTCCATACCACCCTGCCAGATTAAACTCTGTGGAGGCCCCTAGGCAGTCGAATTTTCGGGGCCCCCTTCGCAAATTAACTCCTAATACCGAATGCATCTGATTTTTGAAACAAACTGACAGCTGCTAGAAGATGAGTTTTAAGAGACAAACTGTTATGTCAATAGAGCATTTTCTGTATAGAGCTTTTAATGTAAACTTTTAGTTTCTTTGAGTTGATTCATTTTTTTCTATATTTTGGAAATAATATCTAAGAAAGCTTGATTGTCATTTTCTTTCAAGATCAAATCAATGTTATTTTGATCTATTGTTGTGGGCCCCTGAAAGGAGTGGGGCCCATCGGCCAGGCCTACTTTGCCTATCAGGTAATCCGGATCTGCCCTACCAAACACCGTGAGCACATTTTCAGAGCTGGATTTACTCCGCGTGAGACAGCAGCTGGCATATAGGCAAATGCCCATTTTTTATGGCAGGTTTTACAAATATATTGTCAAACCTCAGGTAAAAGGGTGAGCCAAGCAACACCCGCCATGAGGCTAATACTACTGGGAGTGTTGAATGAAGTAGGGTCAGGGAAACTGGGGAAAAATATCTTTTATCTAAATCAGTAAGTCACAAACCATTCAGCCATCTTGTAGGGATTCCTACCACATCTAGCATAACGCCATAGATACCTGACTTATCAATACTTTTTTTTTTTAAACAGCACATCCTACAGCATGGAGCAGTTCGGAGGTGCACCAAGATCTGTTTCTTTTGCTCCTGTGCACGAAAACCAAATGCCATGAAAATATTGTTATTCTATAATTTAATTATCTCATTTTTACTTCATTTGACATTTTTCTTTATTAATACCTGTAAGCTATCAAACCTGAGCTGAAGGAAATAATTTAAGATCAATTGATTTTTTTTTTAAGCTTCATACTTCCAACTGGAAAGGTGGCAGAGGTTGTTATCTAGCTGCTGTCATAAATCCATGCAGCAAGGTTGTAGTTAAGACCTTCACCGCCTAGGAGTGAAAACCTGCTTGTAGCCTCTTTAATGAGACTGAACATGGAATATTGTCTCCAAGCTCATATCTACCATAATACTACCTGCGGAGGGCTCTTAGCCCAGCGTTTACCTCCACCAAATCCTGGCATCCAGATTTTTAGATATGGAGGAATATTTCCTGAAACAATATTGTGAAAGGTATTATTTTGATTTCCGGAAATGGGATAAATTCAAAAAGATCTAAAGTCGTAACGCGTGCGGAGAACAGGCACCCTCTTCATTGAATGTGGTTGTTTGAAACTCTTGAAGGCACTGCACATTTTTGTTCACACTGCAGATTTTAACTATTATGTCTCCTTTTCGCAAATATATGGTATTAATTAAAATCGTTAGTTTCCGTGATTGAACGCTTCTCGGGAAGCATTGTGCCTCTCTCGCTACTCAGTATATATTGTCTTTTTGGCATTTTTATGACTTAATTTAATTTCATATTTTCGTGTCAGTACTCATTGAATATGCATTTGAAAACCAATCATCATAACTCTAAACCAGTTGACTTGATTTGCTTGTTAAAGTTCTGATAGTGTATGCCTATGTTATCCGCAGTGTGTACATCATTCCCGCCTCCCATAGAATAATAAAGAATATATTAGTTCTTGGAATTATATCACATTAAAAAACAGGAGTCTACAATATTAGTAAGAACAAAGTCAAATCCTGCACATGCTCTGTGTTCCCTGATAACAACAACAATAAAAACTGCACATGGACGCATGAGCCTCAATAATTGCATGAATACGTCCTTATTACCCTCTATCTTCTAATGATTTATCGTTTACGTGGCATGTTTTCATCATTATAGACCGTATATGTGTAAATGTATATGTATATCAGTAACATTATTGAAATGGATAGACATGCATTGTTATAAATAGCACTGCACTGGGCACTGTCATTTTTAAAATAGTGCAACCTGGGCTTTCTACCTACCTTGTTATCCAGATCTGTTATGGCGTTGTAAGTAAGAGGAAGGTCCAAATGATGACTCTACAGTACCCGGCACTATATAGGAATCCCGGGGTTATTAATATTTCATAATAGTCTGTAACAGGACTCACTGGTGTCCACCACAGTCTATGTCTCTGCCCTATTTGGAGCAAAGTCTTACCCAAGTTTGGCCGACCGTAGGTCATCATGCAACGTTTTATTGCCGACTTCACCATCAATATGCACGAGCGTTAAAAATAGGGTGCTACAATAATAAAGAATAACAAATAGCTCTCTCCATACAAACCCTTCCTTATGTACGGCTCTAATTGAGACCAGGTGGTGTGAACATTGGATTTCATGTCAAGACCGGATGCTAGCATTATGCATCAATCTTTTATTGCAACCCCATGTGCAGCCATTCGAAGCAACTTTTAACCATACTCAAAACTCAAGAGTCCGAATATGCCAGTCCTTATAAACTCCAGCACAGGAGCTATCTTCCTGTTTTCATTGCTGCTCTTTGTCTCTTAAGTAGCTACATTGTTTATCAAATGCTTGGTATTACTTAATTTGGAATGAAATGCTTGATATTATTTAATTTGGTGTGTTTCATTTAACTAGTTGTCCCTTATCTGTGTTGTTTTATTACTGTTTGTTCATCCCGGTTTACAGGAGTTATATTTCTAAGTTATGAAAAATTGAGTTTTCCTGTGATTGAGGCTATTATTTTGATACTTTTGTTTTGGCTGTAAGGGTGTTTTCTACATATTCTTCCTTTACAGCATTTTTTGTTGTTTCTCTGTTACTGGTATCAGGTGCCTAGGGTCGCATTTTAAACCGAGCGCATGCAGTCTGCAGTGCAACGCTTCAGTGCTGCTTCCAGTATCGCGCTGGAGGTCAAGTGTTCGGTACCTCCTTTCGGCAAGATTTAATCTGACTTGCCGTTATGCGACGAGGGCAAGATGATGTAGCCATGCATCTTGGGCTGCCATTTTGGTACAGACAATGATGAAGAAGAAGCGAGCTGCAGTTGGTTGGGTGCAGTGGCATACACGGGGTAGAGTTCTAACGGTTTTATCAGTGTGAGACAGTTCGAATGGACACAGGGCCGGCTTTAGCGCTGGTGGCGCCCAGTGCAACAATAATTTTTGGCGCCCCCACACACCGCAACATTCTCCTCGGATTCTCTCACTACAACCGGGAAAAAGTGCCCCTAATCTCTCCAATCATCAATTATTGCTAAACACAGTGCCCCACCCTTAGGTCAGCGCCCCCTCTACAGGCCAGTGCCCAGAGCGGCCACACCGGTCGCACTGCCCTAAAGCCGGCCCTGAATGGACAGACTTTTTGGGAATCACACCCTTCAAGGTTGTTTAGACCTATTGTGCTACAAAAAATAAAAAAAATGGAAAGATAGATAATGAGTGAGGCTAGAAGATGTCCGGGTCGATGGCTCAGGAGGAGACTTTAAGGTAGATGGCTTAAAAGAAGTTAAGAGCTGTGAAGTCAGTGTTGAGTAGGAAAGGAACTTTTGGATATGGCTTAGGAGTTTTGGTCACTGGATGAGGATACGGATGAGGCTATGTGTAAAAGGAAAGAGAGTGGTAAGAGAAAGGTGGAGAAGAGGCATATTGATAAGTAGTTTGATGAGGATATTTCCTCTTTGCAGAGAGGTGGTCAAAGCATGAGGGATGTTGAAAATGTCCTACGCAGCACATTGGATGGTGTCCTTTGTAGCCCAAAGGAGACTCATGCTAGACCTGATGATGGAGATTCTTTCAACCAAGAAAGTTCTAGTTTTGACAAGACTCACTTTGATGATTTTGTCTTTGATACAGATGGGGATGATTGTTGCGATCTGGACTGTGATAACAGGTAAAAGATACAGAGAGATAAAGGAATTGTGAAAGATCCTCAGGGTGAGGAGAGGCTTTGTCCATATGTGAATAGACACCCAAGAAGCACAGATTGGTGGCCTTTGACTCATGTTTTCAAGTTTATTAAACTATGGATTCGCAGACCCTTAGCGAAAGAGTCCAGATCTGTGATGAAGGCTGAAGGCTGAAGCTCTTGACCAGTTAATGATAATAAAGGTTGTTCTACCTCTGACCTATATCCTGGTCTTCCAAGCTTTCTTTTTAAACTGGGCAGAGAACCTTAGAATGGTCTAGAGAGAGCTTTAAAGCAATGTGAGGATACCTGCCGGATGTCTTTGGTCGTTTGGCCAGGATTTTGGACATGGCAGAGGAAGCTAATGCTAAAGGAACTACAGTTGACACAGATTTGTTGAGATTTGGGGGTCAGAGAGCAGAGATTTCCCTAGTAAAAGCGAATGCTTTCTCATCAGCCAGGCTAACTTGAATCCAGTTGGCAGAGTATGCCCAGACGTGGGTCCCTTGCTCACTTTGCCACTGGATTCAAGCTAGCCCGGCTGATGAGGGTTGTTAGCCCAAAACCGGTCCCAGGATGCTTGTTTCCGGTCCAAGGAAGACATGGCTTGGCCGTTCGGGCTGGACTGTTCACATGCGGCGCTGTGTCAAGACTGATTTGCATATAGCTGTGTCTGACCTGGGGTGGCGAAGTGAGCTAAAGAACGATGATGGATTCAACCCAGATCTGTGACTAGGGGTGAGTGTCTGAAAAGTTTCAGCGCTGCGTCCGTCATCTCCTTGTGTTTGCTTTGTTCACCCTAAGTTGGCAGGGTATGCCCAGACGTGGGCCCCTTGCTCACTTTGCCACTGGATTCAAGCTAGCCTGGCTGATGTGGGCTGTTAGCCCAAAACCGGTCCCAGGATGCTTGTTTCCGGTCCAGGTAAGACAAGGCTTGGCAGTTCGGGCTGGACTGTTCCCATGAGGCGCAGTATCACGACTGATTTGCATATAGCTGTGTCTGACCTGTGGTGGCGAAGTGAGCTAAAGAACGATGATGGATTCAACCCAGATCTGTGACTGGGGGTGAGTATCTGAAAAGTTTCAGCGCTCCGTCCATCATTTCCTTATGTTTGCTTTGTTCTCCCTTAGTTGGCAGGGTATGCCCAGACGTGGGTCCCTTGCTCACTTTGCTACTGGATTCAAGCTAGCCCGGCTGATGAGGGCCGTTAGACCAAAACTGGTCCCAGGATGCTTGTTTCCGTTCATGGGAAGACATGGCTTGGCAGTTTGGGCTGGACTGTTCCCATGAGGCGCAGTGTCAAGACTGATTTGCATATAGCTGTGTCTGACCTGGGGTGGCGAAGTGAAATAAAGAACGACGATGGATTCAACCCAGATCTGTGACTGGGGGGAGTGTCTGAAAAGTTTCAGCGCTCCGTCCATCATCTACTTGTGTTTGCTTTGTTCGCCCTAAGTTGGCAGGGTATGCCCAGACGTGGGTCCCTTGCTCACTTTGCTACTGGATTCAAGCTAGCCCGGCTGATGAGGGCTGTTAGACCAAAACCGGTCCCAGGATGCTTGTTTCCGTTCATGGGAAAACATGGCTTGGCAGTTTGGGCTGGACTGTTACCATGAGGCGCAGTGTCAAGACTGATTTGCATATAGCTGTGTCTGACCTGGGGTGGCGAAGTGAAATAAAGAACGATGATGGATTCAACCCAGATCTGTGACTGGGGAGAGTGTCTGAAAAGTTTCAGCGCTCCGTCCATCATCTCCTTGTGTTTGCTTTGCTCGCCCTAAGTTGGCAGGGTATGCCCAGACATAGGTCTCTTGCTCACTTTGCCACTGGATTCAAGCAAGCCTGGCTGATGAGGGCTGTTAGCCTGAAACCGGTCCCAGGATGCTTGATTCCGAACCAGGGAAGACATAGCTTGGCAGTTCGGGCTGGACTGTTCCCATGAGGCGCAGTGTCAAGACTGACTTGCACACCTGGGGTGGCGAAGTGAGCTAAAGAATGATGATGGATTCAAACCAGATCTGTGACTGAGGGTGAGAGAAAAGTTTCAGCGCTCCGTCCATCAACTCCTTGTATTTGCTTTATTCACAGCTTTGGAAATGCAGAATGCTAGCCTCGGTTCTTGATATGAAATGTAGATTCTCCAAATGTTTATGATCAGAGAATGCGGATTTCATTAAAGACACAGAGGCTAGCGTTAGCACACCCTCCCAACCCGTGAGGAGGGTGTTGTGAGGTATATATGTATTTTGTTATTATTCAGTTGATAATTGGATTTGTGAGTGTACAATGTTTTTACCTGTTTATGTGTTAGGTTAATTTGTGTTCTTAATTATTTTTAGTGAGTCCAAGGGAAGATTTGGTAGTGAACCCAATAAAAGATTTGGAAGTTCTTTTTTTTAATTGTTATGTTCAAGTTCGGAAATGGTGATGGATTTTGCCTCGGAGCAGATGTGAAGATGAAGTTGGCTGCTGTACTGGAGTTTATAAGGACTAGCATATTCTAATTCTTGAGTTTTTAGTATGGTTAAAGGTTGCTTTAAATAGCAGCACAAAAGATTAATTCCTCAAGCTAGCCTCAATGTCTTCAATGAAATCCAGATTCTCCCATCACAAACATTTGGATACTCTACATTCTAAATCTGGTTATTCACCGCTTCTACATCACATCAGTGGAAAACTAAAGCCGATTTCCACTGTTGTTATAGCACAGGAACTTCACGCTGGTTGTCGGCTCTAATTTGAAAGTAGAGAGCACAGCTTCGGGAGAGGGGGAACTGCAAAGGGTTGAGGGGGTGGTAGGTAGATAGTTAATTTTTTATTTTTAATATTTAGGTAAGGGATAGTTGGGGAATAGAAGAGAGGTTGGTGTGGGAGGGTGGCAAGACACAAGTTATGTTTTTTAATGTATGTGGAGGAGTGAAGGATCTGGTTTTGTTTTGTAATATTTGGGAAGCTCTAATGCTAAGGGTGGTGTGGGAGGGTGTCAAGATGTCAGGTATTCCTTTCCCATTTCTGAGTGCAGGAGGTCAGGGATGACTAGAGGTGCTGGGGTGAGTGGCAAGACACCAGGCGTAACACATGACCAGCCAGAGACAGATAAGGCCCTGTTTATGGCTCCCACATGACCCCTCTACCCCTTTATAGGTGTGGAATGCGGGGTTAGTTAGTTTGTAATTCTATATCTGAGATAAATAATTTAACGTGACACAATGTGTAATTAATGAGTTTGCTTTTCTATTGCAAAATAGTACCTCGTGCTTTGCAATAGAAGCACATGCAAGGAGGCAGAATGATACACCAAGTGGCCAATAACATGATCGTGAGATTACAGTACTCCTCTGAGCTGATCCCAGGTGTGAATAATGATGCCTCAAAGAAATGGCTGACGGGAGATGATCCAAAAAGCCTATGGTTAAAGGGGGCTGACCAATGCCGACAACACATATTGTAAACTATAGGGCAATTAGACAAATGTGCTGTCATGCCAGACCTGGAAAGGACATTTGGCATTGGAAAACTTCAACAATGACATAAGCTAAAGAATTGTAAGATTTAAATTCATGGGCGAGGATAATTTAGTTCTGGTTATTATTCTTATAGATAAAATGACCGAAACTTGATCTGCTTACCAAGACATATTTTACTATATTGTATCAAGAACTAGCTGCACAGTAACAAAACAACAGATCGAGAAAAGGCATATTGCCACCCACTAAATCCGGAAGAAAGAGGTTCAATCAGTGATAGGAAATTATTTTACAGTATGAATAGTTATGCTGCATAAAACGAGCATCTCAGATTAAACATTCAAATGGTCCAGCTCATACCCGAGAGAAAAAGGGCATAGAATAAAACTGGGTCCTTTATTTCCCAAACAAATCACTGTCATTTCCTCACACATGTACCTGTCAGTGCCTCATTCAACGATCACAGTCTGTTCTTCCATAGGATTGCATCACATCATGGAGTGGATGAAAAGAAGCAGTCTTGAACGAGTAGAGAAAAGATAGATTGGCTCACCACAAATATGGTTCTTCCATTCTCACCATTCACTTTTTCCTCCCTCTATATTCTTCAACCGCTCAATCAAAAGGGATTACTCCTCAAGAAATCCCAGGGGCCTAGCTGCACAACAATCCAGGAATACCTGCCTAGAAAAAGGAACTGTTTTGCAGCTCAATCAGCTGAACTACATAGCCCCGAGCTTTCTGCTGAAGTAGTGTCAAACATGCTCACTCCTAATCTTCATTGTACCAACACCTTCTATGCCAGGTCTGGTGGCTTAGTGGATGAATGTGTCCACTGCAGGGGCCTGTGTTTGACCTCATGGTAACAGGTTCAAATCTTGTTGGGTTCACTCAGGCTTTCATCCTTCTGAGGTTGATAAAATGAGTACCATTGAGTTGGGTAACAATAAACATTTTTTATTCAGCACTAAGATACCCTTCTGGGTGAATGTGCTCTTTACAAATACATGTTATGTTCCTGAATAGCATCTAGGCTGACTACAAAAATACAACACACTAAGGGAATTTGGGACAAGAGAGACGGCAGGGGTGGAGGATATGATGGCAGATGGGGACACTAACAAAGTATATGCCAGTCTTTACCGTGCCCTAGATAGATCCATCCATATAACAAAATTAGTGTATACGGAAAAATGGTCAACAGACCTTGCCCTCACATTGAGCGAAGTGGGCTAGATACACAAATCTGAGCAAGACAGGGACGTTCTCTATAGTCTTCAGCATATGGCAAATTCATTTAATCTAATGTTTCAGTGATACCCGACCCCAGTGTGCCAAAAAGTGAAGTGTAATGCTTCAAATAACTGTTGAAGGGGTTGTGATACATAGGGGACCTATATTCACATGTGCTTGGACTGTCCAAAAATACAGCTGTTTTGGGGCCAAGTTTTGGAACTCAGTAAGTGAATTGTAATTGCATTTATATAGCGCTTACTAACCCTGATGAGGTGTTGAAGCACTTTTAGGCGAGTAGCACGCTACTCTGGAACCCAAAAAGGATTGCTGGTGAGTTAATATAGGGAAATATTAACTGTCTTTGAGTGGTGGGGATTGTATTTATATAGCCCTTTGTTTTTTTTTGGTGTTAGGGTACCATGGAGCATGGACGCTAGATATTATCACATCTCCAAACGCTGGCAATTTATATAGCTAATTCAGTTTGATTTAAAATAAATAGTTCGCACTACTGATCAACTCTACTCAACGCTACCCGGCATTCTTCATTTGATGCCGCTTGGCATAAACCGACATGGAGTAACCCCTCAACAAAAAGAGACAGAATATCTGTGAAGAGGTTGCAAGTTTCCCTTATATCGTCATTAATTGGGATCCTCGCTAGATGAAATGCAACTAATATAGTGCCGTGAAAAGAAGATTTTAGGAAAAGTTATTGAGTACCTAAGATAGAGATAATTCATATCACTTGACTACTTGCGGACAGTGTCATCATGACACCCATAAGTAACCACTGACAGAGTCCTGATGAAGGCCAAGCCGAAACGCGTTGTTTTCATTTTCCAACAAGCCGCCAGTCTCTGTACATTTAGTTATTCGAGATACATAAGTTTTCAACTTTTAACCAAATTAGTAAATTGAAAAAAAGAAAAAAGGAAAAGAATAATGTGCATGCAAATGAATTGAAAGTCGTAATGTATCTACTGTCTAAGGAAGAGAATACATGTGGTTCTTAGAATATTATAGAGTTTCTAAAATTCATTTATCATTTTGTATACATTATTGATAAAAAAATATTTTTCTATGCAAAAAAAATAAGAATATCAATGATAAAATAATAAACCATTTATATTCATTGTGTATCAGTAATTTGTATTTAGATTAAATGCATTTTTTGTTAGTCTAGAGTTAACATGCCAGTTTAAGGTAAAACACACTGTGCCCGGTGTTCTCGTTCTTCCACAGAAGGAATTTCCCCGTTAGGGCTGTGTATCCTAAATTCGGGGGCCCGTCCTTTTCCCAAAATAAACAATTATAGCCCTTGATACCCCTGAGGAGGAGTAGCACCCTCCGTACATGTGAGTCTGTTAGTTGAATTGTAAAGGATAGTGGAGGGATAGAAGAGGGAAGGTTCTAGAGTGTTTAATTGGAGATCATAGAAGCAGCAGCAGGTTTGGGATGAGTAGGCAGGGAGAGTCGTGGGAAGGGTTTAGAAAGGCTTGTTTGGGAGATCTGAATAGTAAAAGAGATGATGCAAGGGAGGAGTAGAGGAGGGAAGAGTCTAGAAGGGGTTAATTTGGGGATCATAGTAAAGGTAGAGTAGGGAATCACAAATGTTAAATTACCATGACTGCCACAAATAACACTTTTAGGCCACATGGAGGTAGATTAATAACTCCACTTTTACTGGTTACCCAACTAGTGATAACCCTGAAATGGTGGAACACAACTTTACCAATAACAGACCAGTGGTGAGTGAAGATATAAACGCAGCCCTTCATTTGAGCTGGGGGTTTTCAGTGCTCGGCACCGGCACTTAATTGTTAACACTGGGGCTTGTAGCAGTCTGCTACATTGTGGCTCTGCCTGTCTAATTTAAAGATGAAGACAACAGCAGTTGTTTATTAGTTCACTATACATAGAAAATGGTGTGGTGCGAGCTGCAGTAGCTTCCTGATGACAGCCCAGGCACTTATTTTATTACAAATTGAGCACTGGGGTATCCATGCTGGGAGAATGCTACAGACGTTTCCAGTGAATGCCATTCTTGACTTCAAGGTTTGGATGAGAGTGGAATGCTCAGTGGTGTCAAAGGCAGCTGAGAGGTCTGGCATTAACAGAAGGCATGTGTCACCTTTATCGTCGGTGAGGAGATGGTTTTCTATGTTTTAGAAGGGTATGTATTGTGAGAGAGTGATCCGAGAGAGAACTGAGAAAACACTGTACGGGTACATATTATGGGAGAGAATGATTCATGAGAGAATTAGGAGAACACTGATCCCACATAGACATTGCAGTGGTAGGCAGGCCATTATGAGATGTATCATGGATGCATAGAAATGCTAGTGATGAAACAAAAGTCAAATCACTTGCTCTGTTTTGGAAGTTTGGGTCATGGCTGCATTAAAACAGCGATTTGTGACCTTTCCATCTCCCCTGACCCCGATTCATTTAAAGTCAGACTTTTTTCTGGCTTTTGATGGAATGGATTTTCAGAGATGTCTTGCAGTGGCAGATATGTTTCAGGGTGGGGTTATTATCTCCTTTGAGGAATGCAAGAGAGTGCATAAGCTCACAGAAAACAAGAGCTTTCATATCAGCCGATACACCATGGGGTTCTACAACCCTTCACCAGAGAAGTAGCCTTTAGATTTTAAGCGGAATTACATGGAAAACTTTTTAAAAGATGTAGAGAAATGTATTGAGTTCATGAGCATTGCATATAGTGGGTGCAAGTTATAGTTAATTTACTTAGTTTTAATTTCCATATTTCAGTGTTGTTTGAGTTTTTTAACATTAGCTGTGTCTCTTTCGAACACCTAACTATAATGTCACTTTAAAAGCTGTTTTTTTGTTTCAGTGAATATGTATATATAACCAAGTAGCGTGTTGCCACTCGGTAGTGATAGTTAGGACCACGATTCCCTTGACCTTCCTGGTAGGTCGCTCCCCCCCGCTGCAGCTCCGCCATCACCCTGCTGTCTCCTGCTGCCGCCAGTGATTCGAGGCCCTCCACCACCCGCAGGCTCCACCTGCGCCTCATCCCTGGTGGCCAGTGGTGGCCTAAGGTTTGTTTCCGCTGTGTCTGTGCCCCCTTATATTCTGTACCACTGACTTCTGTGCCCCTCTGATTTTGTGCTTGTGATTTTGTACTTCTGTGCCCCCTTACATTCTGTGCCTCTGTCTTCTGTGCCCCTCTGATTTTGTGCTGTTTTATACTTCTGTGCCCCTGCTCGAGTCCGTGCCCGGTGCCGGCCTTCTTTCCCCCGCCGCTGCCTCCCCTGCGGCCCCGCCCCATCCACGCCCAATCGCTCCACCCATCCCTCGCCTCCTGCCTCCCAGCTGCTCCTCCCTCCCCACCTCTCCATATATGGCGCCCGCTGCGCGGTGAATAGAGCAACCCTTGACCTTCCTGGTAGGTCGCTCCCCCCGCTGCAGCTCCGCTGTCACCCCGCTGCCTCCTGCTGCCGCCGGTGATTCGAGGCCCTCCACCACCCACAGGCTCCACCTGCGCCTCATCCCTGGTGGCCAGTGGTGGCCTTAGGTTTGTTTCCGCTGTGTCTGGGCCCCCTTATATTCTGTACCACTGACTTCTGTGCCCCTCTGATTTTGTGCTTGTGATTTTGTACTTCTGTTCCCCCTTACATTCTGTGCCTCTGTCTTCTGTGCCCCTCTGATTTTGTGTTGTTTTATACTTCTGTGCCCCTGCTCGAGTCCATGCCCCGCGCCGGTCTCCTTTCCCCTGCTGCTGCCTACCCTGCGGCCCCGCCCCCTCTGTGCCCATTCGCTCCACCCGTCCCTCGCCTCCGGCCTCCCGCCTGCCAGCTGCTCCTCCCTCCCCACCTCCCCATATATGGCGGCCGCTGCGCGGTGAGGAGAGCGACCCTTGATCTTCCTGGTAGGTCGCTCACCCCGCTGCAGCTCCGCCATCACCCCGCTGTTTCCTGCTGCCGCCGGTGATTCAAGGGCCTCCACCACCCGTAGGCTCCACCTGCACCTCATCCCTGGTGGCAAGTGGTGGCCTAAGGTTTGTTTCCGCTGTGTATGTGCCCGCTTATATTCTGTACGACTGACTTCTGTGCCCCTCTGATTTTGTGCTTGTGATTTTGTACTTTTGTGCCCCCTTACATTCTGTGCCTCTGTCTTCTATGCCCCTCTGATTTTGTGCTGTTTTATACTTCTGTGCCCCTGCTCGAGTCCGTGCCCCGCGCCGGTCTCCTTTCTCCTGCCGCTGCCTCCCCTGCGGCCCTGCCCCCTCCGCACCCATTCGCTCCACCCGTCCCTCACCTCCCGCCTCCCAGCTGCTCCTCCCTCCCCACATCCCCATATATGGTGGCCGCTGTGCGGCCGCGCCACTGGTGCGCCTAAGGCAAGCCCGTCTGCACCCGTCCACGCCTGGACCGCGCCCAGCGCCCAGCACCAGAACCCCTGCCCCCCGCACCACCCATGAAGACCGCCTCCGTTACGACGCCAGCACCCTCGTCGCTCTCAACCCAGGAAGAACCCACACCTGCTGCAAGGCCGCCCCGAAGTGCAACCACGGTCCCGTCACCTGCCGGAACTGCAGCTTCTCCTGCCTCGAAAGCGCAAAGACGCCTGCCGCGACGAAACCCAACCAGCTTAGATGCATCCTGATCAACACCCGCTTCGCACACAAACATGCCGTCGAACTCTGGGACCTACTCGACACCACATCACCGGACGTCGCCTTCCTGACCGAGACCTGGATGAACGAAACGTCCCCGCCAGACATCACCATAGCCATCCCAGACGGGTACAAGATCACCCGCAGAGACCACACCAACAGGGCCGGAGGAGGAATCACCATCGTCCACAAAAACACCATCAGGGTCTCAACAAACACTAACGACACCCTCAGCACCGCCAAACACATACACTTCCTGATCCACATGGACCCCAAGACCACCCTAAGAGGCACCCTCGTCTACAGACCGCCAGGACCCCGGCCTCAATTCACGCGCTGACCTCCACCGACTACATCCTCCTCGGAGACATGAAATATCACCTGGAGAACAACAACGACAGGAACTCCTCCACCCTGATCGACAATCTCGCCAAACTCCGACTAAAACAGCTCGTCACGACGCCGACCCACATCGCCGGCCACATGCTAGATGCCATCTTCTCCTCAAGCCCCCATATCACCTTCAGCCACGCCTACGAACTCACCTGGACAGACCACCACTGCATCCACTTCTCCTTCCGAAAACCCCTCACACACCACCGCACACTACAGACCCCCCGCCGCTGCTGGGGCAAAGTCACTCAAGAACAACTACTGGCAAGCCTCGCACTCAACCCTCCGACGGACCCCACCAACCCAGATGAAGGTGCACTCACCCTCGAACGCTGGATGAACGACTGCGCCAACACCGTCGCCCCGCTAAAAAACCCCACCAGCAGAGACACCAGCAGAAGAGTCAGCTGGTTCACCCCGAAACTCCTCAACTCAAAACGCACCTGCTGGAAACTGGAAAACATATGGCACAGCGACAAGACGCCAGATAGCCACACTGCCCACAAAGACGCCATCCGCAACCACCACCACCTCATCAGGACCGCCAAAAGAACCTCCTTCACAGACCGCCTTTACAACAACGCACACAACAGCAAGGAGCTCGTCACCATCGTGAAGGAACTCTCCAACCCCAGCTCCAACGCCAACGACATCCCACCATCGCAAGCCCTGTGCAACTCCCTCGCCACCTTCTTTCACAGGAAAATCACCGACATCCATGACAGCTTCAGACCCCAGATGACCCCTGCCGACCACACCGCACCGAACCCACCGCACCCCACCGCCCACGACACCCTGACAACCTGGGCCAACGTGAGCATCGAGGACACAATCAAGACCATGTGAACAATCCACTCCGGATCCCCATCCGACCCTCTCCCGCACCACATCTTCAACAAAGCCAGCAATTCCATCGCACCCCACCTGCACAAAATCATCAACCTCTCCTTCAAGACTGCCACCTTCCCTGAGAACTGGAAGCATGCCCTACTGAAGAAACCCAAGGCGGATCCAAGCGACCTCAAGAACTTCCGACCCATCTCCCTGCTTCCGTTTCCAGCAAAGGTCATCGAGAAGGTAGTAAACACCCAGCTCACCCGTCACCTCGAAGACAACAAAATCCTGGACCCGTCCCAATCAGGATTCCGCAGCAACCACAGCACCGAGACCGCCCTCATCGCCGCCACAGACGACACCAGGATCCTGCTAGACAACGGCAAGACGGCGGCCCTCATCATCCTGGACCTCTTCGCCGCCTTCAACACTGTCTGCCACCGAACACTACGCACGCGCCTCCACGACGCAGGAATCCAAGACAAGGCCCTGGACTGGACCACCTCCTTCCTCTCTGGCAGAACTCAGAGAGTCCGCCTCCCCCCGTTCCGATCCAATGCCTCCAAGATCATCTGTGGCGTTCCTCAAGGATCTTCCCTCAGCCCGACGCTGTTCAACGTCTACATGGCACCACTAACCCGCATCGCCCGACAGCACGACCTCAACATAATCTCCTACGCCGATGACACTCAGCTGCTCCTCTCTCTCACCAAGGACCCCCTCATCGCCAAATCCAACCTCCACCAGGGAATGAAGCCCGTCGCAGACTGGATGGAGGACAGCCGCCTCAAACTGAACACAGACAAGACGGAAATCCTCATCCTCGGGTCCAACCCCTCTGCATGGGACGACTCTTGGTGGCCACGTCACTGGGGTCCCCCCCGGCCCCCACCGACCACGCACGTAACCTGGGAGTCATCCTCGACTCGAAACTCTCCATGACCAAACAAGTCAACGCAGTCTCCTCCACCTGTTTCAACACCCTCCGCATGCTCCGCAAGATCTACAGATGGATCCCGACAAACACGAGGAAAACAGTCACCCAGGCCCTAGTCAGCAGCAGACTCGACTACGGAAACGCCCTCTATGCGGGAGCCCTCGTCCAAGCTCATCAGCAGACTACAGAGAATCCAGTATGCCTCTGCACGCCTGAGCCTCGATGTCCCGCGCCGTGACCACATCACCCCCCACCTGAGGAACCTGCACTGGTTCTCCGTCGACAAAAGAATCTCCTTCAAGCTCCTGATCCACGCACACAAGGCACTCCACAATACCGGCCAAGCCTATCTCAACAGTCGACTCTCCTTCTACGTACCCAACAGGAAACTCCGCTCCGCCGACCACGCCCTGGCCATGGTCCCACGCATCCGGAGAACTACTTTCGGAGGCAGATCCTTCTCCCATCGCGCCGCCAGGACCTGGAACACCCTACCCCTCTACCTCCGACAGACCGAAGACCGAAGACCTGCTGACCTTCAGGAGACAACTCAAGACCTGGCTCTTCGACCAATAGCAGCAGCAGCCCCCCCCCCCCCCCCCAGCGCCTTGAAACCCTCATGGGTATGTAGTGCGCTTTACAAATTATGTGATTGATTGATTGATTGATTGATATGTCCACCAGGACCAGGGTATGTATATTTAGCACAAACAATGTTCCTGTGGGACTCTTTTTAATAAGACCGTATGCATATCTATCAATTGTCAATTTTCATACATTAATCATAACAACACACAAATGTAGTAGAAAGAAAAATAGATAACCGCCAACTTTATGCAATCCACTTTCTGTATTCCCATATTTGATCCTGAAATATCACTTAGGTATGGCCCCCGTCCCATGTGTCTGCACGGCTGGACCCCAGGGGTTGGAGTCTCCGGGGCGAATATATGCTGAGGATCCCCCTTTTAATCACTGCTGGGCCCCAGGGGGTGGTGTTCCCGGGCATGCCCCCCTCCCACCATCAAATAAGGCTGGCCTGGGGTTAACAGGGCCAAAACTGACCCGTGAGGGGAACTATATGCCCCCCCCCCACTGTCAAATAAGGCTGGCCCCTCGGGGACGGGATCCCCGGGGCCAAAGTTTGCACATCACCAAGAGACCACTCCCAAGCCACATCCATAAATATAATTCATGAGCGGCCCACAAAAATTTTTCACTTTGTTGGCAAAATGTGAGGAGCAGTTTCAGCACTTCTGCAGGGCCAATCAGAGGAGCAGCTGTTCTGGAACAGGCAAATTAGATTTGAAACATCAGAGAGCTTGTGGCTTTTACACCTGCTGCTTGGTCTGCTCGTGTCAGGGACCTTCCTTATTTTTGCAGAGAGCATTTGGTGTTATGGTCAGCGATACAGGTTCGAATCCTGGCCAGCATTAACTTTGTCATTTTGCATTGGACCCACACAAATCTTTGGAAAGGCCTTCATAATACCTACAAATTTGCATTTAGTAATTGAGCAACTTCTAATCTTCTAGACTGTGACTGTGTCCCAACCTCAGTCCTCTGGGTTGGAATATCAGGTCCAGTGAGTCTGCTTTCATTCTGATGGCTCTAGGTGAGGTGTTGTGATCACGCTGTCATTTTAGGGCCTCCAGGATTGCAAACCCAGGGGCCACTTAGGATTATGAATAGCTAACTCAAACTGCTCTTACAACTTGTCCTGCTCTCCTAATAAGACTGAGGGGGAGAGAGGCAGTTTTAACCCATAAAATGTTTGAGAAAATGTTTGCCAAGCTGTACATTTTTAACATCCTGTCACTGTGGGCAAATCACTTGGGGCTTTAATACGAGTTTGGCAGTCCTCCATCGGAACACCACGCCAGGGCTCTGCAGGGGGACCACCAAACCCATCCACACATTCCCACCAGATTAAGAGTTTAATCCTGGTCTGACGGGCGGTGCTGCAGCAGTCCCACTGTGGTGCCTTTCAAAGGTTCATAGGAGAGCCTTAGAAAGGTACCACCATGGGACCCCCGCAGTACATTCCTACATGGCATGTAATGCACCATGTTGTGCAGTCCATGCCATGCAGGAACTTGGGGTTGCAAACATACAGGGGGCACAACATGTGCCCCCCCCCCGCATGCATTCCCAGGCCCAGAGGCAACAGTGGGCCTCTGGGTTGCCTAACCGCCATCCTTTCCGTGGTGGGCTCAGCACTATGGAAATTATGGTGGTGAGGCAACTCATAATATGCTTGGCGGTGCTGCAACGGCACTGCCAGCATATTTCTGCCTCTGACCGCTGCGCAACCATTGCAGGATCATGGATCCCCAACGCTTGCAGTGGTCCTGTGGCGGTCCAACCGCCCAAGTCGTAATATGGCAGGTAGAGCACCAGTCTGGTGGCCCACGGACTGCCACCGCGACTGCAGCGGTCCTATGGACCTCTGTAGTCATAATAAGGCCCTTAATCTCCTAGTGCCTATAAACAATGAATGCATCTTCCTGGAATGCAATAGATGCTCATTTAAAGTGCTCCAATGCAATTAGGCCTACTTCATGCTGTAGAAAACATTTTACAAAACATGATTCACTAGCAACAGCGCCATATGTCGGCTGGCACAACACAGGAATGAATGTATTGTCCTTAGCATTTATTTATTGTGATGGAAGTGTCCTGCATTTCATTTACATTACGGGTAGCGAACACGGTTATTTGATTTACTGTTTCTCAGTTCATGTTTAAAAACACTCACTTTTAATAAATACTTTCCAAATAATCTGATGTACTTAAGTGAAATGCTTCAGCATTTTATGTTCAAGAATTACACTTTCTTGAATGTTCAAGGCAAGTTTATCATATTGTAGCATGATGTTTGTTGAATGATTTACATTCCAAATATGCTTAAGGCCCGTGCACGGGCTCTTAGAGCCAGAGCTAAAACTCTTGGCTCGGCTCTCTGTTAATTTCTTGGGACGCCCACCTCTTTTCCCAGATGCTCCTTCTGTTAGATTGCTATATTCTGGGGTCAGGGGCCAATGCATGAAAAAAGCACATAGCAAGAGCAAAGATTACACAAGACGCTGATGTAATGATACATTTTTATTTTAAATAAGTGTTGGAATTAAAAGATGGGCAGAAATGCAAATTAAAGCGCAACTCTTTCTAAGTCATACTGTTTGCCTATGGTGCTGTTAGAACTAGGAGAGTTAGGGGAATGGGTGGCTCTGTTAGACTGTTATCCTGTACGTGCTGATCGTAGAAGATTATACACTTTTTTGTGAATTCACTATGAAACCACTACAAAGGCCTAATTGATGAGTGACATTCAGTGCTGGAAGTAGAAAAACGTTATGCTGTGAATAAATAAATTGGTGGTCAAGGATTGTCAAGAGAAAGGGGGTGCAGTCTAAAGGAATGGAGTAATGAAAACCAGAGTCTCACTGTCAACTTATACGTTTTATTTTTTAAGAAAATAATGCAAAGAAATTGGCAAGAAGGTTAAACATGACAGTAAATCTGTAGAGCTTAATTGGTCACAAAGGCTGCATTATAAAATATATTATGGGGTTAAGGCACCTTCTGCAGAGATATTTGCGTTCCCAGCAAATCTCAGGCATAATAATAATGGTAAGATAACTCTGGTGGTTAATGCATTTGCAGGAGAGCTGAGTTTTGTCTGCTTACAGTTTTGACTCATAATGTTGCATAGATAGTAAGCATGTCTCCTGCACCGCAAGTTATGTAACATGCAGATCACAGATTTTTTATTTTATCTAGATAGGTAAGTGGGTTTTTGCTTTTAACACAAATCCTTTTATTATTTACATATTTGTAGATCATAAATTGCAATCCTTCTAATATAGCACACTGAGCTATGAATCAGCATCAACATGTTCCTTGGAAACTGCAAGTCATGGATTTAGAATCGTAATAGTTTCTTTCTCAATTTTCCATACAAGGCTGCTAAAAAAGGTTTCTTTGCGTAGCAATAACGTTTTATAAATACAGCCAACCCCAAGCACTGAGCTCATATTTTAAATCCTGACTTTTTGGTTCACTCAGCTATGCATTCTTAATATACAATGTCTACCTTCTAATAGTACATGCTATGCAGTCTTAACATTTAGGGCCTGATTTCGATGTTGGACAGAATTCCTTTCTTCCGACCCCTACTTGGTCCTGGGACCGACCGAAACCCAGTCAGTGGTCCCAACCACCTCATTAGGATGCGACTGAACACTGATCGGCCGCATTCCTACATTTCACTATAGGAGCATGCATCACAGCTGTAAAACAGCCAATAATGTATGCTCCTATAGTGAAATGGGAGGTGTGGTTCAACCCTGCACCCCATGGCAGGCACCTCAAGGTGCCTGTCACAAGGTGCAGGAATCAACAGGGGGCACCAAAGGTGCACCCTCGGCCTCCAACTGGAGGCCGTGCACCAAAGGGGGCCCTGCTGGTGGCCCCCAAACCAGCTTTCCGATACGGTTTCCAAGTCAGACAGGCCAGCATGGAAACAATGTCGGAAACCGTGCATTGTACCCTCAAGGGCGGAAAGGCCCGCTGTTGAGATTACTGGCGGGACTCTGACTGGCTGACGGGCTCTCCGAGCCCGTCGGAAGACAGCCGGAATGACCAGCCAGTTTACTTTCCGACCACGTAAATCTTAATTAGGCGGTCGGAAAGTAAACCCAGGAGCCCATTATGATATGGCTCGGAAGGCTCCAACCGACCCTAGCCACATCGTAATCGGCCCCATAATGTCAACCTTCTATAGTACATGCATGTAGCTTATATACAAGGGATAAGCAATGTCAAAAACCTATCTCAAATGTTTCTCTTAACTACACGTGATAAACTGTATGCCTTAGTTTCCCCTCCATGGCATTGGCATCTAGGTATCAGGCTCCAAGTGGCTCTCAGCCAGGATTATTCTTCAACAAAAGGAGGGCTGGTGGCTCTTTAAATTTGGCTTTTGTTTTTGGCTTAGCTGGAATGGAAAATAAGAATATCCCTTCGTCGCCTGCAGATTCCTGCTCTGAAAGAAAAGCAAACAATCTGTGGGCACTGCTCAATGTGTCCTGGTGCCAGCAAGTTACACTGGGAAATATTTCAGCAAATGCCATGGGTCCAGCCTGTCTAGCTGTGTCATTTTCTGAGTGTTTGGATCAGCTCTGTTGTTCATAGAAATCTTATAATGGTTCAAACTTCTGAGTGCTGTTCTTTTTTTTTACCTGGGGTGTAGGTGCCATAAAAGTAATTCAGGTCTTGATAGTTTTTAACTACGTTGCAAAACTGTCTCAAAACCGTATTAAATAGAGCGCTATGTTTGAAATGTCCCATTTTCGCTCTTGTTGTAAAAAAGAGTTTGGGGTGGTAATTGTCACAGATTTATATTGTTGAGTGCAGTGCTCACAAGAATATTCAGTTCCTTGGTGCACATAGCCTTGACCATGGTGCACAGTGATCTTGCACTGCTGCACACCTAGGGAACATTTGAGGTAATAATGTTTAGGACCTCCCCCCCTTTTTCTCAGTTCCTGCTTGACAAATCACCCCAAAACTTTCCAGACAGAAGTTGACGTTATTGGCGTACGAGATTTGAAAAGTTCATGAAGATTCGTCAAACGGCACCAAAGTTATTAGCAAAACAAAAAATGCTGTGTCTATGGAAACTAGGTCCTAACTATAATTACCTACTTGCAACCACCAGTAGGTTATAGATAGATAGATAGATAGATAGATAGATAGATAGATAGATAGATAGATAGATAGATAGATAGATAGATAGATAGATAGATAGATAGATAGATAGATATAGATAGATAGATAGATAGATAGATAGATAGATAGATAGATAGATAGATAGATAGATAGATAGATAGATAGATAGATAGATAGATAGATAGATAGATAGATAGATAGATAGATAGATAGATATATACACACACACATGTGGCTATGACTATGTATCTATCTATCTATCTATCTATCTATCTATCTTTATTTAAATGTACATATAGATAGATAGAGAGAGAGAGAGAGAGAGAGAGAGAGAGAGAGAGAGAGAGAGACTTAATCAGAGCCACAAGACTGCTTCATTAAAGCATGCTTCTTGGAGAGCCACCACTTTCCTTTTTCCATGGACTAGTGAGAGAATATTAATGAGTATGTTATAACATTTATTTGATTATCAAAACTGTACTCTTTTTGATGGACTAACACATCTCATCAGAATGCAAAAATAAATGAGCATTTCGAGAATTAACCTCTAATGCGTGTCATTTTATGCTAATTTAATTTTTTTTAAATTATGACTGATTTTTCGTAATCAGACAATGACTAATTACACTCCAGACATGTAAATGTGACCTGTCATTGATGCCAGATAGTAAAAAACAACAACAGCCTCCTGATATTTTTTTTTCTGGCAGATTTCCACAAGCCATTGAAAGCAGGCTTTACTAATAACCCCATTTACTTTCTGTTTTATCATTTCTTAGGATAGATGAAACGAGCAAAGCTTATTGACACGTTGAAGAAACATAACCTTTCCCCAATCGTGTATCCTTGTATAGGCGCAGTAACTGAATTGATCTTCTTAAAAGATATGTTAATAAGTCATATATATGTGCAAACCGGTTGTCAAGAATGTTCTGCAATTAAAAGGTTTGTTAGCGTCGAGAAATGTATTTTAGGTTTTAAATGAGTTTCATTTGCATTTTTCATAAACAAAGGAATCCAATTGTTCGTCTGGTCACCTAACCTTCAGAAAATCATTATTTAAAGGAAATGAAAATCATTATTTAAAGGAAATCCGTTGCATTTTATGTACATATTTCCCCTTCAAGGGTAATTACTATAGGAAAAACGCAAATTGGCACTGCTTAGTATGCCCCGTAAATCACTTCCAGGGTATTTTGGTGCAATGCAAGGCGCCCTACTTGTACACCTAAAGGATTTTGATTCTGTTTTGCGTTATTTTTTGCACTAATGTTTGCATTGGTTTATTTGCAGAGTACTTAAAACCTCCACCGAAGGTATCCAAACCAGCGTTTCAGGATGTTAACTTAATTATTGCATCCATTGTGATATAAATTAGGAAAAAAGGGAAATGTTATGTTTTAATTCGACATGTAAATGGATCCGTGCTTGAACTCAAACGAACGCTTTGCTATGTTAGCGAAATGTCAATAAAGTGGCTCAAATAAATAGAAAACCCGAACAGTGCCTAGAATGCCTTTGCTTGCAGGTCAATTATTAGAAGATAAATATTTGAAATACCGAAGCTTCGAACTAAGTGGGTTCTCTAAACAGCGTGCGTTAAATACAGCATACCCACAAAGCAATGAGGGGCATTTGCAAAGAAGTATTGCAAAGCAGAGCACAGTGCTTAATTTGTAAAATATTAAGTGCCAGGGCTCTGACCAGGAGGCCACTGCAGCTTACACCACCCATCACCGCTGTCATTGCTGCCAAAACAACTACTAACCATCTCTCTCGCATGTAAATGCGACAGTTCCGATTATTCCTGGTCCCCAAAGCTAAAGGAATGGTTGGGGAGGCAGGTATTAGTAATTTTTTCAATGTATATTGATTTCCTAAACATCTGTTATACTGCTCATCTCTAAAGTAAATGAGCAGCGCCACCTAGTGGGAGACTGCCCTAAGTGTGGTGTTGACAATTAGGTGCTGAGCACTGGAAACCAATTAAGTGCCGGTGCTCAGCACCGGAAAGCTCCGGCTCAAATTAAGCACTGGCAGAGCAGCAAGTAAAGTTGCTGTGCTGTGTTGAGCCAACTGGAGAGAGCAGAACTGTGAAATTCTGCTGTCTCTCTGCGCTGGCGCATGTTGCAGC
Organism: Triturus cristatus; assembly: GCF_964204655.1. Lineage (NCBI taxonomy): Eukaryota > Metazoa > Chordata > Amphibia > Caudata > Salamandridae > Triturus > Triturus cristatus. Next base: position 659,842,957 of record NC_140585.1, on the reverse strand, counting down.
CTAACTCCAACACAGGCACCCTTGCACCATACTGCAACTGTGTCTGCGCTGTGGTTCTTGTGCAGGAAGGGTTAGATTACTGCACAAATACTGTCCTTTGAGGTTAGTTCCTCTTTGCATGAGTGATGCAGAATGTCCTCGTTATGCAAGCTCATGCAGGTGCATCACTTTGGGGCACACCCATGTCTACATCTCTTTGTAAATATGGGTTTGCACCAAAACCCATGGATGGATGAACGGATACGCCTATGCACAACCATTGAAGCGCCTACCTGATGCAATGCAAGTTAAGGCAGCACAAGGCACTGAATTGCGTTAATTTTAAACGCAAGTTACACCAATTGACATCTGCATGGCTTTGTAAATAGCACAACGGATTTTGTTTCAGGGCTGTATCAAAATAATTAGGCAGCCCCAACGCAAAATATTTGTAAATCTGGGTCTGAGTGTTTTACTTCCACCTTTAAACAGCAAGAGAGTGACAAAAAATGTTTTGTAACCAGTAAGTGGAAGCAATACTCTCTCCACACAATCATTTTATGATTAAATGTGCCATGTTAATCACTGCATGACGTGATGGCCAAAAAAACCTGTGTTAGTGGCCCAATTCACATAATAGGATATACAATAGTTTGAATGGCCTTGCATGACATTTCAGTTTCAGATCCGTAAAAAAGTACACGAAGCTTGTCCAACCAAAAATCCATTTCCTTAGGTCCGAAGACGCCTTTTTTCTTGCACCAGTAAACGGGATGCGTAGCTTGATCAGTATGATTGGAGGTTGTGGGGGGGCGTGGCCCGCAAAGCCAAGATGGCGGCATGAATGCTCCTAAGCTTCCAGGCACAGGCCTCTTTATACTCATCAAGCTGGCCACTACCATAAGCATTTGTCTCCCCCACTCAGCATTAAAGATGGGGGAGCACGGCAGAGTCTGCTTTGCGGCATTTCGTCCTCCAGAGGATCCGGCGACAAAAATCAGTGGTTGAGCACAGCTGAGTCTCAGGCCAGGAAGGAGGCCCCACATTGCCACCTGCACTTACCGCCTACACCTCGCACCACTGGATACCCACTGAGTGAAGCGGTGCTCTGAGGACTCCCTTAATGCCCCTGTCAGTTGGCCTGTGGGGCAGGTGAGGTGAGCGGTGGGGGCAGTGTGTGGGATGCAGGGTGAGAGTGGCTGGTTGCACCCATGGTGCTGCTACCTGTACAACTGTCGCCCCTTTCCCTCTCCTCCCAGCCTGGAAGATTGCGGCCATCCCCTTCTGCTCTGTGGCCCATTGAGGGGTAACGCGAGGAGCAGAGGAGAGAGACACGCTGCAATGGCACACGCAGCTGCCGGAGCCACAACCTGGGACCTGGGCCCACTGCGGTGGTGACCCGAGACAGCCCAGGGGCCCACGGTGACTGTGATCTGATCTGGGATGAGTCTGGGGGGGAGGGGAGGTGGCCCTCACCATGCCTGCCTGTCTGGGGCTGTTCCCTGGCTTGCGACTGTCAGATGCCTTCCCTCTCTTCCCTCTATGCACCCCAGTCTTCCCCAGCATCTACTTTGCCGACCTGGTGTTGGTTTTGAGGGACGGAGCAACTAGACCGGCATCTGTTGCAGAGGTGCATGTGGCTTACTGGCGTCTGGTTATGAAGAGACTATCACAACCCCCCTGCATTTTCCCATGGCACTGCACTGGCCGTGAAGGGGATTCACTTCTACTTTTGTCTACCACCTGTCTAACCTGTAACCTGTTGTGGATTAAGAGAGGTGACCCGATGCAACAGCCCCAACTAAGAGCCTCCCGACTTGTAGAAACTCCCTACCTGGGCCAGCAGGGGACATCTCCACCTGGCATTCGGGAACCCTACTGAACTCCCCTTCAGGTTCTTTTTTCTGCTTCAACCTACGAGGCGCTGAGATACTCTATGATGGGGCACCTCCGATCTACTGTACCCTTCGAAACCCTGCGCACTGGAGACTGCATGCCAGCAGCGGCGGGCACTGATCCTCCCAGCAGTGAGCTGACGATGCACCCGCCTGCTGAGGTCAAGCTTGATATAGTGCTGGCCGCAATTGAAAGATCTTGCATGTCTATGAAAAACAAGATTATCTCACTGGTAGTGGATTTCACCCTCATTCGTGACAACCACAAGAAACTGGCAGACGAAGTGACTGACGCTGCACGCAAACTGGCTGATCTTCAAACCACATCTGAGACCACTCACGGGAGCTTGCAAGCACTACAGGATCGTGATTAGCAACTAGAAGCTTAAGCAGACAACGTGGAGGGCTGCTCATGTAGAAGCATTCTGCACATTGTAGATCTTCCTGAAACTGCAGATGGGTGAGATACAGTGGCATACATGGAAGACTGGCTTATCATTCATGCCATCTGATGCCTTATTGCCCTTTTTCTCCATTGAGAGGCTACACAGGGCACCTGCTCGTCAGTCTCCACCAGGATCCCTCCCATGTCCTTTGGTCCTCAAGCTCCTGCATTTCAAAGACAGGGATGCCATCTTCCTAGCAGCCTGGGCCACAGGTGCAAACATCCTTTTGAACGAAGCCGGATTCACGCTTGCCAACACAGCTCTGGCAATAGAAAGAATGCAGCACTATCACACATTCGTTCAGAATGCAAGTCGTAAAAACGACTTGCATTTAGGTGGGCACAGGGGTGAAATGGTGTTGGATGTAAAGTCCAACACCTTCCCTTCTGTTGCAGACTGGAGTTGGAATAGTAAATTAAACTAGTAAATTAAACTAGCACCCCCCCCAAGGCAAGTCGTTAAACCAACTTGCATGCTGAACAAATGCGTCCTAAAGACGCGTTTGTTCAAAAGACGCTATTCTGCAGGCATGCATCCTAAACGTATGCAAAATACCGTCATATTTTCGGCCACAGGTCTTTAACGGTGGACAGTCACAGCGTGATGCTGTTCCCGGACCACACACTGTTGGTGCAGAACCAAAGGGCCACATTTCAACATGTCAAGCGTAATATACAAGAGCTCCATCTCCGGAACTATTTGCTCTTTCTTGCCCACTTTCTGGTTGTTCTTGATGGGAAATCTTTCTTCGTCACTGACTGACTGCTAGTTTAGATGCAACATCCTCACTGCCAGCCTTGGACTGGACCACCTTGCCTTTCCAGCACCGCAAGTGCACAGCCGCCGCGAGGCTTCCAGGCGAAGACAATCACCGCGGCCCCCTGACCTGGAACAGGTGATCTGTGAGAGAAAATGGGTTCTGAAGGCTGCAGCGTCCATCCATGCTGCTGACCGGGCCATGGATCTGACACAGGTCTCCAGCGCTTCTTCAGGAGAGACAGTGGTTTCTGCTCGATCACACCGCCAGCAGATACACCACAGATGGCTGATCCTTTCATCCCCAATGTGCACTCACCATTGCCACTCGTCTCTTCCTTACTAAAATGTCCTTCCCCTTTCTTTCCTTTTCCCCCCTGGGCTGTGGTGACTTACGCCCCCTCTGCCCCTCTCATGAGCTTCCTCTCCTGTGACTTGGCTCTTTGTATGGCACTTATCTCCTACATGCCCGCCTCTGTATACTAGGTGCCCTACTTGGATGGCAACCATCTCCCTCATCCCCTTTTCTCTCTTGCTATGTGACCCACGCTGCATAATGAGAGGTGCTGCTTGCTCCCTCCCTGTCTCAGGTAGTCTTGACTCTGCACAGTTGGACACCTTAATGATTGCTACCCTCGCATGAGGCCCTACCTGGAGGCATTCCTTATTGTCTTCCTGGCTGGATCCCTGACACTGCACTGTTTACATGGTGTATAGTTATGCTAAGTTTGAACGGGGCATCGGTTTCACCCTGCCCATAGTATTTTTATCACTGTTCTATTGTTCTAGACTGTACACTCACCCTCATGCACCAACACTCTGTAATAAAAGAGGCGCTCTTGTGATTTGGCACCCTATGATGACCCTCAACTACCACCATTTTAACTGACTTTAGTGTGTTATTTTGCCCTAGCCTTAATGTAGGACAGTCCTGCTTCTCTTCTTTCCTGTAATCTTGCTGTCTTTCAGCGGGAGCTGTCACAGAGTAGAATAGTCTTGCCAAGAACGGAAGGTGTGGGATGTGCATTTGAAGGCATGAGAGGGAGAGAGAGGTGTGGAATGTCTTGAAGTGCAGTGTTGTGAGCGGTGGTGCACACGTGCTCGGGGTTGTACATTGAGCGATAAAGTATGTGATGCTATAAGCAGTTGTGCAGGAATGTGCCTGGTGTTGTTTGGGTTTTGTGAATTATGAGTTCTGACTATTGGCTTTCACATGGCCTCATGTCATTCTTGTTTTTTGACTTTGCCTTGCTTGTGAATTATTAGTGCATACTATTGGCTTTGACATGGCTTCATTTCATCTTGTTCTCTGACTTTAACTATTGGCTTTGACAGGGCCTCATGTCTGACTTTACTATTTCTCTGCGTGCACAGCAGTGCTTGCAAGTTGTTTGGGTTATTCACATTCAAGGTCTTGCTGTTTTAAAGCTGAGGGTTGCAGACTGAGAAACTGGGAGTTTGGAATCCGAGCGAGAGCAGACGTGTCTATCTCGGAGTGAACCTGGTAGCTAAAGCACTGAACCCCGGCTGTGAACTTCCCAGGTCAGAAGTGGGCTAAGATGCAGATGCAGTGTTTGCCCCAGGTGATGGATTAAGTTTTGGTTATTGCCATTGTGATGTTTAGCCAGTGGCTTTGATCATTTGAGGTGTTTTCTTTGTGGTGTGGGAGGTGCACATCCAGAGTAATCCTCTGCAGTATATATATGTATATCTTTCTGATCTCTTGCAGGACGTCCAGTATATCTCATGTTATTTGCTGCTTATTCATTAATCAGTGTTATTCATGCATTTAGATTATAGTTTGCTACATATATTTGAATCTTGTGCATTTGGCATCTGAGACAGCCTTTGTTTAGAGAGCATTGTGAAATAAACCCCAGGCCTTATTTTAAAAGAGAGAGAGTCCCTGCATTTTATTTTACTTGTTCATTTAAAAGTGTTTGATACCTAATGAATCTGCATTTACTGATATATTTGGCCTACCGTTCATTAACAAACTTGTGTGTGTTATTTCAAAAAGCACCTGAATTTGTTTTTCTTGCCTTGCCTTGCCTTGCCTAAAGGGTGTGCTGTGTCCTTTCCTCGTCTTTAGGAAGTGCTATTCAAAGTGTATTTTTAAAGGTGCCGTGGTATATTTGCCTCCCAGAAAAGGGAGTGCAGGGGTTGGATGTGTTCTTTTAGTGAAAAGCAGATTCCTTTCACACTCATGCACTCTCTACCTAGACTCTGCTGCTCTCACGGCGGCCCGCCCAAACCTGTCACCTCAACCTGACACCTTCTGCGATTGACCTTAATGTGATCACATGAAACATCAGGGGGATTGCAAACCCCATCCCGGTGCTACTCGATATACTCTTATCTGCACTGATGTGGCACCAACATGGCATTTCTAAAGGAGATACACATTACCCAGAGTCCACATGCCTCCTCTGGCGCTTAAGAGGCCGGTTTTCACAACTGATTATTCCTCTTACACTAAGGTGGTCATAATCTGGAACAGAGTGCTGACGCCATTCGTGGCCATCAACTCGGCTGTTGAACCCCAAGGAGGGCATACTGGAGGGATGCCATTTGCTGCTCAGAACAATATATGCCCCGAACAAGGAGCAACCAGCTTTCCTTGATCAGGGTGGTCTAGCGCATTGGGGAGGCATTCACTGGTTAATGGGTTAGGACTTCAACGGTGTCCTACCCCCTGCTCCCTCAGTCCCCCATGCACTGCAATACCAAACATCTGCGTGCTTGGTTACATCACTGGGTGCTGGTGGACATATGGTGTCAACGCCATGCAAGACCTTCTCTGCCTCAAGATGCTACTTGTCTCCTCAGGCGGGGCAGATGCCGACTCATCAAGGTGAAGCGGGAGCACACAATCCTGCTGGAGCACCTGCATTGCCTTAATTGTGTTGCACACTCTGCTGGAACCTATAGTGAGGCAGACAAATCAAGTGCTCTGCTGGCCTGGTTAATTAAACAGGACAGCCCACAGCACCCTATTATGTCCATTGGTGTGCCTCAAGCCACGGATCTGCATACGGAGTGTGAGATACATGCAGCCTTTAATATTATGAGCGTCTTTACACGCCTGCGACAGGGATCACTGTCTCGCCTGTTGAGGCTTTCTTATCGATCGTGAACCTACCGTGGGTTCCGACAATGGAACTCAACATGGCTATCACCATTTAGAGGTTCGTGAGGCCATCTGATCACTGGCGCCGGGAAATATTCCGGTGCCTGACAGTCTCCCTCAGGAGTTCTATATAGCATGTGCCCCGTCTTCAAACCCTGTATAATGAAGCACTTTCGTGCACCTGCCTACTGCAGTCGCTCCAGAAAGCACTGATTGTTTCCATACCGAAGTCAGGGTGTGACTACCAATCTTGGCTCCTATCAACCCTTGGCGATACTCACTGTGGGCAATAAATTCCTGGTAAAATCCTGGCTGATCGGCTGGCACCATTGATTCCGCAGTTGATCCAAAAAGACCAAAATGTCTCTGTGCCAGGCTGCAGCACATTTCTGAATCTCCGCTGCCTCTTACGGGTTCTGGAGCAGACACTGGGCCACTTGCTCCAATCCACGACTTTGATCATTTGAGGTGTTTTCTTTGTGGTGTGGGAGGTGCACATCCAGAGTAATCCTCTGCAGTATATATATGTATATCTTTCTGATCTCTTGCAGGACGTCCAGTATATCTCATGTTATTTGCTGCTTGTTCATTAATCAGTGTTATTCATGCATTTAGATTATAGTTTGCTACATATATTTGAATCTTGTGCATTTGGCATCTGAGACAGCCTTTGTTTAGAGAGCATTGTGAAATAAACCCAAGCCTTATTTTAAAAGAGAGAGAGTCCCTGCATTTTATTTGACTTGTTCATTTAAAAGTGTTTGATACCTAATGAATCTGCATTTACTGATATATTTGGCCTACCGTTCATTAACAAACTTGTGTGTGTTATTTCAAAGCACCTGAATTTGTTTTTCTTGCCTTGCCTTGCCTTGCCTAAAGGGTGTGCTGTGTCCTTTCCTCGTCTTTAGGAAGTGCTGTTCAAAGTGTATTTTTAAAGGTGCCGTGGTATATTTGCCTCCCAGAAAAGGGAGTGCAGGGGTTGGATGTGTTCTTTTATTCAAAAGCAGATCCTTTTCACACTCATGCACTCTCTACCTAGACTCTGCTGCTCTCACGGCGGCCCGCCCCAACCTGTCACCTCAACCTGACACCTTCTGCGATTGACCTTAATGTGATCACATGAAACATCAGGGGGCCACTTGCTCCAATCCGGCTGCTTGGTATTGGATCTGTAGAAAGTGTTCAACTCCCTGGAATGGAGTTACCTTTTGGCTGTACTGTCTATGTTTGGCCTGGGCTCCCACATGCTTCGGCTTATCAAGCTCCTATATACTGCACCATTGGCCTGCACCAAGACATGCACTTGTATCTCCGAACCTAGCCAAAGAGACTGGCGCACCTGCAGGAGCCATCCCCTATCTCCCTTCTTTTCGCTCTGGCTATGAATCCCCTGGCACAAGGACTGAGAGCCCAGGGGTGAGACGGGGGATTCCGCTAGGAGACAAAGTTCATGCTGGCTTGCTTTACGCTGATGATCTGCCACTCTACGTGCAAGATTTTTCGAAGCCCTTGCCTGCAATTGAACACCTGCTAATCGCCGTTGCTGCTGTCTATGGCCTGGAAATTAATTGGTGCAAACCCTGCCTCTTCCCCTTGTTGGGCAAGGCAGTAGACCCCGACCTCCAGCTGTTAGATGAACTGGTGCAGTAGCAACTGGACACCATCCGCTACATCAGTATCTGGACTTACCATGATACAGAGGCACTGGCGGATAGAAATGTACACCGGGTGGTACCCCCCTCTGTGAGCAAATTCCTTTCTGGATGAATTTGCCTTTGTTGGTGGTGGGACGCATTGCTCTGCCTAAGATCATGATCCTACTGTGCTTGCATTATTAATTAATTAACACCCCAATCTACTTGCTGAAATCCTTTTTCAATACACTGGAGCACCTCCTTGGTGACCTTATCTGGCATGGTATTCAACACATTGTGGTGCTATCGAAACTGTGCCATCTGACCAGCAGGGGTGGGCTGGGCACCCCAAACTTTGAGCACTATTACCTTGCTGCTCAGTTGAATTGGGTGGCATGGTGGTTCACCGAATGCGATCTGACCGACATAGCGACATTGCCCTAGTGGACACTAGAGCGTTTATTGCACCTCTTTCATCCCCTAGTCCATGCTCCCATTCTGCCCATGTGTCTCTTGTCTGTGGTGCTTCACTTCTTCTGCTGTTGCCTATGCCTTACCTACACCTTACCTCAGTACCGCATACCATCCTGCTCCCACTGCTTCGCTTGCCCAGGGGCGGATGAATTTCACAATGGCAGAATTGCCCCGGGCATAAAGCAGGTCTCCATCCCTTGAGGGGCCTCTCCTCGGATCCTCTCATCCCATTTGCTGATCTGAGCAACCTAACCGGTCTCCCCCAGGACAGTTCCTCACATACAATTCAATGAAAAGCACCCTACAGGCACGTTGGGCATCACTGCAACCTGAACCAAGCACTCATCAAGTACTCCAGGGCCTACACTTACTGGGCACAGGCATCACTTGAGTGCATGGATCACCAAGACATTGCACGGATATACCTGCCTACCCTCCTGATGCCCCATGATCAGTGGAATGAGGATCTGGGTAGGGCATGCAGCGACGCGGAATGGGCCATGATAGTGGCATATCCTGCCACTGTTTCTCAGAATGCACAACTCAAATCAATACAGTTTTACATCCTGCATAGAGCGTATCTCACTCCCTCACAGATTAACCAGTTCTTCCATCGCATAGATGCCTCCTGCTCCTGTTACATGCATGAGGATGCAGACCTTATTCACATGCTTTGGTACTGCTATCTGCTTGCTGACTACTGGCTGGATGTTACAGCCTGCCTCTCTCGTGTCACTGGAATCCCCTCGCTGTGCACCTGAGGCACCTTAGTTCAGTCCCCAGGTTTTGTGACATGGCACTTCTCTTAGCTTAGCAGTAGATCACATATGCCTGGAAGTAGAGGCTGCTGACATGGGCTCGATCGGTGAAGGTGTGGGTGACGGCTGAGGGCACTGCCTTGCAGTCCGAGGATCTGCGGGTTCTCCGGAAGTAAACAATCTTGCATCACTGGGATGCCATGCAAGAGCCATTCAGATCTAGGGCGTACGCCCCCAAGCCTCTCCAACCTGACCATCCCCAAGCCCCCCCAGCGCAGAACCTGCTTCCCAGAATAGTGCCCTTGACCTACTGTCTCGCCTGTTACATTACCTGAATGCCTACCGTCACAGGCCTGACCAATCTCTCCCCCCACCTCTTTCTTCCACCTCCCCTGATTCAATTCCTTACATGCAATATAGGGGCTCTAACTGTATGATTTCTTATCCTATAATGACTGTGGATGTCGACGCGGGTGTAGTGAGGGACCAGACACCTTTTTGCACTGGTTGGGTGCACTTCTGTTGTTCACCCTGATCTAACTTCCCCTTCATTATGTAATTGTAAGTACACACTTGTTTTCGCCACTCAGTTCCCCCCTTGATGTGAAACATGTACATCATGTGCACTGTAGGAGAGTAGGATCTGCTTCACAAGGGTACCCCCACTTTTTGCTGGTGTTTCACTGTTTTTCGACCTTAGTCTGGCTGTGGCCCTGCTAATCAGGCCCACAGCCTAGCTGCTTCCTCTCTAAAATGGTTTCCATGTACATTAGGTACATATCTAATTGGATTATGGAGTGCCTTATGAGCCCCTAGTATATGGTATACTACATAGTATACCATACATAGCATACATGAGCTGAGCCCCTCTGCAGCTTTCAGAAATACTTCCTTATGGCTGTTCTGCGATACAGCCATACCATATACTCTTAAGTGCATTATAACCGCGCGGTAAATGCTAACTTTGGAATGGCTCCATCAAAACATGTCATGTTTGGTGTCAAACATCTTGGAATACTGCCCCCCCCCCCTCCCCCACCAGTTCTGGCGGCGGTGGAAGCATTCCACCCTTCTAGAGGGAGAGACATGTTCACACTGGTCAAACCCGGTAGGACTTTCCTGACGCCTGGCATCACAAAATGGATGCCTCTGCCACAGACACGGGTCTGGCCTCCTGCTGCTGACCGACACTCCAGCAGGGGAGGCCTGGACAATAGGTTTCCTGTCGAAGGGAGGTGTAACCACCTCCCCAGACAGGCAGATGTGTATTGGGGCTGGGCGGGAGCACTCTATGGTGCTTTGAAGTCCTGTTCTGGGGGCACGTTTGCTGTCCCTGTGCATAGTCCAGTTCAAACTGGTTGCAGGGGCTACCTGCCCCTGCTCTGGCATGAAACTGGACAAAGGAAATGGGTGTAACCACCCCTCTTTCCAAACCCTCCCATGGGTGGGTCCCTAGTGTATGTCCAACCCCCAAACTTAGTATAAGTATGGGAACCCAGTCCTTGTGACTTTAGATTACCCTGGACGAAACTCTGACACATAAATCCTGGAGCTTCGACTTTCTATCCTGACTAGAAGACTGAAGAAATCTCCCTTGGGGTCAAGGAGTGACTCCCCTGCTTGGCAGGCACCAAAGAAGCAACTGACCAGTCTGCATCGCTGAAGCTCCTGCCGGACGCCGAAGTCTTTGCATCACCAGAGGTAGATTTCCAGACTTCCCCAAGGTTACCCTGAGTCCACAGCAAAGCTGAGGCCCGTGGCTATTGTGGGTGACGTGGAACCGTGACCCCTGGACACCGCAATCTTTTGCAGCAACAGCATCTTCCTGGGCTTCCTTGAAGTTGTGCTTTGGGCTCCGAGTAGCCCCAGCCTCGAGCACACCTCCTGCACTAGATTGCTGGCCTCCACTCCACGAGTGACCCGTGGGTCAGTTTCAAGTGCGACCACTTGAGGCTTCTTTGCTATCACTAGCCCGTTGGATAGCAGGTCCCCACGAAGGCAACTCCTCTTCTACTTGGGCTTTCCTGGTTGCTCCAGATGTGCCCTGACTTACCCTTGCTGGGTGAGTCCCTCAGACCTTGCTGGTCTGCACCGCAGTCCTTTCTCTGAATTCCAGTGACTTGCCATTGCCAAGGCTTGTTGGGTCCAATCTGGTCGCCAACGCCGCATCACTTGACAGACTTTGTGGGAGAGCTCGAATCCAGCTCGTGGACTTCGTCAACACCTCCGCGACCTCGTGGATGAAGAGTCAAGACACCCATCAACTCACCTGAAGCACCCGACATCTGTGGGCATTGGTCCATCCTGCCCTCTGTCACTGGCTAGTGACCCAGACTCTGTCCCCTCTGCTTTCAGGTTCCTTCCATCCCAGATCCAGGCTTGAATCTCTTCGAACACTTCTCCTCTTCACAGCAGCAGCAGTTCTTTGCAGACTTCCATTGCAATCAACGACCCGACACCAAAAGACACCTATACACCCGGCTTCCCTGAGTGAGGTAGCTCGAGTACTACGGTGCTCCCGTGGGTGCTACCCCTAGAACATCTTAAGTCCAAAAGGGTTTGGTCCTAACTCGATTCTAAGTGTCCCTAATCTGTAAATTTCTAACCGCGACATTGCCCATAGAAGATAACGGGAACCAGGGAACACACTGCATACAGTCCCCGTGGGTCCCCTGTGTCACTACCTTGGGTGGTTCCTTGGGGTTCCAGTGATTCTACAAGCTCTAGGCCTTGTGTCTAGTTCAGTCGTGGTTCTTATACCACTTTAATGGTATATGGTTTGGTACGCCCCTAGGGCTCAAACGTGTATTTCTGCTATTACTGATGATTGCTCACTAGTAACTTAAGTACTTCGAACTCCAGTCTCATAAAGATACCAGAGGGGTGTGTTTTAACCTAAATACATATATTTTAAATATATTCCTGATGTGGTTGTCCTTTCATTTGATCATTCAAGAGATTATAGACTGGTAAAACAAGCTGCTTTACATTCCTTCAAGACTTAGCCAGAAGGCTGCTCTCCAAAGCTACCACTAGGATAGCTTTCAATAAAGGTTGTCTTTAACCTATCACCAGAAGGGGTTGTTTGGACTGATACAAGGTGCCCACTAGAACTAGTGGACAGCATATATCAGGCCACCTTCTCACATTGGTGTGCAGCGTGAGGGATTCCAGCTTGCTATTGTTTTACCAGATAATCTCAATTGAATTGATCAACTGAAAACCACTGAAAGTACCTAAGGTACAGATAATGTCAAGTTTAGCTACAGTAAGTTCTACTGAACTTAGAGTTGTGTGTCAAGGGATAGCACACCCTTTCTACAACTCAAGAGAGTTTAGTAGGCCACACTAGGGATGTTTGATGGTACAACGCGTACCATCACAACGCGGTATGTTACATCGCGGTTTTGACAACGCAAGTCGTTACATCGACTTGCGTTGGAGGGCGCTGGATTTAGGAATAGTGTGAATTACTATTCCAACTCCAGTCTACGTACAGTAGGGAAGGTGTTGGAATAGTAATTCACACTATTCCTTAGTCTAGAGCGCCCTCCAGTGCAAGTCGGTGTAACGACTTTCGTTGTAAAAACCACGATGTAACCATACCGCGTTGTAATGGTTGCGTGGTAAAGGATGTTTCCCCCACACTAGTGTAGGTAGTGCAACACACCACACCACATTAGTAATGTCTAACCAGCCAGGAACTAGTGGGTCCCTACCAGGAACCAGTGAGCTCCTTCCCTATAAATATGAGGATCTCTCCTTTGCTCAGCTTAGGGCCTTGTGTTCCATTAGGAAGCTGAAGACAGGCAAAAGTCCATCCACCCAGCATCTCATAAAGATACTTAAGCTGGATGATATCACAGGGCCTAGTGGTCCTGATGGGGTAGACAGTGTGGGTGGGACAGCAGGTGAGGGTGGGCCTAGGGGTAGCAATTGCCCTGACCCTACCTCTAATGCTGACCAGCCTGATGACAATGATCAGGACGTGGTGAACACAGCTCTCCTGGATGAGGATGAGGAGCATGACAACAATGCTCCTGCCTTTGTTCCTCCAGGAAGAGTTGAACATAGGGCTAGAAGGGATAGATCTCTGTCAAGGGGATCTGTCCAGTCTAACTCCTCTATAGGGACCTCTGTCTCTTCTCACAGAAGGAGGGAAACCTCCCAGGAGAGGAGAGAGAGACTGCTGAAGTATGAGCAAGATAAGTTCAACTTCAGAAAGCAGCAGATGGCCTTAGATAGGGAAGCCCTCGAGCTCTACAGAGCTAGTAAAAAAAGGAGGGACAAGAGTCCCTTGGTGGCAGCAATTTCCCTAGAGATAGGGAGAGGTCTTATGACCATAGAAACCTAAGTAAGATTGTCCCTCCCTACCAGAGTGGGGATGATATCCACAAATGGATAACTGCCTTGGAGAGGGCCTGTAAAGTACAGAAGGTCCCTCAAGGTCAGTGGGCAGCAATCGTATGGCTCTCCTTTGTAAAAAAAAAAAGTAGAGATAAGCTCCTCACTGTAAGAGAAGAGGATGCTGATGATTACCAGGTCTTGAAAAGTGCACTGATAGATGGGTTTGGCCTAACCACTGAACAATACAGGTTACAGTTCAGAGACACCCAAAAAGCACAAAATCAAGACTGGGTTGACTTTGTTGACTGTGCTGCTAAGGCTCTGGAAGGCTGGTTATTGGGCAGTAAAGTGTGTGACTTCATAGGATTGTACAATCTGATAATGAGGGAGCAGATTCTTAATAACTGTCAAAATCAGCTGTTACACCAGTACCTGGTAGACTCTGATCTGACCTCTCCTCAAGAATTGGGAAAGAAGGCAGACAAATGGGTCAGAATCAGGGTGAGGCAGAAGGTACAGAACCAGGGTGGTGACCCTAAGAAGCAAGATTCCAAGAACTCTGATAAGGGTGGGGACAAGGGCAAAGACCAGAAGTCTTCTCAAGGGCCTCAAAAATCCTCTTCTAATGGAGAGTCACAGTCAAGTAAGGGTAAAGGCCAAAAGAAACCTTGGTGCAAAGTCTGTAAGCAGAAAACTCACTGGACCAGTGACTGCACCAAGGCCAAAAAGAATACTCCATCCACCACCAATGCCCCTAAGGCACCTGCTCCCCCTAGTGCAGTTATAATTGGTGGTGGGAATACACAGAATAAGAGTGTAGTAGGGTTGACCCTGGGTTCTGAGATGGACTCTGGCCTAGTCAGAGTTCCAACTCAGGCTGTGCTTGTCAGTGATGGGGGCTTGGCTATGTCCCCCTTTGTGAGTCCCAGTAACCTGAGCAAATACAGACAGCAGCCTTTGATAAATAGAGTAGAAGCTTGGGCATTCAGGAACACAGGAGCAAGTGTACCAATGGTGACAAAAGATCTTGTGGATCCTGGGCAGATTATACTTGGTGAAATGTACCAAGTGACCAATGCTAGCAATGTCAGAACAGACCATTCTCTGGCAGTTGTTAACTTCTCCTGGGGAGGAGTAACTGGCCTTAAGAAGGTTGTGGTAAGTGCAGACCTACCAGTACAGTGCTTGCTTGGCAATGATCTAGAGACTTCAGCTTGGGCTGAAGTGGAGCTCAGGACACATACAGAAATGTTAGGGATCCCTGCACATGTCTTTGCTGTGACCAGGTCACAGGCTAAAATGTCTAAAACTGGACAGGCCCTGGATTCTGGAATAATGGACCCAGTGCCTCACAAGAGGAGGAGCAGTAGGGTTAAGGCAGAGCCTTCCCACCAGACTCAGAATGCTGATCAGTCTCCTCAGGAGATGATCTTGAGCCTGAAGAAGGAACTGTCCCAGAGGAGCTTGAACCTGACCAGGTTGAGTTATTGGGGACACGGGACCCTTCCAGGTCTGATCTGAGCCAGGAGCAGAAAACCTGCCCCTCTTTTGAACCCCTCAGACAGCAAGCTGCTGATGAGGCTGCTGGGAATGCTAGTGGCACCCATAAAGTTTATTGGGATGATGAACTCCTATACTCAGAGAGTAGAGACCCCAAGCCTGGTGCATCCAGGAGGTTGGTTATACCTCTGAAGTCTAGAGTTTTCCTATTGACACTAGCCCATGATATTCCCCTAACAGGACACCTGGGCCAGAACAAGACTTGTGACAGAATAGTTCCTCACTTTCACTGGCCCCACATGTCTGAAGACACAAAGGAGTTGTGTCGCTCCTGTGTAACCTGCCAAGCCAGTGGCAAAGCAGGTGGCACTACAAAGGCCCCCCTGATACCACTACCTGTGGTGGGGGTTCCCTTTGAGAGGGTTGGGATTGACATTGCTGGTCCCATGGATCCTCAAACAGCATCTGGGCATAGATTTATACTGGTGGTGGTGGATCATGCCACCAGGTACCCAGAGGCAATTCCCCTAAGGACCACTACAGCACCTGTGGTGGCAAGAGCTCTCTTGAGTGTGTTCTCAAGAGTAGGCTTTCCTAAGGAGGTAGTATCTGACAGGGGTGCAAACGTCATGTCTAGTTACTTGACTGCTATGTGGAAGGAGTGTGGAGTGAACTACAAGTTCACCACACCCTATCACCCAGAATGCAATGGTTTAGTTGAGAGATTCAACAAAACCTTAAAGGGCATGATCAAAGGACTCCCAGAGAAGCTTAGACGAAAATGGGACCTGCTCTTGCCCTGCCTTTTATTTGCATACAGGGAGGTGCCTCAAAAGGGGGTTGGCTACAGCCCATTTGAACTTTTGTTTGGACACCCTGTCAGGGGTCCATTGTGTTTGGTGAAGGAAGGATGGGAGTTACCTCTCAAGCCCCCAAAGCAAGACATAGTTGACTATGTACTTGGTCTCCGCTCCAGGATGGCTGAGTACATGAAAAAGGCAAACAAAAACCTTGAGGCTAGCCAGGAACTGTAAAAAGCCGGGCATGACCAAAAGGCTGTACTGACTGTTTACCAGCCAGGACAGAAAGTGTGGGTGTTGGAGCCTGTGGCCCCAGCAGCCCTCAAGGACAAATGGAGTGGCCCCCATACAATTGTTGAACAGAAAGGGGAGGTTACCTACTTGGTAGACCTTGGAACCCCTAGGAGTCCCCACAGGGTACTTCATGTCAACAGACTAAAACCATATGTTGACAGGGCAGACATGGGCTTGCTCATGGCTACTGATGAAGGACAGGAGGAAGAGAGTGACCCACTCCCTGACCTGCTTTCTCAGAACCCTGATGATGGGTCAGTTGATGGTGTATCCTTGGCAGGCAGCCTCACTGCCCAGCAGAAAACTGACTGCAGAAATCTTCTCAGCCAGTTCAGACATATGTTTTCTCTGACTCCAAGTCAGACCACCTGGTGCACTCATGAAGTGGACACTGGGGACAGTCTACCTGTGAATAATAATATCTACAGGCAACCTGACCATGTCAGGGACTGTATAAGGACAGAAGCCCAAAAGATGTTGGATCTGGGTGTGATTGAACCCTCAGTTAGCCCTTGGGCTAGCCCAGTAGTCCTGGTACCTAAACCTCACACCAGTGGTGGGAAAAGAGAGATGAGGTTTTGTGTAGACTACAGGGGTCTCAATGCAGTCACTAGGACTGATGCCCATCCCATCCCCAGGGCAGATGAGCTAATAGATACTTTGACCTCAGACAAGTTTCTAAGAACATTTGACCTGACAGCTGGCTACTGGCAGATAAGACTAGCTGATGATGCAAAGCCAAAGAAAGCATTTTCTACCCCTAGTGGGCACTATCACTTTGTGGTAATGCCCTTTGGTTTGAAGAATGCACCTGCCACTCTCCAAAGGTTGGTGAATCAAGTCCTTACAGGCCTGGAAAACTTTAGTGCAGCATACCTAGATGATATTGCTGTCTTTAGCTCCACCTGGGAGGATCACCTGGTCCACCTGAGGAATGTTTTGGAGGCCCTGCAAAAAGCAGGCCTAACTATCAAGGCTACTAAGTGCCAGATAGGGCAGAGTCAGGTTGTGTACCTGGGCCACCTTGTAGATGGAGGCCAGGTTCAACCATTACAGAGCAAAATCCAGACCATAATGGACTGGGTTGCTCCAACTACCCAGACTCAGGTGAGAGCCTTCTTAGGCCTGACTGGGTACTATAGTAGATTTGTCAAAGGGTATGGATCAATAGTGACACCCTTGAATGACTTAACTTCTAAAAAGATGCCCACAAAAGTTCTGTGGACAGCTAGCTGTCAAAAGGCATTTGATGACGTGAAGCAGGCCATGTGCACTGCTCCCATTCTGCAGAGTCCTGACTACCCCAAGAAGTTCATTGTCCAAACAGATGCATCTGAATTGGGGGTAGGGGCTGTACTGTCACAATTGAATGATGAAGGTCAGGATCAGCCAGTAGCTTTCATAAGCAGAAGGCTGACCCCTGGAGAGAAACGTTGGTCAGCCATTGAGAGGGAGGCCTTTGCTGTGGTTTGGGCTCTGAAGAAGTTGAGGCCATACTTGTTTGGTACTCACTTCCTTGTTCAGACAGACCATAATCCACTCTTATGGCTAAAACAAATGAAGGGTGAAACCCCCAAACTGCTTAGGTGGTCCATTTCCCTACAGGGGATGGACTTTACAGTGGAACATAGACCTGAGAGTAACCATGCCAATGCAGATGGACTCTCTAGGTACTTCCACTAAGAACATGAAGACTCAACTGGTCAAGGTTAGTTTAATGTCCCTGCGTTTGGGAGGGGGGGTTGTGTAGGAGAGTAGGATCTGCTTCACATGGGTACTCCCACTTTTTGCTAGTGTTTCACTGTATTTCGACCTTAGTCTGATTGTGGCCCTGCTAATCAGGCCCACAGCCTAGCTGCTTCCTCTCTAAAATGGTTTCCATGTACATTAGGTACATATCTAATTGGATTCTGGAGTGCCTTGCAAGCCCCTATTATATGGTATACTATGTACCTAGGTCATAGGTACCTCAGAGGCCTACAAGGGGATGAAGCATGTATTATGCCACCCCTGGGAAGCACTCCAAAATGGCACCACAGGTCTGCTACTGCAGCCTGGGTAAGGGTGTGCTTGCATCCCTTACAGTGGTATAGGCTACATATATCCACATATATATACAGACACATATAAACCTATAAGTCACTCCTATGGCAGGCCTTGACAATCCTAAAGGCAGAGTGCTTGGTTTTGTGTGAGAGGGTGCCCAAGCATGAGCTGGGCCCCTCTGCAGCTTTCGGAAATACTTCCTTACGGCTGTTCTGTGATACAGCCATACCATTTACTCTTAAATGCATTATAATCTCGCGGTAAATGCTAACTTTGGAATGGCTGCATCAAAACATGTCGTGTTTGGTGTCAAACATCTTGAAATACTACCCTCCTTGACAGTTCTGGTGGCAGGGGTAGCATTCCACCCTTCTAGAGGGAGAGGCATGTTCACACTGGTCAAACCCGGTAGGACTTTCCTGAGCCCTGGCATCACAAAATGGATGCCTCTGCCACAGACACGGGTCTGGCCTCCTGCTGCTGACCAAAACTCCAGCAGGGGAGGCCTGGACAATAGGTTTCCTTTAGAAGGGAAGGGAGGTGTAACCACCTCCCCAGACAGGCAGATGTGTATTGGGGCTGGGCGGGAGCACTCTCTGGTGCTTTGAAGTCCTGCACTGGGGGTACGTTTGCTGTCCCTGTGCATAGTCCAGTTCAAACCAGTTGCAGGGGCTACCTGCCCCTGCTCTGGTGCGAAACTGGACAAAGGAAATGGGTGTAACCACCCCTCTTTCCAAACCCTCCCATAGGTGGGTCCCTAGAGTAAGTCCAACCCCAAACTTAGTATAAGTATGGGAACCCAGTCCTTGTGACTTTAGATTACCCTGGACGAAACTCTGCATCATAAATCCTGGACCTTCGACTTTCTATCCTGACTAGAAGACTGAAGAAATCTCCCTTGGGGTCAAGGAGTGACTCCCCTGCTTGGCAGGCACCAAAGAAGCAACTGACCAGTCTGCATCTCTGAAGCTCCCGCCGCACGCCAAAGGCTTTGCATCACCAGACATGGATTTCCAGACTTTCCTGAGGCTACCCTGAGTCCACAGCAAAGCTGAGGCCCATGGCTATCGTGGGTGACGTGGAACCGTGACCCCTGGACACCGTGATCTTTTGCAGCAACAGCATCTTCCTGGGCTTCCTCGAAGTTGTGCTTTGGGCTCCGAGTAGCCCCAGCCTTGAGCACCTCTTGCACCGAAGATTGCTGTCCTCCACTCCACGAGTGACCCGTGGGTCAGTTTCAAATGCGACCGCCTGCGGCTCCTTCACGATCACTAGCCCGTTAGCTAGCAGGTCCCCACAAAGGCAACTCCTCTTCTACTTGGGCTTTTCTGGTTGCTCCAGATGTGCCCTGACTTACCCTTTCTGGGTGAGTCCCTCAAACCTTGCTGATCTGCACGGCGGTCCTTTCCCTGAATTCCAGTGACTTGCCGTTGCCAAGGCTTGTTGGGTCCAATCTGGTCGCCAATACTGCAGCACTCAACAGACTTTGTAGGACAGCTCGAATCCGGCTTGTGGACTTCATTGATGCCTCCTGGACCTTGTGGCTGAAGAGTCAAGACACCCATCAACTCACCTAAAGCACCCGACATCTGTGGGCATTGGTCCATCCTGCCCTCAGTCACTGGCTAGTGACCCAGACTCTGTCCCCTCTGCTTTCAGGTTCCTTCCATCCCAGATCCAGGCTTGGATCTCTTGGGACACTTCTTCTCTTCACGGCAGGAGCAGTTCTTTGCAGGCTTCCATTGCAATCGACGACGCGACCCGACACCAAAAGATACCTATGCACCCGGCTTCCCTGGGTGAGGTAACTCGAGTACTCCGGTGCTCCCGTGGGTGCTAGCCCTAGAACTTCTTAAGTCCAAAAGGGTTTGGTCCTGACTCGATTCTAAGTGTCCCTAATCTGTAAATTTCCAACCGCGACATTGCCCATAGAAGATAACGGAAACCCGCGTTTGTGTTTACACACTGCATACAGTCTCCGTGGGTCCCCTGTGTCACTACCTTGGGTGGTTCCTTGGGGTCCCAGCGATTCTACAGGCTCTAGGCCTTGTGTCTAGTTCAGTCGAGTTCTTATACCACTTTATTGGTATATGGTTTGGTACGCCCCTAGGGCCCAAACGTGTATTTGTGCTATTACTGATGATAGCTCACTTGTAACTTAAGTACTTCGAACTCCAGTCTCATAAAGAGACTAGAGGGGTGTGTTTTAACCTAAATACATATATTTTAAATATATACCTGGTGTGGTTGTCCTTTCATTTGATCATTCAAGTGATTATAGACTGGTAAAACAAGCTGCTTTACATTCCTTCAAGACTTAGCCTTAAGACTGCTCTCCATAGCTACCACTAGGATAGCTTTCAATAAAGGTTGTCTTTAACCTATCACCATAAGGGGTTGTTTGGACTGATGCAAGGTGCCCACTAGATTAGTGGACAGCCTATATCAGGCCACCTTCTCACATGCACTATTGCATTACTACTGCTATTGTAACTAGCCCATGTCATGTGCCGTTGATCAGATGACAATGTTTGCAAAAAAATCCGTAGAAAACATGTTTAAAAAACAAATGATTGGGGGTAGTTGAGTTTCAGATTTCCCAACAATCATGCTGGGACATCTTTATTAAAACAATACAAAAATACAAAGAAAGGTCAAGGCATTAAGATCCTGCACCAATCAATTTTATTGTAATGACTGTATAGAGGTCCAGCATGGTGCACTGAGCCAGAAACGTTAACCTCCTACGTTTCCATTAATGGAGAAAAAATCCCCAGTCCAGTTGCTCCACGTTATATATCTGGGAGATATTTGTCCAATTTACTCTTCATACTACTCATTCATCAAACTAAAGTTTGACATGAAGAACCTTTAGAACAAGTTCTTGATATGCTGAGATTTACTTCTTGTACCATTTCTTGAGCTTACCTAAGTTTGACATGGAGAACGTTTGGAATAAGTCCTTGACACGCTAAGCCCTGAAGAAGTCCCAAGAGGGACAAAATGCGTCGGCTGACAATTGTGCTTTGTGTTTTTAAAGAACAACCATTGAATAAAAAGAACAAAGAATAAAGAGAAAATATTTTTCTAAGAAACACGACTTGCCACGTTAATCATTTTGGAGATACCATTTCGTTTTTTTGGGACTGTGGATAATAATATTCATTTACTGATCTATTTACATACTTGAGTGCAGAGCCATCTGTGTTACAATCTCATTAAAACACATTATATGAGAAGCAGGAGATGAAAGAAGCATAAGGGCCAGTGGAAAGAGGGGATTGTTAGGGGTACTTAAAAAACAATGGGCATATTCCCAAGGAGCTATCGCCGAGTTAACTGCACTTTATCGCATCCAAAGTTGCGATAAATTTATCACCCCATTCACAAGCTGGTGTTAACATCCAACAGCACCAGTTTACCCGCGATAGCAGCCGCAAAACACATCGCCACAGAAGACCCTCGCAACTATCGCTAATGAGATGCAGAGTAGGTGTTCCCATGCCAAAAGCCGCTACAACACGACTCCACAAAATTCACAATGACCAGCCAGAACTGCGATAAGAACACAAAACAGGCAATAAGGCGTGTTAGCAGCAGGAAAATAACACGTGCTCTGACCTGGTGCAAAATCGGACTACAGCCTGCACCACAAAAGGGAGCACAGCCCACTGCCACATCGGAAGGGCAACAGATGCCATGGAGCCACTGGTCATGCAGCCTGGACACCCAAGAGGGTCACAACACCCACCGCCACCACCCCAGGACCCCAACCCCCACCTGGAACACCCCCCTCCCGGACCACCACAGAGGC
Source organism: Triturus cristatus (assembly GCF_964204655.1). Lineage (NCBI taxonomy): Eukaryota > Metazoa > Chordata > Amphibia > Caudata > Salamandridae > Triturus > Triturus cristatus. Next base: position 659,821,081 of record NC_140585.1, on the reverse strand, counting down.
AGCACAGACAAAGACAGCGGACCCCCAGGAAATTCACCAGCCACACAGACCCAACACCTGACCAAGTCATTGCCCTCTACAGGCTCAAAAGGACAACCATTGTACGCATCCTGACCAACAACGCCCAACAGGCCGACGGTACTAACACAGTGGACAACCAACATCCCATCCCACACAAAGCTGCTGGCTGTGCTGCACCTGTTGGCACCTGGTACCCCCCAACCAACACCCACCAGAGTCGGATGAGTCACACAGACAGCCACATCCAAGTCCTTCACAACTGTCCTGGACATCACCATCGGCTTGGTAACCCAGTACCTATACGTCCAACACAATGCGCAGGATCCGCTGGACACCAAGCAAGGACCATACGCCATAGCTGGATGCATGCATGTGTTGGGGGCAATCCACAGCACACATGTCATACCTGTGCCCCCTGCCGACACAGTACACAATCACCGTAACAGAAAGCACACGTCTCACAGCAACGGGCAGGCAACAACCGAACACTCTGGAACCTCCACCAATGTCACCTCCAAATACCCAGCCAGTGTGCATGATTCCTCCATCCTCCCGACAGTCCATCAGTAACCAGCGTTCCCAGAATGACACAAAGGGAAATGGACAGCCCCTTGGCAAGTTCTAAATGAACACCCCACTCACCTCAACTCCACAACTATGCAACTCACAACTCTGGCAATGCACACGTCACAAAATCAAAACCAACATGCAAAACAACATGCCCACCCACCAGACACGACAGAACAACTCACAATGGTAACCTGGGCAAGCCGTGAACATGAGGCATCAAAGGCATTGCACCTCAGCCACACACTAGCCGAATGTGGGGAGAGGTGGCAACCAGGCATGTGTCAAGGAGGCAGGAGAACCATGATTGGTTAATCACACAATGCCAAGAGTGGCGGAGATGTGCTGGACAGACCGCAGTATGCAGGACACACCCATATCCATGGCAACATACACCTCTGGTGTATGGAGTGTAGTGGACGTAACCATGTCACCCCGGCCAGTGGGGGAGTTCGCGGAAATGTTGCCTGTTACGTCCCCCCGTAAGCATGAGCGGAGTGGGATGGCCCGGCGTATGCCAGGCCAGCGTCGGGGTGTGCATAAAAAGCACGTACCCCTGGGTGTAGTCCTCTTTCGGAAAGCCCAACGTCTCTGCCAGGGTAGCGCCTCTCACCATGCCATGAGGCCGACGCCGTCCTCGTGAGCGGAGTTGCCTGCGATCCTGTGCGCCTGCCGTACCTCGGCCCACTGGACACCGAACCCGTCAAGCCTGCCACTGCGCTGCCAGGCGACACTGATCACCTGCCGACACCGGCGTGTGTCAAGGAGGGCCCACCATGTGCCGTGCAAGCTCCAAACACCAGTTCCGTGACCTTTGCAGCCTCCTCAGACCATTGCTGACCCCCCAACACTGGCCCACATTACTCCTTCCTCATTCACATACTACACCGGTGTCATCTTCGGCCCAGTAGGTCCCATATGTGAAACTGTGTCCTGAGTCCCTAATGGCAGTGACCCCAAAGCTGGGGCAGCGGCCACAGCACCAGACCCCCCGATCAGTGAGGCATAGTTCCATATAGGCATCTTGCGACACGTAGTGCCACTAACCCTGTTCAACGCTAGCTGGCGTCACGTGGTGCCACTAACCCTGTTCAACTCCAGCCGGCGACACATGGTCCAACTAACCCTGTTCAATGCCAGCAGGCAATACGTGGTGCCACTAACCCTGTTCAATGCCAGCCGGCGACACGTGGTGCCACTAACCCTGTTCAACGCCAGCCGGTGACACGTGGATGAGGGACCAGGACTACCCTGCGGACCAGTAGGTCCAACATCCAGCACATAGTCGCGAATCACGAATGGCAGAGTCCACACCAGTGGTCGCACGGAGAGGAGTAAGAGGAAGATGCGGCTCAGTCTGGATGAAAGCTGGGTGACAGTCACGGAGGTGACCGAACGCAGACAAGAACTGACCTGGTGCCATCAACCCTGTTCATCGCAAGTCCGCATCCCGTGGTGCTACTAAACCTGAACTATGCAGGCCAGTGGGGCCATCCAACCTATGCCAGCAACACTCGGTGAATTGCCCGTGCTGACCGCTGCCTCAGGCCTACACTGCGGTCCAGTAGGTCACACATGTGAAACTGTGTCTTGGGTAAGATGTGGAGGAATCCACACCATTGGACACGCCTCATCGCAGGCGGCATCCCCTAACAGCACTGGTGCCACTAACTCTGTGCGCAATGAGTCATGGGCACCATCTGGTTGGACCTTGGTGGCATCAGAGCCCATGGCCTGGTGGTTTTCTGCATCTTCTTCTGGCTGGACCGGACTTGGTGTCCGACATGTGTCTGTTCAATTCATCTCCACCATAGTGACTGTATCAGCGTGGGCCTGCACTCTGCATCCTGCCCTGGGGGTACACCTTCCACTGTCCATCGAAACACTCCACGACAAGGCCCCTTGTAATTCCGTGAACCTACTCTGCACCCGTGACCCTGCCCCAGTGCACTGCAAGTCAGCGGCCCGTGGCAGCAGGCCCGTGCAGGACGCTGTGTATCCGAGGCTAATAACTCTGTGAAGCACAAATCATGGGGCCTTTATGGTTGAATGGTTGTGTCCTTTACAATATACACTGTTGTCGATTTCTGACTCACCAGGCAGCCCTTGCTGGCTGGTGTGCACACACCCCACACACATCCAACACAGGTGTCCACCCTGTCCGGACCATTGGCCTACACCCAAGTGGGCGCACACCTTCGAAGGCTAGCGTCGCAGTGTTGTTGGCATGGCGCTGGACATTCACGGACAGGCATTAGAATGGTGTCCCGTAGGAGTGCACATGATGCAACCGTACAGCGCACACAAGTGTGGGTGCCCGTGGCAGGGAAGAGCAGCTGTGTGGCAACGTGACACACAGTGAGTCCGCTCATGTGCATCGTGCTGGGCATATCATCCATGATTCCCAGGGTCGCAGACGTCCCACCCCACCCACGACCGGCCTCTGTATGTCTCCTGTATGCATGCAGCTGGTGAAGTTACTGTAGGGATGAAAGGTCCTTTGTCTGTACTATCAGGTGGTAGCACATGTGCAGCTCTGAACAGGAACTTGCATGTGCCCAGCACCCCCTGAAAGATACGATAGCATTTGCTTGTAACGTCCACACTATGCACTACCCAACGTGAGACCGTGTACACATCCCACACGCAGTAGTCCTTGGTCGTAGTTGACGTGCGTAAAATGACTTTCACAGGTACTCCCACCCCACCCAAGGCCTGCACCCGTTGCACACAGACACTGCTCATTGCACTGAGCTGTGCCATTTCATCCACAGGACAGTCTCAGGGCAAGCCAGTGCCGCTTCAAGCAGAGCCACTGACGCAATGGCAGACCATGCTCGACTCCAGTCACGTGGAGCTGTACCTGTCACGTCTGCTGCATGTACTGGGGGCACTGCCAGTGTCAGTGCTGTGGATCAGTTACCGGCTGGGCTTCCGCCTTGCGCACGTCACCTGCGTGCAGCCTGTGTTGCATTGTTACTCGTGCAAATTTGAGTGGTCCATGGATGTCTGCCTCTCCAACATAACGGTAGCTGACCTGGATTGTGACGTGTGTGTGCGCCCCCTGTTGGCCCACGACCAGGAGTGTCAACAGGATGACCGCTTATGGCTTGCATGGATGTTTGGCATGCAGGCTGGAAACTGGACCTGGGAGATTGCACGAATCGTCATGTGCAGTGAGCACATTGAGCCACTAACCGATTGGGCTTTGGTGCACATTGGTTGGAGTCAGCACATCTATCCGGGTCAGCTGATGGATTACGTTGACGACATGTCAGATGTGGTGGACGACGATCGCTCATTGGAGATGTTGGCCTACGCAGCTGTACTCGCGTTCATGGACGAGTGAAAAGGTACCTGCAGCCACAACTGGATGTGAGCCATTGCACGTGTCCCGACATGGTTGCATGTTGTGGATATGGTCACATGTCCCAAGACGACGGTGGACATGGCTGCATTGGTCAGGACTCATGTTCCAGGTGTGGACAACCAACGCGGGTTGGCACTGACTTGTGTTGGTGAAGGACTACCCTGAGGTGGACATGGGCGTTTCCTACGTTACTCATTCAGACATGCTGCTGCATTTGTCTGCATATCGTGGCACTTTTCTTGGCCGTACTGACTCGCACTTGTTGATAAGGTTTCTGCACTTTCACTTGTCTCCAACTGTGTTGTGTCTTGATTTGTATGCCAATGTGTGTGTCACGGACTCTCTGGCTCCCTGCCATACGTGCATTGCTACCCCATCAGGACTATGGGCCCGATTCACAGAACTAACTTAAGACAAAATCCTAAACTTACTACCATTTTGGTATTCACAGAAGGCACTTACTCATTTTGGTATTCACAGAAGGCACTTACTCATTTCGGTATTCACAGAAGTTAGGAGTCCTAACTTTAGGACTCCTAAATGCCTTCTGTGAATACCGAAAGTCTTAAAATTAGGATTTTTCTCAGTTTAGTAGCAGTATAGTTAGGACTCCTAACTTTAGGACTCCCAAATGCATTCTGTGAATACCGAAAGTCTTAAAATTAGGATTTTTCTCAATTTAGTAGTCCTAAATTTAGGACTCCTAAGTTTAGGACTCCTAAATGCCTTCTGTGAATACCGAAAGTCTTAAAATTAGGATTTTTCTCAGTTTAGTAGTAGTATAGTTAGGACTCCTAACTTTAGGACTCCTAAATGCCTTCTGTGAATACCGAAAGTCTTAAAATTAGGATTTTTCTCAATTTAGTAGTCCTAAGTTTAGACTTAGGACTACTAAATTGAGAAAAATCCTAATTTTAAGACTTTCGGTATTCACAGAAGGCATTTAGGAGTCCTAAAGCTAGGAGTCCTAACTATACTACTACTAAATGGAGAAAAATCCTAATTTTAAGACTTTCGGTATTCACAGAAGGCATTTAGGAGTCCTAAACTTAGGACTCCTAACTTCTGTGAATACCAAAATGAGTAAGTGCCTTCTGTGAATACCAAAATGAGTAAGTGCCTTCTGTGAATACCAAAATGGTAGTAAGTTTAGGATTTTGTCTTAAGTTAGTTCTGTGAATCGGGCCCGATGTGTTTGGAAATGGAAATGGAAATGGAAAAAATATTTATAAAGCGCAACTATCACTCCGTGAGGAGTATCCTGGCACTAGGGTACGAGTGATGAAAAGAGTACCAGAAGAAAATCAAATCAGGGCAAAACAACATTCATCCGAGGCACCAAAAACCGAGGTTTTTAAGGCTCTCCTGAATAGAGGTTCAGAGTTGCATGATCTAAGGTGAGCAGGAAGCATATTCCAGGCTCTAGCACCCAGATACGCCACTGTCTTAGCACCTTTCAGTTTATATCTAAAATTGGGCAATTTAAATAAATTTGCTGAGGAGGACCTAAGTAGTCTTGTGGTTGTATATGGGACAAAACGTGTTGACAAAAATTTAGGCCCTGTATTAAGTTTAGCTCTAAAGGTGATCAGGAGAATCTTAAAGAGAATTCTCTTATGTACTCGGAGCCAGTGAAGACTGTTCAGGGCCGCAGAGGCTTAAGATCTTCTGGGGAGTTTAAGCACTAGTCGTGCAGCCGCATGTTGTACTATCTGTAGCTTTTTTAGAATGGCTTTGTTGACTCCTGCAGGAGACCATTACAATAATCTATGCAAGACAATATCAGGGCCACAGCCACAGATTTTCTTACTGCCAGGGGAAGAAACTTACAAAATTTCTTTAGAGATTTTATTAAGGTGAAACACATTCCCGCCACTGCTTTAATGTGCGGTAGAAAGGAGAGGGAGGTTTCAAATTGTACTCCCAAATATTTTGCAACATTCACTACATCCGGAGGGGGCGTTGCTCCATCTGGCCACCATTTGGCCGTCTGGAAAGGGACATCCACCCCTATTGGGAGGATTTCTATTTTATCTGTATTGCACTTTAACTGGTTAACCCTCATCCATTGAAGAACCGCAGTTAAACAGCATTTGAAGTTGGTTTCAGCCTCAACTGAGCCGTTCTCTATAGAGAGAATCATCTGGGTACCATCTGCATATGACATAACCTCTATCCCAAATGATCTAATTAAGGCGATAAGAGAGTCATATATACATTAAACAGCAAAGGACTTAAGGAAGATCCTTGCGGGACTCGTGCTGTAATGTAGCGTTCTAAAGAGAGGAACGCACCCAAGGTGACTGCCTGTCTCTAGTTACCTAGGAACGACTTGATCCATTTCAACACGGTACCGGAAATGCCGTTGCACTCGAGACGTTTCAGGAGAATGTCATGAGAGATAGTGTCGAAAGCAGCCGACAAGTCTAAAAGAATCAAGACCGCTTTCTTACCTCTATCGGCAATCATTTTAAGGGTGCCAGGTATTTCCAGACGAGCCGATTCCGTGGAATGTTTAGGGCGGAAACCGGATTGAAGCGGGTGGAGAATTTGTTGCTCCTCAAGAAATTTGGTTAGTTCTTTATGAACAAAAGTCTCCGTTATTTTACCTAACAGAGGAAGAAGAGAAATTGGACGAAGGTTTGAAAGAACAGACGAGTCAATGCTTTGTTTCTTTTTTAGAGGTTTTAACAACGCCAGCTTCCACTCGTCTGGAACAGTACCTGTGCTAAGGGAGGAATTGACTATGTGATTAATAATGGGATTCACTATTTCAAGCAATTTATGGAGAATCGACGGGGGCAGGCATCCAATGGTGAGCCTGATTTGCACCTTTCGATTGCTACAAGCGTCCTTTCTAATGGGACTGATTCAAACGTGCAAATAGAGATGGAACTTTCCATCAAAAAAGAATCCGAGACATAGTCCTGATTATGTACTGGAAAATCTCTTTGAATTTTTTCGATTTTTTCCTCGAAATACAGAGAGATACTATCACACAGTTTCTGAGAAGGCAGAAGTTCCCTTTGTTCCACTTTGGGTTTTGTAAAAGACTTCACAATTAAGAAGATCGTCTTCTGATCTTCCTTAGCAGTATTTATTTTATTAGTGAAAAATACTTTTTTTGCCAATTTAATCTGATGAAAATAGTCTTTCCTACCCTTTTTAAACACTACTTTTTTTTCATCATTATAAGCCTGTCTCCACTGTCGCTCGAGTTGTTTACAATGTAAACGCGCTTGAGCCAATTGGGGCGTAAACCAAGGAGTTTTTAAAATGTTAATATTTTTTATTTTTTTGCTTATCCAGCTTCTCCTGCTGAGAAAGTGTATCGTATACTTTGGATAGCCAAAACTGGAAAAGGCGTGAATCTGTTTCTGTATTCCCTGTCAGCGCTGGCATATGAGCCCGTGCCAGAATCGATAAGTTAGGATTTTTTGCAATGTGTGCCCATATAGGCCCCTGGTGGATTTCCTTAGAAGACTTCTCCCTATGACACTTCTGGGCGATCGTAATCATAAGGGGGACAAAAAAGTGGTCCGACCAAATTTGGGGAGAAGGGGTATCCACCGAAAGCCAGGTCAAGTTAGAACAAACCCCGTCTAAAATATGTCCCGCCCGGTGGGTTGGTCCCTTCACTAGTTGTTGAAGCGAGAATAAATCCAATAATTGAAGAAATGTATCTGTGCCAGGCTCGGAGTTATCCTCTAAATGAAGGTTAAAGTCACCTAAAAGTGTAAAGTTTGCATATTTAAGAAGAAGATAACTCAAGGAGTTGTACTTGTGCATTATCATGTTCCTGTTTCGTGCTTTGCCAGATGCTTATGGCCATTTACCGGTCACAGGCGGCTGCACTTGTGTCCTGTGTTTGGTTGTGCAAAAGTTGGTGTTTGTACCACATTGTGTTCAATGTTGGGGTGCTCTGCTTCCTATGTGTGTGTGCTGCATTGTGTGTGAGAAGTCCCTTCAGCTCTGATTTGGCTCACTCTTTTCCCTTTCAGGCAGTGTTGTCTTCACTTCTGTGCTTGTTCAGTGGTTTGACATTGCTGGGTTGTGTGACTTGTGTTCCTGGTTGGTGTTGTTATTCTTGGTCATGGTTTATCTGCAGTTGTGCTGTGCTTAGTTGTGCATGTGTGCCATTGTGCCAATCTCCCCCCGTCCCCCAGTCCCTGCTGGTTCCTCTCCCTGTTGCTGTTGTGTCTGTTATTTGGTGCAGTTTCCGGTCCCTGAGTCCTGCCACCATCTCCAGACTGATGTGGTGGACACCATTTCCTCCATGCCATCCAGCTCCTGGTGTGGCGCTGGACTCCCACCTCCGGTGTGCATTGCTGCCTTCTTGTTGTTGGCGTGTTTCTGCTTGTTTGTGATTTTCGCATCATTGCAGGAGTTCTGGTTTTCTGCCATTGTCCTCCTGTGCTCTCAGGCTGCATTCATCTTATCCAAGATGGCCTGTCATGTACAATGTTTTGTTGCCAATGGGTTTGGTGGGGTTGTCTGCTGGCTCGGGTTGCCTCCATTGGGGTTGGCTGTTGTTTTCTGTTTGGTCTGTCTTACTTTTTCAGGCTTTTGTTGTGCTTATTCCCGTCTGCCGTGTGTTTTGCGGTCCTGTCGGTGCTTATCCCTGCTTTCCTCATCGCGAATGAGCTCATCGCACTTTTTCTGGTGTTGTGATTTGTGTTTTTATCTCCATCGGGGTGGTTGTATCGAGGACAATGGCCACGTTTTCGGCGGACTATCGCATGCTACCACCGTGTTGTGAATTCCACGTTATTATTTTCCCGCGGTGGCTATTTTCCCGCGGTGGGCTTCGATGTGCAAAGTTGCGTTAGCATTTTTTGGTGATGTTTAGCACATGTTCTTGTGAATATACACCAATATTTTTTTAACTAGTTAACAGTATTTTAAGGCTTTAAAACATAGAGTAGAAAGAGTGTGCGCATGTAACTATCCCGGGTGATATCTAACATACACTTCACATTATCCTACTGAAAGCATTTGTACCCAACTATGTGCTAAGGAATTCATGTTCAGGGAAGTGTAACACCCCAAACACCCATCTGGAGCTTTGCCTCTGCAAATAATTAGAACTTAGGTGTGCATCAAAAAGTGACCTGAGGCATAAATGCAGAGATTCATATTCACAGAATCAGATAATCAGAATATCTCTGGCCGCATTTGGAGTTTAATACTGCAACCAGCTAACATAATGATTCCCAGTTTAGGTTTAGAAACAGGCATGACAGATGTCTTTCCAGGGCCTAGGTCAAAAGCTTAAGGTGCTCACATAGCAAGGGCCCCTGTTTCTTAAGTTAAAAACAGACGTAATCCAGAGAGACTGAGAGAGCCCAGGCTACAGGGACAGGCACTCAACTGGCTCATCAGTTTCCTTGATCAGCGCACTCAGACCATCAACTTGAGTCCTTTCCGTTCCCAAACCTTGAAACTTACTAAGGGGGTGCCCCAGGGCTCTTGTTTGAGCCCGACTTTGTTTAATATCTATGCGGCCCCCCCTTGCCAAGGTAATCAGGGAGCGCGGTTTTACTCCTTTCTCTTACGCTGACGATACCCAGCTGCTTCTGACCTTTGATAAGGATTCAGAGGATATTGCACAGCGTTTTTGTTGTACGTTCTAGTGTCTCGTTCCCTCTGTGTCACGTGACGCCCCGTCCAATCGGGACGGGCGGCTCCGTGACGCGGAGGGGGGCGGAGACACTCGAAGGAGAGCGCTGGCGGCGAGCTTACGATCGCCGCTCCTCGTGGGCCCTAAAACGGAACATACATGTTGTATTAAGGCAAATAAATATACAAGCTGTTACCACCATCAACCAGCGTCCATCCCTGTTATTTGTGGCACAACAAATGGCGACGAGGGTTCTGGAAGCTGGGCCCACGAGTGTCTCTCCATGCCCTGCTGTCCTTGCTGATTGAAGCGGAGTCCTCCCACGTGGGCGTCTGCTGCTGAAGTCCGTCCCTGCTGCATCCAGTACCTGCTTTGCTGCCTGCCGTGCCTGCCTCCTTGCCTCGTGCTTCTGCCTGTTGCTGCTGTCTCCGGCCCTGAGTGCCAGGTACTTTCTGTTGCCGTGGGGTCTCGCCTGGCGGTGTCTGCGCCTTGCTTGGTTCCCATTCCTCGTGCTCACGTCCTGTCAAGGCTTGGGGTCCTGCCGCTGCGTGGGGGATTCTGCCGACCGCGCCTCGTGTGCCGGGCGTGCTCGAAATGGCGCACGGAGGCAACATCTGTGTCCCGCCTCTATTCTTGGAGGTTCCCGGCAAGCCATGCATGAAGTGGAAAAGCTGGTTGAGGGCTTTCGAGAACTATATTGTTTCCATTGATGGCACGGGGTACTCGGCGGAGCGGAAGAAGGCGCTGCTGTTCGGACTGCTGGGGAAGGCTGGGCAAGAGGTCTTCGACAGTTTGCCTGTGTTCGTGAATCCGCCTGGTGTTACCACTCAGCTCAACGCGTACCAGGAGGCGGTGAGGAGGTTGGAGCTGCAGTATGCTGAAGAGACTAACATCATGGTGGGGCGCCACAAGTTCGCACTTAGGAAGCAGGAAGAGGGGGAGTCTATTGAGGAATACATTGCCTGCTTGCGCGTTCTGGCCCAAGACTGTGAATTTGCGGGCATGACGGACACTTACATCAGAGACCAGGTGGTGTTCTACTGCCACTCCAAGAAAGTGCAGGAACGATTACTGACATGCCGCGATCCTACGCTTCAGGAGGTGGTGGCCATTGCGAAGGCCATCGAGAGATCCCTGGTGTCCGCAGAGGAACTTGCCAAGACTAGCCACGCTGCCAATGTGTTTTATGTGCAGGACAGGAGCAAATCCGCCCAGAAGCCTCCTGACAGAGGGGCGAATGATAAGGGGGCGGTTAGGAAGCCGTTCGCTTGCTTCAGGTGCGGAGCGCTAGATCACTTGGCGGACAGTAAGGCTTGCCCTGCGCTGGGCAGGAAATGTACTAAGTGCAAGAGGGTGGGCCACTTTGCTGCTGTATGCAAGACCAGGAAGCCAGCTAGCAGTGTGAAAGTGAGTTCTGTGAGCGAAGGTGATCTCGAGGCGATAGGGGATATAGTGCTATCTATTGATGCTGAGGATGGGCGAGTGAAGGGGCCCATAGGCTCCGTAATGATTGGCTCTGTTGAGCTTCCGTTCACTGCTGATTCAGGTTCCCCTATTACCGACACTACGTTTGATGCGATGTGGCACGATGTGCAATTGCGTGTGACGGATGTAAACCCGAAAGCGTTTGGGGAGCAGGATATAGTGATGAAAGGGTACTTTCCCGATACCCTCACTTTCAAAGGGAGGGCCATCAATACCAAGATTTACATGGCCGAGAAAGGGAGAAGCCTTGTGGGATGGAAGGACCTGGCAAAGTTGGGAGTGATGCTAATCCCGGGGGCAGCGGATCCCATAGTTCTCAGAGCTGACTGGGTCAATTCTATTCAAGCGGACGATGAACCGGGTGGGTTGTCCGGAGTTCTTGCAAAATTCAGCTCAGTCTTCGCAAATGAAGTAGGATGCGTGAAAGGCTTTGTGCACGACATACAGCTGAAGGAGGGGGCGATGCCAATCAAGCACAAGGTCAGGACTGTGCCCCTATCTGTCAGGGCGGAACTCAAGTCTGTGCTGGACAAGTTGGAGAATGAAGGGGTAATTGAAGGTGCCGGTGCTTCGGAATGGGTGTCCGCGATCGTCGTATCGAAGAAGAAAAGAACTGGAGACATCCGTCTGTGCGTGGACCTGCGTTCCCTCAATAACAACATCCTAGTCAATTGTCACCCGCTGCCCAACATGCAGGACATTTTGGCGTCGACGTCCGGGTCCCGCCTATTTACCCTGATTGATCTGAAGTCCGCGTACCACCAGGTCTGCCTCACCGAAGGCTCTAAGAAGCTGACCACGTTTGTCACTCCGTTTGGGGCGTACAGGTATGTCCGGCTGCCTTTCGGACTCGCCTCTGCTTCGGGGGTGTTTCAAAAGTTGATGGATCTCTTGTTCTGTGACATGGAGGGGGTTGAAGCGTTCCAGGACGATATCTTGATTCACACTAAGGACGAAGCAGAGCACCTGGTGGTGTTGGGCAAGGTGTTGGAGGTTTTGCGTGAGAAGGGGATGACAGTCTCCAAGGACAAATGCAAATTTATGGAGTCCAAGATCGAATACTTGGGGCATGTGTTGACCCCGGATGGGATTGCTCCCAAAGAAGACCTGGTGAAGGCGATCAGAGAAGCTCCGTGCCCTGGCGACAAGGACGCACTGCGGTCTTTCCTGGGGCTCAGTGAGTACTATTCGAAGTTCCTGCAAGGGTACGCGACCACTGTGGAGCCACTGAGGGCCTTGTTGAGGAAGAATGTCAAGCACGCGTGGGCAGCGGAGCAGGACGCGGCTTTCGAGGCCGTCAAGAGGGGTATCGCAGAGGCTCCGGTGCTGCAGCCTTACAACAAGGACTTGCGGAATGTGGTCACGGTCGATGCAAGTGCAAAGGGCATTGGGGCGGTTTTCTGCCAGTTCCACGGGCAGAAGGAGAACACCATCGCCTTCATATCCCGCTCTTTGAGCGATGCCGAGAAGCACTACAGCACCATTGAGCGCGAGACGCTCGCCTGTGTCTGGGCGGTGGAGAAACTGAAGAACTACTTGTGGGGCAAGGTGTTCGAAATCGTCACGGATCACAAACCCCTGATCTACATGATGGCCGGCGAGGGCCGTGGTAATGGGAAGGCCAGTTCGCGGCTGCTGCGCCTACTGTCCAAGCTGCAGGAATACCACTTCACGATCAGGCACATCAAGGGTGGCCTCAACTGCAGGGTGGATTGCCTGTCCCGCTTGCCCGTGACAGGGGACGTTGGTGGGTCCCTTGACGATACGGAGTGTGTGGTGGCTCTGGTGGATGCCACGGCGATGTGCGAAGGTTCCATCTCTGAAGAGGAGTGGCTCGCTTCTCAGGAGAAGGACGTGGTTCTCCGCACCGTGATGGGCCACATGACATCTTATTGGCCTCCGGTCCGGAATCTACACGGTTCCCTCCGGAGCTTCCAGCAAGTGAGTGCGGAACTCACCCTCGAGAATGGCTTCTTGAAACGGCATGAGCTGTTCGTCCCTCCGGAAGGTCTCAGAGGCAAACTGATAAGGATTGCCCACAAAGGTCACCCCGGCGGCACCGCGACCAAGAATATATTGAAAATGTACTACTGGTGGCCGGGGATGTCCAGCGACGTCTGCGACTTCATAGACAGGTGCGAGCAGTGTCTGAAGGCGGACAAGCATTGGAAGACCAGCAGAGGGGAGCTGCAGAGGGTGGAGATTCCGGCTGGCCCATGGAGCAAGATTGCCATCGACTTCGCGGGTCCGTTCTCGCTGCTGCCGGAGGACTGCAGATTTCTCATCGTGATCACCGACTATTACTCTAAGTGGATACAGTACAAGTTCGTCCGAGAGGTTACCACGGACCGGGTGATTCAAGTGCTACGAAAACTCTTCGCTCAAGAAGGGCAACCGAAGGTCATGGTATCCGATAACGGCACCCAGCTGGTATCCAAGAAGATGGTGGATTTTCTCGCTCACTCGGGGATCAAGCAGGAGAAGACCCCATTGTACAGCCCGAAGAGCAATGGGCAGGTGGAGAGAATGAACAGGTTCCTCAAGGAGGGAATTCAGCTAGCACTGGCGTCCAATTTGGATGTAAAGCAGTTTCTCGCAGACAAGGTGCACACTTACCACAACACTCCAAATGCCGTTACAGGCCACACGCCTTTCTATTTGATGAGGGGGAGACGTTGCACCAGTGAGCTTACCCCCAAATACAACGAGTGGTATGATGTACGGGAAGACACTGAGGGTGTACAAGAGAAGTCGCTGAGAGTCAGGGAGCGAATCATGGCTAAGCAAGAGTGTGCAAAAAGGTACGCTGATACCGTGAATAGAGCCAAAGCAAAGGATGTGGAACAGGGAGATTGGGTGCTAGTAAAGAAGCCTCATAAGGTGATGAAGGGGGAGTCAGTCTTTCAAACTCCTGTACGTGTGCGGGAGGTTAGGAAAGGGGCAGTGTGTTTGGAAAGTGGAGGATGGAGAAGCAAAGATGACATCGTCAAGCTCAAAGCAGGCCAGGAAAACATCATTATGAATGGAGGCCGTGCGAGTGGGCCCAGGAATGACGATAGTGTACCTGAGTGGCAAGAGTACGAGGTTGTGAGCAGGAGTGAACGGGCGGATAATGGTTGGTTGCACACCCCGCTTGTTGACAGAGCTAGTAAAGGAGAATCAGCATGTCACGAGGAGGTGCGACTTGAGACAAGTGGTGCCGGTGGGCGTGGTGGAACGAAATCTGTGCGAGAGTGCGAAGGCAACCAGGGTGTCCAGGAGGGTACCAGATATAGTAGCACGCCATGCGCCGAGGGGCAACCTCGGTTTGTGACTCCTAGGAGGCCTACCAGATCTGTTAAGGCGCCCAAGCGCTTTGAAGACTTTGTCATGACATGATTAATGTTTTGCTGTTTATATTGTTGAAGGGGAGATGTTGTACGTTCTAGTGTCTCGTTCCCTCTGTGTCACGTGACGCCCCGTCCAATCGGGACGGGCGGCTCCGTGACGCGGAGGGGGGCGGAGACACTCGAAGGAGAGCGCTGGCGGCGAGCTTACGATCGCCGCTCCTCGTGGGCCCTAAAACGGAACATACATGTTGTATTAAGGCAAATAAATATACAAGCTGTTACCACCATCAACCAGCGTCCATCCCTGTTATTTGTGGCACAACAGTTTTGCTAAGGGTATGTTAGCTATATCAGAATGGATGACATTGTCTCAGCTAAATGCGTCTAAGACGTAAATCCTGTTGTTTGGCAAAGCTCAGGCTGTCTGTTCCCCTAGGTGGTGGCCTGCTACATTAGGTCCGGCCCCCTCTCCAACCTCAGTGGCAAAAAAAGTGGGGGTTTGCGTTGATGTTCTGCCATCCATGAAGGACCAAGTTATGACTACGACGGGGACCTTTTACCATACCTTAAGCCTCCTGCAAAGAGTGTTTCGCTGGCTGCCACTCTGTGCAAAGAACCTTGATTCAGGCATTGATTATTGGACGCTTGGACTACTGCAATGCTCTGCTAGCATCTGCTAATGAGTCCCTTCTCAGTAGACTGCAGATTTTTCAAAATGTGTCCGCTCGCCTGGCCCTAAAAAACCTCCTCATACCTCGGTAGGACCTTTATTAAAACAGCTTCACTGGCTCCATATCCGCCAGAGAATTAATTTCAAGCTCAGTTGTCTCACCCATAAAGCTCTCTATGGCACGAGCCCCAGCTACCGGATGGATAAATTCAAGGTCTACTGTCCGAATCGTCATCTTAGATCGGAAGGGAAAAGGCTGTTAGTGGTCCCCCGGTTTAAGAAGCTTACAACAGGCGGCAAAACTGTTGTCCATCTGGCCTCGAAATTTTGGATACTTTAGGAAACTCCTGAAAACGGCATTATTCAGAGTTTAATTTCTATCTGCACATGTTCGTCTGACTTTCCCGTTAAGATAGCGTGGAGATACCCCCCCGGGGGTGATTCCTGCGCTTTATAAATCCTATACATACATACATAGAAAAAATCTTGGTAGCTCTAGCCTATAGTGATGATGTTTATTTGTATTAGCCCATTAATAAACATTAGTACATTTTTGGGCATTAGTGTGGGGTCCAGAAATAAGCACAGGCACTTTGGAATACCTCCTCTGCCACAACCCCAACCTCGTGAAGCCACAGTTTAGAAGTGGGAAATGGGTTGAGTGTGATCGGAGGCACACAAAATAAAACGTACAGGATTGTGGATATGCTCAGACATTTTGCACGTCACCTACCTTCACTAAAACACATACAGAGCACCTCTTACAAGAAGCATGAGTAATTGTATTCTAGGGCGAAAAAGGGAACCAAGCACCCCCATATATATATATGTTTTTTAGCAGAGCTTTATATAGTGCGAACTTGACCCGAATCCAATCAGGTATCAGAGCGCTTTACATAGCACCAGTTACGTTACATGAGGACACACATTAATTTTTTGGTAGGCACCGGGAGATTAAGTGATTTGCCAAGAATCACAGGATGTTTTAGCGTCTACCGAGACTCGAACCCATTTCCCCCAGGTCCGAGGTCCAGCGCCCTAACCGTTACGCCAACTCCTCTCCCCTATTGCTTGGGAATGTATGGGCAGATGTTTCACAACAGGAAATATCTTTCCTGTGGGTAAAAAATGAATTTGTCCAAGTACACATTTCTACCAAATGTACACTTGAGTACTATCTGCTCTGCAAACAGAACAAAGGAGTAAAAGCGAGATGTACTATTCTCTTCTTGTTAAATAGTGATTGCAATTTGAGACAAGTATATTTGCAACCAGTAAAGAATTGTAAGAACTGACATATGTACTAATAGGATGGTTCTTAAAATTCCGAATTATAGTGGGTTGCAGTCGGATTGCCTCAAGCATATTCATGAGGTAGATTGCAAATTGCAGCTCACCACAATTTTGGGCCATCACTACAATGGTGGCTCCCTAGGGTCAGCAAACCACCCTGTCTTTGATTGCTTTTATATAAATTGAACATTTTCATTAAATAAATATAGTATTTCTTTTTTTAAATTTTAAGAGGTGTCAGTGGTCCATTGGAATACTTACCTTTTGTGAATATATTACCACCTCATCTCATCTGCGGTGTTGATACATTATTAATGCTTTGCAACCTGATGTTGGTAAAAAAAAACACTGATACCTAAGGGATCGATTCTGTATTTGGAATGGATGCCTACAACATACACTTTCAGATACTGGATCGGTCTTCATTCAGAATCCTATTTTAGGAGTAAGAAAAACTTTTCTGACTCCCGGGATTCTACAATGCACCAGTTTCCTGTTTTTTCCCCATTTTTTTTAACACTTTTGTGAAGTACACAACTTGAAACACCTTAGCTGAGAACCATGTGAAAAAAGTGGTACCAAATGCTGCACTTCACAGTACAATTTTTAAATACATCTTCTAAAAATGCACAGGTATTCCATGCATTTCTAAAGGGGCAATCATGATAAAAATGCGTTGGTTAAGTAGCAAACAATCTAGACCCTGAGGTTATGGGGGTTTCCCATTAAGAATGCTGAAGGAATTCAGGCACACAATGTAACTTTCAGCATAATTTACATAATAATTGTCTACAAAAAAACATAGGCACCCACAGGCAGCTTAATTAGTTTTCATATCAATTTTCTCCTACCATTTTATCAAAGTGTAAATGTTATCTTCCTTCGTAATGACGATTGACGTTATAGCACTGTATCAATAAATGCACCAAATGGGCTTTGCAGCCATTGCTCTCTGGCATGAAATAAATAAAATTTGTAATAAATAGCTCACACTGAATATGTGTTATCATTCAATTATCAGACTCACATATATTTTGGAAATACACTAATTTTATACTTACACACCAGCTTGCCGTTTTATGGAAATACACACATTTTGAACAAAAATACCAAGTGTTCAATCATTATTATATGCACCTCTTTGGTCCCCAATATTAACTTGGCATATTTATCAACTACACACATGTATTACTGCACCAGGCAGTCACTGACTTAAATGAACTCACCTCATCATTATCTACAATAAATCCACCATTATGCCATGACTCCCCACCAGTTAACAGGCCACCAGATGTATGGAGCGACACCAGATTCAAAGCACCAAGTCCCAGAGATATCCAACTTATATCAGGAACTCTAATCTTTTTCCAGTGATGGCAACTGTTGAACACTTAACAAATGTGTTAATTTGTAATTTAGTGCTTATATATATATATATCACTTTAATGTACTGAGGACAGGGTTGCGCTATATAAAACTGGTCACTGGTGGCTAACTTGCTCTAGGTGTGGAATTGCCCATAATATAGCTAGGATGGCTTCTTGATTCTCTGGGTGCACATCTGATGCATGTATGGCCACTTTATGCTAGGGGAGGCCAATCAACATCTGAGTTCCCCATCTTGTGCTAGCATGGCCACCAGATACAAGTAGTGGAAAACAGATACCCAGTATCCCCTCCTATGCTTTTGGGTCTTCATTTCAAGCCAGTAGCCCTCTTATTAAGTCCATGGATCCTCACCCTTTGCAAAGAGATGCATCTAGTGCCAAGGCTTACTTGTAGATTTAAGGATATCTCACCTTAAACCTGGAATGCTCAGAATATGCTAGGAATAACCACCAAACTTTAAGGATGCCTACCTTCTGCTGGAAAAAAGATTTGCATATGGCTGGGTCTAAACTGATCAATGGATTTAACCCAGATCTCTTGACTCGGAGTGAATGTTTGATTCAATCAGCATTCGGCCCATCATTCATTTTTAAGCACTTTTTGCCCTAAGTGGGATGGGTATGCCCAGATATTGGTCCCTTGCCCAATCAATCAATCAATCAATCAATCAATCAGGGAATTGTAAGCGCGCTACTCACCCATGAGGGTCTCAAGGTGCTGGGGGTGGGGATCAGCAGTTCTGTTCAGCTGAAGAGCCAGGTCTTGAGAGACTTCCTGAAGGTGTTCAGGGAGGGGGCACACCAGATGCCAATCGGGAGCTCGTTCCAGGTCTTGGATGCAATGTAGGAGAAGGATCTTACCCCTGCTTTGGCTCTGTGGATGCGTGGGGTTCAGCGAGGGCGAGGTTGGCGGATCGGAGGTTTCGATAGGGTAGGTGGAGGGTTATTCTGTTGTTGAGGTATTGGGGTCCGGTGTTGTGTAGGCATTTGTAGGCGTGGGTGAGTATCTTGAAAGTGACTCTCTTCTCGATGGGGAGCCAGTGGAGCTTCCATAGGTGTTGGCGGATGTGCTTGTGTCGGGGGATTCTGAGTTTGAGTCTGACAGCGGAGTTCTGTATCATCTGGAGCTTGCGGAGAAGGGACTTGTTTATGCCGGCGTAGAGAGCGTTTCCGTAGTCCAGCCTGCTGGTGATGAGTCCGTGGGTGACTGTCTTCCTTGACTCGGGGGTGATACATTTGAAAGTCTTACAGAGGATGCGAAGGGTGTTGAAACAGCTGGAGGCGACGGCGTTGACCTGTCGGTTTATGGAGAGGGAGAAGTCGAGCACGATGCCGAGGTTTCTGGCGTGGTCTGTGGGGGTCGGGGCTCCCGAGGGCGGTGGGCCACCAGGTGTTGTTCCATGCTGATGGGGTGATTCTGAGGATGAGGGTTTCAGTCTTCTCCGAGTAAAGCTCTAGGCAGCTGTTGCTCATCCAGGCTGCGACGTCTTGCATTCCTTACTGGAAGTTGAGTCTGGTGGTGGTGTGGTCCTTCATGAGGGAGAGGATGAGCTGGGTGTTGTTGGCATAGGATACTATGCTGAGGCCGTGCTGTCGGACGATGGCGGAGAGGGGGGCCAGGTAGATGTTGCTCACCGTGACACTGGATTCAAGATAGCCTGGCTGATGAGGGGAGATACCCTGAAACCGGTCCCAGGATGCTTGTTTCTGATCCAGGGAGGGACTGGCTTGGCAGTTCGGCCTGCACTGTTCCCATAAGAGCAGGGTCAAGACTGATTTGCATATGAATGGGTCTAAACTGGGGTGGCATGGTGAGCAAAAGAACGATGGACTTAACCCAGATCTCTTGACTGGGAGTGAATGTTTGATTCATTCAGCATTCTGTCCATCATTTGTTTGTGTAGCACTTTCTGCCGTAAGTGGGATGAGTATGCACAGACGTGGGTCCCTTGCTCACTGTGCCACTGGATTCAAGCTAGCCTGGCTGATGAGGAGTGATACCCCGAAACCAGTCCTAGGATGCTTGTTTCTGGTCAGTTCCGGTCGGACTTTTCCCATGAAGACCAGGATGAAGACCGATTTGCATGTGGCTGGGTCTAACCTGGGGTGGCATGGTGAGTAAAACAACAAAGGATTTAACCCAGATCTCATGACTGGGGGTGAATGCTTGATTCATTCATCATTCCGTCCATCATTTATATGTATTGTCCTTTTCGCCCTAAGTGGGATGGGTACACCCAGACGTGGGTCCCTTGCTCACTGTGCGACTGGATTGAAGCTAAACTGGCAGATGAGGGGTGACATCCTGAAACCAGTAGGATTCTTGTTTCTGGTCAAAGAAGGGCCTGGCTTGACAGTTCGGGCTGGACTGTTCCCATGAGGAGCAGTGTCAAGACTGATTTGCAAATGGCTGGATCTAAACTAGGGTAGCATGATGAGCAAAGGAACAATGGATTTAGCCCAGATCTATTAACTGTGTGTGAATGTTCTTTCATCATTCCGTCCTTCATTTGTTTATGTAGCACTTTTCTCCCTAAGTGGAATTGGTATGCCCAGACGTGGGTCCCTTCCTCACTGAGCCACTGGATTTAACCTAGCCTGGCTGATGAGGAGTGATATCCCGAAACTGGTTCTGGGGTGCTTGTTTCTGGTCCAGGGAGTGCCTGGTTTGGCAGTTTGGGTGTGACTGTTCTCATGAGGAGCAGGGTCAAGACTGATTTGCATATGGCTGGGTCTAAACTAGGGTGGCATGGCGAGCAAAAGAACAATGGATTTAACCCAGCTCTATTAACTGGGTGTGAATGTTTGATTCTTTCAGTATTCCATCCATCATTTGTTTGTGGAGCATTTTTCATCCTAAGTGGGATGGGTATGCCCAGACGTGGTCCCCTTGCTCACTGTGCCACTGGATTCAAGCGAGCCTGGCTTATGAGTTATGATTCACCAAAACCGGTCCTAGGATGCTTGTTTTTGGTCCAGGGAGAGCCTAGCTTGGCAGTTTGGCCTGGACTGTTCAGATGAAGGGAAACCTTCCTGCACATAAATAAATAATCATTCCCTCAACACAGGCACCCTTGCACAATGGTGCAAGGGAGCCTACATTGGCTCCAGGCAGCTTAATGCATTTGCACAAATGGCGAATTGAAATTTCTATTTGTGCTGCATTGTGCAGCATCCATAAAAGTTGCAAATCATCATTTGTGTAATGATTATTTATGTGCAGTAGGGGACACCCTCCTGCACATAAACAATCATTCATGGCATTTTACTGTTTCTATGTGTGCTGCACAATACCGCACAAATAGAAACAGCAAAAACGATGATAAAAAAAGCATTTTCCTCGTTTCACTATGTTAAAGTCCAGATTTTTCCTGGTCCTAATTTTGGTGCTGCCTCCTGTTTATGCCACCCTTGTTAATAGGGGGCAGCATCAAAATGAATGGGTGTTGCGGCGGAACGCCCACTGCAATACCCATTGCCAAACCCTTTCACGCTAAGTATAGCATGAAAGGGTGCCTTATTTACAAGACGGTGTTAAGCTATGTTAATTGGCTTAACGCCACCTTATAAATAAGACAAAGCCTCTATAGCAACAGGAATGTTGTTAAAAGTGATGTTCCTATGGGGATAGGGGCTTGTACATATGCCCCAAAGTGCATATGTGAGTTTTCTGCAGAACTAACAATGCCTACAGTAGTATATGCTGTGTGCATAGGGAATCTTGTTTGTGGATATGCCTTGAAAAGATGAATGTGATGAGCTATATGTGTGCCTGTGTCTAATTGAATTTTTCTGCTACAATTGAGTTTCTGGAAGCTAAAATCATATTCTTCCAACCATATATGGAATTCCAGTGTGATAGTTAAAATTAAAGAAATCTTTTGGATGCTAGAGGGCACCCTGTTTGCACAAAATTCATGTACCTCCTTCACATCTAGATTGCCTGGTTCTGCTGGAACATCTTTAAGAGAGTGTCACTGAGGCGTCAGACCTGCACTATTCATCATGTCTAATTATGAGCTACATTAGCACATGTGAGAAAGTGGATTATTAATGTATTTAATTGGGTGGTAGGCCACTTCAAGTAATAATGGCACTATGCCATACTAGGTCCAGTTAGGTCTCAATAATTTAAATCTGAGCTCAACCCTTGGCAGCTGTAACACAGAGCAGACAGGCTTAACCTGGGAGAAATGTTTAAAGCATTAGCATTATCTAAACAGTTAATAAGTAGAAAGCACAGCAAAATAAAAACCCCACTCTAATTATTAAAGATAGAGAACATTTTAATGAGTAAATGAACACCAAAATGACAAAAGTCAGATGTAGGCAACTGGAGATATGATTTTCCAAATTTTAGATGTTTCTAGCTCCAAAAGGCTCAAAGTACCCACCGCCGGTATCTGGTTGCACTAGATCGGGTTAAAGTCAAAAAAGTTAAGGCTGACCAAGTTGGAGTTCTGGTCAGATACAGGGGGAAGGTTCTGTCCATTGGGGAGTTTTACCGTATGACTTAGGGCCTGATGAAGAGTTTAGCAGGTCAACCACCGTACCGCCGCTACGGCAGTCTGAAGAAGAACGGAAAAGCAGTGGTAGCCCGCCCGTCATATTACAAGGTTTCTGATGGGCAGCGGCGGTCTTTATGACAGCGGTGAATGTTTTTCCATATTGATCAATGCATTTATGTATATTTTGACTGCACATGTGTCGAATATACACATATGCTGGACAGGTGTGAAAAAAAATACCCACTACCCAGTGCTGGAGTCGGGACCATATGTGGCCAGTCCAGTAAATTGGGTATATGGTACAAGACAGACTTACCTGGATTTCAGCAACAACAGAGTCGTTATCTCCGAGGTCAAGATGGTGCTGTGAAGGGGGACCCTGAAGAAAGGGATCCACGTCAGAGTCTGAAGGGAAGAAAAGGAAATGAGTGAGTATGCACCCTAAATCCTTCAATTCTGCCAACTAGAAGCAGGCAGTCCCACCACCCCAATCGGCCCATCGTACAGCCAAAGGATGCAGCACATGTAGTCCTTCTTCTGTCTTCCTCAGATCCTGGAGTGTTCTGAAGAAGGTATCCAGGGGTGCCACGTTTATGCCTGTCACTAGCTTGTGAGTGGGGGAAACTCTCCGTGCCGTAGGAAAAATGGTTCCAGAGGCAACTCTTACAACTTTGGCATTACGTCCTGGGGTTTGGCCCTAAACAATCTCACAGTACCGTGCCTTCAAAATCCAACATGGCTGGAGGTTTCCTCGACTAGTCGGAGCTCTGGGCATCCTCCTGAGGTGTGGCTAGGGAAATGAGGAACTCCCCCAGCAAGCCAGTTCCGGAACAGGTTTCCCCCCACTGGTATTGGTGCTACTCTGGCTACCGGAACAATGGCATGGGCAGGCCTAGGTGTAAGTTACATCTGCCTGTGACAGGGGCTGCCCTTTTGGAGCTTGTGAAATTGATGGGTGCATAACCCAGGCCATCCTCTCAAGGGGAGGTTACAAATCCTCCCAGCTAAGGCTCTTTTGTTCCTTATCCAGGGAGCCATTCACACTTCCAAACAGGCTGTCAGGTGGCAGTTGGAGTTTAACTCTGAAGAGGCTACTAGAGGTTTTAGACAGGAAAATGACAACTTTCTAAAAGTGGCATTTTAAAGCCGACTTTACCATCTGATCGGATTTTAAATTCCTATTAATTTGAGTGCTTGAACCATGGTTCTACCTATTCCCAAACTGAAGTTATACTTTATAGCATGTTATAATGTAACCTAGTGCTTTTTTATGGGAGAGGCAGCCTTGCCACAGTGAAAAACGATTCTGGAGATTTCTCTCTGCCAGGATAAGTAAAGATTAAGAGCACATGTACTGCTTTTTAAATACCATTCTCCCTGCCCCATGGGCATTTAGGGTCTACCTTAGAGGTGACTTAAAAATATTTTAAAAGAAAGGTTTCGGCTTGGAAAAGATTTATTTTGACTTACCAGTATTTAAAAAGAAAGGTTTCGGCCTGGGAATTTTTTTTATTGACAACTCAAATCTGCAGTTTTAAAACTGCACAGGCAGACTTGTCACTTTAGTGGGGGCACTATATGTGCTGCATTTCACTAGTGCCATTTAAGTTACAGGCCCTGGGATCACATAGTACCATATAGCCAGGTACTTACAGATAAGTTAAATGTGGCAATCAGGTATTAACCAGTTGCACACACACTTTAGGTGTGGGAGCACATGAACTGGGACCTGGTTAGCAGGGCCCCAGTGCAACAGGGTCAAAAATCAGCAGCTTCAGTCCAAAAATGGAGGTTGTGATCATGCAAAAATAGCTCTTTCTTTATAGTGTCCGTTCTCCAAATCCATTTTGAGGTTACAGAAGACTTCTGGGTAGCAATCAATTGCCTCCAGACTGACCTTACCAAGGTACCTGGGTTTATTTAGCAACCTTTCTGAATTGAGAATTTTCTTTGGATGGATTAATCCTTGCATGAGGGATTCCTCTTGTTGCCAGTGCTCTTCCAATATCTGGTGCACCATCATGCCCTGTGCCACAGAGAATAACCCATCAACAACATAGCCAATGCCGAGCGAAATCTCTAGTGCAGTCTCCTTAGGGATCTACTTTCCCCTCAGGGCTTTAAATTGAATTAGGTGAGAGATGATCAGTTGCAAGAAGGTGAAAAAATGCATACTTCAGATGCTCCACTCTGGGCACTGTGACCAACAGAGAATTACCTACCCGAGGGACCAGACAAGGATGCAGTTTCTGACATTAAAGGAGCGCAGACATTGGGGCGCATGCTAATTACCACAGCTCCTGGGCTGCAACTGGGCATTAGGCCTATGGCTCAAGATGATGTGTTTGTATGATGGAACAATGCATACATTTACCTCTCTTGCCTTTACAAAGTGTACAGTACCACGCATGACCCCCTACCATGCACCTCATTAAGACACATTTCATTATAACGTGCATTCATAAGGGCACATTATGAGTGCCATTACCTCACATACAGGCACCTCAAATATCACTACAATGCAAAAATTTACAACGACTTTCTACTATATGCCGTACTGCATTACTGTAGAAGTAAAAAAAACTAAAAATAAATTGGTGTTAATACCGACAGGTAAACACAACACACAAATACTTTCAATTCTGACATTATTACTGTTGTTATTGAACAGTAACCATGAGAAAACGGAGCAATACGTTGAAAGATAAGCCAGTGGTGCAGCAGTAAAAACATAAAATAATAGGGACCGATCACATCTGAAATAATATGATTACCATATAAATATTTATCTTTTCTCTCTTTCACTGACCCCTACAAATGCTGTCCCCAACCAAGATGGCGGACATACGCTGCAAAGTAGGTCACATCACATTTCTTAAACAGTTTAAATAAATACACATTCAGTCACAGCTTAATTGAGAAAAAAAACAGTTTATGAAACATATTTTGTTCTAAATCATCGCTCCCCCTCAAAAATCATATATATGCGACCGTCAACCATTTTGTCATCAGGGGTACACTGTCATCTGAAGTGACCACACACTTCACTGAGACTGGAGACTTACCACTGTAACTCTGCCGGGACTTACCTCTGGGAAAGTGCTGGACAGTGACTGGGGGCAGATTTACTATTCTAACTCTGTTGATTACTTACCTCAGGGAAGGTAATGGACAGTGCCTGGGGGGCAGATTTACTGTTCTAACTCAACAGAATACTTACCTCAGGGAAGGTGCTTGACAGTGAATAAAGGGTAGATTTACTATTCTGCCTCCACCTGGTACTTACCTCAGGGAAGGTGCTGGACAGTGACTGGGGAGCAGGTTTACTATCTTAACTCCGCAGAGTACTTACCTCAGGGAAGTTGCTGGACAGTGACTGGGGGCCAGATTTACAATTCTAACTCCACCGGGTACTAACCTCAGGGAAGGTGATAGACAGTGACTGGGGGCAAAATTACTATTCTGACTCCACCTCAGGGAAGGTGATAGACAGTGACTGGGGGCAAAATTACTATTCTGACTCCACCTCAGGGAAGGTGCTTGAAAGTGACTGGGGGCAGATTTACTTTTCTAACTGCGCTGAGTACTTACCTTAGGGAAGCTGCTGGACACTGAAGGGGCAATATTACTATTCTAACTCTGTGTGGATACTTACCTCAGGGAAGGTGATAGACAGTGAATGGGGGCAAAATTACTATTTTAACTCCTCCAGGTACTTTCCTCAGGAAAAGTGCTGAATGGTGACTGGGGGGCAGATTTACTATTCCAACTGCGCCGCATACTTACCTCAGGGAAGGTGCTGGACAGTAACTGGGGGTCAGATTTACAATTGTAACTCCACCGGCTACTTACCTCAGGGAAGGTGATAGACAGTGACTGTGGGCAGATTTACTATAATATCTCTGTTGGGTACTTACCTCAGGGAATGTGCTGGACAATGACTTGGGGGCAGATTTACTATTCTAAGTACGTTGGTTACTTACTCCAGGGACGCTGCTGAACACTGATGGGGTGCAACATTACTATTCTAACTCTGTGTGGATACTTTCCTCAGGGAAAGTGCTGAATGGTGACTGGGGGCCAGATTCACTATTCTAACTCTGCCGGGTACTTACTGCAGGGAAGGTGCTGGACAGTGGCTGTGCTGGACAGTGACTGGGGGCAGGTTTACTATTTTATCTCCGCAGAGTACTTACCTCAGGGAAGGTGCTGTACAGTGACTTGGGGACAGATTTACTATTCTATCTCTGCCTGGTGCTTACCTTTGGAAAGGTGCTGGACAGTGTCTGTGGGCAAAATATTTTTCAAACTGTTCTCGAAAGAAGATTGCAAAAACAAACATAATAGTAGAAATACATTGGCCAAAAATGTGCCTTAAACATTTCTTTTTACTTCTGTCTAGATATCTCACTAAAAGTAATTTCCAACAATTAAACAAAGAAGATAAAGAGATGAAGACCCAGAAACATCTCTTGAAATACGTAAAATTAAACAAAGGAATCTCCAGGTACTAATGGAACCACCATTTATTTTACCTCAAATAATTCTATTTCCGTCAACAGAAAAAAAATTCTAACAAGGAAACTATTCTTTGTAACAGGGCATCAAAATGTGTTCTTAACTCCATAGAGTGTCCAAAACCATAAATCATTTTGCCTCTATCTTTCCAGGTTAAATGACATATGTAAAACATTTCTAAACCATTTCTTTCTACTTCTCTCTCCAGATATCTTGCTAAACAACTTTTGGTACAACTATCCAAGAAATCAAGAGTGTGACCGCTCAGGCAAAACTAAGGCTCTCATTATGATGGCAGGCAGACCGCCCAATATCTAGGGCATTGGTCCGATCCTGCGTTACAATGCAGCTGGTCAGACTGCAGAGGTGGGGGGTAGGACTACTGCCTCTGACAGGATCATTGATCCCGTCAAGACAGCAGTCGGATTCCTAATCCCTACAATGGGGGCAGAGCCTGCGCAGGCCCCCCCGTAGGGATTAAAATATCCCTTTCCGACTGCTTGTTCATGGCGGCCCCACTGCCATGAACAGGCAGCCGGAAAGGGACTTTGGGACCACCTAGTAGGGTCCTCATCCCTCCCCGCCCTCCACTATGTGTCAGGAAGGCACTTATGGTGCCCCCCAACATCCCTTTTTCAATTGCGGCTTGTGCTGCAGCCCTTTTCCAGACCGCAGCACAAGCCACACGACTTTTAATTTTTTTAAAATTAATATACAGGTATTACAATTCGATACCTGAGTATTAAGACACCTCCGGAGGCAATACCCCTATATATCTTACATCCCGCTCCTAAAGGTATGTGTGACTTATTTTAAAAATATAAATATAATTTCGGAAATATTTGTTTTATTAAAACGTAATGCTTAGTTATTTAATTAAAAATGCCTGAGTATTCATACTCTTACCCACCCAATACCCCTATATCCCTAACACCCCGCTCCGAAAAGTATGTGTAAATTAAAAAAAATATATAAATATAATCGCAAAATATTTTTCAATGTTTTCAAAATTAATACTTAGGCATTTTAAATAAATATTTGAGTAATTATACAATTCCCCACCCAATACCCCTACATTCCTTACATCCCATCCCTAAAGTTGTGTGTAACATTTTTTTTTAAATATGTGAAATTCCCAAAATATTTGACCATGAAATTAAAATGAATACTCAGGTATTTAAATTAAAAAACCTAAATATTAATACACTTCCCCACCTAATACACCTCTATCCGTTACATCCCGTCCCTAAATATTTGTTTAACTTTTTTTTAGAAATATAAATAACATTTTAGAATTTGTTAACTCTGAATTTAAAATTAATATTCGGGTTTTGGATGCCCCTTGAAGCATGGTCAAGTATGGGGGAAATGGCTGGGTCAACTTGCCTAGGACCCCACCTCTTGATACGTGTGTTGTGTTGTCGTTAATTCATGATATTGTACTACTGTATGGACTGTACCGTGACTGACAGATGTATCACCTCTTACTGTAACAATTGTGTGCCATATTTTACCTCTTGTGCAAAGTTCAGTAAAAAAAAGTATATATTTGGGTATTAAAATGTAATACCTGAGTATTAACACACTTCTCCACTTAATATCCCTATATCGCTTACATCCCGCATTTAAAGGTATGTGTAACTTAAAAAAAATATATAAATATAATTGCCAACATTTTTGTCAACTTATTAAAATGTAATACTCCGTTATTTACATTAAATACCTGAGTGTTAATACACTTCTGCACCCAATACCCCTATATCCCTTACAACCTGTCCCTAAAGGTATATGGAACTTTTTAAAAAATATATAAATATAACTCCCAAAAATATTGCCAACTTATTAAAAATTAATGCTCGGTTATTTAAATTAAATACCTGAGTATTAATACACTTCCACACCCAATACCCCCATATCCCTCACATCCCAGCCCTAACTGTATGTGTAACTTTAAAAAAAAAACATAAATATAATTCCTAAAAATGTGTCAACTTATTAAACATTAATACTCAGGTATTTAATTTAAATACCCAAGTATTAATTTATTTCTCCACCTAATACCCCTAAAGGTATTTGTAACATTTGTAAAAAAAATAAGTAAAATTCTAAAAATATTTGACTATGAATTCAAAATGAATACTCAGGATTTAAATTAAATAACTGAATATTAATACACTCCCCCACCCAATACCCCAATATCCCTTACATCACACCCCTAAAGCTATGCATAACATCTTTTTAAAAATACATATTACAAGCTATATATTACATATTTAGACTAAGGTATTATTATTTTTAAACAAAACATAACTCATTAATAGTTGCTTTTACTATACAACAAATAGAGGGCCTGATTACGACATTGGCAGTCCAACCGCTGGACTGCCATTGTGGCAGTAGAGAGAACACTGCAAAGCCTGCGGTCCCAACCGCTGTATTCCGAATTGAATGACAAATTGCAGTGGGAATGCTTTGGCTAACAGAGTAAGCCTGATGGCAATGCTGCCGCACTGCAGAGCCTGCACTGTCGTGGGTGCACTGTTATCATGCACAATGTCATGCATAGCACACAGTGCGCGCACGACAGTGCAGGCTTAGGTGGGCAGAACATGTGCCCCAGCCAAAATGCCCAATTTGTGAAAATGCATGAGGGCCCTGTTTGGAGCCCCTTCCCTGCCTTTCCGCCAACATTTTCATGGCAGGATCCCTGCCATAAAAAGGCTGTCGGAAAGGCAACTAGTAATATGCACGGAGGTGCCTACATCGGCACTGCCATTGAAAAACCTCTGTCAAGACCTATATTTCTTTCAATCATACCTATTCAGGTTCTATCCTGCCAACAGATAGTCTATACCAATGAACACATTGGAGTAAGTACAAAAAGATATTTTAAACTCATTTTTATTATTTGTTACAAACGTTTTATATAGTTATATATCTAATAACACAATTATTTATACAAGAAACATTAATTACATATGATACATTATTGCAAACAATATGTTCATTAATTGTAGCGACCAAGACCAAAAACCAAGTATCATCCCTGAGGAGTGGTCCTTGGAGACACAGTGTCATCAGAAACCGCTTCAATATCTGTTTTACCCTTCTTTATATTCCTTTTGGACCCCCTACAGGATTGAATCTCATGTTGTTTTTATAAGTATGAGGATGATTGATTAATGAATACAGTAGTGAGTATGGTGAGAATGTATATGTGGTGGTAGCTGTGGGGTTGCTACAATCAATGAACATATTGTTTGCAATAATGTATCATATGTAATGAATGTTTCTTGGATACATTACCAGATGTTATTGAATGTGTCTACAAACACAGTCTTTTACCGCAACTTATCTAAATAATACAAATGAGAAAATGTTGTTATTAGATATATAACTATATAAAACTTTTGTAACAAATAATAAAAATGAGTTTAAAATATCTTTTTGTACTTATTCCAATGTGTTCATGGGTATAGACTATCTGTTGGCAGGACAGAACCTGAATAGGCCTGATTGAAAGAAATATAGGTCTTGACAGAGGTTTTTCAATTGTATCCTTTTCTTGTTTTCCCCTTTCTCTTAGACCTCAAAGTACTTTTAGGGGGGTCTTTCTCTTTATAGTACATCTGCACTGCCGCCATTGTGGCTAGCTTCGCCGACTGCCGCTATCATGGGATCCTAGATCCTGGTGGTTGCAGCGCTCTTGTGGTGGTCCAACCGACCATCTAGTAATCAGGTAGTCGTACCACTAAGGATGTGGCAGTCAGACTGCCACCACGGGTACAGTGATCTTGGGACTGCCGTACTCGTAATAAGGCCCAGAGTCTTAAATATACTTACCTATAGTGATGCGTGGTAATGGCATCCATGCATGCTAATGTCATCCATGGTTAAGGCACGCATGGCAATGTCATCTGTAGTAAACGTATATATTTATGGTAACATCATGAGTGTGAAGATTTTAGCGTGGTTAAGGATGTGTTGTAAATGTAATGCGTGGTACTGACTACGTTGTAATGGATGTTTCCAGATGATGTTAACCAGAGACGATAGCTAGAGTGTCACGCTTCACACTAGTTGATGTCTTGAAAGGCCAGCCCAGAGCAGCACTGGATGATTGGTCCTCATGAAGCAGCCAGCTCCTGATCGGTGACTGGAGCTTCTGCACTGGCCTCCGTTTTGGTGGGTGGAAGCCCAAGGACCCAGATGCAGTGCCTGGAAAGAACCACACAGAACAGGTGGCCTGTTGGCCAGGACTGGAAATCTAGATTCCTAGTGTGTGAACACATGTAGGGGCTGACGCAGACCTCTAAAGTTATACTAGCTCGGTCAATGGCACCAACAGCTTGGGTGACGATGACGGTCACGAGGGTCTCTTTGGTGACATGGGGAAGGTTTGAGATTAATAGCAGCTGAGCACCAGAGGGAGTTGACAGATCTATACTGATGGGCTTAAAAAGTAGCCCCCAGTTTAGTCTTTATCAATGTGAGTGGACTTAGAGATACACTAGGTTTTATTAGTGTTCCAGTGAAGAAGACTACACTGTCAACTGCAGACCCTGGCCACCTTCAAACCAGGGACTGCTATTGCTGGGAGGTTTTTCTGGGGAGCAATCTGTCCAGAGACTTCCATAGTGTACCACCATGTTAAGCATGGGAGACCATATCTCCCCGTGTTGGCAGACACTTGGGGGCAGGGTTCTGCTACTTAATCACTGTAAAGCTGACAGTATTGAGAATGTAACAAGAATCGTAGGAACAGGAAAGAGTGAAACATTAAGAACATGCTTCAACAAAATAGTGTGGGGAGAAGGGAGCCAGCCCTTAAAAAATGAGGAAGGTTCACTTGTTAAAAGAGATTTGTGATGACACCCCAACAAACATGATGTGAAGATGAAAATACATTTAAAAATACAAGCCTTCAAGGAGCTGAAAGAGGAGATAATACTGATGGAAACTGATCTGAAATAGCAAATAATAGAGATGTGAATCGGTATGAGAGAGCTAGGTTACAGGTTTCACAACTTTGAAGCAATAATGTAAGAGAGGTCCAGGGATTTTGTGCAACTGTAGGCTAAGATGTTACTCGTGGAGAAGCAGAATATACTTCTACAAACAAAATACGAAGACACGTAGCACAGATGGAGAAGAAATCAAGGAGGCAGTGTGAGGAGTTATGTGCAGGGCCTCTGTGACACAATCCTTGAGAGGTCTGGAAGAGAACCACATCAAAGTTGATTTAGGGTTGATAACGCTGCTTTCTCAATATAGAAGCTCTTGCCCTAACATCTTAGCACTTTTATGAGGACAAGAAAGCTATCATGGACAAAACCTACCAAAGAAAAGATATTCTGTTTAAACCTGAGCTTGTGTTCAAGTGTACCAGGATCTACTGGCAATATCCATTCCAAAAGGAAAACTTTCAAACTAGTAACAAACTTCCTACTTGAAAAGTATGCCGCCTACAAAAGGGTGACCTATTCTGTATCGCCATTCCAGGGGACCGGCCTGTAGATTTCACTAAATCATTTTCAGAGGAATGCTAAATATTAGGGGGCGTATCTACAAGGCGGCAATATAAAATTATCGCTGCTTTTGCGGCCGTTTTCGGCCGAAAAGCGGCGATAATTTTATCGCTATATGAGCAAAAACCTTGCCTTAGTGCCTGAATTCCTAACGCCCATCTTTGCATCTCTAATGAGATGCAAAGTGGGCGTTCCTCCCCAGGATAACGGGAGAAATGTCGCTAAGCGACATTTCTCCTATTATCAAGCCTCACGCAAAGCAGCATAGCGACAAGAAAAGTAGCGATAGCCTCTGTTATCGCTACTTTCCTTACGCCTGCTTTGAGACTGACTTAGCCATGATGTCCTATGTAAGGTGGATATCATGGCTAAGTATGTGATGCCCTATCAGCAAGCTATCGCCAAACTTCGTGGGATTATCGCTGGGTGTCCAGCGATAATTTCACGTTTGGCAGTTAGCGCTAGGATTTTTATCGCTTTTGAGATAAGCGTTTGCTAATAGCACGCTATCTCAGCGATAAAAATCCACGCTAGCCGGTGATAATTATCCTAGCGCTAAGTGCGCTTTGCGATAATTATTGCCGGTTGTTGCTGATATGCCCCTAAGTATCAAATTTGAAACTGAGAATCACCGTGCCATTAGCAGTAGGTCAAGAACAGTGGGATAACCCCATCAATTGCAGGAGAACAATGGGCTGAGGAACAACTTGTCCCCAGACAAAGCAGAGGTCAATAAAAGCAGATGTGGTGTAATTCATCATCTCTGCATAGTGAGTAGGGATGCTGGGACAAACCTGGGTAGGTGATGAGATGGGTCATGATTCTACTTAGGGCCTGATTATAGGTAAGGGTGGGCGGCATACTACGTTCAGCCTGCGGAGTTTGCAAAGTTTTGGCACTCCGGTGCTTCGCTTGGAGAGCAGAGTTCAGCAACTCCATCTAACTCCAGCTGAGCGGAGTTTTGTATAGTTTTTTTCGAAGCACCCAGTGGAAGTGAGAACATCACAGGGTCCTAGAAATGGAATGGAGCAGGCAGTAGTGCGCTTCACATCCTCCTTTGCAGAGAGGGAGGAAAAACAGGAGAAGCCCTTAGGTGCCGCCCACTGCCAACAAAGGGTGGGAGCCAACTGGCCTGAGCGACAGCCACAGTCGCCTTGCGTGGGAGCTACGCAGAAGGCGAGCAACGCAGAAGGCTAAGAGGTGAGTGTGGCTTCAGCAAGTCCTGCTTACACCCCCAGGCAAAGTCAGGGCCCGGGTCTACGAGGTACAGCGGTACACTCTCTGCCTGCAACAGCAGTACACTCTCTGCCTGCACACAGCCCCTGCAAGCTGTTCAAGTGGTACACACACAGCACGTGCACACAACTATCTGCACCCTCTTATAATCATGGTACGCACACAGCGCGAGCATACAACTACCTGCACCGTATTATAACGGTACACTCTCTGCCTGAACAAAGCCCTGAAGGCTGTTAGAGTGGTACACACTCACTGCTGCACAAAACCCTCTGCAGTTCTTTACAGCCGCACACACACGCTGCCTGCACACGGTCACGACCCTCAAGGGGCCAGTAGTTCGCATGTCACAATTTTGCCAAATTCCACTCACTACCTCTGAATGTCCCCTGCAGCTTCCATAAGGAGGGCTGCCAAACCGGAGAGGACATCTCACAGACCGCAGTCTTCCACAGCCACACTTTAGCATGTACCAAGGCCACCCACAAGGGACAGCCATCTGACCCTAGCCTTCCCAGCACTCACCGCTGTAGAAACCCCATACCTGAAGACTATTGCAAGTGTACAACCAAACTGGAGGTAAAAGGCATACCCTGGTCTGTCACACAAGCACTGCCCTACATCGACCCTAGAAACGTCTGTGGGGTAAAACCAACCAGAAATAACACCTCACGCGGCCTAGGCTTCCACAACTTGTTGAGTGCTAGTATGAAGCACAGAGACGCAGCAACATTGATGGCAAAACTCACATGTGACCAGTAATTCCAAAACACACTCACTGCTAGCACACAGACCCAACACACTCACGGCCCGCACACAGACCCAACACACTCACTGCCCGGGGAATTTGAGTTGAAATACATTTTTTTTTGTTCATTTGTGGGAGTAATGCATATGACTAGGGTGGGGCAGAACGCTGCAGTATTCCACAGTGTTTTTATGCATCTCCGTGGAATTCCGCGTAGTGCAACTCCGTGAACTCCGCCCACCCTTATAAGAGGGCCATTCATTTCTGACCCCTGCATAAACAGCTGTTTGCGAAGGGGTCGCTATTACAAGTTGGGATGTGCTAAATGCCTCAACTTTCATTAACCTGCCAAACTTTTACTGGGGGGAAAAGATATCTTTTTTACCATTTCATGCAGATTCTGGTGCATTAAAAACCAAAATCCGCATTTTGTTCCTCAGAAACTGGTAATAGTGGCTATTTATCACATATGACAAATAACGTACCCCATGATCTCGTTATTTATTAAGTGCAATTAATAGTGCCCATACTCGTAATCAGGCCCTTAGAACTTCAGATTTTAGTTTTGTCCGGCTGTGGGTGACTGACTGGGGACAGTGGCCAGAAGGGGCTTGGGACTTAAATAGGCATTGCCTAATATCACACTCTCTGGAGGAAGGGGCTGGGGTTTTGATTATGGGTGGGGATGTTTGTTTTTACAGTTAAGGGGGAAGTTCAGGTGGCACACATTTTTTAAACAGGTGATAATGTCCACCTTCTTCTTGTACCGATACTAAACGGCAATAAAAGTCTGCTGAAAATAATAATAAATTAAATGCACTTGACCATGCGGGGCCGCGACTCCTACCACACGACTTCTTCAAACAGTAGAAGCACCAGATCAGTATCAAACTGTTAAAAGTTAACTGCTGATTCTCTGAAGTTGTGCACTGATTAACCCATTAGTCATGAAGGTCAAATCTACTTTTGCAACAAATTAATTCACCCAAGCACACTTGCATGTTCTATGGGATGGGTTTAGGGTGGTGCGACCTGTCCAGCTGCACCTAGCGCTGAGCTGGGGATGGAACGCTGTTTTTAGAAATAACTTACAGGTGTAAAACCACTGGCTGCAAAGTTCCTTGTATGTCCAGCAGTTTTCACGCAACAATAAGAATGTCAAGGGAGGAGGTGTTGGACATTCCCACATGCACCTCTACTAGGTGACCGAACCTCTTCTGTCCCACAATTCACTGCGCTGCACCAGTTTCTGCGTTCTGGGTTGCAGAACACCGGGATCCCAAGACACAGCTACATGGAACAGCGGGCACCACTGAAGAATAATACCGGGGTATATGCAATGCCCTAAAGAGCGGCCGAACGGATTTTAGTGTGGCTCTCGTTTCAGAGCTTCAGCATGGCTCACAGGTCTGACCCCACAAGGGAGTTATTGGAGCCTCTTTTCCTTACGGGCTAAGTTGATCAGCGTGGCCCATTAAAGAGGAGCATTGGGCCGGATTGAAGTAGTTAAGCAGCCGAAAGTCATTGCAGCACTGCTCTGGACTCAGAGAAAATAGAGAGAGATGCAGGTGGCCTTATCTTTATGTGCCATTCAGTGTGAGCGCTAGGGGAGAGCCACCAGGTTTCACACCAGGGGTAAGTACCTAAGCCAAGGTTGATACATTTGTAGGGTGTCCTGGTTGTGGGCTCGCTGGTTGGTTTTCCCCCTAACTTGAGGCCGGAACAGGAGAGGTCCGCATTCCACTATGATGGGGAAGCATTTAAAAGTGGCTAACGTGATGGCCAATCTGGCTACTGCTGGGACCCTTATAGCTAAAACACAAACAGCCCAAATGAAGATAGCAGCAGCAAGAGAAGAGCACAGTTTAAAATCACATCATGGGTCAGTAATGGTGTCAAGCTTAGAGGAAGATGTATTGGATAATAGAGCAGAGGCGGAATTTGCAGGGGTTAGCTGGGAAAGTGTCCCACAGTGTTACTGGCACTAAGAGGAGGTTTAGGGGAAGAATCCACCACGCAAAGGGAGATAACAAATCTCTGTGTAGAGAATAGCTGGCCAGCAGATGACAAAGACAAGGGGAAAAGTTAAAAGGTCAATGAAGGAAAAAGAAAATCCACTTCAGGTAGAAATCAATGAAGGAAGCTTGAACCAAGGCAAGTCGAAAAAGTACCCGCTCTTTGCAAAAGGGAAAACAACATCAATTGTGCCTCAGGGACATTCCCCTTACGTCACATCTGGGCTTCCTTTAAATGCGCATCCTCCTGTTCAGAGCACAAAGCAGACAGTTCAGTTGCAAGATGGTATTCAGCAACCCCCCGTTGACCAGAGCAAAATGTTGATGATTGTACAGTCTCAGCCTCTTCCTGCACATAAACAATCTTTAAATGGCGTTTTGTAACTTCTATGTGTGCTGCTTAATGCAGCACACACAGAAGTTGCAAATTGTCTTTTTATTTTTTATGTTTGTTTATGTACAGGAAGGGACACCTTCCTGCACATAAACAATCAATGGCGTTTTGATGTTTCCATGTTATGCTGCACAACGCAGCACACATGGAAACGGCAAAAACAAGGAGCAATTAAACATTTATCCTCATTTCGCCAGGGTAAGACCAGGTTGTCCCTGGTCTTAATTTTGGCGCAAACCCATATTTACGGAACACTTGTAATTATGGGACAGCATCAAAATCAATGGGTGTTGCGGTGAAACGCCCACCACAACACCCATTGCCCTCCCCTTTCACGCTAAATATAGCGTGAAAGGGTGCCTTATTTACGAGGCAGGGTTGAGCCATGTTAGGTGGCTTAACACTACCTTGTAATTAAGGCAAAGCCCCTATCACCACCACAACGTCCAAAAAAGGGACGTTGTGGTGGTGATAGGGGCTTGTAAGTATGCCACTTAGAATGAAAACAACATATAGTTGAAGCCATGTACTAGAAAAATATTAGCTATAATGAAACAGCATCATCAATTGACTGACCCATGGTGTAGTGCTCATCCGGGTCTCTCGCAATATACTTGCTTTTTCCATCAAATTCAATCAGCTTTCTGGTATAGATTTCTTTCTTATCTCCCGCTCTCTTAATTGTGTCGGTTCAGAAACTTGGGCTAATTAATTTTCAAATCACTCACTGGTTGGTAATGAGTAGGAGGTGGAGGCAAGGGAGAGGTCCAGGTGGCAGATGGATCGTCTTCTTCTTTCTAATCAGGAATGGTTGATAAGTATGGAAAAATATAAAGATGCGTTTTTTTAGATTACTAAGACTACTGCATCACTTTTTTCAGTTTGGGGTGCTTCTAAGGCAACAACGCATGTTCAGATGATGGCATTTATGGCCTCACAAGCTAAAAACGGGGTGACACGTATAGCTGAACTCCAATCTGCAGTTGATACCTTTCTCCAGAAGACTCAGCTTTTGGGGACACAAATATCAGGCGATATGCAGTTGTTTAAAGCTAGGCGGGAGCTAAAGGAATTTTTTTATTTTAGAGGAAATAAAGAGCTCATGGCTGTAGCAGCAGCAGGTGTACCAGGAAAGCCAGGGGGTAGGGAAATTCCTGGCTTGGTAAACCAGGGTTAAGCAGGAAGCTGCAGCTGCAGAAAACAGGGACAAGGAAAAGGACGAGATATCCAAAATATTTCCCAAGTATTACAATAATTTGTATACTACCAAATATGCAGCCTCACTGAGACTATATATAATTTTTTCCAGTCTATTAGATTACCACAATTGACAAACACACAATTAGAGGGATTAGAGTGGGTATTAGAGCACTAGAAATCCAACAGGCCCTGGCCTCAATGCCATGTGCAAAAATCTTGTGGCAATGACGGACTTCCAACTGAATTTTATAAAAACCTTTTCTAAAGAATTAGAGCCTTTTTTGAGGGAGCTATTTAATTTTTATAAAAGAATGGGGTGAGATTCCATCAATTTTTAAGGACTCAACAATTGTCAGTTTTGTTAAGAAAGGAAAGAACCCTAGGGATGTATACTCATATCGGCCAATTACCTTATTAAATACTGATTATAAAATCGTAATGAAAATGTGGGCTAACCGTATCACTCCGTTAGCCCTTAAGGTAATTCATATGGACCAGACTGGGTTCATGGCTGGCAGGTTGATGTCATCTAATACTGTTTTTTTTAGTTCATGCGCTGGATTATTATTTTTAAAAAATATATTTTTATTAGAACAGGAGAAAACAAGAAAAGCAAATATTTTACATATCGATTTACATATCAAATAGCAAGGCCAATAAATTACACAAGCATGTTCAACAATTAATAAAGAGCATTTCATGTTACATATTCGAAAAGCAACTGATAAAAAAAATCATCAACCTCCCACAGTCCTCAACTAAAAAAACATCCTAACTGAACTAATTGATTTATTAAATTACATTAAATACAAGTAACAGATAAAGTGACGTGTGCAAAGTGCAAAGATAAAGTGCAAAGTGCCATGTGCAAATCATTTTTTTTATAAAAATACCCTACCCTCTATAAAATTCCATGTGAAAATATGACTTGTATTTTAATTAATTCATAATCATCAGGCTTCAGCAATGAACCCATAAGGGACAAAGAAATGCCAAATACCCCTAAATCTTGCTACCGCTCCTATACGTTTGGCATAGGCCTCTTCAAGTTTATAAGTCTTAGTCATTTTATTAAACCAATGCTCAATGCTAGGTTGTAAACTGGATCTCCAGTTTTGCAGAACAAGTGATCTAGCAACTGCAATAGCAATTAATATAAAATATTGCTGGTTTTTTGTGAAACATTTCACTTCTGCTGAAGAACCATATAGCACCAGCATAACTGACGGACAGATTTCCAAGGATAGAATCAAAGAAATATCCTCAAAAACCCTCTTCCAGAAATATTGTAAATCATTACATTCAAAAAATATATGTAACCATCCCCCTTCCCCCTCTCTATTACAGCGAAAGCATTTATTCGGGCAGGTTAAAAACATTTTTGATAATTTCAAAGGAGTAAAGTATAATAACCATCTAGATAAGAAATTCATTCTTTTAAAATTATCGCCTCTAAGAGCTTTATTCGCTAGATCATTTAGCTGAGTCCACTCTGTGGTATTAAACTTGCAACCTGTCTCTGAATGAATTTTTTGGAGCTCTTTTGTCAGGACCTCTTCTGAGTTGGCTTTTTGATGAAGTAGCTGATACCAGCAGCCAACCCCAGCCATTTTATTTACTATCTGCTTGACAATTGGCCTTATTGTCTCATCTAGACTTGCATAGTTGTTTTTAAGGAAATTAGATATTTGATATTTGTGC
This sequence comes from Triturus cristatus, assembly GCF_964204655.1. Lineage (NCBI taxonomy): Eukaryota > Metazoa > Chordata > Amphibia > Caudata > Salamandridae > Triturus > Triturus cristatus. The sequence continues at coordinate 659,781,490 of NC_140585.1, read as the reverse complement.
AAAGCTCAAGGCCAGTGCAGTATTTGGTGTATTTGCCTGAAGACAAACCGTTTCCCATATAATCAAGGATTTTTTTAAAGTGAATCAAACGGCCGCCCTGATCATGATGGTAGATGCTGAGAAAGCATTCGACCTGGTTAACTGGGATGCTCTTTTTTGTGGCCTTAAAAGGTTCGGGTCTCCTTCACAGTTTATTATTATGCTTCGTAATATATATCAAAGGGCTCTGGTAAAGGTATTCATAAATTTGAATTTAGCAGGAATGGTTGAAATAAATAGGGGAACTCAACAGGGTTGTCCCTTGTCTCCTGTACTATTTACCTTTTTTATTGAACCCCTGACAGTCAGGATTATGGCTAACCTGGGTATAGAGGCACCGATAGTGGGAATGTATAAGCTTATACTATTTGCTGATGACATAATACTTTACCTCAGGCCAGAAGAACAAAATATCAAAACGATATTGACAGAATTTGAGCAGTTCCAATTGATTGGGGGATATAAAATTAACCATAATAAAACAGAATTGCTTTTATTTAACACCCCTCTCAACACCCTTTCTCTTGATTTTCAGCTTCCAATCAATCAATCAATCAATCAGGGGCTTGTAAAGTGCGGCTACTCACCTGTGAGGGTCTCAAGGAGCTGGTAGGGCTGCTTGTCCCTCTGGGTGCATGATCATTCGAAGAGTCAGGTCTTGAGGTCCTTCTTGAATTGGGTCAGCAACGCAGATTGCTGGAGGTGGAGGGGCAGGGTGTTCCAGGTCTTGGCGGCGAGGTAGGAGAATTACCTTCCACTGGTTCTGGTCTTGTGGATCCTGGGGACGGAGGTTAGGGCGAGTTGGGCAGAACGTAGTTGTCTGGGGGCTACGTGGAATGAGAGGCGTTGGTTCAGGTATGCTGGTCGTTTGTCATGGAGAGCTTTGAAGGCATGTGTGAGGAGCTTAAAGGTGATTCTCTTATTGACTGGGAGCCAGTAGGGTTGTCAGAGGTGTTGCATGATGTGGCTGCGGCAGGGGATGTCAAGGACTGGCTGCAGCGTTTTGGACATTCTGTAGTTTCTTGAGCTGTTTTTGGATGACACCGGCGTAGAGTGCATTGCCATAGTCAAGACTGCTGGTGATGAGTGTGTGGGTAACCATGTTTCTGGATTCTCTGCGGATCCATCGGAATGTCTTCCGAAGCAGACGGAGCGTGTGGAAGCAGGCTTAGGAAACTGCGGTTTATTGTGAGCGATGAGTCCAGTATGATGCTGTGGTTGCGATCATGGTCCGTCAAGGTGGGAGGGGGTGCCAGAGCTGCTGGCCACCAAGAGTCATCCCAAGGGGAGGGTCCCAGGATGAGTACTTCAGTCTTGTCCGAGTTGAGCTTGAGGCAGCTCTCCTTCATCCAAGTGGCAACAGCCTTCATTCCGCTGTGGAAGTTGGTTCTGACGGTTATGGATTTGTTGGTAAGGGAGAGGGTCAGCTGGGTGTCATCCGCTTAGGAGACGATGTTGAATCCATGGCTTCTGACAATGGCTGCAAGGTAGGCCATGTAGACGTTGAAAAGGGTGGGGCTCAAGAAGGATTCCCGCAGCTGATCTCTGTAGGTTCTGAGAGGAACGGGGGTAGTTGGCCTCTCTGAGTCTGGCTGGTGAGGAAGGACTGGATCCAGTCCAGTGCCCTTGTAGGAAAGTAGGATCTGCTTCTATGAAAAATACTAATTGGTAACCAGGCAAGGACCAAGGGACCGGGCGCTCAACAAATGTGTAGGGCAGTGTGACAAGATAATACTGGAATAGGTTGGTGCTTCAAGGGAAGAGAGGTTGATTACCAATTCAACCACGTTAATACCCACAGCAGAAGAGATACAACAACACAAAAAGCCACCCCTGAGCACTCAATAGAGTAGTATTTTTGTCAAATACAAATGAAAGAGTCTTTGTATGTTTATCTGAATACCAGTTCTTTGTTCAGGTATCCAGTGTCCGATACTCAGTAGGATAATGTTTCCAATACACAGCTTGATGTGGAAGTACAATCAGACATTTACAGCCAACACGTTTTTCGCCGTGTGTCATAACACACTTGTGACTTCTTCGGGGCTGATTCTGTTGCCAGCTCAATACACAATACAATCTGGATAATACGCCGTAATTGAAAAATAAGAAATCCTTATAGCTCGCTCTATTGTTCCTGGCAAGTAAAGTTAATTCTCAGCAGTCTTGAGTAGGAGCAGGCGGAGAGCTTTGCTCCACCCATGGAGTGTGCGGAGATTTGTCTACTCCGCATTCCGCGGAGAACACGGAGTAGGCAAATCTCTGCACACTCCACAGCAGAGTGGAGTTGACCAGCCCCCGCTTCCACCCCCCCATTAAGAATGAACTAACAATACATTAAAGATAAAAGAAAAAAAACTTACTTTGACTGCGGCGGCCCCGGGCTGCTCTCCTCCTCTTCCTCGTTGTCTCAGGGTGATCTGCGCAAGCGCTCGCCCAAGCATGCAATTCCTTGTGAGAAATGCACGCGCTTGCGCAGATCACCCTGAGACAGCGAGGAAGAGGAGGACGGCAGCCCGGGGACGCTGCAGTCAAGGTAAGTCTTTTTTCTTCTACCTTTAATGTATTTTTAATTAATTCTTAATAGGGGAGGCGGGTGAAGGAGCGGAGTTCCACAGAGTTTGTTCTCAACTCCGTGGACCTCCGCGTAGTCCCGCTCTGCCAGCTCCGTCCAGGGTTAGTACTGAGATAATATCTCAATGTAAATGGTCTTCCACTTACTTAATGTAAAAAGAGCACAGCACCAAATATATATCCAGATGGCATACAGGTATAAAGGTGAAGTATAAATAAAGAAGATGAGATATATGTTGTGGGAGAGAAGATCACGAGTCCATGACCTGTAAGGGTTCCCCCGTACTGGAATTCCCTCCGACTGCTTTTATGTTCACCCCCACTTTTTGCCTGGTGCTAAGCTGTTATTGACTAGTCTGACTGGGATCCTGCTAATCAGGACCCCCGTCTAACAGCTTTCTCTCTAAATTGTTATGGTCAGTACTTAAGTACATCCCAGATTGGATACTTCGGTACCCTTATAAGTCCCTAGTATATGGTACTAAGGTACCCAGGGCATAGGTACCCCAGAGGTTGCCCATGGGCTGAAGCATGCATTATGCCACCCATGCGAGACCATCCAAAATGGAACTGCGGGCCTGCCATTGAAGCCTGTGTAAGCTAGTGCTAGCACCACTTACTAAAGATATAGGTTTCCTATATCTAGGGTCACTCCACTTAAAACCTTTAAGTCACCCCTATAGCAGGCCTTTACAATCCTGAAGGCAGGGGGCTTGGTTCTGAGTGAGAGGGTGCCCCTGCATGAGCAGGACACCCGTACAGCCTACAGAGTCCATTCTCCCAGGATGTCAGTGAAGCAGCCATAAACCATATAGAGGGGCACCGCGTAAATACTCGATGACCATCTCGAAACTGACTGAAACATGTTGGAATCATACACCCACACTGTATATGGTGTGGGAGGTATGATTCCAACCACTGGAAGAGCCCTCCGTTAGGTTCCCAGTGTTCCCGGTGCCAACCTTCTATACCCGGACAGCCCAAAATGGTTGCTGCCAACCAGAGACACATTTCTGCCCTCCTGCTGCTGAGCCAAGCTCCAGCAGGGGAAGGCAGAACGATAGGCATCCTGTCACAGTGAGGTGCAACCACCTCCCAGACGGGATTTAGTGTATTGGGACCAGGTGGGTGAGCTTGCCAGCGCCACTAAGTCTGCATGAGGGGCACATTTCGTGACCCCGTGCATAGTCCAGTTCAAACCAGTCCTGGGAGCTGTTGGCTCCCGCTCTGGCATGAAACTAGATGAAGGACATGGGACTAACCCCCCCCCCCTGTCCAAACCCCACTGGGAGGGTCCCCAGAATTGTCCCAACCCTTTCCTTAGGTACTAAAGGGCTTACCTGGGTGTAGGTCCCTAGACTCGTCGTGGGACAAGATTCAAATCAGACACCACTTCTTTTTCTACCGTCTGGGCATGCTGGACTTCGCTGGACTTCATTCGGGCTCGACTTCATCTCCCTTCCAGTCTGCTGCATCGTCTGTGCCTGTGCACCATACAGGAACCTTCCAAGGCCTGTGGGCATCAAAGATACCTGAAGGAATCTCCCTTTAAGTCAAGGAGTCACTTCCCTGCATTCGCAAGCACCACAACTAAGTTGACAGGTCTGCTAATCCTGAGCTTCTCCGGACTCCGAAAGGTTCTGCAACACAGGTGGTGGTTCTCAAAGCTCCCGATGCCTGCCCTGTTCTTTTACCAAATTTGAGGCCAGTTTCCCTCGTGGGGCTGCAATACCCGAACCCCTTTGCACCGCGCCAACTTGCAGTTGCACAGCTTGTTGGCTTCCTTCCACCAAGATCTTCGGGCTCCAAGTAGCCCCAACCTCAAGCAGATCCAGTGACCAGAATCTTTGACCACACCGCATCGTGTGCACCGCGGCCTGCATCTTTTGGTGAGCTCGAGGTCCTCAAGCGACTCATGTGCTTCTGGCCTGCGGGTCCTTTTGAAGGTCACCTTTGTTTCCTGTTGGCTCCCTTGATTGCTCGGACCTGCCCTGACTCCCCTGCTTGTGGTGAGTCCCCAGGACCTTGCTGGTCCCGATGTTGCATCTTCTTCAGCTCCTGCATTGGTTCCATTTGCCAAGGCTTGTTGGTGCTCCTGCCGGACACCGACCCCTCAGCACTCGACATCCTTCGTGGGACAGGTCATGCACAGCTCCTGGTCTTCCTCAGCATCTGCTGGTCCTCACAGATGCAGAGTCAAGGTCATCATCAACTCTCCTGCAACACCTGACATCGGAGGGCATTCGTCTTCCAAGTTTCCTGGTCACTCCTGAGTGACATAGACTCTGTCCCCTCTGCTTGCAGGTACCTCTCACCTAGAATCCACCTTCAGATTCCACCGGACACTTTCTCCTTCTTCAGCAGCAGCATTTTCCTGAAGTCCTCCATCGGGTTCGACAGCGGTTTCCGACACCACTTCACACGTATGCACCCAGCTTCCTTGGTGTAGGTAACGTGGGGACTAGGGTTTGCACGGGTGGGGTGGCTCTCCAACCTTCTGTCTTCCACAGGGTTTCTTCAGGATCCACTGGGAAAGGTCCTTAATCTTTAAAAATCCAACCTTGACTTACACGCAGACTTGTACAGAGCACGTGGTCGTGTTTCCACACTGCACCCACTCTCCGTGGGGTTCCTAGTCACTCACCTTGGGTGGTTCCTTGGGTCCCCAGCACTTCTACGTCCTCTCGACATTTCTTTTACCCGAGTTGTCGTTCTTAAACCACTTTCTTAGTATATGGTTTAGTCCTCCCCGGGGTCCACTGTATATTTCATGGTATTTACTGTGATTTCCATGCAAAGAATTGTGTGCATTGTGCATATCTCCAGTCAGAAGATATCTAAACGTAATGTAGAGTATTATATAATAAATACATATTTTTATAAATACCTTGTGTGGTTCTTGTTCACTTAATCAATACATATAAGATTGTGTTCTGGTGAAACAAGCTACTTTACACTCCTTCTGGACTAAGCCTGAAGGCTGCTCTCCACAGCTACCACTTAGAGAGCTTTCTATGATTGTCTAAGACCTCTTGAATCACCGTAAGGGTCATTTGGACAGGTGCAGGGTGTCCACATACATACGTGTATATCATATACCAGGCCAGCTTTTCACATTGGTGGCAGCAGTGGGACTCAAGCCTGCATTGTTTTACCAGATACATCTTGGTGCTGATTAATTGAAAAACCATCACTAATACTAGGCACATATAATACAAGCTTAGTATAGTAAGTGCTACTGAACTTAGGGTTGGGTAAGTCATGGGTCTAGCATACTATTTTTCCAACTTCAGACAGTTTAGTTCCCATTTGGTTAGGTAGGTGCAACACCACACCTCACGTAGTATGTCTTCTAAAGGAGATGCCAGTGGCTCTTTGCCTACTAGATACAGTGAGCTTTTGTTCCAATAACTTAAAACCCTGTGTGCCTCTAGGAAGCTGAAGGCAGGGAAAAGTGCCAACACTCAACGCCTCATAGAGGTGTTACTGTTAGATGACCTAAGGAAAGCCAGTGAGTCAGATGAACAGGACAGAGTGGGTGGGGAGGGGAATGAAGATAGGCCAAGAGGGGGACCCCTCTTTGACCTAGAACATAACCCTGACCAGGTGGAGCCTGATAACTCCCACCTGGGCCACACAGACCTCCCAGAGGATACTACAAGTGGCCAAGAGGATGCCCCCTTTGATCCTCGGGGAAAGTGCAGAGGAGACCAAGGAGGTCTAGATCCTCCTCTGCAGAATCCAATGCCTCAGGACATTCAGTAGGGACCTCCATTTCTAGTAAGGGGAGAAACTCTTTGGATAGGGAATACCAACTTCTTGAACTTGAGAAAACTAGGCTTAGGCTCAGGCAAGAGCAGTTGGCCCTTGACAGAGAGTCCCCAGAAGTCCAGAGAGCAAGGAAGAAATTGGGACTCGAGTCCCATGGTGGCAGCAATAGTGTCCCTAGAGTTAAAGAACATTATTTTGAACATAGGAACCTGAACAAGATAGTCCCTCCCTACCATGTTGGGAATGACATCCACAAATGGATAACTGCTTTAGAAAGGGCCTTTAAAGTTCAGAGGGTCCCTCAAGAGTAGTGGGAAGCTATCTTATGGCTCTCCTTTGCTGATAAAGGTAGAGATAAGCTCCTCACTGTTAGAGAAGAGGATGCTGATAAATACTCAGTTTTGAATAGTGCTCTCATTGATGGGTTTGGCTTAACCACTGAGCAATACAGGATTAAGTTCAGAGGCACCCAGAAAACACAAACCCAGGACTGGGTAGATTTGTGGATAGTGCCATTAAGGCTCTGGAAGGTTGACTACTTAGCAGCAATGTGCATGCCTACCAAGGATTGTACAATTTGATTATGAGGGAACAGATCCTTAATAATTGTCAGAACCCGTTTTTGCATCAGTACCTGGTGGACTCAGATCTGACTTCTCCCCCAAGAATTGGGAAAGAAGGCAGATAAATGGGTCAGAACCAGAGCTACGCAGAAAAATCAGAGCAATGGTGGTGACCAGAAGAAACAGGATTCTTCAAGATCCCAGGATAAGGATAGGGACAAAGGGCAAAGAAAAGAAAGAGTCTTCCCAAAGCCCCCAAAAACCTGCATTCAGATGGGGGGGGGGGGGTCGCAATCATCCAAGAAAGGCAAAAAGAAACCTTGGTGTTACTTTTGTAAGGTGAAAACCCATTGGACAAAGGATGCTGATTGTCCAAAAGCCAAGCAGACTACTCCTACTACCACTGCCCCTAAGGCAACTGCTCCAGTACAAGTGGTAGTACAGCAAACAAGGGATTAGTAGTGTTAACATTGGGTTCTGAGGTGGGTTCTGGCTTAGTCAGAACTCCAGGTTAGGATGTTTTAGCCTGTGATGGGGGCATGGATCTTGCCTCCTTATTGGTAAGTCCCACTAACTGGGCAAGTACAGGCAACAGACTTTGATATATGGAAAAGAGGCTATGGCCTACAGGGACACCGGGGCCAGTGTCACAATTGTGAAAGAGAAACTTGTGTCTCCTGACCAAATCAAACTTGAACAAGTGTACCAAGTGACCAGTGCTAGCAATGTCAGGACTGACGGTCCCTTGGCAGTTGTGAATCTCAGATGGGGAGGGGTAACTGGACCTAAAAAGTTTGTGGTATCTTCAGACCTACCTGTAGATTGTTTGTTGGACAATGATTTAGAAACTTCAGCCTGGGCTGAAGTAGAGTTCAGGATTTATGCAGAAATGTTGGGCATCTCTCCAAGTGTGTTTGCTGTGACCACGTCAGAAGCCAAACAGCTTTCCACTAAACAGGCCCTGGATCCTGGAACAATGGACCAGGTGCCTTCCAAGAGAAGGAGCAGGAGGGGTAAGGCTGTGCCTTTCCCCCAGACTCAGACTGAGGATCAGTCTCTTGCAGGAGATGATCTTACACTTCAGGCAAAGAAAGACTTGGTACAGGTTTATCCCTCACTTTCACTGGCCCCATATGTCTGAGGGCACTAAGGAGTTTTGTCGCTCCTCTGCCACTTGCCAAGCCAATGGTAAGACAGGTGGCATCACAAAGGCCCCCTTAATTTCACTTCCAGTGGTTGGGGTTCCCTTTGAGAGGGTTGGAATTGGTATTAAGGGTCCCATTAACCCTCCAACAGCATCTGGACACAGTTATATTCTAGTGGTGGTGAACCATGCCACTAGATACCCAGAAGCTATTCCCCATAGGACCACTACGGGGAACAACCTTTACAACGCAACTTTTACAACGCACTACCATTACAACGCATTTTTTACAACGCATAATCCATTACAACGCATGACATTACAACGCATGACACTACAACGCATTTTTTAAAACTACCTTTACAACGCATTCCATTACAACGCATACTACCATTACAACGCATACCATTACAACGCATAATATTACACTATACTATCCAACACTTACCCTACTGATGCACCCCCTGGAGTTAGAATAGTAATTTTTACCCCTACACTATCCAACACTTACCCTACTGTTGCACCCCCTGGAGTTAGAATAGTAATTTTTACCCCTACACTATCCAACACTTACCCTACTGTTGCACCCCCTGGAGTTAGAATAGTAATTTTTACCCCTACACTATCCAACACTTACCCTACTGTTGCACCCCCTGGAGTTAGAATAGTAATTTTTACCCCTACACTATCCAACACTTACCCTACTGTTGCACCCCCTGGAGTTAGAATAGTAATTTTTACCCCTACACTATCCAACACTTACCCTACTGTTGCACCCCCTGGAGTTAGAATAGTAATTTTTACCCCTACACTATCCAACATTTACCCTACTGTTGCACCCCCTGGAGTCAGAATAGTAATTTTTACCCCTATACTATCCAACACTTACCCTACTGATGCACCCCCTGGAGTTAGAATAGTAATTTTTACCCCTATACTATCCAACACTTACCCTACTGATGCACCCCCTGGAGTTAGAATAGTAATTTTTACCCCTATACTATCCAACACTTACCCTACTGATGCACCCCCTGGAGTTAGAATAGTAATTTTTACCCCTATACTATCCAACACTTACCCTACTGATGCACCCCCTGGAGTTAGAATAGTAATTTTTACCCCTATACTATCCAACACTTACCCTACTGATGCACCCCCTGGAGTTAGAATAGTAATTTTTACCCCTATACTATCCAACACTTACCCTACTGATGCACCCCCTGGAGTTAGAATAGTAATTTTTACCCCTACACTATCCAACACTTACCCTACTGTTGCACCCCCTGGAGTTAGAATAGTAATTTTTACCCCTATACTATCCAACACTTACCCTACTGTTGCACCCCCTGGAGTTAGAATAGTAATTTTTACCCCTACACTATCCAACACTTACCCTACTGTTGCACCCCCTGGAGTTAGAATAGTAATTGTTACCCCTATACTATCTAATACTTACCTTAAATGTAATTTAATATTATGCGTTGTAATGGTATGCGTTGTAAAGGTAGTATGCGTTGTAATGGTAATGCGTTGTAAAGGTATTTTTTAAAAATGCGTTGTAGTGTCCTGCGTTGTAATGTCATGCGTTGTAATGGATTATGCGTTGTAAAAAATGCGTTGTAAGTGCATGCGTTGTAAAAGTGTGCGTTGTAACGTCATACATCCACCACTACAGCTCCTGTGGTGGCAAGGGCCCTCTTATGAGTTTTTCCAAAGTGGACTTCCCTAAGGAGGTCTTAACTGGCAGAGTTACAAACTTCATGTCAAGTTATATAACCGCAATGTGGAAAGAGTGTAGAGTGAATTACAAATTCACCACACCCTACCATGCTCAATGCAGTGGGCTAGTTGAAAGATTCAACAAGACCCTAAAGGGTATGATCATGGGCCTCCCAGAAAAACTACAGTCCTTTTGGACTAAGCCTGAAGGCTGCTCTCCAGAGCTACCAGTTAGAGAGCTTTCTATGGTTGTCTAAGACCTCCTGAATCACCATAAGGGTCGTCTGGACTGGTGTAGGGTGTCCACTTACATAAGTGTACATCATATACCTGGCCAGCTTCCCACATTGGTGGCAGTGGTGGAAGTCAAGCCTGCATTGTTTTACCAAATAAGTCTTGGTATTGATTAATTGAAAAACCATCACTAATACTAGGCACATATAATACAAGCTTAGAATAGTAAGTTCTACTAAACTTACGGTTGGGTAAGCCAAGGGTCTAGCACACCCTTTCTCCAACCTCAGAGAGTTTAGTTCCAGCTAGGTTAGGTAAGTGCAACACAACACCTCACTGAGGGGCTCATTAGGATGGCATCATAGTGTAAACCGGGACCGGCCGCCATGCATGTGACGGTCCCACACACCCGATCAGGATGCGACCGCCACCATAGCGGACGGATCCTGATATTTAACATTGCGGCGGGTGCACCATGGGTACCCCCCAAGTGCTCCCTTGCCTCCCCAACACAAGGTGGGCCCACAACAGGCCCCCTAACCCAATCCCCGCCAGTCTTTCCCTGGCGGTTCCACCGCCATGGAAAGGCTGTCTACAGCCAACATCGTAATGTGGCGAACAGTGCCTGCTAGGCACCCCTGCCATATTACTGATGAAGACCGCTCTGCCAGGCAATACTAAGGATTGCCTGCCTGTGGCGGTTTAGTGGCAGACGGTCTTTGCGGTCGGAGGATGGAAGGACCGCCCCGCATGGCTGGCAGTGGCGGTCCTTCCGCCATCCTAATGAGCCCCTTAGTATGTCTTCTAAAGTAGATGTCTATTTTACCCTTGTTAATTTAAATTTTTACTAATGTGCCGATTTAAATCAGTATGACTTATTTTAAGGAAATGGAGGCACTTTTCCGACGTTTTGTTTGGAATAAAAAGGTCTTAAGAGTTACAATTCCAGTGCTTCAGCTAGATACCTATCACAGCGGATAGGCACTACCTCAGGTATGAACCAAAGGAAATGATGGACGGAGTGTTGAACATTGCAAGCACTCACCCCCAGTCAACTGATCTGGGTTTAATCCATCACCGTTCTTTAGCCCACTCTGCCACCCCAGTTCAGACATGGCCATATGCAAATCAGTCTGACCCTGTGCCTCATGGGAACAGTCCAGCCCGAACTGCCAAGCCATGTCTTCCCTGGACCGGAAACAAGCTTCCTAGGACCGGTTTCTGGCATTTCAGCCGTCTTCAGCCAGGCTTGCTTGAATCCAGTGGCAAAGTGAGCAAGGGACTCACGTCTGAGCATACCCTGCCAACTTATGGCGAACAAAGCAAAAACCAAAGGAAATGATGGACGGAGTGTTGAACATTGCAAGCACTCACCCCCAGTCAACTGATCTGGGTTTAATCCATCACCGTTCTTTAGCCCACTCTGCCACCCCAGTTCAGACATGGCCATATGCAAATCAGTCTGACCCTGTGCCTCATGGGAACAGTCCAGCCCGAACTGCCAAGCCATGTCTTCCCTGGACCGGAAACAAGCTTCCTAGGACCGGTTTCTGGCATTTCAGCCGTCTTCAGCCAGGCTTGCTTGAATCCAGTGGCAAAGTGAGCAAGGGACTCACGTCTGAGCATACCCTGCCAACTTATGGCGAACAAAGCAAAAACCAAAGGAAATGATGGACGGAGTTTTGAACATTGCAAGCACTCACCCCCAGTCAACTGATCTGGGTTTAATCCATCACCGTTCTTTAGCCCACTCTGCCACCCCAGTTCAGACATGGCCATATGCAAATCAGTCTGACCCTGTGCCTCATGGGAACAGTCCAGCCCGAACTGCCAAGCCATGTCTTCCCTGGACCGGAAACAAGCTTCCTGGACGGAGCATCAGAACCAATCAAACACTCACACCCAGTCAACAGATCTGGGTTTGATCCATCACCGTTCTTTAGCTCACTCTGCCACCCCTGTTCAGACATGGCCATATGCAAATCAGTCTGACCCTGTGCCTCATGGGAACAGTCCAGCCCGAATTGCCAAGCCATGCCTTCCCTGGACCGGAAACAAGCTTCCTAGGACCGGTTTCTGGCATTTCAGCCGTCTTCAGCCAGGCTTGCTTGAATCCAGTGGCAAAGAGAGCAAGGGACTCACGTCTGAGCATACCCTGCCAACTTATGGTGAACAAAGCGGTACAAAAGGGGGTGGTGATGGACGGAGCATCAGAACCAATCAAACACTCACACCCAGTCAACAGATCTGGGTTTGATCCATCACCGTTCTTTAGCCCACTCTGCCACCCCAGTTCAGACATGGCCATATGCAAATCAGTCTGACCCTGTGCCTCATGGGAACAGTCCAGCCCGAATTGCCAAGCCATGCCTTCCCTGGACCGGAAACAAGCTTCCTAGGACCGGTTTCTGGCATTTCGCCATAAGTTGGCAGGGTATGCTCAGACGTGAGTCCCTTGCTCACTTTGCCACTGGATTCAAGCAAGCCTGGCTGAAGACGGCTGAAATGCCAGAAACCGGTCCTAGGAAGCTTGTTTCCGGTCCAGGGAAGACATGGCTTGGCAGTTCGGGCTGGACTGTTCCCATGAGGCACAGGGTCAGACTGATTTGCATATGGCCATGTCTGAACTGGGGTGGCAGAGTGGGCTAAAGAACGGTGATGGATTAAACCCAGATCAGTTGACTGGGGGTGAGTGCTTGCAATGTTCAACACTCCGTCCATCATTTCCTTTGGTTTTTGCTTTGTTCGCCATAAGTTGGCAGGGTATGCTCAGACGTGAGTCCCTTGCTCACTTTGCCACTGGATTCAAGCAAGCCTGGCTGAAGACGGCTGAAATGCCAGAAACCGGTCCTAGGAAGCTTGTTTCCGGTCCAGGGAAGACATGGCTTGGCAGTTCGGGCTGGACTGTTCCCATGAGGCACAGGGTCAGACTGATTTGCATATGGCCATGTCTGAACTGGGGTGGCAGAGTGGGCTAAAGAACGGTGATGGATTAAACCCAGATCAGTTGACTGGGGGTGAGTGCTTGCAATGTTCAACACTCCGTCCATCATTTCCTTTGGTTTTTACTACCTCAGGTATGTACATATTATGAAGCCTCTCTTGTAGACATATTAGTTCTGTCAATAGATGCCAAGGGGTCTCTGGATTGTTTTTTTATGGAAAAGATGGCGCATGATGCCGATCCCAGCTTCCATTATTTATAAAGACGGCCAAAACTCCATAAAAGACGAGGTATAAAACACTACAGGAATATTGTTGGAGACTTCAAGCATTTTATTCTTTGAATGCTCAGTCTTTAAGGTATGAATATTTGAAGCTTACGGATGCAAAGTTCTGGGCCTACAAATACCAAATAGCCATTTAAGGTATTGAAATGCAAATGGCTTTAAGACCTGGGACATTTTTTGGTAGGGTGAAATTGTATTACTTGGCAGGACCTTCAAGCTAAGTGCCGGGATTGGTGCAAGCTCTTCTTTTTTGGATACAAGCAGATTGAAAAAATTGTGTCTTCTGTCAAATCTAGTTTCCTCCCCAATAACGGCTGCTCTGTTTAGGAGAAAACTAAGGGGGTTTGGGAACTGGTACAGATTACTGCAGAGCCAAGGGGAGTGGCACCTGGCAAAAATAGGTTTAGAAAAGATCACGCTGACGAAGCAATGCACTTTTTCTGAGATCTAATGGCAGGCGATCTCGCACATAGAAAATAAGGCCTTAAGAGCCACAAACTTTAGGAGAATTTATTTTTGATCACATTGGACGGCATATTACAGTCCTAAGGCCCACCATAGAATGTATTCAGAAATAGAGGATTGTCCCTTTCATTGTCAATATTTGGGGCACATTCTTTTTTTACCTGCCCTATGGTTGTACAGTGCTGGGAAAGAGTGTTTGCGGCTCTAAGTCTAGGATTGAATCGGAGGGGCAGGTGTGCCGCTCTTTGGTATTTTTAGGCAGAGCCCAAATTTGCCATTTGGATAAAGGGGCTGAAACATTCATCATGATTGCCTCTTTAGTCACTTGATCTTGCAGTATTGAAAGACAACTAGAGTACCAACGTATCAAGAGTGGCCTAATAAGATGAGCCGAAATAAGAAGTTTGAGGAAGCCTTTGCAAAAAGGGTAGGGGGTATCAAAAGATTCAATGTTTCATGGCAGTTCGTGGAGGGAATAGAAAATGCATCAGCATAAGATCTTTTAAATAATACTGGATACCATTTTTAATAAGGTCAGCCTTGAAATTAATAGTATCTGTATCTCAGGCATGTTATACACTTTGTATAAGGTTTTCAAAAAAAGGTAGAGAGTGGAATCGGGAGTGATGCACTTTATTTTAGCTGCTAAACAATATTGTTTACAGGAATATCACAATATGTATATCCTAGGCACATTTGTACTTTGTCAAAAATATATTAATGTATGGCACTTTACTTTAAGCATTAACTAGCATTGTTTCTATGAATATCAGAATAGGCGTATTCGTAAGTACATCTACACTTTGTTGAACTTTTTTAATGTTGTTCCGCTTTGATGCATTTTTATTTATGTCTAGAGAAAAAATGTAGATTAATGTCCATATGAACCCAATGCCTCAATTAATGATGTATTTTGTTGATGAAATAATGATTATTAAATCTGTGTATTATTGATTACCCTATGTATCTGCTTACAAAAAAACAAGAAGAATGTTAAGATAACTTTTTTGAATAATGTTCCTGCTGGAGAGAGATCAGTCTAGTCTAGTGGCAGTTTTGACTCTTCATAAAGTAGTGCGGGTATAATCTGCCTCCTGCAAAGAAAGTGCTCCACGCAGATCACAGACGTGTATTTTATGCAGATAGCTCAGTGGGTTTCTGCTTTTGTCATAGAGATACTTTTGTTACTTGCAGTCCATAGACTCCGATCCTAATATAGCACAGCGACCTATGAGCTGTCATCAAAGAGCTGTATGCAAACTGCATGATATAAGTTAGAACGATATTTTTCTCCCGCTCCCCTGCCCCCCTCCACCTCCCGTCTTTCAAAATCCTAATATTGCTAAAAACGGTTCGCTTGGTTAGAATTACTTTCCTTTTATGTGAGGGGGGCTACGGATAGATGAGGGAAAGTGTTGGCGGGTGAGAGTGAGGGAATCCGTGCAGAAGGAGGTCATGGGGGGGGGGGGGGGACCTAAAAAGACTGTGGCACCCAGGCACCAGCGCTCAAGCCGGCCCTGCATGTACCATGCCACAGTTATTTGATGTACATCTCATCTCTCTGATCCCAGTGTCATTTTCCTTGCTGCCACTTCAGGTGTAATTTAAAAGCTGCTACTCATTTCGGCTCCAGAAGGTTGTCATGCTTTTTTTGTTCGTATTTTAACGTTTGCCCTGCAAGTTATATTTAGGAGGACACAAAACAGGGGTCCTTCAAACACTAAACATGTTTCAGCCTAAAATTGTGTGTGATCGTGTTTAATAATAAACCACTCCCATGTTGAATAATATACTATGTGTGGGCTGAAGTAAAGGGACTGACATGAAGTCCTACAACCCCACTAAAAAGTGTGCCGTACACATGTGTGGACAGAAAAGAATACTAGAATTACAATTTTTGGTGCTAATACAGGAAATTAAAACCACTTACCCAGAACTGATTTTACTCTTCCCATTAAAGCTTATTGCTCAGTGTCTGGTACAATATGCGCAGATAATGAAAGCTACTTCCTTGCAATTATGCTGCACAGCAATAATTACCTTACCCTTCAAATTGGGCTGTAAATTAGCCAAAGCCTTCATAAAAGCTATTACCCTGATCTGTAAATGTAGCCTCTCGTGATACATTTCGGAATATTCCATTCAGTCCACCAGGTTTGCTGCCCTGGACTCTAATTTAGGATCATAATTGGCCAATTCGGGAACAGTCGCATTACACTTAAACATTTGTTTAAATATTGCCGGGGAGCATTGTCAAAGCACCCATCTTGTTATCTTTTTAGGAAGAATAATGTGTGCCTAAGTTTTACAATAATCGAGAAAAGACCAGAGCCCCAGCACCCTTCTTCCAAGGGGGGTGGGGGATGGATTGGGGGGTCATTAAATATGGAGGTTAATGAATACCTGCTTCGTTACCCCTTTACTGTGCCCGGCCAAGTGTGTTAATATCACTACAACAAAACCCCGACACACCAGTGATCCTGTTCCTTTCTTCCAAAGATAAGGGAATACTACAGACAAGAGTCAAAATACAGCATTTCTTTTATTTTCATTCCAAAGTCTATTCTGCATATTAACGTGTAAAACTGTGCGCACAATTAATGCTGAGATGGAAATGAGAGTGGAAGACAATAAGCAAGGGTTGTCCATTGTGGGGTCTGTGTCAAATCACAGTTATAGAAATCTCATATCAGACAATATTTGGCAATCAACGGTCATTCAATCTAACTTTGTGTCAATTTTCTGAGCATTTCATATTTAATACGTCTGTAGCATTAATAATAGCTAATTGTGTGTATGAAGCTGATTGCACATAACATCATTTGTATAATTTGCACATTCTGTAAATACAATTTGCTACTACCACGTGCAGGTGTGCCTCATAGTTCACCTGTTCCTGTTGTTTTTGCACCAGCAACAAAGATGCCGAGAAGGTTGGAGTTTAGAAGGAACAGACATTCATAGGCAGCTACCTAATTCCCGGTGCCCAATGTTCTTAAAAAAGGATGGGGAGGTTATGACATAGAGGCTATGCTAGCAAAGAGTAGCATTGTTTTGCTGATGCCACACTTCAAATCGGCCTCCATAAACAAAAAGAAAGGACACATTTATCTCTGCCTTAGGAAGGCAACACACTTATATTCTTAAAGAGGGATTTCACAATTTTTAATGTCGAGGTTATAATTAATGTACGATTTGGTGGGGTATCCTTCAACTCAATGGTCAATTGAGAGAACAATCATAAATACAATCTGATTAAAGCTTCTCTGACTTCATTGGACTACACACAAATAACTTGCAGTGCAGTCTCCCCAATAATCACATAATCCTTTGATGTCAATCATGTCTGTAATCTCCACCTTCAAGCGAATTTGTGTGACTATCCCACTAGCCCTCTACCATAAACAACATTGTAAAGCTTCATGCTTAAATCATTCAAATTAGAGATTATCTATAGTTCCATCATCCACCACTACTGCAGCTTTGCACTCACCCATCTAATTCTATTCTGATATTTTCCCTTTCTTTTTACTGGAAACATTGGATGGTCATTTAATAATCACATGTACCTACCATCTGTTGTCACTCTCACACACATCAACCTCCTCAACATCATATAGAACAATTCCCCAAAACATAATCCACCTGCCAATACAGTGACCATGATGAATACTTTAGCCTAGCGCGATCTAAACTATTGTAAAAATGTCCTTATTTTCCTCCCATTTAACTCTTTACTTCTCACGAGATGTCTCAAATTTTCTGATCCCTTTCAGTATTCTGTTATCTCACTCCTCAGTCCGACTACGTCCTACTTTTTTGGCACAGGGAGAGTTTAATGTAAAACATGCCCTTACAGTGACAAAGACCCAAACTCTATTTTCGCTGAAGCAGGTTGAGAAGTTCCATAGGAAAGCATTGGGAGGTAATATTAGAATTAAATAATTTTATCTCCATCTAGGAAACAACTAAAAATGTAATTCCTGGACTTCTAAATGTATGTATTACAAGTGCAATTCATTGCACTGAGATTCCAATTGTCACCGATGAGCTGAATAGCTCCTTGAGGAGGAGTGAATCAGCACCCCGAACTGAGACAAAGGGCTTGGGTGTGAAGAGGTGTTCTGTTCCTCTGACAGGATGACTATCCGGGAAATGCCCAGGAACATAATTAACTTAAAAAAAGCCTACCCTGTCACAGGCCCATGTAGCTAATACCTGAGCCTAACCCGTCCTTTCTCCACCTAGTCAGCCAGGCACCAATACCAGAGGGAGAGGAGCTGCCACCAGAACCGGTTTTGAATGACTACAGAGGAGGGGTTGCTCATTTCCTTGGCCACACCTCTAAGGTGAGCACAGGAGCTCTTCTCAGAGAAAGAAACATTTTGCCATGTCGGATTTAAATGGAGAGGGACACTGTGGGATTGTTTGCAGCAAAAGCATACATGATCTGATGCAAAAGTTGATAGGGTTACCCCTGGGAATTTTTTCCCTATTGGTTAAGGAGAGACCCAGAGTCACCCCCACCCACAGGCTAGTGCAAAGGAGAAAATGTGGCACTCCTGACCTCTTCAGAACACTACTGGACATGTGGATGACAGTAGTAGGACTGCTCCTGCTGTTGAGACCAGTGAGGAGAACCCTAAAGGCTGGACTTGCTCCCACATATACCAAGGACAAACAAGGTTTAGTTGGCGGTCATTCTTTTAAACTCCAGGCACACATCAAGCTGCTAGAAGGTAATTTTCCCAAAGAGCCAAGCTAACCAGTTCCAACTGGATCTTCCCTAGACCCTGCTGGTGGCTTTTGTTGGAGTTACTGTTCCTGACAACCTGGAACCCTTGGTTGGTTGTCTGAGTGTACGCCTCCTGCCTAACCGTAAAACATGGGACTTAGACATTTTTTGCTAGCTTTTAGCCCAGATGACCGGAGGACTCGCGACTAACCTGCAAGCAGATCCAACAAGGGTGCATTATCTGTGGGTGTGACTTCTCCACAGCTCCACAATGCTCTGAAGCAGCAAATTGTCTTCAGTGGGACTGACACTGACGTCATCTGATGATGTTGAACACTCTTTGACTACAGCCTGCAGCCTTGCCCTACTAAGGAAATCCAAATTCCAGAAAAGAGTCTAAATCCGAAGGTATAAATGTTCACTGGATTTGATGTTGAGCAGCATTGGATTGACATCAATTACTTCGTCGGTGAAAACTTTGGGCTTTTCCCACCTTTGTCGATGGCTTCACCGAGACCTTGTCCTTTGTTCAACCCGTCAGCGACAAGCCTGTCT
This sequence comes from Triturus cristatus, assembly GCF_964204655.1. Lineage (NCBI taxonomy): Eukaryota > Metazoa > Chordata > Amphibia > Caudata > Salamandridae > Triturus > Triturus cristatus. The sequence continues at coordinate 659,762,461 of NC_140585.1, read as the reverse complement.
TCTGATTCAACCTGCAGCCTTGCCCTGCTGAAGACAATACCTTCTTGAACATTTTCTGAGTGTGAAGGTAACTTTTCAACCAGGAGCAATCCAACCCTTGTATCCAACTAGTAGTCCATCGCACTTGGCCTTAAACTGTGCCAATGTCCCAATTTAGCAATACAAATTTAAAATTCATGTCTCTGGTTCCCCTTGTTGGATTATTGTTGTTTTGGTGTCATTTTGTTCATTAAAAAATTCTCAACTTTTATAAATTGGGGTGAGATTTTTATTGCGTTGTTTTTTTTTTACTTTTTAACTATTTTAGTACTTCTAAATTATTTACACATTTTCTTACATTAAGACTGTCTGCTCTGTGCCACTGCTACAAGAGGTTGAGCTCGGGTTTAAGTTACTGAAACTTTTACTGTACCTAAAAAGAATGGTGTCATTTTTACTTATGGTGGACACCATCCACCCCAACTAATAATTCACTTAATCACAATTACTTCACCCAGAGGTCCCACTTCAAACACCAACAAGTTGGTAAATATCATACATGGAAGGCCTATTATCCCCATGCCTTCTTTAATGAGCATCACCCTTTCTTATTGCTGACACAGACATCATGTCCAAGAAGCAATAGTGCCGTTCTCGCTGGTAGTACTCCAGCAAGCTGTAACATGCTAAATAGGGAAGTGTCACAGGCTACCAGTCCAATGTAATGAATTCCCTTTGAACAAGGTGTTTCTCCAGTTACTTTCCTTCATGGATCCTGTTGGGATGGGAATGCCTCCTGCCGTTAGTTCCCAACTGCATGTGAAACTGGTATCTTGACGTGCACTTGGGACTTGTTGTCACGCTAGTCGGGCATGTCTGCAGTGGATTAGGCCTGTCTACTGTCCTCATAATAGGTTTGGACTGCTGTCCATGCCCTGGTTGTATAACTTAGAGTGTGTGCTGACCTTTTTCTGTGTCTGGGAGATTTAAGCCCACTGGCCCCTCTCATGTAATGTTCTGTTATTATGTTAAATCCAAAACTTTATGCTGACAACTCAAGTTCATGTTGAGTATCTGTGTTTGCTGTAAGTGTGTAATACATGTGTGGTAGTAGGACTCTGTGCTTTAATAGGACTCTGTGTGTTGTGAGGTCTGAGTAATGGGGTAAGTGGGATCCATTTAGGATGTTCCTGGTTTAATATGGCACGGCTTTCCCAGACAGCGAGGTGAATGCCAACTTTTAGATGGTAGCAATGAATGGAGGGAATTCAGATTATGTTGTTAAAGGTGAAGACATTTCCATGAAAGGCCTGCCCTTTCAATTATCTCTGATTACTTCTTCAGGAAGGCTGATGAGAGTCAGGTGTAGAAATCTCAGATTACATTGCGCTCATGTTGTAGATTCTCTTACTTGAAGTCAGCCCCCTTGCTACATGCTGTGAGAAACATCACTTTGCACGAAGGCTGTGCCTGTGGAGAAGCCTGAAAGTGACATTAGAAAGAGAACTGACCCAAATCAGTCTGAAGCCTTAGAGAGTGGATCCACATTTTATGTTTGGAAAATGTATATAAACATGGAATCTAAACCACCTTACTTTGTTCCAGTCCCAGGGTCTTCCCGACCAAGAAAGGGAATGCTTTTTAGAGCACTTGAAGAGCTGCTATGCAACTGGGACTGCTATCTGCCTAATGACAGTGTCTCAGAGGTGAGGAGACATCACCTGAAGTGCAGTTTGAGCTGGAGGAGCTGAGGGTCTGTCTCAAGTGCCTAAAAGCCTGTCTGCCTACTGAGAGATGAAAGGAGCATCACTGACCCTGCAGAACACACTGTCCAGGAATAGAAGCCCAACTTGTTTCCAACATGTAGTGCACTCAGAGAAAAGAAACTATTCCAAATAGCAAAGCTAGGAGTGACCCGTGTCTTGAAGGGGTACCCTGGTCTTTCTTTGTGGTGTCCAAGCGAGTCACACTAAAATTGTTACAAAGCAAGTAACAGTGTGATGCCTGGCAGTCCAACAAGGTATCAAAAGACTGGTGCAGCTCCTAATGTGAGGTAGTGTGAAACCACGTCACTATTAAAGCGGTAAGACATCATCGGCTGTAGGCTGCAACTGCAGAAGGTCCACAAACACTGAGGACTCAACCTGGAGGCAGCAGGTGTCGATTCTGACACAAGTCTTTAGCAGGACAAGAAGGATGCTTCTGCCAAAGATATGGGTTACCATTCAGAACTGTCTCAACGATCTCATCCTGCATACACTGTTCTGAGGTGAAGCTGGTTGAAAAACCTGAGACAAGGTGAGTTTGCCACACACACTTGAAACATTTGTATAGAGTTAAATAGTGGGATGTCATTTATTTTTAATTATTCAATAATTTGTTGGTAATTAATAATAATTAATTAATTGACAACTCATTATGGTAACTGTGTAATTAATTTTAGGGGCGGGTTCTGGGTTTTATAGGGGTAAAGGGTGGGAAGTAATACATTTTGAATTAATTAATAATTCTCTGTTAATTATTAATTCACTGATTGACAATTAAATATGGAAATTGTGTTATTAATTTTAGTTGTGAGGTTTTTAAGGGTAAAGGGTAGGAAGTAATTTATTTTTAATTAAGTTGATAATTAATATTAATTAATTAATTGATCATTAATTAGGGTAATTGTTTAATTATTTTGTATGTGGAGGGTTTTGGGTTTATAGTAGTGAAGGGTGGGGAGTAAATTAATTGTACTTACTTTATAATTAGATGTTAAATACTATTAGTTATTTAATTGAAAAAAATAATTGGTATTTACATTTTTTACAGTTTAATTTTAGGTGTGAGGATTATAGGTGTAAAGGGTGGGAAGTTAATTAAATTTTATGTGCTTTAATTTGTTTTTTTAGTTAATAGAATTTGTTTAATTGATAATTAATTATGTTAATTATGCAAATACATTTATTTTTAATTTTTATGAGGGTTGTGAGTTGTGTGGTGTTATACGGTAGGAAGTAAATATACTAAATGTATGTAATAATTCATGTTTTTGCTAATAAATAGTTTCTATATAAAAATATGTATTTGTTTGTAAAAAAAATGTGTTTATTTAATATAATATTTGTAGGTATTTGTGATATGTATTTAACGTTATAATATGTTTTCATATTTTTAATTTTTAAAATGTAATATATTTTTATTTTTAACATATATTTATATATATATTTTTTTTATTTTAGTTTTCAACATTTTTATTTTGTTGATGATATTTTGATTGTTTTTAATTTTGAACTGACTGGATGAGAACAGTAAATTTTACACCTCCGCAATCTAACACTTTCCCTATTGATGCACTGACTGGAGTGGGAATATTACATTTTATCAATTTTTTCATTAATGTTATGTATTTTAGTATATATTTTAAATGTACGTGATGTATTGTTTTTGTATAAGTATTGTTTAAGTTTTTTAATATATGTGTTACATTTTTAGTAGTTATTAATTTTATTTTAATTACATTTAGGTGCCGATTCCGATCCGGGAAAACCCGGGTACGAATGGTCGTACGGAGCGTATTCTCCGTCCGACTCGTACCCGGGAAAACCACCTTACAAACCCGCAAGTACGATTCGTACAGAAATACAATTTCCGTACGAGTGGTACAAAACACCGACCGGCAAAAAAATACCCACAATTCCGATCCGGAACATCGCGTACGTGACGTCCGGACGGAGTCAGGCGGTGTTTTACGGAGCAGCAAGTACGATCCGTGCCCACGTCACTCCGCACCGCTCATTTTTTACGGCAGCCAAAAACTCCCGGGAAATCGAGGACGACGCGAAGAAGGAGCACCGGTACGCGGCAGCCATGGACCCCATCCTACGTGTCATCCCGGCCCTCCTAGCCTACGACCTGGTGCACAGAAACCGACGCAGATGCCGCAGAAGGTCAGAACAACCCCCAGGGGCAAAGGGGGGGGCAGGGGCAGCAAACATAACCCCCACCCAAGTAAAAATGTGAATATGTCCTGTACATACCTGACCTCCAGCGTCTGGTCACTTCGGGGGGGCGTGTCCACCAACCCCCACGTACCGTCACAACGGAAGTGGACATGGACGTGCACCCGTCACCACTCCAATGGTGGTACGGACCGTACCCACGCCCCCAGAGCGTGGGTACAGCCCCTACCACCATTGGAGTGTTGATGTAGGGGTACGTGCCGTACCCACGCCCTCAGAGCGTGGGTACAGCCCGTACCACCATTGGAGTGTTGATGTAGGGGTACGTGTCGTACCCATGCCCCCAGAGTGTGGGTACGGCCCGTACCACCATTGGAGTGTTGATGTAGGGGTACGCGTCGTACCCATGCCCCCAGAGTGTGGGTACGGCCCATACCACCATTGGAGTGCTGACGTAGGGGTACGTGCAACGGAAGTGGACGTGGACGCGTACCCGTCACCACGATAATGGTGGTACGTGCCGTACCCATACACTGGGGGCGTGGGTACGGTGCGTACCCCTACATCAACACTCCAAAGGTGGTACGGGCCGTACCCACGCTCTGGGGGCGTGGGTACGGTCCGTACCACCATTGGAGTGGGGATGTAGGGGTATGCGTGGTACTGACCGTACACACGCCCCCAGAGCGTGGGTACGGCTCATACACACCATGAATGTGGGGGTACGGTCCGTCCCACCCGTACCCCTACGGCACTAGTACAGAATGGATACAAGGCGTACACACGCCACGAATGTTGGCTTAGGGCCTGGTGCAGCATATAAGCAGTATATTAGTGTGTGTGTATGCACAGTACAGCAGTGTACTGCACCAAGGGGGCGGGTGGGTGGCTGGGTGGCTGCAGAGGACTCCCAGCAGTGGACAGAGACATGTGGGTGCCTATCACTCCCAGCAGTGCCCAGACATATGAGGGGTGGGTGCAGAGGAACACCCAGTAGTGGACAGAGACATGTGAGGGGTGGGTGCCTATCACTCCCAGCAGTGAACAGAGACATGGGGGTGGGTTCCCAGGACTCCCAGTAGTGGACAGAGACATGTGAGGGGTGGGTGCCTATCACTCCCAGCAGTGCCCAGACATATGAGGGGTTGGTGCCCAGGACTCCCAGCAGTGGACAGAGACATGTGAAGGGTGGGTGCCTATCACTCCCAGCAGTGCCCAGACATATGAGGGGTGGGTGCCCAGGACTCCCAGCAGTGGACAGAGAGATGTGAGGGGTGGGTGCCTATCACTCCCAGCAGTGCCCAGACATATGAGGGGTGGGTGCCCAGGACTCCCAGCAGTGGGCAGAGACATGTGAGGGGTGGGTGCCTATCACTCCCAGCAGTGAACAGAGACATGGGGGTGGGTGCCCAGGACTCCCAGCAGTGGACAGAGACATGTGAGGGGTGGGTGCCTATCACTCCCAGCAGTGCCCAGACATATGAGGGGTGGGTGCAGAGGAACACCAGTAGTGGACAGAGACATGGGGGTGGGTGCAGAGGATTCCCATCATAGTCCTGACATATGAGTGGTGGGTGCATCATCCTCAGATGACCAAACCTCCATGGGTTCATTAACGCATCCCCAGTGTGTGAAAATGTTGAGAGTGCCATATCAACACATCACTGACAGCACTGTCCCACTCCCATGAGGATGGACGTCTTTCCCCCACGGCATGACACACCACATGTGGGTGTGAGGACAAATGACACATGCATACCCACCCCTGGCGGATGCAGCACAATACACACACAGAGAACATGTCACAAGACTGCATAGTTATGTGAAAGCCCACTAAACTAAGAGAGCCAAAGGGAATGCACACTGTCACGCACATTCCAGGACTGATAGGAATGTACAGGTGCTGGCACAGCCACCAAGTAGATGTCTCCCATGGAAGGAATAGGGTGGACTTCCCACAGATAAAATGACCACAATTGTCAGTCAGGTGACCAAATACCCTGCAGAACAAGTACCAAATGTGTGCTAGGCTGGGAGTACACACATGCATAGTGCGGAAAATGGAGAATTTCCACATGGAGGCATGGCAACATACTCTATACACAAGCACAGTGACTACCCAGGATGGCACAGACGATGCAGCCGGAGACATTGCTGAGCAGGCATGGGCCTAGTTGAAGTGATCCGTCTGCCACGAAGGAAATGTAGACACAGGTCAGCGGCAAAGGTGGAGGTTGGTATGGCGCTGCACACATACGCAAGCTCTGCCAGCATCTCCCCTGCACCAGAATGAACCACAGGCCCCAAGGAGGGGGGGCGGAGGGATGGGTTGCAGCGCTACTGGGGGAGGTGGTGGACAGGGGGGGACTCAACTCCCCTACCTGTGGAGTGCCTTGCCCGTTTGCGCGATGGTGAAGCTGTGGGGCTGAGGCCCAGCACAGCCAAGTAGGCCTCCTTCTCAGACTGTGGGGCAGGGGAGCCAAGGGGAGTGACATTGGTGGGACTGGGGAGTGAGGCATGCGGATCCGACTGTGGCTGCGTGTCTTCCTGTGTGCCCTAGACCCAGTGGGTGTGCTTTCCACCCCCTGAAGGTGCGTGACTGGAGGTGTGTGCTTGCCCTTCCCTGTTGGTGTGCCGGCTGTGTCTGGTGTGGTGCCTGCCTGGGAATGTGTGTGTGTGCGTGGGACAGGCATGGGAGTGGGAAGTGTGGATGGTGCAGGGGTAGGTGCGGGGACCAAGCGCTGCAGGAGACCCACTGCTGCGTCAGTGATGAGTCCATGGACCTCAGCAACATCCGTTGGTCAGACATCGCTGATGACATGCCCTCCATGTACGACACCATCTGTGTCAGCAGTGTGGTGTGGCCATGGAGGACAGTCAGGATCGATGTCTGCCCAACCTGCAACTGCCGCTGAATGTCCAAAGACTCGGAAGTGAGGGCAGCAGGGGAGACAGGGGCAGGGGGTGCAGTGCCTGGCACGAAGGAGACACGTTGTTGCCGTACACGAACAGAAGGGACCGGAGCAACTGGGAGGGCGGTGATGGGAATGGAGGGGGCGGTGACAGTTGTAGTGCTGCTGCCAGCTGTTGGAGCAGCCTCCGCCCCCTCAGGGAGTTCAGCCTCGGACCCGTCAGCGTCGTAGTCTGTGTTGGTACTACCCAGGTCCTCCGCCGCACTCCCCTCGCCCTCCGTGCCACTTGATGCTGCCGACTCGCCAGGAGTGGTGCCACTGGTGCTGGATCCCTCCTCCACGTCCGTGCAGGTGTCTCCCTCGGTGTCCCCCGATGATGCTGTGGGCAAGGTGAAGAGACAGAAAATAATCAGTCACCTGTGTACATCTGACACATGAGTCCAAACATAATAGGTCACAGTGCATATCATGAAATGCATCATGCGTAACATCTAGATGACTCCGCACATATGTAAGCCCTGCACTCCCCAGTTGGTTCACCCACCATGCCACCTTAAATAATGAAAATCAGGACACAATAGCAAATAACTGGAGATCAAATTTTACAGAGAAGCTAGTGTCTGTGAACAGTGGAGCACAGCCAGACTATGAAGGCATGCCACCCCTTGCTCACTGTGAACGAAACAGTATTGGTGCACCCAATGCCAAATTACAAACGCCAATGCTGAAGGTGTACCCACACTCATAGACCTGTGAGTACTTTAGAAAATCCAAAGAAATACTTTCTGATTCATTGGGAATCACAAAACATCACAAAATTGACAAGTTTGGAATGTGTGAATGTTCCACTTGTGGAACTGAACACACATGTGCATGAATATCAGAAGTCACACAAGGAGGTGCACACAAAACTACATTTACACAGTCATTGTATGAGCTGCCAGCCTAATGCCAAGAAGCCATTGTTAAGAAGAAATGTGGTATCAGGAAGTACATATACATGGCACCACGGTGGTCCGGATGACTGGACACCGGTAAGTTGGCATCAGCAACAACCAAGGACTACCCCTAATGCAAACACACGGTGGGAACATGGACATGTATAATTCCAGAACAAAATTTGGACAGAACTGTGCCTTTGTGTGAAATGTGCCAGCCTGTTCCCCCAAAGTGTAAAGGTGGTTTCTTGTGCACTTCCTTGGGAGACATCTGTCATGCAGGCACATTATTGCCCTTCACAATGATCTGACTGTAACTGGAGCAACCGTCCCGGCCCTATGCATATCTCCCACTCATGCACATCATGTCTGAGGCCACTACATTGGTCATGCATGCTGCAAGGGTGTGTATTTAAAACCACACACTCCTATGTGGAGCCTCAGGACAGTGCCAACAAATAAGGACCCCCAAATGAGTGGACAGGACAGGGCACAGGCAAGGTACCAACACATGTCACAGACCACACCCACACATGATGCAGAGAGCATTGTGCACCGTGATGAACTTGCAGCCTAGATGACCATGTGCAATAGTGATTACACACAGACCAGGGAACACATGTCAAGGAGGGGAAGGGATGAAGAACAGCAGCGGTTGACTGGGGGGAACAGGAGATGCACTGCACATATAAACCCTGGCAGTGTATCCATGCAACTGAGCACTCCCAAAAGCTTGTGACACACAACAGACACACATGTACCTACCCCCTTGCTGCTGCTGCTTCTCCTGTAACCGCCTATCCATGTCAGGGAAGACCACCGCCAGGACACGCTTCATTTGGTGTTTTTGTGCTGGTGAGTCCCCCAGCAGGACCCGGGTGATCCTCCTGGTCCAGCACCGGATGTCCTGCCAGCGTTTCCTCACCTGGGCCAGGCGCCGACTGCGACCCTCCACGGAGATCACGCCCCTGACGGCCCGCTTCCATATCTTCCCTTCTCGTAGGCGGTTACCTGTGAGGATGACAAAGTGAGAATAGATCACTACACCTGCTCCATGTCACAGAGACACACATTAGAACATCTTTGATTTGTTTAACAGGGCATAGCATGCTGCAAACTAATACCACCTTCGTCATAGGGAATTTCGCCTCTTTGTAAGCCCCAATGCACTACATGGCATTGAAAGTACACAGGTGGAATGAGGGGTGCAACACACTCCGTGATCATGGCACACTCTGTACATCACAAGCAACACAAGGCTGATGGACAGCACCTCCAAGCAGTCACATGCCCCAGGCCACTGACCCAACCTCAGCAGAGTACACAGACACATACAGGCACAGATAAATCACCTGCCAGTGACAACAGCGGATACAAACCTCACTCTGCACATGTGCCACTTGCCTGGGGGGTGTCACAGGCGTGGGGCTAGCCCAGCTAGTCAGACACACAGCACGGCGTACTACTTACATCAGATGGTTTGAGCAGTTGCCTCCTCCATGCAGCTGTGGTGCAACACTCCACATAGACACTCACCCACATGACAAGGAACATTCACACACATCAATGTCCAGGGGGCGTACACATCATTTGGTGACTCTCACCACAGCTCCACTAAACTCACACACATCTGTGGGTAAAGTCACCTGTCACACCGGGGGGAACACGGAATCACCTCAGGACTATAGAACAAGAATGGCCAAGAGGATTAGGCATGCAGAATGTGCCATGCACCATGCAGTAAATGTCACAGTAAGCACAATGCAAGTGAGGAGTGCACACATGAACCACATCATGCTCTGCATGACACACCTAAGCCACCCCCCCCCTCCCGGGACCCACTCTAAACAACATTGCATGTCTGTCACACCTGGACACAATGCCAGAAGTGCCAGTCACAAAAAGAAGGGGCACAGCCAAAGGGAGCGGAGTCAGCACTCACCTGCTGCCCTGGTCTACCATATAGGCTGGGGAACTGTGGGAGGATGACGTCCAGCAACGCCTCATTCTCCTCCTGGGTGAAAGTCTGGGCCCTCTCCACAGTCCTTGACATGGTGCCAGGGGAAGCCAAACAGCAGCAGTGGTGTCGATGAAAGGTTGTGCAGGCAAGTGCCCTCTCATGGGTTCTGGCTGACTTATATATGCCTTGCTGGGCTATTTCCTTTACAGGAGTACCGAGTGATTGGTCAGACTCATTAGCATCCTATGTTTCCTCCAATCCCTTTGAATATACGCCATTGACAGCAAGTTGCATTTTTTCAAATTTGATGCATCATGTCACGTCAACAACCACTTTGCAACAATGTATAAGCTGGCCAATTGCTTTTTCCAGGCCACATGATGGAAAAATGTGATCTTGAAACAGGGCATCCATGACAACCAGCATGCATTTAGGCCCTAATACTTGTCCCTTATGTGTCCCCATTGTGATTTTCAAATTCCCACACCGGTACGGTGCGTTTCACACGTACCCCCCGGGCACCACTACTCTAGTGATACGGGCCGTACACGCGTGTGTAGGGGTCGTATCCCTATGGTAGTGTTGCCGTAGGCGTACACCATAGAGATACGGCCCGTACACGCGTGTGTAGTGGTCCTATCCCTATGGTAGTGTTGCCGTATGCGTACGCCAAAGAGATACGGCCCGTACACACGCGTGTACGGGCCGTATCTTTATGGCGTATGCCTACGGCAATGCTACCATAGGGATAGGACCCCTTCTTGGTAGGAGTATCACCTGGCTGGCATACGTGTGCAGGATGTATTGCACAGACCAGACTCTGTATGTAGCATATGTGTATTAGCTGTTGAACATGTGCTCAGTTCATTGACATTGGTGTAGTAATGTACTCAATCTTCGTTATTCCTTCAAAATTTCTGCAGGGCACCGCCTCTCCCCCGACCAATGACAGACTTGGCTGCCATGAGGGAACGTGACTTGATACGCCGCTACAGATTCCACCAACAGTTAATTGAGGACCTGACAAACAGGCTGACACCACACCTCCAACCGCGACACAGTTATCCGACTGCTCTGACCCCCAAGATGAAGGTGATGTCAGCCCTACATTTCTTTGCCACCGGTACGTTTCAATTCACCATAGCTGATGTGGGTGGCATGTCCCAGACCATGTTCAGCCGTGTCCTGCATGATGTTTTAGAAGCCATGTTGGAGCACCTAGTTGAATTCATCCATTTTCCAACTCGTGAGCAGTTGACAGGTATCAAGGGTGAGTTCTATGCCCTGGGAGGGATGCCCCATGTAATTGGGTCCATTGATAGGACACATGTGGCTTTGGTACCACCACAGGCACAGGAGGTAGCCTATCGAAACCGTAAACATTATCACTCCATTAATGCCCTTGTGGTGTGTCTTGCTAACATGCTGATTTCCCATGTCTGTGCACGTTTTCCAGGGTCAGCACACGATGCCTACATCATGAGGCGTAGCAGGGTGCCAGAAATGATGCTACAGTTGCACAACGAACGAGCATGTCTTGTTGGTGGGTAGACTCTGTTTGTCCAGTATTTAGCGGTATCTTAGTATGTGATGGCATCTCCTGACCCACTTCTTTACATGATGTTTCCATGTAGGGGACTCTGGCTATCCCAACATGCCATGGCTGGTGACGCCTCTCCGCAACCCGAGAACAGCTGCAGATCACCGTTACAACAACGCCCATGGGCAGACCAGGCGAGTGATTGAGAGGACGTTTGGCCTCCTGAAGAGCCGATTCCGTTGCCTCCACAAGACAGGCGGGTCCCTCCCATATGCACCGGTGAAGGTCTGCAAAATCTTCCTCGTGTGCTGCATGCTGCACAACATGGCAGTGGAGAAAGCTGTGACACTCATCCTGGATCCCGATGAGCAGGAACATCCACCCGTGGAGGATGATGGCCTTGGTCATGAGGCAAGTGAGGAGGAAGAGGAAGAGGAGGAGGAGGACATCCGGAGTCAGCTCATACGCAACTTCTTCTCATAATGGTGAGTCCCTGGGTCTGAGTGTGCACGCTTGGAGCCTTGTGTGGCATGTGTTGCAATGTGTGTGTCCAGCTGACTGTATGCCAAGTGACTTTGAGGTGTGTTCTGATGTGTCACTCGATTGCTGATGTCATTCCACACATTTTAGCTGACACACTCAATTGACAACTAGCATGGTGTCAACCTTAGTCATGTAGAGTACATGACCATGCATGCGGATGACTATGTTTTTCCTGACTCCTTATGTGTCTCTCATCCCCAGGTAGTTGCGCATGCTGTCTGCTCGTGGCATCGTTGTGCTCCTGCTATTCCTCATGAGTAATGCAACGTGTGCTGAATCAGCGTTACATGCACGGACATGGTGAAAAGTCTCCTTTGGGTAAGGATTGCAGCAAGGCATTTTGGGTGTGGTAGTTGTTTGTAATGTGTGGGCACTGCTCCTGTTTTTTTACTATGCATACATGTCGACTCACCATGGGGCACATGACATGTAGCATGACTAACATGAATTGATAGTCACACTTCGTGACAGTCATCTGTTATGGGCTTGTGGATTTTGATGAAGGCATCAATGTGTGTACAACTTCCCTCGGAAACATACGGGAGGCTATGGGTGGACATACTGCGGGTCATCCCCATAAGAGGCTCAATGGCGAATTGCAGCCTCTCCGTGTGCAGCAGGGGATGTTTGGCTCACTCCCTTCACTTGTGTGCCACTCCAATGGATTTACAGCATCTATGGTGCGAAGGGGGGGTCCAGTGTAGGTCCCACATGTTAATCCAAAAGACCTGTGAGTCTGTTAATATTGATGCATTTCCATAGGTGTGAGCCTGAGTAATAAAGGTGTTCCTCAGCCTCCAAAGTGCCTCATCTCTGTCAATGCAGGTCTCTTGCCACTGTGCATGCGACATCTCTGGCATGGTTGTCAAGGATTGTGCATATGAGTCTATGTGTAGATTAGCAACCTGCATGCTGTTCATGTATTTGATTCTCTATTGTGCATGAAGTCCATGGCTGTGTATGTGTTTTGGTATGTTGGTCCCCACAACGGGCCATCAACACCTTCTGGGGTGTGTTTCCTGTGTGCGCAGCTCGGCCTTCAGTTTCATGATCCGGTGTCAGTCATCTTTGGTGATTGTGCATCCTTTGACTCTGGGTGTGCCATTGAAAACCGGTCACTCCTTCCTTGACATACACCTGTTGCAGTAGTCCTTTCTGACATCCTAGTCTTTGTGTGGAAATTGTGGCATAGTTCCCAGGACATGCCGCCTGCTGTTGCAGCCACTGCAGCAAGGGCACACAAAGTTTCCTGATTTGGCAACACACACACATCAAAGATGGTCCTCCCTTCCTCCCTCAACCCATTCATTTGGCTGTCATCAGCTTGTCTGTGCCACAGTTGCGGCCACGCGGTGCCAAAGGCTGGACCGTCTGCACATGCAACGTGCATCTTGCACGAGCCTCATGTCCTTGCATGACCCACATCACACTACACTCTGATGTTGCAGCCACCCTCCAAGCAATGTCCATCCACACATCTCCCGCCAGCTCTCAGGCATACACTAAGCGCACACACAACACCTTTGCATGATGAGTGTGCAACTCCGACTGCCTACACAGCGCTGCCACGCCTTCCAGGCCCGGTCACACCCACCAGGTCATGTCCCTCCTACTCCCCACCGGCTCTGTACCCCGGCAAGGCCATGGGAGTGGGACTCAAGGCTTCTGCATGTAGTATGCTGTCGTCATGAGGCACATGGCACAGTTATCATCCCTCAGCGTGTCAATCTACAATGTGTCCAGGACCCCCCTCTCCACCATCACATGCGCACACAACCTCATCATCAACTCGTATGCCATTGACAGCCAGGTGCTCCTCACCCTCACCAAGGACGCAGACATTGCCAGTTCCAATATTCAAGATTGCATGAGATCCATTGATGAATGGCGGAACAGCAGCCACCTGAGGCTAGACTTGTACAAGACTGAGGTCAACATCTGAGGATTGTCCCCTTACAGCTGGGTCAACTGCTTGTGTCCCACCCGCAGAAGCCCCGCACAAGCACCCAGTGTCCACGCACACAAGATGGTGTGCATCATGGATTGCTTGCTCACATTTGCCATGGTAATCACCAGCATCTGTACCTCAGACTGCAACACCCTATGCATTATGAACATGATCTCCAGATAGATCCACTCCAAGGAAAGACGGACCATCCCCCAGGTCCACGACAACATCTGTGTCAAATACTGCCCTGCCCTCTACGGGGCAGCCACATCCAAACTCCCGGGACACTTGTCCACATCCAGGCTGTATCTGCACACCTCAGCTGCAACATCCCGCGCCCCAGCCACATCAGCGTCCAGCAGAGATAGCTGCAATGGATCACTGTGTGCTGCAGGATGACCTTCAGACTCCCCACCCACACTCAGGAGGCAGGCCACAACCCCGACCCAACACCAACCTTGTACCACTGTCATCCGAGACCCCGTAGTGCCATCTCCATGCATCCAACCTTGCACTGGCCACCATTCTTCAGATCCACCGTACTCCAGCATGCAGGACATAGTTCTCCCACCTGGGAAGACATACCTGGGACTCCCTCCCCGGGAACCTCCAAATGAGGCGTGACCTCTACGCCTTAATGATACTCTTCCAAATAGATCTGTCCGCACAGTATTGCAAGCACCCCCTCAGCAGCTTGAGGCCATCACAGGTGAGTATTGTGCTCCATGTCTGCATTGACTGATAAATTGTGACCCATGTGTGTCCTGTACCAGACTCAGATTCCAGGGTATGGATGGCTGGAGTTAGTTCAACACTCAGGCATAGTTAGACATTTACACACACATATGTTGTGGACTAATGCCAAATGACAGCAACATCTCATGACAAAAAAAAGATTTTATTTTTGGTGGGGTAAGTATTTTGGTAGATGTACTAAGGTGCTCTACCGGGTGCATAGAATCCAAAGTTTGCAGGGGGAGATGGCATCCTTGTCAGTTGGAGTCATCAGAGTCCAGACCACAGTGTTGGTCATCATTGGTCAGACTGTGACCAGCAAGTCCATGTGGCAGAGAATGTCATTGGGTGAGGTGCTGCTGTTGCGCCAGTGGGCCAGGTGCCAGGCCAGGTGACCTGGGAGATGTGGATGGTCCGCTGACTCTCACGGTCTTTTCCGTGGATGACCCACCTTCCTGGGGGGACCCTCAGATGCAGGCCTTGACGATGTCTGTGATGCTTCGTCGGACGAATCCTCCTCCTCCTCCCTCCCTGTGGCTGGTGGTGGTCTTCGCCTGGTGTCACAGGGAGGGTTGCCCATGTTGTCGGCAATCCGACGGAGTGAACGGCTCATGTCCGTTTGCACCGCCAGGAGCTCAGCCAGTCTTGCCTCCATCCGTCCTTGGTGTTGTTGTTGACTGGCATGTTGCTCGGCCTGCAGGTTCTTCATTTCGTCGAGGGTCCCCTTCATCTCTCTGAGGCTCGACACTACCTGGCTGATGCCCCTGGTGTCACGCCGGTAGTTGTCCAGGATGTGGCGTATGTGTGACATACCGGTTCCCTCAGCTGGCTGGTCAGGTTCTCGCCTCCGCCTGCCTCCACTCCCACCACCCCTGCCCACACGAGCCTGACCTGCCGTTGTGGGCACATCGGGTCTACGGGACCCCTGAGGGATGGCATTATCGGGGTCATCTGCCTCCTCCTGGGTGCCCGGAGAACCTTGTCCCTCCTGGTCAGACTGGCTGTGTTGTTCAGTGCGAGCAGGGCTCCTGGGTGTCTCCTGGGATGTGGCAGGAATGGGGGTGGTGGTTGGCACAGATGTACCTGATGCAGGTGCTGCAGGGGCTTGGGCACCAGAGGGGCCAGGTTGGTCGGGGTTATCCATGGAGTGGTGAGAGTCGTCGCTGCCGGTGGGATCATCTTCACGCTGAGCCTGGGACTGTGATTGTTCCCCCCCATTGTTGGGGGGAGGTCGATGACGTTGCCCTGTGTGTGAGGGAGAGACAATGTTAATGTTGTTTCATGCCACATCCATGTTTCATACATATTCAAGTTGTCACAGATCCTCCAGGTAGTTGGATGTGCCTAGCATTCCTCTCAATGTACATGGGTATGTTGCGGGGGACAGACTGGTATGTTCTCCTGAGTGTTTGACCAGTAGAATTTTGGCTCTGATGCTTATTTGGCGATGGATTGGTCTTGTTGTGTCACATGTCCATTGTGAGAGTGGGTAAATCCGTTGCCTGCCCCGGGGGTGTGTGCTTGTGTGAGGGGGGGGGGGGTGTGACCGGGCCTGCTGTTGGGTGTAGTGTGATTTGTCATTGGGTCTCCCAGGTGATGTGTCTGTCCCCTCATGGTGCATGCTGGCATGACAGTGAGTTTGAGTTCCTGTGCTAGATATCTGAGCTTGTGGAGTTGGTGTTTGAGTGTACAGTGGTCACAGGAGGGCCTTGTGCTGCATACAGCAGGGCCAAGTGTCAGCTACCTTGTCAGTACTTTGCCAGTCCCTGTGCATTGGGCATGGTGTATGGGTATGTACCTAGGCCATATGGGCAGAGGCATTGGTGTCTGCTTCTGAGTTGCACAATGTGTTGTGTGAGCCCCACCCTCCCAGCATCCCGGACATCCAGTCTTGGCTTTGTGGTTGGTGTGGCCTGGGACATGGCATTGCCTTTATTTGTGAATGGGGCATGGAGACGTTAGTGGCATGAGCGTGGTTTTTGAGTGTGGTTGTGTGCAGTGAGGGCTTGGGGGAAGTTGCGTGCATTTGGTGTATTTGTGGTGTGGATGCCATTCCCCCCATGTTACGTGAGTTGTTTGTGTACTCACCAGGCTCTGCGACTCCTTCGACTCCGTGTACTCCCACCAGCGGAAGCATGGCCATCACCTTCTCCTCCCAAGGATGGTAATGTACAGGTCTGCGGGGCAGCCCACCTCCAGTGATGTTACTCTGGGCGTATTCCTCGTTCATTTTCCTCTTGACTGCCCTGCGCAGATTGTACCACCTGGCTTGGCATTCATGCCTGGTCCTTCGGATGGGCGCAACAGCATTCACCTTATCGACAATCCTCTGCCACAGGCTTGTTTTTTGGGCTATGCTGGTCTGTCTGACCAATGTTCCAAACAGCTGTGGCTCGACTCTGATGACTTCGTTGACAAGGAGGTCCAGCTCCGCCCTTGTGAACTTTGGATTCTTGTCTGTGGGCATGGTGTGGGGTGTGGGTGTGGATGGTTGTGGGTGTGTGGGTGTGAATGTGATGGTGTGTGTGTGAATGTGAAGAGGGGGTGTTTGTGAAGGAGGTTGTGTGAAGGTGTGTAAGTTAAGGTGTAGTTAAGGTGTAAATAAGGTGCCGTTGTTTGTCTGTAGGGTCTGGCAGCAGTGGGTCTGTTGCAAAGGCTCATGGGTTCTGTGTGTGGGCCCTTTTTATTGGTCCATTTGTGGGTGTGGCTGGATTTGAATTTGTGGTGGGTGTGTTATAAGAGGTGGTTGTGATTTAGGGCCTCTGTTTGCCTGTTTGGATGTGCCAGGTCAGTCATAGAGATGTATTTTGTCATGTAGACGTGTTTTGTGGTGTTGTGCAAGTCAAATTGACCCTCCTTGTGCTGTTTTACAGTGTCCTGGTTCTGTACGAGTATTTTTCACGTGGGTAAGGCCCGTACATACGCGATGCTGGGTGAGGGTGCAGGGGTACGGTGTTGGGGTACGGTGCGTACAGGTACGGGGCTGGGGTACGAGCCTTGGGTGCGGCGCATACAGGTGGGGGGCTGGGCTACGGTGTTGGGGGTATGGTGCGTACAGGTGTGGGGCTGTGCTACGGTGTTGGGGTACGGTGCGTACAGGTACGGGGCTGGGGTACGAGCCTGGGGTGCAGCACGT
The DNA here is from genome assembly GCF_964204655.1 of Triturus cristatus. NCBI lineage: Eukaryota > Metazoa > Chordata > Amphibia > Caudata > Salamandridae > Triturus > Triturus cristatus. The sequence goes on along the minus strand of NC_140585.1, from coordinate 659,744,826 downwards.
ACAGGTGGGGGGCTGTGCTATGGTGTTGGGGTACGGTGCGTACAGGTGCGGGGCTGTGCTACGGTGTTGGGGTACGGTACATACAGGTGCGGGGCTGTGCTACGGTGTTGGGGTACGGTGCGTACAGATGCGGGGCTGTGTTACGGTGTTGGGGTACGGTACGTACAGGTGCGGGGCTTTGCTACGGTGTTGGGGTACGGTGCGTATAGGTACGGGGCTAGGCTACAGTGTTGGGGTATGGTGCGTACAGGTACGGGGCTGGGCTACGATGTTGGGGCACGGTGCGCACAGGTACGGGGCTGGGCTACGGTGTTGGGGTACGGTGCATACAGGTACGGGGCTGGGAGACAGGCCTGGGGTGCGGCGCGTACAGGTGGGGGCTGAGGTACGGTCCTGGGGTTTTTGTGTGTGGGGGTTTTTGGTTTATAGGGGTGAAGGTTGGAGAGTAAATTAATCTTACTTACTTTTTAATTAGTTGTTAAATACAATTAGTTATTTAATTGAAAAAAAATAATTGTGTAATCAAGTTTTTTACTGTTTAATTTTAGGTGTGGGGATTATAGGTGTAAAGGGTGGGGAGCTAATTACATTTTATGTGCTTTCATTTGTTTTTTAATTATTATGTGTTTAATTGATAATTAGTTATGTTAATTAAGCAAATACATTTAGTTTTTTATTTTTAATGTGGGTTGTGAGTTGTGTGGTGTTATAGGGTAGAAAGTAAATGGACTAAATGTATGTAATAATTCATGTTTTTGTTAAATAATTTCTAAATAAAAATATTTATTTGTTTGAAAATATTTCTTTATTGTATTTAATATAATGTTCGTAGGTATTTATGATATGTATTTAACATTATAATATGTTTAATTTTTTAATTTTTTATAGTTATATAGTTAGATAGTTATAGTTAGGACCGTTTTTCCATAGGAAATCTAAAAATTCTATTTTGAATAACTTTGGCGCCGGTTGACGAATCTTCGCGAAATTTTCAAAACTAATGGAGCGCTCTGCTCAGCTCCTACCCTGAAAGTCTCGGGGTGATTCGTCAAGCGGGGGCCAAGAAAAAAGGGGGGTCCCAAAACGCGTTTTCCCCATGCATTTTTCCATAGGACCTTTAGTCGAAGGTACAGCCCGAATGGCTGAACAGAATTACTTGAAATTTGGCAGAGAGGTAGTCCTCAGGTCAGGGAAGTGCCTTTTGCAGGTCTGCTGTCAATCTGTTCAGTAGTTCCTGAGAAAATAGCATTTAAAAGCATATAAATATCTATAAGCGCGCACCGTGCGCGCACCGTGCGAGCACCCTAACGTGCGCGAGCGTAATTCTGATTGGTGGTTACATGTTAGTCAACGTTCGAATCGGTCGAAATCAGGAAGTGTCGGCCGCCATTTTGTTTGTTTTCAGTGCGAGAGTGAAAAAGGAAGGTGGCGAATGTGAAAAGGGGGAAGGGTAGAGAGTTCCTGACCCCCTAGCCTTTGTCAGGGGGTCCCTGAAGGACCGCGAAGGCAGAAAAAAATTGTTTTGTTTTGTTTTTAAATCGCGGGGTTGCGCGCACCGTGCGCGCACGGTGAAAAACCAAAAAAAATAAAAATACATTTTTAATACGTAGTTTATTGTAAAATAAATATATACAAAAAATAATGATACTTAAATAAACTAGCATTTAAAAAACCGTACAAATTCACTGAAAAAACCATAGGTTTCACACACGTTATAGTTAGGAATTAGCATTTAAAAAACCTTGAAAATTCACTTAAAAAACCATAGGTTTCACACAGGTTATAGTTAGGTGGATATTTCACTAGTAAAAAACCAATGAAATGCCCCCGTTATAGTTAGTTCAGATAACTATAACTCGCGCGACCGCCACTCTATCACAAGGATGATGTCATCAGTGATGTCATGAGTGATGCCACTGACCATGTCATGAGTGATGTAATATGTGACGTCATGAGCAGTGGATTGCGGGCGCGCGAGTTATAGTTATCTGAACTAACTATAACGGGGGAATTTCATTGGTTTTTTACGAGTGAAATATCCACCTAACTATAACATGTGTGAAACCTATGGTTTTTTAAGTGAATATATATATATATATATATATTTATATATATATATATATTTATATATATAAATATGGCACACAGCATCTCCAGTTACCGGAGCCCCCGACCCTTCAGGGCAGCCTCTAAAACATGAGCATGGAGCAGCCCATCATATTAATAACAACGAAACAGAGGCCCAATACTGGTGAAAGGTTGGTTTATTCAGTCTTTACAGCACCACCGCATACTCCCACTTTCCTCCTAACGTTTCGGCCTCCCGGCCTTGCTCACAGGTGGGAGACATGACGTTCAAGGCGCCATTGTGCTCGTGTGGTGCTTTTAAAGTTCGTAAAGTCACGTGGCTACATATAAACAATACAACTCCCAAAGTGCACCACTCGTATAACTAATATGCAAACTGGAAGTCCTCACAGTAATTAATATCGACCTTTTAAGTTTGTACCTTAAAAGTAGTGCACTGTTGTTGGTGTGGAATAGTGCATTCAGGGCAGCCAGGTGAGTTTTCTTCATCGCACATTGCTTCGTTTTTTTTTAAAGTCTGTAAAAAACTCCATTACACCAGCACGATCAGAGAATGAAAAAATCAATTTTTGAATCCCTTCCAAACGCACCATGTCATGAATGATGTAATATGTGACATCATCAGCAGTGCATTGTGGGGGTGCGAGTTATAGTTAGCTAAACTAACTATAACGGGGGAATTTCTATGGTTTTGTACGAGTGAAATGTCCAACTAACTATAACGTCCCTGAACCTATGGTTTTTTCGGTGAATTTCAATGGTTTTTTAAATGCTAATTTCTAACTATAACATGCCTGAAACCTATGGTTTTTTCAGTGAATTTCAATGGTTTTTTAAATGCTAATTTCTAACTATGCCTACAAAGTTAGGACATGTGAAGAAAGTGGAAGAAAAGCGCAGCAAGAAGCAAGACAAATGCAGAAAGAGGCAACAGAAGTCTAGAAAGACAAAGAAACGTCCAGGAAGAAGCAAGAGATGTGCAGAAAGAACCAACAGAGGAGCAGAAAGTCCTCCTGTGCCCCCAACTTTTTGGTGATGGGTACTGGTGGTAACTGACTGACTAACCAGGATCGGAGCAAGTGCTATGCTAAAAGACACTTAGAATACAGTGAAAACACCTACATGCACTAGGGAACACTATGGGGCTGATTCCGATCCTGTAAAAAGGCCCTACGAATCGTCATACGGAGCGTTTTCTCCGAACGACTCGCCCCCGATAAACTGTCCCTACAACCTAGGAAGTACGATTCGTACAGAAAGCCTATTTCCGTACGAATCGTACAAAAGACCGTACGTGGAAAAAATACCTACGATTCTGATCCGGAACAGCTTGTACGCGACGTCCGGACATATTCAGGCAGCGGTTTCCGGCCCAGCAAGTACGATTCGTCCCTACGTCACTCCGTATGGCTCTTTTTTTATGGGATTCAAACACAGCCAGAAAAGCAGAGTTTGACGCGAACCGCTACGCAACGGAGCCCCGGTATGCGACGTACACGCCATGAACCCCATCATACGTGTCATCCCGGTCCTCTTGGCCTACGACCTGGTGCACCGCACCCTGTTAAATGGTAGCGGCAGTTTCAGTCGGTATCCTTTCAAGTATTTGCCCGGCGGTAATCGCCTCTCATACCACTCGATAATTTACCAATAAAAGAGGCAGGCGCTGGAGACTGGAAGGCAGGAAACAAGGTTTTATTCCGTCGGAGCAGAACACATCAGATCAGACAGCAAGGTATCGTCACGAGGTGCTCTAACTGCATCTCTGAGACCTGGTCTCTTATACACTGGTTTATTGCTTTATTATACATAGTACATTCTTGAGATTCCCTTGATGTGCGGGGAAATATCCCCTGAAGCCCCGGCTCAGATCCGCTCCCACACATGGTTACAGTAGAGGTTCCCACCCTACCCGCAGTGGGAGATGGCTATCGCGCAGCAGGGAATTCCGCTAATTCCCGGGGGTGTGTGCAACCGGCCGGGTCTCAGGGGGTAGGGGCTTTGATTCTACTGTAATCCCTTTGATGTGGGGTGTTTCCCTTACAGTAGGGGCAATAAACTGCATCCGCAGGGCTAGGTGACGGCCTGGGACCAGTTCAGACAATGGGGCGCAGGGGAAGGGGGGTTATCAAAGGAGAGGCATGACCATGTATGGGTTGTCGGTCGGAAGTGGTTCTGTAGCAGGGTCGCACAGAAGGAGAGGGTTTATGGCCTGTATGAGAGAGCGGGGGTGGCCGGCGCGCGGGGGATGCTCGCAGCGCCGGGGGGAAGCGCTGGCGATCGAGAGTGAGCGGGGAGAGAGAGTGGGGTGCCTAAAATGGCGGCCGTGCATTTGCTATGCGTGGCGCTGGGGAGAGGCAAGATGGCGCAGATAATGTTCAGTTTGCACGCTAAATTTCCACAGTCCTCCCTTTTAACATGTCTCGCCAGCTTGCCTAGTTTGGATCTATCCCCATAATACCCCGTACCTCCACCTCATTCAGAGCTTTCATCCGCTCAGTTTCAAAGTCCAAAGTCTTAGGGCAGATGCAGTTCATAAAAAACGAACATAAAGGTGGCAGACACTGAATCCCCAAGCAACATCCACATAGTATCATGATTGGTATGAGGATAAATGAAAACAGCCTCCATCCCCAACCTTTAATAGCGTCCCAAAACCAACTCCCCAGCGACCATTCTTCTTGTTCTTGATGGACCTCTGTGGACAGTCTGTGGAGGTGTTCAATTGCTTTGTAGACTGAGGGTGAGTTATCCGGTATGTAGGTACAACAGCTGGACCCAATGATGCGGCATGCTCCTCCGCGGTCAGCCAGAACCACATCTAGAACAAGGCGGTTCTGGAGAGCCACCAGGCGGACGGCCTGAAGCTCAGCGGTGTTGTTGGCGAGGGCGCCAGCTGTAATGTTCATTGCTGTTTCGACCGCCTGGGTTAAGTGGCGGATGGCACGGCTGTTTGCCATCGGACCCCAGAGCGGAACAAGACCCTTTACTGCGTCCATGAACTGTGCTCTGGTGGAGTCGGTTTGTACAATGTCTTTGGCACGTTTCTGTCGGTGATGGTTTGCTGGAGCCACATACGTCGGAGGGAGGACAAAGGCGATGTAGCAGGTGCCTCCCCAACCTTTCGGGAGCCAGGTGTAGGCCTTAGTACCACACACGAAGTACATATTCGGGGAGGCAACAAAGGAAGGTGGGTCAACTGAGTCCAATGTTCGGGTGATGAGGCAGGAGCTGTGGCCCACCAGCTGTGCCCCCAGGCCTTCGAGGCATACAGATCCAGTGATGTTGATGACGGACAGGGCCACTGTTAGGGTGGCGGCTGTCCGTTTTCGGAGGTAAGAGAAGGTGGGTCTGGCTGGATTGTTGAACACTTGCATTTCAATTCGTTCTTTGGCGGGGATGTCCATGTGAAAGGAAGTGTTCGATCTCAGAGGGCAGAAGAGGGCGGAGGTTCTACCAGTTTTGTTCAGCCAGAACCCATGGTAGAAGTGTGACATGGTTCTGCCGGAAGTGGCATTGTCCTTGTAGCTCTCCTGCAGGAGGATCAGCCAGGCGAGGCAGGAACCATGGACGGAAAAAGGTGAAGGGATGAAGGGGATTGAGTGCCCAGTGGCATGGGGCAGCAATCCACAGATCCAGCAGTTAGTGGCGTTGGTGGCAAGATTGTGTTGGTGGAGTAACTGCACAAAAGAGTTATTCCAGAACTCCTTACGCCTTTCTCGGAGTTGGGGTGAAAGTGAGATCAGATGGTGTTCTTTCGTGGTGGTAGTTTGAACGGTAGTCAGCAATGTCTTATGAGCGGGTGTGCTCTCCTCCATGATCCAGAAGGTGACCACGAGGAGAAGGCAAAAGAGAAGGGAAATGAAAAGTGCTATTGTCTTAAAGCTGTGCATTCGGTCAGTCTTTGAGTTTTTGAAGTGGATCTTCGGACGTCCGGTTGCTTCCATCATCTTCATGTCGGGCGCTTCCATCACCTTCAAGAGACTCGGTAGCGGGCAGAACCACAGACTTTGTTTTAGTTTCTCTCCTGGTGGCCTTTGAGGTACCTAGGCTACCGTTCTGAGATTTCCACTTAGCCTGTTGTCTGCTTAGCCGAAGTTCTCTCCTTTCGTCGCAAGTTATACCCTTCTTTGGATGGCACAGTGGGATCGGGATATTCAATCAACTCAAGTGTCTCTGTATCCGGGCAGCGGCTCAGGGATGGTCGGTCTTTGTCCAGAAGTTCCTCTTGGGCGGTGATGTTGTCCGTGGTTGTCAGGGTCGGTGATACCTTCTTGCAGTGGTGTGCGTGCAGCCAATTGCGTTTCCCCTCCACTCGAAGAGCTGTTCGGGTGGTGATCAGGACTTGCAGGGGGCCCGTCCACCGGGGCTCCAAACTCTTGGTGCGCTGGAAGTTACGCACTAAGACGAAGTCGCCGGGTTGGATGTCGTGTCCCGGGCCCCTGGAAACATCGGGAATGGCGTGCAGCACCTGCTGATGGATAACAGACAACGTTTTAGTTAGATTGTACAGATAATCAGACATGAGGACGTCCGGGACGTCGTGGATGGATGTCGGTTTTGGTGCAGTCCAAAGGTTCATGGGCCGCCCGAAGACGACCTCGTAGGGGGTTAAGTGGTGTTTGGTGGGGGTGGAACGCATTGATAGCAATGCTAGTGGGAGAGCGTCTGGCCATCTTAGTCCTGTGGTGGCGACTATTTTTGCTATCTTAAGCTTCAATGTGGCATTGTGTCGCTCAACCAGGCCTGCAGATTGGGGATGGAAGACCGCATGGAACTTCTGTTTTACACCCAACCCTTTTAAGATGAGTTGGATAACTTCGGCTACGAAGTGGGGGCCATTGTCGCTCCACAAAATTCGACAAAGGCCGTATCGGGGGAAGAATTCCTTCAGCAGTACTTTTGCAGTAGTCATAGCGGTGTTGCCATGGGTCGGGTAGGCTTCCACCCACTTGCTGAAGGCACACACAACGACAAGCACATACTTTAAACCTTGGCACCTTTCTAGCTGGACATAGTCCATTTGTAGGACCTCAAAGGGGTGATTGGGGACCCCAAACCCTCCCCGGGGTACAGCAGTTCCTTTCCCAGGGTTGTGTTGGAGGCATACTAGGCATTGTTGGACCAGACGTTTGGCTGAGTCTGATATTCTGTCGTTGTGCCAGACTTTGGAGATGAGTTCGATCATGGGGGCAGACCCTATGTGTGCGGGGGAGTGTGCCATGGTCAGCATGGAGATCAAGTATGAGTCGGGTAGTAACCATTTGTTCGAGTCTTTAGTTCGCCAACAACCGTCATCGTCCTTCAATCCCACCCGGGCCCATTCAGTTAATTCGTGTGGTGTGCTGGCTAGTTGGATATCCCTAATCGTTTCCCTAGCATCCTTCCATTTCTCAGTTTGTGACCTGGTCACGTACATGCGGGTCGTGGACCTATTCTCGGCTGTGGTTCGGGCAGTAATGTCAGCTAGTGCATTTCCCTGACCTATAATGTCTGTCACCTTCTTGTGTGCCTGGCATTTGATCACAGCTATCCGTGTGGGGAGGAGGACTGCTTCGGTCAGGGCAGAGACTAGATCTCCATGCAGGATGGGTGTGCCATGAGAAGTCAAGAATCCCCTCTCTTTCCATAAGAGCCCGAAGTGGTGAACTACCCCAAAGGCATACTGACTGTCTGTGTAAATGTTTGCGGTTGTCCCTGCTGCCAGGATGCAGGCTCGTGTGAGGGCAATTAGTTCAGCCGCCTGTGCGGATCGCTGTGTGATGCGGGCTGTCTCAACAACTGTTCGAGCTGTGGTGACTGCATAGGCAGCTGAGGTGGTGCCATCAGGGAGCTTGATGCATGAGCCATCCACCCACAGTTCTCCGTCAGGGTCCGGGAAGGCAGTATCCCGGAGGTCAACCCTACTCTTGGTTTGTTCGTCGGTGAGGGTCACGCAATCATGTATAGGGGATGCATTGGGGTCAGCGTCAGGGAGAGGTAGTAGAGTAGCTGGATTCAGAGTGGTGCATCGTTTCAATGTGATATGGGGCGCAAGCAGAGTCAGTTCATACCCAGTCAGTCGTGCGCTAGTCAGGTGTTGAGTCTTGGTTTGGTTCAGGAGGGTATCGACAGCATGGGGTACCAATACTGTGAGGGGGTTCGAGAGCACGATCCCCTCACTTTGCCGGATAGAGACAGCAGCGGCGGCTACTGCTCGAAGGCAGGCGGGCAAAGCTCTGGCTACGGGGTCAAGAGTGGCAGAGAAGTAGGCACAAGGGCGTTGCTTAGGGCCTATGGACTGGGTTAGGACAGACAACGCACATCCCTCCCTTTCGTGGGTGTAGAGGGAGAAAGGTTTAGTGTAGTCTGGGGTTCCTAGGACTGGGGCCGAGCAGAGGGCGTCTCGTAGTTCTTTGAAGGAGGATTGACATTCAGGTGTCCAGGGGAGGGGGAAGGGGACATCCTTAGCCAGCAGGGAAAGCAGAGGCTTTATGGTAAGACTGAAGTTTGGCAACCACTGTCGACAAAAGGAGGTGAGGCCCACTAGGGATCGTACTTGCTTCTGAGTTTTGGGAACAGGGGTTTCTAGGATGGTTTGAATTCGGTCAGGGGTAAGTTTCCTCCCGTCTTTGGATAGTAGGTGGCCTAGATAAGTTACCTGGGGCTGGCAGAATTGCAATTTCTTTCTGGAGACCTTGTGACCGTTCTCCGCAAGGAAGCGGAGGAGGTGAATGGTGGCTGTGACGGCGAGAGGAGTGGTGTCGGCCGCCAAAAGAATGTCATCAACGTACTGTATCAACACCACTCCATCGGGTAGTTGGACTGCATCCAGTTGCCTCTTGAGGGCTTGGCTGTAAATACTGGGACTCTCAGTGTAGCCTTGGGGTGCCCTGCAGAATCTGTACGAACGGGCTTTTAAAGTGAAGCCGAACAGGTAGCGGCTGTCTGGGTGGATGGGGATGGAAAAGAATGCGTTCTTGAGGTCAATAACAGTAAAGATGGTGGCAGTGGATGGAATCAGGGTGAGGATGGTGGTGATGTCTGAGACTACGGGGTACTGGGGTATGACTACTTTGTTAACCTCTCGCAAGTCAACAATGAAACGGTAGGCTTTCTCATCCCCCTCGCCTTGCTTCTTTACAATGGGTAGGATAGGGCTGTTGCAAACATTACTGACTACTTCTTCTACCACTCCTGCCTCGACCAGGGACTCGATGATTTCCACCAATGCCTTCTCGCCTTCGGGTGATATCCGATACTGTGGAAGCTTTGGGAGCACTGCGTCCGGTCGGACGGTTATGTGTACCGGGTCGATCACCATGCGCCCTACATCTGAGTCGGTTTTAGCCCATAGATGTGAAGGTAATGTGTCGAGTAGGGACATATCAGCATCGGTTATAGAGAGCATACGCCGTGTGTGACAGGGTCTGGACAGATCTGGGTTATCGTGTAGGATGACTCGAACTCCGTCTGGGGAGCATCTGATGGTGGCTCGAAAATGCTTTAGCAAATCAAGTCCCATAATAGCATCGGGGGTGTTGGAGGAGAGCAGAAAGGTCGTGTCAGTGGTGTTGTCTTCTAAGTCAAAGGAGATTGGTGTCGATAAGGGGTTAGTGGAGGGCGTTCCGTCAAAGCCTATTGAGGTTACGTGTGAGCCAGACAAGGGTGCCCTAGGAATCAGTCGTTTAGATAACGCACTACGTGTCGCCCCAGTATCTACCAGGAATGGAGATTTTGTGCCCAAGACCTTAGCGGTGACGTAAGGACCTTGCTGGTCAACACGGAGTTCGACTGGATCCCTCCCTTGCCACTGGCGGTCCTATGCGAAGTCATGAGTGCTCTCGTAGTCGGACTGCTGACACTGGTTTTGGCGGGGGCGATCAAAGGTGTTTGGTCTGCCTGGCCTGTCGTTGATGGTGTTGTTCGTGTGCCCTCGTCCCTGTCCTCTATTTCTGGGGTCATATGCTGTGTCTCTGGGGTCCCTATTCTAGTTCATTTCCAGAAGGACCGGGCACTGGGATTTCCAGTGTCCGAACCCTCTACAGAACGCACATTGATTTCCATCTAAGTCTCTCCGTCCGTTGTAGGGTGCAGGTGTATGGTCTCTAGGGGGTAGCTTTCTAGGGGCGGTTGGTTGGTAATTCTCTTTCGGGGGTTCCCTTCCTATGGTCACCCCTTGCAACTGTGCTATCATTATTCTCTCCTTCAGTTCCTTTTTCTTCTTCTCTGATGCCCTATCGTTCTCGTTTTTCTGATTTTCGTAGTATTGGGCCATCTGGAGAATCGCTGCGGGTTTGGAGGCTGCCCAACTACTCTCGCTGGTCTGTAGCTTCTGGGAAACTTCCTGTGACAGACCCTTTACATAATTCTGGACAAAGAGGTGGTGTCCGGTTGCGGTGGTCATGTCTTGGCCACTGTAATCGGAAAACACAGTCTCGAATCGGGAGAAGTATTCAGACACATCTTCCTGGGGTTTCTGGCGGCAAGCCGTCACTATCGACCAGTCTACCTTTCTTTCTGGGATTAGAGTCTTCAGCTTTTGTACAATCTTGTCTGGGAGCTCTAAGATGGCTTTCGGGGGTTTCTGTCCTGGTTCTCGCTGTTTATCTATGGTATCGAGTTGCATCCAGGTATATCCGAACGGCTCAGCGTGGTCAACTTTCCGGATTTGTTTCCACACATCAGCCGGCAGGCATAGCCCAAAGAACAAGTCGATATCTGCTAACGTCATTATCGTTGAGCCTAAGGCTGTACCCAATTCAGTGTAGAAGGCAGTCGGGTTCTTTCTCAAGTCGGGTAGAGTCTTTCTAAAGGTCAAAATATCTTGCCGGTCCCACGGCTGGTAGACCCAGTTATATACAACCCTTCCCTTCGCATCTTGGTGGTTGATGTCGTCGTGTGTTCCCTGACCTCGTGGGGGGACCCAGTAGGGGGCAGCTTCTTTAATGGGCATCATGGCATCGGCCCTTCCTCCCTGGGGCTTAGTTGCTATGGGGGTTTCTGTTGTGGCGGTCTGTCCATGTTCTTTAAGGTGTCGGTAGACCTCGAGGGTACGAGTGAAGAGGTTCGTTACATCACCCTCTCTTTCTTCCCCAATGTCTACCTTCCTATATAGGGCCGCTAAGCCTTCGGGACCTTTATCGTGGTACCTATCCTCATATGCATTCAGGGCGTGATAACAGAGCCGTACGACGAAGTGTCGTCTGCGGCTGTCGGCATACGAGTTATACACGTCTGTTATATACTCCTCACTTTCTTTTCGTTCCACCAGCGTCCCTACTATCTTGTCAATTCCTGCTCGTTCATCCTTAGTTAGTCGATTCATTCTGGTGGACTCTCTCTTTCCTATCTCATGGTCGACTGGCGTTGTGGTTGACGTTGGGTTCGGCACAAGAGGCTCAGCCGGCGCGGAGGCCGTGAGGGCCGAGGCCCTTGTACTGCTTTCGCTCGTGTTCGGGGGTTGTGGGTGTTGTACTATTGATTGGGAGGGTGCATACGGAGGGGGCATGTAAATGATCGGAGGACCTAACAGTAACTCGTCATTCGTTCGCTGCTTGGAGGACAACTCAGGGTAGAGCAAAGAAGGGGTCCTAACAGCGTACTGGCCTGAGGTTTCGGGTTCCTGTCTTAGTTTAGTTTCCCTTCTCTCTTTTATGTCTTCTTCTAACTTTCTAGCGGCAAGGTGAGCTGCCTTTCGTAATTCCTTTTCTGCTTTTACTTCTTCCCTCTTTTTCCGTTGCGTTGCTTCTTTGCGCCACATGCCGATACTGTCAAGCATAGTAGGCGTCATCTTATTGCTACGCAGAGCTATTTCTAGCGCTTCTATCTTATGGTCGTCGAAGGATCCCATCAGTGGCCACTGACTTTCGGGGTCCTTCTTGGTATATTTATGCCACAGCTTGCTATAGGCTACGGCGACTAGTCCATATTTAGTGAACATGTCCTTATTAGGGGTGCCTTCCAGTGGAGCCGGATGGTTCACCTCTAATAAGCGGTCCGGGCAGAACCAACTACCAATCAGTGGGGAGAAGATAGGCATGACGGGTTTCAACGGGGACAAAAGTCAGCACTACCTATCTTTTCACTGCTTGCAAAGACTAGACAGAATATCTCTATTCTTCGTTATTTGTAAGCAGAGAATACCTCTAAAGAACCAATATCGAACAACTAGTGTTCGGACAATCAATCAATCAATCAATGGGGAGATAAAGATAGGCACGACGGGTTTCAACGTGGACAAAAGTCTGCGTTACCTACCCTTCACTATTTGCAAAGACTAGACAGAATATTCCTATTCTACGTTATTTGCAAACAGAGAATATCTCAAAAGCACTATTCTTCAAAACAATCAATGTTCGGACAATCAATCAATGGGGAGATAAAGATAGGCACGACGGGTTTCAACGGGGACAAAAGTCTGCGTTACCTACCCTTCACTATCTGCAAAGGGAGAGAGAGAGAGTATTTCTACTCCTCCCCGTTTGTAGACAGCGAATATCTCAAAGAGAACAATCAATGAGCACAATCAATGAGCAATACTAGTATTTCCAGAGCATTAAACAATCAATCAATTATTTCTCAATTTGTCGTGTATCACGACCTTACCCGGACCGCGTGGACAGTTTCTCGTCTTCCGCCTCCAGCGCCCGATCGTCCTCTACTCTCCGTATTTGCCGCGGCACTCCTGATGGTTCCCAGTCAGGACCGTAGATCACTCGAGAGAGGTCTGCTCGGAACCAGTGAAGTTCGGATGATCGGCTGCCAGACGAGGGTCTATTGGGCAGGAGCTCTCCCGATCGTTGCAGTCGTTCACTCTGTCGTCGGGACCTCTCCCACTGGATCCACGTGTCGCTGATGGGCCCCACGCTTGGGACGCCAATTGTTAAATGGTAGCGGCAGTTTCAGTCGGTATCCTTTCAAGTATTTGCCCGGCGGTAATCGCCTCTCATACCACTCGATAATTTACCAATAAAAGAGGCAGGCGCTGGAGACTGGAAGGCAGGAAACAAGGTTTTATTCCGTCGGAGCAGAACACATCAGATCAGACAGCAAGGTATCGTCACGAGGTGCTCTAACTGCATCTCTGAGACCTGGTCTCTTATACACTGGTTTATTGCTTTATTATACATAGTACATTCTTGAGATTCCCTTGATGTGCGGGGAAATATCCCCTGAAGCCCCGGCTCAGATCCGCTCCCACACATGGTTACAGTAGAGGTTCCCACCCTACCCGCAGTGGGAGATGGCTATCGCGCAGCAGGGAATTCCGCTAATTCCCGGGGGTGTGTGCAACCGGCCGGGTCTCAGGGGGTAGGGGCTTTGATTCTACTGTAATCCCTTTGATGTGGGGTGTTTCCCTTACAGTAGGGGCAATAAACCTCATCCGCAGGGCTAGGTGACGGCCTGGGACCAGTTCAGACAATGGGGCGCAGGGGAAGGGGGGTTATCAAAGGAGAGGCATGACCATGTATGGGTTGTCGGTCGGAAGTGGTTCTGTAGCAGGGACGCACAGAAGGAGAGGGTTTATGGCCTGTATGAGAGAGCGGGGGTGGCCGGCGCGCGGGGGATGCTCGCAGCGCCGGGGGGAAGCGCTGGCGATCGAGAGTGAGCGGGGAGAGAGAGTGGGGTGCCTAAAATGGCGGCCGTGCATTTGCTATGCGTGGCGCTGGGGAGAGGCAAGATGGCGCAGATAATGTTCAGTTTGCACGCTAAATTTCCACAACCCGACGTACACGCCGCAGAAGGTGAGAACAACACCCAGGGGCCAGGGGAGGGGTGAGGGGCAGGAAACATACCCCATAAGCAAACCCAAACTTATAATATGTAGGCCATACATTACCACCAGGCTCTCGTCACTTGGGGGGGCTTGTCCAGCAACCCCTGCGTACCGCAACAATGGAAGTGGACGTGTACGGTACTTACCACATGTACCCATACGGCACCATGACAACTCAGGTACGGACCGTACCCACGCATGAATGCGTGGGTACGGTGCGTACCACACGTACCCCTATGGCACCATTACAACTCAGATATGGACCGTACCCATGCATGAATGCATGGGTACGGTGCGTACCACACATACCCCTACGGCACCATGACAACTCGGGTATGGACCATACCCACGCATGAATGTGCGGGTACGGTGCGTACCACACGTACCCCTACGGCACCTTGACAACTCAGGTACGGACCGTACCCACGCATGAATGCGTGGGTACGGTGCGTACCACACGTACCCCTACGGCACCATGACAACTCAGGTACGGACCGTACCCACGCATGAATGCGTGGGTACGGTGCGTACCACACGTACCCCTACAGCACCATTACAACAGTGGTATGGACCATAACCACGCATGAATGCGTGGGTACGGTGCGTACCACACGTACCCCTACGGCACCATTACAACAGTGGTACGGACCGTACCCACGCATGAATGCGGGGGTACGGTACATACACCGCCATCGCTTATGTACGGTGCATACACCGCCATCGCTATGTACATTGCGTACACAACCATCGCTTATGCACGGTGCGAACACCCCCATCACTATGTAGGGTGCGTACACCCCCATTGCTATGTACAGTGCGTACACCGCCATCGCTTATGTACAGTGCGTACACCCCCATTGCTATCTACGGTGCGTACACCGCCATCGCTTATGTACGGTGCGTACACCGCCATTGCTATGTACGGTGCGTACACCGCCATCGTTTATGTACGGTGCGTACACCGCCATTGCTATGTATGGTGCGTACACCGCCATCGCTTATGTATGGTGTGAACACCCCCATCGCTATGTACGGTGCGTACACCCCAATTGCTATGTACGGTACGTACAACGCCATCGCTTATGTACGGTGCATACACGGCCATTGCTATGTACAGTGCGTACAACGCCATCGCTTATGTACGGTGCGAACACCCCCATCGCTATGTACGGTGTGTACACCCCCATTGCTATGTACGGTGCGTACAACCCCATTGCTATGTACGGTGCGTATACCGCCATCGCTTATGTACGGTGCATACACCGACATTGCTACTGTACGGTGCGAACACAGACATTTCATATGTACAAGTCATTCCCTGTGTACGGGACGGACATTTTCCGTACAAATCGTAAATCGGAAAGCCGGTCCGGATCGTACTAGTACGGTCGGACTGCATTTTTACGATTCGTACAGAAAAGTGTCCGGGTACATCTCGTACAACTTTTCCCGATCTGATTCGTACGGATAGGACTGATCCGTATGTACTTTTTCCCATACGAATCGTACTTCACGGGTCGGACGTGACTTGTACGATTCGTACGGAAAAAAATATGGATACGAGTCGTCAAGCAAAAACAATTACAGGTTCGGAATCGGCCCCTATGTGTTGAGGTACCCCTGTAATGAGCATGACCTCCTCTGTATTTGCCATAAGTTAGTGCCTGGGTCATTGCATGAGTACATGGGTAGTGACTGGATGATTAGAGTGCTGCAAGGACAGTGCATGGTGCATTTATAACTGCTTAGGTTTTGGCGGAGTGATTGGATAAGTACATCATGCTGGATGGGTGATTGGAGGAGTGCATGGGTAGTGACAGAGGGATTTCTGGAGTGCATGGGTACAACCTGGGTAATTGGAGGAGTGAATCAGTACTGTGTAGGTGGTTAGAGGTCTGCATGGGTAGTTCACAGGGGATTGTAGCAGTGCATGTGTTAGTGCCTGGGACATTGCATCAGTACATGGGTACTGACTGGAAGATTAGAGTACTGCAAAGAGAGTGCATGGTGAGTTTATAAGTGCCTGGGTTTTGGTGGAGTGATTGCATAAGAACACACATGTCCCTCTCTTCACTACTGTGCAAATGCACCCCCTGGCGGCAGGTTTTAATTTGGGGGATTAATTCCCCTTAAATCCTGAGGGTCCCTGGGGGCCAACTAGCCCACCAGGTACCTCCAGTAAGTGCCACAGAGCAGCGTTGCAGAGAGGTGGTCTGAGGCCACGTCCCTTTTTACACCTCTTTGCAACGCAACTATGTGGCACTTACTGGACGTACCTGGTGGGCTAGTTGGCCCCCAGGGACCCTTAGGATTCAAGGGGATTAAATTCCCCAACTTAAAACACGCCATAGGGCACGTTTGCACACTTGTCACATCAGGCCACGGCCCCCTCCCTGCACCACTGTGCAAACGCACCCCCTGGTGCATTGTAAATTGGGGGATTAAGTCCCCTTGAATCCTGAGGGTCCCTGGGGGCCAACTAGCCCACCAGCTACCTCCAGAGAGGTGTTCAGAAGGAACGCCCCTTTTTACACCTCTCTGCAACGCAGCTCTTTGGCGCTTACTGGAGGTACATGGTGGGCTAGTTGGCTCCCACGGATCCTCAGGATTGAAGGGAACTTAATTCCATAATTTACAATGTGCCAGGGGGTGCATTTGCACACTTGGTACTTCAGGCCCCGCTCCCTTCTTGCGCCACTGTGAAAATGCGCCCCCGGGATGCGTTGTAAATAGGGGGATTCATTCACCTTGAGTCCAGAGGGTCCCTAGGGGCCAACTAGCCCACCAGGTACCTCCAGTCAGCGGTACAGAGCTGCGTTACAGAGAGGAGTAAAAAGGGGCGTGGCCTCTGAACACCTCTGCAATGCAGCTCCCTGGCGCATACTGGAGGTACCTTTAAGAAGGGGGGCTGTGTGGCCCCCCTTCTGTTGCCTTTTTTCGGGCCCTGGCGGCCCCATCTCCCAGGGCCTGGCCCACTTTATTTTTTTTATTAAAATGGAAACGGGAGTAGGGCCGCGTGGGCCCCCTCCCATGGCCGATTCCAGCCCCGGGGACCCCATCCCCCCAGGGCATGGCTACATTTTTATAGGAAGGTGGGCCACGTGGGCCCCCCTCCTGAGGCCTCTATTGGCACCGGGGACCCCATCCCCCGGGGCCGGCCTTTATTTATAAAAAAAAATTATTCGGGGTGGGGGGCCACGTGGCCCCCCTCCCAGGGCACTTCTGACCTGGGACCCCATCCCCCGGGGCCTGGCCATCCTTTTTTATTTTTGGGAGGGGGGCCGCGTGGCCCCCCGCCTCAGGCCAAATATGACCCTGGGGACCCCATCCCCGGAGCCTGGCCTCTCCGTTTTTTTAATAAATTATTTGTAGGGGATGGGGGCCGCTTGGCTCCCCTCCCGGGCCACTTCTGACCCCAAGGACCCCATCCCCTGGGCCTGGTCACTTCATTGGGGACCGTGGGGGGAGCCCCAATGACCCCAGGGTCCCTGCCGGCTCCCCGCCTCCTGTGGTAGCCGGCATTGCTTTTCCACATGTGGAGCTGCTGACATGCAGCTCCCCGTGTGGAAAAGCAATGTGGTTTGATTTTTGAAAGCGAGAGCAGGTTTGCCTGCTCTCGCTTTCAAAACCCAAACCACAGTTTGCTATGGCAGGGTGGGACACTGCAGGAGCCGGCCCTGGGGGGGTGGTCCCCAGGGCCATCACTGGCTCCAGGAGGGGGGCCGCGCGGCCCCCCTTCCATCCAATGCACAGCCCCAGGGGTGGTGGTCCCCAGGGCTCGGGGGTCTGTACTGGACCCCCGCATTTAAATACTTAGTGCCCCGGGGAGGTGGCAGTCCCTGGGGCATGTGGGGGGGCTCGAACCCCCCACACAGGTTGTTTTAATTAAAACAAAACATGCCCCATCGGTGGTGGTCCCTGGGGCTGCGGGGGGCCATGTGCCCTCGGCAAATATTTACAAAAAGCCCCAGGGGTGGCAGTCCCTGGGGCTTGGGGGGGGCCTTGGAGGCTCTCCACAGAGTAAAAAAGAAGCCCCGGGGGGCAACTTAATTATCTTGCCCCGGGAAGGTGGCGGTCCCCAGGGCAGTGTGGGGGGAATTGCGGCCCCCCACACTTTTTTTTCACCCGGGGGCTTCAATACAACAAAGCGCGGGAGCCGGAGCTTTGTTTTTTTTATTTTCTCCACCGGATTCGCGCACATAGCGCGAATTTGGCCGATTTATTTTTTTTAAAATGCTTTTTTTGGCCCCTGAGCAGACCTAGGGGGTCAGGGTGTTTTTACCCTGCCCCCTTTTGTTATTTTTCACCTTTTTGTTTTTCTGTTTTCTTGTGCCTCGGTTACCGAGGCACAAGATGGCTGCCAATGCTTCCTGGTTTGGAGTGTTGACAGCCAATTAGAATAAAGCTCGTGATCGGCAGGGTGAGCGGATCCACCACGCCTCTATATATCAAAACTTTTATTTTTTGATTTTCTCAGCAACTACTGAACGGATTTACACCATTAAAAAAAAATTGGTGTAATTCCGTTCAGCAGTTTCGGCTGTAACCGTGTCTAAAGTTTCCTATGGGAAATTGATTTTCCGACCTCTATTTTTTAATTTCTCAGGAACTACTGAGTGGATTTATACCATTTATAAAAAAGGTCTCTTTCTAAATCAAGTACTACCTTTTTGCCAAATTTGGTGTAATTCCGTTCAGCAGTTCGGGCTGTAGCCATGTCTAAAGTTTCCTATGGGAATTAACATGGAGAAAACACGTTTTGGAACCCCCTTTTTTCTCAGCGCCCGCTTGCGGAATCATCCCGAAACTTTCAAGATAGGAGCTGACTGGAGCTGACCATAAGTTTTGAAAGTTTCGCGAAGATTCGTCAACCGGCGCCAAAGATATTGAGAAAACAATAAACGAGTTTCCTATGGAAACTAGGTCCTAACTATAACTACCTACTGGCGTCCGCCAGTAGGTAATATACATATATATATATATATATATATATATATATATATATATATATATTACCTACTGGCGGTCGCCAGTAGGTAGTTATAGTTAGGACCACGTTTCCATAGGAAATCCGCAACATTCTATTTTGAATAACTTTGGCGCCGGTCGACGAATCCTCGCGAATTTTTCAAAATAGGTGGGGCGCTACGCTCCGCTCCTACCCTGAAAGTCTCGGGGGGATTCGTCAAGCGGGGGCTGAGATAAAAGGGGGGTCCCAAAACGCGTTTTTCCCATGCATTTTTCCATAGGACCTTTAGACAGGGCTACAGCCCGAACGGCTGAACAGAATTACTAGAAATTTGGCAGAGAGGTAGTCCTCAGGTCAAGGAAGTGCCTTTTGTAGGTTTGGTGTAAATCTTTTCAGTAGATTCTGAGAAAATAGCCTTTAAATCAATATATATATCTGAGCCAGCTTACGGTGCGCTTACGGTACGCTTACCGTACGCGTACGGTGGCGTGCGCGAGCGCGATTCTGATTGGCTCTTAGATCTTAGTAAACATTCGAATCGGCCGAAACCAGGAAGCGGCGGCCGCCATTTTCTCTCTCGCACTGAGAGTGATTTTTAAAATATAAAGCCCAAAAACATGTAAAGGGGCTGTTTAGACAGCTCCCACACACATAGCCATGTTGAGGGAGTCCCCAAAGATCCCCCAAGGCCAAAAACGGATTTTTTATTTTTTGGGTAATTTCGCCGATTACGCTTACCGTACGCGTACGGTAAAAAATTAAATAAAAAAATATTTAAAAAAATAATAATAAAAAAAAAAATTATCCACACTCTCTCCACCCCGTGTGCAAATGGTGCCCGAAGGGCACCATTTGTGCATGGCTTATAAAATATACGAAAAATTAAAATATTACCTTTCAAAACGAAGTGCATCATATGTCCTCCATGTGCGCACAGTGCGCGAAGCGCATCGTGCGTACATGGCCCATCTAGCGTAACGTGGGCACGCGGTGCGCGTAGCGTGCACGGCACTAACTGCGTAAAGTGGGCGCGCGGTGCGCGAAGTGCACCGCGTGCTCACTGTGCGCGCACGGTGCGAAACACAGAGAGACGCATTTCGGCTGTCACAGCAGCCTTCCTCAATCTGGTGAGCGCCATTTTTTAAAAACATTTATACTTGGTCAAATTCATAGACATGGAAAACATCTTTTGCTTTCACATTTTAGACAAGATACAAACAATGTATTGCAGATATGCTCGCAGGTACATTCACATGAAATGTATTTAGTGGCGTAGGTGGTCGCAATGTTCACTTTAACCAATGATACTAATGATACTAATAGCCATGATAGTCATAAATGCATAAATGCACCCTTAACCTGTATAGTACATCATTAAACCCCTACATTCAGCCTGCAATATGAGCATTTGCTTATTAAACCAACGATATATCTTTAACAATGAATTAAGCCAACTGCTTGTATTTCCCCATTTACAAAAAGCATACACATTTCACATGACAATTTGCACCACTATGGTGTGCTGCACGATTGTGGTGAATTAGAGAGATGAAATACAATTGTATGCGGCTGCCCCTTTAATTGACATTGTAGCCAATAATCACTATGCCAATATATCTCTCTCATGATAGCAGTGGGTGTAGAAGCTGTTACATGCCGAGTAACATAACAATACAATAGCGTAACTGCATAGCTAAACAAGTAATGAAAAGCCACACAGTGTGTATTAAAGGAGCTCAAATGCACCCTGACTCCGTATGTAACATGCAGGACTACCGATCCCATAATGCCTCTCCTCAGCCCATCAGAACTGCTGAATGGACTTGACCCAGAACATGATTCATAGGCATCAAAAGTAAACATGATTGTAACTTCAAGATAAATAAATTAAATCAAACGTGGCCTACGAAGTAGAGCGGGCAATCAGCACAGTTCAAAGCCTACGGGACGCTAGCAATGCATCCACCGCTTTATCAAAACACTCCCGGTTCTAGCTCTGGAATGGATTGCGTTGGATAAAGGACTGTTAATTGGCACACATCCTTATGCCGCAAATGTCAAAAGACTCCAAATATAATCACCACATGCGGTCCGTGCAAATACGTCACTGTGCAGGGTCGGGTGAGAGCATTGGTGCAAAATCCACATGCCAAGCAAACCTCGCCGATACAGCGTTGGCTGAAAAGGTGCCCAGTCACCAGATGCCCACCGGTCCAAAGCGTGAGGCATTTCAGGTCAGGGGAAAGCAAAGACCCAGCGCTGAATGCAAAAAGACCTCCATGCATCAGGATCTCTGCTTCCCGCACTGCTGTCATCCATTCTTCCTCTTCCCGGCGGACTCCCTGGGGGCTAAACAGATTAGCACTACTATGCTCCACACTCCCAACTGCGGTCGACTGTAAAGCCCAAAACGACTGGTGGTGCGTGAGCAGTGCCAACTGCCGGCACTGAAAATATCCAAAGAAAACCCTACTCGACTAGGAAGAGAGCACGCACACAAAGAATGCTGTGTTCAAGGGCATTTTATTCCATGGGGCCTCCGACGACCCTGCAACACAGAGAGACGCGTTTCGGCTGTCACAGCAGCCTTCCTCAATCTGGTGAGCGCCATTTTTTTAAATACACTTATACTTGGTCAAATTCATAGACATGGAAAACATCTTTTGCTTTCACATTTTAGACAAGATACAAACAATGTATTGCAGATATGCTCGCAGGTACATTCACATGAAATGTATTTAGTAGAGTAGGTGGTCGCAATGTTTACTTTAACAATAATACTAATAGCCATGATAGTCATAAATGCATAAATGCACCTTTAACCTGTATAGTACATCATTAAACCCCTACATTCAGCCTGCAATATTGATTTTCCGACCTCTATTTTTTAAATTTCTCAGGAACTACTGAATGGATTTAAACCATTTAAAAAAAAAGTCTCTTTCTAAACCAAGGGCTACCTTTTTGCCAAATTTGATGTAATTCCATTTAGCAGTTCGGGCTGTAGCCGTGTCTAAAGTTTCCTATAAGAATTAACATGGAGAAAACACGTTATATGTACAATATTTTGTACAACTATATTTATGACATCGATATTTCCCCCCGTAATTTTTGTATTTACCATTATAAATATAGGATGTCGATATTTTTGACATCGATATTTATGACTCGATATTGTGGTATGGGGATATTTTAGTTGTTGATATTCTGTCCGTGAACTGTAGAGTGCTTAGTATGTGAGGTAGTATTAGGGGATGGACCCCTGTCCCCAACACGACTTTGACAAAGGAGCGATCCCTATCAGCGAGGCCCTTACCCCCATCCTCAACACCTCCAACAGTACCACCACCTTTCCAGAATCATGAAAACATGCAGCCGCCAATGCTTTCCTAAAAAAAAACCCGGACGAACCGACCAAATTCATCAATTACCGACCAATTTCTCTCCTTACCGACCCAGCTAAAGTCTTGGAAAAAGGTATAAACAAGTGCCTCTCCAACCACCTTGCCAAAAACCAGTGTCTTGAAGCCATACATTTTGAATTGAAACGCAACCACTGTATAGAAACTGCCTTCATAGCAGCAACAGAATATATCAAAATGATGCTGAACAGGGAAGAAACATTCATTCTCCTAGACCTATCAGCAGCCTTCAACAACGTCTCCAATCCAATCCTAATCTGATGACTCCATGAAACCGGCATCCGGGACACATCCCGAATGGATCTATTCCTTCTTCACCAAAAGAACCCAAATTGGATATGTCTCCCAACTCTTCTGAAGCACAAGATCTAACCTGCGGAGTCCCACTAGGGTTGCTCACTCAGCCTGATGCTCCTTAACATCTACATGACTCCTCTGGCCGATGTCATATGAGCCGACAACATTAACATGCTCACTTATGCTGACAACATACAACTGATACTGTTCCTTTCAGACAAAACACCCAACACCAGAAACAAGTTCACCACATGAATGACTGAAGTGGCCACCTAAATGAAATCCAATTGCCTCAAACTGAATTGGGACAAGACCAAAGTGGTGGTCTTATAGAAAGACGTATCACCACAGGAGTGCACCTGGTGGCCCACACACCTCGGACCCACCGCGATGTCTTGCTTACAAGCGAAAAACCTCAGGATTGTCATAGACAACAAACTGGACATGATCGCCCGAGTCAACGCAGTGGCCTCCTTCTGCTTCAACACTCTAAGGATGCTGAAGAATATCTTCAAGTGGCTGCCAGACAACACCAGGAAAAAGATCACCCAAGCCCTCATGAACAGCAGACTATATTATGGGAACGCTCTGTATGCAGAGATAACCAGCTCCCAAAAAGACGGCACATAGTGCAATACACAGCAGCCAGACAAGTCCTCAACCTTCCACGCCAAAACCGCATCACACCACACCTTATGGAACTCCACCGGCTCCCGATAGACAAGCATGCACACCTTAGACTCCTTACCCACACCTACAAAGCACTCTACGACACAGGCCTGGCCTAACTGAACAGTTGCATTCACTTATACCAATCTTCCAGACACCTTCGCTCTGCCAGTCTCTCATTAGCATACATCCCATGCATAAACAAAAGCAGAGCAGGGGGCTGCGCCTTCTTCTACCTGGCACAGTAGCTTGGAACGACCCCCTGCAACACATCAGAGCCTCCTCCTTTTTTCTTGACTTTCCTGAGAAGCTAAAGACATGGCTTTTTGAGTAAGCCCTCGAGGGCTGGCCTCACACACCGGCTATGGAGTCCCTGTACAACCTCACCGGTGATTAGCGCACTATAAAAACACTATTAGCATAACATAGTATGTATGAGTGAGTAATGTGAAGTATGCATATTTGTGTATGGGGAACCATGGAGGTTTCCGAGGTGGGGAATGCGAGTGCATGGAGGGAGACTGAGTGTGAGGTAGCCATGGTTAGAAAGTTGTTAAGGGTCAGGATGACTGTGACACAGATGTGCTCAAGTCCTCTTGCAGAGAGGAAGTGTGGGCAAGGGTCTGATGAAGGTTGATGGTGGGCCAACACTTTAATGTGGGTCCAGGAAGCTGTTGTCATCTCAGAGGAGGGATGCCAGGGTGATATGGTTTGGTTATGCTGCAAAGTTGTCATGTATGGTGCTTATCTTATTGTGGAAGAAAAGTGCTAGCTTGGAACACAGCTCCTGAGAGTTGGCAATGGTGGTAAAGCTGGCAGCTGATGTGGTGAATTCCTTTTTGATGAAGAAGACTTCCTTAGCATTGTTGGTGCTTTTGTCTATATATTCTGTAGGGCTGCCCAACTGGTGACTTTCAATTGTGATATTGACAGAGGGACGATGTGTATGTTTTTTGTCGCTGTCATTGTGGGTGAGTCTCCATTGATGCTCGAGTTGTCTGCAGTGGCTCTTGGTGCATCAAAAGTTGTTATTTTACCATCTGGCTTGTGCTCTGATCTTGGTGCTGGTCTTTTTCTAGAGAAGTGACAGGGCGTCAGAACAGGCAATGATCCAGATATTGAAGTTGTCAATAGAGCACGCAAGGTCACCTTAATGCAGTGGGCAGTAGTTTTCTAGTTCTGTGGATCAGGTATCTTCAGAGATGGTGTTCCAGTTGTGGCGGGTGGTCACAAGGGTAGGTTCTTTGATTCTGGTGGTTGAAGTTAAGGTCGAAAAGGACAAGCAAATGATTAGTCCAGGTGAGAGGAGTGAGTTTGTTCATCGAGGTATCACTGAAGTTGGTAGAGATAGGCTCTAATCGATGGCCAGTAATGTGGGTGGGGTCTTTCACCCATTGTGAGAATCCAAATGTGTTCAGGATGCTCAGAATGTTGTTGTTATTTGGATCAATGGGGTCCTCTAGGGGAAATTGAGTTCGCCAAGCATGATGAAGGAGCAAGAGTAGAGTAAAGGGGGGGGCTATGATGTTTAGCATAGAGCCTCCAAGCTCAACTGTTGGTCCTTGGGTCGAAAGAGCTGGACTCCACCCAGATTGGTGTTGTTGGAGATGCTGAGTTTGAACTCCAAGTGTTACAGTTTTGTCTCTGTCACTGGTTTGAGTTCAGGGTGTGTGTTCCTTGTTAATAATTGTGATTCTTCCCCTGGGCCTGTCTTGTCTGGTGATCTTGTATCCTGGGGGGCGGGTTGGCAGTCATGATGTCGGGGGGCGACTTATGTTGGTGTGAGCTAGATCTCTCTAAGGAAGAGAAGGTCTAGAGAGGGGTCATGAAGGAGGTCACAGATTTCAGTTTGGTGAGAGAGCGGGTGTTAAGTAGTGCACAAGTCACTGGGGGGCATATTTGGTGTGGTTCTTAATTGCCAGGTGTGGAAGCAAGAGTGTAGAGGGGAGTTTATGGAGTGCTAGCATGGTTGCAAGAGAAGTGTCAGCTGGCACAGAAGAATTCACCTCCGGTGTTGGTCGAAGCGGTCCAAGAGCACCACGTTGAGATTCATCCAGGATTCAGGGCATGGAGGGATGAGGCATCTGGGGCTATGCTGGAGTGGTGCAGATGGGCGCAGACAGGTTTGCCTTTGGTGTGCCAGAGCAACCACTGCACTTGTCTGTGTGCAGCCACCATTAAGAAGGTGTCGGAGGAGGAGGACAATCTGGGGGCAGTGGGCAGTAATGAGGCGAGCAGGCGGTGAGACATAGGAGGCAGTAGCAGGAAGGAGCAGATGACAGCACAGTATTAAGATCGGTGAACAAAAGACGAAAGTCAGAGGAGGAAAAAGTGGCAAAGATACGGAAAGAAATGGAAAGAAAAAGAGGTGCAAAGGTACACAAAGGGTAAAAGAAAGCTGCAAACATGGGAAAAAGATGGGCGAAAAGTGTAAAAAGACAGAGAAGTGCAAGAGTAGGCAGTGTGAGTAAAGTGTGGCAAAAAGGATCGAAAAATCTCTAAAAAGTCACAAAGAAAAGAAAGAAAAGAAATGACGAAAAGAGAGGCAAAAGGTGTGAGAGAAAGACAAAGAGCGAGAGAAATTAGAGAGAGGGAGAAGAGATTGGCAAAAGGATAGAAAAATGGTAAGAGGCACAGAAAAAGAGTGATGCTGGTCCTCAAGACGAACAGCATCAGACATCTGGGGGATGTAAAAAGGCCTTACCTGGCTGCTAGGCTAAGATAATCAAGTAAGGCGGTCAGGCAGGGTCAGGCATAACCTTCCCAAAGTATAACATATTAATAGTGGAACATTATATAGTATCTGTACAGACTGTATTGTTGAGTTATTTATGTGCACAGTTATAGGGCTATGAAGGTACAATGATTTTTCCAAAGGACCGGAAAGTATGCCTCTGTGGCCTAGTTTGTCATATTGAAACTAAGAACATTGCTTCGGTATATGTACATAATGAAACAATTAAGATTATAATACATTATTTCAAAGAGTTCATCTCCAGCAATTATTACCTAAAGGAATGAGCTTATCTATTTTTATCTACAGAACAAAAAAAGTAAGATTGATTTTGAAATGTTCTTCTCATTTTTTAAATATACCAATAAAAAATGTTCAATTTTTTCCAGTTAGGATGACTTAGAAAGCCCTATTACATTTCTTGAGTTGGAGCATATGTAGTTTTTACTAATTTTCCTGCTGTGCCCCTCTGAAACTACCAGAATGGCGTCCTGATAGACGTGAGATGAAGCGGCACTAAGAATGTTCTTTCAAGCATGTTTGGAATGCTTCTAGATACCCACAAGGGTCCGGCTTTAGGGCAGTGTGACCGGTGCGCCCTCACTGTGCGCTGATCTGGAAGGGGGGCGGGGGGCGCTGACCTCAGCGAGGGTGCTGTATTTAGCAATAATGTACGATTTTAAAGCACTTGCTGCCGAGTTCCCTTGTGTGTCCAGCTTTCAGGCAGCAATAAAAATGTTTTGTCTAGTGCCGCTTTGACTCGCCCTGAAGTAGCAGAGAGGGTTAATATGCCTGCTGCAAAGACCAGATCTGTATTTTATGTGGATAGCTGAGTGGAGTAGTAAAGTCAGGCTTTACCAGCACTTTTAAATAAATTAAATGTGTTTGAGAGAGGGGCTATGGTGAGATGAGGGGCACTTTTGCTGGGTGGTAGTTTGGGAGTCTAAGGAGGAGGTCATAAGGGGGGCGCCAAAAAAGATTGTTGCACCGGGCGCCATCAGCACTGAAGCCGGCCCTGTACCCACATCAGACTTTGATGGATGGTCTGGACATAGGACAGAATACAGAGATAGCCAGCCGATTGATTGGTGGTCTCCCCGGAAGACAGGGAGAGGAAGAAGAAGCTTGTATAATGGCCGACTATAAAGCGAGGTGTATATTAAAAGTCTGAAAATCGGAACCTTCTTAAAATTTGCGAAGGTGTTTTGATCTGTAGCAGCAAATTGTTTCCATCCAGAAAAATAGAGGAACAACTGTAACATTTATATAATGTTCAAAATGTAAATATAAAACAATCCACACAAAATAAACGGAAAAATAATACAAATGTGGCATACACTATGTAGGTCGGGAAATAACTCGGGTACTTGGTCTAAAAGCATCAGCTAGGGAAGAGCGAGGGAAGCAAGTGGGAAAGCAGTGCATACATCAATTACTCCTATAAAACAAATTAAAATATCTGATGAAACCATGCTCTGTTTTTCGACTTAAAACCCATGTAATTTTGGAAGCAGTATGTTCGTATGGCAAGCTGGAGCCAAATGAGTTGCAAGAAAGAGGCATAATCACACAATATTTTACTCAAAAATCAAATATTATTGATTTACTCGGTTATTCGTTCAGTCCTAAAGGGCATTGTCACGAAAGTGCATCCTGGCGCCCCTCCCCAGGAGTCCGATCCTGCATGACCCGTGGGGGGCGGGAGGGGAGCATGGAGGTGACCCGGAGGAGTCTGAGGGAAGTCAATATCAAGCTCGGTGAGGGGGGAGAGATCACCATTAAGAGAATACTCGGGACTGGAGCGGGCATTGTCCTGTTCAAGTCCCTAAGACACGGTAACGATCTGCAGACGGGGAGGGGTTGGGGGAAGTTTGCACAAGAGACGTTATGAACAACTGATGGTGATACATGCTTTTATATACGATTTTCTTCACTTATGTTCAATACCAGAAAGAATCACCTGGCCAATGTATATGCTTCATGAACATTAAATGCAGATAAATATGTTTTAAAAAATCCTGGCTCCAGAAACCAGCTAGAGGCAGAGAAGAAGCAGCCAGTCCAGGTGAGGAAGGAAGGGATAAAGTAGGCTGGGAGAGGGAAAGCTGGTGGGAGTCCTCGCGCTGCCCCCTCGTTTCCCCGCCTCCAGCCGAGAGGACAAATGGTAAGAGTTGTAGAGACTAGCATATGCCGGCTGATGTAATAAGGAGGACCCCGGGCAAGGAATGAGTAGCTTTTAATTGTTATAACTATTTGTTACATAGTTGTTAATCACATCGTGAAAATTTCTGTGAAATGATTAGAGAATATTGCAGACTGCGCACCGGGACTCCACGGACCTGGAAAACGCAAACAATGTAGACGACACAGGTATAACCACAAGGATAATATCTAAACTAACACAATCCCAGAGACAGAGCAATCTTGATTAGATGATAGATTGCACTGTAAATTGGAGGTTGGAGTATATATGATGTTGGGACATGTGATGCTTCTTTGCACCAACCTGATTGCAAACAATGTATAATATGTGGTGAACTGTGGATTTACTTTCAATAATCAAAATGCTAATAAAAAAAGAAGGCTGGAAAATGGGCCCAATAGGATTAACAAAATGTACCCACTTGAAACTGTTACAACAAACAAATAGATGGACGGAATGCTGACAATGCAGACATTCTCCCCCAGTCAAGAGATCTGGGTTAAATCCATCGTTCTTTTGTCCACTGCGCCACCCCAGTTTAGACATGGCCATATGCAAATCAGTCTTGACCCTGTGCCTCATGGGAACAGTCCAGCCCGAACTGCCAAGCCATGACTTCCCTGGACCGGAATCAAGCATCCTAGGACCGGTTTTTGGCTATCAGCCGTCATCAGCCAGGATAGCTTGACTCCAGTGGCGTAGTGAGCAAGGGTCCCACGTCTGGGAATACCCATCCCACTTAGGGTGAAAAGCGTTACAACAAACAAATGATGGACGGAATGCTGACAATGCAGACATTCTCCCCCAGTCAAGAGATCTGGGTTAAATCCATCGTTCTTTTGTCCACTGCGCCACCCCAGTTTAGACATGGCCATATGCAAATCAGTCTTGACCCTGTGCCTCATGGGAACAGTCCAGCCCGAACTGCCAAGCCATCTTCCCTGGACTGGAATCAAGCATCCTAGGACCGGTTTCTGGCTATCAGCCGTCATCAGCCAGGATAGCTTGACTCCAGTGGCGTAGTGAGCAAGGGTCCCACGTCTGGGAATACCCATCCCACTTAGGGCGAAAAGCGTTACAACAAACAAATGATGGACGGAATGCTGACAATGCAGACATTCTCCCCCAGTCAAGAGATCTGGGTTAAATCCATCGTTCTTTTGTCCACTGCGCCACCCCAGTTTAGACATGGCCATATGCAAATCAGTCTTGACCCTGTGCCTCATGGGAACAGTCCAGCCCGAACTGCCAAGCCATGTCTTCCCTGGACCGGAATCAAGCATCCTAGGACCGGTTTCTGGCTATCAGCCGTCATCAGCCAGGATAGCTTTACTCCAGTGGCGTAGTGAGCAAGGGTCCCACGTCTGGGAATACCCATCCCACTTAGGGCGAAAAGCGTTACAACAAACAAATGATGGACGGAATGCTGACAATGCAGACATTCTCCCCCAGTCAAGAGATCTGGGTTAAATCCATCGTTCTTTTGTCCACTGCGCCACCCCAGTTTAGACATGGACATATGCAAATCAGTCTTGACCCTGTGCCTCATGGGAACAGTCCAGCCCGAACTGCCAAGCCATGTCTTCCCTGGACCGGAATCAAGCATCCTAGGACCGGTTTCTGGCTATCAGCCGTCATCAGCCAGGATAGCTTGACTCCAGTGGCGTAGTGAGCAAGGGTCCCACGTCTGGGAATACCCATCCCACTTAGGGCGAAAAGCGTTACAACAAACAAATGATGGACGGAATGCTGACAATGCAGACATTCTCCCCCAGTCAAGAGATCTGGGTTAAATCCATCGTTCTTTTGTCCACTGCGCCACCCCAGTTTAGACATGGCCATATGCATATCAGTCTTGACCCTGTGCCTCATGGGAACAGTCCAGCCCGAACTGCCAAGCCATGTCTTCCCTGGACCGGAATCAAGCATCCTAGGACCGGTTTCTGGCTATCAGCCGTCATCAGCCAGGATAGCTTGACTCCAGTGGCGTAGTGAGCAAGGGTCCCACGTCTGGGAATACCCATCCCACTTAGGGCGAAAAGCGTTACAACAAACAAATGATGGACGGAATGCTGACAATGCAGACATTCTCCCCCAGTCAAGAGATCTGGGTTAAATCCATCGTTCTTTTGTCCACTACACCACCACAGTTTAGACATGGTCATATGCAAATCAGTCTTGACCCTGTGCCTCGTGAAAATTTCTGTGAAATGATTAGAGAATATTGCAGACTGCGCACCGGGACTCCACGGACCTGGAAAACGCAAACAATGTAGACGACACAGGTATAACCACAAGGATAATATCTAAACTAACACAATCCCAGAGACAGAGCAATCTTGATTAGATGATAGATTGCACTGTAAATTGGAGGTTGGAGATTATATGATGTTGGGACATGTGATGCTTCTTTGCACCAACCTGATTGCAAACAATGTATAATATGTGGTGAACTGTGGATTTACTTTCAATAATCAAAATGCTAATAAAAAAAGAAGGCTGGAAAATGGGCCCAATAGGATTAACAAAATGTACCCACTTGAAACTGTTCAATGAATTACTTCGCTTTTCCATACATACATCAAGCAGTATTGAGCGAGAGAAATGTATTTCTGTTTACATTTTCACAAACATATACTGTATAAGTGTTTTGCCCACTAAGGTTGCACTGGTATCCCAATAGAGTGCCTTAATTGCACCAGTGATATGGTTAATAAAAATAGAATATGAGTCACCCAAAGCAGACTTGGCATCGACATTTCTTTCCAGAATGACCATTTCAAATGTTAGCAATGTAGTTTAGGAAATTAGAGTGTTAGAAGAGGCAAGCGTTTACTTCTGAGCCTGAGTTAGACCTTGCTGAACAGCAGGAGTGGATGTAGTGATAAAGAAACAAAAGAAGAGAATGGATCTTATGCCAGAATCAAGAGCTCAGTGTGAGAATGTGTATTTCTACATGGTGTGGTTGTGCGACCTCACTGTTTACTAACAGCACAATTCTTTATCAGGTCCAGTCAGATTTGTTTCAAAAGCCTTAGCTCAATCCTGGGTAGCTGTGGCTCAGAGCAGTCAGGCCTTATCAAAAGAACACGTGCAAAGCATTAAGTAGTACCATAACAGTTAAATAATAAAGAAATGATACTCAATAAAAAATATATGATTTTTTTAAAAACAATCTCAGATTTTCACATAGTACAAGAATTCCTTGTAATGTAATGTGACTTGTGGTTTAGGGATAGCCACCACAGTGATTTGAAAACGGGTAGTAGTCAAAGAGTCTCCAGTCAGTTCCAGGCTCTATCGGCAAAATGCAATAGACTTTAAAGGAGTAGTCCCAATGCAAGGGATACAGGATGATGAAGATGCTCTGGGATGCTGAGCCGGTGGCTGGGTCTCCCTGGGCCACCCTACGGTACATGAACAAGATGGGGCAACTTTGGTCAATGTCCCTCAAAGTCCAGGCGAAATCCAGCCAAAAACAGTTGCCACTGGTTACTGGTTTCCAGTTACAGATAAACCAGCGGTTCCCTTTAACTGGCAGTAACTTCTGTTCTGGGTGACCAAACTGCACTCCGATGAATCTCTCGAGTCCAGCAGACTTGGGTGAAACTTTTGAGGGTTAGGACTCAGTCTCCCAGGCTGCACTTTGACATTCAGTGGTGATGCAGTGATTTGAGCAACCAACTTCCAAAAGCAGGCTTCTTCAGCTTTTAAGGCCCTGTGTCTGTAACAACTGACTCTTGGAGCCACCTTTTCTAGCTGGGATTCAGGAACGACTTTCCACATGCAGGGCACCACGGGCATAGTCCTTCCTTTGCTAGCTCAAAGTTCAGCAGATGAATACAGTATTTGACGCAGACTCACTTTGCTCGGTCCAGGGAACAGCAGGGAAGTCCTTCTTCAGTCCTCTCTCCAGTTTAGATGTGATCTGAGGTCTGTGTGCTAGAGGTGCCACTCATATGCCCATTACGAACCCAGAGGGATGGGGCAGCTAAGTAGCCAATCAGGCTACAAGGTCCCTCCCCCTGATGACAATTGCCTTGAAGTGTGGCATCTAGCTATCCCAGGGTGCACTATTGTGCCAACTCTCAACATGGCAGAACCCTTCTCTTGGTGTATGGAATGCTCTAGTACATTTCAGAGGTGTGGCTACTTGGGAGCTTCAGTCCCCTTGAAAAAATGGTTTAGCAATTGCTTTTCCCTCTCTGCCAGAGATGCTAGCCTGTCTGCAAAAAGCAAAGAACAGCCCCTTCTCTGTATGATCAGAATTTGCCCTTCAAAGGCGGCTTCCCCTTTGTAGCTCGCTGTTAGATCTGGGGGTCTCTAGTTGGCAGGGTAGGTACCACTGTCCGAGTAGGGACCCTTGCTTCTAGTCAGTGAAAGGGGGATACACTGTTAAGATAACCCCTGCTCACCCTCTAGGTAGCTTGGCCTGAGCAGTCTAGGCTATCAAAGGCAATGTGTAAAGTATTTGTACCAACACTCACAGTAACACAGTGAAAACACCACAGATTTACTCCACACCAGTTTTAGAAAAATAATGTATCTTTACTAAAAACTTCACAAGACCAAATACTACAGACAAACCAACATATAATTCAAAAGGTTACTTTAAAGATAGTTCAAGAGTTTGCAGAAAGTACTCCAGGATGTAAAAGTCAGTGTCCTGCACAATGCGACTCTCAATGCACAAAATGCGACACTTTCGTGCCCAACAGTACCTGTAGTTGCGATAAGGTTCCCAAAAGCTATAACAAGGAAGCTTGCAAAGGCGATGCGATACTCCTGAGATCCTGGGGAGGCTTTGCAGCAGCCCTGCTTCACGCAGCAGAGGTGGATGCGCCGGCTCCGATCTGTAAGGGGAGGATGCGATGACTTTGGCCTTCGTTGCGTAGGTTTCTTAGGGGGAAGCTTCACGCACAGGTTCGATGCGACACTCTTCGATGTGGTGCGATGCGTGGCGCAGCGTTGCCTTCCGGCGCCGCAACTCTCGATGCGCCACGGAACGGGACTCTGCGTCGACGCACGCAGCGATTGGAGACTTTTCACGCACCGGCAGTGGTGCGGCCCGCAAACTGGTTCTGCGACGACCCTCGCAACGTCAGGAATCTTCTCGCACCGGGACGATGCTCGACGCACTCGGCGATGCGGGGACCCTGCGTGTTGCGATGGTGCCGCGATGAAATTTTCCTCGCACTCTCGTCTTGCGACACGCAATCGGATGATGCGTTGGGTACCAGTCACTCTTGTTCACGCTTCTGCTTCCCAGCTCCCAAACACAGCAAAACGACCTCCTGAGGCCCCAAGACTGGGCAAGCACTCCAAGGCAGGTCAGAACTCTCTCAGCAGAGTTCCAGGGGAGCTGGTGGTGAAGTCCTTTTGTTCCTGGGACTTCTTAACAGGGAGCCAGCTCTTCTCAGGCCCTTGGAGATCAGAATCAAAAGAAGGGGACACAGCAAAGTCCTTCCCCTCTCCTTGGCAGCAAAGCAAAAACAGCAAGCAGGCAGTCTTCTCCTCTTCAGTCCTTTTCAGCTTTCTCCTTGGCAGAGGTTTCTTCTTAGTTCCAAAGTGATCTAAAGTTTTAGGTGTCTGGGGTCCTCTTCTTATACCCCTCCAAGTCTTTGTCTCTCTTTGTTCCAGTGGGGGGATTCCCCTGCTCAAACCGGTTCCTGGGTGTGCTCTGCTCTGGAGCACCTGGTTCCTTTCAGAGTGAGGGGCAGGGTCGTTAGACGCTCAGCAGGAGGTGGAGCCTTCTTTGTGCCAGCAGAGGCAGAGTCCTCAGCCTGGCCAGCAGGGGGTGGAGCCAGCTTTGTGTTTGGCAGGGACAGCCCTATTCAAACCCAGGGACTAATCCTCCCACCCATCTAAAGCAGATCTCCCTATTCACCCTGCTGCTGACTCATCCAGGCTCCTGGAGCCACCTGGCCCATCACATGACACCCTCCAGCCAACCAGCACACAGGCACACAGGAAGGTTAAACAGGAGAATAGCTACTTTCTAAAAAGTGCTATTCTCACACAGTGTATTTAAAAACCATCTTGCTAAAAAGATGTATAATTAAATTCTGAACACAGAGATACCAAACTTGGATTTTCTATCTTGCCCTTATGGGAAGATAGGCATGTAAACAGCCTTCCCCATTCTATCCTATGGGCAAGATAGCCTCTCAGCAGTGAAAAACGAAAATGGCTGTAATTCACTACCAGGGCATGTTACACACCTCAGTACATGCCCTACCTTTCAGATACACTGCACCCAGCCCAGGGGGGTACCTAGGGCCACCATAGGGATGCCTTACATGTACAGAAAGGGAAGGATAAGGCCTGGTCAGTGGGTGCACTGGCCAGGTCGACATGGCAGTCCTGGACTGCACATAGGCACTGCAAGCAGGCCTAAGACATCATTTTAGCGCTACTCCTGTGGGTGGCACAATCAGTGCTGCAGCCCACTAGTAGCATTTGAATCACCAGCCCTGGCACACGCAGTGCACTTCACTAGGGGCTAACAGGTGAAACAAATATACCAATCATGGATAACCAATCAATACAACAATTTACCAAGGGAGCACTTGCACTTTGACACTGATCAGCAGTGGCAAAGTGCCCAAAGCATCTAAACCAGCAAAATCGAAATCCAGCATAGCATCAAAAATACAGGAGGTAGAGGCAAAAAGTCAGGGGTAGCCACGCCAAAGATGCCAGGTCTAACACGTGTCCCCTCCAGCTGAAAGTGGGGAGAACTACCCACCCTCTTGGGAGTTCTCATCGCTAAGGCGGAAAAACCTGGACAGACCATCAGCGTTGGCGTGTTCTGTACCGGGGCGGTGTTCCACCGTAAAGTCCATCCCCTGTAGGGAAATGGACCACCTCAACAGCTTAGGATTCTCACCCCTCATCTGCATCAACCATCTGAGGGGCCTGTGGTCCGTCTGAACCCGGAAGTGAGTCCCAAACAAGTAGGGCCTCAGCTTCTTCAGCGCCCAGACCACAGCAAAAGCTTCCCTTTCAATCGCACTCCACCTCTGTTCCCTGGGAAGTAGCCTCCTACTAATGAAAGCTACAGGTTGGTCCAAGTCCTCATCATTTAGTTGTGAGAGCACCGCTCCCACTCCATGCTCAGAAGCGTCTGTCTGCACTATGAACTCCTTGGAGAAGTCAGGCGCCTTGAGTACAGGTGCTGTACACATGGCCTCCTTCAGGGCATCAAAAGCTTCTTGGCAGGCACTGGTCCAAATCACTTTCTTCGGTAACTTCTTGGAAGTTAGTTCTGTCAAGGGAGCAACAATGGTGCCATACCCCTTGACAAAACGGCGATAGTACCCGGTGAGTCCTAAGAAGGCTCTCACCGCTGTCTGGGTTTTGGGGGGTTCCCAAGCCCGGATGGTATCTATCTTGGCTTGTAGGGGCGCCACCTGGCCGCTTCCTACCTGGTGTCCCAAATACACCACCGAACCCTGCCCTATCTGGCACTTACTGACCTTGATAGTGAGGCCTGCACTATGCAGAGCCTTCAACACTGCGCAGAGGTGTTGCAAGTGTTCTTCCCAAGTGGAGCTGAACACAGCAATGTCATCCAGATATGCGGCGCTGAATTGCTCCAGCCCGGACAGTACCTGGTTGACCAGTCTCTGGAATGTGGCAGGGGCGTTCTTCAACCCAAAGGGCATGACACGGAACTGGAAGTGCCCCTCTGGAGTTGAAAACGCAGACCTCTCCTTGGCCCCATCAGTTAAGGCAATCTGCCAGTACCCAGAAGTTAAATCAAACGTACTGAGGTAGTTGGCAGCTCCCAACCGATCCACGAGCTCATCAGCTCTGGGGATGGTGTGTGCGTCAGTCTTCGTGACCGCATTGAGCCCACGGTAGTCCACACAAAACCTAAGTTCTGGAGTGGCACCTGGCGCAGCAGCTTTCGGTACAAGTACCACTGGGCTAGCCCAGGGGCTGCTGGAGGGCTCAATCACCCCTAGCTCCAACATCTTAGAAACCTCCTTCTTGATGCTGGCCCTGACCTTGTCAGCCACCCGGTAAAACTTCTGTTTCACAGGCATGCTATCTCCCGTGTCCACGTCATGGACACACCAGTTGGTGATACCGGGGGTCAGGGAGAACAGAGATGCAAACTGACCCAGCACATGGCGACAGTCCCTCTGCTGTTCTGGGGTCAGGGTGGGCGAGAGGACCACTCCATCCACTGACCCATCTTGCTCCTTAGCTGCCAGGAGGTCAGGCAGAGGATCGCTATCCTCCTCCATCCCTGCATCTGTAGCCAGTAGCATTGTTATTTCAGACCTCTCAAAATGGGGTTTGAGGCGGTTCACGTGTAGGACCCTCATGGGGTTCCTGGGAGATCGCAAGTTGACCAGGTAGGTCGCCTCACTCTTGCGCTCCACCACCTCATATGGCCCAGTCCACTTGTCCTGGAGCGCGCAAGGCTCCACTGGCGCCATCACCCACACCATCTGCCCAGGTTGAAATTCCATCAGAGTGGTATGCTGGTCATACCACCTCTTCATCTCATCCTGGCTGGCTTCCAGGTTCGCCTGAGCGAGGGCCCGGAAGCGCTGTGTCTGGTTGCGGATGGCCAGCACATAGCTGAACACATCCTGAGGGGTTTTCCCCGGGGATTTCTCCCAACCCTCCTTCACCAGACTGAGAGGTCCTCTAACAGGGTGCCCGTACAAAAGCTCAAAGGGACTGAACCCTAGAGACTTTTGTGGTACCTCCCTGTAGGCAAATAATAGGCATGGCAAAAAGACGTCCCACTTCCGTCTCATGGGCTCTGTCAGCCCCATGATCATGCCTTTCAGGGTCCGGTTGAACCTTTCAACCAACCCATTTCCTTGAGGGTGGTAAGGAGTGGTGAACTTATAAGTTACCCCACACTCCTCCCACAGAGACTTCATATACCTGGAGATGAAGTTGGTACCCCGGTCAGATACCACCTCTTTGGGGAAACCCACACGGGAAAAGATTCCCATCAACGCACGGCCCACCACCGGGGCTGTGGTTGTCCTGAGAGGGATAGCCTCCGGGTACCGGGTGGCATGATCCACCAGGACCAGGATGAACCTGTTGCCTAAGGCGGTCCTGGGGTCCAGTGGCCCCACAATATCTATCCCCACCCGCTCGAAAGGGGTGCTCACTACAGGAAAAGGCTGGAGAGGGCCTTTGCATTTTCCTCCAGCCTTGCCACTTGCCTGGCAAGTCTGGCATGATTTACAAAAGGAAGCGACGTCCGTCTTCATCCCGGGCCAGTAAAAGTGGGTGGCAAGCCTTTGTCGGGTCTTGTCCTGCCCGAGATGTCCTGCAAGCGGCACGTCGTGAGCCAGACCCAGTAGGAAGTCTCTGAACCCTGCGGGTACCACCAGGGTACGTGATCCACTGGGCTCAGCAAACCTAGGCTCACTGTACAACAAGTCATTCTCCCAGTAGAGAAAAAAGTTCTTCGGATCAGCACCTGCTGCCTGGTCTGCAGCCTGGTGCCGCAGACCTTCAAGAGTAGGGCATGTCTTCTGCGCACGGCAGAACTCCTCTCTGGAGGGACCACCCTCTTGCTGCCAATGGGTCAGCTCAGGTATGTCTCCCAGCTCAGCGACCTGTTCCCCTGTAGGCTCCAGGGCATCCCCCGTAGGTTCTGCTCCTTCCTGGACCGTGGGAACAGCGGGGGTGGACGCACCACGCCCCTTGCCCTTCCTCTTTCTGGCAGGGACCTGGGCCACTGTTTCAGGCTCCAGGTCTGCTTCACAACCCTGTCCGGCTGCCATGGACCGGGTGGTCACACAGACCCACTCAGGCAAACCCAACATCTCCAAATGAGCCTGGCGTTCCACCTCCTTCCACGGGGAACTCTCCAGGTCATTACCTAGCAGACAGTCTACTGGCATGGATGGACTCACAAAAACTTTGAGAGGACCTGAGACCCCCCCCCACTCAAAGGGAACATGTGCTACCTTGCAAAGGCGCACAGAGTTGTCAGCTGACACTACTGGGTGAAGTACGTCTGGAATGATCAGCTCCTCAGGGACCCACTGACACCTGACCGTAGTCACACTGGCTCCAGTGTCCCTGAGAGCCTCCACCCTCCTCCCATTGATGGTCACCCACTGCCTGTACTTCTTAGTGTTATCAGGGACAGGGGTTTCCTGGACCATCTCTGTGTCTCCTAAAGAGACAAGGGACATAACTGCTAAACCCTCCAAATCACTAGAAATTAAATCCCCCCCAAAAGCTACACTAGCTATACCCGGTGTTGGAGCACCAGTGGGTGCCTGGGATTTCTTGGGACACACAGGAGACTTGTGACCCAATTCCTGACAGTGATAACACTTAATGGGACCCTTGTTATCCGACCTGCCCTTAGGGGGCCAGGTTGGTTTGGGTTTTGACTTGGGGGGCTGGGACTGGTTACCCTGGGAACTATTTTGGGGCCCTTGTGAGAACTCCTTTTGGTTACCCTTGTCCCCCCCACTCTTCTGCTGGGGACCCTGCCCACCTTTGGCAATGGTACCCACAATTCCTCTGTGGACCCTGGTACTGGTCCAGCGGTCCGCCTCCTTAGCAAGCTCAATGGGGTCCGTCAACTTGCTATCTAAAAGATGCTGGCGCAGCTCTGGAACACATAGACTACTCAAGTGCTCCCAACTAATTAAATGTAACAACCCCTTATAATCAGTTACCTTGCTGCCCTTCATCCAACCTTCCAGTGCCCGCGAGTACAGATTCACACACTCCATCCAAGTCTCAGACTCTTTCTTCTTGGAATTTCTAAACTGCAGTCTATACTGCTCTGGAGTAAGTCCATACCTGAGACATAGGGCCTCCTTCATATTGGGATAGGTCATGGCACCTGCTAATTCTAAGGGCTCTAGAGCACTCCTCCCAGAAGCCTCAAAATGTTTCCACAGGCCCGCCCCCAATGCTGTTCAGGCACACCATTCATTCTTAATGCTATCTCAAACGATGTAAACCAGGCATAGATATCTTCACTCCTATTGTAATTCTGTACTAAATCTTTGGGGATATATACTTTACCCCCCTGCACTGGCTGTTCGCTGCCACCATTTGAACCGGACTCCACCTGCTTGGCCTTGATGTCCAGTTCTCTCATGCTCACTTCATGAGCCAGAAGCAATTTCTTCTACTCCAAGGCACGGGCATTCTTGCTCTCCTCCGCCGCCTTGTCTACTTCTGATTGCTTCATCTTCATTTTCATAATTTCCAATTCATGGTTTCTCACCCTTTGATTCTCCTCCAACTCCTCTGGAGTGAGCCCCCTACTGGAATGGGAGCTGCCAGCCCTTGAGACCGGTCTGCCCACAGGCAGATCTTGGGGAACAAAACCATCCTCTTCATTTGCATCACTTTCCTCTTGGGCCTCCCACCAGGCCTTCAGGACTCTTTGTAGCACATCCTTTCTAGCTCCGCTTTTAAAAGAGCAACCACGGTCTTTGCAGAATTGCTTGAGATCTTCAACTTTGTATGAATATAAATCCGCAAAGGAAAACTCCAATTCTGCCCTCTCACTTGTTGCCACCTGAGACATGATGCTCTTGAAGAGTTACTCAAAAATAGAATCAAAAATAATACAGTATGTGGTTGTCTATTGGTCTGCACTCCTAGTGATGTACACCAATTACTGTGGGTCAAGTACAAATACAAGTTCAATCCTCACCGCTGACCACCAATGTTAGATCTGGGGGTCTCTAGTTGGCAGGGTAGGTACCACTGTCCGAGTAGGGACCCTTGCTTCTAGTCAGGGAAAGGGGGATACAATGTTAAGATAACCCCTGCTCACCCTCTAGGTAGCTTGGCCTGAGCAGTCTAGGCTATCAAAGGCAATGTGTAAAGTATTTGTATCAACACTCACAGTAACACAGTGAAAACACCACAGATTTACTCCACACCAGTTTTAGAAAAATAATGTATCTTTACTAAAAACTTCACAAGACCAAATACTACAGACAAACCAACATATAATTCAAAAGGTTACTTTAAAGATAGTTCAAGAGTTTGCAGAAAGTACTCCAGGATGTAAAAGTCAGTGTCCTGCACAATGCGACTCTCAATGCACAAAATGCGACACTTTCGTGCCCAACAGTACCTGTAGTTGCGATAAGGTTCCCAAAAGCTATAACAAGGAAGCTTGCAAAGGCGATGCGATACTCCTGAGATCCTGGGGAGGCTTTGCAGCAGCCCTGCTTCACGCAGCAGAGGTGGATGCGCCGGCTCCGATCTGTAAGGGGAGGATGCGATGACTTTGGCCTTCGTTGCGTAGGTTTCTTAGGGGGAAGCTTCACGCACAGGTTCGATGCGACACTCTTCGATGTGGTGCGATGCGTGGCGCAGCGTTGCCTTCCGGCGCCGCAACTCTCGATGCGCCACGGAACGGGACTCTGCGTCGACACACGCAGCGATTGGAGACTTTTCACGCACCGGCAGTGGTGCAGCCCGCAAACTGGTTCTGCGACGACCCTCGCAGCGTCAGGAATCTTCTCGCACCGGGACGATGCTCGACGCACTCGGCGATGCGGGGACCCTGCGTGTTGCGATGGTGCCGCGATGACATTTTCCTCGCACTCTCGTCTTGCGACACGCAATCGGATGATGCGTTGGGTACCAGTCACTCTTGTTCACGCTTCTGCTTCCCAGCTCCCAAACACAGCAAAACGACCTCCTGAGGCCCCAAGACTGGGCAAGCACTCCAAGGCAGGTCAGAACTCTCTCAGCAGAGTTCCAGGGGAGCTGGTGGTGAAGTCCTTTTGTTCCTGGGACTTCTTAACAGGGAGCCAGCTCTTCTCAGGCCCTTGGAGATCAGAATCAAAAGAAGGGGACACAGCAAAGTCCTTCCCCTCTCCTTGGCAGCAAAGCAAAAACAGCAAGCAGGCAGTCTTCTCCTCTTCAGTCCTTTTCAGCTTTCTCCTTGGCAGAGGTTTCTTCTTGGTTCCAAAGTGATCTAAAGTTTTAGGTGTCTGGGGTCCTCTTCTTATACCCCTCCAAGTCTTTGTCTCTCTTTGTTCCAGTGGGGGGATTCCCCTGCTCAAACCGGTTCCTGGGTGTGCTCTGCTCTGGAGCACCTGGTTCCTTTCAGAGTGAGGGGCAGGGTCGTTAGACGCTCAGCAGGAGGTGGAGCCTTCTTTGTGCCAGCAGAGGCAGAGTCCTCAGCCTGGCCAGCAGGGGGTGGAGCCAGCTTTGTGTTTGGCAGGGACAGCCCTATTCACACCCAGGGACTACTCCTCCCACCCATCTAAAGCAGATCTCCCTATTCACCCTGCTGCTGACTCATCCAGGCTCCTGGAGCCACCTGGCCCATCACATGACACCCTTCAGCCAACCAGCACACAGGCACACAGGAAGGTTAAACAGGAGAATAGCTACTTTCTAAAAAGTGCTATTCTCACACAGTGAATTTAAAAACCATCTTGCTAAAAAGATGTATAATTAAATTCTGAACACAGAGATACCAAACTTGGATTTTCTATCTTGCCCTTATGGGAAGATAGGCATGTAAACAGCCTTCCCCATTCTATCCTATGGGCAAGATAGCCTCTCAGCAGTGAAAAACGAAAATGGCTGTAATTCACTACCAGGGCATGTTACACACCTCAGTACATGCCCTACCTTTCATATACACTGCACCCAGCCCAGGGGGGTACCTAGGGCCACCATAGGGATGCCTTACATGTACAGAAAGGGAAGGATAAGACCTGGTCAGTGGGTGCACTGGCCAGGTCGACATGGCAGTCCTGGACTGCACATAGGCACTGCAAGCAGGCCTAAGACATCATTTTAGCGCTACTCCTGTGGGTGGCACAATCAGTGCTGCAGCCCACTAGTAGCATTTGAATCACCAGCCCTGGCACACGCAGTGCACTTTACTAGGGGCTAACAGGTGAAACAAATATACCAATCATGGATAACCAATCAATACAACAATTTACCAAGGGAGCACTTGCACTTTGACACTGATCAGCAGTGGCAAAGTGCCCAAAGCATCTAAACCAGCAAAATCGAAATCCAGCATAGCATCAAAAATACAGGGGGTAGAGGCAAAAAGTCAGGGGTAGCCACGCCAAAGATGCCAGGTCTAACACTCGCCTTTTGGGCTCACACCTAC
Source organism: Triturus cristatus (assembly GCF_964204655.1). Lineage (NCBI taxonomy): Eukaryota > Metazoa > Chordata > Amphibia > Caudata > Salamandridae > Triturus > Triturus cristatus. Next base: position 659,702,570 of record NC_140585.1, on the reverse strand, counting down.
CCCAGCCACGCTGCCAGGAGGGGGTCACACCTCTCTCTTTGGCAGATCTTTTGTTACCCTTCCTGGGAGTCGTTTACACATCTCCTGGTCGGTGCAGAAAGCTGTCTTGAGTTCAGTAGTTGTTTACAACCAAAATTAGCAACTGGAAAGCTTGAGCAACAAAGTGGCAACTTTCTAAAATTGCTATTTGTCAAATAGTTACATTAAATCCAGCCCAGGAAACAGGTCGAGTTCACTATAACAATTCTTTTAATATCGTAAATCATTAACTTTAGTATTTCCATTTGGAAGTTACCACAGCTGAGTTGTCAGCATGTATGTTCATATTAGTCAATAGGGCTACTAGCGATTCCACAGTAAAAACGACAATTCAAGGTTTTTACTGTCAGGACAGGTAAAACATAAAAACGCATGCCCTTATTAATATAATCACCATGTTTTAGGGTTCTCTGGAACTATGTTAGCAGGGGTATCAAAAAAAAGGAAGGTTTGGGCTTTTAACACTTAATAAAATGGCAAAGTCGAGATAGCAGTGTAAATTGCCCTGCCAGTCTGCAATGTCAGCCTGGGTGTTATGTTTTACTCTGTCTCTCTCCTGGTGGCACAAACAGTGCTGCAGTTCAATAGTAACCTTTGATTTACAGGTCCTAGGTACATTCAGTACCATCTACTAGGGTCTTATATGAAAGTTAACTTATGCCATAAGTGTGTCAGTCAATTGTTTATGTACTTTTAGAAGTTAGAGCACTGGAACTAAGCCTGGTTTTTAGGTCGCAGTGCACTCTCAGATTGGAAAAACCAGCAGCACCAGTTCAAAGTTACCAGAAAGTGGGGGAAAAAATGAGAGTGAACCCTGCAAAGCGCAATTTATTTACACTTAGAATGCCTACTTTCACCTATGTAGGAGGGTCACACCACTGCCTCCGGAGGTAGCAGTGCCAATGTTACAAATAATGAAAGAACTTCTCCTGTTTTCGTCGATGAGTATTTAGAACAGGGAAGGCACAATATATTTATAGCTGAGATGCTTCAGGATATGGGTGGGCTACATCTGCATTTTGTGTTCCTTTCCATGCCGAAAACATGCATCAGTGGGTTCTCATAGGAGCCAAAGATGTCTTATTTATTTTTATTTTAAGGGATTTATAACGCGCACAGCTACTCGATAGAGTGTCCCGGCGCGAAAGCCAAAGCATCAGAAGGAACCAAAGCAGAGTAAGAGTGGGATAGTCTAGTTGAACAGGAAGGTTTTTAGCTTTTTCCTAAACTGAGCGGGATTCTTCAGATTGCGTAAATCCAGGGGGAGGGAATTCCAATAAGTTGCTGCAAGATAAGACAGGGAACTGCCGCCTTTACATTTCAGATGAAACCTAGGGATAGACGCAAGAAGCATGTTGGAGGAGCACAGACACCTGCCAGGGGTATAAAACTGAAAACGTTTCCTAAAATAGGCAGGGCCATACTCATAAAGTGCAGCATGAGCAATGGTAATAGCCTTAAACTTTATCCTAGTTTTTACGTTCAACCAGTGTAGATTACGTAAGTAATGCCTAACACTGGAGTGCTTAGGAAGATCCAGTAGGAGACAAGCGGCGGCATTCTGAACCACCTGAAGTCTGTCCAGAAGGTAACATGGCAAAGCGGCATAGAGAGCATTCGCATAATCTATGTGAGAGGCGACCAAAGCACGAATGACAGTTTCCTTAGCGGCGAGAAGCAATAGTGGCAGAAATCTACGGAGGAGTTTTAAAATACCAAAACAAATGCCAGTAAGTTTGCCAATCTGGTTACCAAAATTTAATTTCTCATCAAACCAGATGCCAAGATTTTTCACAGGCTGGCCAGAAGGGGAAGGGCAGGGGGACTCAGTCGACCAACAGTGATGCCAAAACAGAGGGGGAAACTCCCCAAAGAAGAGGATCTCAGTTTTGTCTGCGTTACATTTTAACTGAGCCGACACTGGTAACCATCAAAGAGCAATTTGGTTAAAACATTGGTCTAAAATATTTCCCAACTAAAGGATTTATTACTGTAATCTGGAGGTCCCATGCCAACAGGCAGATCCAGATCGTCTGAGTGTCCTCGGTAGGGTACTGTTCCTATCTCCTTTCTGTTTGTTGAGATACCTCATGGTGGTCACACGGCATTTTCGCATCAATACTACCTCTAGATTGAATTTGGGGAGAAAGAATCTGAGCATTAGGTGAAGCAACCTCTCTCGTTATCTCACCAAGATCTTTGAATCACTGGTGATTTATGTAAGCTCCTCTTCTCTTCATAAGAGTATCTTTTATGATTGACTGGAGGGAAGCCATCTCCAGCAGGATATCCTTTCTGATATCTGGAGAGCTGTGGTCATTAGATTCAGCCTTCTCTCCCAATGCCCTGGCTTCTGGGCTCACTTGTCCTCAAAACACTCTTTTTCAAGCTTCCTACACACAGTTGTGGTTGAGGTATGTCAGATTAAACAAATGATTTTACGTAACTTCTAGACTATAGTAAACAACTGTCACATTTCATTTTCCAAACTAACCCCTACTACTCAGAAGTCTAAGACATGGAACACCTCTGGAACCCGAGGTGAGGTTTAAAAATGTGTCAGTCACTTGAGAGACTGTTCAGTTGGTAATACTTTTGACAACTGGGGGATTTGTGTGTTCCATTATTCTGTGAGTCACAGCTTTTTTTATTAAATACATTTTTATACTCAACTAAAACTTGAAGTAGAAGTATTCTTCCACGGGTACAATAAAGATGAAGGACATCATTGTGTCCAGAACATGTGATATCTGGCTTGATGTAGCTTGAATGTCAGTTTGAAGGTAAGGATATTTTAAATAGATACTTTTTCACTTCACAGAGCAGGAAATTGATGTGAGAGTTTTGCAGAATATCATGGCTCAACTCTGGTGTCACCTCCCCTTGCTTCATCAGGCATCAAGACAGTTGCGCTTGCTGTTTGACTTGGTCCTTTCTGCAGGATTATTCCCAAATTATTTTCCCTTCTCTGCCTATTGTTCTGACCTTCTTTTTGTTGGCTTAGGACTGTGGGCACTTTACCACTGCTAATCAGTACTAAAGTGAGTGTCCCCTTTCCTCTAACCATTGTATGATTGGTTTACACCTGTTTGGCCTATTTGTTATACTTGTAAGTCCCTTGTAAAGCAGTATACCATATACGGAGAGCCTGTAAATGAAATACTATTAGTTGGCCTGCAGCACTGCTTGTGCAACCCACAGAATTAGCCTTTCAAACCTGTCTCAGGCCTGCCACCGCAGGGCCTGTGGGCGTAGTTTACTGCCATGTCAACTTGGCATTTGAAAACTTGCCAAGCCTCAAAAACCCTTTTTATTACAAATAGGTCAACCCTGAGGGTAGGCCCTAGGTAGCCGTAGGCGCAGGGTGCTGTATAAGTAAATGTAGGACATGTGCCTTGATTTGTGTCGGTAGTGACAGTCTGTTTTGTTTATCACTGCTGTGAGCCTACTCCTCTCATAGGCTAGCATTGGGAATTCACTTATTTACTTTTAAGTGGTAATTCCAGATCAGAAAGCAGTGACATTGACATTGGGGGTGGCGCCAATGATGGAAGGGACAGATTCAGACCCTATTTCGCGCCTCGTGCTTTGCGGTCTGCTAACCTAGGCCTTATCTGTACTTCCAGATTCAAACTTGCAAGATGGGGTGGTCGCTCTTTCAGCACCTGCGCCACAAGATTATGGAATCTCCTGCCTCTGGAGTTGCGACTGCAACCCGATCATGCCCTTTTTAGGAAAGTGCTGAAACATCGCTTATTTCAGGTCCAACCATAATTTCTCTACTCTCTTGCCTGACTATACACACCACAGCGCCAATACACCTTTGGTATTCGAGCGCTTTACAAGCTTCTTTATACTTATACTTATACTTATGTTTGGTATGTTTAGAATAGTGGTAATAAATCCTATTTACTGGTGCAGTTCGATTTTACATTACTATTTAAGAAATATCACTTTTAGAAAGCGAACGTTTCTTTGTGCTATGACTCTTTGTGCTTCACAGTCTGACTCCAATCCACATCTGAGCTAGGTTACAGCTACACCTTGTGCATACTTTCTAGACAACCACAACACAGAAAGGGCTGGGTGTGACAGGGGAAAAATCTTAATTCATCTGCATAGTGACAGTTTTTCGGGGCTGGGAGAGGTAGAGGTGGTTGGGTCACACCTACATCTGAATAGGTTGAGTCCTGCCCTCACACAAAGGGCTGACTTACCCCCTACTGATCGTCTGGAGCCATGGCTGGGCTTAACCCCTTCAGCGCAGCGCGGATTACCGTGCTGTGCTGAAGGGTTCGTGCGCGGGCGGGGCCATGACGGAGCGGTTCCGTCATCCGCACAGCGCAACCGATGCGCATGACAGAACCGCTCCGTCATGCGCATCGAAGGGGTGAAGGGGATTGTTGAGCACTTCCAAGGGCTCCTTTGAAGTCACTCCTTCATCAAATATATTTCTGAGTACATGTACTGGTGCTCTGTCCCCATGTTTTTAGGCACTGTGTGGGACTTGTAACCAGACGCTGCTGGCTCTACAATCTGCACAATGCCAAGAAGACTGATGTGCTGCCAAGAGGAACCACCATTTGGACTACCTGCTTTGTTTTGCTGGCTTGCTGAGTGCTAGGCTGCTGGAGGGTCTGTCATTCTACAACTTGTCTTTACGTGCTGGTCTGCCTGCCTGCTGCTACTTTTGTGCCCCAAGTGTTCTCCAAGGGCTTGTTGGCTTTCCCCCTGTTCTTGCAATCTCAGGCCCATAAAGGATTGCCTTTAAGCCCCTCTGCTGTGCGAATCTTCCTCTTGGGAGTCGGGCAGGAGTGTGCTAATTGAGAATCTGTGATCGGCTGCTCTTCGCTTTACAGTCTACATATCAGCGTGTGACTGACATCTCAGGACCAAGTGCTCCATATCCTACAGGGCTGCAAGTGGTAAGCACTTAGGCTACCTCCAGCTTGAAGGGTTTGTTCTTCAGAGCAACAGGTGGTGAGCCCGACTTATTGTCAGACAGCGCGCATTGAGCGCTGTTGTGTCACTGAGGCCCCAAGCACTCTAAGGAGCAGAGAACAGCACCTGAGACCAGTGAGCCCCCGTCACAACTTGCACTTCACAGGTTGTGCATGCTGAGCCTCCTTTTCAAGGAAAGAAGGGTTGCCTGGTAAGCAGGGGCGGACCAGGCACACGAGGTCTGTCAGTCCGGCGCCGACCCTTGAACAGCACTATGTGAATCTGGCCTGGGAGGGCTGGAATCTCAAGACGCGGGCCTCCATTCCCAAGACCCACCTCCATTCCTGTAGGGGTCTTCTCCCCAAACTGTGCTTCACTCTCCGAAAGGCCTGGAGTTGCCCCAGCACCATGGGATGCCCCTGCCATCAACACTCTTTTGTCCCACCCAAAGGGGATCCCGAAGCCAGACGACACAATGCCGTCATCTTTAAAGAGGGGTGAGGCCATCCCACATGGCAACTCCTGTCTATTTTATGTGCGCATACCTGAATGATTGCTCATTGTGGGGAGAATTATGACATACCTGTCCCAAGGGGTCCTGTGAATTCCATCGGCCGAGTGAGACCACCACAAAGTGAATAATTCCGAGTGTTAATTCCAGCTCTCCCACAGAATTACAGTATTTCCCCTAAATGAAGCAACAACATTACTAGAGATGTGATCTGCCAGGCCTAGTTTTGTTGACTGTGATACCAGATTAACATATCCTGTTTAGTAGTTGCTCAGGTGCTCCTGTGCCCTACATGCTGTTCTGATTGTAATCAGTGTAAAGGCTGTTAGGAATGACTGCATAACATGCAATAGGAAAACAGATGCACTGTGCCTATGTGTTCAATGCAATTTTATGTGATTCACCCTAAAATGTATGCATTACCTGCCAGTACTTATGATTCATGTAGTTTTTGGTCTTGTTGGATGTGTAATATAAAAGTTTATTTTAACATAATCCTGTGTGGAACCTCTTTTGTGATGTAATCATTGTGTTTCTGGGTGAGTGTGTAGCACAAACGCTTTACACATTGCCTCTGATGATAAGCCTGCCTGCTTTGCTCCAAGCTACCAGAGGGTAAGCACAGGTTATCTTTGGTGTGTAGCTGACTTGCCATGACTTGAGTGGTGGGTTCTGCCTGGCTTAATTGCATACCCTATCCAACCAGAAACCCCATTTCTAACACTAGCCTAGAACCAGACTTATACTTTGAACTGTACATTGTGTCCCTTATGTAGCAGTGTGGAGTTGGTAGGCTAATATTCCAAGAGCATCTGGGCTGTGGTGGAATGGGGATCAATGTTGCCTTAAGCACACAATTCTCAGAACAAAGGTCTTGGTAAAGGTTTGACCAGTGTGTTGGTATTGGAGGAGTCTTGGTGGCCTAAGTTTCTCTGGCTGTGCAGTGGATGTGAACAGCGGGTGTCCTGCTGGCGCATCAAAGGTGGGTCAAAGGCAAGCTCGTCTGTGCCTGTCCATGACCCAACCGTGACCAGTTCCTGGGACCCTGGCGCCCTAACCCCCGACTGTTACGATCCCAGCCCCCTCCAGGCTCTCAACTCCAGATGCAGCAACAACTGCCAGCTCTCAATGCCGAGCAACACCCAAGGCCCAATCTCCTACCAACACTTCCGCCACACCTTCACCCACCTCTGGACCCCAGCAGTAGCCCCCAGCCCACCGGATGCCAGTGCACACAAACCAACAAACTGCATCCTCCTCAATGTGCGCTCCTTGCACGGACATGCCATAGTGGTCTGGGTCCTCCTCAACACTCACACACCTGACATCGTGTTCCTCACAGAGACCTGGGACAATGCCAGCTCTGCACCCGACATCGCAGCCACCATCTCCGATGGATACAAGATCCTGTTCTTGAGGAGGCCTCGTCATCATCCACAAAAGCTGTCTCCGCATGACAACAACCAACTCAGACAATGCCTCACCCTTCATGGAACACATTCATTTCCAGATCCAGACCAACCCCAAAAACTATGCTCCGTAGAACCCTCGTCTACAGACCACCTGGCCCCTGTGCTCCATTCACCAATGTCATCGCCGACTTCATCACACCCCATGCCCTCGCCTCTCCAGACTACATACCACTCGAAGACTTAAACTTCCACCTGGACAACCACGACGACCCCAACACCACCGCCATCCTAGAGAACCTCATTAACATAGGACTGAAGCAACTTGTCTCTGCCCCCAATCACACAGCAGGACACACACTCGACCCCGTCTTCGCAGGAGGAAACAGCATCTTCTACAGACACACCATGGAACTGCTCTGGACTGACCATCACTGCATCCATTTCTCCTTTAGAAAACCCACCACACACAAGCACGCCTCTCACGCAGAATCTGGAACAAAATCTCTGAAGAACACCTCACCTCTGCCCTCACCTGCGCTCCACCCCCAACTAATAAAGACGCCAACACTGCAGCAACTCTACCAATGGATCGTCAACTGCGCCAACACACTCACCCCCCTCCAGAAGACAACAAGATGTCACAACAAGAAAGCAAACTGGTTCACCACAGCACTCCAAGAATCCAAGCGCTCCTGCCAACGACTGTAAAAGACGTGCAGAAACAGCAAAACTTCAGAAACACGCACCGCCTACAAAATAGCCACCACTGCACACCACCAACTCATCAAATCCACAAAGAAAAACTTCTTCTAAGATAGAATCCTCTCCAATGCCCACAACTCCAAGGAACACTTCTCCATCGTACAGAAATTTTCCAAACCTGATAGCGAAACAACCTCTGCAACAGACTCAGCTCCTTCTTTCACCTCAAGATCAAGACGCTCTATTACAACTTCAATGACCAAGACCTGTGCACCGCCTCAAACCCCACCCCCAGCGATGCCACCCAACAGACCCTACTTACTTGGACCCCACTCACGACAGAAGACACCCTAAAGATCATGAAGAGCATCCACTTCGGAGCACGTTCAGACCCCTGCCCGCCACACATCTTCCACAGGGCCGTCACAGCCATCTCACCAGAGCTACGTTGAACCATTAACTGCTCCCTTGAGACCGCCACAATCCCCGACAACTGAAAGTGCGCGGGAGTCAAGCCCCTCCTAAAGAAACCCTCTGCAGACCCGACGGACCTCAAGAACTTCAGGCCCATCTCGTTGCTTCCTTTCGCGGCCAAGGTCATCGAAAAGGCCATCAACACCCGCTAGTATACTTCATGGAAGCCAACAACATCCTAGACACGTCCCAATCCGGATTCTGCAGCAACCACAGCACCGAGACCACCCTCCTCGCCGCCACTGACGACATCTACACCCTCATCGACCAATGCCAAACACCAGCTCTCATCCTCCTGGACTTATCAGCAGCCTTCAACACCATTTCCCACTGCACACTAACCACCAGACTCCACAGCACCGGCTTCCAAGGAAAGGCCATAGACTGGATACACTTATTCCTCAGGGTCAGAACACAGAGAATAAACCTCCCGCCCTTCCTCTCATAACCGACAGAGACCAGATGCAGAGTACCCCCAGGATCCTCCCTCAGCCCCACCCTCTTCAACGTCTACATAGCCCCCTCGCAACCATTGTCAGAAACCATGGGCTCAACATCGTCTCTTATGCCAATGACACCCAACTCATCTTCCCCCTCACCAAGGAACCAGACATCACCAGGCACAATTTCCAGGAAGGGATGAAAGCTGTTGCAAACTGGATGGAGAACAGCTGCCTGAAATGCAACTCAGAGAAAACAGAAGTCCTCATCCTCGGCTCTACCTCCTCCCCATGGAACGACACTTGGATGCCCTCATAAACCTACCCACCCCAACAGACCATGCACGTAACCTCGGCATCATACTGGACTCATCGCTCACTATGAATCACCAGATCAATGCCACCTCCTCCGCATGCTTCAACACCCTCTACTAAGTAAAACATTCAAATGGATACCCTCCAACTCCAGGAAAATGGTCACTCACGCCCTCATCACTCATGACTACAGCATTTCCTTCTAGGCCGGAATAAACAAAAAACTCCTCCCAAACTTCAGACCGTCCAGAATGCGGCAGCCAGACTAATACCCGACATCCCATGGCACAATCACATCACCCAACACCTCAGTGACCTCAACTGGCTCCCCGTCGAAAGAAGAATAACTTTTAAGATTCTCACGCTTGCCTACAAGGGCCTCCCCAAAATAGGACCACAATACCTCAACAACCGCCTCTGCTTTTATGCCCCTAAGAGAAACCTCTGGTCAGCCGACCTCTCCTTAGCCACTGTCCCATGCGTAGACAAGAACAGAGCGTGTGGAAAGCCCTACTCCAACCTCACAGCAAGACCTGGAACGATTTCCGGCTTCACCTCCGGCAAAGCCCGACACTGCAACAATTCAGAGAAGACCTCAAGACCTGGCTCTTCAATTAACCCCAAAGGAGGTGCACACACATCCCCCATCAGCGCCTTAAGACCCTAACGGGTGAGTAGTGCGCTTACAAACCCTTGATTGATTGGTTACTATCTGGGATCTTGGTGAATTGTAGAACTTCTGCAGATATCGTGAGATTTTTGAACTACTGTGAATCTTACTGCCATCTTGAGCAGGGCTCTTGTATAAAAGGGGGATTCAGCCTAACTCAACTGCTAGTCAATGAGATTCCAGCTAGGAAGCAGTGAAGAAGGAGCTTCATTACATGATGGTGAGATCTGATTCAAGGAAGAAATGGAGAAACTAAGCAAGTGCATAACTCTCTTAGGGGCATATTATCAAGCACTGCGTTAAACTTATCGCCGCTTTAGCGGCAGAAAACTGCTGCTAAAGCGGCGATAGTGGGCTTGATAATATGCCGCAGAGAGTTCCCATAGAAGCCCATGTTGACACCAGAACATGGGCTTCTATGGGAATTCTCTAAAGCGGCGATAATTTTAACGCTGTTTCTTGATAATATGCCCCTCATTATCTCTGGAAATGTGTTTATGTTAACGAAATTCAATTAAGTATTTTATTTGACAACGTTGAACAGGCCAAAAGTGTTTGATTTTAATTGGAAAGAGTATTGGGTGGGTTCACTAGGAACTTGTTGACTGTGAATAAAAGAGAAGTGCATTAAGGATTAGAGTACATTTTGAAAGAAGGGAAATTCTGTTTTTGAACTATGACCTCCCTAGGATTATTGATTCTGCCTGTAGTTATGGGATAAATGATTCAGGAAGAAAGGTCTTAATTCCAATCGTTTGGACAATTTGTGCAATTCGTGCATTCAGTTTAAATGTAAGGACGGAATTAATTTGGTAAAAAGAAACAAGGAACAAAAGACTTGGAAAGTAAGCAGAAGGTATATTCACAGATTGTTATGTCCATTGTTAGATTTTGTCAATCTTTGAGTATGATTGTATGTAACAGTTCTGTAGTGTAAAATATCTATATTCTAATTTTCCAACTCCTTCCTTTTATTAATCGGTGGGTGACTACATTGGCAAATTCATCTCAGCTGTCATCTCAGATCCTCATTCAGGCAGGACTTGTACTCAGCTCTTAATTTGCTTTATAATACCTGCTGGTGCCCAAAGCTGCGCTCAGTTGCCTGCGGCCAATGCTATGAAATGTTAGCGTGCCGAATACCAAGGCTGTGTATTTTTCAGGCCTCTTTAATTCACTACCAGACACCACCTTCCTCTTTATCTCACTCTTGTAGGTTCTTCCTTTCTCCCTTTGTGATGGTTTTTCCGTCTTTCTCTTTTTCCTTCTTTCCCCTTTGTGTGTTTTTCTCGCTCTTGCTCTCGGTAAATGGCTGATCAGTAAAAATAAGTGCTGGTACCCAAAAATGAATGCCATTGGCCCTCACTGGCAGCCACTGGATCAAATTAAGCACTGCTTGTACTGATTACTCTCGTAGGTGTGTTGACCTTGGAGCAGGCAGAGGAGTGACTGGATCTACTATCCATCCAACAAGATCTATTCCCGGCGTCTGTTCTCTAATCCGTGCCCACATTTTGAGGTAGTTCACCATCTGACTTTGTCTCATGGCTGTGGCACCAAGGTGTCAGTGGTGAGAGTTTACCTTCTAGCCCAGCATTGGTATATGGGTTCTGACACAGACAGTGCAATGCTTTTGGGGGATCTGTAGACATCTGCCACCTTGCTTCGAAGTGATAGTGCAAAATTATTCTTTGCTAACATTCTGTCTGATCGCATGAGAAATGAATAAGCCAAAATTGCCCAGTTATTTGCTAAATCTAGTTTTTATTGCTAACTGGTTTAAAAATTGGAGAAACAAGTGATACAATATTGTTTGTTGTAAAATATGCTTGTGGAAAGATTTTCTTTACTAAAAGTATTTCAAGCTCACACACAGACAGAAATGGTTATTGTTCTTGTCGCTTCCTTGGTTTAATAACGACTTGTAATAATATGGCCATCGATCAAGTAAACCAGAGACCTGTGTGTAACATGCTTTTGGGAACAAAGAAAGCAGCCCTTATTTTCGTTTCCATACCTCGAATGAGCAGAGCTACAGTCTCTCCAGACAGTGATTTATTGAGGATCAACCTGGGACATGTTGGGACCTGGTGGTACTAGAACTCCGAAGAATCAAGTGCACTGCTTCAGGAAATAAAGAATAGTGGAGCACTTTGTAACTGACCAGAGATCTTTAAATAAGACCTCAGGGGGCTCTAGAAATGAAATCATCCTTTGCTTTTACCACCAGTGTCGTAGGTGCTAAAGGCAGATAATGATTCAAAAGTGGAAACAGCCAGGATCCAACTGCAGGTTCTGCGTTTATCTGTCAGGTCAGCTCTTAATTTGAGGGAAGGACATCATGGAGGGCTATCTAGTTTAAAAAATAGGAGAAGCTGCATTGTTTTATACATTCAATATAGTGTTATGATCTGACTAAACATATAGAGGCACCGTCTCATAGAAGTAGTGAATTCCTAGATTGCTAGGTGAGTGCCCAAGCATTGCAAAAACGTGCTATTTCCCTGGTTCACAGAATCCCACACGTGTAAGTTCTTTTAAGGGTTTGCAAAATTATAAGTTTATGGTATTCACATACACTTCTTATGCTTACTTTACCTAATCCTGAAGTGTAGGGTCTCTGCATCTGTAGAGTTAATCAAGTGCAAGTCATTTAAAAAAAATAGCTTTTACTTCGTTTTTCTTTTCATTGAGAATTATTTTAGGTGAACAGTCTGTCCATATTCTGCCTGTATCATTCAGGTGTAAATTTGGTAGTGAAGATAAGTGTAGGATACTTACTGTAGGTGTTTGGGAATACTCAGAAAGTGGCGCAGTGTTCACCTCATCTGCACTCCATTTTCCTTAATAACTCCTGACACTTGCCTGAGAACACTCATAGCTGCTCTTCTGGTTGCCCTATGAATATGAATAAAGCTACATGCGAAGTTTGTTTTGTGCATGGACACGTCACTCACATAACTGGCTTCGTCAGCCGCCAGTCACTTTTGCATACGTATTTTCTGACTCTACCAGGTGTGCATCTGTTCTAGGGACCGAAAATTATAAAGGAAACAATAAGGGTCTGTTAGAAATGGGATTTCTGGTTGGCTAAGGCTTGCGCCAAAACCAGGCAGAAACCACCACTCTAGTCAGGGCAAGGGAGTTACACGCCAAAGATAACCCCTGCTCACCCCCTTGGTAGCTTGACACGAGCAGTCAGGCTTATCCCAGAGGCAATGTGTAAAGCGTTTGCGCACGCACACAGCAACAACACCCTAGGCCCACCACAAAAGAAACTCCACACAAGGTTATATATAAAAATAGCCTTTGTATTGTCATAAATACATTAGAAACAAAATCACATAATGTACACTGTGCCAACTGGCACTAGGCAATATTCACAGGGGACTATTTACACACGACAGGGCCAATGGGGCCACTGTCAAGACCATCACAAATCACCACTTGTAAATGTAGCACAAATAGTAAATGTAGCGCACAACCATTAACTACTGGTAAAGGTAGGAACTTAGCACGAGATCCTGCAATGTAAAACAGAGGATGCATAAATCACCTTGCACATGAATCACCTAAGGCATCACAAGCGTAAACACCTTAGGAAATCAATTGGCATAAAAAATAGTGTGCCCCATTCGGGGGCACAACGCACTGAAACTGGCCCCAGGCCAACTGGCCTCTCACAGGGGCTCACAATGCCCAATGTCCAGAATGTCAGGGCGGGCTGCAAAAGCAACCAAGCAAAAAGTGCGCAAAGCACGGCCTAAACGTGGCAGCTGCCCACTACTTGCTGGGCAGCTGGGAAAAACTCACTGGCACCTCTGTGCCTCTGGTCCCTCTCAGGGACTCTGATTCAAATGAGGGCCAAACGCTGCAGCTGGGCTCAGCGATGCAGCCACGGGCACCCTGGTGCCTCTGGACCCCCACTGGGAATCTATCAAAATAAATGTGCCCCCAAAGTTGCAGCTGCCTGTGTGCTTGCAGGGCAGCTGAAGATGGCACGGGCACCACTGTGCCCTGTTAGTCCCCCACTGGGACCCTAGCAACACATGCCAAGTTTGGAGCGGCCCTCTGGCAGGCGGGCCGCTCAAGGAATAAGCACTGGCACCAGCTGTGCCCTGGAAACCACAATTTCGGCTCCCGTCGTTGGAGCGGCCAGCTCCCTTTGCGGGACCGCTCAGGCACTGTGTCTTCACTGGCACTAACACACTGAGGGCACCAAGAAATGCCCCCAAGCCCCACGGGGACTTAGTGACTCAGTTGCAGCCTCGGACTCCTCTGGCTGCCCCCACAGGCACCGACAATGTGCCTCGCCTCCAGATGCCGCCCCCACTCACAGGATCCGTCTGGCGCGGGGCGAAGTCTCCTCTGGACTCCCTCTGGCTGGTCCCGCACTCTGGTCTTCCACTCTGCCACCGCGGGGCTCTCGCACACTTCTGGGAGCCCCGCTTCACTTTGGGAGACCACACACGCAGGACTCACACCGCGGCTGCGGGAGCCCTGCTTCAACGCCTCCTCTCAGCTTCCTGGTTCCGGCCGCAGGTCGGCTCCGCCCACAATCAGGCCTTCAGAGTGCCTGTCTTCCGGGTTTGCGATCCGCGGCACCCGGGTCGCGGTGATGATCTTCGTTTGGATCTGGGCAATGCGGGTAAGGCTCCCGCTGAAACGAGGACAACTGCGGGGTGGCCACCCGCGTTCCTAAGCACCCAAAGGCGGGGTGGGCACCCGTTTGCAAGGTACCGATGCGGGGTGGGCTCCCGCTCGGTTTTTAGCAGAAATTAGCGGGGTGGGCACCCGCGTTTAATATTAAAGTAAAGCGGGTGGGCAGCCGTAATTTTGTATATCAAAAAAATAAGCGGGGTGGGCACCCGCAATCAAGGCATTACGGGTGAATCCCTATCCTGGGGATTCCCTCTAAGACGATCGCAGCCCAGCGCTTCCAGGGCAATACACAGAGGCCCCTCCTCGCAATAAAGGGGCAAATTAAAACACAGCGCTCCCAGGCTCCTGAAGTTGCAGTCCGGGCGTTTAAGTCCCAAAGTCCAGGGAAAAGTCCTTTAGGAGGAATGGGGCAAGGGCTGGGCCCAGGCAGGCCAGCTCACAGAGCCCTCCAGCAGGGAGGCAGTCCCTAATGGCAGTTCCTCCTGGAGCCCAGCAGCAGCAGGCCCCCCTCAAGTTAGAACAGCACAACAGAGCGCATTTTCATAGGGTCACAGCCCCTTCTTTTATACACCCTTTTCCTTTGTCTGTAAGCACAGGGCTGGGGGGAAACCAGATGCAACTGGTTTAGGGGGAATTTGGAGCACTCTGTTTACCCAGCTCCTCTTCCCCTTTCACAGTGCAGGGCAGAGACATCAGACGCACCACAGGAGGTGGAGCCAGCATTGTGGAGGGAAGGCACAGCCCTATTCAGGTCCCAGGTGCAACTCCTCCCTCCCATCTAGATGCAGATCTCTCTATTCACCACTGGGCTGACTCACCCTGGCCCCTGGAATTCCCCACACCATCCAGCGCCTGTCAATCAAAAAGCCAGACATGCACTCCACATCAGGCAGGCCGACACATAGCAAACAGAAATGCCAACTTCTAAAAGTGGCACTTCTCCACCAGTCACAATAAATCTGCGCACACCATTGCGCAGCATTTATTCTCACATAATAAACTCGACCCTACACTCCTCTCACACCAGGAATTACCATGGACACACATATCCCCCATGCATTCCTATGGGAGGGCAGGCCAATCTCACCACACGCACTCAGAGAGCGCACGCACTCTACACTGGACCACCAATACCAGGTCACAGGAAAGGCAAAAAGTTTAGGGGTTACCTTGCCAAAAGGGCCAAGTCCAACAGGGTCTAATTACGAGTTTGGGACTGTGGGAGCAGGGAGGCACCCGCCGCCCGGCTCTCGCACTGCCAAACTCGACCGCTGGCCACCCACCAGATTACGAGTTTCCTCTTGTCTGATAGGCAGTTCTTTGGCATCCCCATGGCGGTGCCTTTGAAAAAGACACCGCAATGGGTATGCCAAAGCAAGTTCCTGCGCGGCATGGACTATTAAGTCCATGCCGTGCAGGAACTGGGTGACCATGCAGGTGGAAAGGGCACGCCATGTGCCCTCCTGCATGCATCCCCAAGGCCTGAGGCCCCCTTAGTTTCCTCATCGCCAGCAGTTTCCTGGCGTGAACACCACCATGAGACCACTGGCAGTGAGGAAACTTGTAATATTCTTGACAGGCCCGCCCACCAAGCATATTACTGCCTCATATTGCCACGCCATCAACAGGGACCGCGGATCCCTGGTGGTTGCGGTGGTGCCATGGTGGTCCGACCGCCGTAGTTGTAATACAGCAGTCTGGCCACTATTACGGCGGTCCCTGTACGCCACCGCACCTCCACGATGAGGACTGCCGAACTCTTGATCAGGCCCAAAACAGTTTCCTGAATGAAAAGCAAAAGTTAAAATCAACGCAACGTTCATCGATTTGCAAATCAAAGTGAAAGTCACAGTTAGACCGGATTTGATATTTCATGATTTTGGATTTAGCTGCAAGGAGTGTGGATAAATGTAGACAAAAGGTCAACATGCTTTTGTTAATATTTAAAGTAATAAACAGAACCTTTTCTCTGACGGGTGGGATAAAGGGGTATACACCAATACAAAGGATAGGGAAAAAATGGCTGATGGTTTATGACAATTGCTGCCAAGAAACGTCTCTAACTATTGACGAATATACAGTTTCTGTTGAACAATACAACATGCCGAAGGGAGCAGTTCACAGGTTAACGTCTTGAAAACAAAAGAACAGCTAAATTTCCTGTTACAACAGTTAAAAACATCTTGGTCCCCGCAGTGCTGAAGACTGCACGAAATGCAACGACGTTTTAATGGGTGCTTCAGGGCAATTGTGGTGGCGGCCATTATGGGAACCTCCAAAAGTAAAATATGCGTCTATCCTATGTACAGAGCTGATTGTTCTGTCGCTGTGAAGAGAAGAGATATGGCACAGCTGTGAAGGCCATTATCATTGTTGTAGGCAAAGCGCGAGCTTGTTTTTGCTGGGGTTTGATGTGCTCAATTACAGTCATCGATTTGCCCATTTCTCAAAATGGCTCACGCCGGCATATCGACTAATGGGCGCACAGCGGACTATAGTTATAATTGGCCACACAACAGTTTACGAAAGTTCTGGATCGCCAGCCGTGTGATGCCCGTCTATGTTTATCAGAAGCATCCCTGTCAAGTCTAGGATTTGTGATAATCCATTTAAGGAAGTTTTCTCGGTTCTACAGAATGCAAACCCCGCTGGCGGCAATGAATACAGCCATGCTTCTTTGTTTGCAGCATGATTGCAGTGTTATTGGGGCATGCACTGTATACATGTACACAATGCATGCGGCAATATTGTGTTGCACTGGCTGTCTTTTTAACGTAAACTGTGTCATAAATTAAAAAAAAATAGTCAAGAGCTTCCTACTCTCCTCGCATCAAAACAAGAACTGGCAATGCTAATAGGTCCTGGCTCTAAAATGACGAGCTATTGGCTTTGCCAATGCTTTTTTTTTCCTTTCAATTGCATGCATGCTTGCATATGCATCAAGATGCGGTCACAAGCTTGGCTGGCAATCTTGGAATGAGTTGTGATGCTAGTGGGCGTTTTTGATTTACTTATATAACGTTGCAGACAGTAATGCTAGACTGGAAAATTAAAATGAAAAAAAGGTCAAATAAGCTGCACAAAGCAAGAAGACGTTAGCCAGAAGTCCAGCACCACTTTCCAGCAGCCGGGCCCAACTAATATATATATATATATATATATATATATATATATATATATATAGATATATGTGTGTAATAAGAAAAATTATGTGAATTCGTGATCAGGAATGGAAAAGACAGCTTTGAAGAGTGTGGGTGATGAAAGAGTGAGGGGTCTGGAATCACTTTGCCACTGCCAGCCTCTCATAAAAAATACAAATTAAAAATGAAAAGGGTAAAAAACGTGATTCGGATGGGTGTTTGGAGCAGGGGGAAGTGAAGAGAGAGTATGCCGGGGAGAGAAAAAGACGGTGAAAGCAAGGAAACACATTCAGTCCCATGGAGTGCTTATTCCAAAATTGAACAAGCATTTGCAATGCAATAGGACTCGCATTTGCGAGAGTTTAAGCTATTGGCATTGTAAATGACAATGCCTTTTATTTATCTGTTTGATAATTAACACACAAATAAAATGCATTGTCATTTACAATGCCAATGCTCAAACTCTTGTAAATGCGAGACCTAAAGTGAAAGCGCGCATGGTGCGCTGAATGTTGCAGGAAAGCATGTCGTGCCTGCAGTAGGAGAAACTCATTAACGAAAATAGTGCTTACAGACGAAATAGGACGTACCATGTAACAACCGAAGTAAACGGGCCAGTCCTTATGGGTGTTTACAAATTAAAACAAGGGGGTACTAAGGAGGGACTAACAAGCCTATAAGTGTATCAGAAGACAGCATTTACGAAGGACAATGACACAAGCAGGGGCATACCACAGGCCCCCGCAGCCCCTGCGGAGCCGAGGGGCCCAACCTCATGGGGGCCCCCTGAGCACTGCACTTCGGCTGGAGTGCTCCAGATGGAGTCTGGAGGGGGCCCCTCCACGTACCCTGCAGGGGGGCCCCCTCAAGTTTCGTTACACCACTGGACACAAGCCAATGACAAATATGTGTAGTCCATACTCGACTACAACATGCCTCACAGCGCATGCACTGCCAAGGCTCGATCTAAAAAGACATTTAGTTTAAAAGGCTGCGATGAAGGAAACTTCTTCATCCTCTAAGAGGGGCTGAAATAATGCTTCCAGAACTGCAGATAATTCTTCCAGGTTTCAAGTGGCAGCCATAGAGTTCTTTGTCCTCCCTTGTTATTTAATACCTAGAAGTGAAAGCCAGATGTAACCAACCGCATCAGGATCATTTTCAGATGTACACACTTAACACCTGGTTTTACCCCCGCCTGAAGACCAAGTCAATATTAACTAGCTCATGGACAACAGATACTGATTGAGTAAATTGTGCTCTGCACCAATATGTATATTTTGCTCCTGAATAAGACAAAGGCCAAACTGGTCTTACATGTGTTCATATTGATTTCTAAGGAGGACCTTAATTAATTTGGTAGACGTGTTACTCTATTCCAAGCATAGCAGATATTCTGTCAGCCATATTACAAGTGTCACAGATTGTAATCACTGTAGTGCGACGGACAGGATATCTGCCATGTTTGTAATAGAGAATGCTGTCATCTAAACTTTAAATAAGGCCCGTAATCCTTTACTGCAGCATAAAACCTCCCCAGAAATAAATGCAGTCAAGGGCAGCATCTTTCACCTATCTAAGCCCCAAAATGCCCTACCAGTTTTGCAAAGCAGCTATCATGCTAATCACAAAATACTTTCTTCCCGCCTGAATGCCCGCTGCTCAGTATGCTGTTGCTAATACAGAATGAAGCTTGTCCATTATTTTTCCTCAGTGTAACTTCTGTTATCACCTCTGTAGGGAGATTAATTAAGACATGGGCCCAAGCTTCCGGCTTCCACTCCAGTCATCCACGGAAGAAACAATGTCCCTCATATGCACTGCAGCTCCACTATTCTGGCCTGGATGAGCAATCTACTTGTGGCAAGGTCTTACTTTGCGTTAGAAGAGCAAACCGGATGCTCAGGTGGGCGTTGGCAGTGGTCTACGTTTAGGAGGGCACCTATAGGACTCCTGGATTTCTACACCTCATCCAGCCCTGAAAGCCACCCACTAGCATGCAAGGGAAACAACCTTTACAACGCAGTCATTACATCGCACTACCTTTACACCGCAGTCATTACAACGCAACATCCTTTACATCGCATGCCATTACACCGCAGTTATTACATCGCATGTCATTACAACGCATGACAGTACAACACATGTCATTACAACGCATGCCATTACAACGCAATACATGTTAAGTAATGGGGAATAGTAATTTTTACCCGCCCCCCCCAATCCAACACTTACCCTACTGTTGCACTCACTGGAGTGGGATTAGTCATTTTTACCTCTACACTATCCAACACGCACCCTACAGTTGCCCTAAAAGTAATATGCATTGTAATGGTATGCGTTGTAATGGTATGCATTGTAATGGAATGAGTTGTGTGAATGTAGTTTCTAAAAATGCGTTGTGATGGCATGCAATGTAAAATCATGCATTGTAATGGATGTTCGGATGTAAAAACTGCGTTGTAAATGTTTGAGTTGTATCGTCATACATCCGCATGCAGCCTGCTGGGCACTGGTGCAGTACCAGAATGAGTAGTTCACCACTCTAGACCTTATATGGTATGTTATAAGCATTTTATAGCACACAGCTGCAATTAGCATGGCCTGTTGGAACTTTTCCAGAAAGGAATGTTTGCTTTAATTATCTCAGGCTGCAACATGCAATGCATGGTTGCAAGAATGTTGGGTTGATTGACAACTTTGTTGGATGCTGTCACAATCTACAATGCGTCATGTACCATGTCACTGAACACATTGTTGCTCAATAACAAAGGGCAAGAGTACAGGAAAATAGAGTTTATCGCAGATACAGAGGACCTTCAACCAACCACAGTAAACAGCCATAGTTTCCATATGTATTTGGTACCGTGACATGGTGGTGCCTGATCCACCTCATACAATATTGGTGTTGTGTGGTTGCTTGCAATGTGTCCTGGACCATGTCACAGCGGTACTGTGTTAACACACGTACTGCATGCATAGGCATCAGTGTAGGGTTTTTGTACCGGGGAACAAAGGTGATTTGATCACAGTCTTATGCATGAGCAATTGCCCTAGTGCATGATTGGAGTATTTATTTCCTGTGTATAACAAAAAGTCTGGTGTCAATTATGGTGGTCGGAGAACATTGCTGTTATCACTGCAGCAAATGTGCTGGATGGAGAGTTGATTAATGAATAGCACGCTTGCTGCGATTGGACTAATCTGCACATGGTTGGGTCTCACCAAAGACATGTGCAAGCCTGAGAAGTCCTACACTGCCAGATGTGGGAAGGTGCGATGGATACAGGAGCAGGTGTCACCACTGCCAATAAGGAGCTGCATCTGATCCCAACAAAGTAGGTGTGAGAAGAGCAAAATTTCAAATTTACCTATTAACATCTACGTGCAAAGTCTCAGGAGACACAAGTTTTGAGTGCTGTGAAAAGTGGTCGCCCGCTATGCAGTGAATGTGCTTCAGGGTGGCCCTCCAGAGGTTTGCTGCTTGTACAGCGCCAGAAGTCCCACCACTGGTGCTCCTTCATTAATTAAGGCGTTAATAAGTGGTGTACTGCAGTTGGGCAGAGGGTGCATTTAAACCAATCAGTGCCTAGTTTGATCTTTAGGAATTCACATCTTTAGCCATTCATGGTCTGGTGGATGAAGCAGCGATCTTTGAAGCAGAGACACTGGGATCCCTTGCGGTGCAGAGTGCTGAAGCGATGTGGTTAATGAGGCCCATTTGGGTTATTCATGTGGATGCACTACTTCTAACAGGCAGTAGTCTATAATATCATGTATGATGGAACACAAATGTAAAGGGGCTTGTTTTGTTCGAACATGTACAGAATGAGGATCGCAAAAGTGTTAATCCAGTCCCATATTGCAAAAATTACAAGTTTTGAAATCTTTTGTTTAATTAACCAAAATTCGAAGTAAATGTAAATTCGGGATGGACAACAGCTAACCGTTCTTTGCATATATTCTAACAATGACCTCTCATTTTGAAAATTGATGTTGCCGACTTACAATTTATTTGTACTGGAAGCAGTTGTGGTGTGTGCATTTTTAGTCTCTGAACTATGTGTATTTAGTGGGAGAAGCAGTATAAATTCCACTACGTAAATACCGATGCACACGGAATCCATTAAAATCCATAAAGACCATGAATGACAATTGGACTCAACAAGAGTTTTCTCCTTGTTCTACCAAAAGGATCCAGACGAGACCATGTGTAACTGGTCAATTGAAATTTCTACCAGGTCTACTACACCTCAACACCTTTGTTTAATTCACTGACCTTGTATCACTGTGTTCTGTCTTCAGATCGTTGTTCTAAATTCAAAATTGTCTGCGCAACGAACGTTCTAGTCATAAGCACGCACACTGAATCACTTCCGGATAGATCTGCGTCCATGTTTTCACGCAGAGTGATATTCTATTATTGGTACAGGTAGGTAGATGCACTGGATGCGGGCATGTGGATGATGTGTAAAATATAAGGCTGCAAAATTGTTTGGTGGGGGAGGAAGCATTTGTACAGTAAAAAATGGCACTGCTTTGCAATATTCTCACGCCCACTGGCTGCTGTGTAAGATACGGATTTCATTTGTGGATGATCTCACGTTCGGTCGAGTTACCCGGGGGATTCCTGGGGGCAGCAGCAGCTCTGATGGCACCGTTTCTACGGCTGCAGCCCAGACATGAGCATGCACCACACAGGACACTGCATAATGGTGGTGCCATTCGCATTTCTATCACAGCCGCCACTCCCACAGGCTGCAGTCCGGCGGATAACTGACAAAACGAGCATTTGCAAAGCAATAGGACTCACATTTACGCAAAACCTATTGCATTGGAAACGGGAGTGCGGGCAGGCAAGAAGGCATGAACGGGAGTGGGGGGGTGGGAGAGCGAGAAGTCACGGGGAAGAAAATAGTGTTCAGAGTAAATGGGCCAGTAGCCATGGAAGGATACAAATGAGGACATGGCTGTCATGAGGAGGGACTAGCAAGCCTAAAACTAATCGGAAGGCAGCATTTAGAACCTAAGCCAATGAAAAAGATGGGCTGAGAGTGGGCGAAGCTTCCACAAAGCTTCCACACTATACTGAATACTGCATGCCTTGCAAAGCGAGCAGCGCATGCGCTGCAACACTAGGCTCAACCTAAAAAACAGCCTCCTCAAGTATCCAGTGGAATGACTGGCATGATCATGGGTAGGACAAACACAAGAAGAGGAAGGAAAGCTATCAATCAGGAGCACTCAAATCAGATAGACAAAAAGCCACCCAATCACAAACAGAGCAGACCCAAAGCCCACTATAAGAATATGTAGTGTATCGGAATTGTTATCGCTAGCAACCAGACAGCAAAAGTGTCATGCCTGCACATCTCCAGAAGAGTCACATGGTGAAGAACCCAGAAATGTGAGCCGAGGCAGGGGACGCTATCTAGTTGTGCCACTCCCTTGCCTTGACACCAAGTCCGGAAGCCCACGCTCATCACAGCAAGACACCTCAGGTGCGACAGCATAAAAGGCTGTACCCAGGAGTATATAAAACGTCTGCAAATCTGTGCCCATGTGATTTTACCCCCTAACGCTTACCTACATTTTTTTGAGGACTTTGCCAGCAGTTATTTGGAACCCCTCCTTCCTCTCTGTGCCCCACAGCCCTCCTGCTGGTTTGTTTGGGGAATATCTTCTCTGCAGACTTAACCTCAGAAAAACCTGCAAGGCAAAAGGATATAAAAGAACACTTTTAAACTACTGACTGTAGTTCTTTGCTGGTAAGGTGCATCATTATTTACTTTACTGAATATTTAATAATTCACCGTCCCTGCATTGACTGTGTGGGCCTTTGGAGATGAAACATTTCTCTGCTGAAAGAAAGAGAAACAATATTATTTTTTGTTGCTATGTTGTGGTAAATCTTGGTATTTCTTACTCTCCTGATGGATGACATATCTATAAACTATTGATTTCTTTGGCACTTGTGATGGGAACAGATTTCCTACTCCACTATCTTTTGGGGCTATGCTGAACCATACCGTTATTAAGGAGGTAATGATCAATAGATCAAATAGTTTTTGGGATGTGTTTGGTTAGTACCAACATTTACTTACCGTTTTCTTGTTCGCTTCCTTCAGGAGTACTTGCACATGCCATGTCCCTGCTGATTCACACTAGTAGGAAAGTGGGAGGTGTTAGGTAAGAACATATATTTAATTTGAACATCGGAATGTGGAGCACTACATTGAAAACAATGAAGTTCTCCAGGTTTCTAATGGCCGGTAGAAGCCCAGAGCATCAATATTCCAATGTTTGTTTACAGAAATAGCTGTAAACTAAGGCCTCACAGAGCCCGAGGGGATTTCAACCCCCTCGGGCTCCATGAGCCTTTTATTTGACAAATTAGAACATTCTGCCCTCTAGTGCAGAACATTCCAATAACCCTAACGTCCTCTGTAGCAGGCTCTACAGGCCATTAAAGGCCCGCTTCCTTGTGAAAAGGCTGGAGCAAGCCTTTAATGGCCGGTAGAGCCCACTACGGAGGGCTCTAAGGCTATAATAGACAAACCTATGCTTGTATACCTTTCTATGGTGAGTGCTAATAGTCACATGTCATGAATTCATTAGCTACACCATGAACACTAAACCCCGAAGGCAGACACAACCCAGAGGAATCAGGTGGTCACCTTGAAGAATCCCAAGGACACCATGTATTGTTTTTCTTCACTTCCCCTTTCCCTAGAGCACTGTTTACTCCTGGAGCGTGTTCTATCCATCAAGTGGTTACAGGGTCCTGGTGACTTAGGGAACTAACTTCTGGTATTTGCGTCTCACTTCCACAAGATAGTACGACCAGATTAGCTGTAGTTGTGACCAAACATTACATAAAGTTACCTGTAGCCAAGACCTAAAAATAAGCTTCTAGGGTAAATTGTAATGGGTGAGTAGGGGCCAATTGATTACAAAGGACTCGATAATTCACCCCATTTTGTAGTAAACCCAATCTTTTTCTTATAAAGACGCTAAAGTTATTGTGGGAGGCTTTCAGGTACAGCCCTCCCCCCCAAACTTCCATGAATAGAGCGTTACAGCAAACAAATGATGGACGGTATGCTGCCAATGCAAACATTCTCCCCCAGTCAAAAGATCTGGGTTAAATCCATCGTTCTTTTGCCCACTACGCCACCCCAGTTTGGACCCAGCCATATGCAAATCAGTCTTGACCCTGTGCCTCATGGGAACAATGGATTGAGGCCCAGATCTCTGTACTGGGGTGAATGTATGACATTGTTCTGCATTCTGTCCATCAACTGTTGTTTTTGCATTTGTCACCCCCGAGTGGGACGGGTATGCCCAGACGTGGGTCCCGTGCTCTCCATGCCACTGGAATCAAGCTATCCTGGCTGAAGAGGGGTGAAGCCCTGAAACCGGTCCTAGGATGATTGTTTCCAGTCCAGGGAGGACCTGGCTTGGCAGTTCGGGCTGGACTGTTCCCATGAGGCACAGGGTCAAGACTGATTTGCATATGACTGGGTCCAAACTGGAATGGCATGGTGAGCAAAAAAACGATGGATTTAGGCCCAGATCTCTGTACTGGGGTGAATGTATGACATTGTTCTACATTCTGTCCATCAACTGTTGTTTTTGCATTTGTCACCCCGAGTGGGACGGGTATGCCCAGATGTGGGTCCCGTGCTCTCCATGCCACTGGAATCAAGCTATCCTGGCTGAAGAGGGGTGAAGCCCTGAAACTGGTCCTGGGATGCTTGTTTCCAATCCAGGGAGGACCTGGCTTGGTAGTTCGGGCTGGACTGTTCCCAAGAGGCACAGGCTCAAGACTGATTTGCATATGGCTGGGTCCAAACTGGAATGGCATGGTGAGCAAAAAAACGATGGATTTAGGCCCAGATCTCTGTACTGGGGTGAATGTATGACATTGTTCTGCATTCTGTCCATCAACTGTTATTTTTCCATGAATAGAGCATTATACTTCCCACCATCAGTTTCCCCGCCTCATCTGGATTAACCAAACGTCCTAATTGCTCCAGGCGCTACATTGGGGCTACACAGATCCTTAACCTTTCCTTTTTATTTGAAATCCATTTTTATACAGGGATGATTCTTAAGCAAACTTTTAGATATGTAGTGCGATGTTGGAATGGTCAAAGCAGGTAGGAAGAGGGACCGCCTTGTTTGACATTGGCATTGCCAACCATTAGTTTAGCATTTCACCAAGACATGTGCAGGATGCCAGTCTAGTAAAAGCCTTACGTACTGCTGATGGGTCCCTTATGCACACATTAGAGATCATGCAACAGAATTTGGGCACTATCCCCTGGAGATAACTGACCTTCTCCAACAAGCCCACAGATGACAATATTCAGCTATTCAACATTTAAAAGACTACACAATATCAATCTACTAGTATTTATTTTGACTCTGTTCTGGAACCAAATGGACATGCACTCTGATACTTCTCCACAGAAATCAAACGTCCAAAATGGAAAACCTTCAGCAGGAAGGGCTCAGGGTATCAGAAAGTACAATTCATAATAATGTAATTGTCCACTGCCCAGTGGAAATTGGCCTCTAAGACTTGGTCTGTGATTCAGTTCTTATTTAGTGTGGCCCAGTATTGGAGTTTGGAGTGGGAGTCTCCTCCTTGTGGAACTGGGGCCCTCACACACCCTGCAGGGTGTCATGCTTCATCATAGGGCTTGCTCCTTGTTGGGCCGGCACTGCAATGCCTGACGGACACCCTTTAAGGGGCTCTTTATCGGAGATCTTTTGTTCCCATGCCGTTATGTGAAGTGCGAGTGTAGGGCTGTGGAGTGTATATGGGTGTATAGAGTGTGTGAATTGTGTAAGGAAAACTAAAAGGAGTCTAAGTAGTACTCTAAAAAGTTTTAATCAGTGGGTCTGCTTGTCTCGTTTAAACCAGAGTTAGCAAAATACCGACATGATGTTCAATAGTTGCTAATACAAAAAGGTCAACATGTTTCTTGCTTCATTGGTCACAAAAGTGATCAGTTAGCAATTCATCAAGACCAGAAGTAAAATGACTATCTACACAGTGGTTGATGTCCTAGTTAGTATAAGGGGTAAACCAAGCTCTAGAACAACCTAAAAGTGATGTACCTTATGGATATACCGACCTACAAAATAAAACAATCACATACATAAATAAAAATTCTCAATACAATGCAGCTTGCGATAGAATTCTTACCATACTCTTAGTTTAAAAGTGCGTGTAAGGCACAGTGGAAAGGCAAAAGAGAGCGGTAGGCAGGTGGCACATCTAGAGACATAAGCAGGGACGGCGACTTATTAAACACCATTACTTAAAATACATTTCAAGGCTCACCCATCTGCGGTGGGTAACCAACTACATCAAGTACTAGCAGAGGGAACGCTAAATTGTAGCGTCCTAGGGTGGGCAGAAAGAATAATCAAAAATGTAATCCAGCAGCACCATTTCATTAATTAGTACAGATAAATTGTGGCGTTCTAGCATGGGGAGGAAGAATATCCTGAGCGTTTATTACAGCAGCGGCATGCCATTGTGTAGCTCACAGCATGACCTCATGGCGGTTACTCACGGTTTTGATGCGGCTCGATAGCCAGACGATCTACCCTTACTCTACCAGCTTGGAAGAGTATGAGGGCCTGAGGCACGCAAGATTAAATACTTGCGTGTTTAGCCAACGGACCAGCACTGGAGGCATGCCTCTCGGTGAAAAGCAGGCACATAAGACGTTGTAATAGCTAATGTGGTGTTGTCATGGCACCATGAATGTTCTATAGACTCCTGGGTGATGGAATGTTTGTGCTTGAAGCATAGACTCATTCCCTGGAAGCTGTTGATGAGATGAGCAGTAATAAATACGTCTTCTACCACAAGTCGGTGGTGTTTGTGGTCACTTCAATTGGCGACGAGGATGGGATCTACTGCTCATCTTCAGTTCGCACCCACGTGTGTTTGTGGAGCTGTGCCATTTTCTACATTTTTTTTTGGACTGGTGAAGTTTTCTGAAAGAGAAACGGTTGCTGATTTTCGATCCAAGACTTTTATTTGTTGATTTATATTTTTCTCACAACCGATGGGACATTCCGTCTCGGTTCTGATTATATCTGAGGTCAGTTTGTGCACCTGGCTGGACGAGTGATTTTATTGACAGCGTATAGAGATACAGCGAGACGCTTGTCGCATCACCGCATCTTCGCATCGTAAGCAGGTACATGGGCCCTGAACTCGACCCAGTGGAAGTGTATGTTCCGAAGTGTCTTTGGGAGCCGTAGCACGAGCGAGGTGCATGTGTGGTGATCCGCGTTCCCGTGCGAGTGGCACTGGAGAGGTCCGGCGTTTGATCAGCGGAAGTTTGGTGATCAACCGATCAAGTTTTTTTTTAGGTTGAAAGTATTGGCAACGTTTCAAGGTGTCATCTATTTACATTTGAATATTGCTCGCGTACTCACTGTCGTTGTTGAGTCGCGTGTACAATCCAGCGCCAGGATTCCATGGTGTTTGTCTTCTTTGGTCCCCGTTCGCTTACGCAGTGCAGCAGGAGCGTACCTTGAGCCACACGGCATACGTCTCTGTGCACACTGACGTCCACCATAGAGACGCTTGGAACTTTCGAGGCAATATACACCAAGAGACTCCGTTCTTCTCTTCAACATCAAGAATCTCACGGAAGTAATCAGTTTTTTCATGTAAACAGTCAATTGGCACTGGACTGTCAGCTGTATCCAAGGTACTGTTTGTTTCACGATGAGCAGGCTTTAATAGCACAATCAACAGTCAGAATTTTTGTTTTTACTCGTCTTGGATTTAAATATAGTTCATTCGCTAATACTTCAACGCCATCTAGTGGATACTTCTCAGCTGCAGCACATCATCATTTAAAGCAGACTTTGAGCAATACAAATTCACATTTACAGGTGTCATTCAGTAAAAGAGATAAATCGGCACATTCATAGGATGTTTAGTAACAAAAAAAAAAGTATAGTATGATCTATATGTTATCCTAATAGTCAGGGAGAATAGGGAAACTTACATTTTTGGTGAAAATTTTGCAGTACGTTTTATTGAGTGGTTGGTTGATTAGTTCATCTAAATTTTCACCATGCAAAATGTACAAGCACCTTCTCCTTTTCTACAGCTTCCAGGGGATCCTCCTATAGAGTGGAAGGTATGGTATAGAGCTTTCACGAAGTACCTAGGGGCCATTGGAGGTCTCAGATTCAGTGCTGAACGTAAAAGATTTATTCTTGAACATAATTTGGGTTTTGAGGGGCAAGCCGTACTTGAGCATTTACCGTTACCAGAGTTAGTTGAGGGGGTTGAACCACTCAATGATTTTGACCAAGCAATTCAAATGCTAGAAAAACAATTTGATGTGGAAAAAAGTTTAGTGGTAGCTAGGCATAAATTCTTCACGAGGGAACAACAATCTTCGGAGAGCATTGTACCTTATGTTGCTTCTCTACGCATTCTGGCATCTGACTGTGAATTTGAGATGTTCAAATCTCAACTCATAAGAGATCAACTAGTGGTACGTTGTAGAGACAAAAAAGTGCAACAGAAGTTACTAACTTTAAAAAATCCATCTCTTGAAGAAACAATTTCCATTGTCAAAAGCATTGAATTATCGCAATCTTCGTCTAATGAGCTGAGGTCAGATAAAACAACTGTGGGGGTTGTAAGTGAAAGTAAAATTAACGCGGACAAGAATAGTTTGTCCGAGAAAAATACCAGTGAAAAAAATGGTAATGAGATTAAAGGGAAGTCGCACGTTGCAAAACAAGATAGGAAACAATTCTATGCACAGAAGAAGAATATGTGTTCAAAGTGTGGCTATTCAACACATTTTCCTAATTCACGAGTTTGTCCTGCTCGCAATGCTTTGTGTAGGAACTGTGGTAAACAAGGTCACTTTGCAAAAGTATGTAATTCTAGAAGAAATGTCAATGTCGTGTGGGAAGAGAGTGACAATCTAGAAAGTAACACCGAAGTTGTGAGTTCCATGAGAGACCTCATGTTAGTAGTGAAGGATGATTGTGAGGAGTGTGCAGACCCTATTGTAGACATAGTTGTGGATGGCAAAGTCCTAAAATTGCTTGTTGATTCGGGAGCACGCATGACTATGATCACAGAAGAGTTGTTTTAATCTGTTTGGGGCGACAGACATTTGGAACCTCCTGATAGAAGTCCTGTGTTCTATGAAGGCAGAAAGATCCAACTTAAAGGTTTTTTTGAAACCACTTTAATGTTCAAAGAAAAAAGTATCACGGGGAAAATCTATGTAGCTATCAAGGGACTAGATATCTTGGGGTGGTACCATCAAGCTTTGTTTAAAATGACTCTTAGGCCAGGCACTAAGGAACCGGTTTCTGTTGTAAACGAGTCAAGGATTATTCCAGCTGAGGAAGCAGTTTTCCAAAAGTTTTTTCCGATTCACTAGGATTAATCAAAGGCTTTAAACACCTCATCAAGGTAAAAGAGTGAGCCATTCCTTGCAAACACAAACTGCGCAATGTACCCTTGAGTGTTCGAGATGACTTGGCAAACGAGTTGGAAAAGATGTGTGAAACAGGGGTGATCGAACCAGTTGAGTCTTCCCTTTGGCTAAGTCTGCTGGTGGTTGCATGAAAAAGAAATGGCAACCTCAGAGTCTGCATTGACTTACGCAGCCTCAATAAAAATATCTGGGTGGATTCACACCCGTTACCCCGTATTGATGACATAGTGTCAAAGTTTCAAGGGTTTAAATGGTTTTCAAAGATAGATTTGTCGTCAGCATACCATCAGGTGGAATTAGATGCATCATCTAAACACTTGACTGCTTTTGTCTCGCCATCTGGAACCTTCCAGTTTAAACGAATGCCTTTCGGGTTAGCTTCCGCTGCTTCAGTTTTCCAGCACGTTATGGAGAAGGTTCTGATGGGTGTGCAGGACACAGTGGTTTTTCAGGATGACATTCTGGTAGCTGGTGTTTGCAAGTCTTCACACGATAAGAATTTATTTGAGGTGTTGAACAGATTACAAGATAAGGGTATCGTAGGGAACCTAAGTAAATGTGTTTTTGGCGTGCAGTCCATAGAGTACCTTGGTCATTGTATTTTTGGAGAAGGCATTCTTCCTAGAGTGGGTTTGATTGAAGCCATTGTCAAAGTTCCGTCCCCCAAATCCAAGGAACAGGTATCATCTTTTCTTGGTATGTGTGAATTTTATGCCAAATTCATTTCCAACTTTGCAGCTAAGACCGCCCATCTTCGGGAGCTTATGAAAAGGGGAACCGTGTTTCTTTGGGATCAGGAATGTCAAGATGATTTTGAAAAAATCAAGAATGAATTGAACCATTGTAATATTCTAACTCCTTATGATCCTGCCCTAGAATCCATTGTGTCTGTGGATGCTAGTTTGGATGGTCTAGGTGGCATGTTGACTCAAATGAAAGGTGGGTCAGAACACACGGTTGGATTTATTTCCAGATCATTGCGTCCCAGTGAGAAAAACTACTCTGTGATCGAGAGGGAGCTTCTTGCCTGTTGTTGGGCGGTTGAGAGGTTCAAAAGTTTTCTTTGGGGGAGATCGTTCAAGCTTATGACTGATCATAAACCTCTTAATCCCATTCTTAATGGTGTGCTTGTAAAAGATCATACGCCCAGGATAGCAAGGCTGAGCTCTAAGCTTCTTCAATATAATTTTATTGTTGAACATATCCCTGGGGGAAAAAATATTAGACCAGATTTTCTTTCCAGACTGCCGCTACCGGTGGCACAAGAAGATTGTGTTGCAGAAGAAGATGAGGAATGTTTGATTGCAAGTATTGATGCTTGTAATGAGGGGTTTTTCAAGGAGGATGAATGGTTTGATGCGTTAAAAGCAGATCCTGTTCTTAAAGAAGTTAAAAGGTGTATTATTCAGGGGTGGCCAAAGGAGAAACATTTATATTCTGGGTTACAACCTTTTGCTAAAGTGGCTGATGAATTATCCCTAGAGGAAGATGAAATGATTTTGCGTGGTGACAAATTCGTACCTCCAGCGAGTTTGAGAGATCGCATAATTAAGGCAGGGCACGAAGGTCATTTGGGGCAGACGTGCACTAAGCGCAGGGTTCGTTCCATTTATTGGTGGCCTTCAATGGATCGACCTATAGAGAGTATGGTTGAAAATTGTTATACTTGTTGTTCCAGTGACAAAGTAATCAAGACTGTGACTCCTCCCAAAGTAAGAGTTGAGCTACCTTCAGGGCCTTGGATGAAGTTGGCTTTGGACTTCATTGGTCCGTTCAATGTTTTATCAAGCAAGCATAAATTCGCTTTGGTGGTTGCGGATTACTACAGTAAATGGTGGGAGGTGTGTTTTATGACTGAGCCGAATACGACCAAAGTTATCAAATTTTTGGAAAGTCTGTTTGCAAGGGAAGGTTTTCCCAAAGAATTGGTGTCGGACAATGGGGTGCAATTTGTCTCCAAGGAAATGTCTTGTTTTTTAAGTCAATCTGGCATAATCCACAAACGTGTGGCTCTCTATCACCCACAAAGTAATGGGTTCATTGAGCGCATGAACCGTGTTTTAGTTGATTGTATACAATGGGCTGTGGCTGGAAGTATGGATATTGGGGGAGCTGTTCAGAGCATGTTGTGGGCACATCGGACTACACCGGGTATGGAATTTGGTAAGAGTCCATTTGAATTACTGAGAGGGAGAATTGCCACGTTTAACATGTGTCCAGCTTGGATGAGGCAGTGGGGATTTTTGTCTAAGTCTGGTTTGTTTTCTTCACAGGCAAATCTTAAAAGTTGTGTTGAAGATAATACTTCTTACTCCCAAGTAGAGAGGTCTTCAAGAGAAGGGTGGTCTCACAATATCGAAGAAGGGGATTGGATTAAGATAAAAATCCCGCACAATGTACCCAAAGGTCTTTCTAAATTCAGTCAACCTGTGCGTGTTGATTTGGTCTCGCGGCATGCTGTGAGAGTCAAGGGGAAAAATTGGTGGAATGTATCTAGAGTTTATAGAATTCCTGACAAGGTTGCGTGTCGAATGGGTTTGAGGAATGTTTGCGTATCTTCCCCAGAGGGTCGGAAGTTTGGATTGGATGGGGATACCTGGTCCAACAATGGGTCATCCCAAAAGATGTCTCCGGAGGGTTCCTCTGTTTCAATCAGGAGGAGTACACGCAAAAGATTTGTCCCCAAACGCATGGATTTGTAACACTTTACAGTATTTGCAGATCATTTTAAGCTTGCTGATGTATTTTCAGTGAATGTATTGGTTATTCATTTTTCTTTATTTGAAATGTATTTATTTTGTGTTATTGTTTTGTTTTATTATTTTCTTGTTATTATTTATGCAAAGAAGGGAGATATTGTAATAGCTAATGTGGTGTTGTCATGGCACCATGAATGTTCTATAGACTCCTGGGTGATGGAATGTTTGTGCTTGAAGCATAGACTCATTCCCTGGAAGCTGTTGATGAGATGAGCAGTAATAAATACGTCTTCTACCACAAGTCGGTGGTGTTTGTGGTCACTTCAGACGTGCCATGTTTGGAGTGGCCAGGCAGATTGAGTAAAAGGTAGTCAACGTGCTACCGGGTCTTAAAACCATCACTAATTGCATGGCCTTGTGAAAAGGGGGGGCACAGGAACAGGTAAAAGAAACAGGTAGGGGAAGGGAAGAGCGGGCAGGCATCCTCGCGTATGAAAGTACAGAGGCTAGCAGCAAAACATGCAAAAACGTGTGCGCCATGTTGGAACACTCAAGGGGTATTAAATGGGGCCTTTAAGCACAAAGGCAGACGTGCTCCCTGAGGTCGATAGCCACAATATAATTTGTGTCAGCGAAGTTTAAGGCACCATTGTAAAGCCGGTTGAGTCAGAAAAAGAAGGGGTCAGGTTCTCGTAGCCCTACAATGCACACGTAAGAGTGTCGATGGGACCACAGCTGACTACAAAGTTACCATGTGTTCATGGGAGCAGTACTTAGAATGTGAAATAGTAAAAAGGAATCCTAGAGATCTAAACATACAACTAATGTCAATGCCAGGGTACTGGCCCGTTGGTGATGAAGTGCCCAGGAAAGTATGAGGACACCTGTTGAGGAATGTTCAAGATATAAGTCAGTGTGCACATGTGTGAAGGCTAGGGAGGGCTGTATGGCAGGAAGGAGTGTGGAAAGAATTCCCAATACAGGTGGTAGTTGAGGGTGAAAGTGCAAGCCTCTAATAAAGGTAGTATGTGGGGGCTCTACTTATTCAGTTCACTCCAAGAAATGTCCTCATTCAATCCCAGTTTGTCAGTGGCGAGGCGGAAAATCCAATTGTGCTCTCACCTGAAGAGGGCATTTTTGCTCATTAGTGGGTGTGCCTCAATAATGATCCACCGTACATTGCCATGTGTGTCCCTTCTGTTCAAAGTGCGTGCACATCTTGGTTTTGAGTCTGTGGCACTAGATGTTACTGTGGTGTTCCATAATGCATGTTTTAACAGCTCTTGTGGTCATGCCAATGTATCTTGAATTACAAGGGCATATTAGTGAATATATGCAATTGCTTGTGTTACAGTTGGTGTGCTTTTCTGAATCCACTTGAACGTATTGGACGGTTCGATTTCCTTTGTAATATCAGTGAAAGCACAAACAGTACAGGACTCACATGGGTAGTGCCCTGTCATTGGCGGTAAGTCCCAAAGGCATCTATGGTCATGCTGGGTGGAAGGTGGCAGTCTAGTGTGTATGAGCATATCTTTCATGTTCCTCGTGCGTTTGAAGGTGAATCAGCAATGTCAGTTCACCAGTTGTAAAATGCCCCAATGTTTCTTGATGATCATGCTAATTCTGTTGGAATCCGGTGTGTAAGAGATTACTTATGTCAATGCGTGTGTCACTTGTCTCTGGTTGTGTTCCAAAAGTAATCCCCTGTTATTATTTTTGGCCTGTTTCTTGGCCAACTTGACACTGTGTGTGGGATATTCGCAAGTGCTGAGATTGTGTGTAAGTTGGTCTGCTTTGGTGTTGTAGTCCTGTAGGGTACTACAGTTGCGGCGCAGCCATAGGATCTGACCAAAAGGTAGGCTGACTCTGAGGGCACATGGATGATGGCTGCTTTATAAGAGAAGGCTATTGCAGTCCGTGGGTTTTTTGTATACTGTAGTGGTAAGACGACCCTCTGTCAGTGTAATCATGAGGTCTGGAAAGTGGATTTTGTTATTCAATATGGTGTTGGAGAAGCCAAATAAAGGATTAAGGCTGTTGATCCACTCACAAAAGTTTTCACATATCACCCTCACGCCTTTCCAAAATATCAGAATGTCATCAATGTATCTACCCCATAATAATATATTGGTGTTGTAGGGGTTAGATTCAAGAAAGATCATCTCCCTTTCAAAAGCTGCCATGCACAGACAGGCCAGATTTGGGGCAAATGTGCTTCCCATAGATGTCCCCTGGGTCTGGTGATACAGTTGTTTTTTTAATTGAAAGAAGTTTTCAGGGAAGGCTACGTGTCACACTCCATGATGAAGCTGGCTGGTGTAAGTGAGTATGTGGGAAGAATTGTTGTCGGTCCTGTGGGAACATCGGGTATTGCTAATAGGTAGGTCCTTGATACGGTGGCATCCCATACCCAAAAGAAGGTGCCCTGTGGACCTCTTCTTGGTCCATTGCTGCCCCAGCTATCATTGTTAGAGTTACTGTAAAATGAGGAATTTCTACTATGTGAATTTTGACTTTTGTCTGATGAATTATCATATACACTGTGTGTTTAGTCCTCTTTAGGATAGGGATAAACTTTCTCCTTGTCAAACCTTTTTATGTCCTTTTGTAATTTGGTAATCTTTTGTGTCATCAGGTAATCTTTATTTTCTGTAATTTCACTATTGAGTTCAGCTAGTTTGGTTTTGTAAGCTGTTATCAATATTCCTGTCTTGAGGGCCCCTTCCGCTATCAGTAGAGCATCTGCCAACTGTTTAGCAGTGTTTATGATCAAAATGAGCCAGTTCCTGGTGTACTTCCTTACAACCAGGGACCATTCTCTCTTGAAGGCGGCATCCTCCAATAAGAGAAGCGGAAAATTTGCGACAATAAGGACATTTGGTGTAATATTGGCCCTTAAATATTTGGTCATGATGTCACCATGGAGTGTAATCTTGACCCATTGTCTCTTCATGGCTGTGAGAGAGTTCTAATCTTCTGACTGGTTGCCCGATGGGGTGCTTTCTTCAGCCCCTAGCAGAGATGCGGTTCTCAAAATCTCTGCACCCATGTCATCTCCAAAACAAAACCTCGGTTGCCTTCCATGCTTCAGGCACGAAGCCTGTTTGTCATAATAGTCTGTGGTATAAAATTATCAAAGAGAAAGATAGAGTGGGAGACTTTGTGTGGAGATAGACACGTGGTCGAGGACGTGCCAGCCAGCTACTCCTAGTAAAATGGGGGGAAGTCCAAGGGCTGTAAGGCGTACTAGAAAAATATGAACAATGAGGAGGGGACTGCAAGTGCTTATAGGTCCAGCATATGAACCTCTAGAACACATCTATTCTATCAGAAAAGTATGCAGTTCCTAAGGATATAGGAAGCGGGATTAGGAGGATCGGTCTGTATTTATATATATATATATATATATATATATATATATATATATATATATATATATATATATATATATATATATATATATATATATATATATATATATATATATATATATAACTGGGGCCCCCACTCACCCTGCAGTGTGTCATTCTTCATCATAGGGCTTGGCCTCTTCGGACATGCTGCAATGCTCAACGGGCACCCTTTAAGGGGCTCTTTATCGGAGATCTTTTGTTCCCAAGCCGTAATGTGAAGTGCGAGTGTAGGGCCGTAGAGTGTAGATGAGTGTATAGAGTGACTAAAATATGTAAGGAAACCTAAAAGGAGACTAAGTAGTACTCTAATAAAGTTTTAATCAGTGGGTCTACTTGTCTATTTAAAACTAGAGTTAGCAAAATACAAACATGATGTTCAGTGGTTGCTAATACAAAAACATCAACATGTTTCTTTCTTCGTTTGTCACAAAAGTAATCAGTTAGCAACTTATCAGGACTGGAAGTAAAATGACTATCTACACAGTGGTTGCCGTCCTAGTTTGTATAAGGAGTAAGCCAAGCACTAGAACAACTTAAATGTGAAGTACCTTATGGATATACTGACCTAAAACATATTATACCACTTATTTTAACAAATACATGATTACTCTCCTACTCTGAGTATTGGGGAATGCTATCCCAAAGTAGAAGAGACATATGCTATTTGCAGGCAAAAGTTAAATACGAAATTATCAGTATAATCATAGAGAGGTTATTTTAAAAAACTTCAGCAGATAACAAGATAATATCTTTGGGGAAAATCAATAAACGTAATGCAGGAGTGAGTGTTTACGGACTAAGAGACAGGAGGAGACTGCCAATGCGCAATGTTTTCAGACGTCCAATGAAACTTGTCAACTCCTCTTATTCCCTGAAAGGGCATTGTGTACTCAGAAATTAACTTCTATGGCACCCGCCATCTTTGATTGGGAGGAAGAAAATTTGCCAAAGGCAGCCATCTTGGATAGGTGAGGTTCAGCTCACTCCGACATGAACTTACTTCACAATGTTGTTGGGCGGCATGCTTGCTAAGACGCATACAGGCTCTGTGTAGCTCCCTCCCTGCAGAGTAATGTCATATGTCTGAGGCCCCATTTTCTGTTTCCTGGTAAGTGTTGAGCCCCAGCATAATTTACCAGTGCACCCTATATGTAATAATTCTTAAATATAGCATTACTTAATCAATTTATCACACAAATATCAAAAATATTTGTATTATATCACAAACAAAATTGTTACAATTATACATCTTTACACATCATATATATTAGTAAGAAAATATAAGTTACATTTATTTGCTCCTATCTAACAATAACAAAAGTTTAGAGAAAATTACCTACATCTTTTCATAATGTGTGACCCAGTTTTCATAACCATATGAAAGTCCATGAAAATACATCCTCATTAAGGCCCAGATTTATCAAACTTTCACGCAATGTAACACAGCAACACACCTTGCTGCACTGCGCTGCGTTAAAGGGAGAGGGCAGGAATGCTCTATATTTAACATTATATGGTGTATACAATGTGCTGCCTTGCACCAATGCAGGTATGAGTGTGTTTGTGCAGGACCGGCCATCTTCCTGCACAAAAACTATTTTCTGACGTTTTTTCCTCATTCTATTTGTGCTGTGCAGAATGCAGCACACTTAGCAAGAGGTAAAAACCGAGGAAGATAAAGATATTTCTCTTTGCTATGTCTCCCCTGGGAAGGCGTAGCATTTCTACGCATTCGCAGGACTACTACTAATGGTAAATCTGGGAATGCACCAAACTCTATGGGTGGATACATGGTAACACCCATGCTCTACCCATGGAACACCTCCCTAGGGTAAAGTATTTCAAGACAGCAACTTGCACTGCCTTGCATTTCTCCAGATTTACCAAGTACTGCAAGGCCTCGCAAGGTGGCCTTGCATTGCTTAGTAAATCTGACTTTAGTGTTGCGTTGCTTACGTGACAAAAGAACAACGCAACCCTATGATAAATCTGGGCCTCAGTCTGCTCTCAATCTGATACGAGTGACACATTTGACTTGATGCAGCATTTTTGTGGTTAGACTCATACATTCCATCATCTTCAGAACAAAGTTAAAATTCTTTGCTTTCATGTTGTGTATTGAGACGTTTAAGGAGTGCAAGCTCCACTGGAAAGACACTTTGTAGGTAGTGCAATAAAGACTAACTTTCTAGAGGTGGTGTTGAGTTTACCAAAACATTGTCCCATTGCCCTTGTACGTAAGCCCTTAAGAATGCTCTTTCCTTCAAGCTAATAGGCAACCAATTCTCTTACAAAGTATGTTTATTATTATTATTGTTATATTTATATGGCGCAACAGCTACCCAGAGGTTTTCTCGGTGCCTACGGACCCGTGCTGGTGAAGAAAAGAGAAGTCAGAGCTCTAGAGGTTAAATAACCACGTTTTGAGACCTTTACAGAATTTGAGGTAATATGTTCGTAGTGAAGTGGGAGTGGGAGAGAGTTCCATAGAGACAGGGCCAAGTAAGCAAAGGAGCGTCCACCCATGCATGCGAGTTTGATCCTGGGAACTTGAAACTTAACCTGATTGGATGATCTAAGAAGGCGTGTTGGGATATAAGGATGAACTAAGGTCCTAAAGTAAAGAGGTGCTGTATCGGCATTAATCTTGTGCATGTAGCAAAGGGCTTTGAATTTGGACCGATTTTCTATCCTGAGCCAGTGGAGGACGCGAAGAGGACCTGAAGTGGAGGCCATTCGAGGAAGTTGGCAAAGAATTTCAACAACACTTACTCGGTAGTAATGTATAAGGGAACGCACCTCAAAAAAGTCTATAATCGGATTGGGTGGTCAAATAGTATTTTCAATTTGATAATTTACAAAGAACAGAACAACAATTTATTGTGGTGCCACTCAGGATAAAAATGCACCTTACTACCTAGATGCCAAACTACACAGATCATGCACTGCATTCACCGTGATAAACAATATTATATACAGATATCCCGGCAATCAGAAGTAACAACTCTTATTCATATTTGCATGTGACCAGAGCTAAATCCATTGTGTATTATCAAAATATCACTGGCAACAAAACAGATTTGGATTTGTACAAAATGCGTGAGATTTTAATTTAGAAAAACATTGTATGGAAACATCACAATTTTAAAACAAGACCAAAGAAGGACCAATGTCCCCTAAACGAGTATGACTTTGAGAGACAGTTCATAAAAAGATGGTTGTAGTCTTATGGTCTTGATCCAAATGAGCAACAGCCAACACGTGTTTCTGCGAAGATAATGACATAGCCTCATTTACATTGAATAAGACCAGACAAAAAGGTACTGCAGGATAAATATAGAAAGAAAAAGAAGAAAAAGATTTTTTTTTTGTTTTCCAAAAAATACCCTGAAGTGATGGTCACCTCAAAGGATAGGAACATAGTTTAAAGTGCGAGATAGACCAGTTGCCACACCGTGCACCAAGTTGATATTAACCAAAAATTGTGACCAACAGTGGTCATAATTCCCTGACCGTAATCGTATCACTAACCTCTTTCGAATTTTAAAGGTTTCAATGTCTATTCATATATTTGATTCCCGATAGCCTCACCAACAGTGGGTGTGAATTTTCCCCAAAAATCCGTGAGAGAGATATATATAAAAACACAATGTCTTGTTGTCAGAATTCTATAATGTTACTAGTCTGGGCATGAGAATATTTATTTTTTCTTAATAATTAGAAATACCGGCACTCACTTCCAGGTTTTTATAGACGTAGTCCACCTATTTCTTAAATTCAAATTATTGGAGAGCTGCCAGCTCAGGTAGTTCAAGAAGTTTATCTCAAAAAATATTCTAGTAAGACAAAACAAGATGGAGGAAAAAATGTCCATTAGATTGCTCATCGCATCACTCCAATAAATGATGGCATTATTTTCATTAATCTACTATACCTATGTCGTATCGCAAATTATACGTGTTCCCACGTACGTTCGGCCCAAAAGGTAAATGGTATGTTGTATTAGTTCCTGTTGTTAGAATCTTCATACCATCATGTGAGTACTTATTGATAAAAAGTAAACGATAATTCTGTAAAAAGATCATCTATCAGATATTCATTTAGGGCGAATTATCAATAAACCTATCTTTTAGGGCAGTTTATGTCCTCTTTAGTTACAAGCTATACTTACTCATTGTAATCTCTAGTATCACCATCACAATCATCGAAATCCCGACGGCTATGATAGGCCCTAAAAATTTTTGAAAATTTTGAAAGAATTTTCATTTTTCGTTTATTGAGAAATATACAGTTTTAGTTTCTCTAAAATAATGTCCATAGACATTCATAATTGAAAGATCCAAACGGGATATAATAGCATTATTCAGCCAGTCAGTGCCACTATCGTAAAGCATTGTTATCCCAAGATCTTTCCTAGTATCAATATAGATGATGAAAACTAGATTAAGAAGTGCTTTGTTGTTAGTTACAGTTACCGCTCGTGAGGTTCGGTACTTAATCTCTATTTCTGTTCTCACGTGTATATTACTATGGCTGTCCATACTAGAAAATTACACGTGTCATGTATTCAAGTAGTGAGTCGACAAAACCTGTTAGCAACTTTTTGCTTATATATCCTCTCTTTCTGATGCAAAAAAAGGGTAACGCTACGACAATCTCCAAATAACGTTTCTTAGCCAACGGGCAAACTTATATTTTGAACAACATTAAATCAGCCTGACCGAATGTACGAACAGAGAGGCACTAGCTGACCGATCGTAGCGCTTACCGTATATTACATTTTGAAGTTCCAACAGCGTGGGCCCAGCAGGACACGTCCGGCGAGAGACCGTGATAGCATTGACGGTCTCCATTTAAACCGATCAAAAGGCTGCGAAACCGGAAATGACTTCATATGTCAGAAGATAGTCACCTTTTCAGTTTCTCTCAACCCATATCCAGTTACTAGTGTTGCTAAACCACTAAATACGGCGGCCATATTTGAATAGTATTTAAAGAGCATTAGTACATGAAAATCAACCAAGTCAACATAGATCAGTATTCGATCCTATCAATTTATAAAGATAGTTCTCCTTATGGTTTTAATAATATTCAGATTCCATTTGGAAATTAGATAAGAGAAAAACTTTAAAGAAAGTGAGTATTATTTATGTAGAGTATTTTTATGAAAATATCGATATCGCACAAAACGCATCTGAGTACTTTCAGCTTGTGCATCAGAAACCATTCCCTCCACCTGTGTTATTATTAGGAATTAGAGAGAGAGTCAGAAAAAGAAAACATATTTCAAATGTACAAACAGAGAAAAAAAAGGAAAAGAAACTTGTGGCATTTATTATTCATCACTTTACACTTACATCAGTACTCTTACAATAAAAGTACATTTATTGTAACCACAAATATGTCATTAGTGGTTTTGTAATACATTTACATTTTTTGTAACCTCAATCATATCTAAGATATCCTCAAAGATTTTTTCAAACATTGGATTCTTTGTGTCCCCCACAGGAACACAGAGTTGGTACCTATATAATCTTCATTAGCACTGGACCCCTCATTTTTATATGCAACAGAGAGACAGATATCCTAAGTTCTCATTGTGCTTGAAACACATACAGTTCTTTATCTGTATTACCTGGTTTATCCTTTTTGTCCAGTGTTACAGGGGGAGAAATAGAGTCTGGTGGTGGATTGATGGTATTAGATAGCCCTTCTCCATTAGTATCGAATTCAGAATAGATTTTGTTAATTTTATCTGTGAAGAACTCAGCCAGGTCTTCGCATTGAACTTTAGTTAGCTCTGGGGGCCCAAGTTGGCGAGTTGCGCCAGACAATTCTTGCACCTCATTAAACAAGGTTTTGGGGCTGTTTTGAGACAGCAGAATGCTGTTATTAGCATGCTCAGCACGAGCGGCATTACACAGGACATGATAACCTTTGATTGCCTGTTTGTAAAAATGTCTTGATGTCGGGGCATAGTCTTTTCTCCAGCGTCTCTCCAGCGCTTTGCATTTAGTTTTTTTTAATTTGAGTTTGTCAAAGAACCAAGAGGCAGGAGGGCGATGATTGTTTATTTTTTTTTCTTAGTCAGAGGGAGGCAAGTGTCAATGGACGACGTCAACCAGTTTTGAATAGCATCAGCATCTGTAGTACTGACTGTAGTGAAAGGCGGCATGGTATGCTGAAGGTGGAGATTAAGGCGATCAGCATCTAGTTTTTTCCAATTTCTGGAACCCGTTTTGACGGCGGGGATAGAGGAAGACTCACGTCCCCTTTCCTGTTTTACCTTAAAGCCAACCAAAAAATGATCAGACCATAGTATAGGGAGGGCTAACTCGCATGAAATATTAGCTATGTTAGAGAAAATAGGGTCCAGTAGATGGCCTGCCTTGTGAGTGGGGCCAGAATTGCATAGAAGGATATTCATGGCAGCTAAGTCAGTAGTGAGAGTGGAGCTGGTAGTACAAAGGGATCATTAAAATGTAGGTTAAGATCTCCTAGTATCGAGAAATTGGTAGCTTCTAACAATAGGGAGGCAATCAGGTCCGGGAACGCAGCCGCCCAGGCACCAGCTGGATCTGGAGGGCGGTAAATCAGAATCCCAGAAAAGGTAAATTGTGAAGTAAGTGATAATTTAAAAAGACAGGCTTCACAGTTCTTAAAGGGTAGATCCTCCCAATTGCAGGCATAAATCTTTAAAAAAAATATTCTTATGCCCCTTCCCACTTTGTCCACGTGATCCTTTCTAAGGATCGTATAGTTAGGAGGTAGGGCAATCGCAATGTTCGGTCCAGAACTGGCATTTAGCCAAGTTTCTGTAAGAAAGATGGCGTCAGGCTGTGTGTTCATGAGTAGGTCATGGATATCTTCCTTATGTTTAGGAAGTGACCTACAATTAATACTGAAGAAGACAAATTCTTTGAGAGTGGGTCACCAGAGATTATTACTCTAAAATGACCAATTAATAAAGCAGTTATGCAATTTAAGTGACAACTCAGCTAAAACAAAAATAGGTGTAAATTGCATCTTTAATGCACATTGTATTCAACAATCTCAACTGAAGCATCATAGATACGAAATTTAGCAGCACAGTAAAAGTCACCAGTAGATCCGTATGTTTAGAAATGTTCATTTACATACTGAACTTAAAGCACGACAATGCAAACAACGGCGAATTTTATATAGCGCTAAATATCACAGTTACCGTTTCTAGGCTCTGTAAATGTTAATAACACAGTGAAACAGAACCACCCTTTCCATAGTGATGTTGAATACATGTGAGAGATGCGTGCCCCCGACAGACTGAAGGAATCGGACGAGACCGACTACCCCATTTCTTTTGACTTTTCAAAAGCACCACCCTGTCGCGCAGTCGAGGCCAATCCATTTCAGAATGTGACCTTGAAACAAAAGTTGCAGACGAAAGCTCCTATAGAAGGTGTGAGAAATCAGGCATTATTTGCAGTGTCTCCCCACTTTTTAACCCCATTTTGACTACAAGATGCGGGTTTTATGACTCTGATAATGGAACAAGGAGAACATTGCAAGGAATGAATGGAGCGAGGACATGTAGTTTTTATGACAAAATGAGAATTCTGTGCCACTGAAGTTCTTGCAGACACCACCCCCTTCGCCTCACTAGCATGGGCCGACTGTGCACATAAATGACAAACTATTTTTTTGTAAATACAAGGACTCGTGCAATTTCCTTGACAGTGTTATTAAATCATGCTAAAAAAAACAATGTGCTATCTCTATCCACAGGTGAAGTTACTTTTGACCATCTTAAAATATTTACCAAAACAATGAGTGCCGAAAATGAAAAAACACAAACAAAATGAATTGCTAAAAACATATCTGAAGTGGGCTTCCGCAATATCTTTCATCTTCATTCTGTTGGAACATTAAACATCCCTAACAGATGTTCTTTTTTTCCTTCTGGCCGAGGTCCTTTACAGAAGGGGGTAGTATAGTGTATGCTGGAGTGCATTTTGGGCTCTTAAAGGCTCGCCAGCTGAACCAGTTAGGTCACC
The DNA here is from genome assembly GCF_964204655.1 of Triturus cristatus. Classification (NCBI taxonomy): domain Eukaryota; kingdom Metazoa; phylum Chordata; class Amphibia; order Caudata; family Salamandridae; genus Triturus; species Triturus cristatus. Next base: position 659,658,601 of record NC_140585.1, on the reverse strand, counting down.
CTAAGAATGCATGTGTAAAAGCTAGCATCTTGTAATGAGGTACACGGTGGATCCTTGCAACAAAACACTTCCTAAAATATCACAAACTTGTTTTTTATAATAAAATAAAATATTTATTTTTATGTTTAAGAATTTTTTATTAAGTTTTCAAGAAAAAGATACAAAAAGGAAAAAAGGCAAAAGAATTCACATATTATAAACCATATTACATATTATAAAATGAACAAATAATATATAAATACAATATATAAGAAAAAGAACAGTAGAAAGGAAAGGAAGAAAAGAAAAAAGAGAAAATAAAAATAAAGGGGAGAAGTAAAAAGAAAAGAAGATAGAGGATGTTCTAAAAACTTTATATGATAAAAGAAAGGAGAAGAGAGTTAGTGCATAGAAGCATGTGTAGAGAGATAAGTTGTGAAAGGTAGCCAAAGGGGATCAGATTTAATTTTTTGAGATAAAGTGGAAGAAGAGACATTGGCAATTCTATGTTCATCACAAATAAAATTCCACCAAGTCAATGAAGATATTTTGGAATTATCTTTTCAAGATGATAAAATAACTTTGAATGCTAATGCAATAAAAAGGTTAAATAGTAAGGAGATAGAAGAGGAGTCATCAACATCAGGTGAGGAAGAACCTAGAAAAACATTGTGTAGTGATAATGGAAGATCACAATTAAAAATGTTCATGCAAGTAGCCCAAACAGATTTCCAAAATGTCAATACATTTGAACAATCATAAAGTTGATGTCTCAAAGTGCCGTTAACAGTAGAACAAGACCAGCATAATGAAGAAGAGGATGGGGAAAACTTGGAAATACAGACAGGTGTGATAACAGCTCTATTGTAAATAAAATACAAAGATTGGGTTATACGAGCAGCAGCCGAAACTTTAAATAACTTAGACCACAATTTATCCTAATCCGTAACAGAAAAAGAGAAGGACAAATCTGTTTCCCACGCAATTTCAATAGTGTATTTAGGTCTTTCAGTAACATGTAACAACAATAGTTTATAGACAAGAGCAGCTTTAGGTCTTTGCAACTGAAATAAACTGTATAATGGAGTAGGTGGAGTAAGAGAGGGTGTATCAACAGGAAGGTCAAAACAGGCTAATTGTGATTGTAAAGCAGTTGAAATTACAGTATATTCATTAATACAAGAGCTAGGTAAATGAAAACGTAACTGTAATTCAAGAAATGGAATAACAGAGTTTAGGTGAATTAATTGGTGAAAAAAGATAATACCCTTCTCCTTCCAGTATTTGTAATAGAATGATTTACCCTTATATTTTAGAAATTTATTGTACCAGATCGTAGATGATAAAAAACATTGAAATGCAGTTAGACCAGTGGTCAAGGTATTGTATAATAAATTCTGGGCAAATTTTAAAATAGGGTTATTAGATATGAGAGTACAGTTGGACATATATACTATGTTCTGAAAAGTAAAATCTTTTAATAGTGAACGTTCAAAAACAATCCATCTGGGAATAGGGGTACCAGCAAAATCATAGGATAAACCAAAGGACTGTTTAATCAAAAAGGCCAAATGATAAGCTTTAAAATTAGGAAAACGTACGCCGCCTTCAAATTTAGGGCGTGTAAGTTTTGTAAGAGCAATTCGTGGGTGTTTCCTATTCCATAAAAAAGTTGTACAAATGGAGTTAATTTGAGAAAAATATGAGATAGGAATCCGGATAGGTAACATAGATAATGTATAGAGGACATGTGGTACTATCATCATTTTGATATTATCTAACCTACCCCACCAGGAGAGAAAGAGGGGAGTCCAGGTAAGAAGGAGTGATTGAATTTTAGAAATTAACGCATTGAACATGTATCTAATTGTGGTAGACAAAGAAGCAGAGAACCAAATACCGAGGTATTTGATTTTTGTGGGGCACCATGCAAAATTAGTGTTATTAAACATATATTGGTAACACAAAGAGTTCAGGGGTAAAACCTCTGTTTTAGAAAGGTTTAACTTATATCCAGAAATACTGGAGTACAACTCAACCTCATCCAAAAATGGAGGGAGGGAAGTAAGGGGGTTTGACATGTAAATTAATATATCATCAGCATATGCTGATATTTTGGTTTCTATTGAATTATATGCGAAGCCAGAAATATTAGTGTTGACACGGCTGCGATCCAGGAAGGGCTCAAGACATAAAACAAATAACAGGGGAGAAAGGGGGCAGCCCTGACGAGTACCTCTAGATAGAGGAAAAAATCTGGAAAAGTGATTATTTACAAAAATACTGGCTCGTGGGCAGGAATATAATAGTTTAATATATGAAATGAATGTAGGTCCAAAACCAAACCATTGGAGAGTTCTAAACATAAATTGCCAATTAATACGATCAAAAGCCTTTTCGGCGTCTAAAGACAGCGCTGCAAGAGGGGATTTAAATTTGTTTCCATAGGAAATAATATTTGCAAACATTCGAGCATTGTCTGATGCTAATCTGCCCTTCACAAATCCAACTTGGTCAGTCTGAACCAATAATGGAATTATATTTTCAAGGCGAGATGCAAGAATTTTAGCAAATATTTTACAGTCATAGTTGATTAAGGGTATAGGACGGAAATTTTTACAAAGGGAATGATCTTTGTCCGGTTTAGGAATGAGAATTATTAAGGCATCCATAAAAGGCCTTAGCATCCTCAATAAAGGAATTAAAAAGTGCCAGAAGCTTGGGGACAAAAATAGAGGCAAAAGTAGAATAAAATTCAACAGAGAGACCATCAGGTCCTGGGGCCTTTGATTTTTTTAAGGATTTAATGGCATTAGTTATCTCTTGGACAGTAACCTCTCCCTCTAATGAATAGAATTCATCGGGCAAGGAAGGGGGAGAGGGAAGGCCGTTAAAAAATAATATCCAGATTATGGTTAGAAGGATTCGTATCGTCAGAATAAAGTGATTGATAATAATCATAAAAAACATTGGCAACATCTTCATCTGAGGAAGCTAAATTCTTAGTGGATTCATTTAAAATGGGTCCAATATTTTTACATTCAGATTTGATTTTCAAATAATTGTCTAACATCTTACCCACTTTATTTTGGCCTCCATGATATTTAGATTTAATTTTAAGAAGAATATTACATGCTTCGATATTACATGCTTCGACTGTCGCAAGTTTGTTAAGTTCAGATTTGGCCTTAATCAACTCATGAAGAGTCGAGGACGATTTGGAAGTAAAGTAATTATGCTCCAATAATTTAAGCTGTTGCAATTGATCTGTATATTTTTTCCGAGCAGTTTTCTTTTTGCTTGAAACATATGAAATAGTAAAGGCACGGAAAGATGCCTTAAAGGCATCCCAATTATTGGAAACAGAAGTATCTAATGGATTGTTAAACCTGAAAAACTCATTAATAAATGTAGTGGCTTCTTTGATAAAAATAGTATCGGATAGCAAAAAGTTATTAAACTTCCAACGGCTAAATTTTCGGGAGCTAAAGGAAAGATCCAAAACAGTATGAACTGGAGCATGGTCGGAGATAAAAATAGACCCAATTTCCGATGATTGAATGGATGGAAGTAAAGATTTACTAACCAAAATATAATCAATCCTGGAACGTGTTTGATGTACATTGGGAAAAAAAGTAAACTCAAGAAAGTCAGGGTTACAAGTTTTCCAAACATCAAATAATGAACAAGAGGCAATGGCCGATTGGAATGCTTTATGGGATTTATCAGGATTAAACTTACATTTAGATTGTCTATCAGAAAAGGGGTCAATCCATTGATTAAAATCCCCAGCAATAATAATATTAGGGCAATCAATGGAGGAGATTAAAATCTTAATGCCATTCCAAAATTTAGGGTCTGGTTTGACTGGGCCATAACTATTCAGTAAAACCAAAATTTTGTTTTGTATGCTAACCTTGGCCATTACCCAACGTCTACCATCATCAATTTGTGTAGATAAAATTTGTACCGACAATGACTTATGAAACAATATAGCAACACCCCCTTTTTTGCTAGAGGCAGGAGAGTAAACAACTTGACCCACCCACTGTCTTTTTAACTTAAGCGATTCCGCTTCATTACAATGAGTTTCTTGAAGAAAAGCAACTTGAGAATTTAGTTTGGATAAATGAGATAATACCTTTTGTCTTTTAACGGGATTTCCAAGACCACGAACGTTCCAAGTGACAAAATTACACATGATGGAGGTATGGAGGGGTAATACACGTAAAGAGTTGATACACTTCAGGGATACAACTAAATAGAAAAAAACACCACATATGAAATGAATAAAAGAAAAATGTTACAGAAACACAAACATTATTAATGGACACATGTAACAAATTGAACATCATCAAGTTAAAGAGAGAAAGGAACAGGAAAAAGGAAAAAAACATAAAAGAAAAAGGGAATAGAAATAGAAGAAAGAGAAGATAGATCAAGGCAAGAAGTCCAGATCTATGAGAAAGTGATAACAACTGATACATGGGGCGTAACTGCACCAACATGAGATGAAGCGACAGAGAGAAAGATAAAAGAAATAGAATTACGAACAGCCATAATGAATATGATATGTAGAAAAAACAACAAGAGCATTAAGGATTATATGAAGAACTAGCTGCAGAATTTATAGAAATGCTCTGAAGGAATGACCTCAATTTAAGCGGATCATCAAACGAACGCGTAGCGCCATCATGAGTAATTTTACACAAGCAAGGATTAAGGATACCATATCGAATATTAAATTGTCTCATTTGAGGACGAAGAGCCAGGAATTCTTTTCTTCTAGCATTCGTAGCATTAGATAAGTCTTGAGATATGAAGATATTGTGACCAGACCATTTGAGATGACGTTTTGCTTTGGCTGCAGAGAGGACTCGCATTAAGTCAGTAAATTCCAAAAACAACATAATTATTCCTCTAGGCTTGGCAGCATGAGGGTTTATTCGACCAAGTCTATGGGCACGTTGAATGTTTAATGAAGGCTCTGGTGGAAGGTCCAAAAGTTCTGACAAGAATTTCTTTACGAAAAGAAGCATATCCGCACCCTCAAGATTTTCTGAAAGACCATAAAGACGTAGGTTATTGCGTCTATTACGATTTTCAAGGTCCTCTGTGTGTAGCTTAAGACGTTGAATTTCCTGTTCCAAAATCGGAATTTTAGTAGACACATCATGTAGGTCACTAATGCGTTGCTCCATATCTAACACCTTAGCTTCCATACTGATCCATCTATCCTCTATTTGTTGAAGTTTCTCATTAGTCATGGACATAAATGACTTAAGACCTCTCACTTCATCCAAAATAGTATCAAGAACAGGATTTTGAGATGATAAAATGGGTGAGGGAGGATCAATTTTGGCTCTCTTGGGTTTGGTACCAGAGGATGAGGCTCTGACCGAAATTGGAGCTTCATTCGCCATCCTGAAATGATGAGGAGGGCGAGAGGTGATTTTTAACAACGATTTCAATCTGCCCATATGCCTAGTAAAGACAAATTAGTAATGAATAAGGCTCCAGAGAATAATATATCAAAAGAGGTACGCCACCCTCCGTCAGCACTCCATTATTCGCTATCAGGTACTGAGGCGAAAGCGACGTGGCAAATATTAAATCAAGTGGCAAGATTTCAGGAGGCTAGGAGGTGTGACAAAATATAGAGAAAAATATTAAAGCTGTCGCATGCTTAGACCGAACGTCATAAGCTCAGAAAACGTAGCATCTTATTGAATTTCTATTCATTTAGCTGAAAAAAATAGAGAAGACAAATATTCGAGGTGACAAGAAATGGCAGCAAAAGACCATCAGTTAGGCTGAAAACGTTGAGAATACATGATATGTCCCGCAAAGACAGCGCTTGGAACCATGTGGCAGATTAAGAAAAAGAAGAGAAAAAAACACGTTGCTGCGCGTTAAGCATATAAACGCTGGTTTACCTTAAAGCTGCTTGAGGTCAGCGGTTGATACAAAATGGCGGCTACTACTCACATCGTGAGGTAAAAACACCGCTGCTGCCACAGGAACACTGGAAGAGGTTAGGGAGGTCAGAGCAGTTTTAATCACCGCTCCGACCTTTCATGAAACGAAATCCATCGTCAAAGCTCTTGTGGACTGCTAAAAACAGGCTGAAATCCGTGTAGAGGCTCCGCGGTCGTACGGAGCTCACCGGAGAGCCGCCATCTTCCTGCGGCGCGAGACCACGCCCCCCAATAAAATAAAATATTGATTAGAACAAATTCCACACATGTAAGCTCAATTAATTTTATCATTTTTTTGGAGCATAACAAATGGCAACTTCACCCAATGGCATGGGAGCACTTTACATGAGAACCAGATTACATTACACAGTTTTTAAGAAACAGGGGGCCTCATTTATGAGAAGTGACGCATCGCTGCGTGAAAGCAGCGATGCGTCACTTCTCAGTGCGCCCTCCTTGCGACACCAATGATGCATCATATTTATAATATGACGCATCATGTCGCAAGGAAGGACAGATACGTCAGTATAACTGACATATCTGTCGGCGCAAAAAGTGGCGCATTGTTGGAGTTGTGTCGGAAGCCTGATGCAACTCCAGCAATGTTCCTTTCAAGGTAAGGTTTTCACGCATTGGCGTCCTAGTAGTGGCACAGCGAAATCGCATAGATTTCGCTGCGCCACTCCTACGACCCGTTCTTGCGGGGGTACGCCCACCCTGCAGACATTATACCTGGCGCAGGTGTAATGTAGCTCAGGGGTTTACGAAGTGAGGCATCTACCTAGATGCGTCACTTCGTAAATATGGCACAACTTGGCGCATGTTTTACACCACTGGTGCATTACAAAAAGTGACGCAGGGGCTCATAAATGAGCCCCAGGGAGGTTAAGTGACTGGCCAGAATTACAGGATTTTGAATCAAGGCAGGGACTAAAACTGCCTTCCTCAGTTCCAAGGTGAGCAGCTCTGGTAGTTTTGTCACATCGGCTCCCAAAAATATTCCATGAATTAACAGGTGACCTGTACAAGGCAAGCCACATTGTTAAAAGTGCTGGGAATTTCCTAGAGAAGTCCAAAAAAAAGAAACTATGATATATGTAATGATGTCAAGCAATAAATCTGTGTTTGAAACGTTCAAGCACAGTAGATAATAATAAAAAAACATGTTATGCAGCAATTGAAGCTTTCCAAGTAAAACCCAATAGAAACCAGATTACCATAGCCAATGGATCTTGCCTTTGAGACCTTATAAGTGTTTAGCCATGCAGCACATTATCCTGGAAGCTGTGCCGCCACGAATTGAAGAGCTATACAATTACTACACACTGGGTCATGCAGTCATATTGAGAATACATGCTTACCTCAGAAAACATTTATGGACACATTACAAGCCTTTTTAACGCACAGACAAAAAGGCAAGTGCCTTTATGCAATTCAACAGCACTATAACATTATGGGGCCGATTCCGATCCGGGTCGGAAGGGCACCGAACGCGATCCGGACGGAAAAACTACGAGCCGTACGCGTGTTTTCCGGCCGACTCGTACAGTTGTACGAGCAAGCAAGTACAATGCGAGCTACATGAAATTCACCAACTGAGTCGTTTCCGGGTCCGAACTGCTCCGTACGTCTCGGTCGTAAGCTAACCGTGGCGTGCAATGGATGCGATTCACAGCCTATGAAAAAAGCAGTGCAGTACTTTCCAACTGCAGAGACGTCACATTCCTCCTCCCCCCAGGCCTCTATTCACCAGGTGCCCTTCTCCAGAGTTTTCCATTCGACACACTGCTCACACCATTCGTTTCCCAGCAAATCCCCGGACCTGCCCTCTATCTTAAGTCCCTGGGTATAGGAGCACTGAGCATAGCAACAACAACAAAATGGTCCTATTTGTCAGGTAGAGGGGAAATAATGAATAAACAGGGACGGTCTTGGCATCACTTAATTTCCGCACACCTAAAAACAAAATACTGAACCTGATCTTGTGTAATGTCACTGGCATTTTTGGACAGTGCCCCAATACCTTCATGTCAGTCGAGTTTGGGCACTATAAAATAGACCCAAGAAATGAATTTGACCATATGTAATGTACCTAGCGCTCATGTAAAGTGCTTCAAGACCTTCGGGTTGCTCAAGTTCACATAATATAATAAAAAATGTCTCAAAGTCCCTGGGGAGCAGCCGTGAATATGCTTTGAAATTAGAGCTCAGAGAGAAGGAGGACAGAAGGAAGATGCAGCAGGCGTGTAAGCAGAGACATGGGAGGAGGTGGTAGGGATGAATGCTGCTCCTTTTAGACAGGTTGAGGGGAAATAATGAATAAACAGAGACCTCGTCGGCATCTTTTAATCTCTGCGCACCTAAAAGCAAACAAATTAACTTTACCTTGTGTAATGTAACTTACGCTTTGCTAGCGCACTTTAATAACTTTGGTCAGCTGAATTTTTGCGCTATAAAAACACTCCGCAAAATTAATTTGACATTGTGTAATGTAACTAGCGCTCATGTAAACACGATTGAGTCACTCAAGTTCACATTATATAAACAGGCATCAGAAAAAAATGAGACAGGAGTTGCCTAGACCTTGCCCTTAACTCTGCTGCAAGGTTGGCCTGCTGAAGGTTAGGTGACTGAGGCTCATTAAAGAAACAAGCAGCGAAGGGGGAGAGGTTTTGGGTAAATCCTCACACTTTGAAGTCAGTCAATTAAAGAGGTGCCCTCAAAACAGCGTCTGAAGCTTCTGACATTTCATCTCGGTATTTGAACAGGAAGTGGAGATTAAGTCACGGGTGCTAAAGCTGAACCACCGAAGACGAGCAACAAGTGGCAAACAGTGACACGTCCAGGAGTCAAAGAAAAAAATAGTCCCCCAAATGAACACATAAACAGAGAAGCGTAATGTTAACAATAATTGGGCAGTGCTCTGTGGGAGGAAACCAAACACAAAAAGGAAGGACAAAGAGGAAGGATTAACCACTAACAAGGAAGTATTTTTGAACGACAATCGAAGGGACAAATAAAAAGGCAATTGGCAGACTCTAAGTCCAAAGAGTGAATACAGCATGTCTCGAAGAGACAGTGCATGCCCTGCCTAGACGCGACCTAAAAAAGGCGGGGAAATGGTATCTCACATGCACAGCAAAGGAACACAGGACCTGATTTAGAATTTGTCAGACAGATTATTCCTTCACGAACACTATGGATTTTATTGCCTGCCAAACCCTTCATCCGGCAACGCCATTTAGAGACAGACAGACCTAAAGTATTCTGTTGATGGAGTCAACGTTGTTCCCATCAATGAAATAATTCATCCAACAGAGCAGGGGCTGTATTACACTGCAATCCTATTTAGGGTGGAAGGTGTAATGTCTATTTTTCATGTCCGGCACCACCTGTAAAAATTTGACAGTGAAAATAATGACCCCCTTCAACCTTGTAGAATACTACCAGGGTGTGGGTGTCATTAGGTTTTTGTTTTTCAAAACATACTCCCACTTTGAGAGTTTTTTTTAAAAACACAAAAAAAGTTAAAAGGTTGCTGTACAGCTGTCAAAAGCTGTGGTGGCCGTCCGCCAAACCTTTAGTACATTGAAAGGAAGCACCCTTGTGATGGTTTCCTGCAATGATCAATGGGCCTGCTCTCTTTATTTGGTGGGCTGTAGTCCATCAGGGTCTCGGAGGTCATTTCCTCTGCCACCTGACCTACTGCACTCCTCCTGCAAAACTGTAAATCAGGCCAAAGACTTAATTTAGAGTAGGCAGCGTATGCAAATACGAGAATACAGAGGAAAGCCTTCAAAGTGAAAGCAGGGCAGTGAGACAGACAGCAAAGCTATCAAATAATGTGCAAGGGAAGACAAAGTCCACTCTAAATATACTGCATGTATTTTAAACAATAGGCCTTTCTAGCAGACATTTAAAACTGCCTGTAGCCATGCCCTAAAAAGGTCTTGGCACTCCAAAAAAGTGGTTCACATTTGCGGGTCGCAATTGAAAGAATACATACATACATACATACGGGGCAGAGCTGTGGGGTTTTTCCAACATTGATAGATCAACTAGCTTTGGAAATACATTTCTGCTCAATTGCGCTTCCCCTCCTCCAACACCCTTTTGTATCTGCTTTTTGTGAACATGGGAATAAGAAGTCTCACTGGCAAAGTCAGGAAAAGCCCCCTTTTATATTGGATATGGCTGTGGACTACCCCAGAACTTGCCCACTAAACCACTGCCGTCCAGAATGTAATGGATCAGGTCAATTTGCCAAAGTACCTTGGTTTCTAAATATTAAAGAGTCATTTTAAACCCTTGGGCTATCTGACTACGCTTCCACTACTTGCTTACCGTCTAAGAAAATCACTGAAGATGTTCTACCGGACACCTACAGTGGCCAATAACTTTAACAAAGGCTGATTCTGGTAAGTGACTTCTTCGATTTCAAGCCTTTGTATGGGTAAGATGTAATACTGGTATCACGCGACTGTCTCTAAAGACAGGAAGTTATACTTTCAATTTAGAGTGGGCCCTATTCCGCTGAGAAGTTTCACCCTGAGGTGGTCTATGGAGGCCACTGATATATATCCTGCATGAACTTGCTCAGCAGAGAGTGTCTCGCTCGTTTTCTTTGCCTGCCCAGCCCTGCAGAATCTTGATACCTCCTACCTGTAGACTCCTAGATCAGCACAGTCACTCTGCCACTCTTCGCATTCTGAGGTCGTACTGCAGTCTCACTTTTTCTATTCCAGTAGCCAAGTTCTTGGGGGCCATGTGGATATTTCGAAGAAAGGTACTTGCCCCCTATTCATTTTCTATTTCTGTAAGTGTTTTACTTTTGTTCTTCAAAATTACAGAGCTACAATATTTAGTGGACCTCTTTTTAGCACTTTTATTCCTCCTATGCAAGTCCACATCTTAAGCTTGCTATTGTACTAAACTACTTACCATTGATCTACATGAACTATGATTTCCTCATGCTGAATTGTACTGTTTTATTTATTTATTTATTATGTACTTTTTTTATCTGCACTTTCACTTTTATGGCCCTGGAGGCCAAAATTAAGTTATTTGAACTGAACATACATGTATGCATAGTGAAACATGACTTGGTTAACAACAGGGGGCTAATTGTTAGAGAAATGTGTGGCAAATTAAACATTTTAAAGGTTGTAGGGCCAAAAACATGGCAAAAACATGAAATAGTCATAAATCCACTGCAACTCTAGGCAGCAAAGTTGTAGAAACATCTACGTTGCTTGAGCAGTGAACTGCTGCCAAAGGCTTTCATTTTCAGATGGTTGCAGGCATTTGTGGGTAGTGAACTTTGAAAGTGGTGGAGCATACATGCCTGCCTTGATTTGGACTGAGCAAGCATAGGAAGTAGGCATGACTTCCTCGTGGAGGGCTTTGGGATGTGGAATAATACCTTACCTCAAAAAAATATTGCTAACAAATTGGGCCAAATAGTGCATTTTTCAGCACAATTTCCAGAAAAATTCACTTAAAAGTCTGATATTCTGATGGGGCTCTGTTAGAAATAGGGGTCTCTAGTTGGCAGAGGTAGGTACCTTTGTCCAAATAGGAACCCTTGCTTCTAGTCAGGGCAAGGGAGATACACACTTAGATAACCCCTGCTCACCCCCTTGGTAGTTTGGCATGGACAGACAGGCTTATCCCAAAGGCAATGTGTAAAGTATTTGTACCAACACTCACAGTAACACAGTGAAAACACCAGAAATGGACACCACACCAGTTTACAAAAATAAAATATCTTTATCCAAACTTAACAAGACCAATACGACAAAAATCCAACATACACAGTTAAAATATGACTTTCAAAAGGTTTTAAGAACTTGTACCATAGAAAACTATTGATGCGTGACTTTTACACAATGAACCTGAAGTTGCATCAAAATTCACCAGGCCAAACAGCCGCAGAGATGGAAAGAGTTGGAAACATAAAGCGATGCGTCAGTTCCTGAGACCTTGGGGAGGTGATACAACAGTTCTGCTGCACGCAGGATAAGTGATGTGTTGAATCCGATCTGTGGGGGGAAGTGATGCATTGAATCCGAGACGATTCTGTTTCCCGGGTGATGTGTCGTGAAGACTGGCCGCACAGGTACAATGCGTGGAAATCCGGTATGCGTCGGCGGCCAATGCAGCAGCATTGAGTGGCGCTGTGTTGGTTTTCTTCAGCCGTGATCCCTCCATGCATCGATTCTTGCATGGAAATTCTTCTCGCGCCGTGGAGATGCATCAGAAAAACAGCTGCAAGAAGAGCGATGCCCCGATTTTAGCAGATCTTCAAGTTTCTTCTTTCTTCCGGCTCCCAAACAGCAACAACAACCTCCAGTGGCCCAAAACTGGCACAGGCACATCTTGGCAGGTCAGAACTCACAGGAGCAGGGTTCAGGGGAGCTGGGGGTGAAGTCTTTGTGTCCCTGAGACATCAGCACGGGCCCTTGGAGATCTCCTTCAAGCAGGGGATACAGCACACAGCAAAGTCCTTCTCCTTTCCTTTGCAGAAATAGCAACTGCAGGCCAACCCCACACAGCCCACAACACAGAGGCAGTACTTCTCCTTAGTCTCTCCAGTTCTCCTCCTTGGCAAAGGGTCATCTTGAATTCCAGGAATGATCTAAAATTCTGGGGTTTTAGGTTTCATACTTATACCCCAAAATGTCTTTGATGTATATGTGTAGAGAGGCTCAGAGTCCAGTGCAAATCAGTTCTGTCCTTGATGGTGTAGCTTCCTGGCAGGAGGTGGAGACAGCATTGTGAAAGGGAGACAGGCCCTATTCAGGTGTAAGGCAAATCCCCTTGCACCACTCTATATGCAGCCAGGGTCTATTTAGCACAGGGCTGAGTAATCCAGGTGGAGCCAGGCACACCTCAACTCTACCAGTGGCTGTCTATAGTAAATGCACATCCTCTGTCTCTGCCACTCCAAACCCATACAGTCAATTCACAAACAGGCAGAGGCACACAGAATGGTTGAACAAGAGAATAGCCACTTTCTAAAAGTTATATTTTCAAACACACAATTTAAAAACCATCTTTACGAAAAGATGTGTTATTAAATACTGAATTCTGGGATACCAAACTATGTCTTTCTATCTTATCCCTATGGGAAGATATGCTTGCAAGATGTTACAAAGTATTCCACATTCTATCCGATGGGGACAGAGAGCCTTACAATAGCGAAAAACAAAATTGCCAGTATTTCACTATCAGAACATGTTACACACCTCAGTATATGTTCTGCCTTTTAAATACACTGCACCCTGCCCAGGGGGGTACCTTTGCCCTACTATAGGGGTGCCTTACATGTAAGAGAAGGGAAGGTTAGGGCCTGGCAAGTGGGTGCAGGTTAAAACTGCACACAGACACTGCAGTGGCAGGCCTGAGATACCTTTTCACGGCTACTCATGTGGGTGGCACAATCTGTGCGGCAGGCCCACTAGTAGTATTTGACTTACAGGACCTGGCAAACTCAGTGCACATTACTAGGGGCTTACCAGTAAATCAAATATGCCAATCAGGGAGAACCAATCACAATAACAATTTATATAGGGAGCACTTGCACTTTGACACTCATCAGCAGAGGCAAAGTGCCCAAAGCTTCTAAGCCAGCAAAAGCGAAATCCAGCACAGCATCAGAAATACAGGAGATAGAGGCAAAATGTGAGGGGAAACCACACTAAAAATACCAGGTCTAACAGGCTCTTACAGCATAAACCAATGCTTTCTTGCTTTGCCATGCAAACAATCTACCCCTGGGGTGCTGGTGGTTCACCACCTCAAAGACAGCTTTGAGAAAATGGTTGTTAGCGAAAGCATTTTCAGCACAATTTCCCTAAACATTTACTGACAATATATCTTAGAGGCAGTTAATATGCAACTTCACATGGCCTATCATTTTCTACACATATACATTTCTTCTTTCTTCATGTTTACATTTCAGTTCCTTTTATTTTTCTAGTCTGCGAATTTACTTGGATTGGGCAGGATGCAAACATTAAAAGTGTTACAAATCTCACAATCACGGATCATAGACTACAAATCTTACAGACTTAAACAGCAGTGCTACTGCTTAAGTTTCAGAAACGTTATAGAACCACACAGTAGACCGGTTTTACAAATCTTGCCTGCTCAGGCACTCAGACAGAAGTAATAGCAGTACAACAAAAGGTGTTAACAATGTAGATGATGAGATTAAAATACTCATATCATCAAATGGGAGCATAGCCACAAAGGGCAATGATCAACAACAGGTCACCCAAACTCAGTTGGTCCGATTACAAAGGTTAGTTACACTTTTTGTGTATATTGACACTTTTTCAGTATTCACAAACCATGATTTTATAGTAACCTTATGACTGTGGAAACTCCACGGTCAGGGCAGAGAACTCCACACATAAACAAATAGGATGTATTAAATTAAAATTGCTTTTGTTTTCTTGTATAGTCTTATATGGTCGGCTTTGAACCTAGGTGTCTAGATTCTGAAGTATGCCAATTAACCCATATCAGCTCCAGCTTTTATCTGTGCACAAATATTGCAGAGTGTCCTTCATCTATGTCATTGCAAACTCAATCAAGTGTATCAGTGCTTAATTTGTGAAACACTAAGAGTAGAGGCACCTAGCATTGCTCAGAAGCCTATGCCAAGCACTCTGAATTTCAGGGGTGCCAAATACCTCGACTCAAGCTCTTGATTCCACCTCATGCCTCTCTCATCCACCACCAGACACTCCCTGCTATTTTATCTCACTCTTGTGTACTATATTGATGATGCCCACGCCCTAGGACCCTTGCAGCTCTGGGCTGACTGTGAACATAAACTACATATTATGTTGGGAGGTGTTAAGGTGTGATTAGCGGAGGTATGACGTTATTGTGGAGAGTGTGATTGTACGTCACACATGGAACTGATTCATAATTGTTCCAGGGCTGGGGAAGATGTTACAACTGGTGACGAGTAGGGGATATGTGCCACAGAAGAACAAGGCTACTCTCCCTAAGAGTTTGCAACGGTACAGCTGCTCATGTATGCCAGGTGGGTCTCAAATCAGTGCAAAGCAGTCTGCAACTGGTACATGGGGAGTAAAAGCCCTGCTCCAACCCGTACACCGCTGATAAAGGAATTGAAGGCTCTGCAGATGAGCATATTCAAAACACGCGCCAAGGAATTGCCTTGAGGTTGCTGGTTAAGACGCTGCATTGAGCCCTGAACACAGAGCAATATTCAGATGAAGCAAATACAACAGCAAGGACAGAAACCCGCTCACTGTCAAGGACAAAAATAAACCTGTCTGCGACCTCTCATCAGACGTGGCGAATCAGGCTCAAGCAACAGGGATGTTGCATGCAGAGGTAGCCGATCCAACCATGCATGAAGAACGCTGGCTGATTGGCATGTGCGCTCAATGGTGGAACATCGTACCATCAGATAACAGAGGTGTTGGAAGTCAAGTTCAATCCGATGCCGAACATCGACTATGAAAGATACATCTTCAACCAAGCATGACAACAAGCTGGTGAAATGATGGATGAGTTTGTTGAAAGACTTGACGCACTTATCAAACACTGTAAGTTAAGTGACTTTAATAATGTTGAGAGACACACTCAACCTAAAGAAAATGCTGATGGCTGCAAGAGCGGAATAACTAGCAGAATAACAAGCTGCTGACATGGAAGCAGGAATGGTTCATAATAAATAAATGCGGACTGTGAAGAGCAAGCATAAGCACAAAACAGACGCATGTAAGTCAATATTTTCGAGGAAAACGAAGCTATACTTCCAATGTGGATTTTCATTTCCCCATGAAGGTAAATGTCCCACCATAGGACGAGTTTGCAAAGGCTGTGGGAAAGAGAGCCATTTCATGGCAGAGTGCCAAGCCAAAGAGATATCAAATGCATCATGGCAGAAAGAAAAGATGAATGCAGAACGTTCTAGAAGCACCCTAGCCACACCCACAAAGCAAAAAAGCAACATCAGCTATGGCAAGTAGAAACCAAGCAAAGTTGATCATCATCAATTTCATCATACAAAGGTTCTTCAACTTCGTTATCTAGCACCGATGAAGTAGAGAGATGTGCACTGATGATATCTACCAAAGGGCAGCATACACATATGGTGCTAGCCACCTGTAAAGAAGATAGAAAGTCCAAGAAGACACACCAAACAAAGCGGAAAACCTCATTTGGACACTGTCCCAAAATCACATTTAAAGTGAAAGGTTACCCAATAACCTTCATATAGACAGAGGTGCGTCGATTAATACTTTGCCAGTGGAAATATGTAACAGCCTGTCTGCAGGCTCTATGCCATGGGTTTTGCACACAATCTTTGTACCAAAATAGGATAGTAATGGTGCGGAGCACATTTGTGTTGATATGTGCAAGTCAAACAGGACCATTGAGTGGGAGAGACACCCTCATCCTCACACAGCAGACATGATTATGCAGTTGAAGAGAGACAAAGTATTTTCCCGTCTTGACTTGAATGAAGGATACCATCAACTCGAGCTAGAAGAGAACGGTACATTATTATTATTTTTTCAACTTATGTTCGATTGTTCAGATACAAGAAACTGAGTTTTGGGGTGTCTTCTGTAGCTGAGATATTTCAGAATGTTATTCGCAAAGTCATTCAACCTATCATGCATGCTCTTAATTACAGTGATGAAATACAGGTTTTTGGCAGAACACAGAAAGAACACGACAAGGCCCTTACCCAAGCGCGCCAGCTACTTGCTGATGCAGGTCTCACCCTGAATGCAGTAAAGTTTGCATTTCACAAAACCAAACTAAAATTCTTTGGGCAGTTCTTTGGGCACATATTCTCTGATGGGAGAATGACTCTAGACCCGTAGACCCGGACAAGGTGCAAGCTTTGTCATCTACTTGCCTCCTCCAAGATGTCCTTTTTTAGGCATACACAGTTATGCTCAAGATACATTTGCAACTTTGCTACCGTGAGTTCTACCTTGAGAGACTTGAAAAAGCCAAATGTCATGTTCCAGTGTCTCATGAATGCGACCAAAGTTTCAAAGACATAATGTATATGATTGAGAATACAACTAAAATGGCCTATTTTGACCGCAAGTTACATACTGAGATCACAGTCGATGTGAGCTGGTTGGACTGGGGGAAATCCTTGCTCAACACAAGGGCCATTCGGCTGCTCAGAGACACATTATGGCTTATGCCAGTCGAAGCCTATCTGAAACATAATGTGCCTATTCTCAGGCGGAGAAGGAAAGTCTGGCTAGAGTGTGGGCCTGCAAACATTTTCATGTATTCCTCCATGGGAAATGATTTACTGTCATAACAGACCACCAGATATTGCTTACTATTTTTGGATATCCGAAAGCCAAGATGGCCCCATGCATCGAGAGGTGGGGATCAAGATTGCAAGAGTAAGACTATGAGATCATACACAACCTGGGGAAGGATCAAAACCCTGCCGACTATTTTTCACGAGTGCCACTACATCTACACAGTTCAACATCTAAGGCGGTTGAAGAGTATCTCAATTTTACTGTGAGGTCCAGAACTCCAGTGCCTCTGTCTGTGAAACAAATCATTGCTGCCACCAATACAGATAAAGACATGCTTATCATCAAACACCTCATTACAATGCAATCATGGAGAAAGAGTACTCAGCCCCTTGCTGATGATGTTGAATTCCAAAAGTTCAGGAATGTGCAAGATGAGCTAGCAGTCACTCATGAAGGCATAATATTGAGAAGCTTGATAATCGTCATACAGGGGAGCCTAAGACAGTAAGTATTTGAACTGGCTCATGAAGGACACTGTGGTAATGTAGCCACCAAGAGAGCTCTGAGAGATCAAGTGTGGTTCCCTTGGCTTGATGAGCAAGTCAAGAATGAGCTGAGAATGTGTCACATTTGTAACTGTTTCTCTCCCAAGGTAACACAGCACCCAGTGACAATGTCTGACATGCCTTCTGGTGCCTGGGAGAGAGTTTCAGTTGACTTCTTTGGGCCTCTAGGTAATGGACCTTATTTCATGGTAGTCGTTGTGGAATATTTGTGTTTTCCTCTGGTGGAAGGCCAATCTTTGACAACCTGTGACAAAGCCATAGAACAGCTTGATGACATTTTTGCAGTGTGGGGCATTCCCGAAGTACACAAATCTGACAATGGCCCACCGTTCTATAGCAAAGAGTTCACAGAATTTCTTGGCCAACTCAATGTAAAACATCGAAGAAGTACACCCCTCTGACCCCAAGCCAATGGTGTCATTGAGCAATTCATGGGCACCCTCAAGATGATGATTCAACGAGCGTCAATTGAAGGAATCAATCTGATCCGAGCCCTGTGTCAGGCCCTATGGGTCTATTGATCAACTCCTCATTTCACAATCAGTGAGAGTCCAGCCACCTTGCAATTTGGGAGAGCCATCAGAACAAAACTACCTCATGGACATCAGATCGATCAGTGAATGAGGACAAGGATCATATCACTGACGCTGTTAAGAAAAGCAACATTTAAACATTGGCCAACGCATGCCAGCTCACCCAGGAAACAGTCTTTGACATAGGAAACTAGGTCTGGTTAAACAGAGACCAAAACGGAAAACAGGCACTCCATTTGACACTGACCCACTGTGTGTTATAGCACGCAAAGGACACATGGTGACAGCACATCGTCCCGGAAAGCACATCACAAGGGACACATCACATTGTAAACATCTACCTCAACAGTTGTCAACTCATTAGTTTATGAGTGAGGTGACCCCGCTCACACGTGTTGCTCTATCCTCTGAGCATGTGCCACCATTACCATATCAGTGTGGGCTTTGTTCATCTTAGGAAACCCAAGCTGGCAGACAAGTGCGAGAGCCTCGCTGACTAATTGAGAAGATGTGATTTCTTAATCATGTCTGCCACTTTCTATTTAACAAAGGGGGAGATGTAGTATATTGATGATGTAGGCATTAGGAAGCTTGCGGTTCTGAGCGGACTCTGAACAGGAATTACATAGTATGCTGGGAAGTGTTAAGATGTGGTTAGCAGAAGTATGATGTTATCGTGCAGAGTTTGATTGTATGTTGTAGAATAAAGACTTCTATGAATCAGCTCCATGCATGGTGTAGTTCATTTACATGCTTCAGGTCTGCGGAAGATGCTACAAACAGTGATAAGTATAAAGGAGATATGTATAGCAACATTTTTATTTTTCCCAACTTTTAGAGAATTATAGGAAAGATAGAATTTCTCTGCATGTTTCTAAACTTACTGAGCTACAGTATTTGTTTGAATTGGATTGGCTCTAATATCAGTTGTTCAACTAATATCTAATTGTTTTTTGGTGTGTTTAATTTTCCACTAAAGATTCTAATCTTGGATGTTTGGGTGAAGGGTAAAGTGTGACCATGTAGTATAAGGATTAAAGTACCACCTGCAGTACAATATATGGATAATTAAAGTCACCACGGGGTTCCATGACCTTATAAAGGAACTCAGCCTTCAGCCACTTTCCTCTATATGATCAGGGACCTCCTCTGTGGCTCACAATATCCTTATAATGTGTGTCAGGGAATACTTTATTCCATTATGTATTACTATCTGAGCAGTGGAACGGGACCCATTTTCCTTTCTTGCAATAGGGCCTAAGCACTTTTGTTATGCCTTTGTGTTCATCTCTTCAAAAGGAAGTGATCTTGTGAAATTACGAAACAGAAATGTAATCTCTGCATGAAAAAATAAGTCTCCTGCACAAAAGACATTTTAGGAACGTGCCTGATGTGCTGACTCTGGGGTGTTGCACCAAGCACCCGTGAAATGTCTGTTTATGCAGGACTGTTTCCCTTGTCCGTCCTTCCTTGGAGCTTTACATGTCTTACTATATACTTGCAAGATGATGGTGACATGCAAAGACCTGCCAGAAAAATGTTGGTTGCTGGTAGAGACAAACTTAAGCAAAGAGCATAGCATTACACCCTTTGCTTAAGTAGGAGGATCATTTTTTTGTAATATGTTAGCCTCTACACAAATGGTAAAGTGATGTCATAATGCCCATTATGAATGAGCCTGCAAGTTTGTATAGACACAGACAGGGCAGTGAAACAATAGAGCATGCACTCTACACTGAGGGGCCCATTCTCAAAATGTATTTTGTAGTAATACTTCTAATGTACTGCAAAATGCTATTCACAAACCTGTAGCCTAGAGCCTCTGCCTCTCCTAGCTTTTATATGCAGAGATCTCCGTCCCCAAATGCAGAGATCTACGCATAGGTAGTTACACGTTTCAGTAGGAAATATAGGGGGGAAAGTGAGGAGTAGTTAAAAAAGGAGGAATATTTACTACTAAGGGGGAGGAGTTAAGGTAAGAATAAGGCTGGCATAAGAGAGAGCTTGGGATGGGTTTAGGATTGCACAGGCACCCACCCACAAAAGAGTAAGCCCATTGATATTCACAAACAGCACTTTTAGAGTAACTACAACCAAAAAGGGCCCTAAACAGTTGTAAATGTATTGCAACTTACAGCTGTAATAAGTCCAGCAGCGCATATTGCTAATAACTGGTAATGCAACACAATTCTATAGAAAATAATGGAGGCAGGGATGTAAAATAAAAGCCCAAAGGAAGTAATGTTAAAATATTTTAACATTTCAAAAATATAAATACAGTTAATGTAATATTACAAAAATGATATATAAATAAAGCATAATTATCCATTTATTATAAAATAAGTTAGTAACTTTTTTTACATAATGTAACTTTGAGGTTTTCATAAATAATTAGACCAGTATAAACTAATTTTGTGCATAACTTTTGAAAATGTTCACTATAAAATAAATAAACATATATGTAATACTCCGTAGAATTTTCTTTAACTCTTGAGAAAAATTATTTTATTTAACTTATTTAAAATAATTAATTATTTATTTCAAATTTCATTTAATAACGCTGTAGCATTATTTTATTCTACACTTAAAATACATAGCTTACATTATTTTACATGAATATTTATAGTTTTTTGAAACTTTAGTACATTTCAAAACTTACCGTATGTTTTACCATAAGGAGATCTCCACCCTGGTGGCAGTGATCTCTGTGCACATGTGAAAAGTCGCAAATAATACCGTTAGACTCGTAAATTAGACCCCACCCCTTGAATTCAGGGGTTGGAGACATGTTAGCCTACATTTATAGTAAATTTATACTTGTAAATAGTGAATAGCCTATAGTAGTAAATGTACTACAAAGTGTGTAGGACCGGGGGTCACCAGGCCCTAAGGGGGTAGCGTGACTCGAGCAGGTAGGCATCCAAAGGGTTACGTGTAAAGTGACCATACAGCACACATCCACTGAGACAGGAAACGCACGCAATAATTGACACCACACAGTAGTTTGAATAAAACCAATCAGTTTTATCTAGATCAACCTTAGGATCAAAAGCATTTCATTAGGAACAGATTAGAGGTTCATTCCAACATCAAAACCTGGCCTTGAATCAAAGCGCGACACCTGGTGATCCTGGGGAGCATCAAACACAGCGTTTACGCAAAGCGCTGCACATAGCAATTCAATAGCGCTTTTAAAACATGGCATTTAACATAGCGCTGCACATAGCAAGGCAATGGCGCTTTAAAACATGGCATTTGACATAGCGCTGCACATAGCAAGGCAATAGCGCTTTAAAACATGGCATTTGACATAGCGCAGCACATAGCAAGGCAATAGCGCTTTAGACATGGCATGGAAATATAGGCACATTCAACATGGCTGGTCATTGAAGCACTACCTGATAACTCACTGGAGCATTTCAACATTGCATTGCCTTGGAGCATTAAACATTACCAGCCATTACAGCGCTAGACATCGCATTTAATTAGAGCATTAACCATTGTATCTAAGCAAGGGGGCTGCACATGGCAAGATCTTCCAGCGCCCACCATAGCGTGTCTTTACAGCGCTTCCCCATACCAGGAATCCAAGCGCTACCTCGCGCTCGGAGCCTTCCTAGGGGCGAGTCTAGGGCCTCTGTACGGCCGTCCGCCCGCCTCCCCAGGGGGGTTACCTCGCTCTGGGGTCCCTCGCGGGCACTGGCGACGGTCTCCTTCGGTTGGGGGGGGGGCTCGCACTCCTTACCCCGTCAGCGGCTGATGAGGCCTCCCGGCGATGTCCGGGTCGAGGGGAGTCACGGTCCCGGGTCCTCCTCTGGTGCCGGGGGACTCGGGGATTTCCTCGCAGGGCTCTAAGGCTCGTGCCCGCAGCCGCCAACGGCAGTGCGGCCTGCGGGGGCGCGGCCCAGTTAACGAATCGCACAGCGGCGGGGGCGGCGTCGCGCAGTCCGCCCCCATCACATGACGGTGGAGGACAGCTTCACGGCCTACCAAGGCCTTCCCCGAATTCTGGCGGCGTAATTCAGGCTGCGATGGCAGCGGCAGGGCCCCGGGGTACTCCGCAGGCCCCGGCGACAACGGGGGCAATCTTTCCGGCCCTGGGCCGTAGCGTTGAGTGCTCCTCAGGTCCCCTCAACGGAGGGGGGGTGGAAATTAAGGGGGTGGCCTGCAGCTCGGGGGGTGGTGATTATTTCGGCGCCCAGCGCCCCCTTTTCCCTCAGCGACGCCCCAGTTCGGGGCAGGTAGGCAGGTTGAGCAGGGGCAGGCCACACGCCCGTGGCAGAACAGGATAGGGGGGACCCAGGCAAAGTCAGGGAGCGCAGGGGTGTCACAGCGCTGGTACCTGGTCGATCCCCCAGCAGTTCAGTAGTAAGTCTCTGTAGTAAGTTTCAGTTGTAAGTTTCTTTGGTAAGGTTCTGTTGTCCTTCTGGCGCTTGATGGATCTGGCGCCCTTCACAGTTTTGTTCCTGGGGGGGGGGGGGTAGGTTGAGTTGGTGACTGAAGGGAGTCCTCAGTCAGGCTTGGTAGGCTGTCCCTAGGTTCCCCTCCCGCTGGGCCAGATCAGTGGGCTAGTTCATGATCCCTCACTCAACTTATAAGGCAGCACCTAAGACCTGTCACTTTCAGTTGCATAGGTCCCTGACTAGGCCCTACCGCCTAAAACTCCTGCGTAGGTTCCCCCAGGTCTGCGTCGCCCCAACTGACTAAAAAATGTTCCCTCCTTTCCTTAAGTAGCCCTAGGTCAGGTGACCACCCTCTAAGGCGGCAAAAGCAAAACCCCACCCCTCTTCTAGAAGGTTTCAGCAAGTTCCAGGAGCTTCCCCACTCTAGCTATAGGATAAAAAGGCGGACTGGTGTCGCAACATTGTTGTAGGGTCCCAGCCAGCTCCTGGCAACTAGGGTGCTACTAAAAAGGCCACTCCGCAGTAGCAGGGGCCTGTGGCAGCCATCTTGGGGGAAGAGAGCACCTGCACCTTAACACTGATTAGTAGTGAAAAGGCGCTCGGAGACCTAAGGCCAACGAAAAAGAGGGTGGAAAAAATGAGGCAAGGGCAAAAATACAGGGAAAGACCACCCTAGGGCTGACAGGTCTAACACGCGTCCCCCCCAGCCGAAAGAGGGGAGAGCTACCCAACCTCTAGGGAGTTCTCATCACTAAGGCGGAAAAACCGGGAGAGACCGTCAGCATTGGCGTGGTCAACTCCGGGCCGATGTTCCACCCGAAAGTCCATCCCCCGTAGGGAAATGGACCACCTTAGCAACTTGGGATTTTTGCCTCTCATCTGCATGAGCCAGCGAAGGGGTCGGTGGTCCGTCTGAACCAGGAAGTGAGAGCCAAAGAGGTATGGCCTCAACTTCTTCAGAGCCCAGACCACCGCGAAGGCTTCTCGCTCGATTGTGCTCCACCGTTGTTCCCGAGAGAGGAGTCTTCTGGAGATAAAGGCCACAGGTTGATCTTGTATCCAATAGAAGGGGGGCCCCTAAAAGTACGATGGGTAGGCAGGAGGAGTAGGGGACAATTAAGACCAAAGAAGAAAAGCAAAACCAGCTGCCTACACAGGAGTGATGTATATAAGCCCAAGATAGGGTCAAGGTTACAAACAAACAACAGGCTAGAGACAGACCCAAAAAGACAGCGAGACAGATAAGGGAAAGTGATAAACACAGGATTTTATTTGAATAAATAAAGGTCAGGATAATGATCTTTATACACAACATAAACTAAGAAACATAGATTCCACAAATGCAATATATATAAAAAGGTCCCACACATACAGCAATCATACACACAGTCATTCATACAACATACTCAAAGGTTCAACAAGGGGCATATATACACAAAGACACAATTATTTACAATTGACTTGAAAATATTTCACATCAAAGGAATATACAATTTAACCCAACAGGGGTTGAGGGAAACTCGTGTACTCCCAAGTTTTTACATATGGGTGAAGTCTTCAGGTAGGCACATATGAGTAAACGCCAACGCACGTTTCGGTGTTCGCCCAGTACAGGGCTACACCTTCATCAGGGCTACGACGATGACAAACGTGTGGGACACAACGGGACCTAAGGGGTGATCAACAAATTAATAAAAACAAAATCGCTTAAACAGACATCCACACTAGGTACATGATTGACAACAGTTAAGTTTCGCCATAGACAAAGACAAATACTAACACTAAAAGTGAGCAGTCTATAATCTGGGTCAGGATATAAATGGTAATAAGGAACTGTCTAATAAAGTCATTCAATTAAATTCAACAAACAACGAAATGCACCCAAACATAGTAGCTTCTCCTAGAGATGAGAAAGAGAGATGGTGCTCAAAGAAAGGGGAGAAAATGGTGTACCAAGAACGGTTAAATGTGAGTGATGAAATCACTCACCTTGATATAATTGATTCTCTTTGGACCTCGTTTTGGCCACCCTACGCCACTTGAAGGCGACTTGATCTTGGGTAAGCTGCATAGCTCTGCACTATCTCAGCGATTTTGCCTTGGGACATTTCTGCTCTTTTTCTTCTATTTTAGTTTATTACTTTTCTGTGTTTATAGAACCCACTCAACAAGTTGCTTGACACGTATTAGTGTCTTCGAACCTTAGTAAGAGGAAGCTTCCCTTAACCCATATTGGAACTTAAGGTATTGTCTTTTAGTAGTTATCGCTTGATATGTTTATATATATCTCTTTGCCATCATCTCTGGTTCATAAACCTTTTTTGGCTTTGGAATCTCAGTCATTAATCTTCTGTTTTTCCTTTTGGCATCTGTATGCACTTTTGCATCTTTTTGATAGTCTTCATTATCTGACACTGGTGGTCGGTCATCTATCTTTGAACATTTAACCGTTCTTGGTACACCATTTTCTCCCCTTTCTTTGAGCACCATCTCTCTTTCTCATCTCTAGGAGAAGCTACTATGTTTGGGTGCATTTTGTTGTTTGTTGAATTTAATTGAATGACTTTATTAGACAGTTCCTTATTACCATTTATATCCTGACCCAGATTATAGACTGCTCACTTTTAGTGTTAGTATTTGTCTTTGTCTATGGCGAAACTTAACTGTTGTCAATCATGTACCTAGTGTGGATGTCTGTTTAAGCGATTTTGTTTTTATTAATTTGTTGATCACCCCTTAGGTCCCGTTGTGTCCCACACGTTTGTCATCGTCGTAGCCCTGATGAAGGTGTAGCCCTGTACTGGGCGAACACCGAAACGTGCGTTGGCGTTTACTCATATGTGCCTACCTGAAGACTTCACCCATATGTAAAAACTTGGGAGTACACGAGTTTCCCTCAACCCCTGTTGGGTTAAATTGTATATTCCTTTGATGTGAAATATTTTCAAGTCAATTGTAAATAATTGTGTCTTTGTGTATATATGCCCCTTGTTGATCCTTTGAGTATGTTGTATGAATGACTGTGTGTATGATTGCTGTATGTGTGGGACCTTTTTATATATATTGCATTTGTGGAATCTATGTTTCTTAGTTTATGTTGTGTATAAAGATCATTATCCTGACCTTTATTTATTCAAATAAAATCCTGTGTTTATCACTTTCCCTTATCTGTCTCGCTGTCTTTTTGGGTCTGTCTCTAGCCTGTTGTTTGTTTGTAACCTTGACCCTATCTTGGGCTTATATACATCACTCCTGTGTAGGCAGCTGGTTTTGCTTTTCTTCTTTGCACAGGTTGATCTTGGCAATCTTTGTTGAGTTGAGAGATCACCGCACCTATGCCGTGCTCAGAGGCATCCGTCTGCACGATTAATTCTTTTGCGAAGTCAGGTGTTGCAAGCACCGGAGCGGTGCACATCGCGTGCTTCAGAGTCTTGAATGCCTCTTGGCAAGCAGCCGTCCAGATTACTTTTCGTGGCTGCTTCTTGGACGTCAATTCTGTCAAGGGGGCTACGATGGTACCATATCCCTTGACAAACCGGCGGTAATACCCAGTGAGGCCGAGGAAAGCTCGGACCTCAGTTTGGGTCTTGGGGGGGCTCCCAGGCCATGATGGTTTCAATTTTGGCATGGAGGGGTTGCACCTTACCCTCGCCCACCAGGTGTCCCAGGTAAACGACAGATCCCTGTCCAATCTGGCACTTGCTGGCCTTGATAGTCAGACCAGCACGTTGCAGAGCCTGCTGTACCTCCTGGAGGTGCTGCAGATGGTCCTCCAGGTGCTACTGAAGACAGCTATGTCATCCAGATATGCCGCTGAGAAGGACTCCAGGCCAGATAGCACCTGGTTCACCAACCGCTGGAAAGTGGCCGGAGCATTCTTGAGCCTGAAGGGCATCACTCTGAATTGGAATTGGCCCTCGGGGGTGGAGAACGCTGTTTTCTCCCTTGCTCCATCGGCCATGGCAATTTGCCAGTACCCAGACGTCAAGTCAATGGTGCTGAGGTACCGGGCTGCTCCCAGCCGGTCCACCAGCCCGTCTGCCCGTGGGATCGGGTGAGCGTCTGTCTTCGTGACAGAGTTCAATCCCCTGTAGTCCACACAGAACCGAAGTTCTGGTGTGGTGCCCGGTGGGGCCGCTTTCAGCACCAACACCACCGGACTAGCCCACGGGCTGCTGGAAGGTTCGATCACCCCCAGCTCCAGCATTTTCGCTACCTCACTCTGGATGCTGTTTTTCACTCGGTCAGATAGCCGGTAAGACTTGTTCTTTACCGGTGGGCTGTCTCCTGTGTCCACATCATGGGTACACAGATGAGTGATTCCAGGCGTGAGGGAGAACAATGAGGCGTACTGCCCCAACACCTGGCGGCAGTCCCTCTGTTGCTCTGGGGTCAAGGATGGGGAGAGGATCACACCCTCCACCGATCCATCCTTCTCCTGGGCCGCCAGAAGGTCAGGAAGAGCCTCACTCTCTTCCTCCTTGCTCCCATCCGTCACCATGAGGAGAGCAAGCTCAGATCGCTCATGGTGCGGCTTCAGGCGGTTGACGTGGAGCACCCGATGGGGCTGACGGGGGGTCTTCAAGTCAACGACATATGTAGTCTGGCCTCGTCGCTCCACAATTTCGTACGGACCAGTCCACCGGTCCTGGAGGGCACTAAGCTCCCCAGGCTCCATGACCCACACCTTCTGTCCAGCGTCCAACTCTACCGTCCGAGTGTTGCGGTCATACCACTCCTTCATGACGGCTTGGCTAGCCTCCAGATTCTCTGAGGCTGCCTTCCACAGCTTGGCCATCTGGCTGCGGAATGCCAGCCTGTAGCTGACAATATCACGGGGAAGCTTCTTCGAAGTCTTCTCCCACCCCTCCTTCACTAGGCTGAGGGGCCCCCTAATGGGATGGCCATAGAGCAGCTCAAAAGGGCTGAACCCGACTCCCTTCTGCGGCACCTCACGGTAGGAGAACAGCAGGCAAGGGAGGAGGACATCCCACTTCCGCCTCAAGTCCTCTGGCCTGCTCCGGATCATCCCTTTTAGAGTTTTGTTGAAGCGCTCTATGAGCCCGTTAGTCTGGGGGTGGTAAGGAGTGGAGAACCGATAGGTTACCCCACACTCCTTCCACATGGCCTGCATATAGGCCGACATGAAATGTGTGCCCCTGTCTGACACCACGACCTTGGGGATTCCCACTCGGGTAAAAATCCCCAACAGGGCCCGCGCCACCACCGGTGCAGTGATGGTCCTCAGAGGAATAGCCTCCGGGTACCGAGTGGCGTGGTCCACTAATACCAAAATGAACCAGTGTCCCGCTGAGGTCGGAGGGTCCAATGGCCCAACAATGTCGATTCCGACCCGCTCAAAAGGGGTCCCAACCACCGGGAGCGGTTCCAAAGGGACCTTCAGTTTAGTCCCAGTCTTGCCACTCGCCTGGCAAGACTTACAGGTCTTACAATAGGTGTCAGAGGCAACTCTCATCCTGGGCCAATAAAAATGTGAGACCAACCGCGCAAAGGTTTTGTCCTGGCCCAGGTGTCCAGGTAAGGGTATTTCGTGTGCCAACTCCAACAGGAAGGCCCAGTAGCATGGGGGGACCACTAGGGCCCTCGAAGATCCATGCACCGGAACCTTAGGCTCACTGTACAGTAGGCCATCCTCCCAATACACGTGATATCCGCCAGTCTCCTGATTGGCCGCTTGGGCTTCGGCCTGCCGCAGCATGCCATCAAGCGTGGGGCACTCCCTCTGCGCCTGACAAAATTCCTCCCGGGTAGGCCCTCCTTCCACATGCCGGTCGGCAAGGGTCGGCAAGTCCCCCATGGGAACGACATCCACCTCCGCAGACTCCGGGGGTACCTCCGCGGGATCCCCATCCATCACACGGGGTGTGTCCTCCACCACATTCTCCTCTCCAAAATCGGCGTTGGGTTGGGCCATTATCCCAGGCTCCAACCCGGGTTGAGTTCCATGCCGGGCAGCGATGGACCACGTGACTACGCAAGTCCATCCTGTTAACCCCAGCATCTCAGTATGGGCTCGAAATTCCACATCTTTCCAGTCGGTGTGCTCTAGATCGTTCCCTAGTAAGCACCCCACAGGCAAGGCAGGGCTCACCGCAACTCTCAATAGGCCTTTGACTCCTCCCCACTCAAAGGGAACTTGAGCCACTGGATAGTGACTCACACTGCCGTCAGCCAACACGGCCGGATGGAACTCATCGGGGACTACCTGCTCTGGGGACACCAGCCGCCTCACTACGTTGGTCATGCTGGCACCTGTGTCCCTCAGAGCCTCCACCTCCTCCCCGTTAACTCTCACCCTCTGCTGGTATTTAGCAGTGTTCGGGGGTAGGGACACCACTGGGACCATCTCTCTATCCCGGAGTGAAACCAGGGTCAGGCCTGTCCACTCCCCTTCCCTATCCAGGGGCAGCTCCACCCCAAGCGCTACACTAGCCACCCCGGGGCTCTTCCCGCCCATTGGGGCTGGGGGTCTCTTGCGACACTTAGGATCGCCCTTGTAGTGTCCAATCTCCCCACATTCATAGCACCGCACAATCCTTGGCTGCTGACTCTTGTCAGGGTAGGTGGGCTTTGGGGAATTGGACTGAGGTGGGGTCCCTACTCCTTTCCCAAACTGTCTAGTTTGTGGGCCTCGCGAGAACTCCACTTTTTTATCTCCCCCCTCTTTCTTCTGGGGGAAACCCTGTCCGCCTTTCGGGCCATCTCCCCCGGGGCCTTTGTGAGACACCCGGGTGCTAACCCAAATGTCCGCCTCTTCCGCAAGCTCACGGGGATCAGTTAACTTGCGGTCCACCAGATGTTGGCGCAGCTCCGGAAAACACTTATCCAAGAGTTGCTCTCTTAAAAACAGATTGTATAAGCCCTCGTAATCATGTGCTTCGCTGCCACGCACCCAACCATCTAGCGCCTTACGGGCATAATCAAAAAAATCCACCCAATTTTGTGTGGACAGCTTATGGCTGCCACGGAACTTCTGCCGATACCTTTCAGGGTTGAGGCCAAATTTCTTAAGTAGCGCCTCTTTCATGGGGGCATACCTGACCTGATCCGCCTTTGCTAGATACAAAAGGGTGTCCCTGACATTGGGAGGTATGTAGCGATACAGGCCACCCCCCCAGTTGCTTTCAGGTACCCCATGGGCTGTCAAGGCCACCTCATACGTCTCCAGCCATTTGGCGATGTCATCCCCCACCGTGTAACTGGCATTCACATCCTTGGGCAGATAAAATTTTGGCTCCTGATGAGCCTTTGGTGCGCTGCCACCATTATCCTTATTGGACGCATTCAACTGTAGAGCTCGCAGCTCCAACTCTTTAAGCTGAAGCTCGTGCGCCAGCTTCTTCTCTTCCATCGCTAATCTTTTATTTTCCCTTTCTTGTTCTAGCTTGGCAAGCTCCCACTTCAACTGCCTCTCCTCCCTCCTGTCCTCATACTCTTCTGGTGACGCGCTCCTCCTAGACCCTGTCCTACTGCTTGCCCCGGAACGTCTCCCTGGTGGCAAGTTTTCAGAAACATCACCATTGAGCAGGTCTAGCTCCTCCTGCGCGCTCTCCTCCTGAGGTGCACCCTGCCCCTCCTGTCCTCCATCCCCTCTCCCCTCTGGGTGGGCCTCAACCCATGCCCTCAAGGCTGTACGGAGTTCCGGTCTTTTGGCTCTCCGCACCCCCGGCACCCCCATCCCCTGCCCGAATTCTCTCAGCTGCCTTACTGTATACCCCTCAAGGTTGGCTAACTGGAAATCCATTGTGACAGGTGGGGACCTAGACATCAAGGAAAAATACTAGGATGCAGGTAACAGTACTGGGCTAACCAGGCCTCCACACACTCAGTCTAGACAGTGGGGGACAATTAATGCAGCAATAAAAGATGCAGAGCTAA
Organism: Triturus cristatus; assembly: GCF_964204655.1. Taxonomy (NCBI): domain Eukaryota; kingdom Metazoa; phylum Chordata; class Amphibia; order Caudata; family Salamandridae; genus Triturus; species Triturus cristatus. The sequence continues at coordinate 659,627,955 of NC_140585.1, read as the reverse complement.
CATACACAATAGGCGTCTAATTGCGGCGCCCTCCGTCTCACTGGAGGGTGCTGTATAGTCACAGGTCCTTATCCCACCGCTGGCCAACAATGTAGGACCGGGGTTCACCAGGCCCTAAGGAGGTAGCGTGACTCGAGCAGGTAGGCATCCAAAGGCTTACGTGTAAAGTGACCATACAGCACACACATCCACTGAGACAGGAAACGCACGCAATAATTGACACCACACAGTAGTTTGAATAAAACCAATCAGTTTTATCTAGATCAACCTTAGGATCAAAAGCATTTAATTAGGAATAGATTAGCAGTTCATTCCAACATCAAAACCTGGCCTTGAATCAAAGCGCGACACCTGGTGATCCTGGGGAGCGTTAAACACAGTGTTTACGCAAAGCGCTGCACATAGCAATTCAATAGCGCTTTTAAAACATGGCATTTAACATAGCGCTGCACATAGCAAGGCAATGGCGCTTTAAAACATGGCATTTGACATAGCGCTGCACATAGCAAGGCAATAGCGCTTTAAAACATGGCATTTGACATAGAGCTGCACATAGCAAGGCAATAGCGCTTTAGACATGGCATGGAAACATAGGCACATTCAACATGACTGGTCATTGAAGCACTACCTGATAACTCACTGGAGCATTTCAACATTGCATTCCCTTGGAGCATTAAACATTACCAGCCATTACAGCGCTAGACATCGCATTTAATTAGAGCATTAACCATTGTATCTAAGCAAGGGGGCTGCACATGGCAAGATCTTCCAGCGCCCATCATAGCGTGTCTTTACAGCGCTTCCCCATACCAGGAATCCAAGCGCTACCTCGCGCACTGGCTCGGAGCCTTCCTAGTGGGTATCAACCCTGGTCCCTTCTTCCAGTGTCCCGCCGGGCCAGAGACTCCATTATTTAAAATTGAGGCGGCTGCCGGCCGGTGCGGTGCCGCTCCCGGGCAATAGGGGGCCCACCGCGCTCCACACGGGACTCCCCCGGGGGAGGGGCGAGTCTAGGGCCTCTGTACGGCCATCCGCCCGCCTCCCCAGGGGGTTACCTTGCTTTGGGGTCCCTCTCGGGCACTGGCGACGGTCTCCTTCGGTTGGGGGGGGGCTCGCACTCCTTATCCCGTCAGCGGCTGATGAGGCCTCCCGTCGATGTCCGGGTCGAGGGGAGTCACGGTCCCGGGTCCTCCTCTGCTGCCGGGGGACTCGGGGATTTCCTCGCAGGGTTCTAAGGCTCGCGCCCGCAGCCGCCAATGGCAGTGCGGCCTGCAGGGGGCACGGCCCAGTTAACGAATCGCACAGCGGCGGGGACGGCGTCGCGCAGTCCGCCCCCGTCACGTGACGGTGGAGGACAGCTTCACGGCCTACCAAGGCCTTCCCTGAATTCCGGCGGCGTTATTCAGGCTGCGACGGCAGCGGCGGGGCCCCGGGGTTCTCCGCGGGCCCCGGTGACAACGGGGGCAATCTTTCCGGCCCCGGGCTGTAGCGGTGAGTGCTCCTCAGGTCCCCTCAACGGAGGGGGGTGGAAATTAAGGGGGTGGCCTGCAGCTCGGGGGGTGGTGATTATTTCGGCGCCCAGCGCCCCCTTTTCCCTCAGCGATGCCCCAGTTCGGGGCAGGTAGGCAGGTTGAGCAGGGGCAGGCCACACTCCCGTGGCAGAACAGGATAGGGGGGACCCAGGCAAAGTCAGGGAGCGCAGGGGTGTCACAGCGCTAGTACCTGGTCGAGCCCCCAGCAGTTCAGTAGTAAGTCTCTGTAGTAAGTTTCAGTTGTAAGTTTCTTTGGTAAGGTTCTGTTGTCCTTCTGGCGCTTGATGGATCTGGCGCCCTTCACAGTTTTGTTCCTGGGGGGGGTAGGTTGAGTTGGTGACTGAAGGGAGTCCTCAGTCAGGCTTGGTAGGCTGTCCCTGGGTTCCCCTCCCACTGGGCCAGATCAGTGGGCTAGTTCAGGATCCCTCACTCAACTTAAAAGGCAGCACCTAAGCCCTGTCACTTTCAGTGGCATAGGTCCCTGACTAGGCCCTACCGCCTAAAACTCCTGAGTAGGTTCCCCCAGGTCTGCGTCGCCCCAACTGACAAAAAAATGTTCCCTCCTTTCCTTAAGTAGCCCTACTAAGAAGGTCACTCCGCAGTAGCAGGGGCCTGTGGCAGCCATCTTGGGGGAAGAGAGCACCTGCACCTTAACACTGATTAGTAGTGAAAAGGCGCTCGGAGACCTAAGGCCAACGAAAAAGAGGGTGGAAAAAATGAGGCAAGGGCAAAAATACAGGGAAATACCACCCTAGAGCTGACAGGTCTCACAAAGTGTAAGAGTAAACTTTCACTTATAGATTTAATCACCTCTGAGCTTTCCTTTGTGAATAGCCCCCTTGGCAGCCAAGTCATTGGGAGAGACATGCATGGACTAGTTTCAAGCAAGCAGTAGAGAGTGGACCAAGATTTGGGAGACATACTTATCTATGTCTGCCTCACACAATACATAGTACTCTGATTCATGTCATGAGACAGTCTAGCCCACTATGTGTTAGTATGTGTGCCTGGTACCAATGTGTGATTTCTCATCTGTACTTCTCTTCTGTAGTGCCATCACCTATGTGGCCAGTGCAGCCCACAAGAACTAACCTGTCAGGCTACACCTTCTGCATTGTATGACCTGCTAGTCCCTCATAACCATGCCTTTCGCCCTTGAAGGGTTTGAAGACGTGGCTGTGTCAATTATCTCTAGACGCATGTTTTTTAGCAGTCATATAGTGCCAGGACACCCTTGTTAGGGTAACGGATGCAATTTACATAATCTCTCATCATCATCATCTCTCATCGTGATCATCACATCTCTCATCATCCTCATCATCATCATCTCATCATTTTCTGGGGAGCAAATTTCTTTGGGTTGAGGTCAGTGTCAAGTACAGCAGACAAATTCACAGTAGGGGAATATTTCAAATAAAAATATGACAAATTCAAGTGCCATCTTTCGAACCGAGTCTAAGGTGCCTTTTACCACCATTGTTTCATCAGAACATTCCCAGGCATTGTAGTTATATTCAATGGTATATCTAAAAAAAAAAAAAGTTTCCTTGAGCCAGACAAGTAATATTGGTATAGAAGCATCTCTTTCTGATTCACTACCCCCTCACAGAGGAATATTATGATGCTTCTTGTAATGCCAGTGTAAATGAATTCTGCAATTCAGGATGCTTTTTCTATCTTGATATTGATATAAGGCTAAAACTTGTAAGACTCTTGACACAAGCTTACCTGTGCCAGAGTATTCTTGTCATAAAGGCGGGCTTACAGTTGCCAAGAATGAAAATAAACATTTTCTTAGATGATGTTTGACTGCTATTACTTCACTTTTACACCTCATTAATGTCTTTTTGCTATGCAAATCCAACTGCCTATCGCTGACAGCATGTATTCAATGCTACTCTGAGTCAACCCTTGCTCAGGATTAGATGGTTTCTTACTAATAACAGGTCCGTTTGGGTTATTGGTTGAGAGGTCTGGAATGGCCCGCTCAAATAATAAACACAATCTTTGTCAAGGCGAACCACAAAGTCATAAATAAACCTGTGCCTAACCCTCTGGTAGGTTGACACAAAGGCAGTCAGGCTTAACTCCGAGACAATGTGTAAAGTATTTATGCAGTGATCAAGCAGTAACAAAGAGAAAACAGAATACAAAAAATATCCCAAACCTCTTTAGAAAATGGAGTAAAATACAATAAATAAATGTACAACAAAAAACCCAATCAGTAGAACTGGAGTAATGAGATTTTAAAGTTTTAGGTGAAAATAGGTTAAAAAAACACAAAGCACTACTCACGGGCATCTGGTCACGCTGGGCCTGGCCAAAGTCATGAATTCAGGCCAATCATGATGGAGAGCAGATCAGTTTTGTCCGGTGAAGATTTACCTTCACAGAGTCCAAGTCCACCAGGGAACCTCACTTATCAGCATGAGGAGCAGGTCGCAGCTGGAGCTTCACATCAGTGGTTAATGTGGGCGGTCGCTGTTTGGAAAAAGATCAGGTTGTAGCTGGAGCTTCATGTTGGCGGGAGACAGTGCGGTCGTTGCTGACATGGGCAATCGAACCTGACACGAAGACCAGGTCATCACTGGAGATTCGCGTTTTCAGGTGCAGCAGATAGTCATTTCTTGGCACGAATAGTTCACTTGTTGTTGCAACAGGCACAAAACATGTGGGTTTTCACCTTTACCTTGGTTTAGGGCCAGGAGAAGTACACTCTGATTCCAGCCAATGGTCCATGAATGGGGGGGCTCTCTTGAGCATCAAGACTCACTCAAGCAGATGTCAGCTTTAGGGCTCAGGAAGGTCCAGGTAGGTCCAGTTGGTGTTAGTCAGTTGGCCAACTGCAGGGAGGCCTCTGGAAGCTTGTTCTGTCCCTGTAGCTCAAATAGGAAGTCAGCCAACTAATCCATGGAGTCAGTTCTGGGAAGTCTGGGTTCAAGGCAAACAGGTCCAATCTTCCTTCTTCAGAGAAGCAGGGCAGTCTTTCTTCTGAATCTTCCCCAGGTCCAGGAGTGTTCTGATGAGAGGTTCTGAAGGTTGGTGGGGGATGCACCTTTGTCTATCTTCCCTCTTTCCTAGGTTTGGCTCCAAACTATCTAGCGTAATAAAGGCAGCGTTGCCTGTAGGGTGTGCACTTGCGGGCGGGCTCACTCTCATTTCCCGAGAGCCGAATCTTGATTCTGTAGCACGCAGACTTCACAATACTAAAAAATATAAAGATCCGCCGGCTAACCCTTGGTGCATCACTGCCATGGCCCGTCTGTGTCAGCCTTGTAAAGCTGATCAAGGAAATGTTTGCCATCTAAACCATGTAGCAATTATCACCTAAAATCGGATGAAGTCTCTTCAGAAAGCATTTTTCGTTAACATGCAGAGGCTTGCCATTAATATGTCACAATAAATCACAGCATAAAAGGGAGTTTTTAAACATGAGCTTGGAACCATTCCTGCCCCGCCTTGGAACAATGCTGTTTGTGAATTAACAGGCAAGTAGGCTGTCATGCCCACCCTGTACATGGCCTACAATCTTATAGACGGAGTAACGTTATAGTCTTTTAAATCAAACACAATATGTTTGAATGTCTCTTATTCTGGACTCATGTATTTGAAGGTGTGTTCATATGTGATAATGAAGACAATGAAGGTTTTCTGAAATACAATATTTGCATATGGTCAAACTATTTGGTTAAGCGAGGAAGCCGGGATTATTACCAGGCTTTCGGTTTTCACATGGTACAAATCAGCTAGTAAATAGGTATCTCTCTCTCCTTTTTTCTTCAAATGTTAAACCTTTGTTTTTTACTCTTTTTGCCTAATTTCCACATTGCTTACCAAGCACTGGAGAGACAGGCATGATATCTTCTTCCCTTATGCCCTTGTGCTAACTTATTTGTCCCAGTTTCTCTTGACAGGTAACCATTAAATACTTCAGACTGTTAGCATTATTGTTCATTTTCTCACTACCATTATCTTAGAATGCCAGAGGAATTTACTCTGATACACAGCACAAGTGGCATAGGCAGTGTGGCATGGGCCCAAGTGCATGCAAGAAAATGGAACTGTTTAAACTGGGAAAAACAGCAATAATCCGCGTTCTGTTGGCCCTTCAGGCCTCTGGGCCCTGGAGTCAGTGCTCTGGCTGCACTAATGGACGCTATGTCTCTGCACAGCACTAATTGTAGCATTTTCTTTTACAGGCACCAGCTCACTTTATGTGTACTTTAGGAGCTGATGCTATTACCAGGGGTGTAGATACCATTGGTGCAGTAGATGCAGTGGCTCAGGGATCTACTGAACTGTGTAAATCGCTGTATGTTACAACCCAACAGAAGTGAAAGGGGCCATTTTCCTTGCCTAAACCAGAGCCCATGGCATCCTTGCTACACTAATGTTTATTACCAATCTGCATCCCAGTCTTTCCAAAATATGCTTAAACCTGAGCTACTTGTCACTGCTAGCATTGATGGAGAATTACATTTTTTGGAAGGAAAGTGGATTTGCTCAGGACCTCGGACAGATTATAGTATTAATATGAGTCACTGCAGATCCACTATCCGAGCATGAGTGATATATTTGCCTACCTCTTCTTGGTTGAAAGCATAACAAATGTTAATAAACAAACTCATGAGGACATGCCTGGTAGGCCTAAACTGGAACCTGAAGTAACGATTGCAGGCATGATCGTTTTATTGGTGCACGTGGACTTGGCTGCAGTGCACAGAGACCTTACACTGTTGCACACAGAGAAAAAATCAGAGGGAACATTGCCTACGTGTGAGCTGCATCTGCCAGTGGCAGAGCAGGCAGACCTTAGACGTTAGGAAGGGAGGGGGCACAGGCCTCAGGCTATCCTTTGAAGATCAAAAAGACTGAATGCAACCCCCCAGGACATCCTGCTCAGGAGAAGAACACCCTGCCCCACAACCAAGGCCTTTTTGTCCCCATGTCTGAAAGGAATACACAAAACACCACACAAGAGCCATTCACAGCCATGTGACCCTGGGCACTGGTAGAAAGCACATTTGGTTTAGGCAGAAATATGCCAACTTTCTAAAAGTGGTATTTTAAGAATGGTATCTTAAAATCTGACTTAACCATTAAAGAGGGTAAATTACAATTGAAATGAGTGCAAGAAATATTTCTCTATATATTCCGAAACTGAAGTTATGTTTATGTAATAAGGTAACCCAATGTTAGTTCTTGAGCGAGATAGCATTACAACAGAGAAATATTACTTTCAGAGTTTTTCACTGCCAGGACATGTAAAACCTACATACACATGTCCTACTTTTTAAATACCATGCACCCTGCCTGGATAGGGTCTACCTTAGGGGTGACTTATAAGTATTAAAAAGGAATGTTTAGGTAAGGTTATGTCATGTCAAAATTTCAGTTTAAAACTGCCCTACAAGCTGCAGTAGCAAGCCCCAAACATGTTTTACAGTAGTACTTCAGTGGCTGGGGCAATGGGTTCTGCTGCTCACTAGTAGCATTTAATTTACAACCCCTGTATTCATGTAGTACCATTTTCTAGGGGCATATAAGGTAATTACATGTGCCAATTAGGTGTAAGTAATCAGGGGAGAATGGATCACTTGTACTTGTATAACAACCAGGGTCTGGTATATTGACGTCTTAAAAAACCCTCAATCACGTACAGGAGTGGTAGAGTGGTATATCTTGATTATCCGCTTCTCAAAACATGTGATAGTATCATCATTGGGTGTTTTATTAAAATATGCTTTCCTCCATCCGGAGGTAGACCAACTGGTGATACCAGTAGTGACCAGTAATAGAGTGAATGTGAGTGAAATGAATTTAAAATTACCTACACCTCTCAACAAGGAATACTTTATTCAGTTGGAGATGGGGCAAGGTTAAAATCAGAGCGGTGCGTGTATAGACATCTTACTGTTCTATAGCACCTGTTAGTCCATGTGAATAGTCGACATGTTTCAGCCCTTCTATCGCCCAACAGGGTCGGGGGGGCTTTCTTCAGGACCAGTGTAAGGTGTGTTGCTCACTAGGCAACACGCAAGGGTAGGTAAGTGACTTACCCTTCTTCTCAAATGTTACCAATTAGGTGTAAACCAATTTTATTATGTTTAAGAGAGAGCACAATTACCTTTCAACTGGTTAGGAGGGGTAAAGTGCACAAAGTCACAATTCCAACAAAAACTAATTAAGTGAAAATAGGGAAGTGAAGACAAAACATCTGTGGGAATACCACACCAAAGATGTCTAACACTGCTCGTGATTAGTAGCTTTCCTCCTTATTCTGTCTGCCCCTCCCATGAATCATGTCATGTTTATCCATGTTTTTGGTTGTCTCAGGTGTATTCTTCTACTGCTCACTTCATGGAACTCCTTTTTCTATTCCTCATTTAGCACTCCATGAGAGTGCATGTCCTGCTATTCAAAGTGCACACATGCATCTTCTCTTGCTTCCCCTACCTCACCCTATCTCTCCTCTACTACCCTCCCGATGCTTCTCGGTTGCACAACACATGCCAGATGGCAGCCTTGATAATATCCTCAATGCTGTGTTTGCACCATGTCCTGCGGTGTGCCAGATGACAGACACCAGCATTGATGTTATTCCGTTGCACTATCCTGTGCCATCAATCTCTATGTGGTATCCACTATTGCCTTTGCCAATGCCAGAGTCTTTCATACTCCACTAGTACTGACAAAGGCAATAGTGGTGACTGGCCATGTTGAAAGTATAGAAAGCAATGCGAACAATGTTTTCTGTGTCTTCAATATGGCCACTATGTTACATGATGCAATATGTATTGTTTTGTCAAATCGCGTCATGTTTTCTTCTGCAAAGACACAATGTACATTGCACCACACAATGCAATAGCATCTTGAAAGTATAAAAAAACAAGCATTTGCAATGCAATAGGTCTCACATTTGCGAGAGTTTGAGCTATTGACATTGCAAATAACAATGCCTTTTTTTGTTTTCGTTTTTAAAACATAAATGAAAGGCATTGTCATTTACAATGCCAATTGCTTTAACTCGCGGAAATGCAAGACCTATTGCATTGCAAATGCTTGTTTGTTTTAATTACTGTAGTTTCTTTCTTGGTCATAAAACAGCAGGATGACCTGATTGCCTATGACCCAGTGGAAGCAAAATAACTGCTTGACGTTGCCCTGGAATTTAAACGGCCCTTCTCGTCATTTGATCACATAAAGTTTTAGCTCGCCCCAAGGCCTATGCAGTACCAATAATTATGTTAAGTACTACTTCGACCCGCCCCCAACAAGTCTGACTATGCTGCTGGGCATCTCTGCCAACAATATTATAATTTATATTATTTGTACGAAAGGCTGTGTGACCACTGGCTGTAATGGGAAGCAGAGTAAACAAAACATGAACATTAATTAACACCGCGCCCAAAGTAAATAAAAAAACATGCGGAAAGGACTGTAACGGAGATCGCGTGCTGCTCAGAATAGAGAATGTATTTTAGATTTGGTGGATGTGAATTAGTGCCGTGCAGGAATGGGAGTTAGGAATGCTGCTATATAAAATAAAAGTAACGTGTGCATACTCTGGGGTGGGAGGTGGTGTTGGGGGAAGGCACAGGAAGATTAAGGGAATTAGAAGCAGCTCCCTGTCAAGGAAAGGGCTGCGAGGATCCTTCTGCTCCTCCGTAGTGCACCCACCTTTAAAATGAAACTCGGTGGGCTGCGCTGATCCTTCTTACTCCTCCGTAGTGCACCCACCTTTAAAATGAAGCGCGGTGTGCTGCGCTGATCCTTCTACTCCTCCGTAGTGCACCCACCTTTAAAATGAAGCACTGTGAGCTGCGCTGATCTTTCTGCTCCTCCGGAGTGCACCCACCTTTAAAACGAAGCGCGGTGTGCTGCGCTGATCCTTCTACTCCTCCGTAGTGCACCCACCTTTAAAATAAACATGCTTAAGAGCAGTGCTTTTATTTAATATGTAATTTACTTAGCCGTAGTATGTAGCTAGCAACCTTAATACAATCAACTGGACACGCCTGTGGCTATTTCACGTTGAGATGCACACTCTGGGGCAGGAGCGGGTGTTGGGGGAAGGCGGGGGAGATGAAAAAAGTGTTAGCAGCGCCGTGTGCAGCGGCGTGGAGAGTGCAAAAATAAAAACAAATATGCTGAAGAGCAGCGCTCTTATTTAATGGTTAATTTAATTAGCGGCAGCATGTAGTTGCTGCCCTTTACAAAAAGCTGGACAGGCATATGGCAAAAAGGTGTATAAACATTCACAGGACACCGGGCTCAATTGTTTTATTAAAGGGGCCCGGGTTAGGCGTAAAACGTCTGATCACTGTTCTGGAGTGTCCATCTCATGTCTACGTAAGCACCCCGCGTTCTTTTGAAGCACACTGCAGTCTTGAGAGATAATCTGTAGCTCCACCCATCGAGAGCAGACTACATCTCTGCAGCTAGTCTCACACACCGACAGTCGCACAGTGGGTAACCTACCAAAGTTAGACCGGAGGACGATGTCTAGATGAGCATTACTTAAAAATCTGCTGACTCAGTAAAGTTAAGCATTATCAATGCGAAACACGCAGTCCAACTGAGACGCACGCTGGCACCCCGTGTAGTAGTCCTGCTGATACATGCAGCACATGTATAATAACTGCCTAGCTCCAATCACAGCAGTAAGATGCGCTTTTCAGCAGCACACATGGGCACAAAGACAGGAAGAGACAAGAGGAACGCACTGAAGACACCACAAAAATGCAGTGGCACATAAGAATTGTGCATGTGCACGTGGACAGCGCTGCACAAAAGAGTTCACTGTAGTACGCAGGCAGTGCATACTGACAGCAGACTGCGACACAATGGTTGCTACCTGTGTGCCGCTATCAGCGAGTGCCTGTTTAAGTCGGGTCTTCCGTAGTGCACCCACCTTTAAAATGAAGCGCGGTGTACTGTGCTGTGTAGTTCACCCACATGGCGATCCTCCAGCTGCTGCGGGTGGGGGTGAATGTGGATGCAGGGGAGAGAGGGGCGAGAGAGCACAGACAGCGGGAGGGGTAAAGCATTGCGAGCGGTGCAGACAGGGCAGTAACAGAGGGCCTGGGGGCTGCGGCTCGGACGTGGTGGGGGCTGCAGGCACTCAGCGCACTCGGGGCAGCAGATGTCCACGCGGCTCTCGGTGATCCCTATGCGAGACATACAAAACAATAAAGTAGTCCCTACATCAAAAGATATCGCCCTGCAGTGTAAGTCTATTGTAGTTGGTCGATGCTGCTTCCTGCAGAAACAGAAGAAAACGGAAGTGACGGATGGGACCACTAGCCAACAATGAGCGAGGTAAGAAAAGCAATGCCAGATTGGACCAATGGCAAGCGACAAAACAAAAAGAAATGCAATGGGTGGGGTTTCACTAGTATTACTGATTACTTGATGCCTTGGAGAGGCAGCGCATGCGCTGCCTGTGCGAGACCTGAAAAAGGACAGTGGAAAAGCTGATGCGTTTCCCACTCAACATTAACAAAGCAAAACCGATTGGCTTCCATTGATTGTTATGCACTGACATGAATGTGATTAAATTCACAATAACAATTGGTATTCTCTGTTGTTTTTGGGACTCCTATTAAAAAATATGGAAATGGCTTCTTCAATGTGTTGGGATTGGTGGTGATACTTGGGTGAAGTCTGTAGTCACTGTAGAGCCAGATCTCAGGAAATGTCTATGCATGCGAGGCAATACCAAGAGGGAAGCATGGCAAAATACCGCCAAGCCCCTAAAACATTCATTTGGCACACCTTAGGTTTTCTGAATGAAGACAGGTAATCAGAGGGTTCTTCATGAACTTCTTTTTTAGTCAACTGTGAGTACAGAGCAGTCCTGAGAAGGTAGGAGCTGTGAATAGGAGAGGGAGACTATTGAATGAAAGATTATTCCAATCTACTGACCTTCATTATCTATAAAATGACTGAAAACTGACTGAGAAGACAGAAGTGATATTTAACAAAAGGTAAAGAGGCATCAAAAAGGTTAGGAATAAAAGAGAAAGTGTAAACAACTTCTATGATCCAGGGGACAAAAAATTAAACCCCAGTATAAAAGACGAGCATGTCAAAAATAATTCCCAAGAAATTGTTTCTTTTGAATAGTATCATTGTGGATGCCAGTAATGTTGGTATTGGCACTTTAATTGTGTATGGGTTCTTCATGAACCCGATTATTAATCTACTGTGTGTACAGAACACTAAATGAAAATTGTCCTTTGAGCTGCCTGGCTGAGTAGGTTAATTACTGTTATACACTATTTGGGAGATCAAAGGTCCCTGTAGACAATAGGCCCATTTCATCCATCACCAGAAACCTCTTGCTAATTAAGGTAGGGGAAACTCTCAGGTTTGACAATGGAAAAGGGCATACTACAGTCTCCATTGCTCAGTAGGGGATATTTTTGAATATTCTGAAAGGCAGGCACCAAGCCTGTGTGAGCTGAGACAAGCTAAGAAGGTGTTGTGCTCTGATTTTGGAGCGAACTACCAGTTTGAATTCTACACAGAATGTAGTCCAGGTGTGGGACAGACAGTGGGCTGGTTCTTGTGAGTGACATTTAGTGTTGGAGGGATGATGCGGCACCGCTAAATTGAGTAGCTATGGCAGCTATCTCCACCGCCCTTCAAAATCCACTGCGCAGGCTGGGAGAGCTGTGAAAAAGTCTGGAAATGACAAAGAGTAGAATAGCACCTCTGTGACCCCTCTCAGGAGCTTAGGAACTTCACTCATCTGTGTATTGTACTCAACACTTTGGCTTTGATAGGGCCGGATTCTTGTCTACCCAATTATCTACAAGAACCCTTTCAGGTCGCCAGGATCTTTTTACTTGCCAAATAGTGTAGAGGGAATAAACACAATTATCAACAGATAACTACCACAGGTTGACATCATTAAAAAGACATTGGGGCCTATGCATCATCAATGCCATTTGCGATTCCTTATTAGCGAAAAATAAGGAATCGCTAATAAGGAACAGCAAAAGGCTATGCATGTAGGAATCGCTATTCAAATAGCGATTTCTTAATATTCCTTATTACCGAATCGGTAATACCGAATCGGTAATAAGGAATACCTACCCATACATTCCTATGGGCTTGGAGGCCCATAGGAATGAATGTAAAGCCAGTCTGTATTAGCGATTCGGTATTACCGAATCGCTAATAGCGGGTGCACTTTCAAGGGTGCCAGGGTGTCAAAAGGACACCCTGTTGCACCCCTGAAAATGATATGTGCACATATGTTGCACACACACATGCTCTAAGGGCATGTGTGTGCGCAACATGAAACTTAGAAAAATGCACAAAAGTGCATTTTTCAAAGTTTTTGCAAATTACCATGCAGTTCATCTTCATGGTAATTTGCTCCCCCTATTAGCGAAATCGCTAATTTTTTAACTTTGATGCATTGCATTTAAGGAATCTCACTTTGGGATTCCTTAAATGCAATCGCTATTTAAGGAATCGGTATTTAAGGAATCCCTATTTAAAGAATCGCTATTTAAGGATTCCTTAAATAGCGATTTCTGCTTTTGGGTTGATGCATTGGGATTGGGTATTTTTTACTTAATACCGGGAGCTATTACCGAATCGGTATTTTACCGACTGGATTTTGGGTTGATGCATGAGGCTGTAAGTACTCAAAATCTAAAATTTCCGAGCTTTTATTATGAGCAAAAACATCTGAACATAAAGGCACCTTAGTACAAGGCACAAAAGATAAATGGGCACTAACACAAAAGCTAGCCTACGAATAATTCGCATTCGACTAAAAATAAAAACAATTACAGATTATAAAAGCATTAGATAGAATATTGAAATACTGATGTCAATACCGGGAATCATCAGTCAAAGTCTTTCTGTCCCTACTCTATTCTAAAGTGGCATCCCTACTTAGCATTCCCTCCCATGCAAGAGAATCACTAGAAAAGGTGTCAGAAGTGAAACTCCCTAAGAAGTCTTCACTTAGTGAGAGCTCGATCTTCGATGCTCCTTCTAGCTTCCCATCTAAGCCTCATCTGCTCCACCCACGGGGCACTATCCCTAAAACAAAACCCCAATAATTCAGAACACGCCCTTTGACACCCCTCTTCAGCCAGGTCTTCCTCCGGTAAATTTCCATCCACAACTGTCCATCTTCCATCGTCCGTTAGCTCGTCCTTGGGTCCCAGGCACCTTCCATCCCAAAAGTTACAGTTGCACATTCCAATGCACTCCCCTGTTGGCTCCACACCGTATCTCAACTCCTAAAACAAAGACTTATTCTCACTAACGAGCTAAATGTCCTTGCACCTGCAACAGAAACATGGGACCAAAAAAGAAACACTCTTTGCATCTTGAAGTTTTACACTTCGCTGCAACTCAAACCTTAACCAAGAAAACCCTGCAGGCCTACAACATAGCTAAAATAAGAAATAAACAGGCCTTCTCTTCTACATATGCGGTTAGGCCTTACGAAATTAAACACACTACGAACTCACATTCTAGGCATTAACTCAACATTTCTATCCTGTAAATAAGCAACCTACACTTTAATTCTAGCATGACACACATTTCTTTTTTTTTTTGTTTTTTTTTTTGAAAAACCTTTATTTAAAAATCAGGACACAGCTATTCAGCCGACAACCCGGAGGTTCGGCAGCATCGATAATTAGAAACAGTGATGCGTCCCCAGTACAGTACAAAGAGAAGTGCAAAGGTTCAATTTTAAGTAAACACAAAAACTCACAACAAACCCCAGCAAGGCAAGAACACTAAAAGCCCATGGTGAGAGCCCCCAGGGGAGGCCGGACCCCACTCATCTACCAGTTACAAGGTAGTGTAAGGAGGAAGAAGGGGGACAGCAGAGGCCCAAATAGTTCATAAACCAGACTGTGCTGGAAAGAAGGTCAGGGGGAAAGCTGTTCCTCGGGAGGTTCCAGATCAGGGACAAGACATATTACCCCCCTGTATTGATTCCATCGCCCCCAGATGGCGTGCCACTTCCGGGGGCGGCCTCTAGAGCAATAGACCGTCTTCTCCCTAAACATGCTCCAGTCCATGTTTTCTTTCCACGCAGTCAGAGTGGGGGGCCCCGAGGAGCCCCACAATCGCGCGATATCCCTCTTAGCGACCATGTTACCCAGAGTCACCCATTGGGTCCGCGCCTCATCAAGGTCAGTGGGCCCCCAGACATTCAGGAGACAACACCGCGCCTCCGGCTGCACAGCAATGCCCGTCACCTCCCCCATAACTGCATGGACTCTCCTCCAGAATTCCACAATGACACCACACTCCCAAATGATGTGCAGGAAAGTTCCCACCATACCACACCCCCTCCTGCACAGGCCGTCCTCCGAGAACCCCATGTGGACCAGCCTTGGCCCCGTCACATACACTCGGTGCAGTATTTTAAGCTGCACCAGCCTCAGACGCGACGGGATCGCAACCTCCTTAGGAGAAGAAACAGCTGACTGCCAGTCCTCATCATCCAACTCGAGGCCATCCCTAGTCCACTGGTCCCTCAGCCCCAGAAGCATGTCCGCCCGGACGTTTATCAGTTTCTTATATATGAGCGAGATCGTGCTCTCGGGCATATGGCCATCAAGGACCCGGTCCTCCAAAGGGGAGGACTCAGGCACCTTCTCACCCTCCACGAGGACTGATCGGAGGGCGTGGCGCATCTGAGTATACCTGAAATACTCGGAGGGCCCCAGCTCATACTCAGTCTGCAACTCCTCAAAGGACTTCACCTTCCCCTTATGCAGCACATCACCCACCCTGGAGATGCCAATCAGGTCCCACTTATCAAAGCCTTTTGAATGCCAAAGCCTTCCCAATCTCTCCGATTCAAACAACGGGGTAGCGAGGGTGAGCCTATCCTTCCAGCCCAGCGAGTCAGTTGCCATCTTCCACACCCGCACTGCCACACCGGTGGGCCCCGTGAGGGACGAGTCTAGGGACCGCGAGTACAACGCCCTGTAGTAGTTACCACCACGCAGCAACCACCTGTCCATGGCATACCCAGGGCTGAGGGCAGGGCCATAAAACCCATGATTGATCGCGCTCAGCTGTGTGGCCCAATAGTACCGTCGGATGTCTGGGAGCGCAATGCCCCCGTCGTACCATGGAAGCGTCAACTTTGCAATAGCAATTCGCGGCCGCCCATCCCACAGCAACGTCCTTTGGAGGCCTTCGACCTCCCGAAAGTATTTGGCCGGCACCCAATCCAAGGTATTCTGTAAGGCGTAGAGGAAGCGGGGAAGAGACATCATCTTGAACAGGGCCGCACGCCCAACGAGGGAGAGCGGCAGCCTCCGCCAACCTTCAACATCGCGCCTCAGGCGTGCCAGGGGGGGGAGCAGATTCTTCTCATAGCGCACAGCAGAGTCCATGGAGATAAAGATCCCCAAATACACGAAACCCTGCTGGGCGACCTGTATCGAACATGTTCTAGGGATCGGTGGAACCTCACCACTAAGAACATACAAATACGATTTGCTCCAATTGATGACGAGACCCGAGTTCCTACCAAAAGATGTGAGTACGTCACAGACCACTATAAGTGACTTCTTAGGCGAGGCAAGATACAACAGGATATCATCGGCATAGAGCGAAATACGGTCCTCGTGTTCAGGCGACCACCGAAGGCCCCGTATATCCGGGTGCCAACGTATCCACGCAGCCAGAGGCTCAAGGGCGAGGGCGAACAACAGAGGCGACAGGGGGCAACCCTGCCGAGTTCCCCTCCCAAGCTGAAACGGAGTCGACGCCCGACCATTCACCACAACACTAGCTAGCGGCCCCTCGTACAGCAACCTCACCCAGCTCACAAAACCGCGTCCAAAGCCGAACTTGGCCAGCACGGCCCACAAGTATGCCCACTCCACCGTGTCAAAGGCCATCGTGGAGGCGCGGGGGGGTGGCGCCTCCAAAAACGCACAGGTGAGGGGCGACCCTATCCGGGAACAGCTTGTACAGGTCGATCGGCAAGCCGTTCGGTCCCGAGGCCTTACCCGAGTTTAACGCGCGGATAGCCCCCGCCACCTCGTCGACCGTTATGTCACCATCTAAATCGCCCCGATCTATAGCAGAGAGGCAGGGCAACTCGATATCACGGAGGAGGCTACACGAGTCCTCGGGCGGCCTATCCGACGCAGAGGCATAAACCCTACAGAAATAGTCCGAGAAACACTTTACAATCCCCTCAGGTTCCACAATCGCCTCTCCCCTCTCTCCCGTCAACTCTGGCACCACTCTATTGACCCGTTCTTTTTTGTCCAGCCATGCCAGGAGTTTCCCTGCCTTATCACCAACATCATACAATCGGCCCTGCTGTTCCCTACTGAGGGTCTTAGCGGCGTTCGTCACCAGGTCTTTATACTCAGTTTGCTTCAAACAAAGCTCATGCAGTGAGGACTCCGTAACCTCCTCCTCCATCGCTCCCTCCAGAGCCGCGATCTCCTCCTCCACCTGCAGAACCTCGCCATCTCTCCGCCTCTTGGCAGCCGCTACTAGGGAGAGGGCTTCCCCCCGAAGCACGGTCTTAAAAGCTTCCCACAGCGACACTGCCGAGTCCACGGTTCCCTGGTTGTCCTTGAAAAAATTATCTACCTTCTTTACCAGGGCGCTGCGCATCTTAGGGTCTCGGAAATACCACGGGTTGATAGGGGCCACCCTTCCTCCTCCCTCCCGACCTAGATCCAGCCGGATCCACACTGGCGAGTGGTCAGATATACCGCGCGCCATGTGCCTCGCCTCGGATACCAACGAGGCATGCGCGGCCAGAGTGAGCAGGTAATCAATCCTGGAAAGGCTACCATGTGCCCCGGAGTGGAACGTGTATTGGCTCTGTGTGGGGTGCCGGAGCCTCCAGCAGTCTATCAGGCCAAGCGTGTCTAGGAAGTCTGGAAGCCATTTCTGAGCCCCCCCTGTGTCTCTGGGCGGGTATCTATCCAGCAGGCCGGAGCCAACAGCGTTGAAATCCCCTCCCACCACAAGCATTCCCCCCGGGAGATCCAGCAGGGCCCTACTCAGATCTGCAAACGTGGAGGCCTGCAGGGCCGGCGGGACATAAACCGAAACTAAAACCAAAGTCCGTCCTTCCCACCGCCCCGCCACCGCCACAAACCTCCCCCTATCATCAACAATGGTGGAATCCACCTCAAATGGCAACGAGGCTCTAACTAGGATGCCCACACCCCTGGACCCAGATGAGAATCCCGAATGTGCAATGAATTTATACCCCTTCCTATTCAGGGCATAGCAAGAATTACCTATAAGATGCGTCTCCTGCAGCAGGGCAACATCCGGCATTGATCGTTTCAAGAGTTGCAAAACAATCCCCCGCTTAATGCGATCCCCCAAACCATTAACATTCCAGCTTATAACACTTAAGCCCCTACCCCCCATCCTCAAACGGAAAAAGGCCCACCCCACACCCGAGGAGCCACCATGGAACAGCCCTGGAAATAATCATCATGCCTTGCAGAAATAAACCCCCCAACAACAAACCCAAAATCCCTGAAACTCCCCCCACCCTGCACCCCTGCTGCAGCTTACAAAGCCCCCCCAACTTGCAGTGTGCCTGTCGCCCTACAAAACCAAAAGTCTACAAAAAGTACCCTAAGGGAGGAAAAGAGCACCCCTCGTCCTCCCGCAACCCTCCACAGTTACTGCACTCTATGCAAGTCTTCAAGTATAGTCAAATCAAGTCAGACCGGCTCCGAGATATCAGCCCTGTCCATCCCGGCCACTGTCTCCATCCTCGGCTATGTCGTCCCCCGTCCGTCGCCGGGGCAAAGCGTCCAGCCATTCGTCGGCCATAACAGGAGAGTCAAAAAAGAATGTCCGATTGTCGTGCACCACCCGCAGTCTGGCAGGGAAGAGCATGGCATACTTCAGGTCTCTTTCCCGGAGCCGCCGCTTCACCCCCAGGAAGCCCTGTCTCTGCCTCTGCACCTGCTGGGTGAAGTCCGGATAGAAATTCACCGACGCGTTCTGGAAGGGGACCGGGCCCGTCACCCTCGATGCTTGCAGGATAGCGTCCCGATCTCGAAAATGAAAGAGCCGGGCGACAATCGGCCTCGGCGGGGCACCCGCCTTGGGCCTCCCGCCCGGCACTCTATGGGCCCTTTCCACCGCAAAGAACTTCCCAAGGCCCTTAGGCTTCAGATGATTAAGGACCAAGTCCTCAACAAGCAGGTCAACCGAAGCCTCATCCGAGGACTCCGGGACCCCGATGACGCGAACATTGTTGCGCCTGGCCCGGCTCTCAAAGTCCTCCAGCCGGCGGGCGACGAGATCACTCTCGGTCCTCAGCTTACGAACCTCCGTCTGCAGTTCCGTAACATCATCAGTGAGGCCCGTGGTCTTGAGGTCCAAGCTCTTAACACGTTCATTCGTTTTGCCCAAGTCCGCACGGATCAGGTTGACATCCACCAAGATGGCATCCACCTTATGCGCCAGGGCCTCAAACTGTCTCCCAATCGAAGTCTGCATCCCTTCGAGCGCGCCCATGACATCCTGCAGGGAGAGCCCCGGGGCCACAGGCGAGTCCTCCTTCTGGGCATCCGGCGCCTGGCTCAATCCACTCGGTGATCCCTTCTGCAGAGCATATCGGTCCATGCTGTTGACTTGGGTATAAGTTCCCCGCCTGGTAGACTTAGCCTTCAGCCGATCCCCTTCTGCTTTGCCCGTCATGATTGACTCCAAGCAGGTCGGTTCAGTTAAGACAGGTCCCTCTCAAGGAAAGGAATAAGGAGTGATCAGTTCTGCCGTGGGCCGCCAGAATAGCCTGCAGAGCGTCCTTGGGGTAATAAAGTCACCCAGAGCTCTCCAGTGGCAGGGCTGACAAAGGGAGCGAAATCGAAAGTGAAAGAGCGGGGACCTCCGTCCGACAGTTCACACCTCGCCTGGCCGTTGTTGTTCAACTAGGAGACGGGCATCCAGCCAACTCTAGCCCCTGGCTTCCCCGGGAGATAGGCCGCAGTCTTCCGCCAGGCGTAGGTCCGGTTCCCGGTGGGCGATCCGACCGCGGGTAGCATCAATCGCCTCCCTGACCAATCATCTACACGATGCCATGCATACCGACAGGATTAGAGACAGGATAGTCGACGGAGGGCGCGAGGGTCTCGGGAGCTCTGAGCTCACGCGGCCATCTTGGTCAAGCGCTAGGCTCCTCCCACCTAGCATGACACACATTTAATTCGCATTACATTGATTGTGAAACCTAATCAGCTACGTGATAATGAATACATTCACGATAACTTGCAATGTTAAACTTCACAAAACGTTATTACATTCTAACACTTCTATGTTACATGATTATAGCAAATACATTTCTATAACGCTTCTAAATATACATTGATTATATGCGGGTGCCGACTAACAGTGAATATGGTGCACCCCTACAAATCTCAGAATCACATGGCGCTCTATCAGTTCCCCCCTTTGAAGACAAATTGTCATCACCCCATCTCAACGTCATTCCCTTCGGAGAAAGAACCGACCTAAACAGTGGCAGTAGCCATTCTACTCTGTCGGAACCCCTCCATCCTCTTAAGGTTATGATATTGACTGTCCTGCAGTCTCGCCATTCATCTCTCATTAGCCCTGAGAGCTCTCTCAACCTTGTTTCCCCTGTACCACTTATAGGCGCTTACGAGTCCCCATAAGCAGATCACACAAACCACAGCAATAACTAGTGGCTTCAGTACAAATCCGAGGAATCCCTTCCCCAAGTCTGCAAACCAACCTCCAATACGACCAAATCATTTACCGATCTTCTCCCACACATTCTCTTCAGTCAACTCCGTAATCTCTTGATGAATGGTCGTGATGTTATCTATATATCTCTCCAGATCCTTGCTATTGTCTGGAAGATACGTACAACGTTCCTGAACTTTCAACAATTTACAGACTCCGCCCCCTTTTGCCAGTAACACGTCCAATGCAAGACGATTTTGCAAAACCATCGTCCTTATCGATAACATCTCCCCATCAACCAACAACAATGATCTCGCAGTGTTCATTGACAATTCATCAACCACAGTCGCCAACTTTCTGATCTTCACATCGTTCAAGATCACGCCCAAACCTGGTATCATTGCTCCAAAGATATCACCAATCACTGCACTTGCAGCCCTTCGTACTATTGAATGATGTCCTGTCTCCAACAAGTTTAAATCCTCTGTATGGTAAATCTTCGGGAAAATGATAGCATGTACCATACCAATTCGCAGGCAGTCTCACATATGCATTCTTTCCACATACAAAATACACCGTTGGAATCACTTGCACCGGGCCTTGCAAAAAGTTCTTAGCGGAATCTTCCATGGTAAAGGTATGATCACACGTACTATGTCCCACTGAAACCTTATCATAATAGGTCTGAGGACGTCCCACACCCAAATTTCCCTTCTGCACTTTATCTAATGCTATAGGTCCATAACTTCCCTTGGATCTATGTAATCTCTCCTCCTCCGTCCAATCTACTGGACTCTCTCCTGCATTTCGTGTCTGGGTTAGTTTTCTATATCTATCCTCAATCTGGCCAATAAACTTCTTTTCTGTTTCGGACAACAAGCAAGTCCAATTATGTCTATGAGCATAAGCTGTGTCTAAACTAGTAGTCGGTATAAAATAAGTCCGAAGTCTGTCTTCTGACTTATAATAATCATACTTATTCAAATGCTTAAATGCCGGAACTTCAGGAAGTACTGCATCATAATTGGAAAAGAAATACTCGAACTGTTTCCTTTCATAAAACAGGCTAAGCAATAAACTGCAAGAAATCCCATATGTTAATGGAAGGTGATGGTATCTAATACCCTCATCTACAGAAGAAGGCAACTGCATACACACCTAGCAATCCTTCGCATCAACATACTCATACAACAGCTTCGCATAAGCATTAAGCTGGAAATCTCCCCTAGATAAGTCTACATGAAATCTACGACTTTCTTCAAGTGTCAAAGCTTTTTGAGCTCCTATGGTAACCCCTTTTTGGCTGGAAGTGGTAGGTGTAGGTGTCCCCTGTACCTCCCCCTCCTGCTCGTGTGACACTACATATGAGGCTACAACTACCGCAACTATAACAGCTATCACTACCCCTAAAAGCGTACCTATCACTAATTTAGCCCTACGGTGAGTATTTCCAGCTTCTGCCATTTTCGAAAATTTCTCAGAATCCACTTCGATGACAACAGGTAAAAGTCTCTTTCTCATACGAGTGTCTCTTGTCAGATCAGTTCAATCACCACACCCTGAAGCTGGAAGACCCCTAGCAATTTTCAGTTCCTTATTTACACAGTCCAGAAAAAGACTTCCCTAGCCTTCTCTCGCTTTATCTAACAGGAAAGTCCCTAAATTTGTTCTTCTTCCACTCGGGTCTAGGTTATCTTCTTTCAGACTTATATACAACAAAAGTTCACCATCAGTCCATAACAATATACGGTCCCAAAAGCTCCAGGACCCCCTTCAGAATTTCAATTCGAAGTGTCATCTACTTCTGAGGTGCTGGTATGACAACAAAAGTCGGAAAGGCTAAGGTTTCCAAAATCAGTTCACGAATTTTACTCAGAAGCGGTGGACTCGGAATATTGAGGGTCAATATCCCGTCGATCTCCAGTCCTGGAATTTTCAGCAACACTTCTACCCTCAGATTCGGAGAACTGCTGACCAGCGTCAAGGATTTCAGCCTCCCCGTGCTCAGTATGCCTGGCATCAGTCACAACATATGTCCACTCTGGCGAGGCGTACCTTCTACACGGCACTCTTGCTCTCCTCGACTTTCTCAGGCCACCTTGAGCTTGCTCTTCGTCAGCCTCCTCCGATTCGGACGTTTCAGAAACTGGGGCAAGATCCCTTCCCAGTGCCACTCGCAAGTTTACCCGTCTCTGACCCACGGGCCAAACTCTTTCGGCTTCTGTGACACTTCTGCTCTCCCTTCGAATACCCTGTGCACTACTATCTTCTTCGGCAGAGTTTGACTCCACTCCACCCACGGCAACACCTTCTTCGTCTGAGTCAGATTCAGGGCTTCGACTTGCACTTCCCCTTTCAGCTCGGTCTAGTGCACAACCAACTGCATCAGCAACCCTTACAGCTTGACTTGCCCTCCCAGATGGCTCTGCCACCTCAGCTGGATTTTCATTCACGAGAGGGGCTGTATCTTCCAACAGTGCTGGAACTCTACGGGTATGGGAGGCATGCACCCAGTTTGGCAGTCCCCCACACTTCACTGCTGTATTCATTACCAGGATTATCTGGTATGGCCCACGCCAACGAGCATCCAGGCAACTCTTCCTCACGTGTTAACGCACAAGTACCCAATCCCCTGGGCACAAGTCGTGGCACAGGTCACTTGCGGCTGGAACAGCTGCTGCTTGCACCTGCTGAGACACAGAACGGACTACGTCAGCCAGGCCTTTACAGTAGTCGAGAATCAAATCATCAGTGATGTTAATCAAAGCAGTGGCAGGTATCGCTGGCAAACGCATCGCTCTCCCCATGAGTATCTCATGGGGCGACAATCCAGTCCTCCTATCAGGCACACTACGGAGACACATGAGAACCAATGGTACTGCGTCTGGCCATTTCAAAGAGGTTGAGGAACACACTTTAGCCATTCGGGCTTTCAAAGTCCCATTAACTTGTTCCACAATTCCAGAAGCCTCTGGTCAATAACTGCAATGCAACCTTTGGTCCACATTCAAGGCTGCACAAAGCAATTTCATAACCTCACTATGGAAATGCGTTCCTCTGTCTGATTCAAAAGAGGTCGGGAACCCGAACCTCGGGATAAGCTCTCTCAGTAGTAATTTGGCTACGGTGAGTGTATCACATCTGCGAGTTGGGTAAGCCTCCACCCATCTAGAAAAAACACAAACTACAACTAATATGTACCTCAACCCATTGCATCTAGGCATCTCAATGAAATCCAACTGCATCCTGTTGAAAGGCCCACCTGACCTCCCAATATGACTCAGAGTCACTGCTGTAACACATCTCTGACACACAGCTTCAGCTACTGCACAAAACTTTGGATTGTACCATGTTTGGCGAAACACTCGCACCATCGCATCTCTGCCAAGATGCACAGCACCATGTATCAGTCTTGCCATTGGATTCAACAGACATTCGGTAACACAGCTCTTCAATCATTCGAAACCCACACATCCACGTCTCCCTTCTCACATCCAGCTCGCATCCAACTATCCCGTTCTTGGTCAGAAACCTCATCTTGCAACCGTTTCAGTTCTTCCCATGTATCAGCCATGGCTAGCATCACGTTGAAATTGGTTCTTTCTTGGCTCTCCTCAATATGCCTTTCAGTGAATGTGCATCCCTGCTCTGCACAAAATCGAGCAACTTAATCTGCATAGTTATTACCCAATGACACAAAATCATTTCCCTTTGTGTGTGCCGAACACTTAACAACTGCGATTTCCTCTGGACATTGCAACGCTTCTAACAACTGCCTCACATAATCCCCATTTTTAATGGGCGAACCAGAAGATGTCATAAACCCTCTCTGTGACCATAGCTGTCCGAAGTCGTGAACGACACCAAACCCATACTGACTATCAGTATAAATCGTTTTACGGATTTTGTCAGCAGCCAAACAGGCACGGGTCAACGCAATAAGTTCAGCCACCTGTGCGGAGTATACTCCTTCTAAACAAGCGGCTTCAACCACTCCAGTGATGGTACATACAGCAAACGCTGCTTTCAGTCGCCCAGCACTGTCTCTTAAGCAGGAGCCGTCCACAAAGAAAGTCTCATCTGAGACTGGAAGCGGCTCATCGACAATGTCAGGTCTCGGTTTGGTGCACAATTCAGTCACATCGAGACAATCATGGTCCTCACATTCTTCATCATCTACATTTGGAATAGGCAACAGTGTAGCAGGATTTAAAACAGAACACCTCTTCAGCGTCACATTCTCTGCAGCAAGGATGACCTGTTCATAACGCGTCAACCTATTATTCATGAGGTGCTGTGTTTTAGTCCTGGTCATCAACAGTTCGACAGAATGTGGTACATAAACAGTAAGCGGGTGACCCATTACAATGCTCTCACATCTTTCGATACTGACACCTGTTGCAGCAACGGATTTGAGACATCCGGGCAACGCAGAAGCTACTGGATCTAAAGTAGCTGAAAAATAGGCCACTGGTCTACGGACATTTCCATGAACCTGGGTTAAAACTGCCAATGCACAACCTCTCTCTCACAGCAGAATAAGGCAAATGCCTTGTTGTGAACGCTGGAGCGCCACACAAGGCTTCTCTCAGCTTCAAAAATGACCTTAAACAGTCTTCGTCCCATGGTACCGGATCACTCACATCCTTACGCGTCAGCCGCTGTAAAGGCTTCGCTTCAAAGGAAAAGTTTGGGAGCCATTGGCGACAATAACCAACCATTCCCAAAAACATTCGAACTGCCCCCTGGGTAGTAGGAACAGGCATTTTCAGAATAGCCTCAATGCGATCTGGTGACACCTTTCTCTTGCCTTTCTCAATTCTGTGACCCAAATACTGCACTTTGCTCAAACAGTACTGGAGCTTATTTGGAGACACCTAGTGCCCATTCTCCGCCAGGTAATTCAACAGAGCTACGGTATCTATCCTGCAGGCGTCTTCAGTTTTTGACGCAACAAGCAGGTTGTCAATGTACTGCACGAGAACAGAGTTCTGTGGCAGCACAAGACCTTCGAGATTCTTCTTCAAGATCTGATTAAAGATAGACGGGCTTTCTGTATACCCCTGTGGGATACGACACCACGTTAACACATGGTTCTCCAGCCAAAAACAAAAAGAAATTGGCTCTCCTCGTGTAGAGGAATCGAGAAAAAGGCTTGACACAAGTCGACCACTGTGAACCATTCAGCTTCGCATGGGATCTGAAACAGGATCACAGACGGATTTGGTACCACTGGACAACATGGAACAACTATCTCATTAACTTTTCGCAGGTCTTGTACGATCCGGAACATCCCACTGGGTTTCTGTAGTCACATAATAGGCGAATTACATGGGCTACCCATGATTTCCTTCAGGATTCCCTGCTTGTTCATAGACTCAATTACAGGCTTAATCCCTGCAATTGTTTCCGGTGACAAAATGTACTGAGGCGTCCTAGGGTACTCTACATTTGGCTTAATCTGGATTTTCACTGGGTCTACTCCCTTAACTAATCCAATCTCCTCTCCACTGAGGTCCCATACATCAATTGACAAAGAATCCCTCAGATCAAGTGGAAGTTCCTCCACCGTCAATGCTGGATACATTTCCACACACACATGCTGATTTGCAACCTTAAAGGTCGCATCATCATCCCTCATCTGTACTTCCACTCCCTTCGGGGTACAGTAGATAGTGCAGTTGAGCTTGCACAATAGGTCTCTACCCAACAGACAAACTGGACTAGAATCACACACCACAAACTGGTGTCGATCTAAAATTCCCTATCTTGACTGGTATTGGCTCTGTCAATGGATTAGTCAGTCTCTTATTTGCCACGCCAACAACTTGGATAGATTGTCCAGAAAGGGGTAGGTCTGGGACCGCTGCAGATCTTACAGTCGATCGTGTAGCACCCGTATCAACCAAAAAGGTCGGAGGGTGACCGTCAATTTCTACTTCCACAAAGGGTCCCCTCTGATCTACCTCTAGGACAGCTCCAAGCGCGCAATCCTCTTCCCCTCTCGAGCAGGGTCGTGCTAATTGGTCTAGATCGTTTTCCACACTCCCCTCAAACATAGGCATCTGCAAATATGTCCGAGCTCCCTGTTGCATGTTCTGTATCTTGGGTGGTTGGGGAATCTGCATCTGCGGAACACCCGTCCCCCTTTGACCATCTTAGGTCGAGTCACTGTGGGGACCACGTCCACCACCAGAACCTGGTCTAACTCTCCTTCCTGCTGTATCTGGTTCAACGGGTTCAGAGGACACTCGCGTCTCCAGTGTCCAATCTGGTGACACAGATGACATGCGGTAGTCTTTTTCAATGTCGCCACATCCATTCCTGTCTTAGGGTCTATTGACTTTGGCCTTCCCTGATCTTTGGCATTCTGCCCTCCTCCTTGATTATTTCCCTGTCTCCTTCCCAACGTTCCCCCATTAGGCTGTCCCTGGGCTGTTTGCATCTGCACGAGCATCAATTTATCCTTCAACTTCCTGTGCTTGGATTCTATCTCATCACTACAGTATCTAGCATACCGTAAAATCTCATCCACAGGCTTGTTCTGCCAACAAATCAGATGCTGCTGTATCATGAGACTAACCTCTGGCCTCAGTCCCAACACAAACTTAGAGACAAACTGTCCCATGTCTTTCGTATCCAACACATCTAGACCACTGTACTGTTTAAAAGCCTGCAAAAGTCTCTCATAAAACTCATGCACAGTCTCCTTAGGCTCTTGCACGGTCCTATCTATCTTCACCCAGTCGATGTCCTGAGGTGAGATCTTCGACTTCAACCATGTAATCATCTGCTCAAACTTTCTCATCACTATAGGCGACGGACCATTCGAAACCGGGTCCCTGTCAGGCTCCGAAGTCAGCCACTCAACAGCAATTTTACATGCCGACCACAAATCACCCGGAACCACAATGTCAAACAAAGTGTTCAAATCAATCCACAGTACTTTTGAAATTTTGACAAAGCGATCAACTTGCTTATACCACTCCACAGGTTTCTCCCTAAGTCGGGGAAAGTCATTTGTGAAGGCAGCCAAATCACCCCTACTCTAAGGTACATGGACGTATCCTCCATTCTGCACCTCCCATAAAGGGTAATTCCCTATCTCTGTCACCTCTCCACCCGGAGGTGGTGTCTCTCCAATTGTTCTCTTAGAGCTTTTCTTCTTGGACCATCTTTCCTCCCACTTGTCAAGCATAACCCATGCACGCATTGCTATGATAAGATCCTTGATGTGGGTTCTCAATCCCATAATTCTTTTCTCTTCGAGTTCCTGATCACTGTACTGCAACCTATGGCTTCCCTGCAATGATTTCGTTTTAGACAAATCCACCTCATACCGCTTGCCCAAATCTGACAATTTCTCATGAGCGGTTCGTGCTTTGCGAGTCACATCCTTCGCTACAAAAAGCAATTCATCTTGTTCGTACATAAGATTCTCTCAAGAGGTAGATTCACACTTTTTATCTCGTCCACCTCTGCCTTCAATCTTACGACATCTAACATCCTCCCTTTCAGGGCTCCCTTCAGTACTTCTCGACAAACCACGCCATCCCTTTTGTCATACCTACATTCCCGTTCCGATGACCTACTCTCTTCTGACATACTCATAGGAACAGAACGATTCACTATTGTGCCTCATTCGCTCTCTGCTGTTATCACACTCTGGCTCTGGTTTCTCACTGGTGGTGTCCACATTCGCAAATCTGATTTTGACTCGGCCAAAGACCTTGGTCCCACTGGTCTCGGCTCTCCCTGTCCCCTGGAGGAGTCTGCTGTGGCTGGCAATGGCGTACTCCATTCTATAGGCTTCGGAGTCTGCTCCATCCCACTCACTGACCCACTTCCCTCGGTCCCACTCCTCACGCCAACAGCTGATTGTACTGAGCTTCCAACCTTCTCTTGATGTGGGTCGTAAACAGAAACAATGGGTCCAATAGTGACCGGTACCCTCAGAGCATCAGGCAACCTTGCACCTCTCCCAACCTCTGCGCTAGCTACAGACTGATTTCTAGTATCCTCAGCTCCTGTCGAGATCTTTCCTTCTACTCCCACCTCTGACTGAGTTGATACTCCCCCAGTCCCTTCCATCGGAGCTGACCTCCCTTCCGGGGCATCTGGGTTGTATGGAGGTAGTCTCTCAGACAATAACCTCTCTAGTAGGCTATCATCAGTATCGCTGTCATCCTCATCATCTGCCTTCACTTTTAACCCATCAGTCTTTACCAATAAAGGATACAATCTGTGTCTTTCTATTGCCTGAACTCTCCATCTTTTCTCTTCTGCATCCCATCTGGCATCCTGGAACGCCTTAATTGACTTTTTTACCCTTTCCTCGCTTCTATCTCTTTTCCTATCATGCGCTGCTCTAATCCACACATGCAATGCCTCAAATTGTGTTGGCCTCGGCAGAGGTCGTAAAGCCGCCATAACAGACTTCAACTGGTACAACACGTCCAACTTGAATGAACCATATCTCGGGAAAGCTAATTCTCCTTCTCCTTGGGTAACTTTATGCCAATTTTCAAGCCAAATTATAGTATGCAACCCCACAATTCTTGCCATGTAATGTGACAGAGTATCCTCGGGAGGGGCTTCTTCTCCCCCACGAGTAACCACGTTTGTCACCTCTACACAACTCTCGGAACACTTTAAAGCACTTCATTATGACCAAATTTTGAATGCACACAATATTTTCGTTTACTTCCTGGTATTAATCCACCAATGACAACGCGGCTCACACCAACCGACCTATCACAGCGCGACACCCTCTGGCGTCACTTTTTCCTCCACTCGCAGCAGCTCCCCTCCTTCTCAACTCACGTCTCACTCTTGCATTCGTCCCATTCATACGCTGAAATAACCGTTTGTCCCAAACAAGTTACTTCTCTGACTGTCCGTCCACAGTCTCTCGAACTTGTCGACCTCGGTTGGCAACTGTCCGTCCCCGTCCGGCCAGACAGATCGCCTCTGATAGGTTACAAACACTCAAATCCACATACAACAACCCACGACCAGCGTCGGTTTGCCATACACTCACACATTCTCTTCCCCTATCTCGGTCCAGGTGATCGATGGCGCCTCACGATCTCCTTAGGGTGGTCGACAAAATCTACCGCGGGTGTCTTCTACACCCAATCGCTTAAGCTACTCGTCGAGCCTAAGACTTTCCCGGGCTGCGCGCGCTCACAGCCTGATCTCACAATCACTCAACACTCACTCCAACTCCGCAAGACATCACACAACCAATCAACACCACAATCTACAACATCTCGCCCTGTTCATACTCACTCCTCGAACCGCTGCTTTCTGCCGCACTGCTACTCTCCGTCGATGTCCATCAGCCGCCGCCGTCCGCTGCTCACCATCTGATGATTCACCATCACTTAGCGTCTATGGGCCTCAAGGATCACTTATCCTAATCTAGATCTTCCCTCGCTATCGGAAATAACCATCCTCTGCTACCAACTGATAGGGCCGGATTCTTGTCTACCCAATTATCTACAAGAACCCTTTCAGGTCGCTAGGATCTTTTTACTTGCCAAATAGCGTAGAGGGAATAAACACAATTATCAACAGATAACTACCACAGGTTGACATCATTAAAAAGACTAAGGACTCAAAATCTAAAATTTCCGAGCTTTTATTATGAGCAAAAACATCTGAACATAAAGGCACCTTAGTACAAGGCACAAAAGATAAATGGGTACTAACACAAAAGCTAGCCTACGAAGAATTCGCATTCGACTAAAAATAAAAAGAATTACAGATTCTAAAAGCATTAGATAGAATATTGAAATACTGATGTCAATACCGGGAATCATCAGTCAAAGTCTTTCTGTCCCTACTCTATTCTAAAGTGGCATCCCTACTTAGCATTCCCTCCCATGCAAGAGAATCACTAGAAAAGGTGTCAGAAGTGAAACTCCCTAAGAAGTCTTCACTTAGTGAGAGCTCGATCTTCGATGCTCCTTCTAGCTTCCCATCTAAGCCTCATCTGCTCCACCCACGGGGCACTGTCCCTAATACAAAACCCCAATAATTCAGAACACGCCCTTTGACACCCCTCTTCAGCCAGGTCTTCCTCCGGTAAATTTCCATCCACAACTGTCCATCTTCCATCGTCCGTTAGCTCGTCCTTGGGTCCCAGGCACCTTCCATCCCAAAAGTTACAGTTGAACATTCCAATGCACTCCCCTGTTGGCTCCACACCGTATCTCAACTCCTAAAACAAATACTTATTCTCACTAACGAGCTAAATGTCCTTGCACCTGCAACAGAAACATGGGACCGAAAAAGAAAAACTCTTCGCATCTTGAAGTTTTACACTTCGCTGCAACTCAAACCTTAACCAAGAAAACCCTGCAGGCCTACAACATAGCTAAAATAAGAAATAAACCGGCCTTCTCTTCTACATATGCGGTTAGGCCTTACGAAATTAAACACACTACAAACTCACATTCTAGGCACTAACTCAACATTTCCATCCTGTAAATAAGCAACCTACACTTTAATTCTAGCAGGACACACATTTAATTCGCATTACATTGATTGTGAAACCTAATCAGCTACGTTATAATGAATACATTCACGATAACTTGCAACGTTAAACTTCACAAAACGTTATTACATTCTAACACTTCTATGTTACATGATTATAGCAAATACATTTCTATAACGCTTCTAAATATACATTGATTATATGCGGGTGCCGACTAACAGTAAATATGGTGCACCCCTACAAATCTCAGAATCACATGGCGCTCTATCAGTTTCTTTCCAGAGCTGGTGGCCCCACTCCCTGACTCTCTACCAAGACTAGTGCAGAGAAGACTTACTATGGTCCCTTAAAGAAGGGCCTCTTTAGACGTCTCCTGGACATGCTTTACTGGAGTGGCTTTAGTGGTGTACACAGCAGACTCTTTCTGCTGAACACAGCCATCCTGCAAAAGGCTGCATGCCTGGGTGGTACGGTGTGCTAGCAGAGAGAGTGGCCTGCCTTGGATGATGTGGGCTGCTACTCAAGAAGAGCCCAGGTCAGGAGATCACCAGGGCGGTTGTGTCAGGGGGAGGAAGCAGTGGGTCCAGAGGCTATGAGGCGCTGAAGGAATACTCAACACAAATCTTCGTGGCAGGAGGCACCTAGCTGCTCTTTCAGTTGACTGAGGCGTGTCCCAAGGAGCAGAATGCAGAACCTCCTGCTGATATTAGTACAGCAGGGACATAGAAACCCTACTGTATCTGCTACTGAAGTGTGGGTCAGAATCATCCTGTGCAGGTAGTCTATGGACTGAGAGCATTCATAGGAACAAAAAAATCTGCAACATGATCATTTACTTTAAATACATTACTCTTTTCATGTCAGGTCATCCCATTGGGCCATTATGTGGTCACGTGCTCATTTAACATTCCACTACTCTAGAGTTGGCACACGGTTATTGCAGACTGCAAGGACAAAAGAAAATTGGTTTCCACCCTATGATTGCGTCTGAGCCTCACTAGAGGTTTCAACAGGAACAGAAACACCATATTCCTTCTGTCCTACTCTCTGTGCCCGTGGAAAGCTTTTTGGTTAACAAATATCTAGGTCATCACAGCAGATAGATAGAAAGAGAAGGAATAGTTGACTCCACCAAAGTATTGGGCAAGCAGAGGGGCTACTGGACTCCATAGTTTAGATGCGCTTGCCTCACAGTCCTCTGCAACCACAGGAAGGCACAGGAGGCTGGCTAAAGAGGTTGGCCTTCTCCTGAATGAATTAAAAGATATAGTAATCACTGTACAGCATTGGCAAGGTTTTGGAGAGGGGTGCTGCCCTGTCTCTCAGAGGTGCTGGGGTGGGAGCTCCCCAGTTCGCTGAAGCTAGTCCTCATACATGTGATGGAAGGGATTGGAGGCAATATCTATAGGCGTCATCTCCTGCTCCTAGGCTTTACCCTGGCGAAAAGGGACATAGCTAGGGCCTGGAAGGCAGTGGTCGCTTCCTCGCTTTCCTTATGGAAAAATGGTCTAGACTTTTGTATGGGCCTGGAGATCCCGATATTTGAGGCGAGGGGATGTCCCCAGAAACATTACAAGATATGGAGGCGCTGGGCAGATTATCGGGGCCTGGAACTTGAGCCGACCCAGGGAGATCGGAGCTGAGATCCAGGGTGACCTATGAATTTTCAGTTGTTTTTTTTTTTTCCTCACCGTGTTGCTTTGATTTGGGATTCATTCATGGTCCTTGGGCTGGATAAGTGTCCCTGGTTGATGAGGTCTTATGTTGTACAATGGCAGCGTTACAAGAGATATGTTGCTCTGGAATAGATGGCAGTGTGTGTGGGGGTTGTTGTTTAAGGGTTTGATTTTATTTGTATTGCCTTCATTTTCTCCTTATTTTTATGAAAAATGGTCAAATTCAATTTTTGTATCTTGTATGCAGCAGGTGTCTCTGGGGCTCAGAGATCTGCGTTATTTGTGATATTTTGGCAAATAAAATGTTTTAAAAAAAAAGATATAGTAATGTTTAATATATTTTTCTCCTGGCCAAAAATATTGTTCGCATCCAGAAGGAGACTTTATGCTAATGTTTTACTATTTCTTATGCCTGCCTGAATGAAGCTTTAGGTCCCTAGAGACAGAGGCCGTATGTTAATGCCCAAACCTGTAGGAATGTTTAAGGTATAGTCAATTTCTTTGTCAAATGAAGTCAATCTTGATTATTGATTTTGAACACCTTGTCACAACCTATAGACCTTGGGTAGGTGATTTGCAGCATAGTTACTCTGCAAAGCCACTTTAGGAGGGATTCAAATGTATTAATCTCACTAAAATGTTGTATCTGTTAATAATATTGTGCCCTGTATATATTTATATGTGCATTACATTATGTTCTTTTTTAAGGTAAAGGCATTAGCTGGACACCGATTGACTGTTATTATTACGAGCTTATGAGTTCTGAGTTTCTAGCCTGCAGCGCGTTCCTGAGTCAGCCTTGCCTTCTCTTGCTCACCAGCCTGGCAGCCAAGTTCTAAAAGGGGTGCCTGGTCCCCAGTTAAAGGGCCCGCAGTATGAAGGCCCCAAGACACCAGAACTAAAAGTCCCTTATAGATACACTTTGTGCCCAGTATCATCTGATTGTTCTTGGATGGACCCAAACTGAATTTACCATACTGGGTCCCTACAGCATGGAAAAGGGTTGGCAGGATGACAGTTACTGATTTAAATATAAGCTAAAGATATCATGACAGATGTATGGGAGGTATGGGTGAGTGAGTGTCAGACGACAGGTATGTTTGCTGTTTGTTTGAGTGGGGTTACTGAGGGTGGTGGGTGATGGTGAGAGGACAGCAGGGATATTGTTTAAAGTAAGAGGGGACTATCTTGTGCAAGGCCCTGCTATGATTCCTCTACCATTGCACACTTCGATCGATGGGATCAGTTTACAGTAGGGGGGTGATAGAAGGCATACATAACTTATAATGTGAGGTTAGCAACTGTCAATAACAAGGGGATTCCACGTTAGTATTTCATGTGGCATCATACACAAATCAGGCTTTTGCTATCAGCCCTTTAAATGTCACATAAAACAGCTTAGTAGAAAACAAACCCCAATATTGCCAACTACCCAGCTGCAAATATATTTGCTTTTTTTATTGTCTCTTGCCTCGTGTGTTTTAGCCAATAGAATTCACCTAGGGAGAGGCGGGCCACCAATTAATAATGAACAACATGTTCATAGCTATTGAAAACAGCAAACACTGAACAGTAGTTAGAAGCATTTTTGTATACCTAATTAAGCAATTTAGAAAGGCTTTTCATGAAAGGCAAACCAAATCCCATGCAATTAAGTTTATAAAATGTTTTTGATTTTTTTACTAATAAGATATGACAGAATAATAGAAAACCTATTCCAATCTTTACCAAATGTGAAGTAGGACTGTTCTGAAGCGGGTGTCACTAAATTTGGATAAATACCAAGCGTAAGCAAGGTCTGGTAAGATTCTAAAATATCCTGTGATCAATACTGTCTAACTTTATTTGTTAAACATTGAGAATAATGATTTCCATTCAAAAGGATTACACGTTCCAAGAAACTAGAATGTCATGCAATTTAACAATTGAATTTTCTGTGTTGACATTTCAAGCTCACACTCATGAGAAGTAATCAAATTTGCAGAGATGGCTGCCAATTATGAACCAAAGACATGTTCATCCCAGTACATAATATTGCTTGTTTTACAAGATGTGTTGATTCCATGCTACTAGAATAACAAACGTTTTGTAAACAGACAACATGGCTGTTTAAAAAGCAAGCGTTCCTCTGGGGTTTGTATGTAGACAATCAGTTCCAATGCACCTTTAATGTAAAATGTAATCATTATTATACAGTTTGCTGTCTTACCGTAGTCGTCATAATATGAATTATCCTATTCAAAAGTAGAAAATATAATCCCAACCATACCAAATATTGCCTAAGAATGATTTAATTAAAGTGATCACATACGCAGGTATTTAAACTATTTCATTTATAATCTTCAACATATGTTGTTGCAATTCGTTGCAGTATTCAGATATTCGCTGCTGTTACGCCACACATCTGATATTTAGTTTTTTCGAAACATTGCATGATATGCCTACAGGATACGAATACTTCATATAAAAAGAATGTAAGTCCTGCCTGAAGTCCATAAACTGGTATAAATGTATTAAAGCACACACGTTTTTCTTTTACTTTAAGCTGTACCTCACCAACACAGTATAGTCTCACCCCACGCAATGACTCACGATAATTCTTAAAGCAGGAACTAGCGTTAGTGCTGAGTTTGACACGACTTAGAATTCTACTAATAACACCCATCAAAACAACTCTATAACCCGAAGGGATGCTGGCAGTCATCTAGAAACGTACATCCTCCACAACGATAAGCTCAACCCTTGAAAATGAGAAAACCTGCATCAGGAATGTTAGACCTGGCTTGTCCAGCGGGTTTATCCCAAGACTTTTTGCCTTTTGGCCTCCTGTTTTGGACCCTTTTTTTGTTGGTTTTATGACTCTGCGGATCAGTGCTAAAGTGCATATGCTCTCCCTGTAAATTGTGTTTATGGATTGGTGAGTCCATGATTGCCATATTTGGTTTACTGTTAAGTCCCTAGTACAGTGCACTGTGTGTGCCCAGGGCCTATAAATAACCCTGGGCGTAGTGGGCGTAGTGGGGCTATGTGGAGCATCGTAATTTAAAGTATTTTAAAAGTAAGGGAAAATGCCTTACCTGTGGTGCGGCGTCCCGGGCCTCCCTCTTCCTGGTTCACGGCAACTTCTTCTCAGAAATGCACATGCGCGGGCGTCCACGCATGCGCATTTGTGAGAAGAAGTTGCCGTGAAGCAGGAAGAGGGAGCCCCGGGACGCCGCACAGCAGGTAAGGCATTTTACTTACTTTAAAATACTTTAAATTATTTTAAAATGAGGGCGGGCAGGAGGCGGGTGGCGGGCCACTCTGCTCCGCCGTGGCGTGTGCGTAGAGCTGCCTGCTACGCCTACTTCATGAACCGCGAAGCAGGCAGCACTACGTACACACCGCGGGCGGAGCGGAGCACTACGCCCACCATTACCTATAAACCAAATGCTGCTAGTGGGCCTGCAGCACTGATTGCGTCACCCACATAAGCAGACTGTAAGTGTAACTCAGATCTGCCAATGCAGTGTCTGAGTGCAGTTTGGTACTGCCATGTCAACTTGTCAAGTGCACAACACCAGTGGCGGTAGGTGATCTTTGAAAGTACTGCGCCTTATATTTGCCACGAATCACAATATTAAGCGAGCAAGCCTGACTTTTTAAGGAGGATTTGTGAATTTTACTTTTGAAAGAATTTTGAAAAGAAAATTTGAATTTTAAAGCAATTTTTACAAACATTTGCTAGAATGTTCTCTGATAGGGCACTCATTAAATGTTTAAGTACCTATATGGTGTTTAAATGAAGTCTTACACTCCCAAGGAGTTGAGTAAATGTTTGAATAGGGTATGGGTGCTTCCATATATCATATTTTACATCCAGTGTGTGAGCAAGCAATTTCCCATATTATTTTGCAAGATTTACCCAGCGGCGGCCCCTCCATTAGAGTAGAGGAGCGTCGCTCCTGCCCCCTGCTGCCAGTGCCACAAAGGTGAAAAATACAATGGTAATAAAATGAATTTATTACCATTTTAATTTTACCTTTCCCCACCCTGAATCCTGTTTGGGGGCGGGTCATTGCTGCTGACTGGCTGCATGGGAGTGGTGCTCACTCCACCAGTTTAGAGTGCGCATGCTATTTTGGCTGGCTTTTTGCAACGGCCACCCTAACATGCGTACTTTCAACCTCGCCACCCAGCTGAGGCCCCCAGTGCCTGCGGGAACATCAAGGCATCCCGCTCCAGCCAATCCTGGTGCTGCTCTCATGCTGCTTAACATTATCAGCAGCATGAGAGCAGCCTCTGGATTTGTGTGGAGAATTGCTGCATGCCAGCATCAAGGGACCAAAGCTCAAGGACTGGAGGAGGTGAGCCAGCTCATGCAGTGGGTAAGTACATTTTTATTTTTTTATTTATAGCCCACTGACAAGCACTGTAAGAGACTCGCATTGCCTTCAGCCTCAACGGCAGAGTTTTCAGTCGTGATTCGTTATAAACACTGTTTATAATGAGCCATGACTGACAGCTTTGGCGTTGACCTTAAAGGCATTGCTAGTCAGTGGTTGCTTGGCTCACCAAATAGTTTGGTAACCAGCTGCCACTGTAATTTCCTACATAATGTCAGTGAAGAATTTTGCCATTGATGTGTACAAGAAGCACTGAATACTCTGTCCATATACCAGTTTCTGTCCCAGCATGTTGCAATAAGTGCCTCTGTAAGACAAGAATTACCTCCATTTATGCCTTTGCCAGCAGTGCACATGTAAGTGTAACACACACACATACAGACACACTCCCACTCACTCACACTTACTCATGCTCACTCACATTCACTGACTCACTTTCACACACATATTCTCACTACTACGCATGCTCACCCACACTCACTATCATTCATATTCATTGACACTCATTCTCACATTCATGCTCCGTTAAACACTCTCAAACATGTTCACGCTCACTGTTACTCACTCCTTCTCCTATTTCACGAACTCACAAACTCTCACTTGTGATTCTGCCCTTAAAAACACACTGGATACTGGGATGTAAGAATAGGCCTTCATCTGGGACTCACAAACAAGACTGGTTGAAAACAATTGAAAATGAACAAGGGACCAAACAGGCCACTGACTTCAAGGCACAGAAACATCTGTGCTGCTGTTGCCCCTGAAATATATGTTGGCTCCAGTATGGTGAATCAGCAGAGCCCAAGAAACCATCCTGTCTTAAAGAATAGTGTTGAGCTAAAGAACTGCTTTTTATCTCATTATCGGCATTTGGATCACCAAACATGTAGATCTGTTTTAACACTGAACATTCCATTCTATTCCATTATGTACCTTCAAAGATCACAGTGACAACATTATCAGAAGGTATAATGCAGTATAACAGGGGTACCCCTAATGTAGTTTCCTATATCAGGGTTTACAACAACTATTTGCGAATAAATATATAGGAATCTTTACTAAACATGGTAGACTAATTCATAAATAAAAGTGCATTTCCTAGTCACAATGACCAATTACGACCCCAAAACGTTACAATTCTGTGTTTTTGTTTATTAATAAAATAGTATCTATTTGGCTTTCTCATTACCCTATGGATGGATAGATCTCATTATACTTGTTTCTTTTACATTAAATTATTTCTTCGTTTTACATTAAATTATTCGTTATATCAATCACTACAATTATGCATTGATTTACACATTGGTGATTCTGTCCAGATCATATGTCAATATATTCACAACCAACATAGGGAGGAAAACGAAAAAGACAAGAAAAAATATAATGAACACGAATTATTGACACTTTATCTTTCCATTTTGGTCGGTTAATTACAGTACAATTAATTTCATAATTTGAACATGGCTAGACTTAATCACACTACGCGCGTTTCGGCGTTCAGCCTTCCTCAGGGTCAATGTAGTCCTACAAAGCCTGACTAACTGTAAGACAAGTAATATTGTCTATGCATTAATGTGTCCCTGCAATAAAACCTATATAGGAGAGACATCGCGATCAATGGCGACACGTTTAACAGAACATAGATCTGCTATTAGGACGAAAAAATTGCAAGCACCTCTGGTACAACATTACGTTGATCTGAACCATACCACAGAAGATGTACGATGGTTGATCCTGGAAAAGATTCACACTAATGGACCTAAAGGGACAGAAATTCGTAAACGGAGGGAGGTGTTTTGGATATTTTCTCTGGACACCTACAAAAGAGGCCTTAACAATGAAATTCCGTTGAGTCAAGCAATCCGTTATAATAACTAATTGGTTGTCACCTCAACTAGCATGGGTCAACTATATGAAGCGTTCTTAACATCTTCTGGCACATTAGGTGGCAATGGGGTCTATCCCAAACTAGAGTCTTATGGGACTTAATGGATGATTGTATGCAACTGGACATGCTCATTGATACATATCCAAATAGGTTGGCAGAACATATTCCCCCTTTTTTCTTAGCTGAATTCTGTTACTATGACCTTACATGCTACTTTCTACTGATTCTCCTATTACAATGACCCTGATCAGAGCAAGGACTAGCATTTCGGGAATTTGTAGGACACTCAGCAATTTCGAATCCGATGGTCGACTTCAATATTCCTGAGATATAACTTTTGTAGTGGCGAGCACACTATACGGTAAGGGTTAACTGGTCGTATATTTTAGAATGGATCCATAGTTCGCAGTTCGGAGAACAGAACATTATGGTTTATTCTCCACTCACAGTGAAATGATTACCAACTTGAATTTCCATATATTTACATAAATATAATTACGGAAATACTTCAATAAACTGAAATCAGTGTTCTACGCATCTATGATACGGTTGACACAATACTAGCGCAAGATGGCGCCCGCTGATTTATCCCATTAACATAGGTAGTTGTATTCACCACTCGGCAGGATGGGGGCTGGAAGCATGTTCATTCCAGGAACCAATCACCGACAATTGTTGGTGATAAATGTGAATATTGGCGCCAAAGTCCCGTTTGAACTTTGATCGCGGGAGCGGAAGCATTGTACACCACTTCGATGGACGATTGACGGGATCGCGTAATGAAACTGAGTAGCGTTCACGCTGCTTTCTCTTGACAAATGTGCGATCCAAATTCAATATCAGGTATGCGTATTACGCGAATAGAAAATAGGAACAGTGGGCCATCAACTTAACGATATATTATAGTGATCCCCTGGGCATGGATATTTTGATAGAAATCTGCCAGCAATTTGAGCATTTAACACCAGTATCTATCCATATAAGACGGTGTATCTCTAGGCAGATACACGACTTCGTATTCCAATAGTTGGAGATCCTTAGAGCTTGAAACATCGCTAGCACTAACATGCCGTTGTTGATCCTCAAATATATATATTTTTTCCTAGATTCTGTTGCTGCGCTCTTAAAAGAAATTACTATTCGCACATCAAGCTTCTTGATATCAACAAGTTGGTGAATATTTTATACGCGTTAAACACGAATAGTAAGTGCATATTAAATGTTTCCATCTGATTAACATGCAGCCCTTACGTTAGCATCGGGCATGAACGGTTGATTTTAAAATAAGCTGATTTCCCGAATCCAGATACGTCTTGGTTGTCATTGGTCATTCCGCATGAGGTGACGGGTTACGCTTTACTTCCCGCGACTGACTTTGCAGTTCCATATAATTGGATATGAGGCTCTCTTCAATAAGGTATATGGGCATCGTATTAGCCACTATTATAATCTGGTAGTTTAGTTATTACAGGGTTGTTGCGGTATTTATTTGTCTGGTTAGTTCCTATTATAGGGTATCATAGGTAAATTGTAGTTTTGTATACCCTGCATTCATAAGACCATCCAGTGCGCTGCAACACGTATCATATATGATGACTCACTAGACATTGTTGATGAGACAACTGAACTGGAGACATATTGTATACATTTGTAAATATTGTACTAAGAGTAGACATTCTTCTTTTTTAGGATTGTGCACTTCAGTCCTTATGTATATAAATATTATAGTTTGTTTTTTTCTTATTATGTTGTAGGAGCTAAGAAATCATGGCTACCTGAGGAAGGCTGAACGCCGAAACGTGCGTAGTGTGATTAAGTCTAGCCATGTTCAAATTATGAAATTAATTGTACTGTAATTAACCGACCAAAATGGAAAGATAAAGTGTCAATAATTCGTGTTCATTATATTTTTTCCTGTCTTTTTCGTTTTCCTCCCTATGTTGGTTGTGAATATATTGACATATGATCTGGACAGAATCACCAATGTGTAAATCAATGCATAATTGTAGTGATTGATATAACGAATAATTTCATGTAAAACGAAGAAATAATTTAATGTAAAAGAAACAAGTATAATGAGATCTATCCATCCATAGGGTAATGAGAAAGCCAAATAGATACACTGTATGTATATGCACAAGATTATATATTTGTATTAATAAACAAAAACACAGAATTGTAACGTTTTGGGGTCGTAATTGGTCATTGTGACTAGGAAATGCACTTTTATTTATGAATTAGTCTACCATGTTTAGTAAAGTTTCCTATATATTTATTCGCAAACATTATCAGAAGGGACACTGGAATTATGTGATTATGCGCCTGCAGCGATTTTAATAATTTAATTACAGATTTGCTGATTTTGCCACATAATCGATCATCTGCTTCATAATCTGCAGATTTTAACAAAAAGAAATGTGTTTCTAGCTCAGACGATTCAAAAGTTACTACAAATACCTTGTCACGCACTGGAAGGACATTTGCAAAGCTAGACTGGTCAACTTTATGCGGCTTATTGACATATTTAAGTATTAAATTAGTTCTAATGTAATGCAACTAAGGCCCAGAAAGTGTTACCAAGTTTAAAAATGATGAAAAAATGAAGTAATACTACTACAAAATATGTTGCATTATGCCGCATAATTTGCCTTTTCTTGCTGCATAATTTACCCAACCTTGCAGCATAATTTGGCCCTCTCCTGCCACATAATTCCAGTGACCCTGATTATTAGCAATGACAAAATAATTATATGATGACGAATTTTCCCAAGATTTCCAAGGATATAAAATTCCAAGAAGAAAGACGGGGTGGAATTATTCTCACCCTTTAAAAGAGAATTCACTCAAAAAGATGCACATCTGCCCATGGATTCTAAACATTTGCTGAGCTGTTCCCTACAAAGAATATTACTTCAATCCCTATACGGAGCCCTGTCTGAGCATTACACACAAGACTGCATATATGAATTAATGGTGATTACCTGGAAGAGTATCAGGATGTGCACAACAACTACCAGGTAATTTCTCCACTGTAAAAGGCTTTAGATTCATACCCTGTGAGGATTTCCCTTCCAGATAAATCATCAATGTATAGTGCAATTCCTACACAAAGCCACAGGCCATAATAACGTTTCCAACAGAGGAGGAAAATGATAACATCTTTCAAATTCTTACTAGAAAGAAAGGATTGACACATCCCTACCATTTCTGAAAGTTGTAAAACAGTGAAGACTATCATGCTATGCCAAGTGAAAATACAAGCAGTGCCTTGGGGGTCATAGTTTTGAAGTAGATGTTAATTGGACGCTGATTCAATGCTTGCCCATGTGGCGAGGAAACAAACTATTAACAGACATAACAGATGGTTCTCCTCAAACTAATTCTTACTCTCTCACATTAAGGGGCATATTTATAAGCCCCTATCGTCACCACAATGTCATTTACAGTGACCTTGTGGTGGCAATAGGGGCTTCGCCTCATCTACAAGGCAGCGTTAAGCCACTTAATGGGGCTTAACGCCACCTTGTAAATAAGGAACCCTTTCACGCTGCACTTAGCGTGACAGGGGAGGGAAATGGGTGTTGCGGTGGGCGTTCCACCCCAACACCCATTGATTTTTTACACTGCCCCCTATATACAAGGGTGGCGTAAATAGGAGGCAGCGCCAAAATTAAGACGGTGAAAACCTGGTCTTAAACAGGTGAAACAAGGATAAATGCTTTATTTCTCCTCGTTTTTGTTGTTTCCATGTGTTCTGCGTTGTGCAGCACACATAGAAACAGAAAACTGCCATTTATTGTTTATGTGCAGGAAGGTGACCCTTCCTGCACATACACAATCAACTAACCAAAAAAGAAGTTTTGCAAATTCTATGTGCGCTGCATTCAGCAGCACACATAAAAGGTTACAAAGCGTCATTTAAATATTTGTTAATGTGCAGGAAAGGAGACCTTCCTGCACATAAACAATCTTCCCTTCAACGCAAACACCCTTGCACTATGGTGTAAGAGTGCCTCCGTTGGCACTAGGCTGCTAAGTTTAATACCAGTGCAGGGGGAAATGCAGGGCTGTACCATAGTGTTGTAAATATGGTGCAGCCCTGCTTTTCTGAAGTGGCAGAGTGCGGCATTAAGCCAGGAAGGCTAACTCCACACTCCGTCACTTCGTTGTGAAGATGCCCCTAAGTTAGTCACTCTCTCTAGCTCTCAAATTTACTCACACTGTAACTGATACATACAAACACATTCAGGCTCTCAATTCCTCACTCACTTATTTTCACTCTGATTTATTCTCACTCACACATTGTGACTCACTCTCACCCATGCACATGCAAGCACACAGAATATGAGAGTGTTTTTTACTTATCCCTCAGCTGCTTCCATGGAGCCCCTGTTAGCTCTTCAGCTGCCTGTACTCCATGTACCCTTCAGGCAGGCACATAGCATCTACTCGGTGTGAGTTCCAGCATTAATCACTGAAGCAGGAAACTATACTGAGATATGTCACCTGTGCAGTATATACACCATTTGACTCTATGGTATTGTGTCCATGATGATGTACTGTTCAGGCTCCAGCGTTCTACTGGCTACAGATCAGTCCCTTTCTGAACTCATCACAGGGTAGGGTGGGGACAGTGAGTCTTTCTAATCCCACCCTACCCTGTGATGAGTTGGGAAAGGGTGGGGTGACAAGCTGAACCCAAAACACTGCAGGCTGGCAGCCTACAACATCCATGGCTGTTCAGCTGTCCTCCAGCAGCCCTCCAGGCACAATCAGCGGGGTTAGCAGTCAGCCCCAAACTGAATGGCAACAGAAACAGCTCCCATGCTGCGGGAGCACTAAATGATTTTAATGGCCAAGGTGATGAGGCTCAGGTGTGAGGGAACAGGGGGAATGTGGGACTTGTTGTCGGACCCCTGCCGTAGCAGGGAAAAATCGCGGCGGGTCTCCCCCTCAAAGTTCGTAGAACGGGAACAATTTGTTCAGCTGTTCTCCAGCAGTCCTCCAGGCACAATCAGCAAAGTTAGCAGTAAGCCCCAAACACAATGACATCTGAAACAGTCCCCTGACCGATGTCAGTAACTTCCCCGTTGTTGTGTTGTTACATCTTGTTCCCCACAACACTGTATAAGCAGTCAATAGCAGCTCTCCCGCACAGCTGCGGCCCGTGCAGGTAAGAGCAGTTGGGCGGTGGGGCTGGGTTCGGCGGTTTCGACGGACGACCACGAGGGAAAATTAGATAAATAATTTGTTTTCCCTCGTCTGTCTAAATCCCCCCCCACCATGCCCCACCACCCCACCGCTCATACCTATATGGGCAGCGGCTGCTCCCGCAGCTCCAGTTCAGCACCAGAGACAGCCAGGACAACGCTGCACCTGGGCTCCACAGGCCAGGTAAAATTGAACTGACTGTCATGGCTTGGTCCTGGGACACCCATCACCTTTATCTTCCATGGGTTCCATGCAACTCGACTTGCAAATGACTGACTGTCATTACCACTTTTTCCCATTGACTGCAATGCAAAAGTTCTGCAGTTTTCAATCGCTGTGATTTGTTTTCTTCTAAAATGCATAACTCCGGTTATATGTATCTGATCACGTTCATTTTGGTGTTTAATAAAAATATACTTTATGTTTATACATTAGTGTCGGATTTCTATCAAGTTGTGTTAATTACTCATAGTCCATGTTGGCACTCTGAAATGTTTAACACATGGTCCTCTAGTACAGCCTGACTGCTGTTTTCCAGGACTGAACTAAGGATTTATTACTGTCAATAAAAGGATCATCTTTAGGGTCTGTGAGAGTATTGCATAGTGAAACCTAACCAGCAGCACCACAAAATACTACACCTCCCTACAGGAGTGTGCCACCCAATGTTCGAATAGCAAATGACGTTTGCCATGCATAGTAGATACCTATCTATAAGGATTTGTGCCAGATT
The DNA here is from genome assembly GCF_964204655.1 of Triturus cristatus. Lineage (NCBI taxonomy): Eukaryota > Metazoa > Chordata > Amphibia > Caudata > Salamandridae > Triturus > Triturus cristatus. The sequence continues at coordinate 659,583,321 of NC_140585.1, read as the reverse complement.
TAACTCTAAAATATTTCAAAATGCTGCACTCAGAAGACTTCCAGTGGCCTCAGGCTCACACATCTGACAAATGTGTTTCTTACTGCAGCCAATGTTGTTTTAGGGGTCTCAAACCTATATGCTCTTTATTGTCTGAATAGCATAAGCAGTTATTGGCGCAATAAAGTAAATTAAACAATTACCTAAAGGCAGCATTCCAGTTTACTGGTGGTGTGAACTGTATGCTATTTTTTAAAGCACTAACCTCCTTTCAAGTTTGTCGGAATCGTGTGGAGCATTTACCACACGTGGTACATACCAGCATATCGGTGAGCGGTATTTACCATAGATGGTAAATACCTCTTATTCTGAGTTTTCAAGAGGAAAATAAGCAACAACATGCAAAATCGTTTTTTAACACACTAAGGGCTATATTAGCAACAACTTGCGATAATTATCGCAAACCGCGCCTAGCGCGATTTCTTTTATCGCCTACTATCGCTGGATTCTATCGCGGAGATAACGCGGTATCCCACCAAATGCATGAGATCTGCAAGCGTGCAATCACAACAGCAAAAGAAGCAATATTTTAAGATTATACTGAATCTAATTAATTTATAATGAAAACTGGTTCTTGCTCCAAGAGCAGAGCGTATTTCTGAGACAATGATGTGCCAGAAATGTTAAAGTACAGGACAAGATACAAACACATGGATTCTGTCAGTATCTAAAGATTGGTACATAGTCCTGCAGGTAATGGAGCAAAGCACACCTTAAAATTCTGCCTAAGGTCACAAAGAGGTCAACATCAATAGATAGTGTGGTTACCTATATTTTTTACGTGCTTCTATATCTATGACGCAGATATCCGATCTGACCACTTTGGGCAAAAGTAGTTTGCTAATACAATTGAAATGCGAGTATATTGAACTCCCTGACTTGCATCCATCGGTATGCATTGCAGGAGATTTGGAAGGAGTGGTGCAAAATGTTTAGTAGGCATTCCACACAATTAACATATTATGGGCTCTTTTTGTGCACGATGGAGTCATATGGTCCTCTAAGCCAGTTGCACCTTAACCATGCTTGTTTCTTCGCCACAGCTACTCAAAGCAGCATATAAGTGCCCCTAAAAGATGGAATACCCATCACTAATGAATGGCAAATGCTTTGAAACACGTGTCAGGAGATTTCCAGCACTGGCTGATCAAACCATGTTTTCTAAATCAATTGAAATTGAGTAAAATTGAACTGCATGTACCATACTCCATTGCAGGAGATTTTGGAGGACTGACGCAATATGCTAAGCGTATGTTCCACACCTGTGAAGTGTGGTGTGTTACTAGAGTGCTTGACGTTGGAATTCCTTCTTACCTTTTCCTCCTTCTATTGGGGAGGTCATATGGTGCTGTCACTTGCTATCTAGAAACACTAACTGCACCAAAAAGTATCCTATATATTTATTGGGTAAGAACAATGAAGTCAATCAAAAACAGTATACAGCTTGATCCTCACAAGTTACCATAATTTATATATTATTTGTTAGACCCTCACGCACCTTATTGGTATCATGCTTCTCTTGAAGGTGCTATTTGCTCACTGATTGGAGTGATTACAAATGTGCACCACTGAAGTGCATGTGAAGCTTGAAACAGATAGAGGTCCATTGTTTTTATATATTTATTTACAGGACCAAGACAAGAATGTTTTTTTTAGTATATATATTTATAAATATGTATATATATAAAAAAATAAATATATATATATATATATTCACTGAAAAAACCATAGGTTTCACACAAGTTATAGTTAGCTGTACATTTCACTCGTAAAAAACCAATGAAATTCCCCCGTTATAGTTAGTGCAGGCAACTATAACTCACGCGACCGCAATCCTCTGCTGATGCTAATACTGTATTTAGACACTTATTTGCCCATGTCTTCTTCCATTAAATTTTAGCTATACATATATTACAAATATTTTTTTTTCATAAAGACACATATGTCATCAGCAGAGGATTGCGGTCGCGTGAGTTATAGTTGCCTGCACTAACTATAACGGGGGAATTTCATTGGTTTTTTACGAGTGAAATGTACAGCTAACTATAACTTGTGTGAAACCTATGGTTTTTTCAGTGAATTTGCAAGGTTTTTTAAATGCTAAGTTACTTTACGCCATTCGTGGCGTGCGCGCCCAGTTAACGCAGTTCGTTCCGTGCGCGCACGGTGCGCTTCGCACACCATGCGCGCACAGTGAGCACGCGGTGCGCTTCGCGCACCGCGTGCCCACTTTACGCAGTTAGTGCCGTGCACGCACGGTGGTCACGCGGTGCGCTGCGCGCACCGCGTGCCCACGTTACGCGGGATGGCCCATGTACGCACGATGCGCTTCGCGCACCGTGCGCACATGGGGGACATATTATGCGCTTCATTGTGAAAGGTATTCATTTGTACTTTCCAAAAAGTTTGATATGCCATGTAGAAAAGCTGCCCATCGGGCACCTTTTGCACACGGGGTGAGGATAGTGTGGATAATTTTTTTATTTTTATTGTTTTAACCGTACGCGTACGGTAAGCGTAATCGGCGATTTTTCAAAACAAAATAAAATTGGTTTTTTGGCCTTGGGGGTTGTTTGGGGACACCTATATCGATGCTGGGTGGTTAAGAACTGAATATACTGCCCCTTTGGATGTTTTTTGTCTTTGTTTTGGCTGCCCCCCTCAGAGTGCGAGAGAGAAAATGGCGGCCGCCGCTTCCTGGTTTCGACGGATTCGAATGTTTACTTAGATCGAACAGCCAATCAGAATCGCGCTCGCGCACGTCACCGTACGCGTACGGTAAGCGCACCGTAAGCGCACCGTAAGCTGGCTCAGATATATATATCGATTTAAAGGCTATTTTCTCAGAATCTACTGAACAGATTTACACCAAACCTACAAAAGGCACTTCCTTGACCTGTAGACTACCTCTCTGCCAAATTTCAAGGAACTCTGTTCAGCCGTTCGGGCTGTAGCTGTGTCTAAAGGTCCTATGGAAAAATGCATGGGAAAAACGCGTTTTGGGACCCCCCTTTTATCTCAGCCCCCGCTTGACGAATCCCCCCGAGACTTTCAGGGTAGGAGCAGAGCGTAGCGCCCCACCTATTTTGAAAATTTGGCGAGGATTCGTCGACCGGCGCCAAAGTTATTCAAAATAGAATGTTGCGGTTTTCCTATGGAAACAGGGTCCTAACTATAACTACCTACTGGCGACCGCCAGTAGGTAATATACATATATATATATATATAAATGTATATATATATATAAATATATTACCTACTGGCGGTCGCCAGTAGGTAGTTATAGTTAGGACCACGTTTCCATAGGAAATCCGCAACATTCTATTTTGAATAACTTTGGCGCCGGTCGACGAATCCTCGCGAATTTTTCAAAATATGTGGGGCGCTACGCTCCGCTCCTACCCTGAAAGTCTCGGGGGGATTCGTCAAGCGGGGGCTGAGATAAAAGGGGGGTCCCAAAACGCGTTTTTCCCATGCATTTTTCCATAGGACCTTTAGACACAGCTACAGCCCGAACGGCTGAACAGAATTACTAGAAATTTGGCAGAGAGGTAGTCCTCAGGTCAAGGAAGTGCCTTTTGTAGGTTTGGTGTAAATCTGTTCAGTAGATTCTGAGAAAATAGCCTTTAAATCAATATATATATCTGAGCCAGCTTACGGTGCGCTTACGGTACGCTTACCGTACGCGTACGGTGGCGTGCGCGAGCGCGATTCTGATTGGCTCTTAGATCTTAGTAAACATTCGAATTGGCCGAAACCAGGAAGCGGCGGCCGCCATTTTCTCTCTCGCACTGAGAGTGTGGATTAAAATACAAAGCACAAAAACATGTAAAGGGGCTGTTTGGACAGCTCCAAAACACCTAGCCATGTTGAGGGAGTCCAATTCAAAGCAAACGGAGAAAAACTCTACCTTATTTATCAAAAAAGTACACAGTATCAATAAGTATCTTTAGATGCAAGCTAGAGACACACAAAGGAAGGAGAACAAAGAACATACAATTGAATACATATATAAGTACACACACAGCTTTGATTGAAATTTTATACAAATATTTATTGCATTGCTTTAGATAAATGATGTAAATAGATATAATACATTAAAGATTTTTAAGTAAGACAAATTTCAGAAAACAAAAACAAATTCAAAAAACAGATTAAAAAAACACAGGTTCCCACTTCAAATGAGGAAAAATCTAATCATATACACATTCATTCACAACCAATCACACACATTCATCAAGATATATACAACTGTACTGTTTATGCAAAAACTGAATGAGTGGTAAACACCAAGGACCCAGCCCTCAAAGAAGTCTTCACAAAATTACTCAAGAACACAAATGAGTATAGAAATTCTAGATGGAATAAAGATTTCAGAGGAGGACAATATGTCTGGATGTTGAGTCCAATATAGAGGGTCAAGAGGGAGGGGCTCTTGTGAAAAACGCCGACGCGCGTTTCGGTGAAACAACTCCGAGGAGCGGAGAACCACCTTCTTCAGGGTGAAAAACAGAACCACACAAATAAAAGAAGGGACCTGAAATAAAAACAAAGGAAAGTAACGTATGTACATAAGAAAAACTGAAGCATACCAATGAAAAATAATTCCTGTGTGTAATTCTCACAATAGAGTATCTCAGCTGCATCAAAGGAATAATATATACAATAATGTAATTAAAATCAGGTGATTAAGCGTGCGCACTGAAGGTAAGGACAAAAAAAGAGAGATGAAACAGATAAAACATACAAGAATAAAAGAAAAACAAGGAGAATGTAGATGCAAGTAAAACAAAACAAAAACAATAACGAATCTTCAAAAGACCAATATGCAGACAAACATTATTTAGAACAAAAGATTACCTGCGTCGATAGAAGAGACAAAAATCTGCAAGATAACTTCTTCGAGATTTCAGGGTGACTTTAGCGATTACAAGCTGAACCAACAAAGAAATAATAGTATATGAAGACAGCGAATATATATAGAGATAAACTGGCAAAGAAATAAATACAACCCTGAAGGTATTTACCAGGATAGAGTACAAGTCCAGGAAAACTCAGAGGTAATAACACCGCTAGAGACTCAACACGCCAAGAATTTCAGAAATTCAATGCAGGCGGATAAGCAGCAGCGAAGGAACCTGTCTCTTGTCGAGTCGCCGCTAATGCAGAAAAAGATGAAAAAACAGAAAAGGACAAGATAGAAAAATCGTAAGGCCAAAAATAAAGATAAAATCCACGTCTGAAGTATCGTAAGGGTCTGAACTCACCTATTTACAAAAAACACCCGGGGACGTCATTTAATCCGTGCGAAAGAAAACAGAAATGCTAAACGATGTAAGCCAGATTCATCGATTGATGCGGGGAACTGGCGAAACGGCAAAATGGCCGATAATATGCTAGAATAATAAAACAAAACGAACACGAGTCAGAAAACCTTACACAATAAGCCCTCTGAATACTAGCACCACACCAAGGGACACAAAGGAGCTAGAAGGAGCAGCAATACCTCAATTTTTCAACGGGCGTTCCAAAACGGATAGACCAACGTCTCTGAAGCGGCATCCGGGAAAGAGCAGTCGCTAACGAGTGAAAAAAGCCCGCAAAGATCAGGCTATTTAAACCCTCCAATCGGAAGGGCATCAATCGGGGGTGTGGACCAAAAGACTATGGCCTCGGATTTAAAGGGGAAGGATTCCTAACAATCAAGAAAGGATAAAAAGAAAATAAAATAAAAACGAATACACAGAGATACCAGAGCTACAAATGAATAGGTAGTGGCGGTGAGCGGGCTAATTTAAAGCAGATAGATACCCAAAGGCAATAAATGGATGAAGGAAAAACAAAAAGATAAATAAAGAAACAATTTCTGCGATTCAAGTCAAAATTTCGCACAGGTAAACCCCGAACTATACAGTCAAAATAGGGAAGACCAGATCAAGTTATAAAAGCGCATTTTCCCATGGAAGGGACTCATTCAGTCCCCTTTCCTTTGTATTAAGGATAAAAATCCAAAAAACTTCGCGTTTTTTGCGAATGCTGTCTGGATTATATCCCTTTTGGGGACGAATTCTTTCAAGGATAGACCAGCGTAGCTCGTTTTCTGTATGATTTTTCTCCATCCAGTGGGTCACAATAGGTGCAGTATATTTGGAACATCTTATATTGGATTTATGTTCCCCTATTCGAACCCTGACCTCTCTAGAGGTTTCGCCCACATAGGAGAGCAGACAAGGACATTGAATCACATATATGCAGTTAGATGTTCTGCAGTTAGTCATCTCCCTCAAATCAGCGGTATAGCCATTGATGCATATGGAGGTACCAATAATGGCATTAATGCATGCATGGCAGGAGCCGCATTTGTGGTTGCCTCTTACAGGTGATGGACCATCAATTGATTTTTGTATCCAAGTGTTTTGATCAGAATCTTTAGCTCTCACCAACAGATTTCTGAGGTTTTTGTTTTTACGAAATGCAAAAATTGGTTTTGGGATAGGGGTAGTTTGCTCACCCAGATTTAACAGATGCCACTCTGAGTTGATGATTTGCCTAAGTTTGTTATTGAGTGGAGAATCTTTAGTGACACAAACAAGTTTGTCAACTCTGTTTTGCGGTTTGGGTTCAAACATGGCATCGCGGTTGTAAAAACGCGCCCTTTTGGAGGCATTTCTCACCATTCTGGGAGGATAGCCTCTACTGATGAACTTAAGCTTCATCGTTTCCGCGTGAATAAGATAATCCTTAACGGAAGTACAATTTCTGCGGAGGCGCAGAAATTGACTGAACGGAATCCCGTCCTTTTGACTCCTAGGGTGGAAACTTTCGAAATGAAGCAAGGTGTTTCTCGCTGTGGGCTTCGTATACAGCGATACTGTAAGTTTACAATCGTGATGTTCAATCCAGATGTCAAGGAATTCAAGCTTGGTGGTGCTGACATGGGCAGTGAACCTGATGTTATGGTCCGCCGCATTCAGCCATTCAATGTAATCATTCAAAGATGATTGGTCGCCTATCCAAATGAAAAAAACATCATCGATGTAACGCGACCAATGTCGGACGTTCTCGTAAAAAGGAGCTACTTCATTAAAGATGTTGTTCTTCTCATAATCACCCATGTACAGGCATGCAATGCTCGGTGCACAGGCAGCACCCATGCTGACTCCCTGCACTTGTTGATAGAGTTGCCCGTCAAATTCGAAGAAGTTTTCCTCCAAGACAATCTCAAGGCATTGTGTCAGAAAAGTGCTGTTTACCAAGGAGGGATCGGTCGCAATGATGTTACTAACCACTCTGCAGGCCTCCCTTTGGGGAATATTAGAGTAAAGTGATTCGACGTCCAAGGTGACTAGGATATGTCGCTCTGGGTCATAATCAAGGCCCTCGATCTTAGATATAAAATGACCGGTATCCTTCACATAAGACGGCAAACTTCCCACAATCGGCTGTAGGAACCTATCTAAATACTTAGACAAAGGTTCCGTTGCCGAGCTGATCGTAGAAACAATGGACCTCAGGGGCGGGTCGAGTTGGTCCTTATGGGTTTTAGGTAGACCATAGATAATAGGTATGCGGGTGTGAGTTGGTGTAAGAAAAAGGGCCTCTGACAAGCAAATATCACCTTTTTCAACCGCTTGTTCCACTGCTCGCAGTATACGACGCTTGATCCTGGGTTCAGGATTCGTCAGAATCTTACAGTAGTGTCTTGTTGAGCCAAGGAGGTCATGCATTTTTTCTTTATACCTGACAGTGTCAAGAATGACAATGCCACCTCCCTTGTCACAGGGTTTAATCGTGAGTGCTTTGTCATTTTTCAGTGCCTTAAGAGCAAGGTTTTCCTCCCGGGTGGTGTTATATGCGGGCTTGGGAACATATTTAACTGCCTTTTGGATTTTATTAAGGACAGCCTTTTCAAATAGATTAACTTCCGTGCCTAAAGTTTTCAAGGGTGGGGTAAAAGTGGACGGAGGCCTCAACCCAGACAGGTTGTCTTGGTTAGTATTGGATTCTTCATTCATGAAAAACTTTTTAAGACGCACTTTACGGAAAAATGCATGTAGGTCTTTAAAAAGTTCGAATTTGTTGATAGTAGTAGAAGGAATAAAGGACAAACCCTTAGTGAGAAGAGTCACAACAGGGTAGTCCATAACCCTTTTAGACAAATTGAAGATAGGGATGGTATTCATGTCCTCCAATATTGGTGCTGGCGGGTTTGAATATATAGTTGAGGCTGAGCTTGGCCCTGGTATTGACCTCTTTGTTGAAAGCCCTAGGGGCGAGATTGAAAGTGATTTTGGTATCGTGGGCGATAGTTGCCCCGTCGGTTGCCTAAAAAACGATTGCCCTGCAGGGGGCGTTCAAAAGACTGTCCCTGTTCAGGGTTACCAAGGGCTGGTCCCTGCGGTGGGTTACCATACGGGGAGCCCTCACTATCTGAGTCTGTAGTGTCAGAGAAAGTGGTGACACGTCTGTTGCCCCAATTTGAAAAGTTGTTGCTAGATGTATTTTCACCACTGTTTGCATAGAAGTTCTCAATAAGAAAAGGATAAACACGCTCCTGGGAGAAATTTCGAATATCCTTTCTTAGTTTGTCGGTTTTTCTCTTAAGGAGGTACTCACTGAAAGAGTTAAGTTCAGTGGTAATATCCTCCAATTTCTTCTTACAAACCTCTACACTATGTAGCTGTTTCAACTTTTCTTCAAGCTCTTGGATTTCTTTATTTAAGAGTTGGATGACCTCTCTGGCTGTTTCGATAATGAGGATCATCCAATCTCTGGAGCACCTGTTAGAAATGAGCGCCCACTTTTCAAGAAATTTTCTGATGTCAACAAAAAGTCCTGGTATGTTTCTCACACGGAGACCGATAGGGATAGTTCCTGCCCTGAGATATTCCAACATAAAGTTGGCATGGGATTCTGTACGCTTAGTTTTCTTTTTAAGATTGAAAAGTTTAGACCAATCCTCGTTCGGGCCCTGCGATAGAGAAAAAGAAGAAAGCGGGCGATCACCCTCTAGGGTTTGACCTAAAAGGCGGGCAAAATCCTCATCGGAGAATCCAAAAGTCTTAATGCTATCCATGAAACAAAGTGAGGTAACAGAAAATCACATAAAAGGAACACCAAAGTGTCCCTGAGACAGGGAGTCCCCAAAGATCCCCCAAGGCCAAAAACGGAATTTTTATTTTTTCGCTAATTTCGCCGATTACGCTTACCGTACGCGTACGGTAAAAAAATATTAAAAAAAAAAAAATATCCACACTCTCTCCACCCCGTGTGCAAATGGTGCCCGAAGTGCACCATTTGTGCATGGCTTATAAGAGGTGTGAAAAATTTTAATATTACCTTTCAAAACGAAGTGCCTCATATGTCCTCCATGTGCGCACGGTGCGCGAAGCGCATCGTGCGTACATGGCCCATCTAGCGTAACGTGGGCACGCGGTGCGCGTAGCGCACCGCGTGCCCACCGTGCGTGCACGGCACTAACTGCGTAAAGTGGGCGCGCGGTGCGCGTAGCGCACTGCGTGCTCACTGTGCACGCACGGTGCGCGAAGCGCACCGTGCGCGCACGGAACGAACTGCGTTAAGTGGGCGCGCACGCCACGAATGGCGTAAAGTAACTTAGCATTTAAAAAACCGTACAAATTCACTGAAAAAACCATAGGTTTCACACACGTTATAGTTAGGAATTAGCATTTAAAAAACCTTGCAAATTCACTGAAAAAACCATAGGTTTCACACATGTTATAGTTAGCGGAAATTTTACTGATAAAAAACCAATGAAATTCCCCCGTTATAGTTAGTGCAGGCAACTATAACTCACGCGACCGCAATCTTCTGCTGATGACATATGTGTCTTTATGAAAAAAAAATATTTGTAATATATGTATAGCTAAAAATTTATGGAAGAAGACATGGGCAAATAAGTGTCTAAATACAGTATTAGCATCAGCAGAGGATTGCGGTCGCGTGAGTTATAGTTGCCTGCACTAACTATAACGGGGGAATTTCATTGTTTTTTTATCAGTAAAATTTCCGCTAACTATAACATGTGTGAAACCTATGGTTTTTTCAGTGAATATATATATATATATTCACTAAAAAAACAAAGGTTACAGGGATGTTATAGTTAGAAATTAGCATTTAAAAAAAACCTTAGAAATTCACTGAAAAAACCAAAGGTTACAAGGACGTTATGGTTAGCAAACAGAATTAACAAAAAACCCAGAAATTTGCTAAAAACACCAAAGGTTACAAGGAAGTTATAGTTAGGGTCAGATTTTACTCATACAAAACCAGAGAAATTCAGCTGTTATAGTTAGCTGAGTTAACTATAACTTGCACCCCCTCATCGCACTGCTTATGACCTCACATATTACATCACTCATTACATGGCCAGTGACATCACTGATGACATCTCAAATGACATCACTCATGACATCAGTGATGACATCATCCAGTGACTGTGAGTGTTTTTAAAAAGTTTATGAGTGTTAAATATATATATCAAGGTGTATTAGTGAATCAGTGGGTGTCTGAGCGACTGTATGGATGACTCTGTGGATATGTGACTGACGGTATAAGTGAGTGATTAGTTGTCTCAGTGAATGTATGAATGAGTGACTGGTTGTGTGAAAGTGTGTATCTGTCTGTCAGTTGATGTCTAAGTGGGTGTATGAGTGTTAGTGGGTATGTGAAAGGCTATATGGCTGATTGATTGGTTGTTCATTCTACCTCTATGGTTGTCTGGGTGTCTGTGTGTGTGCGTGAGGAGGTGTGTGACTGCCTGTATGGATGAGTGATTGGGTGAGTCAGTGGCTGTATGGGGTGCTAAGTGCATGTGTAAGAAGTTGTATGGGTGAGTGTGTGTCTGTATGGCTGTGTCGGTGATTGAGTGCAGGTGTCAGTATGGGTGAGTAACTGGGTATGTGAAAGGCAGTGTAGGTGAGTAACGGGATATATGGGTGACTGTATGCGTGTTTTAGTGAATATGCGAGTGGCTGTATGGATATGTGCATGCTTCTGTCAGTGACTGTATAGGTGAGTGAGTATGTGTTATTATTTATATGAGTAAGTAAGTGGGTGTGTATGTAACTGTTTGGGTGAGTACATACCTGTGTGATTGACTGTATGGGTGAGTGTGTAGGTGTGTGAGTAAATCTATGGGTGACTAACTCAGTGTGTGCGTCCCTGAATGGGTGTATGAGTGTATATGTCAATGGCTGTATTAGTGAGTGTGTGGGTGTATGGGAGAGAAAGTGGATGTGTGTGTAGATCTATGAATCAGTCAGTGGGTGTGTAAGTACTGGTATGGGTCTGTGAATGGGTTTGTATATGGTTGTGCGGGAGTGGCAATGGGTGTATAAAAGATTCTACAGTTGTGTGAGTGAGTGCATCAGAGATGCTGTGGCTGATGTCATCACTGTTGTCATGAGTGATGTCATTAATGATGTCACTGACCATGTCATGAGTGATTTAATATGTGAGGTCATAAGCAGTACATTTCGGGGGGGTAAGTTATAGTTAACTCAGTTAACTGTAACGGCTGAATTTCTCTGGTTTTGGATGAATTAAATCTGACCCTAACTATATTGTCCCTGAAACCTTTGGATTCTCAGTGAATTTCTAAGGTTTTCTTTTAAATGCTAATTTCTACCTATAATGTCCCTGCACTGCAACCTTTGTTTTTTTTCAGTGAATTTTTAAGGTTTATTAAATAGCAGTCACATTTGCACAGTGGTAAAGAAAGGGGGCTGGACCTCCAACCAGCTCTCAAGAATTCCACTGCGTAGGACTTACAGGATGTACCAGGAGGGTTTCTTAGCCCCCAAGGTCCCTCAGGAGTAAGGTGGACTTCATCCCCTAACCAATAGTGCACCTGCATGTGTGTTTGCAGAGTAGTGGAGAAAGGGGGCATTGCCTCTGAAGACCTCTTAGCAGTCCCACTGTGTGGGCTTACTGGAGGTAGCAGGAGGGGTAGTTGGCCCCCAAGAACGTCCTTGGGGACAACTACCCCTCATATTACATCCAGTAAGTCCTACATAGCAGGATTGCTGAGTTCAGATAGCAGGCCACGTCCCCTTTCTCCACTACTCTGCAAACGCGCCTCCTGGCACACTCTTGGTTGGGGGATGAAGTCTATTTCGCTGCTTGGAGTCCTTAAGGGCCAACTAGCCTACCTGTTACCTCCAGGAAGCCCCACACAGTGGGATTGCTGACAGGTGGATGCAGGCCATGCCCCCTTTCTCCACCACTCTGCAAACGCGCCTCTTGACGCGCTCTTGGTTGGGGGATGAAGTCCCCTTGCCTCTTGAGGGTCCCTGGGGGCCAAATAGCCCCCTGTTACCTCTAGTAAGCTCCACACAGCTGGATTGCTGAGAGGTGGTCAGAGGCCATGCCCCTTTCTCCGCCACTCTGCAAATGTGCCTTCAGGCCCAAGAAAGGGAGGGTTCGCGGATCCACCCCAACCACAGTTGTATATCTGAGAAATATTAAAAATTCTCACAAACTACTGAACGGATTTACACCGTTTAACAAAAAGAGTGTTTCTAAACCAAGAGCTACCTTTTTGCCAAATTTGGTGTAATTCCGTTCAGCAGCTCAAATTAACTTGGAGAAAAAGTGTTTTGGGACCCCCACTTTTTCTTGGCCCCTGCTTGACAGATCACCCCAAAACTTTCCACACAATAGCTGAAGTGAGTGGGCCATTAGTTTAGAAAATTTCGAGAAGATTTGTCAAACAGCACTAAAGTTATTGGCAAAACAAAAAACGCTTTTCCTATGAAAACTAGGTCCTCACTATAACTACCTACTGGCGACGGCCAATATGTGATATAAATATATATATGTTACACATTGGCACTACTACTGTATAATTATCCCCGTGTAAGAGTTTCCATAGGGAGGGTGTTTTTGTTTTGCTACTAATTTTGGTGCCGTTTGACGAATGTTCACAAAACTTCCCCAAAAAAGTTCACCCACTTCAGCTCCTTCCTGGAAAAGTTTGAGTGATCTGTCAAGCAGGGCAGAGAAAAAGGAGGGATCTCAAGTCACTTTTTTACCGCTACATTTTCCATAAGAAAAATTAGAAACGATACAAAAAAATGGCTGAACAGAATTAAAACCAAATTTGGCAGAAGGGTAAATATTTATTCAGAAAGCATGCTTTTTGTGATTTGGTGTAATTCTATTTAGCCATTTTAGACAAATTTAAGGGTAGATATTCGTTACTGTGAGAAGCTGCAGTACTCCCACGGAAGTGCCCCAGGAAAAAACGGCAACTTGCACAATCTGGTTGTTATCCGCAGGACTGTGTGATGCAACATGAAGAAAAATGTTACTGCTACCATATTAGGACTCAGGGACTCGGTCCTATTGGGAGAGTGTAGTTGCTGAAAAAAGATATGCAATTAGCTGGCAGGAGTTTACATATTCATAGGTGCTCAGCTGATAAGAAATCATACCTGGTGAAGCTGCGCATGGTATGCATGCTGAGAACGATGACAGCAGCTCATCTGACTGGTAGTGCGAGGGCGCCAAGCATGATACAGTTGCTGTGTGCCCCTCCCTCCCCCTTTTCTAAGAAGGAGGTTCCTTAATCACAGAATGCAGTGCTGTGTTCGGAGGCAGAAGGTTTATAGGGGGTTCTTTGAAATTATTAGAAGGTTTCCATTTTTGTGATACAGTGCAGTTTAAAATAAGATGAGATGCCCAAAATGTACTCCACCATTTCTTGAACAACTTAAAAATAATATCACTACCTGAGAGCACACTACCTCAGAACATCCCTCAGAAGGTCTAAACTGGAAGGCCCAGATTTATTATTTTTTCATGCAATGCAACTCAATGCAGCAATACAACTATCTATCTATCAAGATAAGGCACATTCCTGCTTTCTGCCTAGCGCCAACGTAAGTGCCCTTGCGCTGTAGTGCAAGGGTGCCTGCATTGCAGGCAGTATTGTTTTTGTACAGGAATGGACACCTTCCTACACAAAAATAATCCTCTGAGGCGTTTTCCTCTTTCCCCAGAATGCATCACACTTGGAAAGAGAAAACAACGAGGAGAAATAAATATATTTTCACTCGTTGCACCTCTCCTGCCAAGGCGTAGCATTTGAAATAACAACAATTGATGTACAGAATGCAGAACAATGTCATACATTCACCCAAGTACAGAGATCTGAGGCTAAATCTATCGTTTTTTTGCTCCCCATGCCATTCCAGTTTGAACCCAGCCATATGCAAATCTGTCTTGACCCTGTACCCAATGGGAACAGCCCAGCCCGAACTGCCAAGCCAGGTCCTCCCTGGACTGGAAGCAAGCATCCTAGGACCGGTTTCGGGCTTTCACCCCTCATCAGCCAGGATAGCTTGACTCCAGTGGCATGGAGAGCACGGGACGTAGCATTTCGACACATTTCCAGGTCTACCAGTATTGACGAAACTGGGAATGTGCCAAAATCCATGAGTGGATGATTAGGAACAACCATGCTGCACTCAAATACTTCAGGAAAGGCTAAGTGAGAGAGAGGAGGTGGAAATGGGGAACAAGTGCAGCATGTGGAAGATATATTTATTGAGGGAAATATTTATGTACATACAGTGTATGACAACCCAAGCCAAAAAAACTACATTTGGGAAAAATACAATGCTGCCCCTTTTTATCTGTCAGCAAATTGATAAGAAAATATGAAGGATTGGTCGTGGAATTTGTTCATGTCTCTAACAATAGAAGAATTACACTTTTTCATAATAAAACACTTGCTATTTATTGCAAGTAGCCATATTTTCAAAATTCACCTAAAGTACTTTTATGAAACAGTAATGTTTAATTGGGTGTGGTGAGAAGCTGATGATTGAATTGCTATTTGATGTATCGATAGCACTTAAAAAATCACAAAAGACGATCTCCAATTTTCCCCGTTTTATTTTGTTTTCTTTTGTGTTGGCAGATTTATACGGTTTATAAGATGGATGTGCACAGCACATTCATTTCAGGATACAAAGCTGTCATTAAACTTTACAGTGACTACTTTAGTGCTAGCACACAGCTAAATTACAGCTGCCGTTCAGTTATCCATCTTTAAAGGTTCCATCTACCTCAATTGCTTTGTGCAGTTGCTGTTCTTTCAGAGTCCAGACAAAATGAATTTGTGAAAGGGTCAAGTGAGCCACCTAATCCTGGCTTTGTCTAAAAATGACCGAACGTAGGGGCTGATTTATATGCTGGTGGGAAGAATACACCATCCCAATATCCTTACCACCAACATAATGGTCCACCTGCCCAATTTAGATGTGGATGAACCATAGGTTTGGCTACAACAGTGACTGCTCCATCATCGCTATCGACAAATCTCTCCGACAGCCCAACAGAGTAGGGGCGGTCGGAGATATGCATCTATGTCAGCCTACTCAGTCAGGATGGGTGGACATATAGACATTTTTTATTTTCCATCACCACTACACAAATCCTGGAAGTGAGGGACAGTAAAATGCTAATAATACCCCCCTTGCCATGGGAAATGACTACCAAGGCACCGAGAAACAAAGAGCAACGAGGAAGCTCTCCCTTCCTCCTGAAGCAGCGCAGTTCCTGCAGCCTACGACCTCGTGCAAGCCAGTGCGGCCCCTGGATTAAGAGCTCTGCTCCACCGCACCAGCCACACAGGGCCGCCGGGCTGCACCCGCTGGAAGCAGCCAGCATCTTGAGTTTCACGCTGCCCAGAGCAGGCAGCCTTATCGCTGAGACCTCAGCAGTTCACTTCTTCCGGGTAACGCTTTGCTGGGCTAGTGGATCTGTTCACTGCATTGCCCTCCCTTTTTCAGGAGCAGCGTGGAGGGTGCAGGAGAGGTGAGCTATCCCTACCAGTGTATGAGTGTGTTCACTGTGGTAGGGTGACACACACTGCTGTTAATCATTGAACCTTTTTTTAAATCACCACGAAGGGAGATCTCAGTGAAAAACCTCAACAAAGCCAGCACATGTTCTTGGACGCACTGTGGCGAGAGAGGTCGTGGGTAAACACAGCCACCTGTAATCCCTTTCAAAGCCTAATGAGTGCGTGGCGTACGTGGACCGACCTAGTCAGCCCGTCCATCATATTGGAAAGTGATTACCTTTACCATTTGATACTAAAGCAGGAGTCTAGCCGTGAGGGGAAACGGCTCAAGGGCATACCAGCAGGTCCCGCCGTGAGGGCAACGGCAATAGCGGCATACAATCCCCAGCAGGCACTGCCTGACGCTTGCTGGGGACATCATCGTGGCGCCTGGAGGCACAATATCAGCCGAGTAGCCCTCCCGCAGCGCGGGACGCGCTCACCTGTCTTGAATCCAGTGCCGTGAGGGGAACCACTTCTCATTATCCCTTTCTCATTTTCCCTTCACCAGCAGGAGTCCATCCGTGAGGGGAACGGCTCAAGGGCATACCAGCAGGTCCCGCCGTGAGGGCAACTGCAATAGCGTCAAACTACGATCCCCAGCAGGCACTGCCTGCCGCTTCCTGGGGACGTCATTGCGGCGCCTGGAGGTGCAATATCAGCCGAGCAGCCCTCCCACAGCGTGCCCTGGCAAAGCCCGGGCCAAGGTCTGCGCCCGTCCGCGTCAGGACGTGGCAGGGCCACACCCCGTGATTGTAAGATCAAAGACAACGGTAAGAAGCCAAGCCCTCAGTTTTTGTTTGTGTGATTACCCCATCCCCTTTTAACATGGGCAAAAGGAAGTTGTCTACACTAGGTGGAAAGTTACCCCCAAAAACTGCCCCGATTACAAACTATTTAAAAAGTGCTGTTGGCAACATTAACAGTGAAATTGTGCAAGTGGAGGAACAACTGGTGGCTACCAAATCTGCATTAAACGCTGTGATAAGGGACAATGCATTAGAGAGTGAGGCATTAACACAAACTGGTACACATGAGAAGGGTGAAAAGGAAAAGGAGAATGGATGTGGCAGAAGGACTGATTCTGATCTTGTAAATCCGTATGGACAAATACATGGACATGCTAACACTTGTGTATTCACCTCGACATTAGAGATACATCATTAATATCCCCACCGGCCAAAAAGAAAAAGAACCAATTAGTAACGGCTAGCATCCCATCTACGAAAGAGCAGGATTAGGGACATGTAAAAAAGCCTATTCCTATTCCTACTTCTACGGTAAAACACAAAACTAAGAAGAAGAGGGGGGGTTATTAAATCTGCTCGCAAAAAGGATGAATGTAATAAGGACAGTCAGGTGGAACATGACCACAACTATGAAAAGTTGTTTAAAAAATTCCATAGCAAATTAGATAATATGTTATGTTATGTTAGTGTGTTTTATAGCGCGCACAGCTACTCCTAGGAGTGTCCCGGCACGAGCTTAGAGGGAAGGCAGAGAAAGGCAGTTAAAACAGGAGAGTTTTGAGGTGCTTCTTGAAGTGATTAGAGTCTTGAGTAGCGCGCATAGAAAAAGGCAGCGCATTCCACAGGGTGGCTGCCTTAAAGGCAAGAGATCTACCCCCCATACGTTGGAGACGTACGCATGGGATAGAGGCAAGAAGCTGAGATGACGATCTCAGAAGCCTGGAAGGCTGGTAGAAGGAGATACGCATTCTAAGATAAAAAGGACCTCCATCATATAAAGCGCGATGCGCAAGAACCAGAGCCTTAAATTCGACACGTTTCTTGACAGGAAGCCAATGCAACGAGCGTAACAGGTGAGCAATACAATTTCTGATAGGAATGTTAAACACCAGCCGGGCTGCCGCATTCTGAATTCCCTGCAATTTTTTCAGCAAATAGTCAGGAAGACCAATGTATAATCCATTGGCATAATCAAGACGGGAGAGAATAAGAGCCCGGAGCACTGTTTCTTTGGCTGATCTCGGTAACAAAGGTAAAAACTTCCTAAGAGATCTTAGTATGCTGAAGCAGCAGCCTGAGAGTTTTTTGATCTGGGTCAGGAAAGACAGCTGCTCGTCAAACCAGACCCCCAAGTTTTAACTGGGAGACCCGTACATGAGGGTGATGGATAGGCAGGGGGCCATAGAGAATCCCTGAAATGAGGGGGGAATTTACCATATAGGAGGATTTCTGTCTTATCATTATTGCATTTCAATTGAGCGGCAGATAGCCATTGGAAAACGGCAGTCAGACACTCCTGCACTCTGAGGGTGGAAAAATCAGATTTGCCCCACTTAAACAGGAGCTGAGTGTCGTCGGCATAGGCAATTACCTTAGCACCACATTCCTCTGCCAATTGAACCAAAGAAGTAACGTATATATTGAAGAGCAGGGGGCTCAACGAGGACCCCTGAGGAACGCCAGTGGAGACAGGCTGAGAGAGAGACGAGAAAGGTGGGAGCCAGACCTGTTGTGACCGCTGTGTAAGGAAAGATTTCATCCACTTCCAGGCATGACCTGTAATACCAATCTCAGCTAGCCGAGACAACAACAAAGCATGAGGGACAGTGTCGAATGCAGCCGACAGATCTAACAAAATAAGGGCTGCACTCCCCCCTGAATCCAAACACTCACGAATAGCCTCTGAAACCTCAACTAAGGCAGACTCCGTACTGTAGGTAGCTCTAAAACCTGATTGTGCAGGATGGAGTAGCTTAGCGCTCTCAACAAAATCAGTAAGCTGCCTGTTGACTACCTTTTCACAGATTTTAGCCAGACACGGGAGTAAAGAAATAGGGCGATAATTCGCTGGGTTCCCGGCATCCAGGGAAGGTTTTTTTAGCAACGGTATAATTTTTGCTTGTTTCCACTCCCACGGAACAACCGACTCAGTAAGGGACAGATTAATGAGTGTATTAGCTTCAAAATTAACTGACTCGGCAATTGAGGCCAAAGCCTAGCCGGACACGGATCAGAAGGAGACCCGGACTTTATGGATTCCAATAATTTAAGGGACTCAGAGAGGTTAATAGGGGAGAAAGCTGAAAACGAAACAACAGGGGTCGGTCCACCACCGGAGACAGACTTTGACAAGCAAACGTCGCCTGGATGGTCCGAATTTTGGCCATAAAGAAGTTAGATAACTTTTCACACCAAGCCGCAGAAACTGGGAGTTTGGTGGCCATAGCTTCCGGGGCCATAAATCTCTGGACAATAGAAAAACATTCTTTCGAGTTATTGCTGGCAGACTCAATCCGGTTGGTATAGTAGAGGCTTTTGGCCTTACGAATGGCCTGGTAATAGACCTTCTTGGCTGCTGAACAAAAATCAATTCGCCAGCAACGTTCAAGCTTTTTGCAGTGCTGTTTGAGCAGCTTCAGATCGGTAGAAAACCAGGGTTTCGAAGGGGAAACTCTAAGGCGCCGGTGACAGGATGGAGGAGAGAGGCTATCCACAGCTCGCCCAATCCATCCCAGGAAACAAGCTAACGCCCCTTTCAGGTCAGTCGGGAGAGTGACCCTGGAGTTGTTTAATAAGGTCCTAAAAGCTGCTGGATCAATTTTGGCTGTCGGCGGCGGGGGACTGACCTGTTGGTCGGCAGCCCCGTCACTTACAGACCATGTAAAACAGGACAGAAAGTGATCGGACAAGGAAACTGGAAGAGGATTTTCAATAGAAATGGGGAAATTAGAGCAAAAAGGGTCCAGAATATGACCACCACAATGGGTAGGAGAGCTCACCCATTGAGTAAGCTGTGCCAGATCAACCGCCTCAAAAAAGGAACGAGTATTGCCCAGATCCTGTTGGTCAAGATGAATATTAAGATCTCCTCGTTCCTCGTGCTTTGCGAGAGGCGCAAAGCACGAGGAACGAGTAACTCTCCCAGATTGTTTAAGAAAGGTCCAGCATAGCCAGGCGGCCTATAAACTAAGGTACCACCTAGCGTAGAGTGGGCCGAGAAAGCAATGGTGAAGTCAAGGAGCTCGGCCTGGCCCAGTGCGATATTATTGCACTGTGTCACCTCCCAAGCATCTTTATGAACAATAGCCACGCCACCCCCCCCTGCTACTAAGGCGACCCGCCCGGGAAATCTTGTAACCCCCCGGAATTGCCATATGGACAATAGGATTGGAAGAATCGTTCATCCAAGTCTCAGTGATAAACAGAAGGTCGAGATGTTGGTCCAGGATGAGATCAAAAATATCCTGGTAGTGTTTCACCATTGACCGACTGTTAATCAGCCCTGCTCTAATGGTTGGGCAGGCTTTGGATCTAAACGTACCTCCAAAGCGAGAGTTACGCACACTCAGAGAGGGGCTCAGATGGAAAGGACACTGAGTACATGATAGTGCCATACACCTCCCAGCTAGAATTGGCAGTACACAAGCTGGGTCTCAAACCCAATAAATCAAGGCGGCTATATACCAGTGGGGATCTCGCAGGCCGAGGGTCGCAACCAGCATGGCTGGCGCTGGTTGCTTTCGGGACGCGGACGGGCGCAGACGGGCTTGCCTTGGGCGCGCCTCCGGCGCGCTCGCTGCGCGCGTCCGCTGCGCGTCCGTCCGGCGCGCATCTAAATAGTCGTCCCGTGTGCCCGAGACTAGAGCGCCCCTGACCTAAAATGGTGGCTCTCGGCAGCACCACAAGGACCAGGAAGTGAATAGTCCACGTGAGCTTCAGCCACTTTAAAAGACAGATTTTAAAAATGATTCAAAGGACAAACAGAGTTAAAAATTGATTTTTCAATTTTAAAGTGCAAGTATGCGGAAAAATAAGACACAATGTGCAAATGAGCAAAACGAAGGAACGCCTAGCCAGCGCGAAGCGTAGCAGTGCCTGAACCTCTAAGCGATGCGCGTCCGTCCGGCGCGCATCTAAATAGTCGTCCCGTGTGCCCGAGACTAGAGCGCCCCTGACCTAAAATGGCGGCTCTCGGCGGCCCCACAAGGACCAGGAAGTGAATAGTCCAAGTGAGCTTCAGCCACTTTAAAACACAGATTTTAAAAATGATTCAAAGGACAAACAGAGTTAAAAATTGATTTTTCAATTTTAAAGTGCAAGTATGCGGTAAAATAAGACACTATGTGCAAATGAGAAAAACGAAGGAACGCCTAGCCAGCGCGAAGCGTAGCAGTGCCTGAACCTCTAATATCGAAAAACAACTTATGTCTGAAATTAAGTTATTACAGAAAGACGTGGCTTTTTTAACAGATTTGGTTTTAAATAACCATTTGCCAAACATTAAAAATAAAACACCTGATGCCACAGGCCTAGACCAAAATATACACAGTAGAGTCATTGAGGTAAGGGACTGCATGAAAGATAGGGAGTCACATAAGCTCAATAAGCCTAATAAACCAAATTTGAATAAGGAAATAATAAAACGACCGGAAGAAGGCCAGAGTTTGGAAAAAGAAGTCAAAACGCTCGATAATCTCCATACTGTAAGGGAATCTGTTACCTTACCATTATCCAGCAGAGTATTACCTGGCGAGAATGATCCTATTCGTAAAGTATCTTTTAATCTTCCACCCCAGGCGACACCATATGTGATTGTTTTAAAAAATGTCCTAAAACTTAGTACTACTCAGAGAGAGTCATATGATAGTTTAAAAAACCAAGTGGTACATTGGTTTGCTACAAACACTGCTGCCGGGGCTCATATTCTCTATCAAAACATAATTATGCTAAGAAGAGTTGACTGGGTGGGTGACTTGAGGAAATCATGTGATGGAGACTGTGTAGTGGTCAATTTTCAAAACCACAAGTTGGTGGGCAATATACTAAGGGACCTGGCAGATAACTATAATGGATTCAGTCTAGCCAGGAATGATTATATTGTGGCAGTCCCACTAGGTTTCTTTTATACACCCACTCTAAATAAATACCCTATAAAACAGAGATGCCAACCGATGTTTAATCTCCCCCTGTATAACAGATTCTCCCCACTCCGCAGGTGTAGCGAAGTGGATTGACTCAGAGGGACAAGGGGCGTCCATAGGAATTTTAATAAGAGTGATGATGCTAACTCTTGCTCTCCTGCCGTGTATATGATTACACAACTAGAAGGATCAAACAAAGTGGTCCATATGCCTGCCAGTGATGATTCCCCTAAAGTAATCAACTTGACCATTAATAAGGAACATGAAAACCAAGCGGGACGACAAGAGTGTGGGGCTAAATCGCATCCACATGTTATTACATACTTACAAAAGGATGAACAGGAGAGTGGTGGGATTTTGCTAGCTACTGGTGATACTTTTAAACTTATGACCTAGAACGTGGCGGGTATTAAAAGTAAACTTAAAGATAAAGAATGGTTAAAAATGATAGATGGATACATGATCATTCTTTTCCAAGAGACATGGTGTATTGAGCCTTTCTTTATAGACGGCTTTCAGACAATCAGCACCAATGCTAGATCATCTAGTATGGGAAGATCAAAAGGTGGTATTGCTACCTTGATTGCGGTCACTTCACCTCTTTCTATACGTAATACCTTTGTAACATCTGAATTTTACCAATTTGTGGAACTTTGTTCACTAGAAAACCAGGTATTCATCATAATTAACTTTTATAACAACATCTTTGACAGAACAAAGTGTAAAGTTATAATGTCGCTGGAAAATGATCTGGACAACTTTCCGAAGAGTGTTAAAGGGAATTATAATCTTATTTGGGGGGGGTGATTTCAATTGTGTTAAGTGTGCCCATGAAGTGGGCAATCCATATGGCTATTATGATGCCTTTGGGGATAGGGTTCCACATTTCATACATGATGGGTATGGTGAGACAATTAACTGTTTGATGCATAAGTTTGACTTATCTGTTTTAAAACCAACGGGTACTGATGGAAAACTCGCAGTACCCTCTTTTGTGGGGAGTAGATCGTCATCTAATATAGACCACTTTATTGTATCCCATAATTGTGGTAATAATGTGATTACTTCCTACATAGAAAACAGCCTCTTTAGTGATCATAACCCTTTAACTGTTACAATCAGGATGGATTTTGTCCATAGAATAAGAGATAAATTATTGGATGAAGAAATCAGTACCCACGGTAACAACGGAGTATCTATAAAATGTAGTGGAGCAAATCCAGTAATTTTTATGGAACAGTTAAAGGGGAGATCACAAAGCGATATTGATACTTGTCTCAAACCCACTTCTAGTGCCCCGGCTATTATAGATGCGTTTTGCAATATTACCATTACTATTGCTAAGGGTCTTACTATCAAAAGGAAAAAGCAAATGTGTAATACAAACCCTAGATGGTTTAATCGACAATGCGCCAAATTAAATAGAGATCTGAAACTGGCATTACAAAAAAAACAAGAGATAATGCTAGGATTCGAACTGTGAGGAAAGATTATAAACAGGCCCTAGTAGAAAGAAAAATAGAGATACGCGAAGGGGCGTGGGCAACACTGACCAAAGCAGCAGCCACGAATGACCAAGTCCTGTTTTGGAAAACCGTAAATCATCCTTTTTTTATGAGAATACTGTTGCAAATATTGACACAGTTATTGCCCCAGAAGCATGAGTTTCGCACTTTAAGCACATTTTCAACCCAGGTCACATAAAAAATACTAATACCAATGTAGATAAACCCATAATTATAGAACCGGTTGGAATGGCTCCTATAACTAAAGAGGAGATAAAAACTGCACTGGAAAAGAGTGCAAATGGTAAAGCGTCCGGTGCAGATGGTGTGCCAATTGACGTTTTTAAGTCTAATATAGTTTTTGGGATTTCTATTTTAAAGAACGCCTTTAATGCAACCTTAAAAGGCGCTCTACCTGCAACATGGATAGAGAGCATTATCGTACCCATTATTAAAAAAGGGGACAGGGGAATAGCAAATTGTTACCGACCAATATCTCTTCTGGATTCCTCTTTTAAAGTGATGGGTCGCATACTGTTAGAAAGACTCGAAAACTGGGCAACCGAATGTAATATGTTATTGGATGCCCAGTATGGATTCAGAAGAGGTATTGGTACGGTTGAACAATGCTTGAATTGAGATTTACTAATAGGAAAATATACACTAGCAAAAGAAGGGGCGTTACATTTGTGCTTTGTAGACTTAACCAGTGCTTTTGACCTGGTGAACCATCAAACATTGTGGCAAACTTTAAAGGAACAAGGCGCACCCATAGAAATCATTAATTACCTGTCCCAGATTCAAAACTTTTTAATTGCTAGGGTACGTTGCAGAAAAAAGGGAGAATGTCCTTCAGCTTTTAGAGTTACACGTGGCATAAGACAAGGTTTTGTCTTAGCGCCTTTTTTATTTTCGCTCTATATCAACAGTGTAGACTCTTTTTTACAATCATTACCAGCAGACGTACCAAAAGTGGGTATGCGCCCGACACCAGTCCTCTTATAAGCGGACGTCGCTGTCCTAATTTCTAGGACAGCAAACGGGCTGCAACTTTTAATTGATAACTTTGTTAGATTTATGACTGATAAAAGCTTACAGTTAAACTTAAAAAAAACTTTTGTGATGACTTGTGGAAAAAATAGACCTAAGATCAAACAACATCAAGTTGATGGGGTTGTTATAAATAGAGTCTCCACTTTTTCATATTTAGGAATGCTTTTTAGTTACACAGGCCGATGGAATTTGCACATTAAACTGAATGGCATGAAATGTTTAAAAGTGACAGAAGGTATTTTTAGGTTTGCTACAAAACTAGGTAACAAGCCCATGCGAGAAATTTTAGCCCAATATCGGAGCAAGTGTATTACTGGGGTTTGCTATGGGGCCGCGATTTGGGGGAGAGCATCTATTGTTACACTACAAACTCAAGAAAATAAGGGGCATATCATCAAGGGCAATATCGCCGCTTTAGCGGCACTTTTTGCCGCTAAAGCGGCGATATTTTTATCGCCCTATCAGCAAGCTGTCGCTAACAGCTGGTTTACTGGAAATAGCGCCCCTTGTCAGCACGCCTCCGATCGCATTGCTAATGAGATGCAAAGGAGGCGTGCCTGACAAGACTCCCTTGGGAAAATATCGCTAACCCAGCTTCGTCATATTGACAAAGAGGGTTAGCGATATTTAAAATCACGTTAAGTATGCCTTAACGCAGGAATTTAACGTCTGTTAAATTTCTGACTAAGGCATACCTGACATGGGGGGTGGATTGTGTGGCTAAGACCACAGGCCCTATCATCTAGGATATCGCCGTTTTCCACCATGGAAAACGGCGATATCCCCACTATCTCTGGAATTGTAATCGCCTCGGCGATGCACGTTGTTGATAACGCGCTAACCGGGCGATAAATTCCAGAGATAGCCGGCGATAAATATGCAAGCGCTAAGCGCGCTTTGCAATATGTATCGCCGGACCTTGATAATATGCCCCTAAGTTTTTTAAAAGATGATTAGCGGTCCCCCAAGCTACAGCAAATGACATAGTATATAAAGAGTTATCAGCCCCACATTTAAGTGACACAATAAACTTAGCTGGCCTGCTCCTGGGGCAAAGGATATGGTCTAAGGATGAATCCAAATTCTTGAAAGAAATTATGATGGATTGTCTGACACTTGACCGTACTAGGAAAATCCCATGGTTGGATCATATCTCCAAACTATTAACTTGCTGTAGAATCAATCTGGACTATAAGAATCCCTCGAATATTCAAGATTATAGTAAAAGAGATCTGAAGGCCAGTTATCTTGAATTTGTAAAAAATGATAGGGATAGAGTTGCTAATTTAAAAGAAAGTGTTGCCTCTTATCAAGAACGGGTGGTTGTATCTGGCTTACCCATATATTTAATATCGGTGAAAAATATACAGCACAGATTCTACATAACAAGGCTAAGGTTTGATATAATACATTTCTTAGTAGCCTTTCCAAAGATGGAAAATTGGAATCAAAAATTACCTAAATGCCCATGTGATGGAAGATCTGCACAAACAACTATGCACTTTATCCTTTTTTGTAAATTTTATATAGACATACGGAAACTGTTTTAAAAACCTTTATTTATATCTAATAGACTTTTTAATTATAAACATGTTTACAGTTTTATCTGTAACCTGGGAAATACAAAAATTATTAATTCCGTTATCAGATATATACAATGTGCAATTAGAAAAAGAAAAGATTATTCTTATTTGGAAGTATCATTATATAAGAATATAGATGACATAATCTAGGCCTGTCTAACTGTGTAGAGATAACTTGCCAAAGCTTTTTAATAATTTTATACCTATCTCTTTTACAAATAAGTATTTGCTCTCTATGACAGAATTTTATCAATGAGATCAATGTGATTTTTATTATTGAACTGTTGCTGTTTGGACTTTGTGCTTTTATGGTGATTTTTCTTTATGCACCGAATAAAGCTGAATTGAATTGAATTGACTACCATGGTGAGGGAAGCATTACATTTTTTTTTTTCAAAAAGAAAATCACATTCTGAATTTATTTATTTATTTTAATAAAAAAAGAAAGCTGCATGGCGTACGGCTGCATCATGCTGGTGCAGCTCTGCACCAAACAGTGAAATGCATTGTCAGGAACTACTGTGACTGCAGTTCCTGACAATGCATTATAAATGACCACATGCTTAGCGGTCAGTGGTGGGCGGTCGGGTGGTCCCTACGCCAGAAGAATGGAGTAGGCTACTCGATCCCCTGGCAGAACAACAGGCCATCAGCCAACTGAAATGAGGCCCTTCTTCACCTATATTTTCTTGATCGCACTGATTAGAATTTGCATGGATCTCTACTACTATTATGGTGCTGGCCTTCAGGGATCTGGAGACATTTTAAAGGATCCGAAACAAGTTTCATTTTAGCTCTGTCTACAGCCAACTTTATCTGGCCTTAAACCTTATTGTTATCCATACTTTAACACATACTCAGAGTGGCCTTTGACTCTGCACAAGAGGAGTATTCTCTCCCACCTCATGAGAATTACTGGATGTATCCTTCCATTTCAATGTATGCTGAACTGTATTATATATTCAAAGCGCAATCAACCATCATACATTCAATGAGCTATCTCATACATGCATGCTATGCACAAGTCATTTTTATTATGTTTACTTTATCTTAACTTTGTTCAGTTTTTTGAAGTGAAAGCCTGAAGCTTAGATGTCGATCTGTATTCTTTTAAATGAGGGTTACTAGCTCCAAGACTGATTTCGCAAAGTCTTAATGTCACAAGAGAGTTTAGGTTCTCAGACAACCCTTTACACACTAGCTGTGGTTACGACAAGTATTCCAGTCGAAGGGTATTGTAAGGTGGCAACACCTATCAAGAGGGAGGCCCTCAAATAGGACCAATGTGAGATATATCCACTATGAGGCATACCTACCAACTTTTACCTATAACTAGGGTGTCTTTTTCATGCATAGAACTACCAGGAAAATTCCTGCTTCTATGCTTCGCATGTTCGTCTGATAACCAGGGCAGCAATGGCCGGTCAGCCAAGGGGGGTTACGATCAGAGCCTCTCCACCTATCATCACTCCTCGAGTGTGGCTGTTAGGCCTCCCCACAGCACCTTTTTCTTGATACACTGGTCATTTTGACTGGGCCATTTTGGATCACATCGCTTGGCAGTGATGGAACTTTTTTTATATTTCCACAATTAGAAAAGGAACAAACTGTCTAAGTAAAGCTGCTTCAGACAGTGCAGTTATACTTGAGCACTGATAGACCACAGGGAAGCGCAAGAGGACTTGCAGCTTCTTGTTGCAGTGCTGGAATGCTGCTGTGCTGAAATATGCAATAGTGGCTCATTTGCACAGAACTGCTCAAACCCCTGGGTTACCCCATGTCTAGAGACAGATTTAC
Source organism: Triturus cristatus (assembly GCF_964204655.1). Classification (NCBI taxonomy): domain Eukaryota; kingdom Metazoa; phylum Chordata; class Amphibia; order Caudata; family Salamandridae; genus Triturus; species Triturus cristatus. The sequence goes on along the minus strand of NC_140585.1, from coordinate 659,555,580 downwards.
AAAGTGACGCAAGTCATCACAAGTTAACAAAGTCATTTAGTGGGATTTACTAAGCCACACAAAGCCACCTTGCGTGGCTCTGCGTGGTTTAGTAAATCCAAAGTAACACAGGCAGATCATATCACTTCCTTGCTTTTGCGTGTGGCAGGAAGGCATTCCATGAATGGAGTATGAGCATGCCCATCCATCCACCCATGGATTTTGGTACATTCCCAGATTGACAAAGAGTTATTAAAGCTGGGAATGCATCAAAATGGCACGCCTCTCAGACTCAGGCGAAATGAGTTGAAATATCTTTATTTCTCCTTGTTACTTTATCTATATGTGATGAATTTCTCATCACACGTAGAAAAAGGAAAATGCCTTTAAGTGTTGTTCCTGCACAAAAACTATCCTTCCAACACAAGCACCCTTGCACCATGGTGCAAGGGTACCTGATTTAGCACTGGGCTGCACACACTGCACCAGCTCAAAGAAGCAGAAGAAATGCCCCATTTCTTTGCAAATTATACCATATTTCCGATGACTACCTTTCACGCAATGCAGAGCAGCAAGTTGCCTTGCTGCACTGCGCTGCACTGCATTGCATGAAGTGTTAGTAAATCTGACCCTTGGTTTCGACAATCAGGAAGACTGAGTAAGGAGCCTTGGCAGGAAGCCATTTTCGTCAGCCACGGGAGAGATGTGTGGTGCTTGAACTAACGGGAAGTGTTTCTGAAGCTGCTGCACTCTATTCTCAACCCCTATAAGTGTGGCAATGGGCCTAAAGATAGACTTGCCGCCCCTCTTCACCTGATGAAGAATAAGAAAAAATGAATGGGTCTGGTGTGAGATTAAGGCAAACGTTAGATGTTAACCACAACAAGAGCTGCTCCTAGTATAGTGACCACTATGAGATTATGGTTGACTTGTGAGTGTAGGCATCTCACAAAATGTGACGGACTGGTCTCACACACCACCTGGTGTCATGCTTCATCATTGACCAGTCCTCGCCCTCTAAAACCTTGGTTTGATAGAAGGCGGCATACACCTGACGACAGGGATGCACTTCTAAACTAAGTGGGGGGCCGTGAGAAAGTGAGTGAAAATAAAAATCATTATAGTTACCGAATTGTGTTTTTAATTTGACTAGTAACTACATGATATTAAAATCAATGGACGGTTAATGGGGAGATAATTGTTCCCTAACCGTAGTGTAAGCGGTTGACATGTTTCTGCCAAAATGGCCCTAATGGGTCCAGGGCATTCATCATGACCTAAATACAAAAGAATGGGGCTCCGTTCTTACCAACTGGTGGTAGGAAGATAACACTGTGCGGGTGTGACCTGTGTCACTCTCCACTCTAGAAATGGCTTCAAAGTATCAAGCCCTAAATAAAAAAACTACTTGCCCCATGGGAGGAGGGGAGAGGAGAACCCCTGTTGTCACACTTGCCTCAAGGGAAGTTCTCCGCGTTGCTCCTATGCGACTGCTCCCGGTCCGAAGCATCGATGAAGCATGACACCAGGTGGTGTGTGAGACCAGTCCGTCACATTTTGTGAGATGCCTACACTCATAAGTCAACCATAATCTCATAGTGGTCACTATACTAGGAGCAGCTCTTGTTGTGGTTAACATTCATTGTTGGAGGCTGCTAGCTCCCAGAACCCCGCGCCTCTTGTTCCCTTCCCCACGCAATGTGGGGCTTACTTGTGGTTATTAAAACGTTAGATGTTGCCTTCATACGATCATTGTAATCTGTCGAACAGTGCAACTGGTGTGGTCTAAAATAAGATTGCGATTGGTTGTGACTGCCTTCCACCACCAAGCCCCCTTCCCATGTTTCATGTGCTCCACTGGCCTCTCTGTTTGCTCCCCCTGTGAATTTCTTGTATGTCTTCTGCACATGGCCTAGTGGTTTCTTTCCTGTGCTCCCACGCATCCTTCATGCTTCCCCTTGCCCACGGTCCCTGTCAATTCCCTTTCTGACTTTCCTGTGCCTCACTGCCCACAACGCAGAGGCTTCATGACTGCAGCGCTACAAGTGTCCTTGTGCTTCTGTCTTCTTCCGGCAGGAGCTTCCCATTCCTTCCTGCACATCACTCCCTGTGCCTCACATACATACTCCCATGTGCATCAGGTGCTGCAATGTGCATCTCGTCTTTCACTTATACTTGCCGAGCTTGACTTCTCTCTCCCTGGCTGTGCTCCAAGCAGCCATGCAATGCTCTTTTTCTGCCTCCCTGGACAGGGCACCAGGGGTACTTGCATACTCGACGGCCCTGTGTGCCTCCTTGCCAGTACTGCATGCCTCCTTGCAAGTACTGAGTGCCTTCCTGCTAGTGTCACGCCGTTGCTTCTTGCTCGATGACCTGACGGGTGGTCCACGCTCGCACTGTGCTCTCATGTTTTTGCTCCCTATGCCTGCGATGCCTTCCTTCAGATGCCCCGTTCTTCCCTGTTGGTGTCACCCCGAGCCTTGTTTCTCAAGCCCCCTTTGCCTCATTGCCCATGCTCTGCACGTATTTTCTAGTTTCCATTGCGGCCCTTGCCCACCATGCTCCTTGCCTATGGCCGCCTTTGCTTTTCTCTGACACCCTGCGAGGGCTTCCCTCTGACCCTCGATCATGCTTCCCTTCCACCTCACTGCTCATGCCCCTCCTGTGCCTCCCAGCCAGAGAGCCCTCGTCTGCTCCCCCTGCATCCCTGCTCATGCCCTCTCTGTACCTCTCTAAACCTGCTATTGGGGACCCAGATTTACATTGAAGTCACGCAACGCTGACGCAGGGAGGAGTAAAGTTGCTGCGCTGCATTGAGACCGCCCCCTCTTCTCCTGAAACACATCCATGAATATTTCTCTTTATGGAGCGCTTGCATTAATCGCTTGTGGAATTTTACATTTCAATACATGTGATCCGTAAAAAAAACGAATAAATCACCTGATACCCTTGTCAAAGCGATGTATGTGTAACATGTGGCAGACATAGAAAGAAAAAAAGTGTTCTCTTTTGGCCTGCCTGTGTTTGTATGTTAAATGCAGATATTGGAAAATTATTAGTTTGTAAGTCGGGACTTTCTGCAGATTGGTTTTTTTAGGTGAATTAGACCAAAATATAAACAGCACAACCATCTTGCATCACATCAATGTTAGCCAATAAAAAGGTTCGCCCTGATGTAACAGAGCACAATCCATTCCCATGACCTTCAGTGCAGACTTTTGAACTACTACAACCTGTATAATAATTGACTACACGTCCACTTTCAGCATCATGATCACAAGAGATCTCTTGATGGTGAAGAATAAGTTTCACATTCTAAGTCAAGAGAATGGATAATGCAAAGGTTCAACAGAACATAACAATCTCACCATGATTGGCTGCATTTTCATTAGCGAATGACTTTTTAAGCTACTTATCCTCTCCCCCTCTCTCCACTCGCATTACCATAATCCCAGCCAGGGTCCTGCCATCCATAATCCTATAACTGCATTATGCTCTTAATGGGATGCAGTAATCCACTAATTGGACTCATCTGCAAAATCGTGGGAGGCTTTCTCTTTCACTTAGACATTGTGAAATTGTTTAATTGGGGAAAGCATTCACAGAGTAAGGCTCTCAGCCAAATTAGCAGGTTTTGCACTTGTTTTTGAAGCAGCAGGACGAAGCAAAGAGCCTGTGACAGCGATGAAATGTGGAAAAGGAAGCGGCACATGGAAGCGCATGACAGTATGAATATGGAAGTGTCTTATAAAGTTATAAAACCTTTGCAGATCCATTAAACCCGCCCTTCAAACATGAACCAGTTTCCTATAGCTGTTTACCTACCTAATACATGGGAGACATGGCCCCCTTAAAGGATAAATGCTAGTGAATGCCTTAGGCTCATGCTGATGTCCTGTCATTCTTTAATCAGACTGCATTAAATGGGGACATTGAGCCCTAACTTTCCTGTGTTCATATACCACAGGTGAAGGCACAGCTGCGGAACTCAACGGCTGGTGTGTATGACTGCCACAGATGATAGCTTGGGCCTCTGCTAGGCGAACTCCTGTGATGAACTAGTGTTGACCTACGATGGTGACTGAGCTGCATGGACGCTGTATTTGCACCTAGAGGCTGATCTATGCTGGCCCTCTTGAAGTTGAACCAGACCCTGCTAGGAGAAGTGATGAGGCATGGAGGAGGCAGCCTGTGGTTGCCCAGATGAACCTGCAAGGATTGCTGGCCCACAGTAGCATGGTACCCCTACCTGGGGTAAAGCTGCTCCTCTTCAGGGGCCTCACCTGCCATACTGAGGTGAGCATTGCGCTGAGTGGCAGCCATGCATCCATCAGGTGTGTGGAAATGTTGGACACTAAACTGGATTTGCAATGGTGATTTCCCCCGGGGACCTTAATGGCCTGACGGCAGGGACCAGACGCAGTGTACCGATCTGTCAGAGAAGCATTCAGATAGCTGTAACTCTTGGAAAGGTGGTGGATTACCCCCCAGCCAGACAGAAATTGGCAGAATCGAATACATCGTGAATGCTTTTGCTACTGCGGCCCTGGGCATCAGTAATGGTCTGACTTGTAAATCTCATGTCTGGCCCCAGGGACTTTAACCGCCTGCGACATTTGTGAATTACTGCCCAACCTACCTATGAAGAGGAGCTGCTGCCTTGTTCTTGACCAAGTGGATACACGTGTCTCAAAATCACTATTGCCCTACTGCCACTTGTGTAGTGACAGTGGAGGCTCTGAGACACTAGCACCAGGAGGTGTTCCTGCCTTTCACTTGCAGAGGATAGATTGCTTGCTTTCTCCATATCCTGGAGATGCTGACATCTGGTACCTACTGTTTGTACAACTGACGTGTCCCACACTACAAAGCTGGTGTAATGTGGTAAGTAACCGTGGTGAAAGAGAAGCTACTAAGACTGCACGGGGCAATAAAAATGATAAAACAAGGCAATAAATACATTGCCTCAAATAGAAGCCCTACATCTGATATAACCCTGATGGCTCTTGTTGACAGTGGATTGTGGGCCGAACCACTCTTCTCTGACTTGCTTTGCATGATCCATGACTCCCAAACAGCACTTAAATATAAAATTGATGCTGTCTGTAGAAACGAATTTTATGCTTGCAGATGTTCGGAAGGTTGCTTGGAGACCAAAGAGGATTAAGGAGACAGTGAAAACTATTGCTGGGAATGTTTTTGAGATGGGCAATACAATCATTCGACTGCAGGAGATAACAAATGCATTGGAGATGAGGGTGGGGGCCACAGCAAGCAGGTCATGGTGGAATAATGTATCCTAGCCTAACACATCTTGGAGATTTAGAACCTGATTTAGAGTTTGGTGGAAGGTTAATTCACCACAAACACGATGCATAGCTTGCCTACCCTATTACAAATGCCATAGGATATTATGCATAAATCTGCTAAGTGCTAATTCAGGCCCTTAGCTTAGAGACCCTGTAGAAAGTGTTCTCATTGAAGTGGGTGCACTGAGCACTTGGTACCACCTCTAAAACCTGGAGCCCACCTCAGTGTGTTTAGTGCAATGTTGCTGAATTTCAAGGTTGTCATGCGATGCTCCAGTATTTACACAATAGCTCTATCCCACATAGTTAGTTTATTGGCTAGTGTTGGACATGACACTCTCTGCAGGGTAACCCCAAATGTTTTTCCTTCACTCTCTTACTTAGTGGAACCCATGTTTGTTAGCTTTACGACTCTCTGCACTTTTCCACTGCTAACTCGTGCTAAAGTGTTTGCGCTCTCTTCCTAAAACATGGTAACATTGGCCTACACCCGATTGGCACATTTAATTTATATATAAGTATTACATGCGCCCAGGGCCTGTAATTGAAATGCTACTAGTGGACCCGCAGCACTCATTGTGCCACCCACTAAAGTAGCACTTTAAAACATGTCTCAGGCATGCCATTGCAGCTGTAATGCAGTTTTAAACTGCCATTTTGACCTGCTTAAATAACTTTTTGCCAGGCCTAAACCTTTATTTTTAATACTTTTAAGCCACCCCTACGGTAGGCCCTAACAGCACATAGGGCAGGGTGCTTGGTATTTAAAAAGTAGGACATATGGGTTCAAATTTTACATGTCCTAGTAGTGAAAAGCCCCTTATGTCGTTTTTCACTACTTTAAGGCCTATCTCTCCCATTGGATAACACTGGGTTACCTTATTACATGTAATAAGTGCTTTGGATCGGAAGCGGGTTGAGATACGCTGTTTAGAATCAAATTAATTGCCATGCAAAATCCTTTTTAATGGTAAAGTGAAATTTTAAGTAACAATTGTGAATTTTTCTTGTCCTAACCATTTGTGCCTTCTGCCTGTGTCCTGGGTCACATGACTGTGAATGGCTATGCTGCTGCGGTTTGTGTAATCCTCCCAGGCAGTGACTCAAAGGAGTCTAGATGTGGGCAGGATGGGCCATCCTGATAAGATTGCTGGGTACGGAGCTGTGCCCTACCCCACTTGCACTTCAAACGGCTTGCCTCAAGCACACACAAAGGGACCTGTCACCTGCCATTTCTGACCCCAGACTTCTTGGAGCCTTGACAGGGGAAGGGTGACCTTTCCAACACCAGATTCTGGGGTACGGCAGGGTATCCTCCCACACACAAAGCGCTTCACTGGGTACAAATATTAGATGTCTAGAGCCCATCAATCTGAACAATCCTAGATTTGTGAACATTACAAAAGAACAACTGACCTGCTGTTTGAGGACTGCCTGGCTGTCCGAGAAGGAAGACTAGACCAGATTATCGTCATCCCAGGCTAACCTGAGTAACTCCAGGGGTCAGTTGGCTAACTGTGTGAGCTATAGGGACACAACAAGCTCCAGAGGCCTACCAATAATTGCCCAGCTGAACTGCTGCCGTGGTCCTGCCTGGACCAGCCTGAGCTCAGCTGGTTTCTGCTGGAGTGAGTCCCTGGTCCGCACGAGGTGCCGCCTCAGGTCCTGGACACCTAGCTCACACCAGAGTGCCCTCCTCCTGAAGCAATAAGGGGAAACCCTGAAGTTTGGGCTCATCGCAACCGCAAACTGGCCTGTTGCACCCTAACTCTGCTGCCTGCGACGACTGCCAACGCAAAGCTCCAGTGAGACCTGCCATTCGTGAAACAGCGATAGCCAGCGAAGACCGGTAAAGCAAGATCTGCACTTCATGCTACAGCAATGACAGCCCGCGGTGACCACCAACATGAAGCTCCAGAAATAACCGTCCGGGAATCTCAAACGGATCTTCGTGCTACAATAACCAATCACAACTCCAAGCCTTATCTTTGCGATACAGTGACGACCATCTGCAATGCGCTCCCTGCTCCTCACAGCCTGCTCCGCCGTGAAAGATAACTCTTTGTGCCGGACTCAGGAGGTAACCTTTCAGCTAAACAGACCTGGTCCCTGCATCTGGCCCACGCTCCATCGTGGTCAGCCTAAACTTGTCACTTTACCCTGATTTGCACAACCAGATGACCGCAAGTGGTACCATTTGCTTTCAGGCGCTATTTTTACTTAAAACTTTAAAATTGAATGTCTTCAGTTATACCAGTTGTATTTTTGTCATTCTGGTGTCATTTTATTTATTAAAATGTACTATCTTTTCTAAATTGTTTAGGATTTTTCTTCTGTTGTGTTTTCACTCTATCACTGTTGTGTACTGCATAAATACTTTACACTTTGCTTCTAAGCTAGGCCTGACTGGTTTGTGCCAAGCTATGAAAGGGTCAAGTACAGCTTAATCATGTGACATTTGTGGTTCACCCTGACAAGCACTGTGGGTATTGCCCTGAGTAGGGTTTCCCCCCCAGCCCCTCAACTAATAACCCAATTTCTTACAAACAGTTAACAAGAACATGTCAAAAAGTGAAACATCAGCCTTAAATACAGAGACTGGAAAGCGTTCACTACTTACGGAAAAGCAAAAGAGTGTACAGCTCACATGAAAGCAAGAAAACGTATCACTTAGAAGATAACATTAAATGTAACCAAATAAATGATACAATGCTGTTAGACTTGGCATCCTTGGCGTGGTTTCCCCTGACTTTTTGCCTCTACCTCCTGCATTTTTGACTGTGTGATGGATTTCGTTTTTGGTGGCTTAGATGCTTTGGGCACTTGCCACTGCTGATCAGTGTCAAAGTGCAGTGCTCCCTGTGTATTTTATTTATTTATGAAGTTTTTTATAGCACGAACAAGACCCATGAGGGTATCAGAGCGCTTTACAAAGGGAGAGGGGTTGGATACATCAGTACAAGACAATAATACATTGCATTTACAGAAATATAAACATAAGCAAGTATTAAATCTATGAGCCCGATTTCATTAGGAGCTCAGACAGAGGTGGTTGAGATCAATAGAATAGTAGTTCACCAGGTAAGTTCGATCGATATGCAGTATAGTGATGACTTTAGTCTAACCGTTTAGAAATTAGGAATGATTTCACCTCTGATTTGAAGGAGGCAGTAGAGTCAATCAGATGAATTTCCTTCGGAAGAGATTTCCAGATTTTCGGTGCGATGCTTGAGAAAGCTCTGTTGCAAATTTTCTTTTTACGGAAAATCTGTGGTTTCAGTAGCATGGAGCAGCTGCTACATGTGTCCTACATCCACCAGATAGTCACAGTTAATGTGCTAGGTATCTTGGGGTGTTGAAATGTATGGCTTTATGGGTCATGCACACATTTTTAAATTAATTTGTGCTTTTATGGGAGCCAGTTAAGGGATTTAAGGTCAGGGAAGATGTGATTGTTTCTTTTTGATCCAGTGATGAGTCTGGCTGCAGCGTTAAGGGAGGCCCGTAAAGGAGCCAGTATGTATCTGGGAAGGCCACTGAGCATGGCGCTTCCGTATTCAAGCCTCAGCATGACTAGGGCTTGGACCCTGATTTCAGATCCTCCTAGGGGAGGAAGGGTTTTAGTTTCCTCAAAATGGTCATTTGGTAATGAGCTCCTTTGGTGGCATTGCTGATGTAGTGCTGCATGTTCAGATGTTTGTCTAGTATAATTTCTAGCGATCTCACAGAGTCTACAAGGTGTGGAGAACAATTGAGAACAGTTAAATGTTTCATCCACTGGTCAATCTTAAGATTGTGTTTGGGTGGAGTAATGCGGAGGAATTCCGTTTCGATGGCATTAAGTTTGAGATGGTTGAACTATAGCCAGTTTTGCGCATTTTGTAGAAATGTTGAGGGTATTGAGGTCATCAGGAGAGGAGATTTTCAGGTACAGTTGTGTGTCATCTGCATACATGTGGTAATGAATGTTGGAGGATGATAGGGAGTCTGCTAAAGGTTCCATGAATAAGTAAAAAAGAATGGGGGAAACGGCAGATCCCTGTGGGACGTCCAAGGTGATCGTAGAGGGTTTTGACAGAGAGTGGTTGAAATTGATTCTTTGGGTTCCGTTATGGAGCAATGATGTAAAGCATTGGAGAACAGATCCAGATAGACCCATCCTTCTTTCAAGTAGTATTAGAAGTTTGACTTGTTTCACAGTATCAAATGCTGAGGATAAGTCAAGGAGGATGAGAAGACACGCTTCATTCTGATCCAACAATTGATAGTGATGGAGCAAGGACTCGTAGAAAAGAGACTTGCTCGGAATAATCTTCTCATTTAACCTCTAACGTTGTATTAACTACGTAATGTGTAAACCTAATACGCACCACATTGAATATAAAAGACAGAGAAGCTTGTGTATGTGTCTTACTAATACAAGTAACTCGATTGAAATTCTAAAATGGCCGCTAATGGGGATTCTTTATTGCGCATGCGTCAACTGCATCTACGCAGTATGACGAGCTATCGCTTGGAGGGAATTTCTTGCGCATGAGCAGACGCTATTAAAATGGCTGCTTGAAAGCTCACATGCCTCGCATCTGCTTTGCTGGAACTAAATTTAGCTATTTTACTAATGCTAACGCAGGGTAAGCAATATTCATTACAGGGGGTTAGAGTAGAAATAGATGGTATACAATGAAACCCTTTATTTTTGGAATTAACATTTGTTTTTCTGACTCTCTTAATAGTACGCATTTGGGCCTCTTGTGTGAATCCAGAGTCCATGAACCACTTGACCTCAGCGCATGCCCAATGAGACTGAGACGGAAGAATGACGAGACTCTTGAATGCAGTCCAAGGACGCAAAAGATAAGTACCCTGGGAACAAGCATCGAAACCCTCTGAGTGAATGGGAACACATGATAAATGATACTTTTGTGTCTAATAAGATGTGAATACGGGTGAGAATAAAGATTTTTGAAAAAAAATTAAGGGGTGGGATCTTTTACCAATAGACTGATAGACTAAGGTGAAAAATAAGTCTGGTGATCTTCCCCCTTGCCTGTTCAATCATAGTTAGTATTTTTATGATATTGAAACATTAATGGGAGGTACATGAACATAGAAAGGTATAATTGAGGTAGTTTAGTTAGTTAGTTAGACAGATATTTGCTGAATGCTGCAGAGCTCGGGATGCTGTCGGAGTGGCGTGTGATGCTGATGAAGAATCGAATACAGAACCATCTATCCAAACTTAATTAATTTAGAAGAAGATTGCGGAAGAATCTCGAGGAGAAAGAGAGTATCAGAGAGGGGTGCTACGCAAGCATCGGTGCTAGAGAGGTCATCCATCCTGTCCTGATTCCTGTCCTGAAGCCTTTGTTGCCTGATCTTTCCCGGGGGACCCTTCCCAGCTCGTTGGCCAAGGGGTTGGTTTTCACACCATCCTAGGTAATTATAATTTTGTGAATGTGCAGTTGTACTTTTCTCTCTATCCTCTCCTTTCTGAGCATAAGTCATTGCAAATTATAAAGTATGTGTTTAATGATTGATTAATTGAATCTTCCTTACTTTGAGTAACAGAGACTGTACTGTACTTTGAAAGTGGTTCACTTGAAATTAATTTAGATAAAGATTTAAAACTTTACCGAGTCTGTGGTCATTTCAATTAAAGTGAGAAGAATAATATTATGTCATTTCACCATCAACTAGTTCAACTAATGGTCCATCGACCAGAGGAAAGAACTTTTTGATCAGTGAAAAGATTAGTTGAGAATAAGAGGTAACTAATCTTGAAATTTCAGCACATAAAAATAAATTCAGACTCCAGCGGTCCTTACCAGGCATTGTGAATATGTGTGTTTAATGGGCCCAGGTGAGTATGTGGTATTGGAGTACCTGTTGCTGGTTCACCGCTGGATCAATCGGACATCATCCACTATGTGAGTGAGTGCTGTTTCTGTGCTGTGATCTTGGCGGAAACCAGACTGCTGTTGGTATAGGAGTTTGTACTGATCTATGTGATTGCAGAGTTGGATCTGTACATATTTCTCGATAAGCTTCGTCAGAGTGGGAATGTTGGAGATTGGGCAGAAATTGTTTAAGTCTGTGTAGTATGCCATTGTTTTTTTGAGGATGTGGGTTACCGGACCTATTTTTAGACAATCAGGGATGATGCCTTGGAGGAGAGAGGCATTTACTATCTTAGTCCATAGCGTGAGGATAGACATTTTGATCTCTTTAAAGATGGATGGAGGTAAAAGGTCGATGGAGTGATTCGATGGTTTCAGCAGTGTGAGCAAGTATTGGATTTCACTTTCATTGAGGGGGGAAAAAGTGTGCCAGGAGGCATTGTTTTTGGGGGAGAGCTCAGGATGACCGATCGGGATAGTGGACTGTGATGGATGGTTAATGGTGGGAAAGTTAGAAGGTATCATCTCCCTCATTGTCTGTAACTCCTTTTCAATAATTATAGTTTTATACATTAAAAAGGAAGCAAATGGACAAGATGCTCCTGCCCGGTGGCGACTACAATCGAGCGCTCTACTCTGGCGCGCCGGACCCTCGCCTGACGGGACCGACGCGTGTCATGGTGCGTGTATGGCACGCGGCTAACGCAGCTATGGGGTGGAAGGACCGTTTGACCCGGGCGTCACCGCTATATGCGTCTGCGAGGTTGGGCTCCCTGTGGACCTCGAAGGGCTTCGAGAAGTGGGACACGATCGGCATCAGCACAGTGGGAGATCTCTGGACGAGGGGGGGATTCAAAACTTTCGAGACGCTGCAGACGGAGTTTCAGTTGCAAGGCAGTGAGTACTTTCGGTACTTACAAGTCCGCCACGCGCTGGGCTCCGTCTTCCCGGATGTCGCGTCCATTCCGGAGTCTTCCCCCCTGGAGGACAGAGTGCTGGATGGCCATGTCCCAGACAGCACGATCTCCCTTATATATAAAAAACTGATCAACGACCGATCGGGCCTGCTGACTGGCCTCCGCGAGGCCTGGGTTGCCGATGGGCTGGAATTGGACGACGAGGACTGGATTTCCGCGGTGGCCTCTCCGAAGGAGGTGGCCATCCCGGCTCGCCTTCGCTTCGTCCAGCTTAAGATCCTCCACCGGGTTTACGTGACGGGGCCAAGGCTTCTACGTATGGGCTTTGCTGAGGATGGACTGTGTAAGCGTGGCTGTGGTGCTTTGGCAACTTTCTTGCATATTCTGTGGGAATGCCCAAAGGTGGAGCGATTCTGGCGTGGTGTGTACGAGGTCCTGCGAGTGGTTACGCGTGTCGCGCTGTTGCCTGAAGCGAGGAGATGCTTGCTGAATGTGTGGGAGCCAACTGACTACTCGGTTCCGCAGACGCGGTGGGTGACTCTGGGATACATGATAGCTAAGCGTGACATTGCTCAATTGTGGGGATCCCAGAGGCCCCCGGCGGTGTCGGCCTGGAAAGAACACATGGATTGGTGTATGTTTCGTGAAAAGGTGGTGTATGTTGCGAGGGGTAAGCCTGGGGCGTGGGTGAAAATCTGGGGCCCCTGGAACGCCTATCGCGGGGGTATTTGCGAGCCGCCACTGCTGCCGGCTGCCTCACCAGCTCCGTCCCCCTAGCCGACCCCCTCCCCCAGCCACGGGCACGTGGTTCCCCAGTCCCTGATCTGTTCTCATTCCCCTCTTCAGAGTTTGGCGATTGGTTGGGGTCCCCCACTTAAGGAGCGCGTGCTGTCACTTGGGATTGCGGGTTGCCTTGCGGGTGTGGTTTTTTGTGTTGTTGTGTTTCGACAAAAGGAAACCGTATTGTGGGTTTGGAGTTATGTGGCCTGCACTACTGATATCTCCTGATTTACCTTTTTGTACCGCCAAGAGATTTTTCTGTATATATGTCATATGCTTCTGCCACTCTAGCGGCCGGCCAGACGGTTGTAGGCCCATACCTGTAACTATTTGAGATTGCAATAAACGGTTTCAAAAAAAAAAAAAAAAAAAAAGGAAGCAAATTATTGGTAATTAGACAGATTATTGGTACCGATATTGGTAGGGTAGGGATGGTTGTTGGATTGTTGCTTGACAATTTCAAAAAGGTTTTGGGGCTGATTTCTGTCTTGGTCCAGTTGTGTTCTAAAGAAATTGGCTTTTGAGTTTCTGATTCTTTTATTGTAATTGTTTCTCCTTGATCTTAGCCTTTCCAAGTTATCCATAGAAGGTGATGATCTCCAGGCTCTTTCTGCTAGTCTCAGATTTCATTTTTCATTGGTTGAGGTTTTAGTTGTAGCGGAGCAATCGATTCAAGGATGTTCCGGATGGAGGATTTGTAATGCTCTGTTAGGTCATGGACGTCCACCATGTTCACCTGGGAGGTCTAGTAGTTGTGGCTAAGGGCCGATAAGTCATCTAGGTTGACGTTCTGTAGATTTAGCTTCCAGTATTTTAGTTTTTCAACTTGGGCATTTTTGGGGTCACAATGGTATTGATGAGGAAGGTAATACGGTAATGGTCTGTCCAATCGCAAGGTAGAATGCACACCAGTGTAGAGGCGACTCGTTTTTTTTTCTATAATTAGGTCTAGGGTCTCGCCTTTATTGTGGGTAGGACGATCCCAGATTTTGGTTAACTCGAGGTCTGATAGGAAGACTTTGAAGGTGTTGACTAATTGCTCAGCGCTGTTTGAGATTACTTCCATGATTTGTTCTATGAACGCTAGGTTGTTTCCAGGGGGTGGTAAATTAGAGGAAGTTTGCAAATGGGTCTGCCATTGCTAGAGATATTGGTGCTAAGGTATTCTTCTGCAGGAAGGGCATCTGAGGCTGCCTGAGTAACGTCAAGGGTATTACGAAAAATGTATGCAACTACTCCACCAGTTCTGTGAGTTCTGTCCAGTCTAATATTATTGTGACTAGGAGGCTAGTAGGTCTACAATAGGGGCTGAGTATTCATTTAACCAAGTTTCTGTCAGGAGAACGAGGTTGAGTTCATGAGTGCAAGTGAGGTCATAGATGTTGGATGCGTGGCTAACAGCTAATCTGCAATGAGTATGCATTTCAGGAGGGTATTGGGGTGGGCTGAGACATTTGTAAATAGTAATTCTGATTTGTTATCCATAATTGGCATATTTGGTTTACTGGCAAGTCCCTAGTAAAGTGCACTGAGTGTGCCAGGACCTGTTAATCAAATGCTACTAGTGGGCCTGCAGCACTAGTTGTGCCACCCACATGAGTAGCCCTGTAAATCTGTTTCATACCTACCACTGTAGTGTCTGTGCATGTGGTTTGCAACTGCCAGGTTGACCTAGCAAGTGCACCCACTTGCCAGGCCCCAAACCTTCCCTTTTCTTACATGTAAGGTACCCTTGAGGTAGACCCCAGGTACCCCCATTGGAAGGGTGCAGTGTAGGTGAAAGGTAGGACATGTACTGGTGTGTTTTACATGTCCTGATAGTGAAATACTCCCTATTTTGTTTTTCACTATTGAAAGGAATTCTGGCCCATAGGATAGCATGGGAGCTGCACTGAAACATCTTACAAGTGTAACTTTCCATTGGGGCAAGATAGAGAAATGGAGTTTAGGCTCTCTAAACTCAGAATTCATCAACACATCTTTTAGTAAAGATGGTTTCTAAATTGTGCATTTGAAAAGTGGGCATTTTCTTATTTAACCATTATATGTGCCTCTGCCTGTCTGTGTATTCCCTGTCTGGTTTTGGAGTGACAGGGGCTGGGGATGTGCATTCACTCTAGACAGTCCCAAAGGGGTGGGTTGAGGTGTGTCTTGCCTTTCCTTAGTAACTCATGGTTGGGCAGAATAGATCCGGGCTACATTTAGTGTATTGGGAGAAGTTTTACTAGCACCTGAATAGATTGTGACTCCTGTGCACAATGCTGTCTCCACCTCCTGTAGTGAAGCTGGTCCAGAGAGGGCAGAACTGACTTGGACCTTTGCCACAAAGAGAACAAAGAGAAAATAGGGAATAAGTATTGGACCATAAACCCCAGAGAATTAGATTACTTCAGGAAGCAAGAGGACTCTTTCAACAAGAACAGCTGAAGAGCTGTGGGAGGAGTGCTGCTTTTTCTGTGTGAGGGGTGGGTTGGCCTGCAGTTTCTGCCCTGCTGTGGTATCCTGCTTGTGAAGAATCTCCAAGGGCTTATGTGTGCTGACCTCCTGTTTTGGAAGACTCAGGGACATCAGAATCTTCCTGCTGTGTGCTTTTACTTTACTGAAACTCCCTGTGCTTACTGGAAGTCTTTGTTGTGGAGAGAAATTCATTGGTCTTCGTTTCCCTGCAAAGCACATGTGTCCTTCACCTGGAGAGGCCCTCTTGCCTTCCCTTGATTGCTACTCGCTGTGGGCGCTGCCTGCTGCACCACCGTGGGCCCAATTCAGGGCTGATCTGCCATCTGCTGTGGCATGAGAGATCAGAAAAAAGCCTTGATCGTCTGTTTGTCATCTAAGGGAGCGCCGCAGCAGTGCCAAGCGCTGCCTAACAATAAGGCCGACTCCGGTGACGTGGGAACAATGGCTGGAAGGAGATTCATGGCTCACCAAAGCCCCACACCACCAAGACGCTGCGCAGAATGTCCCAGCGCCTCCGCAGCGAGGGACGATTGCCTAGAAGAATGGGGAATCTCTCACCAGAGGCGAGAGCCGCAGCCTCACAGCCTCACCAGATTGGCATGCAACCGCCCAACTGAGGGGGGAACCCTCTGCCTCTCCTTCAGTGCAGCCAGAAAAGTTGCACTACGAGCGTCCCGTGGTATCAGACCGGGACCGAGTTATTGCACTCCTCTTGTTTTGCTGAAAGTCACTCACCGCGGTGCCCCCTGAGCGTGAGCAGCTGCTATTTTTTCATCTAGTGAAGGGGTCCTTTTTGAAGGGTTACCACACGTCTTATGGTTGTGCGCAGGCATTCATACAGCCTGGGCTACATTACCACATTTCTTGTTTTATCGTCAAGGCCCGCATTTTAAGGTCTGCCTATTTTCTGAATGGTCCATAACATGTCTGAGTAATAAGTATCAAAGCTATGCCTATTTGCTAATGCCTAGTTTCTGAGGGTCTATGACCTATACAATACCTTTCATTAATGCTTTTGCACTAGCCATGCTTATGGCAATTGCCTAGTTGGCAAAGTGCTTCTGATTTCTGTGATTGTGGTCTAATGTGTTTTACCAATAAAACGAAATACTAGTTTTTTTTAAACCTTGTGTGTAGTCTCTTTTGTGGTATGCTTAGTGTGTCACTGGTGTGTGTGTGTGTTGCGCAAACGCTTTACACATTGCCTCTGGGATAAGCCTGACTGCTCTGCCAAAGTACCAATGGGGTGAGCAGGGGTTTTCTTGTGTATGTAACTTCCTTACCCTGACTAGAGTGGTGGGTTATGCCTGGCTTAGGTGCATACCCTAGTCATCCACAAACACCATTTCTAACTAATGACAAATCATTTATGTTAGAACCGAGATCCCTAGTTGGCTGAGGTAGGTTCCTTAGGCCAAGTAGGGACCCTCGCTTCCACGTCAGGGAAAGGAAGGACACCTTCTCAGATAGCCCCCGCTCACCCACTGGGTAGCTTGGCACGAGCAGCCAGGCTTATCTTCAAGGCAAGTGTGTAAAGTATTTGCAACCACGCTCCCAGTGACCCAATGATGACACCACAATGGACTCCACCCTCCACACAGGTTTCATATAAAAACAAGTATAAGTTTATATAAAAAGATATATGATGAGACCATGCGATAAAAATCCAACATATACGTACTTGTAATAATTCACTTTGCTGGTTATTAGCCCAGCAAGCCCTTGTAGGTTCTGACGGTATTAATGAGCAATTCTAGATGATCCAATGCAATCCTAATGCAATGCTATGCAGTTCGTAATGCAAGAATCAGGCACTTTGCAAAGTAACAATAATGCAGTTCGTTATGCAAAAATCCAGCAGCTCCAAAATAATGCAATGCGTAATGCAACAATCAGGTAGTTCGTTATGCATGAATAATGCAATGCGTAATGCAATAATCAGGCAGTTCGTAATGCAAACTAATGTAAATGCGTAATGCAACAATCAGGCAGTTCTTGATGCAAACTAATGCGATGCGTAATGCAACAATCAGGCAGTTCGTTATGCAAACACAATGCAATGCGCAATGTAACAATCAGGCAGTTCGTTATGCAAACACAATGCAATGCGCAATGAAACAATCAGGTAGTTCGTAATGCAGAAACAATGCAATGCGCAAGGCACTCCGGCACCGATCACAGTGCTTTAGATGGTCTCTCTGCCACACGTGCTGACTCGCGGTCAGCTTCCGCCAACATATGCCCCCAACACAGATTTGGTGTAAACCAAAGTACAGCTCCACACTCCGGCCCCGGTACGAGCTTGAACGGAGACTCGTGCTACCCGAAGGGGAGAGGCCGAGAGCGTCTCACTCTGAGCCCGCACCCCACCCCAGGCGCCAACACATGTTACCTGGGGGTGCGACCTCTCTCTCCTCTCCACCTCTCGCGACTTGGGCCTCCGATGCGACTTGGTTGATTCCGGGCCGATGACGATAACGAAGGTCTCAGGCTGCAACAGGGCACACACACACAGAGTCGCTGAGACTCCCTTGAGCCACGGGTGTGCACAGTCACAGGGCAATCCTCATGAAGTTATCAGGCTGCACGAAGCACACGCACACAGCGTCGCTGAGACTCCCTTGAGCTTCGGGTGTGCACGGTCACAGGGCAATCCTCACAAAGGTCTCAGGCTGCACGAAGCACACACACACAGCGTCGCTGAGACTCACTTGGACTCCTGGCGCACACGATCACAGGGTGATCCTCGCGAAGGTCTCAGGCTGCACGAAGCACACGCACACAGCGTCGCTGAGACACACTTGGACTCTTGGTGCACACGATCACAGGGAAAATCTTCTGAGGGTTTGATGCTGCAAAAAGCACATGCACACAGCGTCTCTGAGACACACTTGAACTTCTGGTGCCCACAATCACAGGGCAAATCTTCCGAAGGTCTCAGGCTGCAAAAAGCACATGCACACAGCGTCGCTGAGACACTCTTGAACTTCTGGTGTCCACAATCACAGGGCAAATCTTCCGTGGTTCTCAGGCTGCAAAAAGCACACGCACACAGCGTCGCTGAGACACTCTGGAACTTCTGGTGTTCACGGTCAAAGTGCAATCCTCACGAAGGTCTCGGGCTGCACGAAGCACACGCACACAGTGTCGCTGAGACTCACTCGGACTCCAGGTGCACACGATCACAGGGCAATCCTCACGAAGGGCTCAGGCTGCAAAAAGCACATGCACACAGCGTCGCCGAGACACTTCTGGAAAAGTTTGTGTTCCTGAGTTTCCACAACAGGGAGCTAGCTCTCCTCGGGCCTTTGGAGTTAAGATACTTCAGGACACAGCACAGCAAAGTCTTTTCAAGGAGGGGGACACAGCACACAGCAAAGTCCCTTTAGCCCCTCCTTGGTTAAAGCAGCAAACTGCAGGCCAGCCCCAGAACACACAGCAAGGGTCAGTCCTTTCCCTCAGTCTCTTCAGCTGTTTCTTCCATGGCAGAGGTTCATCTTGACCACAAAGTAGTTTCAGTCTTGTTCAGTCTTGAACAATCCAATTCCAAAGTCTAGGGGTTTCAGCTCTTATAGTTATACCCCTAAATGTATTTGAAGTCTTTGTGTTCAGGGGGGCACAGACCCCTGTCGAAACCAGTTCTGGGTGTCTCCCTGCCAGTGACACCTTATTCCTTTGATAGTGGGGGTCTGGATCCTCAGTGACTCAGCAGGGGACGGAGCCATTGGTTTATGGCTGCAGTCCAGGCCTCTTCACCTCCAGTGGCTACTCCTCCCCCTACACTCCAGATGCAGGTCAGCCTTTTGCTGTCTCACATCCTCCCTTGGGTCAAGTCATTTTCTAGAGCCTAGCACATTCAAATCCAGACAGTCAATCCACAGCCTGACTGAGACACACAGAAATATTAAAACACAAAAACCCAGCCACTTCTAAAAGAATGGTTTCTAAACACACAATGCAAAATCCACCTTCACAAAAAGATGTGTTATTGAAATGTGAGTTTAGGCATACTAAACTTCACCTCTCCATCTTACGCCTTTGGGGAGATAGGCTGGAAACATATTACACAGCCTTCCCCATTCTGTCCTATGGGTAAAATGGCCTTTTAACAGTGAAAAACGAATGGAGAGTATTTCAATGTCAGAACATGGTACACACCTCAGTACATGTCCTACCTTTCACATACACTGCACCCTGCCCAGGGGGATACCTTGGGCCTACCATAGGGGTGTCTGATGTAAATAGAAAGAGAAGGGTAAGGTCTGGCAAGTGGGTGCACTTGTTAGAACAACAGGGCAGTTTAACAAACTGTGCGCAGGCACTGCAGTGGCAGGCCTGAGTTCTCTCTTTAAGGCTACTTGTGTGGGTGGCTCAATTAGTGCTGCAGTCCCACTAGTAGCATTTGCATTACCAACCCTGGCACACATAGTGCACTTTACTAGGGACTTTACTAGTAAGGCAAACATGCCAATCATGGACAACCAATTACCATTACACTTTACACAGGGAGCACTTGCACTTTGACACTGATCAGCAGTGGCAAAGTGCCCAACGCATCTAAGTTGGCCAAACAAAATCCATCACAGCATCAGAAATAGAGGAGGTAGAGGCAAAAAGTCATGGGTAATCACTCCAAGAAATGCCAGGTCTAATAATTTATATAAATGAGAACATTAAACTAAAAACGTCAATACAATTTCGATTAATTGCTAGATATAATCTTTGAAAAAATACTTGCAAACTTGGTCAAATTACGAGTCATAATCAGATCTTGGCCACTTATTATAAATCACACGTCAACAATACAAGAGCTGATATTGTAACTGTTCAGCATATGTTTTAGAAGTTGTTTCCTATGCAGTTCACGAGACAGACAAATACAAAGTAAATTGTGAAAGAGAAAAATAGCTCTCATAGTGGGGAACCGCACACGCTCAAACTAAATGACCAATTTAGAGGGGAAGGCACTATGACCACAAGCAAATTCAGTGTGACTTCTTGTGAATCCAGAGAGTCATATTAGTGCTTGAAGCAAAAAATTAATGAGCTGAGCTTTGATTTTAGATAATTAAGGTGTGATTTATGACCCCATTGTTTCTCCATCCACACACCAAGATAGTTATAATCAGGCTTTGGCCAATTGATACATCGACAATTTTCCTAATAGCCCTATAAGAAGAGCCCCAGCCAAAACCAAAACTGACAGTATGTAAGTACTAATGAAAAGAGATTTGCAATGTTGTACTGGTGATAATGCGCTACAAACCAAATTAATGTGTACTCCAGTAGGATTGAGTTGTTTGGCATATTACAAATAGGATATGGGTGGTCATTAAATTGGGGAGGGAATAAACATGGTTCAGCAGGGGTAGTCCCCAGGTCTGAGGTACAGAGACTAGCAAGTATTGGAATTGCAATCGGTCTCACATTTGTTTGATTTAGAGCTATTAGCATTGTAAATGGCAATGTATTTTACCTATGAGTTATGGAGTGTATATTGGTGGTGTGTAGTGGAATTGTGTGTGTTGAATTGGATGAGTTAGTTGTGAATTGTGTGGCATGGATTTGTGTAGTGGAATTATGTCAATAGTAATTATGTGTTTTTGAGTGTATTGGAATTATGTGGAGTGGGCTTGTGTGTTATGGAGAGTAATTATGTGGAATGGTATTTTGTGTTGGTAAGTGTTATGAAGAGGATTTTACTTACGTGGTGTGCTGTTGGATTTTGTGGTATGATGTTAAATCAAGTATTGTGAATGGATATATTTGGTGTGTAGGAGAATTCTGCTGTGGAGTGTAATTATGTGGTTTGTTGTGGAATTATGTGGTGTGGAATAGATGTGTGTGGAGTTGAATAGTGTGGCATGGAACAGTGTGTCATTGAGTGAAATTATGTTAAGGGGAAGTATGTGACATGGTGTTGAGTGTATTTTTGTAGATTGTTGTTATGTGGCATAGTGGATTTATGTGGGCTGTATTTATGTGGCATTGAGTAGTGTGTAATTAGGTGGAGTTGAATTATATGGTGTTGAGTGGGTTTATGTGGAGTGTAATTATGTTGTGAGGTGTGGAAGTGTGTGGCGCTGAATAGTGTGTTATGGAATTGTGTGGAGTTGTGTTGAATTATATGGAGTTGAATGCTTGTTGTGACTTTCGTAACCTATTGACTTTGTGCGACCTCAGAGGGGTGGTGGTGGGGGCTGGGTAAGCAATGTTGCGGGAGGTGTGAAGAGGTGGATGGGATGGCACAGGAGAGTAAGTGACAGGTGAAGCTTAAGCAAATCAGAAACAAAAAACAACTACCTTCCAGAGGGTTCAAAGTATATAAAGGCTCTTTCCTGAACTATGAGTTGCAGAACCAGAGCACAGCAGCATACAACATGCTCCTCAGTGGTCCCTGACGTTATTACACATAATGATTACTACAGCATCACCCTGACATATGCCAAGGTGGATTACACGCTCAATGTTAGAATATGGGCTAGAACAAAAACAGCCAAATTACAGTAAAAAGAAGGGTATTGTAATGGCTTCTGCAATAACACGGAAGTATGATAAAGGACATTCATGTTAAAACAGTGTGTATGAATTTACAAATATTTTCTTTTGATATATTGCTCCCACTTATCCATCATAATTCGACCTTGTAGAATTATAATAAACAGTAAAAGGAAAAGGCCAGCCTTTGCGAGATATCTGTTGCGGGAAGAAGTGTTAATGTTTCTTAGGTAAAGCGCTTCTTGCGTAAAACTCAGGATCTCAGGCTGGTTGCCATTTAATGTTTGCAGTTTCACAAAGCTTCAGAATTTCCTACCCGGAATATTTAGTTCAGTTTTGGTTTTGTTTGTTGGTTGAGTGCTCTGCACTTGCCCTACTTGTTTTTGAGGTCCTACCTGTCTCCAGATCAAGAAACTGGATTTTGAGCCAGCTATATTAGCACACAGAAAATAAATAAAACCTGTTTTCTACGGTCTGCGATGGCTCTGTTTGTGACGGCCCTAAGTTTCTCACCAATGAAAACAAAGGAATTAAAAAAAACACATGAAGGAACCAATGACAAGCGATGGATGGGCTGAATGCCCATACAGTAGATACAGCATGTGTCGAGAGAGAGTGTATGCATAGCCTTGGAGAGACCTAAAAAGCAGGGGAGCCATAACCCACCCCTGTTTCAAGCTTCTGTCCGTTCTGATCCTCTTAGAGTCATCAGAGTTCTGACCTAATGAAATCTTGACCCATATTTTAGAGTATAAAGCAATTACAGGGTTCAGCAGGGAATAGGGGCTATCCTTTTTGCTAAGCTTGGACTAAAGTAATGACCTTTCAACTCCATCAAATGCAGCGCTTCAGTCAATGTAACAGCGCACAGCTTACAATTTCCATTATGAATCACCAAATGGACCATTAGTTGCAAAGCTAAAGACATTAGCCATTGTATCACAATGTGGCCTAAAACTAATCTGATGTAGTAGGATCAAATTATTCTCAGCTGCCCAATCTATTGGATTTTGCAATAGAAGCTTTGCAAACATATTTGCTTCATTGTCAAGTAGGAGAATCATATGGTAATTAGCAAGAGATTCAAGATCATCCTTCTTTTGGCCATAAAATGGAGGTCTGCCAAGAAGTTTACATTTTAAACGAGACCTTAAATTAAGGAATTATCATAGTAGCCCAAAATGGAGTATCAGCTTTAAGGACATAATTTGGAATACCATTTGGACCCAGCCGTTAGAGCACATAAATTATATTCATTTAATCACCGCCTCCTTCTGAAAGCCACAGGTTCCTGTGCCCGATACAAATTTGTTTCCAAAAGGACGTGTGAAATCAACATATAGGTTTTCTACAAACATAATGACACTCAACTTGGGTTTCAATGGACCGTAGGTCTTCAGAAATCCAATCAATTTATAAAAGCTTTCCATTTACAGATTTACATAGACAAGGTACATCAACCTATTGCTTTGCAACATTGGCCTGTTTCTGAGCCCAGAGTTCCTTCTAATATGCTTAATTTGAGTGTTTTGATCTTAGTGTTTTCTCACCACTTTGTCACCAATAAACCTACACCTTTTCAAACAAGCATTGGTATCGGCAATGCGAGAGCTATTGGCTTTGTCAATGTCAATGTGTTTCAGCATTGCATGGTCAGATAAGTAAGTGTTCCCCAGGCAAATGCAGCACCCAAGCTCCTGTGGCTGATGCACTATTACTCCTTTGTGTAACCACGAGCACACATAAACAAGGCATCCCAAATTAAATTTACCATTTGATAGAGAGCTAAACATAATCTAAAATGTTTCATTTCCCATTAACGAATGCTGACAAAATTACCTAGTAAAATCGTGATATTAATTTTGTTCACCTCTTAAGAACAGAAGGTAGAGTCTGGCTTAGTGCAAGTCATACTTGTGACTTGAATGTTACAAACACTCATTCAACCCACTGAGCTATCGACTGGCTAGAAGTATCCCAGCCAACAATCATCAAAATGCAGGAATCATTGAATGTGTAGATTCAAATTCAGGAATCCTTTATTAAATCTATTCCCGCTTCTTACTACATGGTCACTGTTGTGTCTATCCGGTTAGACATAAGCATGGTGTAGCCTAACCAGACCTCCCATCCAGCCAGTAAATTGGATTTACTATATGTAAAGACCATTGCAAGAAAGTAGTTAGCTAGCTCATTAGGCCACTGTATTGTTATCATACGGTCGCGAAGCTGGATCCTGGCATGGCTAACTCGGACTTTGGACGTTCTGAGGTTGATAAAATTAAGCCTGTTAATTTGTGTAACAGTAACGAGTTATTGGAGTACTTAAATATGTCAGTCTTAAAGTGTTATGGAATAGTATTGTATTATTTTTTAGCACTTTAGTTATTATGGTTTGCACAGGGCTTAGAGACCGTGCACGTGCAAAGTGCATCTTTGGTGCCCCCCCTTGTAGGATGTAGTTTCAAAATCTTAGAAATGTGAATTTACTTGGGTGCTGGCATAACATTTACTAAACCTACATCTCAAAGGTGGGGTGCTGTGTGTTGAAAATACCTTTGTTTATTTTATCTTGCAATGAGCCTTTTACTAAACATTTGCTTTTAACCTGAAATTCTGCAACATAACAAACCATATGCTTGCTTATGTATTGTGTGCTGTATTCTAAATCGCAAAAAAACATATTATACAGATGCACTCCTTTGTCTAGGAGTGCAGTTGGTGGCATGTGGCACTTTACAATGACCATCCAGTGAACTGAAAAAAAGCCCTTCTCGCAGCCTGTTTTATTAGTAACTAGCAAGCCATATATGACGTGTTCCTATTTCTTGTAACTATCTCAGGGGTGGGGAGGGGGGTGAGAATCAATGAGTGAAGGGCAGCTGAAACGAGGCTGTCACGTGGCCTTGCAAGGTAATGGAGACCATGGAAGGGATTTCTGCTGTACCGTGCATTGTATTCTAAAATACAAAACGTTAACTATACAGATGCACTCCAGTACCTGAGAGTGCAGTTGGTGGCATGTGGTGCTTTACAACGACCATCCAGTGATTTGAAACAAGCTCCTCCCTCAGGCTGTTTTATTACTAATCAGCGAGCCCTTTATGGCGTGTTTGTGTTTTTTGTAACTATCTTGGGGGTGGGGAGTGGAGTGAGAATAAGTGGAGTGAAGGGCAGCTGAAACTGAGCGGTTACCTGACATTGTAAGGCAGTAAAGACCATGGATGGGATTGCTGATGTATTCTGCACAGTATTCTAGCACACAACCTTGCAAAGCAATGGAGACCATGGAAGGTTTTACTAATATACTGTACGTTGTATTGTAGACCACAAAACGCTTACTAAACAGATGCACTCCAGCACCTAGGAGTGCTGTTGGTGGCATGTGGAGCTTTACAATGAACATTCAGAGCTAAATATGCATTTAAAACACCAGTTGAATAAATACATTGGGAACTTGTTATACTTTGATAGAAAAGACAACGTTTTATCAAAAATTCTGAGTTTTAAATGAGCGTTAGGATGAATATATACATTACAAGATAACATTTTGACTTCAACACAATAAGAATCTAATTGTAGAAAGGTTAGGAACACTGTTTGCAATGGAGAAGGCTGAGGCCAAACATGGCCAATCTCTCACATTCCGATCAAGATCTACCCGAAAGGAGAGGGTTAAAGGTGCAAAAATGAATCCAGCTGAGGAGCCAGTTATAATGTTAAGGATTTTTCTCATGTTTTATAAGGGAAGAGGTGGCCCCTGTGCACCTTTCAGTAGTGATGCATTATGTAAAGTCAAGACTTTACTGTCTTCAACTATGGTAAAAACCTAAGATCTCAGGATAGCTAATGGGTAATTGCACATGTGAGTCTTTGAAACCAGGATGTCCTTTGAGGCAAAACATTGTCTATGCCCCCACATACATTCAAAAGCATCTACTGAATTACAAAAAAATGTTGATTCTGAAAGAGCAGAGGGAGTTGATAAGGAAAATCTATTTCCTGTCAGTATCATTGGAAACCATATGTTGAGTTGAGGTAACCGAGGGACACAGCTTTAAGATGTTACCTCTATTTACACTTTGCGAGGACTCCTCGACTCATATTCAAGGGTGAATAACAGTATAAACACTGATGGTCCCTCCTTTGCCTAAAAAAGCATCTCAAAATTTCTGCTCTATAATTGAAATTTTCGTCGTCTTGGTGTCAAAAAGTGTAGATTTTATTGAAGACATGCATGCACATATTATGCATTCTTTTCTAACTTTATTATTAACAGATTCCAAAAAGAAAAATCTATGCTACCCAGAAAAACCTGGGAAAGAACTACAACATTACATCACAATAGAACTACCAATTGGACATTGAACACTGACATAATTATCTTGACTGAGCGCAACAAATCCTCTTTTCTTGCAAAGAGTCAGTCAACATGAGTTCCAGAGAGCAATAACAGAACAGAACCAAGCGTCAGCAGAACAGTCACCAAATCCTTGAGACTATCCAAAAGCAGTACAGGAATGAAGATCCGAAAGGATGGTTTGAAGTGAGCACCCGCCAAGTACAATCCAAAGGAAAATAGTCTCTAACAAGGTGAAGTTGAGGTTGCAGTGCTGGTTGAGGGCACTGGGACTGTGAAAGAAAGAAATCAGGGAGAGTTAGTGAAACAGGGGTGGGATGATACTCGACTCCATGTCTTTAATAAAATCTCGCCTTTCTGACACCAAGGCTAGGAAAATCTTGATTGTATTGTAAGACCAGAGGCTCATATTATGCTTGTTCAAAGCACTGAAATTACAGAGTCTGATGGATGAGCAATTGCTTTACAGTAAAAAGTCCTGAACATATTAACGTTTGACCAATCTGCATGTTTGAGAATGTCATGCAACCCCCACACCCACCCAAAAAGCCCTAGAGGCCATGGCCCGTTAGCTGAATGGGTACCAAAGGAATCTGTATTAATACTAGCTAGTGACATGGTCCAGCTAACCCAGCGAGCCAGGGTAGGCGCCAAGACAGTGTTGTGGGTTTTCTGAAAGGAGCTGAGTAATTGGGACGCTGAAGGCAATCTCAGATCTGCAGTTCGGAAAATGTATGTTTTCAAACAATTTCCAGCACATAACTTTTGCTGTGAAGGGAAAAAAGTATAATGAACTGACATCAAATTAATTTTAGTGTTTCTCTTACTCTGAAAATGAACACCAAGGGCAGAATAGTGAAAAGAAGACACAGCCAGTGATTTGACATTAGAAACACATTTGAAGGAAACCAAACACAAAAGCATAGAGCTGATACGGGAAGCAAAGACATCAATTGACACAGTGCCAAAGATTGAAGAAAGTTGTCCTTCATACCTGAGCATCATCCTCCTCAGACATTATAACTATTAATATTAGGGATCAAACAACCACTGAAAATATCCTGTATACCCCAGGTAAAACAAATAAGAAGAGAAAACAGTGAAAAAAGGGTTTATATTTTGTATTTTGAGCCTAAAAGGTAAAGGAGCCCTAAGGGGATGGGCCGAGGGGAAAACAGAGCATGGGTGGGTGGGGTTACCACAAAAAAGGAGTCGGAAGACATCCACAAATGAGCGCATCTCAACGGGCTCAAACTGCAGGACACTACTTGTAGAGGAGGTCACTGGAAGGAAAGCAAGGTGCTTGACAAACAGCGCTGGGCTCAGGCAGCAGTGAGGGAGGCTAGGCGTGAAGAGGCAGCACGCATCACAGGCTCTGGGGAAGGAATAACATCATTAGAACAACTTTCTACCAACCGCCAATATGAAATAGGCTTACACATACCAGAGTGGAAGAGAAACTGCTCATAAGTAGCGCGAGTAACTGCACAAAGTAATCATTAACACCCGAGGAGTACGCATAAAAAGGTCATAACAATAAGAAAAAGGCGAGCGTAGTATTTTTCTTGACTGCGAGCAGCAAGAAAAGAGGATTTGTTGCTCTCATTCAAGATAATTATGGCAGTGTTCGACGTCCTATTGGTAGTTTTATTGTGATGTAATGTTGTAGTTCTTTCCCAGGGTTTTCTGGGTAACTAAGTTGTTTCTTCTTGTTTGCTATTAATAATAAAGCAAGATAAGAATGCATAATCTGAGCCTCTGGTCTTGTGATAAAATTAGTGCCCTTTGAATGGACAGGGAAAGACGTTGTAGGATTGTTCAGATTGGCAAGCTCGGGACCGCCAGCCTCAGCAGCGACCCCTCACAGCCAGTCTCATACAACCCATATGGAGGAACGGTGGGGCCTTTCAATTCAAACAATGAGCACATGGGGGAAACGCCTTATGGGTAATAGTATCCTTATTCAAAACAGACGACTCGCTGACCCCAAATAGTGAGGTCTAGGGAAAGACACAAGCCTAGTGCGAACAGTTGACTTGTCAAGTCTTGTTAGAGAAAGCAAACTATTATAATAGACAGGCGCAGTCAAAACTGTAGGTGATAAGTTGATTTGAGCATTTGTGAAACAGAAGAAACACGTTCTGATTTCTGAACTTTTAAAGTTGGAAGCAAAGAACTGCTAGTCTAAGAAGAAGAGGGCAGTCATTCCACTGAGTCTGTGCCTGTCGTAGCTTCCTCGCAAACATTCCTGCAAGAAAGATTATCTTTCCTTTCCAGAGTAATTTCCTCAATAGCCTTAGATAATGAGCAAAATACTTTTGTTCTTCCTCTCACATTTATGAGATGTCAGTTTCTTCTAGAACACACACCACTTTCAGACTCGGATGTCAGACTATCAGAGGACTTTGATTCAACTTTAGGGAGACCTTTTAAGGAATGATGATTGGGCTGAGCTTCACTCATTAAGTCAGCCATATAAGAGCCAGATCCTTAATGTTATCCAATGAATATTGTAGCACCCTAGGCAATGTAGGCAAGTTATCAGCGATACAGAATTCAGAGGAGAATGGTGCTACTATTTTTAATTCTCCCTTAATTTCATGAAGAAGAGCCCCCGTGTGGCATCAAGAGAGGCCAGAAGCGTGTATGCAGAAGATCCGTCTGATTTCATCGTTTCCTGATTGTCAATTGAGAGCTGTATTGGTACCCAATGGAGATTGAACTGGAGAGATCGCTAATGCTGCAGATGCGCCTGTTGTGCTCCTCCGTGTATGCTTGCAACTCAAAGGCCTGTTCAAGTTGGTTTCATCTCATCCATTCATCTAATAACGAAGGCTTCACCTGTGACAGAGGAAGACAGCACTGGAGGCATTGAAGGCGGTGGTGGTGGTGTGGAGGTAACAGGATGAAGAAAGGGGCAAATCCAAATGACCCCCACACTCCTCAAAATATCACAGGGGTCAAATTAAGATGATGAAACTCATCCAGTTGGCTTTACTGAGAGCTCCCTTATCATTATCTGTTTTTGGAAATGCCGGAGCTGAAGGACTAAAATAAGAAGTAATTAACAGAGTTAGTCACACTAACTAAGGGTCCCGTAGCCTTACCTGTCAAAAGAAGCAAGGCCCATGCTGAGCACTTTGTTGCCTGGTTTGAATGCAACACGTTAAAATGCTTATATAAAGGCTAAAGTCTAAATAGGTACCTTTGGGAGCCAAAGGAGGAGAAGGTCAGTGTGACTCGTCCACCAACCACTGGCCCTCTCGCCAGGCAGCATGCCAACGTCACACTTTGCACAACACACCACTGTTGTGCCACTCCAGCATCTGCAGTTACTTTTAAAGTCTTGCTTGACCAATGGGGAGCTCTCTTCCTTCCTCAGGTGCCGCTAATCACCTTTCACTTCACCACCTTCATGGGACAACACTGACAGACTTCCAGCAAAGGTAAGCGATGAGTCACAAGTTGTAAGGACATAGTGCACTGTGCAATAGATACTCCATAATTAGGAAACTTAAACTCATTAAAAACGGGAGGACGTATTTCTTTCACACCCTAAAGGTGCATGGCACTGGATGGAAGGTGGGGCTCTTAAAGTTAAAGCTAAAACTAATTTGGTAGAACCCTCAGGAAGTACAAAACAAGGATACCACTGGACAACAGCGCAACATGAACACCTACTTAGAACACAGAATGGTAGTAAATAAAGATTACACCTTGGAAGCAGAGACTCCTAACTTATGTGATTTATTCTATATGTGTTTCAAATATTGTGCCAGATGTTTATGTTAAAACTCACAGGAGAATAGTGCAACATTTACCTAATTGCTCCAAAAGGTGGTTGTCGTGCATGTGTTGTTTTTGCGCTCCAACATTAATTCTATGCTAAGGTTTCATAGTTGTACATTCTGGGTGGCAGGAGGCAAATGATCATTCAGTATATATGCCCTCTCCAGCCTGCTAACCTCCTGGGGCGGTTGAACTATGCAAACACTTGGTTGATGCTGCTGCCAGGTTGATTGGCTAAGATGCTAGTTGTAATAACCCACATTTTTGTGGATTGTATTGGTCTATTCTTGCATTTGACTAGGTTTGTTGTGTGGCAATTGGGTGCATAGGCAGTGGTGCTGGAACAATTTTCCGAGGGAGGGTGCTGCCATCAATGTTACATCACTGAAGACATAGATATTGTGAAAAATCCAAGTGTCACAGAAAGAACAAGTGTAGCAAATGAGCAATGCCCATTCAGCAGAAGCATGGTATGGTATGTAGCCAGTGGCAATTTAGAGCACACTGTCATAAATATATTACTGAAGCATGGTGTGGAAGTGCAGTTCCATTTACAGACATATATTTTCAATTTAATTCTACTATAGAGGGAACACTTCAAGTGTTAGCTTAACAATCTCAATATCAAGAACGTTGTTTTGAATGTTTCATCAATATTAGTTTCTCCCAAATGTGGTCTGCAGAATGATGCAGTCTAGCCTGTCAGCGCTGTTGCCGCATAATGGTTTCTCTCACCTAGGTGAGCCCTTAGGTGAAAGGGAGAAACTATCCGTTTAATGCCTCAAACTTACTGGTTAATTCCAACTCCAGAGAATTATTTCACAATCATACTGAATCCTTGTTGGGAAACACTGTCTGTGAAATGCTATATTCCTACAGATTGCACCCACTGGTAAGAATATATAGATTATTCCTCAAAACCCTGATGAAGTACTTTGCAGGACGAAACACGTTGGCTGGGCTGAAGTGCTTGATATTGATAAAACATTAATACAGACGTTCTTATTGGAAATTGTTTGTCTCCCCCCTCTTATGTGGACTGAAAGAAGAAAAAAATGTGTGGGATTCAATTGTGAATTTATATGAAACTTGTCATTGAGATGGTTTAGTTAATACTTTAAGTGTTCCCTCTTTAGTAGAATTTCTTGTATATGTGTAGTGGTCCCCGGGCAGTTGAACTACAAGGGGTTGAGCACTATTATGTGATATATGTAACATTAGCTCCAGTGCGGTCATTTTAAGGCCAACACTACTCTGTTCTGTTTTGTTTATTTACATATTTTCCATTTAACTGGCCATAAAATGTTCACTGACATGCCATTTTACTAATAAAGCTATATAGCGCACAAATGAGAATGCGTAGAAATCCGGTTTAAGCAAATATTTTTCACTGGCATATCACCAATTAAAGTGTTTCGATTAGTTATGATCCTATTACAATCTTTGTTTCCATCACACTTCAGGTTTACAAAAAAAAGTTCTTGATTTGTGTTTTCCTAACTGATGATATATTTTAAAATATTTGTACAGTTCAGTCAGTCAAAAGGTACTCTATTCGGCAACTAAAAGCCATAAAAGCAAACATTTTAAAAAGAAGACATATTGGATGTTAGCGACTAAGGACTTTTGCAGAAACAGTGATCTATAGTCCACGGCTACATTCTGGAACTATGTGTCTGTATCACAATTATAAAGTTATTGATGATGTTCAATCGATACGACAATGTATGGTCACCTGTGCTAAGTACCTAAACTGTCTACGATATCATAACTGTGTACTGCTTACTGGTTATTTCAAAATAAAAAATAAAAATTTTAAAAAGAAGAAGACATATCATCAGGGTGCATTCAATTAATAAAACCTGAATTACATAAATAAATCAGGTAAGAACAGCTTTTCAAATCAATAAAAACGGCCAGCGTTATTGTTTCCGGGATCAAGTTTTAAACCACAAGGGATACATTATATAAAGGGGCAACAGTGCTAGGCATAAAACAAATTTAATATAAGCAATATACAATAAAGTGCACATACTGACTCATAATAAGCCCTGAGCACCACCGGGAAAGACAAGCTGGCTACTGCAAGGACAACTTTTTCCCATGTCTAATGGCCCCTGTTAGGAAGCTCGCAACCCAAAAGCAGACCATAGGAGAAGATAGCATTTGGAGATATAGTAGTGCAGGCCTGACTTGGGCAAATTGAAAATCTCTGAGCAGTGGAAGTATAAACTTTCTATGCAGGGGGTTATAATAATCACAAAAGAGGATGAAATGTAGGGTATCTTGCTCTGAGAAATTATCACATGGACAGAGTTTTAAAGTGCCAGGTTTCGCATATCCTTGAGAAAACGCCAGTAACCAGGGGACCAAATTCAAACAAAATCTAGTCTACACAAAGCGATGATATGCTTTGCTAACAAGGAGTAGATACGGTTGTACCTTTTGGCTCAGACTCAGTGTGGCAAACCTTCTAACGGTGGTTTTAGCTAACTCTTACTCTTCCCTGCACCCCTGCCGCTTGTCCAGGAACTGCTGTTTAATATTTCCAATAGCTACTAGGCACAAAGGCCCGGGGCTCAGGTGCAGGTCGGAGCAGCCAATCCATTTTGTCTGTTCTATTATGTATTTTAACTAGGGAATATGTACAGCCCCCTCAAGCGCGGTACAATCCGTAATTATAAGTTGATTTAAATTAGGGGTGGGACAGGCCCAGATTCTCAGCCAGCGCAGCAGTGGGGCTACCGCTATCAGGTCCCGATCCCCAGTTCCTCGTGCAAGATAAATGCCAGAATGGTAGGCAGGACTGCAAGGAGCTTACGCATAAATTTGTTCTAGGCCCCCTGAATATCCTTCACATTCTTGTAACCCCCGGCATCACACCCATATGTGGCCATGGGACTACATTTTTCTTTGTAGATCTTCAGCAGGGCAGGGAGAGGTTTTGACCCCAACCTTTTTGCGAAGTCCGGCGTGGCCCCCAGCGCTCTGGCTAAAACATTCTTTTTATGTGTTCTTTGTGCACACCAAGACCCTCGTTCATCGAATAGTACCCCTAAATATGGAAAAGTAGGCACTTTAGTTAACTCAGCCCCCTTGCAGAAAAACGTAACCTTGGCAGCCTTTCGAGTACCTATATACATGTTATGTGCTTTAGTAAAATTTGTGGTCAAATCTAGCGAGTCCATAAAAGCTATGAAAGCATTTAACAGTTGTTGGAGGCCCACAGCGGTTCTAGTAAGTAGGACTGCATTGTCTGCATACAGGAGTGCAGGAATCATCTTGGTACCAGCCCTGGGAATGTCTTTGCAGTTTGATATTAAAAAGTTCCCTAGCTTGTTGATATGAAGCACAGTAGCGGCCCGTGGAGGGAGTTTGGTGGGGCAGTGAGGCGGGGCGGGGCAAAATGCGATGCAGCGCGCGCAACGAAATTCGTTTTATTTATTTAAATGTGTACTTACCTCCGTTCATCCATATTCCGGTGCTTACATTTCCCCACCCTGCCCCTCCCCGCCCCGCCTCACTGCCCCACCGAACTCCCTCCACGGGCCTCTCCTGATGAAGCATAAACAGCAAGGGGGCCAAGATGCACTCCTGTCGGACCCCTCTCTTGACTGCCAAGGAGTCTGTCAGACCGCCATCTTCATTGTATCTAACCACGGCAGTAGTGGTTTCGTGGGATGTGTAAAAAAAGCCACCAATTTTATATCTAAACCCATGTCATGTAAAATCAACCATAATTTAGACCTATTTACACAATCAAAAGCTGATGTTAAATCCATCAAAGCCAAATGTAAAATTCCCTTCTTGGTAATAGTGTACTTCTCAATAACTAAATGCAGGTTAAGGCATTGATCCAGCGTCCCTTTGCCCTGCCTAAAACCATACTGTAAATCAGAGATAACATTAAAATGATCAAGTCACACTGTTAGACGATCCAATATCACTTTCCCCATGATTTTGGCAGCAGAATCTAAAAGCGAGATCGGTCCTGTGCACCCTTTTTAAAAAATAGCGGTGATAACAGCCATTGTCCACGAAGGGGGAAGCCACAAGAACAGGCTGCGTTAAAAACATGAGCTAACATCTTTGCCCAGCTGTTGGGGTTGGCCTTATATAGGTCTACAGGTACCCCGTCTGGACCGAGAGTCTTACTTCCGGATATCAAGTTGATGGCTTTATGGACCTCATCTACATTGAAGTGAAGGGGTATGCTAGCTAAACCAGTAGCCATTTGTCCTGCAGGCTCTTCTAAATTGGTACCGCTGTAGATATTTCCAAAGTGTTGTACCCAGTGCTCGACGGGTATTGTACAGTCTATGTTAGAGTTTAGCATGTCGGAGAATAAAGGGCTGTTAACCATGGACCAGAATTTGAAGCTGCCAGCCAAGACACTTGCTTGGCTGAGGGCCTCCCAAGCTTACTCTCTTATCAGCTTCTTCCTCTCCAGAACTGCAAGCTTATAAGCCTTCCTACAACTCCTGACTGCTGCTTCATCCCTCGGGTTTTGCTTGAGAGCCTGCAATTGATCCCTGTGGGCCGCATAACAGGTGCCTTCAAACCACATCTTGATCTTCGGGCATCTTACCCTGCTCTCAATAGTTAGGTTAGAAGCTATCTGCTTAGTTATTTTATCAAAAGCCTCTAGGGTAGCCCTAGCATGCATAGTAGGGTCCATACATGCTTGGATCTCTGTGGCCCAAACAGCATACAGGTTGTCTAGGAAACTTTCTGGGGTAATCCTTTCCCACTTCAGCCTGCGTGCTTGATCTTTGGTACTAATATTAGTGTTGGGGATACAGCTAATCGCTACCCCTTTAAGAGCGGCAGAGTGAGACAACTCAAGTGTAAAAGGGTTATGGTCACTATGGCAGTTCCAAGAGACGCTCAGGTTCGCCACAACCGAAACTAATGGTGCGGAGAGCATGATGTAGTCAATAATAGTAGGGCTGCCATTTCCTGCATAGGTAGGGACCAAAGCAGAAACATCTCTTTGCTTTAAGCAATGTAAATTACAGGCTGAGAGGAGACCTTCAATAAAAATGCCTGACGGTGTGTGCTCAAAGTGGTTTGTCAATGGTCCATCGTAGAAATGCAATTGAGACAGCATTGGTGGGTGTTAAAGTCCCCTAGTATTATCGTGTCATAATAAGCTTGTTTGCCTTCCCCATAGTGTTCCAAAGATTCCTCTAAAGCTAGAAGATGTTCTATCACATGACTACTAGAGAAGGAATTATAAAAATTAACAACTCGCAGGGTAGGAACATTCTTGAATGATAATTCCTAAGCTAGCACGTGGGGGGATCAACATTCTATCATTTTGGTTTTACAAGAAAGTTTAAGTGAAACCATTAAAAGATAACTCCCCTCCTTGCTCTTCCCATATTTGAAGGGGTTGCATGTTTACAGAATGAAATAAAACCATCCAGAAAATCACTATTGTTATGCTCCCAGGTTTCTTGTAGGGCAATGATATGGTGCAGTAAAAGAAAAATTTCCCAGGATATATTGCCCCTTTTTGACCTAAGGCCGGCTATGTTCCACGAGAGTACCTTCGTACAGGAGACACCAGAGGTAGCAGATGTGGAAAGAGAGTTACGGGGTTTGTCAAGCGTTGGTTCAGGCATAGATGCTGGTAGGGTTAAGTTGTCAGTAACCTTGGATGGCAGTTGTTGCCATGCATCTTTTCATCCACCCACTTTAGTCAATCGTTTTCATCAAGGCCCTGTAAACTGGCCAAAGGTTGGAAGTGATTGGTCATAGGTAGACTTGAATCCACATTTCTGATGTGAACAGGCTTAACCGATTTAAAGGGCAACTGCCAGTGAAGGTTACCTGAAGGCTGCTTAGAGGGATAAAAAAAACTGTAAAGATTTGTGATTTTAGTGCTATTCCTATAATGACATCCCACTAACGCTTTAGCCTGCACAGAGTGCTTGAAATTAACAATAACACAATCCTCCTCTACATTTTTCCTATTCCTATGGCTAATCCATCCCACTCTTCTGGCCATAATAATGTCAGAAGATATATTTGGGCCATTTACCACATTGTTGTTACACCAGTGAGTGGCCTTATTAATAAGATCCAGGGAAGTTTCCTTTATACATTGTGATGGAGGGGGATCCCACATTTAAACAGCGACTAGGGGAACAGATTCAGGGGGCAGGTCTAGAATACATTGATTTTCAGACTTGGACATTTTAGGTTCAGGCAAGGTGCATATAGGTAATGGGCCCTCTTTAGATGTTCGCAGCCCATCCATTTGAACCACCTGGGCTGCAAGGATCGACTCTCCAGGTGTGCAATTATTTTTAGGTCTACAGGACAATTCCTCACCCACTAGGTTTTGAGAGCTTCTCACCTGAGGAACTTGGTTAGTATTACTGGGCACCAAACATGATGCCCCCCTCCAACCACTGGCTCTGGCCCTATGAGACAATTGTTGCACATGGGAACAAAATAATTAATCCTCATCTCAATCCCTGCCAACTTTAGTGTTGTAGGTGCTAAAAGATCTTTAGTCATTAACTCCAGTCTTACGAAAAGGGTGTCCAACAGCAGTTCAAGGTTGGGCCTGACTGATAGTGGAGATTTTGGCCGGGGAGACTTCCTCATGACTCTAGTACAGCCAATTCACTTCCTCTTAGTAGGGGGACAGTCCAAAATGAAATTGTCTCCCACTGGCGGTTTGGCTGTAGAGATACATGTGGACGTGGCCAACTCAACAGGAGGGACCTCCTTTGGCGCGGGCACGGATACATGAGTGTTCGAAATCCCCGCTGCGTCCCCTATCGTCCCCAACGCCTCTCCATTCTTGGCCAAAGCAGAGCCCTGGGCAAATTCTCTGTCTCCTTAGAAAGGCTTCTCTCAGTCAGTGCTATCTCCTTCGTTATGACATTTGCTGCTTTAGTCAAGAAAGAATCAATGGTTGCTACCGTATTACTTCCTGGAAGCCTCCCTTGGCCCGCGATCATTTTCATTTTGCCCATGGCTGCGTGAGCTAGAGTCACTGATCTTGTGTATGCCACAGCACGGGCCTCTTGGGGGTCAGGGGAAATGAGTAGCACACTCCCTAATCTAAATTCTTCGAACAGCTTGATGGCAAAATACCAGGGAATTCAATCATAAAATATCAGTTAAAAACGAAATATACCCCGCATAAAGTCCCGGATTC
Source organism: Triturus cristatus (assembly GCF_964204655.1). Classification (NCBI taxonomy): domain Eukaryota; kingdom Metazoa; phylum Chordata; class Amphibia; order Caudata; family Salamandridae; genus Triturus; species Triturus cristatus. The sequence goes on along the minus strand of NC_140585.1, from coordinate 659,518,417 downwards.
GTACTTTAGAGTAGTTGAGAGTGAGATTCGAACACTGCTGTGGGATGGAAAGTCCTCCAGGATAGCACTGAGAAAACTGACGAAAGGGTGGTACGATGGAGGCATTGCACTCCCTGACCTACAGCGCTACTATTGGGCTGCGCAACTGGTAGCGGTCAACCACTGGATGTACCACCCCTCTGATGACCCGGCATACGCGCTTGACCAATATCAAACAGACCGGTCCGGATATCTCTGTGCTCTGTATACTGCCGATAGGAAAGGGAGAGGGAGGTTCTTCGGTCCTACTCAACATACACTAGAGATCTGGCACCTAGTCAATTCCAAGCTGGGGTGGGCTGGAGTCCTCTCGCGGGCCACACCGCTGTGGTTCTCCCAGAGGCTTGGCATGTTGTGCCATCAGCCCGGATTCGACAAATGGGATCTTATCTGGATTTCGGCAGTAAAAGACCTGGTACAGAAGGGAGCACTACTTACTTTTGAGGACCTTAGTAGGCGCTACTATATGGCGAAATTGGAAGTATATAGATATCTGCAGATAAGTCATGCGCTTACGACGGCGTTCCCGTCCCTCAAAGATATACCAGAAACGTCGCCACTAGAGGACCGTCTATTAGATGGACCTCTCACCTCAAAGGTGATATCCCTAACTTACAAAACGTTAAGCAATAACTTGCTAGACGCATTTTCAAAGCTAGAGAGCGGTGGCAGGACGACTTAGGCCCTATAGATGATGAAGACTGGCAAGCGGCTCTCATGTCCCCTCGGGAAGCGGCCATCACACAAAGATTCAGGCTGATTCAGCTTTGCATGCTGCACCGATCATACATCACAGGGAAAGTTCTGGTGTGAATAGGAGCCAGACCTGACGACTCATGTATGAAGGGGTGTGGACAACAGGCCACATTTTATCACACGGTGTGGAGTTGCCCAGAGATACGTGCACTTTGGGAAGGGGCCTCAGAGCATATGCAAACATCCCTGGGGAAAGACATAGCACTGACACCAAAACTGGGACTTTTGAACATATGGGAGGCAACTGACCTCACGGAAACTGAACAGCACTTCACAACACTGGGATATACGTTGGTGAAAAGAGAATTGGCCAGAGGATGGGGGGGAGTAAACCCACCACACGTCACCCTGTGGACTACTGAAATGGATAGATGCATGCTAGCAGAGACCGCAGTTTTTAAAGCTCGGGATGCCCCAAGAAGTGGGATAAAAAGTGGTCGCATTGGAATGCATACCGAGGGAATCCCTGTATATCACCTACTGTCGAAATGGAGATGACTAGACTGGTGGGAGGTGAGGGGGGGTATAATATGCACTAAGAACTAATGGCTGTTCCTTACTATGTTTACACATCTTGTGATATGTCGTCCTTAAATGTATGCATGGCTGTAATTGAAAACCAATAAAAATACATTTAAAAAAATAAAATAAAAAACGAAATATACAAAGTACCTTGTTCATGACCTTGGTAATAAAATTGAGGAAGCTGTGTCCTGGTGATCCCCAAACCGAATGGGTCCAAGTTGAGACCAAGAGACCTGGCCCAGCCCAGCCTCTTTCGGCTGCTGACTAGCGCAGACGGGCCCACCTTTGGCTCGGGCGTGGCCAGGTCACACCCGTGCGCGTCCCATGCTGCGGGAGCCCTGCAGAGATTTTAAAGTGCTTCCTGGAGCAGCAAGTTGATGGCAGCGGCGAGCAGCCGCAAGGCAGGCTAGGTCGTGTGGTCCAGACCCTCTGTGTCCCTGCGTCCAGGACAGCAGCACCAGAACAGGCGTCCCTGTGTACAGTTAATTTACAAGTATTTAAATGTTGTGTGTTGGGGAAAAAACTGATATCTGACAGCCTTTCCATTCAAACTCCTGACAGCAAGACTGACCAGTAGTTCACTTGGGAGCATCCGCTAATTTTGCAGTCAGAGAAAGAAAAACAAACACCAATCTACATGTTAAAAGAATAAACAGCAATTTGTCAGAAAACATAACCTGACATTTGAAAGCACCGCAAATGTAACAAGATAGAAACACATTTGAAAGGCATCCCATTACTCATTCACCTTCTGAACTCCAGCATGTATTTTGGGGGGGGTGAATATGCAGAAAAGTCCGGCATGGGAAGGCATGTTCCCTTGAACCATACTTTGTATTGTTGTTTTAATTTCTGGGGGCCATATGCTTCTTCCCCTCCAAACATGTACTCCTAGTGCATAGTCTCAGTGGAGATTACCTGGAGTATGAGTCAATTTTAGTTTAAAACCAATGACAGCCTGAGAAATAAAAACATTACTAGTAATAAAAAAAAGAAGAAGAAACTAGAAGGAGAATGGTGTGATATTCCCTTTAACACGTATCCTGTACGCTTCCCAGGTTCACTCTGGCGCCCTGACAGGGCTGTCAGTCTTTTCTTGTGGAGCAAGATCGATTTTCGGAACATGTAATGATCTCTCGAACACATTAAGCACAGGGTGGCACCTGCAGCTTGCCAAGTGTTCCTTCAGTACCTACCCCTCAGTCTGTCACTATTTTGAGATGTTTTTAATCAATGGGGGGGGGTTGGTCAACTCAGCTGGAAAACTCATTCCCATCTTATACAGCCTACCCTTAAAAGTTACAGCCGCTCTGGCCGTCTTTGGCAGGATATATGCAGCACCAAGAGTACAGAAGATTGAAAAGAACACGTTTACTGCAGTCCTGAGGCGCGCAGAATAATAAATGAAAAAGAGTGCTAGACCGCCATCTACTGGCTGCAGAACGTATCTCATATTCAATCTACGACTTTGTCATCTGTTCTGATTTTAATGAAGGAAACACAGGGCATACATACTTAATACCACTGCGTAACCACCGTAACATTTCAATACCTAGTTAATATTTGGACAATGTTATTTTCCTTTTACCCATATTTTTCTCTTAAAAGGAGTGTTTTCATTCTCTTCTCTACTTTGTCTCTGAAAGCAACTTTTATAAATTGTATTTCGATAGGAGTTTGGAGTGTTTTCTTCAATTTCGAGCCTACATGTGGCTGATTTCAACCCAGTAAAAACCTTGGTCCAGATGTAATATTAATGTGTGTAGCAGCAAATAAATGTCCCCTGTCAGCACAATGCAGTGGCTTGCTATTGGGATTAGAAAAGAGACTGTAGTGCCACCATCACAGTTATGTGTCAGGAGAACGCATGAAAAGGGGGCGTGAGGGGGTAGACGACTACCAGCGGGAAGTCTGTCCCCCTAAACAGATTGAGAGGGTGGCGCAGTCCAGGGACTGCCATTTTGTTTTGGGTAACATACGTAGCCCAAATTACAGCCCAATCTACATTTAAGGGGCTAAATTGGGCTCGTTGACACATATAGGTACGAGTGACCTGGTAGCTAGTGGCAGGGAGCATATCTGTGGCTCTTTTAAGATAATTGAGAATTTTGTCAGGTAGCTAGAGTACTGATAATAATTCGTAGTACTTTGCACTTACTGCTATTTATTATGGCTAGCAATGTTTGTATCCTGGAAGTAATGCAGCTGTTGTAGGAGGTCGGAAGGATGGACCTTGTGGTGGGCAGCAAGACGGCGGTTGCTGAGACTCGCCGCCCATGCCGGAGTAGCTGTGGGACGTAGGCAACCAGGATGGTACAACTGACAGTAGGGTCCCTCGCAAAATCGAGGCAGAGTACTTATTTTCAGGCATGAAAGGAATTACTAGCTTTGGGGGCACAGCGCAGGGACAAAGGACATTTACGGGTGGATAATGTGATCCAATATATATTGGACCTCATAGACAAGGGTTCATTGTGGGTTACAATTACTGGGAAGTTGGCAGGAATGGCATTCATGGGAAAACTGCGGGTCAGAAAGCATTTGTCTTGGAACTTCCTTGCCAAGGTGCTGCGCCATTCGCCTGAAGTATGCACATACGTGGCAGAGACTTGCTTATTTTCAACGCTTATGGAGTGGACGTTTTGGGGGTTTTCAGAGTATCAGTAGGGGCATGGGTGGAGTCAAGTGGGAGGACAATGATAAGAGGACATGTAGATGGGAGATATGTCTTAGATGTTCCAAAAACGATCAAAGAGCGCAGGGGAAGAGGGTCATCTTTAACTCTGTAGGTTCGCTAGGCCCATGTCCCATGCCCATGCATGGGGCGAGCGCTGGGTGTCTTGCTGCAGAGCAGAGTCATGTATGGTTTTTTCAGCACAACAGCGGGGGAAAGGTATATCAGCTGCTAGCATTGCTGCAAAAAACGTTGATTTGGTTGGGTTTGCAGGTGGCGGATTACGACACTCGCCCTTTCTGCATTGGCACAGAGCTGGAAGCTGGAAACAGAGGTTGGGTACATGAAGATATCAAGCAGCTGGGCTGGTGGTTGTCGGAGTGCTACAGGCGCTATGTGGGGCCTCGGGGGATGAGGGACGCATGGTAGACACTGCATGGATTGCTTACTGCTTGTTTGTTTCCTTTGTTTAGGTGCAGACGTGTTGCTTCTTCACCTCAGAGGGAATGACCTAGTCAAAGAAAAAGGGGTTGGGTTTTTGAGAAATACAAAAAAGGACTTGTTGGAGAGTAAAGAGCAGTGGGCAGGGTGTTACATGTTGTAGACTTAGTTTGTTCCCTGGAGATCTTGGAGTGGGGCCTGCAAAACCTACAATAGATAGGGCTCGTTGGAAGATGAATAGGGAGATGTCATGTTTTTGTAGGGAGATCAGTTTTGGTCGACTTTGTCATTTGGACGTCAACCTTGAAACCACTGATTTTTTCAGGGGAGATAGAGTACAGCTATTTCAGATGCGCATGGACTTATACTTGTTGGAGATTATAGAATTGTTGGCTAAGGCTTTGAATATTAGGCTTTAGACAAGCAGGTCACCCACTACACGGGAAAGACGTGGGGGAAGAACAGAGGGGTAGGTTCTCAACCCCCCTTGTTCTGGGTAGCGGGGGCATGAACAGTTTGTCAGGAGTTGGCAGAAGTTGGTTGGCATTGCCAGTTGGGCACTGTTCTCTTATTGTGTTTGTTTGCAGGTGGTGCGCAGGGCAATGAAAACTGCAGAGGCTGAGGAGGTCCACTTCCCCTGAGATGCCAAGGTAAGAGGTCACGACGATTTGGGATGCCTTCCGGTGGAGCTCACTGAAGATGCAGCTGTACGCAATGAAATCCTCAAGACAAAGCACCTTCTGGAAGCTGGACATGGCTTTAAATATGAAGGCCACACCCAACATGGCAGCCGGATGTTGTCAAGGTCTTGTGAGTTCTCGGTGGCGTTTAAATGTGGCATGGAAAGGAACTGGTGCGCAAGACAATGCTCTGTCCACATTTGTAATTTGGTTTTGGGCATAACTATGCAGGAAATTAAAATGAAAACGCTCTGGCCATATTGGCTTGTGTTTCAATTGTTACAGTGGAAAACTATAACTAAAAGAGTTAAACCAACCACACACATGAGCATTACTTAGATACGTTGACCATACCAATGTACAGGTTCAATGAACATAACATTACCTTTAACATGGTACATGCCAAACATAAATACAATATTACACACGCAGTGGCGTAGCTAGAGCTTGTGGCGCCCGGGGCTATCCCTCAGATTGCCGCCCCGGTGGGGGGGGGGGAAGAAAGGACAGCACGCACTTGAAAGAGGTCCGAGAGACACGTAGTATCGCCGCTAATAGTTACCTCGATCATGCAAGTTACATGCACATACATGACACGGTCCAAGGCTACACAGTTGAATGCACCAGTGACCGGCAGTACAAAGGAGGACACACAGACTGCATGATCTATCTGGGGACTCAGAAAAACCACATGCGACATCTATCAGAAAGCTGCGTGAACGATTACCTGGTAATCACCTCAGCACAATGTAAACATGCACATACATGACACTGTTCGGGGATCCGTCATTTACAGCTGACAATAAATGTCCAAACATCATGGTCCCCCCCATTAAAGCAGTGGGGACGTGCACAAACGTGATGTGCTCTGAGGACCCAGAGCCAACTTAACAGTGTCGAAGCCTGTAATTCTTTATCTTTCAAAAACAGCAAATTAATTATTCACAGGGAATGACTCACTGTGTGCCCTTAGAACTAAACTCAGCACAAAGGGGTCAGTCAGCTCCACAACCTTGCCAACACAGACCAGATACAAAGCCCGCTCTGGTGGCCCAATGGCAAAAACCAGGGATCACGCCCTGTCATTACTTCTAAGCAGCAGCAACCAACTCCCTGGGACCCAAAGCCAGCTTGTAATAGTGCATCTCTCCTTCAGAGCAGCCTCAGCACACACATGGTGCACAGCCTACCCAGGGGGCCCAAAGCTAAAATACAGGGAGTGGAGACACATTGTCATCACAATCCTTAAACACAGCTGTAGGGGCCATGGGAATATGTTCAACCCTATCCAGGGACTCCGTGAATAATCAGAAGAAACAAGAAACATTACATTTTTCTGCAATTTTGTTTTCACATTACTTTCATGGTAACCAAGTGTTAAAAGTCCGCAAAAACAGTAGAATCATAATAACGTGTCTAGTATGGAACGCCAAGGCTGTGTAACACACGTCCCTGTAACACACGTCTTCAGCTGCCTCCCAGACCCGAATGTAGGCATGGCAGAACCAAGGTCTGGAGAAAAATAACCGCTTAAAAGAAGTCCGGATATGAAGTAAGCTATGTGTGCTTTTACGCATGTGTGTTTCAAAATGTCCACGGCTCAATCATTGGACAGTGGTAGCTTGCTACTACTGGTATCGCTCTACTCACAGACATCCGGGAATAAAGCCCTTCATCAGATCCCTTACGCATTTCAAAAGGTTCATAACCTTAGTGGACACAGACCTGGATGCGCCTAGACAACTGCTGACTAACTGGAGCAATCACACTGGCAACCTGCAATCACAACTGGAGCTCTCGTAACCTAGGCCCTGGTGCCCTGGGATCAGAGAATACCAGGTTCTTCTCTTGTATCTTGTATCTCAATCTTTTGTGTTCCTTTCCTCTCACAAGCCAAAATGCTTAAGGTAAATAGCTCACACAACATTCAACTCTCTCTAGAAATCTAGGCTCTACAGATGAATGCATTATTTAGGAAGAGAGAGATGAAAGGCTTGCCTGTGCTCGCAGGTAAATGTATCAATGAGAGAATGGAAGCAGAGAGGTCAGTTTATCCCTGCTGTTTCCTGAGGAGAATTACAAGAAGACATCAACATAAGGGCAGGGTACAGACTGACATTTACCCAGAGACAGGTGCAATAGCCCACATGTCTAACTGGCGCTAACAGCACAGCCACCACTTGCTCAGATGAAGACTTATTCCACACTCAGCGCTTATAGTACAAGTATCACTCATATGTCACAGATAGCAAAAGTACTACTTACGTGCCACAGTGACCACAGCTATCATCACATGTCAAAGGCAGCTGATTAGTACCATTCATCTGATCATTGCCTTGCTCTTCTGGTTAATTTCTTACTCAGTACAAACAGCAAATCTATCCTTTAAGGTTTTTGTCAGCAGAGCTACTCTCACCAGACAACAGAGCATTCCCAAACAAGTTACAGGGAGCAAAGCTATGCCTTAATAGCAGCTGAGCTATCCCTGGATAGGTGATTGTCCTTCTGACAATCTGTCCGCACGGTGTCTAAGCAACTAGGGAACAGGGAACCAGTGAACAAGAGGGGTTCAGGAACTAATGCTTTCAGGATGGCGTTTGGAGAAAGAGAGACTCTCATACTTTAGTGGGACAGGTAAAACAAAGGAACCGGGAGACGCAATACTTGGAGACAGACAGACCTCAATATTGAGCGGCTTTAGGCTGGGAAACATCAGGCAGAGTAGAAATGGAAGGCTAGAACAAGACAACAGAGACAATGAAAGCAAGAGACAGGCCAGTTCCAACTACAAGGATACAGGCAAATAAGAACCTAGGGTGGAATGTTTGAATTTGAACCTAGATGAGGAACAATGCATACCTAAGGAGAAACATAAAATCCACAAATATTGCACTAGAATGACTCTTACATCAACCACCTGTGTCATTTAGAAGGGCACATGGCATTACGTTCAAACAACACTACCATAGCTGACACTAATTAGGGGGAAGGATTCAAGGCCCTAACCTCCACTGTGAACCACCATGCAGAACCCCCAAACACACTCAACATTAACACAGGTTAGGCTGGAAAGTGTCAAGAGTCTCTCCTCCCCCCCAACTCCATTTATAGAACAGCTCTATGAGGATAACCAATGTCTTCCAAGCCAGCCACTCACATTAATGTGATTCAGTTCCTCTACTGGAAAACCTCTGACGGATGAATCACAAACGCAGACTGATGTCTGCATAAAGTGCCGAGGCCAAGTAATTGGCTAACTCTGAACCATATCTGGCAGGTCAACATAACAGAACTGCTGCTACACATGCTAAACCTCTTCTCTATGTGTTTGGAAACGTTGCATACCAGCTGTCCATACTGTCCCTATGCTGTGTGTGAATTAGCGAAGCTTTAAGAGACCGTTCCACTTAAAAAAAAAAAAAGAAATCAAAATGACTGTCCTTGTCAATTTTGTTTTATATTTAGCTGCTTACAATTGTGTTTCCATTATTTTTTTAATAATATTTCCCAAATTAAGCTTGAATATTGACGTTCAAACAGTTTGAATCAAACTTCTATGTAGGTACACCAGGAATACACTGTTGTATGTATCAAGTCTGCATCATCTAGGGCTGTAAGGGCACAGCCTGTCACCATTTCACATAATTATATTAAAAAGTAACGAAGAAAGCCTTTGTGTGCAAGGATAAACGTTTCCTGTCTCTGTCCCCATTTCTCTCACAAGAGGAACCTAATAGACAAGAACTGCGCCGGGGCTTACCTGTTTGAATGAAGCTCCCCTCACGCTACATTCCACAAACAGTGCTCCAGGTTTAAATGTCCCGTCCTCACAAGCACCAGGAGACCCCAAGCCAAGGCACCCCAAGCTCCGCTGCACAGCGCCGTCCACAGGAAGCGCAAGCACTATTTTGTGTCCCGACCCGGACCAGACCCCAGGCGGCGCGCACAATGAACCCGGACGCCTCCGCCCAGCGTGCAGTCAACCTTGCAGAAGCTCGTGCGACGTCACGGGCCTATGCTAGGTGGTGGTGGCGGCGTGCGTACGCTGCAGGCAGCAGTTGCAAGCAACAGGTGGCGGTGCGCATGCGCTCGTACTTCAAACATGGCCGCGCGAGTGGCACTGGTGGCCCATTGCAGTGGCCTTTATAATTTATTTGGGGACACTGACACTACTGTAACAGTAGTGTCAGATTCCCCAAATAAATTATAAAGACCGCCGCAACGGGCCACCAGTGCTGCGCGACCGCCACCCCAAAAATAGTGCCGCCTGGGGCGGACCGCCCCCCTCTTAGCTACGCCCCTGGAATCAGGTGAGTGAGATGGGGCGTGAGAAGATGGGATGAAATGGGAAAAGGGAGGGTGGGGAAGGGAGATGCAATGGTGACTGAAGTGTAATGGATGGAATGTGATGGGAGAATGGTGGGATGGAATGCAATGGGATAGGGGATGGGAAAGTAAAAGGGAAGGGGTGGTCTTTGGGATGGGCTATGATGCGAGGTGATGTGATGAGATGAGGAGAGGGTAGGTGGGGTTGGGGTTTGATCTTTTAGCGTTCGGATGGGATGGATTGAGAAGATGGTGAGGTGGGATTTGATGCAAATGGGATGGGGTGGGGTGAGATGTGAGGGAAGAAATGAGATGTGAGGGTAAGGGATGAGATGGGCATGGTGGGGGTTGGGTTTGATGGGACAGGGTAGGGTTGTGGTATAGGGTGGGACAGGGTGGAGTGGGCCAGGGTGGAATGAGGTGTGATGAGAAGGAAGGGTACAGTGCTGCATGGTAATTGTTACTTCAATGCTGCACACTGGAGAACTGAATGTCAGCCTTGGATACATGGAGAATGTGAGAAATGACAATTGTAAGAGCACTTTTCAAAAACTTCAAATAAATAAGAGTTATTGGCACCTGAAGCATTACTACAATAACAGTAAATTGTTTTTTTTTTCAAATTAAAGAACATATTCTATAATTACTTACAGAGTGCTCTGGTTATCAACCTTGACAGGATGAAAGGCTAAGATCCACTTTACTGCGATTCAAACTTCTGACCTGCAGGTAAAACTAGAGGTCTTAACTTGCTGGGCCTTCTTGCTGGCTGCGGACGTATTACCACTCCTCCACCCACTCCCTCCGCATCGTAGTGCAGTGTGTGCACATTTTGAAACATAACTAATCAGTCCAGAAAGAAGTGTGGAGGAGCTATTCAGTTTCACAGTCCCGCCGGTTTTATATTACTAAAGAGAGAGAACGCACATATTAGCCCCACCTTCAGGGGCTGGAGCCTACTTCTGCTGCTAAATTAGCTGGGGTAAGGCTGGTTTTGGATATTCGCGCTGAAGAGGAGAGAAAGAGTTGCTTTGCTGCAGAAGGCGCAGGGCCTGCGCCACTAAAACATTTTAGCAATGCAGTGATCCAACCTCACGAGTGGGCGGTGGGGAGCGCAAAAGTTTAAGCATTATCAAAATTTCACAGGCACTTTTGTAAAATGCGAGGCATTTTTACAAAAGTGTTGATATTGTGATTTTTTTGCAATCATGACATCCTGAAGGGTTTGATTTACACCTTAAACAATAAGCATGCTAAATCTATTCATCGGTTTCTATGAAATGGTAAATGCAATTCATCCCGAAAGTTTCCAACAGTCAGTTTATGTGGCATTTAACCGTTTTCCTATGAAATCACATACAACCCTGTGGAGCAGGTAGGCACAGACTATGGCTGGTGCTTTGAAGAGACAGCCATTGTCACTTGGTGCTGTGTATCTGTGAAAGCATGCAGAACTTCCACAGATCTGACCCAGTGATGGCTCTCTGTGATCTCACTTCCAAGCAATCACCTGCTCGCACACAATCACCAGGCCTCGGGTCATCTACTGCATGCATTAGCTAGGCTGTGAAACAGTGGCGGTCTGTAGCCAATCAGTTCATGGACTGTCCAGTGCATCACACGTGAAAAACTATTTCAAGATGTTATGCACCTACCACATGTTTACTGCAGAATGTGTAACGTCATGCATATGGTTGCTAGATATCACAGCTCAACACTGACACACAGGTTCACCATAAACCCATGGCAAGTTTAATTCAAGAAACTAAAGAAGCTATAAACATATCACAAACACACCCTCCTTCACCCCCACTCAGTGGAGTGTGAACACGGAAGCACATTGGAGCAACTGTGCTTATAGCAGAACTCACAAAACGTATTTTTTTTTTTGGGCATTTTTATATAGCGCAAACTCGACCCGAAGGTATTAGAGCCAGGGCCGGCTTATGTGCTGGTGGCGCTTTGCATCACACACACATTACACAGAGACAATCAATCATACGCGTGTAAATCAGTGTAGGAAATGTTACATAAGCCAAAGGACTAAAAGTGTAGGAGTCACATGTCATCCATACTGATAGGCAGTATAGTTTAAGAGTGCTTGGTGTGGAGAAGCACAAACTCCGAGGCGAAAATGAAACCGCATAGTTGGGAGTTTTCTTTAATAATAAGAATCGATTTCAAGCCAAATTAACCCTTTTTGCAACATTAATTAATGTTCTAATAATGTATACTTTGCAGTCTGTATGCAGTTCCAGGATGAAAGTTAATATCTCACTGTTCTATATTAGGACTTTAAGTTATAAATTGCAAGTAACAAAAGGATGTCTCTTTTGAAAGCAGTAACCTGCTGATCTGTTTACATCATACCCACTCTGTAATCTACTTGGTACACGTTCTTTGCAGCAGGCATATTAACCCTCTGCACTAACCACCTAAATCAAAACCTCAACTATACAAAATGCTGATCTCTCGCCAGGAAGGTAATTAATCACATGAGTTATCTTGACATTTATGTGAGGCCTGGTAATGGGGGGGGGGGGGGGGGAGAAAGAAAAACGCTGCAGCAGGTGCTTCAAAAGCAATAAACTTTCAAACACGGCGCCCCCAGGAAGCCAGCACCTGGTGTGGTGACCTCGAGGCTCGAACTCTAGTTTCCAGCACCAAAGGCGGCAGTTTAGTCCGGCCGACGGACCACATCCTCTCCCCTTCATCTAACATCACTTACTTGTGCCCGGTGTTCTCAGAAAGTGCCGTGGAGGGTCCTCTGGTCTCTGCCCTGCCTGTAGTCCACGTCCCGTCGTCCCCGAACAATTAACTGCTTCGAGCCTAGGGCGGTACATCGCTTTACCTAGACTCGCAGATTTGTATTGTATCTCCCCTCTCTGCCTGCAGGCTGCAGCTCCGTCGCCGTCGGCCTGCCACCACCTCCGCCCGGATCGTGTCAACCTAGCAGAAGCGCTCGTGTCCTTCGACGTCACGGGCCTATGCTAGGTGGTGGCGGTGCGCATGCGCTTGTATTTCAAAGAGGGCCGCGCGCGCGGCACTGGTGGCCCGTTGCGGCTGCCTTTATAATTTATTTGGGGACACTGACTGACGCTACTGTAACAGTAGTGTCAGTGTCCCCAAATAAATTATAAAGGCCGCCGCAACGGGCCACCAGTGCCGCGCGTCTGCCGCCCCAAAAATAGTGCCGCCTGGGGCGGACCGCCCCCACCGCCCCCCCCCCTAGCTACGCGCCTGTACACACGGTTGTGCTGGCTGCACGTGAAAGGGGTGGGTGTTGTGCTGGCATGAAGACTTATGAACTAGTCCTCAGGGATTGGGTTCTGAGGGCTCTAGGTAATAGTGACAGACGGGTAATAAGAAGGAGCACGATGAACAGAACAGCTTCCATTTTAATATGGTGTCACTGCAAAAGTGTGGCATAAATATATTAATACACATAATTTGAAACCAATACATATAAACAGTTCAAGTGCAACATTGTTAATGTATCCGTTACAGCTATATTGCTATTCAAAATTAAGTTTTGCACCCGAAATTGCACATTTAGAAAAATCTTCCGCTACCCACCCCTCTTATTATTTATTGATAATCATTTAAACCCAGTAATAAAATGTACTAATCAACCATTAGTGAATAGACGCCATCATCTTTGGCTTCTTCCACAAATTCTACTCCACCATCTTTAACTGGTTGTAAGTGGAATCATTGAAACTTTCCAATTCCATTTCCATTGATCTTTTTCTCTTCTTCAAACTATTTTCCCCTTTACCCTTATTTCTATATCTACTAATAATACACTGAAATGTAAAAAAATAGAACTGCACAAATCATTATGCATATTATAGGAGTTAATATAATCTGTAAGTGCTACTACATGCAGATTCTGCATCACCGTAGCTCTAATAGCCATCATGTCTACATTTACTAGCTTAAAAGACCATGCTGTATCTACTGCAAGCCAACCTACTACTGTAGACAAAAGCCTAGTTTTCACATCATTCATTTCCACTTCTACAGAAGGAATAATAGCATCTAATGTAGCTAAAACTACTTGTCTAAAACAATGTCTCACTCTTCTCAAACTGTGTTCTTCATTTAATTCGTCCATAAAATAAACTCTAGCAAACAATCAAAACAAAATAAAATGAACCAGCTCAGTTTTTCAGCAAATTGAATTCAGCAATCCGCCCACAGACATGATAAATTCCCCTCAATATAGCCTCTCCTCCAATCAAATAGTCTCCACTAACTTCATTCTACCTTACCTTTCTTTAAAGAAGTATGCCTTACCATACACAACTCAGCTCTCATTTCCTGTACCATTGTCATTGTAGGATGTAACTCTGATAATCTAAATTCCTCCTCTTACTTTATTTGTTCCAGTGCAATTTTTTGTTTCCCAGTTTATCGCAACCTTTACTCCTCACTCATAGTAGTCCCTGTTAGAAATTGGGTTTCTGTTTGGCAGAGGTATGAACCCTGTCCAAGCAGGAACCACAATCCTAGCCAGGGTAAGTCAGAAACACACTTTAAATTAACCTGTGCTCAACCTCCGTTAGCTGGTCACAGAGCATGCAGGTTTAACTTAAGATGCAATGTGTAAAGTATTTGTGCAACGCTTCGAACAGTAAAACTGTGAAAACACCACACAAAAAGATACCACATCTGGTACGGCAAATTGAGCTCTATTTAATAAACAAAATAAGACCAAAATGACAAAAATCCAATAAATAGAACCAGAGTTATGAATTCTCAAAGAATATCTCGCAATATAGTGTTTAAAAGCAGAAAAAGCCAAACGTGGCTATTTGGTCTCACTTGACTTGGACAAAGTCAAAATTTCGGGCCAACCACGATGCAGTGCAGGCCGGCTACAGAGTCCAACTTTGAACCCCTGGAAAGTACCTTAGTTGTGTCGTAGACAGGACTGCAATGCGAGAAGCAAAGAGGCGATGCCTCGTCTTCAATCTGCAAGCTTGAGGCAATGCATCGTCGTCAAGCCGCTCAAGTCTAGGATGCATCGGGAATGAAAGCGGTGTGCCGTGCAGTCGGCAAAGCAATGTACTGGATCTTTAAGATCCGTCGAAGGAGATGCGCCGGTTCTGAGTGGCACAACATTGTCGGCTTCCAAGGGCCCAGGACTGGGTTGGCACCACTTGGCAGAGCAAGACTCTCAGATGGCAGAGTCCAGGTGCTGTTGTTGAGTAGTTGGGAGTTTTTTGTTTTGTGTCCCTGAGACTTCAAACAAGAGTCAAGCAGACAAGCCCTTGGAGGCACTCTGGGTTCAAGTGGTGCAGGCCCAGTCCTTCTCACCCAGGCAAGGAGGGCTGCAGGCAGGTCAGCACATCTGAAAAGCAGTTCTTCCAGCGCAGCAGTCCAACAGAGTGGCAGTCCTTCAGCAGCACATCAGTCTTTCTTCCTGGCAGCGTATCCACAGGGCCAGAAGTATAATGGGTTGGTGGTGGCAGGGGTCCAGTACTTATTCCCAGTTGTGCCCACAATTGGGGGAGACTTCAAAGAGAGGCCTTTGAACAGCCCTGGTTCCAGACCCACTACAGGAGGGGGTGAAGCCCTTTGTGTGCGGAGAGGATACATCCTATTTAGGTGTAAGTGTCAGCTTCTCCCTCCCAGCTTGCTCAGGATGGCCCATCAGTCACACCCAAGCTCCCTTTGTATGTGGCTGTCAAGAGGGAATGCACAAACACAGCTATCACCCACCCCAGACGTGCATTCAGAGACATGCAAAAGGCACCAAATGGTTAAAGTAAGAAAATGCCAACTTTCTAGAAGTAGCATTTTCAGAATTACAATTTAAAAATCTAACTTCACCTTAAATTGGGATTTTAAACTGTGATTCCAGAGACACCAAACTTGGGGGTCCCATCTCTTCCCAATTGGAAATTGGAAAATACAATAAGGTAATCCCCTTGAAGTAGTAAAACATGTATTAAAGAGGTTTTCATGGCTAGGACATATAAAATTTAAAAGTACATGTCCTACTTTTTAAATACACTGCACCCTGCCCTTGGCTGTCCAGAGCTTACTTTAAGGGTGACCTATAAGTATTAAAAGGTTTGGGCCTGGCAAGAGGGTTAACTTGTCAGGTCAATATGGCAGTTTAAAACTGCACACACAGGCTCTGCAGTGGCAAGCCTGAGACATGTTTAAATGGCTACTGAAGTTGGTGGCACAATCAGTGCTGAAGGCCAACTAGTAGCATTTAATTTACAGGCCCTGAGCACATTTAGTGCACATTACTAAGGACTTATAAGTAACTTAAATATGCCATTTGTGGATAAGCCAATGTTACCAAGTTTTAAGCAGAGTGCACATGCACTTTAGCACTTGTTAGCAGTGGTAAAGTACCCAGAGTCCTAAAGTCAACAAAAGCGAGGTCAGCAAAGAGGGGAGGACAAAGGCAAAAAGTTTGGTGGCGACCCTAAGAAAAGGGCCAATTCCAACAGCTCCTAATACAATTATGCGCTTCACTATTCTAAAAGCATACATAACCTTGAATAGTGTTAGTATCGTACCTGTGTGTGCAGTCACTCTAAATAATTCACCATAATTAATTTATTTATTAGCTTATATAATGGCACATTTTCTACAGACACATTAAAACCATTCTCATAAGGAGAAGGAAATTCATTGTGATTAAACCTCACAAAATACACATTACAAGATAAAGAAAATGAAATAGGTAGCTGAACATAAGTAGAGCCCCCTCCAGCTGACATAGGAAGATAAGCACAAAAGTAACACCCACTAAACTTCATTATATCTATCTATTCTCTAATCATTTTAGTGCTAACATTATTCTTAAATTCAGTGTTAGACCTGGCACCCTTATGGTGCTTTCTCCCTAACTTTTTGCCTTCAGACCTCCTATTTTTTCTGAATTTGTTTTTGCTGGCTTTAGGACCCTGCACACTTTACAACTGCTAACCACTGCTAAAGTGCTTGTGCTCTCTCCTTAAAACATGTTAGATGGTCTTATACCCAATTAGCATATTTCATGTACTTGAAAGTCCCTAGTAAAGGGATACTACCCAGGGCCTGTAAATTAAATGCTACTAGTGGGCCTGCAGCATTGATTGTGCCACCCACTTAAATAACACTTTAAATAGGCCTCAGGCCTGCCATTGCTGCCTGTGTGTGTGTGCAGTTTTAAACTGCCATTTCAACTTGGTAAATAAACCTTTTGCCAGGCCCAAACCTTCCTTTTCAATTCATATAAGTCACCCCCAAGGTAAGTCCTGGACAGACTAGAGGGCAAGATGCGATGTATTTAAAAAGTTAGACATATACTTTTACGTTTTAAAAGTCCTAGTAGTGAAAAACTCTTAAATAAATTTTTCACTACTGTAAGGCCTAACTCTCCCATAGGAGAACATTGAAGTTCTCTTATTACATTTTATAAGTGAAATTTCCAAATAGGAACAGGTGACCAGTTCATGTTTAATGTCTCTGGAACTGAAATTGAAAATCCTAACTAATGGTGAATTCGGATTTTAAATTACAATTTTGTAAATTACACTTTTAGAAAGTTGGCATTTTCTTACCTTAGCCATTTGGTGCCTGCAGCCCATTTCTGGTTCACATGACTCGGTGTGGGTCATAATAGGGCTTTGTGCATTCCTCTTAGACAGATACACACAATGAGAAGTGTAGGTGTGACTGGATTGGCCATCACTGGCAGGATAGGAGGGAGTGGCTGGGCCCGTACCCACTTACACTCGAGTAGGCTGAGTCCTGTCTCCACACAAAGGGCTGCATACCCCTTGTGGTTAGCATGGAACCAGGGCCTGAAAGGCATGGATCCTGTGCCTTTAAAAAGCATACCTCTAGAAGCTTATATTACTGAACCTCAGACACTAACTCTTCAGTTCACTTCTGGGCCTGTGGCTACTCTGCCAGGACTGCCACTCGGCTGGACAGCTGCTCTGAAGGAACTGCTGCTCTGCTGTGCTGACCTGCTGCCCTCTTGCCTGGGGAGGAAGAATTGGACTTGTAACTTCATCTTGAACTGAGGGCTCCCAGAGTGACTCCAAGGTCTACTCTGCTGGCCTCTTGATCTGAGTCTCAGGGACATGAAAGGCTTCTCAACATCCTGCACCAGCCCCTGGTTCCAGCTGCAGTGAGTTCCTGACCCCCAAGTGTTGCCCCTCAGGCACTGGACCCTTGGTGTTACTCAATGAAGTGAAATCAAGCTTTTTGGCTTCTTGTGACTGAGAACGAGCCCTTCGCACTGAGACCTCGCAACTCACACCATGATTCAGCACGAAACTCTGTCAGCCCAACTCTTTGTGCTCTAGCATTGACCGCTCACGGGGATTGCCAAAGCAAAGCTCCAGCAAAGCCCACCCGCAATTCTGGCTGGCTCTTCGTGCTACACCAACAGCCTCCTGCAACTCTCTCTCTAAGCCCCTCGCGGCCCTTTTCAATGTGAACAGGACTTTTGGCATGGACTTGAGAAGCTAACCTGAAGACTGTATCTGACCTGCACTCCCTCGCTGTCGGCCTGAAAGTGTGACTTTGACCTGGCCCAACGTGACCAGATGGCCTAAGTTGGCACTTTGTACTTTTTGGTGCTATTTTCACTACAATCATTAACATTCATTAATTTGATTCTACTTATTGAATGTTTGTCTTTTTGGTCTTGTTTTATTAATTACATTCTGCTCTATTTTTCTAGCTTGGTGTTGGATCATTTTTCTGAGGTGTTTTTCACTTTATTACCATTTGAATCGTTACACAAATACTTTATACATTGTCTCTAAGTTAAGCCTGGGTGCTCGGTGCCAGCCTACCATAGAGTTGAGCAAAGGTTAATTTGGGGCTGGCTTGTGCCTCACCCTGACTAGAATTTTGGCTGCTGATTGGCCAGGCCTCACACTACAGTTAACCAACAACCTAATTTCTTACATCCACTACCTAAATATTCTCTATGCACAGGTACATCATGTTTTAGCTCATTTCTTTTAGTAGTGATTTTAAGATTAGCAATATAAACACGATCTAAAACATATCACACAGGAGTCGGTAAGCACAACAATAGTCCCATTAAGAGTGCTAATATTATTATCAGTGTTTCCTATAAGCCTACAATTTTACACCATATACTGTATTCCATCTTTTATTGAGACCAAGGGCCATATGTATGAAGCAATTTTCTGGTCGCAAACAGGACAAATCTCACAATCGGCCTGTTTGCGACCGGAAAAATGCTTTGGGAATGTATAAAGCCCAAATTATGATTCAGTAACTTGCTATCAAATCTCAATTTGGGTTTTGCAAGTCGGTATTTTGAAGGGGGGAGTTTACGGCTTCCCTTTATATACCAATTACATTAGCATGTACAAATGTTTTGTGACCGAAATGCAGTCGGAAAAACATTCACACTCTACCATCTACTCAAAGTTGGTGGTAATGCATTCACAAATCGTAAGAGGTCCCCATGAGACCCCTCCCCTATGTGAATGTTGGGAAAAAATGTTATAGGAGAAGGCAGTGGTCCCATGCTGTGTTGCATTTATTGGATAATATTTTCTCCCATTACGTGTATGAAACAACAATGATTGGTATGGCTCTCAGTAATGTAATGTAGATAAATATACTGATATAGGAAAATACAGTAGAAATATAGCAAAAACAGAAGTTGCTTTTTTATATGCAATACTGATTGATTATATTTTGAACCTTTTTTTGATGGTTCTTAATGTAACATGTTTTGAAATTGTTTTATGCGATTTTCAATTGTAGATAAGATTATTCGTATCATTTTTTTAATATAAGGACACATTTTATTCAATAAACAGGTCTCATTAGTGTGGTTGGCAGAATGAAAGAGTGCTGATTGAATGTTTAAGTGAGGTAACGATAAATACACAAATACATAGAGGATACACAAGAGGGACCTTTTCCTGTTGAGTTGTCCCACGGACCACTGCCTAGTCTCAAAAAAATGAAACAAAATATTTCATATGTCATTGTTGAAATACATCGCATTTTCCTTTAAGGAAAATGGGTTTGATTTCATCAAAAAAAAACTTTATTAAAACTCAGTCACAGACCTCAGCAGGCTACCATTCCTGTGAAGGCTGAGATTCCTAATGGGTTGCAAACTGCAACCTAGTTCATTAATATTCATGAGGTAGGTCCATTTGCGACCCACTAGTCATCGCAAGTATGAAACAAAACGATTCATACATAAGGGGTAGCGATTTCCAAATAGCGATTCAAATGGAATCGCAATTTGGAAATCACTATTCCCAGTCTATGTACATCCGGCCCCAAAATTCTTATTGAGGTAAAATCCCAAAATTTAAACCAATATTATTATTTTTTTTCTTTTGTTAAAACAATGGTCAAAACAATCTTTTTGGCTCTCCGTTTCAACCGTTCATTTTAAAAGTTCACTTCAAATTTGGATTTAGGTTTCAGCTCTCTTAGTTCAACAGCAGTCTCCCCAAAAACGAATTCAAAAAATGATTTATTCAATTCAAAGTGGTTCTTTTTCTGTCTGAAAAGTCAGTCTTTGATTCCCTCTCAAACTTGACTGGCACTGACACAGAAAAGTATAGTCATCCAATTCTGTTTAATCTTCTTCTTCAGAAACTGTAGTTAAATACATTCATTCAGGCGAGGCATATTTTTGAATTGGAACTCTCTTTCTTAATCATCTCTTGGTAACTGATGATTCACTTCGACTAGTTTCAGAATCTATCTGTCTCTCATGTTTCTTTCCTGCTTGTTCACAGTGCTTTCTCTTGCAAGTTCTCTTCCTTAGAATGTCTTCATCAACTCTTTCTCTTTTAAATATAGTCTTTATCAGAGATTCTTTACTCTCCAAGGAACTTTTACTTTGTAGCGTCCTCCCCAGCCCGGGAGCATGTAATAGTCTACACCACACATGGAGCTCTGGTTTGTACGTCTTTATTCTTCATCATGCAACCGTTAACTGAACGCACTGTGTCACAAACTTTATTAACCATACCCAGTCACACCCACCAGATTACATAATACTTGTAAGGAGTCTGCAGAGGGCCACTAGAGGCCTCATATACACAAACACTGGACACGACAGACTTGAGCTAAGATTCAAACTTAAACTTGAGCTCAAGCTCTGTACAGTTTTGTCTTTGCCTGCTCTATTCACAGTGAACTTCTTTCCTATGGGGATCTTTGTAATTTTTATCTTCAACTGCAACATCTTACTGCTCGAATGACAGACTACTTTTTCTTGCTACAATTCATGCCTTTGACTCTTGCACTGTAGTAGATCTTTGCTCTGATCTATGTTTAGAAACTGGACTTCATCAATTTCAGGTTCTTCATCATAATTCTCACTAGTCTGAAACTTTACTTCTTCAGTTTGCTTTTGCTCATTGCCTTCACCAGTTTCAACATTCCTGAAATTCATGACATTTTGTATTTCTTCACCCCTAGCCACCCTACGTCCCTGCCCAGGAGTCATAGTCCACCAACACAACCTTGGCTTTGAGCTTGACTTTGTGCGGTTGTTTCTGAACCAACTGATTCATCCACTCATTCAGCTACTCTCACTTTCTTTGTGTCAGCAGCGTGGATCCACTGAGGCACAGCTGCACACTTCATGGCAGTATTTGTCATCCGGATCACCTGATACAGTCCCTCCCAACAATCATCTGAACAGCCTTTGCAAATGTGTTTTCAGATTACAATTTAATACCCAGGTGTAATCCATGATCCACAATAGCCTTGGTTTCCTTTGTTGCCACATTAACCTGATGAGAGATAGATTACACCATATCAGTCAGAACCTTTCAATAATCTAGCACACTCTCATCAGTTATTGAAAGTAGTGCAGCTGATGATGGTACATATGCAGACCTCATTGCTCTACCCATGAAAATCTCTTGGGGAGATCAACTAGTCTTTAAGTCAAGAGTACTCATGCTCATCAAAACAAGAAGAAGCGTATCAGGCCATTTCAAACTAGCTGAAATACAGGTTTGTCCAACTGTGTTTTTGCTCTGCCCACAACACCAGAGGCTTGAGGTCAATAACTACAATAAAACCTCTGATTGATTTCAAATATTGTAAAGATTATTTGCAAGACCTCATTTTTAAAATGGGTTCCATGATCAATCTGAGTAGAAGTTGGAAGGCCAATTCACCTATCAACTCCCTCAGCATCAATTTGGCCACTATAAGACTATCTGCTCTCCTTGATGGAAATCCTTCAGCCCACTTAGAAAATGAACAGATAATTACTAAGACATATTTCAGACCTATATAGTTTGGCATTTCATTGATTAATTCTAGGACACACAAGATATCAATAGGCAAACATCCTCAAAAGCATTTCGAAAACTTATTTTTTCCCAGAACTTTTTTAAACCACTAACCAAACAACCTTTAACTGCATGGGTCTTGTAATGCAAATACTTGCACATAGGATATAACATTGAGTTTGGTAGCACATACTTATGCTCATCATTTACATACAAATCCAGATTCTATTTCTTGTAGCCTTTTCTCTCTTCATTTTCTGGGGCATCTTCTTGAAAATCTCTTAGCTCGCTCAAAGAAGTATGCATTGGCTTCATTAAGAAACAATTGACATTTTCTATATTTGGGACTGGATCAGTTTAATTTTCCTGCACTACTGTCTCATCTTGTAACACAAAATATTTTGCCACCTGATCTGCATATTCATTTCCAAGTGTAGCCATGTCTTATCCAGCTTTATAAGCAATACCCTTAACAACCTCAATCTCCTTTATTTTTTTAATAGCTGTCAACAAATCCAATATTTAAACACCATTCTTTATAAGGGCTTCCGAAGATAACATAAAACCCTCTGGCACCATAGATGCCCATCTTCAAAACCATACTTGCTGTCTGTATAAATTGTCACGTCTGAACTTTCTGATAAACAGAATGCCCTTGTTAAGCCCACCAGTTTTACTACTTGTGCTGAAGTTACATTTGGCAGAGGAGATGTTTATAGTATCTTAGAAATGGAACATACAGCATAGGTGGCTCTCAATGCTCCATATTGGTCTCTTAAGCGATCGTCATCTGCTTCATCAGCAATCGCAACTCTTGTCTGAAAAAGATTCAATCACAACTGTGAAGTGCACCACAACAAGTAAGTTCCAAAATTAATTAGTCCATCCAATTAGTATGAATCAAAAATGTTTTTTAATCTTCACATGAATATTGTAAAAACAGCCAACGTGTTTCATCCAACTTCTGTGGACTTCATCAGGGTGTGTTGATTAGTCGTGTCCTTCTGTGACTAGTGTCATGCATATCAGGACTATACTATTCACAGCAGTTGGTTCCTCCTTTATGTATACCTAATCCCTCTTGGATACAGGGTAGGCTTGACACTTCTGTATTTGGTAATTCCACCACGGTGGCTTGTTAAGCCCCTATTACTGTTGCGGTGGTCGGCATCTCTCAGTATGATATCTGAATAGTACAGTGCTGATATTCATGACACTGAATTGCCGCTCAGCCCCAAAACACGCCTCTGACTTCGCCGACCTTGCCCTCAACAGGAAAATGGATATAATCATCCTCACAGAAACTTGGCTCAATGAATCATCCTCTCCAGACTGCAACATCATTAGATTAGACAGAACGCACAAGACAGGCGGAGGCTTAGCCTGCATACATCGTTCCGACATCACCATCTCGAAATTTCACTCAGAACCCCTAGTCTCTTGTGAATACCTGGGGATTTCTGTTAAATCATCAAGTATCCACTCTCACAAACTAAATATACTCTACCATCCTCCAGGTTCGAATGCAGAATTCACAGAACAGCTTATGGAAATCATTACTTTAAACTCTTCCCCTCACTCCAAAGACATATTCCTTGGCGATCTCCACTGGAATAACCCCCTGGACAAGCAGGTTAACGCCCTCAAAACCTTCCTAGCAGACCATTCCCTGACCCAAACTAACTCAACGCCGACTCACTCAATGGGTGCCACTCTTGACTGGATCATCTCTATACAAAATACGATTGAATCGCTCTCGGTTATTCCTTGTGACTGGTCAGACCATCACATTATCACCTTCCAAATTCCATCAGCTTACAAGAAAACTTTCTCTCAACAAAGCAAGCAAAAACAGTGGATAAGAGGCACAAAAAACATCGACTGGAATAACCTTGCCTCCCACTGGGAGAAGGCTCTCACTCCCCCCAATAACGTGTCAGACGTCAACGACCTCACCGCTCACTACAACTCCTCAATGACCAAAGTCTTTGACCAAGCCACTCCACCAAAACTTAAAAGAATTCCGGAGAAAGACGAACCCATGGTTCAGCGGAGCCTTGCATGAAGAGAGATGCAAGCTTAGATCAACGGAACGGAATTGGGGGCAACATCCCTCCCCCATCATCTTAAACTTCTCCGGAAATCAAGAAATTCCTACAATAAAAGTATCCTACAATCAAAAAAATACCTTTTCAGATCAGAACTAGACAAGGCCAAAAATAGACCAAAGAAACTCTTCAAAATTCTGAAACAATAAACTAACAAATTAGCCAAATCCTCACTTCTAACATCGAAATCACAGTTGAGTAGTGTAGAATTTTCCTCATTTTTCACAGCTAAAACAAACTCCCCCCAACTCGAACTTAGTACGGCGGCAATCAACTCAGCCACCCCAAAGAGCAGTCAAGCCGAAATTCCTGCACTTCATGAGCTACCGCTGCCCAAAAATAACTCTCACTGGTCCACTTTTAAACTCTACGATCTCAATGACATCACCAATATTCTAGCGACGACCAAACTCAACAACCACTTCAACAACCCTGTCCCCTCAAATTGCTTACCCCACCTCTTCCATATCATCTCACCTCTCTGGGTCAAAATCATCAATGCCTCGCTAGCACAAGGTCACATCCCAGATTGCCTAAAAACAGGCCAAGTCATCCTCATCCTAAAAAAACCAACAGCAGACAACTCCGACCCCAACAACTTCTGACCAATAACCAACATTCCCATGCTAGCCAAGGTCCTGGAAAAATGTGTTCAGCAACAACTGAACCAACACATTTCGAACTTCAATCTACTGAACATTCACCAATCGGGTTTCAGACCTGGGCATAGCACAGAAACAGCCATCCTGCACATAGCAGATGACGCCCTTCAAGCCCTTGACCGCAACAAAACCTGCCTGCTAGTTTTACTCGACCTCGCATCAGCCTTCGATACGGTCAATCATGACAAATTACTAAGAAGACTAGAAAACAGGATGGGTTTATCTGGTAAAGTCCTTCAGTGGTTCAAATCCTTCCTGGAAAACAGAACGCAATCGTACATGATCAACAACAATCTCTCCGTTTCCTCTCGTAAACTACTAGGAGTTCCTCAAGGCTCCACCCTATCTCCCATGCTATTCAACTTATACGTCGAACCACTCACCGAGCTACTACAGCAGGAGAACATTTCCTTCCACTTGTACGCGGATGATACCCAACTGTACATCAAGATCTCCTCTATCGAAGAGATAAGGACAATGAATCTAGTTCTTCAAAAGACAGTCCAATGGCTATGGACCAACTTCCTCAAGCTAAACTCTCAAAAAACAGAGTTTCTCTTAATCTCCCCCCCTAGGAACTCCACTGAGAAAAATGAGTGGATCAAAATTATCACTGCATTTAACTGCACGCCAACTGTAGTTGACTCCTCCATATCACTTGGAATCATTCTGGATAAGAAACTTAATATGCAAAATCACATTAACCTATAGGCTAAAAATGCCCGCTTCCACCTCAGCTATCTCAGAAAAATGAAACCATTTCTCGAGAACTCGGACCTCAAAACTGCAGTCCAGTCCTTAGTTATCTCAAGGCTTGAATACAGATGTACCACCCTCGCAGGGCTTGCCAACATCTCAACCGCCCCTCTAAAAGCCTGTCTCAATGCCGCAGCAAGACTCATAACAGGTTCTAGGAAATATGACAACATATCGCCACACCTGAAAGCACTCAACTGGCTACCCTATGAAGCTCGAATCCACCTAAAAATGGCTTGCATCACACACAAGGCGCTACACCACAACACCCCCAGTACCTAGCCCAAAAACGTACCTTATCTGGAGGAAACAGACATTCAACGAGCGCAAACAATCTACTTCTAAACCCCTCACGTTTCAAGAAGACTAAAACTTCCAATAGAGTATTCTCCGGGGCAGCGCCAAGAATATGGAACTCGCTTCCACCATACATCAGAAAAATCTCCTCTACTCCTCTCTTCAAAAAGGAAGCAAAATTATTCCTGATGAGCCAATTCCTACCTTAAATCCGCACAATCACGACACCAGATCTACAACCTCCGAATTACCTCTACTCTCAGGTCACCTGACCGCGAAGTTAAGACCTACACGAACTTGAATTGTCTTTTTCTGTTCAGAACACCTCTTCGCAATGCTGCTATTCCTTGTTACCTGTATATTATGTTTCTTTGTATGCAATGTTCCCCATTGAATGTGTTCACCTTACTCCTTATGTAAAGCGCTCTGATACCCTAGCTTGGGTCTGGTTTGCGTTCTATAAAACTATAAAAATAAATAAATAAATAAAACGTGTCACAGAAGGACATGACTAATCAGCACGCCCTGATGAAGTCCACAGAAGTTGGATGAAACGCGTTGGTCCTTTTTACAATATTCATGTGAAGATTACAGAACATTTTGGATTCATACTGTTTGGAGGGACTAAATTATTTTGGAACTTACTTGTTGTGGTGCACTTTACAGTTTTGATTGAATCAATTTTGGTCCTTTGGATCACTCTCTGGAAACAGCGGGAGTAATGGATGTGCACGCCATATAGCAACGAATTTAGAATTTTGGACTAATTGTGGGGGATTATTGGAGGAGGTGCATTTGCTTTATAGGCTTGCTGTTTCACTGTGGTTGTACATCTTGTCTGAAATAGGAAAGAGTGTTGCTGGGTTCAAGACATTACATATCTTAATAGAGATAGTTTCTGCCGTAAGGATCATATGCTCATAGCAAGTCAGTCTACTGTTCATTATAAGCTGGGTTCTCGTCCTTGTCAAAAGAATTCCTGCTTAATGTGGGACATATAAAATTAAACTATGTCTCATGACAATCCCGTAACTTTGTTCAATGGCAACACAAACAGCTGCAACCTATTTCAAGCAACCTGGAAGACTTACAGCTACAGGATCCAATACAGCAGAAAGATATGCCACTGGGTGCATTAAACCTCCATGTTTCTGTGTAAGAATCAAAAGTACTAATCCATTTCTCCCATGACAGAATAGAAAAAACATCAAATTGTTATCAGGTTTCCAGAGTGTGGGTGCATAACACAAACTCCCTTTCAACTTCTTAAATGCATCAATGCATTCATCATTAATTGGTACCAAATGTTGGGCATTGCTTCATGTCAACCTTACTAAATGCTTTGTATTCAAGGAAACGTTTGGAACCCACTGGTGACAGTAATCAACCATTCCAAAAAATAGCTGAACCTCCCTCTGGGTAGTCAGCTCACTCAATTTCAGAATTGCAGATATGCATTCTTTTGAGACTTTCCTTACACATTTTTCAATATGTTGTCCAAGATAGATGACCTCCTTTGTACAGTACTACATTTTAGTTGGAAAAACTATATGTCCATTTTCAGCTTAAAGATTCAACACGGCAATGGAAACAAGTTTACAGTCATCTTTTGTCATAGATGTGACCAGTAGATCATCAATTTATTGCAACAAGAGTGAATTACATGGCAATTTCAAACTCTCTAGATCTTCCTTCAAGATTTGGCTAAAAATTGAAGGACTTTCCGTATACCCTTGTGGGATTCGACACCACACAAGACCTTTCCAAAAATAGGAAAACAAACAGAAATTGCGATTCCTCATGTAAAGTAATTGAGAAGAACCCTTGGCATGAGTCCATGACTGCAAACCATTCTGCCTATGATGGAATCTGAAACAAAGCCACTGCTGGATTCAGTACCACTGGACAACATGGAACAAACAATCTTGTCAATGTTGCGGGTATACTGTACAATTCCTCACTATGCCATTCGGCTTTTTAATTGCTATCAAAGGAAAGTAAAAAGTACCTCTTGAAGGATTCCTGGCTCAATTATCTTTTCAATCACTGGCTTCATTCCTTTTTCTGCCTCTTTTGTAAGTCTATATTGTCTCACTCTAGGAAATATTGTATCAAGTTTCATCTTTATTTTAACTGTCTCTGACTTTTTCATCAATCCAATGTTTTTTCCCAAAAAATGCCATACCTCATCTTTGACAGTCTGTCTTAAATCTAACGGTAGGTCTTCTTTGGTCAAAACTGAGAACAACAAATCAACTCCCGAATTGGATTAATTTATTTTGAACATAGAATCCTCATCTTTTGTTTCAATTGCAACACCATCCAGTGTGTAATAAATTATACAATTCATTTTGAAAGAAATTCCCTTTCCATATGTTTACAGGACTTAAAACACACAAAATAAATTGGTGCTTATTATCCATCTGGCCAATTTAATTGGGAAATCTGTGGTAACCTGATTAACACTTTTCATTTTACTGATCCCTACAACTTGGATTTCCCTTCCCGAGATGGGTAGGTTGGAGACTGCAACAGAACAAACTGTAAAAAGGTTAGCCCCCCATATCAATCAAAAATGAAACAGAATGGCCATTGACTTTGCTGTCAACATATGGACCTCTTTGGTGTACCTCTAGATCTGCTCCAAGTAGGCAATCACTCAAACACCACCATTGTGAACTACCTGCTGCGAACTCATCACTCAAAATCAATGGAATCTGTTGGTACCCTGCACTATAAAGCATCTTATGCCTCATGTTTTGTTGCATCACTGGAGCTGTAGGCATTGGCATTCAAAATGGTTTCTGACTCTGCACACTCTGTTCAGAATTTTGCAAATTCAAAACCACTACAGTGTTTCTTTGCATCTGTGAAATCTGTTCTATATTTCCCTGTACTCTGTTAGGACCCTGCCAACATTCCCTCTTCCAGGGCCTGGTCTTTCCTCAGAAGTGACAAGCTGTATTCTTTTTCATTATCTCAACACTCATATTCATCTGTATCTGATTCATTTCATTCACTCTAGTCTGAACTAAAATCATATTTGCATTGAGCCCATTTGATTCCAAGACCCCTTCTCTAATTGTTTCATTTTCACAATCATCAAATTTTCTTTAATCTTTTTCTGCTTCAATTCAATATAGTCGCTACTATATTATGCCAATTTCAGAATTTCATCAATGTTCTTTTTCTACCAAGACTATTCACTCTGCTGAATGTGATTAGTAATCTCTATATCACAAAAAAAAGAGACAAGGGAATGAGCCTTCTCTGACTCCCCTTCCAAGACTGAAAACTCACTCAAGAGAGAAGCAGTGGCGGTGCTTCCATTGGGGGCGTTGCCCCCCGCTCGCGCCCGCAGTTCCCTCGGCGTCTCTGAACTTAAGTAAACTCTCAGTTTACTTAGGTTCAGAGACGCCGAGGGAGAACTGACAATCATGTCAGTCAGTATGACATCGGACCACCCATCCCCTTCAGAGTCTGAAGGGGGTGGGCAGTCTGGTGTCATGTTGACTGACAGGCATTGTCTGGGGCAACAGGCAGTAGCACACAAGTGCGCATGAGTGGGGACGGAGGGCGAATTTTTGCGCCGTGCCCAGTCATGCGCACTAGTGTTTCCACAGGCTGGCGCATGCCCATTAGGAGAGCGAGGGTTGAGACAAGGCTCAAACCTCAGTCTCCTAATGGACAGGCGGGCGGAGCGTAAGCCTCCTCTAAGCCAATCCTGGCGCTGCTCCAGCGCCAGGATTGGCTGAGAGGGGTCTTGCCAGCAGTGATGGGCTGTTCCAGTGTAGGCACCAGAACAGACCCGAGGCGGCACGGACCTGCTCAGATAGGATTGATTTTATTACGTTATTTAAAAACCCTCACCCCTGCGCGACACACCCCTCCCCCCACACGAGCCGCGACTGATCTTTAATCAAGGGAAACAAATTTGCGCCGAAGCGATATCTCTTCTCGGTGTGACCCGCCCCTTATGCATCATAGGTGGTGTGCTTCACGGTGATAAATGCGGTTTGATGACTAACGTGTGGTGTAAAATGATCTGGTGTGGCATGTGATTGCGTTGCTTTGTAGTTCTGCTCGGCGCGCAAACGCTGGCTGGTCTCCAGATTTACTGCAGGTTCACTGCCTTTGGCTGACTGTGTTAAACTTGTGTACCAGTTTGAGGTTGCTGCATGCGTACCATCGCTGTAACTACAAAAACAATATTTTTTAATGTTATGCTTGCACATTTCTCTGTGCCCTGCAAATACTTGTCGTGAAGGGTTCCAAACTGTGCATTCCCTAGAATTCTTCAGTTCTCCAGTCACTGTTCGCATCAAAACCAAAACTTAGCTTTGAGTAGTTTTCCATAACGTTAACAAGGTTTTATTTTACTTGAGAGAATTTTGAAAGATAGAATATATGAAGTGAAACTCGCCTCTATGTTTAATCCATGTCTTTTGGGTTAAAGAAAAAACAACCCACTGCCCGGATCACCGAGCTTTGAAACAGCGTATGGACCGCTCCTGTAGGACAAGTCGCCATTTCTTGGCATTTACATATCTGTTAAGTGCCCCTGTGTCACGTATCCCTCCCTCTGTCAGACGCGGCTTAAGTTGTTCGGGCTCGCTCGCCATAGTGCAGTATGGGAATAATTTTACGCCCTACCATTTTCAAATGTCACCAGCCGCCACTGGAGAGAAGGACTCCAAATCACAAAACAAACGGAACCTAGAGCCGGTCTGTCCACTGTCAAACTCTACAATGGAAAAACTCATAACATTAGAGAAAGGAGGCAAAAAGGAAAGGGATAGACATATCTTTTCTTGATACTGCCCTCACACACTTTGCAGTGGCATGCTTCATCATAGGGCCGCATCAAACGTCCAGGTGCAGATCAATACTTAGGACGGAGCGCGTTATTATTTTATGAAGAAGAGTGGTGAAGGAAGTTAGTGAGAGACGAAAAAGGAAAAAATATAAGAAGGGATGAAAAGGTGCAGATAAGTGTAGTTAAAAGTATCTAAGGGGAAACTCACAGTTTGCCTTTATTTTTGTGTCCCCTTGGTAGGATTAAAAAATCAAAAATGGGATATTCAGGGAAAATAAATGACCCTACATCCCTACTGCAGGAACCAACATGTTTTGGCCAATACTACCTGCCCGTCCAGGTCACAATGGCCTTCATCAGGGTATGGATCCCTCATCTTTCTGGTCTTTACCCCCACTTTGATGTTTACATCAATAAAAAAATTGAAATTCTCTAATTACACACTCTCCAAAAATTGTAGGGAGATGTCCATATTCTGTAAAAGAAATCAAAAACGTAATTCTAATATAGATAAATGCTAATACACTCTCCTCCTAGTGTCTTATTCCTTAAAGTCTCAATATCACTAGTATTATCTATCATGCAGTGTCTATATCATCTCAGCCACTGAATTTACTAATGCATTAAAACCAAAGAGAACACCCTATAGTGCAACACCCCAAACACTCACAAACCTTTCGGGCTAGACAACTCAGACCCTGTCATAGCACCTCTAGTGCTCATCTAATCATCCATGTGATGTGTGTTGTTACCAAAGCCAGAACCCAACAATGATCTTATGCCCGACCACGTATATTTATACTCCTACTCAGCAAGATTTGTACTCACACGATTTCCAAAGCACTTCTCTGAACCCGGGACCTTCGTGGGAACGTGGACTTGTAGTCACACTCTATTAGGATACAAAATAATAAAACCAACTTGTCTGTATTCAAATTGCTTAAGTGGTCTACCTGCAAACCTAAATATGTGCGCAGTATAAATCACTACGGCATGGGTGCCCTCAGCTGAACTCCGCCAAAGGCACTCTATGAGAATGTGCTACTCGTAACCGACAAAGTGAATCTCAGAATATGCTAATCATGACCGGCAAAGAGAATCTCAGAGGCCATGCATGAAGCCCCTTCCGTCATTCGCACGTCGTTAACAGTGACCCAATCTCAATAGCGGGCACCCACAGTTGTCTCAAAGTACCAACCCACAAGTGTCCCACTTACTACATCAAAGCTCCCCCGGTAGCCATTTCCTCACGTTAGTCCACTGAAGATCCCAACACATTGCAGAGCCTACATTTAAAGCCCGCTCAGGGGGAATCACGTGTGTTCCATGTCCTACGTTCATTGCGTATGCAATCATGCGCCTAGGGCCATGGATCCAAAAAACAGAGACTAGTAAACTAACCTCCTCCCTTGGGCGGGCATTCAGTATCGGCCATGTTCTATGTTCGGCCACCCATCAATGCAAATCCAATGCTAATGAAAAAATAGTGAAGCCCAGGGAACTAAAATAGCGGTACTACTCGCTATGTATATCATGAGTATTGGATCCATCTCAATATACACCGTGTAATGCCTTTATGTTTGATTCCTTCTTAGCTTATATCGTATTAATCCGGATTGCATTGAAAAGAGTCATTAGAAAGATTCAAAAACCATTCCCCTTGATGTCTGATTATGATCGGTGATATGAGCTCTTTCCTTCCATATACTCCTGGTGCCCATCAATTCCAGACTGTCTGCTGCCAAGCCATAATCTCAATTAGGACACACTCAGTGAGCCTCTCATCTGTCCTATATAAGTCACACGTCCTTTTACTGCGGGACCTAGCCCTAAGGTTGATGGTTGATGGTTTTTGGCATGTGGAGCTTATTCAGGCGTTCAGATGCCCCATCTGGTTCTTCCACGCAGAGCCCCTTTGGTAACACTTAAGTTTCAGGTGTTATATAGGACAGATGAGAGGCTCACTGAGTGTGTCCTAATTGAGATTATGGTTTTGATGGGCACAGGCAGTATATGGATGGAAAGAGCTCATATCACCGGTGATAATCATACATCAAGGGGAGTGGTTTTTGAATCTTTCTAATGACTCTTTTCAATACAATCCGCATGTTCTGCTTGGGTTTTCAGATCGGGTGGAACCCGCTCTACAGAGCCCTTCTGACCCAAACCAGAACGTTACCCCCCCCCCCCCAAGGGCCTTTTTACACCTAAATGACCACATATATATGTACCACCTAAGGACAGGGAATTCCTATTATATATATATATATATATTCACTGAAAAAACCATAGGTTTCACACATGTTATAGTTAGCGGAAATTTTACTGATAAAAAACCAATGAAATTCCCCCGTTATAGTTAGTGCAGGCAACTATAACTCACGCGACCGCAATCCTCTGCTGATGCTAATACTGTATTTAGACACTTATTTGCCCATGTCTTCTTCCATAAATGTTTAGCTATACATATATTACAAATATTTTTTTTTCATAAAGACACATATGTCATCAGCAGAAGATTGCGGTCGCGTGAGTTATAGTTGCCTGCACTAACTATAACGGGGGAATTTCATTGGTTTTTTATCAGTAAAATTTCCGCTAACTATAACATGTGTGAAACCTATGGTTTTTTCAGTGAATTTGCAAGGTTTTTTAAATGCTAATTCCTAACTATAACGTGTGTGAAACCTATGGTTTTTTCAGTGAATTAGTACGGTTTTTTAAATGCTAAGTTACTTTACGCCATTCGTGGCGTGCGCGCCCACTTAACGCAGTTCGTTCCGTGCGCGCACGGTGCGCTTCGCGCACCGTGCGCGCACAGTGAGCACGCGGTGCGCTTTGCGCACCGCGCGTCCACTTTACGCAGTTAGTGCCGTGCACGCACGGTGAGCACGCGGTGCGCTACGCGCACCGCGTGCCCACGTTACGCTAGATGGGCCATGTACGCACGATGCACTTCGCGCACCTAGCGCACATGGAGGACATATGATGCACTTCGTTTTGAAAGGTTATATTTTAATTTTTCAGACCGGTTATAAGCCATGCACAAATGGTGCCCTTCGGGCGCCATTTGCAGACGGGGTGGGGAGATTGTGGATAATTTTTTTTTTTTATATTTTTTTTCCCGTACGCGTACGGTAAGCCTAATCGGCGAAATTAGCGAAAAAATAAAAATTCCGTTTTTGGCCTTGGGGGATCTTTGGGGACTCCCTCAACATGGCTATGTGCTTTGGAGCTGTCCACACAGCCCCTTTACATATTTTTGTCCTTTGTTTTTTAATGCACACTCTCAGTGCGAGAGAGAAAATGGCGGCTGCCGCTTCCTGGTTTCGGCCGATTCAAATGTTTACTAAGATCTAAGAGCCAATCAGAATCGCGCTCGCGCACGCCACCGTACGCGTACGGTAAGCGTACCGTAAGCGCACCGTAAGCTGGCTCAGATATATATATTGATTTAAAGGCTATTTTCTCAGAATCTACTGAACAGATTTACACCAAACCTACAAAAGGCACTTCCTTGACCTGAGGACTACCTCTCTGCCAAATTTCAAGTAATTCTGTTCAGCCGTTCGGGCTGTAGCTGTGTCTAAAGGTCCTATGGAAAAATGCATGGGAAAAACGCGTTTTGGGACCCCCCTTTTATCTCAGCCCCCGCTTGACGAATCCCCCCGAGACTTTCAGGGTAGGAGCGGAGCGTAGCGCCCCACCTATTTTGAAAAATTCGCGAGGATTCGTCGACCGGCGCAAAAGTTATTCAAAATAGAATGTTGCGGATTTCCTATGGAAACGTGGTCCTAACTATAACTACCTACTGGCGACCGCCAGTAGGTAATATATATATATATATATATCAAGACCTCACAGCCCAACCACAGTCTCGCGGCCTTCAGCAGACCCAGAATCTCCTACCAGACGGCAGCAACACACACAGTCTCGCGGCCTCAGTCAGACCCAGAATCTCCTACCCAGCCGGCAGCAACACACACAGTCTCGCGGCCTCAGGCAGACCCAGAATCTCCTACCCAGACGGCAGCAACACACACAGTCTCGCGGCCTCAGTCAGACCCAGAATCTCCTACCCAGACGGCAGCAACACACACAGTCTCGCGGCCTCAGTCAGACCCAGAATCTCCTACCCAGCCGGCAGCAACACACACAGTCTCGCGGCCTCAGTCAGACCCAGAATCTCCTACCCAGACGGCAGCAACACACACAGTCTCGCGGCCTCAGTCAGACCCAGAATCTCCTACCCAGCCGGCAGCAACACACACAGTCTCGCGGCCTCAGGCAGACCCAGAATCTCCTACCCAGACGGCAGCAACACACATAGTCTCGCGGCCTCAGTCAGACCCAGAATCTCCTACCCAGACGGCAGCAACACACACAGTCTCGCGGCCTCAGTCAGACCCAGAATCTCCTACCCAGCCGGCAGCAACACACATAGTCTCGCGGCCTCAGTCAGACCCAGAATCTCCTACCCAGACGGCAGCAACACACATAGTCTCGCGGCCTCAGTCAGACCCAGAATCTCCTACCAGACGGCAGCCTTAGCACGAGCTCATCCTATTATTACCGTAGTACATGACAGGGGAATCGGGATTACTATATATCAGATCACACAAAGACTATTAGTTGAGCACAACCTGTTCTCTAGTTCGAGGGGCTCGTTTCCCCCTCATCCAGTTACCACTTACCTGACCAGGATTAACCTCTGTTCATGTTGAGTTAACTCTGACTAAAAGAATAGGCTATCCTCCTATACAAAAATACACAACACATGCTAACTCACGACAAGCTAAATACTTTATTTAAATGACACATGCACATTCGCAGAATACATCATATATATATAACCTGCAAGGAAAGTGAAAGGTTAAGTTATACACTTCAAAGAAAAAGGGGTCGACATCACCTGAATTGTATGTAGCCTGTGCTCAATGGTCATCTAGGTTCCCTTCTCCCTCTGTGCCTCGGCTTCGCCTGGAAGTCACACCTCCGCAGTCGCGGATCTACTCCCGTCTCCCTCTCCGAGTCACTGGAACCTCTTTCTCATCGGCTACTCTCTCCTCTTTAGATTCAAGTTCGTCATCTGTCTT
The DNA here is from genome assembly GCF_964204655.1 of Triturus cristatus. Taxonomy (NCBI): domain Eukaryota; kingdom Metazoa; phylum Chordata; class Amphibia; order Caudata; family Salamandridae; genus Triturus; species Triturus cristatus. The sequence goes on along the minus strand of NC_140585.1, from coordinate 659,482,957 downwards.
CCCTGGAATAAGTAGTAGCTTTTCTGCTAACGGCCAGATGCCGCCTATGGTCTAGAAGCAAGTACCCATATCTAACTCAGACTTTCACTAAGATAGAGGTGCATTCTCTCATGGAAATTTCCAGCTCGAAACCTGCCGCCCACCAAATTCCTGTACCTCCCCGTGCCAAGGACACGTTCCCAGCCGGCCGGCCTGATGTGGTGTCTTCGGCAGGGGAAAAATACACTCCTTCGATAAGGGCCGGCCTGAACCGGTTCTCTCCGAGCGAATAACACCTCATAACTAAAACATCGCCCTCCCTCTAGAAGTGTCCCAAGCTGCCGGAGCAGAAAGAAAGATGGAGTCTCTCCTGTCTGAGGCCTACCAGGCCTGAATTCAGCACGACTCCATGAAATACCCTCACTATAGGGCAAGTTATCCTCGATGCTAACGAATCTATCCCCTAGGCTATGTATGTAGGCCCTGATCTATGGGTAGGAGCACGGGATTGTGTCAAAGTGTCTAATAGATAGGCCCTATTCACTACTCTAGTCCTTAGACTTGGATGGAAAGAGACTGAAGTCATATTGATCGCTCTACAACACAAGAAGGCCAGGAAAATCAAGCAGTACATTTCACCCTTGACTTCAGTCTATTATACATACATTAAACAGAACTAACATCGGTGGAAGAATAATATGAAACAAAACTAACCGATCTATGTCTAGTACCAGATGTGCAGAATTGAAGCAGTGAAGGGATACACTGAATAAAACAACAGATAGAAATCAAAACAGCAATAGCAATCAAAATGCCACCTAATATGTAGCGTAGCATATGCATGTCCGGTAACCAATTAAAGAGCCAGTCAAACCAGCCCTGATCAATGTGTTTTCTAACTTCATCGGTTAAGTCATGCAATTTATCTATGTGTGCACGAATGGATTGTGTATGATCAGATAAGTTAAAACAGCAGAGGCCTTCAAAATCTGAGCAACCATGTCCATGTTTAAGCAAAAGATAATCAATGGCTGCTCTATTTTGCAAAATGGCCCTACGTTCACCCTGGGCGTCTAATAGCAAGTCAGACAAGACTGTAGAAGTATGATTAATAGATTTAACCATCCAGCAAGCCATTTTCCCAATGGATTTGGCATTGTAAACCGCCAAAGCAGGAACACCAATAATTGAAACAGCTAGGCTAAGGTATTCAGACTTGGAATATAAATGCAAAGATGAGTCACAATCCTCTTGTAACATCACTGTATCTCGAAGCACACGAGAGTTGGCATTTGGATGTGATGAAAACATTAATAAACTCAATCTAGTAATGGCACACGGGCCTCCGGAAATGTTTGCGGGGACATATGGCCAGGAAGTATTACCACATGAGAAAAGCCATCCGGCAGGTAGCAACATCGCACGATAGTGACTGGGAGTAACTACCAAACTATTGCAAGTCATATTGTTCTGGACTGAGACACATGTCGTCGGTGTCCTCTGGAAACACAAAGTTCGTTTGTGAGGTGAAAAGGAAGTGGCGCCCCTTAACTTGAGGCGTAGGCATTCAGAAATTGCATTAGGATTACATGTAAGAAAGAAGCATAGGTCACCTTGTGTAATATTATACGTAATTATTTGGGACTGGATGGGGAGTTGCTTATTCGGCAGTTCAGTACACAAAGGACAATATACATGGGTAGCAAAATCACCCAGGATAATATTCGGACGAGCCTTCGAAATGTTAAAGATACTGATTAAAGTCTCCAGCGAGGCGGGGACAGCAACTAGGCAGGTCGCAAGAATATCGTGCACAGATCTCATCGGTGTCAAACAGAAATGAGGGGCATCAGTTACTCTTTTGGCCAGTAAGGTCCAAAAGTTCGATGATGAATCCCACGCATTGAAGGAACGCAACACTCGGGTTCCCAGTTCATCCCGGGTTGATGGGATCCCTTCTCTCTCGCCGAAGTAGTCCGAAGGGAGTCCAATGCCGGCACATCCTGCAGCAACAATCCAAAGAATGATCTGAAAAAGAACCAAATACAGGCATTAATCATTCTCGTAAATAACATTTATCAGCTGGGACAGCTTCCCAGCTATCTTTCCCTGGCCTCATAACCAAAATGGTATTATCCTGCCCGGTGGCAATAACCTCTGCTTGTTCAGGGGGATTCTTAGGCGATTGCACCCAAACCTTGGCCCCAGGGTTATCCGTAGAGCCAAAGCCTTTCTGGCCACGTACAGTTAGCAAAGTTGGGGCAGTGCCTTTCATTATTTCACCACTGAAAACAGGCATAATGAGTAATTGAGCCACTCGGTCAGTACGATGTATCAGCAAGTCAATCTCACTGCTATTTAGCAGAAGTACCTTAATCTCTCCCTGATAGTCGCTGTCGATAACTCCTCCAAGCACCTGGATGCCTTTTACAGCCAGCCCCGATCTAGGGGCGATCAATCCAAAATTCCCCGGTGGTATATGAATACCAACACCGGTAGCAATGATGACCCGATTTTTACTTTCCAGAACGGTGTCATCCATAGCATGCAAGTCTAAACCTGCCGACCCTGGGGTCGCTCTGCATGGAGCCAGAGCTCCGGGAGTAATTTCCCAATACATCACAGTTTCATTGAATACATTAGGCATAGTCTCAACATTTGGGGGAAACAAACGCATAAGCGGAGATTCAGCATTTAAAAAAGGACGATTATTCAGGATCAATAGTGCTTGGGGTAAAAAGTCTCGCCAATTTTTATACTTGTCATCTGTTAACTTTCGTAACTGATCCTTTAGCAGGCCATTCAATCTCTCCACCAGGCCTGAGGCCTGCGGGTAATAGGGTATATGAAATATCCATTCAATATTATTTTCCACACAGAATTCCTGTACCAATCTTCCACGAAAATGGGATGCATTATCAGATTGAATTTGGAATGGCACACCATAATACATCATAATCAATTCTAATGTTTTTATGGTATTCAATTGGGTGGCTTGCTTACATGGAAGAGCTACCAGCAAGCCACTATATGTATCGACAATTGTGCAAACATATTGACAATTTCTACTCATGGGAAGGGGCCCGATGTAATCAATCTGCCAAATTTGAGCGGGCAGTTTCCCGCGATGTAAATGGCCTCTAACAATTTGGGGTACCTTACGCTGTCTGATATGTTGACAGACGGGACAATGTAAGATAACATTTTTGATTAGATCCAGGGGAATATAAATTCCTCTATCAGCAGCCCACCTGCTAGTGGCCTTCTCTCCAAAGTGTCCTGCCTTCTGGTGTGCCCATTTCGCCTATCCCGCAATATCAGGATCTTGTCTGTCCACCACTGCCTCAGCAATTTTAGATTTTTCATCTGCAATGTTATGAAAAAATTTGTCAAGGGAGTCTATTGGGGTGTGAGCATCCACATGGAAGATGGTAACAGTACTCTTTGGGAGCATCTCCCAAATCTCTTGCCATAACTCTTTTCCCCACAATTCTTTGGAGTGTAACCTCCAATTATGGGAATGCCAGGTCGGCAACCAAACAGCCAGTCCATTGGCAGTGGACCAGGAATCGGTGAAGATATGACATGTACCAGGTAACTCCTGTTTCAAAACTTGGTAAACAGCGTAAAGCTCGGCAAATTGGCTACTCTTCCCTTCACCAGTTGTGCTCAACAGTTTCTGTGTGATCGGATTATAAGACACCGCCTTCCAGTGCCGTGTCGTTCCAATAAACTTCGCCGACCCATCTGTAAACCAAACATGGTTTCTGTCCTCAGCGGACAAATCATCAAAAGATCTACCCCACTTGACAGGGGACTCCTGTTCTAAAGGTACGGAACACTCACTCTCAGTCTCAGTCGATGGTGCTTGCGCCACTTGCTCATGTAAAAACGCAACTCCTTTCGGACCCACACGTGCCCTGTCTTGTATGTACCATTTCCATTTAATCACACTCGCCTCCTGAGCATGCCCAATTCGATGAGTTTTTGGTGAACTCAAAACCCACTGCATAATAGGAATTTCAGGACGCAAAAATATGTCATGTCCCAAAGTCAATTGCTCGGTATCCACCAAAGCCCAATAACAAGCAAGTAGCTGTTTCTCAAAGGGTGTATAACGCTCACCAGCATCAGGTAGCTTTTTGGTCCAAAACCCTAACGGTACCTTACTCCTGCCTTGTTTCTGCCATAGACTCCAATTTGCATAAGGGCCTTGCACAGACACATTCAAATCCACATCACCATCACGTACAGGCCATAGATCCATAGCATGTTGAATTGCCTCTTTCGCCAGACTAAATGCATCTTGCTGTTGCTTACCCCATTCAAATGCATTCTTTTTACGTGTAATCCGGTACAAAGGGGCCAATATTTGACTCAAATGAGGAATATGCTGGCGCCAAAAACCAAATAAGCCAATGAAGCTCTGGGCTTCCTTCCTATTCCTCGGAACCGAAAAATCAAGAATCTTCTGTTTAACTTGAGGGATCACCTCGCGGTGTCCCTCGTGCCAATTAATACCTAAAAATTTTACAGCTTGAGACGGACCTTGTAATTTATCCGGGTTGATCTCCCAACCTTTCCCACGCAGACACTCAATGACTCTATCTAATTGTGTCTGAACATCCTCTTGTGTTTCGCCTTGGATCAAAACATCATCAATATAATGACATATCTGAATTTTGGTATGAACTGGTACTTCAGCCAAATGTTCTGCCACCAGCCGGTGACAAATCGTAGGACTATGCACATAGCCCTGAGGAAGACTTCTGAACGTCATCTGACGCCCGTTCCACGTAAAACTGAACTGTTCCTGACACTCAGGGGCAATTGGAATAGAAAAGAAAGCATTAGCAATATCGATGGACGCATACCATGTACCTGGATGTGTTTGGATTCTTTCAATCAGGGTGATAACATCCGGTACTGCAACAGTCAAAGAGGGCGTGTGTTTGTTCAATTCTCGATAATCAACAGTCATGCGCCAAGAATTATCACTCTTACGCACCGGCCAAACAGGATTATTCCAAGCAGAAGTAACTGGAGTTATAACGCCTGCATCAACCAACTCCTGAATGGTGGTACTAATCTCTTCATGACCACCCGGAATACGATACTGCTTCTGACAAACCACTTTGGTCGCCTGGGGAACTTGTATAGGGGGCATCCTTAAACGACCAACCCGTATAGGTCTGGACGAGATATAATGCGTCGTTCCAAATTGGTAACACCCATCATCAAGATGCAACGTGATTCCCTTCAAAATATCAATTCCAATTATGAATTCTAAGAGTGGCACCACTAATACAGAATATTCCTTTCTAGGGATTCTACCTATTCTCATTTCAAGCAAAGTTTGAACTGCAGGGGTTTCTTTTCCTCCTAATCCGGTAATAGTAAAAGGCTGCCCTGTAAATTTCTTTGATTTTCCATGAATAAGAGTGGCCTCCGCTCCTGTATCAACTAATGCTCGGGCCCTTTGGATATTACGATGTCTCCAATAAATATCAATATCTACATAGGGTCTGTTATCTCTGTGAGCCCATCTGTGTACCGGAGCTTGACCTATTTCCTAGTCATTCTTACTGCATTCTGTGTACCAGGACAAATCAGGATAAAGACTCTCACGTTTCTTAGGTATCGATACCTCCTGTTCATATCCATCTCTATTACGAAATGGATTCCTGTCCTCTGCATTGTACTGCGGGTTTCGATCGGCCAAACTGTGTCGATCCTCTCTCCTTCTCAACTCAGGGGATTGATCCCTATCATCTCTACGTCTGCTGTAAGCATGATCATTTCTCCCCGTTTCCTTTTCCCCCTCTCTCTCCCTGTCCCGCTCTCGACGGGGAGACATATCACGTACAGGACGCCGATCATCACGACGATCAGAGCGCCCACGGCGATCATCATCACTGCTACCATCAGAACAACCACGATCACACGCAGTCGTTCGAACACGCCGGGCACCCTCCTTCCGATCCAAGCCCCGTTTGCGAAACATCTCCCACAAACGAGCAGTAGTCTCACCATCAATGTCCTCCCGACGCACACCATCAGCCAAAAGACCAGTAAAGATATCACGTCTAGTAAATTTATATTCACCAGGAGTACGAGTGTCAGGCCGGGACTGACGTTCAGGTTTAAACCACTCACCCAACTCACCGAGTTGGCGTACCGATTCCAACACTGTAGATAGTACATTACCAGTCTGGTTAATCAACAAAGTCATCATGACCTGCTTGTAGGCAACAGGAGAAGAGCGAATGATACGATTTCGCACAGAAGAAGTCAACATCCCATCAAGCAACCTGTCAGCAGTGCCCAGAAAAATAGCCGTTTTCATCACTTCTTCCTTAAGACGTTGCGCAGCATCACGCAAGGTATACCATGGCTTGTCATTGACAGGCCAGTCAGATTCAGTAGGATACTTCAAATTACAACCCTCAGTCGCCAATTGAAGCAAAGAAATTTGACCACCACCATTATAGTTACGAAAATGATCTTGCACAGTAGAATCCAAACTCAAAGAACAAAATTTCAAACAATCGCCAGTATCCAACATAATACCAGCAGCGCCTAGTTCATAAAGGCGCACCATCCATGTGAGCAAAGCCTCACCAGTCCGCTGCCGAAAGCGCAGCAAAATGTCACTAATTTCTTGTTGGGTAAAATCTTCTAAACAGTCTAAAGAAACACCCTGCGGAGCATTGGGAGACTGCTGCAACTTCCGACGAAAAACCGGATGCGCAGAGACCACGGGACGAGCATCACAGGGAGCTCGAGCAGTACTAGTAGAGGGACAATCAGTGTAAGAAGCATCGATGCCGCCCGAAGAGCGAGCGTAATCACGGGGTGCACCATCAGAGGTGCGAGAAGCAGACTTACATTCATGACGGGAACGAGAAGACTCGTGCTTGACAGACTCCTCACCCGAGGAACAAGACGTAGTCGAGTCCCAGATATTACCATCCCATTCATCAGGGTTCCAATCTAGTCCAGCTTTCGCCACGACCAGACGCACCTTACGCGTCGAAACTCGACCACGCCTGTTCTTGTACTTATAACGAGCAATCCGCACAGCCGCCCTTTCGGCAACCGTTTGGTAAGTGTCAAGTTTGTCAGAAAGCAACTTATTTTGACACCGCAATAAAGTATTAGAATTCTGAATCTCAACAAAGTGTGCCTCCACATCCTTAAGAGAGATCTGCAATTTCAACAATCTCTCATGCAGAATCCGATACGCAGACAGAATAACCCAACCTCTGCGCCCCAAAGCGGGAACCTCCTCACCCTTCAATACAGGTGCCGTCTGCAAACAAGTAATCACGTCAGCCGGTTCCGCTGACTCCAAAGAAGAGTTCCAATTTTCACTCAGACCAGTAGAGTCAGCCCACTCACGGGCTAAGGCTCCATAAGGCGTTGAATCCCATCCGGGAATATCAACGGACAATTTAAGAGTAGATTTAGATTTCTTAGAAAACATCGCGAAAAAGGAAGAAAAAGAAACGCAGAGAAAGAGAAGGAAAAAAAAAAAAAAGGAAGAGAGAAAGAAAGAGAGAAAAAACTATACTCGCAAATATATAAAAAAGAAAACCACGCACACGCTGAAAGCAAACACAAGACAAAGACAACGCACACAGGTTTCGTAAACAGTTCGTGACGCCAAATGTTCTGCTTGGGTTTTCAGATCGGGTGGAACCCGCTCTACAGAGCCCTTCTGACCCAAACCAGAACGTTACCCCCCCCCCTAGGGCCTTTTTACACCTAAATGACCACATATATATGTACCACCTAAGGACAGGGAATTCCTATTATATATATATATATATATATATATCAAGACCTCACAGCCCAACCACAGTCTCGCGGCCTTCAGCAGACCCAGAATCTCCTACCAGACGGCAGCAACACACACAGTCTCGCGGCCTCAGTCAGACCCAGAATCTCCTACCCAGCCGGCAGCAACACACACAGTCTCGCGGCCTCAGGCAGACCCAGAATCTCCTACCCAGACGGCAGCAACACACACAGTCTCGCGGCCTCAGTCAGACCCAGAATCTCCTACCCAGACGGCAGCAACACACACAGTCTCGCGGCCTCAGTCAGACCCAGAATCTCCTACCCAGCCGGCAGCAACACACACAGTCTCGCGGCCTCAGTCAGACCCAGAATCTCCTACCCAGACGGCAGCAACACACACAGTCTCGCGGCCTCAGTCAGACCCAGAATCTCCTACCCAGCCGGCAGCAACACACACAGTCTCGCGGCCTCAGGCAGACCCAGAATCTCCTACCCAGACGGCAGCAACACACATAGTCTCGCGGCCTCAGTCAGACCCAGAATCTCCTACCCAGACGGCAGCAACACACACAGTCTCGCGGCCTCAGTCAGACCCAGAATCTCCTACCCAGCCGGCAGCAACACACATAGTCTCGCGGCCTCAGTCAGACCCAGAATCTCCTACCCAGACGGCAGCAACACACATAGTCTCGCGGCCTCAGTCAGACCCAGAATCTCCTACCAGACGGCAGCCTTAGCACGAGCTCATCCTATTATTACCGTAGTACATGACAGGGGAATCGGGATTACTATATATCAGATCACACAAAGACTATTAGTTGAGCACAACCTGTTCTCTAGTTCGAGGGGCTCGTTTCCCCCTCATCCAGTTACCACTTACCTGACCAGGATTAACCTCTGTTCATGTTGAGTTAACTCTGACTAAAAGAATAGGCTATCCTCCTATACAAAAATACACAACACATGCTAACTCACGACAAGCTAAATACTTTATTTAAATGCCACATGCACATTCGCAGAATACATCATATATATATAACCTGCAAGGAAAGTGAAAGGTTAAGTTATACACTTCAAAGAAAAAGGGGTCGACATCACCTGAATTGTATGTAGCCTGTGCTCAATGGTCATCTAGGTTCCCTTCTCCCTCTGTGCCTCGGCTTCGCCTGGAAGTCACACCTCCGCAGTCGCGGATCTACTCCCGTCTCCCTCTCCAAGTCACTGGAACCTCTTTCTCATCGGCTACTCTCTCCTCTTTAGATTCAAGTTCGTCATCTGTCTTCCCTGGAATAAGTAGTAGCTTTTCTGCTAACGGCCAGATGCCGCCTATGGTCTAGAAGCAAGTACCCATATCTAACTCAGACTTTCACTAATATAGAGGTGCATTCTCTCATGGAAATTTCCAGCTCGAAACCTGCCGCCCACCAAATTCCTGTACCTCCCCGTGCCAAGGACACGTTCCCAGCCGGCCGGCCTGATGTGGTGTCTTCGGCAGGGGAAAAATACACTCCTTCGATAAGGGCCGGCCTGAACCGGTTCTCTCCGAGCGAATAACACCTCATAACTAAAACATCGCCCTCCCTCTAGAAGTGTCCCAAGCTGCCGGAGCAGAAAGAAAGATGGAGTCTCTCCTGTCTGAGGCCTACCAGGCCTGAATTCAGCACGACTCCATGAAATACCCTCACTATAGGGCAAGTTATCCTCGATGCTAACGAATCTATCCCCTAGGCTATGTATGTAGGCCCTGATCTATGGGTAGGAGCACGGGATTGTGTCAAAGTGTCTAATAGATAGGCCCTATTCACTACTCTAGTCCTTAGACTTGGATGGAAAGAGATTGAAGTCATATTGATCGCTCTACAACACAAGAAGGCCAGGAAAATCAAGCAGTACACCGCATTAGTTTGATGTTTAATACGATATAAGCTATTAAGGAATCAAACATAAAGGCATTACACAGTGTACATTGAGATGGATCCAATACTTATGACATACGTAGCGAGTACCGCTATTTTAGTTCCCTGAGCTTCACTATAGTACCATTAGCATGGGATAAGCATTGATGGGCAGCCGGATTTAGAACATGGCCGATACTGAATGCCCGCACAAGGGCGGAGGCTAGCTTAATAGTCTCTGTTTTTTGGATCCATGGTCCTAGGCGCGTGATTGCATACGCAATCAACGTAGGACGTGGAACACACTTGATTCCCCCTGAGCGGGCTTTAAATGTGGGCTCTGCAATGTGTTGGAATCTTCGGTGGACTAACGTGAGGGAGCGGCTACCGGTGGAGCTTTGATGTAGTAAGTGAGACACTTGTGGGTTGGTACTTTGAGACAACTGTGGGTGCCTGCTGTTGAGATTGGGTCACTGTTAACGACATGCGCATGACGGAAGGGGCTTCATGCATGGCCTATGAGATTCTCTTTGCTGGTCACGATTAGCATATTCTGAGATTCACTTTGTCAGTTACGAGTAGCACATTCTCATAGAGTGCCTTTGGCGGAGTAAAGCCGAGGGCACCCATGCCGTAGTGGTTTATACTGCGCACATATTTAGGTTTGCAGGTAGACCACTTAAACAATTTGAATACAGACGAGTTGGTTTTATTATTTTGTATCTTAATAGAGTGTGACTACAAGCCCACGTTCCCACGAAGGTCCCAGGTTCAGAGAAGTGTTTTGGAACTCGTGTGAGTACAAATCTTGCTGAATAGGAGTATGCATATACGTGGTCGGGCATAGGATCATTGTTGGGTTCTGGCTTTGGTAACAACACACATCACATGGATGATTAGATGAGCACTAGATGTGCTATGACACGGTCTCAGTTGCCTAGCCCGAAAGGTTTGTGAGCGTTTGGGGTGTTGCACTATAGGGTGTTCACTTTGGTTTTAATGCATTAGTAAATGTAGTGGCTAAGATGATATAGTCACTGCATGATAAATAATAGCAGTGATATAGAGGCATTAAGGAATAGGGCACTAGGAGAAGAGTGTATTAGAATGTATCTATATCAGAATCACGTTTTTGGTTTCTTTTACAGAATATGGACATCTCCCTACAATTTTTGGAGAGTGTGTAATTGGAGAATTTCCATTTTTTAATTGATACAAACACCAGAGTGGGGGGTAAAGACCAGAAAGACGAGGGATCCATACCCTGACGAAGGCCATTGTGACCCAGATGGGCACATAGTATTGGCCAAAACATGTTGGTTCCTGCAGTAGGGATATAGGGTTATTTATTTCACATGAATATCCCATTTTTGAATTTTTAATCTTACCAAGGGGACACAAGAAGAAAGGCAAACTGTGACTTTCCCCTTAGATAGTTTTAACTACACTTATCTGCATCTTTTGATCTATTCTTGAGGGAATATTTTTTCCTTTATATATTTGTTCCTTTTTCATCTCTCACTAACTTCCCTCACCACTCTTCTTCATAAAATAATAACTCGCTCCGTCCTGGGTGTTGGTCTGCACCTGGACGTTTGATACGGCCCTATGATGAAGCACGACACTGCAAAGTGTGTGAGGGCAGTATTAAGAAAAGATATGTCTTTCTCTTTCCTTTTTGCCTCCTTTCTCTAATTTTTTTAGTTTTTCCATTGTAGGGTTTGACAGTGGACAGACCGGCTCTAGGTGCCATTTGTTTTGTGATTTGCAGTCCTTCTCTCTTGAGTGAGTTTACTGTCTTGGAAGGGGAGTCAGAGAAGGCTCATTCCCTTGTCTCTTCTTTTTGTGATATAGATTTTTTGCACGGCCGCTGAGCCGTAGAGACAGCAGAGGGGATTACCCTTTATCCTCCTTTAGACTTAATATTAAGTGGATAAGTTCAGGTCCACCGATGGAGGAACAAGGCCTCGCCTATGGGGACGAGGCAGAAGCCAAGATTTTAGCAGGTCCTTCCCTTTTTGGGGATGCAACCCTCACACAGGCACTCACACAGGCGGATGGATGGGACACTTTGACTGAGCTTAAAAGAACGCAAGTTAAGACCATCTTGCATGGAACCATTTTAACGGAATATTTAAAAGCAAATTCAGCCCTGAGGGGTCTCCTGGTGGTCAACGAACCTCTCATCTTTTTTGGAGGATTCCTCCTTCCGAAAGGACTGGTCGTTGACAGCCTGGAGATGCTCGAGGGACTGGCTCATTTTAATTATCGATACAGCAAAGAGAATCTCAGATGGGCTGTAGATCCAAATCCAGACAAATGAGAATAATTTGCAAACGTAGATCCATATATCCATCTATAAAAAGAAACTAGATGATACTAACAAAGTTGTCAATGAATACAAGGATTACCTAGTAAATTCTAAAATAAACAAGTTACAAAAGGGCTTGAAGAAATTCTCTAGGGAAAAAAGTATATCCCTACATCAATGATTATTATGCCAAAAGGAAAGAGAACCAGAACACACAGAAGAAAACACCTAGACAGTACACAGATACCTCGAGCACAGGTAGCGATAGCAGTGATAATGACTATAGGCCGAGGTATAGAGGCAGAGGTTGGTCACAGGGTTATTCACGCCACTACCAACAGGCACACCAGGGACAACAAATGGGCTTTGGGTGGCCACCGATGTATCCTCCGATGGGTACCCCACAGTTCTTCCCAAATGAGTACCTGCCTTTTTTAGAGAGGGGGAGGCGGAGAGGGAGACAGAAAACCCAGAAGATACAGTGGGAGGACATCAACCAGCGGGTGACCCGCAGCATGTCACGGAAAGGAGAACCGGGCAGCAGCAGGGAACACATTTAATTATGAATTTGAGCAGTGTAGCCTTGACCCCTATACAAGAGAAGTTATTATCGATGGGTCTAGGCTTTACCTACTAACCAGCTAGACTCTTTTAAGCTTAAATGTGAACTAGCTGGGTTCTTTCGGAATGTGCGCCTCAGGGTGTTTTTCGAAAGAACAGAGCCCACTGAAATAGATGGTGATACAGGACTGAAAAACAGATCAACTTTTGTGCCTACTTTAGATCAGCCACCACCAGACGTAGGAGTGTTCGAGCAGGCAGTTCTGAGGGATGTGGAACAGATGGAAATTTGTAATGGTGAGAAACCCTTCTTTAATCTGTCAAAAGTTGAGACAAAAGCCCTACAAGATGTAAAGGATGATTCCACGTTAGTTATTAAGCCCGCCGATAAAGGCATGGATTTTGTGATTCAGCATAGGCATACTTATAACACCGAGTGTCTACGCCTATTGAACGACAGAAGGAACTATGTTATCTTGAACGAGGACCCCACAGAAGAGCTTAGGGCAGAGATTATTTCCCATGTGGAAGAGGCCCTTACTAATGGCTGGATCAGCCCAAAGGAGGCGGCTTTTCTTTGTAACCAATGACCCACGGTGCCCTATTTTTACACTTTACCCAAAGTGCATAAACCCACCCGTCCACCACCAGGTCACCCAATTGTTTCTGGGACGAATTCTATTTTGGAACCCCTGTCCAAATCTTGTGACAGTTATTTACGTCCCTTGGTACAGAAGATGCTAGCCTATCTTAAGGATACCCGAGAGGTGCTGAATTTGATTAAGGAGTTGGAATTCGATCCAAACAGTGACCTAATGATTGGACTCGATATAGAGTCACTGTACACTCACATCACCCAACGAGAGACCCTGAGGGTGATAGAAAACATTTTGTTTTCAGAGGAGTGGGAGCAGCAAATTCCCAGGGCATTTTTTCTCTGCCTCCTAGTAATGGCTCTTACAAAGAACTTCCTTAAATTTGAGGACAACTTTTATTTACAAATCCATGGAACCTCCATGGGGAGTTCTTTTGCACCCAGCCTTGCCTGTCTCTATGTATCACAATTTGAAGAGGAGAACATCTACTCACCGGCCCACCCTTATTTTGACCAAATAAGGGTTTGGCGTAGGTACATAGATGATGTATTCATCATCTGGAGAGGGAGTCAAACTACAGCAGAGGCCTTTCTTAGATGGTTGAATCAAAGGAATCCATTCCTTTTCTTTACGGGCACTATGACAAATTAATCTTTGCCATTCCTGGATCTGAACATCAGAGCAGACAACAGGAGTCTGATCAGTAGTGTTTATCACAAACCTACGGACAGAAATAACCTGTTGTCTTTTAAAAGCTTTCATCGCTCTCCCTGAGGGAGAACCTTCTGTGTGGACAGTTCCTGCGTTTACGCAGGAATTGTTCCACTCTTACGGACTACAAGGAGGAGGCGGACGCATTGGGTGATAAGCTTAGAAACAGGAATTATCCAGAGCATATCATTAAAAGAGCCAGAAATAAGCCAAAAATTGTAATAGAGAGGCCCTGTTGGAAACATACGATAAAGAACCAGTAGACAGGAGCATCTGTATAACAACATACAATACGTCATCAAATTGCATGAAAAAAATAGTGCAGAAGAATTGGCGTATCCTCAATTCTAATGGATTAGACCAACCAGTTCCTCTCTTCTCTTTCAAGAAGAGTGCCAGTATCAAAGAAACGACTGTAAATACACGTCCAAGGCCCCATAAAAATCCCACAACTGTACTTGAACAGCAATGGCATTTACCACCAGTCATGGGTCACTAAGCGTGTGGATTCTGTAGAGCCTGTCCGATATCTTTAAATGGCAAAAATGTAGACATTGGATAGAGTCGTCCCTGGGAACAGATGAAACATGGGACATGTAACACCAACAACGTCATATATTTACTGAAATGCCTGTGTACCATGCAATATGTGGGGATGACAACCCGCAAGGTAAAAACGCGGATACTAGAACACATGAATACCATAGGTTGTGGCAAAACTAACACCAAACTGACAGCACACTTTAAAGAGATGGGACATTCTAAACATGACCTACGTTGGACAGGGATAGACAGACCTTTTATTCCACCAAATATCACGGATGTCTCAAATTTTCTGTTAGTGAGAGAACAATGTTGGGTGGATAGAGTGTAAAGCAGTACAAGGGGCCTCAATGACTGTATTCACTGGTATCAACTATATTGGGTTATGAATAACTAAGGAACTAGCATTTCGCCACCTGGTTGGGATGAGATTATTGTCCTGTTACTGTGGAACCTGGCCATAAGGTGATGGCATGGTTGATGGTTTTTGGCATGTGGAGCTTGTTCAGATGCCCCATCTGTTTCTTCCACATAGAGCCCCTTTGGTAACACTTAATTTGCAGGTGTGACTTATATAGGACAGATGAGAGGCTCACTGGGTGTGTCTTAGTTGAGCTTATGGTTTGGCAGCACCCATTCTGGAATTGATGGGCACCGGGAGTATATGGATAGAAAGAGCTCATATCACCGGTGATAATCATACATCAAGGGGAGTGGTTTTTTAATCTCTCTAATGACTCTTTTCAATACAATCCAGATTAGTGTGATGTTTAATATGATATAAGATAAGAAGGAATCAAACATAAAGGCATTACATGATGTACATTGAGATGGATCCAATAATTATGATATACGTAGCGAGTACCGCTATTTTAGTTCCCTGGGCTTCACTATTGTTACATTAGCATAGGATTAGCATTGATGGGCAGCCGGATTCAGGACATGGACGATACTGAATGCCCACACAAGGGAGGAGGTTAGCTTACTAGTCTCTGTTTTTCGGATCCATGGTCCCAGGCGCGTGATTGCATACGCAATCAACGTAGGACGAGGAACACATGTGATTCTCCCTGAGCAGGCTTTAAATGTGGGCTCTGCAATGTGTTGGGATCTTCGGTGGACTAACGAGAGGAAACGGCTACTGGTGGAGCTTTGATGTAGTAAGTGGGACACTTGTGGGTTGGTACTTTGAGACAACTGTGGGTGCCCGCTATTGAGATTGGGTCATTGTTAACGACGTGCGAATGACGGAAGGGGCTTCATGCATGGCCTTGAGATTCTCTTTTGCCGGTCACGATTAGCATGTTCTGAGATTCACTTTGTCGGTTACGAGTAGCACATTCTCATAGAGTGCCTTTGGCGGAGTTCAGCCGAGGGCACCCATGCCATAGTGGTTTATACTGCGCACATATTTAGATTTTCAGGTAGACCACTTGAACAATTTGAATACAGACGAGTTGGTTTTATTATTTTGTATCTTAATAGAGTGTGACTACAAGAACACTTTCCCACAAAGGTGCCGAGTTCAGAGAAGTGCTTTGGAACTCGTGTGAGTACAAATCTTGCTGAATAGGAGTATAAATATAAGTGGTCGGGCATAAGATCATTGTTGGGTTCTGGCTTTGGTAACAACATACATCACATGGATGATTAGAAGAGCACTAGAGGTGCTATTAGAGGGTCTCAGTTGTCTAGCCCGAAGGGTTTGTGAGCATTTGGGGTGTTGCACTATAAGGTGTTCACTTTGGTTTTAATGCATTAGTAAATTTAGTGGCTGAGATGATATAGACACTGCGTGATAGATATTAGCAGTGACATAGAGGCTACCCAATGGAGAATACTTTATTGTTTGATTAATAAAAATCATTACAATGATGAATATGCTACCATAATAAGAACGTGTGTCAAGAATAGATATTAAAATATTTACATTTATACCATCACAATAAGTAAATATACGTCATAAAATAATTTAAAAACTCCTAGAGACCTGTTTTTTATAATGATAAAAAGTATTAACTCATCTAAACGGTACAACCCCCTTTTTTTAAAAAAAAGGAAAGTGATTAAAAAACAGTTAAGGGCCATAATCTTCCGTTCAGATTTTTTCGTCTATTAGGGCCACAAACGGACATTGATTTTTAAAAGGCAATAATCAATAACACTGTAATTAAGTCAGATTTTGTGGTAAAGACCCTAGTGGTGCGAGTCCATTTATATTGTAGGGTCCCTGCATACAATATTTGAGGGTTCCAAGATTACACAGGAAAACAAGATGGTCCGTACGCAACAGGCCATGTTCTGCTGCAATTGGGTGATGCTGACAGATGTACAAATCCGGTGAAGCAGTAAAGGGTTTAATCTGTCCTTTGATAGTTAACCGTTAATGGCATACTGGCTCTCGCTGTGTGTACATTTTCTTGCTGTTCCTGTGATGAACTTGGTGAACCGGATGTTGAGCTGTGGATTGTCCGGGTTCATTGATGCAAGGATGGCTTGCCGGCACGTACGAATTCCAAGTTTGTTCCATAGACATAGAGGCATTAAGGAATAAGGCACTAGGAGGAGAGTTTATTAGGAATTTATCTATATTAGAATCACGTTTTTGGTTTCTTTTACAGAATATGGACATCTCCCTACACTTTTTGGAGAGTGTGTAATTGGAGAATTTCAATTTTTTTATTGATGCAAACACCAGAGTGGGGGTAAAGACCAGAAAGAAAAGGGATCCATACCCTGACGAAGGCCATTGTGACCCGGACGGGCAGGTGGTATTGGCCGAAACATGTTGGTTCCTGCAGTAGGGATATAGGGGCATTTATTTCACCTGAATATCCCATTTTTTATTTTTTATTCCTACCAAGGGGACACATGAATAAAGGCAAACTGCGAGTTTCCCCTTAGATAGTTTTAACTACACTTATCCGCACCTTTTGATCCCTTCTTGAGGGAATATTTTTTCCTTTATATATTTTTTCCTTTTTTGTCTCTGACTAACTTCCCTCACCACTCTTCTTCATAAAATAATAACGCGCTCTGTCCTGGGTGTTGGTCTGCACCTGGACGCTTGATGCGGCCTTATGATGAAGCATGACACTGCAAAGTGTGTGAGGGCAGTATTAAGAAAAGCTATGTCTTTCCCTTTCCTTTTTGCCTCCTTTCTCTAATTTCTTTAGTTTGTCCATTGTAGGGTTTGACAGTGTACAGACCGGCTCTAGGTGCCGTTTGTTTTGTGATTTGCAGTCCTTCTCTCCTAAGTGAGTTTTCATTACTAATCTCTAGCCTTAAACTATTCATGAAATAAGACACGAATCCCCTAGCACCATCTTTTTTGAGGTCTACACCTCCAGTATATCTCTTGGAAATCTGCATAATGCTCTTATAAAAAAGCATGTACTGAGTCTATTGGCTCTTGTAAAGTTCTCAAAATTGTATTCCAATTGATATCCTTTTCAGCAACTGCCTTTTTCAAATATTTAATCACATTTTTATTTTTAGTAGCTATCTCTTGAGAAGGAGCACAACTAGGAATGATCCTTGATGGTTCTTGTGTGATTCTTTCAACACAACCTTAAACTCAGCCCCCAAATCACTAGGAATCACAATCTCAAATAACATATACAAATCAGCCCACAACATCTGGAAAATGTGTGACAATTTATGCATCTCTTCATACCATTTTCCCAGATCCTTTCTCAACTTTAGAACAGTATTAGTAAATGCATACAAATCCACTCGAGTCCATGGCACATGCATAAAATTTCCCCCATGAACTTCTCTCAAAGAAAATTCCAAAACTGCTCCTGTCCCAACTTCTGAATCACTTGCAACACCTCTCCCCCTACCTTTAGTCTCTTTTATTCTCTATTCAGTATCTGTCCCTTTCTTCCATCTTTCTCGATATTTCTTTCAAATCACTCTAATCCCTTGTTTTTTCAATCAAATCTTATATATGGGCTCTAAATGTAATTAAACCCATCTCTCTAATTTTAGCATGTGTCAAATCCATTTTGTAGTCTCGCTTCACATTCTACATCTTACTGATGTCAATCTCTAATTCATCAGCTATTTTTTTATTTATTGAGTTCTTCATTTGCACATCTGGCTGCTCCTTCAAACAATTATCTCATTTCATCAGCATTTTAAGACAACAATCTATTTAAGTCAATATTTCCCTGTAGCTGCTCACCAAATTCAATTTTTAAAACGCCATTATTAACATGCTTTAAGGATGATAGGATGTTTCTAATAAACAAAAATGTGTGCAATTAACAAGTAAAAATTACTTGTAACTTGTAAGCCTAAAACGAGAAGCCAAATTTAACATGGGTGCACTAGGATTACATAGAAAAGCATGTCAAGTTAGAAATGCTTTAGGATGCAGTTTTCCTTTTCATTTTTTCTGACCTTAGGTCATCATTCTTGGTAATGTGAATAAATGCAGAGTTAAATGATAAAATGTGTTGCAGTGACATAATCTGATAGAAAGGATAGTTTTCGGGCTTCTCATAGAGACATAACCCATAAAATACAATAGTAATGTAGGTAAATATTACTTAAATGTTTCTTCATGAATAAGATTTGTGAGGTAGAATAAGTGAGAAAGAGATGATTTCATTTGTGGAATGACAGACCTAACCGTTAACTTTTTTTTTTTTTTTTAGAAGAAATGCAAGTGGGAACCAAACCATGACTTGTACAATGTTGTTAGTAATGTACATGCAACACTTAATATTTGGAAGTCTGTTTTAAGACAGCGTAGATGGTGGAAGATTTCCGTTCCCATTAAGACATTGCAATATCAATGGTGGATGAGCTGGACTATTGCAACAATTGTATTCGGTTTAGATAACAAAATGTTATACTAGTGCTTATTTCTAGACTAGAGGGATAATTTTCTTTGGCAGATACAGATTATCCATTCTCCACACTCTGGAGAACGTCTCAGACTCGCTGTGCTCTGAAATCTTGTGCTCTGAGCAGACCTTCATTCATTTTCTTTGCCTGTATTTAGGCAATACTTTTCTGGGATATCACAGAATTTCTTAACTTCTCTCCATGAGAAGTAATACTTGAATTGTTTAAAACTTTATGCTTTCACCTCTCGATTTCAAACTCTTTATGGGTTCAAGCTAATTTTCACTTCTTAATATTTAAAATAGAGACTCTGCTATGTGGAACGTGCTTTATACAATTGTTCTCTACTGTATTACTGATGAATTGATTACTAACTGATGACCAATAAAGAAATGTTTATTAAAAGATATTAATAAAAAACCTTTAAACTCATACCAAAATCTCATCATTGACTCTCAATAATTGATGTGTAACTGTGATATGTAATTTGAATGTTGAATTTCAGCTTCTGAATAATTCTTTACCTACTGCGAAGATATGTAGCCTTAGGGCTCAGTAAAAGTAGAGACTTTATTTCCAGCTATGCAAGTTCTCATGCTCCACCAAAGTCTCTTCAACTATCACAGTCCTTACAAGTGCAGAAGCTAAAATCTGCCCGACTGTGTACTACCATTTGGGCTAGGCTACTAGCCATCACTATCTCTGTTAGTGCACGAGGTACTACTACAGTAGTAGTAGAACTCTGTACAACTGTACCATCATCTCACCCAGCACCCATATCATGTCCTGAGCCAACCCCACTTGCTTCTATTGATCTTGCCATGTATGGAGGAGATCTAGAATTCAAAAGCTCATTAAAGAAATGATCCTCCTCAATCAGAATCCTTGTTATTGATTCTTTTTTATTAATATCATCTTAGTCATCATTCTCATTGACTATGTCAGGAAATGTTTTTACACATCCAATCATGTCCTCCCTCCAGCTCTTTTTCTGCCAATCCATTTTACTCTCTAGCCAATGCTTAAATCACCTTTTCACCTGCTTTGCTGCTTTTTTTCTCTCTTTCTCTGTCGCCATGCGATCTCTTTTAATAAGAGCCTCAAGTTATGTATGTCTGGGCATCAGCTTCATGTCATACATGGTTTGCCCTAATAAATGTAGCTTTTTGAACTTTAAGCTACCCTCTAATGGAAATTGTCTTCTTCTCCTTCTGTAGGTTATTTCAGACCCTCCCTAGGCACTACAGTAGCCTAAGGTTTTACTAACAAACTTTCCATTATTCCTGCTCATACTAAACTAAAAGGTCCACTTAAAATCCCAATATACAAGCTAGCAAACAACAACTAATCCTGCTGCAGCTCTGTCAAAGATCAACCTAGCACAGCTCGGCTTCATCTGTATATAGCCAATCGGGGCACTGTTTTGTATTTACGTATCACCAATTCCATTGTGGCTCCTTGACTCACCAACCAATCATCGCACAATTCATCCGTGAACAGGAAAACTATTACAAAAGCTCTTCTTAACTCAAAACTAAATAAACCCTTGTCTTTTTACCCTATAAAGGAAAAAAGTCAGTAAATCAAGTAAGATGATTAAATCGCAAACCATAAACTTCAGAAATTAGAAGAAAATTTCATATATCAAGAATGTAACACCAAAGGTAGATTCACAATGTATTCCACAGTGTATTTCACACTAGACAGATTACAGTCCAGTGAAACCCCACCCTAGTCAGTTTGCTTTCTCCAGTGCACACAAGAGCAAGTATCACCAATCCAAATTAAATGCACAACAGGAAAACTCTTTAGTTAAGGATCCCTACCAATGTGGAGCCTTGTTCTACACACCACAATTACAGATAAATAAAACCAAATATACCTTTATCTCTTTTTGCCAAATATGATAATCAAACCACACCAACCAATAAAACTAATAGAAACAAAAGATCTTCAAATGTATTTACAAATATGAATACAACATCAGTACAACAGTAATCAATCCACCAACTGAACACATAATCATCATCACAAAACAAAGCTACTCGCCAGATTTTAATGACGCCTTCCTGGAGCTCTTGACGGATTTGGGCTCCATATATAAATCCCTTATCGTGGTAGGGGACTTCAACTACCACTGGGATAAGGTACCTAGAGACCTCACAGAAGTAGAGTTTGAAAATAATCTTTCCTCACTTAACTTACAGCAACTAGTAGTGGGACCAACGCATGTGAAGGGCCATACACTAGACTTCATTTGGTCTTCCATATACCAGACAGAAATAACTGAGGTCAGTCCCTGCATATGGTCAGACCACTTCCTGATCAAGTGCTGGGTTCCAGGAGACCCCTCACCTGCAGTGTCCAGTCAATTGTGGAGAAAGGTCCGGTCTTGGAAGAAGATAGAGGCAGACTCTCTACTTTCCACGCTGCTTTCCACATCACTTCCTAAGATGAGGGAGACGAACCTAGACTCCGATACTACAGCCCTTATGGCCTGAATCCGTGCTGCTCTGGACAAACTGGCCCCTGAGCGGCTGGAGAAGACCAGAGCAAAAGGAAAGGGAGCACCGTGGTTTGATGCCTCACTTAGGGAAAAGAAACAAGCCCTCCGTAAGGTGGAAAGAAGGTGGAGACTCAGCTATAGCCCAGCGGAGTCAGAAACCTATAAAATACTTCTCTCAAAATACAAGGCGGATATCCTGGTGAGGAAGTCAGCCTTCTATGAGAATAGAATTATAGGGGCCACGAACACACAAAGGGAGACCTTTGCGATCCTAAGGGAACTGACGCAGCTGGATGGGAAGATTCCTGCTAGTGACCAACCCGACTGTGACACCTTTCAGAGGTTCTTTCTTCAGAAAGTACAGGACATTATTAGGGACATCACGGAGATCCCAACTGAACCTCTGCTGTCATCTTGCCCTGCTAGTCAGGAGACGATAGGGACGTTGAACAGTTTCCCATGTATTGACGAGGAGAGCTTGGCTGAGCTTGTCGGCCAAGTCAAGTCAGGCTCCAGCACGGATCCATGCCCCCCGAGAATCTTTCAAATGGCCCTGCCTGGTATTCAAACTCAGCTGTTGAGCCTACTGAACGATTCATTAGAGGCGGGCTATCTCCCAGTCCAGCTGAAGGAAGCCAGGGTTTCTCCACTCTTAAAGAAAGCAGGAGCAGACACCAAGGCTTTAAAGAACTATAGGCCTATCTCGCAACTGCCATTCCTGGGCAAAATCCTGGAAAAACATGTTCTGAACACACTGGCTAGCTACCTGGAGGAACATGGTTTACTCCATGCCAGGCAGGCAGGCTTTCAGCCCCACCACAGCACAGAACTAGTAATGGCCACTGTCACTGATGAGCTGAGAATCAGGGCGGACAATAAACAGCCTTGTGCCCTGATTCTATTGGACTTGTCAGCGGCATTCGATACGGTCAGCCATACCATCTTGCTGGACCGTATCGCAAAGCTGGGAATAACAGGACAAGCGCTCAAGTGGCTTGAATCTTTTCTAATGGGTCTAACCCAGAGGGTGCAGCTGAGAGACCAGTTATGTGAGGCAAGTGATGTGACCTGGGGCGTACCCCAGGGGTCCGCACTTTCTCCCTTGCTCTTTAATATTTACCTACAACCCTTGGTGGAGGAGCTAATGCATAGGAATTGTCAAACTTTTAACTATGCTGACGAGTCCCAGCTATTGGTCCAGCTGGAGGATACAAGGGAAGCACAGGAATCGGTAAGGAATTTGCTCCGATTCACTGTAAATTGGATGACCAATAACCTTCTGAAAGTGAACGCTGAAAAAACAGAGGTGCTGGTCATCACAAACCGAGTCAATCCCTGGTGCGATCTGTTCTGGCCCCCAGAACTAGGTACAACACCTATTCCTGGTAGGGTGGTCAAAAGCCTGGGGCTAAAGGTTGATGTAGACCTTTCCATGGCCCCTCAAGTCTCGCGGTGGTGGGGTCTTGCACGGGGGTGCTGAGGCAACTGCGAAAGTTAGCACCTATTCTATCAGCCCCCACTCTGCAGTCCATCGTGTCCGCCACAGTCATCTCGAGGCTGAATTATGGAAATGCTTTATATCTTGGCCTGCCGCAGAAGTTGTTGAGGAAACTGCAGGTGGTGCAGAACGATGCGGCCAGGCTGATTTATTCCCCACCTAGGAACTCGCATGCAACCCCACTACTGCACTGGCTGCCTGTTAAGTTTAGAGTGCAGTTTAAGTGTCTTTGCATGGCTCACAAGGCAATTTTCGGCAAAGCCCCAGAATACATTAAACAGCGCCTGAGGAAGTACATTCCAGGCAGAACCTTGCGTTCGGGTAAGGCCTCCAATCTGATCCAACTCAGATTTAAGTTAAAATCTAAAGGGGGCAGGGCTCTTTCTGTACTTCTCCCGCAATTGTGGGATGCACTACCGGCCAGAATGAAGGAAGACTCGCAGCTACTGTCCTTCAGGAAGAACTTGAAGACTCATCTGTTTAAAAAGTCAACATCTTCGCCCTAACTGGGGCGGACGGCGGAGTGATCTAGGAGACAGCAGGTTATGTTCCGTTTTCTGTGTGAGCGCTTAGAGACCGGCGGTGATAGGCGCTATACAAAAACACTATAACATAACATAACATAGCATAACAACAGAATTACATTACTCAAATACAAACTCCAACATACATTACAAATACATATTCCACATAAAAATCAATTCAACGTATTCATACTTACACTCCAAATCGTTCAAGAACACTCAGCTAGTCACTTCTCAGGAGTCTCCAGAACCGAATTTTCGGTAGTGTTCCAAAAACTCCTTTCTCCCTCAATGTGGGCATTAAAGATTTCAAAATCACAGAACAAATTCTAGGGCTATTCTAGGGGTTCACCATAGAAAGGAGGGACTCTTATGCAACCATCCTTTGATCCCTACGTTGTGTGAGCTGAACCCCCAAATTTACCCAGAATAGGGGAGGGAGAGAAGCAAAGATTCATTTTGCTTCCACAACTAAATTGTTTACAATCAAAGGTATATGTTGATTCTCTGTTCTTTTTTAATGTTATCACTTTCCTGTATAATAAAATATTACACGCAGGAAAGTAGAAAATTGTTATCTTTTTTCTTTATTCACGACAGTCGCAAACCAGGCAGTCTCCCTCCTGGTGGAGGATAGTAGATCACCAGGAGAACTGAACACTCAGAAGATAAGACCCAATGATGATGCCTCTCACCTAACCACAAGAGTGGAGAATCAACATGTACTGCGCCCTGTCTTAGTGTGATTTAGGGTCTCAGTGACAATCATATAGACTCTGGTAAATCATTCCCTTTGATCGTAAAACCCAAAATTTACCTGTACCCCAATATTTTAACTACCCCAAATTTATCTTCAGCAGCTTTGCTCCAGCACCCTTGATTTTGCAATGAGTCACTACCCTTTTTAACATCAGGCCAAACAACTAGCAGAGAAATTAAATAAATTGCTGGGTCTACTTTTTAATGAAAAGATAAATGATTTTATCACAAATCTCAAAATAGCCAAAACAGAAAATAAGAATGCAATGTCATGAAGTCTCAAATTCAGAATATATTGTCAGAAATTATCCCAGGTCCCAATAAGCAGTGAAAAGACATAAATACATTATCTCTAACAGAATAGGAAGTCTCTCAATAATCGAACAGAGTCCATTTAAGAGAACGAAATGTCTCATGGCTCACTCCTAAAAATGGGTAACAATTTACGCATACGTAATAAGCAAAAACTATAAATTCAGCACACAACACATATTGGGAAAGTCAGAATCACACTCATCATTAAAACTATTTTAGCACAAAGCCATTTCTAAGGCAGAGGAAAGCTTCTGTTAATTTCCACAGCAACAACATAATCCGGAGATGTTCAACACAATATAAAACATTTTCCATATTTATGGAATGCTTACAACTCAAATACAGTTGTCTTTCTTGAACTGGAGTGCATATTGAGTACTTCTTTACTAATCTTAATCAGAATGGTGACAAGGAGGCATTTTGAGAAAATATGCACGCAAAGTATTTTACAACAAGTGATTTCATAGTGGGTACTCGAATGGGTGAGTCTGCAGCATTCAAATTTCTTGGGATCCCCACACCATCTCCTTTGTGGTTTTAGAAGGAATGGAGCACCATGTGGCACCCAAGAGTCCCTAGTGCAAGCACGCTCAGAAATTCTGGAGGGAAAGAATTCAAGTGTGATAAGTGGTTGAATTTCCATACTAGGGTGAAACACTGGATCCTTAATTTTGAGAAATATTTTTGCCCAGCCCTGTCTAAAAAATAAGTGAAACAGGGTACTGCCTGCGGACACAAATCCAAAAGACAATGTCCCGTAGTAAGCCACCACATTTATGCGCCATAGATGAGCCCGCACATAATAAAAAACAAGAAATGGATCCAAGAGTGAGCCTAAACACCCAATACTAAGACCATATACGATCTACCTGAAAAGAGTGACAGGCACATCTAAGAAATTCATAATGCAAGATCAGCTCTGAAGAAGCTCATAATATTACTTAAGCGCAAGTTATGCAAGGAACCACCAAAGGGAATTAGATCTATGAATAAGCATTCAGAATTCAGAAGTGCTATAAACTCCTGGCTCTTTCCATAACCAAGACTCTGGTACTTCATAAGCCACACTACCAGCTGGTTTGTATATGTAAATGCAAAATGTGAATGTGTTGTACTTGTATAGCGCACTGCTACCCTAGGGTGTCCTGGCGCTGTACTCATACCACTGTGGAACCCTTCCTGGCTTTTCCCTGTGAAATGTCCACTCCTGAGCACCCCCAAGGTGAAGCCAGGCATCCCAGCGCTGTTGGGGCCGTTGTGGAGATTAAGTAAGCTATTGCCCAGAGTTGCAGAGTGGGACCCATGATTA
Organism: Triturus cristatus; assembly: GCF_964204655.1. Lineage (NCBI taxonomy): Eukaryota > Metazoa > Chordata > Amphibia > Caudata > Salamandridae > Triturus > Triturus cristatus. The sequence goes on along the minus strand of NC_140585.1, from coordinate 659,456,790 downwards.
GAATAGGCACCAAGGCGAGAAATAACGGGTCCGAGGAAATTGAGCCCAAGACCCGCCAAGGCGGAAATTGAACCCTGGTCAGGGTCTGCCGCTCTAACCATTGAGCCACACTTCTCCACTATATGGTGCTAGCAAATCTGTCTTTACACTTCTTTTTGCCTGCCACCTAATGCGTAAAACGCTCCCACATGCTGCCATATCAACGTGTCAGCAAACTCTGGGCATCAAACATAGCACCATTAGCCAACTCTAATAGAATACACCACAACCAAAACTTCCTAGCATCCATGCATTTTTGGATCAATTGTGATGACAAAAGGTAAGGAAAGGTAGGAAAACACTTTAGAAATGCAACATATATACAATACAAAACAAATTGTATGAATCAAGCATGTATGTATGTGGACATATGTGGAATGAGCCCAAATGAACACGTTGAGCAATTTCCTCCGCCCAAAGTGTTCTTCTAGTTTCAGGGCGATTTAGTCCCTACAGTTTGGACATGTTATGTTTAGTTATGTTAGGTGATTTTTAGAGTGCATGTCTGTCCCAGCAAAGGGACGTCCCAGCGCTAAAAGTTGGAGAGAGGGTGGCAGAAATGATTCTGCTACTGAAACAGCCATGTCTTTACTGCCTTTCTGAATGCCAGGAGATTGGGAATGTTTCTAAAAGAGAGAGGGACCAAGTTCCAAAGAGAAGGATCCAAGACTCTGAATGACCAGCCTCCGGCTCTGACTCTACGGAAACGAGGCACCCGCATCAGGTGTAGAACCGCAGAGCGCGCAAAGGACTATAGTGATGATCTAGGTCACTGAGAATCAGCGGGCTGGAGCCTGCCAGTATTTTGTAAGTAGCACAGAGTCTTTGAACTGGATTCTTTGCTCAACGGGAAACCGATGGAGTCGACGCAGCACACCTGAAACTGAACTATACTTAGGCAGTGCAAATAAAATGCGAGCAGCCGCATTCAAGGTGCTTTGGAGCCTGTTGGTCACAGATTTATTAGCACTGAGCAGGAGGCTGTTGCAGTAATCCAACCTCATCAAGATCGTGGCTTGCACAACCAGTTGGCGCGTGTGGGAGTCAAATCGACCCAGAATTGGTTTGAGGCCACGTAGAATGCCAAAGCAAGTCCCTGCCACAGACTTGGCATGCTCCTCAAAAGAGAGGGCGCTGTCCAACCGAATACCGAGGCTCTTTACCGAGGCTTTAGTCACAGGGGTGTGCCCATCTCCGGCGGACACCAATTGTTGCCCCAGAGATGGGAGTCTGCTTAGTTCTGCTAAACAGGCCTCAGCTATTATATGCAGTTTGTAAATGTAATTTTCTTGAATACAGGAGAAATCTAGGGTCCTGGTTCCATGAACGACCAGTCCCAAAGTGGTAGGGGCAGCCCTTAAAATATAATAAAGTATTATTCTAACAGGACAGAGAGCGCATATAGCCCACTTCTCATATACAAGTAAACAGGCTCGCTCTGGTATTTTGGCTTGAGAAGAAAGCCAATTTTCAATGAAAATGTGTGATGTATTATGCTTAACAATCCAGACCAACAAACCTAACAAACAACAATGCAGTCAAAGAAGTACAAAACTTCATTGTACACACCAAATTGCAGTAGTAGTAACATCCTAATAAGAAAATTTACAAAAATGAACAAAAAGAGGGATAATTTACACATTTTATGAGAAAAGCAAACATGTGGCCAATAAAGGGCAACTGGAAAAACAATTGGATTAAAAAACCGTACATGGAAAACAGAAAAGTTCTTAAACAATCGTTGTATTTAAAGTTTAGAGTAATGGAAATTCCTCTTGTTTGTAGTCAAAGCAGCACATCCTCAGTTGAATGATTCTTCCCATGCGGTGGATTCCTCATTGGAATTAGCTCCACCAAAGCCAAAGACCAAATTCTGGAAACCATACTTACTGTCAAAATTCAGGCTTAAGCCCACTTGATGAGTTCAAACGTTCTCTTCTTCCAAACTAAGATCAAAGTACAGATTACTTGTGGAGTTTTACCTGCTGAAATAAAGCTATTTAGCAAAGAGAACAGACAGCCTTCCCCACAACTTACCTGAGAAAGGAGCCAAACTGGAACAACGGGCATTACTCCCATGCACTGACAGGTTATAGAACAGTTCCTCCGACCGCTTCTCCTGAGTCAGCAATCACACCAGATGTCTGGACTAATGTTAGTAGAAGCTTTTAGTAGAGGCCAAACTAGTAGAACAATAGTGGCAAATATCACACTTGCAGTAACAGGAAAATCGAAGCATGTGAACACAATGAAGAAAGCTAGCTTTTATTCCTGCAAATCATCTGCTATTATTAGCAGCTACAAGGTCTGCTACTGTTAGAGATGAAATAGAGCAAACACATACCTAATGCCCTGGGCAAATCACTGTCAGCCAGCTAGCACAGCCCACAGTCTGTGGCAGGCTGTGTTTGCCAGGTGTTCTTGGAGCGATGATCCTCTCTGGAACAGAAAACATGTCTTCTTAGCCTTAGACAGGGCTTGGAACCCTAAATGTAGTGCTTTTGCATGAGGACTATGAGAATGTGTCCTCGAGATGCTGACCTATCATGAGAACAATGGGCCTGATGTACGAAATTTCCTCTTGCAAAAAGTGGTCACAAATTGGCACCAACGTTTTGCAAATATTTTCCGGACTGACCTGTGTACTGAGAGGTCAGTTCATAAAATTCTATATTTAATATTTATGAGGTAGGTCGCAAATTGTGAGTCACTGTGATTGGATACCATTGTAGGACTGGTAGACTCCTGAGGTCAGTGACAGTAGACCACTATGTTTTGAATTGCATTTTAATAAAGTTAAGGGAAACGAAGCAACATTTAAACAGAAAGGTTTCTATTTTTCTTTCTTTTCTGCATTTGTATCCAGTCCCAAGAACTCAGTCATTCTATTTGGTTTCCTTCTTAGGGTTTACCTACAATACCAATTGTCGAGAATGTATTTTTGTGATCTCATGCAAAAATTCAATCTTACCATGGTTTGGATTTCTGTGGGGCTCTGGAAGCATGCTCTTTCCAACCAAGTTAGCTGGGTAGTGTTTATTCCAAAGTAAAAAAGAAATCAGTTTTTTACTCTAAAAGCAAAGAAAATCCTTGTTTGCCGAGAATGCTTCCTGAAAATGGAGAAAAAATAGGGACAATGAACTACATAGAGTTGCTGAGTACAAGAGAAGCATTTTAGAACTTCACCGAAGGGGAATAGTGGAGAGTTTGCACAGATGCCGGGGAATAAGGTGTTCCTAGTGCCTGACTACAACATACACAATCGTGTGTAGTACTGGGCATTCACATTTTTGTTCAACAGCTTTAGAAACAGTGTCTGCTACCGTCATTAGATGGTAGAGAACCTGCAGGGTGAGAATGGAAGAGAAGGCTGTTTAGTGTTACCCAATGGGATTGACTTCATAGACCTTGGAAGGATGAAAGCCTGAGTGGATCTGTGAGGACTTGAACCTGTGGCCATGAGGATAAACGCAGATGTGAAGAGTGGATGCATTGGTCCAAAGAGCCAGCATGGGTAAACTAACATTTTATGAAGGACTTTTCTGTCCATTTATAATTCAAACATTCCCCTTCTATTTGTACATCTAATTATCTCTATAGTCAAGATCTTGTTCAAAAATGCAATGCAGCCGATTTTTGAGAAGTCTTGTGTGATTTACCTGAGCAATATTTGTATGCCCTGAAATCAATTTTATTCGATATGCTTTTTAGTTGTTTGCTTGACATAATGGAGCTATGAGATATTCAGTGACACCATTGTCAAACGTTTTCTCTTGTACCACACGTTAACATTTGTCATTCAATGAACGTATACGTCTACGCCATGAAAGTGTGTGTGCTCTCTTTTCCTATAAGGGAAAATTATGTTTTGCCATTAACTGTGGGCTCGAAAACTTAGTAAAAGGTTATTTTAAAAGAGAGGCATTGAGTACCGTTGGCTTCCTTCCTGGAGCTTGACAGGGCTTAGATATGAGTTAATGACTGCACTTGTAGAGATACCGCTTTTTAGTATAACTGTCATGGTGGTTCAAACTGATATAACTAGAACATGTCCTTTTCAATTAAATGAAGACTGTATTTTCCAGTTCTTTGATATGCTCGAAAAACACTCGGCAATGTCTTTAGTTGATAACTCTCTGCGCTGAAAGGCTCTTTTCAAATGCCTGCGCTCGCGCACTAACGATCTGTCCTGCACACGTCTGTGGTACATTCAAAAACATGTCCGATTGATTTCCGCTCTTCACTGCTGAGTGAAAAGAAACAACTGTTTATCGAAAGCATTGACTAGCAGCCATTGATTCCAGGCCTCGGGGTACCGGAATCGTACTCACGTTTAAGAATGTTGCTAAAAGGTGACTTTCAAATACTTTTTCATCGACCCGGAAAGATAAACGTTCTTGTTAACCTCCGCAAACTGAATCTGAAAGCACAGTGTTCCAGTAGTCTACAAAGCAGCAACACCTCAGCAGGAATTGTCCATTATTTTAAAAAACAACATACAACATCATTCTAGCGGGATGGCGCATCCAAGAACGACTGACTACTTGACAGTGTGTAAAAGGCGCTTTAATGAAACAGGTGCACAAAGTTTAAGAAAACCTTGGCTGTAACGCCTTACATACTCTAAAGCCTTACATACTAAATCAATCTTTCCTCGCTATACATCTTGTAACCATCCAAACCTAGCTCCCCCTCCCCTAAACAACCCTCCAGAAACCAAACCAAACAAAATCCCATCACACCCTCCACACATTCAACCTCTGCCTACCCCACTGTGGTCATCTTGTTCCAATCCTACAACTCCCCCCTTCGTATCCTCCCGAAGTCTCAACTGGGTCTGAATCAGACCAACGTGTTGTTGCATTAACTTTTAAACGTATCTACACCCACCACCAGAAAAACCACAGAGTTTTTCTGTTTACCTCAGCCCACAATAAAAATTTACATTCCTACTGGCAAGTGTAGCATCCCAGCCAAAAAGTTCCGCTCTTGCATGAGATACAACTCCATCCCATAAATAGTCAGATGGATGCCATCCTCCCAAAGGAACTCCACCGTTTCGTACCGTATGTCACAGTGTTCCATGAAAAACAAACCCTCTGTTTTGCAGAATTTCCGTAACTATCTATTCTCCTTCCTTCAAGCTCTGTCAATAGCCCCCGGTTTTGTAGCCCCCATCAACATATTCTAGGTATGGGTGCCCGAGGAAATGGGTGGCGGTCTGGTCAAAATGGAATGAATACCGGGGAAATTTGTGTGAACCTCCCATGCTCCCTTCCCTGGACGATCCAATCACACTATAATGTTGATGTACTGGTACATTTTTGACTACCACTATCCTGGAAGTGATATTTCTGTATGCAAATCTGGGGCTGCAACACTGTACAACATATATGTGCAAATGTAACAAGACCAACAAGTTATTTTTGGTAAATAAAAAGAGTTTATAAAAATAAAAAAAACATATTCTAGGTATAAATTGATTGAAAACCACAGTGGTGCCTCACCAGGAAAACTTTTATCTCCTACAAATCATCTTTGGCATTTTTTTACCAAAGTCAAGCCCTTCAATTGTATCAAGTCATTTTCTCCTGGGTGCAGAATCAAAATGTCTGGGCAAGAGGTGCCCCGCACAAGTGAATTTAATTTGAGCAGCAACTCGTGCCACTGCATGCCACCTTTGCCAAACCATTTTAGTATTGAACCACGGTGTCAGGCAGTCCCAATTGCAGTCCTCCTTTTCTGTTGTCAGTATACCTCGCCGCCCATTTCAGGAATGAGTGCCCACAAATCCAAACCTCAATACGGCCCCTTTCTGGGCCCACAATGCAGCCTGGAAGAAAAAGACTCATGTTAATGAACATCATTAAACACCGAACCCAAATGCAAATAGTGCTAATAGTAGTCCTATCGCCAACGCCCCACTCACTGAATCTCTGCCACCGTCCAACCCCTGGATTCCAACTCTATAATCTAAACAAATGGGTCCCGAAATCCCACGCCCTATAACCCAACACACCAAGCACCTTCCTCAAAACGTAAAGAAAAGCATTCCATATGCGTCCCAAAAAATCTCTCCAAACCCCTCCCCTTGCTGAGGACATATCCATACATCTGGGTATGCCCTCATCATCACATAGGTACCCCTTCCTGACTGATCCATTTTGAACCTAGGAAGCCACATATGAACCACCCCAGAAAACATGTGAACATCCTGCTATGAATTCCTGTCTGTAACTAGTAACCAACCACCTCCGCCACACAAAAAGCACGGCAAAACAACCAGACCATGATCACAACAAACCATAACGTCTTCCCTTCACCCCCTGCACAGCTATGACAGCATGGAAATGATCCTCTTCAGAATATCTAGTGTAATAGTGCACCTTACTCTTGCCCCAGTGCCCCTCTCCCGGGACCAGCCCTCCAGTATCCTCCTCCCCATTACCCCAGTCGCGGCTCATACCCCCTGAACATCTTTCCGAAAAATGCCATGCCTGCCAACTTACCTGCTATGGTAACAGCTAACAAACCCTTATCAATCAAGGACATAATTAAATATACCACATCATTCCTCTGTTTCTGACCGCCATCCTCACCGCTATGCCGCACCACCCTAGTCTTCGCAAACTCTTCCCACACAAGCTTGTATGTATTTTGAGTGGACGCCAACAATCAGCCCACTATAAGCTGCTTCACACGTTCTCGCCGATGAACCACACATTTGCTTGCATCACAGTCTTTGTCTCGCCGGCCCACAGTGCAAGCCCACGGAACCTCACCCTCTGAAAACAAATGAATGAATGAATGTGTTTATATAGCGCAACGTTCACTCCAAGGAGCATCTTGGCGCTATGGGAAAACACCTGAAATTCTGCGGTAAGGAAAGCTTAGCTAAGAGAAAAGAAATATGTTTTAAATGAGAGATAACACACTGTGGTCTGGGGTAGCGAAAATCCAGGTTTTTAGAAGTTTTTTTAACATAGGTTCCGTTTGTGTATGTCTCAGTTGGGAGGGCTGGAAGTTCCAGGCTTTGGTCCCGAGGACAGCCATTGCCTTACCCCCACTTGATTTCAAACAAAATGTGGGGGCTGCTAAAAAGTTTTCCGAGGATGACCGCAGGATGCTTTGGGTGGTATATGGTTTGATTCTAGATTTTAGGTATCCTGGTCCTGTTGCCTTTGTGGCCTTATAGATGATAGTTAGGATTTTAAAGAGAATCCTTGTATGGATAGGTAACCAGTGCAGGGTTCTGAGTGCTGCTGCTGCTGCTGAGGAAGAGCCCTTAGGCCAATTGAGTACCAACCTCGCTGCCGCATTTTGTAGAACCTGTAATCTTTTTAGGACCATCTTTTTTGCGTACAGGCTGTTACAGTTATCCAGGCGTGATAAGATCAAGGCTGCTGCAACGGTTTTCCTAGCAGTTATGGGAAGATGATCAAAGAATTTTCTGAGGATTTTTATTGTGTGAAAGCACATACCTGCCACCGTGGGAGCTTACTTGTGAAAAGATAGTGTGGAATCAAATTTGATCCCTAGATTTCTCACAGTGTCCACTGTGTTTGGGGTGGAGTCGAATTTGGAGGCCACCACTGTTTTGGCATGAAACAATTGGATTTTCCAAACAGCATGGTTTCTGTTTTTGAGCCATTACATTTGAGATGATTAAGTTTCATCCAATCCATCACTGCCATTAGGCAGTGTTGAAACTTCTCTTCAGCTGCTGTAGAATTTTTCTAGAGGGTAAACATCAGCTGAGTATCATCTGCATATGCAATGGATTCCTCATCAAGTGTGGCCATCAATGTGAGGAGTGGTGTCATGTAAAGATTAAAAAGAGTTGGACTCAAGGACGAACCCTGAGGGACCCCAGATAACAACTGTTTTTCAGTAGATCTGTAACTTCCCAATGTTACTATCTGATGCCTGTTTTCGAAGAAGGATGTAAGCCAGGCCAATGTCTTATTTGTGATCCCACTATTTGCCAGCCTATCTCTCAGAATATCATGAGACAGTATCGAATGTGGCTGATAAATCCAACAGAATCAGTACCACATCCTTGCCCTGATCTAGGGCAAACTTTAAAGTTTCAGTAGTGTGGAGCAGCACTGATTCTGTTGAATGGCCAGGTCTGAAACCGATTACTTAGAGTATATGATGTTAGCTTCTTGCAAGAAATCATTCAGTTGAGTGTTGACTAATTTCTCTGCCATCTTACTCAGACATGGCAACAACGAAATCGGTCTGAGATTGGAGAGAGTGGTAGGGTCCAACATTTTCTTTTTTTGAAGTGACATCACAGCAGCAATTTTCCAATTGTCAGGAACTTTCGATAGCCTAAAAGTGGAATTAATTATCTGGTTAATGATCGTATTTAAAACATCTACAAGTGCATGTAGGACTTTGGGGGGACAGGGATCGAAGGGAGAACCTGACTTACAGAAGAGAATAAGAAAGGGCATTGGCAATTTCATTGTGTACTGCAGCTAAATGAAGCACTTTGAAAGTAACATTTGTGCGCAAACATTCCAGCACAAATAAACACAGCAACTGCCAGACTTGTGGGTCCCCTGCTGACTGCCAGTTGACCACGTTCACCACTGTCATATTGTCCATATTGAAAAGCACTGTTTTATTGGCAAACTGCTGGCCCCACAAACAAACTGCCACCACCAAAGGAATAAACTAGCGAAAGGCAATACTCCACCCCCACTTCCATACCTTCGACCACCCTCCTGCACACCATCGACCCTGCCAGAAAATGCTGAAACCATGGCCTTCTGCTGCATTACAATCCAAAATAATTGGATGGATCACTTAAACTGCTCCCCCAATCCTGCCATAGGTACACCATTGCATTAATTCAATAAAACCTACCAAAGCCTTAAGTCCTCCTTCACATATGCTTTGAGCCGGTGTAGGAGCCCTGTCCCTGACAAAGGCCAACCCAACCTCTTAAAAAACACCCTGGCCGCTCAAACCGCCCTAAAGGCAAAATTCAAATGGCCCAGCAAAACCTGGATGCCCTTCACCTGCACCATGCCCTTCTCCAAAATCCTCTCCAAAAGCATCACAACTTCTTCTCCTCTGGTAACCTGATTTCCATCCTGAGGGAGTCCAACTCTACCCCCAAAAAGGTACTCACCTTCACTGGCCCCACTGACATTTCAGCAGCCAAGGAGACACCCACGTCTACCAGCAACTGCAGGAACAATAATAAACTTTCCTGACAATCCTGTGAATTTGTAACACCCACCAAGAACAAATCATCTAAGTAGTGTGTCATGATTTCCTTTTCCACCAGGTGTGTAAATAATTCTTGTTAAAAGGAAATTAAAGCTTCAAACAAGGAACATGAAACTGAACAGCCCATAGGCAAAGACTTGTAAACAAAGAATTGCCCTCCAACTTGTAGTCCGCAGGGTGAACCGGCAGTAGCCAGAAACCCGATTTAACATCACATTTTCCCATCAAAGAACCTCGGCCACCGACATTCACCAACTTAACAGTGTCAACAGACGCATAAGGCACTCTGCTGCATGCCTTAGTAATGACACCGTTAAATGACAAGCCCTAAGGCCATGAAAGGTGATAAATCAAAATGAGGTTTCCTGTTTTGTAAAATATTTTTAGGGACCACACCAAATCAGTGAGATCCTCAAGTTCTCCATTGACCAATCAGCAAACGGCCCTTTCATGCTCCTTTCACTCACTTCCTTAATCAGTTTGCTCCATATCAATTTCTCCTGACCTCTCACTGACTTCAAATTGTCCGCTCACTGGAGTATAACACAAACGAGAACCAAAGTGAAAACCGGGCAATAACAAATCCCCTTCTACCTGCAACCCCACCAAATCAAGCCAATGCTGCAACCTTTCCACCTTAGCTGGTGTACGCCCTCTTGCCCGTGGGATTCTGCCCCCTGCCTCTACCGTGCTCACTGGGACCTGACCAATGACCGCCCCAGCTGACTAACCCACCCCACTGGGGACCACACTGTGTGAGCATGAGCTTACCTCCACACTTTGAACACTCGTGTCTGTATTAACAGAACTCCCATGAACACAGTCCTCCATTGTAAGAGCAGCACGCCCCTCCAGTCCTCACCTGTCCTCTGCCTGTAGGACCCAGTTGGGGTGGGACGCCCCCAAAAGGGCTTATAGATAACCAACAACAAAGTAACTATGGCAACCAGGAAATGGTCATTCACCTGTGCCGCAGGGGCCGAGAGGTAGACACAAGTGGGAGAAACGCTTGCAAATTAATATACTGCTACATGGGGCCATCATGACGGAGTACTTGTGTGGTAAAGCAGGCCCCCCTGGCTTACTGGTCACCATTGCCCTACGGATCTTTTTCTATGATCCACAGTTTAAAAAGGAGTGGTCGCTGATCGCGTGGTGCTGCTCCCCCAATTGGTTGATCCTCATCAAAAATACAGCCAAGCACCTGTCAGAAGCCCTCCTGATTACAATCAAAACCAGTGAAGATGCTCTCATGACTGAGATTAAGATTTCCATCTTCAAAAAGAAACTTGAGTAAGTTAATAAAGAGATTGGAGAACATAAGGACTATCTTATGCAAAGTAAAATAAATAAACTTCAAAAAGACCTTAAAAAATTCTCACATGAGAAAGTTTATCCATACACCAAGGTTGACTACAAAGGTCAAGACAATTCTGACTCGGGATCCTTTTATCAGGAAGGTTGGGACTCATCCAATTCAGAGCAAGACGAATGGTCCAGCAACAGTTCAACTAAGAGCTGGAGAGGCAAACCTAGAAGAGGTGGATAAAACCAGAGGTATCCATCACAACAAATATACCCCTGGCCAGGGCCCTTCGGACCAATTCCCTTTCAAGGACCGCCTCAAAACCAAACAGCTCCCTTCTGCCAAACCGACTTCAACCAGAACTGTTTTTTAGGCCAGGGCGGAATGAGAGGAAGACGTGAAGGAGATGGAACCGACATCACACCAAGTCCTGATGAAGTCCTGATGAACTCGCAGTCCTCAATAAAGGTTTGGGGTTCGTCCTGACTGCCTTCTTGGATAAATTTCAACTAGGATGTGAATTGAGCTAATGTTTTCGCAAGATTCGAATAAAGACATTCTTCCTGGACAAAGACAACCCTGACGAGGATAATGGGTATACTACTCTCCGTCCGAAGTCTACCTTTTTTCCACCTTCTTCAATGATGCCCCCAGAAGTCATTGCTTTCGAGGAAGGGGTATCAAAAGAGATTGAACAACTCCAACCCAGAAGAGACACCTTTAACAATCTAAGCAAAAAGGAACGTGAGGGCCTAAAAGCATTGAGTACTAGGGCCGATATATGATCAAGGCGGGGCAACAGTTATTCAGAGCTGCAGCGCCTACAGAACAGCATGTCTGAACCTCTTGGCCGAAGAGAAGTACTACAGAAAGATTAACAGAGACCCCACTACACACATCAGAAGGACAATTGAGACACTTACTACAGATGCATGGAAAAACGGCTGGATTACGAAAAAAGAACGCAACTTTATACTCGCTGATGATCCCAAGGTGCTGCGGTTCTACACAATACCAAAGATACATAAGGGCAGAATTCCTCTCCCCGGGAGACCCATTGTATGGGGCATAGGGTCTATGCTTGAACCCCTGTCCAAATATACGGACTGGTTCCTCAGACCATTGGTTAACTTGTATTGTGACGGTTTTTATTAACTAATAACAATAAACAACAAACTGAAACTGATACTATCCAAGGGCAATCATCGACAAAGCAAAAAAATGATCACGCAATACACGAGGGCAGCGCTGTTAGAAACCAACTCAAGACCAGAGCCTGACTCATTGATTTGTGTTAGCACCTTCAATTCCTCATCAAATGAAGTAAAGAAAATCATAAATAAAAAATGGTCCATTTTAACATCAAATAAACTGACTTTCAAAAAAGCGATGTCTCCTTTTAGAAAGAACAAGAGTCTCAGAGATACATTGGTACATGCAGACACACATACACCCAACATAACCAACTCACACTATGGAACCAACCACTAGTAATAGGTGATTACCCATGCGGGTCCTGTGTGATATGTCCTTTTACTGAGCACACAAAAGCAGGTTGACCTTGGTCTGGTCTCCCCGTGGGAGCAACGGACCCACACCAATTGAAACAGTGACAGTGTTATTTATATGATTAAATGCCTGTGTCAATTGATGTACATTGGGATGACAAGCAGGAGAATAAAGGTCCACATTAGCGAACATCGCAGCAATATAAGGCGAGCGATAACAGCAACTAAACTTACCACGCATTATCTGGAGAAAGGTCATAATGATAAAGACATCAAATGGACCATCATTGAGAAAGTAAAAAGGCACTGGGAATTTGACCAAGAGATTACTGGAGCGTGAACAACGTTGGGTCTACCATTTAAAGACCCACGAGAACGGGCTCAATGATTCCATCCCTTGGAATCAATTACATCAGAAATTAATTATTCAGTATGGGGTTTCAGATCTTTATAAAAAAAAATTTGGATTAAAAACCGCATCACATCTTCTTTGCAAAACCGCACTCCTAACGCGGTATCCTCATCATGTAATTCTAATCGTGAGAGAAATCCGACCTGAGTGAGTCCGTGTGAACCCATAAATAAAGTTGGATCCTTTCTGTTAGACCTGGCACCATTGGCGTGGGTCACCCTTCCATTTTTGTCTGTGCCTCAATGTGTTTTTGTGTTGGTGTTAGCTGCTCAGGGCGCTGTGCCACTGCCATCCAGTGCCACAGTGCAAGTGCTCCCTATGGTAAAATGTATTATGTGAATTGACTTCCACGTTTGGTTTATTTGGTTTACTATCAGTCCCTAGTAGAGTGCACCAGGGGTGCCAAGGGCTTGTATATCCAAATGCTGCTAGTGGGCTTGCAGCACTGGTTGTGCCACCCACCGAAGCAGCGGGGTAAAATGTGTCTAGGGTCTGCCACTGCAGACCCTGCGCGCGGTCTGGTACCGTCGCGCTGACTGAGCAAGTGTCCCCACTTACCAGTCCCTAAACCTTCCCTTAACTACATGTTAGTCACCCCTCTGGTAGGCCTGAGCGCAGGGTGCATTGTAGGTATAAGGTAGGACATACCCTGATGTGTGTGGCATGTCTTAATAGTGAATTACAGCCATTTTCGTTTTTCACTATTGAAGGCTACCTGCTCTCCATAGGCCAGAATGGGCTGCTGGGATCGCTACACGCTGTGACCCCAGTGGACTCAGAGAGCATGGTAGAAAGTCATGTTTAGTATGCCTGAACTCAGGATAATAAAATACGTCTTTTAGTAAAGGTTATTTTAATATCCTGGGTTTGCAAATGCTACTTTTAGAAAGTTAGCATTTGCGTGCCTAACCATCTCAGTCCGCCTCTGCTGTGTGTGTGTGTTCTGCCTAGCAACAGTACAGGAGCAGGGCTGGGGGGATTCCAGGAGACAGGTTGGCTGCCAGGTGGTGGGTAGAGAGATTACCCCAGGATGGGTGGGAGGAGTGCACCCTGACTCTTGAATAGACCTGTGCTCTGCCACCACAAAGCCGGCGCCGCCCCCTGTGGAGCGGCTGATGTCTCTGCCCTGCTGCTGAAAGGAACAAGCCGAGTCACCACAACAGAGTGCTCCAAAACTGGACTGAGCCAGGCCCAGGCCCCCTGGCGCTAAAGAACAAAAGAATCCCTGTATAAAAGTAGGAGCCTGGCTCCTAAGAAATCAGATCCAGATTGAACCACGAAGGAACTCTGCCTGACTAGAAGGACCTGGAAGAAGCTGAAGGAGGAGTAACTTTCCCTGACCTGAGGGACTGGCCTGCAGTAGGTGCCTTGCTAAGGAAGGAGAGGAAAAAGACTGAAAGAGACTTTTGCACTTTGTTCTTCAACTATCTCCAAGGGCTTGGAAGAAGAGCTTGCCCCCTGAACTGAACCCCAGGACCAGTGGGTTCACCGTGTCTCCGCTCGTCTGAGAATTCGAGCCGTGTGCTTTCTCCCGCCGGAGTGCCCTGCGCACCTTCGCATCCCTCCTAGGGCCGTGACACCCAGAAGCCTGGCCGCCTCCACTCACCAACAGCCCCGCTCTACCTGAGTCGCTCTGGACCCATCGAGTCTGGCCGTCCCGCTTCCCTGTCACCTGCCTGCTACTGGAGCGCGCTTGGTGCCCTTTCGCCCTCCCGCCGGATTTCTAGTGGGGAAGTGAAATCCAGCCTCGGACGGCCGCCCGTACGTCGTAACGTATCCGGCCGCCCCGCTTCACCTCCCAGCCTGAGTCTGACCGTGCCGCCCTCCGCAGTGACCTCCCGCACCGTCCGTGTCGGAGGCCCTGGGCCGCACCTGTCTACCGAGAGCCGCCCGCTGAATTCTTGATCCGGAAGACCCCCGAGGTGCAGAACCTGCATCTCTCCTGAAGACTCGTCCAAGCACATCGCACGTTCCCAGGTACAGTGAACTCTCTATCGGACTCGGGGTCCGCAACGTTCTGATTTCCCCGTATCACTGTACCCTGGGTGCCCTGCGCATCATCGTGACTGGACCGACTCAACCGAGCCCTGTGAAGCGCTCGTGATCGAATAAGTTACCAAGGACAAGAACCGTGCCCAATTATCATCTTGTGGCTTCCATTTCGCAACCGTTATTGATGGTCTTGTACATGCCTGCGTAACAAAGAATCTTTTATATAAAGCATCCGTATTTTTGATACAACTTACGCCTGGTGTCCGTTTGTGGGGGATCATTGTGGTTTACTGTGTGTGATCATAAATGCTTAACTGACTAGCGCCCTGAAGTTTAGCCCTGACTGCTCGCGCCACACTACCTATAGGGTGAGCAGGGGTTGTTCTGAAGGGGTAATTCCCTCGCCCTGAATAGAAGAAGGGACCGCTGCTTGACACAAGTACCTACCTGTGCCAACCAGGGGTTCCCCATTCTAACATTGGTGGCAGCGGTGAGATTTCGAATTTGCATTTATGATTTACATACAGTGAATTATTGATCACCACGTAGAGCAGACCTATAACGCAGCCACAGATTGATTGACAGTTGTTGCTAAAGAAGAATCTCCACCTTACGAAACCATGCCTAGCTCAGTCAGTGGGAGCAGAGCGTCCTCCGTATTCTCTGGAGTTGATGACATCGATTGGGAGGAAGACGCACTGCGGAAGTGCCACAATGATATCTTGAAAGGATATCTCTCCAAGTACCGAATTAAACAAAGCGGACTAACCACTAAGGATCAGTACGTAAAGGCGCTGAGAGCCTGGCACGAATCAAAGTTCCCAGAGAATGCCCGGGAGGTGATACCCCCAGAAGGTGTTTCTGAGTCTAGCAGAGGCCTGTCGCCAGAGGAGTTGGCCGACAGGAGTGCCGCCCGAGCACATGAGGTGGAGATGGCAAAACTACAAATGGAGAGAGAAAGGCAGAAACTGGCCATGGAGCATGAGGTAAAAATGAGGGAGTTGGATCTCAAGGCCAGGAGTTTAGACAACTCACCCTCTGGTGGCAGCAATTTAACAGAGTCACGGGTGCACATCCCTAAAGATGTAGTCAAAGAATATTATAAGCAGGATGATATTGGGCAGTGGTTTAGGGCCTATGAAGTAGCCATGTCCTCCCACCGGGTCCCTGAGAAGGATTGGGGAGCGGGGTTGTGGGGAAGGTTCCTGAGTGAGGGGCGGGACACACTGCTAGACCTCCCCTCTGATGTCCACACATCCTATCCACACATGAAGGAGGCTCTTATGACAAGGTATGGGTTGACTCCTGAATTGTACAGACAGAGATTTAGGGATTGCACCAAGAAACCTGGTACCACTTATGTAGAATATGTGACCTTTTTTTGCAGAGCGCTGGATGGTTGGGTGAAGGGTAGCAAAGTGAATGATTACCAAGGGCTGTTTGATTTAATTGCATGGGAGCACTTGTCAGATAATTGTTTTCCTGAGCTACGCCAACACCTGATCGATAGCAAGCTGTCCAACCCGAGGAAGCTTGCTGAGGAGGCGGACCGCTGGATCAGCACCAGGGTCCACAAGGGTCCCGTGGGAGGCCCCGCCAAAGGTGTTCAGGGTCCCCAGCAGAAGAGTGGGGGGGACAAGGGTAAACAGAGGGAGTTCTACAAAGGGCCCCAAAGTAATTCCCAAGGGAACCAAGGGAAAGGTTCTCAGCCACCCCCACCCCCGAAGCAGACCGGGGCCCCGACAGGTAACCCTGTTCAAAGAGGGCCCCTCAGATGTTACAAGTGTAACAACCTGGGGCACATTTCCGTGGATCCCAAGTGCCCACTGTATGGTAAACCAGCACCCTCTGGTGCTCCACCCCCCAAGCAGGTGAATAGTGTAGCCTTGGGGAGGGAGATAGACGTCCAAGGGGCGGGGGATCCCGTACAGATGACCCTAGTCTCATTAGGAGACAGTGAGATGGTCGCTGAGGCCCAGCTGCCCCCCAATACTCAAAAGTATGGGCAGTGGGTGACCATAAATGGCAAGAGGGTGGGGGCTCTTAGAGATACTGGAGCCAGTGTGACTGCTGTCAAGCAACACCTGGTGTCTCAAGAGCAGGTTGTCCCGCACGCATTCTGCCGTGTTGTCAACGCTGACAACACAGAGAGTCAGTGTCCCATGGCTCAGGTTCCCTTTGAGTGGGGGGGGGTCTCTGGTACTCTGCAAGTGGCTGTGAGAGAGGCCATGCCTGTTGATTGTCTCCTAGGTAACGATTTGGAGAGCTCCCCTTGGGAAAAGGTGGAGAAGACGACTCACCTGCGGATGGTGGGCTTGCCTGATTGGGCGTGTGTGACCACCCGGTCGATGGCAGCCGGTAGGGGTGTTGAAGGAACCCTGGAGCCTGAGGGAGAGGCCCAGGAACCGGCCTTAGAGAGAGGGCAAGGGAGGCACGGGAATCCGGCTCCTGACGTTCCCACGGCCCAGGAGGAAGCAGACCTTGAGGGGGATGCCCTGGAGCCTACCGGGGAACAGATAGCCGAACTGGGGGACCTGCCTGAGCTGACCCATTGGCAGCAAGAAGGAGGCCCCACCAGGGAGGAATTCTGCAGGGAGCAGAAAGAGTGCCCCTCTCTAGAGGGTATGCGGCAGCAGGCTGCAGCCCAGGCCAATGGTGATCAGTCCGGAACTCACTTGATCTACTGGGAGAACGACCTCCTATACTCCGAGCCTAAGGTTGCTGAACCTGGGTCAGCCCGTGCGCTGGTGGTACCCCAGAAGTTCAGAGCCTTCCTACTGGGGCTGGCTCACGACGTACCGTTAGCAGGACATTTGGGGCAGGACAAGACCTTTGAAAGGCTCGTCACCCACTTTTATTGGCCCCAAATGCGCAGGAGTTCTGACACTCACTGCAGGACATGCCAGACTTGCCAGGCGAGTGGCAAGAGTGGAAGGAAGCTGAGAGCTCCACTCCAACCTTTCCCTGTGGTCAGTACCCCATTCCAGCGGGTGGGGATTGACATTGTGGGGCCCCTGGACCCCAAGACAGCCATGGGCAACAGGTTTATCCTGGTCTTGGTGGACCATGCCACCCGGTACCCTGAAGCCATCCCTCTGAGGACAGTGACGGCCCCCGTGGTGGGACGGGCACTGATGGGAATTTTCTCACGAGTAGGATTCCCTCTAGAGGTGGTGTCTGACAGGGGGACCAACTTCATATCGAAATATATGAAGTCCCTTTGGCAAGAGTGTGGTGTAACCTACAAGTTCACCACACCTTACCATCCCCAAGGAAACGGGTTGGTTGAGCGCTTCAACCGAACCCTGAAGGGCATGATTATGGGTCTCGAGGAACCCATGAGGCGTAAGTGGGACGTCCTCTTACCATGCCTTCTCTTTGCGTACCGCGAGGTGCCACAAAAGTCTCTAGGGTTCAGTCCCTTTGAGCTTTTGTATGGCCACCCAGTACGAGGACCTCTTAGTCTGGTCAAGGAAGGCTGGGAGCAATCTCCCAGGAAACCTCCCCAGAATGTATACAGCTACATGCTGGCTTTCCGGAACCAGACTAGGCGTTTCAGGCAACTTGCTGAGGCAAACCTGGAAGCCAGCCAGGAGGAAATGAAGCGGTGGTACGACCAGAATGCCACTCTGGTTGAGCTTCAACCTGGCCAAAAAGTGTGGGTCCTGGCCCCTGTGGAGCCTTGTGCACTCCAGGACAAGTGGACAGGACCCTTTGAGATTGTTGAGCGCAAGAGTTCTGTCACCTACTTGGTGGACTTGCGGTCTCCGAGGAACCCCTTAAGGGTCCTACATGTCAATCGACTGAAGCCCCACTTGGAGAGGTCCGAAGTGGGCATGCTCTTGGCCACCGATGATGGGATGGAAGAGGAGTCCGAGCCTCTTCCTGACCTCTTGGTAGCCTCAGAGCGAGACGGGTCAGTGGATGGAGTTAACCTCTCACCCACCCTGACCCCTGAGCAACAGGGTGACTGCCGCCAGCTGCTGGGGCAGTTTCCCGACCTGTTCTCCCTGGTTCCCGGTATCACCAATTGGTGCGTCCATGATGTGGATACGGGAGACAGCTTACCTGTGAAGCACAAGGCCTACCGGGTAACTGACAGGGTCAGGGCCTGCATCAAAGAGGAGGTCTCGAAGATGCTTGCCCTAGGGGTGGTTGAGTCCTCCAGCAGTCCTTGGGCCAGCCCAGTGGTCTTGGTCCCAAAGGCTGCAGCGCCGGGTGCCACGCCCGAACTCCGGTTCTGTGTGGACTACCGAGGACTCAACTCAGTCACGAAGACTGACGCGCACCCCATCCCCAGAGCTGATGAGCTCATCGATCGGTTAGGGGCTGCACGGTACCTCAGCACGTTTGACTTAACGTCTGGGTACTGGCAGATCGCCTTGACTGATGGGGCCAAAGAGAGGTCCGCATTCTCTACGCCAGATGGGCATTACCAGTTCCAAGTGATGCCCTTTGGGATGAAGAATGCCCCTGCCACCTTCCAGAGGTTGGTCAACCAGGTGTTGGCTGGGCTGACCGAGTTCAGCGCCGCCTACCTGGACGACATCGCAGTGTTCAGCGGCACATGGGAAGAACACCTGCAACATCTCTGGGAAGTGTTGATGGCGCTGCGCAAAGCAGGCCTCACGATCAAGGCAAGCAAGTGTCAGATCGGGCAGGGTTCAGTGGTGTACTTAGGACACCAAGTGGGGAGCGGCCAGGTGGCGCCCCTCCAACCCAAAGTTGAAACCATCCTGGCTTGGGAGCCCCCAAAGACCCAGACGGAGGTGAGGGCCTTTTTAGGACTCACCGGGTACTACAGGAGGTTTGTCAAGGGGTATGGCAGCATCGTTGCCCCCTTGACCGAGCTGACTTCGAAGAAGCAGCCCAGAAAAGTGATATGGACTGACACCTGTCAGAAGGCCTTCGACACCCTGAAAACTGCCATGTGCACGGCGCCCGTGCTCTTGGCTCCTGACTTCTCCAAAGAGTTCCTGGTGCAGACGGATGCATCAGAGCATGGTGTAGGGGCTGTTCTCTCACAGATCACTGAGGAGGGCTTTGACCAACCCGTAGCCTTTATTAGCCGGAGGCTACTTCCCCGGGAACAAAGGTGGAGTGCGATAGAACGAGAAGCATTTGCTGTGGTCTGGGCGCTGAAGAAGCTAAGACCCTACTTGTTTGGGTCTCACTTCCGGGTTCAGACCGACCACAGGCCCCTCAGATGGTTGATGCAAATGAGGGGTGAGAACCCAAAACTGTTGAGGTGGTCCATCTCCCTACAGGGTATGGACTTTACGGTGGAGCATCGCCCTGGCACAGATCACGCCAATGCTGACGGTCTGTCCAGGTTTTTCCGCCTTAGTGATGCAGAACTCCCTGGGGTAGGGTAGTTCTCCCCACTTTTCAGCTGGAGGGGACACGTGTTAGACCTGGCACCATTGGCGTGGGTCACCCTTCCATTTTTGTCTGTGCCTCAATGTGTTTTTGTGTTGGTGTTAGCTGCTCAGGGCGCTGTGCCACTGCCATCCAGTGCCACAGTGCAAGTGCTCCCTATGGTAAAATGTATTATGTGAATTGACTTCCACGTTTGGTTTATTTGGTTTACTATCAGTCCCTAGTAGAGTGCACCAGGGGTGCCAAGGGCTTGTATATCCAAATGCTGCTAGTGGGCTTGCAGCACTGGTTGTGCCACCCACCGAAGCAGCGGGGTAAAATGTGTCTAGGGTCTGCCACTGCAGACCCTGCGCGCGGTCTGGTACCGTCGCGCTGACTGAGCAAGTGTCCCCACTTACCAGTCCCTAAACCTTCCCTTAACTACATGTTAGTCACCCCTCTGGTAGGCCTGAGCGCAGGGTGCATTGTAGGTATAAGGTAGGACATACCCTGATGTGTGTGGCATGTCTTAATAGTGAATTACAGCCATTTTCGTTTTTCACTATTGAAGGCTACCTGCTCTCCATAGGCCAGAATGGGCTGCTGGGATCGCTACACGCTGTGACCCCAGTGGACTCAGAGAGCATGGTAGAAAGTCATGTTTAGTATGCCTGAACTCAGGATAATAAAATACGTCTTTTAGTAAAGGTTATTTTAATATCCTGGGTTTGCAAATGCTACTTTTAGAAAGTTAGCATTTGCGTGCCTAACCATCTCAGTCCGCCTCTGCTGTGTGTGTGTGTTCTGCCTAGCAACAGTACAGGAGCAGGGCTGGGGGGATTCCAGG
This sequence comes from Triturus cristatus, assembly GCF_964204655.1. NCBI lineage: Eukaryota > Metazoa > Chordata > Amphibia > Caudata > Salamandridae > Triturus > Triturus cristatus. Next base: position 659,436,082 of record NC_140585.1, on the reverse strand, counting down.
AGACAGGTTGGCTGCCAGGTGGTGGGTAGAGAGATTACCCCAGGATGGGTGGGAGGAGTGCACCCTGACTCTTGAATAGACCTGTGCTCTGCCACCACAAAGCCGGCGCCGCCCCCTGTGGAGCGGCTGATGTCTCTGCCCTGCTGCTGAAAGGAACAAGCCGAGTCACCACAACAGAGTGCTCCAAAACTGGACTGAGCCAGGCCCAGGCCCCCTGGCGCTAAAGAACAAAAGAATCCCTGTATAAAAGTAGGAGCCTGGCTCCTAAGAAATCAGATCCAGATTGAACCACGAAGGAACTCTGCCTGACTAGAAGGACCTGGAAGAAGCTGAAGGAGGAGTAACTTTCCCTGACCTGAGGGACTGGCCTGCAGTAGGTGCCTTGCTAAGGAAGGAGAGGAAAAAGACTGAAAGAGACTTTTGCACTTTGTTCTTCAACTATCTCCAAGGGCTTGGAAGAAGAGCTTGCCCCCTGAACTGAACCCCAGGACCAGTGGGTTCACCGTGTCTCCGCTCGTCTGAGAATTCGAGCCGTGTGCTTTCTCCCGCCGGAGTGCCCTGCGCACCTTCGCATCCCTCCTAGGGCCGTGACACCCAGAAGCCTGGCCGCCTCCACTCGCCAAGAGCCCCGCTCTACCTGAGTCGCTCTGGACCCATCGAGTCTGGCCGTCCCGCTTCCCTGTCACCTGCCTGCTACTGGAGCGCGCTTGGTGCCCTTTCGCCCTCCCGCCGGATTTCTAGTGGGGAAGTGAAATCCAGCCTCGGACGGCCGCCCGTACGTCGTAACGTATCCGGCCGCCCCGCTTCACCTCCCAGCCTGAGTCTGACCGTGCCGCCCTCCGCAGTGACCTCCCGCACCGTCCGTGTCGGAGGCCCTGGGCCGCACCTGTCTACCGAGAGCCGCCCGCTGAATTCTTGATCCGGAAGACCCACGAGGTGCAGAACCTGCATCTCTCCTGAAGACTCGTCCAAGCACATCGCACGTTCCCAGGTACAGTGAACTCTCTATCGGACTCGGGGTCCGCAACGTTCTGATTTCCCCGTATCACTGTACCCTGGGTGCCCTGCGCATCATCGTGACTGGACCGACTCAACCGAGCCCTGTGAAGCGCTCGTGATCGAATAAGTTACCAAGGACAAGAACCGTGCCCAATTATCATCTTGTGGCTTCCATTTCGCAACCGTTATTGATGGTCTTGTACATGCCTGCGTAACAAAGAATCTTTTATATAAAGCATCCGTATTTTTGATACAACTTACGCCTGGTGTCCGTTTGTGGGGGATCATTGTGGTTTACTGTGTGTGATCATAAATGCTTAACTGACTAGCGCCCTGAAGTTTAGCCCTGACTGCTCGCGCCACACTACCTATAGGGTGAGCAGGGGTTGTTCTGAAGGGGTAATTCCCTCGCCCTGAATAGAAGAAGGGACCGCTGCTTGACACAAGTACCTACCTGTGCCAACCAGGGGTTCCCCATTCTAACACTTTCAAAAACTCACAGCGCGATATGTTTAATAATATAGAACAACCTTGCTGATCGCTGGCCACAAGTATATGAGAATACCCGTAACGAAGGATACTTTTTTACCTGTTGGGGTTCCTAATCAATAATTTTCCCCCACGTTTAAACAACTTTTTCAAAGTATTGGTTCCGATACTACTTCTACCGGTACACATGTGACTACAATACGCATGAGTCTATTATGTCACAGCAGGTGCGTTTCCGTAGTTGGCGGCCACACGTGATGACTCGCCCATCAACAAAGTGGTATCCCATAAATAAAGTTGAGCCCATTGATTTAGTTGGATCTTTTTTTTAAAAACTCGCAGCGCGACAATTTTAATAATATAGAACAACCTTGCTGATCGCCTCTTATAAATTTATGAGAATACCCAGAAAGAAGGATACCATTTTTCATATTTTTTTATATTTGTTGGGGCTCCTAATCTATAATTATTCCCCATGTTTAAACACCTTCTAAAACATTGGCTTTGGTGTTGCTTCTACCAGTATACACAGGACTACATTACCCATGGTTCTATTACGTCGCGTCAGGCATGTTTCTGATGCTGGCGGCCACACGCTATGACACGCCCAAATGGGCGTGCTAGTGTACTGTTTTCCCGCAAACGTACCGGCTATTTAATCCGGCACATCCCGAGTATTGAGGCGCAAGCCCGAGGACTCGGATACAATAGGCATGAACGCGGGGCAGGACCCTTGATGGTGTAAGTATATGGGACAGCCAGCAAAAAACCCCATAATACAGGTACAGCTTGATCGATCCAAATCACGATGCAATGTATTCATGGCATGTTTGTATGCCGCTCTGTTAGTTTGTCTCCCTCGCCTACGCTGGTCACTGTTTTCTACGGGGTATGTCTTGAACACCAACAGAGTTTGACTAAAGGGTTACCCCTTTTGATCCTGGAGTCCTCAGTGATGTACATACTCTCCCAAAGAGGGGTAAGGGAGTAAGCTGCGCATGAAGTGTATGAATGAATAACCATAGAGATTGATTTTAACATGGTGTGGTTTGTTTTCAAGTGACACGAGAGTAACTTTCTTATGTGACCACGGAAGTGTGAGTACCGACAGATTGCGATCTTTATCGCCACATCACTATATATACCACCGAGTTGTGTGTGGTAGTGATATATGCTACTGGAAACACATACTATCTAGGTATGTTGAGTGATGTCACCGGCACACCGTATCGCCCTGACAGCACGGGTGTCACCACTAGCACATCAAATATGGGAAGTGTTAAGCTTATACTAAAAAAAATTACACTATGATCGTCTCTTTTTCTATTTCTATCACTTATAGATGGAGTAAAGACAAATTGGTCAGTTCGTTTTAAGGAGCAGCTATCTGCTCTTAACCCGTTGCATGCTCATGACGAGCTCAGCTCGTCATCAGTCACAGTGGAGCTGTGCTCATGATGAGCTGAGCTCGTCATAACGGCCGCGGCCCGCCCACGCGCGATCAATTCCCCGCCTCTGCGGGAGAATTAATCAGTGGGCGGGGTCGTGATGAGCTCAGCTCGTCATGAGCACAGCTCCACTGTGAGTCATGATGAGCTGAGCTCGTCACGAGCACAGCGCTGCTGCCGCTGCCCCCGCGCCGCGGAGGGATTACCCCCGCAGGGAAGGGGTTAAGATATAAATGTAGGATAGGGAACTTCCTGTCTCACTCTAACCAGGGAGGATATCCCTCGTTTGCTCTGATGAAAGTCCAGGACCTTTTGGCCAAATAAGGACTGAAACATGTTGGCACTAGGGTCATAGGACCATAAAAATCCCATTGACCGCCCTTGTTGAGCATTTTAATATCCATAGCAGATCCACGAATAAATGGATACGGGGATCTGTTGGCAGGTTTTTAATCTTTAACTCCCCCTGGCTATTTTTCACCAGGAGCTCCCTGGAATACGGTCGAGCCCACCCTGACTTATAGGGGTCAGGGTGACCCGATGATGAAGCATGACACCACTAGGGTGTGTGAGGGTAATATAAACTAAAGGAAGTGTTTCCTTCCCCACTTTCTAGTGGGTAACAACTAATCGCTTCATATAGGATCTTCCCATTTCTAAACGTCCAGGGTTAAGTATATGAACTAGTGAACATTGTTCACTTGACCGTGGGTTACTTGACTTATAGATAACCAGCCAGCCACTCGCCGTATAAGCCAATGGGGCTGGCCGTTCAGGCATCATTCTTTGAATGACCAGCTCATAATCCAGCTCCCCATACTCCATCTGCATTCTCCGCAAGGTACGCCTGAAACTCCTCATCGTATCAGACACAAGCCCAACCCCCAAAAGTAACCTGCGCTTTCTGCACATTGAGTTTTTTTTAACAAAGCCACACACCTCTCTGGATATTACAATACACACTCGCGTATATGAGAAATGTTGCTGTCCAATTCTCAATATTAACAGGCACCTTCGGCCTACGGGACATCTCATACTCATCTTCTTTGTAGCACTCCTTCATCTGTATTTCCCGATGCAGAAGCTTAAAAGTATCAACATACCCACCCTTTCATATGCGTTCCCTGGTTGTTATCATCAGATATGCTCACAAGGGCTTCATAATCCCCAAGTAAGGTAGCTTGTGATGCCTCACATTCTTACTTTCCTTCTTTTCCCCTTCACCCTTGTCCTCTTCAACCTGTATCCCTGCAGCCTAAGATTTTATGCCCACTTCTTGCTTCCCTTTCCCATCCCCCCTCCGGCATCCGTACTTGTGTCTTGATTCTGCATATACTTACTTTATGATAAACAGATACTTACTTCCCCCTGCACCTGCGTGTCAAACCCCACCCCCTGCATCCCAACTTCTACACCCCCTGTACCAATGTCCCCCATGGAACCTGTCTTACCAAGCCTCAAAGTCGGGGCCCATACTAAAGCCTTTCATCCTGACACCAGTCTCGGTTCCTTCTAGGTGGACACCGTCCTAGCTGCCGCTGAAGCTATAACTGGCTGCAAACAGTAAAACTCCTCCTGTTGTTAACTGTACTCCATCCCGTTGCAGTTCCTGTGGTGCCGTCCACCACTCACTCTCCCGCACCTCTTTTTCCATAATCTCCCCTTCTTCAACCTCATCCTCACCATAATCCAATTCCCATCCAGCATCAACACACACTTCCCCACAGCCGGAACTCGTGCTCGGCAACTCTCCATCACCCACACTGCCATCACCAAACTGCACATCATAAAGGTCCTGAGATGGGCTGAAATCCTGAAAGCAGGACACAGATCTTAAACCCTGCCTGTCCGCTGATTGGTCCACTGTCTGCCCAGAGCCGACCGTACTGACGTGAACTCTGACTTTGGGTATGGGCCGCCAGACCACACTAGACCCTCCCGGCTGCTCAGCTGTCACCTCTGCTGATGCCCCTGCCTGAACCACCTATCTGACTGCTAACTATCCCTGACCTGTCTGGTCCACGAAACTAAATGGGGGGTCATGGCATCAGACCCAGCTCCCGGGCCCCCCATTTTGTAAAACCACCCAATCCACCCAAGCCACGGAACGCACCTTGGGAACCAGTGACAAGTCTCTACAGCCCACTCCCCTTCCCCTTGCCCACCACCAGAATCTGGAAACCCCGGGGTCAATCTGGCACGATAGCCCAACTGGGCAGCCACCCTAACTGAGAGGTCCATCCCCATAAAACCTCCACTACCAATAGGAAACCCATCCTCTTGTCTGCCCAACATTCCTGGCCGAGCCAAAATAGGCCCAGGCCCTGCAATTCTCCATTCCTCTTGGACGGTATTGTTCAGGGCTTCCCCCTAACCCCACTCCCTCTCTCCCTGCAGAGCTTTGATTTTCTCTTGATGCTTGAGGCAGGGCCTGCCTCCACGGCCTGGATAAATCTAGTGGCAGGCCCTGAGCATCATCAGCCAAGTCCACCCTCCCTTGCGCCGCCAAGAGGCATCAACGCACTCTCTGACCGCACAAGAGTCAAACCAACGCTCCCAATGTCCTGAGCACAAGTCAGCAAAGCATGCACCACCGACTCCCTTAACACCCCAGCCCATCGAAAGGGGATGCTCTGCCCAGTCAGTGGTGTACCCACTTCGACCCTACCACACACTGCCACCAGCCTCTGCATGGGTCACTGCAACATGTACAGATAACGTGCTCACATCCTTCCCACACAACAGTGCCCCAGGGGCCTCAACCACACCAAAGCAGCTCTTTGGTCTTCCCCACCCCCTGGCACACCATGTCCATTCGGGATGGCTGGCCTACCTGACACACCCCTCCACCCTCCCAATACTCCTCTCCTTACTTTCTTTTGAGGAGACGAGCAGACCATACCAGCCGCTGCAACTCCTTCTGCTGATCTCCCCCGAGGCCGCGCCACAGGCTCTACATCAACCAGGGCCCCAGCCGATTATGGATTCGCCCTGCCCGCCTCACGAAGAACCATCAGCGCCTGTTGCGCTTCCTCATTGATATCAGCCATAACAGCCACCGAACAACTTACAGCAAGCCACCGCATCTACGAAAAACAATTTGGAAAAAAAACCTTGACAAACTGTCCCTGTCATCCGGAGTGCACCATAAAACAAAAATGGCACCCAGCAACTGTCTGCCCTACTACATAGATATCCCTACCCATGCACCCCCCAACTGATCAGGACTGTCCCCCACTCTTGAACTCTACCACCGGCCCAAGATCCCAGGGTGTAGGGCATTCTGTCCACCCCCAAATCCCCATTAGTCAAGTTAAATAAGACACACACACAAAAAAAGATTATGCATTATGTGAGCGTGTGTGTGCAAGTGTGCGTGTAGTGACTGAGTTTATTTTAATGTTTAAAAAGCATTTACTGTTCATTAAACAGAACACAGAAAAAGATAGGACAAATGAAAACACAAAGCCAGACGATCTAAGTGTAACTACCATCTGCCTCATGCAGACTTCCAGAGGCCCAGCAGCAGTGCTAGAAACCAACCGCACAATACACGGGTACAGTTGGCTCAATAGCCAAGTGGCCGTGAGCAACCACTTTGCACTTTATTTATCCCCTTGGACCACACTCATCCCTCAGTGTGGGTTATTGCTAACAATGTATAGTAGAGGCCGGGTGGCACTCTACAACCCTTCTGGCTTTTATCACAACAGAAAATTTCTGAACTCTTTTCTGGATACATAACAGACATAGTCTCTCATTCTCTGAATGGGTGCAGGGTTGGGCCGGAGTCCATACTTTTGGCTCCTGCTGCCCAAATCCCTGTTCCTAGGAGTACCAGTTGCCATGATGGTTACATGGGGAGACAACTGGAAAACACACGTACTCTTGAAGAGTACTTAAACAAAAAGTAGCACCTGAAAAATGGCTGTGTAAGGACATAAGTGATGAATCCATGCTCCAGGGAAGGGACAAACACAAGAAAAGGAAGGAAAGCCTACGGGAGCTGATGAATAAGAAGCAAGCAAATAAGGGTGACAATGAAGCCAAACAATGGTAATTAGTGGGCGGGCTCTAAGCTCACTGTAAGATAACAATGTGTCTTGCAGACAGTGCATGCGCTGTCTTAGAGAAGACCTAAAAAAGGCAGTCAGGGTCATTTACACTCTGGTGTGAATAAAATGTTGACTATGATTGGATGTGTTTTTGCACCAATTTGTGCCTAGTTGTATAAATGTGGGATGTAACACCGGAACTATTTTATGCCCATTTTGCATGCTACCATCTCCTTTTTCAAAATGTTTGTATGCACTGTTAGCATCAGCGAAACGCAATGGTAACAGCAAATGCAAAACGTGAGTGAGCGAAAAATCCACTCAGTTCATGATCAGCACAAGTATAACAAGCTCAGGCAAAGCCAATCTGTCTGGTGTTGACTTTGTCAATACTTGCTTTGTTTTGCCAGGTTTTTTAAAAAACCATTGCTGTAGGAGCTACTGGACCCTTGCCAAAATTGAAAAGAAAATTGGAAAAATGGTCTTGAAAAGCAGACATTGACATGGTAGTCCCTGACAGTGAAGGGAACTACTTTGGTACAGATGTGGTTTGTGGAAGGGCAGAATGCTAGCATTCAGAGTGAAGTTAGCCAATAGCTGGAGTGGGAAGACCCACTACCCCATGCTGTATGCTGTAGTGGACGACAGAAGAATTTTACTAACATAACAAGAGACCAATGGATGAAGAGGGTTGATAGAAAGCCCTTATAAGTAAATAGCTGATATAAATAAGTTTAGTAAAATCGAAAGAACATGGCTAAAGCCAGACCTAAAAACAGATGCAAAATATATTTATGTCCATGTTTGTACTAACATTTTGGTCTAAATGAATGTGTTAATGTGCTTTATCCGATTTGCCCATACTTGGCCTAGTCAGAAAAGCAGGCTTATGCAAGAACAATAAGCCCATTCCAATGCAGTTAATAGATGAAGAGCCTAAGATCCAGTCAAAGGTAAATCTAAAATTGGGAGAAGGTACTCAGTAAATACCATAAAATGTTTGTGGGTAGAAATAGGAGCAAATGAGACAACATTTTACAAAATTTTACAGGGACAACCTATGCAGTACTAGAACAATAGACTAAGAACAGGGTATGAACGTCTACGAAAGGATACACATTTTCAGAAATTCTTCACAGTATCCTTATGGGCTTTTTAAACATACTAGATTCAATGGGTAGTTTGAGACACAAGTGAACCTGGTCAGCCTGCAGGCAGAAGTTTGATCTATTGGAAGATGTTATGCTACAAAAAAAACTAGAGATTAGTTCAATCAAGCAAATGCTTGTGACACAGACTTGCCGATTAGGATCCTGGAAAAAATTTCCCCGTACGACTCCGGTCTTTTTACCGTACGAATCGTACAAGTGCCGTACAAACTGCCAAGTACGATTCGCATGGGAAAAACTCCATACGAATCGCATTGGGAATAATTCCCCACACGTCCTCGGGTCGGAAAATGTGTCCGACACGTCCCCGGATGATTTACCGTACAAATGTGAAAAGTGAAGTCCGACCGCGCAAGTACGATCCATCCCCTGCGTCCGATGTTACAACCGTATGGAAAAAACACCGTCCGCACCGAACACCCATAGCAACCATGGAGACATGTGCCCACATACGTGCCGAACACCCCCCCAGCCTCCGTATGTACGAGTCGAACCCCCCCATGTACGTACGAGTCGTACCCCCACCCGTGTATGTACACCCGTGTACGTACGAGTCGAACCCCCATGTACGTACGAGTCGAACCCCCACCCGTGTAGGTACACCCGTGTACATACGAGTCGAACCCCCCGTGTATGTACACCCGTGTACGTACGAGTCGAACCTCCACACACGGGTGGGGGTACGACTCGTACGTACACGGGTGTACATACACGGGGGTTCGACTCGTACGTACACGGGTGTACATACACGGGTGGGGGTACGACTCATACGTACACGGGGGTTCGACTCGTACGTACACGGGTGTACATACACGGGGGGTTCGACTCGTATGTACACGGGTGTACATACACGGGGGGTTCAACTCGTACATACACGGGTGTACATACACGGGTGGGGGTACGACTCGTACGTACACGGGTGTACATACACGGGGGGTTCGGCGCGTACTCACGGGGGCTGGGGGGGGGTACGGCGCGTACCCGGCCCCCTAATCTGGTCGTTTCGCGGCGTACTTCGCTTTTCCGGCACTTTTTGGGTGCCGTAAAAATATTGCCGTCCGGACTGCTGTCGGTTCGATTCGTACTTCCTGGGTCGTGAGACGCTGCCTGTAAGCGTCACGACGTCACGTCGGAGCATTCCCGGATCACATTCGTATGTATATTTTCGTCGGTCGGTGTTTTGTACGACTCGTACGGAAATGGTGTTTCCGTGCGAATCGTACTTGCATGTTTGTAAAGTTTCTTCTGAAGATTGTTCCACAGCCTCCTATCTGCTTGGCAAAGTTAGTAGTGAAAAGTTTTGGAGGCGATTTAATGCTTGGAGCAGAACACAAATCTGCAGTTGGCCTTGAAGAATGTGAGTTCATTGGATCATCTCATCCCATTCTTCTGCCCATTTCTTGCAAAGATGAAACAGTGTCATTTTGGTTTCTACTTTTTTTTCTTCCCCAATTCGGAACTTTTTGAGGCTTACAACAATTTATTTTTATCAGTGACAGGGATGAAGAAACTCAGACTTTCCTTCACAATTCTCAATAATTGCTGCCTAGTGGCAACACGCCTCCTCTGCACTCAAAGGCAAGACCTCCAGTCCCTGAGAGCTTTCTGCTGACCTACAGATGATCTCTTGCGTTAAAGAGATCAATTCTTTATTCTATTTTCCTTTGTAAGGCTGACCGAACATTACTGCCAGGTATTGCTTTTCAGCACATCTAGACATCAGATCCACAAAACCACACAAACAAAATAGAAGCATGAGATTAATACTGGGACAGGTCCATTGATAGACAGGAGGAGGAAAGAAGGCTTTGCTTTGCTTCTCCACAGCTGCTAATAAAGTTGAATGCTCTGTCATTGGGTTTAATTCACTTCATTTGAAATAATCTTTGCAATAGTCTTGATGCTTTAATATATATCTGATTTGCACATTACTGACGTTCTACAGCACTGTCCAAAAACCTGTCTGGCTAGCGAGAAGGGCCCTTAAATCAAAAGACCAATGTATCATTGTTTGTATTCCTCCAATCTGATCAGTGCGTTCAGGGAAATTATCATTTAATCACAAACTCTGTTTTAATCAATGAGCTCCAACCCCCCTAAGTCATTCAATTCATGGTGTTTTCTACATTTACTTGCACTTTTTGTGGGCGAAGGTGACCACTATAAGAATATATCTTTTGCCATTTTATTAACGCCACCCCAACATGCTGAAGGGTCGTTTTCCAATAGTGTCCCCCTTTCTGACAGTCCTAAACCTATTCCATTACTACTCATTTGAAGATACTGAAAATATTATAAAAATCATGTAATCGTGGCCATCATTTTAATCCTTAACTATATCAACATATGTTTATGGATGGATGGTGCTTAACCTCATAAAACTCCAAGGGTCAGATGTACATAGATTTTTTCAGGTCGCAAACTTTGCAACTGGAAAAAAGCCTTTTTCTATGTACCAAACCCTATTTTGCAACCTATTGCCGAAAATGGGTTAGCGATTTGGTATTAGGAAGGTGCTGTTAAGGAGGTCCCTTCCTAATAGTGCCTCGCAATGGTATGTGTGAATGTTTTGTGACCAGAATCCTGTAGCAAAACATTTGCATTTTACCGCCTACTGCAAGTTAAGGGATCCCAAAGTGACCCCTTCCCCTTTGTGAATGGTTTAAAAAAACCTTTTTTAAGAGCAGGCATCACACGTACCACTGCCTACTCTTAAAAAATTAAAAGAAAACGTTTAATTCTTTTTCTTTACACGCATCCCATTTTCCTTCAAGAAAAAAAAGGTTGCATTTCTAAAAAAAACATTGCTTTATTTAAAAGTAATCAGAGACATGGTGGTCTGCTGACCCCAGCAGGCCACCATCCCTGTGATATTAGCGATTCCCAATGGGTCGCAAACGGAGACTTACCTCATGAATACTAATGAGGTAGGTCAATTTGCGACCCACTGGGAATCGTAAAGAGTGTAAAACACACAGTTGTATATAGCTGTTTGCGTTTTCCTAATAACAAATCACTAAAATGTTGTGTTAGGTAATCACAAACTTCAGTCTATGAACATCTGGCTCCAAGAGTCAGGTGCAATCACAAAAGCACTATGATTAGAGTCACTTATCTAACTCAGTGGTAGGGGATAAGGGGATCAATAAGAAACTTGAAAATTACCACAGATAAATGTGCCTTGTTCACCCTCATTACAAATCCAACATTCTAATGGATTATTTTGTGATCATTTATTATTAATGTCCTTGAGGAGGATCATCTAACCCTCCCTCAAACGTGTTATTATGATGTGACCAATGTTAGTGACCCCAAAATGCTTTCGCACACACCATTTTGTGTATAATTTGTTAAAATATGTCCTGGGAGGAAAATGTCATGTCTCTTGACTGTTTATGTATATGTCCACCTTTGCACTGGGTAATGTAGATGGAAGCGAAGAAAGAGGCTTGATGTAACATCCAGGCTTCAAAAGATTGCTATATCTGATAACGAACCCCACGAAGGGCAACCAACACGTGAGGTACTCTTGGATGTCGTTTTAGGCAATGTGGCAAAGTGCATGTGTTGAGATACATAAGAATCATACAAAAATAATAAAAAAAATAATCTGAAAAATGTGTAAAAATAGTAACAATCTATTAGATAAATCCTAGTAAAAATGGTTGAAGTTGAGCAAACGGGATAAAAAGATGCTACCATTTTGTAGATTGAGACTTCACAATATGTATTTATTATGGAGGCCCACTGAAGTTTGGTGGACAATGGAAATGTTGATTTTTGTGAATGTTGGCATTTTAAACCTCATGCAGTTAGAAGGTGACATGTGACTTAAGATTTGGCTGAGGATTGAAAGAGGATGAAATCATTTTGAATATATTCCTTTAGATGTTACCGGAAGATGCATCTGACCAGTTGACTGTACAGTTGTCTACCCATTGCTGGCATGTTTCTTACAACAGTTTAATTATCATTGCCCTTTGATCATCATTAGCATGGTGAATGGACTTTACATTGTGGCAATGATTAGAGGAGCCATGAGCTACAGAGCTATAAAGAAAAATAGCCTGTCAGTATCCTCTTTGGTTGAGCGCAACAGTGCAATGGTGGATCAGCACTGAGCTGTCAGTGCCGTTAGAAAGAAAGTGGTACATAAGCTAAAGCAGCTGCTGACAGCATGCTGTGTACTACTACTGACAGCAGGCCAACTACTGATGTTCAGGTGTGAGGAAGGTTGCTCCAGTGTTTCCTATGTAATGTATACAACGGTGGTAACTCTGTTTGTGTCATGAGACAGTATTGGATCCTGAGACTATTCAATCACTGATTTCAACCCTGCAAGCACCCCATGTCTGGTCATTACCTTGGACACTTAGAGGCCTATTAACAAAGTTAAATTTATATGTGAGTACATACACACATGTCAATTTACTCTTACTCTTTTGAGTAACTGTACTACTTTGGACTAGGCACCATTTGCAAGTGTAGACCTATTCAAAAGTGTAGACTTACATGTCTCCATCACCTGAAAGATGGGCTGGGGCCTAATTTGCAAATGCAAGGTTACTATAACCAAAACGGAGCAGTAGTAAGTCCAGCAAATGGCCAACCCCTGATACTGCAACACCCTCCCATAGAAAGTAATGTAGGCAGAGGCTTAAAACAGACCCCCCACCTGCACACTTTTTGTGGAAAAGTTCGTGAAAATTCGTCAACCAGCACCAAAGATATACGCAAGTCAAAAATGCTTTTCCAATGGAAAAACTAGGTTCTAACTATAACTGCCTACTGTTGACCGCCAGTAGGAAATATATATATTGGCAAATCTTCATGAAAAGTGTGCCGGTGAGTCTTATTGTGCATGGAAAGTTTCAGGGTGATCGGTCAAGCGGGGGCCAAGAAAAAAGGGAGTCAAAAAAGTGTGTTTCCCATGTTAATTCCCGTAGGAGAATCTGAACATGACTACAGCCTGAAACACTGGACAGAATTACAGCAAATTTGGCAGGCGGGTAGATCTTGGTCCCAAAAAGCTCTTGTTGTTATTTGGTGTAAATCCATTTAGTAGTTTCAGAGTTATTAAAGGAAAAACAAAATTGTCTATCTAGGGACTTGGACCCTCTATGGATCCCCCAGGTGGTTACGCAAAGCCACGCTCCACCTGCAATGCTGTGACTGACTGACCACAACCTGAATGGGAGGTTGTAGTTGCCATTTTAAGTATCGAGGAACAGCCCCTGGGCCTAAAATGTATCTGCAAAATTATTAAAGGGGTCAAGGTAGAACTACCCTGGCCCCATGGGTGTGTTAGAGGAGTGTCAGAGGGACCTATGTTTGGTACAAAATAAAATGAAAATGCTTATTTCAACTTCAGGAATCTGCGGATTTACCATGGGGCTCAGCGCAGCCCCCGTGTAAATCAGCAATGAATTTGTGAATCTTGGCGCACTTTGGGGGGAAACACTTTCAGACCCTCAGACACCCACACAGGCACTCTCACACCCATTTACAGACCCACACAGGTAGTTACACACCCACTTACAGACCAATACAGCCACTCACACACCCACTCAGAGACCCACACATATATTCACAGACCCACTCACATACCCCCACAGCCACTGATACACCCTCTGACAAAGCCATGCAGGCACTCACACATCTACTCACAGACCCATACAGGTACTCTGTCACTGTCAGACCCACTGATAGACCCATGCATTAACTCACACACCCATGCATGCACTCACACACGCACTCACAGTCCCACTCATAGACCCATGCATATACTCACACACTCACACATGCACTTACACACTCACTCACAGACCCAGGCAGGCACTCACGCACATTCTCACGGACCCAGGCAGGCACTCACACACCCACTCACATACCCAGATAGGCACTTACACCTATTCAGAGAGCTATACCGGTACTCACAGAACCACTCAGAGTCCCACAGAGGCACCTTCAGACCCACTCACAGACACACATGTGACACTCACATACACACTCACAGACCCACTTACACACACCCACTCACTGACCCACACACTTACATACCCCCTCACACACCCACTAACAGATGTACACAAACACCCACACACCCACTCACTGATCCACTCACACACCAACTCACATACCCACGCAACTAGATAATGTTTGTTGTTCTGCTTCACCTGCCTTCTCCTGCATCATGCGATGGTACATGCTTTAATGGATATCTTTGATCTGCTTCCACATGGAACTTGTCTCAAGGGAATATTACTTCACAGTGAGTTTCTGCAGACATTACACTGGATAAACTTGGCATTGATCATTTTCTCACATGAAGGAATACTAGATTGTTCCCAAACATTACTCCTTTTTTGCAGGTGACATCCTTTCCTCCCCATTTAGTACAGGGTCAGGTTGTCCTTGCTGATCTAAACATCTGCATCCATATGAAGTACTTGTGTACAAAAGTGTATTTGTAAATAGTTCATTAAGTTATGTTATGTTTATTTGTTTATTATTTGGTTTAAATTGTATAAAGTTCCCATCTCGGATAGCTTATTGCAGTGAGCTGGTACTGTTATTTCTTGAATATTTGAAGGTTCCCCAAGACTCCTGCAGATGGTGAGTGTGGTTCTCCTCAACTTGCCTTCTCACACACCAGGCTATTGTATGTCCTTTTGTGGATGGATTTAACATGTTTCCACATGGAACTTGCCCCATGAAAATACTTTTTACCAGTGTCTCTTGATAATTGCTTGCCACGGAAGTTACACAGCACAAAGTTGGGAACTACACAACTCTACCTTTAAGTTCTCCTGGTGTCTTTAATTTGATGCTTTTAATGTTAGAGTTTGCTTTTCTTAAAAACTTATGTAAGTGATCCCATGGACACTCTGCAGAACTGAGGGTTGAAAACATGTTGGCGCTCCTAAATTTCACAAGATACCGTTCAGCTCACCATGACAATGATACAAGTACTCATTTGTACCACGTTGGCATGCCATGAAATTTATCATTGTGGTCTTAGTGCAGCCAATCAGAAGTTAAGCTTTAGGTGTGTTCCTGTATTCATAAATAGTTATGTATGTTATGTTTCTTTTTTAATTGTTTGGTTTAATTTGGATTGTAATGTGTCAATAAATTGTATTTCTAAACGTATAAAAATATATATTACTAATTTGACTTATGAATCACAAACACAACCATACAGGTGCTCACACCTGGACTCACACACCTATAGAGTCATTCACACAGGTACTGACATACCCACTCGAAATCCCTTACAGTCAGTCACACACCCATTTACACAGGCAAACTCCTACTTGCATACAAATAGCGCACAGTTTTTTTTACAATCTTTATGATTCTTTTTCCCCGCTATTCAGTGATGATACTTTCACCGGTACATCATTTATGGTGTATGAGTATAGAACCTGAGAACGGTTAAAAAGGGGAAATACACCCAGAGAAGACATTTTACAGCGACAAGCATGTGGAATTTTGCACAGAGAGTAACCACCTGATTCAAATATTCACAGGCAACTTGTATTGTAATGACTGCAGCTGATTATGATTCTCCCAAGGATGCTGTAGAGGTGGACTGTCCTGCTGCACCTGCTTTCTCCTGCATCATCTGGGTGTATGTAGACCCTTTCATGAGCTGTTTTTAAATGCTTCCACAAGGAACTTGTCCCATGTGAATACTTCTTGTCAGTGGCCCTGCTTGCCGCAAATATTACACTGCAAATATTTACCGGTGACCTTTTTTCCTGAAGGTATTTTAATATGCTTCCAGACATCAGTTTGTTTTGTCCTTGCTAGTCTAAACTCATACCTGCATCTATCTGGAGTATTCATGCACAAAAGTGTATTTCTAAATAGTTAAATAAGTTATGTTAAAATTATTTGTTTATTGTTTGGTTTAAATAGTATTGTTATGTGTTAATAAAATGTATTTGTAAAGTTATGAAAATGTATATTACTAATTTACCTTATGGGTAGCAAACACACCCATACAGGTACTCATACATGAACTGACACACTATAGAGTCATTCACACAGGTACTGACACACCCACAGATAAACTCACACACCCACATCCATTTACACATGTAAACACCTACTTACATAGACTCATACACCCATACAGTCATTCACACACCCACTCATACACTCATTCAGACTCTAACACACCAAGTCACACACTGATACAGCCACTCATAAACCCAGCTATAAACTGAAACACCCACTCACACACACCAATACAGCTACTCACACACACACGTTCATCTCTCCAAGTTCATTGAAGAGAACCACGCGCTGGACATCTCCCAATCCGGCTTCCAAAGTAACCACAGCACCTAGACCGCACTTTTCGCAGCCACCGATGACATCCGCTTTCTCGTAGACCATGGCGAAACCGCAGCCCTCATCCTACTGAACCTCTCAGCTGCCTTCAAAACCGCCTCCCACCGCACCCTAAACACGAGACTCCACGACGCCGGCATCCGTGACAAGGCCCTGGACTGGATCCACTCCTTCCATATCCGCTGAACACAGTGAGTTAGACTACCTCCGTTCCTCTCAAAACCTACAGAGATCCGCTGTAGAGTACCCCAGGGCCCCTCCCTGAGTCCCACCCTCTTCAACATATACATGGCCCCCCTCGCAGCCATCATTAGAAACAACAGACTCAACATCATCTCCTACTCCAATGACACCCAGCTGATCCTCTCCCTCACCAACAAACCCACAGGCACCAGAATTGATTTTCACAGCGGGATGAAGGTCGTTAACACCTGGATGAAAGACAGCTGACGCTAGCTTAACTCAGACAAGACCGAAGTACTCATCCTGGGACCCACCCCCTCATCCTGGGATGCCTCCTGGTGACCCGCTACACTGGGCACCCCTCCCACACCCACGGACCATGCACGTAACCTCGACATGATAATGGACTACTCGCTCACAATGAACTACCAGATCAACGCTGTATCCTCAGCCTGCTTCCACAAGCTTCAAAAGGCATTCAGATGGATTACCACTGAATCCAGAAAGACGGTCACTCATGCACTCCTCACCAGCAGACTCACCTAAGGCAATGCACTCTGCTGCCGGCATCATCCAGAAACAGCTCAGGAATCTACAGAACATTCAAAACGCCGCAGTCAGACTGGTCCTCAACTTTCTTTCGCCGCAGCCACATCACAGAACACCTTCGA
Source organism: Triturus cristatus (assembly GCF_964204655.1). Lineage (NCBI taxonomy): Eukaryota > Metazoa > Chordata > Amphibia > Caudata > Salamandridae > Triturus > Triturus cristatus. The sequence continues at coordinate 659,418,707 of NC_140585.1, read as the reverse complement.
CAACTCCACTGGCTCCCAGTCAATAAGAGAATCACCTTCCACCTCCTCACACATGCCTACAAAGTTCTCCACGACATAGGACCAGCATTCCTGAACCACGGCCTCTCATTACACATACCCGCCAGACAACTTCGCTCCACCCAACTTGCCCTGGCCACCGTCGCATGGATTCATAAGACCAGAACCGCAGGAAGATCCTTTTCCTACCTCGCCACCAAGACCTGGAATACCTTGCCCTCCACCTCAGGCAATCCCCGTCTCTGACCCAATTCAGGAAGGATCTCAAGACCTGTCTCTTCGACTGAACGTCCATACCCAGAGGGATCATCAGCCCCCTCCCTCCGTGCCTTGAAACCCTCATTGGTGAGTAGCCGCACTATACAAACTTCTGATTGATTGATTGACACCCATACACTGTTAAAGCCACACAGAGACTGACACATCTGTGCACAGACCAATACAGTAATTGACACACCCAGGCACACACCGATATAGCTACTGATACAACAAGGCTCACACTGATACAACCTCTGACACACCCAGGGACACTCTGATACAAAACCTGATACTCCCAAGCACATACTTATGTAGCCAATGACACACCCAGTCACATATTGATACAGCCACTTGGACATTCAGCCAAACACTGATACATTCTTTTCAAACACCCAAACACATACTGATACATCCACTGCCACCACCAATCACACACTAATGTGGACACTAACACACCCAGGCACACATTGTTACACACACTGACACACCCAGGCAAACATTCATACTCCCAATGACACACCCAGTCACACATCGATAGAGCCGCTTACACACCTAGGCAAACACCAAAACGGGCACTGAGACCCAGCCATACTCTGATACAGAGACTGATACAATAATGCACACACTGATACAACCATCGACACATCCAGGCACACACCGATACAGCCACTGACACTGACACTCTCACACTGATACAGTCACTGACACATTAAGAACAGAGAGTTAGCTCTTTGACCAGATGGTGGTTCTAAAATGAATCTTTGTTTGTGGAAGGGTTTTTTAAGTTTTTTCTTTTTTTTAACAAAAAGTAAACAGGGTAATAAAAGAGTAGGGATAAGAAAATGCAAACAAGCAACTCGCTTCAGTCTTCAAAAAACATTATGTCGTAACTGAAAGCAAAAAAAGAAATTACAGCAATGCTTCTTCACTGTATCCAAGAATGCACCCACAGAAGACATTTTTACAGCGAGAAGCATGGGGCATTTTGCACAGTGAGTAACCATCTCACTCAATTCTTCACAGGCAGCTGGTATTGTAATGACTGCAGCTGTTGATGGTTCTCCCAAGAGTGCTGTAGAGGTGGACTGTCCTGCTGCACCTACTTTCTCCTGCATCATCCAGTTGTGAACTCTTTAATGAGTGCTTCCACATGCAGTAGCAGCTGGTGTGGGGCCGGAGTGGAGGAGCGGGAGATGACAGGGAGGTGGGGAGGAGGGTGGAAAAACAAATAAACATAAAAAAACAAACACAAATAACTTACCTTCAGCCTGCTGCCCGATGCTCTTTTCCGTGTCCTCACTGCTGTGCAGGCTCCGGATGCGGTCTCCTTCTTCCTCTCTGTGCTGACTCAGGTGGAAAGGGAAGGACTTTAACCCTAGTACAATGCAAAACCAACCAATCCAGCTCCAGGATTAGTTGGAGCAGGCTAACCCAACGCTCATTTTGAGGCTGGGGTCCTGCGGCTGCAATCCCTTGGCTATTTCTCAGCCTTGAGATTATAAGTTCTGAAGTGCGCAGGTCAGATTGGTCGGCAGCCGGACAATCTGACCTGCGCACTAATAGGGGGCTGCATTATTAGCAATTGCACTAACCAGCCCCACCCCCTGCCATCGCGCTGTAACAATGCGAGACTGGGACACATTAATAAAATGGTATTCATTACCATTTTATTAATGTGTGTGCCTGCTGCAATCCAAGCAGGCGGGGCGATGCTTCTCTGCCATAACAGAGAAGTCGCCGCTGTCCACATGGAACTTGTCCCATGTGAATACTTCTTGGCACTGCCCCTGGATAACTACTTGCCGCAAATATTACATTGCACATATTTAGCTGTAACCTTCTCTTCCCCTGAAGGTATTTGTAAATGCTTCCAGACATCACTTCGTGTTTTTTGGAGGTGGTGCATCTTCCTCCTCATACTCAACAGACTCTGGATGCTCATCCTGGACAGAAGATGAAGGTTCAGCCATTCTATGAAAGCAGAGCAGCACTGGTTCTCAATCCTCTTACTACAGAGTTCACTGGAGAAATAACTACTTTTGGGTGTGGTTTTACATGTACGTGGGTGGGGTCCTAATGTACCCAATCAAAAAGCAAGGTTTAGGTGTGTCATCGAGCGAATTCCTGATTACGGTCCATAGATTGCGAATCTCATAAAATTTGTAACTTTCTTGGAAAACAGATATAGGGGGCCATATATATACTTGTAAATATGTTCGCACTGATGTCATTGATGAAAATAGAGGGGGGTACATATGGGAAAAAATCTTTAAAATCTTCAGTTAATCCGTGGTTCCAGCTTCGCGGATTCATTCCGATCAAGTGATCGGAATTAAAAGTCATAGAGTACTTGTGGTCCCGTCTATGTTTTCGGAACAGTGGAGATACTTCGGAACCAAAACTTAATTAAAAAAATATATCAAACTTGTATAATTACATTTACACAATATTATATATTTTATATCAACTATGAATGCCATTTTTACCTTTTAAAACATATATAAAGTATATTTATAAAAACAAAATGTCTGTAGTTAAAAACAAAATGCTGAATTAAAAATCAAAATAAATTGTAATATTTTCAATATAAAAGATAAATCCTACAAATTGATGAAAAAATACTTTAGACATAGAATTTAAAAAACCTTTGAAATTCAATGAAAAACCAAAGGTTACAGGGATGATATAGTTAGGAAATAGAGTAAAAAAAACATAGAAATTCACTGAAAAAGCTAAAGGTTACAGTGATGTTATAGTTAGGCTCAGAATTCACAAGCACAAAACCATAGAAATTCAGCAGTTATAGTTACCTGTGCTAACTATAACTTATGCCCCACAATGCAGTGCAGATTACCTCACATATTACATCACTCATGACATGGTCAGTGATATCCTTGATGACATCACTGATAACATCTCAAATGATATCACTGATGACATCACCCACAGAACCACTCACACAACCACTCACACATCCACCCACACCCCATAACTCTGATACACCCACTCGCACACCCACACAAGTACTCATGTACCATTCACCCGCCCATAAAGCCACTCACACACCCACTCAGTCACCCATACAGCTAATCAAACACCCAATTATTCAACCATACAGTCACTCACACATCCATACAGCCACTCAGAGACACTCACACACAGATACAGACAGTCACACAGCCACTCAGATGACCTATGTTAGATATAGTATCACTCATTAGTAGTACAGAAAGATTAGTAATTTAACTTATGCAGTTAATACATATCTTTAAGTCTCAGAAAGGTCTACAAAACACTGGATGATGCCATCAGTGGTGTAATTTAAGATGTTATCAGTGATGTCACTGACCATGCCATGAGTGATGTAATATGTGCAGTCATAAGCAGTGTATTTCCGGGGAGCGTAAATTATAGTTTGTTCAAGGAAAAATAACTGCTGAATTTCTACGGCTTTGTACATGTGAAATCTGAGCCTAACTACAGCGTCCCTGTAGCCTTTGGTTTTTTAAGTAAAACATACATATATATATATATATATATATTCACTGAAAAAAACATAGGTTTCACACACGTTATAGTTAGGAATTAGCATTTAAAAAACCTTAGAAATTCAATGAAAAAACCAAAGGTTTCACACATGTTATAGTTAGCTGGACATTTCACTCGTAAAAAACCAATGAAATTTCCCCGTTATAGTTAGTTCAGCTAACTATAACTCGCGCGCCCACAATGCACTACTGATGACGTCACATATTACATCACTCATGACATGGTCACTGACATCACTCATGACATCACTGATGACATCTCAAATGACATCACTGATGACATCACTGATGACATCATCCAGTGAATGTGTGTTTTTCTGAAAATTAAATAGGTTTTATATAAGTATATCTCAAGCTCGATGGAAGATTAAATGGGTATATAAGTGTCTAAATGGATGATTTTTTTGAAAAATGTATTGTGTAACTGATTGTTAAAATGTATCATAGTGAATACATGGCTTAGTGAGTAATGTTTAAATATGTAAATATCTGTATCAGTCTCTCACTTTGTGTATAAGTGGTTGCATGGGTTGGTGAGTAGCTACATGGGAGTCAATATAGGTTATTAGTTGGTTTTTTGAGTATCAGTCTGAGTGTCTGCATGGTTCGGTGGGGGGTATTACGTAGTGCATAGGTGCATGAATGAGTGACTCACTGTATGTGTTGAAGACAGCATGTGTGCATGACTATATGGGTGGATGAGTATGTGTAAAGGTGTGTTAGTGAGTGAAAGACTGTCTCAATAGTGTCTCCATGAGTAACTACATATGTTTTAACTGTTATATGTGTCTTTTGGTGTATATAACTGAGTATATGTGAGAGTAAGAGATTGAAAGAGTTCCTGTATGAATACGTATGTGTTTCTATAAGTGATTGTTTAAAAGACTAAGTATGTGTAAGTTTCTGTAGAAGTAGGTGTGGTGGTGTGTGTATAACTGTATATGCAAGTAAATGGATGTTTGATTCTTTATTAGCATGAGTGACTTTGTGTGTGAGTAACTCTATGGATGAGTGGCGTTGTGTAACAGGATGTATAGGTGTATGAATACATATGATGAGTGAGTACATGTATGAGTGACTGTATAGGACTGTTGGTGAATGAGTGGATGTGTATGTGGTTCTTAGAATTACTGAATAGGTTGTTGTAACTGATATTGATATGTTCATTATTTCGAACATTTTAGTTTCATTTTTTTAAATGTGTGTATTAAAGGTTATATTAGGGGAAGAAGAGGTCTGCTACTATTTCACAAGGATGATGTCATCAGTGATGTCATCAGTGATGTCATTTGAGATGTCATCAGTGATGTCATGAGTGATGTCAGTGACCATGTCATGAGTGATGTAATATGTGACGTCATCAGTAGTGCATTGCGGGCGCGCGAGTTATAGTTAGCTGAACTAACTATAACGGGGAAATTTCATTGGTTTTTTACGAGTGAAATGTCCAGCTAACTATAACATGTGTGAAACCTTTGGTTTTTTCATTGAATTTCTAAGGTTTTTTAAATGCTAATTCCTAACTATAACGTGTGTGAAACCTATGGTTTTTCAGTGAATTTGCAAGGTTTTTTAAATGCTAATCCCTAACTATAACATGTGTGAAACCCATGGTTTTTTCAGTGAATTTGCAAGGTTTTTAAAATGCTAATTTCTAACTATAACGTGTGTGATACCCATGTTTTTTTCAGTGAATTTGTACGGTTTTTTAAATGCAAATTTTTTTTTGTCATTTTTTGTAACCCTTTGTATAAAATAATATATGTACTATATCCTGCATTATGGAAAGGTTTTTTTTTTTTTTTAATGCATTTTTTTCCGTGCGCGTACGGTAAGCTGACGGTACGCGCTTCGTACGTCATAAGTACGGTGCGCGTACGTGAGTGACGTACGCGTACACCCGGAAGCAACGTCGCGGGTACGCAGGGGCGTGTAATGCGCATGCGCGATACGCAATACGTGCGTGACGTACGCGTACACCCGGAAGCAACGTCGCGGTTACGCAGGGGCGTGTAATGCGCATGCGTGAGTGTGACATACGCGCTGCGTAAGCGCACCGTAAGCGTCACGTGCACGCACGGCAGGTCATGTGACTTACAAAGAACACTTTTTATTGGTTGAAATTACTTTCACTTCCAGAAACTTCCCACACCACACCCATTCCCCTCATTACTGCTTGAAAGAACACTTTTCATTGGTTGAAACTACTTTCAGTTCCAGATTCTTCCCACACCACATCCATTCCCCTCATTTCTGCTTGTGATTCTCTAGGAGCAGGAGCTGGATTGACATTGGGATACAATGGCAGAACAGCAGACCTCTTCTGAGAGTGAGGCCAGCAGCACCACCATGATCCAGAGAAGGAGGAAACAAAAGACTTCTTTTGTATGGGAGTATTTCACTTTTCCAGAGGGGGAGAAAAAGGTGAATGCTCCATTGGTCACTTGCAAACTTTGTGGTCGTGTTTTATCAAGAGGAAATCCAAGGAGGAAATACTCCTTTGGAAATCACTCTATGAAGAGACACCTCCAGGACAGACACCCAAGGACCTTTGCTCGACATGCTGAAGAAAACCCTTCAGTAAGTCACCAGAGCCCAGCCTCAGATGCTCAGCCGAGTACATCATCGGCAGCTCAGCTGAGCCCTTCCTCTGATGTGGGAGCATCACCTTTTTCTTCTCCTGTGGACATCAACCCTCGATTTGGGAGCGTTGAAATGAGGTGTACAAAATGTGGTGGTCTTATTGTTTTTGGGGAGATCAGTCTTACCCTTATTAACAATAAGATAGACCAGCATGTTTGTAGACGCTCATAATACTCCCATTCTTTCTTTCCTCCATCCCTGTATGAACCCAACGGCTCTTATAAGATCCAACCTTACCTCTCAACTTTTTTTTATTTTTTCTTTGAAACTTTTTTTTTATTTTTTTTTACCGTACGCGTACGGTAAGCGTATTTTTTTTTTTTTTTTTTTTAAAACACTAAAAATCAATTACCACATCTCAAGATCCTTGAGAAATTAATAACTAATTTTTTTAAATCTTTTAGAGATAAAGTGGACCAGACCACAAAGTATGCAAGTGACCAATTGAGCATTCACCTTTTTCTCCCCCTCTGGAAAAGAAAAATACATTATGAATCCACTTTTCAGATTCTGAAAACAGCACATGTCCAAACTGCTTTTTCAGACCACCACCATGTGTAACCTGGGTGGCTGCCTACATTCCAGCAAGGGCAACCAGCCTTAGTGATGCTGAATGTATTTGCATTACTGGCTGAAACCTCAAACCCCAGTCGCTTGTAAATACTGTGCATGATTCCACATGGTAAGCAGCTGGGTGTGTGCTAAGAGTCTGCTTCTGCACCAAAAAACGGCTCCCCCTTTCCATCTAATGCAACTGTGAAATCACCAGAGCAATACGCAATAAATCTCTGCCTATAATTCCTCTTTGCACACAGAGTCATGTTTTCACATTAGTCACAAAACGAAATTTCTTTGCCAATTTGAAAGCACACTTACTGCTCATTTTTTTGGCAAGTGTTAATCACTTTTACAGACTGACACATTATGAATCCACTTTTCAGATTCTTAAAAAACCACATGTCCAAACTGCTTTTTCAGACCACCACCATGTGTATCATGGGTGACTGCCTACATACCAGCAAGGGCAACCAGCCTTAGTGATGCTGAATGTATTTGCATTACAGACTGAAACCTCAAACCCCACTCGCTTGTAAATACTGTGCATGATTCTACATGGTAAGCAGCTGGGTGTGTGCTAAGAGTCTGCTTCTGCACCAAAAAATGGCTCCCCCTTTTTCCTACTAATGCAACTATGAAATCACCAGAGTAGTACACAATAAATCTCTGCCTGTAATTCCTATATGCACACAGAGTCATGTTTTCACATTACTCACAAAACGAAATTTCTTTCCCAATTTGAAAGCACACTTACTGCTCTTTTTTTTGTCAAGTGACAATCACTTTTACAGACTGACACATTATGAATCCACTTTTCAGATTCTTAAAAAAGCACATGTCCAAACTGCTTTTTCAGACCACCACCATGTGTATCCTGGGTGACTGCCTACATACCAGCAAGGGCAACCAGCCTTAGTGATGCTGAATGTATTTGCATTACAGACTGAAACCTCAAACCCCACTCGCTTGTAAATACTGTGCATGATTCCACATGGAAAGCAGCTGGGTGTGTGCTAAGAGTCTGCTTCTGCACCAAAAAATGGCTCCCCCTTTCCATGTAATGCAACTGTGAAATCACCAGAGCAATACGCAATAAATCTCTGCCTATAATTCCTCTTTGCACACAGAGTCATGTTTTCACATTAGTCACAAAACGAAATTTCTTTGCCAATTTGAAAGCACACTTACTGCTCTTTTTTTTGACAAGTGATAATCACTTTTACAGACTGACACATTATGAATCCACTTTTCAGATTTTTTTAATTGCACATGTCCAAACTGCTTTTTCAGACCACCACCATGTGTAACCTGGGTGACTGCCTACATTCCAGCAAGGGCAACCAGCCTTAGTGATGCTGAATGTATTTGCATTACTGACTGAAACCTCAAACCCCACTCGCTTGTAAATACTGTGCATGATTCAACATGGTAAGCAGCTGGGTGTGTGCTAAGAGTCTGCTTCTGCACCAAAAAATGGCTCCCCCTTTTTCCTACTAATGCAACTATGAAATCACCAGAGTAGTACACAATAAATCTCTGCCTGTAATTCCTCTTTGCACACAGAGTCATGTTTTCACATTAGTCACAAAACGAAATTTCTTTGCCAATTTGAAAGCACACTTATTGCTCTTTTTTTTGACAAGTGATAATCACTTTTACAGACTGACACATTATGAATCCACTTTTCAGATTCTTAAAAAAGCACATGTCCAAACTGCTTTTTCAGACCACCACCATGTGTATCCTGGGTGACTGCCTACATACCAGCAAGGGCAACCAGCCTTAGTGATGCTGAATGTATTTGCATTACAGACTGAAACCTCAAACCCCACTCGCTTGTAAATACTGTGCATGATTCCACATGGAAAGCAGCTGGGTGTGTGCTAAGAGTCTGCTTCTGCACCAAAAAATGACTCCCCCTTTTTACTACTAATGCAACTATGAAATCACCAGAGCAGTACACAATAAATCTCTGCCTGTAATTCCTATATGCACACAGAGTCATATTTTCACATTAGTCACAAAACAAAATTTCTTTGCCAATTTGAAAGCACACTTACTGCTCTTTTTTTTGACAAGTGATAATCACTTTTACAGACTGACACATTATGAATCCACTTTTCAGATATTTTTAATTGCACATGTCCAAACTGCTTTTTCAGACCACCACCATGTGTAACCTGGGTGACTGCCTACATTCCAGCAAGGGCAACCAGCCTTAGTGATGCTGAATGTATTTGCATTACTGAGTCCAACCTCAAACCCTTAAACTATTCTTTTTTTATACCAGTAGACCTTAATTTATCGTGAAAACATAGTCCATATTATTTTACATGTTCCTCACATTTAAATTTCTCCCAAAACAGAAAATGATAAACACAACTTCAACAAAAGGAATTCCATTTCTATTATTCATTTCTTAATTTACCATATACATCCCCTCTCAAACTCTAAACTCACCTTTAAAATTAGTTAGCTGTGAAAGAAATGTGGCACTCAAACAGCAGATTATCAGAGCCAGGATCTCTTTTCTTTACACCTCTCTCCTATTCTCTTTCTATTTGTTGAAAACCAACCCTTTTCCAAAAGTACCCTTCCCCCAACTTGACTTCTGCCTAGTACCCTTCCCCCAACTTGACTTCTACCTGCTACCATAGCAACAGCTCATGGAACACTGCTGTGTGGAGTTAGGTCAGAAGTTCGCCAAACAATGTTTCAATTCCACAGAGCAAGAGTGCTTGACTTTTCAAACCTAACAGCAAATCCAAAGTACTGTTCTTTGGTAACACATTTTTCTGTACCAATACAAAACATGCTTCTATTAATTTACACATGCAGCCTAGTTTTTATTCTAGAATGGTATGAAACAGCCAATCAGTTCTTTTTTTTATGAAAAAAATATGTATGCCTCCATTTCCAAACTGTCTTTCATTTCATTTTCCCATTCTACTGAATTACACCTCCTGAGTGCATCCAGATCTCCTTGGAAGATGTTCACAGTGTGGATTGTAGGGCACAGCTATGTCTTCTGGAGTGAAAAGTATGCAGAGAAAACAGGTATGGTGAGAGACCTTGCTTTGCCAAATGTAGACATTAAATGGATTGGTCAGAGAGGGTTAAAGTGGCACCAATTGATGCCATTGGTGAAATCCTTCATGCAAATCCAACACCCTGACCTCATAATAGTGCACTGTGGTGGCAATGACCTAGGCACTTTGACTGGGGTAGGTCTGGAAATGCTTATGAAGGACACCTTTGCACAACTGTTTTCACTTTTCCCTAAAACTGCCTTTGTGTTTTCTAACATATGCCAAAGGCAAAAATGGAACTGGTCCAATCATTTCTGTCCGCAGATTGACAAAGCAAGAAAGCACATCAACAAATCTGTTTCTGCTTTCCTCCGTGACTATGGTATGGGTTCCATTTACCACAACAACTTGCGTTACGACATGCAAGACATTTATAGAGGAGATGGTGTACACTTCAATGATGAAGGGAACAGAGTCTTCCTCTTGAACCTTAGACTCTGCATCGGTACTTACTTGTAGGTACCACTAAAAAATCACTTCATAAACACAACGGCTCTTTTTAGAGCCCCCTAATATCTAAACACTTAAATCTGAATTTTATTTCTCTTTTTATTTTATTTTTTCTACCGTACGCGTACGGTAAGCTTACCGTAAGCTTACCGTACGCGTACCCCGCGATTTTTTTTTTAAAAATAATAAATGTTTTCTTTGAACTTTTCTGTCCTTCTTTGACCCCCTTACAAATGTTAGGGGGTCTGTAACTCTCCACCTTGCCCCCTTTTCAAGATATCACTCTTTTTTTTCTGAGTGAAAAACACGAAATGGCGGCCGCCGCTTCCTGGTTTCGACCGATTCGAATGTTTACTAAGATCTAACAGCCAATCAGAATCGTGCTCGCGCACGCCACCGTACGCGTACGGTAAGCGCACCGTAAGCGCACGGTAAGCTGCCACAGATATATATATTGATTAAAAGGCTATTTTCTCAGATTCTACTGAACAGATTTACACCAAACCTACAAAAGGCACTTCCTTGACCTAGGAACTACCTCTCTGCCAAATTTCAAGTAATTCTGTTCAGCCGTTCGGGCTGTAGCCCTGTCTAAAGGTCCTATGGAAAAATGCATGGGAAAAACGCGTTTTGGGACCCCCCTTTTATCTCAGCCCCCGCTTGACGAATCCCCCCGAGACTTTCAAGGAAGGAGCGGAGCGTAGCGCCCCACCTATTTTGAAAAATTTGCGAGGATTCGTCCACCGGCACCAAAGTTATTCAAAATAGAATGTTGCGGATTTCCTATGGAAACGTGGTCCTAACTATAACTACCTACTGGCGACCGCCAGTAGGTAATATATATATATATATATATATATATATATATATATATATGAGAAAATATTTGAGAAAGATGTTTATCAAAACGCGTTAGGCCGCATCTCATTGACTGGAGAGTCTAGTTGGTATAGTTGGCCCCGGTGTGCATCGCCAAAGCTGTTGGGCAACTTGGAGCATTATATATATATATATATTCACTTAAAAAACCATAGGTTTCACACATGTTATAGTTAGCTGGACATTTCACTCGTAAAAAACCAATGAAATTCCCCCGTTATAGTTAGTGCAGGCAACTATAACTCACGCGACCGCAATCCTCTGCTGATGACATCAGATATTACATCACTGATGACATATGTGTCTTTATGAAAAATAAATATTTGTAATATATGTATAGCTAAAGATTAATGGAAGAAGACATGGGTAAATAAGTGTCTAAATACAGTCATGTAATATCTGACGTCATCAGCAGAGGATTGCGGTCGCGTGAGTTATAGTTGCCTGCACTAACTATAACGGGGGAATTTCATTGGTTTTTTACGAGTGAAATGTCCAGCTAACTATAACATGTGTGAAACCTATGGTTTTTTAAGTGAATTTGCAAGGTTTTTAAATGCTAGTTCGTAAATATAACGTGTGTGAAACCTATGGTTTTTTCAGTGAATATATAAACATATAAATATAATCTGCATATCTATATAAATATAAATTCATGCAAACATATACATATATGCATACATATGCATGGTATGTACATGAAAGTTTGAAAAACTCTAATACAAGCAAAGCTAAAAAGCCACCTAATTACAAACAGAATTGCTTTAACTTAAACGAGGGCGAGACCTGTTGCATTTTCAATGCTTGTTTACTTTGATTCCATCAAGAAGGCATTCAGATGTGTCCCACATTTTCCATAAATTCTGAATGGTAGCACTCTAGTTGCTCATTAGATCACTGTAGTAAAGCTACTGCTCACCAGGGAAGTCTGCTGCTGGTATTGAAAGTGCATGTTTCAGTCTGCATGTCAGAATTTTTTAATGAAATAGAAGAGGATTTGATAAGTCACTCAAAATGTGCCCTAATTTTTCTTTTTTCCTCACTAATCAAAATTTCTATAGCAAAATGAACCTTCTCATTCTGTTCCTTTTAAATTAAACTACTCACTCTCTACTACTCACTCGCTACTACTTTTTACTACTCACTCTCTACTACTCACTTTCTACTACTCTCTACTACTCTACTACTCTCTACTACTCACTCTCTACTACTCACTCTCTACTACTCTCTACCACTCACTCTCTACTACTCTACTACTCACTCTCTACTACTCTCTACTACTCTCTCTCTACTACTCTCTCTCTCTACTACTCCCTCTCTACTACTCTCTCTACTACTCACTCTCTACTACTCACTCTCTACTACTCTCTACTACTCTCAACTACTCACTCTCAACTACTCACTCTACTACTCTCTCTAGTACTCACTCTACTACTCTCTACCACTCACTCACTACTACTCTCTCTCTCTACTACTCACTCTCTACTACTCACTTTCTACTACTCTCTACTACTCACTCTCTACTACTCACTCTCTACTACTCTACTACTCTCTACTACTCTCTCTACTACTCACTCTCTACTACTCACCCTCTACTACTCTCTACTACTCTCTCTCGACTACACACTCTCTACTACTTGCTCTACTACTCACTCTACTACTCACTCTCTACTACTCCCTACTACTCCCTACTACTCACTCTACTACTCACTCTCTACTACTCTCTACTACTCACTCTCTACTTCTCCACTACTCTCTACTAATCACTCTCTACTACTCACTCTGTACTACTCTCTACTACTCTCTCTACTGCTCTCTACTACTCACTCTCTCTACTACTCACTCTCTACTACTCACTCTCTCTACTACTCACTCTCTACTACTCTCTCTCTACTGCTCTCTACTACTCACTCTCTACTACTCTCTACTACTCACTCTCTACTACTCTCTACTACTCACTCTCTACTACTGTCTACTACTCACTCTACTACTCATTCTCTACTACTCATTCTCTACTACTCTCTCTCTGCTACTCAGTCTCCACTACTCACTCTCTACTACTCTCTACTACTCACTCTCTAATACTCACTCTCTACTACTCCCTCTACTACTCACTCTCTACTACTCTCTACTACACCCTCTACTACTCACTCTCTACTACTCTCTACTTCTCACTCGCTACTACTCTCTACTACTCACTCTCTACTACTCACTACTACTCTCTCCTACTCACTCTCTGCTACTCTCTACTACTCTCTCTACTACTCTCTCTCTACTCTCTACTCTCTATTACTCATCCTCTACTCTCTACCTCTCTACCTTTCTCTACCTCTCTCTCTACTACTCTCTACCTCTCTACCTCTACCTCTCTACCTCTACCTCTCTACTTCTACCTCTCTACCTCTACGTCTCTACCTCTACATCTCTACCTCTCTCTAGCTCTCTCTACACGTACCCATATGCACATATATGCATTTATATATATGTATGTGTATATATATGTATATACATACATATATATAATCTGCATATCTATATAAATACAAATATAAATGCATGCATACATATACAGATATGCATGTTATTTACATGACATTTTGAAAAACACTAATAAAAGCAAAGCTTAAAAGCCACCTAATTACAAACAGAATTGCTTTAACTTAAACGAGGGCGAGACCTATTGCATTTTCAATGCTTGCTTACTTTGGTTCCATCAAGAAGGCATTCAGATGTGACACATTTGCCATAAATTCTGAATGGTAGCACTCTAGTTCCTCATTAGATCACTGTAGTAAAGCTACTGCTCACCAGGGAAGTCTGCTGCTGGTATTCAAAGTGCATGTTTCAGTCTGCATGTCAGAGCTTTTTAATGAAATAGAAGAGGATTTGAGAAGTCAAAATGTGCCCTAAGTTTTCTTTCTGCAGCACTAGTCATAATTTCTATGGCAAAATGAACCCCCTCATTTTGTTCCTTTGCAAATTAAATGTTTTAATTGTTACCACTTTATTCCAATCAAGATGGCTGCAGGTGTGCCATACCTTTAGCATAAGTAAGACTGTTAGCGCTCTAGTTGTTCTTTAAAACACTCTGGGATTTCTGTCATTGGGCTATACTTGGGCTACATCTCGGTGATATTTGTGCTACATTTCGGCTCTTTTGTCTCTGGTGGCCATCTTGGGAGACTTGTTATGAAGTTTCCTAATTTCCTCATTTACTGCAGTCTCCTTAGTAGGCATACTGTCAGTTTTTTTACTTTGATTCAATGAAGAAGGCATTCAGATGTGACACATTTGCCATAAATTCAGAATGTTAGCACTCTAGTTGCTCATTAGATCACTGTAGTAAAGCTACTGCTCACCAGGGAAGTCTGCTGCTGGTATTGAAAGTGCATGTTTCAGTCTGCATGTCAGAATTCTTTAATGAAATAGAAGAGGATTTAAGAAGTCACTCAAAATGTGCCCTAATTTTTCTTTCTGCAGCACTAATCATACATTCTATGGCAAAATGAACCCTCTCATTTTGTTCCTTTTTAAATTAAATGTTTTAAATGTTACCACTTTATTCCAATCAAGATGGCATCAGGTGTGCCATACCTTTGTCATAAGTAAGACTGTTAGCGCTCTAGTTGTTCTTTGGAACACTCTGGGAAGCTGCATTAGAACACAAAGGAATCAACTGACAGTCTCTGCCCTTGTTGGATGTACATGTTTTACTGAGAATGTCAGACTTCATTCTCACATGACTGAGAAAGATAATGTGAATTTACAGAAAATATGCTCTCAGTTTAGCTTATAGATCACCTTCCAAACCTCTGTGGGAAAAGCATGTGAAAATAGTTTTCTCTCAAACATGATTCATGATATCCCAGCAGAAGGATTTTTCACATGGTAAAATCACCTTAGAACATACTACAATTCCTAAAATGAGTATGGTACCATCAACAAATGATTTATAATGTAACTAAAGTCTTAAAACCTTCTATTAACTGCAATGCTTTTTAATGAGGTGCTATCATGTATATTGGTCCCAAGGTGGCTGCCAACACTTCTTGGATGAAGTGCTGACAGCCAATCAGATCTCACAATGAGATGTGTGGTTAGGCTCCGCCCAGATATGTATATGATTTTACTTTTGATTTTCTCAGGAACTACTGAACGGATTTACACCATATATGCAAAAGGCACATGCCTGACCTGAGGACTACCTCTTTGCCAAATTTCAAGAAATTCTGTTCAGCCGTTCTGGCTGTAGCTGTGTCTAAAGGTCCTATGGAAAAATGCATGGGGAAAAACGTGTTTTGGGACCCCCCTTTTTTCTCGGCCCCCGCTTGACGAATCACCCCGAGACTTTCAGGGTAGGAGCTGAACGGAGCGCCCCATTAGTTTTGAAAATTTCGCGAGGATTCGTCAACCGGCGCCAAAGTTATTCAAAATAGAATTTTGAGATTTCCTATGGAAACTAGGTTGTCACTATAACTATCTACTGGCAACCACCAGTAGATAATATATATATATATATATATATATATATATATATATATATATATATATATATATATATATATATATATATATATATATCTATCTATATATATATATATCTATATATATATATGTATTATCTACTGGCGGTCGCCAGTAGATAGTTATAGTTTTATAGTTAGGACCGAGTTTCCATAGGAAATCTCAAAATTCTATTTTGAATAACTTTGGCGCCGATTGACGAATCTTCGCGAAATTTTCAAAACTAATGGGGCGCTCCGTTCCTACCCTGAAAGTCTCGGGGTGATTCGTCAAGCGGGGGCCGAGAAAAAGGGGGGGTCCCAAAACACGTTTTCCCCATGGATTTTTCCATAGGGACTTTAGTCGCAGCTACAGCCCGAACGGCTGAACAGAATTACGTGAAATTTGGTAGAGAGGTAGCCATAAGGTCCATTTGGTGCCTTTTGCAGGTTTGGTGTAAATCTGTTCAGTATTTTCTGAGAAAATAGCATTTAAATCAATATATATATCTATACGCGCGCAGCGTGCGCGCAGGGTGCGCGCACTCGGCCATCCGCGAGCGCACTTCTGATTGGTTGTTACATCTTAGTAAACATTCGAATCGGTCGAAACCAGGAAGTGTCGGCCGCCATTTTGTCTCTCGCACTGAGAGGGGGGTGAAACACAAATGAGAAAAACATGTAAAGGGGGCACGCTGGACAGTTCCTGACCCCCTAGCAGGGGTCAAGGGGTCCCAGGAGGTCCCCCAAGGGCAATTAAAAAAATGTTAATTTTTTTTAACGAAATTCGCCGAGTGCGCGAAGCGTGCGCGCACTATAGAAATGTAAAAAATTCCGCGAGGTTCGCGCAGCGTGCGCGCACGGTGTAAATGCCTAAAAATAAAATTATAATGTCAATCCCCCCGTGTGCGCACGCTGCGTGTAGCGCAGTGTGCGTGCATGGCATTTTTATGTATAACTGATTATGCCAAAACCCTTAACAACAAAGCGTCTCATGTGTCCTCCTTGTGCGGACGGTGCGCACACTATAGAAATGTAAAAAATTCCGCGAGGTTCGCGCAGCGTGCGCGCACGGTGTAAATGCCTAAAAATAAAATTGTAATGTCAATCCCCCCGTGTGCGCACGCTGCGTGTAGCGCAATGTGCGTGCATGGCATATCTATGTATAACTGATTATGCCAAAACCCTTAACAACAAAGCGTCTCATGTGTCCTCCTTGTGCGGACGGTGCGCGAAGCGCACCGTGCGTACATGGCCCATAAAGCGTAACGTGGGCGCGCGGTGCGCGTAGCGCAATGCGTGCCCACCGTGCGTGCACGGTGCGCAAAGTGCACCGTGCGTGCACGGCACTAACTGCGTAAGGTGGGCACGCGGTGCGCAAAGCGCACCGCGTGCTCACCGTGCGCGCACGGAACGAACTGCGTGAAGTGGGCGCGCGGTGCGCAAAGCGCACCGCGTGCCCACCGTGCGCGCACCGTGCGCGAAGCGCACGGTACGCGCACGACACGAACGGCGTTAAGTAACTTAGCATTTAAAAAACCGTACAAATTCACTGAAAAAACCATAGGTTTCACACACGTTATAGTTAGGAATTAGCATTTAAAAAACCTTGCAAATTCACTTAAAAAACCATAGGTTTCACACATGTTATAGTTAGCTGGTTATTTTCCTCGTGAAAAACTAATGAAATTCCCCCGTTATAGTTAGTGCAGGCAACTATAACTCACGCGACCGTAATCCGCTGCTGATGACGTCAGATATTACATCACTGATGACATATGTGTCTTTCTGAAAAAAAAAAATATATATATGTATAGCTAAAAAAAAAAAGGAAGAAGACATGGGTATATAAATGTGTAAATACAGTGATGTAATATCTGACGTCATCAGCAGCGGATTACGGTCGCGTGAGTTATAGTTGCCTGCACTAACTATAACGGGGGAATCTCATTTGTTTTTCACGAGGAAAATGCCCAGCTAACTATAACATGTGTGAAACCTATGGTTTTTTAAGTGAATTTGCAAGGTTTTTTAAATGCTAATTCCTAACTATAACGTGTGTGAAACCTATGGTTTTTTCAGTGAATATATATATATATATATATATATATATATATATATATATATATATATATTATCAGAAAACAAGTATGCCCAGGCATAGAGACGCACTCGAGTCAGCGCTGGTTTGAGGAGAACCTTTATTCTGGTCAAACTGCTGGTGGAACAGGGAGTCAATACATTAATATGGCGCTTTATTCCTCGACGCGTTTCGGGCTCTTCCTTTCTTCCTGGTGGGACGCCATGATGCAGCCAAACGCCTCTGCACTAATTACAGTCAAATACGCCCTCCAATGGGCCAATCAGGTAAGTGGACTCTCTCAGATGTATTCTGGGAGTTGCAGTGCGCTTTAATTTCGTGCCTCCATAATCTTGCTGCTATAATCTCCCAAATTCAGCCCTGGATGGGCCTCGCTGGACCACCGCCGTTCGCAATCCATCCGCACTCTGCTCCTAAGGATGCGGAAAATCCCAAGCCCTCTGGCCCCCTTCAATCATGGGGTGGAGCACTTTCCGCAGCTGGGCAGCCACAAATAATATCAGAAAACAGGTATGCCCATGCATAGAGACGCACTCGAGTCAGCACTGGTTTGAGGAGAACCTTTATTCTGGTCAAACTGCTGGTGGAACAGGGAGTCAATACATTAATATGGCACTTTACTCCATGACGCGTTTCGGGCTCTTCCCTTCTTCCTGGTGGGACGCCATGATGCAGCCACACGCCTCTGCACTAATTAGAGTCAAATACGCCCTCCAATGGGCCAATCAGGTAAGTGGACTCTCCCAGATGTATTCTGGGAGTTGCAGTGCGTTTTTCCAAAAATAGAATGTTGCGGATTTCCTACGGATAATAGGTCCTAACTATAACTACCTACTGGCGACCGCCAGTAGGTAATACATATATATAAATGTATATATATATATGTATATAAACAATTTTTGAAGAACAATTTACATGAATTTAAATTAATGCTATACATAAATGTTTGTAATGTTTAATACATAACATGAGATTTTTTTTAAATAAATCTTTACAAAAATGTATTTACTAATTTAAAATTTACACAACATATGTCTGTCGTCAGTACTCAGCACACCACATCTACGACATTTTGGGGAACATCTGTTACAAACTTTGCTAATTTATATGGTGTCCAATAGAGTCTGTTGGCCGTAAAGAAATGATTTCTTTTTAAGTTTGATGGTTTAACTACTTTATAAAGCAGCTTAAAAGAAAGTTGCAGCAGGTTCTTTGGCTCAGACATCTGCATCGCTCCATCCCAAATCTTAAAGGATGCTTTAGTTTTTTTTCTCCTCGAAAGACACCAATGTTGGATACCATCCACTTACTTCCTGCTTCATTGTAGTTTCATTCTGTATTTTTTTTCGAACTCCCAAAATCCTTCAGTCTCGTGCCTATTCGCCTCCCATTGTTGTGTGAATGCCCTCTGTTAGAGAATTACTGGTTCACAGTGGCAAAGGTGTGGTAAATAAAATTCCTTTACCTGGACTTAATTTGATACAGAAACATAATAAAATAGCTCAGTAAAATGAGAGGCAGAATCCGTGGTATTAGAGGTTCGGAATGGGCTTTATTCCAATAATCGATTATAATCGGTTGCTCCAAGTTCCATCACCACGGCGGTTCAGGAAGTGAAGTACATACTTTATTGACAAGAAGTAACTTTTATAGTACATACATTACAATGAAGCGAATGCAGTAGGCGTAACAATTGATAAGGAAAATGACGAGTTACACACGTAACCGAAAATGGGTGTAATAAGGAGTAAAAAGGAACATAATTGGTTATGATGTCACATATAGGTGGATCTATAAGATAATACTTGGCATAGATGCGCGCGCAGCAACATGACGTGTAATTGACGTGTAACTAGGGGGTGAAGGGGACTTGACATTTAGCTCTACATGTGGAGACAAAAGTCTAGGGGGTCAAGTCAACCTAATCCCAAATCATATCTAACATCCTATGTTTAAAGAACTATGTTATCCACAAAAGAAGGACTCTCGGACAGAATCTATTCTATACTGACTGTGCGTGCGTGTACAAGCGTCTAAGTGTCTACACTGAATGTGAGGGGGTAGGAATATTCCATGGTAACAGGGCTATGAATTACTTGCATGAGGACAGAGAAGCCGAGCCTTTGCTCAGTAGCTGGAAGAATGTTTACTTAAGCTGCTAGACAGGAATGCATCGGCTAAGGAGTGAAGCAGATAATTCGAAGGTGAAATACAGTTCTTGGCAGAGAATAGGCTGATGTCAGGCTTCGTGAGCCGCGCAGAGAATGAGACAAAGTTCATGGTCACAGATGCAGGCTCAGACTCGAGTTTTCAGAGGCAGAAAGCAAGAAGAGTTTTGATGACAGAATCAGGGCCTACTTGCCTGGACTGTAAAATGGCATAAATGAACCATATAAAGCCGGTGGCCTTTCATATTTAGGAATGGAATATCCGGCCTATTCATGGCGGATCTGACAGAGGACATGTTGACGTTGGACGCACATGTATTTGCGTCTTCATAACTGGAACTGGACGGAACATACATGTACTTGTGACATGCACATAGAACCGTTGGGGTCCAAGATAGGGGACATAACTGACCAGAAAAATCCATATTTCCACATTCCCTCCTTGTCCCCTACTTGCCCGTTAAGAGATATCAATCTTCATCAATCCATTGATCTGTTCATATAGCATCATTTGTTCTTCTTTCTTCTTCCGTGACGAATGAAATCTTGGTGGTGGAATACACGATGTGGCACACAGACCACAGATCGCTGGTCCACATTGTAGACATAGACAGCAACTGAATAGTATGAGAAGGCCAATACCTAGGAAGGATAAAACTCTCCATCCCCAGGCTGATACCACACTCCAAAACCAACTGGACCAAGTCCAAGTGCCTGGGTTCTGGTGTATCTGGTTTACAATCTTATGAAGGCGAGTGATGGCTTTATATACAGATGGCGAATTTTCTGGTATGAATACGCAGCAGCTTGATCCGATGACCCTACAAGCTCCGCCCCTATCAGCCAGGATGACGTCAAGGACAAGACGATTTTGAAGCACAACAATCCGCATAGCAGACTGCTCTTCTGTTAAATTGCCTAAGGCAGAAATAGTCTCATTCACTACTGCTTCAAGGGTTCTAGTTAATCTACGTATCAGCTTACTATTAGTAACAGTACCTATATAGGGAAAGATGCCTTTATTAAAATCTACATACTTGTCCCATGCCGTCTCAGTGTAATCGACAATGGGGAGATCTCTCCGCTCTCTGTTGTGTACTAAATGAATATTTCTGTAATAATCAGGAGGAGCTAGGAAAACAGGTGGCAAAAGGAATGCAATGTAGCAGGTACCATCCCAATCTAGAGGTAGACGCATATATGCAGTCTGACCACATATAAAGTAGGAGTGGCGATAAGCTCTAAATGAAGATTTGTCTTGATCACTGAATTCTACTATAGTAGTGCATTTACTATGGCCCATATGTATGGAACCAACCTTTCTTACACACAATTCACCCTTCGCTGGGAATACTGACATGGTGGGTAAGACTAGTTCAACTTCGGATACGACATCTAGAATCATGAGATTAGGTGTAAAATTACCTAATCCATATACTTCATTTTCTAGATCAGTTCCTGTTCTTTTGGGGCGACCCTCCTTGTCAGGGTAGCAGACCTTGAGTAAAACTAGGTTCAGGTTTCCCCATACCCAATGATCTTGGTAAACTGCTGTGTCTGAGTCTATGGAATTGATTAAACTGAACCATGCTCCACAGGAGCCATTATGTGTAAATGGGTGTGGAAAGAATGGCAGGACTCCTTCATAATTCTGATAGGGAGGGAGCCGGCCACACACCCAACAATTAGTAGCATTACTAGTCTGATGGGAATGATGTAACATACTAATGAAAGTGTTATTGCGCAGCGCAAGTCTATAAGACAATTCATGCGGAGGTAAGTCACTAAAAGAATGTTCAGCAGTAACATTATAAACATGTCTAGAAATAGGGTAATATATGTGCAACAATATACTTGCAGTAATTATTAAAAGACTCAAGAAAAACAAAATTAATAATGTCACTATGCAGTGGCTACGCAGTGATTTACAATACGCCTGTCGTTTCAACATTTTCCGGGTATTTTCTCTACTCAGGTCCAAGGGATACATGTCAGAGACAATTCAACCGCTTCACCTTGGAGAGGACTTAAACAATCAAATTGCTCGACTTGTTGGGCCTAAGCTTTAGTTTGTAGTGTTCAGAGTTATTCTGTTCAACAAAAGGAAGTTTTGAGTCAATGGGTGGAGACACACGAGGTGGGCTGTTTACATCTGCAGGAAGTCCATGAAATTTCTTGATATGACTTGAATGAATCCAGCCTTTCCTGCCCTCGATCTTCACGGCTGTTCTTGTGGTCAGCAGGACCAACTTGGGCGACTTCCACCTGGGCTCCAGCTGAGTCTTTCGGTCGAAATTCCTCACAAGTATGAGGTCCCCCGGAACTACGTCATGGGGTTTCACCTCAGTGTTGTCGGGAAAGGCTGCAGCAACCTGTGAACGACAAGATTGTAGTGCAGACATCAAGGAAGCCAAGTAATCTGTCAGCATATTACAGTCAATATCAGTTATTTTGCGTGGTATAGGCGTCCCCCACATATTTGGTGGTCTGCCGAAGATCACCTCATACGGGGATAGCCCTGTTCGAGAGTGTGCTACCATTCTCATGTAAAAGAGTGCAACTGGTAACGCTACTACCCAGTCGACACCTTTCTCTCTGCATATTTTGGACAATCTGATTTTCAGTATCTGGTTATGTCTTTCTACGAGACCTGCTGCCTCGGGGTGTCGAACACAGTGGAATTTCCACTGATATCCTAACAGAAGTGAAACGTGTTTCATTAATTCGGATGAGAACGGCTGGCCGTTATCTGAGTGAATAACACGTGGTAAACCGTATCGTGGGAAGAATTCTCGAACCAACTGTTTGGCAGTAGTCGGGGCAGTGTAATCTGAAACCGGGTATGCCTCTGTCCAACGGGACAGAGCGCAGACAACTACGAGAACATATTTGAATCCTCGACATCGTTCCATCTGGATATAGTCCATCTGGAGTACTTCAAAAGGGTGATTAGGAGGATGAAATCCACCCTGTTCTACGGGAACGCTTTTTCCTGGGTTAAACTGACAACAGATCATACAGGTACGGACCTTTTGTTTGGCTGCTGCTCGTAAATGTTTATTGAACCAAATGTGTTGAATGCTGTCTAGCATAGCTTTTTCTCCTAGATGTGCTGGACTATGTATAGTGTTAATTATAACTTGGACCATTGAATCAGGAAGGAACCATACAGACTTTTCCTTCATCATCCATCCTTGGTCCGTTTGAATCCCTCCTAATTCAGTCCATTTCTTTATTTCGTCTGGTGTAGCATGGGTCTGTATGTCAATTACGTCAAGAGTAGGATCTTTAACTGTCATACAATGTGTCGGTGTCAGGACTATTGTCTTTATCATGTCGGGGGTTTGAGTTTGAGCAGTCTGTTTAGCTGTTCTGTCGGCTAGATCATTGCCTTGGGAAATGATATCAGTAACCTTCGTATGAGCCTTACATTTCATAATTGATATTGCAGTGGGTCGATGTATCGCATCTAATAAGGCATGAATGAGGGGTCCGTGCTGAATGTGGGCACCGTGGGAAGTTAAATAACCTCTCTCTCGCCACAGCACGCCGAAGTCATGTACAACTCCGAATGCATAACGTGAGTCAGTGTATATGTTGACTTTTTTATTCGTGGCTTGAATACAGGCTTGTGTCAGAGCGATAAGCTCTGCGGCTTGAGCTGACAAAGTATTTATACGATTAGTTTCAATGACTTCAGTATCTGTTGTGACTGCGTAAGCGGCCACTAACTCTCCTGTACTTGTTCTCATACATGAACCATCTACATACAATGTCAGGTCTGGATCTGACAATGGGACATCGGTTAAGTCTTGTCTGGGTTTTGTCGTTATCGTAATAACTTCAATACAGTCATGAGCTAGTGGGTCTGTTCCGATTACAGGTAAAAGTGTGGCAGGATTCAATGTGTTACAGCGTCTGATTTCTATATGTGGCTGAAACAATGTAAGTTCGTATCCTGTAAGTCGCGCTATAGTCAGGTGTTGTGTTTGCGTTCTATTTACAAGAACCTCTACTGCGTGTGGTACTTGAACTGTCAATGGATGTCCTAACACTATGGCATCGCTTTGTCTGATTGCTAAAGCCGTCGCTGCCACTGATTTCAGGCACGCGGGCAAAGCCTGGGCTACGGGATCTAATGTACTAGAGAAATAAGCACATGGTTTGTGTGCTCCTGCTTGTTCCTGTGTGAGTACTGACAAGGCAGTACCTTCGCGTTCTGTAACAAAGAGTGTAAACTGTTTTCTGTAACATGGCGTTGCTAAAACAGGTGCTTGACATAAAGCTTTCTTTAGGCTTTCAAAAGCTTGTGTATGTTCCTGAGTCCAAGGGAGAACAGTCGATGTGGCTGCCTCCTGTGTGGTTAACTGAATGAGTGGTTTTGCTAGAAATGCATACTGAGGGATCCACTGCCTGCAATATGAAGTGAGGCCTATGAAAGCTCGTACTTCCTTTTGTGTCTTGGGTATTGGCATGTTAGCTATTAACTGAATACGGTCGGGTGTAAGCTGCCTTCCCTCCTTGGACAGCGAGTGTCCAAGATAAACAACTCGCTGGACACAGAATTGCAGCTTAGAAGGGGACACCTTGTGCCCCTTTTCGGCTAGAAATTGTAAAACTGTCAGTGATGCGTTTTCACATTCCGGTTCGCATCTCGCGGTGATCAGCAGATCATCGACATATTGAAGCAAGGCAGTGTTAACTGGCATGTGGATACTGTCAAGTTCTCGTTTTAGTGCTTGGCTATAGATGCTGGGACTTTCTGTAAATCCTTGAGGTGCGCGTGATAATTTAAAGCTACGCCCATTTAAACTAAATCCGAACAAATATTGGCTTTCCGGATCTATTGGGACGCTGAAAAAGGCATTCTTGAGATCGATTACAGTAAAGAATGTCGCTTCGGAATCAATAGCTGTCAGTAATGACGAGATATCTGGGACCACAGGAAATTGTGGCACAATGCATTTGTTTAACTCGCGCAGATCAATAACCAATCGATATACTGGCGGGGGCCTTAGGATCTGTTCGTTTAAGAATCGGAATTATCGGTGAATTACATACATTGGAGTCTGGTTCTACAACTACTCCTTGGGCAATGAGCTCGTCAACGATTTGTAGTAAAGCCACTACAGCATCTGGTGGTAACTTGTATTGTCGTATTCGTGGTAGCACCCCTCCTGCCTTTAATGTGACTCGATATGGTGTAATATTCATGCATCCAACATCAGTAGGGCCTTGTGCCCATAGATGTGTAGGTAGAGTCTGCAGTCGGGGATCCATGTCTCTCGACACATAGTGACCTTTAAAATCACGTAAAAACAACCTTACACCCTCCGGAGAACAACATATTATGGCTCCTAGGGCTTTCAGCGTTTTTATTCCTAACAAGTTTTCTGGACATGATTTAGTAAGCAATAAATCTGTAGTGCGGGTCAGAGGTCCTATCGTAAGTGGAAGAGGCTGTGATACTTCATTAACAATAGGTTTTCCTGAAAAACCAAGGGAAATATTCTGAGAGCCTGAGAGGGGTGCCCCTGGAACTTCACTACGTTTTATAGTTGTTCGACTTGCCCCTGTATCGAGTAAAAATTTTCTATCTTGACCTAATAATTCACTATGTACATAAGGTCCTTCTTGATCTACAGGAATCTCGATAAGGGGTAAGTCAACTTCCCTCTCTAGGCTAGTTCATGCGTAACGCTGATACTCAGGATATTCATACTGTGCGGTCTGATACATTTGTCGTGTTGTTGTCTGTGTGGCAGCAACAGGCAACGGTGGTGCAGCTGGCACAAACTGTATTGGCTGTTGTGCGGCTGGCATGGCCTGGGCATGCTGCAGAGCTCCTTGTTCATTCTGATCTTGTCTGAGTGGCCGTGATCTTTCTTGTGTTTTACCTATGGCGATATTATGTTTTAAAACTGGACAGTCGTGTACGTAATGACCTGGCTTTTTACAATAATTGCATGTCCCTTTTACAGGTCCTGCTGAATCGGAATGTGTCATACCCTTTTTATGTCCTTCAGCTGGAACTGTCTGGGAAACTAGCATTTTCATTTTCGTGTCTTTCATGCGTCTGTGTTCATGTTCTTGTTCCTCTCTAATTCTATTGTGATGGTACTGTAACATTTGTAACATTTGTGATGGAGTGTTACCTTGCCAGGTACTCTCGAATTTTAATACTCTATTCTTTACTGGGGGCAGGGCATTTTCTACTAATTTTGTTACAAACAGATGCGGGTATGATTCGCTACTTGCTTTTATGCCACTATTTATACCAAAACATTTTTCGAATCGGGCATAGTAATCACTAGTGTCTTCATCTTGCTTCTGTTTACAGGCTGAAATTGTACCCCAATCTTCCTTTTTCGTAGTTAATAAACGTGGCAGTACCTGTACTAATAAACCTGGTAATGCTTTAGTTTTATCCCCAAGTCCTGCTCCTGCAGTTCGGGCCTTTTCTTCCGCTTCTAACACTGACCATTCTATCTTTTGGTCTCCTACCTCCCACTCTTTTTCCTTGAGTTTCTCATAAATGCCAGCAGGCATCAATACCTTTAATATTGTCATAATGTCGGGATAGGTATACTCTCCCATGAGTAACATGTCTTTAATTTCTCGGTGAAAACCCGCTGGATCTTTGTCATGACTGGGTACCACTTTCTTCATTTGTAACAATTCTATTTTTGATATGGGCGTATATACAAATACGCGCCTAAACTCGTTGTCCTCGCCTTTTATTGGGTGCACTTCTCGCAAGGGATTCTGTCTATCCATGTGATACGTGGTTCTTTCCTTGACGGGCAATGAGACATGCTCTGCGCATACAAAAAGAATATACTGCTTTCTTGATTCTAGAATTTCTTTAATTAATTTAGTACCTGAACCTCTCCATTTATTCATAAGCAATTCAGTCAATATGTCAGGCAAGGGACCAGGGTCCGAATGCTGACTCCGATATAGTATAATGAGTTGTTGAATCATATAAATCCCAGCTAACCTCTGTTCATCTGGGGTGAGATTCAAAAATGTGCGTACTACTGTATCATCACTATATTTTCCGGGACTGTCCACCCAATGGACAGCTGCCCTGGCTAAATCTTGTTCATCCATAGAATCGAGAAAATGATAACCCCTTCGTTCTCGGAGTAGTTTGTCGGCGGTTTGGAACGAATGCTCGTTAGACCTTATATTAATTATAGGTATTTGGAAATTCCTGTTATTATCTGGACATATCGGACGTATCGAGTCAGTATGACATCTATTACTATTACAAGATCTTCCTCTACCTACATAGGCTATGGTGTCCGACTGTCCCGCGGGCAGCCCTGACCCCTCTTCCTCGCTTTGTTCGAACTCGTCTGCCTCTAATCTCTCTTCGTGTAGGCGTTCTATTTCTTTACGGATCTTTCGGCACATGGCTATTATACAATTTTGCTTATCATGTCTCCCTTCTGATATATTCTGGCTCCATCTTGTAAGAATTTGCATTGCTTCCGGGTCTACCCCCGGTCGGTCTTGATTTCTGATCACACAGTTTATGAGGAAACGTAACAGTTCCCCCTGTATCTCTACTTTCTGGTATTCCATAGCTCTGTTAATACATTCTGGATCTCGCCCTGTTTGGACAAAATGATATATTTTATCTAGATGCGCAGTCATTCCTGGTAACTTCCCTAAATACACTGCGGCTCGTCTGATACGCAATGATGCCAGGGTCATTTCGTCCTCTTTACCGGGCACAGGGTCATATCTGCAATCTATAAGAAGTTCCTTCAGCGTACGGGCACTTATGAGTTTGGGTGTACGTGAATGTGCTGACTCTTGAAAAGTAAGTTTATTTATTCTGGGTGGCGTAGAAAAAATATTGGTAGCACCTCCCGTGGCCCCATCTGGGGTGTCGGGTGTGAAAGGA
The DNA here is from genome assembly GCF_964204655.1 of Triturus cristatus. NCBI lineage: Eukaryota > Metazoa > Chordata > Amphibia > Caudata > Salamandridae > Triturus > Triturus cristatus. The sequence continues at coordinate 659,390,578 of NC_140585.1, read as the reverse complement.
TTCGTCGAACGTGACACAGCAACTACAGGTGTGGACACAGCTATAGAAGTAGCTGTAGGAACGGATGCAGAAACAGATGTGCTTGCCGGAACTTGTGACTCGATTTGTTGCTGTAGGGATACGGGTACTGGATCTTGGCGTTGGACCTCCCTGGTATGCGGTCTATGTGGGGCGGAATTAGCATACTCGGGAGCTGCGTCATCTAAATATGAGGAAAGAAAAACATCTTCTGCGGTTCTAGGATGCCCCTTAGGATGTACCTTGATTGGGAATAATGGAGGTGGCAAGTCTTTCGGTATCTCTGGAGTAGCCTTAGGTAATCCTTCGGCTAGAAGGGGGTACATACCATTCATAAGGACATTTCTTTGCCTATCTACTTGTTCTGATTTCACTCGGATACCTTCCTCAATTAATAGATTTTCTCGAACTTTGTTTGAACTCTCTTTACTCTTCTCTTCCTGTCTACGTGCTTTTTCTGTACGTCTATGAGATTCTTTACGCCATAACTCGACGGCGTCTTTCTGTGACTGTCTGACTTTCCTTTTCCATAACTCTTCCTCGACTTTCATGATGCACTCTGCATCCCAGGTTCCCGCTGCGGGCCACCTCTGACTTTCTGGTACTCCCTTGGTGTAGTCTACCCATAAATCAAGAAATAATATAGCGTCTAAGCCATGTTTGTGATACATGAAGTGCCCTGGAGTATCCCTAGGAGGAATAGGGACGGCTTCTTCGAGAACCCCTTTTCTAGTAGTGATCTGTCTTAATTTCGAAAAGAGCGGCATATTGAGAACTGACCTTATACTTAATCTTGAACACACTTAATACAAAAGCACAATAATGAACAACCATTCATACCACCATATGCAGGACGTTTAACACATTAAACATTAAACATTAAACACATTTTTAACCTTTAAAATAAACAACAATGGTGATCGTCTGCATAACTAATCACCAAGATAATTCTTAACAATAACTAGATACTTCGGAATACTTGATATACTGCTAAACAGTACAGATACACTGCTAAAACAGTGCAGACCGGATTTGTGTACCCAAACCCGTCTTGACCGGCACAACCTATGTGCACGTCAGAAATGCCTCCCCAGTAATGGTACTCACCGGGTAGCTTCGGAAACGGAAGGCCTCGGCAACTGAACTTGAACCGGACTGGACTCGACTCGACTCGTCGGAAACTGGGCTTGACTTCGAACTGGTGGGTCTCTGTATACCTCGGATCTTGCTCTCTCAGCTAGGCTCTGGTCGGGATACTTCGCACTTCTCACCGCCTCGTCTGGGTGTTGATCGCAGTCTCAGTCGCCCCCGCTTGACCGGAGGGAGATACAGGAAATCCTGCTGGTACGCGTTATTGTCCGTCCAGCTGTGGCAGGAGACCGGGCCTGCAACTCACCGCCGGCGCGTGAGATGAGAAAGTGTCCCTGTTCGGGCGCCATTCATGTGGTAAATAAAATTCCTTTACCTGGACTTAATTTGATACAGAAACATAATAAAATAGCTCAGTAAAATGAGAGGCAGAATCCGTGGTATTAGAGGTTCGGAATGGGCTTTATTCCAATAATCGATTATAATCGGTTGCTCCAAGTTCCATCACCACGGAGGTTCAGGAAGTGAAGTACATACTTTATTGACAAGAAGTAACTTTTATAGTACATACATTACAATGAAGCGAATGCAGTAGGCGTAACAATTGATAAGGAAAATGACGAGTTACACACGTAACCGAAAATGGGTGTAATAAGGAGTAAAAAGGAACATAATTGGTTATGATGTCACATATAGGTGGATCTATAAGATAATACTTGGCATAGATGCGCGCGCAGCAACATGACGTGTAATTGACGTGTAACTAGGGGGTGAAGGGGACTTGACATTTAGCTCTACATGTGGAGACAAAAGTCTAGGGGGTCAAGTCAACCTAATCCCAAATCATATCTAACATCCTATGTTTAAAGAACTATGTTATCCACAAAAGAAGGACTCTCGGACAGAATCTATTCTATACTGACTGTGCGTGCGTGTACAAGCGTCTAAGTGTCTACACTGAATGTGAGGGGGTAGGAATATTCCATGGTAACAGGGCTATGAATTACTTGCATGAGGACAGAGAAGCCGAGCCTTTGCTCAGTAGCTGGAAGAATGTTTACTTAAGCTGCTAGACAGGAATGCATCGGCTAAGGAGTGAAGCAGATAATTCGAAGGTGAAATACAGTTCTTGGCAGAGAATAGGCTGATGTCAGGCTTCGTGAGCCGCGCAGAGAATGAGACAAAGTTCATGGTCACAGATGCAGGCTCAGACTCGAGTTTTCAGAGGCAGAAAGCAAGAAGAGTTTTGATGACAGAATCAGGGCCTACTTGCCTGGACTGTAAAATGGCATAAATGAACCATATAAAGCCGGTGGCCTTTCATATTTAGGAATGGAATATCCGGCCTATTCATGGCGGATCTGACAGAGGACATGTTGACGTTGGACGCACATGTATTTGCGTCTTCATAACTGGAACTGGAGGGAACATACATGTACTTGTGACATGCACATAGAACCGTTGGGGTCCAAGATAGGGGACATAACTGACCAGAAAAATCCATATTTCCACAAAGGCTATAAATGAAATTGTATGTGCCAACATTAAAATAAGCTTACCATTAATAATGTTGGGAGTAGAAGACAAGCCGAGTTTGCCTCTCACTAGCGATAGGCAGGCCCTGCTCTTTTATTTGGTTCTCCTTGCGAGGCAAGAAATTTGTAAAAAATGGATTGAAGCTGCCCCACCCCTTGGGTTAGACTGGCTACAGGCGGTAAAAAGTACTTGTAAAATGGATACTGATTTAGAGACCAATACGCAGTCTAAGATTTGGGAGGCTTTCCAGAATTGGAGTGGTATTATAAGAACATACAATTCAACTCTATCAGTCCTTTGATTACACCTGCGTGGTACGTGCAACCAGGGAACTGGATGGGCTCATGCGCAGGTCTATTGAACTATCGCAAAAAAGCCTGGGGAGGTACAGAACGGCGGACAGGCTGCAATTTGCATACAATGGTGGCATGAGGACACAAAAAAACAAAATATATATATATTTTATTTTTTTTAAACGTTGGGGTGGGGGCTGCCCAAAAAGGGCATGGCAATGCCCCTACCCCACCGAGAGAAATGTCAGTCTTTCTGCCCCCCTGAGGGGCAGATGGGGGCAGTAGCCCCCAATCTGCCACCCCGGGGGGGGGCAGAAAGCCCACTAGAAATTAGGGATTTTTTTTATTGACTTTGGGATGGGGGCTGCCCAAAAAGGGCATGGCAATACCCCCCTGAGAAATGTCAGTCTTTCTGCCCCCCAGGGGGCAGACGGGGCAGTAATTCATATTAGCTTGTATAACCAGAAAATTATTTATCTGATGAAGAAGTATTTTAATTCTATGTGCACAATAGTTCATTTACTGATGACATTAATAGCAGGCACATTGTGCTCTCGATACGTATCGTGACCATGCCCACTGCGGCATGATTTGTACAATGCCTTACCTTTGCCTTTTGGGACTTGATGATTTGCAGCGGCTATTAAAGCGGCATAGTGATGTATCATGCCTGTGTCTTCCAATACCCACGTGGGTTGGATTTTCCCCATTTGGTGGGTCCGGGGGAGGTGGTGCCACTGGTTACCTTGGACTTAGTGAACGTGTGTGTGCACTTGCCTCACACACCCGCTATAGGATCAGCTCCTATTCTACTACTCTAAGCCTACTCAGACTACCTTCATTTCTCTGAGGGGTAATTTTATCTTCCCCTATTTTAAGTAGAACACTTTACGACTGCTCCTACTTTAGCACGTGACCTAAAGTGAAGGTGGTCTGGTTAAAGAATATGCGGTCTGACTTTGGTAATAAAGGTGGAGGTCTTTCTCAGAATAAATGTGTGCATGTCTATTTAGTGCAAGGGTGCCTGAGACTATCCATTTCTTTGATTTCTGGACCTTTGAAAGTATCTCTGTTTCCAAACCATAGATTGATGAGAATTTCCCTGTGCGTCCTCCTGATGATACATGCATACAGTGTAAATCAAGACTGTCCTGAAGAAGGTGGTAGAAAAGAAATATATATCCACCGAAACATGCGTTGACTGTTGGTGTGTCCAGGTTTGGCCCATACAACAAAAGGAGAAAATAAATCAAGTTTCGCTGGTGCATGTTGTCGTGATCTTTCTGGATTTTTGTGTGTTGGATGCATGGAATGTAGAATGAATGGTATGTGAGATGGGAGTATGTCATAGGAGTGGTCATGTTGTATTTTGTAGTGATTTCGTCTTTGTTTTTAAATAAATAAATATATCTTGTTTGTTGTAATTGAAGAAATATCATGTATAAATATGCATAATGTACTGAAAGAATCATGAAATCAATGTTTTGTATAAAAAATGTAAGAAAATAGAGTTGTATGAAATACATTTTCAAATCTCAGCTGGACTAGTTCACGGTGTGATTTTCCCAAGGTGATGAGTTAAGCAGGGTAGTAGGACCTCTCTTTAAGGTATTGTTGCATTCTACCCCCCTCAGGTCTTAAGCCTGATATTGAAGGTAAGAGAGTAGAGCCGGGTCCCTTTTGTATGTTTGGAATGATTTGTACAATGAACTATTCATGACTGTGTGCAATGATTGTTATGTCATAAGCCATACCTAGTTTTGGATTTTGATGTGGAAGACTCCCATTTCAATATGGTGCCCTTTTGTTTATAGCATTTACATTGTTCAGTTTGTCAATTTCCTAAGTTTACTATACATGCACTACTATGACTCCTTACCCGTGAGCAAAGCACATGCCAAAATACATTGAGGATCCAACACCAGATGCATAGGAGCCTGCACCAATAAACAGCACATCAATCCTGTGAGTGCATCATTTCTTCCTGCATTGACAGGTGAAGCTGAACTTAATATTTAAATTAATTAAATAATGATATAAAAAATAAGCTAATACTTTAAATTACTACTAGTAACATTTCACATGTAGTTGGATATCTCCACGACCATGTCACTATGAAAAATCTATGTTCCAAGTCCTGAAAGTGGCTTTTTAAACCTCTCACACCTCTTTCCACTCACTTTGTTTTGCACACATTGTGAGCACTTTTCTGAGCACTGATAATGTGTGAAATATATTTGACTGCATCAACTAAATAATCTGTAAGATTCGCCGTTGGTGTTGCTGATCCATTATATGCCATTAAATATTATTTGCTTGTGCATACTGTCATATAAGACCACAGATTGAGGACACAGTCAATACTGGTCTATGTTGGTGTCTTTTGTCTGCTGATTGAAATATTCTTTAAGGAACCATTGTTGTTACTGAATTAATTTCCTGTACCTTTGCACACCGCGATCTCAAGTTGCATTAAAAAGAATGTCCTGTACTCATCCCAAAGTATCTGCTTGTAGATTGGCTAATAAAAAGGCAAGTAAGGAAGATGTCTATTAGAAAGAGGCATGGGATCAAGTGGAATTGTTGAAAGACGTGACTTTTGGAGGGTAGTGAACACCCTTTTTTGGAAAGACATTAACTAACTCCCTATACCCTGGGTCATGTGTACAGGTGAATAACTAGGTTTCCCGCTTCTTGAACTTTTATGCCATTAATCCATTATGTTATTTTTCTGACCCAGTTCATTTGTCTGATGAGGCACCTGGGATATGTTTGACTGGTGAAGGAAGTATTGAGGCTATCACTAAGAAGGCATATGGCTCAGCTGGAGTCCTTATTAACGTTACAAGCACAATCGAGGGCTCTGGACCCCCTTAATAGCTATCACTGTAAAGTCAGCTGTGAAAACAAAGCTCTGCCCCTCGAGGTAACAATCAGTAGTCATCACAGTGTTAATAAAGAGTACCAAAAGCGATCCTCGCTATTATTAAAGGTGGACGATTAATTCTGCTCTGCCGTCAGAGTTTGAGGAGTTTTGGTAACACGAAGTTCCGGCCATACCCTGCTAATTGCCGCCTGATGGAGTTTTTTCTCACGTAGAGATCACCAGCGGTAAGTTGGTAACTGAGAATTGGTGTCCTCAGCATGATTTTCAGTCACGAGGGACGCCGGGGAGATTTTTAGCAGCGACCGTTCGCTGTGGAAATGCTGCTCGACTAGAAAATCTACTCGAGCAGCAGCAAAGAAGCAGCACCCTCTGGTGCATGGCGTGGTGCCATCCGTACCGGTTTTGCAGCTCAGAACAAGCTGTTGGTGCCAAAAATCAGCACGAGCAGCACGATGTGTCAATTTCCACCCATTGGCAGAACTCTGCGGAATCTTGCAGAGTTTTCATTTAACGCTGTGGAATTTCGTGGAATTAAACTCTGCGAGTTCCGCCCACCCCTAGCTATTATAAACCTATCTCATTCATCCATACCATAGTCAAGATACCAGAACATACTCTCATGATCAACTCACAACTTGGTCCAATGATACCAAGATTATTTCTGACCTTAAGGGTGGGTTCAGAGTTGGCCTGAGAACAGTCAAGCAATGTCTGAGCTTAAACCTTATTATTAACAAATACACAGCTGCAAGACCGGGGTCTGTATACATTAAGCCTCGTTACGATAGTGGTCGGACTGCACACCGACAGGCTGCTGGTGGCGGTTCGCCCGCCGACAGCCAATATGTCCGACCTCCACATTTCAATGCTGGCGGTCGGACCCTATTTGGTCGGACGAAAGGCTGCTGCCTGCTCCAGGATCAGAGATCCCGACAATGGCAATGGGGGAAGCGGCCTTTACAATGCAGGCTGAGCCACACATGCTGTTTTTCCACGAGCGTAACAAAATTTGCTTGACCCATGCATCTGCATTAACTACACCTATACGTGAGGGGGTTGGGGTAGTTTTAAGGGCAGGGCGGGGGTACGTTTTAGGGCTCAGGGTGGAGGAGCTGGGGTCGGGGTAATTTTTGGTAGGGGCAGGGTTTTAGGCCTCAGAGGGAAGGGGTAATTTTAAGTGCAGGGCGAGGCCCATTTTAGGGCTCACAGCGAGGGGGTTGGGGTTGGGGTAGTGATAATATACCAACCATATCCAAACTCGCTTTAAAGGCATGCGTGGTAAAGGAATAGATGGTTAAGATTCATTTGCTGTTGCGATCGCATTGTAGAGGTACGTGTGGTAAAGCCATGCATGCATATGTCATTCAACCTGGCATCAGTGCTGAGGCTGGCATCACTGTAGGGATTGCAATATCCCTTTCCGACAACCTTTTCATGGCAGGAACTGTGAGAAAGGATATTGGGGGCCCCAAACAGGGTCCCGCCCATCAAGAGCCATTGTAAATTGGCCCTGGGTGCACATTTAGTGCCCTCATTCACCTCCGTGCACCATATGACATGCCCGACATGGCACAGAGTAGAAGAAAACAATGGTTCGGGATGGCCTAAGAAGGTCCAGGACAAAGAGAAACCCTTAAGAGGGCGGATGATTTTGTATAGGTTCAAAGACTCATACAGGAGAACTGTACTTATGAGTTATTTATACTTGTTTATTTTTGCATTTTCCACATTTAGAGTTCATATGCTCACATTTGTCCTGAAGATGAACTCAAATAATTGAGTTCGAAACGTCGTCGACCTTACGCAACTTGAACCTTTTTGTACTAATTTAACCAAGAAAAAATGGTTCTCTATTGTTGCCAATGCGATGTTCTTTTTTAAAAAGTCCACCCTCACCTGCACGTCACGCTTGTTGTCACTAAATATGTGAGCACTTGAATTCATCCTATGTACAATAAATAAGTGTCATATATTGACCTTTCCTGTCCCCTGTCTCTCTATATTAAGTATCATTCTCCTGTATGAGTCTTTGAACCTATACAAAATCATCCGCCCTCTTAAGGGTTTCTCTTTGTCCTGGACCTTCTTAGGCCATCCCGAACCATTGTTTTCTTCTACATTGTATCACCCCAGGTTCGCATAAGTGGTACCCTTGTCCTTCCTAAACACTTGCACGAGCAGTGGCTTCACTGCAAGGGTTCCACTTTTTTAGTGGTTATATTAAAATATACTATAAAGAAATTACTCTATTCATCTATTTGACCTATGTGCATCTACCTAACTCATAGGCCAGCCAGAATTCCTACCTCGTATAATACACTCGCTCTCAGACTATGTCTACACCCACTATCCCGACTTATACCAAGGAATATATTGCGAGATTGATTAATGGTCCTTCACTTTTCCATACACCGATACCTGCTAACAATACACCTTCTAATGTGGCAAGTGAGAAACTGACTAGTCTAGAAAGATTAAAAAAGAAACACATACGTACTGAGCTACACGCTCGTATGCTTACGGAATATCTGAAAGCCGATATCATCCCGGTAGGCTTGCAAGTACGAAACATCCCTGCAATTTTCCTACAAGACCCAAAATTCAAGAACGGTTTCGCCCACATTGGCACTACGTGCTCCCGCCACTGGATGGTGCTAGGTATTGACACTGCATTAGAACACAGCAGAAAAGAACTACTAGAAATCCGAGAACTAGAAAAGGCAATCTTAGAACTAGATAGCTTGGCAGATGCCAAATCAGCCCTAGAAAAACTAGAACGCACGATTGTTGACTTCCAAAATTTTGAACACCATAAAAAGTCAACCAAAGTGACAAAAGACATAAGGAATTACAATAAAGAACAAACCTACCCCTACCTCAGAGAAGACTTCTTTACACAAAACAACCAAGATCAACAGAAGTATCCAACAGGCACTTGGGGAAGATTCAGAAATAGACAACCGGTCACGTTCTCCACCTCCTCTCTAGAATCCGACAACTCTGACCCCGGGGAAGGCACTAGCTCCTCTACATACAATCCCAATTTTTTAGAGAGAGGCCAAACATTCACAGGGGAGAGACCGAGAGGCAGAGGGAGAGGCAGAGGGAGACCCAGGTACAACCTCCCCCCAGGGGAACGACAAACACGCAGGAAATTCTACCAATGGGGGTATCAATACTAACCCCTCCCCCCTCACCTCCCTCGTCCAACATGGACCAAATGCCTATTTTTAACTTATCCAAACACCAACTGGCCTCAACTGATATTGCCCTACTTAGTAGAGGTTTGTCTTTTGTCATCACGGAAAAACCAAACTGGTTTGACATCCACACCGAAATTCTTCAATTTTTTAGAAACGTAAGACTAAATGTATTCTTTCAAGATAAAGAGACAATCACCAAAACTGACATCACAGGACTGCGACCCAAATCCACATTCAATCCACCTAGTGGTTCGATGCCCCCGGAAGTTATTGCTTTTGAACATCTTGTACTAAAAGACTTCAACGACATAAAAACCAACTACAGGTTCACTCCTTTTAATGTTAGCCTTGAAGAAAGACAGAGCCTCAACGCTCTAAAAAACTTGGACGATGTGGTCATAAAACCCTGTGACAAGGGAGGCGGTATCGTCCTACAGGACAAAACCGCCTACGACAATGAAATTCACCGCCAACTCAAGAACACGTCACACTATGAACGCCTTATGCGCAACCCCCTCCAAGACATCAGTGATCTCATCCTCACGGTTACTAAAACGGCTCTAGAAGAAGGCTACATCAGCAAACACGAATTTTCCTTTCTTAATAACAAAAGCCCTAGGACTCCAGTCCTATATACTCTCCCCAGGATCCACAAGCATCTGGAAACTCCACCTGGCAGACCCATCCTCTCTGGGTGTGGATCAATTCTAGAACCTCTAGGGAGCTATATTGACTTTTTTATAAAGAATATGGTACAAGACACTACCACATATGTTAAGGACACCACACACTTTATCAATCTCATTGAATCCCAGCCCTTTGACCCCCAAACCGAACTCCTTGTCACTCTGGACATCGAGTCACTATACACCAATATCCCTCAAGACAAAGGCATAGAAGTCATCAAAAAACACCTCAATCTACGCCCAGCACCACATCAGGTCTCGACAGAATTTATCATCTCACTCCTTGAAATAGCTCTTACCAGAAACTATTTTATGTTCGAAGATCAGTACTACAGGCAATGCAAAGGCACTTCGATGGGGGCCATTTTTGCCCCCAATTTTGCCATACTTTTTGTTGACGACATTGAAAACAAGTTCATTCTCAATAACAACGACCCCTTCTTTAACAAAATTCGTGTTTGGCGCAGATACATAGATGACGTATTCATGATTTGGTCTGGCACTGAAACCGAACTCCAACTATTCAGCGCTTGGCTCAATAACATCCAGCCGGATCTAAAATTCACCTACAATTTTGACAACAACAAAATTGATTACCTAGACGTCACGGTCAAGAACTCCGATGGCGAACTCTACACTACCCTATTCAGAAAACCGACAGAGCGTAACACCCTCTTGCAATACGATAGCTGTCATCCTAGGGCACTGAGAGATGGCCTACCCTATGGACAATTTCTCAGAATTCGTAGAAATTGCAGGTTCAAAGAGGATTTCTTCCAGGAGGCTGAAATCCTGTGCAAGAAACTCACTAACCGGGGCTACCCTAGGCGTTTAGTAAAGCGCTCAATGAAACGAGCATGGTATTCACACCGTGAATTCCTGCTGCAACCCAAAGAAAAAGCATCCCTCAACAAGATCACATGCGTCACTACCTTCTGCCCAGTCAGCAACAAACTTACCAAAATGATAAAAAAGCATTGGTCAGTACTAGGCCTCTTGGAACTTAACACAGGCACCCCGCTCTTTGCTTTCAAAAGAGGACGTAATATTAAGGACCACCTAGTTAGAGCCCAAAAACCTACACACAAGGACAATACTCTACATTCTTTCCTTGGCCTCCCTCCTCTACAAGGCCACTATAAGTGTAACAATTGTATGTCATGTGATTCTACTTGTAACACCCAGTTTTTTTAATATAATGGCACTAAACACACTTTACAATTTTTTTCTAACTGCAATTCACAAAATGTGGTTTACTGTATTAAATGTCCCTGCCAATTGCTTTATATCGGACAAACCACGCAAAAAATCAAGACCAGGATCTCTCAACATAGGAGTAGGATCCGCTGCAAAATACAAACGGCACCACTGGTGGAACATTTTTTGGCCAAAGGACACTCTGAAACTGATTTCACATGGCAAGTGATTGACAGTCTACACCACAACCACAGAGGAGGAAATCAACAACAAATCCTTAACCGCATGGAATGCAAATGGATCTTTAAATGCCGCTCTATCGAACATGGGCTTAACACTCTGGACGAATACAGAACCATTCTGTAACCAGATACCGTGGCCCCATGTGCCACTAACTTTTGAAACTCCAGTCTATTTTCTTGCTCACCCTACGGCCACATGTATGCATTCTTGTCCATTTTTCAGCCATGACAATGTTTATGTACTGCATTTCAATTGTACTATATTTACACACTTGATTGAAGTCTGATCCCGCAACTACTAGAACTCCTCCGTTCTAGCAACGCTGATTGCTTATATGTTTTTGCAATTTAATTTTTATTTGATTCCATCTAGACTTAGCAAGTCTTCATACTGGCTTGTCCAGCTTTCTGGAAACATGTACTGTTCCCGCACTTAACAATCGAGCCCCTACTCGCATGCTTCTTTTCCCACTCGCTACCACTTTAGAACAGGCATCTCCTGAGCCTACTCACGACGCTGGGCCCTCACGCGTTCCAATGCACGCAGCTGCATTCGCTTTACGTAACCAATAGCAACCCGTTTCCTCAAATACCCTCCACTTCCCACCGCATTACCAGTCGCTGCGCGTACCTGCACGCGTCCAGGACCCGCTCCACCCCCCGCGAGACCCCCATTGATTGAACCGTGTGCCGCCTGAAATGAGTAAGTAATTCTGCAATTACCTTTTTCGCCCTCCCCTTTCTCGCGGCCTTAATATCCGCCTGACGGTAATCACTTACTCCCCCTCCATTGCAGATTAATTTCCCGGTACCGGAACCCCGCCTCCATACATTGAGCAGGTTGGACTAAGTTTTATACTCGAGTAAGTGTTTCCCTCCTATTCTGGCACAACCCCGCATTCTCGCATAACCACACCGAACTACGTCTTGCTAACCACAAATCACTCCGTTTCCCCAGGCCATTGTTTTCTATCGAGACATTTACTGCTGTGGCGAGCACTCCGTTGCAACTTCCTTAACTGTCGACAACCCCATTACTTACCTTCCCATATGCTAAGTAAGTGGTCCTTTTTCTTCGCGCGGCCTCACGCCCCTTCCCTTGCTAGCAATTTTAATAGCTAATTCGTCCTTGTGACCCTTCGGGTTTCTTGAAAATAACCTTGTAAATGCTAAATGCTTCCATTTGTTTGGGCAGTAGACAGTTCAATTTTCGTCTTCATGATTATTTTTCAGGTTTCTCAATTATCACCTAAATGTATCTTCCTAATTGCATCACTATTTGGAGAACACTATGTACCTTACATTTTATTGATTGTGATGCTATTTACAGTTCAGGGACTTATTTATGAGTTATTTATACTTGTTTATTTTTGCATTTTCCACATTTAGAGTTCATATGCTCACATTTGTCCTGAAGATGAACTCAAATAATTGAGTTCGAAACGTCGTCGACCTTACGCAACTTGAACCTTTTTGTACTAATTTAACCAAGAAAAAATGGTTCTCTATTGTTGCCAATGCGATGTTCTTTTTTAAAAAAGTCCACCCTCACCTGCACGTCACGCTTGTTGTCACTAAATATGTGAGCACTTGAATTCATCCTATGTACAATAAATAAGTGTCATATATTGACCTTTCCTGTCCCCTGTCTCTCTATATTAAGTATCATTCTCCTGTATGAGTCTTTGAACCTATACAAAATCATCCGCCCTCTTAAGGGTTTCTCTTTGTCCTGGACCTTCTTAGGCCATCCCGAACCATTGTTTTCTTCTACATTGTATCACCCCAGGTTCGCATAAGGGGTACCCTTGTCCTTCCTAAACACACGACATGGCACAGAGACATGCAGGATGTGCCTTCATGGCATCGCATGTGCTGCTGTCCTTTTCCATGACCACAGCATGCCACCGCACTGTTGCTGACCACTAGCCTGGCGGTCGCATCCTAATAGGGCAGTGGGACCGCCAGCATGCATGTCAGCGGTCTCCTGATCGCTGCAATAACGATTAGCTTTCCATCCGTCCTGCATCAAAATGATCGCCATTGTTTTTTTGGATTTTAGCCGAGTGTTTGACTATGTCAACTCGTTAGACTAGGGTCCACCATGCTGACTCTAAAGGTAGAGAGGTACACTTTTAATTAACTTATTGTTATATTAATGTACCCAATTTACAGATAGAAGACAACAGGTTTTTAGACGCTTTTATCCGTGCCCCGTAGCAGTCCTCCTTTCACCTGTCATGAAGAATTGGTCCAAGGAAACATTAGGGACAAGATTTAAGTGCATCCCTTGTTGCTATGGCTATCATCATGGATGTAGCCAGAAACCAAACTTAACAGCCTCATCATTAAGGATTGTTTAAGATTAGACGTGCCATGAAAATTCCCTGTTTAAAGTATTTAAAAACTTCTTTGCAAACTTGGGTCCAACAGAACTGTTTCCCTAGCCCAACGATATAAACAAAGCTGGTTTACATTGGACGAAAACAGCCTCCTTATTATTTATGAATAATTTCAGAGTGGAAAGGGAAATAATTAAATCCTCAGATGTATCACTGAACACTGTACCTGCATTTGAACCTTGTCTGTCCTTTGTGACCAATGGCAGACACTGTCTTGATTCTCTTTAGATTGATTATGATTGAACACTTTTTACATTTCTCTAAGGATCTGAAATTTTCTAAGGTGCTGCCTCTTTGTACCTGCGATTCAACCTCTGCACTTTATTATGTTTTGTAGTTTTTTTAATCTATTACGGAAGTGATATCTAGTTCCACTTCTTAAGAAATTACACTTCAGACAAGCAAAACATATTCTTATTCATTTATCTATATTAATTAAGGGTAGAAGAAACCTGTTTTGCCGCTGCTAGTTTTCTTACTGGAGCCATCCATGCAAGGACTTCATTAAATATTTAATTTGTATAACTTTTATTCTGTTCGTACTGCATTTCTAAGCATAGAATCAGATCTGAAACATAAATTATTGTACATACGTTTGTTTTGGATTATCCTATGTATTGACCATCTGTACATACTTCCGTATTTCTTGAAGGTTTACTGGTCTGAACAGTTTGTGGTGGTTTATGTGTTGTTTTATTCGCCGATCGTGGACTTTTGCTCTTTGTTATGATACCTGTTCCTTATTGTACTGTTGGAAATGCTTTCTTTTGAATCGTGGACCCACAGTTGAATATGACTCCGCAGATATCAGTCTGTTTTTGGCATATTCATTAAATCATTTGAACCATCGCTGTCTTTTACTCTAAATTGCGATATTAACGGAAATTATTAGACATGTGTATACCTATTTGGTATAGTGTCAGTCACATCATTTATCCAAATGTGATTCTCACTGGAATGGGAGTCACTTTTCAGCTTTAACTTCAGTTAAAGTTATGGTCTATCCAAGGAAAGCTTGAATTTTGTCTTAGATATTTAAAATGTAGCCAGACATGTATGACTACATTCATGCACATTCACCATAAAGGTTTAGGTCCATAAAGATATTATGCAGACGTCATGGCCACATGGTTTAAGTGTGCCAGACATACTTGGCGTTTAAAGCGTTAATAAAGTTCCATGAAAATACCTAGCACAAAATTACAGATTTCATGAAGAGATATCCATTTGTAAGAGGAATCCTCTAGGAACCTGTATATCTCAGCTTCAATATAACTCTTTCAGTTATGGTTTCTCGAACTTTGGGTATGAAGAAAAGCGTATGTGGGTTTCGTTCAAATGCATTTGAACATGTGGGTGGGAGAGAATTAGACTGAAGAATGAGAAGCACATAAAAGTGACAGCAACATGGAAAGTTGGAAGAAGCACACAAGGGCGAAAATAACAGAGCACAACAGGGGTGGGTGAGAAGTACACAAGAGAAAAATTCAGAGTGCTGGGTTGGGCATTCCGGGGCAGCACATGAGGTAGAGAAGGTGAGAGCTAGAAAACACATGCACTCTCATGGAATGCTTAGGAAAAAGAAAAACCTGCAGTAAAAGTGAGTTGTGGTAGGATTAAAGTTAGCCAAACAGAGAGATGGTAAATAGGCTATGCTCCAGGACAGGGAGAAACATAAGCGGGACAAGCTGGGACCAGGAAAGCTATTGAATGTGATGCAAGCAAATGAGAGTGACAATACAGCCAACCAATGGTAAACTATGGGCAGGCTATAATTTCTTGGTAAGTCTGCTCTCTGGTAGACTCGATCTAAAAAGATTTTCTAAAATGTAATGATTTCTCTTGAGTAGTGTGGGCGGATGTGATCCTCTTTCCTTTCCAGATGTGTTATGGGACTATATTTAATGCATACAGAATCTTTCAGGTGTGTTGCTGGCAGAACATTTGGGAGGCCATCACTTCAGGGAGCTTCATATCGTTGCAGGGTTTGAATGGTATTATTCTGCAATTCCTATGCAAATGCAACCTGGGCACTACAGGGAATTCATGCTTCTAGAAATTTCTCACATTAGTCTACCTCATCCTATCACTCCAGCACAGCACAAATGTTCAGGAGGCCACTGCAATTAGAGTTCGGAAGTGCATCAGGTTCTCTCTCAAGTATATTCCCCTTTTTCTCATAGTTCTGAAAGCTGCTCACAATTAGTTGTCATTATCCTGTGACTTACTGAAATGGCCCTCTGTTGCGCCTGCTCTGATGCCTATTACCAGTATGTCTTGCCTCAGACTCCAGAGCAAATCCAGTTGATGGTTTGCCTTGGTAGTTTGCACGACTTTGCATGAGTTCTTGCCCTAGGGAAGTTCATTCAGGACAATTTCCATCTTTTTTGAGTTTTCACCTTTTCATTTGGAGAGAGAAAATGATTTATGAATCTCTATTTGCGGATCACTCTGCTTTTGTTCACTTGTAACTTGGTAATAGAAACAGATGCTCATCAGAACTGCTCTATAATGCATGAACATCCCTAAACTGAGATCCACTGAATAGGACTGGTTCAAAACTCTGGTGGTAAAGAAAGTTACGATACATGTGAGCAAATATCAAGAGCTAAAAGCATCCATCAGCTACAGAACCAATACCATCTGAGTTGTCTACCACATAGAACAGTTCAAAATCCCCTTTAAGTCATTCCATATAGCCTCTATTTAGATGTCTCCCTTTCAGTTATATTCAGCCCATTATGAATGAACTCAATCTAGTTTAAGTGGGGAGTTTTCATCCAAAATAGAGGAGCAGCTGAATATAACCACTAAAAAAGCTGTCCAAGTCAAATTGTTGACAAGTGTTCGAAATGTTCATCATTTGTATAGTTTTCCCCCAGATGTTTGCCATGACTGTTTATTGGCCATAGAACTCTGTGCACATTTTTTCTGCTAATCAGTGGTAACGTGCTTATGCTCACCCTTTAAATATGATGAACTTGGCATACACCTGACTGGCATATCCAACTTACCTTTAAGTCC
Organism: Triturus cristatus; assembly: GCF_964204655.1. NCBI lineage: Eukaryota > Metazoa > Chordata > Amphibia > Caudata > Salamandridae > Triturus > Triturus cristatus. The sequence goes on along the minus strand of NC_140585.1, from coordinate 659,374,001 downwards.
CTAGTATATGGTACAAAGAGTACCCAGGACATGTATGTTAAATGTCACCAGTGGGATGCAGCATACATTATGCCACCCACTGCAGTGACACAACAAATCTGACCCCAGGCCAAACTTTGTAGCTTGGAGAGAAGTTTTTAAACTGCCAAATGTATCTGTTAAAATTAGTTCTGCAGACAGGCCTAACACATTCCTTTTAATACTAATAGGTCACCCTTAAGGTAGGCCTTAGTGTCCACAAAGGGTGCATGGTATTTAAAATTAGAGCATGTAACAGTTTAATGTTCCACATGTCCTTACAGTGACCCGCCCCTCAAAGCTATTTTTATTGCAGCAGGGTTAGATGTCCCATAAGAAAGCACTGGGATGCATTTTTAAATATTAATACTGTATGTCTGGCTTGGAATAGCTAGAAAACTAGTTAAACAACAAGTTTTAATAGTTATTAAAATCCAATTCAAGGGTGCAGTTGGATGTTTTCTAGATATTCCAGGTACAGGAAAGTAGCTTTTAGAAATGTACCTTTGATGTACCTGAAGTTCCTAGTATCTAAATCTAAATTCTTCTCTCCAGCTTCTGCTAGCCAGTAATTAGCATTTCAACAGGCATGAAGAAGGTGTGAATTTGCTCCAAAGACAGGGACAAAAGGGCTAGGGTGTGAGGAGGTATTGTTGTGCCCTTGACAGGATGGCATGTGCGCCGAAGGACTTGATTAACTTCAAAGAGGCCTACCCTGTCAGAGGTAGATGTAGCTAACATCCATGCCTAGACAAAAACCCCCAGCCTCTCTGGCCTCCATTAAAGTGGACCTCTTGTTGACATCACAGTGTCACATCCTGTTGCAGTGTCAAGACCTGCATGGCAGGTCTGCTGGGGATTTCTGTAGGAAAGTGCCCCTTTTTGCATGGTTACCCCCTAACTGCCTAATATCTGATGCTAACTTGACTGCGTGTGTGCTGGGACCCGGCTAACCAGATCCCAACACATGTTTTCTTTCCCAAACCTGTACCATTGCTCCCACAATTGGCACACATCTGGCCCACATATAAGTCCCTTGTAAAAGGTACCAGTGGTACCAAGGGCATTGTGAGCAGAGAGGGTCCCTTAAGGCTGTAGCATGTATTGTGCCACCTTAAAGGACACCACACACATACACACTGCCATTGCAGGGTAAGTGTTGTGGTGTAGTTAAACTACAAGAGTCGACATGGCAAACATGCCATGCCTACCCACCACTGCCGGTGGCAGAGGTAAGTCACCCCTAAGGCAGGGGGCACTATACCAACGGCGAGGGCATAGCTGCATGAGCAGCATGCCCATACAATGTCTGAGTCCATTCTTGGACACTGTAAGTGCAGTGAAGACATTTTGAGAACATAGGCTGGGAGTTTGTCAACACAAACTCCACAGCTTCATGATTGCTTTACTGAAGACTGAGAAATTTGGTATCAAACATCTCAGCATAATAATCCCACACTGATGCCAGTGTTGGGTTTATTATAAAATGCACTCAGAGGGCATTTTAGAGATGGCCCTTGAAAAACAACCAGCCTCTAGTGTGTTATATCCTAAGCATTACATATATGTGTAATCAGCCTAGGTCCTCCTAGCTGCTCAGCCAGAATGAGAGATGGTAATGGAATGATGGTGTGACTGTGATGCATGGAATGCCTGGGTGCCTGAGTGGATGTGTGGATGACAGGTGGAGATGGGCTGAGCAGCTAGGCAGGCTGCTCCTGGTGGGGCTGGTGTATGACTGGTACATGGCTAGTACCTATCTAGAGCTGGCTGGACTAAAATTGTTAATACCCTGACGTGGATCTAATAAAGAAGACTTGAAAATACACTACAAGGCTACCAGTGTCTCCATGCAGGGTACAACATTTATTTTGACGACGAGCAGACCTGGACCCAAGCGTACTTAAGAACAGCACAGAAACCAAGAGACTACTTAGAAAAACTTGTAACCAGCGAAACCACAAGAAAATTAAGCAACTACATGATGGAGAATGGAGCAACAGGCATGCCAGCCCCACCAGTGTCCATGTCATCGGACGGCCCCAACAACCGTGTGTGTCCAGCCTGATCGTGCTCCATGGATTTGACCACAGGTATGGTCTATTTGTTAGGGTGTGTCTGAAATACCTTTCACCCTACCACATCCTTACGTATATGCTGCTTGGATATCTCTATAGCGTAAAAGGATTGTGGCTATACAAAGGCGAGTTAAAGACTAACTGTGAATGTATTCATATGTACCACACAGGAGCGGTTATGTATGTCGGAGTTGCTTTATTTTCTTTTGGACTCTGTCATCTTTTCTCCACCTCACGTTTCACCGATGGATTTCTCTGATGTGTGCATTCTGGAGACCACCCATTTCGCCTGGACCATGGGTAATGTTTTTGATTTGGTTCATTTGGGTGAAGTTGCACTTTTGCTCACATTGCCATTTTGGATCTATCAAGCTATGGGTACTGCGGTGCCCAGTGACTCTTACGTGCCACGGATTGTACATGTAGTGCTGTTAAGAACTGTAGTTATAGATCTGTAATGTGTTTTTACACATGGTATTCAGTTTGTGCAATCTCTATATTTTGTTCTTCCTGCTATACCAGTTTTGGTTTCAGGTGGCGTTCGTTGTACTTGTGTTTTCACAGTGCAGCGATGAATTGTGTGACATCGCACATTAGTGTCGCTTTGGGGTAGAGTTATTATTCATTTAGGAACTTTTATAAATGTCTAAAGGAAAATGCAGGTTCGTGCTATAGCTCTTGTGTTTTAGACATTAAATAACTCTACTGTTCTGGTTCTTGTTGTGCTTTTTATTCCCTTACTTAGGGGGAGTCATGACCCATCACAACTCGGGTGAGTGTTCACTCACCAGAGTGGGGCACAGGTATACATTGTTCTGCAATATTGGAATTGCATTGTCTACAGTGTCGTATTTCGTGATGCCACAGTATCTGCTCAAAGGATGGGTCCTCCATGTGTTTTGTTGGGTGGTTATCACAGTGTTCCCTCAAAGGAGGGATGGGTTTGGGTTATTATCCTATCATTGTTATAGTTATTGTGTGTAACCCTTTCACAGGGTTGGATATGGGTTTATATCCCATTAGCAGTTGTGTGCAGTACTAATGTACAACCAGGTTATACCCCATTTACAGTTGCGCGCAGTACAAAAGTACAACTAGGTTGTGTGTTTTGGGTGCTAGCCCCTCACACAGGGTTATGGGTCATTGTCCCATATCGTGGTAGTTCCCTTGTATTTGGGATAGGTGTTGCAGGGTATTTTACCTTTGACATCACAGTATAGTATTTTACAGCTTGTTTCATAATATTACAATTTGTACTTGTGTCTCTACACTCCGCTTCTTCATGCTTTTATAATTATTGGGGGAGGATGGGGAATATTATTACACATGTATTTTGATGTATTTTTCCCATCTTTTCTGGATTTGTATTGTTCATTCTGAGATGTTTTGCTTTATGTTGCATCCCGGAGTTATGAATTTTACTGCTTTCTTGTGTATAGTTATTTTTTCCTTTAAATTTATTATTGTTGTTTTTATGTAAAGGAAAGGGATAATGTTATATCCTAAGCATTACATTTATGTGTAATCAGCCTAGGTCCTCCTAGCTGCTCAGCCAGAGTGAGAGATGGTAATGGAATGTTGGGGTGACTGTGATGCGTGGAATGCCTGGGTGCCTGAGTGGATGTGTGGATGACAGTTGGAGATGGGCTGAGCAGCTAGGCAGGCTGCTCCTGGTGGGGCTGATGTATGGCTGGTAAATGACTTGTACCTATCTAGAGCTGGCTGGACTAAGATTGTTAATACCCTGACGTGGATCTAATAAAGAAGACTTGAAAATACTCTACAAGGCTACTAGTGTCTCTATGCAGGGTACAACATAGTGTATTGGCTGACTAGTTTCTGCCAGCCAGCCAGCACCAGGCAGGTTTCTGACCGCATGGGGTGACAGCCTTTGTGCTCTCGGAGGTCAGAAAAAAAGCCTCCTCTGGGCTGAGGTGCTTCACACCTCCTTCTTGCAGGAACAGCAACACTTGGTGGTGAGCCTCAAAATCTCTCACCTTGTGTTATGCTGCTTTAGGCAGCTCCAACTAGTGGAGATGCCCACCCCTCTGTCCTACCACCACTTTTTGTCGGCAGGACAGGCAGGAAAATAAGTAAGTACCCTTAGGGTGGCCAGGCGCAGAGGTGAACCCCTCTCTTCAGAATTCTCCATCTTGGTTTGGAGAATTTGGACCAATAGGAATAGGGATGTGCCCCTCCCACCAAATGGAGGTGGCACTTAAAGGGTGTAGTCACCCTAGTGGACAGTAGCCATTGGCTACTGCCCTCCCACCTCAGTAACGCCCTTAAATACTATTTAAGGGCTCCCCTGAATGATGTTCCTCAGATTCAAAGACTTAAGAAAAAGAAGGACCGAAGAGCCGTACAGCAGTGGAGAAGAAGACGACAACTGATTGAGCCCCAGCCCTACCGGCCTGTCTACTCCTCCAGAGACCCTGTTCAAAGAAATTGGCGTGTCCCGCGGTCAGCATCTCACCAGCAACTCCAGAGACCTGAGCTGCCTTCAATAAAGACTTAGTCTCCCATGGATACCGGATTTGTCTAGCAAAAGCAATCTTCAACAAGGCCTCCAGCGCCTCCTCAAACCACGAATCCTCACCAGTCTGCACCCGTCACCCTCTGCCCGAGTCCAGGTGGACCAATGATCCAGTGACATCTCCGTAGTGATCCTGAGCTGGGATCCAGCATTGGACTACCTCTCCTGAGTTTCCCCACGACCCCAGCAGCCTCACCTTGAAGGGCCCCCCAGATCTGGTTAAAAAAAAAAAAGGATGCCGAAACACACCCCTGCACCCACAGCCCACAGACCTTGGGGTGCCCGGCCAACAGTGTCCTGGTGTCCAGTAACTATCCAACTTACCTCTCCAGTTGCTGGTTCCCTTCACCAAGTGTTCTGGTCTGAGCCTGCAGCCTTTTTCCTCAACCAAAGATCCTCTTTGACTTCCACTGGGAGTCCGACGCCTGTTTGCACCCTGTACCCTAGCCGCCTGTGTGCCTCTGGAGGGGGGTTCTTGGCGCCAAATTATGGCCCCCTTTGTGTTGCTCTTTGAACTCAAGGCCCTTGCCCTGAAATTGTGGGTCCTTACATGCAACCAGTGCTCTGCTAAGCCCCCCTGTATCCATTGACCTGCATTGGGCATTCGGCACCACCTTTGACCTCTGCACCCGGCCGCCCATGTGCCGCGGAGGGTGCACCCCTTGTGTCTTTCTTTTTCTTGCTGTGTTGGTTCAACAACCCAGAGACTGAACCTGAAAGTCTTGTACTTACCTGTAAGTTACTTATCTTTGTTTCCTCCCATAGAATTGCATGGGTTTTTCTCTGTATTGCATAAGTGTTGATCCTGAGAACAGAACAAAGTCTTTTCTTGATATTGAAATTATTTCATACACCTGTGAAGTATTTCTAATGCTTCTACAAACATTTGACATCTTTATATTGAAAGTATTGCATAACTAAAAAGTATACTTACCTGTAACTGAGTTCCACTTGGTTCCTAAAATAAAAGTAACTAAAGTGATATTTTTTATAAACATTGGCCTGGATTTAGTCATCGAGTTTGTGTTCCTGTCTTGTATAATGCGTACAACGAACACATTCACACTACCCTCTGATAAGCCTAACTGCTCAGCCCAGCTACCACTAAATTGAGAGTAAGGTATTATCTACTTTATCCTCTGCTATGCCTTTGGGTAGTTACTGGACTCTGTACGCACTATGGGCCATATGTAGGAAGCCTAATACCAGTCGGTAACGGCCGATTTTCGGTAAATATCCCGTTACCGACCGGTATTTAGGCTTTTGGTATGTAGGGGGCACATTTCAGGATTCGGTAATTTACCGAATCGGTAAAATTACCGAATCGGTAATTTTACCGATTCGGTAAATACCGAATCCTGAAATGATATGTAGGGGGAGTGTGTGGTTGGTGAGGGGATTCGTTATTTACCACCAACTAAAAGTTGGTGGTAAATGACGATTAGCTGTAAAAAAGCATTTTTGTGCACTTTGAAGTGTGCAATGTGGCAGACATACATGCCCTTAGGGCATGTTTGTGTGCCACATGTGCACACATGCACGAATCAGGGGTGCAACAGGGTGTCAATGTGACACCCTGCCACCCATGATGATGCCTCCCCCATTACCGATTCGGTATTTACCGATTCGGTATTTACCGATTCGGTAATGGCAACTGGCTTCCCATTCATTCCTATGGGCCTCCAGGCCCATAGGAATGAATGGGAAGCCAGTTGCCATTACCGAATCGGTAAATACCGATTCTAAAATACCGACACTTACCGATTCGGTAATATTTACCTACATTACATTTACCGATTCATAAATACCGAATCGGTAAAATTCGGTATTTAAGAATCGGTAAATGTAATTTACCTACATATGGCCCTTGATCTCTTTTTGATATAGTTTATACAGAGACAGCTTCCTGCAATTTCCATGGCATTTGAGGTGCACTCCAAAGGAGGAAAACAAAATGCCTAAACAAGTTCATTAGTATCCACTGTCTGGTTGCTGAATGCTAAGCTTTTTTCTACTAGACCTCTGCCTCTGAGTTTTTGGGAGTACAGGGACTGCCTAAAACTGGATTTAATTGCTAGATGTGGAAGGACACTAGAATTGTCATAGCACAGTGCCCTCACTCATCGCCAGCCCTCAGACGCCAAGCTTAGTATGGCCAAAGACTTTGTCCATCTTTAAAATGTCAATAATTGCGTACAGTTAGCCCCGGGAACCCTTCTCCAGTGGTCAGGGTGTCCCCATGGGTCATTCCCACTCACAAGCTTGTGCAGGCATAAATGTGGCATATCCAGGCACCAACTTGAGATTACTCCTTGACCTGTGCAAGATCAGAAGATGACTGAACCTGCTGTCTGAGACCCGAGAAGAGCCCTGAAGGACTGTGCCTGCTCTCTCCTCTTGTACCCAGGACAAAGAAGTAGACTCCAAGGGTAATATGACTGGCCAACAATACAAAATCAAGAAGGGAGGGCCAAAGGGAGAGGTTTAAAGACCAGCTCAGACTAAATCGCCAATCTACATATACAAAACAAACAAGTCCGAGGGTCTCTGGAAGTCACCTAAACCTATGATGACCTATGTGCCTGTACGTGCACTGAGAAACTACATCTACACAGGAAGACCTACCTTAAAGGACGGAATCCCATCACTCACCGAGGTGACATGCTTCATCATCTGGGACCTCCTCCCGGCTGTAAATTTTAGTACAGTCGAGGGCTACAACCCCCTCACTAAGAGGGAGGAGCACAGGGATGTTTTTATAAGTGTTATCACTATCCTAGGGTTCCTAAAACCCAGAATGAAGAGCTGTTGTTATGGACTGTGAGTGATGAGCGCAGTGCAAACTAAAGCAATAAATGTGCTAATGTGAACTAAAACTAACTATCGGGAGGCATAGAATTCTTTAATGATTGTCTCATGATGTCAGAATTAAAAACAGTGCAAATATAGCAGTTTTAACATAATTACTGAAACCGTGCTCTACATGTTTCAGCTATCATGACCCTACTGATGTCTAGCTTTCTTCAGGACCTAGATATAAATTGCTACTGCGTTGCATGTGCTCGAAGAAACAGAAGTGTATCCAAAAAGATTTTAAATGGAAATGATACAACCAATACCACACTAGATCTCAGATAGAGGGTCCATGTGTACAAGTCAAACTGTGTAGAGAAACTTACAGGACATCAGTTAATCAGATGTAAGTGATATACATACATATAGCATTGCATCAAACCAACTCCCCTGATGTGCAGACGAAACTTACCCATCTCTTGCAAGTAAGGGACAACACCTCACCTGGCAACAGCTCAGGATGTGAGGCCCCGCTCAGAAACAAGAGAGGTTATCCAACTGTGAGAAAACTATAATTTAATTAAAGTGATCTCATTGAATACACTCTATGAGAAACTGCAGATCTCGTTGTGTGCTCTATTAGTGTCAACAACTCCGGGCTAATGAAAAGACTCTATATACAAAAAACAGTACATCAAACAATTATGCAAACTCCAACCACGACGTTGGAAAAGTCAATGAAGCAATCTAGCTTCTAGTAACGCCACAATCTCCAGATCTTAAATGTGGCCACCCATTACTCAATACAAATATGACATTAAAGAGAGTATTCATCTAACTCGACAATAAGCACGAGAAGACATTGGCTTGATTTATTCAAAACCAATAGCATTCATGTAACTCTATCAAGATCTTTCTGCGGAAATGCCTACAGCAATAGCACACTGATTGCCGAGGCCAAACTCGTAACGCCACCGTGTAGCGCGTGCTATAATAATAAAAATCACCACACTAACTTCGAAAAGACAGCAGTTTACAGAACCTGAGGGGAACCAGCATTTAATCTAAGTAAGTACACAGAACCTGTTCGTAAAGTGTCTGTTTTGGAAAGCCAAATGGCACAATGAGCGGCAGCAGCACCCTGGTGCTATTGAGACCACACATTCCGTACAGAGTCTGCAATATATCCCGGCAGGTACCCACAGACTATTCAGGGTACGACTATATTAAAGCAGCCAAATAGCTTAGTTGGCGGCAACAGCGCACTCGTGTTAGTCAAAGCCGCGCATCTAGATGCACGTGAAACACACCACTGCTGTTGAGAAACTTACCTCTCCGTCGGTACCCCTGAGCTGACGATGTCAGGGTCTTTCCAAATGGTCATATGTGCACCAAGCGGTCTTTGATATTAGAGCTTCTTTTGAAGGCAAAGAGTGGTGGTGGTGGTAGAGTTTCATTCTCAATATTCAGAAACCGCCAATATCTTCTAATGGCTTTCTGAATACCGTTGGATGCGGCACTGAATGTATTCACACACGTTAGTCTAGAACTATTCAGCCTGGCCATGTTGACTTCCAAGAGTGCATCTATATTATTATTGGATGCCCGTTTCATAGACTGATGAATCAGCTTCTTAGAGTATTGCCTTTCCTTAAGCTGCAAAGCAAGAGAGGCAGCATGTTCTTTATATTTTTCTTTCGTTGAACAATTGCGTCTAATACGCAAGAACTGTCCGTATGGTAAGTTGTTGCGAAGTGACCTGGGATGGTGGCTGCTATACAGTAATAATGAATTGCGAGCCATAGGTTTTCTATACAGTTCACTTTGCAAACCATCAACTGTGGTTAAAAATCTCAGATCCAGAAAAGGCAAGCTGTCCTTACTGATTTCTACAGTAAAATTCAGGAAAGTATTTCTTGAATTTAGCCATGTTAGAAACTCATAGATAGCGGCCTTTTCACCTCACCAAACCACAAAAACATTGTCAATATATCGTCTCCATGTCAGAATGTGATCATGGAAGGGATTGGTGAGACTGAGCACGTGTTGTTGTTCAAACTGATGAACATAGAGATTAGCCAGACTCGGCGCAAAAACACTGCCCATCAATGTTCCAGATGTTTGTAGATAAATTGTGTCCTCAAATTTAAAAAAGTTTTCTTGCATGGCCAACCTGGCACATTCCATGATGAAATTCACAGGGGTGATGGAGTCTAAATCCCGATTCTCCAGTAGAGTTCTGATGACATCTAGAGTTTCATCCTTGGGAATGCAGGTATACAACGACTCTACATCAAAACTGACCAAAAAGTCAGTTGCCATGTTAAATTCAATGTCTGGTAACAACCTAAGTATATCAGCAGTATCTTTCAGAGAAGTAGGCATCTCACTAACCATAGGACGTAAAAAATAGTCCAGAAAGGTGGAAAGGGGATCTAACAAGGACCCTATGCCCGAAATAATAGGGCGCCCCAGTGGTGGTCTTTGGGGCTTATATATCTTTGGTAATACAAAGAAATAAGGTATTACCGGATAAATGGTAGTGAGAAAACTAGCTTCATTATTGGTAATCCAGCCTGCTATCTTGGCTTCTTCCACAAGATCACTAATCTCCTGTGAGAGTCTCTCAGTGGGATCAGTTCTCGAAGGTTGATAGAAGCGGACGTCGCCCAACTGGCGGAGAATTCAGCGCGATATGTCGATGTATTCATACCGACTAAAGCACCGCCTTTATCGGCAGGCTTAATAGTAATCTGCGTATCATTCGCCAATGCTTGCAGCGCACTTCGCTCATTGTTTGGTAAATTGTGAAACTGATGATTCCGGCATGCTGATAACGCACTAACCTCATTGATCACCGCTTTCTCAAATGCCAGCACTTGAGGTGGAACTGTGGGCAGGTGGGTTAAAAAAAGATCGAACCTTGAGACTAGTATTAACAGGCTGTTTCTGCACTGGAGGAATTTTTCCCCTTAAAAATGAAGTGAAGACATATTTTCCTAAAAAACTGTGCTAGTTCATGTTGTGTTCGGAAGGAGTCTCCCTCAAAGCTTGGAACAAATCCAAGGCCCCAAAGATCTTCATTCTGGGTTTTAGGAACCCTAGGATAGTGATAACACTTATAAAAACATCCCTGTGCTCCTCCCTCTTAGTGAGGGGGCTGTAGCCCTCGACTGTACTAGGATTTACAGCCGGGAGGAGGTCCCAGATGATGAAGCATGTCACCTCGGTGAGTGATGGGATTCCGTCCTTTAAGGTAGGACTTCCTGTGTAGGTGTAGTTTCTCAGTGCACGTACAGGCACATAGGTCATAATAGGTTTAGGTGACTTCCAGAGACCCTCGGACTTGTTTGTTTTGTATAATATGACCGGCCACCTGTTCAAGCTACATGGATTCAAACTACACAAGGATTTTCCTGCAGTTGCCCAGCTAATCAGTAGGATTCGGACCTGGACAGGACTTTCTAAGTGCCTTCCCTGAAGTCCTGGGGGGCTTCAAAAGTGAACTCCTGTTGGGGATTGGGACTCAAAGGACTGAAGTCAGAAGGTAAAATCTTTGACTAGGACAAACCTGTTGGTGTATCTGACCAGCGCTACATCGCAATCAGCATCAAATTGCGCCTAGTTCCCGAGCTAGCGTGACCACTAACTATCATGGCACTTTGTGCTTTTTGGCACTAGTTCTACTTAAAACTACAAAATTCATACCCCGGCTTCTCTTACTAGATTTATGTCATTTTGGTGTCATTATGTTATTAAATTTTACTGTATTTTTTAAATTCATTTTGGGATTTGTATTGTTTTGCATTGTTAGTATGCATAAATACTTCACAAATCGCCTCTAAGTTGTGCCTGTCTGCTCTTTGCCATAGCTACAAGGGGGTAAGCTTAGATTTATTTAGAGACTTTAGTGGTTCAGCCTGACAAGGCATGTTAATACTTGAGGTGGGCACTTACCCCACTCAACTAATAGCTCAGTTTCTGACATCCAGGCATTATTGTTACAAGTGCACTGATTTTAAAGGGGTCTTTTTGTCTGCCCTGGCATCGAAGAATCACCAGGGAGTGATGTAACGATGACAGGATGTTTATTAATATCACTTGATAGCCATTGGCAGACACTCCAGATAGTTTTGATTGAGCAAGAATGTGACTACAGTCACTCATATGAGGACCTACCTTTAGAACGTGTGCCACGCTGTTGACAAATCTGGGTCCCTTGCCCCACAGAGAAGGTATAGCAGTAAACTCTTAGTAAAGGGGGGAACTGAGTCCTCAGTGTTCTCAGTCTGTGTGAGACAAGATACTTACCTACGATATTGCTCTTTCTGGTGGATACTCTATTTAACCACAGATTCCTCACTGACTGAATATCCCTCAGATGCCAGACTGGATCAGGAGAATTCTATAGCAGTGCTCCTGGAACCAGACAGATGGTAAAGTGTGGTTCCACGCTGACTGTATACTACCACGGAAGTGGTGGAGCATAGTTGCGATATCAACAAGAGGCCCCTGCATGCTGATGTCAGTTTCTTGTCTCTTTCCCTTCCCGTGCTCTCAGACGTGGATCATGAACAATTGTTGATAACAGTGTGGTAATCAAAAACTTGTAACCTGTTTAGATGTTAAAAGAGGTCACTCCACAGAATGGGTAGGTAGGAGGGCAGTTAGGAATCTGTGATTAGAGTATCTAACTGAAGCTAAATAACTTGTGCTTCTAATGGGCACTTCTAACCTCAGATTCCCGTTCTCAGAATAGATACCACAGCAATACCCCCTCAAGGTGAAGAATCTGTGGAGTGTGCTCAGCCCAAAAAGTCTTGCAGATATGCCCGGGCGAAGATTCCTTCCTGCTAGACTGGCTGTCAATGCAGTAGTTCTTTGTGAACATACACACCAACACCCACTATGCATCCTGGCAGATATAAAAATCCAAGTATGTCACGCCATAGCAGTGGTAGCGGCCTTAGTCCTCTTGGAATGGAGTAGCAGTTTAAAGTAAATATTGATGCAAGACTATACACTTTGACAGAGCCCTCTTCTGCAGTCTTCATGTTTTTTGCTCCAGAAAACAGCACGCAGAGCTAATTGCATACTCAATGTTCCTTTGTACTAATCAATATAAAAACTTAAATCCCGATTGGGATTCAATCGAGCCTCTGAACCTCTTTCGAGGGGTGAGTGGGAGTAAGTAACTCTTGGAGGGTAATTGATTGCCCAACGTGGAAGGACAATACAACTTTTAGTAAGAAGCAGCCTGATTTCTCAGCACCAATTTGTCTGGAAATAAGATTGGTAGAAGGTTGTTGCACTAAAAGTGTCTGCAGTTCACTAATGTGACGCAATGAGGAAGACCGTTTTCAGAGTCAGGAGACCCAGCAAACAACTATGCAGAACTCCAAAGGTGTACACATAAGTAATGTCAAGACTAAGTTAATATCCTTCTCGGGCTTCACAAAAAGTTTGGGAGCAAGCAAGTCTGCCAAGCCTTTAATAAATCTCATCACAACAGCTGTTTTAAACAAGAGAGGGTGACCAGACAAATGTAGAAATGAGGAAAGGGCTATCAATTTAAATGTTGACAGTGATCACTGTAAGAAACTGCTGAGCTAAAGACAAATGAAAACAGAAGGATGTCCAACAGATTCACTTTGCTGTGAATCAATGTCTCAGTCATCACACCAGGTAATAAACTTGTCTCAGTGCCCAACATAGATGGATTTTGTGGCAGCAAGGGTGACATTCACTACTTCAGAAAGCAAATCAAATACACTCAATTGCCCTGCTCAGTCTCCATGCATGGATGCACCCTGCCCTGTTGATAAGACAAGGACACTCAGCCAAAGTGTTACTTTGGTCAGAAGGCAATGCTCATGTTCAGGACTTCCAGGTACCGCATTCTCATGTCCAGTCTGGGACAACAAGGATGACTTAGGACTGTTTGTTCTTCATCTTCAGAATTCGGGACAGGAAAATCCTAGCCAAGATGGCGGCTGTGTGAGCGTTGTGGAAAGCCGCTCTCCCTGCTGTGATTTTACTCATTTGTGCGAGGAAAAGACAATGTAATAAATACGGCTAACATGCTTTCAACTTACCTATAGCTACTCAGATTATTGGGTTTAAACTGCTGCGGGACGAGAAGCTGATGAGGCTGCTGACGATCGGAGCTCTGACGGCTCGAGCATTTAGGACTTTTCTCTCGGCGGCAACCGGTGCTAAACTCAAAGTGCTCCAGAGGTTCAGGGAAGCTCGCCGATACTTTGTTACAGTGGAAAGACTGCCAGCGATCAAAGCGATAGAGGCTGAGCGTTACATTGTAGCCGCTGAGACAGGGCTGACAGGTTGTGAACAGTGCAACATGCCGGCAAAAATAAAATCCTTGGGGAAAGACACCGGTGCTACTGTAGGAGCCAAAGGTACATCTCTGACTCAGCGCGCGATCACTGAAGGGAAAAGCCTGAATCTGAAACTGAATATGAGCGATATTCTACACGTGGATCTGAATAAGGACAGGACTAGCAATGAGAAATGCAGGGGAACAGTGCTCCAGCGAGATGGTTACTAGACCAAAACAGCAAACTGTACCTGGAATGTTTGCCGGCCAGGTGTCTGCAAACACCCTGGGGGAAAAAACAAGCAAAGGTAAAGGCAACTTTCTTTTAAAAACAAATATGGACAGCTCTAGAAAATTGGTCCCAACGGGAGGGGTGCTAAATAACACCTCTCTAACACAGGAGAGACTTCCCCAGAGGCTGTAGAGTTGGATAAATCTGTCACTAGACCTGCCGCTCTACTGGTTAAAAACCCCGAAAATATTACACAGGGCATAGAGGAGGAGACGCCAAGAACTGAGAGTATTGCACAACAAGAGATTACGGATACTGCTAATATCATGCAAGCTACAGGTGAAATCCCCTGCACACAGGCCTTAAAGGGGAAACATGAGGCCAGTATTCAGGTAGATGGCAAATTTCCAGCAACTCCGGATTACGATAAGTTTTATTCTATGACAGACGAAGCTAACCTGTCCAATAACAGCAAGAAGGATGGAACAGAAGATGATCTTCCTTGGGGGGATAGTGGCAGTCCTCCCACAAAATTCGACACACAAAAACGCTTACCTGTTCGTACCAAGAAGAAGAGTTCAAGAGGGTCAGTCAAAGATAAGGGCTTTACCTCGGACTACAGTCAATCAAGCCAGCTAAAATGGGATTACTCCGCCACCCATTTTGAGAGGGAAATTGAAGATGAGATTAGAGCTCAAGCAAAAGTTCCCAAAAGTTCAATAGAGACTAAAGATACTACGGAGCCTCAATAACTACACCCCTCTATGGAGTTAACTTACTCAACGCTGAAGCAAATGCAGACTGAGGCACGCCATGAACATAAGAGGGCCCATCTGGCCACCAAAAAATTACAAGGAGCTGTGCGAAAAGTTAATAAAGCTTGTACGGAAATTTCAAAACGCTCCACGGCATTGGAAGAACGAGTCATACAACTTGAGGCCAGCGCAGAAATAGCTGGCCAACAAACAACGACTAATGAAAGTAGGAAGACTGATGTACTTTGGAAGTTGGAGGACTTTGAAAATATACAACGTCGTAACAACCTCCGATTAATTGGGATTGCAGAAAAAGCTGAAGGTGACGATATTCGTGGCTTCGTTCTGAGGTTACTTAAGGAAGCCTTTCCCGAATTGGCTCATTGGAATTGGGAGTCTGAGGTACAGAGTGTGCATCGATTCCCCCTGATGCTCAAAAAGAGGCCTGGGCAAGATGAGAAACCGAGAGCCATCCTTTTATTTTTGGGTAACTTTCTTCTCTGACAATCCATATTTGAGAAAGCCAGGCCCAATGCACAGAGGGTGGGAGAGGGGCACTCCTTCTTTGTTCGGCCTGACTTTTGCCACACAACGGTGAAGAGGAGATGGATACTTCGTTTGCTAATCACTCCATTTCAGAAACTGGGTTGTGAAATCTTTTTATTGAACCCTGCTAGACTTAAGGTTATTTGTAAAGGTACAATAAGAGTTTTCTTGTCAAAAATCCAAGCCCAGGAGTTCCTGCAGGAACTCTCCAAGAAATAAGCTATGGTTGGGTGATATAAAATGTTAACTAATAATTATTTGATATGCCTTTTTTTTCTCTCTACGTTTAGGTTTTTTCTCTTCACTTATAGTCTTTTGGTAGGGAGCGGCTAGGGGGCACAACAACATGCAGGACGCATCACAAGGGTCTCTGGACCTTTTTTGCCTTTTTGAAGGGGATGGGGAGTGGGGATGGTCGAAACCAAGGGGAGGAAGGGAGACATTTTTGCACTGGGATTAGGATTTGATATATGAGTTAGGTATTTCTTGTATTGCACTGCTATTTGTTTTGGAATCATTGTATTTTTTTCAATGAGGAAGCTTAGAATTGCCTCTATTAATATATGCGGACTGAACGACCCCCTAAAGAGAAGGAGAATTAGTCTTGATGTCCAATTTTTGAAGGCAGATATTTTATGTCTTCAAGAGACACAGATTGAAGGTTGCAGAAAAGGGGTCTTAGAGATGGCTGGCTATCAAGTTATTGCTAGTACTACACAGGCAACTCGGACAAGAGGGGTGGCGATACTGGCACGGAAGGGAATGGGTACTTTTCCGAGCTCATCCGTAGATAAAATGGGTAGATGGGTAATTACGCAAAGCTGCCTTGATAACAAGATGTTTTCTCTCTGCTCAGTATATGGCTCAGTGTTGCATGATCCTGCACTATTTGAATAGTTGAATATAGAGCTTGTTGGTTGGCCTATCCCTCTGATTTTATGTGGGGATATCAATATAACATGAGCTGTCAGGTTTCCATCCATAGAGAAGTGATGTACCAAGGTCGTAAACCCAAAGTTTTTAAATCACTGTCACAACTTAAATCGCTGCATGGGCTAGTAGATGTATGGGCGGCACAAAAGGAGAATGATCCTGGCTTTACGTACTTCTCTGCACCAAATCAAGTGCATGCAAGAGTGGATAATTTTTTTGTGTCACAGAAGCTTTTACAAGGTTGCAAGATAAGCAAATATCCCAAAGTCATGTCTGATCATAACCCTTTGGTTATTTAAATAAATATTGGGCAACAATCCTCACAGACACGATGGACATTTAATAGGGCTGTATTAAGTGAAGAGGAGTATATACAGCAACTTGAGGAATGGATCCCCAGGTTTATTGAAGAGAACCTAGAGAGCACTAATATAAGTATAGTGTGGGATACATTAAAAGCAGGGGTTAGAGGAGAAACATCTAGGTATGGCTGGGAGGCACAAAGGAAGGACAAAACCCTGTTACAGGCCTTGTATGAGGATTTGGGTAAGGCAGAAGCTGAATTAATAGAGGTATTGTCTGAAGGGGCAGAACCGGAGGCAGCCCAATCAAAGATTATCATCGCTTATCTGCCATTACTGAGATATCTCTCAAAAAATCAACTGGCAAGTGTATGGCTTGGCAGAGTAGGGTTTATAAGAATAGTGAGAGGGTGGGTCATCTACTAGCTGTACGTACTAGGGAGAAAACGATACAAACCCGGATCAGTGAAATTAGAGATCCTAACGTAGGTATGGTAAGTGAGCCTGATGCTATTCTCACTGCATTTCAAAAAAGTTATCAAAGATTATATACTGAGGATATACGGGTTGGGGACCAAGAAACAAAGAATATCCAAGGGGGCAAATCTTTGATCAGGTATCTCCAGAGGAGAGAGATAGCTTAGATGTGCCATTCACAATGGACGAACTAATAAAAGTGATAGATTCCTATCCATTAGGCAAAGCCGTGGGAACCGATCTAATACCAGGGAATTTCTACAAAAAGTTCAAGACACAGATTATGGCACTCATGTTGGAGGTATTTCGTAGAGCACAGTTAGATCTGATAGCCCCCAATTCCTGACAAAACGCTAATATTATAGTCTTCCCTAAAATAGGCAAATCCGCAAAGGAATTGGGATCGTACCCGCCAATTACGTTGATTAATAGCGATGTAAAGATTTTTTCTAAAATTTTGGCAAATAGGCTAGCTGTAGTTATTAAGAAGCTAGTATCCCCTTTTCAACATGGGTTTGTCCCGGGCAGGAGTACGACTGAACATATCCGACGTATAATCATGTTTTTTGATTATACAAAGGTTTCAGGAGACCCTAAGGCTGCAATACTGCTTGATGCTGAAAAAGCGTTCTATAGGGTCTCCTGGCCCTTTTTATGGGCAATTATGGAAAGGAAAGGATTGGGCAAGGGCTTTATTGAAGCCATCAGATGTATGTATCAGGAACCCGTGGCTAGAATAGCTATGATGGGTCTAATCAAAATTACTCATGGTACACATCAGGG
Source organism: Triturus cristatus (assembly GCF_964204655.1). Lineage (NCBI taxonomy): Eukaryota > Metazoa > Chordata > Amphibia > Caudata > Salamandridae > Triturus > Triturus cristatus. Next base: position 659,356,214 of record NC_140585.1, on the reverse strand, counting down.
GTGCCCCTGCACCCCGCTATTATTTGCACTTTATATAGATCCTTTAAATAGAAACATTGTGGAGAATAAGAAGATACAGGCCATTCATTCTATCGGAGGAGATACCAAGATTCTAGCATACGCAGATGATCTTACTATAATTACAGCTAGCCCAGTAGAGGCTATAAACGAGGTAGAAAGGGAAGCAAAATACTATGGTAAAATTTCAGGATATTATCTCAATGAGAACAAGACGATGATTGTTAAAAATTCTAGAATAGATCTGAATGATACACGGGTAGTGGGAAATGCTAGATATCTAGGGGTTGAGATTTGTGCCAACATCGATGAAATTGTGCAAATCAACCTGGAGCTTAAGCTACAAAAGACTAAAACAGATGTTAATAGAATGAATTGCTTGCACTTTACACTCCTAGGGAGGTGTAATGTTAATTTTGCCCAAAATGTTATACCTTTACAGAGATATTCCAGTCGAAATAAATAAGATTTGTTTTTCTGCTTTTAATCAAATAATCTCGAAATTCCTGTGGGCCGGGAAACGTCCCCGTAGAGCACTGAAATATATGACTCTACCCAGAGATCGGGGGGGTTGGTATGTTCCCAATCTCCAGGTCTATTATTGGGCGTCAGTTCTACAACAGATGGCCAAATTATTGGGAAAAGAGATGGTAGCAACAGAGGAAGCACCCTACACTTCTATATATAGGCTAGTATTAGGGGCGGATGCCTACAGCTGTCTTATCCGCCAGTCCAGCCGAGGATTAGGTTCAAAGCCCTGTGAATCGCCCACAGAGCCATGAATGACAGAGGCCCGGCATTAATTAAAAAGTTGGTTAAACACTACACGCCAAGTAGGACCCTAAGGTCTTCACAGGACCTTCTGATGCAACAAGGAAGAATAAAAAGAGAAAGATGGGGAGGAAGGTCCTTTAAGCACTTGGTTCCTAAAATGTGGAACTCATTACCCAGGGACATGCGCATGATAACCAACGAACTAGCATTTAGGAAAAAACTCAAAACACTACTATTTCCTTAAAACCTCTCGTTATCAGACACTCTGACCTAGACTATCTCTGTTAAGTTCCTCCTAGCGCTGGGAAGCCTAAGGGCAGCTACGCGCTCTATAAATCCTTAAACATAAACATAAACATATCCATTTTGCTTATTTTAAAAGAGTGAAATTTAAAATTATGCTGGGAGCATTTAAGGTGTGGACGGCAGTTAGGAAGAAACTTAAAATAAACAGGATACATAGATATACCCCTCTGGCTGATAAGGATTTATTGTCGGAAATCTTCAAAGATGGATATATGAAAATATGGATTGATAGGGGCATAAGGCATATTGGTGATCTTATGGTGGATAATAAAATACACTCTTTTGATACAATCAACAGGAAATTCGGGATTGGAAATAATCATTTTTTTTACATTTCTACAAGTGAGGGATTATCTATCTAAGAAGGCAATCAGGTGTCATAGAGTTCCCTTACTGGATAAGGCACTAGGAGCTCCATCACCAATATCAAAATTTTGTAAATTACTTAGCAATATAATGGAGGATGATCTCATAAAACATACCAATCGTTGGCAGGATCTGGTGCAAGCAGGGGTAGGGGAATGTGAGGATTCTTTATTGAGTCAGACTGCCTTTTTGTTCTGCAAATTTACAAGTACAATGCTTTAAAACCTGGCTTAATTTGTACATTACTTCAGCACGGATTTCTAAATGGGGAGATTCTACAGGTATACATTGTTCTCGATGCGGATGTTTTGCCGCAGATAGTGTACATATGTTTGCAACTTGTCCTCGAATATTATCTCTGGTTGCCAAGGTGGGTAACTATATCAAGCTTATGCTGGGGTTTGAGGTGGATCTTACGCCGCAAGTAATTGTGTTGGAGGTAAGCAACCAAGCAATGATGGCACCAAATTGGGTCTTGCTCTTTGCAGCTATGGCAGTGTTTAGCTTATGTCTGGTTAGATATAGAACCTCCTTCAGTACATTGTTGGTTGGGGAAACTGCTAGCTACCTACCATTGGGAGAAAGCTGTCTATAAACGAAGGGGTCAAAAAGCCAAAAAAAGGGGGCTTGAAATTTGGTTACCAATAACCAACTGGACTAATGAGGCTATGACTTGATCTGATTTAATTTACCTAATTTATATGATTTATTGACATAAGACTTAGTGAGATTAACTGAGATACTAAAGAGAGACTGAAACGAGATTTTACTATATACCAAACTCCAAGGTTTAGAGCACATCAAAGCTTAATTCAAATTAAGATTCCTTTGGTTTCGAAGGGAGGAGGGGGTGGGTAGGTTAGGGGATGGTGGGGTGCGTTAGTTCAGAAAGAGGGGTGGGTATAAAGACTAACACTTGACATCCTGTACATACGTATTGAAATGTATATTGTTTAAGTGTATTCATTGTAAGTATAATGTATGTGTTGGATGTCTAAAATAAAGATTTAAAAATATATATATATATATATATATATAACAAGCATAAATGATTCCACTCCAGGTCCAAATGGGATTTTAACTGCTATCTTTAAATTAAACCTAGAGTATTGAGAGGTAGTTATGAAAACGCTCTTTTGGAATTTCTATAGTACAGGACCTTGCCCTGCATCTTAGTGAGGAACCCATTCATATCGATTCCATAAAACAGCCAATGAACAAGACCAAGACAATTATATACTAATTGCTGTTTTCAATATGGGTTCAACGTATTATGTATCACTTCTGTTAGAAGAGTTTAAAAGTGAGTAGAAGAAAATAATCTACCTCCACGCCAATTAGTTTAATGCATACATTAAACATGCCAGTAGTCAAATATATGCTTGTTTCCTAGATTTCAAGAAACTATTTGACTATCAAAAGAGATTTATTTTGGACTAAACTTACTAAATGAGGAATTTCAGAGAAACCTTTGACTACTCTTAGAAGCTTTTATTCAACCAACTGGGTCCAAGTTCAACTAGGTAATAATTCCAGTTTCACCCAAAACATCAGACGAATAAAGGGCTTAAACACAGGTGTGTGCTTGCACTAATGCTTTCCAATCCATATATAACAGATTTTGAAGTGACCTTGAATAATCTAAGAGCCTGTCCTCCCAAACTCTGTGGTCATCAATCAACTATTATAAAATTTGCAGATAAAATGGTGCTTCTGTATTATACTAGAATTCATTTAAGAAATACTCTAAAGAATAACTTCCAATATTGTAAACAAAATGAAGTAGAAATTAACTATGAAAAACCAAAATATTATCTGTTGGTCTAGGTAACTACTTGGAACATAAGAGGGCAGCTGCTGGAATTCGTTGATTCATGCACTTATTTTGGTGTCACCATCAATAAAAATGGTGACTATAGAGTTCACCTGGAAGGATTAAAAGGTAAAGTAGAATCACTAAGATTTTCTCTATTGAAATTATCCAGAAACTGCTGCCACTCCTTGATGTAATAAAACCAAATATATACCATCTTTAACCTATGGTATAGAAGGCTTTCCAAAAGAGCTCCAAGCATGGTTAAATATGGAACAAATAAACTTTTTAGAGCAATGATTAATCTTGATAAGGGTACCCAAGCACACGTAAAATCAAGGTCAAAACAGTTAGAATGTACATAAACAAGTAACACAAGTAGATCTTCGTCTCTTTCTTTTGAGTTTCTTCGATTTAATATTCTTTTCTCAGAATGTATTTCACAGTCTTCAAAATGGTTCCCAAGCCAACACGTGTTTCGTCGCCTTTAGTAGTTTTTTACATGCGACTTGTTCACGGCTAGGTACAAATTGATATGGTAATTACATTAGTTTATATGTTATTACAAGATGCAAACATTTGTAAACAACGTAAACAAATGTGCTCCCAGGGTAGGTATAAAAAACTATGGGTAGATTTATCCATAGGTGGTATCACAAGGCTATAGTGTACTATCAAACACCGTGAGGTATGGTGAGCACTAGCCATATCATATCAGTTGGTGATTGTCAGATCTTCTACAAACTTGCGTGTGAGTGACGTATGTGAGACAATCCTGTATGTGCTGGAACTTCATTCCAGTCAAAATTTAATCCGATATCGCATGCGGTATGAACAGTCCATTAAGTCAGAAAACACAATAAGTACGCAGACTATTGTCGTAAAGAATTATGAATAGAGATAGAAAGTGTGCCAAATAGAAAGAGCAGGTGATGCAAATAAAACAACTGACCTGAATACTGTTTTATATGCAAAGTCTGTAATAAATGTAATCAAGATAAGAAAAAGTGTCACTATTAGTAACTATATAGACACTTTGTAAAATGCTTGAGTAGTGGACGAGTTCTCGTCCAAATTTATATACATACGTCTAGTATGACGATAATTCCAGGTCATACAATCAAAACGACGAGGGAGGGGGAGGTTAAAGAATTTCTTCTGGGTGAAACGCTTTCACATCTCAGCTGTGCTCGAAATTTGAGCACCTCGTCTGAAACAAAAAGATAGATTGTCTCTGTATTGTCATCAGACAACATAGCTGGTCTGTCTGTCAGAAATTACATTTCTGCGGCAATGCCGAGATGAGCTATGCATGAATTTGTTAGACCCGTATACGTCTCGTCTATGTATACTATTAGAACATCTAGTCTTTAGAACCCGAGACATGTAGAGTATGATCTTAACATGCAGACAGTATGATACTGGTCTGCCCATAATATCACTTGCTATTAACGAAAATAGAATAAAATTAAATTTAAAACTCTAGTCTCAGCATACACAAGTACATTCTCGGTGTGCCCATGCAATCATTTGTTTTTAAACAAGGGAACACAAGAAAAATAAATTTTATAAACGCCTCATTCCAAAGTTATCTATGTTCAATCAAAAAGAATCCTCGTTAGAAACAAATAGACATCCTTGTGTTCTCACTGTCTGGCTCGTAATCTATAAACGTATTTACTCTTTGTAAAGAGTAAAATGTTATGGTAAGATGACAAAGCGTGCCCCGTTATTCGTTCTCCTCTTACCTCTCGGTCTATGAAGTGTATCTTCCCCCAACCGCGTCTGGCTCCAAATTAGAGTTGTCGGTGTGCGTTTACTCGGCAAGTATATGCACGAGTGGAAGGTCACGTGACCGGAAGTCGGGCAGCTGCGGAAAGCATACCACCGAAAACCACAGGCGCCATATTTAAGAAGGTTGCGTCTGGATAGTATAGAATGGGTCGAAATCTCACCGTATTCTATTTTTAGTATTGTCTAAATAAATAAGGCGCGGTTAAAACCATGTTTAATCAACATTCCAAACCCGATATAAGTGCGAGTGACATTATCATGTTCGTAACCGATTTGATAAATCGGTAGAATATATTGCATTACGCGTTCGCGTTGTAAAAGGAAGGACCAAACTCAGAGTATCTAATTGTAATTGTATCACTAATACCAACGTCATTTAAGCATATATTGATTTGCAAGTTTTGGTAGCCATCTTGGGTCAGGACATGCCTAAGATAGTGAAGGCAAAGAAAACTTTATGACGGGCCCAAAGTGAACAGAAATCACGACTGCACTGTAGGCAGTTATCGAGTGTATATTATAAAAGCGTAAGTATAGGGCCACATATACATATCTCGAATAGTCGAATAGAAAATCTGAAACTATCATAATTAAGGAACATGAGGCGTACCTGTAGTAAACTGAAAATTTGTTTGTCAAGTATCCAAGGAATTTCCGAAACTCAAAGACTGTACATACCGTGATGTATATAAAATTAATAGTGGCTTACCACATATAACCAATGGTGATTTATGGTGAATGGGTGAGTGACATCATGAAACATATACTTCGCAGAATTCTCATAATCTCTTCAATAGAACCATATTTATACAACAACCAAATGTTTTCAGAAGAACAACATCTATGTATTTATACACTGTCCAATACTCTCAGGAGATGATACAATAATATGGCCGTATATAGTGTCTGACTTCATTTACCAAGAAAATAATGCATTTCATCATCAACATTGATCCCTAACTCAGTCGTACGCAATTTCAATATCCAGGAGGCTTCATTTCTACGAAGCATGAGTTCTCTGTTACCCCCTCTAGGGTTTCTCATGGTTTGCTCTATACCATAGAATATAAAGTCCCTGTGTACTCCCTGCGAGTGGCATTCCAGGATGTGTGTCGCAATGGGGTATCTTTGATCACCCTGTTTCACTGCCCTCATGTGTTCCCCTATCCTGACACGTAGGGGGCGTATCGTGCTGCCCACATATTTTTTGTTGCACCTGCACTCGATAATATATACAACAAAATTAGTGTTGCAATTGATATTCGTCCTAATCTTGTAACATTTCTCGTTAGGACCCATGAATTCCAATTTCTTATTGTATGCCCATTTGCACGCTGAGCAGTGTCCACATCTATGGAAGCCCTCCATATGTGTAGTCAACCAGTTTTTACCGGTAGTGGCTATTGGATAGCTGGGGCTAAGGAGACCTCTAAGGGAGTTTCCTTTTTTATAGGTGATTTCTGGTTTGTTGCCAATAACCCCTGTCATGGTATCATCTTTTTTGAGGATATGCCAGTGTCTGTTGAGACTTTTAACTAGCACATCCGAAATGTCATTGTAGTTTGTAATAAATCTTACTTTGTTATCATCTGTCTTTCTGTTTGTAATATCCCTGAGGGTCGTTTCTCTTTTAATCTTCATGATCCTAGATTTTGCTTTTTTTAGAATGTTGGTGTTGTAACCCCTGGATTTAAAGCGTTCAGTCATTTCTTCAGTACATTTTGTAAATTCAGCGTCCAGACTACAGTTGCGTCTGGCTCTGACAAATTCTCCATAGGGTATCGCATTGATCTGGTGCCTAGGGTGCGCGCTGGTGGCATGTAATATTGCATTGCACGCCGTGTCTTTGCGATACAATCTGCTATTAATCTGATTGTTCCCTACATACAATTCTATGTCAAGGAATGTGACTTTCACCTTGCTATGCTCGTGTGTGAATCTGATATTCCATGTATTGTTGTTGAGGTGTTCAACAAATTTTATGAGTGTTTCTTCATCTCCTGTCCATATCATCAGGCAGTCATCGATATATCTGCCCCAAAAGAGAATAAACTCTGTCTATTCCGATCCATGTTGGCCCCAGATCCACTCCTCCTCAAGCCATCCCATGAACAGATTGGCGTATGAAGGAGAGAATCTGAAGCCCATGGCAACTCCCTGTTTTTGACGATACCACCTATCCTTAAACAAAAAAACGTTGTTGTCAAGGATAAGTTCTATCATGGTAATCAACATCTCTGTGTGTTCCCATGTGCTTGCAGATCTAGTACTTAAGATTTTTTTGATCGCTTTTAATCCACATTCTCTATTGATACTGGTGTAGAGGGCCGTGACATCTAGTGTCACTAGTATCATTTCTGGTCCCCATGTAATGTCCGATAAGAGTCCCAAAATATGTTTTGTGTCCCGTATATATGATGGGAGGTTGCATACCAGTGGTTTTAGGAAAATGTCGACATATTCTGACATTCTTTCTGTGGGGCCCTTTATCCCCGAAATGATAGGTCTACCCGGAGGGAACGGAAGGTTTTTATGTATTTTTGGCAGTGTGTATAGGCACGGGTATCTTGGTTTATTAACCTGCAGATAGCTATACTCATCATGATCTAGAATACCTATGCCATACCATTGTTTTAAATGTCTGTTAATATGTTCTGTCAATTTCCAAATTGGATTGCTGGAAAGGTGTTCATAGCATTCCAAGTCTCCCAATTGGGAGAGAATTTGTTTCTCATAGTCAAGGTTGGACATAATGACAATGTTGCCCCCTTTGTCCGCCTCCTTTATAATAATTTTGGCATCAGTTCTTAACTTATGTAATGCTTGTCTTTCCCCATATGTCAGGTTATCATTCCTTAGTCGTGGTGTGCGTTTCTTTAGATCAAATCTGTCTAGATCGCTGCTGACAAGTTTGTGGAAAATGTCTATACTATTCCCACTCTGTAACGTTGGTACCCATTTAGATTTTTCTCTTAAGCCACTTTCCACTCGTACATCACTTATCACATTCAGATCACGCATAACAATATCTGCAGTTGTAATTTCATCTTCACAATCTGTTAGTGACAAAAGTAGCCTAGTATCAATGATTTCTTGAATAGTTACCGCACTCAGAGGATGTAGTTGCTGATCAATAGTATCTTTTTTTATTCATTTCATTCGTAAACATGAAGTGTTTCTTGATTTTCATTTTCCTAATAAATTTGAACAAATCAATTTTCACATCCACCACATCACCATGACTCTTGGGACAAAAGTTAAGACCTTTTTTCAGAAGTGTTTCGTCATCGTTTGTTAATGTTTTAGTTGACAGATTGATTATATTCACAGTGTTTACTTTCTCTTGTTCCAAGATCTCGTTTTCATGCCTGCCCTTTCCTCCCTTCCTACCTCCTCTCTTCCCTCTCCTTGTCTTGGGCTTATGAGAGGGCGTTTGCTTGGGTACCCTTATCTTGATTCTATGTGGTCTGACCGCAGTTTTTAGGGAGGCTGGTGGTTCTCCCCTACCCTCTAGCACCGTCACGGATTTAAGAAGTTGACAGATATCAGGTGTACTCACCACAAGCGCCTATTATCTATTACAAATACCACTGTGCAAAACGTTAACAATGATTAATCTTCCCCGATCTTCAAATCCGGCACAGACTTCATTAGAATTTGGCCTATCTGATCAAGCAAATGGACCCTGGTAAGATCCCAAAAACTTTAGAGGAATTCTATGTCAAGACTTTGACAACTTGAATTAAAACATGATGGGCCAGATGTATAAAGAAATAGTTTTGCGATTTCCTAATTGCGAATCTTTGCGATTCGCAGTTAGGAAATTGCAAAACGGAATGCATGAAAGTGTGTGGAACACTTTTAGCGAATCCTAGGCGATTGCAAATGACCTATCTCATGAATATTAATGAGGTGGGTCAGAATTTGCGCCCCCCCTAGGAATCACAAAAGTCACAGGGATGGTGGCCTGCTGGGCTCAGCGGACCACAATGTCTGTGATTGCTTTTAAATAAAGCATTTTTTTTTTATGCAGTTAAAAAAAAAAAAAGAATTCGGGCAGGAGAGGCTGTGGGAGCAAGGTATACAGGAGTCCCTTGCTCTAGTTCAGCAGTAATGTGTCTCTTAACAAGTGGATTTGCAGGGACACCAAAGTTCAAAATGGTTGACAGTGCACATTCTAAATTTCATGAAAAGATTAAGCTAGGCCTCTGCCCATTGAATGAATATGTTCTGTGCAACCCCAGAATGTATCTGCCAGACAAAGCCTACTCAGTTCACCATTTCTGGTGTTCATGGACCCTCCCAAATGGATGGCAACCAAGATGTTTTGGTGCTACAGTCACCTCCAGAGACAAAGTATCTTGGCACAGGACCCAAAACCCCACTCTGCCCAGCTTGTTCCAGTACCACATGGTCGTGGCGTTGTCCGTGAGAACCTGAACCCCCTCCCCCTAATAGATAGCAGATGTGGAGCCAGACCTCCACTGGAGACTAGAGGCTCTGATTTTAACCTCCCCCAGAATACCTCACAAACCTGTAGTGATACGTCCGTCACCACTGTGTGGGGAAGAGAGAGTGGCCTGCCACAGAACAAATTGTGATCAGTCAGCCGCGTCTTGATGCTAGGCTCACTGGGACTTTAGGTTCCACTCTATGGCTCTCATGTGCCCCCTGGCATAGTTGACAAGCAGGATGTACAAGGTTAAGAAACAAAGAATCCTAAGAGCCACCCTCACCGAGATCAAACTTGAATGCTGGATCCATAGCCCAAATCTCCTAGACTTGTTGTGGTGGAGGAAAAGGCTTGAACTCTATCAGTGATTGTCCCAGTAAATGGAAGCCTCTGTAATTGAATTGGGTGGGACTTCAACATTGTTGAGGCAAGCCTCAACAATGTTAGGAGTTATGCTATCATCCAGAGGTTGAACACAACTGACTGAAATGAGCCACTTTCAGCAGCCAGTACTCAAGGTCTTGGAATAAAGGAACCCTGACCTCTAAAGATGGGCAGAGATTACTGCCATCACTTTCATACAAGGGGCATTGGTAAGACTGAAGGGGGCATAGCAAAGTGACTGAAGGGGGTATAGCAAAGTGAAAATAGCACTGGTCCACCTCGACCCGCAATGAGACTGTAGGATGGATATTTGAAAATACACATCCTGCAAGTCGAAGGGAGCATCCAGTCTCCTCGGTGCTGACAAAAAGGAGAGCATTTTAAATTTGTCCTTCCTCAGGAAGGTGTTTAGGCATCAGCGGTCCAAGATAGACCTAAAGCCCCAGTCCTTTTTTTTAGCAGAAATGACAAACCCTACTTTTCTCTGATTCAGGTCCCTGCTCCGTGGCACCATTGGAGAGAGCAAGAGGAATACCTCCTGCAGAAGAATGGGCAGATGCTCTTTCAAAATTACATTCGGTGAGGGAGGAATATTGGTTGAGGAAGAGAAATCAAAGGTATGTTGTAGCCCTTAGAATCTACAAGACCAATTTGTCAGACTGATGGATAACCAGCCTGGGATTTAGTGTTGAATTCTGCCCACACAGGTTGAGCATGAGCCACTGAGGACAAACTAAAGAGGTTTTGGGCTGCTGTAGTAGAAGGGGAACTGGAGGACTGGTGCCCCTGCTGGCCTGTGCGCTGTCTTCCGGTTCCATCACTGGCTGGGAAGTGTCACTGCGTATATATCAGCCCCTGGGTATAGCACCTACATTTTCAAAACTAGTGGTAAAATTGCTTTGCAGGGTTTAACACCCCCAGAAACATGCTTTAGCTCTGCTATCTTTAATGTTCCAAAGCAGAGTCCGTCTTCACTACAAAGAGTCAAGACCCATCAAAGGGCATGTCCATTAGCAATTACAGTTTAAAGGCTAAGCAATGAGAGTCTCTGGAGTCAGATGTTTGGTGAAAAAATGTGGTTCTCTGGGTACTAGTCTATGTCACCTGGCTACCTGCTCGTTAATAGGCGGGCAAGAACTTGGTTTTGACCAGGTACCTATCAAAGTATTGGTGAGGGATTAAATGGAAGTAAGCAATCTGATGTTGCTGACGCAGTCTGTAAAATGTCTGTCAAAAAAAAATTCTTAGTCTCAGGGGAAGGCAACTGTAACTCAACAACTCCGGCTGCCCTCTGAATCACCACTGCAACTGAGGCCTTTTCTCCCATTGGTGGTCCATGTGTCACTAGTCAAGTTATGTCTCAGCGGCTGTATGAAGCCCACTGACATTTTTTTAAATCAAGGTATAAGGCATCATCAGTATAATGAAGGGGAGTAAGACATTTCCTTCACCATCATCATCAGTATCCACACATGCACATTGCTCAGGCATAGAATCAAGTAATCACCAAAAAGAAAATGGATCCTGTCCTCATAGTCGCAAAGCAGTATAGGCACCGGGTTAGAGTCAGGCTGCATGACAACTGACAATGTGAAGCACATGAGTTCAGTGTCCGACATGGGTGCATGCACTAAATCATCAACAGGTGCCAGAGGAGTTAGTGCTGTCATTAGGGACCAGCATGAATCTCAAATAGGAATAGAAGTCTGTACCAGTTGGAAGTTTTGCAGCTATTCCAACTGGTTGTGTTCCCTACACCAAGGTTGGGTCACACTTTGGACCCCATTTACTCTAATTTATTGAACTTATCCGTTGACCCCCCCTCTCCCATTTCCATGATCTGATCATTTTGAGATATCAGTTCAGGTCCCCATCACCAAACCGAGGCCTACTTCGATTTCTGGTCAGTCGATCAGAGTACGGAAATGGGCAAGAGTGACTGGTGCCGATTTTACACAGTCTTGGATGTGAATTGCCCTATTATAGATAGCTGTACAGATACAGCTAACTCTCAAGTCGAAGATTGAATTACCAAATTGCACCTTTGACAGACTACACCATAAGAAGAACTAAGTCTTCAGTGAAATGGTTCAATGATGAACTACTTGCTCCAAAGAGAAACTGAAAGTACTTAGAGTGTATGTGGTGCAGGAACTGTGGCCTTAAAGACATCGCAAATTTTACACTAGGAAAATTGGGGCAGCACAGAACTCCTCTCGAGACATGTTCTCGATTGTAAAATCTCTATCCTCATTGGACTGAGTTTTGGCATCTACACCACCTTTGGTGGAATATTGTAATTCCTTAGCCCAGTTCTTCTTTGATAAAGGGGCATCGATCTACTCCTCGTTTCATGAAGTCTCCAGAGATGCCTTCTGCTGAAAATGTGTGGTCTAAACCCCTGAACGATAATTTAGACTAATCACTTTTTAAGCCTATTGAATCTGGGGAACTGTCTTCCCTGTTGGTATTGGTTAAGTTGGGCTCTCCCTCTGACCCCGCATCTCCAGCCATTCTGGGACGTGGAATGGTATCAGTATTACCTGTGCTTGGTGATCCAATTAACAATTTTTTTGAACAGGGCCAGGTTCCACAACACTGGAAACATGCTATTGTGGTGCCACTTCTTTAAAAAAATCTTTTAGACCCTACCAAGCCTAAAAACTACAGGCCTATTTCACTGCTTCTGTATTTTCTAAGGAGGCAGAGAAATATGTGAAGCAGCAGCTCTCAGCTTTCATTGAGGCAAAGGAGCTTCTCCACAGGACTCGATCGGGCTTCCGCCCCTTTCATAGCACAAAGTCTGCTCTATTGCTTGCTTTTGAGTCTGTTTTTGCTATCATTGACAGGGGTGATACCGCAGTGCTGATGGAGGACCTTAGTGTTGCCTTCGACACAGTTTTACTACAGCACTCCACTTGTGTGGCTGTGCGATTGCGGTGTCAGTTATAAAGCTTTGCAGTGGCTTGCTTCTTTTGTGCACAACTGCACTTTCCAGGTAGCACAGAAGCAATTTAACTCTCAGGTCTTCACAATGCTGCAGGGGGTGTCTCAGGGCTCTACTTTGAAACCTACTTTATTAAATCTGTATATGCGTCCTCTGGCTGATATCATCGAACGTTACCAGTTTAACATCATATCGTACACGGATGATAAACAATTGATTATCACCCTTTCACAGAATGGAGGCAATGTGGCTGCACTGCTAGGGATCTCCTTTATCAGAGGTTACCAGGTGGATGGAGCTCAATTGCCTTTAATTGAATACTGGAAAGATGGAGGTCCTGTCGTGGGCAAGCAGCCTTCAATTTGGCCCTCTGCTTGGTGGCCAGACTCACTAGGACTATTACCAGTTCCAAAAGCTATGGTTAAGAAACTTAGTATTTGGTTCGATGCCAAGTTCACAGCCTTGGTAGGAAAGTGTTTGGGGATTCTAAAGACCCTCAAAGATTACTGGTCTCCTTCCCGAATCTGGCAAACAGTAGTCCAGAACTTGGTTATGTCCAGTCTGGACTACTGTAATGTTCTGTATTTGGGAGTATCACAGTCTCAACTGATGAGACTCTGTGTGCAGAATGCAGGAGCACGTTTGCTGATGAATCTTCCTAGGCTGGGCCTCTATGGGCTCTGCACTTGCAAAACTGCACTGGTTACTTTGAAGAAAATGATCTCCTTTAAGGCCCTGTGATACTGCTACAGGGTCTGTATGAATAGGGGCCCTTGCTATTTGCACCCCTTTTTCAAGCTTTGCTCCTCCGCAAGGGATATAAGATTTGCAGGGACTTTGCTGGCTCCTATCTCCACTATAAAGAGAGCTCCTATTTGGCGCTGCTCTTTTAGTTTTCTGGCAGCCAAGCTGTGGAACTCTCTTCCTCTTCAAAAATGGGACTGTCATTCCGTAAACAGCTGAAAACATGGCTCCTCAGGCTGGTCTGATTCTGTTCTCCTACTAGTATGCTGCACTGTTTACGTTTCTGGAGAGGGAGATTGGAGCGCTGGGACACTTCGTCAGAAGTAACCAGGCGATTTATAAATAATATTATTATTATTATTATTGTTACCAGAGCCATACAGGCCAGATAATGTGATCCAGGAGTACAGACGGTCCCAGGGAAGGACCCGCCAACGGTAACCCAACAGGAAGCCAGTGTGGGTCCGCAGGGTCCAAAAACACACCAGAGTGTAGCAGTAGCACACTAAAGATTTGCAGTATGGTTTCAGAAGCCCTCAGTCTGCTCTGGCATCAATGACTGGCCAGGAAAATTGGGGCACGTCTGGATTAACTGAGATCTGTGGCCAGAGACCAGGAGGCAATGTGACTTAAATATTGGCACCCTCCGACTTGTCTTTAGAGTCAGAGTGGTGCAATGAGGTCGAGCCCTTCTTCGCTTTCTTATGCTTGCATTTCTCACATGACTGTTAGTCATGCCTGAGCCCAGGCACAAACACAAGATAGACAAGCAAAGTCATATAATATTTTGCGAGCAAGCGAGAGTGACAATAGAGATAAATATTGGTAAGCTATGGGCAGGCTTTAAGCCGACTGTAAGATCTTGGTAAGCTGACAATAGGTCTTTTACAAACAGACAGTCTGGTAGACATGAGCTAAAAATTAATGCATCCCAAAGCAATACAAATATTTTCCTGAAGAAATCTGCATCTTGGTGCAAAGGACGATATGCTGCGTTCATTCATCAATTCCAAGTGCTCTCCCCAACGGGTTGTCAAAGAAACGTCACTCAGGCTAATTGAACTCTTAAAATGAGCACTACCAATCAACATCAAGATACAAACATAAAACATTTTACAAAGTCTTCGACTGGATTTCCATGGCTTTGGGAAAATAAAGGAAGCACAGGCTACTGAGATTACGAGAAAGGAATGAGAGGAACTTCAGTCCATACAAGAAGGCCAACTTTATAGGCTGAACAGGTTAATGAACTTGTTCTCACTTTGAGTGCCAAGAAGTGAAAGAGAGGCTCTAAACATCGAAGAGGATCACATCACTTAGGCAGTGAGCGTGTGCAAGAAAGCAAGACTGCAGCAATTATTGTTCTGCAAATACAATGGACCACCTAGATATCTCCTCAAAGTACAGGAGACGGCATTTCTTAGAACTCTTCCATGATAGTTCTCTTTATGTCGACTACAGAATGACACATTGCTCTTTTGCCACTTTCCATGCCCACAGATGCTCATTGCTTCCTCTGGATCCCCGCTCCAAAGCTCTCTCTCTGAAGACCATTTCAAGGGCATCTTCTTTTGGAGGGAAATGTGTGACTAGGAAAAGGTCTGAAAGGGATGTTTACTAGCAGACCTCCGGTAGGGCAGCTACGAGGTTTGCACCAGAGGTGAGATAACCTGGCAGTGTGGCTGACACAGGAAGTGATTAAATACGTGTGTTGGTGTGCGTGCCTTCAAGGTGCAACAGATAGGTGATCATGGACACGAATTTCTCACACTACCTTGTTGGCATCGAGTATCCACAAGTAAGTAGGAAGAAGTGAAGGCCCTCTTTGCTGCTCATACCAGAAGAATGACCATCCATAAGAGACACAACCCAAGATAATAGTCACTCAGCTACCATGTAGAAAGATGTGGAGCTGGCAACTGGGGACTTGTGGGACTAGCTAAACGTAGGCTTCTTTTTCGACTTGCTGGAAAGCAGAACTGGTTGCCCCGCTTACTGGCTGGGCACGACGGCTAATTACCGCAGCTGCACCTGACCTGTAAGTACTGGACAGTAAACACAGCGTGCCAGGGTCCATCTGCAGGTGTAGACATATGGGCATTGGTTGTATTGGGGGAAGCAGCCCTAGAAAGCCAGTGGGAAGTTAACCACACAATGAAGGTGTGTCTTCTGTGAAGAATACATTCGCACAACTGGATTTTTTAAACAGCAACATCTTGTAATTGTCATCTCTGAAATTATAATTTTTTAAATCCAATATCACTGAACATCAGCACTTTAAACATGGCTCGTAATGTACCAGTGGGCATCTTTTAGCATACCTCGACATAACAAAAAGCAGAACACAAGACAATGAAAAGCTTAAAAAAATCTCTACATTAACGCCGCCTGCCACTGAGCAATTTTTTACATTAAATAGCTTTTGATGTCTGCCTAACACCGGTAATATGTCTCTACTTCAAATATCTTTGTGATATCAAAACACAATCCAGCTGAAACTCAGGAGTTCGACACTGGGTTGCTTAACAAGAAGAATGCTTCTCTGCAGCGCACGTCCATCCCGCACATCTTTTTTATCAGCTTCTTTTCACAGGACATGTAAGCTCTGTGGGATCCGAAACAGATTTCGAGAATCCTTTTGATGTGCCTGTTCCAGACAGCACAGAGCTACTCTCGTTAAACAAAAGTCAGTGATAAATGATCGCCGCACTGAGCTCCATTGATCTTTCCATCACAAAGGATTTTGAAGGATCAGAGATTCTCGAAGCTCTTAACTATGTGTTTTTCTTGAGATATAGACGGATGGCAGTGACTCAGATATTGTGGTATTCTGTCCGTGCCTATGCCACCTGTGGAACATCCTTTAACAGGCGGCAATCATGATTTGGACAACGGATCAGAATCGCCAGTGGCTGCAATGGCCAGCACCATTCTTAATATTCACACTGCAATGTTATTTTGATCCCCCAGGCGGAGTAGAGGTCATACATTTTGTCTGTGAAGAAAAGACTTAATCTGGCGCATATATTGAGTTAGAAATGCTACTAAAATAGCTAGGCGCCTCCTTCCCAAAAAAGACAACAACATGTTTTTCACATATTCTCCACAAAGAATCAGCTACACATCAGAAACTATTCTGAGGCAAATGTGCATTTTGTCGAGTGCATTCAACTCTGTTAAGAGTCACGTAGAGTATGGCTGTAACACAAAAGGACTAACTGTGTGCTGGGCCGGCTACTCGGATAATATCAGGCTAGCCAGTCCAGGTGGGGGTTTCTGTTGGCTGTTCCCAAGCAATGGTAGGGCTCACAGGGAGAGCTCTGGTATGCACTTGCAGTGGAGGATGAAGGGATTAATGAGTTTTGCTGCAATGGCGCTTTCCAAGCAAGAAACAATTGTGGATACTCTCATGTCTCTGGAGTCTTATACAAGGGGTCATGTGGATGCTGACATCACAACTGTGTTTTACATAGCGCAAGCACCTGTATCTACTGGCATGGTGATAGTGCTTTATAAGCAGACGCTTTAGGGATGCTGGCATCTCCATGCTGCTTTACATGCTGAGGGCAAATGAGAACATTCAAGTGGCTGGTGACTTACTTGCTTGGGGTTAGTTGCAAGCGCTGCCATGATTCTGGTGGTTTACAGGTTGAGGAGACACGTGAATACTGGCATAGCCAGGGCGCTTTACGAGGCAGCAGCACCTGCAGATACTGCCATGGCTCTGGTGCTTTACATGTGTGAGGAGCTACAAGAAACTGATGCTGTTTGGGTGTCTCTATGTGGGTAGCAGTTGTCATCAAAGTCACAGTAAGGACATTTCGTGCACACAATAAACATACACAATAGTAAAACTGATAAAACATCCTAATGCCACAGTGCTTATGGTCACCATATAAAACAACCAATCACAACCATCCATCACATCATAAATAAAATCCACAACTGATGAAAAAACTCATTTTCATATATCAAATCAAGACACTGTATGCCCCACTATCAGGTGCCGTCCTCTGACAATAAACCCTGAGATTGCAGACACCACCAAAAGGTAAACACATTCCAACATAATGGTTCATAGTCTGCATGGGGTCTTGCTCTGGGGGAGAGGGCCTCTGTTTTCCCGAGATGGCATTATCCTTATCTGATAATCTCTTACCATGTTTTGTAAAACATCAGCCGTCCTCGCCAAGTCACCCAGTGAGTGAGATCACAGTGTGTGTGCAAATGCTGATTTCAGGCCGACTCGGATTCCCGCGGATGACATCTGTCCCCAGGCGTTCAAGGGAAACCTTTGCAGAGTGAACTGCTTGCCAGGCTATAGGCACCAGAATCAAGGATGCTAAAATGAAGGGAACAAAGCAAATATGCGGGGGTAATGGGCGATATGGATGTGGGATCTAACCTGCATATTTCAGATAAAGCGCATTCCAGAATCTTTCTACACCTCCCCACCGTAACATTCAAGATCTCTAGCTGATCTACTGTCCGACTTCAATCTCTGACCCTCTTGCTCATTCTGGAAACATTGCAAACGTGTGCTGATTTGTATAACAAGACGTAATTGAACAAATCCAAAGCTCAAAATGTCATAGGTAATAGAATAAAATCAGATTTCTTTAATAAACGGACTTTTTTGTATATTATGACATTCAAAAGGGGTGCTACAGGCGGGATTACTAAACAGCTAAGCGGGGTCTTGATGACTGCAAATTGGGAGGGTCAATACAACCTGCACTTTTTTTAATGAGACTATTTTCAAGTGGTATACCATTATTTTGTTGTACTAAAGTCAATGGAAAATAATTTAAAAAGAAAACTGCATTGAAATGAAGCGTGAATTACTTAATAGAAACCGCTTCTCAATCTCGAAAAAGCATGTTAATATTATTATAGGCTTCATTAATGTAGTTAATTAGGGGGAAATGCTCCACAGTTACCATGCTGAGTTACAGTCACATGGGAAAGGGATTACTGGATTTACCCTACACTTACTAAAATGTTCTAAATTAACACACGAGGACTTCTCTTTGCTGTGATTTTCAATATCTTTAGTTATTTATAATTACAGTGTACTGTCAATTAGAAAACCTGAAGTGGTGTTGCTGATGATTATCTCTTGTGTAACTGCTGTGTAAGCAATGTATTGTTACTAGTACTAGAACATGATTTCTCAACTCTTGGATTATAAACGCCCAAATGATGAGAACATTTTATTATGTAGCTATGACTTTCAAATACTGGGACCCCAAACCCAGTGGCGGACGGTAATTAGAGCATGAGGGGGCTGGGAAGGCCACCCAGGCACACTTGCTCACACCCATGCATTCACAAGCACATCCATTCACGCACCATACATTAAATAAAAACACATCACTTGCCTTTTGAAGGTCTCTGGAGTGAAGCCTCAGAGGTTCCAGGAGGGTTGGGACTGCTGCCTCCAGTCCCTCACACGTCCCAAAGTGGGATGGGGTGTTTTCTTGTCTGCTTCTGGTCCTCGTGGTGCTTCTCTGCTACCTCCGCTGCATTTTACTGCCTCTGCCGCATTCCTGCAACTGTTGGATTTCCCCTGGTGGGACGAGGGTCCCAGGGGCTACGCAGCAACTGCTGTACCACCGGCGCCACATTAAGTCTTCACACTCTGGGGTGGACTTCAATCCCCAGAGTGCACCGCTGTTTTCCACACCTGCCACGAGTGAGGGGGAGGCGGGGCCAACGCGCTCATAGCGCAGCCTCTCCCACCGCGATACGGGACGCGCGCGGGACGAAGGCCGGACCAAGGGCGGGCCCGTCTGAGGCCGAAGGAGGCTGCATGGGCCACGTTATTTGGTCTTGGCGGAAGCCCCCTATGCTGTCCTGACCCCTGTCTTGGGAACATCCGGCTTCAAGGTAATGTGAAGCAGTTTGCTACTTATTGCCCTTACTGTATTGTTTGGCGGGTTTGCAACTGGGCTACCCGGTCATTACATGATATATAATGAGTAAATTAAGAGGTGTAGCTGGGACCCTGGATGCATTTATCATAAGGGCCGAGTCGCTCCTAACGCACGAAATCCATTTGACCGAGAGACGGCTGTCTTTGGATCCCACCACGCTACAGTCTCGTCTGTCGCTGGGTGGTTCAGCTTCAGCTAATATAACATGCCCAAACACAATAATCACATCACCAGCGAGGACTGATTCTGTTTCCCCCAATCCACCCTTGCCACTCTTGGACTCTTCCAATATGTGTGCTCCAGGTGCATTCTGTATCGACACTAGGGGACAGGCTGCAAAGTCGCAAAGGAACATTGAATTAAGTGTCCAACCTACCAAAAAGAAGAGAAATGCCGCCATCGCTAAGCTCAATTCCAAAAATGCAAAAGGTCGTCAACTTGCCAGCAGCCCAAATGATCATGTGGCCGTTATTACAAACTCAGTAGCGACCCAGACAGACATTACTTTAGAATTTAGGTGCAATGAGGCTGACACAGGCGCTGTTGGGGGAGCTATACACACAGGGCCTGCAACGGGAGCACTTGAAACTATGCTGGTTAACATCAAGGACGTGATTGACAAAAACTTTGATTTGCTTTGGGGGAAATTAAAGCAATTGGACTGTATCATGGATAATCTAAGCGGTGGAAAGTTGAACAAAGTTCTTGATGAAGCGGGATGGGAGAACCCTATAACTTCTGGGGCCAACAAACATGGGCTTGTCTTGCAACCGATGGGTTACAAGATACCCCCTTTGTTAACCCCAGTGTCTCTTGTCGTAACCGTAATGATTTTTCTGTACCGAACCCCACTCCCGCGCAGAGGGAAAGTTTGGGCATGTCCCAAGTGCGCAATATAAACAACCCAAACTCAGCCCTAGGGAGTGTGAACTGTAATCAGCCTCAGCAGGGTATTATTGCGGCTGACCCAAGCATTGATGTTGCAGACTGTCCAAGGGACACACACTTAAGTCCAAATACTGATGTCCTGAGCCTACCACCGGCCTCTAGTCCTTATGTGCTAGTTCTGACTGGTGTTCCTAATCTTGTTGGGGGTCAGAGGGAGTCCTGGCCAGATCTCCGCAACCAATCTGTAGATTGGCTACGTAAACATAAAGGTTTCCACCCTTCCTCAGTGGATGAAATTATTATATGGCCAGGAGAGTAGGGTGAGTTGGCCAATCGGACAAGAACATCAACGGAGACTGTATCGTCCTTAATGCTCAGGACATCAGTATTTGGACCGTCGTTTATTAAGTGTCCAAGAGCAATCTTTCTCACAAAGCACTGGTATTTGCACACTCCCCTTAGTTTACTTTTACAAACCACCAGCCACACCGTTCAGGGATGTTTATGCACTACCGCTGGCATGCACTTTCCAATTTAGATGCCCAGGACTGACAATCACCGCTGATGACTAACACACAGGATTATGAAGAGGACCAACTAGGTATCATATTCCCATCTTACAACGATAAGCCAGTTTTAACTAGGGCTAACAGGGGAGCTGACCTGAGCATCTTAAGTTGGAATGTAGGGGGGCTCCAATCCAGGCTTGGCGACCAAGACTGGCTCCGTATAATAAAGAAACAAGACAAAGTCATGTTCCAGGAGATCTGAGCCACTGATGAAGGGTTCCACTGTTTCAGTGTAGTAGCCTCAAGCCCCAAAATGGGTAGACCATCGGGGGGCCTATTTATTGGGATCAATGTGGCTGCTGGAGGCAGTTTCAAGGCCCTCCCAACTAATAGTAAAAACTATCAAGTTGTGTTTTTTTTAAAAGAGAGTTTGTATTTACTTGGTACATTTTCATTGGGCTTTTTGATTTTATTTCTAACTTAGATAGCCAGCAAAATATGGAGGGACCCATTGGGATTCTCTTGGGGGGAGATGTTAATGCCAAACTTACCGATATGGAGCATGATGAAGGTACAAGCAATTCTGGTCCCTCATTTCGTAGGGGTGCAGAGCTAGCAATGTTCTTACGATCATATAATTTGGCTAATGTTATGGATCTGGTGGGCGGTCCTAATGTCACCAACCATAAATTACCAACATTTAGGGGAAGGGGAAGGGGATGTTCCTCAACTATCGATTTTATTTTTATCTCCGCTTCTCTTGAAGATCAACTAATGGCCGCAGAGGTCATTGCCACGGATCATGAGGATCATAACCCTATTAAAATAGTAATGAGTTCTGCACCTCGACCCGTGTTTCCTTCTGAATACGGGGCATAAAATCTCACGCCCTCAACCGATAATTTAAGACTAACATGGAAGGGCGTTGATAGTGGCGAACTCTTTAAAACATTAGTCAAGGGCCATATGTATCTCATTAACTCTTGCTTGTCATCACAAACTGCACACACTGAGGTAGTCCAGGATTTTTCTAAACTGTGCATGGCCATCAAAACTCTCCTGTCGAAACCTGTCCCCTCAGCAGGGAACAAGCCTAGATGGTTCGACCGTGAGTGCACATTGGCCAATAGGAATCTCTGTAGGACATTGTCATCTAATCCGAGGTGTGCCACAGCTGTACAAATGGCAAGGCAGAAATATAACAGCAATTTCGAACAGGAAGGGAGCTCTTCTAAACAAACGCTCGGAAACCCTATCACAGGCCTCAAGTATAAAAAAGGGTAACATCTTTTGGTCCGCAGTAAGGGAGCTCCGATTGATGGGTCAGCTATTAACCCCCATCAGCTGTAATATCTCTAGTGAGTCTTGGGAAAATCATTTCTCAAAAATGTATGCTACCCCCAATCAGAGTCAGATCAATATGACCATGGACCACTTACCACCATAGAGTTAACCATCTCTGAAGTTGAAGAGGCCATTCAACAGAGCATTGGGAACAAAGCACCTGGCCCAGATGGGCTACCAATTGATTTAATAAAATGGAAACCAGACTTCTGGGCCCCGTTACTTTTGAATGTTTTAATAGCCTAACCCACGCTACGCTACGTGGGCTAAGAGTATCATAGTTCCAATTTTTTTAAAAGGGGATCGGTCCCAGCCTAGTAATTACAGGCCGATCTCACTAATTGACAATACTCTAAAAATATTGGGAAGAGTTTTGTATAATAAGATCTTAATCTGGACAGAAGAAAATGATATTTTAGAGCCCTGTCAGTTAGGCTTCCGTAGCAAGGTGGGCACAAATGAACAATGTCTCAACCTCAATTTGGTTATTGGGAAATATACCATCGCACGGAAGTCCCCGGTCTATTTGGCCTTTATGGATTTGTCCTCAGCGTTTGATCTTGTCAATAGGTCACAGCTTAGGACAATCCTTCTGGCATCCGGGCTGGATGAGCCTCTGGTACATTTCCAAGCGTACCTTCATAAAGACCTCCAGGCGCAGGTGAGGATCGGCATGGGGGGAGAGGTTTCGAGAGCCATTAAGGTAGGAAGGGGGGTCAGACAGGGTTGTAGCTTGGCCCCCCTCCTATTCATTATTTACATTAATGGGCTGAATAACTCGCAAAAAACCTCGACCTACGATGTTCCCACAATTAATGGTAAAACTCTTCCTGTGCTACTATACGCAGATGATGCGTCCTTATAGGCCGCACTCCCAACTCCCTGCGTATTTTAGTACAGACTTTTGTCAGGTATATGGATAGCTTGGATCTATGTGTTAATTTTAATAAATCATTTTTAATGTCCTGTGGTCCTGGGAAGTGACAGTTAAGTTCTATTGCATTGGGTAGCCAGAAACTGACAAGCACCCGCACATTTCCTTATCTTGGGTTGGTCTTTGCTGCAAACGGCTCCTGGACTGAGCATCTTGCTCACTCCAGAAGCAAGTTCTCAAAGGCCACCAATTAAATTCTTAGTCTTCCCCGCCCAAAGGCCACTGGTGCTATTTTAGCTATTCAAAAATATTTTTAATTACAGTGCGTCCCTGTGGCCACATATGGGGCTGAGATTTGGGGTATTGCAAACAGTTCCTGCATCCAACAGGCAGAAAATAGGTTTTGCAGGAAACTGCTGGGTATCCCAATCTCCACCCCACAATACATTTGCCACAGAAAACGTAATCTTAATTTTATATCGGATTTTATACGCGCACGACCTGCTCTTTTTTGGTTATCAGTATGGAAGAACCAGGCCGCCTCCCTTACTAGAGAGATTATTAATGACTGCGTCATGTGTGAGAAAGGGATGGAAATTCCTTGGTTGAGTGGAGTGCATCAAAGCTTACGCAGTGTCAACAAAGAACGTATCTTTTTAAACCCAAATACAGCTGAAACTGTGTCTAAAAAGGAGCTAAAATATGCCCTCTATTCTTTATACAATATAGAAAGGATTAGATTGGAATCCAAGAAATCTTCTGTTCTTAGCTACATGTCTATTGAACAGTATCAGCATCCCTTACCCATATATCTCACCCTATGCATGAGTCATTGGGAAAGGAGCCTACTATTCCGCTTAAGAGCAGGAACTGTCAGATTTGCACTGTGTTTTCCCCTTGGTTACCACCCTAACCTCGATCATGTACCATGCCCTTGTGATGGGGTGAGTGGCCAATCAACTCTACACTTTTTATTTTTATGTAAGTATTATATAAAATACATAAAGTGGCTTTTATAACCATTTTTTAAAAAGAGAAGGCCTGGATAATGGCTACTCGTGTTTAGTCTCTTTGGCTGACGAAGAGTTGATTTTTCGTACAAGTACATTTTTGAGAATTGCTACTAGAGCACGTAAGACCATGTCCGACCCCTGAGATTTTATTATGACTGACTATCTCTGTACAACCGTAGGATGACATAATGTTTTATATAATAGTAATTTATTTATTATCAATGAAGTTCTTTTTAACTTGTAATCTAATTCATCAAAATGTTATGGTTATATCATTGTAAATGTTCCCATTATCATGTATTTCTAACTCTCCGCTTGTTATTTAATTTGCTATGATGTTGTGCTTTTATGGGTACTAAGTTACCCGAATAAAGTTTATGAACTGAACTGAACTGACTACTATTATGTAGCTATGACTTTCAAATACTGGGACCCCAAACCCAGTGGCGGACGGTAATTAGAGCATGAGGGGGCTGGGGAAGGCCACCCAGGCACACTTGCTCACACCCATGCATTCACAAGCACATCCATTCACAAATAAAAACACATCACTTGCCTTCTGAAGGTCTCTGGAGTCAAGCCTCAGAGGTTCCAGGAGGGTTGGGAGTGCTGCCTCCAGTCCCTCACACGTCCCAAAGTGGAATGGGGTCAGTGAGAGCTGGTGGCCCACCCCAATCTGTGACAAGGTGTAAATGGTAGACACTCGGACCAGGGCACTTCAGAGCTTAACACTGAAGCACCCAGGTCCAATGCTATCAATCACACTCCACCTCATCATGAGGGGGAGGACCGCCAGGCACTTTACCAGGATTGAAGAAGTCACATCATCAGAAGCTGTGACATCTTCAGCTCAGAAGAACTGATCTCAGGCAGCCAGGCGCCTGGCATTTAGCACATGTATAGCACCTGGCTGCCTGACCTGAACATAAAGAGTGTCCGTCAGGTTGACCTTTCCTCAGCCTGACAGACACTCTTTATTTCGGGAAAAAGGTTTGGGCATGGCTCCTCCGTGTTAAGGATGCTGCTCGATCCTTAAATGAGCCCTAAATTGTGCATGCATAACACATTTGAATACTTTCCAAGAAATCTCTACAGATGAATTAAAAAAGTTCATCAATACATGTAACTCCGGCTCCCTTCTAAACCAACGGCACGTTACCGAATTATAAAATTGGTTTAGAAAGTCATAATGAATCGCTGTTTGGAAGGGGTATGTTTAGAGCGTCCAATCCCAATAGCAATTTTTTACAGTATGTAGTAATGTTTTGGAGCTGTAATTTGGTCAAAAACCTTGAACAATTTGTGACTCCCAAGTAACAGTGATAACACATTTGCAAATGAATAGAGGTCCCCTAGGGACCCTTTAAAAAATGTTTGTTGAAGAGTAGGCAGTGGTCCACAGGGCCACTGCTAATTCTCAAACAAACTCAAAAATAATACACTTTTCCTTTATAATGCAGTTCCTTTCATTTCCATGGACCACCAGCAGACAAATGAGATAGATAAGTAGCCTTTTGTATAATGAGCAAGGGTAGCAATGAGGCCAATTTTAAGTCTATGTTGGATACAAAAAATCTGTTTACCACCAGATAGCTCAAACTAAAGCTATGTTTTCCATGACTGCATATTGCAAAACTAGAGGCTATGATCTAAGGCTGAAAGAGGTAGGAGTTGTAAGAAAATAGTTTGAAGGATATATGAATGCATGAAAAATCTTCCCAGCAGTAGCGGTGTAGGCATAAGTAACACATTAATTTACAAAAACTTGAGACAGGTACGAAGAACAAATGTTTTTAGTAAAAGAGATTACATCGAAAACCACATAGGAAATGTGGGGTACGGTATGCAAGAAATAGGATGACTGTTGCAGGGTGATTGATAAACTAGCATAGGGAAATACTCATTAGAAGTCTGAGTGTATTCTGGGTTTTTGCCAAAAGCATGGAGAGTGCCATGACCTATGTCACTTTGTACCTATCGCCTTGATTGCAGACCCAGCTGCTGCATCTACAGAGCAGTGCCCGGCTGCACCACTGCTGCTTCTTTTCCCTAACAACTCCCATCAAGCAGGTAGTCCGGGCTTGCTGCTCGCAGCTTCTTCAATGTTGCGCTGGGCCTCGCATGGGTTGGAAGTGCTTGGGTTGTTAGTGACTACTGCTTGTCTCACCTGCCTGACCCGATTCTTCAGCTCCAGGACATGCTAATGAGTCCAGAAAAAACAAGGAGTGGTCTGTGGACCTCGCAATCAGACTCTGCCATGGCCTACAGTGTTAGGATGCACCAAGGGTCCGGCCCAACATGGCCTACTGACCTAGGACACGATGGGGGCACACTACAGCTTGTAGACAGTTACAGTGTCATGAGTCAATCCTCAGGGCCTGAAAAGGGTCTCAGAAGTGTGGTTAGGGACTACGCCATATAAGATTGTGTATTTGATTGCCCGATGGGGAGAGGAGCATATTAGCCTTTCAGAGTAAGTTCCTGGGAAAGGCTCTAGATAGACTGTATTGTGTCACCAGATCCAGTGAAAGGTAGGGAAATGGGAGAAGTGCTACTTCAGGTCAAGACTTAATTGGTAGTAGAATATAAGATATTGCTTATATGAAGGGCATGTGAACGACTGGAATGGTAAGTGCCGGGGTCATGGGCATACTGCATTGTTGGCCCTTTTGGCAGGTTCAACCCTAAACATTTTACCTCTTCTGTGACCTGGTGATGGTGGTTTTAGGCCTCTGGGCACTTTAGCACTGTGGTCCAGTGTAAAGTGTGTGCGCTCTCTGTGTTACATTTGGTAAGGTTGGCCTGCCCTCCCATAGGAATACATTGGGGATTCCCTGATCAGTGTCAGTGGTAATTCCGGGGATGGGAGGAGCAGCGTGGTCGAGTTTAGTATGTATGGAATTCTAATAATAAATGCTGCGCGATGGTGTGCGCAGATTTATTATGAACATGGGAGAAATGCCACTTTTAGAAGTTGCACGCGCAATAAGACACGTATATTTCGAGCTACCGGTTTCAGTAGCGCGGTAAAGGGGTCATCGTTGTATTTTTTAGAGGTTGGAACAGCATGGGGAAAGGGGAGAGCATTTTTACGATATTGTGCCTTTGCCTTTTAGTTACGATCACTTGGGAACTTAGTAGGATGGATTATAGAGAAACACTTTCTGATTTTAGTATGTTTATATGAATAAGGGGTTAGGAGAGGACTCTAGATCACTTTGATTAATTTAACACAAGAGTCTACTGGGCGTTTAGCAGAGGGGTAAATTTTTGGAGAGGTTTCCATTAATGTTAATATTTTCAGTTAGTATATGTTTTGTACTCTGGACTCATTGTTCATACAGTCTTTTTTGATTTATTACAGTACCCCTGAGGAAGAACTCATGAGAGTTCGAAATGCATGGAGTTTTTACTGTGCTGGCTCGAAAGAATGTTAAAGGCACGTATCTATGTTCAAGCTTATTTGGCGACATATGATATTTGAAAATGCGCAATAAACATTCTAGCACCATCAGGCTGTCTCTGGAGTGATTCAATAAACTGGGAGTACATGGATTATTTTTTTGGATCACTATGAAGTACTACGGATTACTGAGAGAAATACGGTTTACTTTGGAGGAAAGTCTCCTTATTTTGGCAGTGCAGCAGCAGGGGACACTAGAGTTGCCCTCTTGGAAGTATCTTTTGATATGCTGTGAAAAGGGACGGTCATGGCGCTGTCATGCACGCATCTACCTGCAGTTATAGCAAAAATTTAATTATTACAGAAGAGAAGGAGTGCACTCACCATTTCACTTTTTTGCTTTTTTACTTTTAGAAGTTGGCATTTGTGTGTGCTATGTGTCTGCCTGCCTGATGTGAATTGCATGTCTGGCTTTTGAGTGACAGGGGCTGAGAGGTGTGTGTGGCTCCATGAGGGGCAGAGTGAGTCAACGCTAGGCTAAATGGGACATCTGCAGTGGGACTAGTGGGAGGAGTAATCCCCTGTCTCTGAATAGGACTGTGCCCAGCCTGTACAATGCTGGCCCTGCCCCCTGTGGTGTCTCTGATCAACTAGCCCCCACCTGACAAAGGGGAAGAGGAGCTTGGAAAACAAAGTGCTCCAAATCCCCCCTGAACCAGTTGCATCTGGTTCCCCCAAACCCTACACTGCAGACAAAGGAATGCTTCATATTAATATATGGGCTGTGACCCAATGAAGCTGTTCTGTTCTGTGTGTTGGTGCTGTTCCTGGCTTGGGGGCGTGCTGCTGCTGGGGACCAGGAGGAACCGCCATGTAGGCTTAGCTCCCTGCTGGACGGCCCTGTGTGCTGGCCTCCCTGGGCCCAGCTATGCCCCATGGACCTTTTGTTTTTTTTCATCCCCCCGGACCTAAAAGATCTCTTTGCTGCATCTAGCGCCTCGTGAGCTCTATATTTTAATTAGGGGGAGAGCGTGGGCTGCGCAGCGCTGAGCTGCCGCCCTTTGAGAGGGAATCCCCATCGCAGGGATTCCCCCATGATGCCTTTATTTTTGGGGGTGCCCACCCCGCTTATCGATATTTAAATAGAGGGAGCCTACCATGCTTTTATGGATTTTTATCGCGAGCGCCCACCCCACATTGCGGCCGAAAAGGAGAAGCCGCCGAAAGGAAATGCCGGGCCGCTGCTGACTGCGACCCGGAAGTCAGGCGCGTCTACCTGTCTATGGGCGTGGCCTGCAGCGAAGAGCTGGAAGTGAAGGGCATGAATGGCCGGCCCGAGCGGGGCTCCCGTGAGCTGTTGGGAGCCCCGGCGCCAGAAGCAGAGGATGAAGGCAGGCAGGAGCCCACCCCGCCTACGAAGGAGCAGCAGAAGTGCAGCAGGAATCCAGGCGAGGCTCTCATGAGAGAGAGAGCCCCACGTGTTGCTACGCCGCCTCCAGCGCGAAGAAGTGAAGAGGAGCAGAGTTGTCTGCCCGGTGAAGAGACCGGACGAAGCCTCCCCAGCGAGGGAGCAGTGCAGAGTCTGGTGAGTGGAGCCTGGTGGGGAGGGAGGGGTGTGTCGAGGCACGCTATCGGTGCCTGCCTCCGTAGTTGCTACCCCGAGGCACAGAGGTGCCGGTTCAAAGCCCAGTGTCGATGCCCATTTTCTGAGCGGCCCGCATGACAGAGGGTCGCTCCAACGATGGGGGCCATTCTTCCTTTTGGTATTGGTGCTTACGAGGCACCCGGGCAGCCATGCTGGATTTCCCGAGCGTCCCCCGCCTGATAGGGGGTCGCTCCAACGTTGGAGGCCATTTCCTTAATGGAGCCCAAGAGCGGGGCCGCACAGCCCCGTGCTCTTTGTTTCTGAACAGCTGCACCGCCGTAGCGGGCAGCTGCAACGATGGGGGCATTTTTGTTAGAGTCCCAGTGGGGGTTAGAAAGGCACAATGGTGCCAGGCCCTTTACCTTGTTCTCAGCTGCACCAAACCAGCGCGGGCAGCTGCAACATTTTTACATATTTAGTCAGAGGGCACAGTGAGTGCCAGGCCTTCTTTGCATCACAGCTGCACGGCAATTAGCGGCAGCTGCAACGTTTAGGCCAACAGTTCTTTGGGGGCATATTGGAAGAGAGAGGAGTGAGATACACTCCTCTGCCCCAGTGCAATTGCGCACTTATGGATTCTGCTGCATTGGCAGCCACCCTGACATTTGGGACATAGGGCATTTGAGCCATCTGAGGAGGCCAGTTGGCCATGGGGACGGTTAGTTTGATAGGGCGCCAGGCCCTTATGTGATTTATGTGGTGCGCAGTAAATGTGATTCATGTACTGTGTTTTATGCACCGTGATTTACGCCTCTACTGTGGTTTATGTTATGAGGTTTTGCATTTTTTGGTTTGTGCTTGGGAGGTTATTCTGCACTGTGATTTATGCCTAATGTGAGTTATGATTAGGAGGTTATGGTCTAATATATTTAGGCTTGTAAGGTTGGCTGGTAATGTATTTTGCGCCTGATGTGATACTGTGCATAATATGGTTTATGTTGCAGGATAATGCTGAGTACAGTATTTGCCAGTAATTACTGGTTGTGTTCTACGTTTATTATATGTTCTGCATTTACTATGTTCACTTTGTGATGGTTCTGACAGTGGCCCAATTGACCCTGTCAGGTGTATATAATCCCCTGTAAATATTGCCTAGTGCCAGGTGGCACAGTGTATATTGTGTGATTACTTTTCTAATGTGTTTATGATAATACAAAGGCTATTTTTATATATAACCTTGTGTGGAGTTCCTTTTGTGGCGTGCCTAGTATGTTGTTGCTGTGTGTGTGTTGCGCAAACGCTTTACACATTGCCTCTGGGATAAGCCCGACTGTTCGTGCCAAGGTACCAAGGGGGTGAGCAGGGGTGATCTTCAGCGTGTAACTCCCTTGTCCTGACTAGAGTGGTGGTTTCTGCTTTGCTTTGGCACAAGCCTTAGCCAACCAGAAATCCAATTTCTAACATGCATCTTGAATATTTTAACTAAGACTGCCTTTGCAATCTGCTACGCTTTAGAAAAAGCAGGTTACTTACCTTTGGTAACAATCTTTCTGATGGATAATCTACCCAACCACAGACTCCTCACCTTGTGAATACCTCCCCTCCCCAGGTGTTAGACTTGATCTTGAATCTTTTTAGTAGTATGTCTGTGTGCATTAAAGGTTAAAGGGCATCTTCCAGCTCCACACCAACGTCGTTTCGATCCAGAAGTGACGTGTTGAGCCAAAAATAAGCTCCATCCATGCACACTGACATCAATTGCTTTCTAAGCTGTACTCAGAACCCATCGGCAAATTAGTATGACAAGTGTGAAGATCTCTAGATTGGGACCTTTTTAGATGGTAGAGTTCAGTTCACAGAATGGGGAGACGATAGGGTTGATGAGCAATCTGCAGATAGAGTAGCCACCAGAAACGTTGTTAGCAAAGATAAGTAACTTGTTTTTCTCATGGATACTTCTAACCGCCAATTCCTCATATTGTGAACAGATACCAAGGCAGTATCTCCCAACGTGGTTGGTCTGTGAAATGGCTCATACCAAAATGTCCAGCAGGACCAATCAGGCAAAATTCCCTTCTCGATGGACCGGATGTTTGAGGCAGTGGTGCTTCGTGAATGTGTGTACTGAAACCTACATGGCAGCATGACTGATGTACAGAACAGGTAGAAGTTTGTGCCTGGTGTAATGCGCCTGTAGGAATTCTGGAGGCTGCTTCTTAGCAAACACATAGCAGATCTTTATGCAGAGAAACAATCCATCTGGAGATAGTCTGTTTTTGCACTGCCGTACTCTTTGCTCTGGAAAAGCCTAAATAGAACAGATCGTCCAATCTGTGTTCCTTGGTATGGTCAATATAGAAACTCAATGCTCTTCTAAGCTCCACACAATGAAGGCTCTCTTCATTCTTAAAGGCATGAGATGCAGCAAAGAATACTAGAAGGGTGATAGCTTCACCGACATGAAAAGGAGTGATCACTTTTGGTAGAAATGAGGCTCGGTCCTCAAAACCAACATATCAGTAAAGAAAGTGGTTTAATGTGGATTGACACAGAAAGCTTGATGTTCCCTCACACACCTGGCTGATGTTATGGTGATGAGAAAGTCTACCTATAAGATCAGAAGTCTCAAGGTACAACTGGGAGGCTCAAAAGGAGTGTACATCAAAAACATGAGGACTAAGTTCAAATCCCACTGCAGCATCACAAATGGTGTTAGTGGGAACAAGTGTTGCAAAACATCAAAACTGGAGATTGAAATAACAAAGGTTGATCCGGCAACCACAAAAAGGCTGAAAAAGCCAATAAATATCCCTTAACAATAGCCAAAGCAAGTCCTTGATAGGTGAGGGGCAAAACAAATAGCAAAACTTCAGACAACTTTGCCTGTAAAGGGTAAATTTGTCAGGTGCTGCACCAATCCACAAATTTTTCCCAAAGGCTGGTAGTACACAGATTTAGTGGAAATATGTCTTGCAGCAAGGATGACCTCAACAAACTCAGGTTGCACTTCAAAGGAGGTCAACCACTGCCGCTCAATTTTCAAGCATGGATGTTAGAAATGGGGATATCTAGTTGGCAGAGGTAGGTACCTTTGTCCAAATAGGGACCCTTGCTTCTAGTCAGGGTAAGAGGGATACACTTCTAAAATAACCCCTGCTCACCCCCATGGTAGCTTGGCACAAGCAGACAGGCTTATCTCAAAGGCAGTGTGTAAAGCATTTGTGAACACATAGCGTAATACAGTGAAAACACTACAAAGGGACACCACACCAGTTTAGAAAAATAGGTAATCTTTATTTAGCCAAACCAAAGCAAGACCAAAGGACAACAATCCACAATACAATAATAAAAATATGACTTTCAGGCGAGGAGCCTAGCGTGCAACCAAGATGGCCGCGTAGGTGCGAGGCTCCCGAGGACCTCCGCGACCTCCTGCATAAATCCTGATTATATCCTGTCCTTGACGAGGGGACTGTGTTCGTGAGACCGAGCTGAGGTGCCATCCGTTTTCCGTTTCAAAATCGGACCTCGGACACCGGCGGGAGCATCGATTGAGGTTTGCGGCCTTCTCCACGCCGGCCCCCCGGATTGGAGTTGTGGGGCGATCCGGAGACAAAGTGAACAACAGCGGCGGGCGAGGCTGGGAGATTCGCGTACCCCACACTTTCACTTTCGCTTTCGCGCCCTCCTTGCTGCCAAGCGAGGTAGGGTCGCGAGGCGGCGTGCGGTGGTGTGACTTCATCGGGGTGCCCTGCCGGCCCGCCAGCTGTGATCTGCCCTTCGGAGCGGTGGTCGCCCTCCCCCGGAGCCCGTGAACCGGTGTGTCAGCCCCTTTCAAGGAGATTGGCACGAATTGGGGACTGGAGCCATGTCCACGAAACAAGATGGCGACCGGGCAAAGGTGAAATCGACCCGCCGTGGCGCAGCCCCTCAGTCTAACAGTATGGACCGCTACACCCTCCAGAAGGGATCTCCAGAGGCGCCGCGTAGGTCCCCTGTTGGCCCGACTGATGCTCCTGCTTTGCCAGCGGATCTGACCCTCCGGGACGTCATGGGCGCCATCGCCGAGATGAAGGCCTCAGTCGACCAGCGCTTTGACACTCTGGCGCAAAAGATTGACTCGGTCCTCGTGGATGTGGGCCTGGTGAGGGCCGATCTGTCCAAGACGAATGACCGGGTCGACTCTTTGGCCCACACCACCTCGGGCCTCACAACGGACGTGGCGGCCCTCCAAAAGGAGGTGCGCCGACTGGGCCAGGCGAGCGCCCTGATGGATCGTCGACTGGAAGATTCCGAGGGTCGGGCCCGGAGGAACAATGTTCGCATTGTCGGGGTGCCGGAGGGACGTGAGGAGGAGGCGGCGGATCTGTTTGTGGAAGACCTGATCCTCACCCGTCTCCAGCCCCGGGGGCTGAGTAAACTCTTCGCAGTGGAACGTGCCCACAGGGTCCCCGGAGGGAGACCTAAGATCGGAGCCCCTCCGAGGCCTCTCATTGCCCGGATCTTCAACTTTCGGGACAGAGACGCTATCCTGCAGACTTCTAGGCAACAAGGACCGGTTAGACTCGACAATATGGATGTAAACTTCTATCCTGATTTTACTCCGGCGGTCCAGAAGCAGAGACTGAGTTTTCTCGGAGTCAAACGTCGCCTACGGGACCTGAACCTCAAGTATGCGATGCTTTTTCCAGCGAAGTTGAGGGTAGAGGTGGATGGCCGCACGCACTTTTTTGATCGTCCCGAGGCGGCCGGGGACTGGTTGGACACTTTGCCCGGGGATCGGGGCCGGGGGGGGTGGGGGGGGCGCGGTTGGTGGGGAGGGCTTGCCGGATCAGGACTGAGGGACTAATAGTAGGCCTTGCTCTGGACAACATTATTGTCATCATTGACTGATTGTGTAAGTTCCCCTCCCGTGGAGGTCGTTCGAGGTCTCTTGGGGGCTTTCCCTCCTCCTCTGGGGGACTAGTTAGTGTTTTCATCTATGGGGCGACAGGCACACTGCACTTTGGGGGGGGCTGTTCGGGCTCATGCAGGGGTGCAGGGAGGGGGGAGTTCTGTTGGGACGGGTGGGTTGGGGTGGGGTGTT
The DNA here is from genome assembly GCF_964204655.1 of Triturus cristatus. Taxonomy (NCBI): domain Eukaryota; kingdom Metazoa; phylum Chordata; class Amphibia; order Caudata; family Salamandridae; genus Triturus; species Triturus cristatus. The sequence continues at coordinate 659,321,977 of NC_140585.1, read as the reverse complement.
GTTCGTTTTTACCGCAAGGCAAACCCTTTACTGTATTGGTGTTTTTGATGTGCTCTCGGGGGGACGAGTGATGGCTTCTGTATGTGATGGGGGGTAGGGACTTGACTTTGTTGTCTTGGAACGTTAATGGCCTGGGGGACAGGATTAAGCGAGGTGTGGTCCTGCAGTATCTGAAACGAATTTCGCCAGATGTGGTCTTTCTGCAGGAGACACACCTTATTGGTAATTCCTTCTTTGCCATGAATCGGCGTGGCTATCGTTTGGTGGCCCACTCGGGCTTCACGTCTGGCTCGCGGGGGGTGGGCATCATGGTTAAGAACTCGCTCCCGCTGGAAATAGATGAGGTGCGCCATGATGAGAGGGGACGCTATACTGCCTTGGTGGGGAGAATGGAGGGCAAAGTGGTTGTCTTTGTTTCAGTGTATGTCCCACCGGGGCTACAGTCTACCACTTTTGCGGACCTGGGGCGCCTCCTCCTTGACCTTCCGGGGGGGCTTCTGGTGGTTGGGGGGGATTTCAATGCGGTGGTTTCTGGGACTATGGATCGTCACCCCCCTAGGGACCTCCCCCGGGCACAGGCATGGCTGTCCGGCCTTTTAGATACATTGGGATTGGTGGACTGCTGGCGCTTAAAACATCCCACGCAGCTGCAATACACCTTCCATTCGGGTGCCCATGGTAGCCTCTCGCGGCTTGATCATATCCTTGTCCCTGCGGCCTATGCTGGGAGGGTGGGAGAGGTGCGTCATCTGGCGCGGGGTATTTCAGATCACTCCCCGCTCCTGTTGCACTTTGTTGTCCTCCCGAGGGGGGAGGGCAGGGTAGCTCCAATCAATGCCTGGTATCTGCGCGACCCCACTATTCGCGCTGACCTGATTAAATCCTTGCAGCGGTATTTCGAGGAGAATGTGGGGTCTGTCCCTTCGGCTACCTCCCTTTGGGAGGCCTTCAAGACAGTTATTAGGGGGGAGGCCCTCTCCTTCATATCCCATGCCCGGAGGCGCGAGCAGGAGGAGGTGACCCGAGTGGAGGCCGAAATTACTGAACTGGAGGGTGATTTGGGGAGTGGGGTGACGGATGCTGCACTGCATGTTTTGCACCTTAAGCAAGCGGCCTATAGGGCCCTCGTCACGGAGGCAGCCAGGGGCCTCAGCAGAGAGCAACAGGGGCGACTGTATGATGTGGGTGATAAGGCTAGTAAATTGATTGCGTGGTTGGACAAAAAGGAGAGAGCGAGTCGTGTGGTTCCGCTGATTGAGAGGATGGATGGTGTACGTGTCACCGAGCCAGAAGACATTGTCTCTTGCTTCGCGGATTATTTCCGCGAGGTGTATTCCCCGGTCTCTCCCTGCTCGGAGGCGGATTCTCATGCCCTGCTTCGAGATATCGCGCTGCCCTCCCTTTCGGTGGAGGACAGGGAGTCTTTGGATGCTGCTCCTACCTCGGACGAAATTGCCCTCGCTATACGCTCGGTTGCATCTGGCAAGGCCATGGGCTCGAACGTCATCCCTATCGAGTTGTATAAGCTGCGACCGGACGTACTGGCACCCCACATCCGCGCGATGTTCCTTGCGGCCCACTCGTGGGGCTCCCTCCCGCCGGACCAACGTCTGGCTACAATCGTGGTGATCCACAAGGAGGGGAAACCCCGAGACCGGGTTACCTCCTATCGGCCTATCTCGCTCTTGAATGCGGAGCCCAAAATCCTTGCCAAGGTGCTTGCCAACCGGCTGGTCGGCGTGGTGGGCGATTTGGTCCACCAAGACCAGTCTGGCTTTATCCCCCATCGCAACACGGCCCTCAATCTGCGGCGCTTGCACGGGGTGCTCGCGCGTGTTCCGTTTGTGCGGGAGCCGGCCATCTTGGCGTCCTTAGACGCCACCATGGCGTTTGACACGCTCGAATGGCCATACATTTGGGCGATGCTGGCGAAGTTCGGATTTGGACCGGGATTCATCAGCTGGGTCAAATTGTTGTACTCTGGCCCGTTAGCGCAGGTGGTAGTGAATGGGCGAGTCTCGGCCCCATTCGCGCTGGGACGGGGCACGCGACAGGGTTGCCCCTTGTCGCCGCTCCTGTTTGCATTGGCCTTGGAACCCCTGGCGGAGTGGCTACGGTGGCACCCTTCCATCCGTGGTCTCCGTTGGACCCCTGAGTATGAGGACCGCGTGTCCCTCTACGCTGACGATATCCTGTTGTTCCTAGCCTCCCCGCGCAAATCACTGATTGTCCTGGTTGATGTCCTGCGCTCCTTTGGCCGTAACTCAGGCCTAGTCATCAACTGGGCTAAATCGTGTGTCTATGTGCTTTCCGGGGAGGCTCCCGTCCTCCCGCGGGGATGTCCGATCCAGATTGCCTCGCAGGGGTTTCGGTACCTGGGTGTCTATATCACGCTGGACCCGGCGGCCCGCTACGAGCGAAACTTGCTTCCCCCCCTCCAGCGCTTGAAGGAGGACGTCGCGCGCTGGCGGCACCTGCCGCTTTCGCCGCTCGGCCGGGCGGCATTGTTTAAGATGATGTCGTTGCCGCGCTTCCTGTACGCTCTCCAGAACACTATGGACCTAGTCCCGGCGCGCTACTTCCGTGAGGTGGAGAGTCTACAGCGCCGCCTGTTCTGGGACGGGAGGCCGCGTATAGCCCTGGCGAAGTTGACGCTCCCGTGGTATGACGGGGGTATTGCCCTCCCGGACATTAAGCGGTATTACTGGGCCTCCCAGCTAGCTGCAATTAATCACGGCCTCTATGGGCCCGCCTTGAACCCGGCATTTGAAATGGACAAGATGCTCCTGCCCGGTGGCGACTACAATCGAGCGCTCTACTCTGGCGCGCCGGATCCCCGCTTGACGGGGCCCACGCGTGTCATGGTGCGGGTGTGGCACGCGGCCAATGCAGCTATGGGGTGGAAGGACCGTTTGACCCGGGCGTCGCCGTTGTATGCGCCTCAGCGGTTGGGCTCCCTGTGGACCTCGAAGGGCTTCGAGAAGTGGGACACGATTGGCATCAGTAAAGTTGGGGACCTCTGGACGAGAGGGGGATTTAAAACATTCGAGATGCTGCAGACGGAGTTTCAGCTGCAGGGCAGTGAATACTTTCGGTACTTGCAGGTCCGTCATGCGCTGGGCTCCGTCTTCCCAGACGCCGCCTCCATCCCGGAGTCTTCCCCCCTGGAGGATAGAGTGCTGGATGGCCACGTTCCGGATAGCACGATCTCCCTCATTTACAAAAAATTGATTAATGACCGCTCGGGCCTGCTGACCGGCCTCCGTGAGGCGTGGGTTGCCGACGGGCTGGAGTTGGACGACGAAGACTGGATTTCCGCGGTGGCCTCTCCGAAGGAGGTGGCCATACCGGCTCGCCTTCGCTTCGTCCAGCTTAAGATACTCCACCGGGTTTACATGACGGGGCCAAGGCTTCTGCGTATGGGTTATGCTGGAGATGGGTTGTGTAAGCGTGGGTGTGGTGCTTTGGCGACTTTTTTGCATATTTTGTGGGAATGCCCGAAGGTGGAGCGATTCTGGCGTGGTGTGCATGAGGTCCTGCGTCTGGTTACGCATGTCGCACTGTTGCCTGAAGCGAGGAGATGCTTGCTGAATGTGTGGGAACCAACTGATTACTCGGTTCCGCAGACGCGATGGGTGACTCTGGGATATATGATAGCTAAGCGTGACATCGCTCAACTGTGGGGATCCCAGCGGCCCCCGGAGGTATCGGCCTGGAAAGAAAATATGGATTGGTGCATGTTCCGAGAAAAGGTGGTGTATGTGGCGAGGGGCAAGCCTGGGGCGTGGGTGAAAATATGGGGCCCCTGGAACGCCTACCGCGGGGGTATCTGCGAGCCACCACTGCTGCCTGCTGCCTCACCGGCTCCGTCCCCCTAGTTGACCCCCTCCCCCAGCCCCGGGCACAGAGTTCCCCCAGTCCTGGACCTGTTTCCCTTCCCCCTCTTCAGATTCCTGTGGATGGTCGGGGTCCCTCATTCGAGGAGCACGTGTGATTACCTTCGATTGCGGGTTGCCTTGCGGGTGTGTTTTTTCTATGTTGTTGCGTGTGTATAAAATGAAACCGTATTGTGGGCTTAGAGTCATGTGGCCCACGTCGCTGATGTCTCTTGATTTGCTTCTCTGTAACGCCAAGTGCCCTGTTGTAAGTTTGTCATGTGCTCCTGTCACTCTAGCGGCCGGCCGGAAGGTTGTAGGCCCATACATGTATATACTTGAGATTGCAATAAACGGTTTCAAAAAAAAAAAAAAAAAAATATGACTTTCAGATGGTAGAAATAGTTCAGTTCAAAGCAAATTGCAGATGCTACACTTTTCTGACAGAGTACCTGGGAAGCGTCACGCAAACGAACAAAACGGGCCGCAGGGAACGTGATGCGTCGGTTACTTACACTCAGGGAAGGTGATGCGGCGGTTCCTTGCTCCGGGGGAGGTGTTGCGTCGGTTCCTTACTGCAGGCGAGGTGATTAGTCAGTTCCTTACCAGATAGGAGGTGATGCGACAAACTTGGCGCCACGATGCGGCGATCCGGAACGATGCGTAAACTCTTGCAGCTGCACAGCAGGCGTTGCGTCAAACTTGGTGCAATGATCTCGACTTCGGAGATCGGTGCACTCGATGCGGTATGCGGCAAATTCTCAAGACGTGGCAGGCGCTGCGACGGTTTCTTCTGCGATGCATTGGAAACAGGTGCGGATGAGTCTCACTTCAAAATTGCGTTACTTTTCCAGCTCCCAGAGTAAAACAGTCTCTGGAGGTCCAAAACAACAGCAGGCACCTCTTTAAAGGCTAGAATTCCCAGCAAGGAAATTCAGGGGAGCTCATGGTGAAGTCTTTGTGTCCCTGAGACTCCAGAATAGGAAGGAAGCTCAGTTTAAAGCCCTTGGTGACAAAGCAAACAGCGTAGTCCTTTTCTTCTTTCCTTGGCAGCAAGTAGCCACTGCAGGCCAACCCCAGATAGCAAACAGCACAGGGGCAGTATTCCTCAGCTTCTCCTTGGCAAAGGTTTCTCTTGATTCCCAGAAGTGATTTAAAAGTCTGGGGTCTGTGCCCCTATTTTCATACACAAAAATCCTTTGTTCTCTGAAAGCAGAGAGTGTCTGTACCGAGCCAAAACCAGTTCTGTCCTCACTGGTGCAGCTTCCTGGCAGGAGATGGAGGCAGGATTGTGGAAGGCAGACCAGGCCCATTCAGGTGAAAAGAAATCTCCTCCCCCTGCTCTAAATGCAGCCCAGGTCTATTCAGCCCAGCCCAGACTCATCAGGCTCTCTGGAGCCACTGCTTCTCCCCAGCCCCTGTCATCCAAAAACCAGACATGCAAAACACAAACCTAGCAGAGGTACACTGGATGGCTAAGCAAGAAAATACCTACTTTCTAAAAGTGGTATTTTCAAACACAGAATGTAAATATCACCCTCACTAAAAGATGCATTTTAACATTCTGAGTTCAGGCATACTAAACTTTATTTCCCTACCTTGTTCCCAGGGGTTATGTTTATAAGATGTTATAAGCAAACTCCCTATTCTGTCCGATGGGAACAGGTAGCCTTGCAATAGTGAAAAAGGAAATTGGCAGTAATTCACTATCAGGACATGCCACACACACCAGGGCATGTCCTACCTTTCACAAACACTGCACCCTGCCCAGAGGGGTACCTTGGGCCTACCTTAGGGGGTGACGGACATGTAAGAAAACGGATGGATAGGGCCTGGCAAGTGGGTGCACTTGCCAGGTCGACATGGCAGTACCAGACTGCACACATGCTGTGCAATGGCAGGTCAGAGTGACATTTACAGGCTGCTTATGTGGGTGGCACAATCAGTGCTGCAGCCCACTAGCAGCATTTGATTTACAGGCCCTGGGCACACACAGTGCACTGTACTAGGGACGGACTAGTAAATCAAATCAGCCAATCATGGAAACACCAATCCATACAACAATTTACAGGAAGAGCATACGCACTTTAGCACTAATCAGCAGTGGTAAAGTGCCCAGAGTCATAAAACCAACAAAAACAGGTCAGAAACAGGAGGCTAAAAAGCAAAAAGTCTGGGGATAAACCCGCTGAAAAAGCCAGGTCCAACACGACCCCCTTCCAGCCTAAAGTCAGGGTAGACTAATCAATTCCTTAATGGGCTTCCCTGTTTGAGGAGATAGAACCTAGACCTGGCCCACAACGGCGGGGGCAAGTTCTGGTTCTACACCTTTCTGAACCCAGTTGGATCCCTCAGTCCATACTCTCAGGGCCCACCAAGCTAACCCATGGGCAACCCTTCTCCTCACCTGTGGACACCTTCTGTGCAGCACTTAACCTTAGCTTGCTCACAGGTGTGTCCCAAGAGACAGACAGTACCCACATGTCCAACCAACACAGTGGTGTGGCCCAGTCCACCCCTGGGGTGTGACTCCTGGCCCCCCTCCCGGGCCACTCTGTCCCCAAGGACAGCAAGCCACAGTGACCACTGACAGTTGTCAGTGATGAGACACAGGCCTTATGCCTCTGAAGGTTCTCAAACCTCTTTGGCATCAGAGAGCGGGGGCAGTAGCCTCAGGTGCCTGGCTCCCTCCTGTCAGGTAAGGTATGACATCCTGACACTAACTCACCAGCCCCAGGTCTGTACCCGGTGGCTGGACAGGAGGCTGGGGCAGGCTGTCCCACACCCGGTCCTCCTCCATGGGGCTCTGCACCCTCCCACCTGGAGCAGTACCCCCTTCCAGAATTGTCAGGCCACCTGTGGCAGGTGTCCTGCACAATTCACCCACCAGTTCAGATTCTATCCTGCAACTGGGATCCCAGCCTAGGGTCTGTACCCTTAGACTGGGCAGGGGTGAGGGGTAAGGCTGCCCTCCCCCACCCCCCTTATGGGGCCCCTGCACTCTCCCACCTGGAACGGTGTCCCCAGAAGCCAAACCGGTAGGGGCACTGTTAGCAGTTGCCCCTTCCTCTAGGTCAGGGGGGACACCCTGAACCTGGCCCTCGAACCCAGGGACTGTGCCCTTAGGTTGGACCTGTGCCTGGCAACCCAGGATTTCTGGGGGAGTACACCAACCCGCCGCCCCCCTAGGTAACCACGCTCCTCTGCCTGCCTGCCGCAGGTCTCCAGCCTTCTCTCTACCTGACAGAGTATGAAGACCCCTCACCAGGGTCAGTCCTGGGGTGCTCTGACTCCAGAGAAGTGCCCAGAGTCATAATACCAACAAAAACAGGTTCGACACAGGAGGTCAAAAAGCAAAACATCTGGGGATAAACCCACTTAAAAAGCCAGGTCTAACAATGGGGATACAAAGTGTGCAGACTCAGTGCAGAACCCTGCCCTGCTGCTGTGACAGGAGATCCCCCTGAACTGGCAGCTTGATTGTAGGGCAGTGTCACTAGGATTTCCCTGATGATGTTTTTCCTGGAATTTCAGGTCCCATTGATTTGCCTGTAAGTGACATCAGGCACGTGACACAAGCAGAATGCAGGTCAACAAAACCCAGCAGCCTCAGAGTCCTATGCACTGAGATTCATGATTGAGGCTGCAACATTGGGATCATAGCCCGAATGTCCGGGAGTCTCCGTTCAGGGTAAAGGCATGAAAAATTACTTTGGTGAAAGGGAGCATTTGCGAAGGAGTCAAGTGTGACTTAGGCTTATTCACAGGGAATCTCAAAGATGTTTGGAGGTTTGCCATTGTCTGGAGGTGGTTGGCTGCCTAGGGTGAGCACACCTTCCGCAGCCAGTCATCGAGGTACGGGAAGAGTGGTAATGCTGCCTCCAAAGATGTGCTGCGACCAACGCCATCAGTTTCATGACCATCCAAGGGAGCACTGCAAACTGAAAATACTCTTGGCCCACCGTGAACTGCAGGTTGCACCTGTGGGCCTGTAGGAAAAAGATGTGAAAATAGAGGTCATGAAGGTTGAACACTGCCATCCAGTCTCCAGGGTCATGGGCAGACAGGACTTTGAGAATTTGTCCTTCCAGTGGAAGTTTTTGAAAGGGCAGGAATCTAAAATAGGATGTAGGAGTAAAACCCAGTTGCTACGTCCAAGGCTGGAAGCCTCTCTTTGGCCCATTTGGCCAAAACGTCCTGCTGCAAGACGGACAGGCGGTCCTCTGTCAGCTTCCCTGAAGACCAAGGAAGGTGCAGAAGGGTAAACAGGAAAGGGAGAGTGTCAGTTCAGTGGGAAATTTGTAGGACCCACTTTTCTATCATGATGGCCAGCTACCCCTGGAGAAAATATTGGATCCTGCCTCTGAAAGGGTGGCTGTGTGCCATTAATGCGGTTTTGCAATTGAAGCTGCTAAGGTGTGGGGGACTTAGCTGCACGTTGCCCCTGCTGACCTCAATGGCTCTGGGAACTGCGCCCTCAACCACGAAAGGGCTTAAACGCCTAGTGGGCTTGAGGTGGGAGTATGGTGTTGATGGACGGGAAAACCTCTACCATAGCAATGAAATTGCTGGTAAAATTGCCTCATGAGAGTACACAGGACCAAGGAACGTGCTCTTTTAAAGAGCTCAAAGACTGAGTCAGCTTTATCCACAAAAGGCAGGATCTGTCAAAGGGCATGTTGATTAAAGCTACATGGCCGTCACCATAAGAACTGGTGGATCTCCAGGCGTGGAGACGGAAGGCCACAAAGGTGTCCATGGCACGTCACAAACTAACAGTTGTGTCCAGTCCTGAGTGTATCACAGATTTACCTGCATTGCAGCAGTCCTGAATAGCCTGGGTGAGAGATGCCCAAAGGTCACCTGGAACACTCACTAAAACCTGAGCCACCGTATACCAAAGGGCATGGGAAAAAAGGCCAAGGAGATAGTTGGTATTGACAGATCTTAAAGCATGACTTGTGGAGGAGAATATCAGTTTGCCAAAGGTCTTGGTTTGTTTGTTCTCCCAACCGGAAGGTGTGGTAGGAAAAGTGTTTGGATTGAACCTGCTGGAAGAGTAGACTACCAGTCTCTCCAGAGTGAGATGTTGTGTTAGGAAGGCAGGGTCGCCAGGTCAAGGTTGATGGGCAAATTATCTATTGATGGGTGGTCCCGAATTGGTTTTGGCCCAATCTGAAAAGAAGTGTTACACTGAACAAATAGCCCCATCCAAAAATGCACCTAGAGCGGTTTTAAAAATTGTTAAGTCCTTTTTAAAAAAACGGGAGAGGGACCCCAATGACAAAGGAGAGGGGCACCAACAAAGACCTCAGTCAGGAAAAAACCTCCTTGTCGACACACCATTCAAACCTATACTCCTTTCATACCAAGGGGATGAGGATGGACAGCAGCAGCATAAAACACCGATAAGAAGAAATAAGTCAGACAAATTTATTGGACACAATAAAAGCAATGTACACAATCAATAAAGTTACTGGTGCAACAAAAAAACAATTTCTTTGTATCAGTATATGAATATTAAAAAACATGTAATGTACTCAAAATTAAAACACGACCTATACAATAATGAGAAACACAACATTAAAATTGGGAGCAGCATAGGGGGAATATATTTTACTTATAATCCTGTTCACATAAGGAAAACACCAAATCAAAAAGTTGCATTAGTTGTGACCCGAATCAGTGTCCTTTTCAATAATATGTCACACAGATCAGTATTACTGGATTTTGAGTGGTTTCCTTTATAAAAGCATCGACGCGTTTCGGTGGGCCAAGATTCACAGCCAGCACCTTCTTCAGGAATAATATAGTACAGTCCCAACAGTTAAAATCCTATAGAGATACAAAAAAGACATTATGTAGTCCCAGTTGTAGCAGCTCTATAGGGAGCATAACATTAAAACAATCATTGTTAACATATTATGTCTACACCAATAGTTATCAGTGTTATTTCTTCTTGAAAAAATGCTAGCTGTCCAAAAGCATCCTCCGTACTTTATCCATTCTCACCCTAACCAAACAACGATCAAACTCCATTCATATCACACCACGAGGTGGAGTATTAGTGAAATATCACTTGCACATGTACTGATGAAAATTAAATAATGTCATGTGTTAAAGGGACCAATACACGGGCTACATTATGAGTAGCAGTATTGAAAATACCTAGTTTGGGGTCGCATTGCTAAAATATATGCGTACCCATAATCACACAACTTAGTTCACCATATTATAGTGCTAATTCTAGTGTAATACATGTCCCAAATATAATATGAAAAGGGGACTTACATGAATCCTTTCATGAATCCTTTAGTAGGCAATGTCCATAAGGATCCTGCCAACACTTCTGAACTTTAACTTATTTGTATTTTCTTTGACGATTCTTTAGTTGCAAACACCCTATTAGAAAAAATGGAAATACCGTGACAATCTGCTAGGATTTAGTCTGGGCAGTGATATCAGGTTTAAACAATCTCGGATCTAGATATAGCTGATATATACCTGGTATTTGATTACATCTGGGTCTTAATGGACCAAAGGATAGCGCTTCTTGCCTGACTCACAGACATGCCACAGTGTCTATATATTTTGAGCATGGGTTTTCATAAGACCTGAAGAAAAAATATATATGTATTTGGTTTACATTCTATTGTCAGTAGCCCCATGTTACCAATTTTTTTTTACAATTTTGTCTACGTTGAAGTCTTTTCTTAAAATATAGGACTACTCTTTTAACAATGGGCAAAAATTGTGATTAGCACAGCTCAGTGAGCCTTATTAGAGCAAGCCTATCGCTATAGAAGTGCACGCTAAAAGCGGCACCCGACCAGACGGGTGGAAAGAGCCAGCATATCATGAATTGCGAGCCCCAAAGAAAACTAGGCAGTGCCAAATAAGCCTAATATGCAACCTATAATGGTCTCATTATATCTAACCATAATGACATCTATACGCCCACCAGAGCTCACACGTGATCATAAGGCAATATGGAGATATAACCAAAGTATTCCTGACAGGGCATCTAGGTACACAGATGACACAGAATGAAAGTACCCCGGCACGACTGTATGTCGTAACAACCTGAAAATGGGCTGAAACTGGCTATGACCGAGAAAGGCGATCCGAAGGCAAATGGCGATAAACCGGCATATGTTAAGAGACCTAACGTCAATCTGGGGCTTAGCTAGGACCCAGCGACACGGTCCAATCTTCGTTAAGTAAAGTGTCACCCGGTTACTCATAATGAGAAGGCAAATCACAAAACAACACAAGTTGGCTAATATACCTTAAGTGCTGTCTCTGTGGTCGGTAACCGTGCCAACGTCTGATGTATAAAAAGGGATAAGTTGTATCCAGAGACGGTGCCGAAAGATCACTAAGGAAAGAGTAATCTAATCAAGACACGTATACTGAAACTGGTCAAAAATACCAACAACCATCGCTGACTATGCTGCAGCCTTACCTCAGTCTCCACTTGCTCAGATGTACGTGGCACGGTCTTCCTCGTCGGGTAAATATGAAACTCGGACAACGCCGGAATACAATACCGGGCATTAAATAGCCACACAGGTCGGAAGTGAATACATCTCTTCCGGGATGTCCATGCCTAACTAAAGGTCCTATACATAATGCCAACAAACGAAAGCGCCATCTTGGAATGGAAAATTAAAATAAAAATAAAAATAAAAATAAAAACCAGCTGGCATCCATATCAATATAGCTAGCATCCAGCCATATATCTAGGATTCGACCCGAAAAGGTTTAGTGGTATTTAATATCCTATAGGTACCTACACAACGATGTTGAGCTGGGTGACATTAAAGTGTATTAATACTGTCTACATCAGCAATAACAGAACCTATTCCATCCACGGAAAGTACGTTATGTTGAAGAAAAAAAAATATTGGGTTGCAGCAAGCAGTACGATCACGTGGTTGATAGTAAAACCAGCCGGCCCTTGAGAGTTTGAGAACGCCATATTGGAAAGGTGTGACAGATACACACACTCACCATAAAAGTTAGGAGAACACAGAGTGTATAAACGATAATAAATCCAGAAAACTAATTTGTAGAAAGCGTATTGTGCTAAACCTACAGGGATACAGAAGTAGGTGATATACAGCCACTCGCTAATAACACGCACCTAGATGGACCTATATAGAAGATTAAGGTTACCCCAGTACGATACAGGGGTCTGAGTAGGAATATTTAGAGCACAGAGCCGTATATGCCTGATAGCACTAATTACCTCGCAAAAAACGGTGTGAATATAGGTGACATAACAACAAATTGACTCTCCCAGTATTTAGGGAATAATGGATCGCAATTCATCATACTCACTGTCAAACTAGAAAAGTGAGAAGATAGATAACACGACACTAAAGTATGAGCGGCATGGCAAAAAAATGACAAAAAAATGACTCTCCCAGTATATAGGAAAGTATGGCAGCAGACCCTGATTCCTGGCTTAGTCGCGTTTTAATAATACTACTAGCCTGTCTGCAAAGGTAAGAGTACAGACTACACAGCACTAAAGTTATTCTGCCAATCTCGATCATCTTGCAGCCAATAGATTGTCCCATTCCTCTCTTGAATTCAGACCCTTGTAGACAGTATTGAGATGGGAAATGTACCATTGTTCACGAGCTTTGCGTTTGCCGGCAATATTACCACCTCTTCTATCTATTCGGACCTTTTCCAGAATGAACCACACGAAGTCATTCTCGCCGTGTCCAGAATCAAGGAAATGGGAAACAAGAGGGGCAGTGAGCTTTTTTTGTTTTGATTGCCGATCTATGCTCCTGTAATCTAACTCGTAGCTCCCTACCTGTTTCCCCCACGTAGCCTAAACCACATGGGCATCGGAGAAAATAAATCACATTTTTACTCCTACAGTTGTTCAGAGTATTAGTTCTCATAGTGCGGCCGTTATGGGTGATCTCTTTCGTTGGTAGGCATAGAGGGCAGATATTACAAGTGCCGCATCTATAGTTACCAAAGGCGGGATAGTTGTCAATTGTTCTCTGGCTATCAGCCCTTCCATCCCGGTAAGTATGCACTAACATATCTCGTAAGTTGTTGTTCTTTTTAAATGCATATAAGGGTCTTTCTAACTTGACCTCTTCATCATGGTTGAGAATATGCCAGTTTCTGTTAACAGCATTCTTAATTTGATTGCTCAAATTACAGAATTTGCTCACGAACACGACTTTATTCAATGGCTCCTTGGTTGTAGCCGGTTTGTTGACCAAGGCAGTTCGATCATAGAACCGTGCACGTTTCAAGGAATGAGTAAGAAGTTTTTTGGGATAGCCCCTATCTCTAAACTTGCCTTTGAGAACATCTGCGTGTTTATAGAAGTCCTGTAGATCCGAACAGTTCCTCCGAAGACGGAGGAACTGGCTAAACGGTATGCTCTCCCTTTGAGATTTAGGGTGAAAGCTTGAAAAGTGTAATAGAGTGTTTTTAGCTATTGGCTTTGTGAACAACTCCACTTCCAATGCCCCGCTTGCCGCTTTGATTGTAATATCTAGAAAATCAACCTTGGTCCTGCTATAGTGAGAAGTAAACCGTAGGTTGGTATCTCCGAGATTCAACCAATCCAAGAACAAATCCAAATTGTCAGTGGTGCCCTCCCAGATGAAAAAAATATCGTCAATGTAGCGGTACCAACCTGCTACATTTTCGAAGAAGGGGGCCACCTCGTTATAAATGTGCTTGACTTCAAATTGGCCAACATAAAGACAGGCCAGACTAGGAGCACAGGTAGCCCCCATGCTGGTCCCTTTCAACTGTTTAAAGTATTCATCCTTAAACAAAAAGATGTTGTTTTTTAGAATCAAGTCCACACAACTAACAATAAAGTCTGCATTAGCTCCTCCAAGATCACGGTCCACCAGTATATCTCGAATTACTTCAACCGTGTCACTCTGAGGGATGTTAGTGTAGAGAGACTCAATGTCCAAAGTAACTAGACACTGAGTCTCTCCACAAAAAGGCTTCCCTTCAATGAGGGAGATGATATGGGCCGAATCTCTAACATAGGAGCGCAGACCACATACAATGGGCCGTAAAAAGTGATCAACATATTTACTTAAAGGCTCCAGGAGAGAGCCAATACTGCTTACTATGGGTCGCATGGGAGGATCAGTACAGTTTTTGTGAATCTTTGGCAGACCATATAGGGCAGGAGTCCTGGGTTCTAAGTTGTTAAGGAACTTAAACTCGTCTTCACATATCCAGGATTTATCTCTCGCTTCTATGAGCAGGGTAAGACATTCTCTAGATACAGATGCTAGACTTCTTTCATTTGTGCGTATATAATGTTCCTTAACATTCAACATCTCAAGCATCCTATGCTCATAATCAATGGTATTGAACAGCACTACGCCTCCTCCCTTATCGGCAGGTTTGATGGTTAAACTGGCGTCTGCTTTCAAGGAATTGAGAGCCTGTTTCTCTGCCCTACTCATGTTGTTCTGTCCATGAAACTTATTGGATTTATTCAAGATATTTTGAATATCACTTTCCACTGCTCTTTCAAAAACTTCAATATTTTTGCCAACCATAGCCAGACTAGGGGTAAACTGGGATCTTGGTTTAAGGCCTGAATGATTAATACGTTCTTGTGTATCCCTATTCTCAAAGAATCTCCTTAGTCTAACCTTTCTAAAAAATGAGCGCAAATCCTTCTCTAATTGGAACCTGTCAATGGATGCTGAGGGTACAAAACTAAAGCCTTTGCTTAGGATACTAATTTCTGTCTCACTCAAGGGTCTATCAGACAGGTTAATTATTGGTGCTCTGTCTGTCTCCAATAGCGCTGGCTCCGTGTGCGCATGTACTCCTGTTGTTGTGGAGGACCCCTGTTCATCTGGCCTCTCCCCGGGTTCCCATTGAACCGAGCTCCTCTCCTCGGACGTGAGTCTAAAAAAGGAACATAGTCTCTGCTGTTATCCCTATTACTAGGCTCGTCCCTAGACATATCGTCATCTTCACTACTGGAGCCAGAGGTGTTGGAGAAGGTAACTTGTTTTCTCCCACCTCTGTTGTATATTGGTCTATTGTACGGTTTTTCCCAAGCCATATCATTCCTTTGTTGGAAGTAATTTTCCTTCAGGAAAGGATAGACCTTTTCCTGAGGGAAACGCTCCATATCCTTTCTCAATTTGTTGGTTTTTTTGTTTAAAAGGTAATCTCTGTAGCCTTCCACGTCTTTGTTTATTTCATCCAACTTTTTTTTGGCTTCATCTAACGCTGAGCAGTTGTTAAGTTCAGCCTCCAATTTATCGATTGCTTCTTTTTCAATAATGATCAATTCCTGGGCCGTTTCAATGATTAGAAGCATCCAATCACGGCTGCATCTATTAGATATCATGGCCCAGGTTTCTAGAAATTTTTTATTTTCTATAAATAGCCCAGGTTCATTTCGAACCTGTAGCCCAATTGGGATAGTGCCTGATTTGACATATTCTATTAGAAATTCGGCATGAGCCTCTGTACGTATTAGTTTCTTTTTTAAATTCAATAGCTTACCCCAATTATCACCTCTGCCTGATATGACAGTGATCTTATTGCCATTTTTCGTATTAATAATTCTATTTAATTGATCATCACTGAACCCAAAAGTTCTAAAGTGGTCCATGAGGAAGCCAACGGTCACAATAGGACTCGTCAACAGAGAGGGGATATACCCAGCGACAACTCTCCAGCACAACAGGCTGTACCAAGTATTTCAAAAAACGGGAGAGGGACCCCAATGACAAAGGAGAGGGGCACCAACAAAGACCTCAGTCAGGAAAAAACCTCCTTGTCGACACACCATTCAAACCTATACTCCTTTCATACCAAGGGGATGAGGATGGACAGCAGCAGCATAAAACACCGATAAGAAGAAATAAGTCAGACAAATTTATTGGACACAATAAAAGCAATGTACACAATCAATAAAGTTACTGGTGCAACAAAAAAACTATTTCTTTGTATCAGTATATGAATATTAAAAAACATGTAATGTACTCAAAATTAAAACACGACCTATACAATAATGAGAAACACAACATTAAAATTGGGAGCAGCATAGGAGGAATATATTTTACTTATAATCCTGTTCACATAAGGAAAACACCAAATCAAAAAGTTGCATTAGTTGTGACCCGAATCAGTGTCCTTTTCAATAATATGTCACACAGATCAGTATTACTGGATTTTGAGTGGTTTCCTTTATAAAAGCATCGACGCGTTTCGGTGGGCCAAGATTCACAGCCAGCACCTTCTTCAGGAATAATATAGTACAGTCCCAACAGTTAAAATCCTATAGAGATACAAAAAAGACATTATGTAGTCCCAGTTGTAGCAGCTCTATAGGGAGCATAACATTAAAACAATCATTGTTAACATATTATGTCTACACCAATAGTTATCAGTGTTATTTCTTCTTGAAAAAATGCTAGCTGTCCAAAAGCATCCTCCGTACTTTATCCATTCTCACCCTAACCAAACAACGATCAAACTCCATTCATATCACACCACGAGGTGGAGTATTAGTGAAATATCACTTGCACATGTACTGATGAAAATTAAATAATGTCATGTGTTAAAGGGACCAATACACGGGCTACATTATGAGTAGCAGTATTGAAAATACCTAGTTTGGGGTCGCATTGCTAAAATATATGCGTACCCATAATCACACAACTTAGTTCACCATATTATAGTGCTAATTCTAGTGTAATACATGTCCCAAATATAATATGAAAAGGGGACTTACATGAATCCTTTCATGAATCCTTTAGTAGGCAATGTCCATAAGGATCCTGCCAACACTTCTGAACTTTAACTTATTTGTATTTTCTTTGACGATTCTTTAGTTGCAAACACCCTATTAGAAAAAATGGAAATACCGTGACAATCTGCTAGGATTTAGTCTGGGCAGTGATATCAGGTTTAAACAATCTCGGATCTAGATATAGCTGATATATACCTGGTATTTGATTACATCCGGGTCTTAATGGACCAAAGGATAGCGCTTCTTGCCTGACTCACAGACATGCCACAGTGTCTATATATTTTGAGCATGGGTTTTCATAAGACCTGAAGAAAAAATATATATGTATTTGGTTTACATTCTATTGTCAGTAGCCCCATGTTACCAAATTTTTTTTACAATTTTGTCTACGTTGAAGTCTTTTCTTAAAATATAGGACTACTCTTTTAACAATGGGCAAAAATTGTGATTAGCACAGCTCAGTGAGCCTTATTAGAGCAAGCCTATCGCTATAGAAGTGCACGCTAAAAGCGGCACCCGACCAGACGGGTGGAAAGAGCCAGCATATCATGAATTGCGAGCCCCAAAGAAAACTAGGCAGTGCCAAATAAGCCTAATATGCAACCTATAATGGTCTCATTATATCTAACCATAATGACATCTATACGCCCACCAGAGCTCACACGTGATCATAAGGCAATATGGAGATATAACCAAAGTATTCCTGACAGGGCATCTAGGTACACAGATGACACAGAATGAAAGTACCCCGGCACGACTGTATGTCGTAACAACCTGAAAATGGGCTGAAACTGGCTATGACCGAGAAAGGCGATCCGAAGGCAAATGGCGATAAACCGGCATATGTTAAGAGACCTAACGTCAATCTGGGGCTTAGCTAGGACCCAGCGACACGGTCCAATCTTCGTTAAGTAAAGTGTCACCCGGTTACTCATAATGAGAAGGCAAATCACAAAACAACACAAGTTGGCTAATATACCTTAAGTGCTGTCTCTGTGGTCGGTAACCGTGCCAACGTCTGATGTATAAAAAGGGATAAGTTGTATCCAGAGACGGTGCCGAAAGATCACTAAGGAAAGAGTAATCTAATCAAGACACGTATACTGAAACTGGTCAAAAATACCAACAACCATCGCTGACTATGCTGCAGCCTTACCTCAGTCTCCACTTGCTCAGATGTACGTGGCACGGTCTTCCTCGTCGGGTAAATATGAAACTCGGACAACGCCGGAATACAATACCGGGCATTAAATAGCCACACAGGTCGGAAGTGAATACATCTCTTCCGGGATGTCCATGCCTAACTAAAGGTCCTATACATAATGCCAACAAACGAAAGCGCCATCTTGGAATGGAAAATTAAAATAAAAATAAAAATAAAAATAAAAACCAGCTGGCATCCATATCAATATAGCTAGCATCCAGCCATATATCTAGGATTCGACCCGAAAAGGTTTAGTGGTATTTAATATCCTATAGGTACCTACACAACGATGTTGAGCTGGGTGACATTAAAGTGTATTAATACTGTCTACATCAGCAATAACAGAACCTATTCCATCCACGGAAAGTACGTTATGTTGAAGAAAAAAAAATATTGGGTTGCAGCAAGCAGTACGATCACGTGGTTGATAGTAAAACCAGCCGGCCCTTGAGAGTTTGAGAACGCCATATTGGAAAGGTGTGACAGATACACACACTCACCATAAAAGTTAGGAGAACACAGAGTGTATAAACGATAATAAATCCAGAAAACTAATTTGTAGAAAGCGTATTGTGCTAAACCTACAGGGATACAGAAGTAGGTGATATACAGCCACTCGCTAATAACACGCACCTAGATGGACCTATATAGAAGATTAAGGTTACCCCAGTACGATACAGGGGTCTGAGTAGGAATATTTAGAGCACAGAGCCGTATATGCCTGATAGCACTAATTACCTCGCAAAAAACGGTGTGAATATAGGTGACATAACAACAAATTGACTCTCCCAGTATTTAGGGAATAATGGATCGCAATTCATCATACTCACTGTCAAACTAGAAAAGTGAGAAGATAGATAACACGACACTAAAGTATGAGCGGCATGGCAAAAAAATGACAAAAAAATGACTCTCCCAGTATATAGGAAAGTATGGCAGCAGACCCTGATTCCTGGCTTAGTCGCGTTTTAATAATACTACTAGCCTGTCTGCAAAGGTAAGAGTACAGACTACACAGCACTAAAGTTATTCTGCCAATCTCGATCATCTTGCAGCCAATAGATTGTCCCATTCCTCTCTTGAATTCAGACCCTTGTAGACAGTATTGAGATGGGAAATGTACCATTGTTCACGAGCTTTGCGTTTGCCGGCAATATTACCACCTCTTCTATCTATTCGGACCTTTTCCAGAATGAACCACACGAAGTCATTCTCGCCGTGTCCAGAATCAAGGAAATGGGAAACAAGAGGGGCAGTGAGCTTTTTTTGTTTTGATTGCCGATCTATGCTCCTGTAATCTAACTCGTAGCTCCCTACCTGTTTCCCCCACGTAGCCTAAACCACATGGGCATCGGAGAAAATAAATCACATTTTTACTCCTACAGTTGTTCAGAGTATTAGTTCTCATAGTGCGGCCGTTATGGGTGATCTCTTTCGTTGGTAGGCATAGAGGGCAGATATTACAAGTGCCGCATCTATAGTTACCAAAGGCGGGATAGTTGTCAATTGTTCTCTGGCTATCAGCCCTTCCATCCCGGTAAGTATGCACTAACATATCTCGTAAGTTGTTGTTCTTTTTAAATGCATATAAGGGTCTTTCTAACTTGACCTCTTCATCATGGTTGAGAATATGCCAGTTTCTGTTAACAGCATTCTTAATTTGATTGCTCAAATTACAGAATTTGCTCACGAACACGACTTTATTCAATGGCTCCTTGGTTGTAGCCGGTTTGTTGACCAAGGCAGTTCGATCATAGAACCGTGCACGTTTCAAGGAATGAGTAAGAAGTTTTTTGGGATAGCCCCTATCTCTAAACTTGCCTTTGAGAACATCTGCGTGTTTATAGAAGTCCTGTAGATCCGAACAGTTCCTCCGAAGACGGAGGAACTGGCTAAACGGTATGCTCTCCCTTTGAGATTTAGGGTGAAAGCTTGAAAAGTGTAATAGAGTGTTTTTAGCTATTGGCTTTGTGAACAACTCCACTTCCAATGCCCCGCTTGCCGCTTTGATTGTAATATCTAGAAAATCAACCTTGGTCCTGCTATAGTGAGAAGTAAACCGTAGGTTGGTATCTCCGAGATTCAACCAATCCAAGAACAAATCCAAATTGTCAGTGGTGCCCTCCCAGATGAAAAAAATATCGTCAATGTAGCGGTACCAACCTGCTACATTTTCGAAGAAGGGGGCCACCTCGTTATAAATGTGCTTGACTTCAAATTGGCCAACATAAAGACAGGCCAGACTAGGAGCACAGGTAGCCCCCATGCTGGTCCCTTTCAACTGTTTAAAGTATTCATCCTTAAACAAAAAGATGTTGTTTTTTAGAATCAAGTCCACACAACTAACAATAAAGTCTGCATTAGCTCCTCCAAGATCACGGTCCACCAGTATATCTCGAATTACTTCAACCGTGTCACTCTGAGGGATGTTAGTGTAGAGAGACTCAATGTCCAAAGTAACTAGACACTGAGTCTCTCCACAAAAAGGCTTCCCTTCAATGAGGGAGATGATATGGGCCGAATCTCTAACATAGGAGCGCAGACCACATACAATGGGCCGTAAAAAGTGATCAACATATTTACTTAAAGGCTCCAGGAGAGAGCCAATACTGCTTACTATGGGTCGCATGGGAGGATCAGTACAGTTTTTGTGAATCTTTGGCAGACCATATAGGGCAGGAGTCCTGGGTTCTAAGTTGTTAAGGAACTTAAACTCGTCTTCACATATCCAGGATTTATCTCTCGCTTCTATGAGCAGGGTAAGACATTCTCTAGATACAGATGCTAGACTTCTTTCATTTGTGCGTATATAATGTTCCTTAACATTCAACATCTCAAGCATCCTATGCTCATAATCAATGGTATTGAACAGCACTACGCCTCCTCCCTTATCGGCAGGTTTGATGGTTAAACTGGCGTCTGCTTTCAAGGAATTGAGAGCCTGTTTCTCTGCCCTACTCATGTTGTTCTGTCCATGAAACTTATTGGATTTATTCAAGATATTTTGAATATCACTTTCCACTGCTCTTTCAAAAACTTCAATATTTTTGCCAACCATAGCCAGACTAGGGGTAAACTGGGATCTTGGTTTAAGGCCTGAATGATTAATACGTTCTTGTGTATCCCTATTCTCAAAGAATCTCCTTAGTCTAACCTTTCTAAAAAATGAGCGCAAATCCTTCTCTAATTGGAACCTGTCAATGGATGCTGAGGGTACAAAACTAAAGCCTTTGCTTAGGATACTAATTTCTGTCTCACTCAAGGGTCTATCAGACAGGTTAATTATTGGTGCTCTGTCTGTCTCCAATAGCGCTGGCTCCGTGTGCGCATGTACTCCTGTTGTTGTGGAGGACCCCTGTTCATCTGGCCTCTCCCCGGGTTCCCATTGAACCGAGCTCCTCTCCTCGGACGTGAGTCTAAAAAAGGAACATAGTCTCTGCTGTTATCCCTATTACTAGGCTCGTCCCTAGACATATCGTCATCTTCACTACTGGAGCCAGAGGTGTTGGAGAAGGTAACTTGTTTTCTCCCACCTCTGTTGTATATTGGTCTATTGTACGGTTTTTCCCAAGCCATATCATTCCTTTGTTGGAAGTAATTTTCCTTCAGGAAAGGATAGACCTTTTCCTGAGGGAAACGCTCCATATCCTTTCTCAATTTGTTGGTTTTTTTGTTTAAAAGGTAATCTCTGTAGCCTTCCACGTCTTTGTTTATTTCATCCAACTTTTTTTTGGCTTCATCTAACGCTGAGCAGTTGTTAAGTTCAGCCTCCAATTTATCGATTGCTTCTTTTTCAATAATGATCAATTCCTGGGCCGTTTCAATGATTAGAAGCATCCAATCACGGCTGCATCTATTAGATATCATGGCCCAGGTTTCTAGAAATTTTTTATTTTCTATAAATAGCCCAGGTTCATTTCGAACCTGTAGCCCAATTGGGATAGTGCCTGATTTGACATATTCTATTAGAAATTCGGCATGAGCCTCTGTACGTATTAGTTTCTTTTTTAAATTCAATAGCTTACCCCAATTATCACCTCTGCCTGATATGACAGTGATCTTATTGCCATTTTTCGTATTAATAATTCTATTTAATTGATCATCACTGAACCCAAAAGTTCTAAAGTGGTCCATGAGGAAGCCAACGGTCACAATAGGACTCGTCAACAGAGAGGGGATATACCCAGCGACAACTCTCCAGCACAACAGGCTGTACCAAGTATTTCAAAAAACGGGAGAGGGACCCCAATGACAAAGGAGAGGGGCACCAACAAAGACCTCAGTCAGGAAAAAACCTCCTTGTCGACACACCATTCAAACCTATACTCCTTTCATACCAAGGGGATGAGGATGGACAGCAGCAGCATAAAACACCGATAAGAAGAAATAAGTCAGACAAATTTATTGGACACAATAAAAGCAATGTACACAATCAATAAAGTTACTGGTGCAACAAAAAAACTATTTCTTTGTATCAGTATATGAATATTAAAAAACATGTAATGTACTCAAAATTAAAACACGACCTATACAATAATGAGAAACACAACATTAAAATTGGGAGCAGCATAGGAGGAATATATTTTACTTATAATCCTGTTCACATAAGGAAAACACCAAATCAAAAAGTTGCATTAGTTGTGACCCGAATCAGTGTCCTTTTCAATAATATGTCACACAGATCAGTATTACTGGATTTTGAGTGGTTTCCTTTATAAAAGCATCGACGCGTTTCGGTGGGCCAAGATTCACAGCCAGCACCTTCTTCAGGAATAATAAAGTACAGTCCCAACAGTTAAAATCCTATAGAGATACAAAAAAGACATTATGTAGTCCCAGTTGTAGCAGCTCTATAGGGAGCATAACATTAAAACAATCATTGTTAACATATTATGTCTACACCAATAGTTATCAGTGTTATTTCTTCTTGAAAAAATGCTAGCTGTCCAAAAGCATCCTCCGTACTTTATCCATTCTCACCCTAACCAAACAACGATCAAACTCCATTCATATCACACCACGAGGTGGAGTATTAGTGAAATATCACTTGCACATGTACTGATGAAAATTAAATAATGTCATGTGTTAAAGGGACCAATACACGGGCTACATTATGAGTAGCAGTATTGAAAATACCTAGTTTGGGGTCGCATTGCTAAAATATATGCGTACCCATAATCACACAACTTAGTTCACCATATTATAGTGCTAATTCTAGTGTAATACATGTCCCAAATATAATATGAAAAGGGGACTTACATGAATCCTTTCATGAATCCTTTAGTAGGCAATGTCCATAAGGATCCTGCCAACACTTCTGAACTTTAACTTATTTGTATTTTCTTTGACGATTCTTTAGTTGCAAACACCCTATTAGAAAAAATGGAAATACCGTGACAATCTGCTAGGATTTAGTCTGGGCAGTGATATCAGGTTTAAACAATCTCGGATCTAGATATAGCTGATATATACCTGGTATTTGATTACATCCGGGTCTTAATGGACCAAAGGATAGCGTTTCTTGCCTGACTCACAGACATGCCACAGTGTCTATATATTTTGAGCATGGGTTTTCATAAGACCTGAAGAAAAAATATATATGTATTTGGTTTACATTCTATTGTCAGTAGCCCCATGTTACCAAATTTTTTTTACAATTTTGTCTACGTTGAAGTCTTTTCTTAAAATATAGGACTACTCTTTTAACAATGGGCAAAAATTGTGATTAGCACAGCTCAGTGAGCCTTATTAGAGCAAGCCTATCGCTATAGAAGTGCACGCTAAAAGCGGCACCCGACCAGACGGGTGGAAAGAGCCAGCATATCATGAATTGCGAGCCCCAAAGAAAACTAGGCAGTGCCAAATAAGCCTAATATGCAACCTATAATGGTCTCATTATATCTAACCATAATGACATCTATACGCCCACCAGAGCTCACACGTGATCATAAGGCAATATGGAGATATAACCAAAGTATTCCTGACAGGGCATCTAGGTACACAGATGACACAGAATGAAAGTACCCCGGCACGACTGTATGTCGTAACAACCTGAAAATGGGCTGAAACTGGCTATGACCGAGAAAGGCGATCCGAAGGCAAATGGCGATAAACCGGCATATGTTAAGAGACCTAACGTCAATCTGGGGCTTAGCTAGGACCCAGCGACACGGTCCAATCTTCGTTAAGTAAAGTGTCACCCGGTTACTCATAATGAGAAGGCAAATCACAAAACAACACAAATTGGCTAATATACCTTAAGTGCTGTCTCTGTGGTCGGTAACCGTGCCAACGTCTGATGTATAAAAAGGGATAAGTTGTATCCAGAGACGGTGCCGAAAGATCACTAAGGAAAGAGTAATCTAATCAAGACACGTATACTGAAACTGGTCAAAAATACCAACAACCCATCGCTGACTATGCTGCAGCCTTACCTCAGTCTCCACTTGCTCAGATGTACGTGGCACGGTCTTCCTCGTCGGGTAAATATGAAACTCGGACAACGCCGGAATACAATACCGGGCATTAAATAGCCACACAGGTCGGAAGTGAATACATCTCTTCCGGGATGTCCATGCCTAACTAAAGGTCCTATACATAATGCCAACAAACGAAAGCGCCATCTTGGAATGGAAAATTAAAATAAAAATAAAAATAAAAATAAAAACCAGCTGGCATCCATATCAATATAGCTAGCATCCAGCCATATATCTAGGATTCGACCCGAAAAGGTTTAGTGGTATTTAATATCCTATAGGTACCTACACAACGATGTTGAGCTGGGTGACATTAAAGTGTATTAATACTGTCTACATCAGCAATAACAGAACCTATTCCATCCACGGAAAGTACGTTATGTTGAAAAAAAAAAAATATTGGGTTGCAGCAAGCAGTACGATCACGTGGTTGATAGTAAAACCAGCTGGCCCTTGAGAGTTTGAGAACGCCATATTGGATAGGTGTGACAGATACACACACTCACCATAAAAGTTAGGAGAACACAGAGTGTATAAACGATAATAAATCCAGAAAACTAATTTGTAGAAAGTGTATTGTGCTAAACCTACAGGGATACAGAAGTAGGTGATATACAGCCACTCGCTAATAACACGCACCTAGATGGACCTATATAGAAGATTAAGGTTACCCCAGTACGATACAGGGGTCTGAGTAGGAATATTTAGAGCACAGAGCCGTATATGCCTGATAGCACTAATTACCTCGCAAAAAACGGTGTGAATATAGGTGACATAACAACTAATTGACTCTCCCAGTATATAGGGAATAATGGATCGCAATTCATCATACTCACTGTCAAACTAGAAAAGTGAGAAGATAGATAACACGACACTAAAGTATGAGCGGCATGGCAAAAAAATGACAAAAAAATGACTCTCCCAGTATATAGGAAAGTATGGCAGCAGACCCTGATTCCTGGCTTAGTCGCGTTTTAATAATACTACTAGCCTGTCTGCAAAGGTAAGAGTAAGACTACACAGCACTAAAGTTATTCTGCCAATCTCGATCATCTTGCAGCCAATAGATTGTCCCATTCCTCTCTTGAATTCAGACCCTTGTAGACAGTATTGAGATGGGAAATGTACCATTGTTCACGAGCTTTGCACCGTCTCTGGATACAACTTATCCCTTTTTATACATCAGACGTTGGCACGGTTACCGACCACAGAGACAGCACTTAAGGTATATTAGCCAATTTGTGTTGTTTTGTGATTTGCCTTCTCATTATGAGTAACCGGGTGACACTTTACTTAACGAAGATTGGGCCGTGTCGCTGGGTCCTAGCTAAGCCCCAGATTGACGTTAGGTCTCTTAACATATGCCGGTTTATCGCCATTTGCCTTCGGATCGCCTTTCTCGGTCATAGCCAGTTTCAGCCCATTTTCAGGTTGTTACGACATACAGTCGTGCCGGGGTACTTTCATTCTGTGTCATCTGTGTACCTAGATGCCCTGTCAGGAATACTTTGGTTATATCTCCATATTGCCTTATGATCACGTGTGAGCTCTGGTGGGCGTATAGATGTCATTATGGTTAGATATAATGAGACCATTATAGGTTGCATATTAGGCTTATTTGGCACTGCCTAGTTTTCTTTGGGGCTCGCAATTCATGATATGCTGGCTCTTTCCACCCGTCTGGTCGGGTGCCGCTTTTAGCGTGCACTTCTATAGCGATAGGCTTGCTCTAATAAGGCTCACTGAGCTGTGCTAATCACAATTTTTGCCCATTGTTAAAAGAGTAGTCCTATATTTTAAGAAAAGACTTCAACGTAGACAAAATTGTAAAAAAAATTTGGTAACATGGGGCTACTGACAATAGAATGTAAACCAAATACATATATATTTTTTCTTCAGGTCTTATGAAAACCCATGCTCAAAATATATAGACACTGTGGCATGTCTGTGAGTCAGGCAAGAAGCGCTATCCTTTGGTCCATTAAGACCCGGATGTAATCAAATACCAGGTATATATCAGCTATATCTAGATCCGAGATTGTTTAAACCTGATATCACTGCCCAGACTAAATCCTAGCAGATTGTCACGGTATTTCCATTTTTTCTAATAGGGTGTTTGCAACTAAAGAATCGTCAAAGAAAATACAAATAAGTTAAAGTTCAGAAGTGTTGGCAGGATCCTTATGGACATTGCCTACTAAAGGATTCATGAAAGGATTCATGTAAGTCCCCTTTTCATATTATATTTGGGACATGTATTACACTAGAATTAGCACTATAATATGGTGAACTAAGTTGTGTGATTATGGGTACGCATATATTTTAGCAATGCGACCCCAAACTAGGTATTTTCAATACTGCTACTCATAATGTAGCCCGTGTATTGGTCCCTTTAACACATGACATTATTTAATTTTCATCAGTAAATGTGCAAGTGATATTTCACTAATACTCCACCTCGTGGTGTGATATGAATGGAGTTTGATCGTTGTTTGGTTAGGGTGAGAATGGATAAAGTACGGAGGATGCTTTTGGACAGCTAGCATTTTTTCAAGAAGAAATAACACTGATAACTATTGGTGTAGACATAATATGTTAATAATGATTGTTGTAATGTTATGCTCCCTATAGAGCTGCTACAACTGGGACTACATAATGTCTTTTTTGTATCTCTATAGGATTTTAACTGTTGGGACTGTACTATATTATTCCTGAAGAAGGTGCTGGCTGTGAATCTTGGCCCACCGAAACGCGTCGATGCTTTTATAAAGGAAACCACTCAAAATCCAGTAATACTGATCTGTGTGACATATTATTGAAAAGGACACTGATTCGGGTCACAACTAATGCAACTTTTTGATTTGGTGTTTTCCTTATGTGAACAGGATTATAAGTAAAATATATTCCTCCTATGCTGCTCCCAATTTTAATGTTGTGTTTCTCATTATTGTATAGGTCGTGTTTTAATTTTGAGTACATTACATGTTTTTTAATATTCATATACTGATACAAAGAAATTGTTTTTTTGTTGCACCAGTAACTTTATTGATTGTGTACATTGCTTTTATTGTGTCCAATAAATTTGTCTGACTTATTTCTTCTTATCGGTGTTTTATGCTGCTGCTGTCCATCCTCATCCCTTTGGTATGAAAGGAGTATAGGTTTGAATGGTGTGTCGACAAGGAGGTTTTTTCCTGACTGAAGTCCTTTTTAAAACCTGAGTCAAGTAAACAGTGCACTCCGATCTCTCAGCAGTTCACAGAAGATCTATCATATTTTTTCGACTCCAAAGTGGAAAAAATATGGGCAATCTTTGATCAATCAGATAAGGCTCTCCCCCAGGTCTACATTTTGCCACCCCTCACAAACAAGAATGTCTGTTGCTGGAAGCTGTCAAAGGGATTTCTCAGGCAGATTCAAAATTTATCCTTGAAAAAGTTAAATCCGAATCCTTCCTTGATCCATGTCCCCCCCGACACACTTTTGCAGGTAGGTACCAGCATTAACCCTCCTATTAATTATCTCTTCAACTTCTCTCTTGAGCAGAGCAAATAGCCTTCCCTTTGGAAAAAGGTACTTGTTGGTCCCCTTTAAAAAAAAAAAAAATTGATGCTGATCCACTCACATTGAGTAACTATAGACCAATCTCCTATCTCCCTATTTTAGGAAAGGTGTTGGAATCTCTAGATAATTGTCAAATTACCAATTATGTTGAGTGGAACAACATCCTCCATCCTTCCCAGTCTGGTTTCTGAGCTGGATTCAGCACAGAAACTGCCCTCATGGAAGTCTCTTATGCAGGTGACACACAGCTTATGCTGGCCATTCAACAGCTTGATGATTCTATGGCCAGTGATTTTTAGGGGTGTCTTACTGCCGTTGCTGAATGGATGAATAATAGCTCCCTTTTGCCACCTGGATTATACCTGCCCTGATTACATCTAGTTTAGATTATGCTAATGCTCTCTATCTGGGAATCTCTCAAGACCTGCTTACATGGCTTCAGCGCATCCAAAATGCTGCTGCCTGTCTTCTACTGAATATTCCAAAAAGACATTTGACATAGGTCAGGCATAAAATCACTTCAATGGCTGCTAATCGGGAATAGAATTAAGTTTAAACCCCTTTTGATCACGCATAGAGCTTTTTCATAATGGCTCATCCTACATTCAGAACAGCTAAAAAAATATTCTCCCTCTAGGGCACTTCGCTCAGCAAATCATAATTTATTTCATGTCCCAAAAGTGTGTAGAGCCAAATCGGGTGACAGATCATTTTCTGTTCGTGCACCCAGCCACTGTTACTCTTCAATCAGGTACTTACTGACACCCATTTGGGCACTTGAATGAATACAAATCATGTATAGAGTGCAACTGCTGCTGTGCCCTCTATAGAATTAGACAGTGGCAGGAGGGGCTGTTTCAACTTAACATTTTTTTTTTGTTTCTTCTTACTTACCCAAAGAGTTCGAGCACAAAAAGGACCTGCCACTGGAATTCATTTGGGATTGGGGACGGGACCTGACTTTTGACTTCAATCGGTCCCAGTGATGTAGATGCTTGGCAATGTAGAGCATGGCATCACATTCCTGAAAAGCTTTTGGGTTCACCTGGGCACAGTCACCACAGGCCAAACAGACTTTGTACTTGCCGGTCACAGACACTTGAATGAGACAGGGCCAGCACAGATTGCATCCTGCCATTTTAGGGTGTGGTATTTCCCTTGCACGCTGGATATTTTGTTAGAAAAAATATGGTCAAAAGAACATGGAGAAGCTCTCGATCCTCATCTGAAAGGATGGAAAGAAAGGAACTGACATCAGTGTGCATGAGTGGCGCTTACTTGAAAATATACACATCGGAGCAGAATGACGTTGACGCAGAGCCACAAAATGCCACCTACCAGTGCAGCGATTTTGGAGAAAAGTTTCCAGGTCCAGTCTGATGCCTGGGGGGCGTACTCATAAGGTGAGGGATCCGCAGTTAGAAGTATCCATCCGAAATAAGCAGCTCTCTTTCACACCAGATTTATAATTGAACTCTCCTGCTTTGTCCCAGCAAGTAGATCCAAGCACACACAGCTGTATTCCTACGTTTGAAGATAGTATTTGGAGAAAATTATAAAACTGATCTTCAGAACATTAGGACTTTTCAAACAAGGCTGGGAGCACAACTGAGTCACCGCTGCTCTAGCACACTGCTAGACAGTCACAAAACAGCAAACTAGAGCTGGATTAGAAAAAAAGCAAAGGTTTTTCGCTTTCAAATTGCAGATAGTACCTCTCCAAGTAGCTGCTCCACCCGGAACCCAAAGAATATCTGCAGTTTCAACTGCATAGTAGTTAAACATTCCAATCCATCCTTTAATATGATGTAAAAAAAATCATACAGTGGTGGCAATGCATCACGCCACCAGTCACTAACCATCTTAAGTCTTCACAACCCAAAAGACAAGATGCATTGTGCATCATTAAGCAAAGACCAACAATGACTTTTTATCCAAACAACATTACTGACATGATCTGGTTGCAGTTCGCTCTTTTGCCCTTCTGCCCTCTCTTTTCCTGTCCTCATCTCTGTCCACAGAAGAACCCGAACACTACAGAGAGAGGATAGGAAAGGCCAAAGGGATACATTGTTGCTTCTTGTTCATCCTGTACTCCAGGATTGGTGCTGTTATGCCACCTGCCTTAGTCTACCCTCCCAGCATTCTTTCCCTGTTGCTGTTCAGGAACTTAAGTGAAAGACTCATTCCTGTAAAAGCCACCATGCTTTGTGAGGGATATGTGGACAGCATTTCTGTCGGCAACTGAGAGCTTGAAAAATACTGTCCCCGTCATCCTCTGTGTGAAGCCGCAGTGGCTCATGGGTGCTGCTGACTGAGTCAGTCAACGACTTGTGTGTATGAAGTCCATGATGGTGTCCCCGGCCTCACCGTTCACTTGCTTCACAAAGCATCTCGACAGAAGGCAGGAGGGGAGACTGGAGACAGACCTCTTTTCCAATCATGATGCAAAGTATATAAGAATGCAGTACACCTAACGGATGGTACAAAATGTGAAGGAGGCTTCATCAAGCAATAGCTGAAAGGGACTGACCGAAGCCAAACAATGGCTGAAAGGCGTTGACTTAAAGACCAGTCTCTGTACATTAAATACAGGAGGTCTTTGGCTATGCCTGGCCGAAAAATAAAACAGAGAGGAAATAAGAGAGGTGGCGCCGCAGTCAGGATAAAATAACTCATCAACCAGTAGAGGGCAAAGGGCTGGCACCAATCGAATACTTCCTAAGGGGCCCTATAACAGTAGTTACTGACTACTATTAACTAAGCTAACAAAGCATTGTGATTGACTGGACAGTGCTAAATTTCAATTTCCGATGCTTAGTATTTTCATAAATCACTGTTAGTATAACAAACATCAAGACAATGATTAAAATTCATTCACAATAAAACCAAGCAAAAACAATGAACATGCAATATTCTTTTGATATCAAAATGTTTATATAAAAAAATATTATATCATATACATCTTCCATTAATACAATCAGATTTAAAATCTCATTCGGCTTCAAACATATTTCAATATTTGTTATAAAATATAGTTAGCATATTCCACACTTCAATAGTAAACTCAACTGTCCATGTTTAACTATGGTCTACACATGGTCATGTGCACAAACATCATCCAGAAACACCGAAAAATTTAAAAATTAAAATAATCTGCAATTCTTCCACAGTTTGTATTGTATCCCATCATCATATCGCAAGTTGGCATTTACAACAGGTAATAAAATAGTTTAACAGAGTTCCACGGTTCAATTTCACAAATTAATAGTTTTAAAAAAAACTTGCTCTTATATCCCTCCACAACTGTATCAGAGTACACTCTAAAAATATTCTGTCAGAACATAGTGTTAAAAAAGGAATTCTTCTCTAAGAAACTATCAAGAGGTCATGGAGATACAGTACAGGGATTACTTAAATATCAATTATATGAGATGTACACTGCAACAAACATTTAACAAGTACTCCGCTGTCCAACTGCGGACAATTACATAGCCACCTGAAGGGAAAACTACTGTCTAGTTTGTAAGCATGGTAGGAGAAGACAGTGTATGCAAGGAAGCTTCTCTAAATAGCTCTCTGATTGGTGGATGTAAGACTGCAGCATACTGGTCGACACACCTTAAGTAACAAGTAGGGATGGGCAAATGTTATTTGTATGACTCTTGAGAGTTGGACTTTTATATTCATGTGAAAGGAGTTAATGGCATTTTGAAAAATATGTGCACTCTGGAGCAACTATACATCATTTAAAAAGGTATTATTAATTTAAAATTAAAACTGAGATGTGGTTAAAATGTGGACGCAGGTTCATCCAACAGTGTTCAAGGAGCAATTCAAATTATAGTATATGATCAAAAGTGGAATATGAAGACAGGAAAAAAAAAGTTGGAATTCAAGACATCAATCACATTTATCCCAACACAACGGGATAATGCTTGCAAAGGTGATGACATCGCAAACAACCTGATCCCCGTCTAATTTTCGATTTGATCAAATCATTCGATAATTGTGACAAAGGTTTTTCTAAACATGCGCTCGTCTAGGTAAAAGCTCACATTAAACCATCTACTCAAGGTAGAAAATATTTTCATTATTTAACTGAAGGTGTAAAGGACTCATTCATCGCAGGTTAAATATGATGTAAAGTTGTGGGATAAGACCACAATCAAAATGTGAGAAGGAAACTATGCTATTTTTATCACTAAACAACACCAAATAAGGAAAAAAAGGATACCTTCTTTTGCACTTTGGTGAAACTCCCAACTATACATTTTAGAGTTCTTTGTGACATGATGCTGCTGGGACTTTTTAAACTTGATTTTTGCTAGGGAAGGTAAACCTCTGCCTTAATTTGATTTTAATCTTTCCAGTATTGCCAGGATAGCTGAAAACTTTGCCTACAAAAGCACGCATTTCCAAATCAATAGTGATAACAAAATTTAACATAATGCACAAATAGATATATATTACTAAAATCATCCCAGTAGATTTTATATGAAGGCTCAATGAACATAACACGTTTATGTTTTGTCACAGATTTCTGTAGGTAAAACAGGAAACAATTTCCCGATGGAACTGCCATTCCAGTGCTTTTTTAAAAAACATCTGCAGTTCACTTAAGAGCGGCATCAAATTTCTGGGATAAAATGATTGTCAACATAATGGTAGCATAAAAGGCACTTATGGATTATCAAATACAAAACACAATATAATACATTCTTTGATTGTAAACAATTCTCATCTCACACTTTTAAAGTGAGGTTAGTGCTGAGTCCAATCACTGCTGCATTCACAGTTTAGCTGAGTGCTGAGGCTCGAGGCTTGCAACCCATTGTTCACCCAACTGGACACGAGCAGCGGGGATTTAAAGATGGAGTCTGAGTCTGGGTCTGCACTGCTCATTCTCTTAATGTCTCATATACCGAAACTAGAGTCTTGTGTTTTCATAATTCTTTCTTCATTTGGTTACGCAGCAGCGGATCAGTCAACATGTAACAGATTCTTTGAAAACCAGCACTTTGTTCGAGGGTTTCCATCTCAAACCACATTACGAGTCAGTTTTTGACAAATTCCAGTTCTTCCTTCGTTTTCGCCCCCTTAAGATCACCTCCCTTTAGGTGTCCTGTTGTAAATGTCTTCAATACTTTTTGCAAGCTGTTTTAAAAATACACTTGGTATTCTCCCACAGTAAGTGTGCACGGTCCGTTGCAATTCCAGTTTTAAAGGGTCTAACAGGGTTTGGACGAGATCACTCCCAAAAGAGTACTGTCGAAAAATGAAGAGATTAATTTACTTGAACACATAACATCAAGCAATTTGTCATGAAGGATTATCGTAAATTCATGCACGACATCAAAAAGAAGGTATTTACACATTACACAATAGGAACACGTGCCACTATCAACTTATTTTTTATTTTAAGTATTTGTTTATTGAAATATTTTTCCCTAATAGTTAAGTAAGACCGATGTATATATTGCCCATTCTTTTGACTATCGCACTCTTCACACATTTGTAGCAGGTCCTAAAATCTGAGATGCATCATTGCCAGATCTATAGAGTCTTTACTGCCGGTGTGCATTTCGCATTAAACTGCTTTGGGCTATTGTGCTATTGATAGGGAATCAGGCTACTGGGATAGTTAAATGTGGAGAGGGGAGAAGAGGTGCTGCGGGGGAAGGTGGGAAGGGACTGTGTATCCCAGTTTTTTTTTTGTGATTATCCTTCTCTAAAGTGATTGTGCGGGAGCTTTAAGAGTACAAGGATAAACTATTTTGCAGTTTGGGTTGCTCTACACGCTCAGTAGGTATACTTAGTTGACTGATGGTGTATTAGGTCCCGCTAAATTGTTATTACTTGTGTTCACCGTAGCTATGGAATGAGCCACCAATTAGGTCAAACATTGCTCCTTGATATCTCAGTCTAAGAGAATATGCTCGTCTGTCACAAGACATTACAACTCTGTAGTCCATTCTATACCTGTTGTTCTCCTGTGTCAGAGAATACATATGTTGGCTCTGGATAGGGCAGTGGACATCAATATGTTCCAGTGAAAATTAGAGCTTTCTGACTTGGTTGTGTGGTGTAGGAGTGTTAGTGTAGCTGAAGGCTGAGGGGATGTCGTACTTGATTTTTGCAGTATTTGACGAACGTCGTGCCAGCAGATGTTAATTTTGGGTCAAGACCATGAAACATGTAGAAGGCCACATTTCTGTGATCTGCCATTGCAGCAGAGGGTGTTTAGATTTAATCCTATGAGTAAGTAACTAGGGCGCTGTTGAGTGCCATTCATGCAGTATTTTAAAGTAGGTGTATTTAAGGTGTGCTTCTGTTAGTTCTTTCTATGAGTGGGGACCACACTTCCGTATGCACTCTGTTAGTATGACTGCCTGCCACTTGTCTCTAGATTCTGGCTCTACTGTGCTTGAGCATAGGCGGTGGGTTGGTATAGATGCCCAATACCACTCCTTTCCTGTTTTCCCATTTCATCACATATAACTGTATCAGTGAGGGTTGTAAATCTGTGTCTATGAGATTCTGTCCTAGTTTACTCCAAAGACTGGGCATTAGTTGTCTAAACCACCAGGCCTGTGAGGGAGAAACACAGACATCTTTTGGATCTAAGTCTAGGGATGACAGAAAGTCGCCTTGCTATATGACCATATAGAAATGCTCTGACAGGATGCAATGATTTAAAGGCCGTAGATCTAAGAATGGCTATTAGGAAATCGCAAATAGGTAGTGCTATTGCATTCCCACCTATGTGCCAAATATATTTCTTAATAGGAAATCGCAATTTAGAAAATACTAATCCAAGGGTGCCTCTGGTCTAATGCACCCAGAAATTAGTAGTGTACATGTAATTGCACATATACCCTAGGGGCATATGTGAGCTTAAGTTCACATTTAAAAAAAAAAAGCATTTTTAAATGCATATTTAATTTTGTACATGGTTACCATCAACTTTGAGTCGATGATAATAGCATTTCCTAAATGCCCAACTCGTATTTAGGAAATGCTTTGTATATGAGCTTTAGGAATCGCAAATGGGTAATCCCTAATTGTGTTTCCCAAATCGTGGTCGCAATTTGCGATTTCCACCAGGTCGAAATCGCACAAAGCGACCGTTTTTTGGTCTTTGTACATATGAAAAGGCTGTTTTGCATTTCTTAACTGGCCGAAATTGCGATTCGTCCTGTTAAAAAATGCAAAAAGCTTTCGTACATCTGGCCCATTGACTATAAATAAAGGCAGCGAAGAACCTCTCAGTAAAATGTTTCGAAAGCAAATGCTCAGAGGATGCAGAAAAATCACATTTTTATGGAAATACATTTTCCTTCACTGCAAAGAAGCCTCGGACCCCCATAAGTACTTTTCTCCAATGTCATTTCTGATGACAATCATCCATCAAGAACCATTAAAATGTTGTATTGATTTTTAAATGTTCTATACAACAGACTGACTTATGATATGCATTAATCCTAAATTATAGAAGAGTTCAAGAGTAATAACGTGTTCGCTAGAAGCCTTAGGTGCAATCTGGAAAAAAACTGTTTATCTAAAAATCATGGATACATTTAATGACAAATATAAACGGAAGGAAATCAATAGTTTTTTTTTACCCTACCCCCACAAGAAAGAAAGAAAAATCTTCCTAATTATGAAGTCTTGATTGAGAAAACCAAGTCTATGAACATTAAGTGTATAAACAAAAGACGTCTCTTTATAGGATCTATTCTAACTTACCTTATGACAAACCACTGTATACTACAACTGGAATTTCTTTTGCTTTGTGCAAAACTAAGCATGTTTATCCTACGAGAATAACAGAACGTAAGCCAGATACATAGGTAGAATGCACGTCGACAAGCCAGGTGGGGACCATGTAATTCCATGAAAAAAGTAAATCACTGTGTTGTAATTACGGACATGCATTGGAGGGAGATGTAAAAGTCTGGCACTGAAAAATTACAACACTGAGTAATGTGACCTGTGGGGGGCGGCTGTAACAACAAAGTAACTGTTATAGTTTTTTCTTGGTTGCCATTATAAAAAAATGAAATTACATATTAAAAAAGAGGGTTATCCTAAGAGACACGTCACACACTCATCTTTGGTTTTGCAGATTCTGTCAGGCCTACTGTGCATGCCAGCTGAGGAGATACTGTATTGTTAAATGCAGAGGCCAGTGATCCAGAAACAACTTGCTTGACAGTCAAGAGATAGGAATGACAGATCCCCAGAGATTCGAGCAAACAGGGCAGATTCTGTCCTTTGCATATTCTTCACTTACTCCAACAGGAGCTTCTGTCCTGTGATTATAAACACACTTTTTTTTTTTTTTTTTTTTGAAAAACCTTTATTGACATTTCAAGCAATAACAAGTATGGGCCTACAACCCCCCGGGGCCAGCCGCTAAGCAATCAGAGCAGTAAAGATCAAATGTGAACACAGGCGGCACCTCGGAGAGCAGAATCTTCATGCTAACATAGTCCGACCAGTGAGCAGCGCAGGTAGGACACCAGGAGAAAAAAGGTTTTTCATTTTATAATGGAACAAGACAGTAGGATCAGGTGCCAAATAATTTCCCAACAGCGATAAGAGGCAGGCAGAATAATAGACGTAAGCAATAAACAGCAATCTATTGGATCAATGGCGCAGACACAGGAAATTCAGGATGGGGAAGAATATCATAAACAGTTGCGCCTGCAGGCCCCCGCCCTAACGCCCAGAGAACACCCCGGAAACTGTGGCACACATGAAAAGGCAACGATTCACAACAAAGGAGGTGTACCACGCTGATCCCAGAAAAGAAAAAACAAGAAGAAGCGGAGAAGAAAAAGGAGGCCATGGAAAAAGAGATGAGAGACTAAAGAATCCCCTCCCCCAACCCCCCACCCTGCACCTCTGCAAATGAGTACGGCCCCACCCCCCAGCAGTGTGCCTGTCGCCCTGGAACTAGACCCGAAATATAGAAGAAACAGGGAAAAAGGAGTAAGAAAAGAACCCCACCAGACGGGGGGGTAGAGAAAGTATAATAAACTGGAGGAGGGCCTTCAAAACAGACCCCCGGCTTCTCCCTCCCGCACGGTGAGGTCTCCCCACAGCAAACAATAAGCAGCACAAAATCGACCATATCAAGAAAAAAAAAGGGATGGGGAGCATTATTCACCTAATATGCTAATAGCTATGTCATGAGAGTACGCAACCCCTGAGTCCGCCCGTCTACTAGATGACCACCCCCGAAGGATCAGCCTTATCCTTGACCACTCTTTGCCATTCTGCCCATGCCTACCCCTCGACCCAGCGCCATGTCCGATGTTCCAAGGTACAGGAGTGTCCAAAAACGACCGGGAAGCGGTGCACACAGGTGGGGTGGAAGTCTCTGAGTACCAACACAGTCCGCATCATGGAGGGACGTCTTTCCCAGTGCTGCCCCAGGATCTGCACTGCACACAAGGTCCAGGAAGGCGGAATCAGCCAAAGTAGACAACTGTTGCTGGAATTGTCCCTGAGTCGCCGGAGGCCGTGCACGGGACGAGGCCACCACCTTCCACTCAGGTCCAATACCTCCGGAACAGATCAAACCCTCAGCTAGCCGATCACACGGTAGCATACTGTCCGGAGTGTCCAGCTGTGCACTAATCGCAGGGGTGGCCGCGACATTTTCCTGTGTGCAGTGTGGGAAGTCCCTGTATACCTGTGGGCAGGCAGGCCGCCACTGTCCCAACGCTGATGCCACACCATCGAGCTTACTCCCCAAGACCCCGACGCCACGAGCCAAGGAGAAATGAAGGGCACCAAGGGCCTCTAGGAGGTCGCCGTACCCCAGCACAGCTCTCTGCGATCGCTCCGTCACACTCCCAAAAGTCACACACTCCCAATCCTGCTGCGACCCAGTGGACAGGATGGTAGGCTGCATCGCAACAAGATGGCCGCCGGGGAGGCCCGACCCGTATTGGGGCCGGGACCCAGGGACAAGCGCCTCGAGGTCCACGTCGCTGGAGACAGGGTTCCGGGGGCAGGCAAAAATGTATCCGTTGCGTGGTCACGGGCAACAGTCGTCCCCACCACGGACCAGCTCCCGCGAAAATCCGGGAGCAGCC
This sequence comes from Triturus cristatus, assembly GCF_964204655.1. NCBI lineage: Eukaryota > Metazoa > Chordata > Amphibia > Caudata > Salamandridae > Triturus > Triturus cristatus. The sequence goes on along the minus strand of NC_140585.1, from coordinate 659,283,959 downwards.
CGCAAGGATCAGGGCGAGCCACGGGCGGCGTCCGGGCAGCTCACAGTCAAAGGCAGGGGCAAGCACCGGAGAATCTGAGAATTGCACCCCCGGGCATGCCCTCAGTCCGCTACGCTTAGCAGTGGGAGCGACCACGGCGAAATGCAGGCCGAGGTTAGCACCGCTCCGGTGGACCGACTCCACCCAGTCACCACAGGCCGCTGTTGTTGAACTGCCACCCGGCCAAGGCGTCCACTCGAGGTCCCGGCTCCAGGGCTGCACGGGCCGCAAAGTTCAAATGCACATTTCTCCGGCGGTACCGCAGCCAGAAACCTCGGAGTCACACGATCGGTTGCCACTCTCATTCACAAACACGATCGCATAGCGCAGACTAAGGATCTCGTGCAGGATATCCGTGCGGGATGCGGAGGTTCACGGAGCCGGGAGTCTACGCTGCCGTCCCGGTCGCCATCTTGGCTCCTCCCTCGATTATAAACACACTTACATGACCATGCGCACCAAGGTAAGTGAACAGTGCAGTAGATTAACCAAGATGTGTCACACTGGGATCATCACATCTAAAAACATGCTACCTGCTTCAAACTAAGCCACAGGTTAGCACACATCTGCTCGCACACAACAGCAGACCCCTTCGAAGCAAGACAACAGCATCATCAATACCAGCCATGTTCCTACTGTGAAAAGCACTATGGACCATGAGCCTGCAAAAAGAGCTCAAACTCGCTTGCAGTTCCAACAGGCACAAATACATGAGATCACTGATCACTGAAGAGGCCGCGATGTCTTCAGACATTCAGAATCACCAAGAGTCTCAAACAACCTGCTGAAAAACATGCTGCACACTATGGTGCCTGAGATGATCATATGCTGCTGCATATCCGGTGATAATTCCAACCCTGAAGGGGTTCCTATAAGTACTGCTCCTGGAGAGGTAGACCAATTAGTCTTGTGTCCGGAGAGCTAAATATGCTTCCAAATATAAGGGAGTTTCTTTTAGAAGAGTTGCCCCATCCGGCAATATTTGTTATTTGCACAGGGAACATGCCGCGGCCTGGAGATCTGAAGGGTTCTACCTAAACATTGCTGGATGGGGCAACTCTTCTAAAAGAAACTCCCTTATATTTGGAAGCATATTTAGCTCTCCGGTTACAAGACTAATTGGTTTACCTCTCCAGGAGCAGTAATTATAGGAACCCCTTCCGGGTTGGAATTATTACCGGAACTAAGAGACTACTTGAAACTGACCTCAGCCCTGAAGAAGTCGCGGGGTAATCCCCTGTAACAGCGACGAAACATGTGTTGGCTAAGAAGGCTTAAAGATCTTGAATTAAAGACATCTGAAAATATAAAGATAAGCATCGTTGTGATATTTAATGTAACTTTATGGATTTACTTTGGAACGTGGGCAGAGGATTTGTAAATACTAATGTAAAATCTGCATGTGATAGATACTGACCATTCAGTGAGTTCCTGGATTGCTGGAATGACACTGACATCCTGGACATGACCAGAGACCTAACACAAACGTGAAAACACATACAGTGGATGATGTCTAACTATGTCAGTTGCGCACAAAGTCAAACACAGCACAGAACCTGCTCCTCTGTGCCAATCCTGAAGGTTATAAATGTCATCATACACGTAACAGAATCAAACCCTTGGTGATATAACTGATGACATCTGACCACAAAAAAACCACTAGGGAGCAGAGGAAATACAACAGGCCACCGATCATTACTAGATGCACAGCCAAATGAGCCACTTGGTGCTCCGAGATTTATGTATCTCCATCTCCGAATTAGACTGGTTTCCAGTCACTGAAGGAAGGGAACCTGCCTAACATTTAAAAGCATCTCATGCTGGTTATTCAGAACCCCGAAAAATCCTTTAGCTTTTAGAAAGCATATGAGATTTTTTGTTAAGAACAATCAATGGCAGAGGACCAGGTAATTTACCATGGAACACAGAGAAAATTGCTTACTGTTCAATGAGATTTCCTGACTCAATAAGGAATAATCCTCAGATATCTTATCTTTTGTGTCCATTGTTGGGAAAATAAGAGTCACATAGAGTGCTTTTCCAGTGAGAGACTGTCTTCCCAGGAGTGTCAAACAAGGTTATTTCAAAATTACAAAATAAAGTGAAATTTTCAGGAGTGTGGGAAACAGTGTCCAAATCTTTAGACAAGACAGCATCACAATTTGAATATTTTAGGCCATTTTGGGAAACTCAAAACAGGGAGAACAAGCGGCATAGGCTGTGCATGCTCAGTTGGAGCCTGGTATGCTGGTGTAAAAGCAGGGTCCCTCTCAGGAGATACACCTCTAGAATTCATTCACACAAAGCATTAGCTTTTCCACAGGTTTGAATAATTTGTATTTTTATTGTAATGTTATCACACAAATTAAGACAGCCATAAATCTCAAGTTCCTTAAGTCACTTCCTGTCACCAACAGTCCTAGGGCTGAATATCACAAACGCACCTAATTACTGTCCTGAAAGTTATACAAAATGTGGAGAAATGACTTCCAGGCCATAAAGGGGGAATGGAGAAAGAAAGGAATGCATCAAATTCCAGATCTTCAAAGATAGGCATTTAAAATGTGCTGAGCTGCAATGCACAAGAAGAAATATAAATCGATATTATTCTGAAATATTCTCCTCTTATCTTTACAACCCCCATTCCAACCTTCCACTGTCCCCTGCAAATCAAGAGCCCTCAAGAACTTCAGCGGAGGAACTTCATGATGGCTGTGAGTTAGAATTCCCTGCTAAGATTTGCTTCTCCTATTCAAGAAGCTACCAGACAGGTGTAAGATGTCTATAGAGCTACAATCTCCTCAAGAACCACTCTCTACCTTGATGACAACCACAGTAATGCTTCAAAAAGGCGGGCTAACATGTTTTTTAATTTTCTGCAACCCAAAATTCTTAAGTAGCATGCTGCGACTCAGGTCAGGATATATGTGCACTTTTGCAGCCTCCATTGTTAAGTTTTCACACAAATTGCCGCTTTGGATGCCACATCTTTCATTTGGTGGCTAAACAGTGCTACCAAAGCATGCCCACCTATGCCTCTGTGTCTGTAGGGGCCCTCATGGCCTCATGGCCACCATCATCACTGGACCCGGCGACCGTCCACCCAGAAGCTTAGTGTTCAAGAAATCCTGCAGTACAAGACACTCAAACCTAAATGTAGTGGAAAAACCTCACTAAAGTCCAAACATATGAGACTCTTGTTGCATTCTGTAACTGCTCTAATTTACCCTAGAGTTCTGAGTTTGAGGTAACCTCACAGTCCTCTGGGTTCCCCACCTCTATAGCACCACATCATAGTCCTGAACCATCCCCTCCAACTTTCAGGTCCAGCAATGTAGATCTAAATCTCAGCTTTATTCTTTGCAACTCTACATCTAACATTTTTCATTGCCTTCTCTTTCAAAGACATTTTAGTTTGTATCCATTGGTTAGATTTGAATGAATGAATGAATGAAACAAATCTTATATAGCGCTACTAAGCCCAATGGGCGTCAAGGCGCCTACCAAAAAATACTGACTATAGGATAAAAGGAACTTACTGGTAGGCCTTCTCAAAGTACCAGGTCTTAAGAGATTTCCTAAAAAGAACCAAAGAGGGTTGAGATTTAATCTCCATAGGAAGTGAATTCCAAAGTAACGGGGCAACGGCAGAAAAAGCTCTGCTACCCCATCTAACCTTCTTGGTTCGGGGGACTACCAGTTGATTAGCATCCGAGGAGCGAAGATATCTACTAGGAATGTAACGGGTCAGCAAAGACCCCAGAGCATCCGAGGGGCCGATGAGAAGGGCTCCGTATGTGAGGCATAGGAGTTTAAAAGAAATCCTGTGATGAATAGGGAGCCAGTGAAGATACTTCCTGGCAGCTGTAGCGGAGGAATCTTTTGGGAGAGCCAAAACGAATTTGGCAGCAGCATTTTGCACAACCTGGAGGCGCTGGATAAGATGTTTATGAATCTCCGAGTATAATGAATTACAGTAATCCAGCCTCGAACCAACAAGGGCAATCACAGTCTGCTTACATGCCGATGGCGAAAGGTAATGGAGAATTTTTTTTAGGGTCATAATGACTCCCCAACAGGTAGATACCGTCCTGCTGACCTGCAAATCCATGGTCAACGAAGTATCAAAGATGACACCGAGGTTTCGAGCCGACTTGGAGGGGGAAGGGCAGGTTCCTAGAGATGTAGGCCACCAATCATTAGACCAGATGTCCTGGTCCTTACCAAAAACCAGGACCTCTGTTTTGTCGGCATTAAGCTTTAATGAGTTTAGGACCATCCACTCTGCCACCATCTGCATACATGACCTAAAACTAGCAGCGGAAGTGCTAACAGAGTGTGCTGGGGACACCATGATTTGAGTGTCGTCGGCATACGACACTACCTCCATCCCCTGAGATCTTACTAATCTAGCAAGGGGGGCCACATAGATGTTGAATAAAGTAGGGCTTAAGGCAGACCCTTGGGGCACCCCGCATTGCAAAGATTTGGCAGGGGAGAGGAACTCTCCCAACATGACTCTTTGCTCTCTAGAATGTAAGAAAGAGTCAAGGAGATCCAAGGCCGAGCCAGCCACCCCTGCCTCCCTTAACCTAGAAGTTAGGATAGAGGGAGACAGGGTGTCAAACGCTGCAGTGAGATCAAGTAGGACCAAAATGGTCGTCTGGCCAGAGTCCACCCTACAACGAATATTATTGATCACCATAGTCAAAGCAGATTCAGTGCTATGAGATTTTCGGAATCCATGCTGAGAACTATCTAGGAACTCAGAGGAATCAAGGAAGGTGGATAGATGACGGTTAAGATGGGCTTCAAGCAACTTAGCAGGGGCAGGTAGCAAAGAAATCGGTCTAAAATTCTTCAATACTCCGGGATCGAGGGAAGACTTTTTAAGAAGAGGCTTCACTATAGCCTTTTTCCAAGCCAGGGGAAAAATACCTTGGATTAAAGCCTCGTTCATTACTTCCAGCAATGGGGGCAAAAGGATCTCCCTGCACTCCTTTAAGACTTTTAAGGGACAGGGGTCCACAGGAGAAGCAGACTTAGTTCTGTCAAGTAGGACACTAAGACCTTCAAGATAGAGAGGCGGAAAAAGGACAAGTGACTTATTAGAGTCCTTACGCCAAAATTCTGAGGCCTTAATGTCCAAGAGGGAACCATCATCTAACAGGTTCCTTTGGGATTCCAGGTCCCCATGAATGTCCGAGATTTTCTTATAGAAGAAATCAGAAATATTGTTACAAAGCTCCTGTGAGTGCACCACTGGGTCAGGTGTCAAGTCCAAATTGTTACCGTAGGGAAAGCTGCGCGGCTGAGTGCAGATTGGATAATTGCCCCCTAGGTTCCAGATGTGACATTGAGTGGCCTCTATAGCATCTCCTCACCAATCCCGGTAAATCAGCAAATGCTGCTTGGGATCCAGGCTCCGCCCTCTCTCTAGTAGAGATAAAGAGCAAAGTAGATGGAGGAGCAGACAAGCTGACCGCGCCCACAGTCACCCTCATCTGCCTGCCGTCTTAGTTCGTTCTGAGATCAGGAGGGACCTTTCATCCAAGATTTTACAAACAGGCAGAGGTTTCCACATAGCAGGAGTCAAGTCAAACATCCTTCATTCGGCCAATAAAGGCCATAAGAGCACGCAAGTTAAAACAAGTGTACCAAAGACACATAGAAACACAAAAAGCTTCAAAGAAACCATGAGTACATAAGCAAGTCCATTTAACATGAATAAAAACATCTAAGACAATTTATGCAAAAGGTCAGGAATAAAACTCAATGTTAAAAAGAGGGACTACAAAGCACAAAATCGGGAGTAAAAAATTGGGCGAATAAAGTGTAGGTGCGCCAGTGCAATTACAGGATATGCTATGCCGTCTTCTGTAACTTTATAAGATATTACCAAAGTATGTTAATGAAGAGCCCACCAGGTTCTGAGGCCATTCAGAAGTAGTTTCCGGATTAGGATATCGCAAGGTTTCTTTTTTCAAATTTCCCATCTTCCAAACATTCACAGCCCAGGAGCAAGCATAGTAGATGAGGCTGTGGAACAGCAGTTTACCATTCAGCATCTCAGCAATAGAGCTATGAACTATTTGTGAGGGCTGAAAGCAGGAAAGATACTTTGTTATTTCTACTGTGTTCAAATTATGTGGAAAAGGACTAATGCCTAAAATCACTAAATGCATGTGTTGGAAATGGGGGTCTCTAGTTAGCAGTGGTATGCGCCCTGTCCAAGTAGGGGCCCTTCCTTATAGTCAGTAAGGGAGTAACACACCCTGCTCACCCCCCTTGTTGGCTTGGCAGGAGCAGTCAGGCTTCTCTCAGAGGCAATGGTTAAGTATTTGTACATAACACACACAGTAACACAGTGAAAACACTACAAAGGGACTCCACGCCAGTTTAGAAAAATAAGGTTTCTTAATCTAAACAAAACACGACCAAAACGACAAAAATCCAACATACATAACTCAAAATATGACTTATAAAAGGTTTCAAGCAATTCTGTCCATAGGACTCTATGGATGCCGTGATTTTACACAAAGTACCTCAGATATGTCAAAATCCACAAGGATAAACAGCCACAAAGGAGGGAAATGTCGGAAAACACAGTGATGCGTCAGTTCCGGAGTCCATGAGGAAGCAATGCGTCAGTTTTGCTGCACACAGGAGAAGTGTTGTATCGAATCTCGAATGTAGGGGGAAGCGATGTGTTGAAATCCAAGACAGTTCTGGTCTGCAAGTGATGCATCAGAAAAACGTGGCGCACAGGTGTAATGCATGGCAATGCGGACGTGCTGGAAATTGATGTGACGGCGGCAACTAGGCGCTGCGTCGATTTCTTCAGGTGTGGTCATACGATCCGTAGATGCTTTCAGCCGCACAGCAGGGCCTGCGTCAGAGTCAGTGAGGGAGTTTTGGACTTCAGAGACATGGAGCGCTGAACTCGAGCGGTGGCGGCTTCTTTGGCCGCTGACATGTGCTGTGTCTATTACTTCGGCCACACAGCGGCGGTGGGTGGACATATCTCCCACACGGCGGTGCTGCATCAGAAAAACAGGCGCTGGAAGGGCGATGTGTCGATTTTTATGGTTTCCAGCAGGTCTTTTCCTCAGGAACAACCTCTCAGGGCCCAGAACTGGAATTGACACCACTTGGCAGGTCAGACCTCCTAGCAGTGGAGTTCAGGGATGCTGCAGGTGAAGGCATTGCTGGCCCTGAGACTTCTAAACAGGAGGTAAACACACACAAGCCCTTGGAGAAACTTCACAAGCAGGATACCAAGCAATGTCCAGTCCTTTTGCTCTCCAACGTAGAAGCACCAACTGCAGGCCAACCCAGTAAAGCAATACACAGCAAAGGGGCAGTATTACTCCTCACAGCTTTTCTCCTTGGCAGAGGTTCCTCTGGATCCAGAAGTGTGCCAAATGTCTGGGGTTTTAGGTCCAATGCTTATACTTCATTTGACCTTTCAAAGGATTGTCTTTGTAGTGCACAAGTTCTTGTTCTGCCTGGTCTTGGCTCTAGACGCACTCCAGGGGGGTGGAAACAGCATTGTGAAAGGCCAGGTACAGCCCTATTCAGGTGCAGGTGACAGCACCTATAACTACACTAGCTCAGGAAGGTCCCATCAGCTTGTTGATGGGCCATCAGGATATGAAGGGCACACCTCAACTCCCTTTGTGTGACTGCCTAGAGGGAATGTACACAGAGGCACCTGTCAGCCTAATCCAGACATTGGTTCCACAGGCAGGAAGAGGCACAGGATGGTAAAGCAAGAATATGCCTACTCTCTAAAAGTGGCATTTTCAAACACACAATTTAAAAAAGCACCTTTCCTAAAAGATGTGTTTTTAAATTATGAGCTTAGAAAGCTCAAACTCCAAATGTCTAGCTGTTCCCAATTGAAAGTTACACTTGTAAAATGTTACAATGCAGCTTCAATTATAGCCTATGGGAGAGCTAGTCTTTGCAAGAGTGGAAAACGAAATTGGCAGTATTTCACTATCAGGCTATGTAAAACACACCAGTACATGTGATACCTTTCACATGCACTGCACCCTGCCCACGGCGGTACATTGGGACTACCTCAGGGGTGCCTTACATGTAGAATAAAGGAAGGGTTAAGCCTAGCAAGTGCATGCACTTGCTAGGGTGACATGGCAGTTTAAAACTGCATTCACAGACACTGCAATGGCAGGCCTGGGCTGGGGCACGTTTACAGGGCTACTCATGTGGGTGGCACAACCAGTGCTGCAGGCCCACTAGAAGCATTTGATTTACAGGCCCTAAGCACATATAGTGCACTTTACTAGGTGACTTACCAGTAAATCAAATATGCCAATCATGGATAACCAATCACCAATACAATTTAAACAGAGAGCATATGCACATTAGGACTGATCAGCCCTGCTAAAGTGCCCCGAGTCCTAAAGCCAACAAAAATAGGGTCAGAAAATTAGGAGGCAAAAGGCAAAAAGTTTGGGAATAAACCAGCAAAAAAGGGCCAGGTCCAACATCATGTAGTAAATGGACATGCTCCACTATGCACCTTTACAAGTATATGTGTAGTCATCCATTTCATTAAGGCTTCACCGACAGTTAAATGCTTATGATCAGTGGGTAGTCAAATATAGGACATCTTGGGATAATATTGAGCATCTTTTAAAATACATAAAATCTAAAAAACACAGAGTAACTAGATATATTATTAAAACATTACTGAGTGACAATAATTAAGATTGAAAACAAAACACAATTATATGGTTTTATTAGAATATTAAACATGTTTTTGTCAGCTATGGTATTTTTCTTTCATATGTGCAGCAAACAAGTTGTGATTTACTGGCAACAGGACTCTTGCAAACTGAGGTCTTGCGAATGGACTACATTAAGGTAAGTGAAGGAAATACAGAAATCCTAAAATATAAATGTGTTGAAAACTCAAGTACAATACGGTTTTATTCATATGTAGAGATATATGGAAGCTTGTGAAACTTACATGATGGCAGGCGCTATTTCAAAGGAATACGTATGAACATCTGAATTTTCCCACAACATATAGTTGTCATAAGATATCTACCTAAACTATGTTAACATTAAAACAGGAATATCGAATGGTCAGTGAACACTTGCAACTGACTGACATTCGAAAAATAGATTTTTAATTAACTATTCTACGTATGTTCAAATCGGGTCAAAAAGTAAACTGTTCAACCATATGCAAAACCTTATTGGTGAGAATTGCTTGAGAAAAAAAACTATAAGAATACGGTGATTAACTTTTTTAACACCAGCTCCAAATGTGACTGCGAAATAATAAGGGTGTATCACAATATTGTTTTAATTTCCACATATTATAGATTAATTAAACATACTTAAAGAAATGGAACAAAAAAGTAAATAAATTCTACTATTCGTAGGGATGAAAAAGCCTCACCTTTTTTATAGCTTCGTATACAGCTCTAAAGGCTGGCTGCTTGTCATCATGGTAGACACCCCTGTTCCCATGCAGGATAAAGATCCCTTCTTCCTCAGATTCACGACAGTTGCTTCCATAAATACAATGATCAGGGCGATAATTCCATTGACAAGGGAAAACATAGAGGCTTTCTGTTGAAAAAAGAAAAACAAAGTTTCAGAACAAAAGTATGTAAAAACCTGAAATGAATGTACCACAAGATGGCTTTTTGACAAATACAGTTGAAAGATTTCATATGAACTTGCCCACTCTAGTAAGTAGCATTTAAACTATTATTAAAAGATGGAGTTTCCCTGGCTAATAAGAGCAAAAAAAGAATATTAGCCCTTTGTAATACTATTCAAATACATAAGTGAAGTCACTCTGCATGTTGCTTTACACTTTGTTAACTAAAGGGTTAGTGTGTAAAGCACATCTGCCACAAAGGGCCTTGTGAGTTTTGCACTGATTCGTCTAGGTCTTCTGGCGTAGACTACAAAAACTACAGACCAAGTCTTGATTGGTCTAATAAAGTGCCTTCTGTGTAGTACCACTGGGAGCATGTCCCCTGTAATTCACACTGCAGTTAATAAGGTTGCCAACTGCCCAGTGCCTGGTAGCTTAGCCCTTATGTCTGGGATGTGCAGTTTTTTTGTGTTGGAGTGGCATAGCGCTATGCCACTTTGCAGGCCGTAAAATAAAGTGTCATTTACGTGCAACTAAAATGCACTGCTGTGTTTGTTGCCATGTATGGCAATTCGCTGCCATCTGCATTGTAGCCTTCCTCACTGACAGGTGTTTCAGGCCTGTGTAAGAGCTGACCTAAGGCCCATGGCCACCAACCTCTGGCGTGTAATCTTTCTTTTTGCATAATGTCAAATAAACTACCACAATGTTTTGCTTATGTTTTATTACTGGCATCAATGTTTATGATTGTTTTCCCATTTTCTATGAATACGTAGCGTAAAAGTATATTAGTGATGCTTACTATTGAAATGTTTACTATCAGGTACATGAGACAAATGTTATAGGCCAATACAAGCTACTTTCTCATGCATCCTTGTAAAGACCAATACGAATAGGGCACATCGCTTTGTATAAGGGCTGAGAGGACTGATCTAAAAAGGTTCCAACATCTCCAAGACACCTTGACCAGACACAGCTAGTATGATTCATGGGCTGTGTACCCTCAGGCTATATTCAGCCTCATCTCTTAGCAAAATATTGTTTTCCTACAACTAGACTAAGGGTCTGATTTAGATCTTGGCAGACAGGTTACTCTGCCAAAATGGTGACAGATATCTAGTCTACCGAAATACAAATCTCACAGGATACAATGAGATTTATATTTCGGTGGACAGGATATCCGTCACCATTGTGATGGAGTGACCCATCCGCCAAGATCTAATCAGTAATTTAAGTGTCAAGGCTAATCAGTCCCAATCTAAGACCACACCAGTCACACTAGGGGTCCCGCAGGGTTCCTCCCTCTCACCCACTCTCTTTCACCTGTTCATGGAGCACCTAACCAAAATTCTGAGCTCATCCAACATCACCTATCACATGTATGCTGATGACACCCAATTATACCTGAACGTTTCCTCCCCTGAAGACATCAGATCCCTCAATTCAACTCCATAGAAAACCCAACATTAACCACCCTCAAAACCGAATTCCTACTAATTGCTCCATCCAACCAGTCACCCATCATTGAGGAATGGCTGAAACAACTAACAGCCCTCAACTGCCTGCCCCAAGTTATGGATTCAGCGAGATCACTGGGAATAACTCAACGACAAGCGACTTAACATGCAGAAGCACATCAGAGCAGCCACCAAAGGAGCAAAGCTCCAAATTAACATCTTGAGGAAATTAAAACCCTTCCTCACCCCTAATGACTTCAAATCTGCAGTGCAAGCCCTAGTAATTCCTACGTTAGACTATGGAAGTGCAATCCAATGCGGCCTGCCCAGACTCAAAACGGCTCCTCTAAGGGCCTCCCTTATCTCTGTGCAAGGCTCATCATGGCATCAAAAAGAAACAGCCACATCTCCCCTGACTTAAAGGCCCTCAACTGGCTACCTTGTGAAGCAAGAATTCAATTAAAAATCCATGACCCATAAAGCCCTACATTTCAATATCCTGAGATACATTGTTTAGAAGTTGGAACTTTCTGGTGGCGACAGATCCACCCAAAGCTCCAGCACCTTACTGCTGAAACCACAGAGATTCTCTATATAACCGAGCTTTAACAGAGGTCGCATTGAGAATTTGGAACTCCCAGCCCCCTGAAACCAGACTGAATCCCTCAACTGTTTTTTTCAAGAAAGAAGTTAAAGTATTACTCGTGAACAAATGTATGCCCCAGATCCTAAAATTTCTTCTCCCCATACCTCTCGACTAGTCAAAGACTCTCATGACTAATGCTTGCTGTTATTGGTTAGGTTATCATTTTTCTTATGGCTCTTGTTTTATTGTTTTTTTTGTTATATTAAAATAAGTTTGTAAAGCGCACATACACCGGGGAGGTTTCATGGTGCTAATTTTGATTGAGACCCCGATCCTGGAGATTTATTCAGAAGGCCTGTCGGAATAACCAGGCTTTTAAGAGACTTCTAAAGCCAAGGAGATTGGTGCAAAAGCGAATTTCAGAGGGAAGAGAATTCCAGAACATAGGGGCCAAAATAGCAAACCTGGCACCCCCAGTACGCTTTAATCTAAAATGGGGGATAGACAACAGCTGCTTGTGGGCTGAACGGAGATTGCGTGTGGGAACGTATTTGTTAATCATGTTATTTGCGAATTTCGGGCTCCTTCCATTGAGAGACTTAAAAATAAGACATCGAACCTTAAAGGCACAACGCTGAATAACCGGAAGCCAGTGTAATTGCTTTAAAAGAGGAGTGACATGATGGTGCCTAGGCTGGTGAACAATCAGACGCGCCGCCTAGTTTTGTACCATCTGTAAACGTTTGGATAGATAAAGGGGGATGCCAAAGTATAATGAATTGGCATAGTCGACATGGGACATAACCATGGCGATTATCACCAGAATCCGGGCTTCATGGGTAAGAAATCTACAGATCTTTTTTATTTTCCTAAGTTGGAAAAAGCAGGTGGAAATCACCGACCCGACCTGAGGCTTAAAAGAGAGATCCTGACTGATTGTTACCCCAAGGCTCTTAGCCGAGCTAGATGGGGAGGGGGACTGACCCAGCTCTCTAGGCCAGAAGTGAGGACCCCATGGATTTTTAGAGATGCCCCCTGTTAACACCAACTCCGTCTTGTCCGGATTAAGTTTTAGATGGTTGCTGTTCATCCACTGACTAATGAACAGCATAGTAGATTGAAAGGTATGAACCGACTCCGAGGAGTTGCTGATGGAAAAGATGAGTTGGAAATCATCAACATAGTTGAACGTACAAACTTGACGCTCTTTCAGGGCTCGGACAAGCGGGAGAAGGTAGAGATTGAACAACAGGGGAGAAAGTGAGGAGCCCCGAGGGACTCCACAAGAAATTCTGACTCTAGGGGCAGTAAACTGGGCAGTACAGACTGCCTGGGAACGATTTTCTAGGAAGGAACTGATCCAGCCCAGAGCATGTCCCGAAATTCCCACGTCCCTCACACAGTCGACCAAAAGATTATGGTCAACCGTGTCAAAGGCCGCGTAAAGATCGAGCAGAACAAGGGCCTGCGAGGAGCCACAATCGACCTCACTACAGAGAGTATCCAACACTGTAAGGATTACCGCCTCGGTAGAATGAGCTGGGCGGAAACCCGCTTGGTGGGGATCAAGCAATTCAGATTCCTCCAAGAAGTCAGTAAGACGTCGTGTGACATAGGCTTCCAAAACCTTAGCCAGGTAGGGAAGGAGGGCGATTGGACAGTAATTTGTCAAAATTAATGGGTCCGCGCCCACGTTCTTTAAGAGGTGGGACAACAATTGTCTCCTTAAAAGTAGCAGGGACAATGCCCTGACACAGTGACTCATTTAAAAGATTGAGAACAGGACTGGGGAGGGCAGTAAAAATTTCCTTCAAGATACTAGGAGGGCAAGAAGATCTACGAAGGTGTGCTCACACATTGTGGGGAAATGCGTGAAAGTACTATGATTTAGGGTGGGATGAGGGCTAGAATCCAGATTTTGGCAAACCGGAATACTGGACTTGATTTTTTTAATTTTATCAATAAAAAAGAGATTCTATACATTACAAAAAATTTGAGGAGGGGTGGGCTTGACTAAAATTCTGTTGGGTTAAACAGCTCCTTCACAATAGAAAAAATCTCCTTCGAGCGGTTTGTTGCAGACAGGATGTTAGATGAAAAATATGCCGCTCCAGCAGTCAAAATAGATTTTTTTATATGTTTTCAAGGTGTTCAAGTAAAGCTGTTTGTCTTCAGATAGGTAGTTACAGCTCCACTTTCTTTCTAATTGCCGTAAGGCTAGTTTTGGTGTTTCAGCTCAGGGGAGAACCATTTTTTAGCATCAAGGCGGCGGGAGGCATGAATCTTCCTGAGAGGTGCAAATTTGTCGCGGGCTTGCCTTTGGTGCGCGTCCGCTGCGCTCCCGCGCTGCGACCGGCATGAAATAACCGGTGGCACCCTTAGCTTTACCCCCCTTCGCACTGATAGGCTCCCAGGTGGGTGTGACAGCCAGCAGCAGCTGTTCTATTGTATCAATTTGTATCTATATTTTGTGGTGATCTCTCCCATATCTTGGTAGCCTTATTGGTTTCCATATGTCTCTGCTCTCTGAATGTATGTAAAGCGCTCTGATACCTGCATGGGTCATGTTAGCACTATATAAAACTTTTTTTAAATAAATAAGATTACAGAGACTAATATAATGATTGCCTTCTTTATTCTGTATACTTCCTTTATATTTGTAATTTTTGTTCCCATAGCACTACATATATTCTGTATTAGGTTACAGTATAAGAAAAGCCTTTACTATTTGTATACTTAAGGTCTAGTGTTTGTGCTGTGCTGGGCGGTAGGCTGAGGGGAGGTCACTAACGTGACCGGACTTATGCAGGAGTGGGTGGCTGTCACAAATGTACCTTCTTCAGGTTAAATATGAAGGAGAGGTCATGGACACCAGTCCATTTTCTCTGATCCGCACGGTTGATATGTATACCTTTGCAGTCTGGGGACCTAGAGAAATCTACCAGGTACGACCAAAATCATCGACGGGCATTTGTCAAAAGGGCTTGACTTACTACAGTTACCCAATGGATAACAGGAATAGCACATATGCAGGCACATGCATCAAAAGAAAAACCGGTCGCAAACGGGCAGATTCTCACAATCTGCCCCTTTGCGACCGTTATTTTTGCATTTGGGATGCATCATCCCAAATGTAAAAATTGCAATTTAAGTAATCTCTAAATTGCGATTACTTAAATTGCGATTGTATTTAAGGAATCCCAAATGGAGATTCCTTAAATTCAATGCATTAAAGTAAAAAAATATCGATTTCGCTAATAGGGTGCGCAAATTACCATGAAGTTGAACTTCATGTAATTTGCAAAACCTTTGTAAAAAGCACTTGTGTGCATTTTTCAAAGTTTCATGTTTCGCACACACATGCCATTAGGGCATGTGTGTGCGCAACATATGTGCACAGGTCAATTCCAGGGGTGCAACAGGGTGTCCTTTTGACACCCTTGCACCCTGAAATTGCATGCGCAATTTGCGAGTACCTATAGGTACTCGCAAATTGCGCTTGCAATTTCCTATTCATTCCTATGGGCCTGTAGGCCCATAGGAATGAATGGGAAGCTATTCCTTACTTGCGACTCGCAATTTGCGAGTCGCAAATATTGAATGTGTAGGAATCGCTATTATTATTGCGATACATGCATAGGATTTTGCGAGTCCTTAATTGCAAACCCTTAATATTCGCTATTAAGGACTCGCAAAATTCTAGCTTGATGCAGGTGCCAGATGGAATTTCTACGGCACAAAAGGAATATGCTACTTACCAGTATGCATCTGTTCTTCGCATGTAGAGCTGCAGATCTACACACTTTTGCATAGATCGCCATCTGGTGTTGGACCCGGATGTTTGCAGTTTGTTTTTCCTCTTGGAAAGTCTTTGGAAGTCACGAGGTCGGTGACTCCTCCCTTGGTTCGTATTGCGCATGGGCTTCGGCTCCATCCTCAGATTGTTTTTCGCCAACAGGGAAAGATGGAGCGTAGTAATAATAGTGAAGAAACCCATGTGTGTTGTATCTAAATAAGATAGACTGGAACAGATACAGGTAGCCGGGGAGGCGGGTGGGCGTGTGTAGATCTGCAGCTCTACATGCCAAGAACAGATGCATACTGGTAAGTAGCATATTCCGTTCGAGGCATATGAGCTGCAGATTACACACTTTTGCATAGACTATATAGCAGTTCCCAACCCTAGCGGCGACCACCGGTATCTGTTGCAGTAGTTTGAAAAAGTGTTTTTAGTACAGCCTGGCCCACACTAGCTTGTTGATTGGTTTGCACATCTACACAGTAATGTTTAGTGAAAGTGTGCGGTGTTGACCATGTAGCTGCTTGGCAGATATCATCTAATGGGATGTTCCCTAGAAAAGCCATAGAAGCCCCTATCTTTCGTGTAGAGTGGGCTTTAGGGGGAACAGATAGCGTGCGTTTTGCCTTGTGGTAGCAAATCTGTATGCATTTTACAATCCACCTAGCTATCCCTGATTTAGAGATGGGGTTGCCTTTATGTGGTGGAGAGAAAGAGACAAACAGTTGTTTTGTCTTTCTTAAAGGTTGTGTTCTCTGGATATAGTAAAGTAAGGCCCTTTTGACATCCAGTGTGTGTAGAGCCCTTTCTGCAACAGTTTGAGGTTGCGAGAACAAAACCGGTAATTCTACCGATTGGTTTAGATGAAAGGGGGAAATTACTTTGGGTAGGAATTTTGGGTTGGTACGAAGGACAACCTTGTTCGGGTGCATTTGGAGAAAAGGTTCTTGTATAGTAAGTGCTTGTATCTCACTGACCCTTCTAAGGGAAGTGATGGCTACAAGGAAAGCTGTTTTCCATGTGAGAAATTGCAGTTCACATTTATGCA
Organism: Triturus cristatus; assembly: GCF_964204655.1. Taxonomy (NCBI): domain Eukaryota; kingdom Metazoa; phylum Chordata; class Amphibia; order Caudata; family Salamandridae; genus Triturus; species Triturus cristatus. The sequence goes on along the minus strand of NC_140585.1, from coordinate 659,267,387 downwards.
AAGGTTCGAAAGGCGGTCCCATTAGCCTTGTGAGAACTATTGTTTAAGTTCCACACAGGTGAGGGTGGTACTCTGGGGGGAATTATTCGTTTGAGGCCTTCCATGAAGGCTTTAATGGTAGGCACTCTGAAAAGTGATAGGTGCTGTCTGCTATGTAAGTAGGCGGCAATTGCTGCGAGGTGTAGCCGGATGGATGTATATGCTAGGTTACACCTTTGTAGATGGAGTAAGTAGCATATGATGTGCTGTATAGATACGTCTAGAGGGTTGATTGTGTTGTTATGGCAATAAACAACAAATCTTTTCCACTTTGCCACGTAGCAGGCTCTAGTAGTAGGGCGCCTAGCTTCTCTGATGACGTTCATACAGTCAGGGGGAAGGTTAAGGTATCCGAATTCTAGGATCTCAGGAGCCAGATCGCAAGGTTGAGCTGAGCTGGGTCCGAGTGTCTGATCTCTCCATGGTTCTGGGTTAGGCGGCATGGTGAGAGGTGTAACTTTGGTGTGGCACTACCGAGAGTTCCAGCAGCGTGGTGTACCACGGTTGTCTGGCCCATGTTGGAGCTACTAGAATCAGTGTGAGGGAGTGCTGTTGTAGCTTTCGCACCACTAATGGAATTAGTGGGAGAGGTGGAAAGGCGTACGCAAATTTGCCTGACCAGTTCATCCATATCGCATTGCCTTTGGACAATGGGTGTGGGTATCTGGCGGCGAAGCTTGGGCATTTTTTGTTTTCGTGGGTGGCGAAGAGGTCTATGTGTGGATGCCCCCACATCTGAAAGAACGGGTGAAGAACCTGCGGGTGAAGTTCCCACTCGTGGATCTGCTGCGTTTGTCTGCTGAACAGATCTGCCATGGTGTTTTGGACTCCTGGGACATGTTGGGCTAGGAGAAAGATTTTGTGTGGAATTGCCCATCTCCATATGCTCTGTGCTAGTTGAGAGAGCTGTGGAGAGTGTGTGCCGCCTTGTTTTTTAATGTAGTACATGGCCGTCATGTTGTCTGTGCGAATAAGGACTGCCTTGCCTAAAATGTGAGTGTGAAAGGATTTTAGGGTTAGAAAGATTGACAGTAACTCCAGATGGTTGATGTGGAGTAACTTTTGTTGCGGCGTCCATGTGCCCTGCACTGTGAGGTGTAATAGATGAGCTCCCCAGCCGGAGAGCGATGCGTCTGTTGTTAGAATTATTTGTGGAACCGGGTCCAGGAACGGTCGACCTCTGGAAAGATTCGTGGTGTTCCACCACTGCAGAGAGCGATGGGTGCGACCGTCTACCAACACCAGATCTGTCAGTTGCCCCTGGGCCTGGTTCCATTGGCGCGCTAAGCACTCTTGGAGTGGACGCATCTGGAGTCTTGCATGAGGCACTATGAAAATGCAAGAGGCCATCATCCCTATCAGTTGCATAAACACTCTTGCTGGGAGAGAGTGTTGAGGTATGAATCTTTGATGCAAAGCCTGAATGCTTGCAATCCTGGCAGGATTGGGGTAGGCTATGGCTTTTGAGGTGTCTACGGTGGCACCGAGGTATTGCTTTGTGTGGGATGGTATTAGCTGGGATTTTTGGTGGATCACCGTGAAACCTAGCTGGTGAAGTAGTTGGATTGTAGTGGCGGTGTGATGTACACATTGATTGTAGGTCGTGGCTTTTATTAGCCAGTCGTCCAAATATGGGAAGACGTGAATGTGCTGTCATCTGAGGTGTGCCGCCACTACCGGTAGGCACTTGGTGAATACCCTTGGTGCTGTTGTGACCCCGAATGGGAGCACCTTGAACTGGTAGTGTTGCCCGTCCACTACAAATCTGAGGTACTTTCTGTGGGCATGGTGTACCGGAATGTGAAAGTATGCGTCTTTCAAGTCCAGTGTGGTGAGAAAGTCGTTCTGGGAGAGGAGCGGAAGTACCTACTAAAGTGTTACCATGTGAAAATGGTCCGAATATATGTATGTGTTTAGAGGCCGGAGATCTAAGATAGGTCGTAGAGTCTCGTCTCTTTTTGGTATCAGAAAATATAGGGAGTAGACCCCTACATTTTGCTGATTGGCGGGGACTTGTTCTATCGCCTCTTTTTGTAGGAGGGAGATTACCTCCTGTTTTAGTAACGTGGAATGTTCTTGTGCCTGGGTGGAATGTTGGGGGGGGGTAGATGTCAATTCTAGGCAGTACCCTGAACGAATAATTTGGGTCACCCATCTGTCTGATGTGATGGACTCCCAGACGTGAAGGAAATTTTGTAGTCTGTCCCCGACCGGAGTGGGATGGTCTGGAGGGAGCAGGGGGAGGTCATTGGGTAGGCTGTGTGGCAGAGCGGGCGGTATTTGTTTTGCCTCTGCCTTTATTGTTATTGCCTCTATAGCCGCCTCTTTGATAACCCCTTGTGAAGGTGGATTGAGCAGGGGATTTGTAGGAAGTGGACGCGCTATCTGAGGAGTAGCCTTTGCCCGTGCCCCGAAAGGAAGAGCGGCGAAAGGAGCGCCTAGGAGGGTGTGACTGTAGGGCTCCCATAGATTTCGCCGTATCTGTGTCTTTCTTCATCTTCTCGAGGGCCTCATCTACCTTTGGACCGAATAGATGTTCTTGATCAAATGGATGATTTAATATGGAGGCTTGTACCTCAGGTTTAAAGCCTGAAACTCTCAGCCAAGCATGGCGACGGAGGAGGACACTAGTGTTAATGGCCCTGGAGGCTGTGTCTGCTGCGTCTAAGGCACAGCGTATAGAGGTGTTAGTTATGGTCTTACCCTCTTGAATTAATTCATTGGCCCTATTTCTGTATTTTTCTGGGAGATGGTGCATGATGGTTTCTAGTTCATCATAATGCGCTCTGTCGTATCTGGCCAATAGCGCTTGAGTGTTGGCGATACGCCATATATTGGCTGCCTGTGACGCAGTGCGCTTTCCTGACGCGTCCAGGAGCTTTGACTCTTTGTCAGGTGGTGGTGCTTCACCTGACGCCTGGGAATTTGACCTCTTCCGTGCAGTGGATACCACTAGGGAATCAAGTGGCGCTGGCCCTTTGATGTAGGCAGGATCTGTGGGGGCAGCTTTATACTTTTTCTCTATGCGTGGGTTTAGGACCCTAGCCCTGACTGGGTCTTTAAAAACCTCTGGCACATGTTTTATTACCCCTTTGAGCATAGGTAGTATAGAAGTAGACCTATGTGCGGTATTAAAGATGTCGAGGAGGAAATCTTCCTCTACTGGGTCGGTGTGTAGCTCTACCCCGTGATAATGTGCCGCCCTCTGAAGTAGGTGGTGAAAACCTAATGAGTCTTCTGGTGGAGATGGCCTGGATGGATAAAGGTCATCTTGTGGGACATCTGGAATGTCTGGATTATTATAATCGTCCCATGGGTCTGGGGATCCTGTAGGGGTGGGGTCTTGTGGCACATCCCCTGGATCGTAATATGGGTCCCCCTGATCATCATCGTCCGGAGACGGGGTCGGGGAGCGATGAGGTGGAGAAGGCGGAGGGGGCAGAGGTGGAGAGGGTGGAGGAGGTGGAGGAGGTGGGGAAGGCACTCTGAAAGCGGAGGTAGCACAGTCTTTCCTCTTTGGAGGTGGAGGCGGAGCTGGTTTGTCCAAATGTCTCTTTTTAGAAGAAAGTGCCAAATGTCCAGTTTTTGGATCCTTGGTAAGTGTCTTTTGCAAAGGATCCGGTTTAAACAGTTCTTGAGACAATGGCTGTTTGGTCGGCGCCGAAGGTTTCGGGGCCGATGGCTTTTTAGGCTTGTCCGTGCCGTGCTTTTTTGGAACCTCCGATTTTTTGGTCAGCGCCGAGGCAGGCTTCGGTGCGGGAGTGTCGGTGCCGAGGGCCTTATGATGTTTGGTCAGTACCGAGAGGCTGGGTTTCGACACCGAGGGCTTTGGTGCGGAGCTCGGTGTCGAGGTAGAGGCCGATCTCTTTTTCGGTGCCGAAGTGTGTTTATCGGCACCGCTGGCAGGCTGGCTCGAGCCCAAGCCGCCGGAAGGCTTATTAGGCTTCTTCACTGGGCCCGAAGGTGGGGTGTTCGAAGCAGTGTCTTTGGTCTTGCCTAGGCCCGGAGGCAAAGGCGTGACCAAAGCCTTTTTGGGTGTCGGCGCGGGTGTGGGAGGGGGTATTTTACTCACGACACTCTGCGCCGGGGTGATGTCTTCCACATCCGAGTCGTCGGCTTCGGAAGCACTGACGAGGTCCTCTTCGGTGTGCTGCTGTCCCGGAGCTTCGACGTCGTCCCCGAAGATGTCGACTGGAACGGAAGTCGAGGAGTGCGCCATGTTTCGTCTGGCCCTTCGATCTCGAATAGTCTTTTTGGATCTGAAAGACTTGCAGGCGGGACAGTCTCGAGCCTCGTGTTCAGGGGAGAGGCAGAGGTTGCACACCTCATGAAGATCGGTGTGGGGGAATTTGGACCCACATCGAGGGCACTTCTTGAATGGAGTTCTTTCCATCAGCCGGGACCGGAGCTTGGATGACTGGAATCGAAGGTGTGTCGAAGTAAAGGTGATTGAGGAGATCAGGATCTGAACAATACCGCGAAGAGCGAGGATTCCGCTTCGATCGTCGAACTGGAAATCTTTGGAACCGGAGCGCGAAGTATTACATCCGAGCCCAATGGCGGAAAAAAACAATCTGAGGATGGAGCTGAAGCCTATGCGCAATACGAACCAAGGGAGGCGTCACCGACCTCGTGACTTCCAAAGACTTTCCAAGAGGAAAAACAAACTGCAAACATCCGGGCCCAACACCAGATGGCGATCTATGCAAAAGTGTGTAATCTGCAGCTCATGTGCCTCGAACATCATGTATTCCAATTTCTAAGCAGGGGGCAATTTTGATCAGGAGTTCAAGCTACAGCCTATCTCAAACTTCCAACAGCAGGCAATCTCAAACGACAGTGTGACTTTTTCAGATCTTGTGTCGCGAGCTAACTAGAAAGGTTGCAACTTGAAAGTGTCTCTGAGTTATGGCCTTGATATTCAGACTGGGCATGCCTACCTCATGTCACATTACTGTTCCAAATCCTCCTTCAGGTCCCAAACTTTATTTGAGATGCCAGTCACCTTTACTGTGATATATGTAAACAATGTGCTATCCCTCTGCCCTTCTTACATTTTCTGCCAGACATTTTCACTTTTGTTTTTGGCAGGGACTGATGTGTCAGGGAAAGACCATACAAATGTCATTTTAACAGAAGGCATGCAGTGTTACCGGGCTTAAACACGATAGTGAATGGAACTATGGGGGATGTAGTCCAGAGTATTAAGAACTTCACAAGCTCTGGGCTCTCTCTCCCTACCTCCGATATTTTGACCTCAAAGATAATCAACCCCCCAATTTCTAGCGTGCTCAACGGTAACGAACTCTGTAAAGAGCCTGAGGGTGACAAATTCTTTTCTTTGTCAGAGCACACAGGCTCTTCTCTGGGTGAAGAGGATGAAGAGGATGAGCACGATCCTGAATGGACTGACGATGGCAGCGAAGCTGGTGATTGGTGGTCGAACGAAGCTCTCAATGAGGAGCTAAAGTCTTGCCGCCTTGGGACGGTACGCAAAAGTAAAGGGCCAAGATCTCGGGCCCCTGAAGCTTCTGTACCGCCGCCTAGCAATAGCTCCCTCATCCAACATGGTCCAAGCAGTAGCATAGTACCTGCCTCCTCCAATCAGCCTGATCTACCGTTGGGGGAAATCACACTTGCATTAATTTATCAGACGATGATGGTGCATCGGGAGGAGGCTAGGCAGGAGAATATCCGTGCACAGGGGGCCTGTCGAAGAGTACAGAATTCCATTCGCAGAGTCGCCAAAACCTGCACTGACATTGCTACTCGAATCGGAGCGGCCGAGGAAAGGATTTCTAATATTGAGGATGCCTTAGCAGCGCAGAAGAGCGTAACGGATTTGATGGGTGCTCAGAAAGATGACATTCTTTGGAAATTAACCGATTTAGAAAATCGAGCCCAAAGAAATAACCTCAGGATCCTAGGGATATCGGAGGGTTTGGAAGGCGGGGATACTAGGCAATTTGTTGTCGAATTGTTTTCTGAGGCATTCCCGGAAGTAAAGGAGTGGGATTGGCAGCTGGAGGTACTGCGTGCGTACTGCGTGCTCACCGCTCTCCGATAAAGCAGCGGCAAAAGCCTGGAATTTCCGGGGACAGACCTCGGGCAATATTGATATGCCTCAATAATTGTTTGGCAAGGGAGAAGATCTATGATTTAGCGAGGCCCGATAGAAAGAGAAGGGGGAAAGACTGTGATTTTTTTGTACGGCCGGACTTCTGTCCTGCCACAGTAGAGCGGAGGTGGCAGCTCCGACAGTTGATCTCTCCCTTCCAAGCAAAGGGTGCGCAGGCTTTTTTGCTTTTCCCGTCCAAATTGAAAATTATTTTCCAGGGGCAGACTAGATTTTTTTTGTCTGAAATTCAGGCTAAGGAATATCTGTGCACCATATAGTTAAGGTTCATCCCCGGTGCTCTCTTTTTGTTTTCTTTTCTTGTGGGAGGGGGCTTGGTTTAAATAGTTTTAAGAGAGATTGGGGGTCGGAGTGACGACAGGTAAGTGTGATTCACTTCGGGTTTATATTCATGGCTTTCCTCAAAGAAATAAAATAGTGAAAGTAGTATAATATATATATATTTTTTTTTATGGGACACAGAACTATTTGAGGTTGATTGTCTCTAGCTCGGATCTCTTATTTACTATTGAGGGGTGAGGGAGGCCAGGGGGGAATGCTTAACCAGCTCTCTCATCATTTGGACTTAGGTCCAGTTGCCACATATGGGTATTGTTAGGGGTGGGTGGGTGAAGGGGGAGGGTTATCTTGGGGGGTTTGGGATTGGGAGGGGGGTTCGAGGGGGGTTATGGGTATTTAGGTCTTGGAAAGATGCTACAGTGATGGCTTCAGTTTCTGATATATGCTTTTGTATAGTGGTTATTTTGGTTATTCTGTTTGTAAACTTGGAGAAAGTGCAGTCTAGGTGGAAACGCTACCCTAGATCTCATGGGGCAGGATAGACTTATTTGTTGCTCATGGAATATATGTGGTCCTAACGATCCTAAAAAACTAGCGCTATTTTCTAAAATTGTCCACGCTATGCATGTTGATTTACTATGCTTACAGGAAACACATATACCCTGAGGGAGGCGTGATTGTTTGAAGCTGCCAGGGTATGATTTAATTGCGTGCTCCAAACAGACCTCTATGATTAGAGGAGTGGCTATCCTTATGAAGCGTGGGACAGGGGTCTGTAGAAAATCTCGTGAGGATAAATTCGGCAGATGGACTATAGCCGAGATTTCAGTTGGGCAAAGATCACTAACCATATGTATGGTTTATGGGTCCAATAGCGACGACCCGGATGTATTCGAATTCCTAAATGTAGAATTAGCTACTTGGCCCTATCCACTTTTAATCTGTGGGGATTTGAATATCAATTTACTTAGTGACTTTAACTTGGTAGCTGATAGTAATTACAGTGGTAGGAAGCCTAAGGTGTTTAAAGCACTTCAGGCCTTAGTACAAGAGCATGGGGTGGCAGATTTGTGGAATCGACACAAAAAAATGGACGATGGGTATACATACTATTCCGCCCCACATAATAAATTGGTTAGGCTTGACTATTTTCTTGTCTCAGAGCAGCTTGCCGAAGCCTCCTCCATCTACGTCTCTCCTAGGACTTTATCTGATCACAATGCATTAATTGTCGAGTGCTCCTGGCCTCGAATTAGGAAGCCTCCCAGGGAGTGGTCTTTCGAAAGGAAGCTTCTGTTTGATGAGGCCTACCAGGCACATATAAGAAAATGGTTAACAGAATTTCTTGATATTAATAGAGGTACAGCCCCTGATCAGGTGGTATGGGACGCTTTAAAGGCCGCAGTGCGTGGAGAGACTAAAAGTTTCTCTTCATTTCGGTGGAAGCAAGGGCAAGAGCAATTGAAGTGTCGTATGGAGGAGCTTAGACTAGCAGAATTAGAATTAGCTTCTAAAATTAAGAATGCTTGTGATTTAGAAAACGCCCAGCAAGCTGTAGCTATACTAAAATCTAAACTTTTGGAGTCTTTCGGCGTGGTCCTAGCTACTAAGTATCTTCAATACCGTACCATGATGTTCGAATTTGGTGAAAATTCCGGTAGGGTATTGGCGAAGAGGCTCCATCAGAAAAGTGTACAGAGTCGTGTTACGCGAATTCAGGATGAAAATGGTATGGTTAAGGATACTCTAGAAGGAGTAAATGGAGTATTTTTAAAATACTATGCAGAGCTTTACACCGAGGACATGGAGAGCAGTCAGGTAGAATTAGAGATTGGGGACTTCTTATCGAGCCAAAAAACTTCTAAGATATCACCTCAACAGAACGAATCATTATCGGCCCCTATCTCATGGGAGGAGGTGGTGCTAGCGGTCAAAGCCTTGGCCAATGGCAAGGCCACAGGCCCAGACGCGGTGCCTTTCGAGTTCTATAAGATTTTTTTAGCAGAGATTCGGTACGGTCTCCTTGCTGTCTTTAGGGCTGCCCAGAAAGGAATGGTTCCTGACTAATGGGGGCGGACTACGATTGTCTTGTTTAAAAAAAAAGGTAAGCCAGAGTTGAGCCCTTCATCTTTTCGGCCAATTTCTCTTATTAACAGCGATTCCAAAATATTTTCGAAAATATTAGCCTCTAGACTAGTCGAGGTAATAGTCCCATTAGTATCCCTGCGCCAACATGGATTTATCCCTGGCCGCGATACAGCAGACCATGTTCGGCGTGTCATTGCGCTATTGGATTGGGCCCAGGCCACGGCCTCTCCCCTCGGGGTGATCCTGTTGGACGCTGAGAAGGCGTTCGACAGGGTCTCCTGGGGGTTCTTGTGGGCCGTGCTTAGGTGGAAGGGCTTTAGTACTGAATTTATCCAAGCTGTTCAGGCATTGTACATTTCTCCGGAGGCAGCACTCCGTATTTCGGGTCAGGAGACTGATTATTTCAATATTAGCAGGGGCACTCGACAGGGGTGTCCGTGTTCACCCCTATTGTTTGCCCTATACATTGATCCGTTTCTAGGTAAAATTGAAGGGGATAGGAGCATAGTACCTATAAGAGTTGGTGCCACAGAGTATCGATCCTTTGCCTATGCAGACGACATTGTTGTGTTAACATCGGAGGTCTCCTCTGCACTTCAGGTACTTAATGTGTCTGCAGCACAGTTTGTCTCAGTGTCTGGGTATAAGTTAAATGTGGCTAAGACCTAGGTTGTTCAAACACCAGATATGCTATATTCTGGGACTTTAGTAGTCAGGGAAGCAATGTATCTTGGGGTAAGAATTTCAGCGGCAGTTGACGCTATTCCGGATTTAAATATTCTTCCGGTAATAGACACAGTAAATACCAAACTTGAACGATTGGATCATTTACACTTGTCTCTTTACGGCCGATGCAGTGTTCTCAAAATGCTTATATTGCCAAAGTTCCTATATCTTTTTAGGACAATTCCTTTAGTACTATCTCAAAGCAGTCTGGCTAAGGCAGACAGGATCTGCTATAGGTTTCTGTGGGGGTATAAGCGCTCTCGCAGGGCTGCCAAGTGGATGTGTCTTCCTCGGAATCGAGGCGGTTGGGCAGTACCTAATCTGGTGCTATATTATTGGTCTGCAATGGTACAGACTTTGGGAGTACCGCTTCTAGGCAATAGATTCGAAGCTTCGTTATGTAACCATCCTACTATTTTTGAGATTGGCTTAGGCACTGCGGCTGAGAGTATTCTGGTTAAAATTCTAGAGCCGAGTTACTTCAAAAAAACTAGATTCAAGGTAATCAACACAACATGTTTCTAATCTGGCAGCGAATTCGGCGGAAATTGTCTATTTACCAGCTCAATGTATATACCCCTTTCAAAGCATCCCGACTTCTCTCTCCCTTCATTTTTCAAGATCAGGTAATGTCTAGATGGCAAGCACAAGGATTGCGGGTTATAGGAGATATGGTGGGGGATGGGCAACTATTATCTTTTTTAGGTTTGAAGGATAAATATCAGCTATATTCTCACGATTTTTTTAAATACCTTCGGGTTAGAAGTGTTTTGTTTGAACAGCTTGTAGGAAATCCCTCACTATTTGATAAAATTGAGATATTTGAACTCATTCGGAAGAAATCTAAAATAGGTATGATATATCAGCATTTACTATCTAGCCTACCGGATGATTTATGCGCACAAGGGTTAAGGTGGGCAGATAAATTAGGGAAGACCGGTATGGATTAAAATCCGGCCTTGGAGTTCGCTAGTAAAGTCTTGGTTTCTGGTAGTCTCCGGACTCAAAGCTACATGTCAATGTTTGACCTTTATTATACACCTGGAAGAATTACAAAATGGGGTAGTAGAAAAGGGGATCATTGCTCAAGGTGTAGGTTATACGCAGCAAATACAAGCCATATGTTTTACTTTTGTCCAAACCTGACTGAATTTATATCAGATATAAAACGTTTTATTAATTCTACGCTTAAGATTCAATGTACTTTGACACCTGAGATGGTGATAATGGGCTATGATGGGGTAGTATCATCGGGTAACTCATGGTACACTTCTGCGTTTTTGTTCATTGCTATATCCATGATCCGTTTATGTATAACTTCACAATGGCTTTCTCCCAAAGCCCCAACATTTATCAATTGGAGAACTAGACTGCTTGCTATCCATAAACTGGAATCCTCAGTCTATTCAATAAAGGGTAGGCGGAGGCGGAAGCTTGCTTCTAAGATATGGGCTCCGGTGGAGAAATGGATTAAATAGTTGTTATGTTAAAAATGTTACCCCCTCTTAATGTCATTGAATATGTCATTGCATATGAGAAGCAATAACCAGTGTAATTGTACTTTAGACTGAAAGCCATGACTGTATTGTTTTGTGTAATTATGAAAATTTAATAAAAATAGTAAAAAACAAATTTAAAAAAGAGCATGCAGTGCCGCATTCCGGAGCATTAAGGGCACCGACTTGGTATGGATTGGGTAGATGGCTGATGTTCTTTTCATTAATATATGCAATAGTTTTACAATTTTATACACCTATTGCAACAAATCCTGCCTTGTAACTCTCCTGAATACTTTTCGAGTCTTTCTGAAGGCTTTACCGCACTGAGGATAGCTAATAACTTTCACAGAGAAAAGGAGGCACCAGACTGGCACTATATTTTCTTAGCTTGTTGTTGGACAACCCATTGGAAATGCTTGGCAGCGCTATTCCCAGTCACACGAGTGACTCTGCCACATCCCTACTAGCCATCTATAAGAAAGTAGAGGTCAGGGATTCTCTGTATTTTCCTGTAGAGGGAGTCTGTCTCTGACCCTCCAAATTGCATGTGGACGGAGAGCAGGGCACTCCTGTCAAGTGACACATATACAGTGGCGGCTGCTCCTGGGCAATAGTTGTGGGGTGGGGAAAGGGGGAAGGGGAGTTAAAAAAAAGAAAGAAGAGACCAATTACCTGCCACTCGGCTGCCGCCTCTCATCCGTTCTCTCCTGTGCACGAGAAGCATGCAGGCTCCTAGACTCCCTTAGCCAATCACAACGGTGCAGCCACAAGCATGACAGCAGCACCATGATTGGTCTGAGTGCCGTGGTTCGGCGCTCAGACATGGGAGTGGGAGCCTGTGCATGTTCTCCACCAAGGCTGTGAAATACAGCTGTGTGGAGAACATGATATGTGCGCATGACTGTTGGCCAGTCCAAGACGGCCGTCCAAACCATCATATGCACTTAGGTGCACTCACCACTCATCCACTTGCTGGCTGCGACGACATCCAAGCCCCGCCCCAAAACTGGCTTCAGCAGGGAAACCTAAAATGACAATAACATCGTTTTATTATCATTTCCTTTCCTTTTTTGGACTGCTGAAAGGAAGTAGGGCGACGCTCCTTCGCTTTAGCGGAGGAGCCGCCCTTGCACATACACTCAGCTCTACAGGATCAGAGAAGAATCTCTGTGCAGGGGCGTGGTCTGGCCACGAATACAGATGGCCGCCTGCTCGGGAAGCTCCGCTCCGAGACGGGCTTTGCCTGGAGGCAGCAGCCTCATGAGGTGAGCAGGGGTGGCCAAAACATCACCCCAGGACAGGAGGGCGATCTGGCAGAGGCGGACCCACGGATTTCCTGCGCAATGGGGCAGATCCTCGCTACCGATCAGGCATGGATGAAGGGCTTGGAGGCGTGACCATGGCCCCGGCCATTGTGTAGACTCCCAGCCCCCCACCCTCCACCCGCCAAAGGCGCGCTGGCTGAACACTAGAACCAGACATCGCTGAGGTGAGTGCCAGCGGCACATATGGCAACAAGCGAACACATCCAGAAACTAGCGGGAGGGGCAGTGCACCCTGCACCCACTCCCCCCCCCGAACTTTTCGTCTAGCCTGGGCACGGGAGCTTGGCCCTCGCTTTCTGCCCCTCCTCCTCTCTCTCTATATCGGCGGCCTACAGAAAACTGCCTGCAGCCAACGGGACGGTCCGGCGGGGGGAAAGTCTGTCTTCTCGATTTGGAGACTCTGTGTCACAGCGAAGACACCTCTGCGCAATGCCCGGACCTGTGGCGGCCTTGACCCCAGCGTGTGCACTCTGTGCTCGGACCTCCACTATCATCGTGCCTGCAGGTGAGGGGGCTTTCACTAGCGGTGGGCGAAGGAGTTGAGGGCCTGACAAGGAGGTCATCTGCCTCATACCCCCCTACATACGCAGACACACCGGCAAGACAACTGGACTCATGGGCATCCAGGTCCAAGTGTGGGATCACACCCTCCACCTCACACATGTTACTTCTGCACCAGCGGGGGAACACGGCTCCAAACACGATGCAGTGCCGTTGAGGTCCTGGAGGGAGGAACACCGGCCACATACCCTAGCCACCAAGTAACATCACCTACATCACAACCAGGCCCCGGATTGCCTTCAAGAGACACTGCTACAACTTCCTAACCAGGGTGGTAGGCCCCCTGCCCCAGACCCTGGCAGGAAGGCGGTGCCCCCCGGCTAACAGGGTGACTCTACCCCTCCATCTACCTACCTCCCCACAACCAAAAGGCAGACGGTGCCTGGGGCTACTAACCGCACTGTGCAACAGCGCATCGTGAGGTCCGAGATGAGCCAGGGACACTACTGAGACCACGAAGGCGGTGAGGAGAGAGTTGCGGGCTGCCACACAGCTCACCTCGGAGTGTCCAGCAGGTTCCGCAGGGACACTCTGCAACTGCACGGAGAGTGCCTCCTTCGCAACCGCCTGGACTCTTGAATCTGCGGAACTATAGTAAGGGCAGAGACGGTGCCCCTAGGCTCCACTCCACCGTACCAGTGTACCACCAAAGGGCATTGACTTGTGATCAGAGGCGAATGTCCACTACCAAATCCAGGGGCAAGACCAACAAGCCCTGACGGCAACTTCTCTTCACGTAGGTCCTCAACAACTCACGCGCCATGGCCACAAAGAGTGCTGCCCGAGTGCAAGTACCCCCCCCCCTTCGCCTCCGCTTACCCCCTCGCAAGGCGACGCTAGGGACCGTATCCTACAGGAAATATCAGCTGTAGGCCGGCGGATGGAGGGAATGGACACCACTATATCAGACCTGGCGGAGGAGACAAAGTCGATCAGGGTAGACATTGCTGGGTTCCACGTGCGTGCGGAATGTCTGGATCGCAGGATGTCCACTGCAGTGGAACGCCTAGACGCAATACAGGACAGGGACCAAGAACTCCTTTTCCTCCGCAGCAAGCTGGTAGGAGGGACAATATCCGCCTTTTCGGTTTTCTGGAAAAAAGTGAAGGATCTGACAGAAGGGCATTTCTGGGAGACACCCTCCAGGCACTCCTGGGCATCACCTTTAACCCACCGCTGGAAATTCAGCGAGCCACAGAAAGACTCGGCGGCACGCCCTCGGCCCATCATCACCTGCCTCCTCCGCCATGAGCAAGTAAGGCAAATTATGGCTGCAGCACGTTCCCAAGGTCCGTTTGCCTAAGAGGGGAACGACATACGCATGGCTGCAGACTTCTCCAGGGACCCTAATGACCACCAGAAGGCATTTCTATCTCTCAGACCTCGACTCCGTCAAATGAACATCAATTATGGCCATTTCGAGCCTGCCCGCTCCTGCATCACTAAAGATGGAGATTCGAAGGACTTTTACAACCCCGAGGACCTGCGTCTGTTCCTGGACAGCCTTGGCTCGCACGACATGGAGGTCCTACATGAAACCTCGGATCAGGCTCACACGACCTCCACCTCCCCGACACTGGAAGGCAGACGGTGGATCAACACCAGCGACTCCCGGAATCGAGGTCGGGACCATGAGCGGCTGGCTCGCACCCAAGAAGGCAAAGCTTCTGTCCTAAAAACTGCTGCAGCTTTCATACATAATCAGCAGAGAAACAAATCCCTCTCTCCACTGAAGCCCGCCGGGGGGGGAATGAATAAGTGAGGACGGCCGCTGGAAAAAGGCTACAACGTTGCAGCCTATGCTGGAAACGGTGGAGGCCCGAGGAGTGGGTGCCCCCCTGGGAAGAGAGGCGGCGATCAGACATTGGACAGCTGAGTATCGCACACGCTTTACTGTTTATTGTGCAGTTGTATTAGTCTTTTCAGTTTTTTTTTTTCCTTTTATGTTATATATGCCATCTACTGATGTTAGCTGTTATTCATGATTAGGACGCAGACTATGTTATTCATGCTTATCACTGTTACTCGGTTTCGAAACTAGAATGCTGTGTGTTACCAGTTCTGTGTCCCTTATGGCATGACACCGGGTGAAGCGACACCCTATTGCACCCACCTTTGCATCCACCCTATATGCACATCCTGACCATTAAGGGACCGTGGGGGTCTGCCTCTTGCCACTCGTTCTCTTGCCACTTATCCTCCGATGTACATCCCCCTTTATCATCAACATCATCATGGTCATCACCATTATTGTTATCTTTCTATGACTATTAGCGTTATCACCATACTTAGTTGCAGCGGCTGCCTCTCAAGGCCACCGAGGCCACCTCGGACTGCCACCCCTCCCGAACAGAGCCAGGCAAGGCTCTGCCTCCTCGTCGGGTCCTACCCTCAGAGCGGTGCCCCTGCACGCTTAGACCCACGGTTGAAAGCTCAGAGCACCTAGAGCTGCACTGCTTAGCAGTTTGCGGCCACCCTACACCTGCTGTTTCCCCTCCCTTCTTCCCCCTTCCTACCCCTCCTGGTCAGATTACACTGAGCGCCCGCTACTTAGGATCACCCTCCCCCCGCCTTCCCCTCCACCCTTTCCTTTTGATACATGCCCTTTTCGACTAATGCACCAACAGAGTGGCGCCTCTCCTACCCCACACTCTACTAGTGTCCCAGGGACACACTGCCAGGGGGCACTGTGATACCCACGACCCTTCCCGCACCTCCCCTCTACGACTCCTGTTCTGTTCTCTCTCTTTACTAATCTCTGACTATACTTAGTGTCCTTCTTTCTTCACGCAGCCCTTTGGACGCACCATCCCTCCCTCCACGTCAACCCCCTTTGCCCCTCCTTTGCACAGAGCGCTATCCCACGTTCTGCTAACACCACACAGGTAACTCTCGCTGCACCCCGACACACCCCTGCCCTCCTCCTTCCGCCTCTGACTCGCATCATGGGTGATTCAAACCCCCTATGGGTCATCACCTGGAACGTCCATGGCCTCACCCACTATATCATGAGAAAGAAAATACACTCTTATCTCCAAACCGAACGGGTCGATGTAGCACTGCTGTAGGAAACCCACCTCGATGTCCTGGAATCTGACTAACTTCGTTGGGACTGGGTGGGCAAGGGGATACACAGCAGCGTACACTTTGGAGACGCCCTAGACTCTGGACCTAGCGTGGCATGGCGATCCTCTTAGGCAAATCTCTCCCGATCACTGTGATTAAGACGTGGTCTGACACAGACAGCCGATATGCGTTTGCTACACTGAGAATAGGAGATCAGTATATCTGCGTGGGCTCAGTGTATGCCCCGACGGGAGCGAAAAAGTCGTTCCTGCTTCAGCTAAACCGCCTCCCGGTGGAAATAGGCACCTTGCAGTAGCTCATAGGCAGGGACTGGAACATCGTGAGGAACCGAGTCCCGAACAGAACAGGACCCCTTGATAGGTGTAATGTTGTAGGACATAGCCCTGATGGATGATGTGCTAGAGGATAACAGGCTGGTGGATCCCTGGCGGCTTAGCCACCCGGCGGATTTGGAGTTTACCTTCACCTCCCCGACCCACGGCACACTTTCCCACCTGGATTACGTCTTCATTTTTCACAGGGTGGTGCAATTCACCCGGGAGTCTCAAATACTGGAGGCGGCACTCTCTGATCACTCCCCCGTCCTCATACTTCTGGAAGTAGGGGTCATTTGATGAGGGATGCAGCACAGGCCAACCGACAAGCCGCCGCCAAACAAAAGGAGCTGGAACACAAAATCCAGACCTATACCCACCTTTACTCGGCAGCCCCCACCCTACACCATCGCAATTTGTTGGAGCAAGCCAGCATAGCGATTAATGGCCTCTTCACCTCCAAAGCAGAATATGTTCTGCAGACAATTAAGGGGAGGCACTATGAATAAGGGGATAAGGCGGGGAGGCTCCTAGCGGCCCAGCTCTGTCAGTGAGAGGCTGCCATGGCCATACTGGCTTTACGCTTGACGGGAGGGGAAACCCTCACCAACCCCCAGGACATCGTGAACGAGTTTGCCAGGTTTTACGAGTCCCTATATACCCTGGCAGAGTTGGCCTCTCTGAACACTCCCCTGTCCTAATACTTCTGGAAGTAGGGCTAGCCCGGCCGGGCCGCAAGCCCTGGCGAATGAGCATTCAGCGACACTAGACCCCCTAAAGGCAAAGCACAATTACAAGCATATCTCAAAGTGTACCTATCTGAGAACCGTGGATCGGTATCCTCAGGTAGAACCCTCTGGGACGCTGAAAAAGCCACCATCAGGGGTCATTTGATGAGGGACGCAGCACAGGCCAACCGACAAGCCGCCGCCAAACAAAAGGAGCTGGAACACAAAATCCAGACCTATACCCACCTTTACTCGGCAGCCCCCACCCTACACCATCGCAAGGCGTTGGAGCAAGCCAGGATAGCGATTAATGGCCTCTTCACCTCCAAAGCAGAATATGCTCTGCAGAGAATGAAGGGGAGGCACTATGAATAAGGGGATAAGGTGGGGAGGCTCCTAGCAGCCCAGCTCCGTCAGCGAGAGGCTTCCATGGCCATACTGGCTTTACGCTCGACGGGAGGGGAAACCCTCACCCGCCCCCAGGACATCGTGAACGAGTTCGCCCGGTTTTACGAGTCCCTATATACCCCAGCAGAGTTGGCCTCTCTGAACACTCCCCTGTCCTAATACTTCTGGAAGTAGGGCTTGCCCGGCCGGGCCGCAAGCCCTGGCGAATGAACATTCAGCGACACTAGACCCCTAAAGGCAAAGCACAATTACAAGCATATCTCAAAGTGTACCTATCTGAGAACCGTGGATCGGTATCCTCAGGTAGAACCCTCTGGGACGCTGAAAAAGCCACCATCAGGGGTCATTTGATGAGGGACGCAGCACAGGCCAACCGACAAGCCGCCGCCAAACAAAAGGAGCTGGAACACAAAATCCAGACCTATACCCACCTTTACTCGGCAGCCCCAAACCTACACCATCGCAAGGCGTTGGAGCAAGCCAGGATAGCGATTAATGGCCTCTTCACCTCCAAAGTAGAATATGCTCTGCAGAGAATGAAGGGGAGGCACTATGAATAAGGGGATAAGGCGGGGAGGCTCCTAGCAGCCCAGCTCCGTCAGCGAGAGGCTTCCATGGCCATACTGGCTTTACGCTCGACGGGAGGGGAAACCCTCACCCGCCCCCAGGACATCGTGAACGAGTTTGCCCGGTTTTACGAGTCCCTATATACCCCAGCAGAGTTGGCCTCTCTGAACACTCCCCTGTCCTAATACTTCTGGAAGTAGGGCTTGCCCGGCCGGGCCGCAAGCCCTGGCGAATGAACATTCAGCGACACTAGACCCCTAAAGGCAAAGCACAATTACAAGCATATCTCAAAGTGTACCTATCTGAGAACCGTGGATCGGTATCCTCAGGTAGAACCCTCTGGGACGCTGAAAAAGCCACCATCAGGGGTCATTTGATGAGGGACGCAGCACAGGCCAACCGACAAGCCGCCGCCAAACAAAAGGAGCTGGAACACAAAATCCAGACCTATACCCACCTTTACTCGGCAGCCCCCACCCTACACCATCGCAAGGCGTTGGAGCAAGCCAGGATAGCGATTAATGGCCTCTTCACCGCCAAAGTAGAATATGCTCTGCAGAGAATGAAGGGGAGGCACTATGACTAAAGGGATAAGGCGGGGAGGCTCCTAGCAGCCCAGCTCCGTCAGCGAGAGGCTTCCATGGCCATACTGGCTTTACGCTCGACGGGAGGGGAAACCCTCACCCGCCCCCAGGACATCGTGAACGAGTTCGCCCGGTTTTACGAGTCCCTATATACCCCAGCAGAGTTGGCCTCTCTGATCACTCCCCTGTCCTCATACTTCTGGAAGTATGGCTAGCCCAGCCCGGCCGCAAGCCTTGACGAATGAGCATTCAGCGAGACTAGACCCCTAAAGGCAAAGCACAATTACAAGCACATCTCAAAGTGTACCTATCTGAGAACCGTGGATCGGTATCCTTAGGTAGAACCTTCTGGGACGCTGAAAAAGCCACCATCAGGGGTCATTTGATGAGGGATGCAGCACAGGCCAACCGACAAGCCGCCGCAAAACAAAAGGAGCTGGAACACAAAATCCAGACCTATGCCCACCTTTACTCGGCAGCCCCCACCCTACACCATCGCAAGGCATTGGAGTAAGCCAGGATAGCGATTAATGGCCTCTTCACCTCCAAAGCAGAATGTGCTTGGCAGAGAATGGAGGGGAGGCACTATGAACAAGACGATAAGGTGGGGAGGCTCCTAGCGGGCCAGCTCCATCAGCGAGAGGCTGCCATGGCCATACTGGCTTTACGCTCGACGGGAGGGGAAACCCTCACCCGTCCCCATGACATCGTGAACGAGTTCGCCCGGTTTTACGAGTCCCTATATACCCCGGCAGAGTTGGCCTTCGAGGACAAGATAACTGATTTCCTTAAAGGAGCCTGTCTTCCCCGTCTTTCGGATAAAGGCAGGAAACTACTAGAGGGAGAGATCAGCAAAGAGGAGATTGCCTCAGCGACTGCCAAGCTACCCTATCATAAGGTCCCAGACAAGTTTTATAGGTGGACTGGAGGAGAGGTGATCGATACTCTCAAAGCTGCGTACCATGAGGCCGAGCAATCTTCCTCTCTAGGCTCCCTCTCCAACAGAGCAATCATTACAGTTCTGCCTAAGCTGACAAAGATCCTCTGCTGTGTGGAAGCTACCTCCCCATCTCTTTGCTGAATTGCGACATTAAAATACTGGCCAGCATCCTAGCTTCTAGCGTCCCGCCTCCGTAGGGTACTTCCCTCGCTAGTGCACCATACACAAGTGGTATTCGTCCCCGGTCAGTCCTCCAGAAACCACTTACGCTCCCTGGCTCATATATTATTGTCGGCCAATGACCTTGAGACAGACACACTGGCACTTTCGCTCGATGCAGAAAAGGTGTTTGACCGCATTGAATGGAGCTACCTTTTCAAGGTCCTAGAGCACTTCGGCTTGGGAGACTCCTTCATTTCTAAGGCACGTCTGTTCTATGACAACCCCACCACGCAGGTCAACTGCAGGGACTTCATATCGGACCCATTCCCAATTCAACAAGGGACGCGCCAGGGATGTCCCCTGTCCCCGCTTCTTTTTCTCCTGGCCATGGAACTGGAACCCGTGGAGGCCACCATACACAATTCGGAGAGTGTCACGGGCATTCCCCTCCCCATCGGGGAATCCAAACTCTACCAGTCCTGGCTCCGTTGGTAAGCAGCGGGCATCCACACATTTGACCAGCTCCTCCTTGCTGGTGAAATTAAAACATTTGCACAGCTAAGGGAGGAGTTTGGCATTCCCACATCACAATCTTGCAGGTAAATCCAAATGCGGCACTGCCCGAGTAAAACTTTGGGTCTGCGCCCCTGGTCCCTGTCGATTTCACCGGTATTAATATACATCCACACCTGGGGGAAATACAAAGGTGTTGTGTCCGGCCTCTATGGAGGCCTCTCTTCTCACCTTTTATCGCAACCACTATCGCGAGCCCTCAGTGCCAGATGGCAAACGCGAATGTCAGTCTCATTTGAAGAAGACGAGTGGGCAGACACCCTCGAGGCCTTGGACAGGGGCACTAGGGAAGTGCAACTGAAATGTTACCTCTTTAAGACTCTGCATGACTGGCATTGGACCCCGTTGAAACTCCACAAAGCCGACTTACTCCCGCATGTGAACTGCTGGAGGTGCGCAGATACGCGATGTGATTCGACGCACGTTATGTGTGAATGCCCTTCGGTGCAGCCCTTTTGGCTGTATGTGGGACAGACACTGGGGGCTTCTATGCCCTTCCACCTCCCACTCACCCTGCCGCCACTGTCCTCCACGACCTGTGACACTCGCCAGAACTTTCACGGGCACAACGACGGCTCTTCCACACAAAGGTCGCTAAAATAAGCATTTTACATCAATGGAGGTCGCCGCCACCGCCCTCACAGGAGGCCTGGCTGGTAGCCATGATTATCTACAACCTGCAGGACCAGTCTGACCTGTTCCGACAGGTGTGGGCACCCTTCTTGCGTGTGGTGGAAGGAATCGGGACAGTCACGCACCAGGAAACCCGGATCCCATCTCCCCCACAGCCGACACATGACACATTGCTCTCCCCATTGCATCTAGCCACCGCAAATGACCCTACCTCCCATACCCTGCCTTCTCCACTATGACATCCCTTGGCACTATGAACTTATAAGGTCGTCCCTCTCTCCCCCTCTCCCTCCTTCCCATGCCCACCAGGTCTCTATGCACATCCTATAGATGGCACATACATCTCATACCTACCTCTCCCTCACCTCTTAGCTATCCCCCACTCGCCCCCTTTCTTCGCCCTCTCATTGCTCTCTCGGCTCTCTTTCTTCTGTTCTTTTCCATATATCTCACACAATGCCTCTGTGATCTGTGCTTAACCGCCTGCCCACCCTATCCCCCCACCTCTACCCCCCACCTCCCGCGCCACACCTACCTGCCCCCTGGCACCGAGACGCGGTACCCGATAGGGGCAGTCGAGGAAGGCCGTACACACCCTGGCCCTAAGGCTGGCGAGCAACAAGGCGTATGCCTTTCCTAACATCGCTTCCGGACAGGACTCTCCATCTCTCTAGTGCCTCGATGACCCCAAAACCTGGAACTGAGACATCTTCCTGACTGGGAAACTCTGGGACCTGATCACCGGCTCCCGCTCTGCCCACCCTAACGGTACCCGTAGACACAAAGCACGAGAGAGGCAGCCGGCAGCACCCCCCCACACACACCCTTCGACTATCCTGGCCCCCTTTGACATGTACCCTCTGGGGGTGGTTGTAGGCCAATGGGCTACCATGTTACTATGACGTGGATACACAGGACCGCCTATACTCACATGTATCTGTATCCATACACATCTTTTTGTATTGCATTGTTTGGGCTATCCGATAGAGCATCCATCCAGTTGAGGATGTTTCCTCATATTGCTGTACAATGTATGACTTTGTGTTATAAGAAATAAAAAATGTCCCCACAAAAAAAGAATCTCTGTGCACATACTATTATCCAGCTACTGTTGTCTTGGTGAGAGAACTGTGCCTAACAGACAACTTTCCAAGAAGATGCAGCTCATTCATTGCTTGTGCCAAACAAAGATAGAAGCAAACCTGCAGACAGCATTAATACAAATAGCTTTCTGAGGACAAGAACATGTCTATCATAGTTATGCTATTAGGCAACACCAGTAACAGACACAAAGATATTGTTGTGCAAAGTATTTGTTGCTGGTTTATTTTCAATACATGGGTGGGATTAACATATAAATCATCCAGTTATCAGAAACAAGTTAGATTAAACAGCAGACATCCATCCTCAGAAAGCAAAAGTATATGCTAACAAACCTTACCACGGTTATTATTTCCAAATTTATAAATTGTATAGTCTTTTAACACATTGCAACATCTTTACTTTATAATGCTGGAGTGTAAGCAGGAGCATAGCCAGGCTAGTCCCACACTGCTCAGGATTCCAACTGTCATTTGAAGGATTAAAGAACACTGTAACGTGGTTTTCAGTACCTTAAAGGTTTCCTGTCATCTAAGGTATAATCTTTGAGACTCCAAAATGTACTACCTTTGTGATTTACTTGTAACTCTGAAATTTCAAGATTGTTAGACAAGCAGAAAATCTTCATTAGTTGGACAGGAGGGTTATTAAACACTGACCACAAACAAGGTCCGGACCCTTGAGATGCGCCCTTAGATGGGACTTGCCTAACAATTCCTCAGATATGACGGCCCCTGGGGAGCAGCTTCAAGGCATACACACCCTGCCTGGTGCTCTTCTTAAGGAATTAGCAATACTATGTTGGTGCCCTACCTAACACCCTACTGTAGCACCATGGTTGACGTGGCCAGTAGCATAGCATTGCTACTCTAGCTTTCAGAGGATTACAACGCAGTTATGCTGTTCAGCAACGACAGTGCCTGACACAAACACAGTGTTTTGGAAAGTATTTCTCGTAGGTTTATTCAACACACAGGTTGTGTTAACTTGCAGGTGATCCAAGTGTCAGCAGTGAGTAAGAGTAACCAGCTGACACATATTGAGAAAGCATGAGAAAAAAGCACGATACAATTTTAAAATTTCCACTGACTGCATAGCACAGGGACAGTACAAACGCGCTACAGTTGAGATTCACATATAAAAACACAGAAACATGTTTTTAGCAATCGTATTTCCACATTGTAAAGATAGGTAGTACTCATCCCAACCAGTACATGGAAAGCCTGCTCCCTCCAAACCCCTAAAGCTTCTAAATGTATTCAATTCACTGTCCACAAACTTCACTCTGCCCTCCCTATAGCTCATGTCAACAGCAGGAAGTGGTTCTTCACCTTTATCACTTGGACGCTTTCTGTGTTTACTACCACCAACCGCCATCTCATGACATATCCTGCCAAGACCCATGATAAACATGTTAGCCCTTCACAATCTGGACTACTAAAAAAAGTCTCCCCCTATGTCTCGCACACATCTGCTTCACACCTCTGGAACAATCCTAAACTTCATGCCACACAGCGTCTTCAACACTTCAAGATTCACTACTCTCTTGGCCTACTGACATCCGAGACACTGGCTGCAGTGCTCCACAGGTTCCTATGAAAGTTTCTCATTCTGGCATTCAAAGCAGCAAGCGGCATGAAACTCCTTCCCTTATGCTGGCCCTGGCTGCACCTTAACTCACAAATCCAAAAGCGTCTCACTAACCTATATTTTTCCCCTTCGCTCATCCCTCCACGAAAATCCTTCCTGCTCAACCTACTCCTGAGAAATTTTAAAATTGCATCTAACAGGACCCTATAAAACCCCAAACAAGCACAAGTTTGATGTATCTGGCACAGAGTATATATATATATATATATATATATATATATATATATATATATATATATATATATATATATATATCTCGAGGACAAATACTAAATTCTAATGTACAGCATTCAATTGAATTGTTTTAGCTCTGGCAAATGCTTATATAAAATACTTTACCAGGATTGTGGTAAAACATGATGTTGAGTAGATCTTGGTCACCCCAAGTTATATTTAACTTGTATTTTTTGAGCAAGGGCATAAGTAATTCCCCCCATCGAAGACGAGCCCCTGTCATGTCATTCTATTAAGAAAGAAAGAAAAGAAAAGTGAAATTGTATTCGAAGTAAAAATAAAACAAAATAGACCTTAATACAAAATTCTACATTTTCATTAATGAAATAGTCTAAGCTTAATTTGTAAAACATTACATGCTCTGATCGCGCGAATCACAACATCGGGCTTTTTTTCCCTAAAAAAGCTTCTTAATTAAGCAATTACTGAATTCTCAATACATTTTCTGCGATTAATCGTCACGAAAAAAGAAGCATTTTCGTTAGGCATAAATGAACAAATGCAAAGGTAATTCAAAACGCTTTACAATACTGGGCATCCAGCCAAGCAAGGCACAAATTTTAAGTCAAAAATGCTGATCTTATCAATCTATTTTTTTCATAGAACCATAAAAGATTCATGGCGATAAAAGAAAATAGCACTTCAAAATAACAAGACCTAAATATTTTGCAAAACTTTTCTAAAGGCTTCTATGCATCATGTTAATTTTAACACAGTATGGTGGAACAAAAATCAACCTTTCAAAACACTGATTGTCCTTAACTCTGCCGTGATGTACAGATAGAAAAGTTGGCTGGACATGGGGGGGACCCAGGGGGTGCGAGGCGTGAGCCGGTCTCCCCCTGGGTTTTTTCGCACAATGGAGCGGCCACACAGGTGGAAGGAAGGGCAATCAGGGAGGCGGGAGGCGCGCGAGGGGAGGTGATATATAGAAGGCTGGCGGGGTGGGAAAATCACTGTGCCCTCGGGAGCTGGGAGGAGGGGTTTCAGGTCAATTTTGTCTGTTTTTGCCTACCGTAGTTACACAGGCGGGATAACGTAATCGGTGGAGGTGCGGGAGGCCGTTCAAGTGCTCTGCGCGGCCGGCAGAAGTGACTTGCTTCAACCAGGAGTTCCAGGCCAGGCGTGGGTTGGCCTGGACCGCACGCCGCAGAAGTCTGCAAGAGGTGTGCAGCGGGCGGTGGCGGCCTGTGTGTCCCCGCAGCCTGTGGTTGGTGTGGAAGACTCCCCAGAAGTGCCGGTAGGGCCGCAGCAGGTCGGGACTCCGTGCGATGAAGGGCAGGCTGGCTCTAGCGTGGTGCCCACAGGAGGGGAGAAGGTACTTGCGTCCGCCCGTCTTGCTGTGGGCGGGCGACGCGCTAAGGTGGGAGGAAGGAGGGGGCGGTCTCTAGGATCGGCTGGGCTGCGGGGGGAACGCTCCGTCGGCCGGTCGGGTCTGTCCATGGTGGTTGGCAGTAGGGGGAGGCGGGCAATGAGTGTGGAGGCACCGGATGTTTTTGGCACATTACAGGAGCGCGAGCCTTCCCCAGCAACAGTGCCTGCTGGTTTAGTTGTTCAAGGGTGTGCTCAGTTGGTGCAAATCAATGGGCAGGCATATGTCTTGAGCCCAGCACCTTCATTGCACAGTGTCTTCCCTCATGCTTTAACCAGGGAGGCCCCCTTGGGGGGGCAGGCAGGTGTATTGCCACATGGCGGAGGAAGTTTGGCCCAAGGTACCTTTATGCCAGTTACAGCCCCATTAGAGGCAGATATGTTGGTCCATGGAAGTGCACAGGATGGGGCAGGGGCCGTGTTGCTGCCTGCAGGGTCTCAGCAATTCTGCGCTGCGGGCCCCATTGTCCCAAGAGCCGATGGCAGCGGTTTGGCGGTTCGGCAGTGCACCAGCCCATCGTTCGGGTCGGGACCACAGGGAGCGCGCTTGGGTGGGTCATCTTCGTCGGCGGTGCAGGAGCCACGGGTGGGTCAGTGGGTATGGGTGGGTACTGATTGTGCAGCTTTCAGGGCACAGGGTGGCAGTACCGGGGTCACTGGGGGTGCAACAGGCGAGAAGGAACAAGACTGTCTGAGCGGCTTACGGGACACACTGCCAGTTTTATCCACACGGAGTGCGGCCGGCAAGCGCAAATTGCGGATGGAGCACGCTGCGGCTCCGTCTGGGGGGCCCCTTGAGGGAGGGCGATCTGGAGCGGATTTCCTTTCCCCTACGGGCCACCCCTCAGATATGACACAGGTTCATTGGAAATTGAGTCCTGGGGGACGGGGTGCTTTGGAGAAGACGGGGGCCAGTGGGGCACCTTATGGTGGATGTGGTGATGCTTTGCTATTGGACATTGACAGTGACGATTTGGAGGAAGGTGAATTGAGGGATGGGGATGGTGTCGGTGGGGAGCATTTTATGACATCTGTGAAGGGTAAGAGGGGTTTGTCGGGGCAACACAGTGTGCTTAGTCTTTTGCAGACGTCTAGTGCGGACCAAGCAAAGGTGCGGGAGCCTGCAGCTGTCAGTCGGCCACAGGAGGTCCGTCAAGTCTTCAATCAAAGCGCAGCTCCGTTGCCAACAGGTACGGCGGGTTGGTAGTCAGTTTGGCAACAAGGAGGTCACCCTCAGAAATTAACCAGGTCCATTGGTGTTGGTGGGGGGGGGGAGGGATTCGGGGGGGAGACATTGGGGGAAAAGGTGCCTGCTGGGGAAGTACAACAAGGTTCTTTGCTGGGGGAGGTGCGGGGGGGGGGGGTGAATCCGTGGTTGGTACTACGGCACTCCCAGCCACGGGTAAGGAGGTCACGGTGTCCGTGGAAGAGGATAAGAATATACACCAAAAATTGCCTTATATGGGGATTGCTATGCCATTGGGCTCCCATTTATCGGATAGGACAAAAAGCTGAATTTGGCGTCATGAGTTTGTTGACGTTTTTAAATTGTTGCATCGCGATATCCAGGCAAAAGAAGGCTCCAAGGAGGAGAAATGGGAGCTGGCCAGACGTCCTAGGGTCCCCAAAACTATTGAGAACTGGACTTCTGCCTTTCTTATTTACGCTTCCATTTATTGTGAAAAGTATCAGGACAGGGGTTTTTGCAGTAGGCAGTTTCGCAGGTACAAGCATGAGTGCTCCCAATGTGGAAGCAAGCATCCCCTCACACAATGTTTCGCGGGCCAGGGGTTCGGTGACCAGGGAAGGGGGCAGCGGGGAAGAGAGCAGGTTTTCAGTTTGCGGAGGCGAAAGGCTCCTACCCCAATTAGGTTTGAGGTTTTGGTGCGCTGGCTGGAGGACTATCCGGACGCTGCAGCTGCCAACAGACTATTTTGGGGTTTCAAAGATGGTTTCAAGATTGGTTACCAGGGCCCACGTCAGAGTAGGTGGGCTGATAATTTGAAGTCAGCTAAGCAGTTCCCACAGGTGGTTCAGCAGAAGTTGCAGTCTGAAGTGGGGGCGGGTAGAGTTGCTGGTCCTTTTGTTCACTGTCCACTGCCCAATTTGATTGTCTCCCCACTGGGGGTAGTGCCGAAAAAGAAAGCAGGGGATTTCCGTTTGATACACCACTTGTCGTGGCCTGAGGGTTCCTCAATTAATGATTTTATATCGCCTGCTAATTCTTGCGTGTCTTACGCTTCTGTGGATGATGCTCTGCGTTTGGTTAGATCAGCAGGGAGAGCTGCGCAATTGGCAAAGAGCGATATCCAATCGGCGTTTCGGTTGCTACTCATTCATCAGTCTGACTTTGAACTCTTGGGAATGCATGTGCAGGTGGCTTTTTATGTGGATAAAATGCTTCCCATGGGGTGTTCTATATCATGTGCCCTTTTTGAAACCTTCAGCACGTTTTTGCAGTGGCGCTTTACTTACGTTACTGGTCATGCCCTCATTTGTCATTATTTGGATGATTTTTTGTTCATTGGAGTGCAGAACACAGGTCAGTGTCAATGGGCATTGCATTCTTTCCAGATCATGACTCAGGAGTTGGGAGTGCCGTTGGCACCGGATAAGACGGAGGGTCTTAGCACAACTTTGGTGTTCTTGGGCATTGAGATTGACACGGTGGAAATGGTAGCACGGTTGCCGGTGGCGAAAGTGCAAGAGATTTCAGCATTTTTGTCCTCCGTGATGGAGGAGCGCAAATTGGAGCTCAGGAAGGTGCAAAAACTGCTAGGATACCTCAACTTTGCGTGTAGGGTGGTACGGGCTGGGAGAACCTTCTGTAGGAGGCTTGGGATATCTATGTCTGGGGAAATTCTCCCGCACCACAGAGTGAGTATTTCAGCGGCTACTAGGGCGGATTTGTCCATATGGTTGACTTTTCTGGCAGACTTTAATGGTGTGTCTTTGTTTTTTGCGGATGAAGATATGATTTGGCAAGTTCCGATTTACTCGGATGCGTCTGGAGCTAAAGGTTTTGGCATATTCTGGGAGGGGCGTAGGTGCGCCGAAAGTTGGCCGAGGCATTGGCTATTGCAGGGTTGCAGTATCGCCTTTTTTGAGTTTTTCCCCCTCCTTGTTGCTTTGTATGTTTGGGGTGAGGAATTTCAGAATCGCTCAGTGCTGTTTAATGTTGATAACCTAGCTGTAGTTGACTTGATTAATAAACAGAAGGCCAGGGATTTGAGAGTCTTACGTTTGTTGCGTGCTTTTATGCTCAAATGTTCACAGCTTAACATTGTTTTTAAGGCACGGCACATTCCAGGAGTACATAACGGAATAGCAGACTCTCTGCCTCGTTTGCAGTGGGCGAAATTTCGCAAGCTGGCACCTGGGGCAGAACCCAACAAGACCCAAATCCCGCAGTGTGTCTGGGAGTGGGGGGACTGAGAATTGTCGCCTTGGTAGAGAACTCAGTAGCGGCATCTACGAGAAGGAGCGATCAGCAAGCCTGGAGCGAGTTCTTTTGCAATAGTAACCTGTGTGCTGGGAATAGGAGGAGGATGAATGATGAACAATTTTTGCTAGACTTTGTGTTGCACCTGATAGGCAAAGGTTTTTCCCACACTACCATTTCTGGAAAATTGGCGGGGATTTCTTTTTACGGGCAGTTGAGGTGGGGGAGGGATCCGGTGAAGGGGGTTTTGGTGCAGAAGGTTCTTAGAGGTTTAAGTAGGTTTCAGGCGGGGTCAAAGCCTTTGAGGCGGGCGGTGACGTTTGGGTTGTTACAAAGGATGCTTTTACAGCTCCCTTTTTGCTGTTACAATGAGTCGGAATGTGGACTGTTTAGGTTATATTTTCTATGGTTGTTTTTTGGGGCATTCAGAGCATCTGAGATCCTTGGTTTGCGGCATAGGACAGGTATTCACAGTGGGGAGGTTTTTCTAAAAGATCAACGGTTGCGCCTTTGGTTGCGGGTTTCAAAAACTCATCAGTTAGGCAGGGGAAAATGGGTTTTCTTAAACAGGAGTGGGGTGGGTCAATGCTGTCCTGTCAAGGAATGGGAGGTTTTCAAAGCCTCTAGTTTTTCTCCTGGAGGAATTTTTTGCCATGCCCAGGGGCGTCCGATTTCAGTTGCCCAGTTGTTGGCTGTAATGAGAAGGGTGCTCCTTCATTTGGGTGAGAATCCTTTATGTTTTGGAATGCACTCTTTCCGTATTGGGGCAGCCACAGAGGCGGCTCAGTTGGGGTGGTCCTGGGCAGACATAAGGCGTATTGGGAGATGGAAGTCCAAATGCTGCAAAAAATATGTTAGGAAATAATCTTGACGGATCATCTGTTCCTTGGTTAATGTTTGTTTTTCTACCTAGGTAAGATTCTGGGGCGTGTAAATTTGAAAAAGACAACATGGCTAATAGGACATTCCTTCGTAAAATGGGCCGCTGTGTATGCTGACCAACAGATTTGTGGGAGATCGCTTGGACTTCACAGTGCTAGCCATGAGGTGGTATGGTAGGGGAAAGGGGGAATGCGCTGGGGGGGATTGTTCCCCCTTTTGGCCAGGATGCGTTCCGGAAGGGGCCCACCGAATTTGCTTATTATCCATTTGGAGGAGAATGATCTAGTTGATTTATCTGGCCTGACTCTAATAAAGTTGATGAAACGTGATCTGGAGGTCCTCACGTCTTCTTGGGAAGGCACCCAGGTGGTATGGACAGAGTTCATAATGCGGCTGCATTGGAGAGGAGCTCGTCACCATGCGGCTATGGAAAAAGCGAGACGGAAGGTTAACCGAGCCATGAGACTTTATTGTGAGGGCAATGGTGTGAAAGTTCTCGCTCACTCTAACATACGGAGCACAGAAGGATATCTTTTTAGGGAAGAAGGGGTACATTTGTCTACGATGGGGCAAGCGTACTATTTACTGGAGTTAAGGGACTTGATTGCGCAAATTTGGAAAGAAAGTATCTGGTGGTCCTGAGAAGGGTCTTCAAAAATTTGCTCAGGGGTGGGGCAGGAAAACTCTTTTGGTTTTCCTGGTTGGCGGGTTTTTGCTGGGTGGGGTGGGCAGCCTTGAGCGGGATTGTCCATCCTCCAACGGGGGAGGTGGAGGACTCAGTCACGTGGACAGGAAATGAAAATGAGGGGGAGTTATCTACAGGGGTCAGTTATTCGGGTTCTGAGTGGGGTTTACATTGGGGGTAGGTTTTGAAGATAGGTTGAAATAAACTTGGGGAATTTATTTCATTATATAAGGACAAATGTGTTGTAAAAAATAATATATTTGGCACCTGTCTTAATAAAGTGACCTTTTTTGCTAAACAAAGAAGTTGTGGGTCGTGAGTTATTGTGCGATGATTCACAACCAAAAGACACTGCAGGGTCAATCTTTCGAAGTTCAAATGAACCACTGGTATCGACCCCATATGTTGCGTGTCAGCGCCCCCCACAGTTCCATGCAAACAAGAGAGCGAACAAGCAAGACGTGCACCAGGAATCGTCAGATATCTCATGGCAGTGCCATTAGATTCCATGAAGTGGTCAGGCACTGTAGATCTAGCGGGAATCTTCAATGACTAGCTTGCAAGTTACCAGCAGCTGTGCACGCAAATCCCAGTGCCACACCTGCACATTGCATCAAACAACGCCACTACGCTTTGGAAGGAAAATAAATGCATTCTCCCGAAATGGATGAATTTTTGGATGTCAAAAATGATCAGGCTTCTGTTTCGAGACAAATTGCTTCCATTTCTAAAATAAACTTAATGCTGATATTTCAGCAATAATTCACGGTGGTGAGTTAAGTGAGTTAAGGAAACTTGTTGGTTACGTCACTTTCTTAGTGACAGCACTTGCTGCTACGGCTATTTTATTACTCAAGTAAAGGCTTTTCACTTTTTTAAAGCTTTTTATGACATGACTGAAGGTAACACTGCCTGATGCCTCAGGGAAAGCAGGGCTGGAAATCCTGCAAGGCACACCCTGTCCTGTAATCTTGTCAGTTGTGGTCACCTATGAAACCCTTGATAGCATTTGTTAGTAGTTCCGGATGATTTTCATCGGTGATCAAAGGTAGGTCTAGTTACAGAAGATGTGTCCCTCTGGATTTGCATATTTTATGTTACCAGAGTGTCCACCATTTGTATGGTACTGTAGCACTTTCTGAGTTCTTCAGATAATGACTTGTTTGGAATGTTGAAAAGACGGGCTAATTTGTATGACCACGAGATTACAAGGAAATCTCGTGCATGCTATGCACTTGTGTACTTTATATGGCTCTGTTTTAACAGGGAAACATGAGTATTTCACCACATTTTGTGAAGCAAACTTAAAACTCTCTGCTAACTACCTAGAGAGAAACCAGCTGAAATTAACTGCTTACGACATTTTCCTCCATTTTGTGAACAAGTGTACGCTTTCTATTGTGTAAAAGATCACTTGTCTAACAGGAGTCGTCTTTAGAAAAATATAATATACACATTATTCTATCAAAAGTTTTTTTCACAAAGATACACAACTGGTTGGCGCAGTTGCCAACTTGATTATGGTACGCTGGGAGTAAACAAATATCTTATTGTGAACGCAAGGTTCAACATTTCTATAAAACCCGCTAAAGAAAACACTTGCTATTTCGTTTCTTCGCTATTACACTACATTTGAAAATAATATAAAAAGTGCAAGCGGTGAAAGAATTCCCCAAAAACACTCAACAGTTCATTTGGAATTAATGTTATATGTAGAGATTTTTAAATAAACCAACTGATATGAATAAATATCACCTTGTTCACATTTCGTCTTTTAGTGTACAAGGCAACCTTGCAGCGCCACCTTCTGGTGCATCTCATGAATATGTGTCTAAAATGAAGCAACGATGTTATTCAGGTGGATTACCAAACTTTCGTGGAAATAATTTCGTGATGCGAGAATATTGTGTCAAAAATACCGTTGTGTTAAAATATCGTGGGACAGAATATAAAAGACAACAGTAGTGTCTTTAGCTATATAGTGACGTTGATTAAATATAGTTGAATATGATACCGCTTACTTACAGTTGTATAAAATATCATTTTTAGTACATATGTTCGGTATTATATTATGCTTAGGTATTGGTATTATGATAAAAGTTTTTTTAATAAAGTTTGACATTTTAAATGTATAATTTAATATATTTAAACTTAATTTCTTATTTTTAATTTAGTAGCAGGTTGCTGGGGCTATGGTAGGAAGTTCTTTAAAATATACATTCTTTAAATTTGTTATGTGTATTGTCATTAATTGGTAATTAACTTTGTTATCTTTTTAACTGATTCTTGTTTTATTTATTTAGTATAGTGGGTCATTTTTAATTTGTAATTCAAATTTCTTAAAATTTAATTAGTAATTTTTCATTTTAGTGTGGGTTGGGTTGTTTGTAGGAGATTAGGGTGCGCAGTTCTTTAAAATATAAATATTTATTTCAAACTTTTTAAGGTAAATTAAGTAATTCATTAGCAACTATGTACATTATTTGACTGTTAATGAAATTATTTTTGTATAGTTTGTAATTTATAATGAGTAGCTTAATAATGAATTACTAACTTTTTGATTTAGTAGAGGGTTGTTGCATTTCTAGAGAGTCTGGATGGGATGTAATTAAAAATATAAATTACAGTTTTTTATTTTTATTAATTGTTTATGTAAATTAATGCCAAATGTTCTGCAATATGTAGGGAGGAGCTAAAGGGACTGAGAAAAATACCAACAGCAATGGAGTGGGATGTTATATGTGAGGCGTTCAAGGGTTGGGAGGTACCTACGCCGGCAATGTTGAGTTGATGGCAACTGTGGCTGAAGCATTGTACGCAGGAGGCGGGTGCCCTCTACAAAATGTATCTAAACTGGTTGTATTGCAAGGGATGGTGTAGCGTGTCCCGGTTAAGTGCAGGTCTCTTTGTGAAATGTTATAGACTTATTCTGTCTGTACTTCAGCCTTTTTATGGTGTTCCCAGTTGGATGAATATGGGTGGAGGTTGGGGGGAGGTGCCCTGGGGGGATTGTTATAGGATTATTGAGAAATGCAAAATGTGG
Organism: Triturus cristatus; assembly: GCF_964204655.1. Taxonomy (NCBI): domain Eukaryota; kingdom Metazoa; phylum Chordata; class Amphibia; order Caudata; family Salamandridae; genus Triturus; species Triturus cristatus. The sequence continues at coordinate 659,234,330 of NC_140585.1, read as the reverse complement.
TCTAAAAATACAAAATGGAATATTTAATGCCAAAGTAAAAAATGTCCAACTGGAACGTGTTGTTGTTAGGAGTTATGCACATGTAGGTGTTATACTAACTATACGCTCAGGCGTGTACTAGTGGGGCATATGCCATTGTACCGTATTGGCACAACATGGTCCTAAGGTGGACGTGGAAAACTGTATGTATATTTTAATAAACCGAATAAAGTTTGTGTTAAAAAAAAAAATGTTTATGTTAATTAAAATATCTATTTGTGATTATGTATGCAAATTAGTTTATTAATTGTGTTAATTGTTGTATTGTTTAATTATTTGTTAATCTGTTGACCAGAATATTTAATAATATACTTTTGGAAAATAGTATTATATTTATTACTTGTTTTAACTTTATTTGTTTTATTCATTTTCAATTTAATATTAATAATATTTTATTTATAACTTTTAATAATTGCATGTCGAGTATTGGGGAAGTGTATTTATTTTAAATATCTGTAATTTGTTTTATATTTGTAAATTCATTTTACAATACGATTTTTATATAACATCTAATTTCATTTATCTACGATGAATATATTTTTTGTTTTTTAAATATATTGAAATCGTTTTATTTTATGTATTTAAATATCTTTATCAAAACGTTTAGGAATTGGAATGATTTATCTAACCACTCTAAAGAGCAGCAGTAGGGAAAATGTTGTACAGATCTGAGTGGGAACTGCAAGTCCAATCCATCCAAAGTACAGCACTTTTTCCTTCCTTACATTGTCATGGGAATAGTATTTCATGGGAACAGTGAATCTAACCCATCCCAAATCCAACACTTTTCCTACTGTTACTTACATTGGAGTGGAAATACTAAATCTAATACGTTCCCTGCATTTGCTTATTTTATGGTGTGAACAGTAAATCTAACCCCTGCAAAGTTGTACACTTTATCTAGTATTGTTTGGTTTGGATTATACTTTTTTTAATAGTCGTTTATTTCATGTTTATTTTGTTTGTTACTTTTGTTGGTTTTGTAGTCATTTAATTTTCTTATAAAGTTTAGGATATGTTTTGCTACATACAGGTTTGTTGAGATTCATTTTTAAGGTATTGTTAATATTTTAACATGTTTTTTTTAGTTTATATTAATATATAAAACCATGTATCATTAATTATATTATTTAGTGGTTTCATATTTAATATATATATATATATATATATATATATATATATATATATATATATATATATATATATATATATTCATTCTTGTGTAACTATATTTTTGTTAATGATATTTTGCCATACAAGCACTGATCAAGGGACTTTTCCACTAGTGTCCCAGTTTTGTAGAAAAGCTGGCTTTGAGTCAATAGACTGTCTTGACATACGGAGAAGCTTTGTTCCATTAGCACACAAAGGACCATCTAGCGAGAACTGGGCTTTGGAAATTTCTATTCTTAGTGGGGTGTGCTGACACATTAGCATCTGAAGGAAGACTTCTGCAGTAATCTACTCTGGAATAAGAGGAAGCAGTATTGCTTAGTGTATGGAGAAGAGATGATCCATTGCAAGAAGACCAGAAAGACCAATTCGACTAAAGCCTGTATGTAGGGTATCACAAGAAAGCGAGTCATCCACATGCCACAAGGAGCTTGCAGCCCAACTGCCGAGAACTGAAATGAAAACATTTTGCAAAGCTTTGCAAGAAGGGTTAGAACCTGCAGAAGATGTTCAAGGGTGCAAGTCTGGTAGGCATGTGGCAGCTTAACCTGCCGTTAGCATTTGCTACCAATGTATAAAGCTATTGTCACCCCATACATAGACATAACTAGACAAACTTGTTTCAAGGCTCTCCGTTGTGCTCACAGAGCTATGCACTGAACTGGGCCATTCGCCATCAAAATAAAACTTTGGTGACAGGCTCAAATGAAAATCCACCATTCTAGATGGGCCCACCTATGAATGATGGGATGGCTCAACCATCCCACCATTCATGAAAATATATCTTGGAGAAACTTCTTGCTCTGTTTCTTTGCTCAGACATCCAAGCTCATCCTGAATCTGCAGAGTACTTGGGGCCTGATTACAAGTTTGGCGGTCCTACAGCGGCAACAGACCTCCACTGTCCGCTCCAGGACTGCCAAACCCTTGATGCGACCGTCCGAAATCCTGATCTGGCGGGGGGTGTTGCGGCGGTTGGAATGTAACAGTCTGAAAGGATCATAGAAGAGCCTACAACGCAGACAGCCGCAGTCAGACACCCAACTGCACCTTGCTGCGCAGTGTGGCATACATGCCACACCGTGGAGGAAGTGGGGGTGCAAATACAGGGGGGCACTGCATGTGCCCCCCCAGCCCAAATCCGGCAGGGGGCCTTGTTGGGCACCACTACCTCCAGGATAGGCGCTCCAAACGTGCTATGGCGAGACTGTGCCATGGCTTAGCATTGGTTCCTCAGTGCTGCATTTGAAAAGGCACTATAAATAATCTATAATTTGCTCTGCACACCCATACCCTGATAAATGTTCACAATGAAGAGATTACAGCATACACAAAGATGGTGAGAATGTCTTATTCTTCTTTACTTTACTCCCTCCATAAAGCAGCTACAAGTTAATTGTAACTTGAACGAAGCACCCTTATCGGAGGGCACAAACACTCTTCACAAACAAGTCACATTGCAAATTCAGGTTACTAATCAATCATTCATAATCAACTTATTAGCTTCTTACTCATCCACGCACATTCACTTCAGAGCTTTCTCAGGGGTCTGAGGCACTATTCAACTGCTTTTACACTACAATACAATGGTGATATTTTTATCACCATTAATTTAAATAAAATAAAGAATATGGGAAAAATGTGCAATATTTCTAAATAGAAGTTAGACCCCAGAAGGGTCTGTAGAACACCCTTACATTAAAGAAATAAAGTTGAATTAAAAGCGATAAGCTTCATCGGCCTAAGAATATCAGAGGTACTCTGAACAAAGTGCATGTAAATATATAACAATTATAGTGTTTTGTTCTGTTTCGTTTATTACAAAAGAAATGGACACATTACTCAAAACATATGAAGGATTCATACCCTAAAATGCTTTCTCCTCATGCGGGTCATGTTCATTAACATAACACCAGAATTAATTCCAGTTTTCCCATAGTATGGGTGCCTAGCAAAGCGATTATACCATCCAATGCGAGGCTCTTCGTGTTCTGGCGCCATTGCAGCTATCTGAGTAGCATTAAATGTTTTCAGTAAAGCCCAAATGTCATCCACAGGCCGTAAAAAAAGGATGTCTGTATCGACGTACAACAAGGAATCGACATGTTTAAGTATTAACTGTAAAAGGAGAAAGATAAAACAGCAAATTAGACTTCTACTTCAAAATGCATGCTATTTATAATCACAAAAGCAGTATACAGTTTCAAAAATATAGCATTTTATACAAAACAAGCAATGGCAAATGGTCTTTCGCCGACTGATTTTAGCTTTGTCACTGCTTGTTTTGTTTTGTCATGGTGTTTGTAAAACTTTATTTTTGAGGTGGTGCCTGGCACAACAAAATACCAATGAATGAAGATGGTGCTGATGAAAGCCCCTATATGCAAGTATGTCCGTTTGTATGTGTGTGAGTGTGTGTGTATATATATATATATATTCACTTAAAAAACCATAGGTTTCACGCATGTTATAGTTAGCTGGACATTTCACTCGTAAAAAACCAATGAAATTCCCCCGTTATAGTTAGTGCAGGGAACTATAACTCACGCGACCGCAATCCTCTGCTGATGACGTCAGATATTACATCACTGATGACATATGTGTCTTTATGAAAAATAAATATTTGTAATATATGTATAGCTAAAGATTAATGGAAGAAGACATGGGTAAATAAGTGTCTAAATACAGTGATGTAATATCTGACGTCATCAGCAGAGGATTGCGGTCGCGTGAGTTATAGTTGCCTGCACTAACTATAACGGGGGAATTTCATTGGTTTTTTACGAGTGAAATGTCCAGCTAACTATAACATGTGTGAAACCTATGGTTTTTTAAGTGAATTTGCAAGGTTTTTTAAATGCTAATTCGTAACTATAACGTGTGTGAAACCTATGGTTTTTTCAGTGAATATATAAACATATAAATATAATCTGCATATCTATATAAATATAAATTCATGCAAACATATACATATATGCATACATATGCATGATATGTACATGAAAGTTTGAAAAACTCTAATACAAGCAAAGCTAAAAAGCCACCTAATTACAAACAGAATTGCTTTAACTTAAACGAGGGCGAGACCTATTGCATTTTCAATGCTTGTTTACTTTGATTCCATCAAGAAGGCATTCAGATGTGTCCCACATTTTCCATAAATTCTGAATGGTAGCACTCTAGTTGCTCATTAGATCACTGTAGTAAAGCTACTGCTCACCAGGGAAGTCTGCTGCTGGTATTGAAAGTGCATGTTTCAGTCTGCATGTCAGAATTTTTTAATGAAATAGAAGAGGATTTGATAAGTCACTCAAAATGTGCCCTAATTTTTCTTTTTTCCTCACTAATCATAATTTCTATGGCAAAATGAACCTCCTCATTGTGTTCCTTTTAAATTAAACTACTCACTCTCTACTACTCACTCGCTACTACTTTCTACTACTCACTCTCTACTACTCTCTACTACTCTCTACTACTCACTCTCTACTACTCACTCTCTACTACTCACTCTCTACTACTCTCTACCACTCACTCTCTACTACTCTACTACTCACTCTCTACTACTCTACTACTCACTCTCTACTACTCTCTACTACTCTCTCTCTACTACTCTCTCTCTCTACTACTCTCTCTACTACTCACTCTCTACTACACACTCTCTACTACTCACTCTCTACTACTCACTCTCTACTACTCACTCTCAACTACTCACTCTCAACTACTCACTCTACTACTCTCTCTACTACTCTCTCTACTACTCTCTACCACTCACTCTCTACTACTCTCTCTCTCTACTACTCACTCTCTACTACTCACTCTACTACTCTCTACCACTCACTCTCTACTACTCTACTACTCACTCTCTACTACTCTACTACTCACTCTCTATTACTCTCTACTACTCTCTCTCTACTACTCTCTCTCTCTACTACTCTCTCTACTACTCACTCTCTACTACACACTCTCTACTACTCACTCTCTACTACTCACTCTCTACTACTCACTCTCAACTACTCACTCTACTACTCACTCTACTACTCTCTCTACTACTCTCTCTACTACTCTCTCTACTACTCTCTACCACTCACTCTCTACTACTCTCTCTCTCTACTACTCACTCTCTACTACTCACTCTACTACTCTCTACTACTCTCTCTGCTACTCACTTTCTACTACTCTCTACTACTCACTCTCTACTACTCACTCTCTACTACTCTCTCTCTACTACACACTCTCTACTACTTGTTCTCTACTACTCACTCTACTACTCACTCTACTACTCACTCTCTACTACTCCCTACTACTCACTCTACTACTCACTCTCTACTACTCTCTACTACTCACTCTCTACTTCTCCACTACTCTCTACTAATCACTCTCTACTACTCACTCTCTACTACTCACTCTCTACTACTCTCTACTACTCACTCTCTACTACTCACTCTACTACTCATTCTCTACTACTCATTCTCTACTACTCTCTCTCTGCTACTCAGTCTCCACTACTCACTCTCTACTACTCTCTACTACTCACTCTCTAATACTCACTCTCCACTACTCCCTCTCTACTACTCTCTACTACTCCCTCTACTACTCTCTACTACTCTCTACTTCTCACTCGCTACTACTCTCTACTACTCACTCTCTACTACTCACTACTACTCTCTCCTACTCACTCTCTGCTACTCTCTCTACTACTCTCTACTACTCTCTCTACTACTCTCTCTCTACTCTCTACTCTCTATTACTCATCCTCTACTCTCTACCTTTCTCTACCTCTCTCTCTACTACTCTCTACCTCTCTACCTCTACCTCTCTACCTCTACCTCTCTGTCTCTACCTCTACGTCTCTACCTCTACGTCTCTACCTCTCTACCTCTCTCTACCTCTCTCTACACGCACACATATGCACATATATGCATTTATATATATGTATGTGTATATATATGTATATACATACATAAACATATATATAATCTGCATATCTATATTAATACAAATATAAATGCATGCATACATTTACAGATATGCATCTTATTTACATGAAATTTTGAAAAACACTAATAAAAGCAAAGCTAAAAAGCCACCTAATTACAAACAGAATTGCTTTAACTTAAACGAGGGCGAGACCTATTGCATTTTCAATGCTTGTTTACTTTGGTTCCATCAAGAAGGCATTCAGATGTGACACATTTGCCATAAATTCTGAATGGTAGCTCTCTAGTTCCTCATTAGATCACTGTAGTAAAGCTACTGCTCACCAGGGAAGTCTGCTGCTGGTATTCAAAGTGCATGTTTCAGTCTGCATGTCAGAACTTTTTAATGAAATAGAAGAGGATTTGAGAAGTCAAAATGTGCCCTAAGTTTTCTTTCTGCAGCACTAGTCATAATTTCTATGGCAAAATGAACCCCCTCATTTTGTTCCTTTGCAAATTAAATGTTTTAAATGTTACCACTTTATTCCAATCAAGATGGCTGCAGGTGTGCCATACTTTTGTCATAAGTAAGACTGTTAGCGCTCTAGTTGTTCTTTAAAACACTCTGGGATTTCTGTCATTGGGCTATACTTGGGCTACATCTCGGTGATATTTGTGCTACATTTGGGCTCTTTTGTCTCTGGTGGCCATCTTGGGAGACTTGTTATGAAGTTTCCTAATTTCCTCATTTACTGCAGTCTCCTCAGTAGGCATACTGTCAGTTTTTTACTTTGATTCAATGAAGAAGGCATTCAGATGTGTCACACATTTGCCATAAATTCAGAATGTTAGCACTCTAGTTGCTCATTAGATCACTGTAGTAAAGCTACTGCTCACCAGGGAAGTCTGCTGCTGGTATTGAAAGTGCATGTTTCAGTCTGCATGTCAGAATTCTTTAATGAAATAGAAGAGGATTTGAGAAGTCACTCAAAATGTGCCCTAATCTTTCTTTCTGCAGCACTAATGAATATGCTACTTACCAGTATGCATCTGTTCTTGGCATGTAGGGCTGCTGACATTCATATCTGTGCATAGATCGCCGCCTAGTGTTGGGTCCGGATGTTTGCACGTTGTTGTCCTGGAAGAGTCTTCGAAGTATCCTTGGATAGGTGACTCCTCCCCTGGACTACAGTGCGCATGGGCATCCTCTCCATCCTCAGATTGTTTTTCGCCATTGTGGCAGTGATGGAGTAGATACAGAAAGTGATGACCATGCTTACAGTAATTCTGAGAGCTGCAGCTGCTACAGGCGCCGGGGAGGAGGGAGGGCGATATGAATGTCAGCAGCCCTACATGCCAAGAACAGATGCATACTGGTAAGTAGCATATTCAGTTCGAGGCATGTGGGCTGCTGAATTCATATCTGTGCATAGAATACATAGCAGTGCCCTCTATTGGCGGCGGCTACCCGTGCCAGCTGCAGCGGTCTGAAAAAGTGTTTTGAGAACAGCCTGTCCTACAGCTGCCTGCTGTTTTGACTGCACATCTACGCAATAGTGTTTTGTAAATGTGTGTGTAGTGAACCATGTGGCTGCTCTGCATATATCATGCAGGGGAATATTTCCTAGGAAGGCCATGGAAGCCCCCAACTTACGTGTTGAGTGGGCTCGTGGTGGAATAGTTAATGTGCGTTTTGCTTTTTGATAACAGATTTGAATACACTTAACTATCCATCTGGCTATCCCTGCTTTGGAGATGGCGTTACCTTTGTGGTGTGGGGCAAAGGCAACGAACAGTTGTTTTGTCTTCCTGAAGGGTTTAGTCCTATCGATGTAGTACATGAGGGCCCTCCGTACATCTAGTGTATGTAGTGCCCTTTCTGCAACAGTTTGTGGGTTTTGGAAGAAAACTGGCAGTTCAATAGTCTGATTCATGTGGAACTGCGATATTACCTTGGGCATGAATTTGGGGTTGGTACGTAGTACGACCCTGTTGGTGTGAACCTGTATAAATGGCTCTTGAACGGTTAGTGCCTGGAGTTCACTAACTCTTCTTAGGGAATTGATCGCTACAAGGAAGGCCACTTTCCAGGTAAGGAATTGAATCTCGCATGAGTGTAGAGGTTCAAAGGGTGGACCCATCAGGCGTGTGAGGACCAAGTTGAGGTTCCACATTGGAGCCGGTGGGTGGCTTGGTGGAATGACTCGTTTGAGTCCTTCCAAGAATGCTTTGATGGCAGGCACTCTGAATAGAGAGAGGTGCTGCCTGGTTTGCAGATAGGCTGAGATTGCGGTCAAATGGACACGTATAGAGGTGTACGCCAGATTGCATTTGATGTTTTGGATGGATGCGTCCAGCGGGTTGATGTCATTATTACCGCAATAAATGACGAACCTTTTCCATTTGGCTGCATAGCAAGCTCTGGTAGTGGGTCTCCTGGCCTCCTTAATGATGTCCATACAGTCAGGTGGCAGGTTGAGATAGCCAAACTCTAGGACTTCAGGAGCCAGATCGCCAGGTTCAGCTGTTGCGGATCTGGGTGCTGAACCTCTCCATGGTTCTGCGTCAAATGCGCGGGTTTGATCCGCAGCCTTTGATGCGGCACCACGGAAAGTTCGAGGAAGGTGGTGTACCACGGCTGGCGTGCCCACGTGGGAGCAACTAGGACGAGTGTCAGGGAGTGTTGTCGGAGTTTGCGGGCCACTAGCGGTATCAATGGCGCTGGGGGAAAAGCGTACGCAAATCTGCCGGACCAGTTCATCCATATCGCATTGCCCTGCGACTGCGGATGTGGGAATCTGGCGGCGAAGCTTTGGCATTTTGCGTTTTCGCTTGTCGCGAATAGGTCTATCTCCGGATGACCCCACTGCTGGAAGTACGGTTGGAGTACTGATGGGTGTAACTCCCACTCGTGCATCTGGTGGCTGTGTCTGCTGAGCAGATCCGCCATCTGGTTGTCCTTGCCAGGGAGGTGTTCCGCCATGAGGAACATGTTCCTTTGAATGGCCCACTTCCACATGCTCTGAGCCAGATGAGACAACTGTGGAGAGTGTGTTCCTCCCTGTTTCTGTATGTAGTACATTGCGGTCATGTTGTCCGTCCGGATCAACACGACCTTGTTGCATAGATGTACTTTGAATGCCTTCATGGCTAGGAAGATTGCCATCAGTTCCAGAAGGTTGATGTGCAACTTCTTTTGTTGTGTTGTCCATAGTCCCTGCACTGTGTAGTGGAGTACATGAGCTCCCCATCCCTGGAGAGACGCGTCCGCTGTCAGTACTATCTGTGGGACAGGCTCTTGGAATGGTCGGCCCTTGCAAAGGTTTTGTGGATTCCACCAATGCAGAGAGTTGTATGCCCGACCGCTCACCAACACTAGGTCTTTCAACTGTCCTTGAGCCTGATTCCACTGACGTGCTAGGCACTCCTGAAGTGGGCGCATATGTAATCTCGCGTGCGGGACTATGAAGATGCAGGAGGCCATCATGCCTATCAACTGCATAAACACTCGCGCTGGAAGTGAGTGATTGGGTTTGAACTTGGAGATTAGCAGTTGTATGCTGTTGATCCTCACTAAATTTGGCTGAGCTGTGGCCGCCAGAGTGTCTATAGTCGCACCTAGGTACTGTTGTACGTGTGCGGGCTGGAGATGGGACTTTGGATAATTTAGTGAGAATCCCAGACTGTGAAGAAGGTGAATGGTGCGGGACATGTGGCTTGCACATTGCTGGGCTGACTTCGCTTGAACGAGCCAGTCGTCTAGGTAGGGGTAGACGTGTATATGCTGCCTCCGTAGATGTGCTGCCACCGTAGCTAGGCACTTCGTGAAAACCCTGGGCGCTGTTGTCACGCCGAAGGGAAGGACTTTGAACTGATAGTGCTGCCCCTGAACAGTGAACCTGAGGTATTTTTTGTGTGAGGGGTGGATGGGTATGTGAAAGTACGCATCCTTGAGGTCCAGTGTGGCTAGGAAGTCTCCCTGCTTGAGAAGTGGAAGGACTTGCTGTAGAGTGAGCATGTGAAAGTGCTCTGAAAGAATGTACTGGTTCAGGGGTCTCAGGTCTAATATAGGTCTGAGCGACCCGCCCTTTTTTGGAATTAAGAAGTAGAGGGAGTACACTCCCGTACCCTGCTCGTGGATGGGTACGACCTCTATAGCGCCTTTTAGAAGCATACTTTGCACTTCTTGCTGTAAGAGCGTTAAGTGCTCTGAGGACATAGGACGGCTTCTTGGTGGTATTGTGGGTGGAGTGGAGGTTAACTCCAGACAGTAACCGTATTTTACAATATCTTTGACCCACCTGTCCGTGGTGATGGAATTCCACGTGGACAGGAACCTTTGTAGCCTTCCCCCGACAGGTGTTATGTGGTCGGGAGGAAGGGAGAGGGCGTCACTGCTTGTTCTTGGGGGAGGACCTGGTGTTGCCGTAGCCACGTCCTCTGCCCTTTGTACTGGAGCCACGATATCCACCTCGGGTGTTTTTATCGTAGGTGGTCTGTGTATTGCCTTTGTTATATGTTTGTTGTGACCCCTGTCCTCTACCTGCTCCCTTGTTTCCGGGGCGACGAAAGGAGCCGCTCCGAAAGGACTGAGTTTGTAGGGCGCCCATGGACTTTGCAGTGTCCGTGTCCTTTTTTATCTTTTCGAGGGTGGTGTCAACCTCTGGCCCGAATAAATAGCCGGGGTTGACGGGCTGGTTCAGTATATTGTTTTGTACCTCAGGCTTGAATCCTGAGATCCGTAGCCAGGCATGTCGTCGCAGCAGGACGCTTGTGTTTATGGCTCTGGCAGCCGTGTCTGCAGCATCTAGTGCACATTTGATGGAAGCGTTCGTGAGTAGCTGTCCTTCTCTGATGAGCATTTCTGCGCCTTCCTTGAACTGGTCAGGGAGATGTTGGAATATTTGCTCCAGTGTGTCATAATGCACTCTATCATAGCGAGCAAGGAGCGCTTGAGTGTTGGCTATGCGCCATATGTTGGCAGCTTGTGCGGCAACTCGCTTGCCAGAGGTCTCTAACACCTTGGACTCTTTGTCCGGGGGAGGAGCGTCACCTGTCGTTTGCGAGTGTGACCTCTTGCGTGCATTCGCTACGACGATGGAGTCGAGTGGTAATTGTCCTCTGATGTAAGTAGGATCCCCAGGTGCTGATCTGTATTTTTTATCAATCCTGGGGTTTATCACTCGTGCCCTGGTGGGTTCCTTGAAAATGTCCTTGGCTGGTTTGAGGACCCCCTTCAACATTGGCAGAGTCTTTACATGTCTTTCTGAGGATGCAAAGGTGTTCATTAGAAAGTCATCTTCGATGGTATCAGAGTGAAGCTGTACCCCATGGTTATTTGCAGCACGTTCAATAAGAGCGTTGAACGCCGCAGTATCCTCCGTAGGAGATGTTTTTGCCCCATAGAGTTGTTGGTCCTGTGCATCAAGAGGTGCACTGGGGTCTGCAGGGTCGCCCCAAGTTTGATCAGGGTCCTGCTGGTCATCAGGGTCCGTGTCTACATGGTAGGGGACTTGGTCATCCATGTAGTCCTCCAATGCATCCGTATCGGAGCATGTGGGGGAGAACCGGTGTGGATCCTGGTAGGATGAATGGAAGGGTTCATAAAGGAGAGGTTCCGATTCTACAGGCAACTTCCTTTTTAGTGGGATCCTGAAAGGGTCCAATGGCGGCTCCGAAGTTATCCTTCGGTCGTGGAGAATCATCCTGCCAGTGTCGGCGTCGATGATACGTGCCGGAGACGTCTCAGCAGGTGTGACCGTAGGTTGGGTGACCCGTGTCCTGAGTTCGAACATTTTCGGGATTGTCGACGGAGGCAAGCCGAAGGTAATGTTGGCCGGCACCGAAGAGGCTGCTGGAGCTCCGATCGAACCGGAACCCGACGTGTCCTGGAGGACAGCTGTGGTTTTGCTGCCTTGCGTCGCACCAGGTCGTACTTGGGGCGCCTTTGAGGCTTTGGCACCGGCCAGGTTCGTAGAGGCGGCCGTGGATTTTTTCGGCGCCGGCGGTGCATCGATTCGAGGTGCGGAGATCACCGTCGAAGTGTTCGATACGTGAGGCTTAGGTGTCGTCGAGGGAGCGATGCGAGACACAGCAGGCGGTACGGCCCTTGGTGTCGTTGGTGCCGGTAGCCGAGCAGGTTTGTCGGTGCCGATGGCTTTTTTCCGTTTGTCGACTCCAACGTCGCCCGCTTCAAGTTCGGCACCCAAGTCTCTCTTGGTGCGGTCGGTGCCGACGCGTTGCGCTGGCGTCGAAGGCCTCGATCCGACCAGCGCCACTTTCAGTTTCGGTTTCGGTGGAACCGGAGCAGCTTTCGGTTTCGGTTTTGTGGTAGGGAAACCAGCCTGTTTATGCAGTAATGGCTGCCGCTGAACGTCCGAGGCCGGGCACGAGGGCGGGGCCGAAGAACTGCGGGATGGGTCTCGGGTAAGGCCCGAAGGCGATCCCTCGACCGGAGCCATAGGCTGTGGCACTGGTGTGTCTTCGGTTTGAACAGGTAGGCCTTGTTCATCATTGGAGCTACTCTCTTCGGCCCCTAAGGCCTCCTCGTCGTCTCCTACCTCGGTGTCGTCTTCACCTCTGTGGAAGAGTGACTCGTCTACCTCGTCCGATCCGGGTTCGTGTTCGGAAACGGGACTGGAGGGCAAGACTTCTAATTCCTCGACGTCTTCGGCCTCGTCGAAGATGTCTGTTGGGGCCGGTGCCACGTGCTGCGCCTCGAGTCTCGCCGCTCGTCGATTCCGCAGAGTCTTCTTGGAACGGAACCGGGCACAGGCCATGCATGTCGATTCGTCGTGGTCCGGCGAAAGGCATTTGTTGCACACCGGATGGACGTCGATGTGTGGGTACTTCGCATTGCATACCGGACACCTTTTGAATGGCGTCCTCGATTCCATCGTCGAAGTAGTCGATGGACAGGTAAATGCGAAAAAAGTCGGTGCTGAAAGTTAGTAAACTAACAGGATTGTATCGAAACCCGATCGATAAACAGTACCGACGCAAACTAAAGGCCTTTTGGCCTCGACAAAATATTTTCCTAACTTGAGCTAAGATAGCACATCCGAACCCAATGGCGGAAAAAAACAATCTGAGGATGGAGAGGATGCCCATGCGCACTGTAGTCCAGGGGAGGAGTCACCTATCCAAGGATACTTCGAAGACTCTTCCAGGACAACAACGTGCAAACATCCGGACCCAACACTAGGCGGCGATCTATGCACAGATATGAATTCAGCAGCCCACATGCCTCGAACTCATACATTCTATGGCAAAATGAACCCTCTCATTTTGTTCCTTTTTAAATTAAATGTTTTAAATGTTACCACTTTATTCCAATCAAGATGGCTTCAGGTGTGCCATACCTTTGTCATAAGTAAGACTGTTAGCGCTCTAGTTGTTCTTTGGAACACTCTGGGAAGCTGCAGTAGAACACAAAGGAATCAACTGACAGTCTCTGCCCTTGTTGGATGTACATGTTTTACTGAGAATGTCAGATTTCATTCCCACATGACTGAGAAAGATAATGTGAATTTACAGAAAATATGCTCTCAGTTTAGCTTATAGATCACCTTCCAAACCTCTGTGGGAAAAGCATGTGAAAATAGTTTTTTCTCAAACATGATTCATGATATCCCAGCAGAAGGCTTTTTCACATGGTAAAATCACCTTAGAACAAACTACAATTCCTAAAATGAGTATGGTACCATCAAAAAATGATTTATAATGTAACTAAGGTCTTAAAACCTTCTATTAACTGCAATGCTTTTTAATGAGGTGCTATCATGTATATTGATCTCAAGATGGCTGCCAACACTTCTTGGATGAAGTGCTGACAGCCAATCAGATCTCACAATGAGATGTGCGGTTAGGCTCCGCCCAGATATGTATATGATTTTACTTTTGATTTTCTCAGGAACTACTGAACGGATTTACACCATATATGCAAAAGGCACATGCCTGACCTGAGGACTACCTCTTTGCCAAATTTCAAGTAATTCTGTTCAGCCGTTCTGGCTGTGTCTAAAGGTCCTATGGAAAAATGCATGGGCAAAACGCGTTTTGGGACCCCCCTTTTTTCTCGGCCCCCGCTTGACGAATCACCACGAGACTTTCAGGGTAGGAGCTGAACGGAGCGCCCCATTAGTTTTGAAAATTTCGCGAGGATTCGTCAACCGGCGCCAAAGTTATTCAAAATAGAATTTTGAGATTTCCTATGGAAACTAGGTTGTAACTATAACTATCTACTGGCGACCGCCAATAGATTATTATATATATATATATATATATACCATCCGATCCTCCTTTCCTTCAAAGAGGCACACCGACACTGGCTGGGTTGCAATAAATCATTTATTGGTAGTACACTACGAAGGCAAGAGGCTTTCTTATCCCAACGTTTCTGCTCGGAAGAGCCTTGATCACGGGAGGCAGTCTCTGAATTTTGAATTAACCCACGTGATACACTTTTAAACAGCGTGGGCCGTATTCTCTCACAGAGTGCGCAAAGGAAAAATATTTAGGCTTTTAAAAGAGCATCTCTTTCAATACTTTTTCTGCTCTCAAACTTTCTGATTTTCATGCCTTTTCCAGAACGCATAAATAAAGTCAGCTTCATTGCACAGTTCGTAATTTTGATATTACACTCACTTGATTTGAAAGCAGCACCAGCCTGCAATTTTGGATTTGCATCCTTCTGCTCCCAAACTCGCCACACATCGTGAACACCGTCACAAGGGGCAAGCAGGTCAGGTTCAAAGTTCAATAAATCCAGCCGAAAATGCCACGCAAATAAACCATGACCTTAGTAGGGCGGCCAGTGCAACTGGTGCGAGGCTTCCAGTAAAACATACCATCCGATCCTCCTTTCCTTCAAAGAGGCACACCGACACTGGCTGGGTTGCAATAAATCATTTATTGGTAGTACACCACGAAGGCAAGAGGCTTTCTTATCCCAACGTTTCTGCTCGGAAGAGCCTTGATCACGGGAGGCAGTCTCTGAATTTTGAATTAACCCACGTGATACACTTTTAAACAGCGTGGGCCGTATTCTCTCACAGAGTGCGCAAAGGAAAAATATTTAGGCTTTTAAAAGAGCCACGATGTGTGGCGAGTTTGGGAGCAGAAGGATGCAAATCCAAAATTGCAGGCTGGTGCTGCTTTCAAATCAAGTGAGTGTAGGAGGATCGGATGGTATGTTTTACTGGAAGCATCGCACCAGTTGCACTGGCCGCCCTACTAAGGTCATGGTTTATTTGCGTGGCATTTTTGGCTGGATTTATTGAACTTTGAACCTGACCTGCTTGCCCCTTGTGACGGTGTTCACGATGTGTGGCGAGTTTGGGAGCAGAAGGATGCAAATCCAAAATTGCAGGCTGGTGCTGCTTTCAAATCAAGTGAGTGTAATATCAAAATTACGAACTGTGCAATGAAGCTGACTTTATTTATGCGTTCTGGAAAAGGCATGAAAATCAGAAAGTTTGAGAGCAGAAAAAGTATTGAAAGAGATGCTCTTTTAAAAGCCTAAATATTTTTCCTTTGCGCACTCTGTGAGAGAATACGGCCCACGCTGTTTAAAAGTGTATCACGTAGGTTAATTCAAAATTCAGAGACTGCCTCCCGTGATCAAGGCTCTTCCGAGCAGAAACGTTGGGATAAGAAAGCCTCTTGCCTTCGTGGTGTACTACCAATAAATGATTTATTGCAACCCAGCCAGTGTCGGTGTGCCTCTTTGAAGGAAAGGAGGATCGGATGGTATGTTTTACTGGAAGCCTCGCACCAGTTGCACTGGCCGCCCTACTAAGGTCATGGTTTATTTGCGTGGCATTTTCGGCTGGATATATATATATATATATATATACATACATATATGTACTAAAAAAACAAAGGTTAAAGTGATGTTATAGTTAGATATGATAATCATCTCTTAATTTGCATTTAAAAGTTAGAAATTCACAGAAAAAGACAAAGGTTGAATGTATATTAGATTTAGGTGAAAATGTCAATTAAAACATACCATTTTAAACTGATAAGACCACTGAAATTCATCAGTTATAGTTATCTATAACTATAACTCGTGCCCTAAATTAACGCTAACTCGGTCATTCACCATGCACTGCTAATTACCCCACATATTACATCATTCATGACATGCTCTATGACACCATTAATAACACCAATGCAACATCTAAAATGACAATTGATGGCAACACTTCATGGAGTGGGATCACTTACAGACATTATGAGTTACACACAGAGTGCGAGAGGGAGAGTGTCAAGAGAACAGAGGGGACAAACAAGTATCTAGTCTAGAGTTATAAATAGCTTTGTGACAAGCGCAGTGCTTTAAAACACATTATATGAGCTGGAAGCAGCCAGTGAAGGTGACAAATGTGTATGGAAACGGGCGAACTTCTTTTACGTCCCAAAACTGTATGTGCTGCTGCATTTTGTACTACCTGTATCCAGTTTGGCATGACACTGCCTTGAGAAACAATACCTGATAGCACAATTCAGATATCAAGACTATGAAAAAGTATACATATTACCCAGAGGTGAAAATATAATCCAACAACTGCATCAAAGTGATTTATATTTGACAGAATAAATTAAAATTGTTAAATTGTTTAATTTTGCTTGCTCATCCTCCTGTTTGTGCTGTTTTTTTCCTGCCCCGTTCGCTGTTCCTGCTCCTTACCCTCCCGCCTTCCTGACAGCCTCTCCCACCTCCCAGGGCTACTTATGGAGGCAGCTGTGCGGCCATGCCGCCAGCACACCGAAGGCTTGCTAATGGCAAGCCCGTCTGTCCCCGTCCAAGGCCAGGACCCCTAACCCCGCTGCCACCCGCCAATACAAGGCCAAGGAGCTCCTGGACCTGAACACCGGTCAAAAAAACACCAGCTGCTTCACTTCCTCGCCACAATCTACCCAAGAACTCTTTCTCTGCCGACACTGCCACTTTTACTGCAACACAGCCCCCGATGAATCCTACGCCAATGCATCATGACCAATGCCCGCTCCCTCTGCAAACAGGCCACAGAAATCTGAGACACCATCACCAGCCTCTCCCTGGACATTGCCTTCATCATCAAAACGTAGCTCAACTCCTCCATCACCACTGCCACTCCCGACGGCTACAAGATGATACACTGAGACCACACCGACAAACACTGTGGAAGCATCGCAATCATCTTCAAGGAAACCAACCGATGCACAGTCACCAACGATGACCCAACGCCTCTTATGGAACACCTCAACTTCCAACTACAAACCAACGCTAAGACCACAATAAGAGACACCCACTCCTACAGAACCCCTGGATCCCGTCACTCTTCTGCGACGCCATCCCCAACCTCATCGCCCCCCTTGCCATTGATCCCCTCCACTACGTTCTACTCGACGACCTCAATTTCCACATCGACGACCCCAACAACGCCAACTCCACCGCCCTCCTGGACAACCTCAACAACATTGGCCTCACCCAACTGGACATCGAACCAGCGCAGAAAGCCGGACACACACTCAACGCCATCTTCATCTCCAGTGACAGAATCAAATTCACTCACGTCACTGAACTCACATGGTCCGACCACGTCATCGTTTACTTTACCATCTCCGATGCCCAGCACCCCACCGCCAAGCACCAAAGCACCCCTCACACAGTGGGGGCAAGGTTAGCGAGGCCCTATGGACACAAGCCCTCTGCATCACACAACCCAAAACTTCAGCAAACCTTGACTAGGCTGTCCAGAACCTCTCTGCCTCGATCAACATATGCGTTGACAGAGTCGACCCACTTAAACCAGCAAAAACCAACAGAACCTCAAAGCAAGCCAGTTGGGATACTCCGGAGCTCAGAATCACAAAGCACAACTGGTGTTGACTCAAGAAGCGCTGGCGCGCCACCAAGGACCCCTCGGACAGACCCGCCAACAAAGCAGCCCTCAGCAACTACTACCTGCATATAAATGAAGCCAAGAGAGAAGCCATCATCGCTCGCATCGATACTGCAGCCAACCACACGAAGGAACTCTTCACAATTGTCAAAGAATACTCCAACTCGACAGCCACAGAGAACACCATCCATCCCTCCCAAGAACTCTGCGACTCTTTCAGAACACTTCCACAGCAAGATTGCCACCATCTACAACAACTTCAACACCCAACCCCCACTCTCAGCCTCGACAACCTCGACCAAAGAGCGAATACCAGCCCAACGATAACTACATGGTCTCTACTCATCACCCAGACCACCACAGCCATCATGTTGTCCATCCACTCAGTGGCGCCCAACGACTGCTGCCCCTTCTTTCTTTTAAACCTCGGAGCCAACCCAATCAGCAAGGAACTCACTAGAATCTTCAACACCTCCATTTCCACAGAAGTCTTCCCAGACCTATGGAAATATGTAGCGGTCAGATTTCTCCTAAAGAAGCCCTCTGTCGACCCCAGCGACCTAAAACGTTATAGACCGATCTCCCCGCTCCCCTACACAACCAAAGTACTTGTGGAGGCCATCAACCAACAGCTCACTGTATACCTGGATCAAAACCACCTACTCAACGCCTCACAATCAGGATTCTGTGCAAACCACAGCACTGTGACCGCGCTGATCGCAGTCACAGAAGACATCAGGACTCTCCTCAATTGCAGAGAAACTGTGGCCCTGATCCTCCTCGACCTCTCTTCTGCGTTCGACACCATCTTCTACCACACCCTCATCAACAGAGTCCACAACATCGACAAACAGAAGAAGGCTCTCAAGTAGATCGCTTCTTTCCTTTCAGGGCACACTCAGAGAATCCGACTGCCCCCTTCACCTCTGCACCCAAGAACATAATTTGCAGCAAACTCCAAGCTTCATCCCTCAGCCCCATCCTGTTCAACATCTACATGACCCTGCTCACAGATGTTGTCAGATTCCACAGACTCAACATAATCTCCTACGCTGACGACCGCCCAACTAATACCCTCACTCACCGAGGACCTCTCCAACACCAAAACCAATTTCTGCAATGCCATGACCAACGTGGCAAAATGGATGAGACAGCTGATTCAAACTCAACTCCGACAAAACAGAATTACAGATCTTTGGAAGAAACAACTCCGTATGGGACCAAAGCTGGTGGCTGGCAGAATTCGGACCAACTCCCACACCAACAGACCATGCACGCAACTGCGGCATCATCCTCTACAGCCAACTTACCATTAAATGACAAGTCAATGCAGTCGCCTCTTCCTGCTTCCACACCCTTCAAATGCTCCACAAACTCTCCAGATGGATCCCTATCACCACCAGAAAGACCATCACACACGCCTTTGTCACCAATCGTTTCGACTATGGCAACGCTCTCTATGCTGGAATCTCCACCCGGCTCCTCAAAAGACTTCAGACCATACAAAACACTGCAGCCTGACTCATTCTGGATCTCTCTAAATGGACTCACATCACCCCTCACCTCATAAACCTCGACTGGCTCCCCATCCAGAAGAGATGCCAGTTTAAGAGCTCTCCACAATCAAGGACCATCATATATCAACCTTCAACTGACCTTCCACCTGTCCTCAAGACACCTGTGCTTCGCCTCTCTCACACACACACACCCACATCCATTGCAGCTGCAGCAGGAGGCGCTCCTTTTCCTTCATCGCCGCCAAGACCAGGAACGACCTGCCCCTCCAACTCAGAACAGCACCTCCCTGGCAGACTTCAGAAAGTAACTCAAGACCTGGCTTTTCAAAGGTGACATGGCTCTCTCTGCGCCCAAATACACTTAGGAGTTACAGTGCTGCGCTATACAAATACTGTTTGATTGATTGATTTGATTGACTGAACAGTCATATATTAAATCCAGCAGTATTAAATGAACGCAATTAGGTTTTTTCAGATTAGAAACTGTAAAACAAACTTTTTAGATACTTTATGTTGTAAATAGCCTCAAATATTAAGAAGCTATTGAGGTGGAAGTAATCAAGGAAGCCTCATGTTTAGCAGTCACCACATAGCTAGCCCTACCGGTTCCTACAGTATCAGGAAAGCTAGAGGAACTGTTACAAAGATCTTGCTCATGATTTGTTGTTCACTGCAAATTTGGGGTGTTAACAAGTTACTCACATTTTAAGGAGTTCCAATGTCATTGTTACTGTCATATTACCATTATATTTTTTGATGCAATTTAATTTTAATTTTCCTCCACTCTGCCTAAAATTGTAGAGAGCTTTGCATCTATACTTTTACCTTGAAAAAGTACCATGGGGCAGAAGGGGTTCCAATACGTTTCTTGGCTCCATGAGCCACAGTATTGAAACAAGGTCTTAAGAGTTACTAAGGAAGGTTAACATGAGGCAAAACGAAGACTCACTGAGCAGATTTTCCAGTGATCCACAAAGAGACTTAAAGAGGGAGCTGGTTATTTTTGCCCTTGTCCTAAATAAAAATAGTGGATATCTGTCTTCATTCTGGAGATAAGGTGATATTCTAATGTAATAACTTTGATGTCGGCATGGTTTAACCAAGAGAAAGGGGTGACCGTAATTTCTCCCATTGATTAAGTTTTAACAGAAATCAAATATACAATAAGGAACCAATTACTTGTAGGAGATGACAAGATGCATTGGACAAAATACAACTGTCCCATGGCATCACTCAACTCGATAGGGCATAGGATTATTCAACAATTTATCACATCTCTCAATGGCCTCGCCAAGCTTTGTTGAAGGAGGACTCTATAGTCACATTTCTGGAGAGCAATAGGGCATGAAGGCCTGCACGTATTCTGAAGGAAACTAATTAATAATAGATTAATATTAAATCTCAAAATATATGTCTCATTGGTTGTTGTGGTGCGAGTGGGTAGAGGGAATCTTATTAAATAGTTCTAATAAAACTGGACAGCCCCCAAACTCAACTTCTGTTTAATATGTCCTTCCTGAAAATTTGGTAATTATGAGGCTCTAGCATCTTCACAATGCATGTAATGATTGTACTATAATTCAAGATGTAACCATCACTGAAATAAATAGGAAAACTGGAAAATGTATAGTTGCAGACCTCCTGTACATGACACACTGCAGAGAATGTGTACATTAATAGAAACGAATATGTTTGTGTGAAAATCTCAAACCGTTCTACAGGACCAATTTCAGAACCTCTAGAAGTCCCATGATTAAGCATGGTGATACACAGTAGTTAGGGAGTGTTTGATAGATTAAAAAAACTTAGAAATATAGCTGCAGCCAACAAGAATGCAATTCTAAACTAAGCATCCCCTAGCCTGAAAAACAAACAAAAGCTGGCCATCACATACCCCACATAAACCTCCCTGATTTTTTATATCCAGTATGTAGCCATAAACCTAAAAAAAATGATTATTAATAATGAAGAATTTGACTTTTAGGACAATATGGCCTTACTTGAAGAAGTTACAAAAGATATCTTACCGGTAGAAATAATCTTTGTGATGCACAAGGTTTAAATAGCTTTTTCCATTCTGCTGCATTCTCCGAAGGAAAGGTAATCGGGTATAATGTGTATGTAAATTTCTCTGGAAAAGCCCAGGTATTAAACTACAAAACAAAAACAACACTCAATGTCAGTTGAAGACATTGTGTAAGCTGTGTGCTCTAAAGGCCAACATAATAAAGGAAATTGGTCACTTACCTGTAATACATTTCTGCAACTTAATATCATTTAAAGATTAATGTGCTCTGATTTAGTCTGTCATCTACTGGTTGGATCAGGAATCGATTTAAAACGTGTTTTTATACATTTTTGAAAAAATAGGGTGTCTACTATGGGGGAGGATATATAGAAACTCTCCTATGATTACATCTAGAAGGTCACATCTCTTTCTGAAGGTGAGTGGGCCAAAAGTACATTTGTAACAACACTGAAGCTGTAAAACGTTTCTCAGAGATAAGCAATGGTTATATTTCGCTTTGTGGATTTGATATCGATTCATAACCTTTGCACAAAGTACCAAGAAGCATCCCCCTTGCAGGTGGCAATAGTCGTGAATACGTTTCCTCACCTATTCGAACTCTTGAATCTGAGCTGAGACAGCGATGACTTCTGTCTAAATGTGACAAATAGTTAACTAGCCTCCCTAAATTATTTTGCTTATGTGACCCTTAATGTATGTAGTCCCCTATCTGCTGGAGATAGTGAATGCTCAGAGAATATCAACAATCCCATTGTAAGATTCAAATCTGAAGCCTAACTCAACTTTAGGAGGATTTTTACATGTGGCCTTAAAACAAGATGAGCAGGAGTGAGTGGATTGGTTATCTGTCAGTGAAACTACATCTCTGCTTTGCAGCTAATCAAAAGTCCCCCCAAATAAAGGAATATACTCTGCTGATGACTGTAAAATACCATGAATCTTGTCAGATTTTCAGCACTGACTCAATAAAACTTGTCTGCTAAAACAACTAAAATATAAGCAAAATGAGTGCTTAGGCTCCAACTATCATAATGCACTGTATAAGATATAGGAGGAGTGATGCAATAACTCAAGTGGGCATCCCACACCTTTGAAAGACCATAGGGCCATAGGGCTTGGAATCTGGTGCGGTCTGCTACGACAGTACTCTGGTCTTCGATTTGCCACAGGAAGCTTTCCCTCAATTAATAATGGATGACATCATGTGATACTAATCCCTGATCAATCCCCTGGTGGATATGATGTGTGTCATGGGCACAGATCGGCACCAGTTATTTTTCAAGCACATGAGCAAGAATGAACATGTGGCCGTTCGAAATTGGGGGTAATTGATTACCGCCAGTGTGATATTTTAAGATTGGAGGATTCAACAGATCTAATGCAGATTTTGCAGCAACCCTCTAGGTGGAATAAGCAGATACTTTCTAAAACGCTGCCAACTTGCTGGTACTGGCTACCACCACTTCTAGAATGGATAGCAAATGTTGTGGTTTGCTCTATCATAAGCTGCTGCTAGATAAATTACAATTAATAAGCTTTTTGGTGCCACCGGGGAAGGTGAGATCTTCTGCAGTGTATAGCATAGTGGAGGCAGTTTTAGTTTGTCTTAGGGGCTGGATTGATGGTGATGAAGACAGTGGATTTGTTGTAAGTATTCTTGTATATATTCTAAGAGCACTCTTAAGATTCCTGTTTCCGTATGTGAGAAAGCAAAACAGGCAACAGTTGACAAGTATAAGGGGCCCATTAAGGAGATTTTCATCATACCCATAGTGATAAAAAGTATTGACGTCCTTGGGGAGAGGTGTGGCCTGGTAGAGCAAGATGGCATTCACAAGGCTTTGAGGCTCCGAAATGTGGAACACTTAATCCTAAATATTCATGCTGGTGAGGGACCCCTGGACAACTCAGGTGATTGAACTGCTCTCTGGAGCAAACTGAGCAAGGGCAGTGACTAAGGGCAGTTAGGAGGAAGCTCACTTGCCTGCAGAAAGGCTCACCCTATACAGCAGAAACAGTGAAGTTGGAGGAGAGCTATGAACAAAGTGATCCGGAAAGCGCTGCAGCCCTATTCTAACTCCCATTATAGATCACCACTTAGAGAACAGGGAAATGGACAGATCCCAAACAGCGGACTGAAACTTAAAACTGTGAAGACGACCCCACCTGACACGTAGTGTCCAGAGAATGGACGAACCATGGCCAACGAGAACAGGTGGGCTTATGCAGATGTGTGGCTAGATTGGGACTCACGATGAGTGCAAAGGGGAGAGGCAGGCCAGTGCAGAGCCACTAGGATGACTTGTGCCTAGTCGTTCCTCATCATCTTCAAAACTCAAGCAGGAGAGGCATAGGCAGAAAGGCGTACAGGAATCCTGTGCTCCACTCCAGCAGGAAAGCATCTCCTAGCAAAGGTATTTGCAGGAACTTCAATGTTTTGACACTATGCATTCTCGGCATTGGTGGAAATATCTAGCCAGGATTCTCCTCACTGTCGGGAGATGCCTTGTCCCACCGCGCAATGCAGATGCTATTTATGATCTGCCATGAACTGCCAGTCGAGCTTGTCCGTGCAGTCATTCAAGCATCCCGCCAGGTGGTTCTCAATGTGGGAGATGTTCTATTGCTCCAGTCAACTGCAAAGGGACACTGCCTCTTGGCACAGGCCCCAACTCTGCTCTGCCTGTTGCATGGCAGGGGTGATGTCTGTGAGGTATTATACCAGTCTCTATTTGATGGATGGTGGAAAGGGCCTTCAACGCCAGATGAATGGTCACAACTCCAACTGATTGATATGTAGCAAGGTTGCCCCCAGAGACCAGAATCGTCTAATCTCGATCTCCTGCAGATGACCTTCGCAACCCAGTAGAGATGCATCCACAACCATCGTCATGTCTAGCTGGCTGAAAGGGAAAGGGGTTGTCGCTAGTCTAATTGTGGTCATGCAGCCACCACTGCAGATTATGTACAGTCACCTCCGAAACCTGGATGGCACCCGACAGGTTGCCCCGGTGCTCGGTCTGTAGTGTAGCTCCTATATCCCTGATAGGCTCTGCGCATTGGAATAATATACACTATAGATGTGACGTAGGACTGAGGTCAGTATGTCTCTATCGAATACATTAAACTTAATTACTTGTGTGTGCCAGCTAACTCGGAGGTCACTAGAAACTTCTCGAATAAACAAGAAGGGATTAGTTTCTGACAACTGCATAAACATGACAACTTTGTTTCCCTTAGAGTCGGAACAATCTTAGAACCGTGGAAACAATAGATAACAGTTTCACTCAGTCAATCGTGCATGCTTTGTTTCTACCGAGTTGCATAGAAATAGAGAGACGGGCGTTTCAATAAAAAGGGTTTATTGAACAGTCTTATTTCTCGTGTAAGAGATATGAACCGCTACAATCGTAAGACAGGCTGTAAAATACAATATATACAGGGTTAGCAGAAAGATAAAATAATGCTGCAATAGCATGGGTTGTAGCTATGACATATATTAATTAAAATACATACATAAATAACACAGGCTAAAATGTGAATACTCATCTGATGCGTCTAAATAGTACCTAACCTAAGTGAAGTACGAGGTAAGAAGTAGGTGCTGTTTTCTAAAGTATAGCTAGCTATAGTTTAGTTTTGCCAAGAGTTTCCAAAAGTTTCTCTAAGTTCTAGTCTGCTCCATACCTTAGAATTTGCGAGGTTGGAATCTCTTTCCGGGACTCGATATCTAACACCCCGCAAGGGGAGTCAGAAACACTGGAGCTGGATTCTCTGCGAGGAGGATGACAGCGTCTGGTCAGTGCATCAGGCTGGAACTCGATCTCCTTCCGAACTTGCCGTGGCGAACCGCAAGTAGGCAGTCGAACTGGACCATACCAGAACCGTGGTTTGCCAGGGCAAGTGCAGGTACATTTATACCTTGAAGGTGTTTAGGAATGCCTGTATTGACGTCAAAGTCGGGCATCGGAACATCATGAATGAACCCCTAAGGAATAGATGTTCATGCATAATAATGAGTTCTTGGAGAAAACAATATCCAAGCAAGGGAAATTCCTAAAGGCTTAAGAGTCTGGTTTTCCAAGAACTCGCTGTGACATGGATTGACGGATGTAGGAGACCATGCCTGTATTTGGTTAGCATGGACAATGCCTAAATAAGGGCTGGATTTTCTATGCCTAAATAAGGGCAATATGAATTGTACCTATATAAGGGCATAAATCGGGAAACCTATAAACGGAATCTAAATCTACACACAACAGGTCCACAGGGACTTCAGATTCCTTTGCATAGCACACATATGCCTCCTGGTGTAGTTGACAAGTAGGATGCAGGAGGCTAACAGGCCAAGTATTGGAGCTGCTCTCATTGCCTGAATGTCTTGGACTTTTTGAAATGGTGGGAAAACCCTGAACTCTCTCATATCCAGAACAGATCCAGTAATAGAAATCCTTTGCAAAGGAGTCAGGTGTGACGTTGGCTCATTAATTGTGAATCCCAACAATGTCAAGAGGTTTGCCGTTGTATGGAGGTGGTCTCCGACTGACTGTGGCAAGCCAGTCATCGAGGACGGGGTAGACTGGTTCCCTGGCCCCAGAAGATAGGTGGAGACCACCTCCATCACTTTCATGAACACCTGAGGAGCACTGGTGATGCTGAAAAGGAGCATGATGAACTGGAAATGCTATGGCATACCTTGAGCCGAAGGTATCGTCTGTGGATTGCTGGATAGATAAATGAAAATAAGTGACCTGCAGATCCAAGGCTACCATCAAGTCATCCGGATACAAGGCAGAAAGAACCTAGGCCAGCGTGAGCATTTTGAATTAGCCTTTCTATAGGAAGGCTTTTAAAGGACAAATATCTATGATAGTCTGAAGCCTCTATTCTTCTTCAGTAAAGGAAAAGTGAGGCAATCCAGAGTAGCAACCCTCCCCTATTTCGGAACCCTCTTGATGGCTCCTTTGGAAAGCAAATCTTATACCTCCTGCAATAGACTGGGTAGGTGTTACCCTGAGATTCGCTCTGATTGTGGGGGTGGGGGGGGATATTCAGAGGAGCAGAAACAAACAATCTGAAGGGACGCCACTCTAGGAGGAAATGCTAGATTCTGCCTTCCATGGGGTGGTTGTGCGCCAATAATGGCAAGCTAAAGCAGCTTGGCGGCTGTTGCTGCAGGGGAAAGGGACAGAGAAGACTAGTGCCCTCGATCCTGCACATTGTGTACCAGACACTGATCCCCAGGCTCGAAAGAACTGGGGTGACTGCAGTAGAAGTTGGGGATACTGCGACTGCCTATACACCATTCACTTAAAATAGACTCGAAAACTGATGAAGAAACTGTTTGGTAGCTGTCAAGAGCTCCAAAGAGCATTCTGTGGCCCTATTTTCCGTAAAGCATCTAAAGCAGAGTCTGCTTTTTTACCCAACGGGTGTGATCCACCGAAAGGCATGTCCATGAGAGAGGCCCATACATATGCAGAGAATCGTGTGCAGCGTTTCCACACATGACAGCAGAGCACCACACTTATGCCAACTGTCCTACTCAGGCAATCAGTGGTATCAAGGCCAGCACGAATCATGTATTTGGTTGCATCTTGACCATCCAAATTGATTTGAGCCAGTGATGCCCTAAAGTCTTTAGGGACCACCTGCAAGATCTCGCTGGAGATGTCCCAGAGGGTGTGAGTATATCTGCTCAACAAACAAACTGTGATGACTGACTGCAATGACAGGCTGGCCATAGAAAACATTTATTTTCCAAACTTTTTTATCAGAGCGAACTGTGGTGAAGGAGGTGGGAGTTCATCTTGCTAATTGAAGCCTGAACAACTAGACTTTCAGAAGTAAGGAATTTTGTGAGGAAACCTGGGTCACCAGGCAGCGATCTGGCCACCTTCTCATTTAGTAGAAGCCAAGAAAAGGGCTTTGACTAGGTACCCATTAAAGTATTATTTGGTGTCTTATTGAAGAGGAGCAAGGACTGCAGGATCTTCAGAAAGAAATTTGTCTCAATCTCAATGGAGGGTAGTTGTAGGTCCAACACCTCAGTTGCACGTCAAATTACCATTGCAAACAAGGCACTCTATTCCATTGGAAGGCCAAATGGTGAGTTCAACCCTGTATCAAAAGATGTATCAAGCCGTCTTGCCTTTTGTGAGTCATAATGGGGGAGGTCGGTGTAAATCATCCTCATCTCCACCATCATCATTTCTGGTTGGTGGCAAGCTTTCATCAGAATCTGAGCTGGAAAGACAATGGAGTCTCTGAGGGTGCGTCCGTTCCAGAAAAGGAATAGGACTGGAATCAGGCTGTGCAGTGACCGGATGCACTTCTGTGATTTAATAGCGCAGCATCTGTTGAGATCATGTAGACAGCGGTTCAGGATCAGATATCACAACCAGTGTTCCCTGTAAGGTGCGCGTGTGCACCCAAGCTAATCCAAACGCACACTTCACTGAAGATCAGAGACCATTTTTGCGCCACTACTTTTAAAACGCGAGCGGCGCGAAAACTGTCATTTGCTTGTTGAGGGGGAGCAGCAGCGATCTAGGTGGAGCAGAAAGTAAGCTATCCTCTTCCACAGCAAGTAGCTCTGTTGACACAAAGGAGAAGGAAAATGTGTTTTGTCTAGGATCACAGCATGCTGGGTAAACTGGCAAGCCACGATTACAGACAGGAATTTAACCACTCAGTTGTATCCTGCCTTCCTTGCCTGAACCCGTAGTTAGTCAAAAAAAAGGCATCCCCGCTTTTGGAATGCAGGTAGACCCAACACGTCCCCCCTCAAACTCACCGCTCTCCTTACATTTGCCAGAATGGGAATACCATCATTTTTTTAAATTCTGGAATGTGCGCACTTTCAAATGGCCTTTCTGAGGGCAACAATTCAGGAGGCGCCAGAATGGAAAGGTCTTGCATTTTGAACCTATTGACCTTGCCAGGGATTCTTAGCCATGATGTACAGCATCCCCGATGCTTTGCTACATGTCTAAAGAAAAACAAAAGGTGCTGTCACACTGTCGTTCTGTCATTTTGCAAACGTGCTCTCCATGCATGTGAACGTCTACAAAATGATGTGAGAATTTTCGTATTTACCGAGTTAGATCAGTAAATAAAAAATAAGAAGTACAAATGTTTCTTGTTTTTTTTGGGAAGCACAGGTTGGAGGTAAGACACTTATGGTACAGGCAGAGGGGCAACAAGAAGGGCTCAGGTAGGGGGACTGCAAGCTACACAGAGGGCAGGGTGGGACAGAGAAGCGAGGTAAAAGGAGGGTCGGGGTGGAGTAACACGACACAGAGGGTGTGGATTGGAAAGAGAGGCAAAGAGTAAGAGAGGAGGGCACGCGTGCAGGGAATAAACAGAAGGCGGAGTTTGGAGGAAAAGCAATGTGGAGTGGGTAGGGGAGAAGCATATGGGCAGGGAGAAGCTCCCGGGCGAAAAAGCAAGGAAGGTCACATTTACTTTTACCTTTCATCACATGTAAAGAAAAAAAATGTATGGGAGCGTATGAGACACTTTGGTATCTTCACAGCACAGCATAACGCCTATGTCAAGTGGGTGTAAGTTTAGCGCAAATGGACCGCTTCGTCTTCAAGAGTCAAAAAGAGTCTAGCACTGCTACACCTGGAGAAAAGTACCTGGTCCAGTGTGTCAAGTCCAAATATGGAGACACTTCTCTCCATTACTCAAGGGGAAAGGCAGGAATCAGGGTCAGATTCGGAAGGTGTGCATTGGGCGATGGGCTGGTGTCTTAGGGTGGCCTGTGGTCTGTTTCTTTCAGGGCCTCTGTTAACCGGCCCTTAGCATGAACTACATTGCCTGATTTTGCTTGTGAGAAGGTGTCACTCGTAGTCGTTGAACTGTCACTCATAATTAAACTGAAGTTATGAAAATGTCACACATAATCTGAAACTTTGGTTGCTATCAGCAAGTGGTTCCTGCACATGCCATTTGCTGCATTTCTTTCAGTATTAGGAGCTCAGCTACGGGGGCTTGTGTCGCTTTTTAAATGCATTAGTGATCATGAAAGAGCGCGTCATGATTTGAGATGGCGCCGTTATCTCGCTTTCAAGACCACTAATATCTCTTGTCTCCACCGGGCCTCTTTGGGAAGTTCCTCGCCACTGAGTGACCCTCCAAGAGATTAATTAATCTCAGTTTGTATTCAGGGAGGTTTTGCAAGTTTATTTTTGGTTTTGAAAGCACCGGATGCTGCGTTCCTTGCCTCAAGCAATTTCCTGGCAACAGTATACATGTAAATATAACTCCGGTGATTAATGTTCTTCCTGGAGAAAGATCGGTTTTTTGTCTAGCTGAGGTTTGCCCGATCATACAATAGCACAGAGGGTTAATATGCCTGCTGCAAAGAACATGTACCATGCAGATCACGAAGTACATATAATGTACATAGGTCAGTGGGTTTCTGCTTTTCTAAGAGACATTCTTTTGTTACTTGCAGTTTATGAATTAACACCCTAACATAGAACAGTGATCTAATAACTGCCTGAACTGCATGTACACTACAAAGTATAGCTTAGAGCATTGATTAATGTTGCAAAATGGATTAATTTGGGTAGCAATTGATTCTTATTATTAAAGGCAACCAGTAACTATGGTGTTCGGTTTTCAATTCTGAGTTTGTGCTTCTCCAGACCAAGCACTCTTAAACTAACTATACTGCCTAGCAGTATGGATGACATGTCACTCCTACACCTTGCAGATCTCTGGCTTATGTAACATTTCATATATGCTGATTTAAACATGTATGATTGATTGTCTTTGTGTAATGTGTGTGTGATGCATAGAGCATCTAAACCCCTACACTGGTATGAGTGGCACTATATAACTAATTAAATGCATCTGAAAGAGTGTGGTTATGAAGACTTGAGGGGCACTTAAAGGGTGATCGTGAGGGAATCCGTGGTGGAGGCGGACACTACCTCCACGATGGATGGAGGGGCACCAACACACAGTGTCACACCGAGCACCGCCAGCGTTAAAGCTGGCCCTGTGCAGGAGGGCCGAATGACTCCGCAAATAAATTGAAATGCTGAATCAGACAAAATACGAAACACATGAATTATATGCCCATTTACAGGGCCGTAACATGTTTTTTGCCGGATTACTGGAGAAAACATGGATGGTTGGAATGTATATGTGAAGCCTGTAAAAATAGCTCACTGGATTGGCATTGCAGTGTAATGTAAAGTTCTCATCAAAATAAAAGGATTTAATTAAGCTGTTCACGTGTTGAATGTCTGTCTGTAGCATAAATAATGTGTGGCCTGTGCAGAGTCCATTATTGTTAGACGGGCTGTATTCATTGTAAGTATGCACAATTGATTTACCTTCTTTTGTGAGGAAACTATAGGATTTTTTCCGGGTACTTGTCTGTATAACCAATTAATGTCATGGCATGTGTATCTAAATTGCAACTCTGTCCTGAGACGCCCTCACCTGGTGCTGTATGAGTGGAAAGTCACCTGCTTTTCACTTTTTTAATGAAAAAGATTACAGTGGTATTTGCACTGATATTTGTCGCTGCACTCGCACGCATGGTCAGGTTCTTGGCACACATAGCCTTGGCTGCAGCGCACAGAGACCTTACACTGCCGTACACAAATGAAATGTGAGGGAACATTGATCACAATTAGCACTGGATCTTTCAAAAGAGATCTAGATACTGGTGTCAGCAAGGGAGGGACCAACGTTGTGCAGCCTGTGACAAACCCAATCCAATTAGTCTGTGCAGAGTACAGATCCAACTGATGGCCTGTGTGGATTTTTGAGCACCAAAGAACACTAAAGGGTTCCGGAACAGTGCCAAATATCATCACATGAACTCCTTATATGGTTTGATCTTCTGCGGCTTTGGCGATGGCCTGGGGAACACAGGGTGCACCAGGACCAAAAGAGGAATCGGCTCAGCGACTGAAGATCCAAAGGGAGATCGACTGGCATCTTGACACCTTCTCTTTAGATTGAGAGAGGTCGAATTGTGTTGAGTCTCACTTTGCCTTTTTTGCGTTTATGTTTCAGACTTTGACTTACTGGAGGACTTTGACCATGAAGTTGACCTCCAACAGGAACAACCTCAGGAACGGGAGGGAATCTGCACCCTCAACTTGCAGCATAATCAAAACTTACATGAGGATTGTGACTACTTCATGTGTTTGACAATGTGAAGCTGGTCTTCCCCGTCCTGGATCTCCTTTGGGTGCATAAGGGCGATCTTGTTGCATGACTTTGAATCATGCCCCAAGCACCAGTTACACAAATCATGGAGGTCACCACCGACATCTGTTTCCAACAGCGTCGGCATGGTTTGAAGCCTGACGTTTTAGGAGGGGACATAGTTCTGTAGCACACTGGATTTTGTTCAGATGATGTCAGCAGGCAGGTGAAATTGAGAGTGGAGCATCCAATACCCGTTGGAAGGTGTGGATGGAAAGGAACTGTCATCAGCACATACAGGAGGCACTTAAAGGTGGCTCTGCTCAATTATTTCCAAAGTGGTACAGAGCCAGTGCAGAGCCTCCTAGTGACGCATCAGCATGGCTAAAACATTTCTGGATCTAGTCTGGTGCTTGGAGAATATTTTAAAGGGGAGTAGTCTGCAGTTACAAGTATTTATAAGAAGTGAGCACTTATGAGATTACACTATTAAATCTAACTTTGACCACAGGGGATTTTTAAAGCAGCTTGACCGAAGATTAAAATTTGGGACCAAACCTAATCCTCTCTAGAACTCCTAATATTAATAGCCATTTGAGCAACCCAAGGCTTTGGGCACACCTAGCAATGTGACTGATGTGGGTTCCAGCACTCTTTTGGAGTATTTAGCACCAACTGGCTCTTCCTGTTGTTCTGAGGCCTTGCTGCAAGAATGAACTGCTCTGATCTCAGTATGTCACTAAAACTGTATGTCCCTGGTATTTAGAAGCCCTCATCTCCAGAGATCTGCCTTTCCTTGGGGGGGAGGGAGGTCAAAGAAGGGGGTGGGGGAGAGTCTTGTGGTCCCTGGGGCAGGAAAAAAGTTGCAAAGAGGGAACCCATCATTATGCAAACGACACCCATCTCCGGGCAGCTTTGGTTGTCCAGCTGCCCTGACGAGCTCACTTAGGCCTGTCAACTGCTCATTGGTGGTCCCTTTACGTTCTTCATCATGTACTGTGCCTTCACCACCTCAAGCCTCCCTCAACGTGGCTTTCCAACACTGTCCCAGTCGATATTGATTTGCGAAGACAGCAAAGTCAGTGCCTTTGCCTCAATGCTTTTCTTCCTGAGACGCTGTCTCATGGGCAAGGTAAAGTATAGGAGAGTATTTCTTCACTTGCAGCAGCTTGTCCGGTTTTGCAGTCGGACTCTCTTCCATTCAGAGACTGGACTCATAGCTTCTGCCCACCATTGTTAGGGGTAGAGGGGAGTGAAGAGCCAAGAGACACTCCATTGCTTCTACATGTCAAGCCCACCTCAAGGTCCCAGCTCTCAGTAGTTATTTCAGTTCCACTTCAGCCGCTAGGTGTATACAACTCTGCGTTGCGCACAAAGTTCCCAAAAACTCTGCGGAGTGGAGCAGCGTTTTTTTCCTCGTTTCTCCAGATTATCGAGCAGCATAATGAGAAAGCACACTCGGGCACTGCGCATGGTGCAGTTGCGAAGATTTTACAGCATGGGACAAACACCTGGCACTAAAAATCGGCGTGAACGGCACAACATAACAAACTCTGCCACTTGCGAAACTCCACGAAGCGTGGCAGAGCTTTTTGGTCACCTCGCTGACTTCCGTGTAGTAGAACTCAGCCCAGGCCTACTATTGTCACTCATAAGCAGCCTGAACAAGGCGCCAGCCACCATCACGGCGCTCCTCTTCCCGCTCTACGTGGGGCCTCCCCAGAGTGCAGACACGAGTTCTCCTCCACCTCCCTGCTTTGTGTACCCTAGTGGCACCTGTGGCTCTGTCCACATGCAGCGTTGCGGCTGCTGTCAGTTCTTCCCCATGGGCCCGCTCAAGGCCTGTTTGAGCAGGGCGAGAGGGTCTTCTCACTGCTCAAGAATTCACTGCCTGTCCGTACCTCAATCTGCAATCCCAAGAGCCATTCCACTTCTCTGGTGTTGCAGCTCACACCATGAGCAGCAATTTAGGCAGCCGTCTCAGCTCATGGCTAGCCACGCCCAGTCCGAGAAGCACACCACTTCATGCCAAATACTCGCTGCTTTGGCTTCGATAGGAACAAAAGAATTTGAAAAATAGAGGAGGTCTGCAACTGTATTTACAATAAATGTAACAAGTGCAGCATGAGAACTCGCTACAGGTGGAACCGTTTTTTCAAAAAGCAGATCCGAGTCCAGAGCCATAAACAAAAATAACACAGTGAGGAAGTCCACAGATCTGGGAGATCTTTCTTCGCTGAAATTACGAGGTGCGGAATCACCCTAAAACATGACATTGGGATGGGTGAGTGGAGAGCGATCATATGTAGTGCTATTTTATATCACACCTCTTTAGAAATAGTTCTCCTTTCCTACTACAGTAGATGCAAGAAAGGCGTGCATGGAAGGACTGCGCAATTACCTTATGCACGTGTCAATCAAAATACGCCAGTCAGTCATATGGCACGACCCCGAATTGGTTTTAAAAAAAAAAACAACAGACACAAAGCCAAACAATACTAACCATTACAACGGATTTACAACCAAATGCATGTACAAGAATTATTAAACGCACTGAACTACATATGGTCAAACTCAAGCATTCGCAGGTCTGTGATCGAATCCTACATACCCAAATGCGCAGCTCTGTTCAAATGTCTGTTAAGAAACCACTGTGGGAGACATGCCGTCACAGAGTCCACTCGAGAAAGAAACAGGATTCAAGTAACTGACCCCCGGGAGCAAACTACAGATGATGTCACGGCGATCAGAGTAGGAAAGAAACTCCACGCACTGCAAAGTCAGGTGCAGGCAAACGAAACCTAGGTGCCAATTTATTTTCCCCCTGCCCCCCCCCCCCCCACCCACAAAAAAATACATTTTCGTGGCTCAAAAGTTTAAGTTAAACATAGCTAGAAACCTTGGAGAAAATCTCAGACCAGTACCAAACTCAGATATTCGTAGGTACAAGTTTAAAAAAAAAAAGGAAGGTCAAAAGGCAGAGGAAAATCCTGGAGCGAACAGAAGTGGCTTGGAGTCTCGCTATCCGAATCTGAGAAGCTGAAATGTGGCTACTACAGAGGTAAAGAAAGAGCATTCTAACCGGAGGGCTAAATAAAAGGTGCTCTCATCCTTTGGAAGTAGCCGCGCAAGTTATTTTCGCCCGAGATATTTCGTGGTTGGAATCAGCGGAATCGTAGTATGTGGATATGGCACCATCTTGTGGCAACTTGGCATAACAGATTTGTGAGTGAGTGAATTCCCTAGTTCCAAAATATCAGAACATAAAAACTATAGCCGGCGGCGATTCTGTGGTTGGAAAATATATATATATAATATATATATATATACTCAAACATATATACACATTTATATATACACATAATATAGATAGATAGATAGATAGATAGATAGATAGATAGACAGACAGACAGACAGGCAGACAGACAGACAGATAGAATGAAAATAACAAGCCATCCATTTAGATCTACATCATTACGAGTCTGGTGTGTTGTACATGGCCATACTAAAGGTGCTAAAAATCCATCACTCAGCCATATATACATATTCACAGTTTGCTATAGTGCTGCTCTCGGCCTAGTAATTCACGGTACAAAACTAGACCAGCTGCTTGTAATATGTTTCATTAGGTGTGTGTATGTTATGGAAGTGGTCACATCACAAGTGTACACTCTTTGTAAAGAAGTTTAAATGGGTATTGCCGGAGAAAAAGCTTTGCATGCACACAGATTTCTCTTGAAACTTTTTTCCCTGGCGGGAAACCAGCAAGCAGGATATTTAAAGTGCACAATAGCATTTCCTAGTTCAAGTGTTCTGTTTATGGAAGGAGCCAGGAGAATCTCTAGCAGACAGGAAATGAATGAGGCTAATGTGTTTTGATGTGTGTTTGGGCTAGCATTGTTCAACAGAGAAGAGACTGATAGCCTTCAGTTTGAGCCTCTCTTTGCAGGGCCATGGAACAATTGATAAAAAGGGGGTGTACAAATCGAGAGTTAGAAATCTAGCTGAAACACATTTTCAGAGAACAACTACTGGAAGATAGATGGAATATACCTCTAGGAAGTCATCATCCACTGACACTGCTTTAAGATGTCACAGGAAGGATGACCTGCTATCTGTTGGAGTACCCTCTCTCCACTGTTGGTTATAGCTTGCCATTGGTCGAGAAGAATCCGGGAAAACCGAAAAAGAGACCATTAGGAATATATTAAAAATGGTTGTTTTCTGATTGGATAGCATCTGACAGTTACAGCTTTTGGGTTTTACTTTATGTTTTTTGCACTTAAGAACCAACTGTAGTTGATTTGCCCAGCGCTTTGCCACGGTTCTCTGCCAGATAGGTGAATTATCCATTTACTGTGCAAAGCTGAGAAGAAACTGTGAAAAAATCAAAATTTTGAAGCTTTCAGGCAAGGTATTCTGCTTTTTAAGGACTAACATAGCTAATAAGGCCCTCATTTCACCAATCATGGTAATCCTGTGTTGGTTGCAAAGTGAAGTTTGTGCTCACATCGAGATCGACATGATATTTGCAGTATTATGTGAATTTTGGTGCGTTAAACACCAAAACCCACGTCTTATTCTCCATGAACTCGCAATAGGTGTTATTTATCACACCCGATAAATAATGTACTCCGTGGTACCGTTATTTATCAGGGGTTATAAATAAAAGCTTAACTAGTAATCAGGCCCTGAGTGGGCATCGGAATTTACTAAGTGTGGTATTATAGCAGAATAGGCTTCCTGATTGAATTCTTTTCACATTACTGCACCAAGTTGGCAACTCGGTTACTGAAGGTGAATGAGGCAGCGGTGGCCAATGTGACCATACTGACTTCCATGAGAAAAGCAGTAATCATTGTCCTTCCTAAACCTGGGCGTAACCCTCTGAACATGAAGTCCAACCACCCTCTGTCCTTCTTAAACTTAGACTATAAGGTTCTTGGCAAAGTCCTGGCCAATCACCTGACTACGGTGGTCTCCTCTCTAGTTCACTCAGATCAAAACGGTTTTGTACATGGGTGCAACACGTTCATTAATCTACAGCAGTTGTTCCACACTATGGACTGGGCGAGGCATACGGGGACAGCGGGTTGGGTCCCCTTCCGTGACTATTAGGTACAAGACAAGTACCAGCAATAGTAGTAAACGTGGTTTATTGCATAAATAATGCACCCACGACCGGAGCCATCCAACCGTGAAGAAACCAACGTCCAGAGTGACGTTAAGCAGGAATCTTCACGAGTGGAAAGCACCGCTCTAGAATGCACACAAAGAAATGACATGTTAAGCAAGAGTCGCGTGACACCACGCGACTCGTAATACAAAGTAATACATCTCCATAACACCTTCCCCTCTTCAAAGAACAACAAAAATAAATAAATAAACATACATAACATTATTCCAAAACAAAGTCCCTCAATCTATACGAAATTTGTTTGACACGTGATGATCTTTTTGCCGTTGCCTCAGACAATTCACCAATCTCCGTAGCACTGGGCTGAATTTCAGAAGACGATGGCAAAGAGTCAGGGGCAACAGATTGAGTGAGTTGACTTTCAGATGATTCCAAAACACAACTTGAAAGAGGTATAGACAATGCACCACTATAAGTAACAACAGGTTGAGTGATTCGTGTTGCAGATGGTACCGAAATACCAATGTAAGAAGGTTTCTCATAGATTAAATCAAACCAGTCACAATGTTCAGACTCTGACCCTGAACAGGTATGTTGTCTAATGACATCAGCCTGAATGGGGGAAGAATCCCGCTCGTCGCCAATTTATTAGGTACAAGACAAGTACCAGCAATAGTAGTAAACGTGGTTTATTGCATAAATAATGCACCCACGACCGGAGCCATCCAACCGTGAAGAAACCAACGTCCAGAGTGACGTTAAGCAGGAATCTTCACGAGTGGAAAGCACCGCTCTAGAATGCACACAAAGAAATGACATGTTAAGCAAGAGTCGCGTGACACCACACGACTCGTAATACAAAGTAATACATCTCCATAACAGTGACGTATGGGGTTCGGGCAGCCCTACTTAAATAGTGGCACTTCTGTACACTAGACAGGTTGCCCGGGTACGCACAGGAGAAATGATATCAGACCAGTTCCCAGTGGCTAAAGGCAGGGCTGTACCCTGTCTCCATTGTTGTTCGCCCTGGCGATGGAACCCTTAGCATGCATGATACATGACCGTGCACGACAGTGGGGCTTGTGAAACTAGTAAGCCCTCAGATTATATGTCTATATGAAGATGGCCAATTGATTTACCTAAAGGCAGACCACACTACATTACTAAGAGCTATGGCAGTGTTAGACGATTTTGGGCTGATGTCGGGACTCCATATTAACTCGGATAAGTCCTGCCTTATCCCTGGGTCTCCAATACCCAATGACTAAAGAGAGGCACTACCCCGCACAGAGTCAACCTGGCAGTTTGATTCCATCAAGTATTTGGGGGTACAAATATACTATAAGGCACATGCCGTCATGGAAGGAAATCTCATGAAATCAGTACCCTTCACCAAAAGGTTGGTATTATCCAGATTATTATATTTTTTTGTGGCCATCTTGCTTATTATACGGTAGGCATTCTTTAAGGATCTCACAAGTTTGATATGGGGTACCGGCCAACAGTGGGTGGCACTTAATAAACTATTTGCCCCCTTGAAGGAGGGCAATCTTAGTGCGCCTGACTATGTACTCTACTAAGCATCGTCCCAACTACAGTGGCCGTTAAGATGGCTAGTAGGTGCCCCATCAGTCAAATGTGCAGGGATTCTAGACGAGCTAGCGGGACAAGCCCTTTTGAATAGACACTATTCCCCAGGAAGCTCGGACTGCGTGCTATTGCAAACAGCCCTCCCTGTCTGTAGACAGTACATAGGCCTGCGGGGGCTCATGCTCGACACCAGATGCACTCAGTTTACCAATCTGGACAATGCCTGAATGTGCAGGATTGAAGGACACGTATTGCACGAGGGACTGGGAGGAAGCGGGGATCTAGTCTTGAGGAAATGTGGAGACTGAGGAGAGATTCTGTACTTTTGAAGCCCTATCACTTCATCAAGGGCTGGGATTGGACCAGTTCCTACTGTATTCATTATTAAGGGATGTAATGAGAAGGACATGGGGGTGTGACAGGGTATGTCCTCTTCTGGGGGTGTCATTAGTGGGGGTCTGACAGGATACGTCCTCTTCTGGGGGTGCCATTAGCGGCAGTTCTGACAGGGGGGAACTCTACCAAGGCCATCACGTGCCAATACTCTGCACTGTTGCAACGGCCCAATGGAGTGACTACAGGACTACGAGAATGATGGAACTTGGTGCTTGGAACAGGCTTCCCCACCAAGCAGTGGGACTGATGCCTTCAAGTGGTTAGACAGGTGGCATGCAATGCGCGGTTAAGCCTTAACCAATTTCAATATCTACATCATGCATATCTCACCCCAAAGAGGATTGGTAGGATGTCCCGGGTGCACCTGACATGTGTCCCTGATGCGGCGCAGCAGAGGCAGTTTTTCCTCACATGGTATGGTCGTGTGCAGTGGTGCGCCTCTTTTGGGTGCAGGTTACGCAAGCTGATTCGAAGGTCACAAGCTGCTGGTGCCCGTTAGACCTTGTCCGATGCCTCCTCAATGTGAGGCATATTACCAGAAGAACGAAGGGTTTGTTGCGATCCCAAACTCTAGCACTGATTTTGGCTAAACGCTGCATCACCATGGTCTGGAAATCTGCAGCGGCACCTGCACTGAAACGATGGCTGACAGACATGCATAAATGGGCACTGGTTGTGGTCCACAGATGATTATGCATGAGAGGAGAGGTGGTGGACTCAGTAGGAAGCTGGGACACCTATTTTGAGAAACTAGAGGTGTGCACAGACGACCACCCACCTTGAGGACATTATCACTGATCCTACCCAGGTAGAGAGGGCTTAAGACGCAACTGACGTGGGGGTCGGGGAGAACAGATGAACGTAGGTACCGACCAGACCCTGGAAAGCATCACCTGGTCCGCTGGCTTTGGGACAATCCAATCAATGCATGAGTGCCACACTAGGCCCACAAGCGACACAGATTATGGGGTAGGCTGAGATTCTTCACAAGGATACACACACACGGTCTGGGGCGATTACACAGTTGAATTTTAGCCATATTATTATGTTCAACATGAGAACTACAAGTGCTTGTAACGGTTGCCCTCTCATTGGAGAGGAGATGCTATTTTCGCTTGATATAGGCAAGGACTTTGTGTCATCTTGACAGGGCGTGATGGCTCTCCCGGGACAACGGACCTATGTAGGAGGGTGCACAAACCATGCATGCTATATTAGAAAATGATACAGACAAATGTGTTATGTAATGTACCTGACTTCCTACTGCCCATATGGAGTGGTATTATTGTACACTAGATGTGGTTCTGTTAACTATGTGAAACGAAAAGGCAATAAATAATAAAAAAAATAGCCAGAAATAACTGACAACTAGTATCGAGGAACCATGTGTTATGGGGAATGGATCTGTACTGCCATGTCCAGTTTTTCAACACATGCCAGCAGGTTGTTAACAAAGAAATGGGCGAATACATTTTTACTGCTGAAGCGTTAACAATGTGCTGGTATCTAATCCACTATTTTATGTACCCCCACCCTGATGGAACTCCACTGGCTCCCCTTGCCAGCCCGCACCATCCTCACAACAAGCGTTATTATTTACAAAGCCAATCACAACGGGCACACTTGATTATCTTGCAGTAAGGTTTCCCATCTCTGGTGGTTCTCAGCACATCCGCAGCCAAGAAGTGCAAACAAGAAAAAAACAAGACAACAGGCTTTTTCGATCTATGCACCCAGGATCTGGAACAACATCCCCGTACCCATCAGGACCGCACCAGCGCTGCGCCAATTGAGAAAAGGAGTTGAAGACTCACCTCTTTAAGAACACAACATCACAAAACTTGAAACGTTCACAAATCAGCTTCCTCTATACTTTTTGGCTTTAACCATGTACAGCACTCCGTTGCCTTCTGGCAAGGTTAGCGTTATAGTTATGCCATATACACATATAGCTATACATGCACTTACGATTTCTTTAAAGCCGGCGTGCAGTTGGTCCTCTGCAAAAATGTGAAAGTGAAGTCGTTTTTTACTAAATATAATTGCAGACTTCAGCATTGTAACAGTCTCCTCCAAACGTTCTCCACAGGCCACCACAGCTAGATGCATAGTTTCGACAGGCTGAACCTTGGTAGCATTGTACCTGTGGAAGTGAAAAAACATGGTAAAGAGATAAGTTACTTTAAAATCAAATGTCAGACTTTGCAGCACGATGCCAAGGTTTGCTGCATACGCAACGAAAGTGAAAGAGCAAAGTGTGTTCTTCTAATCCGTTTTTAAATGAACAGGGATTAACAGAAAGGAGATAATTAAACCAACGTGTTTATATTTTCCACAGTATAGCTAACGGCAGGAAAGGTACAATCTCGGTATCTTTCAATACATTGTCATCTGAAGCATTTCTTTTAAGTTGACTTACATTACATTTTTCTAAATCTGACTTACATTCAACTGATTCCAATATGAGAACGATGGGACATCTCAAGCTCATTTTGGCCACATCCTTAATTAGATATCTGCTAATACATATACAATAATTTCTTCATATGGAAAGTTGCCATGCAAGCTGTATAGTGGGCTAGATTCAGGTCTGAGCAAGTTGATACCATTTTTCATCGCAATGACAGACAGCATTAACCTCAGAGAAAATGTTGCTAGTGTCCGAATTCTAATATGGACTTACAATATATACTTAACTCACATTAAAAAAAAACCTCATGACTAGATCGTAACTGATGAAACTGTTCTGTGTTGGGATGTTTGTAACATATGTATTTCATATTTGTGTAGCACGACTTAAGTGAGGGGCGGCTGGTAGTGCTGTAATTATAGCTCTGCTACACGGCATGCACCAACCTGGACTCACACCGATGACATCAACCGAGATGTCTAAATGGAAAGGCTGAAATACAACCATCTTGGCGCAGTAACATTTCTCAGACACATGGCGGTCAAAGACGCATTGTACACGCTAAGGATGCCTGGCCTCCACCTTGGGGGTGCCCAGGAGTGGACGACTCGCAGGGAAAGCCAGGATGGGTTCCACAGCGGTATTCGTACAAGCGCCTTGAGACCCTTGCGGGTGAGTAATGCGCTATACAAGTATCAAATTTACTGGCTAAACAGGTAAAAGCAGTGAGACTCACTGGGGGTGAAACAACCTTTCAGTCAACCAGCCTCTTTCCAAAATACATCACTAACCCCGAAACTTCTGGCTGCCACTGCAGTTAGTAACTGGAGAGTGGCCAGCACTCTCTGGCCCTTTTCTAGATGACTTGCTTTTTACTACAGACACAATGCATGAAGGAGTTCGGATATGCCAAATAAGGGCTGCCCTAGACTCAGATGTCCCTACAGCGGGCCTCTTATCACACCTCACTCCATTATCACTTACTCAGTGCAAGGTGTGCAGCAAACAACTGTAGGAGAGTAGGATCTGCTTCACATGGGTACCCCCACTTTTTGCTGGTGTTTCACTGTTTTTCGACCTTAGTCTGGCAGTGGCCCTGCTAATCAGGACCACAGCCTAGCTGCTTCCTCTCTAAAATGGTTTCCATGTGCATTAGGTACATATCTAATTGGATTCTGGAGTGCCTTATAAGCCCCTAGTATATGGTATACTATGTACCTATGGCATAGGTACCTCAGAGGCCTACCAGGGACTGAAGCATGTATTATGCCACCCCTGGTAAGTACTCCAAAATGGCACCACAGGTCTGCTACTGCAGCCTGGGTAAGGTGGTGCTTGCACCCCTTACAGTGGTATAGGCTACCTATATCACTATTATTGCACACACATATAAAACCTATAAGTCACTCCTATGGCAGACCTTAACAATCCTGAAGGCAGGGTGCTTGGTTTTTATGTGAGAGGGGTGCCCCTGCATGAACAGAGCCCCTCTGCAGCGTTCGGAGTACCTCCTCTGATGCTGTTTGTGGTGCAGCCTTACCATATACTCTTAAGCGCATTATAACCTTGCGGTAAATGCTAACTTTGGATGGCTGCACGGAAACAGGTCGTGTTTGGTGTCAAGCGCTTTGGAATACTACCCTCCCCCGCCAGCTCTGGCGGCGGGGGTAGCATTCCACCCTTCTAGAGGGAGAGACATGTTCACACTGGTCTAACCCAGTAGGACTTTCTAAAGCCCTGGCGTCACAAAATGGATGCCTCTGCCACAGACATGGGTCTGGCCTCCTGCTGCTGACCGAAACTCCGGCAGGGGAGGCATGGACAATTCCAGGGAGGTGTAACCACCTCCCCAGACAGGCAGATATTGGGGCTGGGCGGGAGCACTCTCTGGTGCTTTCAAGTCCTGCACTGGGGGCACACTTGGTGTCCCTGTGCATAGTCCAGTTCAAACCGGTTGCAGGGGCTACCTGCCCCTGCTCTGGCGCGAAACTGGACAAAGGAAATGGGTGTAACCACCCCTCTTTCCAAACCCTCCCATAGGTGGGTCCCTAGAGTATTTCCAACCCCCAAACTTAGTATAAGTATGGGAACCCAGTCCTTGAGACTTTAGATTACCCTGGATGAAACTCTGCAATATATATCCTGGACCTTCGACGTTCTATCCTGACTAGAACACTGAAGAAATCTCCCTTGGAGTCAAGGAGGGACTCCCCTGCTTTGCAGGCACCAAAGAAGCAACTGTCCGGTCTGCAATTCCGAAGCTCCCGTTGGACGCCGAAGTCTCTGCATCACCAGAGATGGATTTCCTGACTTCCCGAGGCTACCCTGAGTCCACAGCAAAGCTGAGGCCCGTGGCTATCGTGGGTGACGAGGAACCGTGACCCCTGGGCACCGCGTACTATTGCTGGTACATCGACTTCCTGTTCATCCTTGAAGTTCTGATTTGGGCTCCGAGTTGCCCCAGCCTTGAGCACTGACTGCACCGAAGATCTCTGGCCTCCACTCCACGAGTGACCCGTGGGCCAGGTTCCAGTGCGACCGCTCGAGGCTCCTTCACGATTGCTAGCCCGTTGGCTAGTGGGTCCCCACGAAGGCAACTCCTCTTCTACATGGGCTTCCCTGGTAGCTCCATACGTGCCCTGACTTACTCTCGCTGGGTGAGTCCCTCAGACCTTGCTGGTCTGCACCGACGTCCTTCTCGTTCCACGAGACTTGACGTTGCTAAGGCTTGTTGGGTCCAATCTGGTCGCCGACACCGCAGCACTCGACAGACTTCGTGGGACAGCTCGACTCCAGCTTGTGGACTTCGTCGACGCCTCCTGGACCTTGTGGCTGAAGAGTCAAGACACCTGTCAACTCAAATGGAGCACACGACATCTGTGGGCATTGGTACATCCTGCCCTCGGTCACTGGCAAGTGACCCAGACTCTGTACCATCTGCTTTCAGGTCCCTTCCATCCTAGATCCAGGCT
The DNA here is from genome assembly GCF_964204655.1 of Triturus cristatus. Taxonomy (NCBI): domain Eukaryota; kingdom Metazoa; phylum Chordata; class Amphibia; order Caudata; family Salamandridae; genus Triturus; species Triturus cristatus. The sequence goes on along the minus strand of NC_140585.1, from coordinate 659,190,078 downwards.
TGGATCTCTCCGGACACTTCTCCTCTTCACGGCAGCAGCAGTTCTTTGCCAGCTTCCATTGCAATCGACGACGCGACCCAACACCAAATGACACCTATGCACCCGGCTCCCCTGGGTAAGGTAATTCGAGTACTCCGGTGCTCCCGTGGGTGCTAGCCCTAGAACTTTTCAAGTCCAAAAGGGTTTGGTCCGGACTCGATTCTAAGTGTCCCTAATCTTTAAATTTCCAACCGCGACATTGCCCATAGAAGCTGACGGGAACCCACGGTTGTGTTTACACACTGCACACAGTCCCCGTGGGTCCCCTGTGTCACTACCTCGGGTGGTTCCTTGGGGTCCCAGCGATTCTACAGGCTCTAGGCCTTGTGTCTAGTTCAGTCGTGGTTCTTATACCACTTTATTGGTATATGGTTTGGTACACCCTTAGGGCCCAAACGTGTATTTGTGCTATTACTGTTGATTCCAGCTTGTAAATTAAGTACTTCAAACTCTAGTCTCATAAAGAGACTAGAGGGGTGTGTTTTTATCTTAAATACATATATTTTAAATATATACCTGGTGTGGTTGTCCTTTCATTTGATCGTTCAAGAGATTATAGACTGGTAAAACAAGCTGCTTTACATTCCTTCAAGACTTAGCCTGAAGGCTGCTCTCCATAGCTACCAGTAGGATAGCTTTCAATAAAGGTTGTCTTTAACCTATTCACCATAAGGGGTTGTTTCGACTGATACAAGGTGCCCACTAGAAGTAATGGACAACATATATCAGGCCACCTTCTCACAACAACACACTTGGATTATGCCTTAATACAGGAATTAGTCATGCAGCCCTCTGTCTAAAAGCGAAAAGGAGCCACTGCCTTTTAATGTAAGATCCCAGATAAGCAGTGCACATTTTAATGCATAGTTGCTTGTGATGCGCATCCCTAAATATGCTTTACCAAACTTTTAATTTTTTATTCCTGAAACGGGAGTGTAGTGTCCAAACTGCACCATCCACATACAGCGACCCCATATCTACTATGAGACTATCCAATCATCTTCAAATTCTGAAGTTATTTTGAGAGATCCACAATACACTAGGGAGCTAGTCTGAGATGGACCAGAAGAGACAGTTATTGGTATATGGGGATGCCCAAGCCCGAAAGGATTCTGGTTAAAGATAGGTGGTGTATTCAGGAAACAACAGGCACCTCTGTCTGGGTTACAGCGGATAGCTGCCTCTTAGGGCTGCACCCTCGCCCGAAAAGTCAGAGAATGATACACTGAAGGCTATAGATCTGGCAGAGCCCGCTGGCTCCTAGAGAGTGTAGGACCTTGCCCCGCAAGACACTGAGTCCATGTAGTACCATTTACTTGTATAATAGTGTCCAAGAAAGACATATTTAATGTACATACCAGATAAGATGATATACCCCACAGTAATAATGTGCAACTAGACCCTAAGTCATTACATAAGAGAGTGAGCCATTTCATGGGGCGGGGCGGGGGTGGTATAATGGGGAGTTGGGATAGATTACTGAGTTCTGAGATCGATTACTTTACTACAAAGTCACCCAAAACTGTGTATGGACACAACCACCCTAAGAATGGAACTAAATGTGCATGCAAACGTTGGAACCTTATAGTAAATATAACGAAAATGTGTTAAACCACGAATATAATATTAGAAAGAAAATGATGTACTGCTAGATGACTATTTTAGTGTGTAATACCGCCATAATTGATTGTATTGATTCTGAAAATAAAACCAATAAAATTGTGTTAAAAAAAAGACACAGTTATTGGTCTTAGGCAATAGTTGCAGTATAGTACCATGGATAAACAGAACAAAAACACTTGCATATTACTACACATGGAAAGGGATCTGATGTCGACTGCCATGATAGACTGTTTCTGGGCAATCCGCCCTTCAATAATGAGAGGCAAAAATCAGACAACAGGACCAATCGGGACAATATTCTGTCCTTATTCAAAATTTCTAAGCCCTGAGGAAGCCCCAGGCCGGATGGCCATGTAAAGGGGGCGAAACACGTGTTGGCTGTCACCTTGTTCTACTCACTTGAGAGGAAGTCTCAGTCTGAGAACACTGCATAAAAAAATACCATACATGAACAATCGCCTAGTGGAATTTGTTCAGTGTTGAACCAAGATTTCTTCAAGTTTGTCCTGACACTCTCTTGTCGCGAGTGGGGTAGGGGTCTCCCAATGTCAAGGACAAATGCTCTAATTGTATCTAACATAATAATACGGCTAGTAAGGGATTTGGACAATTTTTCCCCCTTCTTTGAATGGTAAGGGATCTCGTATGCTGCGGCAATAGGGAGAATATAATAGGTTACTTGTTCACCCCCAAACAGTGTATCCACAAAAATGGGCTGCCCCTAACATGGGTTCCTACAGTTTCCTACAAAGTAGCCTTGAGATGCAGCATCAGTGGGGGCATCTCATAAAAAATTACGGACTAGCCTCACACACCGCCCGGTGTCATGCTTCATCATCGGCTGTCCTCGCCCTCTAAAAACTTAGTTTGATAGAGGGCGGGCATACACCTGGAGACAGGGATGCACTTCTAAAGCTAAGTGATGGCCGTGAATAGTGATCTGAAAACCATTACATTTGTCAAAAGACAATATTTATTCAAAGAACAAATGTATGGTATTAAAATAGGTGAGCAGTAATCCGGGACGCTATTCTCCCTTCACCGTATAAAGTGTGGTCAACATGTTTCTGCTTTCGTGTACCCGAAGGGTACGTAGCATTCGTCAGGACCAAAAGGGGGGTTTTCTAACTATGGGTGCTGTCTCCTCGCATCTAGTTCAAAAAGAAGATGCCTCTAGGGGACGGGGGCTGTATACTTTGCGCTCCCCACTCGGTTTAGTACCACTATTAGTGATTCTGTAGGAAAGAAGGAAACAAAAAGAGACATACAAACCAGACGTGTAAGTATATGTACAATTGGCACACTTTGTCTTCCATGCAGCGTCATACCTATTGCGCGCGTGGTTTGGTCTTTATGAGACACGTGGCAAGTAAACGTGTCATCATATAACCAATGAAAAGATACCGTTTCTTACCCTAAAATACTATCCTATTTGCTCCATGGGAGGGCGAGAGTGGAAGGGCCTACTGTGACTTTCTGCAATGGAGAAGTACAGTGGGTCAGAGCTTAATTGTGTAACCACACATTAGTGACACACAAAGACACCACAACAAACAGTGCACTTTAAAAAGGTTAAAAACATTTTTGTTTGTATGCCCAGTGTAGGCAACACTCACACATCCTTTCAGCAGGGGGTGAAACACAGTCTGACCCTCATAACCAACTGTGGCAGTCACACTCTTACTGTCTGAATTCAGCGCTTCCAGCCGTTGAATCTACAGGCGTCCTCTCGGTCTCCCCGTCGGTAGAGAATGATGAAAACCAGAGAGTTTAAGTACTGTAGTTAAGTGGCTAATTGGTAATTGCTACGCCCTGATTGGGAGCGCATGGTGTACATCCTGTGTACCTCTCGAGTCGCGCCTGGTCGCCGGGTGCAGGGCGTGACTTCGTGCGTGCGCTCGCATTGGGTGAGGGAGTGGCTATTAACATATTAGCTAGTGATTCCCGGGAGCGCATGCGCTCCTGCATAGAGAGATCATCTGTCTTGACCTCATATCGTGGCTCGCCATGCGCGAAGACTACTGTTCTTAATCCGCGCATGCGGACCTCTCTATTGCAGTCAGCACCCCCAAACAGTACCTATTTGGAAGTAATATTGCAGTGACTAAGCAGGTCAGTGCTTGGGACTCCACTGATGATGGGGCGTGGTGTTGTAGATACCCTCCAGGTAGGGCCGCAGCATTACCAATAGATAAGCAGAGTTTGGATTAGCATTAGAATCACAAAGGTACTGATAAACATGTTAAGTTCTAAAGGCATTGGGTGATTCCAATTATTCCTTCCTGAATGCAACTGAGTAGTGTTTGTGTAATGCGGTTAAAAACTTGGTAAATAAGAAGAAACTTAAACTTGGAAAAAGCTGTTCTTGGTTTCAGTCGGAGGTTTGCAGCTGGAACATGTTCATATTAAAATCGGTGAATAGCTGGAAGCATGCTCTTGTTAAGACTAAACACAGGGTTAGAGAACAGGGACATGAGCCATTTGCAGAATTAGTGAAATCAGGCCTACATAAACAGCATTCTCTTTCTTTATTTTGGTATGTGTTTTACCATCCATATTACAGTTACACTAGTTGTGTTGGAGCAATCGTGGGAATAAACAGTTCAGCAACTCGTTAGGTCTGGCTTGAAAGTGCAGCTGTCGCCAGACCGTATGTGATCAACTTACAAAAGAGCTTTCAGGAGTACTGCAGAAAGAGGTTTGACTCCGCCCATGTTAGTGGAAAGGAGTGCATGTTTAGATAGAGCAGATGTTCTGAGCTTCCACAGAATTAGTTCTTGCACTCCACGAGGCTATGATTCTTTAGTTAGTTTATCCGGCTGCCAAGCCTAGACTCGCTAATAAGAATAAAGTATCAAGACTGAAATGGGATGGAGCTTACATTTTCGGAGACACACACATGGCAGGCACTGCACTGTGTCTTAGGTAAGCAGATAATGTATGCTGCTGTTTTTCTCTGGCAGTAGCACAGTTGCGAGGAGGGCAGGCATGATAACAGCACTGCTGTTTTCCAGTCCCAGAAACCACCTCTGCCCTACCCAGAGTGATGCTGAGTGTTTGAGATCAGCGCTACACTAATCTGCATGCATTGGTATATACTCTAACTAGCACTGCTTGAAAGAATGGGGTTATTTCTTTTTTATTCCTCCAAAGCCTTTATATGTCTGAACCACTTACAGCTTGCCTGACTCCATGTCAGAAATGCAGATGGTGTGAGATGTGCTCATGTTTATGAAATGCTCGAAAAATACCAGAAATTTGAAACTGTACTGTAGTAGCTGCATTTGAAAATTGTTTTCCTCCAAACACTTTTACCAAAAGGTACATATTGCTACTTGGAGCATGTTAATGGTGTCTCCGTTACAGCAGAGAACCGTTTTAGCATGTTTAAGGAGGAACAACGCAAGAAAATGCACAGAGACTGTCTTCAAAGCATAGCTCAGCATTATCGTAAATATCTCCAGTAGAACATCTACTGTGGAACTAGCAGGTGGACAGACATACTGCAGAAAATGTGCAACTTTCTGTTCCCACGAGCCAGATATACAGAATAAAAAATGAGCTGTTAAAAATCAGCGAGATAAGAATGCATTGGCAAGCATGAATGACCAATAGCAGAAAAAGATGTTACTTGGAGCGTCACGGTGCTGGATAGGTATACAGATGTTATTTGTAGCAGGTAAATATCAGGGATGTTATTTAATCGGCTGTTGTGTGTGCAGTGGCAGTCTGTGTGATGAGCAGCCGGCGGTGTGCTGTTAGCTCTGAAATAGCAGATGCTGCTGCAGGATTGAGGGGCATCGACAGAGTCTAAGCAGTGTGATAGCAGGCGCAGTATCTGGATAGAGATTTATTAGGCACACTGTGTGCAAGACCAAACATGGGAAACTCAAGGGGTGTTGCTGAAGAGGACTCAGAAGCATCGGCAGAGCCACAAATCGGTTTAAGAACCGTGGAATTAAGCACTGCCAGACTTGAGGAACATCAGCTGAGCTGTTTCGATATGTGAGGTGTGTAGGACGGAGGTGCACTGCCGGAGTAGCACATGGGTCTTTGCTGCAATAAAGAGTGAGAAACATTATCAGAGTTGTGGGTATGTGCGAGTCTATGCATTGTAAGAGAAGCGCAGACACAACTCTTCATTACGATGAATAGTGCTAGGATTTTAAGCACTCCAGGCAAAATAGCATTTTGACATTGGAACACTCTGAACCTTTTGCCTCCAAATTTGGCAAACGGAATAGGACTGGTTTTCATGTGATAAACAGCATGTGTGTATGCAACACATGTAAACAGCACCTGTGAATGCCTGTGTTCACATGCTTCAGCATGTCAAGGTCGGACCTATTGGCTTTGCCAATACTAATCCCTATGTCTGACGGCAGCATTGTGAATATTCAGAAATCACAGAAAAAAGTAACTAAAGTAACCATTTTTAGAGCGCATCAGAAAGCTTGGGATACTGTAATTGTCACATGATTTCTGGTATTGAGTAGGTGGAATTCAGGAGAAAAAGATTTTTTTTTTTGCACGATTATTAGGTGTCCTACTGAACAACCAAACTGAACAGGAGTCCGAGCAACCTTGGTCGATGTCCGGTGAAGCTGTCCTATGCAGCTATAAAGGAGTTTGACCCTGGTTCACCACCTCGGCCGTCACCTACCCAGCCGGTCATCTGACATTGTTTTCCTCGTCCTCCCGTTATGTTTCCTTCCCGCTACCTTTCTCCTATGTCTATACTTGGAACCTATAACTGAAGTAATTATGTAACCTGTAACTTGCTGATCCTCATGTAAAGCGCTCTGATACCTCCAGGTCTAGCCAGCGCTATATAAAACTTTGCACATAAATAAAATAAACAGGAGTACAATTCCGGATGCTTCATACAAATATTTGGTTCTCAAGTGTGGATTATTTTGTTAAAAACGAAAATATGGACTTTTTGAGGGTCTTATGGATAAAGGTAAATGTACACGTGCAGATTTGCTCACGTATAAACTTACTACTGCATTAGTAGTACACTTTTTTGGTATTCAACATTTTAGAGTGTAAATTCACTAATAAGTGACGTTTACATATCTCCATCCTCTTAAATTAGGAGGTGGAAGCTGCTACAACAGGATTTAGTGTGTAAAGTTACTACTGGAGGTCTCCACCGCCGAAGCAGAGATTTCCCTAAAGTAATTATAGGGAAAAATAATACAGTTCAATATATATGTTAAAAGGAATACTAAAAAATATTATTTTCAAAATTAAAATGTCAATTAATGTCAAATATTTTTTACCTAAAAAATATAACTAGGACACTAAATTTACCCAAATTAAACATTTAAAAAATAATTGCATAAAATATAATAATTTAATATGTGACTATGATTTGAAATAGTTTTTACAAATCCCACCCTACAATTTGTATGTTTATTATTCAGTACTTTTGGTTAAACTTATTTTAATAATTTTTTAATTAAACGTTTTTACAATTTTTTTGCAATTTAAACCTACTTGCAATTTGTGGTAGAAACAGGTGTGAAACATATGGGTGAAGCCAGACGGTACACATTTTAAAAATTGGACAATTGTCCGAATTCAGCAAGGGGTAATTTATATATATCGCTAATGGGTTTCGCAACGAAATAAAAGAATAAGGAAAAAATATAAATTGGTGACAATGTTTTCATCTGTAGCTTTTTGCTCTGAGGGCCAATTTACAAGCGTAATACACCATTACGTTCGTCAGGCCCTTCTGGTCGCAGGAATATGTGGTGTTTTTAGGTTGTCCTTAAAACACGCAAATACCTAGACCTACCATCTGAGTTTAAGCTTATAATGATTTTTCATTGTGCACCATCCAACCATGCAGCAATTCATACCGTAAAATCTAATGAATGAAAAATGGATATCAAGGAAACCTGTACATTTTTTAAATGTGCTCAAAACACTGAGTTTAGGAGTACAGGATATTTGTACAACTCTGAATGTGTGTTACCCATTCTATCTTGGGATTCAGAGAGCATTTTGCAAACTGTGGTTTTTTTTGCACACTGGTTTACATTTAGAAGTCAGAAGTTAAGGTAAATTCACTTCATACTAACAAATGTTCTATTTGGTGTTCCTGCACTTCTGCCAATAAAAAGGTATCCCACTTGCGTGTGTGTGGAAAGGGCTCAGACTCACTGTGCAGACATCACATTTTTACCATGAAAAAAAGTCCAAGTTTGGCTGCAACTTGGGCAAACCTGGATCCACTACCTTTTCTTACCCAGAAAGCCCTGCAAACCTCAAACTCGGTACTAAGATGGATATTGGGCCTTTTAACTTGTTGCCTTTAAAATTAATTACATAAAACTTCTTTTTAAACAAGTACTTTAGCTACTTAATTGAACAGTTTCCTGCATTTTGATGAATCACTGAAAAAACAGGCGCTGGCAAGGCCAATAGGTCTCGCCTTTGGGACCTATTAGCTCTGTCAATGCCTTTTGCTCGAGCTGTACAGTATCGGAAAAATGCTGATATTATACAGCATGAAGAAAGATTAGGCGTGGTAACACGGTCGTGGAATTTTCTAGGCATGTGCAGGTTTCCTGACACAAGCTTGTGATGGATGCATGCACCATTTTTTTACATTTTCCAATCAAAGACGGATTGGTAAAAAAAAAAAATAGGTAGCACAAATGCACTTTTGTTTAGAAAGTGGAAGGGACGGTAGCAATCCGAGGTACCTGATAGGGGAGGAAGAACAAAGATGTAAATGAGGGAGGAAGCAACAAGGATGGCAGAGGGGATGCACATGGAAGAGAACACAAGGGCAAAGGGAGAAAAACATGCGAGAGCCACATGGAGCGCTGGGCGATAAGAAGCACATGGACAAGAGAGCGCAGTATGAAGCGTGGAGAGAAGCACACGTGGGAGACAATCGGAAAACAAACGCACTCTCATTAAGTGCTTTACAAAAAAAAACATAAGTTCCCTAAAAGTGAGCAGTGGAAGGAAACAAGTAAAGAGACTGCTCCAGGGGAAGACGAAACGTAGGATGGACAAGGCAAGCCGTAGAATAAGAACCAGACAAATGAGAGGGAAAATGAAGCCAACCAGTGGTAAGCAATCGGCAGGGTTTAAACCAGTGAAAGTTCTTGGTAAGCTGACTATATCTTTTTGCAACCATGCACTGTCTGGTAGGCTCGACCTAATGACCTGGAAATGGCGGGTAGAAAATGACCTCCAGGTCACAGTGCTCTTCAAAATAACTTCTCTATGCATTAAGGTCTAAAGAACAGGTATTAACGTTCCTATTTTTCCTATGTCTTAAGTGCACGTCACCTATTACAGTGCAGTTTGTGTTACTTCAAAATGCATTTTTTTATTTCATGCTGTGGTTTAGTCACCAGCATGGAGTACATCCACCCAGGCATCTCTTTAAAATATCTGTCACTGTTTATGAGGGAAGCTAAACTAAAGTTGAGAGGGGATTTTCAATAGAATAGTTAACGAACCTTTTCTTTTGCACTAATTAAAGCAAAATCAAGCCTGTACAGATCTGAACAAGGTGGCAGTTATATTAAAATACAATTATGTGACAATTGATTTTGGTATTATCAAACATGTTTATGGTCTGAAAAGTAGTTTACGTGTTTCGCAGCATTAGAGAACGTCACTTTCTGTCAAGTAAAAGGGACTAAATGGTCTCAAATTGGTCCTTGCTGTATAAATTATTAGAATATTACTGAAGGCCCTCATGGTGGTGGTTTGGTAATTACAATGGGAATCCTCTCCAGTTGCAAAATTAGCATAACCAGAATCTATTTTGCGTTCAAAGTCTCTCCATTTCTAAATTGTAAAGAGTGGGCTCTTTCTGAACATGTGGCACAAAATGGTGCACTCAGAATAAAGAAGCCTTTAGACAAGGTGACTTCGAATAAACTCCGATCAAAGTGCACACCTTTGTCTTTATCCAGTAACATTACTGTCCCCCCTGCAATTGACACTAATGTGGTTTGATTATTAGACCTGACAAGTCCTCTAACAAGGATTCAGGATTTAGCAGATAAGCAATGGCTTGAGGGCACTCAGATTGATCTGTCTACCGTATCAAACTGGGCACAAAGTGTGGTTTGCTTATTAGGAAACATTAATACAGCTGTGTCCCAGAAATTATGTAAAGAGTTTTCTACTGAAATCTGACCCGAAACTGGGAATTTTGGAAACTAAATAAGTTGGTCACAAAGCAAATGACCTCCATTTCAGAAATTCTTTTACTAAAGAGATAAACATCAATGTGGCCACTTTTGCATCAATTGATAAGGCCCAAATTCTTTAAGAAACGTTTTTGGGGCAAGGATTTTTTAGACGGGCATGCAAATGTAGGAGTCAGTCTGCTGGTCTTACCTCTCAAGAGGAAATTCTCCATTCAAACGCTCCTAGGCATATCAACAGAATTTTAAACAGCAGTTCTATAGTCAGAGAGGCAGAAGCTTCAGGAGTCGAGGTTACTGCAACAGAGGAATCCAAAACCCAGGCAAGACTTTTAGATTCTGCCCATTCTCCTGTGGAAATGTGGATTTTCCTGGTCAGTTATGTCCCCTATCTTGGACCCCAACGGTTCTATGTGCATGTCACAAGTACATGTATGTTCCCTCAAGTTCCAGTTATGAAGACGCAAATACATGTGCGTCCACCGTCAACATGTCCTCTGTCAGATCCGCCATGAATAGGCCGGATATTCCATTCCTAAATATGAAAGGCCACCGGCTTTATATGGTTCACTTATGCCATTTTACAGTCCAGGCAAGTAGGCCCTGATTCTGTCATCAAACTCCTTTTCCCTTCTGCCTCTGAAAGCTCCAGTCTGAGCCTGCATCTGTGACCATGAACTTTGTCTCATTCTCTGCGCGGCTCACTAAGCCTGACATCAGCCTATTCTCTGCCAAGAACTGTATTTCACCTTCGAATTATCTGCTTCCCCCTCAGCCGATGCATTCCTGCCTAGTAGTTTAAGTAAACATTCTTCCAGTTACCAAGCAAAAGGCCCGGCTTCTCTGTCCTCATGCAAGTAATTCATAGCCCTGTCACCATGGAATATTCCTACCCCCCTCGCATTTAGTGTAGACACTTAGACGCTTGTACACGCACACACAGTCAGTATAGAATAGATTTTGTCCGAGAGTCCTTCTTTTGTGGATAACATAGTTCTTTAAACATAGGATGTTAGATATGATTTGGGAGTAGGTTGACCTGACCCCCCAGACTTTTCGTCTCCACATGTAGAGCTAATGACAAGTCCCCTTCACCCCCTAGTTACACGTCAATTACACGTCATACTGCTGCGCGCGCATCTATGTCAAGTATTATCTTATAGATCCACCTATGCATGACATCATAACCAATCATGTTCCTTTTTACTCCTTATTACACCCATTTTCGGTTACGCAGTACCACGTCAAGTTCCTTATCAATTGTTACGCCTACTGTATTTGCTTCATTATAATGTATGTACTATAAAAGTTACTTCTTGTCAATAAAGTATGTACTTCACTTCCTGAACCCCCGTGGTGATGGAACTTGGAGCATCCGATTATAATCGATTATTGGAATAAAGCCCATTCCGAAACTCTAATATCACGGATTCTGCCTCTCATTTTACTGAGCTATTTTATTATGATTCTGTATCAAATTCAGTCCCGGTAAAGGAATTTTATTTACCACATGATGGCGCCCGAACAGGGACACTTTCTCATCTCACGCGCCGGCGGTGAGTTGTAGGCCCGGTCTCCTGCCACAGCTGGACGGACAATTACGCGTACCAGCAGGATTTCCTGTATCTCCCTCCGGTCAAGCGGGGGCGACTGAGACTACGATCAACACCCAGACGAGGCGGTGCGAAGTATCCCGACCAGAGCCTAGCTGAGAGAGCAAGATCCGAGGTATACCGAGACCCACCAGTTTGAAGTCAAGTCCAGTTCCCGACGAGTCGAGTCGAGTCCAGTCCGGTTCAAGTTCAGGTTACCGAGGCCTTCCGTTTCCGAAGCTACCCGGTGAGTACCATTACTGGGGAGGCATTTCTGACGTGCACATAGGTTGTGCCGGTCAAGACGGGTTTGGGTACACAAATCCGGTCTGCACTGTTTTAGCAGTGTATCTGTACTGTTTAGCAGTATATCAAGTATTCCGAAGTATCTAGTTATTGTCAAGAATTATGCTTGGTGATTAGTTATGCAGACGATCGTCATTGTTGCTTATTCTAAAGGTTAAAAAAATGTTTAATGTTTAATGTTTAATGTGTTAAACGTCCTGCATATTGTGGTATGAATGGTTGTTCATTAGTGTGCTTTTGTATTAAGTGTGTTCAAAATTAAGTATCGGATCAGTTGTCAATATGCCGCTCTTTTCGAAATTAAGACAGATCACTACTAGGAAAGGGGTACTTGAAGAAGCCGTCCCTATTCCTCCTAGGGATACTCCAGGGCACTTCATGTATCACAAACATGGCTTAGACGCTATATTATTTCTTGATTTATGGGTAGACTACACCAAGGTAATACCAGAAAGTCAGAGGTGGCCCGCAGCTGGGACCTGGGATGCAGAGTGCATCATGAAAGTCGAGGAAGAATTATGGAAAAGAAAAGTCAGACAGTCACAGAAAGACGCTGTTGAGTTATGGCGTAAAGAATCTCATAAACGTACAGAAAAAGCACGTAGACAGGAAGAGAAGAGTAAAGAAAGTTCAAATAAAGTTCAAGAAAATCTATTAATTGAGGAAGGTATCCGAGTGAAATCAGAACAAGTAGATAGACAAAGAAATGCCCTCATGAATGGTATGTATCCCCTTCTAGCCGGAGGATTACCTAAGGCTACTCCAGAGATACCGAAAGACTTGCCACCCCCATTATTTCCAATTAAGGTACATCCTAAGGGGCATCCTAGAACCGCAGAAGATGTTTTTCTTTCCTCATATTTAGATGACGTAGCTCCCGAGTATGCTAATTCCGCCCCACATAGACCGCATACCAGGGAGGTCCAACGCCAAGATCCAGCACCCGTATCCCTACAGCAACAAATCGAGTCACAAGTTCCGGCAAGCACATCTGTTTCCGCATCTGTCCCTACAGGTACTTCCATAGCTGTGTCCACACCTATAGTTGCCGTGTCACGTTCGACGAATCCTTTCACACCCGACGCCCCAGATGGGGCCACGGGAGGTGCTACCAATACTTTTTCCACGCCACCTAGAATAAATAAACTTATTTTTCAAGAGTCAGCGCATTCACGTACACCCAAATTCGTAAGTGAACGTGCGCTTAAGGAACTTCTTATAGATTGTAGATATGACCCGGTGATCGGTAAAGAGGACGAAATGATCCTGGCATCATTACGTATCAGACGAGCCGCAGGGTATTTAGCGAAGTTACCAGGAATGACTGCGCATCTAGATAAAATATATCATTTTGTTCAAACAGGACGAGATCCAGAATGTATTAACAGAGCTATGGAATACCAGAAAGTAGAGATACAGGGGGAACTGTTACGTTTCCTCATAAACTGTGTGATTAGAAATCAAGACCGACCGGGGGTAGACCCGGATGCAATGCAAATTCTTACAAGATGGAGCCAGAATATATCAGAAGGGAGACACGATAAGCAAAATTGTATAATAGCCATGTGCCGAAAGATCCGTAAAGAAATAGAACGCCTACACGAAGAGCGATTAGAGACAGACGAGTTCGAACAAAGCGAGGAAGAAGGGTCAGGACCGCCCGCAGGACAGTTGGACACCATAGCCTATGTAGGTAGAGGAAGATCTTGTAATAGAAATCAGACTAGATGTCATACTGACTCAATACGTCCGATATGTCCAGATAATAACAAGAATTTCCAAATACCTATAATTAATATAAGGTCTAACGAGCATTCGTTCCAAACTGCCGACAAACTACTCCGAGAACGAAGGGGTTATCATTTTCTCGATTCTATGGATGAACAAGATTTAGCCAGGGCAGCTGTCCACTGGGTGGACAGTCCCGGAAAATATAGTGATGCTACAGTAGTACGCACATTTTTGAATCTCACCCCAGATGAACAGAGGTTAGCTGGGATTTATATGATTCAACAACTCATTATACTATATCGGAGTCAGCATTCGGATCCTGGTCCTTTACCTGACATATTGACTGAATTGTTTACAAATAAATGGAGAGGTCCAGGTACTGAATTAATTAAAGAAATTCTAATATCAAGAAAGCAGTATATTCTTTTTGTATGCTCAGAGCATGCCTCATTGCCCGGCAAGGAAAGAACCACGTATCACATGGATAGACAGAATCCCTTACGAGAAGTACACCCAATAAAAGGCGAGGACGACGAGTTTAGGCGCGTATTTGTATATACGCCCATATCAAAAATAGAACTGTTACAAATGAAAAAAGTGGTACCCAGTCATGACAAAGATCCAGCGGGTTTTCACCGAGAAATTAAAGACATGTTACTCATGGGAGAGTATACCTATCCCGACATTATGACTATATTAAAGGTGTTGATGCCTGCTGGCATTTATGAGAAACTCAAGGAAAAAGAGTGGGAGGTAGGAGACCAAAAGATAGAATGGTCAGTATTAGAAGCGGAAGAAAAGGCCCGAACTGCAGGAGCAGGACTTGGGGATAAAACTAAAGCACTACCAGGTTTACTAGTACAGGTACTGCCACGTTTATTAACTACGAAAAAGGAAGATTGGGGTACAATTTCAGCCTGTAAACAGAAGCAAGATGAAGACACTAGTGATTACTATGCCCGATTCGAGAAATGTTTTGGTATAAATAGTGGCATAAAAGCAAGTAGCGAATCATACCCGCATCTGTTTGTAACAAAATTAGTAGAAAATGCTCTGCCCCCAGTGAAGAATAGAGTATTAAAATTCGAGAGTACCTGGCAAGGTAACACTCCAACACAAATGTTACAAATGTTACAGTACCATCACAATAGAATTAGAGAGGAACAAGAACATGAACACAGACGCATGAAAGACACAAAAATGAAAATGCTAGTTTCCCAGACAGTACCAGCTGAAGGACATAAAAAGGGTATGACACATTCCGATTCAGCAGGACCTGTAAAAGGGACATGCAATTATTGTAAAAAGCCAGGTCATTATGTACACGATTGTCCAGTGCTAAAACATAATATCTCTATAGGTAAAACACAAGAAAGATCACGGCCATTAAGACAAGATCAGAATGAACAAGGAGCTATGCAGCATGCCCAGGCCATGCCAGCCGCACAACAGCCAATACAGTTTGTGCCAGCTGCACCACCGTTGCCTGCTGCTGCCACACAGACCACAACACGACAAATGTATCAGACTGCACAGTATGAATATCCTGAGTATCAGCGTTACGCATGAACTAGCCTAGAGAGGGAAGTTGACTTACCCCTTATCGAGATTCCTGTAGATCAAGAAGGACCTTATGTACATAGTGAATTATTAGGTCAAGATAGAAAATTTTTACTCGATACAGGGGCAAGTCGAACAACTATAAAACGTAGTGAAGTTCCAGGGGCACCCCTCTCAGGCTCTCAGAATATTTCCCTTGGTTTTTCAGGAAAACCTATTGTTAATGAAGTATCACAGCCTCTTCCACTTACGATAGGACCTTTGACCCGAACTACAGATTTATTGCTTACTAAATCATGTCCAGAAAACTTGCTAGGAATAAAAACTCTGAAAGCCCTAGGAGCCATAATATGTTGTTCTCCGGAAGGAGTAAGGTTGTTTTTACGTGATTTTAAAGGTCACTATGTGTCTAGAGACATGGATCCCCGACTACAGACTTTACCTACACATCTATGGGCACAAGGCCCTACTGATGTTGGTTGCATGAATATTACACCATATCGAGTCACACTAAAGGCAGGAGTGGTGCTACCACGAATGCGACAATACAAGTTACCACCAGATGCTGTAGTGGCTTTACTACAAATCATTGACGAGCTAATTGCCCAAGGAGTAGTTGTAGAAACAGACTCCAATGTATGTAATTCACCGATAATTCCGATTCTTAAACAAACAGATTCTACAGCCCCGCCAGTATATCGATTGGTTATTGATCTGCGCGAGTTAAACAAATGCATTGTGCCACAATTTCCTGTGGTTCCAGATATCTCGTCATTACTGACAGCTATCGATTCCGAAGCAACATTCTTTACTGTAATTGATCTCAAGAATGCCTTTTTCAGCGTCCCAATAGATCCGGAAAGTCAATATTTGTTCGGATTTAGTTTAAATGGGCGCAGCTTTAAATTCTCACGCGCACCTCAAGGATTTACAGAAAGCCCCAGCATCTATAGCCAAGCACTGAAACGAGAACTTGACAGTATCCACATGCCAGTTAACACTGCTCTGCTTCAATAGGTCGATGATCTGCTGATCACCGCGAGAAGCGAACCGGAATGTGAGAAAGCATCACTGACAGTTTTACAATTTCTAGCCGAAAAGGGGCACAAGGTGTCCCCTTCTAAGCTGCAATTCTGTGTCCAGCGAGTTGTTTATCTTGGACACTCGCTGTCCAAGGAGGGAAGGCAGCTTACACCCGACCGCATTCAGTTAATAGCTAACATGCCAATACCCAAGACACAAAAGGAAGTACGAGCTTTCATAGGCCTCACGTCATATTGCAGGCAGTGGATCCCTCAGTACGCATTTCTAGCAAAACCACTCATTCAGTTAACCACACAGGAGGCAGCCACACCGACTGTTCTCCCTTGGACTCAGGAACATACACAAGCTTTTGAAAGCCTAAAGAAAGCTTTATGTCAAGCACCCGTTTTAGCAACGCCATGTTACAGAAAACAGTTTACACTCTTTGTTACAGAACGCGAAGGTACTGCTTTGTCAGTACTCACACAGGAACAAGCAGGAGCACACAAACCATGTGCTTATTTTTCTAGTACATTAGATCCCGTAGCTCAGGCTTTGCCTGCATGCCTGAAATCAGTAGCAGCGACAGCTTTAGCAATCAGACAAAGCGATGCTATAGTGTTAGGACATCCATTGACAGTTCAAGTACCACACGCAGTAGAGGTTCTTGTGAATAGAACGCAAACACAACACTTGACTATAGCACGACTTACGGGGTATGAACTTACATTGTTTCAGCCACATATAGAAATCAGACGCTGTAACACATTGAATCCTGCCACACTTCTACCTGTAATCGGAACAGACCCACTAGCCCATGACTGTATTGAAGTTATTACGATAACGACGAAACCCAGACAAGACTTAACCGATGTCCCATTATCAGATCCAGACCTGACATTGTATGTAGATGGTTCATGCATGAGAACAAGTACAGGAGAGTTAGTGGCCGCTTACGCAGTCACAACAGATACTGAAGTTATTGAAACTAATCGTATAAATACTTTGTCAGCTCAAGCCGCAGAGCTCATCGCTCTGACACAAGCCTGTATTCAAGCCACGAATAAAAAAGTCAACATATACACTGACTCACGTTATGCATTCGGAGTTGTACACGACTTCGGCGTGCTGTGGCGAGAGAGAGGTTATTTAACTTCCCACGGTGCCCACATTCAGCACGGACCCCTCATTCATGCCTTATTAGATGCAATACATCTACCCACTGCAATATCAATTATGAAATGTAAGGCTCATACGAAGGTTACTGATATCATTTCCCAAGGCAATGATCTAGCCGACAGAACAGCTAAACAGACTGCTCAAACTCAAACCCCCGACATGACAAAGACAATAGTCCCGACACCGACATATTGCATGACAGTTAAAGATCCTACTCTTGACGTAATTGACATACAGACACATGCTACACCAGATGAAATAAAGAAATGGACTGAATTAGGAGGGATCCAAACGGACCAAGGATGGATGATGAAGGAAAAGTCTGTATGGTTCCTTCCTGACTCAATGGTCCAAGTTATAATTAACACTATACATAGTCCAGCACATCTAGGAGAAAAAGCTATGCTAGACAGCATTCAACACATTTGGTTCAATAAACATTTACGAGCAGCAGCAAAACAAAAGGTCCGTACCTGTATGATCTGTTGTCAGTTTAACCCAGGAAAAAGCGTTCCCGTAGAACAGGGTGGATTTCATACTCCTAATCATCCTTTTGAAGTACTCCAGATGGATTATATCCAGATGGAACGATGTCGAGGATTCAAATATGTTCTTGTAGTTGTCTGCGCTCTGTCCCGTTGGACAGAGGCATACCCGGTTTCAGATTACACTGCCCCGACTACTGCCAAACAGTTGGTTCGAGAATTCTTCCCACGATACGGTTTACCACGTGCTGTTCACTCAGATAACGGCCAGCCGTTCTCATCCGAATTAATGAAACACGTTTCACTTCTGTTAGGATATCAGTGGAAATTCCACTGTGTCCGACACCCCGAGGCAGCAGGTCTCGTAGAAAGACATAACCAGATCCTGAAAATCAGAATGTCCAAAATATGCAGAGAAAAAGGTGTCGACTGGGTAGTAGCGTTACCCGTTGCACTCTTTTACATGAGAATGGTAGCACATTCACGAACAGGGCTATCCCCGTATGAGGTGATCTTCGGCAGACCACCGAATATGTGGGGGACGCCCATACCACGCAAAATAACTGATATTGACTGTAATATGCTGACAGATTACTTGGCTTCCTTGATGTCTGCACTACAATCTTGTCGTTCACAGGTAGCTGCAGCCTTTCCCGACAACACTGAGGTGAAACCCCATGACGTTGTTCCGGGTGATCTTGTGTTTGTGAGGAATTTCGACCGAAAGACTCAACTGGAGCCCAGGTGGAAAGCACCCAAGTTGGTCCTGTTGACCACGAGGACAGCCGTGAAGATCGAGGGCCGCAAGGGCTGGATTCATTCAAGTCATATCAAGAAATTTCATGGACTATCCTCGGATATAGACACTGTGCCCTGCACTCCCTCACAGACTGATTCAAAACTTCCTTTGGTTGAAAAAACTGAAACAGAACTTTTTAAAGAAAAATTGAGGCCTAGAACGTCAGACAATTTGATTGTTTAAGTCCTCTCCAAGGTGAAGCGGTTGAATTTGTCCCTGACATGTATCCTCTAGACCTGAATCATGAACAGTCGCGAAAAATGTTGAAACGACAGGCGTATTGTAAATCACTGCGTAGCCACTGTATGGGGACATTATTAATTCTGTTTTTATTGAGTCTTTTAATAATTATTACGAGTATGTTGTTGCACATATATTACCCTATTTCTAGACATGTTTATAATGTTACTGCTGAACATTCTTTTAGTGACTTACCTCCGCATGAATTATCTTATAGACTTGCGCTGCGCAATAACACTTTCATTAGTATGTTACATCATTCCCATCAGACTAGTAATGCCACCAATTGTTGGGTGTGTGGCCGACTCCCTCCCTATCAGAATTATGAAGGAGTCCTGCCTTTCTTTCCACATCCATTCACACATAATGGCTCCTGTGGAGCATGGTTTAGTTTAATTAATTCCATAGACTCAGACACAGCAGTTTACCAAGATCATTGGATATGGGGAAACCTGAACCTAGTTTTACTCAAGGTCTGCTACCCTGACAAGGAGGGTCGCCCCAAAAGAACAGGAACTGATCTAGAAAATGAAGTATATGGATTAGGTAATTTTACACCTAATCTCATGATTCTAAATGTCGTATCCGAAGTTGAACTAGTCTTACCCACCATGTCAGTATTCCCAGCGAAGGGTGAATTGTGTGTAAGAAAGGTTGGTTCCATACATATGGGCCATAGTAAATGCACTACTATAGTAGAATTCGGTGATCAAGGCAAATCTTCATTTAAAGCTTCTCGCCACTCCTACTTTATATGTGGTCAGACTGCATATATGCGTCTACCTCCAGATTGGGATGGTACCTGCTACATTGCATTCCTTCTGCCACCCGTTTTTCTAGCTCCTCCTGATTATTACAGAAATATTCATTTAGTACACAACAGAAAGCGGAGAGATCTCCCCATTGTCGATTACACTGAGACGGCATGGGACAAGTATGTAGATTTTAATAAAGGCATCTTTCCCTATATAGGTACTGTTACTAATAGTAAGCTGATACGTAGATTGACCAGAACCCTTGAAGCAGTAGTGAATGAGACTATTTCCGCCTTAGGCAATTTAACAGAAGAGCAGTCTGCTATGCGGATTGTTGTGCTTCAAAATCGTCTTGTCCTTGACGTCATCCTGGCTGACAGGGGCGGAGCTTGTAGGGTCATCGGATCAAGCTGCTGCGTATTCATACCAGAAAATTCGCCATCTGTATATAAAGCCATCACTCGCCTTCATAAGATTGTAAACCAGATACACCAGAACCCAGGCACTTGGACTTGGTCCAGTTGGTTTTGGAGTGTGATATCAGCCTGGGGATGGAGAGTTTTATCCTTCCTTGGTATTGGCCTTCTCATACTATTCAGTTGCTGTCTATGTCTACAATGTGGACCAGCGATTTGTGGTCTGTGTGCCACATCGTGTATTCCACCACCAAGATTTCATTCAAGCTCACGGAAGAAGAAAGAAGAACAAATGATGCTATATGAACAGATCAATGGATTGATGAAGATCGATATCTCTTGAAGGGCAAGTAGGGGACAAGGAGGGAATGTGGAAATGTGGATTTTCCTGGTCAGTTATGTCCCCTATCTTGGACCCCAACGGTTCTATGTGCATGTCACAAGTACATGTATGTTCCCTCAAGTTCCAGTTATGAAGACGCAAATACATGTGCGTCCACCGTCAACATGTCCTCTGTCAGATCCGCCATGAATAGGCCGGATATTCCATTCCTAAATATGAAAGGCCACCGGCTTTATATGGTTCACTTATGCCATTTTACAGTCCAGGCAAGTAGGCCCTGATTCTGTCATCAAACTCCTTTTCCCTTCTGCCTCTGAAAGCTCCAGTCTGAGCCTGCATCTGTGACCATGAACTTTGTCTCATTCTCTGCGCGGCTCACTAAGCCTGACATCAGCCTATTCTCTGCCAAGAACTGTATTTCACCTTCGAATTATCTGCTTCCCCCTCAGCCGATGCATTCCTGCCTAGTAGTTTAAGTAAACATTCTTCCAGTTACCAAGCAAAAGGCCCGGCTTCTCTGTCCTCATGCAAGTAATTCATAGCCCTGTCACCATGGAATATTCCTACCCCCCTCGCATTTAGTGTAGACACTTAGACGCTTGTACACGCACACACAGTCAGTATAGAATAGATTTTGTCCGAGAGTCCTTCTTTTGTGGATAACATAGTTCTTTAAACATAGGATGTTAGATATGATTTGGGAGTAGGTTGACCTGACCCCCCAGACTTTTCGTCTCCACATGTAGAGCTAATGACAAGTCCCCTTCACCCCCTAGTTACACGTCAATTACACGTCATACTGCTGCGCGCGCATCTATGTCAAGTATTATCTTATAGATCCACCTATGCATGACATCATAACCAATCATGTTCCTTTTTACTCCTTATTACACCCATTTTCGGTTACGCAGTACCACGTCAAGTTCCTTATCAATTGTTACGCCTACTGTATTTGCTTCATTATAATGTATGTACTATAAAAGTTACTTCTTGTCAATAAAGTATGTACTTCACTTCCTGAACCCCCGTGGTGATGGAACTTGGAGCATCCGATTATAATCGATTATTGGAATAAAGCCCATTCCGAAACTCTAATATCACGGATTCTGCCTCTCATTTTACTGAGCTATTTTATTATGATTCTGTATCAAATTCAGTCCCGGTAAAGGAATTTTATTTACCACACTCCAGCAGGAGATCGTCTAGTCTTTTTCTACCAGCCTGGCAAAACTTCACTTCAGATTTGTGGGCTTTGCAAACAATTCAAGGTTATTTTTCATATATCTTTACGATCATCAAGTTCAATACATATTGCCTCATTACTTCTTTATTGACAAGGATCATGATTAGCTAGTGTCTCAACAAAAAGACTCTCCTACAGAAAAAGGAGACAGGTTACGTTGTTCGATCTCTACAGATTACTCAGAAAAAGGAGACAGAGGTTACATTGTTCGATCTCTTCAGATTACTCAGCACTTTTATTTTTAGTGCCGAAAAAAATCAACATTTTCACCCAGTTATCAATCTTAGGGTATTCAACAAATTTGCGGAGTGCCCTCATTTTGAGATGGAGAAAATCATCTATCTCAGGGATTCCTTGCGCATGGAAAAATGGATGTCCCACTAAGATCTCCAGCATGCTTACCTTGCAATCCCAGTTCACATTTCGTACAGGAAGTTTCTGCAGTTTGAATGGTGAAACACGTTTCCGGTTCAGAAGCCTCCCATTCATACTTTTCTTTGGCACCAAGGTGCTTCACCAAGGTCATGACCACAATGATTGCTCATTTAAGAGCCTAAGGAGTAAGTCTAATTGCATATCTGTACAAATTTCTCCTTTAGGCTGAGGACAAATATCTATTACTACCTCAACAGACAAACTTTCTCGATTCTTACAAAATTAACTGGAGCAAGTCTACTCTGATACCACCAACCTGATGGAGATTTTGGGTTAACCTATTGCCGCAAATAGATCAAAATTACAACTTCCTTAACAGAAAGTCATAATAATAAAGAAAGAAATTGAACAAGCTTTAAAGATGTCAACCTTAACCCTATTAGAAATCTGGTGCATGTGGCCTCCTCAATACAGGCCATTTTTCTAGGACCTCTTTGTTAATGTACCCTTCAATGGTTAAAGATTTGTCATCTTTGTATTCGTATTTTGATGTAATAAAGTTAGATCACAAATTTCAGTCAGAACTCCAATCGTTTCATGATCATCTAAACCAAGAATACTCATTGTACAGGCCCGGAGGAAGAAGGCGGGGAGCACATATTTGGACCGCCTGACCTTTACAAATACTCCCTAGTAATGCTTAGATGTAAAACAAATGGGCTAGCATTTAGTTAAATATTAACTAAAGCAAAGGAAAAGAAGCACAGGTGTACTGCACCATTTATCTGTAGGAATACCGAGATGTTTAAAGTCCTCATACAACGAACATGAAAAAAGTATACATTCTCTTCTTAATTAAAAAAGGTGTACTTTTGTTACATGTGGAAGTGTTTCACCTTTATACAACAGATATCACTGCACTGAAAGGCATTTATTAGAAATTATAATTTTCAAACGTAAATTTAGAACAATTCATGCCTTCCACATCTCTTTCTTACATCAAAAGCTAATGCTTTGTCTTTTATACTTGACACATAAGGCTTGAGCATGACAGGCAGGCAGAGGTCATGTAAAGGCTAGTTTTGAGCTCGAGGATCCAAGAGAACCTATAGCTAAGCCAGAGCCAGGCATCTGGCTGGGCTCTAGCCTTAGTATCTCACCCACTCTATCCCAGTGCCAGGGCTAAAGGTTTCCCACTGGACCACATCTAGCGATGGAGTTTGGGTGTTTGTGTCTGCCCATCTCAGTGAATTGCACACCTTGTAGTGGGGACTTTGTGAGGAAGATTTTATAGCACACACTACTACCATAACTGAGTCTTTTTCTAAGCACTCCTAGTGTTGCAGATAGGAGACTAAAGGTAAGAAGACTGGGAAGCCTAAGATAAAATGTAATTCCAATTCAATAATCAAGTTACTTTCTTTGAACACTTGACTTACCAAAGGTAGAGACAACAAGTAGAGAAGGCTTAATCCAGGGTGGGCTAGAGGGATAACAATTTAGATACAAGATAACACAGTATTATCAAATCTATGTCTCTTCTACAAATTAGGGGCTTAAATGAGAGAGCAGTGGGCAATGAAACACTCATAATAACTCTAGGTTTCTCAGGTCCAGACTCCTAAACTCACATTACAACCCCTGTCCTCATCCCCAATCATTGCAGGCATAAATGCACCACTTAAGCACACCACAGGCCATACTTTCTGGCCCTTGGGAAAATGTTTGGGAGTACCCATGATCTAGACGCATGGAAATGGAAGGTAATTTTTTTTCTACAGCCCTAAATCATGTATTACAACTTGATGCAATTAGCAATTGGCGCAAGATTCGGTCAGTACTGACTGGCAGTGCATGGTCACAGCAAGACTCCTCTTTGCACGTAAATTGTTTAGAGATATCTGCAATCCAAATTTATGCACAAACAGGATACGTTGTTCTGCAGATGGATAATCTTTAGGCAGTAAGGTACATCAATCATTTGGGAGGAAGTAAGTTAAAACCATTGCAGAACTAGCCAAGAATGTGAGGGAATTTTCCCTACAAAAGAACATTTCGGTACAAGCAGAATACCTCCCAGGTAATCTAAACACAATTACAGATTGGTGTTTCAGGCACCTTCAAGGTTTGAGCGATTTGCACCGTCAGCCTACAATTTTCAAAAATATTTTGTTTCCAGATTAAGACCCTTTTCAATTGATCTTTTTGTATCTCACTTAAATACATAGCTTCCCTATTTTTACAGTTGTAGACCGCATCCTCAAGCTCCGGCAATTGATGCTTGTCTTCAGAACTAGTCCTTCCAGATGAAGTATGCCTTTCCCCCATTTATCATGATTACACAGGTTCTAGCTGAAGTGCAACGTCAAAAAGCAACTTTAATGTTGGTAACTCCTCTATGGAAAACTAAGCCTTAGTTCCCCCACCATTCTGGAATTATCAATAGGCTGCCCCATTTTAATCCCATCATTCCCCAGCCTACTTCTCTACCATCAGCATTAATGTCTCAAAATTATTCTCAATCAGTCCCCAGTATTAGCAGCATGGTAGGCTTCGGGTCAGCCTGGAAAACCCCAGGAATTTCAGCAGAGGCTGCTCAGGTCATCCGCCAGGCCCTAGAACCATCAGACTTCACAGATTTGCATGCATGTTCTGGAATAGCTGGTGGACACAGGTTAAGATCCCTTTTCAGGAGATGTGATGATGATATTAATGTTTTTACACTATTTGGCTTCCCTGGGGAAGGCATATACGACTATAAACACCCACAGATCAGCAATCTCTGCAAAACATGCAGGAATGGATGGTAAACTTGTCTGAGAACATCTACTAATTTGTTTGCTTTTAAAGCAAGTAAGATTTTCTAAACCTCCTTATGAGTCTTACAAGTGGGATGTAATTTTATTTTAATGTTATTTGTGGACTGGCCTGAAAATGCTTCTTTGTACCTAAAGATTTTGTCTACTACCCTGACTGTTCTGTTATATTTGGTATATTTTAAATGTCTTTCAGATGTTGAGGCCGTGGATATTCATTCTGATGTTTGTTTCCAAGTCTGAAGAAGAAAAAAACGAATTTAATATCTGTCTTTTATCCTTATTTTCCTCTTCAACCTAAATTTCGTATGGAAAACTGCTCGAAAGGTTATATTCAGAAGACAGAGGATTTGAGAACGTCCTCCTCAGTTCAGCTCATTATTTTATTTAGAAGACCTCGTTGGCTGGTTTCTTTACCCATCATATCTTGCTTGGTTAAGTTGAATTATGAACTTGGCAGGAATGGATACCATTGCTTTCCATGCTCACTCTACAAGGAGAGCTAAGGCTTCAAAAGCTTTTTGGACTGGAGCTTGTTTAGAGGACATTCTGGGAGCAACAGATTGGTCTAATATCGCCACATTTAGACTTTTTACTCTGAACCTGTTCCTCAAGTTACTAATTCTATCGTGGCTGTGCTTAAACAAGCATTACAGAAGCCTTAGGCCTTGTAATAAATGAACATTTTCCTATCTATCTATAGTGAAGGAGAGTCTTGATTTAAATAAAGACCCAGAGACAAGTATTATACCATCGTATAGTTTAACCCTCCCTTCTTGTTTCAGGGCCTACCGGTTCCACTCCTCCATCAACTTAATGTGGGGCTTGAGTTGGGGAAAAAACTGTAACTTTAACTTCTGTGATATGGAAAGAAAGACATTCTCTTTCCAGAGAGAAATTTCCTTGATATTCATTTTACACTATCGGTCAACAACAAAAGCCAGTTGTTATAAACCTAGCCAGAGGTTTCTTTACATTTTTGAGGGCCATTAAGATTATTCTGGTTACTTATCTTATGTTACAATACCCTTGATCTGCTCACGCAAGGCGAAAAAGAGCTTGTTGCTCCCATTCCAGAGAGTTTATAGGCTGTCTTTTTACTGATTGGTGGGGTTGCACTGACATCATTTTGTAGTTGTTTTCCCAAGGTTTCATGGGAATTGTAGTTTCTGTAGTAGGGGATCTTTGTGTATAGTCATAATCTAGTGAATAGTCCCGCCCATGTGCGGGGACCCCGGAGCAATAAAAAATAATCTCTTAAAGTGTCAAATCATGCAGACCTGCATCCACCTTTAAGAGAGAATTTAATTTAAAGACAGATAATGCAGCCTATACCCACAGGCTACACTATCCAGTACTTCAACTAGAATTCCACCAACATCCACAAACAGCACTGCCTGTCCAGCTTTTCTCCACAAGGGAAAAAACACCCTGCCTCTCCCAGCAAAAGCCTCTGGAATGATAGAGAGGAAGGAATGGACAGACAAGCCCCATAGGCTGCCATTATGTGGCTCAGAACAGGATACTGTGCCTTTAAGAAAACTTTCCAGAACTTTCCCAGTATCCCAGAATGCACAGCAGGTCCCTTTTACTTTCAGTTCTTTTTTCCGGCTCCTGCTAGCAGGACCCTGGAGCATTGAGCTCTCCCTTTTCAAGGGTTTATTGGTTACTTTTCAAGTAATAGTAGTTAGTAAAGTCCTTTCCTTCTGGTGTTGTCAGCATGCCTGGCTTGTTTGACAAGTGTCCTGATTGTGAAAGGAAAAAGGCTAAGTCAGACCCACACAGGGTGTGCATCGTCTGCCTTCCCCAGTCCCACGTGCCGGAGGAGTGTGAGATTTGCCGCTCTTTTTCAGCCAGGACCCTGAGAGAGAGGATGAAAATCAGGCTCCAGGTCCTGGAGGACAGAAGACTGAAGGCACGAGGTGGGTCTGGAGGGGCTGATTCTGCCCATGCTGAGGCCTCTGGGGGGCTCCCCAGGGGCAGGAAGACCAGCAAGCGTCCCCACTCCCCGTTGACGTCGAGGGCGTCGTCGAGGGGGATGACTAAAGTCTGTTCGCCATCTCCCCAGGGCTCTGGGGAGAAGCGGCGTCGACGATCGACGTCGAAGGAGCTGAACAGACCGCCGTCGACGACATCGGCATCGTCTGCAACGACGCCGTCGACTTCGCCATCAAGCCATCGGCGTCAGGATCGGACCCAGCGTCGGCGCTCGCCGTCGAGTGGAGGTCGCCGATCGCCGTCGGCGAAGAGAAGAAGGTCGCAGTCGAGGGGCTCCTCGACGTCGCGAGCCAGCCAACACCCGGCGTCGAGGCGGCGGTCGACGTCGAGGAGATCAACGTCACGAAGGAAGACGTCACGGAGATCGACGTCACAGAGGAGATCGACGTCGAGGAGATCGCCGTCGAGGAGATCGCCGTCGAGTAGATCGCCGCCGAGGAGATCGACGTCGAGGAGGTCGTTGTCGAGACGGCGCAGGGGGAGCCTGGACGCCAGGAGTAAGAGAGGAACGGAGTTGCTGGGATCGGTGTACTCCGTGGTGTATACACCTCCTCCTCCTCTGCCACCACCGCCTCCGCCACCGACTCCTCCTCCTCCATCACCACCACCACCGCCAACACCACCGCCGCCTCCACCACTGCCGCCGGTGTCACCGCCTCCACCGCCCGCACCGCGGCCTATACCACCTCGCACGCCGTTGGGGCCACCTGCGGTTCCGCCACGGTCGGTCTCCCTGCCCAGGTATCCGACTCCACCGCAGGGGACGCCAAGGCCGCGACACCCACGGTCGCCGGGCCCGGCTAGACCGGCAGACAGGCCAAAGCCGAGGAGGTCGCGCTCCCACTCCTTCAGGAGGAGAAGGTCACGGAGTCGTGGACGGTCGTCGTCGTCGACATCGGGACGACACCATAGGAGGCACAGGTCCAGGTCGCGCACAAGGTCCTCGGCCAGGGATTTCTCACCGACGCTGTCGGACTCACCGGGGACTAGGGTGTCTCCGGTGGATTATCTGGTCTCCTTCCAGGAGGTGCTGCTGCGGGGGGCAGCCAAGTTGGGCATCACGGTGACGGTACCCACGACGTCCGTGATATTCGAGACTCTACACAAAACACACCTGTCTCGCCCCCTGCTACCTCTAGTGCCGGGACTGGTGGAACCCGCGTTGGAGTTGTTCCTCACCCCCGCGGTGACGAAATCTGCTCCCTCACGGCTCATGAAAAAGTATCGGGCCCCGGACTCGGACCCTGCTTTTTTACGGATGGACCCGAAGCCGGACTCTTTCATCGTGACGGCAGCGAGGAAACAGCATGCGACTGCACCTTCATCGACGGTCCCGCCTGACAAGGAAAGCCACTGGCTGGACTCGGCGGGCAGGAAGGTGTGTGGGACCGCGTCTACCACCATGAAGGCGGCAAGTGCGGGGGCGCTGTTGGGACGTTACGACCGGGCCCTGTGGGAGTCCCTCCAACAGTATGTGGACCTGCTGCCCCGGGACAGGAAGGAGGACTTCCTGGAAACGGTGCAAGAGGGCATGCTGGTTTCGAACCAGGTCATCAGTGCGGCAGCGGATGTCTCCTTGTTGGCGGCGCACTCTTACTGTCATGTTCAAAGGCGTCACTCTTGGTTGCGCCTGACGTCGCTCAAGCCAGAGGCTCAGCACAGAGTAGCCAATCTGCCCTTCTCGGGGGAAACCCTGTTTGGAAAACATGCGGATGATGAGATGGCCCGCATGAAGGCGGAGGCGGAGACCCTGACGGCTGTCGGGTTGGAGAAGGCCGAGAAGAAGAAGCGCCCGTTCCAGAGGAGGTTCGGGTCTACGGGCAGAGGGCGTGGGCAGGGTTCGGGACAGCAGCAGCACCAACAGCAGCAGTTCCGGAAGCCCTTCCAGAAACGCCAGAGGGGTAGAGGAGGCCAGCAGGCTGCTACCACTACCAAGGGCCCGGCTGGGTCTCGGCCCTGAGCGACTACTTCCCCCTCAACCGTTACCCACTCCAGTGGGGGGAAGCATTCAATTTTTTCCGGCAGAGTGGAGAAAAATTACTCAGGACAAGTGGGTGCTGAATATTGTTTGCAATGGATACAGTCTTCGGTTTATCAGCCCCCCTCCAGCGATTCCGCCGGTAAGCTCTCAGTTTCAGCTGCGAGAGCTCCAGGCGGAGGCAGACATCTTGTTGAGAAAAAAGGCGGTAGAAGAGGTACCTCTGTCTCAAAGGGGAAGAGGTCTGTACTCTCGGTTCTTCCTCGTTCGCAAGAAGGACAAGAACGAGTTCAGGCCCCTTCTGGATTTGCGACAGGCAAACAAATGGATTCGCAGAGAGAAGTTTTGCATGCTATCGCATGCAACGGGGAGACTGGCTCTGTGCCATAAATCTACAGGATGCGTACTTCCATGTGCCTATCGCACGGAAGCACAGGAAGTTCCTGCGATTCCAAGTCGGCGCCAATTACTATCAATACACAGTACTGCCATTCGGGCTAAAGTCTGCGCCCAGGACCTTCTCGAAGTGCATGGCGGTGGTGGCGGCACACCTGCGGAGGAACAAGGTGTTTGTCTACCCGTATCTGGACGATTGGCTGATCAAGGCATCATCTTTCTCGGAAGTGCAAGAACACTTCCGGTGGATGTGCGTTCTCTTGCACAAGCTGGGGTTACACGTCAACATGTCCAAATCGGTCCCGACTCCGGTCCAGTGCATACAGTACCTGGGAGCCTCCATCGATACGCGGTCAGCAAGCGTGTCTCCTTCGGAGGAGAGACGGTTATCACTCCTTCGGAAGGCTCAGGACCTCCGGACTGCTCCATCGACGACAGTGCGGAAGGTGTCTTCGCTGCTGGGATCGATGGCCTCCTGTATCTTCCTCGCGCCTAACACACGGCTGCACATGAGACCACTGCAGGAGTGCTTGGAGGATCAGTGGGATCAGAAGACAGGTTCTTGGGACGACAAGATACGGCTGTCTCTACATGCTCTTAAGTCTCTGAAGTGGTGGTGTTCGGCGGAAAACCTCCTCAGGGGGGTTCCCTTCCACAAGGACATTCCCACGAAGAGTGTCGTGACGGATGCGTCTCTCCAAGGCTGGGGAGTGCATCCCGGGGACTTGCAGATTCAAGGAAAGGGGTCCCCGTTGGAATCGACGTACCACATCAATTTCCTGGAACTCAGAGCGGTCTTCCTGGCACTGAAGGCCTTCCTTCCGTCCTTCCAGACCAACTCGCTACTGATACAGACGGACAATACAACCACTATGTATTACCTCAACAAGCAGGGGGGGGGTCGAGATCGCGCACTCTGTCGCAGGAGGCGCAGGCGCACTGGCTTCTGGCCAGAGGACTGACGATTACGGCCACGCATCTGCCAGGGGTTCAGAATGCTCAGGCGGACGCACTGAGCAGGCTGATTCAGGAAAACCACGAATGGGTCATAAACGACGAAGTACTAGGAGAAGTCTTCGCAAGGTGGGGGACTCCAGACGTAGATCTGTTCGCCACCGCCGAAAACAGCAAATGCCGAGACTTTGCATCCAGGTACTACCAGCGGGGGACGCTGGGGAATGCGTTATGGATCGATTGGTCGAACAGCTTTCTGTACGCTTTTCCACCCATTCCCCTGATTCCTGCAGTGCTCATCAAGCTGTCCCAGTCCAGGGCGCGGACGATCCTGATCGCCCCGGAATGGCCCAGACAGTGGTGGTTCACGGACCTACTTCACCGGTCTCTCCTTCCTCACATACGGTTGCCGTGCAGGCCGGACCTTCTCACGAAGTTCGGGGGGCGGTTGGTGCACCCCAACCTCTCATCTTTGAGTTTGGCGGCATGGCTCCTGAAATAGTGCAATATTGCCATCTGAATCTACCAGCAGATTGTATGGACATACTGAAGGAGTCTAAACGGCCTTCCACTAGGACGTCCTATGCCTATAAGTGGAAGAGGTTCTGTATCTGGTGTAAGTCCAAGAAATTTGATCCTACTACATGTAAGGAAGATGTCATCCTTCCGTACCTTTTGCATTTGGCGCAGTCTGGCCTTAATTTCCATTCCATTAAGGTTCATCTGGCTGCTTTGACTGCTTACAGGAAATGCCCTTCACAGACTTCCTTCTTTCAGATCCCTGTGGTCAAGGATTTTTTGGAAGGCTTGAAGAAAGTGTTTCCTCCTGTCAGACTTCCCTCGCCTTCCTGGGACTTGAATGTGGTGCTGTCCAGACTGATGAAGGAGCCTTTTGAACCCATTCACAAGGCTTCATTGCAGCACCTATCCTGGAAGGCGGCGTTCCTAGTGGCTATTACATCGGCCCACAGGGTGAGTGAACTTCAGGCATTATGTTGTCAAGAACCTTATACTGTATTTCATGCTGCTAAGGTTGTGATGCGTACTCACCCTAAATTTCTTCCTAAGGTTATCTCTGATTTTCATGTCAACCAGACCATAACTTTACCTATGTTCTTTCAGAATCCCTCTTCGCCAGCGGAAAGGTCTCTCCATTCCCTGGATGTTCGGAGGGTGTTGAAATTTTCTCTGGATAAGACCAAGGATATTCGTAGGTCAGACCAATTGTTTGTTAATTATGGATCAGTCAGGACCGGTCTCGCGACCTCTAAGCAGTCCATTTCTCGGTGGATTGTGTCCTGCATACAATTGTGTTATCAAAAGGCTAATAAGACCTTAGGGGGTAAACCTAAGGCTCATTCCACCAGGGGCAAAGCTGCCACGACGGCTTTGCTGCGTAATGTTCCGATTGTGGAAATCTGCAAGGCGGCCACTTGGAAGTCGGTCCATACCTTTGCTGCGCATTACTGTCTGGACACGGATGCCAGGGCAGATGCTCAGGTTGGGCAGGCTTCGCTGCGAAATTTGTTCGCACAGTAGTGGTATTGTCTTGTGTGTTCTCCACCGCCGTTGTTGTGTGGGGATGGGCTTGCCATTCTATTCACTAGATTATGACTATACACAGAGATCCCCTACTACAGAAGGAGTAGTTTCTTTTCTGTAACTCCAGTTCTGTAGTAGGGGTATCTCTGTGATAGTCATAAGCGCCCGCCCTCCTCCCCGGTGGAGAGATGAATACTCATGTAAGGAATGCTACAGGTCTGGCGTGCTACGCCTTCAAAAAGAACTGAAAGTAAAAGGGACCTGCTGTGCATTCTGGGATACTGGGAAAGTTCTGGAAAGTTTTCTTAAAGGCACAGTATCCTGTTCTGAGCCACATAATGGCAGCCTATGGGGCTTGTCTGTCCATTCCTTCCTCTCTATCATTCCAGAGGCTTTTGCTGGGAGAGGCAGGGTGTTTTTTCCCTTGTGGAGAAAAGCTGGACAGGCAGTGCTGTTTGTGGATGTTGGTGGAATTCTAGTTGAAGTACTGGACAGTGTAGCCTGTGGGTATAGGCTGCATTATCTGTCTTTAAATTAAATTCTCTCTTAAAGGTGGATGCAGGTCTGCATGATTTGACACCTTAAGAGATTATTTTTTATTGCTCCGGGGTCCCCGCACATGGGCGGGACTATTCACTAGATTATGACTATCACAGAGATACCCCTACTACAGAACTGGAGTTACAGAAAAGAAACTACTCCATATTATATATTGGCAGCTATTACATTAAATGCAAGAAAAGAATGCATATTATTCGTCTCTGTATCTTTGAATCAAACTTTTCCTTCAATAAAGATAAGAAAATATCCCTTGGGAGCAGAATACACCTCAGAAGACCACGAGGTGAAAACGGAGCTACTCTGAAAGGAGGGCTGGCACAAGAAGGTGTTTTCATTGCTCTATTTACAACTATCATGAGTTCTGCAATTTTAAGCCCTGTGTTAGTCATTTGCAGTCTTAGCCCCAATAATAAGCGTTTGCACTAACAAAGCAGGTGTAGCGCCCTAAATATAGAAATGCACACCATCTGTCTTTGCCAAATACAATGGAAAAATCCTACAAGTAAGTAAAGTCTTTTTAATAGAGCACAGTAATCAGACAGGATACATATGGAATTACCTGGCTAGTATTAACGGATGAGGAGAGAAAGGCATTCAGATAGCAGAGGGAATCAAGGTTTACCATATCAAATATTTTGAATGGCATAAACAAATTTAAATACGAGAAAGCAGTGGACAGATCTAGGGGAATAAGGGAGAGGTACACAGATGGGCAACTAACCAGCAGACACGAAATAATGTTTTATTACTAATCTAGAAACCCAAATGAAGTCTCACCTAAATAATAACAATTCAAGTTAAAATTTGATCCCTGATGTACGTGGTAGTGGTTGTCCCGAACCCATGGCATCATTTGTTTTCAAGAACCTTCTTAAAGGTTTTTCAGTGTGACTGTGACATTTTCTGTATTACCTGCTTTCAATGTATAGTGCTCATTATGAAAGTATTTTTTAAGTTTATCTTTTGGTACCAGACCTTTGGATAAAAGCACATTTTAATTTCAAATAAAAAAACAACTGACATAATCCTTAGGAGAAGGCCTTATTCTTCTCTTGAACAGACCTGATTTCTTACTCAGCTGAGTCCAATGGAAAGTGACTTATATTGCCTCATTGGAACCAGTTGAGTAAACAGCGCGAAACATGGGTTTGCGTACGGTTGGGTTATTGGCAAAGCATCAGCTAGGTCTTAGTAATCCAACTCCTTGGATGAAAAACTTACCTAATCAAACCTCACTCAAGCCCAAAAGGTGTTTTCAGTGGAGTGTTATGTAGTGGAATGACGATCAAAAGGGAGAAGCACTTTTCATATGTGTTCATAGAACACTGGAGTATGAAAACTTAAATCAAATATTTAGAGAAATCTAAGAATCTAAAAGGGAAAACAATGATGACCATCTGCAAGTCCAAGAATGAGCCTCCACAAAACGCCATGTCTGCAGTCAAAATGATGATACATCTTTTGTAGGGTCTTTCTCTCTACACTGAGATATCAATTAAGTAAGTAGTAAGTCTAGGTAACGATATAGCCTACCTAAATGCAGCTTCCCAAAAGCAGTTCATTCCACAAACATCAGAGGGCAGCATCCAATAGGGATTCCAGTTAGAGACTGATAAATCTTTACACCTGATAACATAAGACACAAATAACAAACCTACATGAATTATTTCAGCAAGTTTCCTTTAGCTTTCTACAGATCATTTCTTATACTGCACTTGCACAGGAGCAATTGGGCCTATGATGTGCATGCATATCAACTTGCAAACAACAGTTTTTCACACGAATGGTAAGACCACGAGTGATGTTGCAGGAAGCTGTTCTTGAATGCCATAGAATACTGGAGTGCTACAAAATATTTCCAAGAATTATGACATGCATTGTAACACCTTTAATCCACAAACTAGATTAACACAAATGTCAAACAAAAATTAAAGCCAGACATCAAAGCATGAATGAAAGAAAGTGAAAACACAAAACCATAACCAATTACAACAAGCATTGGCATTGCCAGTAGGTCTCGCCTTTGGGACCTTATAAGTGTTTAGCCATGCAACAACAGTTGATGTTGTTGCACCAAGGATATTGTGCTGGATAACCAAACACTTATAAGGTCCCAAAGGCGAGACCTATTGGCTATGCCAATGCTTACAACCCACTGATACACCGCTCGCATCTTGTACACAATTTCGAACATTATGTGACTAGCTATTAAATAACAGCTGTTAGGCAGGGGCAGTAAACGCTTTCTCTGCTGATTCTGCATAGAAAGTGAAGATGAATCAAACTATAAAAATACTCAGAACTGGTTTGACTCCAATAAAGAGGAATACAGTTACACGTCCTGGGGAATCTATATATTTTAACTAAGGGACACTATTCAAGTGTGTTACCCCAACAACCATAAACCACTAACCATCGACAGTATTTGGACAACAAACTTGTGCACAGTTGAACAATTCCAGAGCCACTGAAAACAGCCACAAATTGCTCCCGAGGATGACTGAAGTGACAATTTGCACCCAATCCCGCCCTCAGACCAGGGCCTCCTACTTTGACCCTTAGGTGCATAAAATGCTGTCCACATGCACAGTTCAGTTTTAGCGATGTGTTAAAAGACACTGTGACTATGGTTGAATAGTTGTAGATATTTATTTCCAAGCTGAAAATAAATCAACCCAAGATGAGTCCTAGGTGCGATTATGTGGGGATGTCGGGCAGGTGAGGGGTGAAGAGCAGAGGAAACCATCCATGGCCACGCCTGCTTCAAATGTGACACTCAGGATTGAGTTCCAGCTGCAGGCTGAGCTATATCCAACTCACATAAGAGGTATGCCTGCCACTTGCCGCGAGCTCCCAACTGCCTGCAGATACGGCGAACAAGCAGCACACACAAGTATATGCCTGTTCACTTGCTACGCGCTCTCTGCTGCCTGCTGGTCGCAAGTACGGTGATTAATCAGCACAATAAGATATATGCCTGCTCTCTCTCTGCTGCCTGCAGATACCGCAGTAAGCACACATAAGCATATGATTGTGAGCTTGGCGATTGTTCTCTGCTGCCAGCAGACAGGATATCAGTCAGCAAGCACAAGAGATATGATTGGGGCTTGCTGCGCGAGATATAATTCTGCGCTCGCTGCTGCCTGAAGATACGCGATCAGTCAGATAACATAAGACATATATGCCTGTTCTCTTGCTATGCACTCTGCTGCTTGCTTGTCGCAGATACGGCAATCAGTCAGCACACATAAGAGACATGCTTGAGCGATTGCTGCGCGCTGTCTGCTGCTTGGTGGTTGCAGATCGGGCAATCAGTCAACACAGACACATAAGAGATATGATTGCGCATTTTCTGTGCGCTCTCTGCTGCCTGCACATTCGACGATCAGTCAGCATACGTAAAAGATGAGATTGCGCACTTACTGCGCGCACTCCACTGCTTGGCGCTGGCGGACACGGCAATCTGTCAGCCAGGATGGAATGTGCTTCTACATCTGCTTCCGGCAGCCTCGGCGCATCCTGCACCTCCTGCACATGTTAATTAAGCTTTGCTTGTTTCATTATTGTGCTTCATTATGCTGATGGACTAATCTGACTGAATTTCTATGTCGAGATAAGAGCGCGCCTGGCAGAATGGGGAGCCCGAGTAAATGAGATGCGGCCTCGGGACAAGAATGGCGTAGCCCGCGGGTTAACAAATGGGAGGGGTGGGGGGAGTGCGGCCGAGAGCACACACAGCGTTATCCTTGCGGGAGTGAGCAGGGGCACCATCTGTTTGCAAGTTAATTACAACCAGTTGTTTTCAAACCTCGCTCCCGCGAGGGAATCGCCAAACGTGCACGTGTTGCCATTGAAAGCAATGCAATGCGTGCACGTTTTTGGCAGAAAAAGCTAACCGACTTCAAGAGGTATCCTCCTATGCAGCGCATGCACGCTGCGTAGGCGAGACCTAAAAAGTAACCTTTCTAATGGCTACAGAACTCCCGCCTTTACCCAGTCTGTGTAGCCTGTCACCTGCTAGGCCCGAGACGAGTAACCAGGGTATAAACTAAGGGTGATGTGTATTACTAGGGAAGAAACTTACACACACCTGTGTCCATTTCCAACTGACTAAATTATGCATAATGCCTGGCAAGAGTATCTAAGAGATAATGCTTGAGATGGCGTGTGGAGTAGCCCAAAGTCACCCAACACATTTATCAAACTAAGGCATGCCTCTCCTAAGCTATGGATTCCACCTTAGCTCTAGTAGCAAGAACACATCTAGCCCGTTGGATACAAGTCTCTCTCTCTTTTCAGGTCTCGCTGAGTCAGCGCGCATGCGCTGCTCGGAGAGACTTTAGTAGGTGAGTTTTCAAAGTGCTGCTGGCTGGCGACAAGCTTGCGTTCACGTGAGCGTGCACGCGTGAACCGCCAGCCTTCAGCAGCACTTTGAAAACTCACCTACTAAAGTCTCTCCTAGCAGCACATGCGCGCTGACTCAGCGAGACCTAAAAATTTGCATTACGCCGGCGATGCTTACGTAAAGCAGCTCGCCTCCAACGGGTCTTCGGGGACGAAGCTTCCCAGCAAGTAATAAAAGCGGCTTGTTTTCTCTTCTCATTATTCTTTCCAGTGTTTTTGAGTCTTCTCCTCTACCATTTCCTCCCTTCTTTTTTCTGAAGTCCATCTGTGGCTCCTCTCGGCCATCCTCCCTTTCATTTTCTTTCGATCCCTTCATGCCTCCTCTCCTCTTCCCGCCACTTTGCCTCCCCTCCCTTCTCTCCTCTCTCCTCCTTTCTCACCTCCTTTTACACCCCTGCCGTTCAGCTTGCTTGCTTCCCTTCCAATGCACGTTTTCCTTCTTTTCCCATGACTCATTGCAGCGTTTCATTTGTACTTTTCTGCATCAATTCCTCCGTTCACTTTGCTATATTTCTTTGTTCCACTGTCCCGACCTCCCTTCTAACACCCTGTGGCCCTGTGTATTTTGTCACTGGCATTCTTTAGTGAAATGTAGCACACATTGCCCCTATATATTTCATCTTGTGTGTATAGCGTCTTCCCAGCTCTTATTCTGTTGTTCTCATTCTTGTTTTTCCTCTGCAGCCTCTTCCCCTCTACGTTTCTATATTATACCGAGGCACATCTCTTTACCAGGCACATGCACTTTTGTCACTTAGGAAGCATGCAGTACCAAGCATGGCGTTTGCAATGCTTGCTTGTTTGTTACTGGGATATAACTGCGTGTTAAAGAGTCAGAAACACGGGTGAGTGCACATGAGATTTGTGTGTGTCAGTGTTGCCGATGAATGTAGGAGTGGCCATTAAAAGTAGAGACAGAGGAGCATCGGTGTGTGAGGGCTTAGATGCAATGTGGGTCTGTGTAGATTGCTTCTAAGTGTACAATGTATACAAGCCTGTGTATGACTGTCTACGTCTGTAAAATGTGTATTTCTTTGTATTCTATATGTGTGCTTGCATAGAGGAGCATGTTTTTCTGTGTGTACCCCACTGCACGTTACTTGTGAGCTTGTGCACGAGTCATTGTGAATGTAAACGCTCATGCGTGTTTGCTTGTGCAATAAATGTGTACAATGATGTGTGTATCACATTCTATGGCGTGTGTGTGCTGTGCGAATGTTGTGCTTGTGCCTTTGTGCATGCCTGTGTTTGTGTAGATTGTGTACGCCTGTGTACTTGGTATATAGCTCCGTAGTAGTGCTACTATGTGTAAAGTATGACTGTGACTTTGAGCTGTGCGTTTGTGCATGTATACAAAAGCTTCTCTAACGCCTTTGCAAGGTGTGAATTATTATTATTTTTTATTTAGGAGTGACTGTGTTTATAGATAAGTATGCGTGTGTAATATGTGTATGCACTACGTGTTTTGTGTGCCCTTCAGCGTATGTATGTCTTTTTTGAGAGTACATATCTGTGTGCATTTGTGTAATGTATGTGCCTTTGTGTGGAGTATGACTGCTCCCTGTTTAGGGCTCGCGCTCTTTTGTCCGGGGTTTAAAAACGGACCCTGGAATCGCACACGCTCGTGCGTGTGCTTTTCCTTTTGGGTTCCGCTATTGGGCTTTGTGTGCGTGTTTTTTTAAAACAGAGCACGCAATAGGCCAAAGGCGGTCGCATTGCACTGCCCATGGCCTATTGGCGTCTGTTACGCGCACCAAAGCCCATATGTTTTCAATTATCGTGCCCAGACACGGGCGCTATAATTGAATACACATACAGCTCGCTGTGGCGCGCACGCGCGCTACACTCGCGGACGCGTTTTTTTTTACATTAGCGATCGCTTTCACGATCGCTTTTTTTTTTGCCTGCTTGACCCAGGGTACCTCTCAGATATCCGGCGATGCCACAGACCTCAGCGTGACCCTCAAGCACCGCCATTTCCGGTA
The DNA here is from genome assembly GCF_964204655.1 of Triturus cristatus. Taxonomy (NCBI): domain Eukaryota; kingdom Metazoa; phylum Chordata; class Amphibia; order Caudata; family Salamandridae; genus Triturus; species Triturus cristatus. The sequence goes on along the minus strand of NC_140585.1, from coordinate 659,151,546 downwards.
AGAAGTAGCTTGCACCTCGCTTCAGGGATTTCCAATATTTAACAGAATAGCTGTACTGCGTGTCTGGGACCATCAGTTCTCCGGTGAGCTCAGGGTTACCCTTCCACTAAACGCTGCAATACCTTCACTGCCATCATAGGGGGGTGCTTATAGAGATGCTACTAGACCCGTCCCTGGGCGAGTTTTAAATGCCGAGGCGCCATTACCAGCGCACGGTTGTTAGATATGCCCTGGTGGTACTTGAGTCCCAGGCGGCAGAAGCTGCCCTTGCGCGACTTGGAGAGGATATCAGAGTTGCTGTAGCGGCAAACTAAGATGAAGCTCATGATGCCATTTCACCTATACTTTTTATATATGGGTTTGCATTGGCACCCGGCATAGTATTTTTTTTTTCTTTTCAGCTCAACATGCACCAGATAGATGCAGGGTTACAGCGCCGTGAGCTGGCGGAGAAGTCTTGGAAATATCCATAGGGTTTGCCTGAGTGGCCCTGTTCCAGACCGTAGTCTGCTTGAATTAAGCTGTCTCTTGGCTTATGGGCTTCTAGCCCTTCCCTGGCATCGCTTTCCGGGGACCTTTGCATTTTTCCTGACACTTAACCCCGTGATACTTGCAAGTGATAATTAGATACACTGGCATCGAACCAGGAAGGTTGGTGCTAGAGTTAGTGTATCACCGACTCCTGAAGCTGCAAATGGGCCTCGTGAGATGCACGACACCTTCAGCCATTTCTGACTTCTTAAAGAATAGCTTTGTGGGACTTGTAGTTGTACGTTTTCCGATACAACTATGGGCTTAAAATCTCTACTGCGTAAATGTGGTTGATATAAAAAAAAAAAGAGCAGAACCAGTGGAAGGTGTGTAACGTGATGCGAGGCCTCATTGTCAGCAGTGTGAACTCATCAGATCTGGCCGTTTTTTTGGATGTATCTACTCACCCTTCAAATTCATAGGATGCTAAACCATCGCAGATACGAAAACTTTAGCGGGACTTCACGGTTTAGAGAGCTGTCCAGTAACCAAATGTGGTAGGTTGCTAAAGCTTCCATGACACCAAAGTAACTGAAATGACAAAACGACCCTTCCATTTCCCCATGACTCTATTAAGTCTCCCAAAACGTGTTTCCTGTAAGTGGAATATCTTGAGAAGAATTTTCTTTTCGTATCAGCGCGTTTAAGGCTTGCAAGATTTTTCAAATTACGTCTATTCTTTGCAAATTTTAATGCTAATTGTGATATTCTTGTCTTCAGCCCTGTTGTTTTGTCTATATTTTAAAACATGACCTGTCATTTTATGCGGATTCTTTCCCAATGGCCCTTGATGTTGTAAGGTGAAATTGAATATTGCTTTCTGCTAAACAAATCCCTATGGACTCCTTTGCAGTTACAGTTTCTGCAAAATTGGGCCCTAACGTTATCTAAATGATACTGAATATTGTTTTCCAACGTGCTACTCGCATCACTATGAGTTACGATCCTTAAACTGCTGGAGTACATTTGTTACTGCAGTCTGTTACGTAGTTGAGGCACACAGCAGACCTAAAAATGGTGTGTATTTGCGCAGTCTCCTATTTGACACAAGATAAGAGCAAGCATTTGCAATGCAATAGGTCTCGCATTATTAAAGTTTGAGCTATTGGCATTGCTAAATAATACAACACCAATAGCTCAAACTTTAATAATGCGAGACCTATTGCTTGTTTTTGTATGCGTATGATATAATATGTGTGCTTTCTATGTCGTTTTTCGTAAGTGTGGGGTATTGTGTTTGCTTTTGTGCGTGTTTTTGCTTTTGTTCAGAAAGATGACATACGCATTTAGTATATAAAAGTATTCAGATGTATTTGCATAAAATATTCCCGATTTGTGTGCGTTTGCAATATGTGTGAAATGAACAAGACATTGGGAAATAAAAACATCAAGGAATTGTATTTCCAGTGACTGGTTGGAATACGCCATTTTATTTTCCGTACGAATAAAGAGATGTACGTGGTAGGTGCGGTTTATGTTTGCTGCATGGCTACGTGGCACGCATGCACGCCAAGACTCTGCATGTAGAAACAACATGGCGCTCGTTTCCACAGAAATGTGGACACATTCAAATGTTTACAATTCACCATTTTAACATGTAACATATTATTGGCAATCAGTTGGCAAACAGATTTCGCAAATGTTAATCTGCAATGGTCTGGAGCTCGGCCTTTGCTATACTAGCCACTTTCAGAATCCTACATCCGCCGTGAGGGAAACGGCTACCACGCTGATCTCGCCCTGATTACCTTACCTGCTCGACACTCTGTCCAGAAACGCCGTGAGGGGAACGGCAGCGTGAGGCTCGAACTACACTCCCCAGAAGCCTTAGCGCATCCGACGCCGTCACGCATCACGTGACCTAGCTGGTGGGCCTTATCTGGCCGGGGCGCCTCCCGCAGCGCGGGACGCACTTTCAGAATCCTACATCCGCCGTGAGGGAAACGGCTGCCACGCTGATCTCGCCCTGATTACCTTACCTGCTCGACACTCTGTCCAGAAACGCCGTGAGGGGAACGGCAGCGTGAGGCTCGAACTACACTCCCCAGAAGCCTTAGCGCATCCGACGCCGTCACGCATCACGTGACCTAGCTGGTGGGCCTTATCTGGCCGGGGCGCCTCCCGCAGCGCGGGACGCGCGCGGGCAGCGCCCGGGCGAAGCCCGGGCCAAGGGAGGGCCCGTCCTTGCCAGGAAGAGACAGGACAGGGCACCCCCTCTAACTTCTGAGGCCACGAGCCACAAGGTACTGTGTGTTGCGCCTCTGCCAATTCTCGAGACTGGAGTATTTTGAGGGCTGTGTTATGTAACTGTTTCTTCGCTTTAATATACTATTCCCTGTTGCTATAGTTCTTTGGTCACAGTGTTGCATTACTGCCTCAGTGTTTATAGAAAACATAGTTATTCCTGCAGCTGCTAGGAAATGGGTAAGAGAAAGGCAATGGAGAGCAGGGGCCCCACAGGAAGCAAGAAGGGGAAAAAATCTAAGGTTTTAAAGCATGCCGCTAGCAACTGTGTCATGGCCAGAATCGAGAACATAGTTTTGGATTGTGAGGACATTCTGGGTGGGAACTTTATTGGGCCTGTTGGGGATAATGTGGAGGGGTTGGGTAAAATTCCCCAAAAGGGCATACCTTCTATGTTTTTAAAAAAGAAAAAACTTCTAACACAACTGTTTCACATCCCAACCCAATTTCCCACAGCTCACTAATGGAGGACACTAGATTTACCTCAGCTTTGGATTCCTCGGTCTCCCACCCTAAGCCTCCAGCTAAAGGAGATTACGAATCTAAGAAAGCTTTGAATGATTCCTTACAATCTATCCCCTGCTCCAACCGCTTCTCAGTGCTAGAACCTGCATCAGAGATAGTTGAGACTGTAGCCTGCCCCCTCCCCTGTAGATGTGGTCATACCGAGCAAAAGGCTCCCCTGTCGCTCCCATGCACCTGCAAAGAACTCTTTGAGAGCCTTATGGAGAAAGTTGACTCGCTTCAGGGTACAGTGATCACTCTCAGCAAGACCATTGAGGTTCTCAATGTTAAGCTAAATTTTTCCCTGCCTCTTGATACCGCCCAACCCTCATTAACTATTCCCCCTGTAGTTGCACACACTGCTAGCTTGCGGACTGTTTCTCCCCAATTGGTTCCTTTTAGACGACCTTGTGTCTTGCCCCACCCTCCAAGTACGTCTTCCCCCTTGCCATCCAGCCCCATTTCTACGTCCAGCTATGCGAAGAAAGCAAGCGTAATTAGTTCCACCCGTCCTATTGGAACCTGTAGAGGGGGCACTTCCAGGGACTCTGAAACCCACCCCGCCGCTAAGCAGGACGCCCCGGTATTTACTCATAAGGCACCTGGCGCATATCACTTGGCCCTAAATCATAAGAAAACAGTATTCTTGGTCAAAGTCCCCAAACTTCCCCCCAACCGGGGTTTTGAAGGGAGTGTATCACTTTGTAACAAGGCTATACACTGGTTGCGCCAGGTCCGGGGCTGTAGATCTATTATTAGGGAGGACATCATCAGGGTAAAAAGGTTATCGACCCATAATTCCCCGTTTGACTGCCTAGAGTTGGAACTTGTGGATGCAAATCTGGCTGAGAATCTAGTGGCCCTTGAATTTCGTTCTTCTTCTCCCGATTCTTCATCCATTCAAATTAGACGATCACCATTATGGCCCCCACTAGGAGCTAAACCCCATATGCCATCGGGGGAAACAGGGGGGGAATCTGGCTTGAACAGGGTGGACTTACTGCTAACACCACCCAGTACTGGTCTTAGAACCTCAAATATCCCCATCCCTCAAGATGAATATGAGATTGAGGATATTCCCTCTAATTTGACACCCCACGCTCCAAACACTTCCACACTTCACATCATATCTTGGAATATAGCGGGCCTGGAAAAGAAATTAGCCATCCCTGAATGGAATGCCCAGGTTGAAAAATACGAAATTTGCTTATTTCAGGAAACTTGGAGCTTGAAACCCCTACACAAGACAGGTTATACCACCTATTTCTGCCCGGCAGTCAGATCAAGAAAGGGACGTCCCTCTGGAGGCCTTCACATATGGGTTAGTGCTTCATTGAATTGGTCAATTTCTTCCCACAACTGCATTTCTCATGACATCTTGCACTTAACAGTAGGTGGAGCACACAACAAACCCTCATTGGCCCTTTTTAACATCTATGCTAGGGGATCCAAGGGTACCCTGGGATCCGCAACTATATCAACGCTGGAAAGCATTCTTTCCGGCATCTCCCCGTCTTCGTATATTTTTATAGGAGGTGATCTAAATTGCACTTTTGAACCGCTTGGTGCGGAGGATTTTTTGGGTACTGCTGAACTAGATGCTAAATGGAGCATCCCGACCCTTAATCTCCCTTCGATTAGAAAGTGGTCCCAGAGGGTTATCCAATTAAATGCCCTCGTCCAAGAGTTCAACCTTAGAGCTGTAAATGGAAGATCCATCTCAGATCCCCATGGGGCACCCGCTTTTAATAGGATTTGTTCCCCATCTAGGATCGATTATATTCTTTTAGATGTCAGGCTATGGTGTGATCTACTAGATATGGAAGGTAAACGTTCCACAGATAGTGACCACAACCCCTTATGTTTAAAATTAAATAATGTCTGGCAAGCACCTGGTGCTGATGCAATTAGCTGAGCGTTCCTGTCTACTAGAGAAGTCGTCCCCACTAATTGTTGTAGACGCCTTAAATGGCAGAAAGTTGCGATTAAGGAACATAAATTGGCAAGCATAAAGGGCACCCTAGAAGATGAGATTAGCAATTTTACATCTTATGCCAATTACGCTTTGACCCTATTTAATTTTCACAAAATCTATCAAGATTTTATTTTGAATTTGAGCGCCTTTTTCACAATTAGAGGCAAGGTCATCACTGGAGGCCCACAGGTTAAGGCTTGGAATCCCTGGTATTCTGTTACTTGTAAGGAAAAACGGGCGGCACTCATCCTGGAAGTCAAGAAAAAAGACTCAGCCGCAGTTATTAGAGCTAGGAAGGAGTATATCAAGGCACAGAGGGAGGCAAAGAAAAGTTGGGATGAGGACCACTGGGCTAAATTAAAACATGCATCATCCGAGAAAGACGAGAAAGGCTTTTGGGATTTAATTAACAAGAGGGCCAGTACCATCAACCCTCCACTGTCCAACCATATAACTGCCAACCAATGGTTGCTCCACTTTTCTAAACTATACACAGAGGATGTTAATGCTCCCTCTTCCCTTGATATGGCTTACTCATCCCCTATTAGAGCTCCCGGCTACCACGGGGATCCCTTTGCCTTAAGCGAGGTGACGATAGCAATCAAAAGCATAGCCCCTGGTAAGGCGGCAGGTCCAGATGGCCTCCCTGGAGATTTGCTTTTACATTTTGCTGAGCCCTGGGCAGCTCTTATTCTTTTGATCCTGAATTTGATAGCTAGAGGTGCACCAGTACCTGATTCTTGGAAGGGTGCCGAGGTGGTCCCCATTTTTAAAAAGGGGAATAGGGAAGACCCTGCCAACTACCGACCAATCAGTCTAATTGACGTGATCCAGAAAGTTGTTGGCAGGGTCTTACTAGCTAGGTTAGGCAATTGGATGGAAGACAATAATATTCTTTCCCACTTTCAAGCAGGCTTTAGGACCAAGATGGGAACAATCGACCAGGTTTTCAGATTCTTTATGATTCATTGGAAGATAGTACTTCTGGGCAGGGGCAGTTTGTATCTTGCCTTCATAGATCTGAAGACCGCTTTCGATTTAGTTCCCCGGGGGAAACTTTGGCTTACCTTACAACAACTTGGCGCTCCCCCTTTGGTCCTAGACATGATTCAGCATCTACACCAAGGCAATTACGCCAAGGTTAGATGGGGGTCCCAGGGGCAACTGACTGAGAGAATCGCCGTGAACAGGGGAGTTCGACAGGGATGTGTGCTGGCACCCACCCTGTTCTCTCTTTACATCAACGGGGTGGTTGATTTTTTATGCCAGGACCCGGCCGATGCTCCATCACTGGCCGGGGAGAAGATCCCGACTCTCCTGTTCGCAGACGATACTCTCTTGATCTCAAAATCCCTGGGGGGGCTCCAGAAACTTTTGAATAACTTTGCCTCTTTTTGCGATTCACATGGCCTGATAGTTAATACCACCAAAACTAAGACCATGTGCATCAACCCGTCCAAACGCTTTAAAAACCACTTCACCCTAGATGGTGTCCCGTTGGACAACGTGGAGGGTTTTGATTACTTGGGAATCTCTCTTGCTAAAGACATGAAATGGGGCCCCCACCTTGCTAAGATGCTCTTAAATCACAAGAGGACGTCTGGCGTTATTTTGAGAGAGCAGCGTCTTACTGGGTGTAGGCCTGTGGCCCCTGTCCTTGCGGTCTATGCCGGCAAAGCACTTTCCTCAGCCCTGTATGGCTCCGAGCTCTGGGGCTTCCAGAATGTGAGTGATCTTGTTTTGTCGGAAAATAAGTTTATGAGAGATATGCTTTCCCTACCTTCCTCGACGCCATTGAAGCCTCTATTTTTTGACCTAGGGAGACACTCATTCTAGGATATAATACGCTTGCGCCCCCTTTTGTTCTGGGCCCGTATAAAAAGGACTCCAGAACTCTCCCATTACGCTGCAGCCTTTGACGAACTAGTTGCAGCGGACTCTGGGAGTAAGATAAAATGGTTAACAGACCTCCGAAAACTTTTAATTTCTATTGGTCTAAAGGAGGCCTGGCGCACCCAAACACCACCTACAAGACAGGTTATCAAAAAATTGTACTGGGAATGGGTCCAGTTGCTGGTCATTCAAAATCCCAGACTGGGGAAACTGGCGGAGGGATTCTTCCAACACAAACATACCCGCTCATTAGAACCTTATTTGGATTTTATCCAGACCCCCAGCCATAGGGTATTATATATGAAGCTGAGATTCGGGACTCTGCGGACCAACAGCTTTGTTTCACGTTGGAAAGGGCCAATTATGTCATCTTTACCCTGCCCGGGCTGTGCCTACCATAATGAAACGACGGCTCACCTCTTGTTTGCTTGCCCGGCGTATAGGCTCCCCAGAATGAGGTGGCTAAAACCGGTCTGCAAACTACTGGGCCTAATGTGCCATCGTAATGCTCTCCGCATCCTTTGCACTGATACCTCTTCCCTTACTCTGATATGTGGGGTAGCTAAATTCTTGGGATCCGCCTGGCTAATTAGAGGCAAGTTACTAGCTAGGAAGCCTGTAGACGCTGATGGCGTACAGCTGTCCCTCCCTTATACAGGATTCTAGTTTACACATTGTAGACTTAGTCTTTTTCCTTTTAACAACCGAATTACGAATTTTAATCAATTGTGGATATTGTATTATATAAGCTTACTAGACGATGATTTAATGACTTTTTAAACCATTTTATTTATGTAAATAATGTGTATATTTGGAAATGCATTGCTTTTATTATATTTTTTTATATCGAATAAAGCTTATACTACTACTAGAATATTGTTTTCCAACGTGCTTCTCGCATCACTATGAGTTACGATCCTTAAACTGCTGGAGTACATTTGTTACTGCAGTCTGTTACGTAGTTGAGGCACACAGCAGACCTAAAAATGGTGTGTATTTGCGCAGTCTCCTATTTGACACAAGATAAGAGCAAGCATTTGCAATGCAATAGGTCTCGCATTATTAAAGTTTGAGCTATTGGCATTGCTAAATAATACAACACCAATAGCTCAAACTTTAATAATGCGAGACCTATTGCTTGTTTTTGTATGCGTATGATATAATATGTGTGCTTTCTATGTCGTTTTTCGTAAGTGTGGGGCATTGTGTTTGCTTTTGTGCGTGTTTTTGCTTTTGTTCAGAAAGATGACATACGCATTTAGTATATAAAAGTATTCAGATGTATTTGCATAAAATATTCCCGATTTGTGTGCGTTTGCAATATGTGTGAAATGAACAAGACATTGGGAAATTGGGAATTGGGAAATAAAAACATCAAGGAATTGTATTTCCAGTGACTGGTTGGAATACGCCATTTTATTTTCCGTACGAATAAAGAGATGTACGTGGTAGGTGCGGTTTATGTTTGCTGCATGGCTACGTGGCACGCATGCACGCCAAGACTCTGCATGTAGAAACAACATGGCGCTCTTGTTTCCACAGAAATGTGGACACATTCAAATGTTTACAATTCACCATTTTAACATGTAACATATTATTGGCAATCAGTTGGCAAACAGATTTCGCAAATGTTAATCTGCAATGGTCTGGAGCTCGGCCTTTGCTATACTAGCCATACATGTGGCAAACATCCACAAAAATGTGTGCTACCCATAGTGGGGAAGAGCTCTGTTTTATATAGGGGTTAAAAGCCACACAGAAGACAACAATTCAAAATGTACTCCATGCTCATTCAGGAAGGCATCGCTCACAGATACCATTCCATCTCAAGAGCATATCCGAAACAAGCATTGGCATAGCCAATAGGTCTCGCCTTTGGGACCTTATAAGTTTTTAGTTATCCAGCACAATATCCTTGGTGCAACAACATCAACTGTTGCATAGCTAAACACTTATAAGGTCCCAATGGCGAGACCTATTGGCTATGCCAATGATTGTTTATAACAGCTTCTAAAAGGAACTATATAGATAGCTGCTGAGGTGTATTTGGGGGTTTATCACCATAAGTGAGAAAGAGGTCAAATCTCATTAGATTGATCAAAATACAATTCAATTGTCTTTGTCTAACATCTAGTCTATGCAAGGTATCCACTGAGGAGCGATTTCATTTGCATTATTAACAACATGATATATACCCAAATGCACATGCTAATTATTGTGTATTGAAATGTAGAACGCATCGAGTGGGGTGAATAAAAGACCCTGCTATGACTTGCCTAGGTAATCTTCCCTGGTGCAGAAGCAGAGCCCCATTGGTAACTGGTCTGGACTTGTCAGGCTGTAAATCAAAGGTTACTTGTTTCTTTGAATGCATTATACCCAAAGACGCTGGGAAATAGCTGTATCATGTTTCCAGAGGTTGAGCTTTGGGGTAGACCCAGGCCAGTTTGTACAATTTGCCAGGTTGATCAAGACAGCTAGAGAAATCTGGGCATGCTTGATTAGTCTTGGTGAAGAGAGGATTACTATCCAATGGTTGGCCACAACAGTTCCTACCATTCAGGCATGGATTAGAGATATGGCTGAATGTGTACTTGCAGATGAAAGGCCCATGCTGAAATTCAGAAGTGATAATAAGGTAAAGGATGACTGTACAGTCTAGGATGAGATGTTGCAGAAATTGGCCACTGCCACCGTCACAGCACCCTCGCCAGAACACACAAACATGTTACAAGCTCTCCACAATAGCCACACTATGCCTGAATCCACGGCCATGGTCGCATGGACTTTGCCATGCGACTGGTGGTCATTTCACTGAGCGCCTTCAGGGGCGTGCAATGCTGTGCATTGCTATTGACATTTTGATTATCCCTCAATTGCAAAGTGTCTGGTGGAGGGGGTGTGGGCGAGTGATGTGTACAACTTGATACACAAAGAGTGCCCCACAAACGTCTCAAAGCCTGTTTAAAAATAAACTGTAATTCTGTGAGTTCTGAATGTGCATATTCTATCGCAGCAGTTAGTTAAGACATGCAACTTTCTTTTGCCCAAGTTGCATTTGTGTATTATTCACAAATGTAAACAAAAATGTAAAAAAGAAATACCTGTTCTGTTGACCAGTTAACATGGAAAGAAAGTTAAGATGGGCTAAGGACCGTTTTATGAAGAACCTTCCCTAAAACATCTTTAAACTGGCCCTATTTTTATCCTCAAAACAGCTTGGGATGTGATCAAAAAACCTCAGCTCACTGTCCTTTATCAGTATCAATCAGAATCCCGAGAAGAGCCTTATTAACGGAGGGTCCCCTCAGTCATGAACAATGCATCTAAATGCAAAAACTCCAGGCCAGTGGTTCCCAGCCTGCGGGCCAGGGACCCGTGGGGGTCTGCAAAGCCTCCTCAGGGGGTCCGCGACTACTTAGAAAATTGAATAACATCAGATTATTAAGGTGTATATAAATAAGAAAGCTAACTGTAAAATTGAAAATTTTAAAACGTACTGTAAATGTGAAGGAATTTGAAATTGAAAGCTAAAAATGTAATTAGTATCCTTAGATTGATTCATGGGAGCAGTGCAGGTGCATCAAACAGAATACAGTATGGACAATGAGTAACCTCAACTGAATTTAGCAAAGCTCCAACCTTTCTATTGAAATTACATTTTTATTTTGTTTATTTATGTGCTTGCAAATTAAATAAAATGTGCCATCGTTTGTGCATTTGTTTGAGGAATGCTTTTTCTGTATTATTTGTGTATTGTTTTGCAGCTCAAATCATTGACAATGCTTAGGCTGGGGTCCCTGGCTTCCAGTAATGACTCAGTGGGGGGGTCCCAGGATTCCAATAATGATTCAGTGGGGATCCCCGGGTTCCAGTAATGAATGAGTGGGGGTCCTCAGAAGTCAAAAGGTTGAGAATCACTGCTCTAGACTACCCTACTACTCCCCCAGCATAGCTAAAGGAGAAGCTTTATTTATCTCACTCACAAGACTCAATTTTTGGACAGGCATTGTCCGCAGATTTTCATTTTTGGCTGTCACTGCCTATATAGTAGGGACACTACAATCACTCTCCTCACAAAACTGAAGCAGATCATTTCAGTCACTGCACTAAACCTTTAGATACTAAATCCATATGTTTATGTGTTACAGATGCAAAAAATCGCAGCATGGGGACTGGTATGATGCTAAAGAAGACAGAAAGGAGGGGGTGGTTGTTTATGCCTCAAGGGCATTTTGGAGCACGTAACAAAATTATTTATTGGAGAAAAAGAGGCCCCAACTTGCTGATGCAGTTTGTTATATTTCCAGCAATATGGGTGGAGTTCTGAATTTGTTATAAGAACAGATCACAAACTGTTGGTGGGTTTATTCACCACTAAAGAAGCTTGATGAGCTGCACCATTATTAAGTGGCAAATGAGGTTCCAAGAATTTGTGTTTCAGAAGACAATAGTGCCGGGGGCGAAGAACATTACATTTGAATGTTTATCTTGGATTCCTCGGAGAATGATAGAGAAAAGTAGTGCCACAATGACTGTATTCTGGCATGCGGGGGATGTCACAGTGGGATGCTTTTTAGAACAGATGTGGATGGGTTCAAGACAAGCCTCTCAGAGAAGCCCACCTGATACTTTTAAGATTCTCCATAGATGGCATTAATCTCCCAAACAGCTCAATTATAAAGTCATACCTCTTAAGCCCACAACATAGCACTACATATTCCATTCAGGGGCCCACAGGGGCTCTTGCATCGATTATATCCTTACCCTGGCACACCAGCTCCCTTGCTTCCGTGAGGTCTGCCACTTAGCCAGGGGTATTACTGACCACTCCCCGCTGTAAGCAGTCTATGATCTCGGTAACAGGCCTGATCGTCAAGAAATTACACGTAATCCCTGGTACCTAAAGATACCTAGAATTAGAGCGGGCCTCCTGGAGGGTAAGGAACATTATTTCACAGAGGATGAGAGTGGGCTCCTACTGGAGGCATATAAAGCAGTGGATAAAGGACAGGGCCTCTCTTTCATAATAGGACACAAAGGACAAGAGGGCTAACTTGGAGGCGCTTGAGCAGGAGATACACAACTTGGAGACTAAAATTACCTACCAGGGCCAGGCAAACACTAAGCATACCCTGGGCCTCAAACAATAAAGAATATAGGGATGTAGCATCAAAAGCAACCAGGTCGAGGCATACAGCTACACAACACTGCCTTTACGAGCTAGGAGATAAGACTGGGAAAATCATAGCATGGCTCGACAAGGGAGAGCGAGCAGAACGATTGGTGCTGGAAATTCGTACTGACATGGGTAAGCGAGAGAGGGACAGGCAGGAGGTGGCAGACGCCTTGACGCATACTATACCCAGTTGTACTCCCCAGGTGGGACCGCTACGTTGGGAGAATCCACAATATATAGCGTGGATAAGCCTCCTCTACACTGACGCCTGGAGCAAGTAACTGTCAATGGGGAAAAGTTCAGTGTGTTCAAACTCCAACATGGTGCCAGACAGGGATGCCTGCTCTCACCCCTAATCTATGCTCCCATATTAGAACCCCTGGCTGCCTTCATCAGATCAGATCCGTTGGTCCAAAGTCTGCGATTGGCCAAACATTTGGAGGACAAAATATCGCTCTACGCAGATGACATTGTGCTCTATGTAGCAGACCCTGTCCTTACGCTCAACAGAATAATGCAAATACTTACCCAGTTTGGTCGCTGTTCACGTTAAACTATAAACTGGACAAAATTCCTGATCTATACCTCGAGTGGACAGACGCCGCGACTGCCCCAGGGGTGTGATGCAAAGATCACCAAGGATGGGTTACGATACCTTGGAATCCACGACACCACTGACCTTGTCCTGTTCTATACCAATGACTTCACTCCACCGCTGGCACATCACATCAAGCACTGGAGGTCTTTAGCACTTTTCAGATTGATAAATTCCAATAGCAATGTACACCCCAATGTATGCACGCATAGCACCAATAAATGCAATACTGATGTACACTGTAATAGGTAGTCACACCACAAACAGGACCGAGTGAAGACTGGCCATAATAAAAAACATTTGGCCAAAGGTGTGCGCTCCCAAAATACCACAAAGTCAGGTGCCACATGTAGGTAGGAACACTCAGCCAATCAGGACACGACATGCACACCCCACGAGGTGATCACGCGCTCACCACACTAGACATCTTCTAGACAAGCACACACTCTCCCACACTAGTTCTCCCCGAGGTCGAGAGCCATCTGTGCTTCCCTAATCAGATAGTTTTCCATGTTATTTAGGACTTTGATGCTTTTCAAAGAATGTCCAAGTGTTTTATTGTACCCACAAAATTTACATATGTGCAGCCAAAACTTCTGTACTCTGACACTCTCTTCAGACGCGTTTCTGTTGACACTCTCCCGGCTGCTTCGTTTAATTAAAGCAGCTTGTTCCTGTTTTGCCAAACACCTCGTCTTTTCATTTATTTAAGGCAAAATCATATTCTAGCAACATTTTGGCTAGCCAGATAGGAGAGATTGGTTCATTGAGCCCGAATACTGTCGGACGAAGGACCCTGGTCCAGACATATTCACATATGCGCAATGAGATTGGTTAGCAGACACCATAATTGATTAGAAGTTCTGCTGAATCCACGGGGCAGAGGTCAGTCAGGAGACAGCCATCACAGGGTAAGAGACTACATCTGATCCTTAGTCCTAGTATGTGGCGTGTGGCAAACTAGGACAAGCACGTAGGTTTTGCTTTTCCCATAGTTTGCACACTAGAGAAGGTGAAGGTAGCTACAGTTTTGTTGCTTGGACCACTTGGCGTGATCAGAGGGTACGCTTGTCTCTGGGTGTAATGAAATTAAATAGAACAATTGGTTCTGTCGGGTATATAGTATATAGTGTACTGTTCATTTCACTATTCACTATATGTCACTTTTTCACCACGGTCACTTGTTTTCTTGCGGCAATTCAATTTGTATTTGTGACAGCCAGCAGTATCCAATACTCTTTTTTGCAATATAAGATTGAATCAACTTCTCTTTTCGGTTTGTGTGCTTTTTCATTTTTCCAATAACTTTCTTGTTCGTTGAAGTATATACATGAGTCTAAGCAACTACCCGACAGAACCAATTGTTCTATTTACTACTAATACCCAGGTTCTGAGGGACACAGATTATTTCTAATGCTGTCTCTGGGTGTAAGACAGGGATGACTTGGACCATAGGACGATACACAGATGGTACACAGATGGTACGCATAGGCTCTGGGTGCAATATAGAGGCAGCATTTCGATATTCTTTTTTAGTCTGAAGGAGTATTCTTAGTGCTATCGATTTCTTAACACTGGTATTATCTGAAGCAAGTGAGAGGTGTTAATTGCTTGGACCGCTGGGCATCAGGGAGTCAATGTGCACAACTCTTGCGTTTAACATAGGGTGTAACTCGGATGTTATGGAAAAATTCTGCCCTTGGTGAAAAAGCTATAGCATGTGTTTGGCCACAGAGGGCTGAGTTGTCCCTTTTTTCTCTGCACAAATCGTTGCTATTTTTGTCCACCGAGTCGATATTGACAGACTATCGAGCTCCCTTAGCTCTGTGTGTTATACAATGAATACTTCTCCTCGGATTAGAGGCACTGGGAGGGTACTAAGGTTTTTGGGAAAGTAACCATTTTCTTGTGTCAAATCTTTTCTCTTCTAGTCTCTTATATATTTTTACATTTTTTGCATTATTGACGTTGTGGTGATGTTAAAATTTAGCAAATTGTGCTTCATGTTAAATGTTGTGTTATGTTAGTAAGTTTATGCATTTCATGAAGTAATAACTATTTTTCCATAAATCAGAATTCCATATTTGCTATTTTACTGCTAAAAGTCAACTCATATTGTTCTGAACTAACCATTACACTATGTTGCAGGTAATTATTTCATTGCATTTGTCATTCTCAAAGTCTTAAATGTCTGTTGATGCATCAGATTTTTTAGAGTTCGTAACCAGTAGATTGTTTCTGGTAAAACCCCATGTACACAGTTTCCCCACAATTAGAGTAGAACTTGTAATCATTTAAAATCTCAAGACAATCAAAAGTTTGTAAATTCCTTAAAAAACGAGTTCCCTAATCCATCATGAAGACTTCACTTGACCATATGCAACCCCACATAGGGACATCTGGGAAATCGGCTCTAGCACTTCGGGGTCTGATAGCGAGGGCGAAAGTGCAAAATGAGACCCGGCAACCTGGGGGAAATAGGTGGGCACCCGCCAGAGACTATCTAGGCACTCAAACCCGTGTTGACCCTATTGTTAGCCCCAGACTGCCCTGAGAAAGGTCCCATAGTCACGATGTTAATAGGCAAAACACTGTACCACTTTCCAGTGGATACTAGGGAAGCAAGGTCATTCTTGCAGGAAGAAGCAGGTCCCAAATCGAAGGCTACTACCAAAATACAGGAAATCCTGGGCTCCGTGGCCGAGGTCCCTCCTCACAAAGCCCCTCAAATTGGGAATAGGGGAACCCAAGGTGTGGAAACAATTGCTGTATTATGCGTCCTTCCTGTTCAATATATTAGGATGGCACCTAGTGTCTAAGCTAAGAATGTCCATCCAGTTCACCGAGAATGAGACTACAGCCTGAGCCTCCCCTGGAAACTTTACCCTAGTGCACACACCAGCAGGCGATATCCACATTCCACGGACGCCGGTCAGGGTGATCCTAGTCCGTCGAGCCCCCTTCAAAGGGGCAGTCCTGGGTCATACGGGAAGCTTCTTAGAGCTGTATGAGTTAGCTCAACAGTGGGCAGGCCGCGGACATTACCTCTTAGTCGGAGCGGCCAAAAGGCTATCATGCAAAATACACATGGATCAGGAGACGCAGAGCCACAACACACGCATGCTCACTGAGTCCACCAAGGCTAGGTGGGGAGCCGGCCCCAGGTGCATAGGGACAATGGCGCTAGCAACCAGACCGTGCATGCTCCTGGAGATGCCTGGTTCAGCCTCTGGCACCACCCCATCACTTCCCTGAGTGGGGAAGTGGCACAGACAAGGTGGCCACATGCCGAGTGACATGTCCGTAACATTGGAGGCCCCCTGCCTGCTACCTAATGGGGTGTCCCGCCAAACGACCCCTGGAAGAAACCCAGCACACTGGACCGGCAAGGCGACACCCCAAAGAGGTATCCTCACCTGCCCTATGGAAAAAGCTCCAGGGCCCAAAGCAGGCAGGCAACAAACTCCACTCCCCACGCAATGGTCTACTTGGGGTGACCAAGTAGCAAGTGAGATCGCCCAAACTATCACCGCAACCATGAGCATGCAAATAGCACCAGGCTGGAGGAGAACTCAGCCACAGAAACCCAGAGGGATCCCACAGTAAGCCTACACCAGATGGCAACAAGGCCGGCAGACTTCAGGTACCAGAGAATGACACTATAGTTACCAGAGAAACCACAGGACTGACTATTGTCGCCTGAAAGCATACCACAAACAAAAAGACATACTCCCAGGACATTCCACACAGAATACCCATCCACAAAATCAAGTCCAGAGCAATGCCACTGCAGCTTCCAATCAGCCCTAGGGAAATCAGGCAACCAGTACCCCGCCACAGCAAGGAGCTAACAGTTGCCAAGCGCAAGGCCAGTCACTACAGACAGGGAGCCCAGCCCAGCAAGGGCCTGGGCCACAGCCACGGCAGGGAGGGGTAACTGTGTGGGGAGACAAGTCTTTGTACAGTCACAAAATACAAACACACAGTAGCAAGAACACCCCTAACAGGATGTATCCCCCATACACCATCATGCAGATACATTTCTTTACCTACATCTGCAACAGTTGCGTAGGCCGCCAAATGCTGGGTCAATCGGGAATCCACACAAAATTTGACATTGCGGCTGCCTGCAGGGGCCTAGGCCACACTTTGCTGCTAGTCCCCCAGGGTGGGGTAGACTGGCCACGCCCTGTGGGGAGGGCAGTCTGTCAAGGGGCAGAACGGCCCCCAACCAGTGCATACAAAGAGGCACCTAGGTCCCTTTGCCCAAGTCACTAGGGCACGCCCCAAATCGAAAGGACCCCATTCCTTAACATTTTTAGGCCTCCAGCATATGGAGGCCTCTTTTTTAATTCCAAAACAAGGAGTCACTCCAGTTGCAGAAGCCAGGTTTTCGGTGTACTTGAGGTGTTAAGATGACACACAGAACTCTGTAGTTAATGCACAAATTTAGCACCAAGTCAATAGGGAAAGTCACCTGGGTAATTAGCGTTTCAGTTTGTTACTTACAACACAAGTCCCAGCCACGCACCTAACTCCCATCGTAAGCAGGACATTCAGCCTACTTCACTTACCCAGTGCTTCCAAACACATTCAAAGTCTGCTCATCGGGTCATGCCCCTCCAAAGCAGCGGGAGGAGTGGTTCACCTGGTAGGGAGTCCCTGATGTCTGCCGAGGGCGACAGATCCAAAGCATCCTGGATCTGAGGGAGAAGGGGGCGATGGGAGGGAGAAGGGTCCTATGTGTGACTATTGCAGCCCCCACACACGGTGCACGGGGATACTCACCACGTCACCCAGCTTGCCGAATAAGATACACAGGGCCACATGAACATCGCAGGAAAACACAGCAAACAAACCCGATCCCAGTCATTCCACTTCAGAGCCCTGCGGGGATCCACAAATGACCCTCCGACCACCTCTAGTACTCCTTGTTAAAAGCAGCAACGCCCAGACCACAGGCAAATGCCCACCAGAACCCACATGAGGCAGCCTACAAACAGTCCAAAATTCTCAAATCTTCCAGAAAGAAGGCGTAACCACCGTTTAGAGAGAACCTCATTGTGCGCCACGTGCAGAGGCCAGAGAAATGCTCACGTGTCAACAGACAGACCATCAAATAATTAAGACTCCGCTGCTACTCAAAATTGCACTCAGTCCAAGCAGATCAAAACAGCGCCCTCACACCGATTAAAATAACACACCTTTTTAAGGAGCAGCCCACAGAGGAAAATACTGCCACCAACGTAGTAAACAGAGGGGGGGGGGAGCAAAAGAACAAAAAAAAACTAAATCAAGCTTGAAACTCACCATTCCCTAAAAGTGCCACCACCATTCCTCAGCACCGTGCTAGGTAGCCGCATGCTCCAATAAGCCATAGAATATATTCTTTTAAAGGAAACGAGGAATTGTTTTAAAAACTGTCTAACGATGTGTTTTTTCCAAGCTAATAAACAACCCACAGCACTTATTCTACAGGTCGGCAATCTAACCACATGTGCACCATCATTTCAGCAGCTGCCACCTCTTCAGCAAAGCCTCCAAAAGACATTTTGATCACAGCCTCCAAAAGGACTTCCACTAGCCAACCACTCAAGAGCACAGACTACAAATTGACTTTACAGCCATTTTTTGATTACAAACTCTCTTTTTTGCTCTTCACCAAGACAAGATACCTCTGGGCGCCCAGATGAAAGACATCTCCCCCGAAAACCATTCTACCTCAGAGAAATGTTTTTAAGTTATGTAGCTAAGTTATCAAATCAATGCTTATCAATTGCAGATCAGCAGTAAGACATGCAGCTGACATTGCTGACCTCATAGTCTCATATGATTTAGACATCTTGATTTTAACTGAAACTTGGCTCAAGGACAGTTCTACACCAATCCTGGACATTTTAGTTCCCCTTGACTAGGACATCATTAGCATGGATAGACTAGTGAAAATCGGGGGTGGCATTACCTGCATTCATCGATCTAATATCTCTGTGAAACAGATACACTCGGCACCGATGTCCTCGTGCGAACACCATGAACTCGAAATCTTAAACAAGGACAAGGCAATATGTACCCTCCACACGATCAACCACCCCCCAAGAGACAATCCTCTGATCATCGAACAAATAATGGAGACCATATCAGTTAAAACTGACCAATCCCACAACCATAACTGCCTTGGGGATTTCAACTTACATTGGAACAATGAAAATGATCCATTTGTGTACACCTTCAAGACTTTCCTAGCTGACTCTAACTTTGCCGCTGACTCTAGGAATTCTTGTTGAGAGGCGCCAATTAGCCTTCCCCCTCCACTACTACACATTTTCGGGCTCCCCAGATGATCCCCTCAAGCCTGACCAGTTTCTTACACTTCAAGACTGTCTTTAACCAGTTTGTCTTAAACTGATAAATCTTTTGCTTACCATGTCGTCGGTACCTGCCCTGTGGAAACATGCAAAAGTGATCCCTCTATTGAAACAAGCATTGGCATAGCCAATAGGTCTCGCCTTTGGGACCTTATAAGTGTTTAGCCATGCAACAGTTACATAACTAAATACTTATAAGGTCCCGAAAGCGAGACCTATTGGGTACGCCAAGCGGCCGTGAGGCCGCGAAAGTGAAAGTGATCGCGATCACGATCAAACATCAAAACATCAAAGTGATAGTAATAGCGGTCAAGCGCGGCGCGCGCGCCCGCGCACATGCACTGTAGCTCTAGGCTGGCCTGGTTGCACTTTTTGGAGCCCTCTCAATAAGTCTCGCCAGACCAGCGCA
The DNA here is from genome assembly GCF_964204655.1 of Triturus cristatus. Lineage (NCBI taxonomy): Eukaryota > Metazoa > Chordata > Amphibia > Caudata > Salamandridae > Triturus > Triturus cristatus. The sequence goes on along the minus strand of NC_140585.1, from coordinate 659,131,851 downwards.
TGCGCTGGGTCAGGCGAGACCTAAAAACCTGCTTTGGACAGTTCCAAACCTGAACATTTTCACCCTGTTTTCCTACTACTTTTTCTCTCCAAAATCATTGAGTCTCACATCAACACTATTTTAACTAACTTTGTGGAGACTAACAGAATTTTGGATTCTTCTCAGAATGGTTTTACACCACAACACAGCACCGAATCCATCTTCTTGGCGGTTACTGAGCATTTGTGGGGCTCCCCAGGTGAAGACAGCTCCTCTACGTTGATTTTAATTGATCTAAGCGCTGCGCTTGATACCGTATCTCAAGGTATTCTGTTGCAGTGCTTACAGGAGATTGGTATTGGTGGAGCTGCTCTTACCTGGTTTACGTCATTCCTATCTGAAAGATCCTTTCAGGTTGCTTCTTTTCCCCTTTAGCTCTCAGGTTCATACTTTAGGTCATGGAGTTCCCCAGGGCTCCATGTTGAGCCCTATGCTATTTAACATTTATATACAACCTCTGGCTTTGGTGGCTAAAGCTCAGGGGCTTACATAAGTATGCTATGCTGATGATACTCAGCTCGTGATTTCTTTCTCCAATAACTCAACTCAAAACCTAACTAAATTTCAGGATGACATGGTGGCTATCGCTGAGTGGATGGCGGACAACTGCCTTCAGCCGAATTCCAGCAAATCGGAAATTCTTCTCCGGGGGAGAGATATTCAGCAATTGGGCGACCACTGGTGGCCCTCCTCTTTAGGGCCACCCCCCAGCCTAAGGCGGTAGTAGAAAGCCTGGGTGTTGGGTCGACAACACCCTGACTTTTGAAGTTCAGGCAAAATCAGTGGTGGGCGTTTGTTTTGGACTTCTATGAGAGCTAATACACGCCAGGTTAATATCCAGTCTACTAAACTCTCTAGGCTGGACTACTGCAATACTATGTATCTAGCCTCAAATAAGACAGTGATTAAAAGACTTCAGCTGGGCCACAACACGGCTGCACGGCTACTATTTGTACTTCCTAAGACCTGCTCAGTTTCCAGCTTTATCCACAGGCTGCCTCTGGATAAGATAATTCACTACAAGGCTCTATGTATTGCACATAGAATCCTCGCTTCCCAGGCGCTCTCCATTCTGTCCAACTTACTCCACCGGTATGTTCCCCAGTGGGATCTGCCCTCAGCTAATCTCTATTTGGCATGTGACCCTCGTGTCAGAAGAGCAAGAGCATAAGGGTGCTCCTTCTGCACCACAGCTCCTGCCATTTGGAACGCTCTTCCTGTTTCCATCAGGAGCATCCAGAATCACTGGTCGTTTAAAAAGGGGTGTGAAAACCTGGCTATTCTTGGCCTAATACTCTGTCCTTTTCTTCAGTATAAGCTCATTCTGAGACTAGTGATGGGACGCCTCGTTGCTGGGGCAGCCATGCGCTTTACAAATATTTCTATTTTTACTTGAACCTCACCCAGTCTTGCAACAAGCCTACACATAACAAAGGTTCCATACTACATCTTATCATAGCCAAAGATAACATCATACAATTGGATGACATATTACCTTGCGCTGGTCAGATGACCTCCTAATCTCCCTTAGCATCATAGAAAAGGTGTTGATTAGACATGGACAACCTAGTAAAAATAAATAATGGGCAAGCGATCTGAGAAACATCAACGTAAATGACCTTACCATCATGGGCAGTAATCTTCTTCCGCCACCCCCCAACATGACAAATCTGGAGGAACTCACGGATCACTACACTCACTCCATGACTGATATTTTTAACGCACTTGCTCCTTTGCAACTTAAAAGAATCCCTAGCAGGCATTCTAAACCTTGGTTCAACGGGTCCCTTAACAAGGAGTGACGTAAACTTAGACTTGATGAAAGATCGTGGAGAAGTTCTCCCTCCCTAGATAACTCAAAACAACTAAGAAAGACAAAAAAAGTTCATAACAAACATATACTCAGTGCCAAATCTGATCACTTTAGATCACAGCTTGACAAGGCCATAAACAGACCCAAAAAACTCTTTCAAATCATCAATCAACAAGCGAGCCACTCCTCTAACTAACTCGTGGCACTCAAGGACTCAATCCCAAGCAGTGGGGTATTCTCAGGCCACTTCATTGAAAAAATAAGAAAGATCGAATAAGATCTGCAACCTTCTTTACTAGACTTACAGATTCAGGCTCACTCCGCCCCTGCTTCAGGGCCACCTTGGACGATCTCTCCTCTGGTTGAATCGGTTGCCTATACTCCAAAACATTTTGCATCTTGTAATAACTTCAGACTACCGGGTGATGCTGAGCTGCTAAACATCATAATTATATTAAAACCATCAAATCACTTCTACGATCCTATGACCACCAAATTCTTTAAAGAGCTTATTTCGTCCATTTTCCCCCTTTGGTCGAAGACTGTACATGAATCTCTCATGCAAGGCGTGATTCCAGATTGCCTTAAGATTGGACAAGTCACCCCCATTTCAAAGAAACCTAAGGCAGACTTACTTCTGGCCAATTTCTAACATCATGACTTTATCCAAACTACTTGAGAAAAACGTTCATACACAACTCTGCAATCACATTGAACTTTTTCAACTCTTTGACTAATACCAATCTGGTTTCAGATCTGGACACAGTACCGAAACCACGCTAACACACATAGTGGACAATGCCTAAAGACTACTTGACCAGAACAAACCGTGCCTACTTATACTGCCTACTTATACTGCTTGATCTGTCCTCAGTGATTGACACGGTCAAACACAAGAAACTAGTAAACCTTCTAGAAACAAGGATAGTGTTATCAGGTCCAGTCCTAAATTGGTTTGCCTCATTCCTTCAAAATAGAACTCAAAGAATCGAAGTCAACAATTACCCTTCCAACAGTAAGCCGGTCTCAATTGGAGTTCTACAAGAATCCTCACCCACTCTCTTCAACCTCAACTTGGAATCGCTCACCAAACTTCTGAAACGGTCTAATGTACAATATCACATGTACTCGGATGATACTCAACTGTATATGAAATGTCTTCACCGGACGACATCACTTCCCTCAACTGTGTTCTTTTGAAAACCCAACAGTGGTTATCTCACAACCACCTTATGCTAAATACACTCAAAAAGGAATTCCTCTTGCTTGCCCATACCCCACAACCATACTGCACCCATTCAGGACTGGCTCAAACAACTAACAGCCCTCAATTGCATCCCACATGTTGTGAGCTCCACTAGATCATTAGGTTTAATCCTGGAAAAATGCCTCAATATGCGAGATCACATCAGTGCAACAACAAGAGGAGCCAATCACCAACTCTGCACATTAAAGAAAATCAAACCGTTCCTAATCGCCTACTGACCTGAAACAAGTTGTCCAATCACTAGTTATCCCCCGTTTAGACTACGGAATTGCGACTCTCGCAGGGCTACCCAAACTTAAACTGGCCCCTTTAAGGGCAAATCGGAACTCTGCTGCCAGACTCATCACGGGATCAAGAAAGCCTGACCACATCACACCAGACCTAACCCAACTCAACTGGCTCTCTATCGGTACAAGGATCAGGTATAAGATAGCCTGATTGATGCACAAAGTGCTCCATCAGAACACGCCTACTCACCTACCAAATAAACTTGTACTATCGGGTGGAAATCGTGCACTAAGAAGTTCAAACACTCTATTGCTGAAACCACCAAAGTTCAAAAAGAAGAGAATCTACAGCCACGCCTTCTCCAGACTTGCTCTGAAAATTTGGAACGCTCTCCTGGCAGAAATCCTACTGAACCCCTAGACCTCGGCATTTAAAAAAGAAGTCAGGTTTGCTCTTGAACAGCTACATGTGACAATAGTACTGTAGCCTTACAAACTAATGGAATTGACCTTACAACCATGCCTTCCTTTATCCACTATGCAATCTTCATCTTGTTAACTGTTTATGTCTATTCTTGTCTCCAGTGTGATTCTGCTGCATAAACTTAGCTATCTATTATGTTTTACTGAGCCAGCTTAACCAGCTGGCTTCGTTGTACAGCACTCAGATACCTCGCTGGGTCTTTGATGAACCTGCAGACTGCTGGAGTACTTTCTTTTGGACTAAAGATCGCATGTGCTAAGAGCTCTTGTTCTAGCCTTGCCGGGTCTTGTTTGTGCTCTATAAAACTTTTCAAACAAATAAATATATAAATAAATGTACCCTTGTATTTATGCACACACTCTGCTTAGCTGGGATGCTCGTGCCCCGTCAATTCGCGAAATGTGCCTAGTTCCATGAAACCCGCTTTGACAATATTGCAACACATGCGCAGAGATCTCACGTACACATACACTGAATCCCACACTAGCATCCCACACGCACTACACAGTGCGCTCCTACACAACACGTGGTATCAACACATGACCATCGTGGTTACGCAAAGCACAAACAGGTCATGTTACATATGCTCACTGATACCCTCACGCCTTGGGTGCAGACAGACTATACTTACACCAAGAGATAGCCCCAGACATTCAAACAGAGGTAGACAGGATGGGAAGACAGGACACTGTAGGGGAGGACATTGTTTGGCCCGGGGACTTATTAGAAAAGAGTGTCTTAGAGGTACCAAACCACTGCTCCAGTGTGAAAACTAGCCCGCCCGCTTCTGTCTGTGGTCCCTGAATAGCCCTTAAGCTATTTGGGGCGGCTTTTTTAATGTCAAATAGAACCCCAGTATGGAATTCCAGTGTAGGGCCATCCACCTTGATAACACTAGAGAAAACGAGTCCTATGGGAGGCAGGTCGCATTTCAGCACAGACACCCCATGTCAGAAATCTGGGATGCTGAGGTAAATAGTTACACATAAGGGACCTGTAATGGGGCACCTCTACACTAATGGACGTTTACCTTGCCTATGCCCCACTCATTCCCGGATGGCAAAGCTTCTGCGCCTTCGTAACCATACACACCCCAACCCTAGTCATCCCTAGATAAAATCTGTCTGAGCTGTTCCAACATCCGCTACAGAAGAAAACAACTCTGTTGCATCAGGCTTGACGAAGAACTGCTGGTTATTTTGGTTGGCCTCAGCAAAAGGACATTCCAGAATGATTCAGACTGTTCACGGACACTCAAATCAATGCAGATGTCATGAGGCAAGAACTGGAGGTGCGCTGTTCGCATGACCGCAAAACGCCTGCCCCACCATATGGACTCTATGTGAACTACACTCCCCAGAATGCTTGGCGGATCACGCTCCACGTGACCCGCGTTACGCTCGACTGAGCGGATAAAGCCCACCACGTCTAAGGAGCGGTGCCGATGATTCCTGATTGTCCCGTGACTCTCTACCGGCCCCTCGTTCCTGTTTTGCTGCCTCGGCTGTCTGCGAAACCCTCGCCTTTCCGACCCCGAACACCTTCGCTCCAGCGACGACGTCCACGCCGGGATCTCCAGGCTCTAGGGACGACGTCAGAGAAACCTCCGCCCTCGACTCTCCTGACCATCGCAAAGATCCTCCAGCGCTCCTCTGCCCACAGAGTTCCGGGTTCAGAGTCGCAGCGCGAACAGGTGCGCTCCTCTGCCCACGGAGTTCCGGGTTCAGAGTCGAAGCGCGAACAGGTGCGCTCCTCGGCCCACGGAGTTCCGGGTACCGAGTTGCAGCGCCCACACCGTTCCCTGCTCCTCAGGAATTGTGAGTACTGAATTACATTTGTCTTTCAGGAGACATCTTCCTTCGTTCTCTCTTCTGACCCTGCTTTGTGAAGCGCGCTCTGGAGCATTAAGCACTGGTTAGAAGTGCTGTCTGTTGCTCCCAGAGATTTTGCGCTCTTGAACCTGTGGAACCAGCCGCTAGGTTCGCCCTAGCTTCCTGATCATTATCCAGTGCTCCCTTTTAACTGGGTTACGAATCTTCCCCTGGCTTACAGCTTTCCGCAATAGAGAGGTTGAGAAGGTGACAGGTGAGAACCCGACGATCCGAGTCCTGGGAAGTAGACGGGAGGGTACAAGGTATCGTGTATCTTATGGTGTGCTTGTCTCGTTCCAGGTCCCTCTCCCAGCTGTTCCTTCCCTTCCTTCCCTCGCTCACCTGTCTCCATAGTCCGTGTGTGTCATACGTTTTCCGGACTGGGGACGGATGGGAGGTGGACCCCTTTAGAGCTTCAGCGCCATCCTGAGGAGAGAGCATCCCGGCCATCGTGACAGCAGAAGGGTCCACTTCTTTCTTCACCGTTCAAACAAAAGCAAATGCCCACAGGTTGCAAATTACCAGGTCGGAGCTGTTGTAGAGGATTAATGACACTGAGCTTTGCTTTAATGCTATCAGGGAAGAACTGAGAGCCGTACACCCCATGGTGATGGAAAATCAGTTTGCGTAGGACTTGAAGACCGCTATGGTGGGAGGGGTCTGTACCAAGAGTAGTGCTTCCTGTTGTACTTTTATCCCTGGAGACACATGGACAACGGGACACTGGCTCTAGCCATCTAAGCACTACAACGTCTACAAACGGAAGGAGGCGGGGGTTGCGCATAGGCAGGACTGGTTTCATAGTCTTTTCACCTGGCTCCCCTTATGGGAGACCCGGCTGTGCACATCGCTGCTTCCTGTTGTCATTGTTGTACTATTACTGTGTGGTTTCCTACAAGTGGGAGTTGCCTGCTGTAAAAACACAGTCCGCAAACTAGGTAGCATGCAAATATCTGGGGAAGGGATAGCAGACACCACAGCAACACACACCATTTTAAAAAATGTGACTCATGATGTACGAGAAACTTTATGTAGCTGAAAATTCAACTAGCGGGGGGAATGTTGATATTGATAAATACGATAGAATGCATAACCGGGGCAGTACCAATAAATGCAATATCAATATATGCTGTAATATATGACCGCACACTGATGTCAATACCAGTAAATGCAATGTCGATGTATACCGTAACATATGCCGGCATAATTACGTCAATATCAGTGAATGTAATGTTGATCTTCGATGGAACAACTGTACATATAATAATGAGATAATCGGTAAATATGATATCAATGACTGCCATGTTACACGTACACACACTCACGAACTTGTATCATTGCTCTCAGATTTATCCGAGATAACCTCCCCATGAACCCCAAGTCAGAGATACATGGTCAGACAGGCCCTGCGACCCAAGCCTACCGAGTGACAGGTCACAGGTGTATTTACACTGAGTCCCAAGACAAATGCGCACCCAGGGAAAACCCTGATCGATCCCACAGATAGGTAGTTACACCCCAAACAGGACCGAGGAGATTAGACCCACTAAAACACGTGTGGCCAAAATATCACAAAGTTAGGTGCCACATCGAGTTAACACTCAACCAATAGGGCAGGACATGCACACCGCACGAGGTGATCACGCGCTCACCACACCGGACATCTGGAAACACACACACTGGCCCACACAAGCTCTCCCCGAGGTCGAGAGCCATCTGTGTCCCCTTTATCAGATGGCTTACACACAACACTTCTTGCACTTGGCTGGAGGGGCAAGATTATGCGGTCCACTCCTCTATGGGATTCAGATAAATTGGGTACCCTATAGGCACAGCCTGCATTTGATAAATGGATAACGGTCTTTCCAGAGTAGGAGATCACTGGTGACAGGGAGAGGTCATCCCTTTTGTTAACTTGCAACAGGAGTACCAACTAGTCCCCACTGAAACCTATCAACACCGATAGCTATGACACGCACTCCAGGCGGCACTACCTAAAGGAATTGAACTCCCTACATCTTCGCCCCTGAAGGGTAGGTTGCTGGATGACCAATCGCCCAATGGAGCGACTTCCCTCACATATCAAAAGCTTGCTGGAACAATGGGACCGCCGCGTAGAGGGACTAGAGTATGATGAGTGACCTAAAGCCCTAGAGTTCCGAAGAGAGGCGGATATTAAGTCAGGGTTTCATCTAGTGTAGGTAAAATTTCTCCACAGGTCTTAGTTTGCATGTACCACCAAGGAAAACATGTTCATGGGAATTTACCCTATAACTTCTTCTTTCTGTATGTCGGCCGTAATGGCCATGCTTTATTGCCAAAACCAAATAAACTTTGTTGTGAAATAAAATGGGTAGGACGACTGACGTCAGCTGCCGTAGGCAGTACTGCTAGGTGGAAACTTTCTTCCACATTATATGCAGCTGCCCAGTGATACAACACGTTTGGGAGTTGGTGGTTGCCGGAATGAACAATCTATGTGGGAGAAGCATGAGGACCTCTGCTAAACGGTGTCTGTCAAACATCTGGGAATGTATCTGATCTAAACTGCATGGAGCACACTTGGATGACCTTGGGACTGACAACAGACAACTGCAACACTGCACGCCTATGTGTGTACCGCAGGCACCACAATTTGGGGACTGGAAGAGGGATATGGACTGGTGCATGTTGGCCGAGAAGGTGATATATGAAGGCTGGGCTGTCCTAAAAAATGGGTGAGAATCTGGAGGAGATGGAATGACTAGGGGGGGTACCTGTGATGGAGCAAGGACTCTTAGAAAAGAGACTTGCTCGAAAGTAATATTCTCTTTTAACTTTCTAACATGGTATTAATTACGTATTGTGTAAAACTAATACACACCAGATAAAATTGAGGGCTAGAGAAGCTTGCCTATGTGTTTACTAACGTAAATAACTCGAGCGAAGTTCTAAAATGGCTGCTAACGGGAAATCTGTATTGCGCATGCGTCAACTGCATCCACGCAGTATGACGAGCTATCGCTTGGAGGGAAATTCTTGCTCATGAGCAGAAAATACTTACATGGCGGATTGAAAGCTAACATGCATGGCATCTGCTTTGCTGAAATTAAACCAAGCTATTTTACTAATGCTAATGCAGGGAAAGCATTAATAAGTAAATGGGATTAGAGTAGAGATGGGTGGTATACAGTGAAACCATTTATTCTTGAAAATAACATTTGTCTTTCTGACATTCTTATTAGTGTGCACTTGGGCCTCTCGTATGTTTCCAGAGTTTGTTAGACATGTGACCTCCGCGCATGCCTGCTGAAAGTGAGCCAGAGGAGTGACGATACTCTTGAATGCGATCCAAGGACACAAAAGTTACATACCCTGGGAACAATCACTGAAGACCTCTGGTTGAATGGATGTTCACGACAAAATAAAACAAATGTTTCTAATAAGATGTGAATACGGGTGGGAATAATGTTTTGTAATAAAAATTAAGGGGTTGGATCTATGAACAATGGCTTGATAGACTAAGATGACATATAAGCATGGTGTGATGATCGTCCCCCCTTGCCTGTCCAATCAGAATTGGTATTTTTATGATATTGAAACATTAATGGGTGGCACATGAATATCAAAGAGAATAATTGAGGTAGTCTTAGTTAGTTAGTCAGATGGCGATTTGCTGAATGCTGCAGAGCTCGGGATGCTGTCGGAGTAACGAGTGATGCTGATGAAGAATCGAATGCAGAACCATCTATCTTAAATAATTAATTTAGAAGAAGATCGCGAAAGAATCTCGAGGAGAAAGAGTATCAGAGAGGGGTGCTACGCAAGCGTCGGTGTTAGAGAGGTTATCTATCCTCTCCTGAATCCTGTTCTGACGCTTTTGTCGCCTGATCTATCCCGGTGGACCCTTATCAGCCCTGTGGCCAGGGGGTTGGTTTTCACACCATCCTATGTAACAATTATTTCCTGTGAATGTGTAGATGATCTTTTCTCTCTGTCCTCTCCTTTCTGAGCACAAATCATTGCAAGGTACAAAGTATGTGTTTGATGATTGATTGATTGATTGAATCTTCCTTCCTATGAGTGACGGAGACTGTACTGTATTTTGAAGTGGTTCACATGCATATAATTTAGATAAAGATTTTTTTTTAAATCCCAGAGTCTGTGGTTATTTCATTTCAAGAAGAGGATTAATTAATGCAATTTCACCATCAACTAGTTCAGCTAATGTTTCATTGACCAGAGGAAAGAACTTTTTGATCAGTGAAAAGATTAGTTAGGAATGAAAGGAAACTAATCTTGAAGTCAGAAACATAAACTTTGACTCCAGCGGTTTTACTAGACTGTGTGTATGTGTGTTTGTGGACCCAGGTGAGTATATGGTATTTAAGTATCTGTTGCTGGGACGCTGCTGGATCACCTGTACTCTCCTAATTCAGGCTGGCTCCAATATATTGTTAGAAAATGATTCAAGTTTAAATGACATGGTTTGTGACGCAGGGGATAGGAGGGAGGGAACATGATTATTGTTTAATGCTGTGAAATCCATACTTTTGCCAACGCAGTGTATGACGGTGTGTGGTCTACATGCCATCATATTGCTTGACATGTTTCTAATAAAAAGATCTCTAAAAAAAGATACAGTCATACTGCTGGGAGCTACATATTGGAGATGTAATTCAGCAGATAGCGAAATTGTTCACTTTTTATGAGAATGCCTTCACTGAGTCATTAATAGGGGAGTGAGTGGAGGAGGGTCAATATGGGACACGAGTCAATCCCTAAGAGCTTTAGGACAGCTTATAAAGCACGCAGCTCTTCTGCATGTCTACACTGATTATCCTGAGATCACACAACAGGGAATTAGCTGGTTTGCCACTGCCAAAATTAGAGTTATCAGGCTGTGGGACAAATTTGGGGCAACCTGGCGAGGGTTTCTGAAAAATCCCAATAACTTGTTGTGCCCCGCTCCTTGTTGAACAGCATACAGTCACCACTATCTCTGACTCTAGTAAACATGAGGCAGTATTCCACTGTGTGCCGATTCCTGGAGAAAAACAACTTCCTTCCACCCCCTTGCATAGACAAAGACATAGGAAACACATGTGAGGGATAATCATGCCTTGACGAAGATGGAGACAAATCGAACAGTAAGGAACAAGTGTCTGTTTCGAGAATCATTTAAGAGCCGTTGTAGTTCTTAGCTAGTGCAGTTGTTAGTAGCGTATCCTCATTTAAATGGCATAATAATGACGGAACACCAGCATCTGTACCATTCCCATTGAAGATCTGTTCGCTCATTTGGACGGTTGCTCTCTCTTTGTGCAACCTATTTATTTATAGAAAGGGAAATACCATCAGGCAGACAGCTAGATGGAATCCACAGCTTTCATGCTTTTGAACGAACCCAGAGACATTGGGAAGGTGAACAAATGGCATCTGATAGATATTATATATTGTAGAGGGAGTTGAAAAAGAATTACAGTGGTTATTCGAAATGCTCTTCATGAATACAGTGTATTATGGACTGTTCACTGTTCTTTAATAATACAATTAATAAAGAAAATAAGAAACATACATGTAGAGGCATATAAAACGAGAAGTATGAATGCAAAAAGGTGATGTGCTAACTAAAGTGGTTAGCCGAGCAAGAATTGGTTTCATGAAGATGTACTGCCTAATTTAACTTCGCTTTGACACTGTGACGGATGATGCTATTTTGACAGGCCTCCTAAAAAAGGACTAGTCCATATTTTACATGTTTTTTTAACTTTTTACAGATAGGAAGCATTAATTCCCCTCCCTCCTAAATCACATCAGCCACCGCTCAGATTTGTACCATCTACACATCACACATGAGAGAATTAGGAAGGAAAAGGGTAACTGGAAGGCTGGGTTCTCATGCCCATCACTCCAACAATGTGGCAACCTCATCCAAGCCCAAGTCTGAACGTTGGCAGAGACGGGGGACAGTCTGTAAGTACAGTTACCATTTCGGTTTTAAGCAGTCTCTCAACTTCAGCCATTATCTGTCATACATATAAAAAAAAGTGGCACAAGCCTCTTCCCAGCCTCCTTTTGACATATGAGGGATGATTTGTGCCTCTATACACACATTTGTAATTTTTTTATATGACACTCGTTAACATGGTCTTGCAGTATTGTTGCACAATACAATAGGCGCTGTTATTCAAATCAGGAGTTCTCATTTTATCAACCTTTGAAGGAAGAAAAGCAGAGCCAGTCTCAACGAGATGGGAACTTGTGACCTTCAAGCGGCTCAACCATTTCCCCAGAAGGCACACTAATTCACCCGGCTATGTTAGTGGCATGTCTGCTGGCTTGTGTATGATGCAGGGAGACAGTTTCGGGTAAAGACAGCTACTGCGAGCATGTAATGCAGTTTGAATCCCTGCAATGCTAAATTTTTCTTCCGGCAACAAAATGAGTATTTGACGTCTTTTATTAACCACCAACAAACAATTCAGTTTATGAGGTGTTATATAAATGGATGTTTTAGAATAACTGTTTACAGAAAATACATTCGATGTAAGATGCATTTAGTAGACACATTTACTATGCCGTGGCTATTGTGAAGATATGAAACAGTCCATCTCTCCGCCGTTTCTATCCTCGTTGTAGTACACAACTGTCTCGCTTTTATTTGTTTTGTTTTCAGGGGGCCAGAGAAATATACCGATTTCATCTACTAATTGATTTCGTTCATCAATGTTCCTGATCTATTGACAACTCACATCCTCTACCAGCGAGAACAGAGGACAAAACGTGTTAGTGCTTGTTTTAGGGTGCAGTGATCACAGAACGGGATGAGGGCTCCAACAATGTTGTTGAAAATTTGGACAGGCAACAAACAACCTTGCACGGCCAGGGAGGTAAAATCTGCCCCTATAAGGAATCCAGGAGGACACCATGGTATCCTCCAGGCTTACCTACCAGGCTTGACATTTTGCATTGGCAAAATGTCAAGCCTGATCGTGCCCATTTAAACGGAAGGAGCTGCACTTAACCTAGATGGGAAAAGCCATTGTCCAATGGGAATAAAACAAAGGTTTTGGACGGAGAGGCCTCACCCACGTTGTCCATACGTGATTCATCATCAACTAGTCCGTCCCAGCATGGTAAGATATTAACACCTTGATGGTGTCGACCTCAGGGAAATCAAAATAAATGGTAATGGGCATTTGAGGGGACTAGAATGAATTTTAAACTACCTCTGTTTATAACCAAAAGGAGTTTCCTTTATTTTGAGGGTACACAGCTTAGGGTTAAAACTTTGTGCACATGTAAGCTGAGAAAAATGTCTCATTCATCCCTTTCTAAAAAACGTGATGCCAAAATATTTCAGTCTCGATACTAACCAAGAATGGCTCTCAGGCCTTCGTCTGGGTAATACAGTTTACCCTACAGTCCGCTCTATGTCTTTGTATGCACAGGAAGGAATGAATAAGTCTTACCGTTGAGATCTGTCAAGAAAAATGCTATCTACATTTTAGAGGCTCCTTACCCACTGGTCTCATAGGCGGGGAACTCTTCTGTAGTCACACACTTGCCAAGAAGCAGGCCCTGCACTCTTCACTCATACCTCAGGAAAAGTCAGGGAACCAACAAGGAAGCATGTTTGTGAGAGTTAACCCCATTGCAAAAGTTATTTACTATGTGTATGACACTAACATGGCCTCATGACTAACATCTAAGATGTACGAGGATGACCAAAACCCCATCAGGATGGTCATTAGTGAACTCATAGGAAGCAATGTTTAACAGACTAGTAATACAGGATGAGTGGCAGAGCACATTTTAAACTATATAAAGTGTACAAATCTGAGAAACAAAATACAAATTAACCTGCAACTGGCACATGATTTCCAGAAAAGTATGTATCCCCAAACCAGGTGGGTAGAGAGGTGGGTGAAATCCATATATTGTGGTCTTATCTAAATTTTAAAAAGCTGGTGTGGGGGAGATATCGATGGGGGTATGTTGCAGAATGAGCAACACAGAGTACATGAGGTGGGGTGGGTATCTGAGTGGGGATCCGGAACAGTTAAAGAAAGCGCACAATGTGGAAAGAAAGAAAACACATTCACTCACCTGGAAAGTGATAGCAAAAAAAACAACAAGCATAGCAATAGGTCTGGCATTCAGTGCCAGCTCTATGCTTTTGTCAATGCTTGTTTTTTGTAGTAGTTTTTAGAAACCTTGATTGTTCGAAAAGCTCTTGGGCTATCATCAAGTCCCCAAAAATCACAAAACTGGCAAAAATATTTTTGGGGACTCAAAAAGCACACAATGCCATTGTAGATTTTGCACTGGAGCAAACTACTTTGTATATGGACATGGTATCCAGGGAAATTATTTGAAAAGTGATGACGGACATGGGTATCTCTTGGACGTCCTAATTAGATTCCATATCATCTTTGCCCAGGTTTGTTGTGGTTCCCAGGGAGAATTGGCTGACCCAATACCAGTAAACCAGGGTGTTACGGCAGGGTTGTGTCCTTGCTCCAAATTAATTCCCTTTTATTTGTTGATGATTTGGTATGGTACTCCGAGAGCTGCGAGAATGATGTCCCTAGACTAGCAGATGTCAGGGTTCCGGCCCTCCTGTTTGCAGATGATACCCTCCTGATTTTTAAAACCACTATGGCTCTCCAAAAGCTCTTGGATCAGTTAAGGTTGCTCTGCAAATACAAGGGTTTCTAGACCAACATTTGTAAAACCAAGTACATGGTTTTTAACCCCTGTTCTTTCTCTAGGCCAAACCTCTCACTGAATGGAGCTCCACTGGAAAGAGTTCATGTTTTTTTGATTACCTAGGGGTCACGGTCACTGAGCATTTTGACTAGATTCCCCATATTATAAAGCACAGGCTTAAGCAGCATTCCGGGAGAATTACGGGATCACAGAGGGGTTCCATACTTCTTCACATTTCCCCAGCCCTCCAAATGTATAATTTGCAAGCCCTGGGGGGCGCGTTGTATGGTGATGAGTTATGGGGTCACAAAGACATAAGCTGCATGGAAAAAGTAGAAAATCCTTTTTTGCTATTGTTAAACAACCTTCCCACCAGCATCCGGTTTACTCCCCTTTGCCTAGATATGGGTCTGAGAACAATTGGTGACAAAATGGGTCTGAAACCCATTCTGTATTGCTGCAGACTTAGGATGGCCCCTCAGCTGTTCCCTGCAGCAACCCGGAGCTCTGACGATTATTTGGGTTAGGTTTATTAAACACTCTTGCACCCAGTTAGGGTGTGCTAACCTATGGTCTACCTCCACAGATCTTAGCAGGGTCTCTAAGGCCGTTTTAAAGGGCCTATACTGACAGTACAGGCATGCTCCCTTCCTAGGGCAATCAAGAGTGGGCTACCTTGCAATAGTATTTCTTGAGTTCAAATGTGATTTTAATTTGGAATCTTTCCTTGATGAGATAGGTCCCCCCAAGAAAAGACACTACATCTAAAATTTTGTTTAGAGACCATGCCACTTTTTAGGTCTCGTCTAGCCAGCACTTGTGCTGTCTCTTCAAGACATGCTGTATCTAGGATACGAGCTTGAAAAAATGCCTATCCTTTTCATTGGTTCCTGTTGCTGACCTTTGGAAATACTGACTTTTCATTGGTGAATACACTTAGTAGCCCCTAGTTTTTGAATTGGGTATTCTTCTATAAGCACTGTCCCTCTTACACGTGTTCTTTCTGTTCAAGTTATTTATTCATAGAGAGAACCCTTTTTTAGTTGACCTGCCTCTTTTTTGGTTAACGGTTTTGTTTACTTGTGCAATGAAACTTGTTTTATAGTCTGCTTGCTATTGCTTTATCTCCCGTGCCTCCACCCTCCCACAACATGGCTTTGGTTGCTTTATATCCCTTAATCTCCCCGTGCCTCTCCCTCACACAAAACTGCTCGCAGGCCCACACCACCCCTCCTAGGCCACTGCTGTTATGCTTTTTTTTTTACTTTACAAACGCTTTTATTAATGTAGCGCACTTAGCCATGGGCTCGGGGAAAATAAACAATCAGCCCATTAACACAGGATGTCGAGTCTGACAGCAGACTCAAATACGGATCTCCATCTCACCAGTCGACAGTTCTTACCATTGGGCCATATCCTTTACCTAGCCATGTTGCAGGGTGCAGTACCATATGTGGCCAAAAGAGGTCCCACGGGACACATAGGGATAGCTCCAAATCTAACAAATGCAAAACGTATTGCATTTCCAATGCTTGTTTCCTTTATGGCTAAATGTTAGTGTGTTCCCAGGTAGTTTAGTCCATTTTGCATTCGGACTATTGAATCATTTGAATATGCTGTACTTTGTGTCCTGTATATGCAGGGTAGGGAAGGATATGAATCCTCTCGATTTGCCATACGAGACCATGGAGTAGCCATTAGGATCCTCAGAAGTGATGTTAGACAACCCATAGTGTTTGCAGTCTCACGATTTTTGTCATACACGTGGAGGCTCAGGCACAAAAAACGTGCAGTTTAGTGAGCCAAATTAATTTAACTTTATTCGGTTCATAGAAAGAATCATAAAAGTTTGCAGTTCAATACAAATTTAAAAAGAGAAAGTTATTCAAATCATTAAAAACCGATTCAATTAAATACATTTACAAATGTAAGATGCATCAGTTAAAAACTTCCTTCTGGTAATCACGGACCTCAAAAACCTTGCCACTACCACACAAGTAAACAAATCCGGAAGCAGTTGTAAAAATATATAGGCCGGTCTACATTGTCTGAAGTTTAAGGATTTCAATAAAGGCTTGATAAAAGTAGTCCTTAAATCAGAATAAAATTTACAAAAAGAAAACAATACATGAATGGTTGATTGTCTGGAGATCTGGTCACAAGGACAACATATTAATCGACGAGACCAATTATTCATATTAGGGAAACTAGTCAAGCGATGAAAAATATCCAGTCTGAAGCGTGTCAAAACAAATCTATGTTGGGCATTTAAAACACCGATTAAATACGGTTGTATCGTATAACAGGTCAATATCATTTGATTATTTAGTACGGTATGCAGTAAAGATTCAGGCTTTGCATAGTATTCAGGGTGACAAATATCATGCATGAAATTTTTTATGTATTTGAACCATGTTATTTTCATTGCATGATCAGCGCCACAGCAATCCTGTAAAATGGCTCTATTAAAACTCGTGTGATCCGATGTCCATAACTTGTGCACCCTTATCAGGTCCTCCAGGTAGGTTAAATCCAATTCTGCATGACAGAAAAAGTTAGAACAGCTTTTAGGCAGCCCTAACAGATTTTTAAGGAACCCATTTTCAGACCCGCAATTGATCTGAGGAACTGTATTCTTCTTAATTTTACTGCACTTTTCCAGTTACCATTACTATCAAACATTATTCCTAAGTACGAAAAAGTTAGTGTTTGAGGTAAAGTCTAGTTTCCTATTAAAATGTTGCATCCCTTAGCTGACTTACGGCCAGCTTTCATTACAAACGTTTTACTCATGTTAATTAAAAGACCCAGATTCTCCATAAAATTAACAAATGTATCTAAAAGATATTGAAGTGCATTAGGTGTACGGGCCATAAGGACTGCATCATCAGCATACAGTAATACTGGTACTGGCCTGTTGCCAATTTGGGGCAGGTCCATACATGAGTCCACAAGGGTAGCACCCAGGCCATTGATATATAAATTAAATAAGAAAGGCGCGAGCACACACCCCTGGCGGACCCCCTTTTTGATGTCGACTGGGCTTGTACATTCACCGTTCATACCATATCTGATCTTGGCAGAACTCATTGAATATAAATATTTAAGAAAGTTAATGATGGCACAGTCAACGCCCATGGAGGTCATAATAGACCAAAGTTTATCATGGACCACACAATCGAAGGCGGAGGATAAGTCCACAAACGTCAAGAACAAATTACCCCCTTTTATTTGTGTGTATTTGCTCACTAACAGGTTCAGGTTAATGGCCTGCTCTACGGTCCCAACACCCTGGTGGAAACCATATTGGAAGTCAGTCAAGATATTATTACAGTCTGCCCACTCCTGTAGTCTGTCTAACACAATACGGCCCACCACCTTAACCAAAGAATCCAGCAAGAAGATGGGTCTGTAGTGTGCGGGGCAGTTTCGATCTCCCTTTTTGAATATTGGTACAATGTGTGATTCCGACCATGACACTGGAAAACCAACTTCCCGAAAGGACTTAAAAACCAGGGTCACGAGGACCCCAGAGATAAATATTGTCCTTAAAGATATCAATCGGAATCCCGTCAGGGCCGGGTGCCTTTCCTCCCTTGCTCGCTCTGAGGGCCCGTATCACCTCCTCCAGTGTGAAATTAAAATCAAAATATTGCCATGAAACAAAAATGCCCAGTAGGGACACCACTCATCCCTATCATAGAGTTATCTTGTCTTTCTTCAGTCGGGCCCATATATAGTTTCGCAAAGTGGGCCATCCAATCTTGTTCTGTGATTGCTACCTCTATACTAGGCTTATCGTCATCACAGAAAAATTGTGAATTTACCACACGCCAGAATAGTTTAGAGTCCTTGTTCTGGCTTGCCTCCTGCAGATGATCCCAGGCCTCCTCTTTCAAAATCATTTTGCGATGATTTAAAGCTTGCTTATAAGCCCGCCTGCAGTTCTGTACTACGGAGATATTCCTGGGTACCTCCTTCAAGGCCCGCTTTAACTTCTTGTGCGCAAGAGTGCACTCATGATCAAACCTCCCGTGCTTTTTCGTGGCCCTACTAATCTGGTTAGTAGTCAACCCTGCACTAATTTCCTCCCTAATCTGACCAAAGGCCTTCACTACCGCGTTGGCATCCACAGTTTCGTCCAAACAGACCTCAAAAGCCCTACTCTGATTTGTACATATTTTCTGTAGAAATTGAGATGGATCGACCATTGACCAGCGCAGGGCAAAGCCGTTTAGACGAGAGAGGGCTAAATTTTCCGGTGCAAGGGTGGGTTGCCCTATGCCAGGCTTACCTTGAAAACTGATCTCCAGTGAGAAACTCTGTGGAAAGTGATCACTTAATGCGATGTTATGTAGTATAAAGCTAAAAACTAGGGCTGAGTAGCGATTGGAAAATAAGAGAATATCAATCAAACTCCTTCCTCGGCTACCATCAAATGTACAAGGTACAATGACCGGGCTGCCTCCAAATTCGTTGCTAAAGCCTAGATCATATTTAAAAAGCAACTCAATGAGTTTCTCTCCGTACCCTGAATGAGAAATGTGAGTCATCCTATGTAGTCTGCCTCAAAATGTACATTTTTAATTATATGCTTTGAACTTTGTACATGTACATTGCACTGATGTTAGGGGATTTAATATTTATTACCTTATTTATGTATTTTATATAATTTTACTACAATGGATATTCTGTGCTTTTATGGCTATATAAGCTGAATAAAGATTTAATGATGATGATGAATCACCTGAAATGAAGAAGGATGGTGAAGATGTGTTTTTTCTGCTAAGACAGACCAATAAACTAGGAATCACGGGTTCCTATTCTGTACAAGCAAAATACTTACAACTGAACTCAAATGACATCCCTCCAACATCACACATACAAGCCGGTTGTTGAGACTGCAAGCGCCTCATTCTCAACTTCAACCATAGCAAAACCCATTGAAATGGATCCACAAATAGACAATGCACAAGGAAATAACAAGCACTGTCAAATCCAATAGGGCTGAGATTCGCGTGCTAACGCATCAGCCCAGGACACACATGGTGGAGCCAGCAGGAATACAGTTGTAAAGTAGGCTTGCATGCTTCAATTCAAGCACTTAAGTTTAGGCTGAAGAAGGCTGTTCGAAACAAAAACAATGACATGGACGCAAAGCCTACTCAATGTAGGTTGTGAGCAACAGGTTTGTTTGACAACTGTACTTTAAAAAACCTAAAAAGGGTATTGCTTCACCACCTGGAGTTGGACTGCTATACTACAACAAAAATGATCAAAGCCATCTAAGAAACTGAAACTAATGTTGCATAATTTTACACACTGCATTACAGTTGTAAATGAGGTACTGCTGGAATTTACATGAAGTACAATCACATGTATGAATCTTTCTTCCTAAATATCGATTTGCTATCAAAACACAAACGCATACTATACCTCTCAACGTCTACATCTTTCTCTGATGCACTAAGTAACATAGGCTACCACCACAACTAATGGCACTAAAAAGTATGCACTAATGGCACTATACCATAAACAGCAGTATAATCTATGCTTTAGGCATGAGAATGTTCCTAATAAGGTTAAGCATCCTATTAACGCAAATACATGAAATTGTCAACACACACACACGACTTCTGCGCAGCTAGTTTACAATAAACTCAATGGGATGAATAATACAAAGTGCATGGGACGAAGTCTAAATGACATAATAAACTGCAAGTCTTTTCCTAGACTAACTCAATAACATCAGTGCACCTACGGAGTAGCTTTTTACCCATCCATAAACCGCTCCTGCGCTTTAAGGGGTTGTCTGAGCCACATAAATACCAACAACTTACCATGCCACTTAAGGAGAAAAAGAAGGGATACACATGTTAGATTTGCGACATATATAGCAATTAAAAATGAATATTTCTGCAATAGAGCCAGATGCTGGCGACAGACCCTTCTCATGTTCGTGGCTGTGCAGCGCTCATTCACGTCGCTGCAACTGTGCTCCTCTGTCAATGTAAACAAGATCCAAACGCATGCAAGTGAAAGGCTAGAAATGTCCGTGCCTAATAAAATGTAGATTTCAAAATCTAGACGGTATAAATCATCATATAGGTTGATCGACTGGCAATACACTCGTTTCATGCTTTTTGGGTATCTCCCCTTAATTTATAATAATTTAAAACACTTTAATGCAGACTTAAAAATACGCCTTTCGGTTGATTTTTGTTTCAAGTTTTCGAATAGACATTAACACATGAACATAGCGCAGCTTGCGATGTAGAAATGTCATAAATGCCACAGGTCTTTTTAAAGTAGCTTTGTGTTCAAGGCTGTCACACTTTCTTCGACCAACCACTTTGAACGTTACTGTTCTGTTTTCTGGATGTCTGTAATAACGATTATCTATTATTTCCCTCAAATGTGTCTACGGTTTAAAATGCGCTAATCGCCTTCCGTCACATTAGGGTCAGGCGTTAGCCATCTTTAATACTGGCAGTACGTCACATGCTTTGAGTAACACTTTCCAATAGAACAGCGACAGGTTTGCCAGGATTTAAAATGGAGCAGCACAGCAGTCACCTTTCGCCCCGCCCTGATTCACAGCGTAATATTTAAACATGTCTGCTGTTCGAGCTCTGATAGCAGAGAGGGTGTGTGTAGCTGCTCTGCGGCGGCATTTACCTTCGCCGAAGATGGTCTCCGTGATTGGTCTCGAGCCCGGCAGCACCATGTCCGCGCTTTACATTCCCATCTACATACGCCCTCTGGAGCATCCAGTCGCGTTGAAGGTGTCTGCTGGCCGCCGCTGCTTGCCCGGAGCCTGCGAGTTGGCAGAACGCGGCGTAAAGAAGTGAGCAGAGTCCACCGAGCAAGCAGAGCAGCGCCAGCCGCACATAACGTCGCATTTCCTCGGGCCCGGCAGGTTAAAGGGAGAGCGGCCCTCCGGCCAAGCGGTGCCGATCCCGCCCGCGTGGAGTGGAGGTACGCCGGGAATACGTGCGGGCAACGACCCCAAACAAGTCATAGGGCAAGAAGGGGGCGGGTGGCCTCTGAGGTGTCAGAGGCGGGTGAGAGGAAAGGGGCGGAGCCAGTACTACGTGAGAGCTGCTGTGCCAAGTGACAACCTCCTGCTTGCGAACTGAATCCAGTGCATGTAACTGCACCAGAGGCGCAACTAGAGCCACATTTCAGGGGGGGGGGGCTAAGAAAAAATTTCGAGGGTGGGGAGCTAATTCTTCCAGCACTAGGCAGAGTGGAGATGCAAGGGCTCTAAGAAGGGGTGAAAGAACAACAAAGCCTCATTAATAAGCAAATGGTCTTTTAAAGACCTGTGAAGTACTCGGGTGCTGTTTCAGCCCGGGCTGCTACACACGAGGTGGGTTGGGGGGGGTCTGAAGCCCTTTGAGCCCAGTGGGCGTTGCACGCCTGACTGCTACATCTAAGAAGACTATAACAAGCATTGGCATAGCCAATAGGTCTTGCCTTTGGGACCTTTTAAGTTTAGCAAGAGCTATTGGCAATGCCAATGTGTTAAAGTTAGGTTGTAGAAAAGTGTGGCTGCTGTCTAGCATATCGAAAAATTGTAATAAATAAAAACAATAAAAAAATGTGTTGGTTCCTCTGGTCCACTTCGTAAATGGAGAGCCTGTCATTGTCCTTCTGGCTTCTGCTTATGTTACAGTTCACTGGTGTACATTAGTGTAAAAATTGGTGGTGCAACAGCAAAATTAAATATTGCCTGTTGAAGTGCTCCATTATATTGGATTGTGGCTGTTCTTGCCCACCCCATCCAATTCTGCAGCCAGTGCACATTTTTAGTTGCCCTCATTGTTTGTTTAATTTATGTATTTTAAACTTATGAAACTTGGCATGACTTTTTCGGTGAACCCATGAAGCCTACTGCACCTACCATTGGCTTTACACCTTATCCAGGGCCACTGCAATTGTGTGACGGAAGAGGACCAAATTTATGTGGCAGGGTTGCACAAATTATGCAACAAGAAAAGGCAAATTATGCAGAATAATTCGGCACATTTTATCATAGTTTTACTTCAATACATGTACACCTGGCAATAGTGTCTGGGAATAGGGTGCACGTTATTAGTTACAATTTAACATCCAAATACAGCAAGAAGGAACTTAAAAATGCCAGTCAAATCTAGCGAGAAGCATTCCGGTGCATGCGCAGGAATCTGAGTCGCTATAGGTTTTGCAACTTTTCATCAGTTTGAAACATAAAAATGTGTTTTTATTACAATCTGCAGATGATGGATGGCGTGGCAAATGCGGCAAATACAAAATTATGCGAAATTCGCCATGGCAGCAGAATCGCATAATTCCAGTGGCCCTGACCTTACCCACTACCATCCTTTTCAAGTGCAGAGTTAAGGAGGTATAGCTGGGGAGGAGGGGAGAGAAAGGCCCTGATGTGAAAGAGGGGTGCAGAGAGGGATCGCAGGGGAAATGAGGGAGGGAGAAAGGAGTAGCAGCGCCTGGGTGTCAGAGAGAGGGCTAGTAGACGGGCGAGGAGAGAGAACAGTACTCTCCCACTGTGACATGGAGAGCAGGAGCGTGGGGTAGTAGATGGGATGTTAGAGCGAGAGGGAGAATTTGAGAAAGGGATAATTAGTAATAGAGAGACAAAAGAAACAAAAGGGTTAGATTAGATAGAATGAGAGGCTGAGAGGGAGAACAGTATAAAGTCGATGTGATAGAAAGAGGGAGAAAGGGGTAGCAGAGAGGATGGAGCTAGAGAGAGACAGAGAGAGAGAGAGTGAGCGGAGAGGGGTAGATGGGATGGGAGAGAGGCATAGATGGTGGATGGCAGGAGCCGCAAGAGAACGAGGACAGCGACTAAAGTGAGGGCACAAAGGAGGACATAGAAAGAGGGGAGCTGAGAAAAAGAAATGCAGACTGTTCTTGTCAAAGGAAGGAAGGACAGACGGGCTAGCGGAGGGGGAGACAGAGGGCAGAGAGAAAGAGAAGAGGGCAGTGAGTGACGGCGGGGGTGGTCTGTCAGAGGGAGACTGGCAGATGAGCTGGGTGAGAGGGACGGCAGGATGGGAGAGAGAGGGTAAGGGAGATGATAGGATGGGAGAGAGAGGGTGAGAGATGACAGGATAGGTGAGAGAGATAGCAGGATGGGAGAGAGAATGAGAAGTGGCAGGATGGGAGAGAGAGTGAGAAATGGCAGGGTGGAAGAGAGAGGGTGAGAGATGGAAGGATGGGAGATGTGGTGAGGGAGACGGCAGGATGGGAGAGGGTGTCAGACAGTGAGGGAGTGTGAGGAGGCACTGGCGGACAGGAGCGGGAGAAGCAGTGACGCTGTTACGGACAGAGCGAGGGAAGGAGGGAGAGAGTGACGGGAGGGAGGAATGGCTGCGATTACTGACACTTCAGGCGAGAGGGCGCGAGAGGAGAGCAGAGAGTGACAATGTCAACAAAGGACGGGAGGGCATGAAGAAAGGAGACGCTTGCAGAGGTGATAGGGAGAGAAGAATAGAGAGACAGCCATTGGGGAAGGGCCAGAGACTGAGGGTACTGGGAGAGAAAGGCGATATTGGCAGGGAGAGAGAGCAGTGACGGAGACACAGTTCAATAGACATGAAGGGAAAAGGATGTGAGGTTGGAGCGGGTACCAGGTGCGGCCACTGGTTGTGGGGGGGAGGGGGGTGCGAGACGAAGTATAAACAGAGAGAACTCCACAGCCAGTGGCAGAAGATAGGGCCAGGGTTGAGGCGAGGAACGAGGGGAAATTGGGTACAGGCAACAGTCCATAATAGGGCGTGAGTGCCAACCCATCCTGAATAACAGACAGCAAGGCCCAGCTGCAGCCCACCCTGGCCGGGCGCCAGCCCCGGGAGAGGGGCCTGCTTGTTTCTGAGAAGTGCTGGTAGTCTCAAATTAAAAGTATTACATCACTCTTGAAAAGTGTTGGTACTCTTCCTCTCAAAATAAAAGTACTGGTACTCCGTACCGGCCCATTTAAAGCACTGGTGGTAGTGAAGAAAAGAAGAGCCACCCACATTACGGAGAAAAGTTAGATGAGAATTTGACCAAGAGAAGGACACCAGTGTTTTGTGTGCACAAGATTTCCCGCATTGAGAAGTCCGAAAACCTTAGAAAGAAACCATAAATAAATGTTGATTCATCACCTAAATAAGAGTCCTTCGATACGAAGAATATCATAAAATCCTGATTGACATGGCATGAAAATTGAGGCCCATAAGTTGGTAAGATACCTCAGTTTGTTAAATACTAGTTGCTGACGCTTTCTGGGACCAGCAGGTCTAAAGCTGACTAAGAAAATGCAGACTTCCAGACTTCCAGCCTCCCAGGGTTAGTCATTTGAGAAGCTTCACATTTTGCCACCCTGACACGTGTTACTGCACTTAAAGAAACTTAAAGAACAAAGCCACATCTAAAAGAGATTTATTAGTGGTTACTCCTCTGCTCTTTCTTTATTTGCAAGGCAATAACATAATAAAGAAGGTTAATATGAATGTTCATTAAAGGCTACCTAGAATTGTGTTCATCAGAGAGCATTACTGACAGCTCGCAACTATCAGGACGAAAATCTTATCAGATATATAATTTGATTTTATGAGCAATCCCACAAGCTTCATTTTCTTTTGATTACATTTTGACTGCTGTAGAGGAATAAATAACAGCCCAATCGTTTTATCTTAAGCACGAAAGTGAAAGCAATTTCAAAGCAAAGCAAAGTAACGCGGCTCACTAAGAACATCAAAGCAGCTGCAAAAGTGATCCCAAGCATGGCCAGCGCTGCGCTTAATGAGCATGACGAAGAAAGCCATATGGCGCCTCTGCTCATAAGCGCACGCACATGCACTCACTCGCTAGGCTGGCCATGGTAGCATTTTTTTAAGCCCTTACTAAAAGTCTTGCCAGACCAGCGAATGGGCTGGGTCAGGCAAGACCTAAAAAGGATGCCACAGATGTCAGTTAGAATGGTAAAATGCTCGCTTCTACAGGATCTCCTGTGCACCTTAGCATTGAACAGGGAAAGGCATTTTTGGATATATTATGGTGTATGATACTGGACTTGCGACCTATACATTAGAAACGGCATGTTTTGTAAGCAAATAAAAATAGAGAAAAACAGGCATCTGCAAAGCCAATAAATCTCAGCTATGCAATAAAAGCATTTCCTGTTTTTTTCCCCAGTTCTTAACTTGGCTGCCATGGCGAGAAACATTTACAAAGTCACGTAGGGGAGGCCTATTGGATCTGCAATGCTGTTTATTTTGTGGCAAGTAACCCTTATTTAACTTTACTGTAAAAAAAAAAAGTGTGGTATGGGTAGAGGCTGAAATGACTGGCGGCAGAGACCGGACAGTTTTATTCTGATAACAAGATTAAGTGCAGGAACCCACAGCATACAGGCCAGCAAAGACAAACTGAACTCTTACTAGGCAACCCATAGAAAGGTTCCAAAGAATCAGAACCACAATGCATATTAAGATTCTGAAAGAAGTTAAAGGAACAAACACAATTAATACATACCCAAACATAATAACAAACCCAAGTATGACATACCACAACACCCCTCTTCCTCCCATAAAGGAAAAAAAAACATTGGCTAAGTATGAAATCATGCAACTTAGAAGGCAGCTTGATGTTACGGTGGCTGCGAGTGAGTACATCAGAAACCAGTCTCACCAACAACATAAGGATTGGAGTTCGAACAAGAACCTCCATCACTGTGTGCAATAAGTGACGGGGAAGTATGAGTATTTGCAACTTCAGAGAGACCATGCTCAGTACGAGCAGATTCAGAAGTGACCGCAGAATATAGATCAAAAGCTAAACTAGAGTAATTCCCTTCTTCTCTGTCAGCATATACACGTCTAAAAATTTAAACCTTATCACTAGTGAGCTTCACCACATGATCCTTATTCCACCAACCGCTCCCTTCCAAAAGAACAGAAGGGTTACTAACTCTCATCACATATACTGGAAGAGAAAAGGTAGACTGTCCTTTAAAAACCCTAAAAGGTTTCTTAATGCGGACCCAATCATTGACTGATAAATGACCAAGCTGGACTCCTGATTTTCTGTCATATAGTTTTTTTGTTGTTGCATAAATTGGCTTGAAAGCACCTTATTTCTGACAGGATGTTGATCTTCCTCCAAATGCCTCTCACTGACCAAGGCAGATCCAGCGAGAAAATTAGAGAACCAGCCTGGCATTAATTTGGACCTTTCTTCCCTCGCCCTGAGAGCTTTGAAAGGAGTGACTCCAGTGGTGGAATGAGGTGAAGTGAGATATGCCCACATTTTCTCTTGTAAGACATCCGCAACATCGATGATGTCTGCAATGGCAGTTTGGATACCCTCCTTTAAGATACGATTGGCCCTTTCAACCAGTCTATTAGAGGATGGGCTGTACAAAGCAACTTGGCAATGCTTGATTTCAAACTTTCCCAAGAAACTGGTCATTTGCTTGGAGACAAAAGATAAACCATTATCAGTAACCATGGAACAAGGTGCATCTTCAACCTTTAAAATGTTTTGAAGAAAAGAGATAACTGTGGAGGAGTTAGCCACTTCAACAAAAGAGTAATAAAGCCATTTAAAAAAAGAATCAATGGCCACAAGGAGATACCTCTTATCAGATGGAAGAACATTGAAAGAACCAGAGAAATCTACGGCAAGTCATCTCAGTAAAGGGAACAGAAAAAAAAGGTTTCTTACTTAGTTTCCAGTGTTTATCTGAAACAAAACACATTGAGGACCTTTAGCCACAAAATTAGCAACGTGAGCATCCAGGCCTGACCACCAGTAAATTTGCTTGAGTTTCTTTGTAGTAGCCAAAATGCCCATATGCCCTTCATGAGTAATGGCAACAATTCTTTCTCTTAAGGTGAGAGGAGGCACAAACAATGCATTACGAATGCAAATGCCGTTCTCAAGAGCAAGTTCACCACTGACTCGCTGCAAAGCTTCTTAATTCCCCTGAGAGCACTTTACTATTGGGCCACTTATTTCTAATAAAGATTTCCACTTTCTTCAATACTTCTTGTTTTCCATAGCAGATAGCCATTCATCTTGCGATATGGTTCCGCCACTGGCAGATACAATATCAACCAAGCCTACAATGCAGTCATCATCACAGCCGTCCAAAATATTAGGATCATAAGGGAAGGCGAGATAAACCGTCCACACGGACATTTCTTCCTCCTTGGATGCACTTGACTTACAAATCATACTCTTGCAATTTGGATAGTAATCTCACCAGGCAAGCAGGAGCTATACCCAAACCATTACCTGCTGAGAGAAATAATAACTGTTTGTGATCAGTAAAAATCTCACTTCTTGCCCCAAATATAAGTTTAAAATGTTTGCACTGCCCACACAATTCCTAACACCTCTTTCAATAGTACTGTAATTGCACTCCGCTCCAGACAAATATCTTGAAGCAAAAGCAATGTTGTTCTCTTGTCCATCTAGCCATTGTTCAAAAACAGCTCCAAGGCCTTTGAGACTAGCATCCACAGTTATATAGGACTTACCAGTGGGAGCAAATTAACATAGAGCGGGAGCATTAATAACAAGAAATTTAAGTTTCTCAAACACCTCATTAATAGAGTCACTCCAAACAAATTGCACTCCTTTCCTGAGAAGATATCTCAAAGGTTGAACCAATAAAGCATATCTTGAGATGAACCGAGTGTAGTACTCACAAAGGCCTAGAAAAGAATGCAACGTATCCTTGTCCGTGGGAGAGGGAGCATTTCTAATTGCCTCTAGATTGCATAATTGGGGCTGAATCCCTTCCCCCAGAGATGATGACCTAGGTACTCAACCTCTTTAACCAAAAGTTTACATTTTTTAGGTTTGACTGTCATGCCTCTAGAGTGTAGAACTTCCAGAACCTTACGTAGAGTGTGTATATGTTCATCTTTGGTCTCAGTAAAGATTAGGATATCGTCCTGGAATGCTTGAACATGTGGCATATCACCAAATAACCCATCTATTAATTTCTGAAAAACACTTGCCGTGGGTGCAAGTCCAAAGGGTAACCTAAGGTACTTGAAGACACCTAAAGGAGTCACAAACTTGTGAAATCCTAAAGTCTGAAGTTCTTGTTTTAGAATCTGAATCTCTCGTTTTTGAATTAAGCTGTGCTTATCCATGCTCACCTTTGACCTGTTTTTCAGCCTGGCTCTATCCTTGTCATCACAACTGCATAAACATTAGGTAACTAATCCAAATTGAGACATTGTAGGCTGTGTAAACATGAAGAGTCAGCTTGCTCGAAGGTTTTCAGGCAATAGTTAATCCTTAAGTAAAGTCTACTTAGAATAGCACATTTTGTTGTTCAGCCTTAAAACATAGAAATTGCACAAGACACCGAGGCTGTCAGATTCTTGCCTTAGCTCATTTGTGTGTTCTTTCCCAAGTTCTATTTACCTCTGGGCGTTCCTAGTCTGTGTGATTTTCCCTATATAAACCCATGTAACCATTGTTCAGTGTGTTCTATCTTTGGAGTATCTTGATGGTACTTGTCGGATGGAAACCCATTCATGAATGATTGAATAAACTATCCATGGTTTGACTTTGCTCTACTGTCGATTCCTCCTTACTTGATAAGAAACCGTGGCGAAGTGGTGATCCCTGCACCAGCGGGTTATTAATTATTCTGCTCCACAAGTTGGCGCCCAACGTGGGGCCCCATCAAGGGCTGGTAGTCGTACTGGGGAGGAGATCAGGTCAGTAAGACGAACTTTGCTTAGGGGCGCACCACCTGATGAGATTAGTGTTGCTCGTGGTCCAAGGTGATTTTTCAGCCCTCCAACTCTGATCTTCCTGGTGGCTGCTAGCCTTGAATGGGGCCTTCGTCGGTGAATTTCTTTGGATCAGGGAGGATCGACAGGTGGGAGGCGAAGACTATGCATGAGGTAAATCTGTATTGAACCGGTTCATTTGGTTAGGATTTGTTTGGTATTTGCTTGACTTGATTTTCGTCTTGACTTGGTATTTGTTTGGTAATCCGTTCGGAATTGATACTCCGTTCGGAATCTGTTTGGAATTTTGAAACCTAGGATCTGTTTGGTATTTTGAAACTTAGACTCTGTTTTGGAACTTGCTATTTGTTTTTGCTAACATTTTTTCTTACAGGTAATGTGAGTATTTTTTATTTCTCTCTGTTTATAAGTATTTTTAAATCTTAAATATCATGCCTGTGATTAGCACTCTTAGGAAGTTTTGTTGTTACTGCGATAAGCAGAGCATTTTGGAAGCAAGTTAGCTGGCGCCACCAGAAGGTATGCCGAATTTTGAGATGTACATCAAATATGGTATTTGTCCCATCATGTATAATGCATTGTGGAACAAATATACAAAAGGGGATCCCTAGTTAGAATGGCCATTAGAGGGAACCATGGACCCTCACAAACTCGAGTATTTAGAGAAACAATTGTTTTTAAAGAAAGTTAGGCCAGCTATGTTTGACAGTTTGCGTATATGGAGGAAAGAAATGAAGGAGCGGCAGCTCAAAGCAGAGAAGGTACAAAGGAAACAGGAAAGGCAGACAGAGTATCAGAAGTATAAGGAATTGAAGGATAAGGAAGTTCAGGAGAAAAAGGAATGTTTAGATAGAGAGCATAGATTATTAATATCTAAAGAATATATAGTAGTAGTAGTTAATACTTTATTCGAGTTCAAAATTCATGAAGTCATAAAAGCAACAAGTTCTTTACAAAGACAAAGATAAAACACAAAGCAGTTATTATAAAAACATGCGAAGTATCCTAAAAATTAATTAAACTTTTCCTTTTCCTTAAAATACTTTTTAAAAAGCCCAGCATAATTGATACACAGTATTCATCACTTAGAGAGACTAAAAACAATAAGGCAGGGCGGCATTGTCTCCATGAACCATGTTTTTTTAAGAGTGGCTTGATCCATCTTGATCGTTCCAACGAATAAAATTTACAAAAACAAATTACATGCAGAGAGGATTGGGAAGACAAGTTATCGCACGGGCAGTTACAAAGATTTCTAGCCCAGTCATTTACAGCGGGAAAAGTAACTAGACGGAAGAAGATGTCGAACCTAAGTCTAGTTAATAGATAACGGTCAAAGCCCTCCTGACACCAGATTAGATAAGGCTGGATAGTATAAGAGACTAGGGTACATTGATGTTGCATAACCAGGTTCTTATTTAGTTCTACACCTAGTCTAAGAGATTCAACATGATACCAGCACAACTCCTTCAGGTCCTTTCTGGTAATCCTGCACATTGACTCGGGTTGGTGATAAAACTCAGGTCTTCCAAGGTCTCTAGTAAAATTGCAAATGTACTTCAGCCAGGGTATCCTGAAGGCCCTATCCAGCCCCATACAATCTTTGATAATATTTCTGTTTAACATTAGGTCCGGTGATGTCCAAATTCTGTGCCAGAGCAGAACTGGTTGGATACTAATCAGGTCACTCACATAACGCACACCCAGCTCTGCATGACAATTAAAAACAGGGGAGCTAACCGGGGTTGACAGAATAAATCTCAGAAATGCATTCTCTACCTTTTGTATTGAGGAAGAGTTATGGATCCCCCAGATACCTGCCCCATATATAGCAGTGCTGATACACTTTGCCTGATAGATTTTTAAGAGAATCACGGGTGGTCTCTTCCCCAGTTTTTTCGAGAAGGACATAAGTGCAGCAGTGGCTTTCTTAAATATCAAAGTCCTATTTCTAATGGCAGGCCCCCAGGACCCTGTTTCTTCAAGGACTACACCCAGGTATGAGAAAGTTTTAGTTGAGGCAAGTTTCTCCTTCCCAACAAACAAACAACACTCTTTTTTTCTTTGATCTGCCACAGGTCATTACAAATGATTTGGATACGTTAAGTTTTAGCCCCCTGTTATCCATAACATTTAAGTAGGTGTCCAGAGCAGTTTGAAGACCTCTTTGAGTCCGAGACATGATCACTGCGTCGTCTGCATATAAAAGGGACGTGATTTGATGCTGGTCAACCTGGGGAGAATCGCGTGCCACAGCAACTAGCTCCTTTTCTAGGTCATTAATGTACAGATTGAACAAAAATGGGGCGAGTACGCACCCTTGTCTCACTCCCCTTTTTACATGAAAAGGCTTGGAGCATTCACCATTGGTGCCGTATCTAACTTTCGCCCTGGCCCCAACGTACAGTTGTCTTAAAAAGGAGATAAGTACTTCGTCCACCTTTAAGTCCCTCAGGATCTGCCATAAACTATTGTGAATAACACAATCGAAAGCAGCGCTTAAATCTACAAACACTACAAAGAGTTTGCCTTCTCTGGCCTGGGTGTATTTTCCTGAAATTAGGGTAAAGTTAAGGACCTATTCCAAGGTGCCACATCCCTCACGAAAGCCATATTGTACCGGGGATAAAATGTTAGCCTCTATAGCCCATTGTTGTAGGCGATTCAGAATAACACGCCCAGTGATTTTCATAAAAGAATCCAGTAGGGATATAGGGCGATAACTGGAGGGTTTTTCTCGGTCCCCTTTTTTGAATATAGGTATGATTATAGAGTCTGCCCAGGTATCAATAAAACCCGCTCGCAGCTAGCTTCCAATACACGCATGAGTAGGGGTGACCAGAGCTCAGGCTGATATTTAAAAAGATCTATAGGGACGCCGTCTATGCCTGGCGCTTTGTTGCCCCTACTCTGGGTGATGGCGTCAGAAATTTCATTAACAGTCACAGCTAAGTTGATCGGTGTAAAGTTACCCTCGTTTTGTTCCTGGGTAACAGTCTCCAACTCTACCAGTTTATCTTTTCCCTCCTGGGTTGTAGACCTCGGCAAAGAAATCTATCCATGCATCTTCTGTGATAGCCACTTCCATTCTAACAATTTCACCTGATGAAAAAAATGGAGCCTTGACAGCTAACCAAAAGGCAGAGCAGTCCCTTTCCAAGGACGCGTTGTACAGACTTAGCCACGCGTCATTCTTAATTTCGCGTTAACGTGACTTTCTGGCCTGATTATATTCATGTCTAAGAAGCCTAATTTCAGATTGGTTTCTTGGGTTTTTTCTTAGAGCATACTTTAAGAGACTGTGAGCCTTAGTACAGGCGGAGTCAAACCACCCTTTACTACTTACTTTCCCCTCTTTAAAAGGACGTTGTAGGACCTCTTTAATAGTCTTAGTGATGTTTGCAAAAGAGTCCAGGACGTCTATTTGTGATACTTCTTCCTGGAGGCATACATTAATAGAGGTTAACGCCTGTTTGATGATATTTCTATTAGTAGCCTCTGGGTTGATCTGTGACCATCTTAAGGGCGTACCCATTCAAACTGCTTAAAGTGCAGTTTGTTGTCCAGGCTAATTTCTCTACCGAAGGACGATCTATTTTGCAGGGGAGCTGAATACAGAAACTAAGTGGGAGATGGTCGCTCACCCCGATTGTGTGTGTAGCAAAATCTGATGGCCAGCGTGAGTGAGAGTTTGTGACGGTGATAAAATCGATCAGCGTACTAGACCCTCTCCCCACGTACGTTGAGCTAAACTCCACCATGGGCCTACAGAGCAAGTTGACAAAACCCAGATCAAATGTGGCCATCATGTCATTAAATGAATCGCCCCCGCTATAGTGGGCAAAGTGGGGTTGATATTCAGATTTATAATTTTCCTGATCGCCACATCCACTCAAATACTGTTTACACAGATGGTGGTTGAAATCACCTCCCCAGATGATGATTGAATCCCTTAAAGATTTGTCTACTAGGGCCCTTAGTTCCTTAATAAGGGTATATATCATACCATTTACAGAGCCCTTCTCAATGTTGTTATACATGTTGATAATAATAATTTCCACCTTGGGGGACATATAGTTAGACCAACAGTAGCAGTAGAGGTCTACCAAGAAGATGTGGACTCATATATTGACGGATTGTTGATAGAACGACCCCTGCCCCCATATGTACCCTTAACACCTCTTACCCCTAAATATTGCTCCCCTTGTACCCCTGGCTCCCCCTCCTTTGCTCGTGGTTGTCCAGCTCCCTATTTTCCAACCAGTACCGGTACATTCCTTACCCCCTCCAACCCAGGCTACTGCCCACCCATCCTAAGCCTCTACGCTTCCACCTCAGGCCACTGCATTTGAAATGACTAATGATTCTGTGCTTCCTGCATCTGTCCAGACCCCTTGAATTCTTTGCTCTACTGTACCTCAGTTTCGTCAGGACGGGATAAGGTTGGTGGTATTAAATTGGTTAAGTGATCTAGAAATGGAAGTAGAAGAAATGATAGATCAGATTCCAGAATTCTCTGAGGGTGAGCTTCTTTGTCTTATAAATAAGCTTTCTCATCAATTTATGGTTCAATGGGAGATGATTACAGGACAGAATGGCCCAGATGATGTTAGAGCTATTAATTGACAATGTCAGATAGAGGCCTTCTCTGTAAGTAGAGTTAATGCTGCCAAAGCAACAATAATTGGATTCCAGAATGAACTCTCTTCCTCTCCCCGAATAAGATCTATGAGGGAAGCTGCGCCACAGATCATTCCTGAAAAAAATGCAGATAATGATGACCCTAATGATCCCAATGCTAGAGCCCATTTTTTATACAATTGGATATATTCACCCTGGAAAAGGATGGCTGTACTTACTTTAAAAGCCTCCTAACCAGACATAAGGAAACATCCTAGGGGATTTTATGATGATGTACAGGCAGCCATTGATTCTTGTATCATGACCTTAGCAGATATTGATATGTTTTTGTTTTTTTGGTCTGATCCTGCCACCAGATATGTGGCGACTTACCCGGAAACAGGATCATGCTGTTGATTTGGGAGGAGATTGGGCTGCCATAATAACAGCTGATAGAGATAGGAAACCTGTCAGAAACCTAGTCAGCTCATTCTGGATCTGCCTGGTAACATACTTACTTATATAACCAGCATTGGCATAGCCAATAGGTCTCGCTTTTGGGACCTTATCAGTATTTAGTTATGCAGCAGAATATCCTTGGTGCAACAACACCAACTGTTGCATGGCTAAATGCGAGACCTATTGGCTATGCCAATGCTTGTTCTTCCAAGGTCCAGCTCTTCCCACCATAAATGTTGGCTTTCCCCATTTGGGGGGAGAGCCTTGGTACAATCTACAGTAAACTGTGTAACATCTAGCAGACAAGGAGATGTTAACCTTCTGTCTAATGTTGCACCAGATGAAATGAAATGTTATTTTATTTCATGAGAAGATATCACACTAAGTTCCAGTGCTTAATTTTAGCCAGTGGTGTCCTGTGCTGGCACCGGCACTTAATTGTGAACACTGGCACTTATGACAGTCTGGCATATGGTGGCACTGTCTATCAAATGTTAAGATGAGCACAACAACTGTTGTTTATTAATTCAATTTACATTTAGAAATACTAAAACCTGCCGCCCGACCCATTCTTATAGCTTTGGGGCATGGAATAATTCAAATTGTCACTCTTGAAGGAGTGTGAGGGTTAGTAGTTGTGGTGTTACGGTCATTGGGAGCACAGGCAGGGTCAATGGTGGTGCAAGCAGCAGTGACCTCCTGATGAGGTCCCTGGCACTGATTTTATTTATTTTTACGAATTAAGCACTGCTGCTAACAGAGAATTGATATGTGCTGTCATAATGTATTTGGTAGGCAACAATTCTCTAAACTCTCTTGAAATTATTTATTACTGACCTGAAATAAAACAATTTGTTACTTTGAAGCGCGCCACAAAATCAATGTTCTTATATTTTAGGTGAAAGTTTCACCCAGAAGCATTCCCAAGAGTACATCAAAGCCGGTCTTTGCTAAGACAGCGCCCTGGGCGTAGGTGGAGAGAAATGTGGCACCCTAGCTGACAATAGTGAATTAAATGAGGCAGCAGGGGTCCCTTTTGTGCTCACTGATCAGTACCTGGTTGAGTAGGAACTGACCCCTGAACACAAACCTCCCCGATCCTCCCCCAGCTCACATAAAACACTTATAGCTTACCTGCCTCAGGCAGATGATGGTTTTGTTGATGTGTGTCAGCAGGGGTCAGAGGGTGATGGGAGGGCAAGGAAGGGGGTTAAAAGTGTGTTAAAACCTCACCCACCGCATGATAATGAAGGATTTAAACAGGCAAATCAACCAGAAATGAACATCAAGGGACAAAGCTGGAGGGAGATGAGAAGGGCGCTGCCGTTGGCCTAATACTTAATGCACGCAGCTCCATGCACCCTTCAGAAAACTGGCGACCCAGGCCATGGCACATCTCGACCCTGGCTAAAGCCGGCGCTGTGTCCAATCATAGATATTAAAAGAATTCCTCAACCACAACATGCCAATGTGTCCCCTATGTGGCACTTGCAGTTTAGAATTTGCTTTCATTAATAAAGGACTACAAGTCCCAGAATGCAATAAGATTATTTGAAACGAGTTGATTTACTACTAACATCTCAAATTGGGCACTTTGACGTCTCCGAGATCTATTTGAAGAGGTGCCTCGGGGTTTTCCCCATTATGTATTAAGTTATTGGTTTTGCTCTCATCCTGAACGTGTGGGTCGCACCTGGCATTTAACAGATCATTTAACCGCTCTGTAAAGTAATAACTAATTTACAATTCCCCGTAAATAATTGGCATGACGTACAGAGAAACTTGCTACTTTCCCCACGTGCAATAACCTGGTTTGGTGTATACAAAGACTACAGTCAGCGCCGCCGCCCTAAAAACAAGCATTGGCTCACGGAGGACATCAAAGCGGCCGCGAAAGTGAAAGCGATGGCGATCAAGCGCAGCGCACGCACATTCACTCAAGCTCTAGGCCGGCCATGGTAGCATTTTTTTAAGCCCTCACTAAAAGTGTCGCCAGACCAGCGCATGCGCTGGGTCAGGCGAGACCGAAAAACGATGGTTCTAGCTAGGAAAATAGATTGGGAACTCCTTACTGCTTGTAAAACGAAAACAGGGAGAGGCCGTCCCTGATTTCTTTAATCGCTTTAAGGAAGTTTCCTCTAATGTATGTAATAGCCCTATTCTTCCTGTCCTTAAAAGGGGGGATGGAATACAGGATAAAAGTTTATCAATTTGTGATTGATTTGAGAGAAAAGTAACAAGATAGTAGTCCCTCAATATCTTGTTGTTTCTCCGGTAAAGTTAATACACCTGTGGGATTTTCTGGCATCCCCATTCAAAGTCCTATTTCACAACAAGGGTACAAGGGTCTCCAATATTTTCTGTAACAAAAGTTACTAGTAATGTAAAATGAGCACCCCATCCAAGAGTATCAGCAGTGATCACAATGGTGCATTTGGCAGGGTTTTCAGCAGTAATGAAAAAAAAAAAGCAAAGCTTTGACATTTTAAACTGAAGAACTACATGTGTAGTACATACAAACCATAGCTACAATACCCCTTGCACCAAGGTATAAAAATGAGTAATAAATATCTCCAACTGAAATAATAGCTTTAAACACATTTTCAAAATGTCACCTATTTTCTCTGTAGGCATCAGTTTATGAGTTGTGAAAATACACAAGAAATGTTGTCTTGAATGCCTGAGTTTTTTTATTTTTTTTAAATACAGGTTGGACCGTACACTGGTGAGCTGCTGGTAGTTTATAAACTAGTCATAGGAGACATAGCAATACAGCAGAAGGTTTGAAACAAGTTACAGTGAAATTATTGCATCACTTAGCCTTCTTGGGACAAAGTATCTCTTTTCCAAATGCAGTATTGTCAACAGAAGGTTACCTATTTAGGTCTCCTCCCATCGGAAGGGGGTAAGACGCTACACCAACATAGGATATAATTGGTGCAGAATTTGCAGAAACCACTGACTCAATCTAATATCTGTGCGTTTATTACCAAATGTTTCACTAATTACAAAACCCCTGCTTGCTTTTAACATTAAAGCACATATGCATGCTGCTTCCTTGGACTAATCAGTGTGAAGCTTTCTTTTTGTAATTGAAAAAATGCTTTATGTAATACTCCTGCTTCAGGTAAAACCTGATTATTAAAAAATTTTGCATGTAAAAGATGGTTGCAGCTTGGCACGGTCCCATGTAGGAAGGAATAGGTCATGTGCATATTTCTCCTCCACATTGGACTCCACCGCGATAAAGCAATCTGAAATGTATATTTAAGGTCACAATTTGACAGTTATGGTACCACATTTAGTGGATATCTAAAAATAAATAATTCAGACGCAGCACCTGACCAGTGCGATGTTAACAGGGTATGAGTTGACACTTTTTGCTCCAAAACATCACTCTGAAATGCTGTAAAATTTTGAATCCAGTCACTGTACTACCCCTTTCTGAGTCCCAACAAGATGAGAAGCATGATTGCATATTTATTACTGAGAAGGAGACTAAGGGACGGGTAGACCTGGCAGATACCCCTATATCTGATTCACTAGGGGAACTGTCCGTGTTTGGTGCATGTTACACACTACCTGATGGCTCTAGTACAGCGGCCTATATAGTTACTCCCTTGAAATCTGTGGTTGAGTTATGAAAAATACAACAAATGTCAGAGCAATCTGTGGAGCTGACAGCTTTGACTAGAGCCTGTAAATTAAGTAAAGACTTAACTATAAATATCAATATATATACCTTTTGGAGTTGCCCCCTCATTCGGATGACTTTGAAAAGAAAAAAAAAATGATTTTGCATAGTGATAAGATACAGTATGGGGAATGAATAGTAAAGATACTGGATACCTTGATGTTAACAAAAAAAAGTTGCTATTGTTAAAATTTTATCCATAAGAAAATTATAGATGAGGTCATACAGGGAAATACTTTTGCCAATGAACCAGTTAAACGAACAGCCTATTTAGAGTATAGTTTAATGTATATTTTAGGGACAGTTAGATAGACACCAGAAGTAACTATGTTTAATCAGACTCTAGATTGCATTAGGGAAGTACAGGAAGAAGCTACGGAGGAACAGAAGGAACAGTGTAAAAGATATGGGTGTCAGGATGCGACAGGATGTTGGATAGATCTGTCAGGAAAGCAAAGATGAATGCTTCCAAATTGTTATGTGAATGTTATTGTTACCATGGCCCACAGTTCAGCCCATATCAGTGCTAAAGGAATAGTGGCTATGTCAGATCATGTATGGTTCAATAATCTGACATTGAATTTACCATTCTTGTTGATTACTGTGTTGACTAAAGATCTGCATTTGATCCATTCACAGGGGAAGGCCAGTCTCCCTCCTAGTCTTGAAGGTCTAGGTCAAAAGCTGAGGCCTAGAGACTGTCTTTTCCCAACAGTTTCGGAGGAAGTCCAGCCTTGAGCCACACTAGAAGGGTCATGTGCAAGTTCTGTTCGCCACCCAGACTGCTGTTAAGTGCACAGGGCACAGACACCGGATCCATGCCAGTGATGTGGAGAAAGCAAGCGCCACTCCCTTTGGACATATGTTTTGAAACATGGGGAGGTGGCACCATTGGAACAATAACTTGCTGCTATCATGCCTCACCCAGATGAACAGATTCTGTTTGAACATCATGACATTGTTCAGCCCTGATACAAAATGCGGCCAAGAGCCAAAAGAACATTAGACTTTGATTGAAGAAACTATCTCTGGAGAGGTGGCAACCCATGCCGGTGGTCAAGACCGCCAATGTCCGGACCGGCACATAAGCTTGCAATTGAGGCTTTGAAGCAAAAGACACTTGGGACTTAATGCTCTTTGATAGTGTAGCGAGGGAATTTTGGGAGAATTAAGATTACATTACTCTGTTTCTGGCTGATCGTTACGCTACTCTTTGTTACCTTGGCAATCAAACAACAAATACTACAGTAAGAGGAAGAAGGTTAAGAAACATACAGGTTGAATATAAAAGATCAGTATAGGGAATAGTGTTGAGTGTTCTTCTGAAATAGGTATTGGTATATAGATTAGGTTGAAATGAGTAGAGTTGTCGATTTGCTTGGGGTTGGAAATTATTAATGAGAATGGTAATTGTAGGATCCATTTTTTTAACTTGCTGCTGCTGCATTCAATGTGTCCCTATGATATGCACCACTTGTATAAATACTTGCAATAGTATTAAACCTTCCCCAGTCAATGTTCATGAACTAAATAGAGAAATGATGGTACAACTTGAAATTGATGAAATAATGAACATTGATATATAAATTAAAACATGTACCTTCCAAAATGGATTCAGCACAGCTGAAAAGGAATGACTGTTTATAAAATCCTAAAATCTGAAACTCTTGTTTTAGAATCTGAATCTCTCATTTTTTTAATTAAGATGTGCTTTATCCATGCTCACCTTTGACCTGTTTTTCAGCCTGGCTCTATCCTTGTCATCACAACTGCATAAACATTAGGTAACGAATCCAAATTGAGACATTGTAGACTGTGTAAACCTGCTGAGTCAGCTTGCTCGAAGGTTTTCAAGCAATAGCTAATCCTTAAGTAAAGTCTACTTAGAATAGCACATTTTGTTGTTCAGCCTTAAAACGTAGAAATTTCACAAGACACCGAGGCTGTCAGATTCTTGCCTTAGCTCATTTGTGTGGTCTTTCCCAAGTTCTATTTACCTCTGGGCGTTCCTAGTCTGTGATTTTCCCTATATAAATCCATGTAACCATTGTTCAGTGTGTTCTATCCTTGGGGTATCTTGATGGTACTTGTCGGATGGAAACCTTTTCATGAATGATTGAATAAACTATCCATGGTTTGACTTTGCTCTCTTGTCTTCCTCCTTACTTGATAAGAACCCTTGGCGAAGTGGTGATCCCTGCACCAGTAGGTTATTAATTAATCTGCTCCACAAACTCAGTAAGGTGTTGGGATTCCTCAGAAAGCTGGATTTGGTGATACGCTGAGTGTATATCAATAGTGGAGAAGAACTTAGAACAGCCAATATTCGCTATCATCTCTTGAATATGCGGGAGAGGATGGCAATCAACAAGAATGTTATGATTGAGAGACCACAAGTCCACACAACCTGAGATACCCAGTCTTTTTCTTAGCCAAAATGACCAGGGAAATCCATTCCGAGGCATCCGTGGGTGCAATGATACCTTCCGATTTGAGTTTGTTCATTAAAAGTTTAAGATCATCCCTAATACTGAGAGGAACCGGTCTAACTTTGTGCGCAACTGGTACAGTGTCATTCTGGAACCTAATGCAGTGCTCAAAACCTTTAACCGATCCAACAACATCCTTGAAAACCTCAGGAAAAGACTCAATTATACTGCACACATTCTTTTCTTCTAGGTCCAGAGACAAAAGGTTAGACGGAGGAGGTTCCAAAATTATAGGGGGATTCTGCCTGGACACAAAATGATTCCTAATCAAGCAAGATCTTTCAACCCTACAATATCTCTCCCATTCCTGGCCACATACACTTTAGTTTTAATTGATCTGCCGAAGCATTCCTCAAGGCCCCAAAAGAAACCCAATAAGTTTGTCTTGCTCTCCCAACGCTTTGGGATTAATGTCAGGGGTCAACAGAAGAGTTCCAGATGGCCATCATTCATAAAAAATACAGTCTGCCAGAATGATAACCTGAGCACCGGAATCAGCCATGACAGAAATGGGCTTCCCATCAACAATTGCATCAACAATGGGCCCTTATTTCTTTTCATAGAGAGTAACATTGGAACAATCAGGGATATCGAAAGTAAGTAAAACATTTGAAAAATGTTCCCCACATTCTTGTACCTCACACTCAGAATCATCCACACACACATTGGAAATTTTGGCTTTGTTTAAAGTGCTGCACTGCAAGCGCCCCCTCTACACACACCTTGAAAATGGCCCAATTTGCAGCAGCAATTGCACTTCCTACCAATAGCAGGACAGGTTGGGTTGTTCCCTATAAGATTCTTGGAACCACAACGAAAACAAACCAGCTGTCCACGAGCAGGTTGACCCCTCTGGGTTTTTCCTGTCATAAGTCTGCTTGTTGCTAACAGTGCAAACAGCACCCTCATCCATTAAATCATTGACGGATAATGGAGAGTGAGTAGTGTGACTGGATAGGACTTTGGAGGTATCAA
This sequence comes from Triturus cristatus, assembly GCF_964204655.1. NCBI lineage: Eukaryota > Metazoa > Chordata > Amphibia > Caudata > Salamandridae > Triturus > Triturus cristatus. The sequence continues at coordinate 659,090,451 of NC_140585.1, read as the reverse complement.
TAGATCTTTCTATACTTTTGGCAACATCTAACACCTCAGCAAGAGTAGGATTGCGACACGCTAGTAAAAACAGTCAAAGACATATTGATCCCTTATGTAAGTGTCAACATTAGCACCAAGTTCGCACTTTCCTGCCAGGACTCTTAGCGTAGCTATGTAGTCCTCCACTGATTCCTCACAGGATTATTTGCACATAACAAAGTCAAATCTTTCCAACAAGACATTTGACGCATCTGAATACTGTTTCCTTGTGTGTTCCTTCCCTTTCAAGTTAATATTCCAGGGAGTGCCTTCTGAGACTGGCACAGTAGAATGAGGAAGATTGACAAAAACCTTTTTACCAGCCATACCCAAATGGTTAAATAACATTGCCATTTTTCTAGGAGGGGAATACGCCTCGGCATCAATGGCTGCAAGATAATTTTCAAAAATGCGAAGCCACTCCAACCACGTAATATCCGGCTTACCAGCTTTCTGTAGAAAGGGTGGTTGTTGGATGACACCATGACTGCTAGCCATATTGAAGGAGAATAAGGATGTTTACAGTAAATGTGAATGCACTGCTTGGAAACAGAAATTAACTAGTGAGATAAATAACTTGCCAATGAGTATGAAAATAGTGATACAAATTCTAATATCGCACAGCTGGTGTGCGAATCACCTTCGCAGCAAGCACAAATGCTGAAAGGAACTGCAAGGCTGCACATCAGGTGTGCAGATCACCAGTGCGGCACAGCCGCAAAACAGTTAAGGGAATAGCGAAGTTGATGCGCAGAGATTGTGCCACACAGTTGGTGTGCGGATCACCGATACTGTGTGGGGAGAACGATCTCCCTTGTGCTGCCAAAGGATGATGTAAGGGACGAGTTGAAGGTAAAAATCCTCAACAAAGATGGCCAATGTACGTGCTGTGTCCGCACGCACACCCAGAATGCCAAGCGGCGGATGCCCCAGGAAGCTTGAGAAGAAATCCTGACAAAGCTGTTAAACTCAGGCTCCCACTGCTATGAGAGACCCAAGCTGGAGTGTGACGGCTGCAGTGGACGGCAACAAATGCAGACACAACGTGAGCGGCTCTCCGGTGAATACAGCGCTCGGGGCAATGGTCGCGAGGAGGGACGACTGTTAAACAAACAGTCAGCGCCTTGAAAGTAGCAATCCTTAAAGTAAATTCTAGCCTCAGATGAAAAGGACGGGCACTCTGGTCCAAATCAGCACTGGGGTCCAAATTGGGGATAGAAGAGAAACAGCCGGTGGGTCCACAACTGCAGCACCAAACGTCTGATGGTCTCTGGCATAACAGCTTGCCCCACTCCTGGTACCAAATGTAAGATGGGTAGAGGCTGAAATGACTGGAGGCAGAGACCGGACAGCAGATGAGCGTTTTATTCTGATAACAAGATCAAGTGCAGAAACCCACTGCTACACATCATACTGGCTGGCCAGTAGAGACAAACTGAACTCTTGCTAGGTAAGAGTTTCCAAAGAATCAGAACCACAATGGCATATAAAGATTCTGAAAGCAGTTAAAGGAACAAACGGTAATAAATAAATACCCAAACATAATAATAACAAACGCAAGTATGACATACCACAAAAAGTTTCAGCCATACTGCACAGAAGACGTGCTGCTGTGCAATATGGTTAAAAACATTAACAGAACTAGTACCGCATGTTGGCATGACCTGACCGATTGGCTTAATCAATGCGTGTTTGTTTTTACGCAATCCTTACCCACTTCTTGGTCTGCTCATTTGGCACAGGCTGCACCGTTTCTAGAAGCAGGTTAAAGCCAAAGAAAAACATATCACTCCTTCTGCAACGTAAGTTATGAAAAACAAATTTTCTTTATACAGCGCTTTATATTGAACTTGGCAATGCAGTGTCACCATCATTAGTTTGTGCTTAATGAGCTGTTAACCTGTAACACGCCTAACCTCGTATATATGTGCATGTTATTTTTCACTTAGATTGAGGGATACAAGTGGTTTATATGTTTTTGATTAACATGAGTCAACAGAGGTCTTAGGCACTCATCTCCATATTGAAAATAAAAAGATGCAATGCATTTCTGCTTGCTTTACATAACTCTTTCTGTTTCATGCACCAGAGACACCATGTTTTCATTAAATGTATCATTTTTTTTTCATTGGCTTACAGTGTGGAAGTCATGTTTGTTGCAAATAAGTGGTCTGCCGATGTTTCTCAGCACCTGTATGGGATGGAAGGCAAAGGAGGTGAATACTCCTTTGTGAGATATTGTGAACCTTACGATGATGAAATAATTTGGCATTCTTCTATCTGAGAGAAGACAGGCGACACCAAGTAAAGTGCGAACACTAATTTTTGATGGTTCTTACTCGGTGAGAACATATGGAATGTATCTCTTAGACTTAATGTCATGATTTAACTCTGTAAAGCTGACTTTAGTTAGTGAGACTTGTCTCTGCCCATTCTTGCAGGTGAACGTTCATTCCCTCCCTTGAGAACTGCTGCTTTATACGTTCCTGTGTATAGAGTTACTCTTGAGAACAAGCTATTAGAGGAAGAATCTGTTGAATAAACACCAAGAAAACAAGTTTACAAAGCGATATGTGTTTAATTGGTTACAATTCTGCAGAGAAAATCAGTTGCTACAGGAGAGAAGTTCACCTCCATGGAAATGCACTTTGATGTCTGAAGTACAACTTAAAAGCAGCGCTATTTATTCCCCCAAACCACAAAGGAAAAGGTTACAAATTCATCTTTTACGTAAGCAATGGTCACACAGGATATTAAAAATTACATCAGTAGGCATAGTTCTTTCTCAGAAGTAGGCTTTGCCTCACATGATTAGTGTAAACCCCCCTATGTGGGTATTGGTTCTCGGAATCAAAGTGGAGGAAAGATATAGTTATCAAACTGCACAGCACATGGTTATATCCTGCTCAACGCTGACTGGCCAAGCTTATGTGACCTTTTTGCATGTGGTTTCTTTCTCCAAGCCATCTAGCCGTTAATTGTGGTTTTCCGTAGAAACAGGCATGTGTATCATTGCGTTCCAAGGCAGGACGTGCACCTGGTCATCCATCCTATGTATGTGTTCGGGCCAGTCTTGTCACGTATGAAGACGGGTTGTGTGATGGACCACAGAGAAGAAGTGGACTCTTGCATGACTGGTGCATCTCAGTAAGGTCCCTCTAACAGTTGGATATTGTGGTGACCTATTTCTGTGACATCTGCACAATCCACCAATGTTCTGTCAAGTTTCTGCAGGCTGACTGGAAATGTGACCTATTTTCGGACAGAAGCTCGGCTAACTAACCACAAGATGTTTCCTGACCTTTAAGTTGTGATGTGACCTGTTTATTTCTGCTAAGCAAATTGCTTTTCATCACTTCTCTGCTTCAGTGCTGCAAATGGGCCTGTGTTGCTTACAGGGGCTTAAAACTATCTTTAACCTGAAAGATTCACCTGGCAGTCTCAGCCCTTAAATCTGTGTGTCTTTATATGCTGCAACCCATTTTTCCCTATATAATTCCACCCCTCTGGTTGATTTTTCAACTACCTCTCCTAACCACCCATCTTCTAAGGGACAAACCTCATACTCCCTACTCTGTTCCTTGACATCTTTAGTGCTTTTCCTAACCAGAAATGCTCCATGTTAGCTGTCATCCTCTTGCAGCATGTGAATATCACCTGAAAAATAAGACACGCCAAGAGCAACACAACAATCGGAGGCAACAAGGTCTTGAAGAACCCCAACATCCAGGATGGCACCCATTCAAACCAGCCTTCTAACCACTCATCCAGATCACCCTTTTCATTGACCGTTTTTGTGTGTAGCTCCTGCAATGTCTGAAAGGCCTCCGCCAATGTCTACTTGCACACCCCACCTTAATGGCTGCCATTATTGGAAGAAATTAGTTAAATGTTGACATTAGACTTCTAAAACATTATTTGTACTGCACCTTTAGAAGGCATTTAAAAGATGCTGCAGAAATATTTTCACTTATGAATGGCATGCAGAAAAATGTGCTTGCATTATAAAGCGAAAATTATTTCTAATGTATAACCAATACCTTCAAGAGTTATTAATAATTAAGATAATGCAAGGAAAATGTACCTGCAAATAGAATGTATGTGTAAAACGTTTTTGTACCAAGCTATTATTCTTAATTACGTGCACCTTCGTATTAGTCCTCAAGATACTATCATTTCAACATTTGCTCATAGCTTAATAAACATTTATTTAGAACATTTGCCTAGCACCAGCATCTTGCTTTGGAATTTGCTTACTTCTATCATGTGTTTCACTCAGCTTCCTCACTCCATATTAGATCATTCACCTTAGTACAAGGAGACTTGCTGTATTTGCTATATTAAATAATTATTTAGATCTTTATGTATGTTCCGTTAGAATACATTGATAGTTTGCCTCCGCTTGTCTTAACAGCCTTTTTTCTCATATTGAAACACATAGAACATCCTTAAGCTTAGGTAAGAAGGTTCTCATGAGAACTTTCCTCTATGTAACAACCTTTCCAACAGTGTTATACTAATGTACCAGCATGAAAACGTACTGTGGCATTCAAGGGAAGGGACATCGGAAGCTTGACAATACCATTGGATGAGAGACTGTAATTGGACTAGAAGGATCATCGCCTAATGTTTGCTCCAATATTTCTCAGTTTATATTAATGAGTGTTCCTAGCTAGTTAGTTTTAGATGAAGCTTTGGAGAAGCCCGAATGTGGTGCTGATAGACCCATCATTCTTGCCTTGCGTCTCACCTCCTAGAGAGTTGTGATTGCTCTATTACTGACAGCTACTGCTAAAGGTGACTTACTTTCTATACTTAAATCTTTTCTTTTGGATTGATGCTACTGCAGAGATCATCTTATTATGGATGGTTGCTAATCCAACTGTCGGGAACTCGGCTGAGACCCAGAGTGATTCAATTGACGACGTATAGATCCACTATCAATGTGGGATCATCACCAGGACAATTAATAGTTTGCCTGCATCCATATTACATATACATCAAAGTAAAAAACCTCAATGTAACCTGGCAATTCTGGAGAACAATTGGTCCAATAAGGGGACATAGTAGTCATTCACCTACCAAGGAAGCGAGCTGAACTCCGTACTCTGCAGTCCATGTCCCTTGAGACAGGTTCCTATTCTTGGCTCTGCAAACGGTCCTGGTTCATATTTCTAATCAGGGCATCATCCTTTTCCCTTAGAAATATTGTTTATTATCACCATGCTTCCCTGTTAGGTGGACGTCTACTGTCGCCCCTTATTGAACCAGTTGTTGCCCAAAATCACCAGGTTAAATTGAGGTTTTAAACTTTGACGTGTATGTAATACGGGTTCAGGTAAACTATTAATTGTCGTGATGATCATCCCCCTTTGATAACAGATCGAATCATCGTCAACTGCATCACTCTGACCCGCATGTCTATGTTTAATTGGTTCCTTGGGTGCAGTAGTGATGTTTAAATATTAAATGTGACACTATTGTTTTATGTAATCTCATCTGTCACAAATTTGTTGCTTGTGTTAAAAAAGCTCTGTTGTTGCCATACCCATAAAAAAGGGTGTTGTTACCCGTCAAACTTGTTTTATCTTCTGTTTGAATAAATTACTGAGTGAGTACTACTCTTCAGGGGCATAAATTGTATACCCAGCTCCGATTGAGAGGTACTGGTGCCCACTCTTGAAACACTGCGCTACCCATATACTTTTCTTTGTAGGCATCGTGGTGTTCTTTCCAGGAGGTGCCTGGCTCCTGTAGGACCGGGTGCCATCTTTTAGTGGGTATTAATACCCTTTTATTGATTGTATTTTTATTTTTCTCACTTTTATTTTGGCTTGCATTAAGCTACCAGTAACTTACCTTACTTAACAGGGGAGCCTGACTAAGGTATGGGGTTGCTAGACCCTGGTTTGTTTCTTAATTGTCCAACTGCTTTTTCGGCCTCACCACATCAGCATCGGAAACTGGCCATGCCCCATTTTGTCACGCTAACAATGGAGGGATATTTAAATGGACAGGGAATGCATCCACGCAGCGGGTGCGCCAAAGGCAAGACCATCTGCTCCAGTCCGCGCTCGGACCATGCTCAGCACCCAGTCCTGCCAAGTACCACGTATCAGGCATTAGACTAACGCATTTCAGTGCGGTACTACGCATTGTCACGCATGTGCATGGTGTCTGTTAGTGAAGCGCAGCCTGCCTAAAACTTAAGTCGGGCAGCTGGCAGCGCGCAGCCAATCGGGTGTGTGCTGCTTTCCCAGGCTTGGTGCTCACAGCTGAGCTAAAGTTGCTCAGCGCTGGCAGGCTCGCACTCCCTGCTAAGACTACAATGTTTCATTATTAATGTTCCCCACGGAATGGCTCTCACTTGTCAGCCTGACATCACCAGGCCCAGTCGGGTTTTGTGCTATATGCCGGCGCCGCGGGGGACGTCACATCCAGCGTGCTAGTGTGGGAGGCTGAATTTGTGCGCCCGCAAACCAATCATGGCGCTTGCAGCATCCCACTGCAGCTCGCACCTGCCCGGGCCACAGTGTGCTCTCTGCTGTGCAGCACCCTGCCGAATTCAGTTCTTAACGCAGCCGAGGGTAACTGAGAAGGAGTCAGTGGCCAGGGTTGCAGCGACCGCCAGGACTGTCTGTTACTGGATGGTCCTGCCCGGGACGCACTGGACAGCCTGGACTAGGAGTCTTATCTCAATTAGGAAACCTGAGTGATCAAATATTTTCACAAAATTCAACTCCATTTACTTTTGTTCGCTTTTATTAGTAGTACTGCACCACGTGTCAGCCGTTTGTTTTCTGAGTGCTAAAATGTCAACACAGAATAAAGCCTTCCTGACAGGTTCCTGCAATCATACACTTATGCTACTTACTTTGAGTCGGAGTTTGAGCAAGGAGAGAATAGTCTACTCTGGACAATCCCCTCTCCATCCATCTGATTACGAACTGCGGAAATCAGATGGCTCCGCATGTTATTGGCTGACAATATGCACAGTGGTCCTGGGCCATGTTTGAATGGGAGTGTATTTTACAAACGGGGAAGGGGCATAAGGCAGGCATGTTGGTAGTGCTATAAAATGTGCCCAACAGAGATACAAATGCCTGGAGTTTCCTGGTAAGCTTGAAAGTGTGCAATAACCCCATTGTCTCGCAAGGGTAATGTGGTTTCTGCATCATTGACCCTGTATAATACCATTGTAATTGTGGTGGTTTCTTCATTAGTGATCCGATAAAATAGCGACATGACTGCAAAAGCTTGTCTTTAAAACTAAGAAAAGACTGGCAGTACAATTTGTATTTGTTTGCACTACCACGTGTTTAGAGTAAAACGCTGCCAAGTTTTGCGCTGGTGTTTCCAAGTATTCTTTTTACCTTACTGCATTAGCAACCGATTATGCCTGTGATTGAGTGACGAAGCAGTACAAAAGGGGGTGGTGATGGACGGAGCATCAGAACCAATCAAACACTCACACCCAGTCAACAGATCTGGGTTTGATCCATCACCGTTCTTTAGCCCACTCTGCCACCCCAGTTCAGACATGGCCATATTCAAATCAGTCTGACCCTGTGCCTCATGGGAACAGTCCAGCCCGAACTGCCAAGCCATGTCTTCCCTGGACCGGAAACAAGCTTCCTAGGACCGGTTTCTGGCATTTCAGTGATTGAGTGACGGCATAATAGAAAGGCGGGGCCGTGCTCGGCCCCGCCGCAAATATGGCGGGCACCGACCCCCTCCCCCCCACCCTCGCTTGTGCACCCGGCAGCACGCGCCACCGCGTCATCATGACGCGGTGGGCGCGCCCCGGCCGGGATCGGCTCGCGATGGCGACCCCCATGCCCCGGATGCGATTAATGCGCTTCCGGGTCATGGGGGGGCTGGGGGCAAGGCCAGTTAGAACTGGTCTGCCAACCTGTTTGCATAAAAGGCTGGGGAGCGCGGGACTCGGTCTCTTTGTCCCGCGCTCTCCCGGCATACGAACGCAGCCCCAGGAGGCTGCTCACGTTTTGTTTTTTATCTTTGCTGCAGGTTCCAGGTCCGGAAGAAGGTCGCGGCTCGACGGTTTTCGCGGACAGCGTTCCTGACGGTGCCCATGTGCGGCGAGGTCTTCCAGAGCGGCGTGAAGCGTTCGCATGTCAAGGACGGCGTAATCCCTGCAGCGGTGTCGCATCGGTGGGGCAGCGGCGCGAGTTCCCAGGAGAGGCTCCCGAGGTTCGCGTGTCAACTGCAGTGGAATACCGGCAGCGTTGTCGCATCGGTGGGGCAGAGGCGCGAGTTGCCTGGAGAGGCTCTCGAGGTGTTGGCTGTAAGGCGCGCGCACGCGCCGATAAGGTAACGGTCGGGGGGGGGGGCTCAGGGTGCTGATTGAGCGGTGCATCGGAGGCTTCTACTAGCAGAAGCTGTAGCTCAGAGGCATTGGGTTATCCTCGCTGTGTTGAAGGCTTCCTAAGAGGCACGTTCTCAATCCCCAACAGGGAAGCAGGGTTATAAAATGAAGGTGGCTTTATTGTTAAGGTCTGAGACTCTTACTTCCAAGGGTGCAGGTTCAATTCCCCTTGCTTCTGTTGAGTAGATCTTTTTAACTACTGTGGGTATAGGCTATACATTTGGGAACTGTAGTGTGGGACTTATAGGAGCTTTTGCATAAAAGTTGTTGTGGCGCAAATTCCTCCGCACTTACAGGTACATACCTCCATGTTGGATTATTAAGGGGGCTTGTACAGTCGATTACATGCTGTGATTGCAATATTGCGCTAAGTTTGTGTTGCTTTATTTTCCCAGGTAAAGAGCAAATTGAACTGTATTTGACTGGCATATTGAGGGGTAGGTGTGAGGGTACTTGGTATCTTAGCATGTCAGGTAAGCGAGGAGCTAAGCGTTCTCGCATGGAACATATGCTTGAGGCAATGATGCGCAGGATGGCGACTATGGATAGGCGATGGGGGAAGGTTGAACAAATGGGACATAGCTTAGCAGAGCTCAGGCAGAAGGTAGAGGATCAGGGCGGGCCGTCTGGCAGGCCCAAGCGGACGATAGTGCCACCAAAACTGAGAGGGGAATTGGAAGCTCTCCCTAAGCGGGTTAGACATAGGAAGGGGAAGAATCAGGACCCAGAAATACCTCAACCTTTAGAGACACCTGGAGGGGGTGGTCCTCCCGGGCTTCCACTAGTGCCGGAGATCCCAATAGGGAATCCGGATTTAGTGCCCAATGTTCCAAAGCCAGTGGTGCCGGTATTGGCACCAGTTCCGGTGCCTCCATCAGTAGAACCGATAGTGCCAGGGGGAATTCCAGTTATACCCACATTAGCCCCACAAGTTCCGGTCTTGAACCCTATCGCCACGGTGTTAGCACCGGCAGGGAGTGGGCAGGTGCCGCTGGAATTAGTTTCTCAGTTAGCGGCAGTTCTTCCATGGTTAGGAAAGGGGGGGATGTTGCCTCTGTCGGTTGGCGCCAAGGCGGTGGGGGAGTACCCTCTTGCGGAGGCACAACGAATGGTGGCAAAGATTATGGCAGCACCGAGCGGTGAGCAGAGCGTGGCCGCGGATAAGCGAGCACAACCAGTGCCCCAGGCGAGTGACAGCGGAAAAGACAAGAAGGCGGAATCAGTGGGAGCTGGGGCAACGGGTAAGGAGCTGGCTTTGCCATTGCTGGGCGCCGGGGTGTTGCCTTCCAGGAAGGAATATTTAGCGCGGCATGTTGCGCGCGTTGTGAAAGAACTAATCTGGTCTGGGGCGTATATAAACATGTTTTCCTTGCTGGAGGACAACAGAGAGATTGAATATGCGAGGAGGCAGAAGGAGTGGATGCTCCCCAGTGAGTGGCGGGCGGAAATGTCAAGATTCAGGGTAGAGGAGACACTGACAAACTGGATAAGGGCATTTTCTGTGTTCATGGCCATAGTGGCTGTATGTACTCCTAATATGCAGGCGGAAATGGCATGTTACCAGAGCAGAGTGACGATGACTCATGATAAATATGGTGGCGTGGGTTGGAAGGAATATGATATGAACTTCAGGAAGGCGAAAGAGTTTGACCCTTCACTCACATGGGACCAGGTTGATTCTATCTCCTGGTTTGACCAGTTTGGCCCAGGGCAGCCGGGCAGTACAGGCCAGAATTGGGGCAAGGCACACATTCCGCCGCCACATCAGCCCTTTCGGCCAGGGCACACCGGGGGCTCTGCACCGGGTACCGGAAAAGGGGTAAGCGAAAGGGAGTGTGCTGGGATTTTAATAGGAAGTCATGTACCAGAGCTCAAGGCACTTGTAAATTCAGACACGCATGCTCCATTTGTAATCACCCCTCTCACCCAGAGTCCAAATGCCTCAAGAAGGGGAATGCTTTTACAGGGACTGAAGGGGGGGAAGAAACAGGATTGAGGAGGAAGGAGAGAAGGTAATGCATTCACCCATTGATGTCTTTGCTATGAACCCTTGGTTAAACAGGTATCCAGACCATGCTTCAGCTAGGATGTTGCAGGAAGGTTTTTTTGTATGGTTTCAGGATTCCAGTGGGGGATTACAAGGGGACACCGGGGTGCAGAAATCAGTTGTCTGTCAGATCAAATCCAGGGGTTGTAGTGCAAAAAATCAAGAAAGAATTGGGGTTAGGGAGAATAGCGGGTCCATTTGATTGCGCCCCGGTGCAAAACTTTCTCTGTTCCCCCTTGGGGGTAGTCCCTAAAAAGGAAGAGGGAGAGTTTAGGTTAATTCACAATTTGTCAGCACCAAAAGGCAATTCATTGAATGACGCCATCAATGAAGAACTGTGCAGTGTAAAATATGCTTCATTTGATCAGGCAGTAGAAATGTTGAGGGTGTTGGGACCAGGGGCCTTGCTGGCAAAATCGGATATCGAATCAGCATTCCGTCTGTTGCCGGTCCATCCTTCAGATCATCACCTGCTAGGTTTTTCATTTCAAGGCAAGTTTTACATGGATAGGTGCATGCCCATGGGTTGCTCGGTTTCCTGTGCTTACTTTGAAAAATTTAGTTCATTTCTGGAATGGGTTTTCAGACAAGTGACTGGACATCGTTTTGTGATGCATTACCTCGATGACTTCCTTTTTCTGGGACCGGCGGGCTCCCAGGATTGTTTCATGGCATTGGAGGGTTTCTGTGTACTCATGCGTACATTCGGGGTCCCCCTGGCTCAGGGGAAGACAGTGGGGCCGACAACCACAATTGAGTTCTTGGGTATCGAAGTAGATTCAGTCCAAGGCTGTTTTAGGTTACCTGAACAAAAGATTATCAAATTCCGGGCAGCTTTGCAAAAGTGTTTGTCTAAGGATAAGGTAACCTTACATCAGTTGCAGCAGGTGGTAGGCCAGTTGAACTTCGCGCTAAGGGTGATACCTATGGCTCGACCATTCTCTCGTTCCATCTCATAGGCCATGACCGGCTTACACGAAAAACATCATCACACGCGACTGTCATCTGAGGTTTGCCAGGACATGCGGATTTGGATTGTATTTCTGGAGGGTTTAAATGGCTGAGTAGTGTGGCCCGGTCCCCCCACTACTTCTGCTGAGTTGGGTTTATGGACTGATGCAGCGGGTAGCGTGGGATTTGGTGCCATACTAGGGAGCAAGGGGGTTGCCCAGCAGTGGCCGGGGTGGTGGTGCGAGAGTGGGTTAACCGCCAACATTGGATTCCTGGAGCTGTTTCCCATTTGGGTTGCATTGACAGTGTGGCCTCAGGATCTGCAGAATCAGTCGGTAATCTTTTAGTCAGATAATATGACAGTGGTGGAATGCATCAATCAACAGGTGGCAAGGTGTAAGATGATTATTCGCCTGTTGAAAGAGATAGTGCTGCTATGTATGAAGCTGAATGTACAGTTTAAGGCTAAACATGTCCCGGGGGTGCGGAATAATGCTGCTGACGCACTCTCTCGCTTCAAGATGCAGGTTTTCAGGGAACATCTACCATCTGCAGAGACAACGTCAGCATACTTTCCCGAAGTTCTTTGGCAGATTGGTGCCCCCAACTACAGAACCTCGTGGCTGCTAGCCTAGCTCCCAGGACCAGGAAAGCTTATGAAGAAGCGTTTTGGTCTTATTGTGCTTTTTGGGCCAGGACTGGGAGGATAGATGGGATAAGTCAGGCGCATTTCTCTTGTTTCTAGATCACTTGCATAGGGAGGGGTGCACTGCGAGGGCAGCCAAGCGACACGTTGCGGCAGTTTCCTTCTTTGCACAGATCAGAGACACAAAGGACCCCACACATAGTTTCATTGTGAGAAAGGCATTGAAGGGGTGGCGACGCATCCAGGGTGCGGCGCCTGACACCAGGCAGCCGATAGGTTTGGAGCGGCTGAGTGCGCTGCTGACAGCATTGGGCGCCATTTGCAGTTCCGTGGGGGAGACCTTATTATTCAGGGCTGCCTTTGCATTGGCCTTTTATGGGGCATTCAGTGTGGGTGAATTGGTTGCACGCAACAAGCAGGATGGCCAGGGAGGGCTTCTGATGAAGTACGTAAAGATACAGGGGCGCTAGGTGGCGCACAGCGGAATGGCTGCCTTCGGGTGAAGCTCCCGCAGCCCAGCGAAGAAATCCTTAATAATCCTTCCTGAAAGTCGCATTTGATAGCCCACGCGGGCCTGTGTGGGTGGACCAACATCCCCACCGCAGTTGGAGCGCTGTCTCATCCCTGGCGACCCGGAGATATCGGACTGCGAAGCCGCCACAAGTTGTGCCGGCTGTGGAGGACGTCTTGCTGGAGCTGTGTCCGGGAGGCTGCTGCGACGCGAGGCCGGTGCGTCTCACGTGGGTGACAGGCCCCACCTCCGGATCCACGGCTGCGGGCGGCGGCCCTGCGACGTGTCAGCTGGGGGCTCGCTGGGACCCGCGTTAGGTCCCCCCGGCCGGGGGCAAGAGGACGGACTGGACTACGGCGTGATGCACAACAGGCGCGGGCGTTGGTGAGTGGCGCGCCCGGCTGAATCCCCGGCTGGGGTCGCCGCCTTCCCTGCCCGCTCCGGATCCTTACTGCGGCGCGGTGCCGTCCCGCTCGTACCGGCCTGCGCGGACCCCCCCCCCCGGCTGCTGCCCTACTGCTCGCCCACTGGGGGCGATTACACGTCCGCCGGAGGGACAGATCGGAAGAGGTGCGAGGCCCGGAGAGACTGTTACCTGCTGCGCTGACCGCTGACCCTCCTGCGCTGGGGCCTTCGAGGTGGTGCCTACGCTGGGGAGAGACGACACAGAGGAAGTAGCCATCGAACAGAGGGGGCTAGACGGCGGAGTGTGCCTCACGATCGCGAGGCCGGCGTGTGGGGCCCCGACTTGGATCCTCTTTGCCCCCATATATCGGACTCTCTTCTGCTGACGCTCCGCGCGGAGCTCATCCCGTTCACTCACGGAGAGTCGCTACTGGCCGTGGAGGTGAGCGGTGTGCTTGTGGGGTCGCGGTTGGCCCCGGGGGGGCGGCTGGTCCCCAGCGGGATCCTGCGTGGCAGGTAGAGGGGGTTGCACGAGGTGCTGGTGGTTGAGCCAGTGACCTGCTACACGATCTGGCCGATCTCCCTCTTCCCTGGGCTGCCGCTCCCCCCCTCCTTGGCCGCTTGCCCCCGGGGCCCACCCGGGCGTCCCCCCTGCTCCCGCCGCGGGTGGCCTGGTGGCGCCGCCATGGAGAAGCCGGACAGCCGACAGCCTCGCCTTACTTTTGAGTCCAAAAAGCAGACCAGGCCGCAGACGGAGGCTACTGCGGCGGGGTCGGAGCCGGTGGAGGCCCCGCCGGGGGATGATGTCAAGTCCATCTTGCTGGACATGCGGCAAAGTCTTGCGACCATAGTCGACAAAATGGATTCCATGCAATCCCGCATGGACTCGATCGTACATAAGGGTGACAGCCACGGCGAACGCATCACGGAAACGGAGAGACGTATCTCAGACACCGAGGATCGCACAACGGAAATGTCCGCCGCTATGGCGCGCATGGACAAAATCCTCCATGTAATAGCAGCCAAAAACGAAGACTTGGAAGCGCGTAGTCGGAGGAACAATATCCGTATAATTGGCATACCAGAATCGACCCCCACGGGCAAGATGGAGGACTATGTGGAGGGTCTCCTGCGCGAGGTGGTGGGCACGGACTCCCTATCCCCCCAGTTCATAGTGGAAAGGGCGCACAGATCTCTGGCCCTGAGGCCACCGCCGGGGGCTCCCCCTCGCCCTATTATAGCACGCCTGTTGAACTTCCGTGACCGAGATGTCGCGCTTCGGACGGCGAGGGAGAAGAAGAGCCTATCCTATGGCGGCAACGCCTTCACCATTTTTCCGGACTTCACCCCGGTGGTTCAGGAGGAGCGAAAAAAATTTGTCCAGGTCAAGCATAAACTACGCGCTGCACAAGTTGACTATGCGCTTCTTTACCCTGCCCGCCTGCGCATCACGCATCAAGGGAAACAAATCTTTTGCACTAAACCCCAACAGGCGGAGGAGTTTTTGAAACGACTCAAGAAACGTGACCAGGACTGCTCCTCACCGCTGGCATCAGACTGATGGGCCTGGAGTGTTGACCTGTCGATTTTGAGACTGAGGCCTGTCGGCTGGTAAGGCGGTGCGAATATCTGCTATCAAGGGACTTGATATAGTGACCCATGGGCCCGGCTTTATTCACTGTGAGGGGCTGATAGCGGGGTGTAGAAACTCTTTTTCTTGCACTAGACTCTCAGGAAATTATCGCCTCGCTGGGCACCCTCTTTGATCATGGGGTGTGCCCGGCCCAAGGGAGGGAGACTCTCTCCTGGATCGAGGGGTTTATTGTGTATTCACCTAGACTGTCCTCCCAAGGGTATTACCCAATTGACTTTAAGTTTTCATGTTGCTCCACTGTGGCCTTTGCTATGGATGGAGTTCGTTAGGGGGGGGGGGGAGGGGGGCCGTCCAGATAGCATGTTTGGGATGCTGCTGTGGGAGGGGGGAGGGGGGGGGGGTGTTGGGGATTGGTACTGTTTGTTAAGTTTGTATGGGATGTGGCGCTGTTGGCATGGTCTTCTACATACGGGTCGGGGGGTGGCGTTTGTACTATATTGCTGGGTGTGAGTCTTTTGGTCTTCCATGAGTGATCCGCACACACACAGGGTCTCTACTGGGCAGCTTAACTTTTTATCCTGGAATGTGAGGGGCTTGGGGGACCACAGGAAACGCAGGCACGTCCTAGCATACCTGGACAGGCATCACGTGGGTGTGGCCTTTCTTCAGGAGACGCACTTAGATCCCTCCAGGCCGGTGCTATTTGCCTCGCGCTGGGCGGTGCACCGTACCTTCTCCTCCTACTCCACTTACTCACGTGGGGTGGCCATCCTCATTAGGAAACATACCCCGTTTGTGCACATGGGCGAGCGTATAGACCGGGAGGGCAGGTATTGTATTGTTTGGGGGCGCATGGGCACGGATACGCTCACTTTAGCGTGCTATTATGGTCCTAACACTGATGATCCGTCTTGTCTTCAGGCGCTGTGGGGAGAGATTCTGCGTATCGGTTCCACCCACCTAGTGTGGGGGGGTGATTTTAACATAGCTGTTGACCCCGGGAGTGATAGGTCGAACCCGAACCCACACCACTACTCCCGCTCGCAAGCATATGTGCATGACCTTCTTACTGAGCGTCATCTATTAGACACGTGGCGCTCTAGGCACCAGGTGACAAGGGAGGGCACGCACTGGACTGCCGCGCACTCCACATGGGCGAGACTGGACTATATCCTGGTTTCACCGGGGCTTGCCCCCGCGATAGGCTGGGTAAAACACCTCGCTCGCACGTACTCCGATCACGCCCCGGTCCTGCTGAACTTTGTCATGACTGACCTCGCCGGGTCTCCAATGGCGTGGAGATTGCAGCCCACTGCCCTGCTGGATGACGTCTTCAGATCAGAAATAGCGCAGGAAATTGAGAGCTTCTTCCAACGCAACGGTGGCACGGTGGATAGTGTTGCCGTGGTGTGGGAGGCCTTTAAAGTCACGATTAGAGGACTATGCATCTCTAAGGGGGTGGGGGTCCTCAAGGTTTTACGTAGCACCCTTTGTAAACTTGAAACTGACTTGAAGGACTTGGAGAGTGCCCCCACGTTTCATACTGATGCTGGGGCTCAAGCCCGCTTTCGGGAACTGCTGACGGAATATAAAGACACAGCGGACAGAGAGGTCCGATTCAGGGGGAAACACTTTCAAGCTCGTAGATACGGAGAGGGGGAGCGCCCGGGTAAATACCTCGCTTGGGCAATCCGACCGCCCCGCTTTAACAACCAAATCCTCGAGATTCAGGATGGGTCGGGGGAGCTCCACAGAGACACTCGGTCTATTATGCAAACATTCGTCACTCATTATACTGACCTGTACTCCTCCGCTCACACGGCACCGCCGGAGCTGGCTCCCTATTTAGGGGAGACCACATTGGGATGGCTATCTGATAAGCAGAGGAAGTTCCTCATGGCACCGCTCGGGATTGACGAAATTCGTGAGGCCATCATGCAAATGGCCTCGGGGAAAGCCCCTGGCCTCGACGGGCTCCCGATCGAGTTTTATAAGTCATACATAGATATCCTTGCCCCGATCTTGAAAGAGGTGTTTGAGGAGGCCCACACGCTGGGAAAGCTCCCCCCTACCATGAGAGAGGCATTGATTACTTCCCTTTTGAAGCCGGGTAAACCGGCGGCCTCCCCTGACTCCTACCGGCCTCTGTCCCTCCTTAACTGTGACGTAAAGATCCTCTCTAAAACTCTGGCTAACCGGCTGTCGCTCCTTATGCAGGGGCTAGTACTCCCGGATCAGTCGGGTTTCATACCGGGCAGGGCGACGTCGCACAACCTGCGCACGCTATTCGCCACTCTGCAGAACGTTGACCCCAGCCTACAGATGGTGGCCGTCTTTTTGGACGCGACGAAAGCGTTCGACTCCCTGGAGTGGGATTACCTTGTGGCGGTGCTGACTAGTATGGGTTTCCCCCTAGTTTTCCTGGGCTGGATAGCTATCCTTTACGGTGGCCCCCGTGCCAGGGTATTGATCAACGGTAGGACGTCGGAGCCCTTTGGAATCGCCCGGGGGACCAGGCAGGGGTGCCCCTTATCCCCTCTCTTGTTCGCGCTGGCGGTGGAGCCCCTTGCTTCGCGGTTGCGACAGCGTCATCGCCATAGGGCGCTGATCTGCGAGCAGAGGCAGCTTCTGCTGTCGCTCTATGCAGATGACATAACTTTGTATGTGCGAGACCCCCAAAACAACCTGAACCCGCTACTCAGGGAATTCATCACGTATGGGGAAATGTCAGGCGTGCGAATCAATTGGGCCAAGTCTCAGATCCTCCATTTGACGGATGGATGTCGGAGGTTCTCACTTGACTATCCCATAGAATGGTGTGAGTCTGACGTAAAATATCTAGGCGTCAGGATATCTCGCGACAGGGACGAACTGATGCGCTCTAACTATGGTACGACACTGACACAGGTCTCCTCCTGCGTAGACCGCTGGATAGCGCTCCCCCTCTCGATGGCAGGACGTGCTGCCTTGATTAAGATGGTGGTGCTCCCCCGACTTTTGTATCTGTTCATGAACATTCCCTTCCCACCGGGTCGGCACTTTTTCAATCGACTGCGCTCGGAACTGATTCGGCTAGTTTGGGGCGGGAAGAGACCTCGGCTGAAGTGGGAGGTGATGACCTCCCCCTACTCCCGGGGGGGTTTGGACATACCGGACCTGGAGTTGTACTACTATTGCGCTCAAGCACACTATGCATATTACTGGTTCCACCCCATTGCATTTATGCCCCAACTCGCTGCGGAGGACTGGCTGGCGGCTCCCCTGCCTCTGCACGGTCTGCTGCATAGTACTCTCCCTTATAATACTTCGGACTATAATGCGTTGCAGGGAACGGTACGGGCATGGCTGGAGATATCTAAGCGAGTTGCGAGCTCGTTCTTGTACTCGCCCCTTCTCCCCATTGCCTACCACCCGCAGCTGCCTCTTCTACAGGAAAGACTGTTTCAAGACTTGATCCACAAACTGGGGATTCAAAGGTGGGGTGATCTATTCTCGGCTGGGCGCTTTCGAGATCGGGAACACTTCTTTGATGGATACGCGCCTACCCCCTTGGAGCTATTCACCTACATGAGACTGAGGCACGGCATGCGGTCCATATTACAGACATTCCCGGAGGAACCCGAAATCACTGACCCATTGCACAGAGTCTTACAGGCGTCCTCGCCCTCCCACCTGGTCTCCATACTATACCACACAATCCGATCTGACACTGCACTTGACGCCTCGCGGGCTCGTGGGGAGTGGGAGCGGGAGTTGGGGCTAGAGCTGGGGGATGACAGGTGGTCATACTGTTGCATACAGACGGAGCAAATTTCTGCAAGCAGCAGACATCGTATCATACACTTTAAGTTCCTAAATCGTCTGTACTGCACACCGGTCACCAAACACAAATTCAAACTGCAAAACTCGGATAATTGCGAGAGATGTCATGCCCCACATGCGGACTTCCTGCACTTGTCCTGGGGTTGCCCCGCAATTCAGACCTACTGGACCCAAGTGTTCTCCGCTGTCTCACAGATGGCGGTCTTACTCCTTGAGCCCGACCCGGTGCAGGCCCTATTGGGGTATACCAAACACATTCCGTGGGCAAGCCGCAGGTTTGTCACGGCGGCGCTGTTGTTGGCGAAGCGGAGGATAGCATGCCGTTGGGGGCGGGGGAGGGCTCCGAAATTTAAGGAATGGCTTAAAGACCTTGTCTACTGCCAAGAACAGATCCTGGCATACTCCGACCTGCTCCCGGCTCGATCCCGCCCCGCCGATATATGGGGCCCACTACAATGTTACCTACTGCAATACCCAGAGGCCCTGACCGGGGATGCCCCTCCCCCGGCCCTTGATGGCGCTGCCTCTGCTGCTCATGATTCACAAACTACGCAAGGGATCGGTTGAGCTGTTGCGGTGCTGTGGGGGCGGGAGTTCTTCCACGATTGCCAGGCTGGGATGATCGGGTTGCATATCTGTTACACGTGTCTTAAGGAGTGCGGTCATGCCCTGGGAGAGGTATACTGTATGGGGAAGGTCCGCTGAAGAACCCCTCAGGACTACACTGTTCGCTTTTCTTGTGTGTGGCTCTGTTGCCGGTTTTTCCTGCCCAGGGTCCCTGTGCTCAGACTCATGATAATGTCTATTTTGCTGTTCCCGCCCCCCCCGGACATGCATTGGATATACTGATGTAATGATTCAGACCTTGAAATGCCACCGAAGTTTGATTATGATAACTGTGTGATTGTATTGTTTTGATGCAAAATCCAATAAATAAAGTTTAAAAAAAAAAAAAAAAAAAAAAGTACGTAAAGATACAGGGTGACATTTTGCTGTTAATCATCAAAAAATCAAAAACTGATCAGGAAGCTAAGGGAGAAGGGGTGGTATTGCATAGGGCAAAAAATAACCCGTGTTGCCCGGTAATGCATCTTGAGAATTACCTCAGACACAGAAGTAGCGCATCGGGTGAATCACTGTTATTACACGCAGACGGTACCCCACTCACCATGTACCAGTTTAAAAAGGTATTGGACATGGCGATCAGCAAGGCGGGAATGGATCCAAAGGTCTTTGGTACGCATTCTTTCAGGATAGGGGCGGCCACTGAGGCGACGGCTAGGGGTTTGCACTCCAGTAATGTACAAAGGATTGGGCGATGGGTTTCCAATAGCTATAAGCGTTATATGCGGCTGCACATGTTGTGAAGCCACAATACGATGGTGTACTGATGCTTTCCTTGTCTGTCGTTTTCTTCACAGTTTCTCAGACCTGTCACGCAGGGGGGGAACTGCCATCATCTCCGCAGCAACACTCTCTTCAACAATCATCAAAACTTCAGGGCATGGTAACACGTAATGTGTGGATTGTAGGGCATTCATATGTGCGGTGTATGAAATCTGTTTTCCTTGCATGTAATTACGGTAAAAGGGCAGAGCAGATGGGTTTCACGATTTCTTTCCACGGAAAAGGGGGCCTTTGCCTTAGTCAGTTCAGGGGCTTTATGAGTGATCTTCTGAAGAGACACAGTCCTTCTCCCTCTATCGTGATTCTACATTTGGGGGGCAATGACTTGGTAACGTTGGGCAGGAGGGTCTTGTTCGAGAACATAATCTCTGAGAGTGGTTGGTTAGCCAAGGCGTGTCAGGGTTGCTGCATAGTTTGGTCACACATGATACCCAGATTTAAATGGAGAGGGGGGAATCTGTGAGGGCGTTAAACCACTCGGTAAGGAGGGTTAACAACAAAATAGGGAAACTGTTCATATCTTCGAAATTACAGTGCATTGCACATGGGTGTGTCAGGGGGGAACCGTGCTTCTTAAAAGACTGGGTCCACTTGACTAGGTTAGGTAATGACATAATGTTAGAGAATTTCATGGCCTGGCTAGAGGGTATGAGAGGGGCATGACCATTATGAGGGATAGGTTGGGGGGGGGCCAGATAGTCGGGCAACTATGCTGGCCTGTGGCGGTAAGGTCATGACTAGTGAGCAGTAATTTTAAGGTCCTTAGGGGGCGGCCTCATTCTCGGATGGGGTCGCCCAGGGGGAGGGGCAAAGGGTCTCTCCTATAACTCCAGGGGCGGTACATCCGGTTGGCTGGATGGGTGCGGGGAAAGGGGGGAGTCACGCTTTCTTTTGGGCTGGTTGGCCACCCCGCACTGGCATGGACGTCACTAAATGGCGCAGAGGGCAAGACCCCCCAAATTTGCATGGAGTTCAGGGTACGTATGGGGGTAACCGGGGGGGGGGGGGAAGTACCCTCTCGGTAAACAGGCCCTCTGCGCATGCGCAACCCTACGGGGGGGCGTGGTAGGTTGATAAGGATCTGACACCAGTTAGTGACCTTGCCGTAGGCCCAAATAGGATACGCAGAAAGTAATTAATGTATGATTATGATCATTATGTTAGATTCGGATAGGAGAACTATGTATTAGAGATATGTTAAGGTTAGCCATCTGGAATCTGTACATATGAATTGTAATCAAATGCCGTGTTATGTTTCTGCGTATAATTTGTAAATTGTTTATTTCAAAATTTTAATATTGTTTTCATATTTTAATAAATACGGCCGGGGGTTGTTCGACCCCCGCCTCCAAAAGTACATTACTTCTCATGTCCCTCATTAAAATGTGTTTATGCGTAGGGGGGGTGGGGGAAATTCGGTCGTCCCAGACCATATAGAAAGGCGGGGCCGGGCTCGGCCCCGCCGCAAATATGGCGGGGCACCGACCCCCTCCCCCCCACCCTCGCTTGTGCACCCGGCGGCGCGCGCCACCACGTCATCATGACGCGGTGGGCGCGCCCCGGCCGGGATTGGCTCGCGATGGCGACCCCCATGCCCCGGAAGCGATTAATGCGCTTCCGGGTCATGGGGGGGCTAGGGGCAAGGCCAGTTAGAACTGGCCTGCCCACCTGTTTGCATAAAAGGCTGGGGAGCGCGGGACTCGGTCTCTTTGTCCCGCGCTCTCCCGGCATACGAACGCAGCCCCAGGAGGCTGCTCACGTTTTGTTTACCCACCCTCCATCCCCTGTTGCAATGTATTTTATTGGTGTTGAGATTGACGGTGTGGTTTTCTTCCTTAGGCGTTTTTCCCATTTACAGGCTTCAATCGTCGTATTTATTGCTATTCCTTGGTCAGGCGGTAAGGTCATGACTAGTGAGCAGTAATTTTAAGGTCCTTAGGGGGCGGCCTCATTCTCGGATGGGGTCGCCCAGGGGGAGGGGCAAAGGGTCTCTCCTATAACTCCAGGGGCGGTACATCCGGTTGGCTGGATGGGTGCGGGGAAAGGGGGGAGTCACGCTTTCTTTTGGGCTGGTTGGCCACCCCGCACTGGCATGGACGTCACTAAATGGCGCAGAGTGCAAGACCCCCCAAATTTGCATGGAGTTCAGGGTACGTATGGGGGTAACCGGGGGGGGGGTACCCTCTCGGTAAACGGGCCCTCTGCGCAGGCGCAACCCTACGGGGGGCGTGGTAGGTTGATAAGGATCTGACACCAGTTAGTGACCTTGCCGTAGGCCCAAATAGGATACGCAGAAAGTAATTAATGTATGATTATGATCATTATGTTAGATTCGGATAGGAGAACTATGTATTAGAGATATGTTAAGGTTAGCCATCTGGAATCTGTACATATGAATTGTAATCAAATGTCGTGTTATGTTTCTGCGTATAATTTGTAAATTGTTTGTTTCAAAATTTTAATATTGTTTTCATATTTTAATAAATACGGCCGGGGGTTGTTCGACCCCCGCCTACAAAAGTACATTACTTCTCATGTCCCTCATTAAAATGTGTTTATGCGTAGGGGGGGAGGGGGAAATTCGGTCGTCCCAGACCATATCTCCTAGTTGCACTTGCTATGCTAAAAAATGTCCTTTTTGGGCGAGCTCAGGTCATGAATGATCACATCAGTGAGATCATCAGCACTGCCTGCCTGACCTCTGTTACTGAGAACTGCAGTCATGCAGTCTGTGTCCGGTTAGTGCCCTTCCTTCTGTTTCTGGTGCTTTGCAGATATGTTTTAAGATCTTCCTAGAATTTGTCGTTGCTCCAGTTGGTGTAATTTCTGATATTTATATGTTTCCTTCATCTTCATTGCTTGATTTTGCCCGTGAGAAAGTGTCACTAATAGTTGTTGAAATGTCACTCATAGTTACTCTGAAATTATGAAAATGTCGCAATCTGAAACCATGGCAGCAATTAGCGCCAGCCGCTCTGCTGGTTTCTCACCGTAACAGGTAACTCCTCTTTGCTACTCACGAGGCAAACTGCTTTCTGTTATGGATTGTGGTAAACAGTGCTTAGGACCCACACTGGTACTACTGGACCCTTCAATTCTCTGGACCACTGCCCATACTGTAAGCTCACTTTAACTAATATTAAAATTCAAGGTTTAAACCCCACCCCCCCCCCCCCACCCTTGCCCTGTTCCACTAGTGCTAATACTGGGCCTAAAGCCTTTAAAGCAACACTTATAAATGCCAGATCTCTGGTAAAAAATGCTTTTGCTTTCACACATTTTTCATCTTCGACTCTCATTCATTGGACATGGCGTTCATTACAGAGACCTGGGCTGATGCCACGTCAACCCCAGACCTCATCATGACCTTACTCCATGGATTTGTAATTTCTAGGCTAGATTGCTTAAAAATAAGGGGCGAGGGGATTGTGTTCACATATCAAGACCATCTTAAAGCATCTTTCAAGCCTCTACAGGCTATTCCAGATTGTGAACCTTTAGCTTTTTAAAAATACCCTTAACCAACCACTATTCTTTTAATGGGGCTCTAATATATAGACCCTCGGACCCTAGGACGGCCTTTCTGAACAACAGCAGTCAATTGATGGCTATTAAAATTCCCTCCTTGAATTTCACAATTTTAGGCAATTTTAGCCAGCACCTGGACAGTCCTTAGACAGAGATACTTCTTTTTTCACAGATCTTTTGGAAAGCGCAGGTTTTGCATAGTTAGTTTAAGGTCCCACGCATGTTGCTGGCCATTCCTTAGATGGCATTTTCCCTGATGACCCTCACCGTAGAGTCTTATCCGTTCTTTCTCTTGGTCTGACCATTCAGCCGTCATGTTCTACATCACTTTGTAATCGGAAGGCGATATTGCACGCTCTCTTCCGATTGAAACTATAGGACACCCATGGCATAATATCACCCCGCAGACCTTCAATACATGTTTTAATTCATTCCAAACCTGAAATGTTTAATGACCTTGTGTAGTGTAGTTCCTATATCCCTGATAGGCTCTGCGCATTGGAATAATATACACTATAGTTTTGACATAGGACTGAGGTCAGTATATCTCTATCGAGCACATTAAACTTAATTACTTGTGTGTGCCAGCTAACTCAGAGGTCACTAGAAAACTTCTTGAATAAACAAGAAGGGATTAGTTTCTGACAACCGCATAAACATGACAACTTTGTTTCCCTTAGAATTGGAACAATCTCGGAATCGTGGAAACAATAGATAACAGTTTCACTCAGTCAATCGTGCATGCTTCGTTTCTACAGTTACACAGAAATAGATAGACGGACGTTTCAATAAAAAGGGTTTATTGAACAGTCTTATTTCTCGTGCAAGAGATATGAACTGCTACAATCGTAAGACAGAATGCGAAGTATAATATGTACAGCGTTAGCAGTAAGATAAAATAATACTGCAATAGCATGGTTTGTAGCTATGACAGATATTCATAAAAATACATACATAAATAACACAGGCTAAAATGTTAATATTCATCTGATGCTTCTAGCTAGTTCTACCCCAGTGTACGTAACCAAAGTGTAGTACGAGGTAAGAAGTAGGTGCTGTTTGTCTATAGTCTAGTTTAGCTATAGTTGCCAAGATTTGCCAAAAGTCCCTCTAGGTTCAAGTCCGCTTCATACCTTAGAATGAGTGAGGTTGGAATCTCTTTCCGAGTCTCGATCTCTTAACACCCCGCAAGGGGAGTCAGAAACACTGGCGCTGGATTTTCTGCGAGGGAGATGACAGTGTCTGGTCAGTGGGTCAGGCGGGGACTTGACTTCCTTCCGAACTTGCCGTGGCGAGCCGCGTCGTGCAAGTAGGCAGTCAAACCGTGGTTTGCCATGGTAAGTGAAGGTATATTTATACCTTGAAGGTGTTTAGGAATGCCAGTATTGACGTAAAAGTCGGGAAGAAGAACGTCATGAATGAACCTCTAAGGAATAGATGTTCATGCATAATAAATGAGTTCTTGGAGAAATCAATATCCAAGCAAGGGGAAGTCCTAAAGGCTTGAGAGTCTGGTTTTCCAAGAACTCGTTTTGACGTAGATGGACAGATGTAGGTGGCCATGCCTGTACTTGGTTAGCATGGAAAATGCCTAAATAAGGGTAGGATTTCTATGCCTAAATATGGGCAATGCGAATTGTGCCTATATAAGGACATAAATCGGGAAACCTATATATGGTATCTAAGTCGACAAACAACACCCACTCCACTTTCGTATGAACGACATTACTAAATCCTAAACATGCTAAACATATCTAAAATATAGCTACATATGGATGGCTAAGAACATGTCTAAAAATACATTGTAAAATGCATAAAAACTGTTGCCATGCATAAAAATGCACTGGTTCTGTACATATTAAAGCAATGTTTCATACTAAGCATATATTTACATTGAATGCTAAATGAATGAACATACATATATATTCACATTCTGAAATGGCTCGTAAATACAGAAGGAAAAAGGCCGAAACCATTTCATGCTAAGTTACATAAATCAATTGGTGTTGACAAGGTGACATATTGTCTCTAAAAAGTGTATCAAAGAATACCGTTCTTTATGAATAGTTTTACTATAAGCAGATTACTGTGCCATAAAAAGAAAAATTCGAATTTGGGAAAAAAAATTAATCATAGGCAAAAGTTCCAAGTTTAGTCTTTATTTTGAAAGATAAAAGCCAAATTCAGAGTCTTCCCGGTACACTGTGTGCTGAATCAAAAGGCAGTGTATGGGGATGGAGAAAACATGAAATCTTCGAACCCTGTAGACAAAAAGTCGTCTACCATTGTAGGTGAAAGTTGGATTACCTAGTTTAGAATACTTACCGCACATAGATGAGAAGCATCGCCTTCAGCATTGGTCGCAACAGCAATGTTCGAATCGGATGTTACCTGCGTGCCTGTTGTTTCCTCTTGTACCTCAGCAGTAGCAATTTTGCGTCAATGAGATCTCAATGAATGCCGTCATCAGGATTGGTAGCCGCTGGGGACAACACACAGCATGGGCCGTTACCGGGTCCAGCAGAGTATCGATATCCATAGGCATGACTGATGGGAGTGTTAGACAGATGTCTAGCACGCATTCTTCACCGCAAAGCAGGCAGCGTAGAACAGGTAAGATGCAATCTTGCCTGATTCGTCTGAATGACAGAAACCATGTGGTATTTAATTCTTGTAGACGAGGTAACCTAAAATTTGGACGATGCGTCTCACAAGACTTCATCTCCAATAGAGCTCTCTCTATGGTGCTCGGAGTGACGCTGATGATTTGGCTTGCTATATCAGACCAGTAGGAGCAAAAATAGGATCCCTGCAACAAGTCTAAAAAGTAGTGGTAGTCCACCAAACACAGAGTCCCCGAAATTGGGAACTATTCCGAGAACTGCTTGAAAAGGTGCTAACAGTCCTGAACACACAGTCTTAAATACATGTACAATACTGCTCGTATCAGACATGTTTAAGATATGTTCCAACATTTCTGAGAGATGTATAGGGCAGTTTGTATTCAAAAGGGCATGTATCTCGGCAGAAGTCCTTGTGACTTGTAGATCATAGGTTTCTTTGGCCGAGGTCAGTGGCACAGTTTGTTGTAAAAGAATGGCTTTCATTCTGCTTAGAGTATCAATATGTATAGAAGAGATGTTCAGTGAAGGCCATAGAGGCGACTCCCTGTCTGTCTGTATTTGTGGAAACAAGACTTGCATACAGCAAGTGACCCTGGATGTAACCGTTACTAGATATGGGATACCTGGCAACATGCCACAACAGCTGTGATCATTCAACATGAGGTAACTTTCATTTGAAAGTAGTCAAAAAATTGGATTAATCACTGCAGCTGGTGAGCCTTGCAGGTGACAGGATAAGTTTGTAGTGGAACCATCGCAGGCCCCGTGTAAATTAATACCCTGACAAAGAAAAGAACCGCTTAGTGCATTTTCACAGTTTGTACCACTAAGAAACACTTCACGTCCCCCACTCCAACATCTATGTGTGTAAGGTAAATCCCAAGATGTCTTGATGTATTCTTTACCCAACCTTTCATATTTGCCTGCTGGTATATGTTTTAGGCAATATTGAAAATGGAAAGTTGTAACAGGCAGAGTAATTTTACCATGTATGATCCACTCAGTTGCTGTTTTTTCTGCCACCGTGAATGGTAATTTTTCCAGTTTTTCAATGCTCAGCACTGTATAGTCTGCTCCCCTTTGTGCCAGTTTGATCTGTTTATCAGTGAGATTGAATTCTGAAAACAGTGACGTAGTGTTGATTAAATACCAAGGCACATAGCCTGAATGCAAGTTTTGGATCGTCCAGCCTAATAGCATTACAGAACGTAATTGAGACTGACCATGTGTACTGCTCGATTTTCCCGGCCTTCTTGTGTTGTAGAGCGATTAATATGACTTCAGTCTCTTTCCATCCAAGTCTAAGGATTAGAGTAGTGAATAGAGCCTATTTATTAGACACTTTGACACGATCCTGTGCTCCTCCCCATAGATCAGGGCTTACATACATAGCCTAGGGGATAGATTCGTTAGTATTAAGGATAACCTGCCCTATAGTGAGGGTATTTCATGGAGTCGTGCTGAATTCAGGCCTGGTAGGCCTCAGACAGGAGAGACTCCATCTTTCTTTCTGCCCCGGCAGCTTGGGACATTTCTAGGTGAAGGGTGATATTTTAGTTATGAGGTGTTATTCGCTCGGAGAGAACCGGTTCAGGCCGGCCCTTATCGAAGGAGTGTATTTTTCCCCTGCCGAAGACACTACATCAGGCCGGCCGGCTGGGAACGTGTCCTTGGCACGGGGAGGTACAGGAATTTGGTGGGCGGCAGGTTTCGAGCTGGAATTTTCCATGAGAGAATGCACCTCTATATTAGTGAAAGTCTGAGTTAGATATTGGCACTTGCTTCTAGTCCATAGGCGGCACCTGGCCGTTAGCAGAAAAGCTACTACTTATTTCAGGGAAGACAGATGATGAACTTGAATCTAAAGAGGAGAGAGTAGCCGATGAGGAAGAGGTTCCAGTGACTCGGAGAGGGAGAAGGGAGTAGATCCGCGACTGCGGAGGTGTGACTTCCAGGCGAAGCCGAGGCGCAGACGAGAAGGGAACCTAGATGACCATTGAGCACAGGCTACATACGACTAAGGTGATGTCGACCCCTTTTTATTGAAGTGTATAACTTAACCTTTTACTTTCCTTGCAGGTTGTATATATGATGTATTCTGTGAGTGTGCATGTAGCAATTAAATAAAGTATTTAGCTTGTTGTGAGTCAGCATGTGTTGTGTATCCTTGTATAGGAGGATAGCCTATTCTTCTAGTCAGATTCAACTTGACATGAACAGATGTTAATCCTGATCAGGTAAGTGGTAACTGAATGAGGGAGAAAAGAGCCCCTCGAACTAAAGAACAGGTTGTGCTCAACTAATAGTCTTTGTGTGATCTGATACATAGTAACCCCGATTCCCCTATCGTGTACTACGGTGATAATAGGATGAGCTCGTGCTAAGGCTGCCGTCTGGGTAGGAAGTACTGGGTCTGTTCGAGACCGCGAGGCTAAGGCTGCCGTCTGGGTAGGAGGTTCTGGGTCTGTCTGAGACCGCGAGACTGTGGCTGCCGTCTGGGTAGGAAGTTCTGGGTCTGTCTGAGACCGCGAGACTGTGGCTGCCGTCTGGGTAGGAAGTTCTGGGTCTGTCTGAGACCGCGAGGCTGTGAGGTCTGAGACTGCGAGACTGTGGCTGCCGTCTGGGTAGGAAGTTCTGGGTCTGTCTGAGACCGCGAGACTGTGGCTGCCGTCTGGGTAGGAAGTTCTGGGTCTGTCTGAGACCGCGAGACTGTGGCTGCCGTCTGGGTAGGAAGTTCTGGGTCTGTCTGAGACCGCGAGACTGTGGCTGCCGTCTGGGTAGGAGGTTCTGGGTCTGTCTGAGATCGCGAGGCTGTGAGGTCTTGATATATATATATATAATAGGAATTCCCTGTCCTTAGGTGGTACATATATATGTGGTTATTTAGGTGTAAAAAGGCCCTAGGGAGGGGGTAACGTTCTGGTTTGGGTTAGAAAGGCTCCGTTGAGCGGGTTCCACCTGATCCGAAAACCCAAGCAGAACATTTGGCGTCACGAACTGTTTACGAAACCTGTGTGCGTTTTGTTTGTCTTATGTTTGCTTTCGGTGTGTGCGTGGTTTTCTTTGCATTCTTTTTTATATATTTGCGTGTATAGTTTTTTTTCTCTCTCTCTTTCTCTCTTCCTTTCTTTTCTCTGCGTTTCTTTTTCTTTCTTTTTTCGCGATGTTTTCTAAGAAATCTAAATCTACTCTTAAATTGTCCGTTGATATTCCCGGATGGGATTCAACGCCTTATGGAGCCTTAGCCCGTGAGTGGGCTGACTCTACTGGTCTGAGTGAAAATTGGAACTCTTCTTTGGAGTCGGCGGAACCGGCTGACGTGATTACTTGTTTGCAGACGGCACCTGTATTGAAGGGTGAGGAGGTTCCCGCTTTGGGGCGCAGAGGTTGGGTTATTCTGTCTGCGTATCGGATTCTGCATGAGAGATTGTTGAAATTACAGATCTCTCTTAAGGATGTGGAGGCACACTTTGTTGAGATTCAGAATTCTAATACTCTACTGCGATGTCAAAATAAGTTGCTTTCTGACAAACTTGACACTTACCAAACGGTTGCCGAAAGGGCGGCTGTGCGGATTGCTCGTTATAAGTACAAGAACAGGCGTGGTCGAGTTTCGACGCGTAAGGTGCGTCTGGTCGTGGCGAAAGCTGGACTAGATTGGAATCCTGATGAATGGGATGGTAATATCTGGGACTCGAGTACCTCTTGTTCCTCGGGTGAGGAGTCTGTTACGCACGAGTTTTCTCGTTCCCGTCATGAATGTAAGTCTGCTTCTCGCACCTCTGATGGTGCACCCCGTGATTACGCTCGTTCTTCGGGCGGGATCGATGCTTCTTACACTGATTGTCCCTCTACTAGTACTGTTCGGGCTCCTTGTGATGCTCGTTCTGTGGTCTCTGCGCATCCGGTTTTTCGTCGGAAGTTGCAGCAATCTCCTAATGCTCCGCAGGGTGTTTCTTTGGACTGTTTAGAAGATTTTACTCAACAAGAAATTAGTGATATTTTGCAGCGCTTTCGGCAGCGGACTGGTGAGGCCTTGCTCACATGGATGGTGCGCCTTTATGAACTAGGCGCTGCCGGTATTATGCTGGATACTGGCGACTGTTTGAAATTTTGTTCTTTGAGTTTGGATTCTACTGTGCAAGATCATTTTCGTAACTATAATGGTGGTGGTCAAATTTCTTTGCTTCAATTGGCGACTGAGGGTTGTAATTTGAAGTATCCTACTGAATCTGACTGGCCTGTCAATGACAAGCCGTGGTATACCTTGCGTGATGCTGCGCAACGTCTTAAGGAGGAAGTGATGAAAACGGCTATTTTTCTGGGCACTGCTGACAGGTTGCTTGATGGGATGTTGACTTCTTCTGTGCGGAATCGTATCATTCGCTCTTCTCCTGTCGCCTACAAGCAGGTCATGATGACTTTGTTGATTAACCAGACTGGTAATGTGCTATCTACGGTGTTGGAATCGGTGCGCCAACTCGGTGAGTTGGGTGAGTGGTTTAAACCTGAACGTCAGCCCCGGTCTGACACTCGTACTCCTGGTGAATATAAATTTACTAGACGTGATATCTTTACTGGTCTTTTGGCTGATGGTGTACGTCGGGAGGACATTGATGGTGAGACTACTGCTCGTTTGTGGGAGTTGTTTCGCAAACGGGGCTTGGATCGGAAGGAGGGTGCCCGGCGTGTTCGAACGACTGAGTGTGATCGTGGTTGTTCTGATGGTAGCGGTGATGACGATCGCCGTGGGCGCTCTGATCGTCGTGATGATCGGCGTCCTGTACGTGATCTGTCCCCCCGTCGAGAGCGGGACAGGGAGAGAGAGGGGGAAAAGGAAAGGGGGAGAAATGATCATGCTTACAGCAGGCGTAGAGATGATAGGGATCAATCTCCTGAGTTGAGGAGGAGAGAGAATCGTCACAGCTTGGTTGATCGTAACCCACGGTATAATGCTGAAGACTTGAATCCGTTCCGTACGGGGAATGGATATGAACAGGAGGTACCGATACCTAAGAAACGTGAGAGTCTTTATCCTGATTTGTCCTGGTACACAGAATGCAGTAAGAATGACTAGGAAATAGGTCAAGCTCCGGTACACAGATGGGCTCATAGAGATAATAGACCCTATGTAGATATTGATATTTATTGGAGACATCGTAATATCCAAAGGGCCCGAGCATTAGTTGATACAGGAGCGGAGGCCACTCTTATTCATGGAAAATCAAAGAAGTTTACAGGGCAGCCTTTTACTATTACCGGATTAGGAGGAAAAGAAACCCCTGCAGTTCAAACTTTGCTTGAAATGAGAATAGGTAGAATCCCTAGAAAGGAATATTCTGTATTAGTGGTGCCACTCTTAGAATTCATAATTGGAATTGATATTTTGAAGGGAATGACGTTGCATCTTGATGATGGGTGTTACCAATTTGGAACGACGCATTATATCTCGTCCAGACCTATACGGGTTGGTCGTTTAAGGATGCCCCCCATACAAGTTCCCCAGGCGACCAAAGTGGTTTGTCAGAAGCAGTATCGTATTCCGGGTGGTCATGAAGAGATTAGTACCACCATTCAGGAGTTGGTTGATGCAGGTGTTATAACTCCAGTTACTTCTGCTTGGAATAATCCTGTTTGGCCGGTGCGTAAGAGTGATAATTCTTGGCGCATGACTGTTGATTATCGAGAATTGAACAAACACACGCCCTCTTTGACTGTTGCAGTACCGGATGTTATTACCCTGATTGAAAGAATCCAAACACATCCAGGTACATGGTATGCGTCCATCGATATTGCTAATGCTTTCTTTTCTATTCCAATTGCCCCTGAGTGTCAGGAACAGTTCAGTTTTACGTGGAACGGGCGTCAGATGACGTTTAGAAGTCTTCCTCAGGGCTATGTGCATAGTCCTACGATTTGTCACCGGCTGGTGGCAGAACATTTGGCTGAGGTACCAGTTCATCCCAAAATTCAGATATGTCATTATATTGATGATGTTTTGATCCAAGGCGAAACACAAGAGGATGTTCAGACACAATTAGATAGAGTCATTGAGTGTCTGCGTGAGAAAGGTTGGGAGATCAATCCGGATAAATTACAAGGTCCGTCCCAAGCTGTAAAATTTTTAGGTATTAATTGGCATGAGGGACTCCGCGAGGTGATCCCTCAAGTTAAACAGAAGATTCTTGATTTTTCGGTTCCGAGGAATAGGAAGGAAGCCCAGAGCTTCATTGGCTTATTTGGTTTTTGGCGCCAGCATATTCCTCATTTGAGTCAAATATTGGCCCCTTTGTACCGAATTACACGTAAAAAGAATGCATTTGAATGGGATAAGCAACAGCAAGATGCATTTAGTCTGGCGAAAGAGGCAATTCAACATGCTATGGATCTATGGCCTGTACGTGATGGTGATGTGGATTTGAATGTGTCTGTGCAAGGCCCTTATGCAAATTGGAGTTTGTGGCAGAAACAAGGCAGGAGTAAGGTACCGTTAGGTTTTTGGACCAAAAAGCTACCTGATGCTGGTGAGCGTTATACACCCTTTGAGAAACAGCTACTTGCTTGTTATTGGGCTTTGGTGGATACCGAGCAATTGACTTTGGGACATGATATATTCTTGCGTCCTGAAATTCCTATTATGCAGTGGGTTCTGAGTTCACCGAAAACTCATCGAATTGGGCATGCTCAAGAGGCGAGTGTGATTAAATGGAAATGGTACATACAAGACAGGGCACGTGTGGGCCCGAAAGGAGTTGCGTCTTTACATGAGCAAGTGGCGCAAGCACCGTCGACTGAGACTGAGAGTGAGTGTTCCGTACCTTTAGAACAGGAGTCTCCTGTTAAGTGGGGTAGACCTTTTGATGATTTGTCCGCTGAGGACAGAAACCATGTTTGGTTCACAGATGGGTCGGCGAAGTTTATTGGGACGACACGGCACTGGAAGGCGGTGTCTTATAATCCGGTCACACAGAAACTGTTGAGCACAACTGGTGAAGGGAAGAGTAGCCAATTTGCCGAGCTTTACGCTGTTTACCAAGTTTTGAAACAAGAATTACCTGGTACATGTCATATTTTTACCGATTCTTGGTCAACTGCCAATGGACTGGCTGTTTGGTTGCCGACTTGGCATTCCCATAATTGGAAGTTACATTCCAAAGAATTGTGGGGAAAAGAGTTATGGCAAGAGATTTGGGAGATGCTCCCACAGAGTACTGTTACAATCTTCCATGTGGATGCTCACACCCCAATAGACTCCCTTGACAAATTTTTTCATAACATTGCAGATGAAAAATCTAAAATTGCTGAGGCAGTGGTGGACAGACAAGATCCTGATATTGCGGGATTGGCGAAATGGGCACACCAGAAGGCAGGACACTTTGGAGAGAAGGCCACTAGCAGGTGGGCTGCTGATAGAGGAATTTATATTCCCCTGGATCTAATCAAAAATGTTATTTTACATTGTCCCGTCTGTCAACATATCAGACAGCGTAAGGTACCCCAAATTGTTAGAGGCCATTTACATCGCGGGAAACTGCCCGCTCAAATTTGGCAGATTGATTACATCGGACCCCTTCCCATGAGTAGGAATTGTCAATATGTTTGCACAATTGTCGATACATATAGTGGCTTGCTGGTAGCTCTTCCATGTAAGCAAGCTACCCAATTGAATACCATAAAAACATTAGAATTGATTATGATGTATTATGGTGTGCCATTCCAAATTCAATCTGATAATGCATCCCATTTTCGTGGAAGATTGGTACAAGAATTCTGTGTGGAAAATAATATTGAATGGATATTTCATATACCCTACTACCCGCAGGCCTCGGGCCTGGTGGAGAGATTGAATGGCCTGTTAAAGGACCAATTACGAAAGTTAACAGATGACAAGTATAAAAACTGGCGAGACTTTTTACCACAAGCACTATTGATTCTGAATAATCGTCCTTTTTTAAATGCTGAATCTCCACTTATGTGTTTGTTTCCCCCAAATGTTGAGACTATGCCTAATGTAATCAGTGAAACTGTGATGTATTGGGAAATTACTCCCGGAGCTCTGACTCCATGCAGAGCTACCCCAGGGTCGGCAGGTTTAGACTTGCACGCCATGGATGACACCGTTCTGGAGAGTAAGAATCGGGTCATCATTGCTACTGGTGTTGGTATTCATATACCACCTGGGAATTTTGGATTGATCGCCCCTAGATCGGGGCTGGCTGTAAAAGGCATCCAGGTACTTGGAGGTGTCATCGACAGTGACTATCAGGGAGAGATTAAGGTACTTCTGCTAAATAGCAGTGAGATTGACTTACTGATACACCGCACTGACCTAGTGGCTCAATTACTCATTATGCCTGTTTACAGTGGCGAAATATTGAAAGGCACTGCCCCAACTTTGCTAACTGTACGTGGCCAGAAAGGCTTTGGCTCTACGGATAACCCTGGGGCCAGGGTTTGGGTGCAATCGCCTAAGAATCCCCCTGAACAAGCAGAGGTTATTGCCACCGGTCAGGACAATACCATTTTGGTTATGAGGCCAGGGAAAGATAGCTGGGAAGCTGTCCCAGCTGATAAATGTTATTTACGAGAATGATTAATGCCTGTATTTGGTTCTTTTTCAGATCATTCTTTGGATTGTTGCTGCAGGATGTGTCGGAACTGGACTCCTTTTGGATTGGTTCGGCGAGAGAGAAGGGATCCCGTCAACCCGGGATGAACTGAGAACCCGAGTGTTGCGTTCCTTCAATGCGTGGGATTCGTCATCGAACTTTTGGACATTACTGGCCAAGAGAGTGACTGATGCCCCTCACTTCTGCTTGACACCGATGAGATCTGTGCATGACATTCTAGCGACTTGTCTAGTTGCTGTCCCCGCCTCACTGGAGACTTTAATTAGTATCTTTAACGTTTCGAAGGCTCGTCCGAATATTATCCTAGGTGATTTTGCTACCCATGTATATTGTCCTTTGTGCACTGAACTGCCGAATGAGCAACTCCCCATCCAGTCCCAAATAATTACGTATAATATCACACGAGGTGACCTATGCTTCTTTCTTACATGTAATCCTAATGCAATTTCTGAATGCCTACGCCTCAAGTTAAGAGGCGCCACCTCATTCACAACTCACGAACGGACTTTGTGTTTTCAGAGGACACCGACCACATGTGTCTCAGTCCAGAACAATATGACTTGCAATAGTTTGGTAGTTACTCCCAGTCACTATCGTGCGATGTTGCTACCTGCCGGATGGCTTTTCTCATGTGGTAATACTTCCTGGCCATATGTCCCTGCAAACATTTCCGGAGGCCCGTGTGCCATTACCAGACTGAGTTTGCTGATGTTCTCATCACATCCAAATGCCAACTCTCGTGTGCTTCGAGATACTATGATGTTACAGGAGGATTGTGACTCATCTTTGCATTTATATTCCAAGTCTGAATATCTTAGCCTAGCTGTTTCAATTATTGGTGTTCCTGCTTTGGCGGTTTATAATGCCAAATCTATTGGGAAAATGGCTTGCTGGATGGTGAAATCTATTAATCATACTTCTACAGTCTTGTCTGACTTGCTATTGGACGCCCAGGGTGAACGTAGGGCCATTTTGCAAAATAGAGCAGCCATTGATTATCTTTTGCTTAAACACGGACATGGTTGCTCGGACTTTGAAGGCCTCTGCTGTTTTAACTTATCTGATCATACACAATCCATTCGTGCACACCTAGATAAGTTGCATGACTTAACGGATGAAGTTAGAAAACACATTGATCAGGGCTGGTTTGACTGGCTCTTTAATTGGTTACCGGACGTGCATATGTTACGCCACACATTAGGTGGCATTTTGATTGCTATCGCTGTTTTGATTTCTATCTGTTGCTTTATTCAGTGTATCCCTTCACTGCTTCAATTCTGTACACTCGGTACTAGACATAGATCAGTTAGTTTTGTTTCATATTATTCTTCCACCGATGTTAGTTCTGTTTAATGGATGTATAATAGACTGAAGTCAAGGGTGAAATGTACTGCTCGATTTTCCCGGCCTTCTTGTGTTGTAGAGCGATTAATATGACTTCAGTCTCTTTCCATCCAAGTCTAAGGATTAGAGTAGTGAATAGAGCCTATTTATTAGACACTTTGACACGATCCTGTGCTCCTCCCCATAGATCAGGGCTTACATACATAGCCTAGGGGATAGATTCGTTAGTATTAAGGATAACCTGCCCTATAGTGAGGGTATTTCATGGAGTCGTGCTGAATTCAGGCCTGGTAGGCCTCAGACAGGAGAGACTCCATCTTTCTTTCTGCCCCGGCAGCTTGGGACATTTCTAGGTGAAGGGTGATATTTTAGTTATGAGGTGTTATTCGCTCGGAGAGAACCGGTTCAGGCCGGCCCTTATCGAAGGAGTGTATTTTTCCCCTGCCGAAGACACTACATCAGGCCGGCCGGCTGGGAACGTGTCCTTGGCACGGGGAGGTACAGGAATTTGGTGGGCGGCAGGTTTCGAGCTGGAATTTTCCATGAGAGAATGCACCTCTATATTAGTGAAAGTCTGAGTTAGATATTGGCACTTGCTTCTAGTCCATAGGCGGCACCTGGCCGTTAGCAGAAAAGCTACTACTTATTTCAGGGAAGACAGATGATGAACTTGAATCTAAAGAGGAGAGAGTAGCCGATGAGGAAGAGGTTCCAGTGACTCGGAGAGGGAGAAGGGAGTAGATCCGCGACTGCGGAGGTGTGACTTCCAGGCGAAGCCGAGGCACAGACGAGAAGGGAACCTAGATGACCATTGAGCACAGGCTACATACGACTAAGGTGATGTCGACCCCTTTTTATTGAAGTGTATAACTTAACCTTTTACTTTCCTTGCAGGTTGTATATATGATGTATTCTGTGAGTGTGCATGTAGCAATTAAATAAAGTATTTAGCTTGTTGTGAGTCAGCATGTGTTGTGTATCCTTGTATAGGAGGATAGCCTATTCTTCTAGTCCGATTCAACTTGACATGAACAGATGTTAATCCTGATCAGGTAAGTGGTAACTGAATGAGGGAGAAAAGAGCCCCTCGAACTAAAGAACAGGTTGTGCTCAACTAATAGTCTTTGTGTGATCTGATACATAGTAACCCCGATTCCCCTATCGTGTACTACGGTGATAATAGGATGAGCTCGTGCTAAGGCTGCCGTCTGGGTAGGAAGTACTGGGTCTGTTCGAGACCGCGAGGCTAAGGCTGCCGTCTGGGTAGGAGGTTCTGGGTCTGTCTGAGACCGCGAGACTGTGGCTGCCGTCTGGGTAGGAAGTTCTGGGTCTGTCTGAGACCGCGAGACTGTGGCTGCCGTCTGGGTAGGAAGTTCTGGGTCTGTCTGAGACCGCGAGGCTGTGAGGTCTGAGACTGCGAGACTGTGGCTGCCGTCTGGGTAGGAAGTTCTGGGTCTGTCTGAGACCGCGAGACTGTGGCTGCCGTCTGGGTAGGAAGTTCTGGGTCTGTCTGAGACCGCGAGACTGTGGCTGCCGTCTGGGTAGGAAGTTCTGGGTCTGTCTGAGACCGCGAGACTGTGGCTGCCGTCTGGGTAGGAGGTTCTGGGTCTGTCTGAGATCGCGAGGCTGTGAGGTCTTGATATATATATATATAATAGGAATTCCCTGTCCTTAGGTGGTACATATATATGTGGTTATTTAGGTGTAAAAAGGCCCTAGGGAGGGGGTAACGTTCTGGTTTGGGTTAGAAAGGCTCTGTTGAGCGGGTTCCACCTGATCCGAAAACCCAAGCAGAACACCATGTTGCAGCATGACCAAGTCTTGTTCCATGATGTCTATGGCAGAAGACACAATGCTGTCCAATGAATATATCCTGGACGACAGTCGTTAACCCATTGTCTACTACAGAGAGAGATTTCTCTAAATTAATACAATCAATATTTCATTATAAGCAGCGTAGATAACCGCATATATGAAACGTTTTTGATGCAGTTTTCTCGGTCCTAGCAAGAATTCCCTAAGGTCTGCACCTTCTTTAAGTAAACAGAAGTGTTGTTTTACATCCTGCAGTGTAGCTTTCTGTAGCCAATCAAGGCAGAGTTTCACTACACTGTATGTTGTTACTACCCTTGGATGCTGTCTTTGAGCATAGCGTGGGTCTGGCCTATTGATAGTGAAACCCTGTATTTTGGTCAGGAATCGATCTTGACAGTTGTTTGTGTCTGTGGGCCAGAGCAACCATTTTTTCCATTCTGGATCTGATCTGTTGTGATGCAAAATATTATGTACGTTGACCTCCCCCCGTGTAGTGCTATTACTCGCAGGTATAGTTATGGTTGGTGTGTTTATGTCTTTGATCTTAATATGCTCACAGATGATACAGGCTCTAAGCAAAGCTTCTACCCCCTGCACTTGCCAATCTTGTGTACCCCAGACAGATTTTGTCTCAATGTTGTCTTTTCAAAAGTAAAAACCCTGTCTAGACAGTTGGGCAATACTGCTGCAGAATAAATCTGTTTCATATTAGTTAACATATTTTTCGTTCCTGTCTTGTTCATATTCTTAAAATAATACGATTCTGGATTTGATAAGTTGAACCCTGAAAAATATTGAAATTTCATTGCAAAATTTTTTGAGCTACCCTTGGGAGGTGTAGGACAATGTTCCCATTGGTTATACATAAATAAATGTCTAGGTGATGCAGTTTTATGCAAGAAATGATGACCATAGTGGTTATAACAATACATTTGTTCATAGTCTGATGAACCCTCTAAATATTCATGATTTGTGAATACTGCAGACCTCCCTAGATCAGACATCATGTTATTAACAGTCTCAAAGTCCCAGTCATCAGAAAAGGTACTAGAGGTAATAAAGTCACTTAATGAAATTTTAAATAAGTGTGGAATCTTCAAAATGTTCCGACGGGCCAAAAATGTCATATTCAGTTCTGTCCCAAACTATACCATCTGGTATAGGTAACGCCTGTGATGTTCACTGCTGACAAGTCTCTTGCTTCACGATGGGATGATTTGTGTGGCTGGAGAAGTAAGTTCACTCTTTTATTTGCTTTGTCCCTTTGAATATATCTTCCATTTATCAGCATACCCAGAGTTATTACCAGAGCTAACCAAAGTAGAAGGAAGAATATTCCCAAAACAATCCATAGTTCAATCCATGGTGAAACCAGTTAAGTCTTTTTCAGGAGATGAAAAAAGTCTGTTGCTTGTTCTTTGAAAGTTCTTTGTGCTGGCATTTCAGGTTCGCTGGGATCCTCAGAAAACGTATCAAAGTTAATGAAATAGCCAGAGGCAGTTCTGTCAATGGTTGGAATTGCATCAGGATTAGTTGAAATCGCTGGAACCAGTTGATCACTTGTTACTTCGTTGTAGACGGGTGTATCAGTACGAACTGTTATTTGGGTCTCAAGAGGGACGAGGTCCATAGCTTTGTTGCTTAGTCTTTCATTTCTCACTGTAGAATCTTCAAAGGTGATTAGTCTCTCAGTTTTAACCTCTTGGATTGTAGCTAGTGGAGTGCGCCTGCTACATTGTCAGAGTGCACTTGGCCTACTGCTTAGTATCAGCCACATAGTGTGGTTTGATCAGGTCGATGGACACAAATCTTTTCTCCTTTTTACCAGCAAGGGGCGGCAATAGTACTGTTCTTGATCCGTGGATTGCTAGGATAGGTACTGGTTGTCTGTAAGAAGGCCCAAATTCCTTCTTGTCCGTGATCTTTTCTCTAACTAGATCACCAAGCTTTGGGATACAGACAGGCCTTGCCTGGTTTTGCACCAGTAGTGGTTGGCTTCAGGAACACGTTGCTTTGTTTCGATCTTAGTTCATTTAAGTCCTGTAAAACAGTCAAACGATCTTTGATATCAAACGTTTTATTTTCCACAACTGTGCCTTTCATGTCAAGGTCCGGAATCAACATTCTAGTTCCAAATAGGACTTCATATGGATTGACACCCCCTGGCAAATTGTTTAATGAGCGTTGGACCCCATAAAGATGTTTGACCCACCCATCACCCATCACGCGAACCTAATACCCTAGGTGTTATAGACTGCTTTATGTCCCGTTTTTTTCTTTCCACAACAGAATTTCCCTCAGGATGGAATGGAGAAGAATACTGCAATGCTATGCCCAAACTGGCCATGGCTTCTTTGTAAGCTCGAGAGCTAAACGCAGGACCCTAGTCAGAATGTAGTGTACCAATTGCATATGTGCCGATAAAGACTTGCAAATCTTTTATAACAGTTCGAGCGTCAGCTGAACGCTGAGGCCACATCCAAAGGAACCTTGAACACAAATCCACTGCAACCATGATATATTTATAGTTACCATCCCTTTGTAAGGGACCGCAGTGGTCCAGGAAAACACATGCTAATGGTTTATCTGAAATTAACAGGGGCATCTGCGCAGGACGTTTCACAGTAGAGACTTTCATTTTCTGGCATATTTCTCATTCCAAAACATAATTCCTGGTCTGTTTCCTAATGCCTGGCCACCAGTATCTCTGTTTTAATAATGATACTGTGGCGGAAACACCTGCATGGGCAGAGGCGATCCCTTCATGTGCTGCTAGGATTAGTCCTAATCTATGTTCCATGTTTGGTATTACCCTATCCCCCACTCCAGGGATTCGAGCAAACGGAACATTGTTCGCATCGATTATATATGAGTATTTGAGTAGAGACCTTTTAGGTAACGCTGCACCGCTGCCTTTGCTCGAAGCATTGACAGCCAGTATTATTTCACTGTCTATTTTAGTTTTTGAACCAGTGATTGCAGCTACGGAAGCCGTTTGCACAGCCCCTTTCGTGGCTTCATCAGCCAATGAACTCCCTTCAACTTGAACGCCATCACGTTGATGACTCAGCGTGTGTATCACGTGAGTGTTTTGTAGTCTGTTTCACAACTGAACTACTTGTTCCCAAAGCGTTCTATGCTTGATTGTGCCACCTTTTGCATGTTTGAAACTATTTTGAAGCCAATTCTGAATCGCACACTATAAGTGTATGGGAATTTGCGATCCGCATTTTCAAGTGCCATTTTAAATGCTTGTAGTTCAGCTCGCTGAGCTGTACAATCTCCTAGAGATTGCATTTTTGTGACCATTTTTCTAAATTTGCCATTGAGCATACGACCTTTAACGATCGCGCATGCTGCACTATAAGCTTGCTTACCCCCTGTTGCGGGTTGTGCAGATCCGTCAGTATAAATTATAAATCCGTACTGGTCTAGAGGGAGAATTTCAGTAGGTAGACGAAAATCGTGTTCGTATTGCAGGAATGCTTGTGTTTTTAAATAAGGATCAAAAACATATTCAACATCAGTTGCAGCAAGAGAATTAACCCACTGTATCCATCTTGGATGTAAAGCTTTTGCATTCGGAATACTCGATTTTGTAACTGCTTCTAAGGCTGGTACAGGGGTTACGACCATAATGCGTTTCGCCTGTGCTAGGGCTCTTTCTTTTGCTCCAGTGGTTTGAACTGCTGTCAGAATTTTTTCTGTCGATGTAAATTTCATTTCTGCTTGCGTATACAAAAAGTGATTTGTATGCAATTGGTACTTTTTCACCTTCGTTAAAAGTTAAGTAGGTGAATCCGCATTGGCCCGGAATGATTCGAATCACTAAGTTGCGTACGTTTACACGCGTTTGTAAGTGTTTTGTTGCTATCATGTCAGCTTGAAGTGAACGCAGGATATCTGTGTGTTACTCTGTCCAATGTGTGATTTTAAAATCAGGTTTGATTAATTTGTAGAGGGGTTTAACCCTTTCTGCGTAGTTTAGAATGTATGTTCTTCCAAAATTTAGGAAACCTAGAATCAACTGTAAGTTTTTCATTGTTTTTGGAGATTGGAGCAGCGCACACTTTTCTAAAAAGTTGGCTGCCAGGCTTTTGTCTTCACTTGATAGTTCATATCCAAGAAAAAGGACGTTGAGATGGGCAATTCTTGATTTTTTTAAAATTGAATTTATAACCTTAAGAAGTGAAGCCCAGTATAATGGTATTCACCCTGTTCAAGTGCCTGTTCAGGTCATCATCTTTCAGATAGATATCATCGACATATGACAATGCCTTGTCATCATAAACTTATAGTAACTCCGTTCTGCTGAGAATAACCCTGGACTATTCTTGAATCCCTGAGGGAGACGACAGAATTGACGCTGGGTCCCCATTATTGAGAAAGCTGTGAAATACCTACTTTCAGGTGCTATGTTTTGACAAAAGAAACCGTTAGAAATATCTAATGTGGTTTTATATTTTTTACGCACAATGTTATTCATTAATGCTGTACTATGTGCATTTTGCACTGCAAATGTTTTACAACAAGAGTTTAGGTGTCTGTAATCCAAAACTGGTTAGAGAAGGCTGGCATAATGATGTCTTCGCCATGTGGGCACTCTCTGACAAATTCTGGTGGCCAGTCCCGTTCTGCTAGAAGTATATCATAACCCTTTGAAAGTCGCTCCCAAAAGAGTGCTTTCACTTTTCTTGGTATGTCTCCCTCCATCCGGAGTGTTATTTCATATAACCTTTGTGGAGAACTAACCCTGGTATCTGCAGTTTCAACTCGAATGTCTTCATTCAGGTCCACTGTCTCCAGAAGTCCCTTCAGGTTCTGGCGAGCTATTGATACTTCTGCTGCGCTGTCCAACATTGTCTGAGCCCATTCTCCGTTCTTGAGTTGTGTTCTCAGAATCCTCGGCATGTCTGATCTTCAGACCTGCTACTTTCTTCTTGGAGAATTGAGGTTTTGGTTTGTTTTTCTGAACGTGTTGATCATCTTTGGACTTCACGCGTTCTTCTTTTTGATCTGACCGTCCTCTTCTTTCGGATGTCTGTGATGATATCTGAATGGTACGAGAGGAACGTGTATCAGTATCTTGATACCTGTCAGGTTTTCTCAAATTATCCCTATTCTTGAGGTTATACCTCCTTTCAGAGTGCTCCTTTTGAGGAGATCTACCTCGGGATTGAGAATCTTTCTCTTTTGAATATTGTTTATTTTCCCACTTCTTTTTAGAAGAGGTAGGATTGTTTTTAGTAAATGCCTTTTCAGGACTTTCAGACAGTTGTGGTTTAACTGGTTTCCCTCCCAAACTGTCTCGGCCTAATTCTTCATAGGATTTTTCAATTATTCTGGCTAGTTCTTGTGGTTGTTCTGTTACATCAAATTCCCTTAATTTCTGGCGGATTGCCACTGATGCTGCTTCTCCTTTAATATTATTGTTGAAACCTGGTCGAAATTTTTCAATAACTTTATACCTAAATTCAGAGCAGGCTCTGCCCCGTATTCGTTTTGAATTTGTTTCAGGACATCAGGTATTACCGCCATCCCATGGTGTTATCCCCATTGGTAAACAGATTGTTATAATTCTATGTTTCTCATAAGGGCTGGTATTAGGAAATACCGCTTCAATTTGAGTAATTTTTTAGCTATCCAGAACGGAATTTGTTCACGTTTGGTGGGTATTTTACCCATGACTGCATATAAAGTCTGTGGTGTGATTTTTAGCGCATTCCCCTGGTGAAAGGTTTGTCTTGGAATGGCTATTGTTGGTTGGACTGTGAAAGTCCGCATGACCTATTGAACCAATTGTCTATATATTTTGATTAACTCTTTGAGTTGAGCAAGTACTTCATCAATTGACATTTCTTCAATGTCCGGATGAGGTGTGTAGCCGGCTAAAATCGGCCATGGTGCTCCTGGTCTACCAAGTGGACTGAGCCTGGTAATGTGATTGTAATGTTTTAGGGCGCCTTTAAACCAAAGATCATGCTCCTGGTATGCGAGTGGAATTTCAATATCCACGAAAGGAATATATTCCTTAGGTGGTTCATCTTCTTTGTAGAAGTGAAATGTTTTAGTTACTGGATTTGATTCTGGGAATACTATCCATGAATAGAATACCTCTGCCTGGTGAGATTCATGTGCCTCTTTCAAAAAAACTGCTCTACCACCTCTTGGTGTTAGGCCATGTTTTATAAGTTTTAGAGTGTTGGCTTTTCCTAAATTTGAAGCGAATTTCGCATTTTCATCGGTTTCATTAAAACCTGTATAATCAAAAGCTGCTGCGACATCGTCAGGTACAGCTCCACCGGTTCCGGTGTTATTATCCCTGTTTTGGGACATTTGTTTAGTGGAAATTGCAGAGCAAGTTTCAAGGGAATAAAGATAAGGTGCACAATATTTTGGAACACTGTATCCTTCACCGTTGAACAAACCAAACAGCTAATACGTAGGATTTTTGTCCTACTCAGCTATGGCGGATATTATCCCTACCCACTCCAGACGTCTTATGGAGTATTATGAGTAGGGGTCTCTGAGAAAAGCATGACTGAGTTACTTCAGTATCTAGCGTTAAATTAGTGCATTACCAAACCGTTGGGCGCCATGTAGTGTAGTTCCTATATCCCTGATAGGCTCTACACATTGGAATAATATACACTATAGTTTTGACATAGGACTGAGGTCAATATGTCTCTATCGAGTCCATTAAACTTAATTACTTGTGTGTGCCAGCTAACTCAGAGGTCACTAGAAAACTTCTTGAATAAACAAGAAGGGATTAGTTTCTGACAACCGCATAAACATGACAACTTTGTTTCCCTTAGAATCAGAACAATCTCGGAATCGTGGAAACAATAGATAACAGTTTCACTCAGTCAATCGTGCATGCTTCGTTTCTACAGTTACACAGAAATAGATAGACGGGCGTTTCAATAAAAAGGGTTTATTGAACAGTCTTATTTCTCGTGCAAGAGATATGAACTGCTACATTCGTAAGACAGA
This sequence comes from Triturus cristatus, assembly GCF_964204655.1. Taxonomy (NCBI): domain Eukaryota; kingdom Metazoa; phylum Chordata; class Amphibia; order Caudata; family Salamandridae; genus Triturus; species Triturus cristatus. The sequence goes on along the minus strand of NC_140585.1, from coordinate 659,045,724 downwards.
ATGCGAAGTATAATATGTACAGCGTTAGCAGTAAGATAAAATAATACTGCAATAGCATGGTTTGTAGCTATGACAGATATTCATAAAAATACATACATAAATAACACAGGCTAAAATGTTAATAATCATCTGATGCTTCTAGCTAGTTCTACCCCAGTGTACCTAACCTAAGTGTAGTACGAGGTAAGAAGTAGGTGCTGTTTGTCTATAGTCTAGTTCAGCTATAGTTGCCAAGATTTGCCAAAAGTCCCTCTAGGTTCTAGTCCGCTCCATACCTTAGAATGAGTGAGGTTGGAATCTCTTTCCGAGTCTTGATCTCTAACACCCCGCAAGGGGAGTCAGAAACACTTGAGCTGGATTCTCTGCGAGGAGGATGACGGCGTCTGGTCAGTGCATCAGACGGGGACTTGACTTCCTTCCGAACTTGCCGTGGCGAGCCGCGTCGTGCAAGTAGGCAGCCGAACCGTGGTTTGCCATGGTAAGTGAAGTTATATTTATACCTTGAAGGTGTTTAGGAATGCCAGTATTGACGTAAAAGTCGGGCAGAAGAACGTCATGAATGAACCACTAAGGAATAGATGTTCATGCATAATAAATGTGTTCTTCGAGAAATCGATAACCAAGCAAGGGTAAGTCCTAAAGGCGTAAGAGTCTGGTTTTCCAAGAACTCGTTGTGACGTAGATGAACGGATGTAGGTGGCCATGCCTGTATTTGGTTAGCATGGATAATGCCTAAATAAGGGTAGGAGTTCGTTGCCTAAATATGGGCAATGCTAATCGTGCCTATATAAGGACATAAATCGGGAAACCTATATACGGTATCTAAATCGACACACAACACTGGATGAGGCTATGAAGACCAATCATAATTGGATCTCTATCAATCTGAACCTTCTGACTCCTATATAAGTCATCAACAATTAAAGGACTTCCCCGTATGAGCCTTGGTTCGACAATAGTCTTAGGACTCAGAACAAGTTTGTCGTAGGCTTGAGAGGAAATGGCGCACTCAGTATGACTTTGAGCATACAATTGTTGATAAAAAATAATTTGGGATTATAAAAGGAAGGCCTCCATTGCAAAAACATATTTTACGACCAAAATCAAGGCCTCCTTTAACATCCCTAAAAAACGTTTTGCAACTGTAAAAAAAAAAAAAAAAAAAGCTGAGCAAGTTTCTTGAACCCAAAAATATTAGTCGTTCAAGAATTCCACAATTCTTTAGCAGATTTTATTCTTTCCTACCAAAGTAAAAGCAGTTCATGAACCAATTGCCTCCTCTCATTCTACAGAAGGGATGTCCATGGATGAGACAACTTCTCCTATTTTGAAAGGGAAACACTCCATGGACGCACCAGCAGCTAATATTCCAATATTTGAAACTTTTAATTCTCTTTCTGAACCCACTGTTCAGACCCTTCTCTGTCAAACAAGGCCAGGTTCCCCAAGGTTTCTTCACTTACTGCCTAACGTCATGGCTAATTATCTTATAAACATCTTTACTGAGATGTTTTTGGAAGGCTATTTCCCTAAAGATTGGAAGAGGGCCTCCATTCTTCCTTTGCTGAAGAAACCCAATTTGGACAGCAATGATCCTAACAACTATAGGTCAATCTGTTGACTTCCACTTCCCACAAAAATAGTAGCGCAAACAATGAATATTGAAATTTCACTGTTCATTAAAAATAACCTCCTTGATGATACACAGTATGGATTTAGAAGCCAATATAGTACAGAGTTGGCTCTGCTTACCGTTTCAGAGGAGATCAGGTGCATTTTGGATAAGGGTGGGAAGGCCGCTTTGATCCTGTTAGGCCTCTATGCAACGTTTGACACGGTCAACCATGGTCTTCCCACTGATCGTCTTTTCGCCTTGGGCATCAGAGGCAAGGTGCTCTAACTCCTAAAATCTTTCCTCTCAGATAGAGAGCAACTAGTGGAACTAGAGGGGTTTAGGTCTACCCCCTTCTCTTTTCCATGCGGAGTCCCCTAGGGATCATCCTTAAGCCTGACACTTTTTAACCTTTATGTCACCCCTCTTGCATCCTTAATACAGTCATTTAGCTTAACAGTAGTGTTATATGCCGGTGATACGCACATTGTGGCATCACTGGCAGGTAGTCCAGAGGATACTGCTTCCAGATTCCATGACTGTATGCATGAAATTGGAAAGTGGATGTCCAGTAAATGTCTAAAGTTGAGGGGGGGGCAGAAGTTTTATAACTGGTACAGCCAGGCTGTGGTATTCTCTGCCTCTGGCTCTCAAGAAAGAGTCTGACCTCCGTTCCTTTCGTAAACAGCTAAAGACCTAGCTGTTTAAGAAGTAAGGCTTCTTTAAAGTTTCATGCTTCCCATCATCCTTATTACGGCCTTCTGTTCCTCTCCCACTCGGATTACCTGTGCCTAGACACATTTGGGTATTCGTGCGTGTTATAAATTAAAATTGTATTTCTATTTCATTCATTTTTTGGTACAGCACTTAAGCACTTCTGTTCTTTATAAACAGATGAGTTGATTGGCAATGGGGATGTTTGTCTGCCTGAATTGAAAAGATTACTAGAGAAAGGAGGGTTGAAGCTACAGAGCCTTCGCAGGAAATGGATATTAAGAAAGAGAAATAATTTTTGTCACCTGGTTGAGTATGGACCTGGAAGAACTGATTAGGGGTTATTTGGACTTTGACCACCTGGATCAATACCAGAGACTGGAATTAATCTACTTATGTAGAGAGATCACTCGGAGAGCTTCCACGATACGCTGGCGGAAGTATGATGTGGATCTTATTAAGAACATGAATCTGCATCACAGTTATAGGGTAGAGTTAGATGATCAGGCAATTGAGAACATGAGAGTTTCAGGGATGCATCTGCACATTACAGAATGTGTTATCTGTATGGGTAAATGGAAGGATGGTGTAAAATTAGAAGTAAGATGGGCAAGGAAGCATGAAAAGAAAGAGGGAAGCAGAAGGCAGGGAAGGTGAGTTTGATGAGGCAGTGGCCTATTAAGGGAAGTAGTCAGAGGTACTTATGCACATGAACCCTGGAACAGAGGTGATTTGACTGCATTTACTAAGTGTTTTCCAAATTTAAGACCAAGCTGTGAAATGGTATGCATAAGTGGAGACATTTGTAAAGATTTCGAAGGTGTTGTGGAGAGATTTGGACATTGTGGTTCCAGCTGATTTGTGGGCAGAATTTAAGGTGGCAGTACAGTGGCAAAAGACAGAGCCTATGAAGGAAAGATAAACTGGTGCACCATCTTATTTAGTGATGGAGAAATATGAGGCTGTGATGACCTTTCTGAAAATAAAGATACCTTCTAAAGACACTGATTGTTAAAGATTAAAAGAACCAAAGGAAAACACAGTTATTGATTACTATGAAAGGCTGTTGCAGGCATTTTAAACAGCACAGCGGATGTGAATATCCTGAAGAAAAGGATGTGGGAATTTTTGTCCTGAGTTTAAAGCCTAAAATTAGTGCTCATATTACGCAAAGCATTATCTGCTGGCAGACCAAAACACTGGATGAGATCCTGCATTGTGCAAAATATTGCAGTGATGATTTGGACATGAAGCAGTGGAAAATAAAGGCAAAATTTATGTTGGCTCAGAAGTGTTTTCAGAACCCTTAGTTTGTAGGAAATCTAGGAATGATGCAAGGAGTGGTTGCCCCACAGGCTCGGTTTACAACAAATCAGAATGAGGTCTGAATGCCTCCTGTAAGAGGTAGAGGTTTCCCCGCAGGAGTGAGACCTGGGACAGGCATTGCTGTTATGAAAAAAGTTACTGCTTGTCACGTTTGTCATAGTGTGGGGCATTGGAAACAAGAATGTCGATTTAATCCTGAAAATGCTAGCACTTTGATGCAAAATTTACAAGGTATGACAGGTCAGAAAATGGCTGTACAGCAAATGCAGACTCCTGTGCAAAAGCAAGCTCTAATGGTACTTGCTGCACCTATGCAAATGGGCACTCCTAGATTGAATCAAAACCAGATGTCAAAGTTGAATGCAAATGAATTCCAGAATGTAATGCCACAATTCCAGAATCAAAATCAAGATGTTTTAGGTCATTTCCCATTATGTGAGACAGATGGGTTAATTTCCGGTCCTAGCTGCTCCACCTCGATAGTTGGTTCCGTGGAAACGTCCTCCACCCTGTCTGGGTCTGGAAGGGTAGAAGTTGCCTTGACCTTTGGTGTTTTTCCATCCCCTATGCCTCTGGGGTGTGTGCCTCAATTGGAGGCATTGTCATATCTTTGGCCTGACACTCAGCCTCTATAGCGTCCGGCCCTGTTAAAAAAGACAGCGTGAAATACCTTTTAAAGAAACAACATAGAATGCCCATGCACACGTTACGAGTAAGTACTGTATCAATACAGGAAGTAATGGTAAGAACAGCAGTATAGACACAAATTACAGAAATCCAACACGTTTCTTTTTCTTGGTTTAATATGATTCCGTTGCCCAGCCAACACGTGTTTCGTCCGGGTGTAAGACCCACGACTTCTTCAGGGCTAAAAAAACACACAAAGATATATTGTAGACACACAACATTTACAGCATGTCTCATGTAAACAAGTCGCATAATAAGCGTCAGACACCGTGACCGACCGCAGTCACCCAAATTAAAAGGATTTTTGTGACAGATCCAAGGAAAGACCCCAAAAGCAAGGGATATGACATAAAGATTTCAGAACTAGTATTTATCAGTGGAAAAGATCTGCATGAGAACACATAAATAATTACAAATCAGTACATAGAGAAATATATCTTAAGAATACTTGAGGATCATAAATTGCCCGAAAAAAAAGGATTCAAAATTTATTAGTGAAACATGAGCTTAAATACTCATTCGGATACAGCAAGTTAAAAACGTCTCATGACTAAAAGGGCCAATCCTAGAGAGTGCATATGGTTCTTAAGGGAAAAAGAAAAAGAGAATGGAGGATGAGGAAAAGACAAAAAACATAGTAGTGGACAGATAAAAAGAAGTGTGAACACAATCCGATCATAAAGAGGGGAAGTCAAACGGAATTACTGAATCTTACCATCAGGCGCAACGTGAACAGTAAGTGGATCTAGACATATAGGAGAAAAGTGTAGACCTCAGTGAAGCATAAATACAATCTATAGCCTAGAAACTACAGTTAATGCAAAGTAGGAAAACACCGGCTCACCTCTCCGCCGGTTATAATTCCGTCCCGGCTGTACGGGAAAAAAACATGTAATGGACGAGTTACACAGGGGTGAGTAGCCCAAGTGAGTCAGGACCTAAAGAAAAAATAACGGTACATGAGTCTTCGGGTCACTTCATTATAACAAAAATGCACCTTGCCTTCTACCCTAGTGTCAAACTCTATAAACTGCCAAGAAAAATTAGAAGGGCTCCTGTGACTGCAATTGTTGGTTTAAAATTACAGAAGGAGAGCCACGCTAATCCGTGATAATACACGGCGCAAGATATGCACGAACAGAAAGAGAGATCTTTTCCACTGATAAATACTAGTTCTGAAATCTTTATGTCATATCCCTTGCTTTTGGGGTCTTTCCTTGGATCTGTCACAAAAATCCTTTTAATTTGGGTGACTGCGGTCGGTCACGGTGTCTGTCGCTTATTATGCGACTTGTTTACATGAGACATGCTGTAAATGTTGTGTGTCTACAATATATCTTTGTGTGTTTTTTTAGCCCTGAAGAAGTCGTGGGTCTTACACCCGGACGAAACACGTGTTGGCTGGGCAACGGAATCATATTAAACCAAGAAAAAGAAACGTGTTGGATTTCTGTAATTTGTGTCTATACTGCTGTTCTTACCATTACTTCCTGTATTGATACAGTACTTACTCGTAACGTGTGCATGGGCATTCTATGTTGTTTCCTATTTTAGACTCCGGTCTACTGGAGGGGTTTAGGGTTTGTTTTCCCCTCGTCCTATTTGCACCGTTTTACTCTTCAGCTCCAAACCTCTACGTATACATTGTGGGCGCCATCGCATACCGTAAAACCTAAAACCCTGCATTAGTATTTCTACCTTTTAAAGAAAGACTGTGCTTTGTCTAGAGTTGTGAATGTTGCCACAAATGTACCAAAACTATCTCTGAGTAGTAGTTTATTGCCCCAAGGGCTGGCTGCCGAAGGAGCGAATTCGGCTAGTTTGGGATCAATACACATTAGGATGGAACACTGTCTCTCCAAGGAGATTTCACAGTTGGCACTGCCCAAAAAGCATATTGCTCTCTAGGTCCAACCCATAAGGGTATCTGGGTCCACAGGAAATCCTGTCTCCTTAAGTTGGACTGCCATTTCAAGGATCTTGATCAGTGGCCTGGATAAATCAAGGACCTTGACAACCACACCATGCGCAGTCTATGCTCTTCTTATGATCTTTGAGGAACTTTTTCATGAAGACTCCAATGGTCTGCTGTATTTCTGGCATATCCCCCCCACCTTCCCTAGTAAGGTTGGATGAGGGCAATTTTGCTCTGACCTTCTTGAAAACTTTGCATAACCTGGACTGAACATACTCACTATTCAGTTGACCATGGGTGAGCAATATCCACCGGCTCGAAATTCAAGAGATTGTCTTGGGAACCCTGGTGATAAAGGAAGTGCGTTTTGCACTTACGCTTCTGCGTTTGAGGAGGAGACTCCACTTGGGAGAGATTTGACTTAGATGACAGAGATGACGCATCATCTTGGTTGGTATCGGGAGACGCCGAGGCGAAAGAGGAACCCTGAGATTCAGAGGCATCATAGCCATGGTCCAGCAGAGTATCTTTAGCCATCTAATCCAGGACCTCAGTTGTATTATAAGCAGATGAAATGGAAGAAGTACGGGGTCCTGAGATGTCTCTACCCAGTTCACGGATCACATAGCGCTTCAAAGGTGGCCAAAATGTTTGCAGTGCCACAGCTAAGGCCTTATTCACTGACTCTTGAACAGCGTTGTCCGTAGCTTTCACCAAGGGTTCCTCCAGGTGGTAATCATGGTTGTCCAACATCTCAACGCCTAGGTCTCTGTGAAGGTCTGCTTTTCTTGTGAAGATGGGGGCACCAGCTGCAATCTGTCTGGCCTTGCTCTGTAGTCTCTGTAGGTCCTTCCAATACTACGGGTGGCAGCCACTTCAAACTGGAGAAGCGTATGTCATTGTTGGTCGAATTATTGCAGTGATTGCCCACACCTTGCTCTGCAAAGGCATTGACTTGGTCCTCAGGAGTGGGTACAATGCGACCAGTTTTGTTGCTTTCTTGCAAGTCTTCTCTATATGGTTACTCCAGCTGAGTTTGGAGTCACCCCCAGGTAGGAGCTGCTGCTTTCCCATTTCATCTCCTCTCCATTGAGGAGGATCTGGGGATGCTTCCTGTTCAGCTTTTTGGTGAATAATGTTGCTGTGGTTTTGCTTGTGTTCAAGGTTATCTGCCAGTCGCTGTACCATTCGGAGAGTCTGCTGAGCGATGTCTTAAGGTTCTTAGCCACTTCCTTGTCGCTGAAGGATTGGGAGATGACTGCAACATCATCGGCTTAAAGAGCAAGATCTGTCTTCTGTAAGTCTGTGGGTATATCATTTGTGAATACATTAATGGTCCAAGAATTGATCCCTGAGGCACTCCAGCAAGAATAGGACGTGATGTTGAACATTCTTCTCATACCGCCACGTGAAAGGTCCATTCTGACAACTAGCTAGACAGCAGCTTAACCAGATAGCTTGGAAACTTGAGCTTGATGAGCTTGTAAAGCAGGCCCTTGTGCCATACTCGGTCGAATGCTTTGGCTACATCCAGGAAGACTACTCCAGTAGACTTGTTGATGTATGTTGAATCCATGGCTAATGATGTCCACAACTCTGAGAAGTTGGTGATTTGTTGAGTGGTCTTTCTGGAACCCAAACTGTTCTTTGGCGAGGAGGTTTTCGCTTGCCGCAAAGTCCATGAGACGGGCGAGGATAACTTTCTCGAAGAGCTTTGATAGGCCAGATAGCAGACTTATGGGGCTGTAGTTTGCAGGATCTCATAGTGGATTCCCAGCCTTAGGGAAAACGACTCTTGCTACTTTCAAGGCATTAGGGAAGTACTGGTGTTGCATACACGCATTGAAGATCTCAGCAAGATTATCCACTGCGGCATCTGGGAGCATTTTGATGGATTGGTTGGCTATACAGTGATACAGTGGGGGCAGCAAGTCTTCTAGGCCTTCCCAGGCCCTGATTGGTGGATAAAGTGATGATGTCATGGGGGGGGGGTTCATGGGAAATTAAGCTTTTGTTGTGCTTACTGTAATATGATTGGGTGCTGTGTTTTTTCACTAAAGTAAGAGTAATCTGAAGCTTCTGGTCCTGGCATAGAATCGGTATTTGCTGAGTTTGTATGCATATGCTAAGGAGAGCGTATACTGTAGAGGAGTCTTGATGAAGAGGTGTGCAGCGCCACAAGGCAGATGGAAGCTCCCGTTGAGGTGAGTAGGATCACGCTAAGGCAGCCGTGTGCAGAGGCTCTCTGTGGCAGGTTGCGATGAGATGAATCGCGCTGAAGAGGCACGCAAAAGCGTACTGCAAAGTTAAGCTAGTGCTGGATCTCCTTAAACTGCCCATAAGGGCAGGCTACTACAAGCAGTTTAAGTATTAATGTCACCTTACAGACACAATAACCATCAAATGACCAGGCAGCCCATAAATATCTCTGCCTGAATGCTGTAGAGCCACTCTACCTGCTGGAACAGGACCTGTGGGTTGTGAAACCCACAACTCTAACACTGGTCCCAGATGACTGGTCAAATCATCACCAAACAATGATGTAAATAAAGCCCAGTCACAATCTTGCAGGCAGACCTCTTTTACCCAGCATTTACTGCACATGTTGTGGTCCCTAAGGCAGCCAACAGTAAGTGACTCAGAACTTTCAACCACAACGTTCTGAATATTACAGTATTCTAAAGTGAGATGCCCAACAAGCGCAGGACTCCTCACCTTAGAGTTACAACAGCCATTTAGAGATAAGGTTATATATTATAATGAGAATGGAAAAAATTACTCTGTAATCACAGGAATTGGTTGTGACAGAGGAAAAAGGGTAGCGTCATGAGAAGTCAATGACAGTCATCCTGTGGATTATTTTTGACACCCGTGGTCACAAAGAAATTGGCAACAAGTTAAAATGTTATTCTAAAACTGTTCTGTCTCCTTTTATTGGCCCCAGAATGACTGCATTTTAAGATAGACGAGTGGAGGTTAAGTAGTGCTTTAAGGATGCTGAAATAACAAATGCTCAGAGAGTGAAGAGTATATGTGTCCTATAAGTCTTCTGTAAATGATCGCAAGGCCCTCCTCAGCCCTGGTCATATTCTTCCTGGTTGTTATCCTGTTGGCCATAGTCCTTTTCCTAGTTCTCCTCACTTATGGTCGAAGGACTTCATAATTGCTGCATCCACATTCTGAGCTGTAAGGAATCTTGAAGTTCATGCTCCCTGGGGATCGTGTCCAGTATGGCAAGGACAATGTATATTTCTCAGATTCCACGATACAAGCTTGCTATGGAATGACCTTGGAGACTGTGGCAGATGGCCAGTCATGGCTAGGGTGGCGAAGGAGAGTGAAGTCACAGGGTAATACAGATCAGATCTTCCGGGCAGTGCTTAATTTGTAAAATAATAAGTGCCGGGCTCTCGTCAGGAGGCCACTGCAGCTTGCAACACATGTAGCCCCTTCAATGCTGCCAACGATAGAAACACCACAAGTACTAGCCAGCAAACTCCCACAAGTGTGACTATTCGGACTATTTCAGGCCCCCAAAGCTATAAGAATGGCTTGGGAGGCAGGTAATAGTCATTTAAATGTTTATTGAATGAATAGATACCTGTTGTCATGGTCATCATAAATTAGCCAGACAGCGCCACCTTGTGGCAGCTGTCACAAGTGCTGGTTTTGAGAATGAAGTGCCCTTCGAACACCGGAAACCAGAGCTCAAATTAAGGCACTGGTTGCAAATCACACTTCCTGCTGATAAGAGAGGGATAGCTTGCAGCTTATTTCACCAATTGAAGTTATGTGACCTCAACCAAATCAGACTATATCAGGAGTTTTCTGTACAGGTAATTCACTGCCTCAAGCAAAGAAAGAAACTCCACCATTAAAAAGTCAGTACCTGCAACACTCCTCTGGAGCATACCTATGGCTCTCAATTCTATAGACCCGGCCCTGTGAAATAAGTGCTGGTACTTGGCACCGGAAAGCACCAGCACAAATTAAGCACTGCAAGGTGCAAAGACCCTGAACGTTCTGGAAAAGCCAGTTCATTCCCTGTTCTTTTACTATTGACTTTCATTTATGTTTATTTCAAGTTTTCCCATTTATGAATTTTCATGTTTTCTTCCAACTTTTTTTATTTTCTCTCAGTATCTTTCTTATTGACCTATCATTTCAGTTTATTTTGGTCTTTTTTTCCTCTGCCAAAGCCAAAACATCTGGCTTTAATGAGCTAATGCATGAACATTCAGGCATGTACACATGCTGTTTACATATGTGTTGGCACATAGAAGCCAGCCCTATTGGCTTTGTCTTGTTTTTCTTTACTGGTGCTGAGCGCTAACTGAAGCTGCCTATTGAAAAGTGTTTGATTATGGTACCTGCTTTAGAGTTTTATGCGTAACTAGCAATATAATAGTAAGTTAAATAAGGTTGTTAATGTATTTGCTGGAGAGATGTGTCACCGGTTCGAAGCATCATAAAATAGCACAGGCCTCTTCAGGGCATAGCGTGCGGTGTGTAGGCCACAGATTAGTGTTTATGTGAAACAGTTCAACGGGTTAATAATCTTATGATAGAGTTTCAAGTTACAATCCTGGTAAAAAAAAAAAAAACGCCTAATGAGTAATATGCTTGCTTAAAATAGCTCTCTGTAATCTGCAAGCCAATGGCTTGAAACATTGCAGGTTTAAGCTCAATCATTTGTTGTTCTAAGAGTGATCAATAGCTAAATCGCTGAATGTAGAAAATGTTTATCACAAGTGCATGTTTGAAGATAGCAAACATAATTAGAGCTATGAACTTTTCTTTGATTATTGGAGGGAGACCCAGGAGGGCGATCCCCAAGCAGGGATTCTGCCACTATGCACCAGGGAGGGGGGGGGAGGTGGCCCCTCTGCTTCCCCCATTGAAAATGGCATGTACAGTCTTTCTGCCCTCTTGGGGCTCGGATGGGGGGCAATAGCCCCAAAGCTGAAGCACCCTAGACGCAAGGGATTTTTTTAATAGGTATGGGGTGGGGGCTGACCAGAATGGGCATGCCAATGCCCCCATCCTTTCCCGTGCAAAATATGCAAAAGTATTTTTGCCCCCCCCCCAGAGGCAGATGGGGGCAATAGCCCCTGATCTGCCCCCCAGGGGGGACAGAATGCCCGGTAGGCACCAGAGATTAGTTTGGTTATTTTTGTACATAGGGGTGGGGGCTGCCCACAAAACAATTGTCACAATCTTTCTGCCCCCCAGGAGGCAGATGGGGCAATAACCCCTTATCTGCCCCCCCGGGGTCAGAAAGCCCACTAGGCACAAGGGATTTTTCTTTTCAAAGTTCAGAGGTGGGGGCTCCCCAGAATGTACATGCCAATCCCCCCAAACCTCCCAAAAATGCCACAGTTTTCTTGCCCCTCCCAGGAGGTAGATGGAGGCAATAGTCCATGATCTGCCTCCCGGAGGGTGCAGAAAGCACACTAGGCAGCAGGGATTTTTTATTTTATTTTATATGTAGGGACTGCCCAGAATTGGCATGCCAATGCCCACACCCCCCAAAACAATTAGCCACAGTCTTTCTGCCTCCCTCAGGAGGCAGATGGTGGCAATAGCCCCATATCTGCCCTCCCCAGGTTCTGTTACCCAGAATCTCTTACAAAGTTTGTATAAAAATAAAATTAAAAAACAAATTTTCCTCACATTTCTGTGATACAGTTCTTGACTTCCCGCGGATCCACAAACTTCCACCCACCCAGCATTCCCCCAAGTCTCCAAATAAAAATGGTCCCTCATTTGTGTGGGAGAGCTTAGTGCCCGCCACAGGACATGGCCCAAAATGTACTGTGGAGACTTCAAAATGATCGATTACAAAGAGACTTTATTTTGCGAGGGAGTCACTTGCGATTTTGATCTCAGGCTCAGCGGCCATCTAGGGACTCACACCAATCCTAGAAATTTGTGAAAACTAGATATCCGGGGGAGTCCAGGGAGATGTGTCATGCGTGGATACCCTAAGTTTTTCTACCCTGAATCCCCTCAAATCCTCAAATTAAGCTAAAAGAAAATAAATTCAATTTTCCTTACATTTCTGTGTGGGAAGACCGCGCCGGCAAAATTGTCCTACCCCCCAGTGTTCCCCTTGGTCTACCGATACAAATGATACCTCACTTGTGTGGGTGTCCAATACAGAATCACCTAAAACAATTAAAAAAATATATAGTGCTTAGAGTTCACTGTGTTATTGTTGGAATTGGCCCTTTTTACAGGGTTATCCCCAAACCTTTTGCTTCTTCCTCCTATTTTTTCCTGAACTGCTGTTGTTGGCCTACCGATGCTGGTGCCATCGACTTCAGTTCGTCAGCCGACGACAGTGCTTCAGCAACAACGACGCCGCTGCTTGCACCGTGACCTACCATCAACGCGACGAGCACCGCATCACTTCGCACCGCGACCCTGGTCTCACCGACGACGCCATCTGATGGCTGCCATTGAGCCACTGCTCGCACCGTGACCTGAGGGCATCGCACGCCGCACCGCTGCACTTCGCACCACAACACCCGATGCCCGCCGACGCCATCTCTCCTGACTTCAACCATGAGGAGTTTGATCTGCAACGTGTGTGACTTTGAGGGCACGACGACTCCTGCACCAACCTCCAGAACAGACGCCTGCGGACGCTGTGCTTTCGGAAGCTCAACGAGAGGTAGCCGACGCCCTGCATTTCTAAAGGTACTGTTTTGCGGGTCTCCCGACACCGTAGCTGCCCCGCAAGGCCGCGGTCTGCCAGAACTGTTTAGATTTGTTTGTTCACAATGCTGTGATAGCCCCGGACAGAGCTATCAACTTCAAGGAACTGTATTTCAAGTTTATTTTGATAACTGAAGATTTCTGAGTACTGAATTGTAGATTTTTATCATTTTTGGTCTTGTCTTAAGTATACAAAAATATTGGATATTTTTGTAAACTGGTGTGGTGTCCTTTTGTAGTGCTTACACTGTATTACTGCTGGTTATGTGCATATGCTTTGCACACTGCCTCTAAGATGAGCATGACTGCTCGTGCAAAGCTACCAAGGGAGTGAGCAGGGGTTATTATAGGAGTGTAACTCCCTTATCCTGACTAGAAGGAAGGGTCCCTACTTGGACAAGGTGCAAACCATTGCCAACTAGAGACCCCCATTTCTAACATTGGTTGTATGCGGTGAGGTGCATTTGCACTTGACTTACAGTGATTGGTGTGCACTACAACCATATCGCAGACCTTTACGTACCACATACAGTTTTCTGGGTCTAGTTTTTGCCTTTCCATCGGTCTTGAACTTGAACTTTCCAGTACAACAATGCCTGAATCAATTGCATCATCTGCTGCATCCTTGGAAGTGGTCTTTGAGGAGGAGGGGTTAGAAACCTAAAATGTGAAGTAATTGAAGACAATCTGCAAAAACCTCAAAATCCAAATCTGGGGCCTCACAAGAAAAGAGGAGCTACAAAAGGTGCTGAGGGCCTGGATAGCAGCCGGACATGCTAGTGACCTGTCTGGGGATCTTGGCATGGAGTCAGAGGACTCTATTCCAAGGGTGGATGTGCTTTGAGGGGAGGGGCACCATCTACACCAGGCAGCAGTGCCTTGTCCCATGAGGAGCTGGAGGACAGGCAGAAAGCAAGGAGAGTTGCTGGGAACTGGAGAAGCTTAAGTTAGCCATGGAGGAGAAAAGGATGATGTTAGACCATGAGTTTAAAATGAGAGAGCTGGACTGGGAAGCCAGTGGGGCTAGGTCCAGCTCAGATGGTGGCAGAAAACATTTTGTGTCCAATACTGAGGGTGAGGTACACACACACACACAACACACACACACACACAGATTTGGGGCCCTGCTTCAAGGAGGGGGTGGACGTACACCAGGGGGTTCAGGATTGTGAGGTTACTCCAGTGGTGTGCAGTGTCCCTGAAGTGGATAGGGGAACTGGCATAGGGGATCATATTCCTGGTAGTGGGATGGACACTCTACTGACTCTAGATGAGAGGTGCAGGGAAAGGGGTTCCCCCATGATAAAAGCCCTGGTAAGTGAGTATGGAGACCAGCCAGAAGAGTATAGGTTGAGGGACAGCAACAGTCAGACATTGTCTCACCAGTCTTGTGAGAATTATGTGGGGTATGTTTCTGAGGCACTGGATGGTTGGGTGAAGGGTAGTTTGGTTAACACCTGTGTGGGGCTGTGCGATTCAATTGTTGTAGAGCATATTTTAAGTCCCTGTTTTCCAGAGCTATGCCAACACCCCGTGGAGTGTGAGTTCTCTGACCCCGGGGAGCTTGCACTGGAGGCAGACCTTTTGTTGGATTCCAGAGGGTCTGAAGAAGCATCTGGGGGTGATCCTGAAGGAAGTGGCTCAAGTATTTTTCAACCGAGGGTGGTCAGAAAGGTTTGTGGTAGCCCAGATAGGTCCCGGTGTCGTGGGAGGGTTGTAGGGACTCGCGTCCTATCTCTGCGGAGAAGGAGTGGGAAGGGGCTGTGGCCCAAGGTGCCCGAAACCCAGTCCCAGAGCCTGGGTGGTTCCATGAGGGAACACCAGTTGGGAAGCCTAGGCTGCACTAGAAGGCCATCCATTGAGGGGGATCCCCTAGCATCTGGGGAACTGGGAAGGACTGCTCTAACGAGCATCCCACTGGTTCCGGTGTCTGGCAGCACCGCTCCAGTTGGGAGGGTGCATGAGTCCAGAGAAAAGGGTAGACAGGAGGCTGGAGGCTGGAGACCTGCGCCAGGTAGACTCTTGTACAGCTCATAAGGAGTATGTTTCCCGGGGGGGGGGGGGGTGTTGTACTCCCCTGGAAGTCCTGGATTGCCAGGCGCAAGTCCAGGTAAGGGTACAGACCCTGGGTTGGAGGACCAGGTTCAGGGTGTTTCCCCTGACCTGGAGGAAGGGGCGACTGATAACCGTGCCCCTACCGGGTTGTCTTCTGGGGGTGCCGCTCCAGGTGGGAGGGTACAGAACCCCAGGGAGGAGGACCGGGTGTGGGAGAGACCGCCCCAGTCCTGTGTCCAGCCTCAGGGTACAGACCCTGGGCTGGGGGACCAGTTGCAGGATAGCAGCCCTGAACTGATGGGAGAATTGTGCAGAACGCCTGCCACAGGTGCCCTGACAATTCTGGAAGGGGGTACTGCTCCAGGTGGAAGGGTACAAAGCCCTAGGGAGGAGGAGAGGGTGTGGGAGAGCCCACCCCAGTCTCCTGTTCAGCAGCAGGGTACAGACCCTGGGCTGGTGGGCCAGTTTCAATATGCCATACTAGGAGGGAGATTGGACAAATGGTGCCAGGCACCTGGGACTGCCGCCCCCCACTTGCTGATGCCACAGAGGTTAAAGAGGCCTGACTATCATCACTGACAGCTGTCAGTGACCACTGTGGCTTGCTGTCCTGGTGGAGAGAGTTGCCCCTGGGAGGGGGACAGGAGTCACATCCAGGGGGTGGACTGGGCCACACCACTGTGTTGGCCATGTGGGTATTGACTGCCTGTTGGGACACATCTGTGAGCAAAGTAAGTTTAGGCGCTGCACAGATGGGGTCCATGGGTGAGGAGAAGGGTTCCCCATGGGTCACCTTAGTGGGCCCTGAGAGTATAGATAGAGGGATCCAACTGGGTTCAGGGAGGCATAGAACGGGAATAGACCCCTCCTGTTGCAGGCCAGGTTCCATGTTCTATCGCACCAAGCAGGGAAGCCTATCGAGGTATGGATTGGTCTACCCTGGCTTTAGGCTGGAAGGGGGTTGTGTTGGAAATGGCTCTTTTTGCAGGGTTATCCTCAAACATTTTGCTTCTTCTATATATTTTTTCCTGACCTGCTGTTGTTGGTTTTAGGACTACCGCTGCTGATCAGTGCTAAACTGCATATGCTCTCTGTGTAAATGGTGTTATGGATTGGTGTTTCCATGATTGGCATATTTGATTTACTTGTTTGTCCCTAGTAAAGTGCACTGAGTGTTCCAGGGCCTGTAAATCAAATGCTACGAGTGGGCCTGCAACACTGATTGTCTCATCCACATGAGAAGCCCTGAAAAGGTAACTCAGACCTGCCACTGCCAGAGTCTGCACGCAGTTTGTAATTGCCATGTCGACTTGGCAAGTGTACCGACTTGCCAGGCCCTAAACCTGACGCCCTTTTTCTTACTGAGACTTGGCTTCATGATGGCTCTGGGCCGGATATTGTTGAGGCTCTCCCCTCTGACTATGTCATTGTCAGGAGCGATAGGAGTATGGGAAGAGGCGGCGGGATCGGGATTATTTTTAAATCTGTTTATTCTTGTAAATTTGAGTCCCAATCCCTCCCAGGTTGCGAGTCCGCTTTATTTAAACTTGCTATTTCTTCGCAACTTACCATTTCTGGCCTACTCATTTATCGCCCCCCTGGCTATGCTAAACTTTGGTCATCCTCCCTGCCAGATTTAATTGCCCCTCTCATTCTACACGCTGCTAATTTTCTGATTTTGAGCGGCCTTAACCTTCATTTGGAAGACCTAACGAGTTCGGACAACTCTACTCTTCTAGCCGATCTGGAAGCCCTTGGCTTGTCTCTCCACAATAAGGGACCTACACATCAAGCAGGCCATTTACTAGACCCTATTTTTTCAAATCTTCCCTTTGTATGTAACTGCCCTGCTCTGCCCCTAAGTTGGTCTGATCATTATGCGGTCCACTTCCAACTTAAGGTTCTTGACTCTCCAGTGTCTCGGCCAATATTTAACTCGGGGAGTATGAGACCCTGGCACAAGCTGCAACTAGACACGTTAAATGATCTTCTTGAAGGGAATCTTCCAGTAATGACACTTCCACTCACCCCTTTAAACAAGGCAATATCGGACTGGTTACTCTCCCCTATAAACCTTTGCCTGCCTCCCTCGCCAAAAATTTGCTCTTCCCATCGCCCCCCAGTTCTATGGTTTAATGAAGACTTGAAGATTCTAAAATCACAATGCAAAGTCTTAGAAAGAAAGTGGCGAAAATGTTACGCTCCTAACTGTAAAATTGACCATAAGACAGCTCTTCATAAATATCATGCTGCCTGTAAGGCAGCAAGAGCAATGCATATTTCCAAAACCATTACTAACTCATTGAACAAACCTCAAGTTCTGTTCTCAATGGTTAAAAAACTGTCAGGGGCTAATACTCTTCCTGTACCCCCGGCCCTAGATGCCACTAAATGCAACAACATTGCCAATTTTTTTACAGAGAAGGTGAAGACAATATATAGTAAATTTGTTCCTACTTTGTCTCAGGATTTAAATCCGTCTGACACAGATATGATATATATGGATTCCCCCTCTGACACAGTGCAAATGGATTCCCATTTTGACACAGTGAAAATTTCACAGTGGCCTCTCCTTAATGAGGAATCATTTAATTACTGCCTATCCAAGGTAAATTCAGGCTCCCCTCTGGACCCCCTACCAGCTAATATTTTAAAACTACTTTCCCCTACCATTTTTGGACTTTGTAGAGACCTCCTAAATACCTCAATACGTGAGTCACATGTTCCAATGGATTGGAAACATGCGATGATGATTCCTCTCCTGAAAAAACCCAACGCCGATTCCTCGGTCCTAGCGAATTACCGCCCTATTCACTTCTACCAGTATTTTCTAAAATTCTGGAAAAACATGTCAACTTTCACTTATCCACTCACATTGAAAAATCTGGATATCTGCACCCTTCTCAATCGGGCTTCAGAACACACCACTCTACTGAAACTACCCTTTTGGGAGTAACTGAAAAACTACGACATTACTTAGATCAGGGTGAGACCATGGCGCTCATTTTATTAGATCTGAGCGCAGCTTTTGACACCGTGTCTCACCCTATCCTGCTGAAATCTCTTCAGTTAGCAGGTGTGGAAGGCTCAGCCCTGCTTTGGCTGTCCTCTTTTCTTAGCGACCGTTCTTTTCAAGTATTCTCTTCTGGTTTTTCTTCCACCTCTCGAGCTTCTGCATATGGGGTCCCACAGGGTTCTACTTTGAGTCCACTACTTTTTAATATCTATGTGCGTCCCCTTGCTTCCATCGTTGAGGACGCATGGCTCACCCTATACTCCAATGCAGATGACACTCAAATCATTTTTTCCTTATCCTCTTCTAAAGACAATACGATATCTTCTCTAAAGAATGGTCTGCTTCAAGTTTCGAAATGGATGAATACCAACTGCCTTAAATTAAACGGGGACAAAACGGAGGTCATCATCTTGGGGAAAGGTAAACATCTTTGGAATTATTCTCATTGGCCTCAAGAAATGGGTCTATTTCCTCAGCCGGTAACCCAAGCCCGTAATTTAGGTTTCATTATTGACAGCCAACTTTCCATGAGGCAACAAGCAGTGAGCACTGTGGGTACCTGCTTTTCCATACTAAAATGGCTGCGCAAAATAATTTGGATGCTTCCTTTTTCCACACAAAGAACCGTAGTCCAATCCCTTATCATGTCTCGATTGGACTACGGAAACATACTCTACTTAGGCTGCAATAAGGAACCTTTGAGGAGACTGCAAATGGTCCAAAATTCTGCGGCACGCCTTCTCTGCCACATTGCAAGGAGAGCCTCGGTTACTCCTTTTTTGCAGGATCTCCATTGGCTCTGCATTGGCAATCGCATTAAATTCAAAGCTCTTTGTCATATTTTTAAAAAAAAGCAAGGTGCAGCTCCAGTGTATTTACGGGAACTCATCTGCCCTTACACACCGCAACGCGCTCTGCGCTCCTCCGCCCAGGGTAACCTGACGCTTCCCAGGTTCAAATTGACAAGAATGGGCGGACGCTCCTTTTCATACCTTGGACCAAAACTTTGGAATTCCCTTCCTAATCATGTGAAGCAGGAACCTTCTTATTTAAAATTTCGCCGAGACATTAAGACCTGGCTCTTCACTCAGCAATTGGCCTAGTTACTTAGTCTGATTCAGACTTACCTGCGCCGGGAAACCCTAATAGGGTAGCTGTGCGCCTAACAAATTCAATAATAATAATAATAATAATAACCTTCCCTTTTCTTACATGTGAGTCACCCCTAAGGTAGGCCCAAGCTACCCCTGGGGGCAGGGTGCAGTGTGTGAGAAAGGTAGGATATGCCCTGGTGTATGTGGCATGTCCTGATGGTGAATTACTGCCAATTTCGCTTTTCACTATTGAAAGGGTATCTGGCCCATAGGAAAGCATGGGAGTTCATTTATAAAATCTTATAACCATAACTTCCCATTGGGACCAGATAGGAAAATAAAGTTTAGTATGCCTTAACTCAGAGTCTAAAAATGCATCTTTTAGTAAAGGTGATTTTCACATTCTGTGTTTGAAAATACCACTTTTAGAAAGTAGGTCTTTTCTTGCTTAGCCATCCTGTGAGCCTCTACTAGGATGTGTATTGACTGTCTGGGTTTGGAGTGACAGGGGCTGAGAAGGAGCAGTGGCTCCAGAGAGTCTAGATGGGTTAGGGATGGGCTAAATAGACCTGGGCTGCATTCAGAGTAGTGGGAGAAGTTGTCACTAGCACCTGAATAGGCCTGGTCTGCATTTAGAGTGGCGGGAGGAGGTTTCCCTTGCACCTGAATAGGTCCTGTCTGCCTTGGACAAAGCTGTCTCTGCCTCTTGCTGGGAAGCTGGGCCAGAGAGGGCCAAACTGGTCTGGACTAAGCAAAGGCACTCTCTGCCTGAGAGAACAAAGGAATGCTGGGTAAAAATACTGGGGCCCAGAACTTTAAAACTCTTTTGGACCAAGAAGACTGCCAAGAAGAAGAGCTGGAGAAGCTGTGAGGAGGAACTACCACTTTGCTGAGTGCTTTGTTGTGTTGGCCTGCAGTGGCTGCTTCTGTCTTGCGTAGTGAAAGGCCTGGACTGAACTTTCTACAACTTCTTTCTTTGAGTATCTCCAAGGGCTTGAGATAAAGCTTGCCCCCTGTTCAAGAAGTCTCAGGAACAGCAAAGACTTCAAGTTCTTCTGCCCTCAGTACTGGGGACTGTGTATTTTGTGATGCAACAGAAGAGAAAGCAACCCGATGCCGTCTACGACGCCGCTGCCGACTCTGTGTCCTGAAGGCACCATAGAGGGCATGCCACAACGCCGCACCGTGACCCTGCTCTCACCGACGACACCATCTGACTCCGCCACCGAGCCGCTGCTCGCACTGCGACCTGTGGGCACCGCACTCCACACCGTCTCACTTCATGACGCAGCCTTGGTATCCCTGACGATGCTTCCCGCCAACATTGACGCCGCTGCTTGCACCGTGGTTCGAGGGCACCACTCAGAAAGTTACAAGACAAACCGCCCTCATCCCGCAGCGCAGCCTTGGCCTACCGACGCTGTTGCCATTGACTCCAGTTCGTCAGCCAACGACAATGCTTCAGCAACAACGACGCCGCTGCTTGCACCGTGACCTGCCAGCACTGTGACGAGCACCGTATCACTTCGCACCGTGACCCTGGTCTCACCGACTATGCCATTTGATGACGCCATTGAGCCGCTGCTCGCACCGCGACCGGAGGGCATCTCATGTCTCACCACTGCACTTCGCACCACAGCACCCGATGCCCACCGATGCCAGCCTCTTGACTTCAAACGTGAGGCGTTCGATCTGCAATGCGTGTGACTTTGAGGGCACGATGACTCCTGCACCAACCTCCGGAACCGACGCCTGCGGACGCTGTGCTTTCGGAAGCTCAACGAGAGGTTGCCGACGCCCTGCATTTCTAAAGGTACTGTTTTGCGGGTCTCCCGGACACCATAGCTGCCCACTACGCCACGGTCAGGCAGAACTGTTTGGATTTGTTTGTTCACGATGCCGTGATAGCCCAGTATGGAGCTATCAACTTCAAGGAACTGTATTTCAAGATTATTTTGCTAACTGAAGATTTCTAAGTACTGTTTTGTAGATTTTTATCATTTTTGGAGTCTAACTCCCTTATCCTGACTAGAAGGAAGGGTCCCTGCTTGGACAAGGTGCAAACCATTGCCAACTAGAGACCCCCATTTCTAACAGTTATCCACTCAATCCCTGTGTTTGTGGTCCTTCCCAGTCACAGGCCCTTGGCCCACCCACACAAGTGAGGTATCATTTTACTTGAGAGACTGAGGGGAATGACAAATGGTAGGACATTAATGCCGGAGCGGTGACCACTCAGGCCCTACCTATGCACTCATTCATTCACTCAGGCACTACTCATTCACTGATGCAATCTTCCACATACCAACGACCATGTGGTGTGGGAGCACCCGTCCTGCGGCCTGGTGAGGGTCCGGGTGCCCGTGACAGGGTCCATCGGGCCAAGGAAGGCTCCCCAGACCTGGCTGGGATCAGAAGCAGGGGCCGGGCCAGGTGGGTGTGTGGCTGGCTAAGTCTTTTCCTTGCGTAAGTAGGAGTTTGACATTTCCCATGCACTCATCCATTCATCCAGGTACTACCCATACACTCATCCGATCGGCGAACCACTACCCATGCACTTATGTATTGACCCAGGCAGTACCTATAAACTCAACTAATGACCCAGGCAGGACCCATGCAACCAGGTAGTACGTATACACTCACCCAACCACTTAAGCATTAGCCATGCAGTTATCTACTGACTCGGGTACTACCCATGCACTCATCCATTCACTCAAGCACTAGTCATGCACTCATGCAATCACCCATTCACTACGCATGAAGTCATCCAATCACCAAGGCACTACCCATGCACTTGTGCAGTCCCCCGTTTGTACTGTACGTGCACTCATCAAATAACTCAAGCAGTACTCATCCAGTCTCCCAGGTACTATCCTTGCAGTCATCCAATCGCTCACGTACTACCTATGCACTCATCCAATCACACAGACCCTACCCACGCAATCACCTGAGTCCAGAAACCTACATGGGAGTCCAGAATTGCAGGAGTGAGTGTGTTGGTTGGTTGAACGCGTTTCTAGTTACTGGTGCTGCAGAGCTCCGTAGTGTATCACGGTTGGAGATCAGCATTCTTGATATCTCCAGCAGGAACCACTTGACGGAACCTCAGTGGGGGGTTGAACTTCCGGGTAAGACAGCATTTAAACCTGTAGCATTCAACCAGGCGCTTCTTCGTATTGAGCCCGTTTTGTGCGAGTTGGGATGAGACCAGTGCCTTTTACAGAGTATTCCGCTCTGATTCCATGGATTGCAGCGTAGCAGGGTGTTAAACTGCTGCTCGGCTGGACCACCTGTTTTTGCTTACGTGAGTACTATCCAGAAGTGCTGGATGTTGACTTTCTGTTGAAGTGTACTGGAGCGCTGCACGCCATGCTTTTCTACGTGCGTTGGACCGCTTACCTTTAGCAGCTAAAACGGATACCAGTAGCAGATACAGCACTCTGGTCACTGAGCTGCAAGTAACCGATCTTTGGGATCTGTTGTTGCAGAAAGGGCTCTTCACTCAGGACATGATCGAAGATATTCGGGTACGGGTGGGCATTGCTGCTACGTTTTTGCTTTGCTTGTGTGTGACATTTCCATATTCTCAGTGTGTTTAGTATGTGTGATGTTTCAGTACATTATGTGTAACCCCTCGAGTGACACATTAGCACACATAGCGCTATTATGTGATTCTAGTGATGGCCATTTTACTACACACAACTAACCAGACAATACAAAAATCACAAACTCTTCAAACTGTGCAGATTATACGGCAACTGCTGCTTCATATCATTGAAGGTACTCAGCAGCTTTGTCTGAGTAGTTGAAACCTTGATGCTTCTACATTATGCGCACGTTCTAGCTTGGAAATAGGTTAAAAATGAAACGCTTTAAAAGTTGTTTCACTCATTTTGTTATGAGTATTTATTTTATTTGCTTTAAAACCACCACCACCTCGTAACTACATATTTTTTCTTATTTATTAATTTATAAAGAAGTACCTCGAATGTTTAGTAGTTCATTTCTCTGCTAGGTTACAATGCAGATTTTTTCCACTACAGAAGCGTGTGCACACACTCATTTGTGATGCAGAATGCCTGGTCCTACAGTACTGGTATCTGTTTATTCATTAGTTGCTGCTGCTTAGGTGCCGCTGCCTTTTTCCGTTCCCAAAAATGTAGAACCTCCTTATCCCTAGAAAAGATTTAATGTATAAAGCAAATTGGGCAATTGCCCAGTGCCCCACCTTCCAAGAGCCACCCTGTGAAAGTGAGCTTTCTCCCTCTCCCCCCACCCTGACTCAGTCTCAAACCTCTCTTCTCTCTGTCTGACTCAGTCTCAAACCTCTCTCCCTACCTCTACCCCTGACTCCATCTCAATCCTCTCTCCCTCTGCCTACCTCCACCCCGACTCCGTCTCAATCCTCTCTCCCTCTGCCTCTGCCTACCTCTACCTCTGACTCGGTCTCAAACCTCTCTCCTTCTGCCTACCTCTACACCCCCCCGACTCGGTCTCAAACCTCTCTCCCTCTGCCTACCTCTACCCCTGACTCCGTATCAATCCTCTCTCCCTCTGCCTACCTCTACCCCCGACTCTGTCTCAAGCCTCTCACCCTTGTGGAATTTGGGTAGGCCCGGGACAGGCAAGCGCATACAAGAGGGACACGGACACTGATGTATAAGTATGGGCCAAAGACCACGAGCGGTCTTGCGCCCGTTTATTTATCCCTTCGGGCGTGCCCGCCCTCCGGGTGCGTGTGTGCGTAGGTTGCGTGTCCGCACGGGCCGGATGGCTCCGTTACCACATCCCTCCAATCTTTCAGATAGAGAGCCCCTTCGCTATGGAACTGTTCGGCTCTCTTGCGCACACCATGCAAAGTCTCTCAGTCTCTGGCTAGGGGCCGGATTTGGCCGGAGGCCATACTTCTGGCTCCGGGGGACTTCACCTCGTCCGGTCCCGCAGGCTCCTCTCACAGGGGATGCCCCGGCATTCTCTGGGGACCCGTTCGTCCCGTCGCCTCGCACCTCAGCGCCGGGTTGTTGGGGCGCATCCCGCTGTGGGCTCCTCTGTCCTCCGGGAGAGCTCCAACCTTCTCCTGCTTCAAGTTCCTCCTCCGGCGGGTCAGCCTCTCGCAGGGCCGTGGGGACTTGCTTGAACCAGGATGTGTTTCTGGTAACCACTCGTGCTCCTCTCTGGACCGACACCATGGTGCCCTGCACCTTGACTACCTCCCACACTTCCGATTCGAACGGGGTGCGATACTTCCAGTTCGGATTTCATGATGACCTTGTCTCCCACCTGGAGATTCCTCGCCCGGGCCCTCCGAACCCGACTGGTGTTTTCATTGGAGTTCCGCCTCCTGGTCTGAGCTGCATCTTGGTCCAGCGGCAGAGGCTGCCACGACTGACTCGCCGGGATGTTGTCTCTGGGGGCCTTCCGGAACAGGAGGTGGGCAGGTGTGCACCAAGTGGTGCAGTGGGGTGTCCGTCGATACGCGCTGAGGAATTGTGAAAGGCATTGTTCCGCGTCCTCCCCTTGATCTACTCCGATCTTCAGCGCCCGGTTCATCGTGCGCATGAACCGTTCCACCTCTCCGTTAGCCTGGGGCCACTGTGGGGTGATCTTTCGGTGCCAGACTCCTCGGGCTGCCAGGTATTCTTGGAACTCTCTGCCCTGAAAGGGCGGCCCGTTGTCAGACCGAACTTCCTCGGGCAGACCCATCATGGCGAACGCGCGGTCCAATGCTGTTTTCACCTGGCTAAACGCTGTGGAGGGCACCACCTCCACCACCGGGAACTTTGAGTGCGAGTCCATTAACACCAATGTGTGTCGCCCATCTGGGAAGGATCCGAAGTCCACGCACAGCTTGGACCAGGGCTCTTGACACGGGTCTTCTGTGATCACCGGATGCGGTGCCGGCTCACCCCCAGTGATGTTACACGAGTGGCAGTTGCGGACAACCTCCTCTACCATGGCATCCATCCTTGGAAACCACACCTTACTCCGTAACCTGGCCTTGGTCTTGGAGACGCCTTGATGCCCTTGGTGAGCTAGACGAACCACCTCTCCTTGGAGACTCCTCGGGATCACGAGCGAGGTGCCTCTCATGACCACTCCCTGCGGCCCTTCGCTGAGCTCACTCTGCACTTTCCACACCTGCTGCCGGAACGTCCGTTCCTCTTCTGTGAGGGCCTGCACCCCGTCCAGGAAATTCCGCCAGTTCCGGTTCACCAGCGTCAGTTTTACTTTGATGAGACATTCGTCCACCTCCGTGGCCCTACCAATGTCCTCCAGCGTGAGTGCCACCGGGCACGCCGCTTGTGACACCATCCGGACGAACTCTTCAGTGCAGTCCTCATCAGACGGGTCTGGACCCGACCGGGATGGGCCCGGGTGTCTCGACAGGAAGTCAGCAGGGTTATTGGCCCCGGGGCGGAACACTACTTCGAACCGGTACGCTTGCAGCTGGACTGCCCATCTCTCGATCCGTGGCGGGCCCAGTCGTGCGGTGCCAGCGAAGAGCGGGACGAGGGGCTTGTGGTCGGTGACCACCCGGAAGTCGTGGCCATACAAGTAAAGGTGAAAATGCTGGCAGGCCCACTTGATGGCCAGCGCTTCTCGTTCTATCTGCGCATACCGCATTTCTGTGGCGGTCAGAGCTCTGCTGGCATACGCAGTGTGGACCCACTCTCGCGCTTCCGTCTCCTGCATCAGGACAGCACCCAGCCCAACGGGGCTGGCATCCACCAACACCTCTGTTTGTCGATGTGGTCTGAAGTACGACATGACCTTGTCGTCGATGAGCGCGTCCTTGACCGCCTGAAACGCTAGATCTTCCTTCGCTGCCCAGGTCCAGGGTTGGCCGCTTTTTGTGAGGAGGCGGAGTGGTTCCGACAGGGACGCGAGATTGGGGATAAACCGCCCACAATAAGTTGCCATCCCTAGAAAACTCCTGACTTCGGTGGCAGATGTGGGCCTCGGGGCTGCTCGGATTGCCTCAGCCTTCTTTGGATCGACTCTCAGCCCTTCCCTCGAGATGACGTAGCCGAAGAACTCGACCGACTCTTGGTAGAAGGAGCACTTGGATTCGTGCAGGGTTAGGCCATTGTCCGCCAGCCGCTGTAGTGTGTCTCGAAGGTGCTTGTGGTGCTCTTCCAGTGTCTTTGAGAACACAAGGATATCGTCACTCAAGTTTATGACTCCTTGGAGACCAGAGAGGGTTTCACGTATGGCATTCTGGAACACCTCCGCGGCTGACGAGACACCGAAACTCAACCTTTTATATCGACGTAAGCCAACGTGGGTGGAAAACGTGGTGATATTGCGGCTGTCCGGGTGAAGCTCTAGCTGATGGTATCCTGCATTGAGGTCCAGTTTTGTGAACCACTGGGCGCCGTTAAGGTCAGCCACAATGTCGTCCATGGTGGGCGTGATCTGTCTTTCCCGCTTTACGGCCTTGTTCGGGATGCGCATAGCGACGCACAAGCGGATGGCCCCTGGCTGTTTGGGTTTGGGGGCCACGACGAGGGGGGACACCCACGGGGTGGGGCCTGACACTTTTTCGATCACCCCCAGGTCCTCCAACTTCCGCAACTCTTCCTCGAATTGTGGTCACCGGTGGAACGGTATCCTCCGATGCCGGAGCGCCATGGGCCGAACCGTGGGGTCCACGTGCAGCTTGAACTGTTTCCCACGCAGGCATCCGAGACCGCGGAACAGCGTCGTGCACCTGGTTCGCGAAGAACACCAGCGCCAGGTCCTCGGCGGTGTGGCAGCTGAGCAGGGTGCCCCGTTTTCCTTCAGCCACGTGGAACGTCGTGGCCAGTTTCCTCCCGTCGCTGACGACTTCAACTTCAATCACTCCTCGCAGGGACAACGGCTTGTCGCTATCATACGTGAATATTTGGGCTTTGGAGGGTCGCAGGGGTGGTCGCGGCGACAGCCTTTCGTACTGACTGCTATCCATAACGTTCACTGACGCCCCAGTATCGATGAGGGCGCTCACCGGAGACCCGGCCACCGTGATGTCGCACATGGGCGGCGGCCTGCGCCTCGTGCCTTCTCTGCTGACAAACGAGACGAAGAACACCTCGTCGTCTTCCGTGCCGCCATCGAACTCAGGCCGGGTGATGTCGCCCTGTTCGGGGGAATCTTCCAGCGTCAGTCGACGCAAGCTCGCCGCGGCACCTCGTGTGCCCCCGGCATTGCTTCGCCCTCTTCCACCTCTACAGACCTTTGCAAAGTGGTTTGCCCGTCCACACTTCAAACAAGTCTGTCCTCTCGCGATGCACCTTCCCCCTGCTGGGTGATCCAGGCCACAGTTGCCACAGGTATTCTTCTGGGGAGCCCTCGTGGCGCCACGTGACTGAGTCGGTCGCCTCTGGAGTACATCCACCCTCTCTTCTTTGATCGCGGGCGCTTTTTGGGCCGCTGCAGGCCGGTTGAGGGCTGCTTCCATCGCGTCCGCACGCGCATTGGACAGCTCGTGGGATCGGCCTAGAATCAAGATCTCTTCGAGGGTGATGCCCGGTTGCCGTAGGATGAGGCGCCGCAGTGGGACCGACCGGCATCCCTGGATGAGCTGCGCCCGAATTTCTGCTCTCTGGTCCGGTAGCGTGCACGATAGTGAGAGCTTGCGGAGGCGGGCATAGAAGTTGTCGATGGTTTCCGTGTTTCTTGTCGCGCCTGACGGAGCTTAAACCACTCAAAGTCGGGGTTGGTCTGTGGATCAAAGTGACGATTTAGGGCCCTTACAGCGCCTGCATAGTCGTCGTCGTTCCCTCTGTCTGGTAGGGTCTCGAAGAGGTCGTACAGTTCTTCGCCTCCGTAGCACATGAGGAGAGATCTCTTGACTGTTCCATCCGTTTCCCGCACCCCAACAAAGTAGTGTTCCAACCGTCCAATCCATGAGCGCCATC
This sequence comes from Triturus cristatus, assembly GCF_964204655.1. Classification (NCBI taxonomy): domain Eukaryota; kingdom Metazoa; phylum Chordata; class Amphibia; order Caudata; family Salamandridae; genus Triturus; species Triturus cristatus. Next base: position 659,017,685 of record NC_140585.1, on the reverse strand, counting down.
GCACCGCCGCTGTGGAGGGGTCCGAAAGCTCACTAAACTGAGGGAGCGGGGCTGCCGTGCCATGCCCCGGCGGGGCGGGCGCTGGCTGCGCGGCCTGCTGTGGTGGCGGTTGCTGAGTGCCTCCTCCGCTGGTGCTGGGGGTGGTCATGCCTGCTGTGCCTCTCTGTCAAGACACGCTCCTCTGGTGTCGTGTCCGCAGGTCTGCTTCCCTGTCACAGCGCTCTGGGCCCCGGGCGAGACCACTGCAGACTTCCTTCCTGGTATGGGACAACTGCCTCAACTGGCTGGCGCTGTGCGTGGCCCCGGGCGAGACCACTTCAGACTTCCTCCCCGAGACCACTGGCTGCTCCCCTTGTCCTGCTCGTGGGCTGAGCCTTCCTGACAGGCGCCGATGAGGTCACCCCTGCAGTTCCCCTCCTCTGCGCATTCACCGATGAGGCAGGGGCCTAACCAGGCAGACAGCGATGGGGGCACTCCCACCCCAACTAGACCCAGCGCGGGCTCGCAAGGGCCGATCTTCCCCTCCGGAGTGAGCTTACCGGCGGTGGGCGGAGCCACGTTCTTCCTGCAGGGCTCCCGGAGCGTCTCCGTGACTTGGCCGGTCCGCGCACGTTTTCCTCCGGTCTGTACAGCTGACGCGGATCTTGGGGCTGCCTCGACGAGCGACGCCCCCTCAGAGTAGGTGCAAGGCGTGAGTTCACACCGCCTCGTCGCCAATGTGGAATTTGGGTAGGCCCGGGACAGGCAAGCGCATACAAGAGGGACACGGACACTGATGTATAAGTATGGGCCAAAGACCACGAGCGGTCTTGCGCCCGTTTATTTATCCCTTCGGGCGTGCCCGCCCTCCTGGTGCGTGTGTGCGTAGGTTGCATGTCCGCACGGGCCGGATGGCTCCGTTACCACAACCCTCTGCCTACCTCTACCCCCGACTCAGTCTCTCTAAATAGTGTCATAGTAAGGATTTTTGGGGTCCTCGATCAAGATATTGTTCAACTGTTGTGTGCCACTGTTAAAGTTCAACATAAAATTTAGCATTTTGTTTTTGGCATCACGAAGGGCATGAATTATCAGGAAATTGGTAGTATAATTCAAATTTATACAGGGCCCCCCAAAAATTGTCTGCCCGGGACGCCCAAAGAACTGAGATGACACTGCTTTCCCGGTTTTCTGAAATCCCTAGCAAGATAAAAAAAAAAAAAAACATACATCTCAACGTTGTTCGTTTAATAGTTGCACGCAACCAGTCACTTGTAAACGAACATTAATTACTTTGATTGCATGGTACATTTTGTCCTGGCCAGTTGATAAATGGCAAATATTCTTGCAGTTCTTCGTTTTTATACTTGTGTTATCAAATCGAAGTCCTATCAAATATGACCCTTCCACCTTGTGGTTTCACGGACCCTTCTTCAAAAACAAGCATTGGCATAGCCAATAGGTCTCGCCTTTGGGACCTTCTAAGTTTTTAGCCATGCAACAGTTGATGTTATTGCATCAAGGATATTGTGCTGCATAACTAAATGCTTATAAGGTCCCAAAAGCAAGACCTATTGGCTATGCCAATGCTTGTTTTACTTTTGGTAACTGTAAAAGAATTAATAAAATCCTGTTACGTCATGACAACACATGCACACATACTTTAACCATAAACTGCACGTCTTTCGCTCACACCCCTTCATTCATTACACTAAGTGCTTCGTCCCATAACATAACTGCACCTCAGTGGTCACCGCGCAAGACAAGGAAACATTTGAAAAATGATAGGAAAACAGACGACACCCTTCTAACCACACATAATGTTAATGATAATTGTTTCCGGCACATATTTTATATTGCTCATTTCACACCTTGTGTGCTAGCTTTCTTATGTGATCCTGATCCATGTTCCTGTAGGCAAGGGCTCTTTAAACGGCATTCTCATACACTCATGGCGTTTATCTTTATAGTTCACCTTATCCAAGACTAGTAAAATATTTATTTTTTATATAGGGTTTGCACGTAGGACCTCATTAAACTGAACATTTGCTTAGTGAGCGAGCAAACCTTTTTACCATGTAGTTGAAAGCAAAAAGAAACAGTTTGGTAGCTGTTTATTTTCTCTGCGGTACTACACATGCTTGTTAATTTGTCACCCTTCCATCGGGGGATGACCATGTTACCTCCAGAGCTCACATTATGCTAAGGGTGCATTTTCCCTGTTTGCGTCACGGCAGGCCTTCAAACAGGTGGTTTGTGCGCAAACAAGGATAGTGCGCCCTATTATGCTGAACGTGCTGCACTTAGGGCAGCCACAAACTCGTGCTGCCTTGGGGACAGCACATTCAAATAAAATACGGAGCTGCTGTTTTAAAGCCGCTCAGTTTTTAGGTCTCGCCTGAGACAGCGCTTAAGTGCTGCCCTCGTGAGAGCTTTTGTAAATGGGGGGATCTGGAAGTGCAAACGAGTGCTTTCAGGCCTCCAAATACAGTGCTTGTGCGCCGTGCACCATTTGGCAGCCTGCACACTGTTTGCTTTCACTTTCGCTGCCGCTTTGATGTGTGATCGCGATCACTTTCACACAGTGCATGTGCGCCGGGCGCGCACCATTTGGCAGCCTGCGTGTACATTTCGCGGGCGCTTTGATGTTCTCAGTGAGCCGCGCGGCCACTTCGAACATCAAAGCGCCCGCGAAATGTACACGCCATTTGCCACCCCCTCCCTTATCCCACTTCCTGCTTGTCGCTTTATTTTCTTCTACTTGTTTCAAGAGGCAGCACTTACCCTCTCGTGCGTCTCCTTTCCTGTCCATTCTTTTTCTATATCTACAACACACAAACAGGCAACACTGAGTCCGCCGTCACAAGAAGCTCTAAGTGCCCCAGCACCGTAACTAGTGTACTGCGCTGCCTGGTGAGCTACTCACCACATCATTTCCCAGGAATCTTTATTTATTTAATAGGCTGCAGGAAGGACGGAATGTGCATGACAAAAGGGGGTGGTGATGGACGGAGCTTCAGAACCAATCAAAAACTCACACCCAGTCAACAGATCTGGGTTTGATCCATCACCGTTCTTTAGCCCACTCTGCCACCCCAGTTCAGACATGGCCATATGCAAATCAGTCTGACCCTGTGCCTCATGGGAACAGTCCAGCCCGAACTGCCAAGCCATGCCTTTCCTGGACCGGAAACAAGCTTCCTAGGACCGGTTTCTGGCATTTCAGCCGTCCTCAGCCAGGCTTGCTTGAATCCAGTGGCAAAGTGAGCAAGGGACTCACGTCTGAGCATACCCTGCCAACTTATGGCGAACAAAGCGGTACAAAAGGGGGTGGTGATGGACGGAGCTTCAGAACCAATCAAAAACTCACACCCAGTCAACAGATCTGGGTTTGATCCATCACCGTTCTTTAGCCCACTCTGCCACCCCAGTTCAGACATGGCCATATGCAAGTTGGCAGGGTATGCTTAGACGTGAGTCCCTTGCTCACTTTGCCACTGGATTCAAGCAAGCCTGGCTGAAGACGGCTGAAACGCCAGAAACCGGTCCTAGGAAGCTTGTTTCCGGTCCAGGGAAGACATGGCTTGGCAGTTCGGGCTGGACTGTTCCCATGAGGCACAGGGTCAGACTGATTTGCATATGGCCATGTCTGAACTGGGGTGGCAGAGTGGGCTAAAGAACGGTGGTGGATTAAACCCAGATCAGTTGACTGGGGGTGAGTGCTTGCAATGTTCAACACTCCGTCCATCATTTCCTTTGGTTTTCGCTTTGTTCGCCATAAGTTGGCAGGGTATGCTCAGACGTGAGTCCCTTGCTCACTTTGCCACTGGATTTAAGCAAGCCTGGCTGAAGACGGCTGAAACGCCAGAAACCGGTCCTAGGAAGCTTGTTTCCAGTCCAGGGAAGACATGGCTTGGCAGTTCGGGCTGGACTGTTCCCATGAGGCACAGGGTCAGACTGATTTGCATATGGCCATGTCTGAACTGGGGTGGCAGAGTGGGCTAAAGAACGGTGGTGGATTAAACCCAGATCAGTTGACTGGGGGTGAGTGCTTGCAATGTTCAACACTCCGTCCATCATTTCCTTTGGTTTTCGCTTTGTTCGCCATAAGTTGGCAGGGTATGCTCAGACGTGAGTCCCTTGCTCACTTTGCCACTGGATTCAAGCAAGCCTGGCTGAAGACGGCTGAAACGCCAGAAACCGGTCCTAGGAAGCTTGTTTCCGGTCCAGGGAAGACATGGCTTGGCAGTTCGGGCTGGACTGTTCCCATGAGGCACAGGGTCAGACTGATTTGCATATGGCCATGTCTGAACTGGGGTGGCAGAGTGGGCTAAAGAACGGTGGTGGATTAAACCCAGATCAGTTGACTGGGGGTGAGTGCTTGCAATGTTCAACACTCCGTCCATCATTTCCTTTGGTTTTCGCTTTGTTCGCCATAAGTTGGCAGGGTATGCTTAGACGTGAGTCCCTTGCTCACTTTGCCACTGGATTCAAGCAAGCCTGGCTGAAGACGGCTGAAACGCCAGAAACCGGTCCTAGGAAGCTTGTTTCCGGTCCAGGGAAGACATGGCTTGGCAGTTCGGGCTGGACTGTTCCCATGAGGCACAGGGTCAGACTGATTTGCATATGGCCATGTCTGAACTGGGGTGGCAGAGTGGGCTAAAGAACGGTGGTGGATTAAACCCAGATCAGTTGACTGGGGGTGAGTGCTTGCAATGTTCAACACTCCGTCCATTTCCTTTGGTTTTCGCTTTGTTCGCCATAAGTTGGCAGGGTATGCTCAGACGTGAGTCCCTTGCTCACTTTGCCACTGGATTCAAGCAAGCCTGGCTGAAGACGGCTGAAACGCCAGAAACCGGTCCTAGGAAGCTTGTTTCCGGTCCAGGGAAGACATGGCTTGGCAGTTCGGGCTGGACTGTTCCCATGAGGCACAGGGTCAGACTGATTTGCATATGGCCATGTCTGAACTGGGGTGGCAGAGTGGGCTAAAGAACGGTGGTGGATTAAACCCAGATCAGTTGACTGGGGGTGAGTGCTTGCAATGTTCAACACTCCGTCCATCATTTCCTTTGGTTTTCGGAATGTGCATGAGGCAATTAATTACAAAAGAACATGGCAGCAATCATCTCTGGTTAAACTTTTGGCGGAGCGGGATATAATCTACTTCGTGGTTGTCCCCGCTTTACCACTTTGCCATTCTCTGAGACCTCGAATGTACATTAGGCGTTTATTAAATTAACATGGCAGCCAATCGTATCTGGTAACACTTCTGGCCGAGCGGGTAATACTAACGGCTACTAAAATAAGAGCACATGTCCTTTGGTGGCATCTAACGCGGCTTTCACTCGCAAAGTAAAACCACAGTTCCCGTCATGCTGTGCTGCCATCAGAAAACCGTGCACACTTCGCAAGGAGCCAGGACTGGGACCAGGTAGGACTGTTTCTTAATACTATCATACCCTGCTTGTGCTGTTCTTTTTTTTGGGAGGGGGGAGGAGGTGGCAATGGGCTTGTTTGTGTTTATTTAGACTTTAAAATGTATTCATAATGTCCCGGTCGCGTTGTCATGCTGCGTGCATGCAAAGTCGTGCAAGCTGCATCCAGTTCCTCGCACGCTCTACTGTGAACGTGGAGGTTTCTCCTCATAATAGTGCCATAAGAAACAGTGCTCACAGCCGGTTGGCGAGAGAATATTTTTCAATTTTTCTTTACGTGTTGCATCTTGCCCCGATCTTCCATCTCTCCTGCCCCATCCCATGTCGTCTTCCTCAGCATTGTTTATTTAACAGGCTGCAGACAGGACGGAAGTCACGGAACATGCATGAGGCAATTATTTAATAAACAAGGTGGCAGGCAATCATCTCTGGTTACCCGTCCTTTCATCATGCCTTGATAGTCGCGTCTCTTCTGCTCCTTCTCCTGTCGTCTTACTCACCATTGTTTATTTCTAGAACGTAAAACTTGTATGTGACCTTTTACTTAGTGATGTTTTTTAGCAGAAATTAGAGCCAAATCTACTTTGAAGTAAGGACGCTACAGCATTTGCAAGTAATTCCTTTATTGCTGAGGAGCAACAATAGATGCATCCTTCTCCTTCAACCACGAATACCGGTCTCCCTAGTGGAACCCGATATCCATTCCAACCCAAACAATTCCAACCCACGAGAATGCACAGTAACTAATAGCCACGCGATGCGCAACCATTCGTTACCTAGCAACACAACACTTCCCCCTTTCTTATACAATATAATAATTAAATAATATGTACAACACGAAATATATTAACCCATGTTGAAATTGTGAATCAACCTCACTCATTGTTAACCACATAGTCTCTAAGCCAAATAGGAGCCTTCCTTGAACGAGAAACTCTCTGATTATTAACAGGAGGATCAGAAAACTGAATGTTCTCCCCAGAACTAGGACCAGCCTCCTCTGGAACTTCTGAGACCACCCCATCCCCCCTCCTGAACAGCAACAGGCTGCTGTACATTAGTACCCTCAGGTGACACAGAGGAAGGAGCAGCTGCCTCCTTGAATTCATCTTCCAACCAGTCTGACCTGAAAGGCACTTCCCTCAAGTTCTTACGCGACTTCCCTTGATGATCCATAGCAACCCTTTTTAAATTCCAAACCTCGCCATTTTTAAGTTTCACTGCATTGTGGAGCACCTCTACTACTTCTTCGGCGTCAAAGAAAGCGCTCTCTCCCTTGCATACAGAACCCGTTTTTTTCACTCTGACCCAATCTCCAACTTCAATCACAACTGGTTTGGTGGAATGCTTAATATTATAGTAATCACTGTTTTTTTTATGAATACGTTGCATTCTGTTCCACACTTCATCCTTTGACCAATTTATCAATCCTGATGGAAATAACCAACTAGGATTAAATTTTGAACGAGGATTACGCCTCCGCATTATAACAAACTGAGGTAACCCAGTTGCTTCAGTAGCAGTCACTCGGTAAGCCCAGACAGCCTTCCCAACTTGTAAGATCCAATCATGTGCATTGCTGGAAGAAATTTGAATTATCCCTTTCAACACACGGTTGAATCGCTCAACCATACCATTTCCGCTAGGGTTATACAACGAAGTAGTCCTATGCCGTATCCCCAATTTTGCAAAATACTCCTTAGCCATATTCGAGACAAATTGAACACTATTATCACTAATTAAGGACGAAGGAATACCTTCTGAAGAAAAACCTCATCCAGGAATTCAAGGACCGCCGAAGTATCTGCCTTATCCACTATTTTTACCACTGGCCAGCGGGAAAAAAGATCCATAAGAACCAAAATATACTTCTGAGACTCACCGCCTTGATCTTTAATGGGACCCAAAATATCAATGGCAACAGTATCCCACGGCTCCCTTGCCACGGTAACCTCAGACATAGGAGGTCTAAACGTCTTTAAAGACTTATCCGAATTCCCACATGTAGTACAATTTCTAACCACTCTCTCCGTTTCAATATCCACACCAGGCCATCAAAATAATTTTTTGATCACAGCTTTGGTTCTGGAAATACCCGAATGACCCTCATGACACAATTCCACGATAGCCGAACGCAAACTCTCAGGAGGAACTACTCTTTCACCTCTTAACAACACTCCATCACAAAAAGATAGTTCCGATCTAATCTCCCAAAAAGGCTTCAACAAGATGGGGATACTATCTTTACGTGGCCAACCCTCCAAAGAAAAAGATACAACTTTGGACAACGTTTCATCCTTGTGGAATTCAGAATCCCATTCATCTCTATCAATGGAAGAGCGGCCCTGATTAGGGATTAAAGCAACTTGGAAATCATTCCATACCTCATCTTCACATTTTTCCAAACTGACTGGCATTCTGCATAAAAAATCAGCTACCAAATTATCTTTGCCAGGGGTATAGACCATCCTATACGTAAAGTTCTGCATTCTCATTGAAATCCTAGACAATCTAGAGGAGACATTAGGTGACCCCTCAGATGACAAAATTTTAACTAAGGGTTTGTGGTCAGACCTAAGAGTGCACACCTTTCCCCAAATGAATGACTTAAAATGATCAAGGCCCCATGCACATGCCAATGCCTCCCTCTCAATTATTGGGTACTTCTCTTCGCACGGGGACAAGGATCTAGACGCAAATGCAATGATGTTTTCCTTGCCCGTACCTGCGTACTGAGATAACACTGCACCCAAACCCTTATTGCTTGCGTCCGTAGTTACAAAACTCTCTGCCGAAGGATCAAAACTACTGAGGCAGGACGCGTTTGCAATTGAAGTCTTAATAACCTTAAAATCCTTATCGCATTCCTTAGACCAAGTGAAATTGACATTTTTCTTCAATAGTTGACGAATATTGAAACACTTGTCAGCAAAATTCGGAACATACTTAGGTCTTTTTTAGGCATGGCAGAATTTTGTGCTAATATCATCTTTACTGCAAGGGGTTGCTGCCTCTTCAATAGCCGACACTAGAGATGCCTTTGGCCTAACACCGTTACAATCAATAACATGACCCAAATAAGTTACACTTTCACATGCGAATTTACATTTAGAGAATTCAATAGTGAGGCCCTTACTTTCCAAAATTGTTAGCACCTTAGAGAGCCTAGCATCATGTTCTTCCTTTGTTTCTCCATAAATTAAGATATCATCTTGGAAAAAGGTTACACCAGCCTCCCTTTTAAATAGATGGAACATTAACCGCTGGAAAACAGCACCGGCTGACGCCAAACCAAACGGCATGCGGGTAAACTGAAAGCACCCAAATGGGGTTATAAAGGATGTGAGATATTTTGAATCATGAGATAAGGAAATTTGGTGATAGGCAGACGATAGGTCCACCGTGGAAAACCATTTTGCACCCTTAAGGCAACTTACCATTTCATTAATCTTAGGTAATGGGAACCTATCAATTACAATGTTATTGTTGAGATGGCGAAGATCCACACAGAGCCGAATTTTTCCATTGGCACGTTTAACAATCACAACTGGAGAAATCCACTCTGATGCTTCTATTGGCTCAATAACCCTTGCAGCCACCAGTTTGTCTAACTCCCTAGATACTTCCTCTTTAACCAGTAAGGGCACATTGCGACAACGGTGAACCTTAGGGACTGCCTTCTCTTTAAGACGGATACGATGTTCAAAACCCAATAAATTGCCTAGTTTTTCACGGAAAACAGACGGAAACTGTTTAATCATCTTTTCACCTAATGAAGATCCCTCATCCAGAATTAACACTTGTTCCTTGCTGTTGGGGTCAAGAATGATATGCAAAAGGTTCTGATCCAACCATCCCAAAACGGGAGGACCGTTCTTAGCCACATACAATTTGGCATGCCAACATCTATTCTTAAATTCGAAAACAAACCACCTGAAACCAACAAGGTCAATTTTCTCTCCACCATAACCCTCAGGGTGAATGTCTGGCTCGAACAATTGTTCCCCAACCTTATTAGTAAATTTGCTCTTCCACAACTTTTCCTCAATTATAGTGTAGGGTGACCCGAGTCCACTATAATATCAATTTTCACACCTCCAATAGTCATACTGCAAACTGGTTTGTTGGTACATGCGATGTCATTAATGTTTAACATCAAATTGCTCCTAAAACTGTTATTCAACTCAGCGCTCACAATCATGTCACCAGGATCGGGGCTTGGTTCATCCGCATTCTCGCCCTCAGTAACACATCTTACTTTATAATTCCTTCTTTTACACACTTTTGCGAAATGACCTAACAACCCACAACTAGTGCATTTCTGCTTAATGGGCGGACAATTTTTACTATGGGCCAAGTGGTCCAAACTCCCACACCTATAGCATTTAGCATGCTCTCTAAAGGCAGGTCTATCTTTAAATTTGTGTTGACTCCTGTTAAAATCATTTGTATGAGGCACACTTGTCTTGCTCACCAACGCAACATTTTGGGACTCCTTTTTTAGAGCTACAGCACATCGGCCCGAAATTTCCGCTTTCCTCACAATAGCTAATATATCATCTAGAGGGGCATCGCCATTCACCCATAATCTATCCTGGATTGCAGAGTTGGCGGTATGCATAACGACCTGATCTCTGATCAGATCGTCGTGCAAAATTCCAAATTTACAATCAAGAGCCAACCTTTTCAGGTCAGAAACGTAGTTATCAATGGTTTCCGAACTTGACTGTTTTCTCTGGAAAAATTGGTACCTGGTAACTCCAATACATACTTTAGGTTTAAAATAATTGTCTAACTGTAACCATGCGATTTCAAACACATTAAAATCCCCAGCCGTAATGTTACAAGTTAATTGGTGAAAAGTCTTGATTCCCATAGCACCTAGAGCATGCAAAAGTAGCCTTTTCTTTTGTTCTGCTGACATTTTCTTTGCTTCATCCACGGCCTCAATGTAATTGACAAAATACACCTTCCACTCAGACCACTTGAGAGAAGGCTCATTTCCTATGGCCCAAAATGGTTGAGGCGAAGAAATGCTAAAATTAGCGTTATTTGGATGAGCAGAACTTTCTCCCTCTGTAGGCATGATGAAACTTGAGAAAGAACTTGAAAAAAAAATAAAAACCACGAAGGAAAGTCACAGTCCAGAACAGACTCAGGAACCAAACAAAAATACTCTTTAAAATACCTTCGTACGATGTACACGCCGTGCTGAAAGTAATCCCCTTTTTGCAATAAATGATGAAAAACGCTGCAATCTGCTTCCGATCGGCGCTTGATTCTGTTGCTTTCCCGGCTCCGATCCTTGGTAACCTAGCAACCCAAACACCCAAAATGGCCGCAAAAGGGAGGGACGCAGCGTGGTGACGTCGTAGAATGCGTGCTGAAGCTGACGAACGATGGGTCCGTGTGATGACGCTCTCGTCCGTGTGATGACGCTCTCCAAACTCACAGCCAATCACAGAGGAAGAACGCAGAGGGCGTCAACAATCACAGCGGAAGAACGAAGAGGGATGTCAGCACTCTGCCGGAGCTCCGCTTGCCTCCAAAGTTCCTCGATCCTTTGAACGATGCGATCTCTCAACGGCAGAGGTATTTATGTATGATACATACTGTAAAAGCCACAAAAGTCCCTTGTAAGACCCCTGCTGCTCGTAGCTCGCAGGAACACGCCGGAAACAGGTCACTCCACACGGCTTTACCATAGATTCATTCTTCCTCAATACTGCTCCGAGCATGAGAAATCTCCCAAATGCAAAATCCACCTTCACGCGTGGGCTCGATGCTCCTCAGCACCTCAGTCGCCAATTGAAGTAAGGACGCTACAGCATTTGCAAGTAATTCCTTTATTGCTGAGGAGCAACAATAGATACATCCTTCTCCTTCAACCACGAATACCGGTCTCCCTAGTGGAACCCGATATCCATTCCAACAAAACAATTCCAACCACGAGGATGCACAGTAACTAATAGCCACGCGATGCGCAACCATTCGTTACCTAGCAACACAACATACTTGCAATTGGATTCGAACTATAATGTCCAGATTTTAAGATCTACTCTCCATTCTCCCTAAACAAAGCAATAAAAAATGACACTTGAATGCCAGTAAGGGTATCACAACTCATTCGATTCTACCTGATTCTAACTCACACTGCCTTCAGCTGCAACCCAATTGTGCCCCGCTATAAGCTCCTGGAAGCAATTCAATTGAAATTATGCACTAGACTACAGTAATATGCTGCCTGAAAAAAAGTAACAACATACTGGAAAAAAGCAAACACTCATAGGGAATACAACTTAAAGCTTTTACACTCATTATTCAGAAATCAATAAGCGTTTTTGCTTGAAAAGCTAACAACATGTAAGGTGGCGCTAATGTGTTTGAGTGTAAATAAACCAATCTGGCCACTTTGCGACTACTCTGTCTTGCTTTATTTAGTTATGTATTTATTGTTTGTATTTTAAAACCTTTTTTTCTCTCCTCCTGAGGCTGCATTTTGGAGTAGAAAAGTGTCTGACAGACATTTGCAGCAAAGGTGTTTCTTCTTTTTTTGGATCCATTTCACAGAGGAACAAATGACGGAGAGGAATGCAAAGAACAATCACGGTTTCTACAAGTGAGGAGAAGCGCAACAGAAAGAGAGAGAAGAAGAGGAAGAAAGCGTGGGGGCAGCAGAAGGTTCTCTACGAGTGAGAAGGAGCGCAACAGAAGCGCAACAGAAAGAGAGAGAAGAAGAGGAAGAAAGAGTGGGGGCAGCAGAAAGTTCTCTACGAGTGAGAAGGAGCACAACAGAAAGAGAGAGAAGAAGAGGAAGAAAGAGTGGGGGCAGCAGAAGGTTCTCTACGAGTGAGAAGGAGCGCAACAGAAAGAGAGAAGAAAAGGAAGAAAGAGTGGGGGCAGCAGAAGGTTCTCTACGAGTGGGAAGGAGCGCAACAGAAAGAGAGAGAAGAAGAGGAAGAAAGAGTGGGGGCAGCAGAAGTGGAAACTCTCCTTGACCTTGTCTCGGGAAAAAAGGAAGAGACTGCCACTTTGTAATTGAGCACTTTGAAGTGGCTTTGAATCATATCTGTGAGTGACTAGCTAATGCTAGACACAAAACGCTAGAGTGGGTACCTTAACCGACTGAACTATCTCTCGGAGATGCGTTATTGCTGGCGTTAGGTATGGAAGGCCCTGTAATAGACGAGTGAGGCTACTGTTCGTACCCAGAGTGGGGAGGGCACAGACCGAGGCACAGGCAGGTGTTATGTTAATACTTTTACTCAGACACACTCACTGACGGCCCATGGCCTGTGGCGAGCTGCTGCCCTCCTCCTCCTCCGTTATGCAAAATCCAATGGCACAGTAGGGACCGTCCCCTGCTTGTCTCTGGCACCAGCGACCTTTCCACCCTAACCTGTTGGGCTACTGCTACCTGCACAACTAACGCGCTCTTCAGATAACAGAGGCTGCAAGTGCCCCCTCAGTGCCAGACCGTGTTTAATTTAATAGGCTTTGCCGCCACACGGGGTGCTGGCATTCGATTCCTGCTTTTGACGCCCCCAAAACTGCATATGCCACTGACTCCAGTCCCCCACCCCCTTCCCCGAGGGCACCTACTTTTCTTTTGAAATGGCTGCATATGCTGCAATTAGGCAGGTCTGGGATCAGACCGTCAGCCTCTTGGCCACTCTGGGTGGCTTCTTTCTATTACTGGAGGAGTGAAAGAACAAAGCCTCATTAACAAGTAAAAGGTCTTTCAAAGACCTGTGAAGTACTCAGGTGCTGCTGTGTGTGTGCCGGGGAAGGCTGACACCTCTTAACCCTCTAAGGAGGGGGAGACACCAGATGGTTGGGGGTGTGATTCTATTGATGCCAATGAAGACCTCACTCGAGGGGTGGAGCGGAGCCCCCAGAAATGGCTGGGGCATCAATAAAAGCATTTTATGTTACTGTAGGCAGCGCGGCAAAATGTACTAGTATTTTCCCGTTGTTATATATATAAATACAGATAAAGGAAAACTTGTTTTCCGTCTGTATTTATATGTAAAAATCCGTTTAAACGGAAAACCGGGAGCCCTAGTTATAATACACAGTTGGTACGAAAACCCAATCACTTGACCAATCGGGTCTGTTTCACTGGGTGAGTAAAGTTGTTGTCCTTCTCCGCTTTGAATCAATATTTATTTCTCTTTTTTTCACATAATTTTTATTGACTTTAAGAAAAACAGGAACATAGATGTACAAACTAAAAATCACAGAATGGCATGAGTTGAAATACAGTTACAGATGTAATTGTAAATTATAACAAATGAATAAATAGTAAATACAAAAATAATAAATACGTAATTAAATCAATGGAAAACAAAAAGGCGGAGGAATTGCAGAGAGGCAACGTATTCACATGACATTTGGACGTGCAATCAGGTTAATCGTGCACTGTTTTCGTTATTGTCATTGTGCTTTGAATCAATATTTTAATCCCTCTGAACTGTGTGTGCTTTTTTTTAGGTCTCGCCTGCATTGCAGTGCGCAAGCGCTGCTTCGCCTTGGCGAGATGTATTGTTGCCGCTTTTGTGTCCAGCTTCTCTGGAAGCGGCGTTGGTGTCCGCCCTGTCGGCATTAGGCCTCGCCCACCCGGACTGGAGATTTCGCTTGTGCACAGCGTCGTCTGTCACGCAATGAAATGATACGCAGTAGCGATGTTTTTGCCGGCTTTGTTCAACCCTGGAGTACTGCATTTTAAGAGTACATGGCGTAGAAGCATTTACCTCCTCTTGGATATAAACGAACACGCTGCCACGGACTGCAGCGCAGAACACCACGTTCTACAGAGTGTCAGCAGGGCACCGGGACCTCTGAAAACGCTGATTCCCAGCACTCCATGGCACCAAGCGCTCAGCGCGAGGTGCCGAAGGCATGGCCTCGTGATGATGAACAGACCTTACCGGGCGTGCGCCCACGTTGCCGGGCGTTTCACATTTGTTGTTAGCACAGAGCAGGCACTTGAAAAAGTAAGCTTGAAAGGATGGTGGTTGCTCCACGACAATATTTTCCATTTTAATTGTGGGCATTTGAAGTTTGAACCCTTCGTGCTATCTACGTGTTGCCATGGTCTCTCAACTGCAGCTCGTGGCTGCCGATTGGCACACAGGCGGTGCTGACAGTTCAGTGTTACTTCACCCTGTGCAGTGATAAATTAATGCTCATTGTGTTCCTGAGTGGACCAAAGAAACCAGGATGAGGACAACATGTTTTCTGCACAATTCATTGTTCCAGGAATAGACAGATCTGAGACAGGCTATCTTCCCAGAGTTATCAACGGATGAATCTGTACAAATGTCACAGAAATTCTATAATACATATAACCGTTCTGCTGATATTGTTAATTATTGGTCCATATGAATAATAGATGGTGTGTGTGCGTGCATGCACGTTTAACAAACGCTGAGGGGACCGGGTGAAATAGCTAAAAACACTGAGCTGCTGTGTAAACTAGCCTAGAATTAGAGTAGTAAATAAACGCGTCATTGGCTGCTCCACAACATACGGGCCTTTTGCTCGTGCGTGCACGTTTAACACATACTATGGGTGGGGGGTGTCAAGAATTCCTGTCATACAAGGGAAACACGCCCTTATGTAAACAGGAGAGCTGTTACATAACTCAAGGGAAACACGCCCTTATGTAAACAGGAGAGCTGTTACATAACTCAAGGGAAACACGCCCTTATGTAAACAGGAGAGCTGTTATATAACTCAAGGGAAACACGCCCTTATGTAAACAGGAGAGCTGTTACATAACTCAAGGAAAACACGCCCTATAAAGGGAGGAACCGGGAGGTACAAGGCTGTCGGATATTGTGTTTACACCGACGTACCTGCTTCGTGAAGAGCAGTGTTCCGGAGTGGTGCTCCAGTAAGGCAAGAACGGAGGTAGGTCGAGTCGTTACTCCCTGGGCCGTGTCTTGCCCCATCGTCACCTGTGAAGGACCCGGAAGCTCTACCGGTCAACCATTGAGCTTCGCTTTTTGACTCGGCTGAGTCCAAGCGCAGTGGCGCTTTTGCTGGTTGGAGTCGTAACTCCCAGCCCGACCAGAGACACAGGGACTGCCAGCTGTAACGCACACCAGGAGGTGTTTGCCGCGTTACAGACTCGGAAGTCCACAGGATCGATCGAGCGGCTGCTCTCGGTTCAGTCTTCTTGCTTGTGATTGGGGTATCGGTGACGCATCACCAGGAGGTGACTCCGCGTCCCGGTGCAGTCTGAGGAAGAGGTTGAGCGGCTGCTCCCTTCAGGTAGAGACCCCGGCTGGGTGTTTCCCTGACTCCTCGATTCTCCCCAACACTCTTCGTGCCCCTCACAGCCTACCGATTGGCATTGTAGGCCATTTCATTTCTGCCCTCTGTTGGCATACGCGGGATCGGCGTATATGCAGAGGACGGTTAGGACCATCCGTGCTGTGGGCTGGTAACGTACTTAGCCTGGAGGATTCCAGTGACTATAACTTTTGTTTGTTCTTTGTATTTTATTTGCCTTCATTAAAAGAACTAACCCTTCACAAGTGGTTGCGTCCTCATTGTCGTGTCTGTTAAACGATCCTGAGACGTTCAGGGCGTTACAAAATATCCGACCTTAATAACACTAACTGTCTCCCGGTCGATAACAGACATGGCAACACTTGATGATGTGCTGGCTGCTTTAGCGGCCATGCAAGTTGAAGTGGCTGCCTCTAGGCAAGAAACAGCCGATGTAAAAGCCAGACTGGATGCTATCCAATTGGACCCGCTCACGCCCAGCACCTCCCTCACGAACCAGACCCCTGCGGTAGTAGTGGAAATGCCGGTAGCCATCCTCTTGGCAACACCAGAGAGGTACAGTGGGGATCCTAACACAGTGCAGGTATTCCTCACACAAGTGGCGCTACATTTATCGTGCAAACCAAAGGCGTTCCCCACGAGTCAGGCTCGTGTGGCTTTCCTTATATCCTATTTGGCTGGAAACGCGGCACAATGGGCCGTACCTCTGGTGAGCAGGGACGACCCCCTCTTATGTGATTGGGGTGCTTTTCGCGAGGAATTCCTGAAGGTATTCGACAGAAGGGCTGACTCGTACACGGCGGACCGTGAAATGCTTGAGTTGAGACAGGGATCCAACGACCTGGTGCAGTATCTCAACGCGTTCCGAAGGCTGGTTGCGGAAACCAAGTGGCCTGTTGCTAAACAGACGGCGCTCTTCCATCAAGGGCTGTGCGATGAGCTCAAGGACGCCGTGGCTCATATTGACCCTCAACCCAAGACATGTGAGGGCCTTATCAACCTGGTATTACGGCTGGAACATAGGCTAAGTGAAAGAAAGGGGGATCATGGGAGAAAAGGAAAATCCCTTCCATCCTATGTGACGGTGGGAAGTCCTGAAACTTCCACCGCATCCAAGGGAGAACCCATGGACATCAGCGCAATACGAGCGAGCCTCACAGCCACGGAGAAAGAGTCACGCCGTAAACAAGGATTGTGCCTATATTGTGGCAAAAAAGGCCACTACGTACGTGAATGCCCTGCCAAACCGAAGACGTCACGTTATCGGGCCAACCGGTCGGTAACAGCCGTGGTGGACATACCGGCGGAAAACTAGAGGACTCCAAGACCAGAGAAGGGGCATCTCGGAGTCACTCATCCATCCCTTCACTTTCCAACTCGGTCACTAAGGGACAACGACACCTGTTTATCACGGTGCACGTGGGAGTGCATGACCAGTGGATACCCGTTGTGGCCATGGTGGATTCAGGGGCCACTGGCATGTTTATGGACCACAACGAGGCATGCAGGCTAGGGCTAGTGCTTCTTCCCAAAGCAGTACCCGAAGACGTCTATGCGGTAGACGGAAGGCGATTGGTGACGGGGCCCATCGGACAGCACACGGGGGTCCTTCCGATGAGATATGGGAGGAACCATTTGGAACAAATCGATTTTAACATCATCCGAGCGCCCCAATATGGCGTCATATTGGGATTGCCGTGGCTACAGAAACACAACCCCTTTGTGGATTGGCCAACACATCGCATCGAAATGACGTCACCGTATTGCATCCTGCATTGTGGAATAAGAACGGAATCCCTTGACGCAGATGAGAGCGGGAGTCAGACGGTGGCTACAGCGGCAGAAAAAGATGTGGCTCTCCCCCAGGCTTATCACAGTTTTGAGGATGTATTTGATGAGGTGAAGGCGGAAGTGCTACCACCACATAGACAGTTTGACTGCCAGATCGACCTGGTGCCAGGGGCCAGCGTTCCCAGCGGCAGGCTGTATGCCCTGACGGAGCCTGAAAACGTGCATCTCCGGGGGTACCTGGATAAACTCCTCAAGCTAGGATTCATCCGCCCGTCCAAGTCTCCGGCCGCCTCGCCACTCTTCTTCATCCCGAAGGCTAATGGGGAGCTGAGAGCCTGTGTGGACTTTAGGGCATTGAATGCGATAACCATAAAAAAATCGGTACCCCTTGCCTCTCATCAGTGTACTTCTGGAACAGGTCAAGAAAGCTCGTATCTACACCAAGTTGGATTTGAAAGGGGCATACCATCTGGTGCGCATGAGGGACGGAGACGAGTGGAAGACCGCCTTTAAGACCAGGTTCGGCCTTTTTGAGTACCTCGTCATGCCGTTCGGTCTGTGCAACGCCCCGGCAGCCTTTCAGTACTTTTTGAATGAGGTATTCAGAGAGGAGTTGGATATCTACGTGGTCGTATATATCGACGACATCCTCATCTATTCGTCCAGTGTGGAGGAGCATGTACACCACGTCAAAGCTGTGCTCCAAAAGCTGAGGGAAAACATGCTGTTTTGTAAACTCAGCAAGTGTGACTTCCACGTCACATCCGTGGAATTCCTCGGAGTGATGCTGAGTCCAGAGGGACAGGAGATGGCAGAACGAAAGATCAAGGCGGTGAAAGAATGGCCGGTGCCCCAAAGCGTGAAGGACGTCCAAAGTTTCATTGGCTTCGCCAACTTTTACAGGCGGTTTATAGATGGATTTTCAGGAGTGGTGGCCCCAATCACACACCTACTGAGGAAGTCCAAGGAGTTTGCCTGGTCCCCTGAAGCGAACAAAGCCTTTGAGGCCCTGAAAAGCGCCTTTGGTAAGGCGCCGGTGTTGGCTCACCCCGATCCGGATCTCCCCTACGTGGTGGAAGCGGACGCGTCGGATGTGGCGCTGGGGGCTATCTTGTCCCAACGCAACCACGACACAGGGGTGCTTCATCCCGTTGCGTACATGTCCCGCAAACTCAACAACGCCGAACGCAACTACCATATTGCGGAGAAGGAGCTTCTCGCAATCAAGGACGCCTTCACCGAATGGAGGCATTGGTTGATGGGGGCAAGACATGTGGTATCGGTGTACACGGACCATCGGAACCTACAGTTCATGACGGCCACTAGACACCTTTCTCCCAGGCAGCTGCGGTGGATGATCTTCTTTGCGGGGTTCAACTTCCGCATCACATATCGGCCGGGGACGGAAAACCGGAAGGCGGACGCCCTGTCCCGTCAATCTGCAGTTAAGGAACCATTGCCTGCAACCGAGCGTTCCATCATTTCCCCGAGGATGGTATTGGGGGTTATCCAACCGGATACTTTCCTGAGGGGAATAAAGAGAGGGATCAGGTCATTCGCATGGCGGAGGTGGCTCCTCAGTCACAGAGAATGGCAGCTGAAGGACGGGATACCCCTGAAGGGCAGGTGCCTATTGATACCCACGCCTAGGCTAAGGAAACAAGCATTCATCTGGTGCCATGACTCTCCATGCGCAGGTCATTTGGGCTTTGAAAAAACGGTGGCTAGCATAGGACGGCATTTCTGGTGGCCAACCATGAGAGTGGATGTCAGGAGGTGGGGACAGGAGTGTCCTACGTGTGCTACCATGAAGGCCGACCATGGCCGAACCCAAGGGCTCTTACATCCACTTCCGACCCCGGATAGACCATGGGATAGCATATCACTAGACTTCGTGGTGGGCCTACCGGTAGACCAGGGGATGACGGCAATACTGGTGGTGGTGGATTACTTGACGAAAATGGGGCACTTCATCCCCTGCAAGAGAGTCCCTACGGCCGGGGAATTGGCGTCACTACTCCTAAAGAATGTGGTACGACTGCATGGATTACCTGGGGTGATCGTGTCGGACCGGGTGTCGCAGTTTACTGCGCAATTCTGGAAGACTTGGTGCACTGCGCTGCATGTTAAGACCGCCCTGTCCACCAGCTACCACCCTCAAACGGACGGCCAAACCGAGCGCCTGAACCAAACGCTCAAACAGTATCTGCGATGTTTTGTGGACCAGGGCAGGGAAGAATGGGTCGACTTGCTATGGGTTGCAGAGATAGCCTATAATAACGCCACTCACAGCTCCACACAGTCATCTCCGTTCTATAGCAACTATGGCCAACATCCCAGGTTCTTGCCATTTCTACATCCGTTCAGAGAGGACAGGATTCCCGCCACAGCGGACAGGGTGGCACACATAAAAGACACGTTGATGCGCTCAAGGGCTGTCCTAATAGAGGCCAAGAGAAGATACAAGGCTGCGGCAGATAGGAAGAGAAGGCCCCGGCCACTGTACCGCACTGGAGACTACGTCTGGATATCCACAAGAAACATGAGGTTTCGAAAGAACAGTGTGTTCCATCCCAAGTACATGGGCCCCTATCGAATTACCAAGTGTATGGGTCCCGTGAACGTGAAGGTGTGCTTGCCCCAGTCATTGCGGATACACCCTGTCTTTCATGTATCATTGCTCAAACCAGCACCCTCCAAGCCGTCTGGGACACCTAGGCCGGTATGCGTGGAGTCGGAGGTGGAGTATGAAGTGTCGGGCATACGGGCGTCCAAATGGCGCAGGGGGAAGCTGTGGTACCTGGTTGCGTGGAAAGGCTATGGCCCGGAGGAGCATTCATGGGAACCGGCTGAAGGGGTTCATGCTCCGCGCTTGGTCTCCTTGTTCCATCGGCGTTTTCCTGCCAGCGCTGGACCCGTGGGGAGCCGCTGAGAGGGAGGATGTACTGTCAAGAATTCCTGTCATACAAGGGAAACACGCCCTTATGTAAACAGGAGAGCTGTTACATAACTCAAGGGAAACACGCCCTTATGTAAACAGGAGAGCTGTTACATAACTCAAGGGAAACACGCCCTTATGTAAACAGGAGAGCTGTTACATAACTCAAGGGAAACACGCCCTTATGTAAACAGGAGAGCTGTTACATAACTCAAGGAAAACACGCCCTATAAAGGGAGGAACCGGGAGGTACAAGGCTGTCGGATATTGTGTTTACACCGACGTACCTGCTTCGTGAAGAGCAGTGTTCCGGAGTGGTGCTCCAGTAAGGCATGAACGGAGGTAGGTCGAGTCGTTACTCCCTGGGCCGTGTCTTGCCCCATCGTCACCTGTGAAGGACCCGGAAGCTCTACCGGTCAACCATTGAGCTTCGCTTTTTGACTCGGCTGAGTCCAAGCGCAGTGGCGCTTTTGCTGGTTGGAGTCGTAACTCCCAGCCCGACCAGAGACACAGGGACTGCCAGCTGTAACGCACACCAGGAGGTGTTTGCCGCGTTACAGACTCGGAAGTCCACAGGATCGATCGAGCGGCTGCTCTCGGTTCAGTCTTCTTGCTTGTGATTGGGGTATCGGTGACGCATCACCAGGAGGTGACTCCGCGTCCCGGTGCAGTCTGAGGAAGAGGTTGAGCGGCTGCTCCCTTCAGGTAGAGACCCCGGCTGGGTGTTTCCCTGACTCCTCGATTCTCCCCAACACTCTTCGTGCCCCTCACAGCCTACCGATTGGCATTGTAGGCCATTTCATTTCTGCCCTCTGTTGGCATACGCCGGGATCGGCGTATATGCAGAGGACGGTTAGGACCATCCGTGCTGTGGGCTGGTAACGTACTTAGCCTGGAGGATTCCAGTGACTATAACTTTTGTTTGTTCTTTGTATTTTATTTGCCTTCATTAAAAGAACTAACCCTTCACAAGTGGTTGCGTCCTCATTGTCGTGTCTGTTAAACGATCCTGAGACGTTCAGGGCGTTACAGGGGGTCGCGGAAAAACACGTCAGCTGCCTCATCATGCCGGTGTTTCCTTGAAATCCCCCCATTTACATAGTGCGGTGGAACGATGAGGAACAGAGAGGGTCCCCCGGCATGCACTAATGGAGTGCGGTGACAGATGGGGGACGGTGGGCAACTCCTGTCTTCATTAAAACCCCAACGCAGACCAAGAAACCGTGTGCTGGCGTGTTTTATTCACGCTCACGTGCTTCAGCTATACCTCTTAGCACCCACAATTTTAGGGTCCCTCTGACCACCACAGTCCCTAAAAAGCGATGACCAAAGCAACGGGATGTGCAGATGAACCAGCCTCGGAACCTGGGAGCATGCAGTCACCCACTCAAACATCTGCAACATTTCCCATACAAAAACCTGCATTTGTGCTCTCATTTCCCTTCTGCAGCATGCGTGCCACAAAAGGGGAAGATTTCTAGAAGTTCTTGTGTTTTGTGGTACCATTGTCAGGGTTACCATTGAACCAGTCGTAACTCCCTCACGCTGTTTTTTCCTGAGCGCCTTTCCCTCGTATAAGTTATGTGTTCACTTCTGCAGCAACCGGTTACTGGTGTATTTCCCTGCTGCAGTCAGATCTCTGGTTCCCCCGTAGTGTTAGCATTTTGAAGCCCTGCATAACAAGCATTTGCAATGCAATAGGTCTCGCATTTGCGAGAGTTGGAGCTATTGGCATTGTAAATGACAATTTTTAACCACAAAAGAGCTGCTCCTAAAGTGATAACCACTATAAGGTTTGAGTTATATTGTGAGTGGGGACATCTCACAAAAAGTAATGGACTGGTCTCACACACCACCTGGTGTCATGCTTCATCATTGACCAGTCCTCGCCCTCTAAACCCTTGGTTTGATAGAGGGCGGGCATACACCTGACGACAGGGATGCACTTCTGAACTAAGTGGGGGCCCGTGTATGAGTGAGTGAGATTAAAAATCATTATAGTTATCCTCATTGTGTTTTTTAAAGTGAAAGGTAACTATATGATGTTTAAAAGCAGGTGATGGTATGTGGGGGAATTAGTGTCCCCTAACCGTTGTGTTTACAGGTCGACGTGTTTCTGCCGTCT
This sequence comes from Triturus cristatus, assembly GCF_964204655.1. Lineage (NCBI taxonomy): Eukaryota > Metazoa > Chordata > Amphibia > Caudata > Salamandridae > Triturus > Triturus cristatus. The sequence goes on along the minus strand of NC_140585.1, from coordinate 658,995,118 downwards.
TGGCCCAGGAGGGTCCAGGACATTCATCAGGACCTAAATATGTAAATGGGGGCTCCGTTCTTACCAAAAGTGGCAAGAGTGTACCACTGTGTGGGCGTGATCACTGTCACACTCCACAATTGGACGGCTCCAAGATTCAAGCCTGTAAAAGAAAATGTAGGGAGAGAAAAAATATATAACAACAGAACGTAGTAGTGGCGAATAACTGAACTCAATACATGCACTGATCCAGTTTGTGTGTGACTACTCATGTGACATGTGCCACTCAATTTGTGTACATGATGGGGATGCAAAGGTGAGAGCACGTGTCTCACTGTTCTTACCCTAAAAACCAAAGCTACTGGCCCCATGGAAGGAGGGGAGGGGAAACCCCTGTTTGTCAGAACCTGTGGAAAAAACATATAGATCACAGCTGGCGTGAGAATTATGGTTTTTCAAGTACAAACACACAGAACATTCATCCTCAATTGTGCTAATTGCCCCAAAGTACTTTCATTCAACCCAATCTCTTTCACACCCTTACTGCCTCAAGGAACGTTTCCTGCGTGGATCCTAGGCGACAGCTCCCGTTCCTCCCCGGTGTAGGACTGGGTGGAGAGCCGTTGTGCTTTTATAGTCTGCTCACTTAAGCAAATTGGTTTTAAGTGGTGCTAAGTGAAATCAGGTGCGTGGTTTCCTGTGTCCCTGGAGGGGAAGCCTGATTCATCCATGGCCTCACTGTGCACATGCTCAGTGTGAATAAACCCGGAGCACTACTTCCTGTGTCCTGAAGTGCGAGTGCCTGGTTTCAAAATGGTGGAGTTACGCACATGCTCAGATTAGAGAAGTGAAGCACGTGACGGAAATCACTGAGGAAAAGTGCGCGGTGGGCCGTGCCCTACGCAACAGTGCCTAGTTTTAAATTGGCAAAAGTACACGCATGCTCTTGTGTGCTCTTGGTGCGTGACTGCCAAGGCACCCGATGTGGAAACGGGTGGGCGGCCAATTACTGTGATGCAAGATGAAATTCTACCTAGATTTTTTAGCTACCCAGAGGGGCGAGATTTTTCAGAAGGGGCAGAAGTACACGTCTGCTCTGTGTGTGACTGGTGCGTGACTGCGAAGCACCCGGTGTGTGAACGGGTGAGCGGCTGATTGCCCAGAACCAAGGGGTGGTATTCTACCCAGAGTCTAGAGCTGCCCAGATGGGCGATGTTGGCCGTGTACTAGCGGGCAGTTTTCGGTTGAACTTGCTCTGATGCACTTGTGCAAACAGGTATTCCAAAGGAAGATCTTAATAAGGGTGATAAGGGTAAGGATGTCAAATTTTGGGTATTAGCGCTGAGTGTCTGAGCTATCATTTCTATTCATGCGTTAAGCCTGGGTGAGAGACGGTTCCAGCTGGGGGGGGAGGATCACTTTGGAGGGCATGTGGCCTATTAGCCTCACGACTTCGGCTTAGTTTAAAAGCCAGCTAAGTGTGATAATTCCAGGTAGACTCAGCCCATTTTAAATAAACTCATTTAAGACAGGGCACTGCATGTACAGATGGTTTCACAGTGCCGTGTGATGGTATACCAGGTACGCTCCATCTATGTGTTAGTGTGAATTAATCTACTGGTGGTTGTTAGAGGTTTCAACGCCCCATTTGGAGCCACGGTATTTCATCATTGAGCCCTTTGTCCCAGGTTCGTAAACAGAACACCCAGCGTTGTTCTCTTACATGTAGGGCTTTAAATTGATTGATTGATTGATGTACTTATAGAGCGCAGCTATCACCCTACGGGCATCTTGGCGCTTGCATTGGGAACCCGTCCTGGTTTTTCCCTGTAAGATAACCCGTACTGGGCATCCCCAAGGTGAAAGCCAGGCATCCCGCCGCGGGATGGTCAGTAAGTTAGTAAGGTCAAACTTTCGTTTTTTCATTACTTCCAGAATGGTCCATTTCAGGTCTGTGTCTTTATGTTTTTTTTCAGTGAAATGACGAGTCAGTTTGGTGTTGGTCTTTTTACACCGAATCGTGCTCCGATGTTCATTGATACGCACTTTGATTTTCCTGGTGGTCATGCAAATGTATTTGAGGTCGCATGGGCAGTTCAAGAGGTATACGACGTTCTCCGTGTTGCAATTACTGAATTCTCACAGTTGCCAATGGATCCCCGTTCCTAAGTCTACCTCCTTGGTATAGGAAGTGAGTGCGCAGGATGTACAGTTCCCACAGGAGAAGTGGCCGACGAACCGTGGTTGGCTCCACAGGGTTTGTTGTTCCTCTTCTCCGGTCGGTGGTCTATTTGCGTGTACTAGTTCGTCGCGCAGACTCCTGTTCCATCTAAAGGCAAATAAAGGTGGCTGCCACTGGTTTCCAGCGCTTTTGAGGATGTGCCAGTTTTTTCTCACGATGTTTTGTACTTTGTTTGAGATCGGAGTGTATGTCGTAACGCATACTGGTCTTTTGGTGTCTCCTTTTGTTATATCCTCTAGTAGTGACTCTCTTGGATTGTTCCTGGCACGTTTCCTTGCTCGACTCACAATTTTTCTCGGGTAGTGGCGTTCTAGAAGTTTATTTTCCAGTTGTTCAGCCTTCTCCTCAAAGGTTCTTGTATTCGAGCAGTTCCGTCGGATTCTGAGGAACCGACCTACCGGGAGGTTTTGTCTCAGGGCCCTGGGATGGTAGCTCTCATAGAGAAGTAAACTGTTTTTATCTGTGGTTTTGTTATGAACCTTTGTTGTGAATCCTTCTTGGGTTATGGTAATGTCTAGATCCAGAAAAATTGCGTGGTTCACATCAATCGTGTGTGTGAATCTGAGATGGGTGTCCTTGGAATTGACCCATTGGACAAATTCTGTTGCCTCTTCCTTGGTTCCGTGCCATACAATCAGCACATCATCAATAAAGCGTTTCCACACCTTAAGGTGTTTCAGGAATGGATTATTAGGATTGTAAATGTGGTCTTCCTCAAATTGGTGGACATAGAGACATTTCTTTTTTTTTTTTTTATAACACAGAGAGAGGGACCCCAACACCAAAGGAGAGGGGTACCAATAACGACCTTAGTCCCAAAAGCCAACCTCCTTTGGTTATATGTACTTCATCAACCAATGATCCACACAATCCTCACATTCACAGGATGAGAATGGACATCAAAAATGTAATCAAAAGGACCGTGTAAACAAAGTTTACACAACTTTATTCAAAATTCACATATATCACAAAATATATAGCATATAATATAAAAATCTTTTTTTACAATGTTTAAAAAGTTTTTTTTAAACTTAATGACAAATAAAATCAACAATAATCATATAACACAGTACATATGTAAATTGGGAAAGAAAAGAAGGACAAATAAAACCTATTAAAACGAGGAGATCACCAAATCAAAGATCCATCAGTTGTCACCACAATGAAGAATAATCCAAATATATATGTCACAGAACCATTGTCATCACAGATTTTATATGATTTCCTCTCATTAAAGCATCGACGCGTTTCGGTGGGCACTAATACACAGCCAACACCTTCTTCAGGAATTTTATCATAAGATCCCAATCCAAGTATATATACATATAAAAAATCTGAAAGAAAATATATATGGTGATTTAAGTAACTTCAAATATACATACATGAAAATACCATTTGATACATCCTAATATCCAAAACTCACCCCATGCATTAAAGATGTGAGACAGTCATACAACAAACCAAACACTCCATAGTTTATATAAACTTATACTGTTTTTCGGCTAATGAGAAGTCACTTAGCACTCTTGATAGATGATAGAAATGCACCTAATTCCTGCTTAGCCATTGGTTGAAAGTAATGGCATTAACCTAGTGCTTCCATACAAAATATCATTTCTAAACTCATAGTTAATGTCAGAATTGCACTGGCCAAACAGTGATAGTTATTATACTCACAGTTATTGTATGGAAAACAATCTCCTTTATATTTTGTGCCAGGATTTCTCTTACATGAACCCAAGCCGCTGCTTCACAGACAGTCACTAAAAAGCCTGTTTAGACAAAACGTAGCGTGCTATAACATTGCTACAGTCAGCTGATATTAGAATTGTGATATGTTCCTACTGTATAGAAACTATTTGAAATTACCTTTTATACGTTTCTTATCGGCTTGAGTCAACCGTCCCCCTAGGGTCAATAAACTATTCAAATGCGATCCTTATGGGTATATACCTCATAGGAATATAAAACCTATTGGAAAAGAAAAGACAAGAGTAACAAAATATCCCTTCAGAGTTACTTCACCCAATCTGTTTATTAGAGCTTGATAGAACCAGAGTATACCTATATGACCTAGGTTCAGATGTCTCTTCTATATTTGAGCCGTCACTGTATTTGTTTAAGAGTGTCCACAACTAGTCACTCAATCGATCTCTGAAAAAGAGTAAAGCCTATAATAGCCTATTTGAATCACAAAATTCACGTCTCTAGCACTCTGCTAATGCCTTTCTCTAAAAACCGGCAATGGTCAACATCTCTACCATCCCAAATACTTTTCTCATGTTTCCTTTCATTACACGGCAGCGGTAACAATCTTTCTGTCATATAGCCTAGTCCTCAATTGCACCAAAAAACAAACTCCTAATAATATTATACAAGTGCAAATATCGAGAATAATGACCTGTTGTTACTCAGTAACATTAATAATGCGTTAGCCTTTTACCTCTAATATTTGTGTTGTAGATCTTCAACACGAATAATGGATGTAAGAACGTCCCAAAACTGGGATCAGTTCAATCACTGTAATGACAAAGAAATAAAGACGAACGAAAGAAAAGCATTAATTTCTTCCTATTTCTTCAGAAATGTAAATAACAAACGCGGTAATGCTAAATCTGTTAAACATTCTGTCACCACACATACCAGTATTTCGCCTGATCTGGTCCGTGGATAGAATTCTTCCGATCTGATAGAACAAACTCCGGGGAACCAGTAGACCGTAAATACATATCGGCAGATCACCCATGACCCGGAAGTGTGCATGTCAATCCGGGGCACGCACGCCAGGTGAAACCAAGGGATGAACGACCAAAATAGGGCCGCCATCTTGAAAATATACACAGACCCAAATGCAGACAGTTTGAGTATAATTAGGCGTCCTACGAGGTCATTTAAAAAGACCACCACTATTATTGCAATAAATGACTCGTTCCATACTAAACAACAGGAACTAGTAACCAGTAAACCGGAAGTAAACCAATCATTCCGGGGCAAAGGCGCTAGATAAGACCAAAACCGACCAAAACCGACCACAGAAAGTCCGCCATTTTGGAAGTATTCATACCACTTACTACAGGCTGCTTTAATGTAGTTTAATATACTACAAAGACATTTATGGAAGCTCTCTCTATTTTGTCATCTTTCGTTAGTTTTGAGACCACCACAGTAATTCTTGGCTCAATTGCGAGAGGCAAAAAATAATAATAAACAGATGAATAATATCAACCTCTGTCCGTTTTCACACTCTGTATAGTTTCATTTGCCTAATCACAATGCTAATCATTCTCCAATAGGGTGTATATATCTGTCCATTGTCACACTCTATATTGTTTTGCTTACCTAATCACGATGCTAATCACTCACCAGAAGAGGGGTATATACTAAGGTTGTTATTGGTACCCCTCTCCTTTGGTCTTGGGGTCCCTCTCTCTGTGTTATAAATTATTGGTACAGCCCTTGTGGCTGGAGAGTCTCTTTATACCTATAAGTCTGGGCAAGAGCTTTCTGCCTGCTCATGGACCAATTCAGAACATTCGGTTTTAGTGAAGACCAACTGAATAGGATTATTAATACGAAAAATGGCAATAAAATTACTGTAATATCTGGTAAAGGTGAAAACTGGGGCAAACTGCTTAATCTGAAAAAGAAGCTTATACGTACAGAAGCTCATGCCGAATTTTTGATTGAATATGTTAAATCGGGTACAATCCCTATTGGGCTACAGATTCGGAATGAACCGGGCCTTTTTACAGAAAACAAGAAATTCTTGGAAACTTGGGCTATGATATCAAATAGATGCAGCCAGGATTGGATGCTCCTCATCATTGAGACTGCCCAGGAACTTATTATAATTGAAAAAGAGGCCATAGAGAAACTGGAGCTTGAATTAAAAAACTGCTCAGCACTTGAGGAAGCAAAGCAAAATTAGATTAAATAAATAGAGATGTGGAAGGATATAGAGACTATTTGATTAATAAAAAAACTAACAAACTAAGGAAAGATATGGATCGGTTCTCTCAAGAAAAGGCTTATCCCTATCTGAGAGAGAAAGATGACAAAATAGAGAGAGCTTCCATAAATGTCTTTGTAGTATATTAAACTACAATAAAGCAGCCTGTAGTAAGTGGTATGGATACTTCCAAGATGGCGGCCTTTTTGTGGTCGGTTTTGGTCTTATCTAGCGCCTTTGCCCCGGAATGATTTGTTTACTTCCGGTTTACTGGTTACTAGTTCCTGTTGTTTAGTATGGAACGAGTCATTTATTACAATAATAGTGGTGGTCTTTTTAAATGACCTCGTAGCACGCCTAATTATACTCAAACTGTCTGCATTTGGGTCTGTGTATATTTCCAAGATGGCGGCCCTATTTTGGTCGTTCATGCCTTGGTTCACCTGGCGTGCGTGCCCCGGATTGACATGCACACTTCCGGGTCATGGGTGATCTGCCGTTATGTATTTAAGGTCTACTGGTTCCCCGGAGTTTGTTCTATCAGATTGGAAGAATTCTAACCACGTACCAGATCAGGCGAAATACTGGTATGTGTGGTGACAGAACGTTTAGCAGATTTAGCATTACCGCGTTTGTTATTTACATTTCTGAAGAAATAGAAAGTAATTAATGCTTTTCTTTCGTTCGTCTTTATTTCTTTGTCATTATAGTGATTGAACTGATCCCAGTTTTGGGACGTTCTTACATCCATTATTCGTGTTGAAGATCTACAACACAAATATTAGAGGTAAAAGGCTAACGCATTATTAATGTTACTGAGTAACAGGTCATTATTCTCAATATTTGCACTTGTATAATATTATTAGGAGTTTGTTTTTTTGCAATTGAGGACTAGGCTATATGACAGAAAGATTGTTACCGCTGCCGTATAATGAAAGGAAACATGAGAAATGTATTGGGATGGTAGAGATGTTGACCATTGCCGGTTTTTAGAGAAAGGCATTAGCAGAGTGCTAGAGACGTGAATTTTGTGATTCAAATAGGCTATTATAGGCTTTACTCTTTTTCAGAGATCGATTGAGTGACTAGTTGTGGAAACTCTTAAACAAATACAGTGACGGCTCAAATATAGAAGAGACATCTGAACCTAGTACATATAGGTAAACTCTGGTTCTATCAAGCTCTAATAAACAGATTGGGTGAAGTAACTCTGAAGGGATATTTTGTTACTCTTGTCTTTTCTTTTCCAATAGATTTTATATTCCTATGAGGTATATACCCATAAGGATCGCATTTGAATAGTTTATTGACCCTAGGGGGACGGTTGACTCAAGCCGATAAGAAACGTATAAAAGGTAATTTCAAATAGTTTCTATACAGTAGTAAAATATCACAATTCTAATATCAGCTGACTGTAGCAATGTTATAGCACGCTACGTTTTGTCTAAACAGGCTTTTTAGTGACTGTCTGTGAAGCAGCGGCTTGGGTTCATGTAAGAGAAATCCTGGCACAACATATAAAGGAGATTGTTTTCCATACAATAACTGTGAGTATAATAACTATCAGTGTTTGGCCAGTGTAATTCTGACATTAACTATGAGTTTAGAAATGATATTTTGTATGGAAGCACTAGGTTAATGCCATTACTTTCAACCAGCTGCTAAGCAGGAATTAAGTGCATTTCTATCATCTATCAAAAGTGCTAAGTGACTTCTCATTAGCCGAAAAACAGTATAAGTTTATGTAAACTATGGAGTGTTTGGTTTGTTGTATGAATGTCTCACATCTTTAATCCATGGGATGAGTTTTGGATATTAGGATGTATCAAATGGTATTTTCATGTATGTATATTTGAAGTCACTCAAATCACCATATATATTTTCTTTCAGATTTTTTATATGTATATATACTTGGATTGGGAACTTATGATAAAATTCCTGAAGAAGGTGTTGGCTGTGTATTAGTGGCCACCGAAACGCGTCGATGCCTTAATGAGAGGAAATCATACAAAATCTGGGATGACAATGGTTCTGTGACATATATATTTGGATTATTCTCCATTGTGGTGACAACTGATGGATCTTTGATTTGGTGATCTACTCGTTTTAATAGGATTTATTTGTCCTTCTGTTCTTTCCCAATTTACATATGTACTGTGTTATATGATGATTGTTGATTTTATTTGTCATTAAGTTTTTTTTTTTTTAACTTTAACATTGTAAAAAAAATGTTTTATACATATAGATATATGTGAATTTTGAATAAATTTGTGTAAAATTTGTTTACACGGTCCTTTTGATTACATTTTTGATGTCCATTCTCATCCTGTGAATGTGAGGATTGTGTGGATCATTGGTTGATGAAGTACATATATCCAAAGAAGGTTGGCTTTTGTGACTAAGGACATAGAGACATGCCATGCTTGGGGCAAAAGTGCTGCCTATCGAAGTACCGGTAATCTGGTGGTAGATGGTGTTTTCGAATTCGAAAAAATTCTCAGTTAGTGCTAATTCAGCACATTCCATCACAAAATGTTGGGGAGTGATGAAATTCCAATCCATGTTTAGGATAATTTGTTCCACCACTTCCAAGGTTCGTCTCTGTGGTATGCTTGTGTATAAGGCCTCTATGTCCATTGTTATGAGAAGGTTCTCTGTAGGATCTATTTCCAGATCTCGGAGAAGGCAAAGTGCATCCTTGGTGTCCCTAAGGTAGGAATGTGATTTTTTCACAATCGGTCTGAGGAACCAATCGCAAAACTGCGAAAGAGGTTCCAGAACTGATCCAATCCCGGATACGATGGGTCTTCCGTGTGGGGGGGTCCGGTTCTTGTGGATCTTAGGGAGCGTGTAGAATCTAGGTATCCTAGGTTCCTCATTAATAAGGAAACACGCCTCCTGTCTAGTAATCAAATCAGTGGTGAGGGCCTCCTCTTCCATATTTTTAATTCTCGTCATGAGGGATGTGGTTGGATCAATTCTGTGTATGGTGTAACTAACTGTGTCAGAGAGGAGTCTTTTACACTCTTCTTGGTGCATCTCCTGGTCCATAATCACAATTGCTCCCCCTTTGTCCGCGGGTTTTATCACAAGATCGTGGTTGTTCTTCAGACTTTGCAGTGCTGTGTGACCATTTTTCGTCAGGTTTTGGAAACCCTTGGTACTCTGGAAGTTGATCCCCTTGATTTCGTGGAGTACTGCTTCTTCAAAAGCTAGTACTTGACATGAGGTGTTCTGGGCTGGTGGTTGGAATGTTGACTTCTTTCTAAGTCCTGTTGTAGTTTTTTCTTCTTCAGTCTTGTCTTCATTATCACCAAAGTAATCGCATAGCTTAAGTTTTCTGAAGAACTGTGCAAGTTCTGTGTGGAGTACAATGGCGTCATTCTTTGGTGTAGGGATGAAACCCAGTCCTTTTGATAGGACTGTTTCCTCATCAGTAGTCAGAACATGCTTGCTGAGGTTAACGATGTTGGTTATTCCCTGCTTGTTGAGGGCATGTTCGCCCTCCCTTCGCTCCTGGTCACCACCGTGGTGGATGGTTGGTCCTCCCACTGCACCCTTGTGTTCCTTCTTTTTTGTCGGCCTCTGCCTCTGCCCCCGCCCCGGTATAAAAAAGGCTGGGGACCTTGTGGGAAGCCAAATCCTGGTGGAAAGTAAGGTTGTTGCCAAAAACCAAAGGGTAGTGGTGGTGCCATTGTTTGGCGGTAGCCATGCTGTCTATTCTGCTGTTGTCCTGAGCTTTCATCACTGCTAGTGTCACTCCTTTCCTCCCCTGAGCTGAAAGTCCAATTCAATGGAGTAGGTCTGAATCTTTGTTTTCTGCTTGTTTGCTGTTGTGCAGGTTTGTCATAGAGTTCGTCCGTTATGTATGGATACACTGTTTCTCTACTAAACTTCTGCACATCTTTTGTCAGTTTTGTTAACTTCGATTGTGTGAGGTAGTCTTTGTACTCAGAGTGGTCATTGTTAATTTCTTCAAGTTTCTTCTTGAAGACTGATAACTGTACCGTTGTTTTTAATCTGCATTCACTTTGTTGAATTTCAACAAGGAGGGCATCAGCCAGCTGCCTGGCGGTGTTGATGATTAAAATGAGCCAATCCTTGGTACACTTCCAGGCAATGCATGACCATTGGTGACTATGAATCCTCTTGGGCGGTGTTTTTTCTGAGGTACTCTGTCATAAATGCCCCATATACGGGTTGTGCGTATCTGATCTTTCTTCTTTGTTGATAGTGCTTTCCATTCATCAGTTTTTAACTGTTTGAGCTACCACAGTTTCAGCTAGCCAAGATGGTGCACTGAGGATCTCAGCTAAGATCTCATCCCCAAATGAAAGTTCCGTATCCATGGTTACAGTAGAGTGAGGTGAGATAGGGTAAGTTGATGGGCGGACTGGATCAAATTGTGATCCGTTCCTTTTTATCTGTGGGGAAAGGACTGGGGATTAACTGTATCCGTCAGTTCCTATTAGTCTGATCCTTGGGTAATCAGTACTTTTTCCTATTGTTAGGAATGTTTTTACCCCTGTTTATGTTCCCACAGCCATCAGCTGATTGAAATCAAAAACACATGAGCTCCACACTGTGTGGAGGAGGGAACAAGAGGCATGGGGCTTTAGGAGCTAGCTGCCTCCAACTATGAATGTTTAACCACAAAAGAGCTGTTCCTAAAGTTATAACCACTATGAGGTTTGAGTTATATTGTGAGTGGGGACATCTCACAAACAGTAACAGACTGGTCTCACACACCACCTGGTGTCATGCTTCATCATTGACCAGTCCTCGCCCTCTAAAACCTTGATTTGGTAGAGGGCGGGCATACACCTGACGACAGGGATGCACTTCTAAACTAAGTGGGCGCCCGTGTATGAGTGAGTGAGATCAAAAATCATTATAGTTATCCTCATTGTGTTTTTTAATGTGAAAGGTAACTATATGATGTTTAAAAGCAGGTGACGGTATGTGGGGGAATTAGTGTCCCCTAACCGTTGTGTTTAGAGGTCGACATGTTTCTGCCGTCTTGGCCCAGGAGGGTCCAGGGCATTCATCAGGACCTAAATATGTAAATGGGGGCTCCGTTCTTACCAAAAGTGGCAAGAGTGTACCACTGTGTGGGCGTGATCACTGTCACACTCCACAATTGTAAATGACAATGCCTTTTATTAATTTGTATTTAAAACCTGCAATCGGTGCATAAACACGCACTTTGAACGTATAGTCCTTGCTTACGAGAAGCAAGGCTGGCAGTAAAATAGACTGTCAGCCTTGCTTTTCATAAGCATGGACTACAAGTACAAAGTGCTTGTTTACGCACAGCTTGCAGGTTTTCAAACGCATAAATAAAAGGCACTGTCATTTACAATGCCAATAGCTCAAACTTTCGCAAATGCGAGACCTATTGAATTGCAACTGCTTGTTTTTAAATGATACAGATCCGTTCAGTAGTTGCTGAGAAACATTTTGATATCTATGGCCGCGGTGGAGTCGCGACCCCTCCCGACCACGAGCTTTATTCTAATTGACTGTCAACACTCCAAACCAGGAAGTGTTGGCAGCCATCTTGCAACTCTGTAGAACCGAGTCACAAGAAAACAGTACAACAAAAATGAAAAAAAAGAAAAGTGGGCAGGGTAGGAACAGCCTGGCCCCCTAGGCCTGCTCAGGGGGTCCCATAAGGACCCCCAGGGCCAAAAAACAATTTTTTCCCTTTTTTTAATCGGCAGAATTCGTGCTGGGTGCGCGAATCCAAAACAAAAACCGAAGCGTGGACTCTTGCGCTAAGTATTCAAAAAGCCCCCGGGTGGGCCAGGTCACGGGGGTACTTATAAATAATGTTGCGGGGGCCCGCGGGGACCCCTGCAGCCCTGGGGACCACCACCTCCCTGTGACTTCCTAAAGTAATGCTTGGGGGGGGTCCAAAGCCCCCCACGCTGCTCTGGGGACCACCACCTCCCCGCAGCATTCCTGAAAATTGGTGGGGGGGCCTCGTGGCCCCCCGAGCCCTGGGGACCGCCACCTCCCCGGGGCTAAAAAAATAATGGGGGGGCTCAAGCCCCCCCTCACTGCCCCAGGGCCCACCACCTCCCCAGGGCACTTAATATTGAGATATGGGGTTCCGTAGTGGACCCCCAGCCCCGGGGACCACCACCTCCCCGGAGCTTTGAAATGGAGGGAGAGGGGTCCGCGCGTCCCCCTCCTGTAGCCTTTGATGGCCCTGGGCACCGCCGCCCCCCCAGGGCTGGCTTCTGCAGTGTCCCGGGGTGCCCTTCCCCGGACACTGCTGTTTGCTATGGCAGGGCAGGAGCCGTGCGGCTCCCGCCCTGTCATAGCAAACATGCTTTGGATTTTGGAAGCGAGAGCAGGGAAATCTGCTCTCGCTTCCAAAATCCAAAGCTGATTGCATTTCCACACGGGGAACTACATGTTAGCAGCTCCCCGTGTGGAAAAGCAATGCCGACTCCCACAGGAGGCGGGGAGCCGGCGGGACCGTGGGGTCATTGGGGCTCCCCCCGCGGTCCCCAACGGATAGGGCCTGCCCTGGGGGATGGGGTCTCCGGCGGCTAGAAGTGGCTCGGGAGGGGGGCCACATGGCCCCCCTCCCCACATAAAATAATAAATAAAGGCCAGCCCCGGGGGATGGGGTCCCCGGGGTCAATGAGGCCTCAGGAGGGCCACGCAGCCCCCCCTCCTTAAAAAAAATATATATATGTGGCCATGCCCCGGGGGGTAGGGGGCCCCGGGACCGGAATTGGCCACGGGAGGGGGGCCCACACGGCCCCCTTCCCGTTTAATTTTTTTTAAAAAGAGGTCAGGCCCTGGGAGATGGGGTCCCCAGGGCCCAAAAAAAGAAAGAGAAGGGGGGCCACATAGCCCCCCTTCTCAATTTTTTTTATTTTTTTTTTAAAAGCCAGCATCGTGTCTATGCCTTGCCCCCTCCCTGCAGCACTCAGCAAACGCAAGTTGGGGCATTAATTCCCCTTGTATACTGAGGGTCCCTGGGAGCTGCGTTGCAGACAGGTGTTCAGAGGCCACGCCCCTTTTTAGACCTCTCTGCAAGGCAGCTCTGTGGCGCTTACTGGAGGTAGCTGGTGGGCTAGTTGCCCCCAGGGACCCTCAGGACTCAAGGGGACTTAATCCACCAATTTACAACGCACCAGGGGGTGCGTTTGCACAGTGGTGCAGGGAGGGGGCGTGGCCTGATGTGACAAGTGTGCAAACGAGCCCTGTGGCTCGTTTTAAGTTGGGGGATTAAGTCCCCTTAAATCCTGAGGGTCCCTGGGGGCCAACTAGCTCACCAGGTACGTCCAGTAAGCGCCACAGAGTTGCGTTGCAGAGAGGTGTAAAAAGGAGCGTGGCCTCGGACCACCTCTCTGCAACACATCTCTTTGGCGCTTACTGGAGGTACCTGGTGGGCTAGAAACCATCGACACACCAATACCAGTTACTACATACGCACTCACTGATTCCTAGGTCTACACACACATCCACTCATTCACCCATACAATCACTCATACAGACAGTCACTCATCAATACAACACTATCATATGCACTCATACACCTATACAGGCACTTAAACACCGCCGCTCATCCATGAAGTTACTCACACACCCAGTCATTCATGCAAAGAATCAATCACACTCCCATTTCCTCATCTATACAGTTATACACACACCACCTCACTTATTCAAACATATACTAACATATACTTAATCTCTTATACAATCACTGATACAAGTACACACTCATCCATACAGCCACTCTCACAATCACTGACTCTCAAGTATAGTCATTTATATACTCCAACTCTCACATACACTGCCTTTTACATATGTAGTTACTTGGACATGTACCACCGAGACATCCATTTGCTCACCAACACACCCATACACACACTCACCCGCCCATACAGCTGTTTCCACATGCACTCTTGAACCCATACACCCAGTGAATCAACCACTTACACATCTATGCACAGAGTCACACACCTCCCACCCATACACACACACACTCAGTATCCCATACAAATACTCAGGCAACCAATCAATAACCCTTATAGAGACACATGCAGCTTACACAACACCAGACATACTGATACACACATTCAGACAGTTTAGTCACTAACCCATGCATTCAGTAAGACACATTTGATCACTCACTTATACAGTCAGTCATGCACCTACTAAATCCTTCATCCAGACACTTATACACCCACTCATTCTTCAATACACCTTGGCATATATATAAAACATATTTAAACTTTACAGAAACACACAGTCACTGGGTGATGTCATCAGTGATGTCATTTGAGATGTCATCAGTGATGTTAATGACCATGTCAAACACTCATAAGACCGGTCACCCAGGGCTCTTGGATTCATAAATGTGGAGGTGGAACTTTTTACCATTTTTCTTCACCAATCACTCCTCACTTTCTTACGAGGTAGTGTCCTTCCACTTTATTTGCCTTATTTTATAAAACAATGTTTTTTGTCAATTGATAGTCATATATCCCATCTATTATTAAAAATGGGAAAAATGGTGTATCTACCAAAAAAAAAACACCTGTAAATGTGTTTATATTACACAAATTGTGAAAAAAGCAAAATAGCACCTCACATGCGCACCACCAGTCGAGCTTGCTGATTGGTACTCACCAGCTATGCTTACTTTTGTCATCAGCGGTAACCATTTTACTTAAAAAGTATATAATGTCCCAATAAAAGTGCTAAAAAAATCCCAAAACATCGTATGTGCTTTGCGACTACCACACAAAAAAGACCCACTGAAATATAAAACTGAACTAAGACTCACAGTTTACCAATTTTATTATTTCCTTGTGCGCTCATTCAGAAATTTAAAACCGGCTGCATTTATGCAGACCACTTCCTTTCTCAGCCGACATGTTTCATTGCCAATCAATATTTCAGGCATTTTCGTCAGGGCAGGGTCATTCGTCGCTATTGTTGGACACTGGTGCAATTTCTAAAAATGACTGTCAAATGACAAAACAACACCATGGCCAGGTTACTATAACACATCTTCTCTCTCAACTTTTAAAACACACACATCACTACAGGGCATTTCCTTACTCGTCTTTACCATGTGGAAGCCCAAGTCAGTCGTCCCAGCTCTCCACTCATTGTCAGAAAAGAACTCTAGCGGTAAGTTCCTCTTCTCATAGGCGTATCCTAGAATAGGTTTCTAGATATAAAGGAAATCGATAAATGCTCTTATCTTTTCACCATTTATTCCCTCCTTCTATCCCTTTTGGGACACTACGGGCTGCTACCCCACCTTCTTATATGCTCATGTCTTTTTGGCTACTGGCTTATTCCTCGCCTTCTTATCTCGTTATTTCCTTATACATTGTAGCTTAAATACGCGCCACGTGTATGTTTAACTCTGTGCACACGCGGCGTTTCAATTTCTCACAATCTACCTCAACTCAATTTCGCTTCTCTGAAATGCTTCGTCACCTCACCGGTCCTTATCTTAAATGCTACATGGTGCTTCCCACATATACTCCGCTATATGCTGCAAGTCCCATTTATCTTACCGCCCTTCTTGACTCGGGGCGCGTCTTCTCATCCCTCGGTGCCGGCTAAGCCGGCCCTGCATGTTTTTCAAAGGCTACGTGAACAACGTCATGCGTTACTCACTTCTAGTCATGTGATACACTATAGGATACCGGCGGACATCTTAAACTTGCCTCTTTTCTTAAAATCACGCTACAAGTCTGGTGATCCACAATCCCTGGAGCCCATTTTTTCTATATTTTCATTATGTTCTTTTGTTTGTGGTCATATATCATAATATATCAAGGCGAGCCCCAACCATTTCCGTAATTTAAGGTTTCACATACTTAAAATGATTAAAATATGGGATAGCATTAAATTATGATTTCCTAATGCCATCCACGTCTATCTGCGCTACCCCCACATTCTCAGGGATATACGAGCTACGACCTGGAGACAAACGATGCTAACCCATTTCAGACTCATTTATACCACTCATTATTCATGGCGGCCATTTTGAATTGGGACCCTGACTCAATAAACTTTATTGTCCCTACACTCCAAACATCAAAAGTTTTAGTTTATACACCAAATGGAGGAACCAGGGAAGGTCCATCTCACGGACACCAACAGAACCCAAATCTTATGAATGGATACTTTACTCTCTCTTCATTTCTTACTTTGTTCCATTCAATAAAATCGTTTAATCCAGTTTGGTCACATCTCTCTTGGAAGATCCAGCGTGCCTCTTTCATTGCAAGGACCCTCTCTGTACTGTAGGGATCTCCCGTGATCTTTTCCAGCACTACCCACGTAAAAGAATGTTTACTTTCTTTATAGTGTTGTACTAATTTTGTGGAAAGTTTGCCTGCTCTAATAATGCTCAGATGTTCCTGCACTCGTACTTTAATCTTACTTGTTGTAAGACCAATGTATTGTAATCCACATTCACATGTCAGTCGATACATCACATTCATCGTGTTACAGTTAATGAATTGGGTTAAATGCCACACTCTCCCAGAGTTAAGCACCACCTCCCCAGTTTTTTTGGTCAATTTACACACTGAGCACATACCACACGGGTAGTGCCCAGGCAGAATGGTGGTTTCATTATGTGGTGATCTAAGGCGAGAGTGTACCAGTTTGTCTTTCAAATTGCTTGATCTTTTAAAAGCAAACCTGGGTGGGGGCATTTTGAACTCAGTCGTCTATAGTATAGCCCAGTGTTTCCTTATAGATTGTCTAATCTGGGTCGCCAAAGGATCAAACGTCATCACAACCGGAAGGCAATCCTCCTTAGTCCTCATATTTTTCTCTAACAAAGCACTGCGAGGAGTGCTCAGCGCTCTTTTTCGTGCCTGATTCACAATTCTATGTGGATAATCTCTCTTTCTTAATTTTTCGCATAGTTCTTCTGATTGTGCCAGAAATTATGTCGTCGTGGAGCAATTCCTGCGGTGCCGCAGGAATTGACCGACAGGGAGATTATCGCGTAATGCTCTCGGATGATATGATTTGTGATGTAGCAAGGAGTTCTTGTCAGTTAGCTTTTGATGTACTTTGGTATTTAGCATGTTGTTCTCTGCCTTAATATCCAGATCAAGGAACTCCGCTCCCTTATTACTGTAAGTCCATGTGAAGCGTAAACTGACATCCTGGCCATTCAGCCAGTTCAAAAACTCCACCAGGGACTCCTCTCCACCAGACCAGATACATAGCACATCATCTATGTATCTCTTCCAGAGGTGGATATTCCTCTGGAAGGGATTAGACTGATTGTGAATACAATTTTCTTCGAACTGGCCTACATAGATGCAGGCCAAGCTTGGTGCCATGGTCGCGCCCATTGATGTACCCGTAGTTTGTAAATACAGGGCGTCTTTGTAGCAAAAATAGTTGCGGGTAAGTGCCACCTCTATACACCTTAGTACGAAGGACTATGGTGTATCATAGAACCATTCCTGTTGCCCCAAGGCGCACGCTGCTGCCACCAGCGCAGCGTCCTGGTGTTTACAGGTGTAAAGTGACTCTATGTCAATTGTTACCAGGAAATCCCTGGCGGCGTCAAACTCAATGTCCTGTAGTATATTTAAAACATCAGTGGTGTCCTGAACAAAAGATCTTTGGTTCACCACTGATCCCCTCAAGAAAAAATCTGAGAATTGGGACAATGGCTCTAATACCGACCCTATGCCCGAGACAATTGGTCTACCAGGGGGAGGCCTTTGGGGTTTGTGAATTTTGGGTAGGATATAGAAAGCCGGAGTTCTTGGCTTATTGTTGATTTAAAACTTGGCTTCTTTGGTTGTAATCCATCTTTTTTCTTTAGCTACTCCTACCAACTCCTTTATCATGTCTTGGAGTTCATTAACTGGGTCACGCATATGTGGTTGGTAATTATTCCGTGCCCCCAGCAATCTCTCAAGACTTCTGCATCATAGTCCACAGTGTTCATGACAACCACTGCTCCTCCCTTATCGGCTGATTTTATAGTGAGCAAGTGATAGTTTTGTAGACTATTGACTGCACTCCAGTCCTCCTGACTTAGTTTTGTAGACTATTGACTACACTCCAGTCCTCCTGACTCATGTTGTTATAACCCTGATGTCTATTCTTCTGTTCTAATCTAGTGATGTCCTCCAATACCTTGTTTTTAAACACCACCACGTCAGGGCCAATCATAGTATTTGCAGGGCAGAATTGCGATGGTTTCTTTAAAGCTGTGGACAACAAAGAAGGGGGATCTTGTGGCTTATTTGCAAAAAACTTTTTTTGTTTGATTTTCCTCATGGTCTCTTGGAATTCGAGCCTGCACTTAAAGCTGTCGTGAGTCGGTCTCAGGACGAACCCGAAGCCCTTGTTCAACACTTTCACCTCACTATTCGTGAGTATATTGTCAGATAAATTGACCACTATATCATCAACTGGTTCCGTCCTCGACTCCAATTTATTTTGGGGGGAGTATGTTTGCCATGTCCTATTCTGGTTGCCCCGACCTCTGCCCCCAGTCAAGAAGGGCGGTAAGATAAATGGGACTTGCAGCATATAGCGGACTATATGTGGGAAGCATCATGTAGCATTTAAGATAAGGATCAATGAGGTGACAAAGCATTTCATAGAAGCGAAATTGAGTTGAGGCAGATTGTGAGAAATTGAAACACTGCGTATGCACAGAGTTAATCAATAAACACAGTGATCCACCCACAGGTGTATATATATGTCAGAGCCTCCCAGAAAAAGTATATATCCCCACAATGGTGGAACATACACACTAGTTGTTAAAATACCCCTCACACACCAAAAGGGCCCTTGGTGTCATGCTTCATCATAGGGGTCTTCCCGCCCCTCTACGGGACGGGGCGTGCTACGACCTACGTTTGCATGGGAGCACTGTTGTTGTAAGACAACTATGTGTTTCTGGGAGGCTCTGACATATATATACACCTGTGGGTGGATCACTGTGTTCATTGATTAAAGCTCGGGAGGATGTATCCACCCCCACTACTCATGTTGAGTGGAACCTCTCTACTCCCCATTTTGTTCCTTTTTGTATGCACAGAGTTAAACATACACATGGCGCGTGTTTAAGCTACAATATATAAGGAAATAACAAGATAAGAAGGCGAGGGATAAGCCAGTAGTGTCCCCTATGGGGATAGAAAGTGGGGTCTAAAGGCAAAAAGACATGAGCATATAAGAAGGTGGGGTAGAAGCCCGCAGTGTCTCCATAAGGGATAGAAAGAGGGAATAAATGGTGAAAAGACAAGAGCATTCATCGATTTCCTTTATATCTAGAAACCTATTCTAGGATACGCCTATGAGAAGAGGAACTTACGGCTGGAGTTCTTTTCTGACAATGAGTTGAGAGCTGGTACGACTGACTTGGGCTCCCACATGGTAAAGACGAGTAATGAAATGCCCTGTAGTGATGTGTGTGTTTTTAAAAGTTGAGAGAGAAGATGTGTTATAGTAACCTGTCCATGGTGTTGTTTTGTCATTTGACAGTCATTTTTAGAAATTGCACCAGTGTCCAGCAATAGCGATGAATGACCCTGCCCTGACAAAATTGCCTGAAAGATTGATTGACAATGAAACATGTCAGCTGAGAAAGGAAGTGGTCTGCATAAATGCAGCTGGTTTTAAATTTCTGAATGAGCGCACAAGGAAAGAATAAAATTGGTAAACTGTGCAACTTAGTTCAGTTCTATATTTCAGTGGGTCTTGTTTGTGTGGTAGTCGCAAAGCACATACGGTGTTTTGGGATTTTTTTGAGCACTTTTTTTGGGACGCTATATTATTTTTGAAGTAAAATGGTTACCGATGATGACAAAAGTGAGCATAGCTGGTGAGTACCAATCAGCAAGCTCGACTGGTGGTGCGCACGTGAGGTGCCATTTTGCTTTTTCCACAATTTTTGTAATATAAACACATCTACAGGTGGGTTTTTTGGTAGATACACCATTTTTCCCATTTTTAATATTAGATGGGATATATGACTGTCACTTGACAAAAAACATTGTTTTATAAAATAAGGCAAATAAAGTGGAAGGACACTACCTTGTAAGAAAGTGAGGAGTGATTGGTGAAGAAAAATGGTAAAAAGTTCCACCTCCACATTTATGAATCTAAGAGCCCTGGGTGACAGGTCTTGTGTGTGTTTGACATAAACTGTGAGGAGGGCGACCTGCTCATTTTGTTCCCTCTCCAGCTCCTTGTTGGTATAATGTCACTGACCATGTCATGAATGATGTAATATGTGACGTCATCAGCAGTGCATTGCGGGGGTGCGAGCTATAGTTAACTGAACTAACTATAACGGGGGAATTTCTATGGTTTTGTACGGGTGAAATGTCCAACTAACTATAACGTCCCTGAAACCTATGTTTTTTTCAGTGAAAATATATATACCTGGCTGTTGGCATGGACCACGTTCCCAGATGATAACATGTTAAGCTATACTTCCTTTTTAGGTCTCGCCTGAGCCACCACATGCGCTGCTCTGCGAGACATTTAGTGTGTGGGCTTTTAAAAGTCCGACCACACGCTTTTAGCTGGCATAGAGCGTGTGGTTACCCACACAGTGACGAGCAGAGGCGCCATCTGGCTTTCCTCTCTCGTCATGGTGTGCGCACATCGCACACCACTTTCCGGACGTGGCGCTACATTTGCTTTCAGTTTAGACATCTTGTGCGCACCATTTGCGTGTTTTTTGAGCGGGGCCGCCGTGCTCGTCAGGGTCAGCGGTCTAGTCTTTGTTATCCAGAGCTACTTACAACCCTTACAGCACGCTCCTCCCCTCCCCCACCACAGAGCGTGTCTCGCGACCGTGCGTCTTGCTTAAAGAAGCCATAAAGGGTAAGTGACTTTAGTACTGTTTTTAAAATCTTTCATTGGCATCTTTCATGTTGTGACTTATTGACCAACCTTTCATTTTTAACGACACCGCTAATTTGACCCGCGGTCCCCGTCTGTAAGAGCGGGGCCGCCGTGCTTGTTATCCAGGGCTACTTACAACCCTTACAGTGCTCTCCTCCCCCTCCCCCACCACAAAGCACGTCTTGCTTAAAGAAGCCATAAAGGGTAAGTGACTGCATTTAATTTATGGAGACAGCATTTAATTGCAATCAACCTAGAATACGCCTTACAGCCTAAACTTCTTTCCTCGTTATTACAATAACTTTATTCCAACCCTGAAAAATGCCCGTTAAGCATCCAGGCAAACACAAACCTGCTCCTTTCGAAAGTCATTTCAGTTTCCCTGCCCTGTCACCGCCCCCAAGCGTTGCCCGTAACACATTTCACGTTCAAGCCACTGAAGTCACTGATCAGAGCCAGCACCCCACGTCCCTCGCACAACCGAGCTGGCATCGCCTGACTTGCATTTTCCCCAACCATCATTATGAACTCCTTCGC
Organism: Triturus cristatus; assembly: GCF_964204655.1. NCBI lineage: Eukaryota > Metazoa > Chordata > Amphibia > Caudata > Salamandridae > Triturus > Triturus cristatus. Next base: position 658,973,519 of record NC_140585.1, on the reverse strand, counting down.
CTGCTTTTCCTTTTACCAGACGGGCACAGACCCTACCTCCAAGCGGCAATCAACAAACCGACAACTGCCCAAAGGACCTCCTCTATCAAAGAGGGCTTGATACCCAAAACAGCCTCACTTAAATGCACCCAGAGTCCTCAACCCCCACTGCTGTTAAAGCTTAATTCTCTGGAATACAACAGCCTCTTGCTGAATGTCTACTACCTCCAGTTGTGTCCAGGGATAACAAGGCTACTCAAAGGTTACTACATCCCTTGCCGACCACCCCCACATACTCCGGCAGAGTGGATTTTAGCTCTCGTCTAACCCTCAGGCTTTAAAACATTCCCCTCCAAACTGGGGTATCGCAATCTGGATTTAGCGTTTTAAATAACGTACAGAAGAAGGTGACTACACTAAACTTATGGGTTCCTTAATTAAAATGGAGTACTGCTTTTTTGGAAGTGGTGAGAGGAGATGCGATACAAGTGGATAGTGTCACTGTTTGGTTAAGCCACCAGTTGTTAGGCAAGGACGCACAGGACACAAAATAGAAGTATAAAATGAGTCATGCAAGTGCACAAGAAGGTAACTCGCAAGCAAAGAGCAGTGTGGCTTGCGATTCTTAATTTTTCCCCTTGTGCATTTGAATCAGTTAGCCTAGTGTAGACAGATCTGCCGACCTTAGAGCAGGGGAACAAGGTTCGAGCTTCTGCATCGGCTCAACATCCTGTGATTTGGGGCAAATCACTTAATCTCGCTATGCCTATCAAAAATGAATGTGTGCTTGTAAAACGTAACTGGTGGTCATGTAAAGGGCTCCAATACCTTAGGGTCGAGTTTGCGCTATAGAAATCGGTAAAAAAAAAAAAAAAAACTTGCTCAGCTGTGAGGTATCCGCCATTGAGATGAGCTGCTCCTGGAAGTCCCCTCTGCACTGGGGGAACTTCCATCCCTCTCCCGACAGAGAGATGAGTGTATAATAACTACTCTTCCCAGATTGGCTGCTCTTACAACCAATGACAGAGCGGATTAACCCAGTAACGAGCAGTGTTCACCCCCTACTTGAGAGCCACACCTCACTGCTGATGTAAACTGTCAATCAGACGCATTGCACGAAGTGGCCAGGCTTTGGAGATTCCCAAAGCTCATATTTCTTTCTTTCTTTATTGCGATCATTGTTCTTTGTTTTGATAGCCACAACCTTTTAGCCAAAGGCGAGTCACCTGGCAGGATTCAACCAAGCCTTTTGGCAGGTGGAGCGCTTGTTTCTTTTGGGAAGGCGGGGAGGTGTGTGTCCATATTAAGCTGTATTTTATTTTAGGCGAGGGAGTGCTGCATTTCGATGTTTTTAGTTTCCTCAAATAGAAACTGGAATTTGCACACTCGAATTGGGACAGTTCTGACCTGACGGCTTCCTATTAAAACACCCTGAGCTACACAGAATATAAGACGCCAAAGCTGCAGAAAGAAGCCTGCCAAAATGTTCATGTTTACATTGCCGACAAAATGTTTTGTGGTCCTAGCTTTTGATGGTAATTTGCATTATGAACCTATGCAAACCTTTTTGTTCATTGTGCCTATGTCAGTTTTGTCTTGAGGGAGTAATACGATTCGGAAATGCAAAGTTACTATTTTAGCCTAAACTTTAGCCTTAATTTGAACAAAATTTTGAGTTATCTGGTTCCAGCTGTCAGAATTGGTCGTACCTCTCTGCATCAGTATCACCGATGTGAGGGTCAGAGGCCACAGGCCCACTGTCCCTCAGGATTGCAAATGTGAAGGTTGCACCTGATCCCTGTCTTCCAGCTGAGAGAATTGATCGTACCTCTCTGCATTAGTATCAGTGATATGAGGGGCAGCGGCCGCAGGCCCACTATCCCTCAGGATTGCAAATGTGAAGGTTGCATCGGATCCCTATGTATTTCAGCTGTGAGATTAGGTCACATCTCTCTGCATCAGTATCACATGGGAGGCCAGAGCCCTCCTGTCCCTTAGGTTTAAAGCAGTGAGTATCCGAGAGTAGACACAGCCTGTCACTCATTTTTATTTACTGCCTCTACCTCATGCTATTCACACACTTACATACAATGCATCCAAACTATAAGCTTTTTTTTTAGTAAAAATCTCCTCCTTTAATGAATAAATGATTTTGTATACACCGTTAAAAATGTTTTTTTTTTTAAAAAAAAAACAGTTCATAAATAGTTTGTAAAATCTTCTTACAGAAGAGATGCACCTTCTGATTTAGTGCTCTCTTGTAAGACCGGCTGGTCTTTTAATATCATGATCTTGGAGGCTCCATATTGTTTTGGTGTATCCTATGTTACTTCATTATTTTCGTGTCTGTTATTGTGCAGACTGTGTAGCATGTGCATTAGCCTACTGAACTGCTGCACAATTAATTATTTTGGAGCTCAGCTTCTGTGTCTGCTTCTTGTCCTCGATTCCCATTAGTAGAAGGCCTTGGTTATAAATTAAAAGAAGGACGTCAGAAGTATAGTGTTCACCAATCTCTACACTTAGTTAGGAATTACGAAAACAAGCATTAGCATAGTCAATAGGTCTCGCCTTTGGGACCTTATAAGTGTTTAGCCATGCAACAGTCGATGTTGTTGCACCAAGGATATTGTGCTGCCTAACTAAATACTTATAAGGTCCCAAAAGCGAGACCTATTGACTATGCCAATGCTTGTTCATGTGTGTCTGTACGTGAACTAAGGGAAAAGGCTTTCTGATGTTATGCTTTTCCCCATAGGTTGCTGTGTTCTAGATGGGTTCCTGGTTTCTTCCGATATAATCGTTCATTGGGTTCCATCCTATTCATAATGGTGGATTGTTCATACTCAGATATATATCCATCACCCAGGGTTGGGAAGGGGTGCATTCTCTTGCCTCAAAACATGGTAGATTCTGATTTCTGTCCTTGTTTTAAGGTCTGAATACAGAAGAATACGCACTGCACCATCTAGGATTCCCTCTTCCGGCCCCAACCTTCACCCTGGTCTTCGTGGTCGTTACTAGAGGGAGGTAAGGGACGGTGGAGGTTGTTCATGTTGTCGCTGCAGGAACGCTCTGCAAGCACAAGGTAAGGCTCGTAGAGCTCTGACAACTACACACTACTCATGCTCTCATCCATTCACTTAGGCACTACCAATGCACTCATGGAATCTCACAAGCACTACTATGCACTCATCAAATCACCAAGGCACTAACCATGGCCTCATCCAATGGCCTAGGCACTACCCATACACAGATCCAAGGACTATCCTTGCACTCGTTCATTCACTAAGGCACTACTCATTTACTCACACAATCTTCCACATAATGTGCATGCACCCATGCATTCACGTAGGCATTTCCCATGCACTCATCAGTTCACCCAGGTATTACCCATACTCATCCAATCACCGAACCACTACCCATGCACTTATGTATTCACCAAGGCAGTACCTATAAACTCATCTAATGACCCAGGCATTACCCATGCAATCAACCAGTCAGTACTTATACACTCATCCAACCACCCAAGCATTACACATGCAGTTATGTATTCACTCGGGTGCTACCCATGCACTCTTCCAGTCATCCAATCACCCAGGCACTATCCATGCACTCACCCAATCACACAAGCACTAAGTATGCATTCATCCAATCACCCAGGTTCTATCAATGCATTCACCCAAGTGCTAACCTTGCACTCATGCAATCACCCAGGCACTACCCTTGCACTCCTCTATTCTCTCACACACTACCCGTGCACTCATCCATTTACTCAGGCACTACCAATACACTCATCCATTTACCCAGGCACTACCCATGCACAAATCAAATCACCCAGGCACTAACCTTCTACTCATCTATTTACCCAGGCACTACCCATGCACTCATTCATTCACCCAGGCACTATCCATGCACACATCCAATCACGCAATCACTATCTATGCACTCATCAATTTATTCATGTAGTATTCATGTAGTAGTCATGCATTCACTCAAGCACTACACATGCACTCATCCAATCAGCCAGACACTACCCATGCAGTAATCCATTCACTCTATCACTAGCCATGCACTCATCCAATCACACATGCACTTCTCATGCAGTCATTAATTTATGCAGACAGCACTTATACTGACATCAACCCACTGATACAACTCATACACCTATTCAGGCACTACTTATATACTCTTATAACCCCTCAAAAATATACCAATTCATTCATAACTAACAATCATACAACACATACACTTTGTCTATCGTTAACCAAATAGGCAGTTCTAAAAAGAACCATTTAAAAAATCTTGTTTTGTGTTTTTCAAACTTTTATTTATTATTTGGGTGTTTTTTCAAAAATGGTATTTCAAAAAACAAGCCAACAAACTGCAGTAAAGCAGTAAAAACATTTTGGAATCCGAACATTATTGCAAAAAACAAAACAAAACAAAAAAACTAGCATTTGTGGCTTCTTCCACATTCAGTAACTGCAGCGATAGACTGCTCCCCAACAGAAAGTACTGTTTGGCACTTTCAGCAGTGTTGTCCTAAACCAGCCAACACGGGTACTGTCAATGGTGTGTCAGACCTTAAATAGAACCCACAGATGTACTGGGACCAGCAAGTTCTGCATTTTGTGATTGCTGTTGAAATTCTCGCTGGCGCTCCTCTCTTGCGAGGCGGTTTGGATGGATGGTCTGGGGATGTTTCATCGAGGATGTCGCACAAGAGTATTTTTTCCGGAGAGCCCCCAAGATGTATGTATGTATGTATGTGCGGTCTTATATAGCGCTCAAATTACCCTTGGGCATCTCGGCGCTTGCATTGGGAACCCGTCCTGGTTTTTCCCTGTGAGATAACCCGTACTGGGCATCCCCAAGGTGAAAGCCAGGCATCCCGCCGCGAGGGGCCGTTGTGGAGATTAAGCAAGCTTGTTGCCCAGAGCTGCATACTGTGAACTCGTGCTTAGAGTAGGCACCGAAGCGAGAATTATCGAGTCCGTGGACAATTGGGCTCCAGACCCTGCCGCATCGGGAATCGAACCCTGGTCCCGGGTCTGACCTCTGCTTCAGGGTATGCCTCCTCTAACCAGTAAGCTACACTTCTCCACCGTAGGACCGTCTCACACAAAGTGCACGTCCGTTTGTGCACATTGACTTTCTTCTCCCCAGGTGGATTGGAAAAAAAAGGTCCAAACTATGCTCACTTTTATTTTTCTTTGTATGCTCCTCCACATTTTCAAAATCAAAGGGGATGATGGACGGAGCATTTGAGCAATGCAAACACTCACCCCCAGTCAATCGATCTGGGTTTAATCCATCATCATTCTTTAGCTCACTCAGCCACCCCAGTTCAGACATGGCCATATGCAAATCAGTCTGACCCTGTGCCTCATGGGAACAGTCCAGCCCGAACTGCCAAGCCACATTTTCAACCTCATCTGCAGGTGGATTTACCTTTGGTGACTACGAGTCGTATTTGCAGTGAGAGACTCCAAGCCGGCCACTGCACAGTAAGCAGAGAGCTTGTTTGGTGGGAATGATGATGTCCCCGTGTCCAGCACCCACAGAAGGCACTCCCAGAGTCCCCTGAACTGTATAGAGTATTCCGCACCGTCCCTGCCCTGCCTCACCTCCCCTCCCCTCCAAAAAGAGGCTAGAGGTGCTAGTGCAGGCAAGAGGGCCAAACTATGGACACACACCTGCGCTGTGCGTGTAGCAGACTCCTAGGATGCCCAGGTAAGGGCAAGTATTCTTATGGTGTGAGCCTTTGGACAGAAAGTCAAACAACGGTGGACTGAGATGCGAGGTTCAGGGCAGGAGCAGTTCACTCATTCAAAATGATTACTGGTGACCAGAGGGCCCATCGTGTACCAAAATTACAATTCGGGTACCTGGTCCTTCTTCTTGCTGTGGCACACCTGTAACTGGGTGTACCCAGCGCACACCGGGACAGAATGCCCGACTACCAAAAATAAAATAGGCTGTTGAAAGTGAAGGTGTGAACTCCAGCCTGCAGTGTGAACTATATAGGATATAGTCTGCAGAAGAAGACTGGACCTCACTTTGAACGGAGAACATGTATTCCCTCGCAAGCCGGCGCAGTGTGCAGCTGCATTAGCCTACAGGGTGATGCAAGGGGTGTCCCTGGATTACCAGTGCTCCTTCCAAAGGTGCACCTCACAGTGATGCACAATCAGCGTGCCTTTCAACAGCTTCTTTGCCACTCCATCAGTGGTATAGTGCTGGCACCAACAGTACCCTCACTGCATTTAGCCACACACACAGAAAAAAAGGGCTGTTTGCTCTATTATGGGAGGTCCTGCACAAGCAGAGACTCCCCTCCTGTGACAGAAACCTTGGTATTCACCTCAGTGCTTCTGTATGGAATCTCTCTTTATAGGTACAACATGATATCAAATAATAAAATCTGCAGTAGAATATGGGGAGGTGACCACGAAATCTGAATTATCTGGTTGCAGAATATAGTTACAGGCCTCAAATAATGAAAGACAAAACAGTGACCGTTGAGATAAACGGGAAAGAGACAAATACCCACCTGGTGGCTGGATTACAAAATGTGAAAACAGATAACCTGGAATAAACACCAGTTTCCTTGCTTGTCCCTATTGTGTGACCCTAGGAAAATATTTCATTTCAGAGCCTCTTTTTTCTTTATTATCACACCCAAGGGCAATTTTAAATACTTAAATTCAGGATGTGTATTGTACAAGCTCCTCTTTTATTTTATTTTATTTTATTTATTAGGCTGCAATATTGCTCCATTTATAAGAAGAATCTAGGTCATGTTTAGGGTTTACATGCCTACTGACTTGCCTCCAAGTACGTGAATGGCACTGTTGGGGGACCATGAATGAAACCTCTTTTAATAAATGTCTGTCTATGCAGTGATATAATCTGATGTACTAAGATAAAACACTTATGCATGTTAAATAAATACACTTTACATTATTTTAAAATATTCTTAATAGACTGGATCATATGTGAACATTGTTTGCTGTACAATATTTATGCCAAACGTTTTCATAGCTCAGCTCGTGCACTGAATCTTAAAGCCAAGCCAGAATCATGGCTCAACTCAACCAATTTAATTTGCCTGTGTGGCCCTCCTCTATTTGTGACTAAAACTTAGTACACCATCAGCCACATGGCAAAATAATTTTTAAAATACGAGGAATAGAAACATGGATCCCTGCCCAAAAGCACGAATATGACAACCCTACCATCAAGGCTTCTTGTAGCACGGACAAAGGAGAGTGCATGCAGTGAAAATACTTTTGAAATAAGTGATCCCAGGGCATGGACTCTAGGCTGTTGTGTTGTACTTGACCATAGTCATTAGTTCTCAGGGAGAACTACCAGGCCCAGGTAGGATGGGCAGGGGATTTGCTTCAGTGGGGATGTTTGAGGTGTGAGACCCCTCAAATGTATTCTTGGTTTGGTATTGTGTATGAGGCCCTGAGATGGGTCTGCCACGTAGGTGTCGTTTTTTTGTTCTCATTTCACTTCCAGATTTTAACTTGTCAATTTTTGGGATCAGTATCATGAATATATATGGACCAGTTTACCAAAAAAGGAGTAAATCTGCACCCATAGAAGTACTCCTTGAATGGGTGCAAATGTACTACTTTTTGGAATTCACAAACATTGGCAGTAGTACGCTTGGAAAGCTGAACCAGTGTCTAGTTCCCAAAAGATGACTGATGAATGCTTTTAAATAGTCTAACCAGTGGAAATCACTAGGGTAGCATACCAACGCTTTTTACCCACTGTACCATTCTAGACAGAGGCCCAACTAATGCAAATCAGAACTGAACCTGTTCCTTGTGAAAACAGTCCATCCCGAACCTAGGTCATCTCACTCCTTCACCCGAGTCCACTGTTGCTTGAGTTGGGAAATTTGAGATTCACCACCCGCTAAACTATGCACACGGCCATTCGGTGGCTGCCAATCCCAGCGTCCCTCAGGTGTGAAGAAAGCAATGCAGATCAACCAGAGCAGAGAAAGTAAACAGACTTCTCCCCTCTACTCCCGTCAGGCTTGCTCGCAGAAAGGCAATGGAGCCAGCGTCGTAACGATGAAAGGAAATGGGACTTTCTTTCAGCGGCACCTGGAGGTAAAGAAAAGTTGCACAGAAAATAAAAGCTCTGCTCCCTGTACCACGCTGTTCATGGTCAAGGGGAGAGGTGCTAACAGCTTTATTGCCTACGCCTGCTTGGCAATAACACTCAATTACCTTTCCATTATTATAGGCCTTCGCCAGGTGGGTAATTAACACCAGTTTTTTGCCCGCAGCTGCCGGTAATCAATTTTAAACACATGAAAATAATGTCCACATAATCCTTACACAAAGCGCTTTTAAATTCACTAGTAATTATTAAATTGAACTTTTATTAAAGACTATGGGTGGGCCTGCCTCAACATTCTGCCCTCACCCGGACATGCTCAAATATTGCCACAATTTCGAAGACAACACCCCAAGCTAATGAGGTTGGCCGACTCTGCCGGAAACAGAGTCCGTTTTAATCTCCTGGTGCCAGTATAAAGATCGTCCCTTTGCCTCCGGACTACTTTTCAAATACTTTAGCCTGTTACACTCCCTCCCATAACCGAAGGCCTGCCAATCACACTTTTCAAGTCTTATCCAAACCGCCTTGCGCAGCATCCGGTTCTTTAATCCTATAGGATGCTTCCCCTGGCACTCACTTCCACCTACTAGCCGAGCAAGCAGCGGTTCACTCCAGGACTTCAAAGCAGTGCTACAAAGTGCTCTCTTACCATAAGAAGGCAAATACAGACCACTACCTCAAATAGCTCTGACACGTTGCACATAGGCAGTTAAAAATTCTGTTTCTGTATAGAACAAAGAAATGAAACAGGAGAGAACATTACCAACTACTTTACACGTTTCGGGATGCTCACTATCTTAATAGAAAAGTTTCCACGACAAGACATCTTCATTCTTTCTAACAATAGTGTGGTGAAGAGGTCATGAAAGATACTGAGGCAGAAAGGAAGAGACCTGTGTGGGATGGATGGGCGCCATTTCATTTAGGAGTACAACTTCTACACTGCGTATGGCTCTACAGCTCGGTCAGGCTTTAGAGAGGACTTAGCATAGGTTTTAGGGTTCCCTAAACTCTTTCCTCAAATACGAGCTCTCAAGCCTTGAGGCCATAAGTGTAGCCTCAAGGGGAAAATCATGCAAGAGATCTTGCACTGCAAAAAACAGGGCCCCTTTGAGGAATGCCCTCTTAATTTTAGAATCTAATCCCCGGGGGCTTCTGGTACCAATGAACGAATCAAATATGTCCGACCAATTCAATGCATTTTGTGTGTAAAATGACTAGTTGCAGGAACGAGAAGACCCTTATGCTTCGTCTGTCAATACATCCTGCTTACCCTTTGGGCGTTCAGGTCATCACTACATTTTTCTACCCTTGGCTCCATTTTCCCCGAGCCACCAGAAAAAGCTTGATGAGCTTGTCGCCCCACCAACAGAGTGCACAAATATGCGGCACTGGTGTGGTACCTGAAGGGAACTCCCACTGTTAGCAACGAGGGACTACAATCTCCTCAAGAACGTATTGGAAGACTGGTGGATGGTGGTAGCTCACTGCCACGCTGGAGATGCTCTTCACCCTGGACCTCTGGGAGCAGAGCCTGTTGAGCCTCTGGAAATCCATGCAGTCTTCCATTACTAGAACTCCTCACTTTATGATGAATGTGTGATTAATGGTCTAAACGGAGTAGAATGCCTGGTAAGATACTTCCAAACTCTCATCAAGAGTAACCCTCGAGTGCTCTACTTCTGGAGAATTGAATGAACAGCGCAATAGGTCCCAATGCCCAAAGTATCAGACAACTGCCCACTAACTACCCCAGTAGCTGAAGAAAGTCCTGGTATTGCCTCAATGAATAACAGTGCTCATACACCTTTTCAGTCTTGCTAGTGTCACTGAGCAGGATGTCTCAATAGAGAAAACGAACAGAAGACCTAATTTAAAGGAGGGGGTAACTGTCGGAAGTCCTTTCCACCTTCTATTTTCCACAGCTCTATTACAAGAGGAAAAGAAGGCTTCCGGATCCAATGGTGGGGCCTCAAATGGCATAGTCCGTTATTGCGCACTAATAATCTTCCTAATTATGCTGACAGGCTGCCTAATTCAACCCATGGTGATCTTTCAAGCAACAGCATTTTTGCATTCCTGACATGATGGGATTAAACTCCCAACATTTTAGAGGCAAATCTGTGGACATGCATTTGTACCCCCACTTTGGGGGAACATATTCCCAATATGCAGAAACAATGAAAGCAATGGTGGGAATGCTGCTATGGAGCGTCTTCCCCTCAAACTCACTAGTAATCATGGCGGTAGAAGCCACTTAGGTGGTGGTGAAAACAACCCTGTGACTATGACATCCATTCCAAAAATGGAGACCTTCCTCTGCAATCATGACGGAGAGGTTGCCCCCTCCACACTGGCAGGTGATAGATCCATCTAATTCTGGTACTATGACTCAAAGTATGCTGTTAAAGAACTGCTGGTGCATACAGTTTAAGGGGAATACACTTCTAACAAATGTCTGCCTATGTGATATTCTGTCTCAAGAACAAGTTACTTAGCCTTGGTTATGCCTTATCTGGTAGGCTATCTAGCTGCAGATTCCTTACCTTAGAATATTCTCTGGGCGTCAGACTGGATCTGGAAGCGTTCGATGAGCAGGACCCCTGCACGCCGGCAGTTGGTGTCGTTCAGCTCTGTGTGGCGGCATCTGAGCCGGAAAGGATGGGCTTGGTGCCTATCTAGGCACCACCCCAGCGCACTGCGGCTGGTTTCTTTTTGCAACTTTCCATGCAAGAAATGCAGAGCCACAGGGAAACCAGACCGCTGGTGGAGATAGCTAGGGCCTTTAAAAGGGTAAAACCCTTTACACTGTAGTTCATTTGCAGAGCGGGCAGGATGGGAGGGTCGATAAGGAATCTGCGGCTAATCTCTACCAGATATGGCATTGCTCAAGGTAAGTAACTTGTTCATCTGATAGACTTCTAGCTGAAGATTCCCTACCTTAGAATAGATACCCAAGCAATACCTTCCCAGAGGTGGGGCTGCAATATGGCTTAGATGAGAAGTCTTGTAGGATCAAAGAAGTAAAGTGACCATCATGCCGGACCTTACTCTCCAGGCAGTAGTGTTTCAGAAAAGTGTGCAAGGAAGCCCACATTGCTGCCTGACAGATATCCAGGACAGGAATTCCGAAAACTAACGCAGTGGTTGCTGCCATGGTTCTGGTAGAGTGAGCATGCATACCATCAGGGGATTGATTTTTGGCCAGTGCGTAGCAGATTTTGATGCAGAGAACTATCCATTGTGAGATGGTCTGGTTCTGCCGCTTTCCATTTCTTAAACCCGACATACCCCACGAAGAGTTGCTCATCTACCCAGAGCTCAAGAGTATGATTAAGGTAGAACAACACTCATTTTGGGTCCAGCCATTGGAGTGTCTCTTCTTTAGAGGGGTGAATCTGAGTGTAAAAGGTAGAGATGGACTGGCCTACGTGGAAAGGGGTTACCATCTTCAGTAGAACGGATGCTCGAGACCGAAGGACCACCTTGTCTGGGTAGAAGGAAAGGTATGAAGGACTTGCCTGTAACTCACTGACCCTCTTGACGGATGTTATCACCATTAGAAAGGCCATTTTGATGGTGAGAAGTGTGAGTGGGCAGGTGTGGAGAAGCTCAAAGGGAAAGCACATCCGAAATGTAAGAACCCAATTTAGGTCCCATCAAAGCAGAACCCTGCTGGGCCAAGGAAAGAATAAACTGAACAACCAGAGCAAGGGGTGCAAATAGAGGATCAACACGTTTATCTGTACACCATGCCATGAACTTGCTTCACCGGCACGCTTATACAGTCTTGGTAGAGGGAAGCCTGGCTGCCGTCAACTGTTGCCACTTAATCTCCATGCATGAAGGCGAAGCGTTTTCAAGTCCGGGTACAGAACCCTGCCCTGTTGCTGCAACAGAAGATCGTCCTGAAGATCGGAGGACCGATGCTCATGCTCAGCAGCTCGGGATACCAGACTCTCCATCCCCAATCCGGAGCCAGAAATAAGTTTGATACGGTCGTTCCTGATCTTTTTGAGAACTCTGGGCAGGAGTGGTATTGACAGAAAGGTATACAGGTGGCTGGTGCTCCACCCGAGACAAGAAGCGTCTCAGAGCAAGAGCAGCCTTGGAAACTTCAGCTCACAAAACTGCTGAAATGTTGCGCTCACAGTGGTGAACAGATCTAACCAAGGCACTCTCCATTCTTTGTCTTTTTTAAAATTATTTTTATTAAACATATTTAATATCTTCAACACAGGTACAGTTCCATCAGATCAATGACAGGGCATACAGCGGCATCAATGTATACAGAATTAGGAAAATGAGGGTTGGGGGTTAAGATGTGTAGAACTCTCACATTCTGGGTCGTCTGGGGGGGCACATATATAACCTCGATATGCATTCCAGGGAGACCAGATCTTGGACCACTTTCGGGGACAGCCCCGAGCTGCATTGACCGTCTTTTCCCTCAACATACACCAGTCGAGGTCCGTTTTCCAATCTATGACTCTTGGGGCTTGCGCCGCCCCCCAGAGTTGAGCGATGTTTCTTTTGGCGATCATGCAGCCCAGCCTCGCCCATTGTATAGCATGTGAGTTCAGGTCGGTGGGCTCCCAGATATTGAGGAGGCATCTGAAGTCCGAGCACCTGGCTCATGATGTTATGAATGTCGCGCCAGTAGGCCTATATGGGGTCGCAGTGCCAAATTATGTGGGTGAACGTGCCTAGCCGGGTGCATCCCCGTCTGCAGTGACCATCTGCTGAACTACCCATGTGAATCAATTGGGGTCCCGTGATGTAAACTCTATGTAGGATTTTCAGCTGCACAAGACGGAGGCGTGCCGAAATGGCAACCGTTTTGGGGGAGGAGACTGCGGTCTGCCAAGTTTCATCGTCCAACTCTATACCATCCTTCACCCATTTCTCTCGCAAAGGCATCAGTGGATCGTCCATGTTGTTAATGAGTTTCCTATATGTTAAGGAGATGGCCCTCTCAGGCAGATAGCCATCTAGCAGTCTGTCCTCCAGTGGTGAATAGTCAGGTGGGGAAGTGTAGTGAGGTAGTGTCGTTAGCAGTGCGTGACGTACCTGCAAGTAGCGGAAGCGCTCCGAGTCTGCCATGGAATATTGAAGTTGGAAGAAGTCAAAAGACTTAACGCCATTTTTATCCCATAGGTTTCTAATATGTGAAATGCCAATTAGGTCCCATTTATCAAAACCCTGCGAGTTGCCCAAGTCCCCGAGTTTCTGGGAGTCCCACAGGGGCGTGGAAAGGGTCAGTTTATTGGTCCAGCCCAACGAGGCGGTTGCCGCGTGCCAGATGTGGACGGAGTGCTTGGTGGGGCCAGTGAGCGGGTATCTGTTTGGCTTGGAATAAAGGGCCTTAGCAAAGGCACCACTGGGAAGGAGGTACCTATCCATGCCATACCCAGGGTCATCAGGCCACCCGTATGTGCAGTGGTTTATCGCCGTTAGATGTGAGGCCCAATAGTATTTCCTAATGTCGGGTAATCCTATCCCCCCGTGGAACCAGCCGAGGGTGAGCTTTTTAAGAGCAATACGAGGCCTCCCATTCCAAAGAAGGTCCCGTTGGAGCCCCTCTATTTGTTGAAAGTAAGAGTTTGGTACTGGATTTGCCGAATTTTGAAGAACATTGAGAAAGCGGGGTAGGGACATCATTTTGAAGAGGGCCGCTTTCCCTAATAAGGAAAGGGGAAGTGATTTCCAATTCGCAATGTCTTGCATTAGTCGTTGTATCGGGGGGGCAAGATTTCAGGTGAAACGGAGGGTCTTGTCTAGTGAAATAAAAATACCCAGATATTTAAAACCGTCTGAGGCTATTGATATAGGACAGTTTCGGGGTATTGGGGGGGGCTTCCCCACTCAAGACGTAGAGGTGGGACTTCTGCCAGTTGATGCCGAACCCGGAGTATCTGCCAAAGACGGAAAGGATGTCGAATAGTGCAATAAGAGATCTTTTGGGAGAGGCGAGGTATAAGAGAATATCGTCCGCGTACAAGGATATTCGGTCCTCCCAGCCGGCCGCCAACCGCAATCCACGGATAATTACATCTCTGCGCGCCCAGGCCGCGAGGGGTTCAAGGGCTAAGGCGAACAACAGGGGGGGAAAGGGGGCACCCTTGACGTGTCCCTCGACTAAGTAAAAAGGGGCAAGATTTCCTGTTATTCACAACTACCTGGGCCAATGGGGAGCTGTACAACAATCTCATCCATTGAATAAAGTCTGGCCCAAATCCCAGTTTATTGAGCACTGCGAATAGATGGGGCCATTAGAGTGTATCGAAAGCCATTGTGGCGTCCAAGGAGACCACAATGGCGTCCTCCCGCAAGGTAGGCGCGCTGCACACTACCCCTTGCAGTCTGCGAAGATTAAGGGCAGTATTTCGCCGGGGCATAAACCCAGATTGATCAGGGTGCACAAGGCCACTTATGACCTTGATCAGTCTATTATCGAGAACCTTAGCTAGTATTTTGGGCTCAGCGTTTAATAATGAGATAGGCCTGTAGGAGGCACAGTCAGTTTTGAATTTCCCTTCCTTATGGATAGCGACGATAGTCACGATTCGCTGGTCTAGGGGAAGTGCTCCCTGCTCGAGGCAGGTCTCAAACATTGATTTCAGATGTGGCGCTAATTTATCAGGGCGTAGTTTGTAGAGCTCGATCGGGAGGCCATTAGGCCCTAAGGCCTTACCTGGGCGGAGTGTTCTGATTGCAGTTGCGATCTCGTCCGCTATAAGGGCGCTATCCATAAAAGCACGGTCACTATCAGACAATACCGGCAGATTGATGTCACGCAAGAATTCAGAGGAGTCTGCTTCGGTGTATGGCGCCTTTGGAGCGATAGACTGTACGGAAGTGAGCTGCAAAGCGGTCAACTATTTCCTGAGGGTCCACTATAGCTGATCCTCCAGGATCCCTTAGTTCAGGGACTAGTCGGCTAGCTCGCTCCTTTTTGTCTAGCCAGGCGATTAATTTCCCAGCCTTGTCACCCCAATCATAAACCCTTCCCAATCTGCACTGCCCTAGAGTCTTGGAGCGGTCAGTGACCAGGGCTCGATATGCCTCCTGTCGGAGTTGCATAGCGTGAAGGGCCTCCGGCGAGGGGTCAGGGTCAAGATCTTTTTCCAGACGGTAGATGTCTTGTTCTATGTCAGAGACCTCCGCTAGCTTGTCTTTTTTGGACCCTGCTATAAGGGAGAGGGCTTCGCCACGTACTACTGTTTTGAAGGCCTCCCACAGTGTCTGCGGGGAGTCTACTGACTTTTCATTATCTAAAAAATAATTGTTGATGGATTTGATGAAACCGGCCCGTATTTTAGGGCACTTGAGATGCCAGGGGTTAATTGGGGCAACGCGTCCCACCGGGGTGTCATCAAGTACAATCTGAACCCAGAGAGGAGAGTGGTCGGAGATGCCCCTAGCCAAGTGTCGTATCTCATGTATGTTTGACACCTGCGGGGCTGGAACGATGACATAGTCTAGCCGTGAAAGGCTGTTGTGGGCCCCTGAGTAGAAGGTGTGTTGGATCTTGTCAGGGTGATAAGCCCTCCAGCAGTCCTCCAGTCCCATTGCCTCCAAAAAACTAGAGAAGGAGTGGGCGATGGCTGGCAACGTGCGAGGGGGCTACCTGTCTAGTGTACCTGATACCACTGAGTTGAAATCTCCCCCGATCACTAGGTGTCCCTCCGGCAGCGATAGCAACACAGCACTAAGGTCTGAAAATGTAGTGGCCTGCAACCCTGGGGGGGCATAGACAGACATGAAGGTGATGGTTATTCCCTCCCATGCGCCCGTGACCCCCGCGTATCTACCCCGGTCGTCAATATAAGTGGAGGCAGGCAGGAAAGGGAATGATTTCTTTTGCATGGTGCCCACCCCTCTAGAGTTAGACGCGAACCCCGAATGAGTGTGCATGGAATAGCCCCATCTGTGCATGGCTTTACATGTGTGGCCAATGAGGTGAGTTTCCTGAAGCAGAACTATTTCGGGCGACAGCCTTCGGATCTGTTGTAAGACTATACTGCATTTGATTTTGCCCCCCAACCCATTCACATTCCAGCTTAGGATTTTAATTTCCTTGCTACGCCGCACCCCCATCAGTGCTTTTGTGGAGAGTAACGGTGATACCCATCAGGAAAAGGAACTGCACCTTTGTCATAACAACAAATTCACCAAACAAAAAACAATTACCAAAAGATCCCCTACCCAACAACCCCCCTCCCTGCTCCCCTGCCCTTCGGGTTCAAAACTACCCATTACCAACTTGCAGAGTGCCTGTTGCCCTATAAAATTCAAAGAAAGAAGAAGAAAACAGTCCAAGGGGGCGCAAAGCGGGGAGCTCCACGCCCATGCCCTAGCTCTATGTCTAAATCACACCATGGTCGTCACTATCATATACCCAACGAGAGATCATTTTCATCCAGTTTCAGATTGTAATCCAAGGATCTCGCCACCCTCCCCCACTCCCCCCACCCCAACCATGTACCGTGACCAGTCCTCGCCAGGGCTCCTCTTCAGGTTGGCGCATTGTCACCAGGGCCACCGGCTCTTCCTGTCCCGGGATTGTTAGTGTCTCGATACTCTATCCAATCCGCAACGTCCTCAGACCGATCAAAGAACCAAGCTCTCCCCTCCGCCTCAACCCGAAGGCGGGCCGGGAACAGCATCGAGTACTTTAGGCCCTTCTCTCTCAGGACGCGTTTGATTGATAAAAATTGTCGTCTGTTTCTGCACTCTTTGTGTGAAGTCCGGGAAGAAAGATTTCAGCGTTTTCGTATCGGAGGGGGGTCGCAGCCCTGGAGTTTTGAAGAATCACATCTCGGTCTCTATAGTTGAGGACGCGGGCCAACATAGGCCGCGGGGGAGAGCTAGCTTAGGTCGGCCGCCCGGGACCCTGTGGGCCCGCTCAATCACAAAGAATTTACTGAGTCCCTTTGGTCGCAGGTGTTTGAGGATAAGGTCCTAAACGAATAGGTCCGGGGTCTGTCCCTCGGATTTCTCCGGGACGCCTATGATACGGAGGTTGTTGCGACGAAGACTGCCTTCATAGTCGTCCAGCTGAAGGGCTGCAGTGTGCTGAGACTCCTGTAGGTCGTGGACCTCCCTTTGTAGCTGCGCCACGTCCCCCACCATGCCAGCAGTAGTGATTTCCACCTGTTTCACCTTTTCGTTAAGTTTCCCAAGGTCGGCCCTTATGAGATTGACGTCCACAGCCCCTGAATCTAGAGAGGTCTTAACCCCAGTTATTGCATCCATTACATCCTTTAGGGAAAGTTCCTGCTCCTCAGGTCCAGGGCCACTTCGTTCTAAATCTTCCTGCTGGTGCCCTCGGTGTGGGTCCTTAGAGACCGTATATCTGTCTAGTTTGTTTGTTTGGACCGGCCTCGTTGTCTTGGCGCCGGCACCCTTGACGCGGTCCGTCATGGCTGCAGTTATCGACCAACGCCAGATAGGAAGCGTGGGGGGGCGCGAATAGTCAATGCAGTTGACACTGCTCTCTAGCCAGCTCTTCGGGTGGTCAGCCCTGGCCTCTTCACACCCACGGCCCACACGATCAAGGCACCCCCCCCTCGGGCGCTAGACGGCAACCCGTGCCAAGATCTGGATCTGCACCTGGGAGGGCTCCCTTTCTACCACCGTTCTCTCCGAGAGGGCAGTCACCAGCAGTGACCTCGCACTCCGCCACAGTCCCCCACAGCAGCCGATGGTACCTGGGGGCCGTCAATCCGCCGTCCGGGTCCTCCGGTTCAGTCCACCCTCAGCCCCCGGCAGCCTCCACAACCCACACCTCGAAGGAGAGTAGGTCTACAACACAGGTCGTCAGCAGCAAGCGCGTGTCACATCTGAGCTTGGTGCGTCCGGCCCTATCTTGATAGGGATCTAAAGGCGGCTCGGTAGGGCCAGGTTGCTCCAACTGTTTTAAGGTGCAGGCTCTCCGCAGACGTGATCGCAACCACTCCGGCTGTCCTCCGGGTTGGGCCACTTCAGCGGCGCCGCATGCGGATGGTCCGCACGCCGGTAAAGCACTGAGCACCACCAGATCCTTAGTCACTAACTGGGTGCTCACCTTCAGCGCCGCGCCGCCGCCATTTTGGGTTCCGCGGCCGGCTCACACACGATGGGGCGTGTGAAGGCTATTTGCCACCTCTGCTTATTCGCCTCAGGTCCGGGGAGATCTCGATCCTTGTGGAGCTGCCCAGGTCCCCAGAACGACGTCCGCAGTCTCCAGGGAGGGTGGGGCGGGGGTGGGACCTCCTACACCACCGCACGGGTCGCGGCTTCAGCGGCGTGGAGTGAGGAGTGGAGCGGAGCCCCGCGGCGGCCGCAGCCGCCACCACCACAGGACCCGACTCCCGAAGGGCTCGTAGGCCGTGATATCGCGGGAGCCCCCGCAGCCTCGCCACCGATCACCGAGACACAGGGCCACCGCGGACGGGCTCCGCAGAAGATCCGACACCCGGATCACTTGCAGGTGCTGCGGATGTTGGTTCAGGAGGGTGAAGGGCTACGGTGGGCGCCGGAGCTCGGACGCTACGCGGCCATTTCTTCGCCCGGCTTGGCCACGCCCCCCACTCTCCATTCTTAAAGAGGCTTTGTGCCACTTCTGTACGGAGATGCCATTTGTGATCTGCAAGGTATTGACGGCCGAGTATGGCCGCCATGGTATTCAGATAGCCCACCAGGCGTTGAACCACTAGGGATATGCCCTGGTGTTCCAGCCACGTCCAGAGCACAGTAACTCTCGACAAAGGGTCCACAACCCCATCCCACCCTCTGTTACAGAACCACATGGCGGGGGTGTTGGGTGTCTGAACACCTATACTAGCCTTCCCCTGTTTGAAGGCAGAAAGGCTTTCAATGACAAATACATCGCCCGAAGTGCAAAAAAAGTTGATTTGGAGCCCGGATTCTGCCGGAGACCAGCGTCCTTATCTTATGCAGATTTGTATAGCACATGGCTATCCTGAGGCTTCCCAGCGCTGAGTGGGTCAAATGGCAAAGCAGGATGTCGTCAGTCTGTTGGTCTGGCTCCCATTGTTAGAGAACTCTCCAGCCACATGCCCAGACTTTTTATATGGGAGGAAGGGGGGAGGGTCCTAGGCATTCCAGCCAGCTCAGTGTTGTATGTGGGTTAAGATTATTTCTCACCATCATTAGCTCGGTATTGTCTCGGTTTAATTTTAAGGAGCAGTTAGCCATTCCATCCATTGGGTTACTTTCTCCAAGCAAGGAACTAACTGATGCAGAGATCCTGTCTTAGGAGAAAGAGAGACCACCAGCTGCATGTAGTCAGCGTAAGAAACCAGTGACACACCAAATTCCTGAACAATGGTTACTAGTGGTCGTACATAGATGTTGAAAACTGTGGGGCTTCATGAGGATGCCTGTGGGCTCCCACACTTCAAAATGGAGAGTCTCAGAGTAGCCGCGAGGCTCCCAAATCTGAAAGTACCCTTCTTTATACAAAAACAAATAAAAAGCCAATTAAGCGCATCCTTTCTTATTCCCCTCTACCTGAGCACTAGCGTCTCGTGATCTAAAGTGTCAAATGCCGCACTCAGGTTGGGGAGAATGATGGCCACTCACCCTCCTTTGTCTAACTGCATTTTTGCCTCCTCCATTACAGCAAGTAGTGCATATTCTGTGCTATGTTTAGGACATAGCCCATTCTGTGTGGGTTCCAGGAGACGGTTCTCTTCTAGAAATAGAGAGAAATGCTAATTGATGTGCTTTTCTAGAACTCTCCCTACGACAGGTAACAGTGATATGGATCTATAGTTCCCCGGGCATGTAGGATCAAGGTTAGATTTCTTCTTTTTAACAGCTTCACCACTGCATGTTTTCACTCTCTAGGAACTATTCCTGTGGCTATTGACAAACTGAGAAGATCTAAAAGAGTAGGAAAAATTTCTCGATTCCCCTGTAGAGAAATATGGGGCGGAGCTGGGTCCAGAGGAGAACCCTATTTTACAAAAGATGCAGCTCCAGTGCTATTTGGAAATTAAAAGATCTGAGAGACAAGGCATCACGGCCCCAGAGTGTGCCTCCGTTACGCTGTGTACAGCTTCTTTTTTTGTAATTTGCTGTACATTCCAGAAACTTTATCTTGGAAGTGCCCTGCCAATGAATTGCACCGGGCGACCGAAGGTGGAGGTTATGAGGTTTCTAAATTAGGAGTCATCAAGAATTTCACAATCCAAAATAACTCCCTGGGGACATTGGCTGCATTAAACAAGGAGGTTTCATAGTATGATGCTTGCGACCTTTTGATTTCATGTTGATATTGTCTTGCTGCCGTCCGGTAGGCGGCCTTTAGGTTATCATATCTTTGTCTCAACTTTCTTTCATTTATTTTGCTACCTTTTTTAAGGGAGAGGAGATGGGCATTAAAACACAGTGCCGAGTGGTTATGGGAATAGTATAACGAAGATAGTGACTGATCCACTCATTTAGTGATGCATTAGCTGCAGAGGGGTCACTCCCAAGTTCTGGTTTTATTGAAGTCAGCACAGAGAGCCAGATTTCTTATTTACTTTGGACCATCTGCAGCCATAACTGGAGGGGGCGGGGGAGAGGTCTTTGTTATTCACCAAAGGTGGGGGTGGGTTCCAAGATGAAGGAGATCAGGGTGTGATCTGTCCAAATCAGAGTAGGGAGCCTTCGTTTTTAGATTGTTTGCATTACTAAAAACAGGGTCTAACCGATGATCTTTGTTTGTTATTCACCTTGAACTGTGCGAGTATATCGCGCATAAATCCCATTTATTCTCCAATTATATAGTACTTGGGGACTTTAATCTACACGTTAATGACCCCTCCTGCACGCAAGCTATGCAGGTAGTCTCTTTTCTTGAAGGAGCAAATTTACCCCAACTTGTTAACACCCTACCCACAAAGCAGGGTGTTGGACCTAAAGACCTACGGTAGCTTGGCTCAGGTGGAAAGGCCTAGTTCCAGAGTAGCATGTTGTGCTTGCATCCCACTCACCTCAGCACTCCAGCGTACCACCACTAAAAACGACCCTACACCAGAGGATTTTTGAAAAATTAGAAAAGCTTTATCTTTCCTTCTATCATGTTTTTCTTTTCCTTCAAATGAAACCAATCAGTTTTTATCTACATCACGTTAGGGTCAAAACATTTCATCGTGACTAGTTTGGCATTGCATAAATATCTTAGACCTGGTATGAAATCAAGCGCACCATCTGGTGGTCAAACACAGCACAGCAAATTCCATAGCGCTTTAAATAGAGTTATTAAACATAGCGCTGCTCATAGCGATTTCATAGCACCTTAAATAGAGTTATTAAACTTAGCGCTGCACATAGCGATTTCATAGCACCTTAAATAGAGTTATTAAACATAGCGCTGCACATAGCGATATCATAGCACCTTAAATAGAGTTATTAAACTGAGCGCTGCACATAGCGATTTCATAGCACCTTAAATAGTTATTGAACTTAGCGCTGCACATAGAGATTTCATAGCACCTTAAATAGAGTTATTGAACTTAGCGCTGCACATAGCGATTTCATAGCACCTTAAATAGAGTTATTAGACTTAGTGCTGCACATAGCGATTTCATAGCACCTCAAATAGAGTTATTAGACTTAGTGCTGCACATAGCGCTGCATCTTGCAGAACATTCGCACTTCAATTATGAGATCAATAACACGTCAGATGTGGCCCTCC
This sequence comes from Triturus cristatus, assembly GCF_964204655.1. Lineage (NCBI taxonomy): Eukaryota > Metazoa > Chordata > Amphibia > Caudata > Salamandridae > Triturus > Triturus cristatus. The sequence continues at coordinate 658,951,699 of NC_140585.1, read as the reverse complement.
AGCATAACGTAGTGATCCAGGAATCAATAGCGCTTTAAATGTAAATGTACAGATATTTATATAGCGCAAATCACCAACTGGTCTCCAAGCGCTTGCTTAGGGAACCCGTCCTGGTATTCCCCTGTGAGATAGCCCAGCAGGGCATCCACAAGGTGAAAGCCAGGCATCCTGCCGCGATGGGCCATTGTGGAGATTAAGCAAGCTATTGCCCAGAGTCGCAGAGTGTGAACCCATGAATTGAGTATGCACTGGAGCGAGGATTATCGAGTCCATGGACAATTTATGGACTCAAGACCCAGCCGAGCCGGGAAATGAACCCTGGTCCTGGGCTGACCTCTGCTTCCAGGTCTGCCTACTCTAACCAGTGAGCCACACTTCTCCACTTTAACATATGGCAAGTCTTTGAGGTACCTGCTGGACCCTTCTCCCCGTGGGGCACCTCGTGAAGGGGGACCGTGGCCCAGTTCAGTCACGCTCTGGGGTCGAAGGGGGCCTCACGTTGGATCTCCCCGGGGGAGGGGCGTGCTCCGGGCCTCGTGGGCCTCCCGCCCTCCTCCCCGGAGATTACCTGTGTCTTCGGCCTTTTTCAGGCCCTTGCGCCGGTCTCTAAGGCTTCGGGCCCGGGCCCACAGATGTCGGCTGGGAGTCCCGCTTTGCGGGGACTCCGGCAGATCTCCCCGTCAGCTCCGCACCGGGGAGGGATCCGGCAGAGGCGCGCCCGCAGCCGCCAATGGCAGTGCGGCCTGCGGGGGCGCGGCTCACAGGTTGAATCCTGCAGCGGCGGGGGCGGCGTCGCGCAGTCCGCCCCGTCACGTGACGGTGGATCACGGCTTCAGGCCTATGCGGCCTTCTTTGAACTCCGGCGGCCCTCTCCTCACAGAGAGCTGAGTCGATGAGGCTGCGACGGCAGTGGCGGGGCCCCGGTCCTCCCCGCGGGCCCCAAGGATTGCAGGAACAGGCGACACGGCCCAGGGCCACGGCGGTAAGTTTCCCTCTGGGGCAGCCCTGACGGGGGTGGCACAAATTAAGGGGTGGCGATGTTCTCTTTGCCTAGCGCTTCCTTTTTCCTCACACAAATTAAGGGGTGGCGATGTTCTCAACACCTAGCGCTCCCTTCTTCCTCACACAAATTAAGGGGTGGCGATGTTCTCAGCGCCTAGCGCTCCCTTCTTCCTCACAGCGACGCCCTGGCTCAGGGCAGGTGGGTTGGGAGGTGGCAGTCCACACGCCAGAGGCCGATCAAGATAGGGGGGGCCCAGGCCCAGTCAGGGAAGTAGAAGATAAGGTCGTAGGTGTTAACTCCTTTCCCCGGTTCTCTTCAGGAGTCCTGGCTAGGCGGGGAGCACAGAAAGGTTAACGTGATCCCAGGGTCAGAGGCTGACGGCAGGGCTAGGTCACGAGGTAGGGGGCAGTGTCAACCGAGGGGGAAGAAAGCAGGCCCTAAGAACAGTCAGTTTCCCCCTTCAGCGCACCTACCTCCCCACTCAGGTGCCTTACTCCGGACTACCTCACTTCACACAAAATGGCCGACGAACCTCACCTCTATATATAGCCTGGTCCCTGACTGTCCAGAGTGGCCCAGAAGGTTCTGGAACTCCTCATGTCAGCCTATGGCCCAGTCTCTGAGGTGATAGTTTAGGCCACCATTTTGTAGAGGAGCTCTCACTCTCCCTCCATTTTAGGGAAGCACCTTGCGCCACACCATCAATTAGTGGTAATGGGGCACCCAGAGCCTCTAAGTCAACACCAAAAAAAAAACTAGGGGACAGAAAAATTAGAGGGTAAAGGAAGAAAAATGAGGAGGGGACAGCCAAAGGGCTGGCAGGTCTAACACGGGTCCCCCCCAGCTGAAAGTGGGGAGAGCTACCCAATCCCTTGGAAGTTCTCTTCACTAAGGCGGAAATACCTGGAGAGACCGTCAGCATTGGCGTGGTCCACTCCTGGGCGATTGACCACCTCAACAACTTAGGATTCAAGCCCCTCATTTGCATCAGCCACCTAAGGGGCCGGTGGTCGGTCTGAACCAGGAAGTGCGAGCCAAACGGGTATGGCCGCAACTTCTTCAGAGCCCACTCCACCGCAAAAGCCTCCCGTTCGATCGCACTCCACCTCTGTTACCGGGGGAGTAGTCTCCTGGATAGGAAAACCACAGGTTGGTCCAGACCCTCTTCATTGAGCTGCGACAGCACTGCCCCGATGTCATGCTCCGACGCATCCGTTTGGACGATGAACTCCTTGGAGAAGTCAGGGGCCCTGAGGACAGGCGCCGCACACATTGCTTGTTTCAAGGTGTCAAAGGCTCGTTGACACACCTCGGTCCAGATTACTCGTCGAGGGTGCTTCTTTGATGTAAGCTCAGTCAAGGGAGCCACGATAGTACCATACCCCTTGACGAAGCGTTGGTAGTAACCGGTGAGGCCCAGAAAGGCTCGGACCTCCGTCTGAGTCTTGGGGGGTTCCCAGGCCATGATGGTTTCAATCTTGGCCTGGAGGGGTTGCACCCTGCCCCGACCCACCAAGTGACCGAGGTACACTACCGACCCCTGCCCGATCTGGCACTTGCTGGCCTTGATCGTCAGGCCTGCCTGCTGCAGGGCCTGAAGGACAGCCTGAAGGTGACCCAAATGGTCCTCCCAGCTGCTGCTGAAGACGGCGATGTCATCCAGGTAAGCAACCGAGAAAGCCTCCATCCCGGAGAGGACCTGGTTCACCAGCTGCTGAAAAGTGGCAGGGGCGTTCTTGAGCCCAAAGGGCATCGCGCAGAACTGGTAGTGACCCTCCGGTGTGGAGAAGGCTGACCTTTCCTTTGCTCCATCTGTCAGGGAGATCTGCCAGTACCCGGATGCAAGGTCAAAGGTACTCAGATATTGGGCAGCTCCCACCGGTCAATGAGCTCATCCGCCCTCGGGATAGGATGAGCATCGGTCTTCGTCACAGAGTTCAGTCCCCTGTAATCCACACAGAACCTGAGTTCTAGGGTAGTGCCCGGCGGGGCAGCTTTAGGTACCAGTACCACCGGACTGGACCAGGGACTGCTTGAAGGTTCAATTACTCCCAGCTCCAGCATCTTAGTGACTTCACCATGGATGCTAGCCTTCACCTTATCCGACAAGCGGTAGGACTTGGACTTCACAGGTGGGCTGTCCCCTGTGTCCACATCATGGGTACATGGATGAGTCCTTCCCGGGATAAGTGAGAACAGTGAAGCGTACTGCTCCAGAACCTGGCGGCAGTCTCTCCGCTGTTCAGGAGTTAGAGATGGTGAGAGGATCAGTCCCTCTACCGACCCATCCTTCTCTTGGGACGCGAAAAGATCAGGGAGAGGTTCACTTTCCTCTTCCTCTGACCCATCAGTCACCATCATCAAAGTGACCTCTGATCTCTCTTGGTGGGGCTTGAGGCGGTTGACATGGAGCACCCGATGGGGCTGCCTGGGGGTCTTAAGATCCACCACATAGGTGACCTTGCCCTTCTTCACAATTACCTCAAAGGGGCCTGACCAGCGATCCTGGAGGGCGCTAAGCTCTCCAGGCTCCATGACCCACACCTTCTGGCCAGGCTCCAGCTCCACCGGGTGAGCATTTTGGTCATACCACTCCTTCTTGACCGTTTGGCTGGCTTCTAGGTTTTCGGAAGCTTGCTTCCACAACCTAGCCATTTGGCTACGAAAGGCCAGCATGTAGCTCACCACATCTGGGGGAAGCTTCCTGGGAGTCTTTTCCCATCCATCTTTCACCAGGCTGAGGGGTCCACGGACAGGGTGCCCATAAAACAACTCGAAGGGGCTGAAGCCCACTCCCTTCTGCGGTACCTCCCTGTAGGAGAACAGTAAACAAGGCAGGATGACGTCCCATTTCCTCCGCAGGCTCTCGGGCAGACTCCTGATCATGCCCTTCAAGGTTTTATTAAACCTCCCCACCAGACCATTGGTCTGAGGGTGATAAGGGGTGGAGAACCGGTAGGTAACTCCACACTCCTTCCACATAGCCCGCATGTATGCTGACATGAAGTTGGTACCTCTGTCAGACAACTTCCTTGGGGAACCCCATCCGGGTGAAAATCCCCATCAGGGCCTGTGCCATCGCAGGTGCGGTAATGGTCCTCAGAGGAATAGCCTCTGGGTCCCGGGTGGCATGATCCACCAGAACCAGGATAAACCTGTGACCGGCAGACGTAGGTGGATCCAATGGCCCAACAATGTCGATGCCCACCCTCTCAAAGGGGGTGCCAACAACAGGAAGTGGTTCCAGGGGAGCCTTCAGCTTCACCCCTGTTTTCCCACTAGCTTGGCAGGTGACACATGTCCTACAAAAAGTGTCAGACGTAATCCTCATCTGAGGCCAGTAGAAGTGAGGGACAAGCCGAGCAAAGTTCTTGTCCTGTCCCAAGTGTCCTGCCAAGGGTATCTCATGAGCCAATTCCAAAAGGAAGGCTCGGTAACGCTGGGGAACCACCAAGGCCCGGGATGATCCATGCACCGGAGCCTTGGGTTCGCTATAGAGGAGACCATCTTCCCAATATATGTGGAAGTTCTCCGAATCGTTACCCGCTGCCTGGGCTTCGGCCTGTCGCCGTAAGCCCTCAAGGGTGGGGCACTCCTTCTGGGCCCGACAAAACTCCTCCCTAGTAGGTCCTCCTTCCACCTGCCATTCTGCAGGGGTAGGTAAGCCCTCCAGGGAAGTCACATCCCCCTCTGAGGACTCCGGGACCACCTCAGTTGCCCCATCCATCTTACGAGGTGCAGATGCCGGGGCAGGCTTCCCCTGTCCCCGTCTACCCTTTTTGGCAGCTGGTTGGGCCTTTGTCCCAGGCTCCAACCTCTGTGAACTCCCTCTCCGGGCAGTCACGGACCGCGTGTTGGCACAGGTCCACTCAGGCGACCCAAACATCTCCATATGAGCCTTGAACTCAACCTCCTTCCAGGCCGTATGTTCAAGGTCATTTCCCAACAGACAGTCGACCGGCATGGCAGGGCTTACCGCAACTCGAAGAGGACCCGCAACCCCTCCCCACTCAAAGGGAATCTGAGCCACCGGATAATGACCCTCTCGGTTGTCAGCCATCACAACCGGGTGGACTACGTTGGGAACCACCTGCTCTGGGGACACCAGCTGACTCCTTACCATAGTGATGCTGGCTCTTGTGTCCCTCAGAGCCTCCACCCTCCGGGCATTGATGGTGACCCATTGCCTGTACTTGCTAGTATTCAAGGGCACATGGGTCTTAGGAACCAGCTCGCAGTCTCCCAGGGACACTAATGTCAGCCCTGCCCACTCACCTCCCTTATCTAGGGGCAACTCCTCCCCGAGCACTACACTCGCCACCCCAGGGGTCTTTCCTCCAGTGTGAGGGTGTGGTCTCTTGGGACACTTGGTATCCCCCTTGTAGTGCCCAATCTCGCCACACTCATAGCAACGGACAACCCTAGGCTGCTGACCACGGTCAGGATAAGGGGGTTTGTGGGGGCCAACCTAAGGAGGGAAACCTGATCCCCTTTCCCTGCAAACTCTTTTGGGGGCCTTTAGGGAACTCCTTCTTTTCGTCTCCCCCCTCTTTCTTCTGGGGAGCGCCCTGTCCAGTCCTTTGGGAATCCCCCCCCTGTTCCTTTTGAAGACACCCGGGTACTAGCCCAGATGTCCGCCTCCTCTGCAAGCTTCCTAGGATTAGTCAGCTTGCTGTACACCAGGTGTTGACGCAGCTCCGGAAGACTTTTCTCGAGGAAGTGCTCCCTCAGAAACAGGTTATACAACCCCTCGTAGTCTTTCACCTCACTGCCCTGCACCCAGCCCTCCAAAGCCTTTTTGGCGTAGTCCAGAAGTCCACCCAATTCTGGGCGGCCAGCTTTTGGCTACCCCGGAATCTCTGCCTGTACTTCTCAGGGGTCAGACCAAATTTCCTAATCAAGGCGACCCTCATGGTGGGGTAATTGGTCTGCTCCCGTTGTTCTAGGGCTAAAAGGGCATCCCTCCCCACCGGAGGCATGTACCTGTACAGACCACCACCCCCACTGAGCTTCCGGGATCCCATGGGCTCGTAAGGAGACCTCATAGGCAACCAACCACTTGGCGATGTCGTCCCCAACACCGTAGCTGGCAACTACGTCCTTTGGTAAGTGGGGTCTAGGCTCCCTGGGAACTTCTTTCTGTACGCTGCCACCAACAGGACTACTGGGGGTCCCTAACTAAAGGGCCTTGAGATCCAATTCTTTCAAATGGAGCTCATGAAGGAACCTCCGCTCTTCCCTCTCCTTCTCCAAGCGGGCTAATTCCATCCTGAACTGCCTCTCCTCCCTCCTGTCGGCTAAGTCAGCCAAAGAAAGGCTTCCCCCTGAAGCGCTACTACCGGCGCTTGAAGGCGCCCTGGGTCCTGCAACCCTATTGCTGCTCTCAGTGGGAAGAAGTGACTCTGCCCCTTCCGTGGTGTCCGGTCCCGGTCCCTCCTCCTCCCGTCCCCAGCTAGGGTGGGCCATCACCCAGGCTCTCAAGCTAGTCTGGAGCTCCTCTCTTTTTGCTCCCCGCTTGAAAAATACCCCCCTCTCCTGGCAGAATTCCTTTAGCTGAGTTACAGTGTACTCTTCTAGACTACCCAGCTCAAACTCCATCCTGCCAGGTGGGGCCCTAAACAATGCGGAAAAGAACTCTCAAGGTAAGAAGAAGCTTCTTTCAAAAGAAAGCCACACCACAGGACAGGGTTAATTTCGGAAAATCCAAAAGAATCCAATCAGGGAGACAACCTGGAGAAAACTCCAATAAAAACAAAAATCAGGTGTAGGGTGCGTGGCGCACACTGAATTGCTGATGAGTGGACGCAAGCACAAGCTCAGAATCCCACCGCTGAACACCAACTTGTTGGACCTAAAGACCTACGGTAGCTTGGCTCAGGTGGAAAGGCCTAGTTCCAGAGTAGCATGTTGTGCTTGCATCCCACTCACCTCAGCACTCCAGCGTACCGCCACTAAAAACGACCCTACACCAGAGGATTTAGAAAAATTAGAAAAGCTTTATCTTTCCTTCTATCATGTTTTTCTTTTCCTTCAAATGAAACCAATCAGTTTTTATCTACATCACGTTAGGGTCAAAACATTTCATCGTGACTAGTTTGGCATTGCATTAATATCTTAGACCTGGTATGAAATCAAGCGCACCATCTGGTGGTCAAACACAGCACAGCAAATGCCATAGCGCTTTAAATAGAGTTATTAAACATAGCGCTGCACATAGCGATTTCATAGCACCTTAAATAGAGTTATTAAACTTAGCGCTGCACATAGCGATTTCATAGCACCTTAAATAGTTATTAGACTTAGTGCTGCACATAGCGATTTCATAGCACCTTAAATAGAGTTATTAGACTCAGTGCTGCACATAGCCATTTCGTAGCACCTCAAATAGAGTTATTAGACTTAGTGCTGCACATAGCGCTGTACTGGCAGAACATTCGCACTTCAATTATGGGATCAATAACACGTCAGATGTGGCCCTCCAGCATAACGTAGTGATCCAGGAATCAATAGCGCTTTAACATATGGCAAGTCTATGAGGCACCTGCTGGACCCTTCTCCCCGTGGGGCACCTCGTGAAGGGGGACCGTGGCCCAGTTCAGTCACGCTCTGGGGTCGAAGGGGGCCTCACGTTGGATCTCCCCAGGGGAGGGGCGTGCTCCGGGCCTCGTGGGCCTCCCGCCCTCCTCCCCGGAGATTACCTGTGTCTTCGGCCTTTTTCAGGCCCTTGCGCCGGTCTCCAAGGCTTCGGGCCCGGGCCCACAGATGTCGGCTGGGAGTCCCGCGTTGCGGGGACTCCGGCAGATCTCCCCGTCAGCTCCGCACCGGGGAGGGATCCGGCAGAGGCGCGCCCGCAGCCGCCAATGGCAGTGCGGCCTGCGGGGGCGCGGCTCACAGATTGAATCCTGCAGCGGCGGGGGCAGCGTCGCGCAGTCCGCCCCCGTCACGTGACGGTGGATCACGGCTTCAGGCCTACGCGGCCTTCTTTGAACTCCGGCGGCCCTCTCCTCAGAGAGCCGCGTTGATGAGGCGGCAGCGGCGGGGCCCCAGTCCTCCCCAAGGATGGCAGGAACAGGCGACACGGCCCAGGGCCACGGCGCGAAGTTACCCTCTGGGGCAGCCCCGACGGGGGTGGCACAAATTAAGGGGTGGCGATGTTCTCTTTGCCTAGCGCTTCCTTTTTCCTCACACAAATTAAGGGGTGGCAATGTTCTCAGCACCTAGCGCTCCCTTCTTCACACACATTAAGGGGTGGCGATGTTCTCAGCGCCTAGCGCTCCCTTCTTCCTCACAGCGACGCCCTGGCTCAGGGCAGGTGGGTTGGGAGGTGGCAGTCCACACGCCAGAGGCCGATCAAGATAGGGGGGGCCCAGGCCCAGTCAGGGAAGTGGAAGATAAGGTCGTAGGTGTTAACTCCTTTCCCCGGTTCTCTTCAGGGGTCCTGGCTAGGCGGGGAGCACAGAAAGGTTGAAGTGATCCCAGGGTCAGAGGCTGACGGCAGGGCTAGGTCACGAGGTAGGGGGCAGTGTCAACCGAGGGGGGGGAAGAAAGCAGGCCCTAAGAACAGTCAGTTTCCCCATCCAGCGCACCTACCTCCCCACTCAGGTGCCTTACTCCTGACTACCTCACTTCACACAAAATGGCCGACGCACCTCACCTCTATATATAGCCTGGCCCCTGACTGTCCAGAGTGGCCCAGAAGGTTCTGGAACTCCTCATGTCAGCCTATGGCCCAGTCTCTGAGGTGATAGTTTAGGCCACCATTTTGTAGAGGAGCTCTCACTCTCCCTCCATTTTAGGGAAGCACCTTGCGCCACACCATCAATTAGTGATAATGGGGCACCCAGAGCCTCTAAGTCAACACCAAAAAAAACTAGTGGACAGAAAATTTAGAGGGTAAAGGAAGAAAAATGAGGAGGGGGCAGCCAAAGGGCTGGCAGGTCTAACACAGGGCATACCCTGGATTTGTTTTTTTCCAACATTCCATCCTTGGAAATTAAAGCCACATGCCAGCTGGTGTGGTCTGACCACTGCCTAGTGCCTTTCTCCTTCAGTTTGGCTAAACCCTATCTAAAGGATAGCTCCCAATATTTCTTGAAAAGAAACTGGAAAAGGCTGACAGCGGAGTTTTTAAGCCCGGTGCTGTTGGCTAGCCAACCTGCACTTTCTAAGAACCCTAATGTAAACTCCGTGTCCCTTCATAATTGGATTGCGGCGGCAGTAGAATCCACTGCTCCAGCAAAAATTATGAAATCCTTTAGGAAATCACCCCCTGCCCCCTGGTTTTCAGAGCAGCTAAGGGCTATGAAAAGCAGATGTAAGCGTCTTGAGAGACAGTGGAGAGTGAATTAAGATAGCGCAGCTAAAACAATATATAACAAAAATTGCATAAAGAAATGCATAAATCAATGAAGGAAGCGAGGAGAGATCATATAGCTAAATGTATTGAGAACGCCGATAAACCTGCCAAGGCTGTCTTTAAGGTGATAAATGCGTTCCTTAAACCTCGTGAGCTGCTGACGACCATCGGTGGAATTATGTGAGAAAATATCTGATTTTTTTTACACCAAAATCCGTAAGGTCTAGAATTCCTTTTCGGCTATAGTTGAAACAGTCAAATCAGACATAACTAAAAGGAAAGTACCCAGGCCCTCTTTCTCAGAATTTACTCAGATCTCACAGAAGGAGGCACTGGCGGTGCTCCAGGGTTGTAAGTCTGGCTCACCGGAGGACCCCTGTCCTCCGAAACTGTGGAAAGAACTGGCTAACTCTTCTATCCTGGTGTTGTCTGAAATTTGGAACATCTCACTCACTACCGGCATCTTTCCTGACTTATGGAAGCACGCCACTCTCCTCCCCCTTAAGAAGAAATCCAATGTGGATGCAGGTGAATTGAATAATTACAGACCAATTTCCTTGCTGCCTGCACCAGCTAAGATGCTTGAAAAGATGGTGCAGAGACAACTATAACATTTTATTGAGAGTCATGATATCCTGCACGACACCCAATCTGGCTTCCGTGCTGGTTTCAGTACTGAAACAGCACTGATAGAGGTGGCAGATTCGGTCAGGATGGCGCTGGATTCAGGGGCATCAGCTATGCTGGTGCTCCTGGATCTTTCAGCCGCTTTTGATACGGTGGACCATCTCATATTGATCCAGCGCCTCTCAGACATTGGGATACAGGGTACTGTCCTGGAGTGGCTCAAATCGTTCCTCTATAAGTGCACGCAGAGGGTGGCGCTTCAACCGCATCAGTCCACTCGCTTATGGTGTGGGGTCCCGCAAGGGTCTGCCTTGAGCCCTCTACTTTTTAACATTTATCTGGCCCTCCTGTTCTCACGGATTGCCAATTGGGGGCTGAAGGCGATTTCCTACGCCGACGATACCCAGTTGGTATTTCATTTTAAAGACCAGTCGAGTGTCTCTTTTGAGAATTTTAAGTGCTGCCTAAAGGATATAGTTCAATGGATGAATAACAACAAACTCAAGCTGAATGCGGACAAAACAGAGGGGTAAAAATCCGCCACTCGTTACAGATCTCTGGTGGCCGGAGGAAATGGGCTGTCCTCCCGCCTCTGCAGAGTCTGGCAGACGGATTTATCTTTTTCAGCCCAAATTCAGCAGGTGACAGGAGCATGTTTCAGCAGGCTGAGAAACCTGCAAAAAGTTTTACATCTTTTGCCTGAAAACCACCGGCGGGTCGTGGTCCATGCCATAGTAACGTCTCGTTTGGACTACGCAAATGGCCTTTATCTGGGCCTACTGGCATACCAGATAAAGAAATTGCAAATGGTTCAGAATGCGGCTGCAAGATTGATCAAACATGTACCATACAGACAATCTATCTCTCCGCACCTGAAGAACCTGCACTGGCTGCCGGTCGCCAATAGAATCAAATTTAAAGCATTATCCCTAGCCTTTCGAGTATTCCATGGAACTTGCCCCAGCTATCTGAAGCATAGGCTAGGGGCATACAAGCAGGACAGTCTACTTAGGTCTAGCTCGCAGAACCTGCAATGTATCCCTCGAGTCAGGAAAGCACGGATGGGAGGTAGATCTTTCATGCTCAGGGCATCCATGATATGGAATGCTTTGCCCAATTCTCTCCGTCCGATTACCTCGGAAATGCAATTTAGGAAAACAGCTAAAAAATGGCTTTTTAATCAAGATTAATCTCCCTGGACTCGTTTTACGGCAGGCTTTCCTACGCTCCACCTGTTGCTATAGCGCTGGGACACCTCCTCGGAGGTAGCTGTATAAATGGCAGTATTATTATTATTACTATTAGTGGCAGGTCCAATTACCCTTTGTGTTAGTTGCAGACAGCCTAGATCTTGCAAGACCCCGGCAACCGTGGAATTATCGGTTTCATCAAAGTGGATATTTAAATCCCCTAAAAGGGTAAAACTGGATTTTTCGGTAAGGTAGCTGGCTACAATCTCAAGTAGGGTTCCATAAACCTACTGCAGAGGCCAGGGGGGTCTGTAGAAGTCCTGAGCAGGGGAAGATGAGTGACAGATATATAGTAAAACACACATTTCACATTCTGAAATGAGAAGGGGATTATAAGTGCATCTATATGCGTCCTTTAAAATGATGACGATACCCCCACTGTTTTTATGTGTGCTGTCTTTCCTGCATATAAATTATCCAGGGAGGAACGACAAATTGATGTCAGGTGTGGAGCAGTTGTGAAGCCATGTTTCTGTCAAAAATAAAACACTGAATTGTTCATCTTCTATTAAAGCTAGGGGCTATGATCTCCACCTCTCCCACATGGCTGCCCTAGTCCAGAAGTGACACATTTGTCACTACAGTCAGCTCTGGTTGGGGAAGGGACAGGTGTCTGCTGCTGTCCCAATTGCAGTTCATCAACAACAACTTCAGATCTTTCACAGTTACATCTGAGTTCTGGACCATATCCAAAACATTCCACCGATGCTGCACCCACTGGGACTTCAGAACACATATACGCCAACATGCATGAGTTAGAAGCAGGATGTAAGAGGCCATGAGGCCCAACAACCTCAGGATCACCTGAGGGGCGCTGGTAAGGCCAAAGGGAAGCAAAGCAAACAAAGTGCTGTAGACCCACCGTGAATTGCAGGTAATGTCTGTGGGCAAGCAGGACAGAAAGGTGGAAATATGCATCCTACAAGTGCAACTCTACCATCCAGTCTCCCAGGTCCAGAGCAGACAGAACTTGTGCCATTATTTTTAATGTATTCTTTTTCCGGAAGAGATGAGTAGGCGCAGGTCTAGAATAGGACGAAGGCTCCATCCTTTTTGGGCACCTGAAAGTAGCGGCAATAGCAACCACTACCTACTTCTGATGCCGGCATCCTCTCTATGGCTCCCTTGGGCAAGGGAGCCAGCACTTCTTAATGGAGCAAGGAGAGGTGGTCTTCTGACAGCCTGCGTAAGTGGGTGGCATGGGCGGAGGTGTGGTCACAAAGGGGAGAAAATAACCCATTTGGATGATCTACAAGACCCAACAGTCTGTTATTGACCTCCAGTGGTGCAAGTGATGGCAGATCATGTCCCCCAAACTGGATGCCCATGATGGTTGAAGGGCAAACTAAAGGGGTTTGGAGGCTGTGGCTGCCAGAGGGTGGTAGACTGGCCCAAACCTCTGGCTACCTGTCCCACATGGACTGTGGGAACCGTGTCTTCTGCCACAAAAAGGTAAGAAAACATGCTGGCATTGGTGGCTGGGAGGGTACAGACACGGTTGAAAACCCCTTCAGTGGTCACAGAGGGGCAGAAGGCGGACTGGTCAGTGCTCGAAAAATCCACTCGCATGGTTGAGCAAGATTTATTCAGGACGAGCTAATTTTATTGACTACTCCCCCTTTCTGGGGAGTTGAAAATCCTCTAACTTCAGGGAAGACAAACGGTCTTTTGACCTCGGTCTCTGAAAGGAGAGCAAATGTGAAAAGATAACAAGATTTAAAGGCATCTTCATTGCTCACAAAGTGAAAGAGCAATACAAATGCCATTAAATCTTGTTATCTTGTCATATTTGTTGACTTTCAGAGACAGAGGTCAAAAGTCAGCTTATCTTATTACATTTATTTTTCTGTGACATAAGTTAGAGGATTTTATAAAGTGAACTATGTGACAATTGAACTGTGCGAAGCATGCTAAATGGAAAGCTGTAAGATGTCAGGCTTTTTTCTAACACTGAAATAACTAAGTGAATTGTTCAAATATATTTCATTAGTCATGAAGACCCATTTTTGTAATTCTGTGGTGAAGAAAATATTTTTATAGGATCAAAACAAATTAGAACACTTTACTTGATGCACACATTTTTTATATTTTTGCAGAATCCCAGGATCCAAAAATTGTTTATGCGCTATGATCAGTAAACTACATGTCTGTGGGAAAGTTTTGTGGCCATTTCAATGGAAAATATGCTAGCTGTAAATGACAATGCATTAACACATCATGCTTTGGTAATATATTCATGAAAGTGGGATTTTAAACATGAACTGGGAATTATAACTGCTCCTACACAGATGACAATGCAATTAGCGAACTAAGAGGCAAGCCAAGAATCACCTGTACCCTATATATGGGCTAGATTCTTGTTGTACATGGAGCAAACATTTAGTCTAGTAAATAGTTTTAGGTACAGCAGAAATAGTGAACTTGCATATTTGAAAGTATCTCTTATTTGATAATAAAGAAAAAGCGGCTCCATAAGACAAAATATTTGCCTAGGATCTCAAAATGAGAGTCCAGTTCATGGGTCAAGTACATTACAGTTAGGTAGAGTAGATTATTAAAGTTACTAGACCGGATGTATGATTTTGAGCCCTGCTGGTGATGGTAAGGGGCCATGGAAAGGCCCAAGGACCTAGCCGTAGCACTGCTGTCCTTCAAGCGCTCCAGCTCCGAGTCTGCCTTCTCGCCAAACAAGCGGGAGCCATCAACAGGCACGTCCATGAGGGAGGCCTGGACATCCCTCCCCCCCCCCCCCGATGATGGTTCTCAACCTAATTGCTCTGCCCAGTGAGTCTGTTGTGTACAGTCCACATTGATTGGCGAACTTGACTGAATCTCTCTCTCCAGACAGTAATTGCTTGAGAGAGTATGGCTCAGGCCCCCTCTGAGACCACAGGCAGCACTTACGCGACAAAGACCCAGATCGTTTGGGAGTAACAGCCCAAGAGGCACGCAGTGTTCACCGACCGCAGTACTATGCTGAAGGAAGAGAACATCCTATTCCTGAAGGTATTCAGCCTCTTGGATTCCCTATCCAGGGGAGTGGTAGGCAACATGCTGGGGTTGACTTTGGAGGTGGAGTCCTGGACCACTAAGCTCTCCGGGGTGGCGTGCTAGTTGAGGAAACTGGGGTCCCTTGGGGTGGGCATACTAGGTGTACTTAGGGTCTTCTAAGGGAGGGCAACCATAAGGGTCCTCAGACTCCTACCATTCATCACCCAATCCAGGCCTGACATATAAATAAGGCACTGGCTCGGACCTGGTGGGGGATCTGCCTCCTTTCGGCACCATAGTTGGACAATGCCCGCCTGGCTTTGTATCACAGCCAGGAATGATGTCTGTGGTGGTGTATGCAAAGGAGCAGGCGCAAGGGGAAGGTTGAGGTCACTCGACCGGCATCACTTCAGAGCCGTCACTGGATCCCGAGTGGCACTGAGGACTGGCACACCAGCTGAAAAGCTGTAGGGGCCCTTCCTGAACCTGTGGGGCCCAAGGGCGCTTTAGAAGGGTCAGGTTTCCCCAATATGAGGGGCATAGCCTCATAAAATTCCTTTAGCTGGGCGTAGATTGCTCTGACTTCCACAAACTCTGGGAGGTGCAGAGATGGCCCAAGCTCCACCACAAAGCTATGTCTAATGTGTGATTGTCCCTTGTCTCTTCTGAAGACTTGTTTGGCGAAGTCAAGGACTTCTTGTAGAACTACAATAGCGGCTCAGCGAACGACCGATCATTCGATGGACCTTCCTCGCAACCGAGATCTGTAATATCATGGTGTTGCCTGGTAGTGACAAGCTTGACTAACAGTACACTCAGCACCTTTGGATGCAGTGCACGGCAATCCTTAGTCATAGAAGTTGATTCAGTTCAGGATGATTGTAAGTTTAAAGAGGACAAAGGTGAGACTTTCAAGGGAGGTGATAAGAAAAGGACACTGGCAGAGATCCAGACACGTAAGTAAATTGAATTTTGATACAAAACCATCTTAACAGGTTGGGGGGTTGCAGGGCGCCTAGCATCACTCATTTTGGCTGTATGTGTATTTTTTGACAAGCTTTCTTTAGTGGAGGCTAATTTACCTTTTGTCTACAAGTCCCAAAAGTTATCAGGTTCTCTATCAAGAGTTTTGCTGTGTTACTGAGAAAAGACATATCAGAGGGCTAATTGGCCTTGCATGTATGTCTTATGGAAGAAAACCAAAACTGGCAATTAGAACCATTGGATAACCAGGCCGAGCTGATAATTTACCTTAATCCTTATGGCTCATTGCGTTTGTATCTGTTTACCAGTCCAGAGCATTTGTGCACTCCATTTTCTCAATAAACCAACAAGTATTTTTAAATAAAAATATAATTAAAATAAAATAGATGGATGAGAAGGTGCTTCTGCCATGATAGGCACTTCACAGAGAGGTTGCTATAGTGGACTGGGAAGTAGGGTCAATGAGGTCTCAGGATACCAGTAGGATCTACTAATTTGCCTTCTTCCGGAGGTTGGACATAAATAGGTTATCCTCTCAAGTTTCTGTTTAGCAAAGTGGTTCAGTCATCAAACTAGTACTACAGGTGCAAACTATAGCTTAATCCAATTTGCCTGCCTCAAAGATAGACAAGTAAATCAGCTTGGCATTGATTCTGCAGGTCAATTCTCAGTAGCAGCTTGTTGTGGAGAGTGCAGCTATCACCAAGGCACTATTTTCCAAAGGAGCGAAAGTCTTAATGAATAAAGCTTGGTCTGCCAATGAAAGGGCAGCAATGCATTTCATTGTGGGATGTACGTTTACCTCATCACGGCACCACCCTAATGGCCATCTGTGTTTTAACTAGGATCTACAATACTTTCTCTGTAGTAGGTATCTTTAGTGAAGGTTTGACTGTTGTGTTTTCAGATTTTGACAGACCTGTGGAGCAGATGGGTCATTGGGCATGCATGCCCATAGCTTTTCTTCATTACTCGTGCTTCAAGACGGTGTTCGATATAAAGGAGTGAGGGCAGTGTTTTAGCAAATTGACCTCCTTACTTTTATGGTGCGACACAGCTTGGGTTTCATGGCCTGAGGTGTTCTCCATTGGTCTAACAGATCTAGCCAAGGGACTCAACCAAGAGAAAGTAAAGTATTAAACAAAAACAATGTAGGTTCGACCACTAGAACTGTGTGCCTATTGGAACTCTGGGCTGAAAGTTCTGGGAGCTGTCCTGCAGCCTATGTCTCACTGGCAAGGGTTTGCTATGAGAAGTGGCAGGAGATTAGCTGTATACTGAAATATGTTGCAATGGACTAGAAATGGGAGCTACCAAACACAATGACCAATGAGGCTGCTGTGTCTGGAAGCATCAGTAAGTAAAACGAGGCATCCACACCATCAGCTTTTGTCATATATTATGTGCCAGAAAAATGGGCGATTATCCTAAAGGAGTAAGTGATTTTATTCACTTCCCCCTTTCATGCAGGGAGAGTCCTCACTCATTTAGCAGCCTTCATTACTAATGACTATGGCTACTAACATGGACTTAAGAGTCCCCCTATCTGGCCCTAAATGGTTCCTCCTGGCCATCCTGTGGCACCCATGTGCCAACCCCCACATGGGAGACACTTGTGGAATACCCAGGGGGAATGGGGGTGTGACAAATGTCCAAATCTACAATATAAACTCTTGGAATATGCAGTGCATGTGAACCCCCTGCAAACGTTACCGAATACACTCCTACCTGAAACGGAAGAGGGCACACATGCCTTGATAGAAAGAAGAATGCAGGCCAAGGAAGCTAAACTCCAGATATGATGGCGAGATCTATACCACTAACTAATCAGCATATGCCAGTGGTATTTTAACTTGGGTGAAAGCATGAATTCCCCCTTAGAGGTCGATTTGTCGTGCTGAAGACTCTACTCGATGGCTCCCCCCATCCTCATTGACAGCATTTATCTTAACTCCAATCAGCTTAAATTCCTTCACAGACTACCCTCTTATCCAACAAGGTGGACGCACATCCCTTGGCGGGGACTTTTTGTACTGGATCACTTCCTCGACTGCTCACACCAGACAGTGCCTAACAATAGGAGCCCTATAGCGAGGCCTTCGAGGTGGTCATCTGCAAGGGAGGGGGGGTGAGGGGGGAGGAGGTGCATAAAAATACTCCATGAACTTGAGCCAGCTGAAACAGTCTAGATGGAGAGGCGAGCGACTGGGATACCTCTCTCCAGCCCAGGGTTGCCCAACTCCATGAGGTAGAGGTCCTGCTCATGGAATGGCTCGTCTGTCTTGACCATACCTCCTACACAGCCTGCAAACATGCTGAAGGTGACAAGTCCAATTGCCTCCTGGCATAGCTGACCAACAGAGAATCCAAAAGACACACAATTGATGGACAGAATGCAGAACAAATCAAAACATTCACCCCCAGTCAAGAGATCTGGGTTAAATCCATCATTCTTTTGCTCACCATGCCACCCCAGTTTAGACCTGGCCATATGCAAATCATTCTTGACCCTATGCCTCATGGGAACAGTCCAGCCCAAACTGCCAAGCCAGGTCCTCCCTGGATCAGAAACAAGCATCCTAGGACCCAGTGGCATCCATCCTGGGTGCAGGTGGCACCCTCTTCTACTCCAAATTAGCCAAACATGGGGCCTTCACTGCCTTCTACAGTACCGTGTCCCACCTCTGCCTCACATCCAACCAGAGGTTATACGAGTGTTCCTAGCAATGGCCCAACTCCCTGCCCTTACCCAGGAAGGTCGGATGACGTACATTCCCCCATCACCACACAGGAAACCAGGGAAGACTAGCGACCGGCAAATTACCCGGTACAGATGGCTTTCAGGACAAATTTTAAAAGTGTCCGCCCCACTGTGTCCTTGATACCTAAATTGGCTAAACTGTATGAAAGTGTGCTAGAAGCCGGAACCTCCCGGCTGTCCTTCATGAGGCCTCACTAGTCTCGCTCCTGAAACCCAGGAAAGACCCCACCAACCTTGCCTTAAATCGCCCTATCGCCATACTAAACCTGGATCACAAAATCCTCAGCAAGGTTCTAGCTGACTGCATCCAGCGAGTGTTTACCAGATTGCGACACGCGGATCAAAATGGCTTCAACCCTGGCAGAAAGTAATCTTTGAGCATTTGGCGATTGTACGGAATCATGGAAGCGGTACAGGGACGATGGCCTTGAACCACGACCCTGGTGCTGGATCTTCAAAAGAGTTCCAATACCCTAAACCTAAATTACCTCTTCTGCGTCCTGTCCAACTTTGGCACGCGTATAGTTTGCCTGATTCGTTTAATATATACGGATCCTTCAGTCCGTGTCACATTTGGGGGCCTCTTTTCTAAATCCATCCCCATTGGCAGGGGCACATGGCAGGGTTATAAACAAGAGGCCTGACTTGGCAAGAACACCTTCCATTAAATTTAGGACACTGTATGGGTTTCTAACGTCTTTCAAATACTCCCTTACATGAGCAACTCACTATCGCTAATCCAAGTGTCAATGTGTTCTATTAATAACACAAAATGTCAATACAACATAGGAAGACTCCCACCCATACAAAGAAAAATGTGAGAGAGGAGAGAAAACACCTCACGGTCGTAACACCAAGGGGGGCTTGCTGGTTGGTACTCACTAGCACACCCACTTATCATCTGTTGCTTTCTCCCCATAAAGAAAAAGTGTGTGTTCTATCGTGAAATTCTCAAAGAATGAAGGAGAAGAAGACAGTGAAAAACCAAAATGTAA
This sequence comes from Triturus cristatus, assembly GCF_964204655.1. Lineage (NCBI taxonomy): Eukaryota > Metazoa > Chordata > Amphibia > Caudata > Salamandridae > Triturus > Triturus cristatus. Next base: position 658,932,732 of record NC_140585.1, on the reverse strand, counting down.
ATGAACTGTCAGTGCAAAAAATCACTAAAGTGCCCACTGGACCCCATGAGAATAGAAATGCCATTCCCAATATTAAAATGAGGTAAAGCTTACTGGCTCGATGTAACTTTTATTCAGTGCTGTAAGCTTTCCCAATTAAAAATGGTTTTGATCAAACCATGTTCAATTATAAAGAGCCAACATGTTTTGTTGCCAACCCTTTGTGCAACTTCTTCAGGACTACAGGGGTTACCAGTTCTCACTTCATACGAGATTCACATCAAACCTATAGTTCTATGACATTAAAAAGAAAGAACGTGCCAAAAGTAAATACCACCACATTGTTTAGAGCACTCAAAAGAATTAGGGATTTGTTTTGTTAAAATGCATGATTACCGGATGATTGCAAAGGTTCCTCATACCTGCAACCTTCTCCTTAAGGCACACGCGTCAGCTGATCACGTGTCCACAGGGTGACTGCACACATTCGCGTCACCTGTAAATAAGCATATGTTACCATGTATGCCAATGCGTGATGACTTATCGCATTCAATACCCCCAGTAAATTGACGTCAATATACATGATGTACTTGATCACTAAGACCCCTTTGGATTCGATACCCGCTCCACATCACTCGTTTACCCCTCATCAGACCAACTTTATCGTGTCAGCGCAGTCAACAGACTGCAACATTCATCTACTGAACGTGGCCGTATTTTACGTGAATTATTACACTCCACATCAAAGTAATTCACTCGGCGTGCACTAACTCACACTGCCACCGCACTCAACCAACTTACCAGTACAGAGTCCCGCCGGAGTAGAGAAGCTCCGTCCTTGGTGCTTCACCAAATGCGCAGCATAAATATTCACACCCCGCCCTTCTTCAAACGTGAGTGCAGGGCGCTAGTGATCGCGTTCCACTGCCTCACGCTGCAGCCATCTTAGAGTGAAGCAAAGTACCCTGTTCGCCTTGTTTTTCTTGGACACTTTTATTTTTTTTAAAAGGGTTAGTGTTATCGCTATACAACTTGTAATTTAGAGGAGTAAGTATTCTTTTTGAAACCACCCCCCAAAAAAACCCAGATACAATTATTCTTTGTGGCATGGCCAAAATGTCCAAGAATCACACCCATCAGGTAAGCACACACTCTCTACTCTATGCCCTCCCACTTTGTCATACAGGGACGATGAGTGCTCCAATCCTATTCTCAAGTGCATGCTCTGTGCTGCCACTTCCCCGTGGAGGGCGCCTCACTGGAGAACAGGGTGGAATTAATTTAATATATGCAGACAGGACCACACAACCGTTCATTACAAATAAACCAAGACTATATACCGGGTGATGATGGTTCCCGTGTATAACCAAGTGGTCATCTACAGATGAGTGTTGTACAGGTGAAATTTCAAGAAAAGGGTTATATTAAAATTAAAAGGGAGGTCCAAGACGGGTGCCATTCCAGACGGATCACATTGATCATGGTCAACCGTATAATTAGACCTCTTGCATTAAATACTTGAACTGTCCACTACAGGTAACCTCCTATAGACCCGAAGGACTCCTCAAAGTTCTAATGGCTACTGATTTTGTTCCACTCAATGGAATCATTCAGTCCCACTTGATCTGCTTTCTCGGAAAAGATCCATTGTGCCTCTTTTCTCGCCAAGATTGCCTCAACATTATGTGTCTCACCCATCACCCTCTCAAGAACTGTCCACTTCAGATCCCTGAAGTCGTGTTGTTGCTCTTGGAAATGTTGCACCAAACAAGTTGTTAATTTCCTGGCTTTGAGAGTACTTAAATGTTCTTGTACACGCACCTTCACCTTGCGGGACGTGAGTCCAATGTAATGTATCCCACAGGTGCAAGTAAGCCTATAGATGACGTTTGTGGTATTGCAATTGCTAAATCTGTTTAAAAACCACACACTGCCATTTTCTAGGAGAACACTTTTGGTGGCCTGTGTGAGGTTATAGACTGAGCAGCCCCCGCATGGATAGAGACCAGAAAATTTGATGACTGTTGCATAGCTATCGTCCGGGTGTGGCCCAATTGGTCTTTTAGGTTAGGGGCCCTTTTAAAAGCAAACCGCGGAGTCGGCATCTTCTTGGTAGCTGTGTCTAAAAGGGACCAACGTTTCCTTACTATCTGTCTTATTTTAGTCGACAGTGGGTCAAATGTGGTGACCACCGGGAGACACTCATCCTTCTGTTTTACATTCCTCTCCAGCAAAGTGTCACATGGGGTGTTCAAAGTTCATTTACGGGCTCTCTTGATCACTTTGATAGGGTACTCCTTCTCTGTTAATTTAGTCACCAGTTCTTCAGATTGTTCTATGAATTTGCCATTGGTTGAACAATTGCGGCGATCTCAAGAACTGGCCCACCGGGAGATTATAGCGCAGCGCTCTGGGATAGCAAGAACGATAATGCAAAAGGGAATTTGTCTGTGGGCTTCTGATGGAAACTGGTGAACAGCCCATTGTCCATGGCAGGGTTACCAACTTTCTCCCCTTTTCTTTGCTCTAGCAAGGGAACCCCTGTAAACCCAAACCAGCCGAGAGTGGGATATTGGAAGGAATTCATGCAATATAATCGGATTATGACCTCTTGTACCTCGAGGACATATCAAACTGCTCTCCCATTACAGGCTTACTAGTAGCGTTTGCCATGGTCTACTGGTGCGATAGGACAAATCCTGTTTATTCCCCTTGGGGTCCAGCGTGGAGCCCACTTCTGAAAGCCTGGGCGAACTTGCTCAATGGGAACCCGACAGCTACAGTCTTTGCTCTGGTCCCTAGTGACCTTCTAGTGGTCCCTCCCAGTGTGATGGGCTGCATTACGGTCTCTAAGATGGTGTTGTTTCCCACGTCTTGTAGTATTTTGCTAGCATCCCCATAGTTCTTCGCCGGAAGTTCTTTCTGGAATTACACAAGCTTCTGGGTGACATAATATAGCATAACTCTCTGGGAGTGGCTATCAAAATTGTAGCTTCTGCTTGTTCATGGGGGCCTTGGGGCTCCCAACTTTGAATAATATGTTATGGCGGCCCAAATGCAGTGGCTCTCTATTGGCTAGTCGATAGTCTCCTAGAAACCTGCATTCCAGACCCCGTCCCCCGCCTACTTGGGGCAAATTAATGTTGCTAGTGACTCAGCCACCCCCTTCTCCTCTGTGTTCCGTGCCTGCCTTACCAAAGCCTTGGAGACCACAAAACATTCTACTCTATTCGCTGGCGATACCTTTTCTGGTCCTCCAGATGAGGCAAGGCCTCACCTCCAAGCAGGAGTTACACACCAGGGACCAAGCGGGGATTCTCACACTGGGGGACCTATTCCAAAATGGTCAACTTCATACTTTCACGTCCCTGCTGAAACAACATGGATTGCATGGGGGTAATTCCTCATTTATACCTCCTTATGGTATACCTGGTCCATCCACAACTCAGAACCTGCTACTCATCAGCTACTGAGTTAGAAAGGGGGATAAAGCATTGGCATAGGCCAGAAAAGTTTCACAGAATGCCCGGCTCCAACTTATCCACTTCTACATGATCCACTGGGCTCACCTCTCTCTACAGCAGACTGCCTGGATCTTACCTAGAGCCCCAGACCTATGCCGTAGATGTGGTGTTCCCACATCAGGCATGAATGCACGGTCCCCAATTGTGCTCCTTCTGGGATGATGTATTTAGAGCACTTGTTAAGGCCACGAGCATACAGAGGGACAAGATCCTGAGAGATGGTAGCCCTTGGATAATACTGCAGGTCAGGTTGACAAAAGATTGCGGCACATTTCTTCGATCTCTTCCTCATTGTCGCCAAATTGACCAAAACCCAGAAGTACAAAGTCCTGGCACCTCTGCCAACCAAAGCCTGGTTGCAGGTGCTGCTCAAGAGCAGAGGCCAAAAATCTCCACAAAGAGCAAGTGTGAAGTCTACACCACTGCCCTATTGCGCAGGACTGGGAGGTTCTGCTTTCTGTGCTGACAGATTCCACCCCTACCCTCTCCCAATATCCCCCATCTCAGACATAGCAACTCTGCGGAGGAGACCACCAGAAGCCCCTCAATCTGTGACATGGATTCTCCTAACTGTATTCCTAATAACTCCGGATGGCTACTAGGGCCCGCCTCTCGAGACAAGAGGGTTGCTCTGCCCATTAGTTGGATACCATTAACACCCTGCCCGACACCCTGGGGCTCCCCCTTACCTCCACAAGGTCACTTCTCACCACACCAGCTCATCATTAGTCTAGATCCTATTGTAGCATTTACAGCCCCACAAATAGGAGGTTTTGGGCTCCCACAGGGCTCAGATATTCATTCTATTTCAACTCCCCCATTGCTAAATCACAAGCTCTGCCCTCGAGAGATTGCCTCAGGCTGAGCAGCCTAGTTGCCATGGTTCTAAACCCTCAGAGCGGACTGCCATGCCCCGAGCTACAACCAACATCCAATTTCTTATGTTCCGTCATGCACTGGTATTCTATGTTTATTGTGGAAATACCAATAAAAAGGTTTATTAAAAAAACAAAGATGGCACTTAAGGTTTGTCCATATAAAGCGATGGATCAGTCTCTGGTGCACCCTCTTCTCGATTACTACCAACAAATGTCAGGAGCCAGTATCACACAAGAGGGAGAGGGAGCATATCCAATTGAATTCCTAATTCCCTAGCAGAAAGGATTTCGAGAATTGGTAATTAGAGCGGCTCACAAGCTCAGGACCTTAAATCTTTATTTTTGCCTGCCAAAATGAAATCCAGCATGTCAGGTCAGATCTGGTCCTCCATGTTCTACTTAAGAAACAATCAATTCAAGAGTCAATACATTTTGACGGTAGCACAGATCGAGCTGGCATGATTTCATAGCTCTTATCCAAACACAATAGGGAATGACTTATTTCTGCAGTACATGTACACATTGGGTACCAACTGAGTAGAAGTTTGAAAAGCGGTTTCCAGTTCTGCTACTATGAAAAATTATAATGGTGGTTGCACATAACACTCAAGAGTAGGATAAAGGCGGCTCACGCATTTCCAAGGAGCATTTTATAAAATTTTAGTGAACACTAAAAATAAGGTAAATACATTTGTTTAAAGTAAGAAGTTAAGGCTCGTAAGAGAAAAATTTAATGTATTTCGTCATTTGGATCTGAAAAAATAATACCATTGTGCTGAAACGTTCTGACTTCAAACATCAATATACATTTCTACGAGATTCAGCTAAACATCATAGTTGTTAGACAGGGAATGCAAAATCCTTTCTGGTAAGGGAGATCTGAAGCCATTTTATTCGACAAATGAATCCAGTGTACTGGTCAAACATTCAAAGCAAAAATGCAAAATCTGTATTCATAAAAATATTTTATTGGTCATTTTACAGAATTCTATGTGGATCTGGAAATAGGTTTGGTTCTGTAATAAGTAACTGTTAAAAGAATAAATGTCTGCCATTTACTGGATGACACAGAAATGTTAAAAAGGCATGATTTCAAGGAATTCAGCCCTTTTTTTGCTTTTGTGTAAGGACCATTTAAAAATGATTAACATGTTTAAAAATAACGGCCAATACTACTAGCTTTACCCAACCCCAACTCCTAGCCAACATTTCACACATATGTACAAATGAAACTTAAGTCAATACATGCATTCTGAAACAAACACTTTTCACAAATAGACAGTAAAAAGTATTATGAAACACAAGTTTATACTACAGAATTCTGTCAAAGGTCCACTTTTACTACCCAGACCACCTACCAAAGAGGTGAGAGACTTGGATGCATTTGAATTTGTTTGGATAAGTTGTCATTACTTGGGCAGAATGATATATAATGTTGTAGAGTCAGTGTAAATTAGTGTCTTCATTAATATTTTAAAGCTGTAAAACAATCAATGCTTTCAGGTGTACGGTTTTTTCTGTAAACATCACATCAAATTAATGGATAAGTAACAGCCTGATAAAACCTGCAAAATAATACAGAGCAAATGTAATCTAATAAAATGGGTTGAAAAACATTGGCAAAAGTTTGTACAAATGCATTTCTTTCCTATTCAAACACACCAAGTACCAGCAGGTGCATTAAAGATGACCATTTCTAAACCTCTGTTGCTTAAACAGTCGATTAAAGTTGATCTATGACTTGTATACATATAACTATTTTTCACAATTCTCAAATAATACATATTTAGGCAGTTTTTAACTATGTTATAAAATGTTAAATTCAGTACATGCCAATAGCTGTGAATCCAATGACTTCGTGTTAGAACCCACTAAACTAAAAGTGAGAATGGACTTACCAATAACACTGCATAATGAATATTCAACCACATTTTCATGGCACCTTGAAGTGTGAAGACTTTTAGAACCGAAAAAAGTCTTATTTGTTTATTAAGTCTCTGCCAACTGCAATTCAAAGTGTACAACTACACATTGGTGCGCCTGAAACCTGCAACTCGTACCACTGCAAAGTTTAAGCATAGAATTATGATGTTCCAATAAACATACCAATCATGGACATGAATATTTTCTCATGAAAATGTGGTAATTGGTGGCAGAAAATGAGGATTTGCATGTTACGACGGAAGCGACCCACGAAGTTGAAGATGTGACTAATGGGATTCTCCATTTATCGATGAACCTTCTCCTCTGGGTGAAGAAGACCTAGACATCCCCCTCTCTGTGTTGTCAGAGCTAGAACCACTTTGACTGTGTTGATCTGCAGATGTTGCGCTGGAGGCAGGGGTTGACTTAGTTTTCTCCTTAAAGTCTGTAATAATGACAGTCAGATCACCAACGGTAACTTCCAAATGCTGCGCACTGCTTCTATCCACGTTTTTCAATCTTGGTCTAGATGGAAAAAAATAATTCTTAAACTATTTCAAAGAAGTGAAAGGCAATAGTTTAAATTATATTGTGGACCTGCCTTAAGTCCCCGATGCAACATACATTTGCATAGTGTTATATTACAAAAAAATTAAGTAGACATTCTTAATGCAAATTGGAATCCATAAATAACATAGAAAATCTGTACGACAGAATGTTTCAAAAGCATTATGGTGCTTATCTACTTCTGTGGTATAGCATATAGGGAAAAAGGTTCCTGTCTCCTTGTATCTGGTCCTTGATGAAAAAAATTGTCACTGTAGAATTCGGCATCTCTAACTATGAAGTAACTTAAGTTACCATCCTACTCAGCCCAGACTTATACATGGTCTGTTGCGTTTGAACGATGAAGCAGAGACTACAAGTTGCTAAACAGGACTTAACCTCAAAATGTTTTTATGTAAAGTGCTTCTCAAAGGTAGCAAGGTTATTTTTTATTGTATAACAAAGTACATAGTTGGGGGTCTGGAAGTTTACTAGAAAGTCAGCAGGTGGGTGGAAGCACCAAATCAATATTAATACAAGTTTAATCATGTAAATTTGTTTCCAAGTGTAGAAAAAAAGACAAGGTAACTGGGTGTAAAAAGTTAGGGGTGCTCTTATTACATCATTCAAAATGACTGCCCTGCATAAAACAGATAGCATCCGCATAACACATCTCATCTGTGAGACCTATTGGCTTTGCCAATGCGTGTTGTGATTTGGAGTAAATCTGTTCAGTAGTTAATAAAGAAAAAATATTTATGCATGTCCAGAGACACCGATCCACCGCAGTGGATCTGCAGATCCACGCACCAACAGCAATACCATGATTGGTTGGCCACAATCAGAATAGTTGTGGCTGCCATTTTGCCAATTGAGAACTGGTTCGAAGTTTGGGGGGGGGGGCGGAGGGATGTAAGAAGTATCCTGCCCCCCCCCCCGGGCTGATGGAGGGGTCTGGGAGGGACCCCACATAGGCAAGAAATTGTCAAAAACCCTTTTTTTTTTTGGCCAGCACGAGGATCCACCACAGCACTCCGCCCATGCCCCTGTGTAAATCCACTATGGATCCACAGATCCAGACTAAAAAAAAATATACATCCACTCACACACCTACTCAGAGAACCACTCACACAGATCCACACATGCACCGATACACCCACCACACATCAACGCAACCCCACACACACATTGCAGGGACATTATAGTTAAGAAATTGCATAAGAAATTCACTGGAAAAACAAAGGTTATGGGGATGCTTTTAGTCAGGGACCCTGGAATTATGTGATTTTAACATAATTATAGATTTGCCACATGATCCCTCAAATGCAGCACAATCTGAAGAGTTTAACAAAAAATAATTCTAGATCCAATGGTGCAAAAGTTACAAAAAATGCAATGATGTGTTAGAGTGCAGGGGAAGGCCCTTTTCAAAGCAGAACTGATCACCTTTCGGTTCCTCTATTGCTATATTTGGATTACTAATGAGGTGCAACAATGCCCACAGTGTTACTAAGTTTAAAAATTATTATATAATGAAGTAATAGTATTACAAAATGTGCCGCATAATTTGCCTTTTTGCTGCATAATGTAATCAACCCTGCAGCATAATTTGGCTTTCTCCTGCCTTATAATTCCAGTAGTCCTGGTTATAGTTAGGAAATAGCATTAAAAAAAACGTAGAAATTCCCTGAAAAACCCAAGGGTTACAAGGACATTATAGTTAGGAAACAGGATTTTTTTAAACCTTAGAAATTTAATAAAAACCAAAAGGTTAAAGAGACATTTTAGTCAAGTTCAGGTTTTAAAATCAGCGGTTATAGTTCTCAAGTAACTATAACTCGCGCCCTAGGCATGCACTGCTAAAGAAACTACATATTACATCACTCATGACATCTACTGCATCATTGGTAATATCACTGCAACATTTGCACTGAAGTTATTGATTTGAAAACTGTGCATGGCGGCCGCGAGTTATAATTACCTTAGGGCCCCGATGGTTTTGTGTGCGTAAAATCTGAATATAACTATAATGTCCCTGTAACCTTTGTTTTTTTTAGTGAACGAGTATGACATACATAATTTATACACACACACACACACACACACACACACACACACACATATATATATATATTTCAAAATGAATCGTGCGAGCCGAAAAACAGCAGGCACTCCAGATCTTGCATATAAAGTTTTCTTTATTAGCAGGCCGTTCCAACCACACTGACCCATTCAGCTTCAACAAGCCTTTCTCAAAGTGAGCGAGACCTACCACCTCACAAAATAAATAGATAGCATCTGCCAAAGGCATAGACAACATACTACATCCCAGTGTGCCCCAATATCCTGAACACTAAAATAATTTTATTAAACATAACGCCTATGAACATAATTAGAACCATTTAAAAAAGGATTATCCTCTGACATTTTACACAGCAACAATAACCAAGGGAATCAATGCATCAAAACAAATTCAACAAAATTATAATTTTCCAAATCAATTCGTGTAGCACGAGGTTCTAAACCCCATCATTAATGCACTACACAATGTTCTGTGAAAAAGTTGGCGGAGAAATTAAGTTCTTAACTGGAACTCTCCTAGCAAAAGCGGAGTCAGTTTATTACGTCACAAAATGTGACATACATATCATTTACAGCACTTAGTCTGGGGGAAAAGAAGAAAATACACAGAACAACATTACAGGCCAGTGCCCTTTTCTCTACACAGCCAGATCAACCCCCCAGGGAATAAAAAGCAATTACTGGGGTCTCCGCCATGGAAAGCCCTGCACCGCTGCCCATGCTATTATGGATGGCGGTGTCTAGCAGACACCGCCACCATATCTAGCCCCTTTTCTGCCCGGTCGACCGCCATACTAATATGGCAGGGGGGGGGGGGGGAATGGGTGGCGAGCGGGGTATGATGTAGGGCGGATCGCCACCGCCATGCCAGTTTTACAAATCCAGTGTGGCTGCTACAACTACTCATGAGCCTTAGGGTTTCCCCATAGGGTATACTTTCAATTAAATTCTTGGGGTGCTGGCTTTTGAAATGTTAATGTGCTGTTCCCAGCTGTTACCTTGCGGTGTACGGTGGAACATATTTCCCCTGCTGTACCTTCAATTGCGCATCTAAAAAGGAAATCTCTTCTGAACTCTTGGTGACTATAAATCCCAAATTGCAAGGGTTTGCCATTTAGCTTTGTTACATACTCATTAGCCATTTCTTCAAGGCCACTCCACAACAAAATTAAATCATCAATATAGCGGGGCCAAATCAAAGTAATTTGCAAATAATCCGATTTGTCCTCTGCCCAGGCCATCTGCTCCTCCCACCAGCCCATCAAAAGATTTGCAAAGCTGGGGGTGATGCAGATGCCCATGTCAGTCCTAACCTTCTGTTGGTAAAAGACACAGTTGTGTACAAAAATATTATTTTGTAGTTAAAGTATGAAAAAGCTAACAAGCATTTGTTGTGTTCTAAAAAGACATGCATATCTTGTTTTCCAAAAATGTTCACTGGCCCTTATCCAAACAAAACGATCTATACATGTATACAGGGAGACAACATCCAATGTAATCATAAGATAGGAGTTTGACCATACAGCATCATCAATTTTGGACATAAAATCCCCATTGTTCCTACAGTAGAATGGAAGCGCTGCCACATATGGGAAAAGAATATATATATAAATATCTCTATCTTGATAGATAGATAGCAGTAGTTTCCAGAAAGTGCCCATTTGAGGGGACGATCGGTCTCCCCGGAGGGCTACTGATACTCTTAAGGCAGTACATAAAAAGATGATACTTTGGGGGGGATCGGATTTTTACTCATCATAGTCTAAGATTTCCCCTGTATATATTATAGTTAGGACCATGTTCCCAAAGAAAAAGCGTTTTTTGACTTGCCTATATCTATATCTTTGGCGTTGTTTGACTAATCTTCACTAAATTTTCCAAAACTAGTGTCATAATGAGTCTTGTTGTGCATGGAAAGTTTTGGGGTTATCAGTCGAGCAGGGGTCGAGAAAAAGGAGCGTGGTCCATAAAGTTTCCCATGTTAATTCCCATAGGAGCTTTAGACACGCCTGCAGCCCGAATCGCTGGATGGAATTACACCAAATTTGGCAGGAAGGCAGATTTTCTCACCTTTATTCTGCCTCTTTCTGCTCGTTACGGACCTCTATTTTGCCTCTTTTTGGTTATGTCTGATCGCTCTTGCCTCATTCGGCTAGTTTCTGACCTCTAGTTTGCTTTCTGATAGCTTCTGACATTTATTTTCCCTCTTTCTGGTTGTTTGACCTTTAGTCTGCTTTTTGATGCTCGTTTGTCCTTTATTTTGCCTCTTTCTGCTGATTTCTGACCTTTATTTTGCCTCAGCATGCTTCACACCCTTAGTTTGCCTCTTCCTACTCGTTTCTGACCTTTATTTTGCCTCAATCTGCTAGTTACGGACCTCTATTTTGCTTCTTTCAACTCGTTTGACCTCTATTTTGCCTTTTATGCACATACCCGACCTGTATTTTGTCTGTTTATTCTTGTTTCAACTTGTATTTTGCCTCTTTCTGCTATTTTCCGACCTTTATTTTGAATTTTGCTGCTTTTTTCTGTCCCTTATTTTTCCTCTTTCTACTTGTTTCTGACCTTTCTTTTGATTTTTTCTGCTCGTTTCACACCGTTTTGTCTCCTGCTTGTTTCTGACCTTTATTCTGGCTCTTGCTGCTTGTGTCTGACCTCTATTCTGCCTCTTTCTGCATCTCTAGTCTGCCCGTTTCTCACCACTATCATGTCTTTCTGCTTGTTGCCGACCTGCATTCTGCCTTTCTGCTTGTTTATGATCTCCATTTTGCCTCTTTCTGCTAGTTTCTGGCCCCTATTTTGCCTCTTTCTGCTCATTTCTGACCCTTATTTTCCCTCTTTCTGCTAGTTTGTCCTTTTACTTTGCCTTTTTCCTCTAGTTTGTGACCTTTATTCTGCCTCTTTCTGCTCGTTATGGACTTATCTTCTGCTCATTCCTCACCTTGATTTTGCCTTTCTGCCCATTTCGGACCTTTATTTTTCATCTTTCGCCTAGTTTCTGACCTTTATTTTGCCGCCTCCTCTTTTCTCCCCGGGACCGTGGGGAGAGCCACTAGGCCCCTGCGGTCCGGCGGGAGCCAGCATTGCTCTCACTGAAAGCGCTGCTTAACGTGCAGCTCCCAGTCTGTGATGGCAATCCTTTTGTTCGTTTCCATGCCAGCTTGACAGTGGGCAACGAAACAGATGAAGACTCAGCTCACAGCAAGCGGAAGGGGTTTCACAGCTCTCGCTTGCTGAAAGTGCAGTTTGTATTTGCTCTGGCTTGGTAGGTGCTGTCATAGTTCCCGCCAAGTCAGATCAAAGAGCTATGTCCCGGGCAGGACAGCGATCCCTAGGGTCATTATTGGCTCCAAGAGGGGCGCCAAGTAGCTTCCCCTCCTTTGATCTGCACGGGCTGGCCCCGGAGAGGTATATGGCCCACGAGGGGGGTCAATTTAAGTGATTTGGCCCTGAGGAAGTGGTGGCGGGGGTCAGTAAGTTCCCCCAATTCCTTTTATATTTAGTCCCAGGGAGTTGGTGGTCCCCAGGACATCTACAAAGTCCAGCAGGGAGGTCTATGCATGTCCCTCCTATAAAAATAAAACCCTGGGTTGGTGGAGGTCTGAGGTCAGAGCATCCCTCCTCCATATATAAAGATAAAGCCGGGGGAGGTGGTGGTCCCCGCAACTCAAAGATCCTTAGGAGGTGGGTCCTATGCCCCCCTCGTTTTTTTTTTTTTTAATGCCCCTGTGACCTGGTCCAGAGGGCTCATTGCAAAACAAACGCAGGAGATCGTACTTGTTTAATACTAATTTTACTGTGAATTTGCAGCAAAATTGAAAAAAAAAATGTGAATCCCCAGGAGTCCCTCATGGACCCCACCACCACATCAAGGGGATCAGGGTATTCCTACCCTGCCCCCTTGTCTTTATTTTAACCGTTTTCTGTAGGACTCGGTGGTGGTGGCAGCCAATCAGATCACAGCAAGGGGACTGTCGGATCTGCGTACCTACATATCTCTATATTTTTTTAACCTTTAATATCTCTAAAACTACTTAACGGATTTACACCAAATCACCAAGAGCACACTTCCTGGACCAACATCTAACTTTCTGCCAAATTTGGTGTAATTTCTTTTAGCAGTTCGGGCTGTAGGTGTGTTCAAAATATCGATGGGAAAATGCAAGGGGAAAAAGTGTTTTTGGACCCCCCCCCCTTTCTCGGCCCCCACTTGACAGATCACTCCAAAAAACTTTCAACACAGCAGCTGAACTGATTAAAGTATAAATTCTGAAGATTTAGTGAAGATTCGTCAAGCCGCGCCAAAGTTATTAGCAAAACAAAAAACGCTTTTCCTATGGAAACTAGGCCCCAACTTTAACTACCCACTGGAAACCGCCAGTAGGTAATAAATGATCAAGGCAGGGGATCCTGCCGAAACGCGTCATAGCCCACGATTGAATGCAAATACAGTAATTTGGAAATGACCTTTGTCGTTGTGTCAGATTCCGGGGTGGAAGGAAAAGCGCTGGTTTTTGCTTGGAAATATATATACACACCCCAATCATGTCATCAACAATATTCCGTATGGTGAGCTATTAAGGCTCAAACGCACGAGCAGTACTGAGGAAGATTTAGCTAGCTGGCTGCACAGATCAAGCACTCATGAGATTCAGACTGAGGGGTTACAAGGATGTTATTCTAAATCAGGCAGTTAGCAAAATGCGTGCCAAGCCCAGGGACTCATTACTGGCCGATACTGAGACAAAAAGCACAGACCTGGCGAGTAAAGAGAGTGAATCTGCTCCCAGGTTCGTCACAACGTATAATCGCCAAGAAAGGAAGATCAGAGCTATTTTAACACAAAGTTGGCCTATATTGCTAACAGATGAGGTTCTAGCTCCCAGGCTTTCTACCACCCCGACCATTATCTACAGAAAAGGACCCTCGATGAGAGCCCAAATTATTAAGAGCTGCCCTGAGCTTAGTAAAGATCAAACCTGGTTACAGCCCCGGCCGGGGTTTGTCAAATGTTCCAGCTGCAGGGCTTGCAGATTTGGAACGAATACCACACAATATGCTACCCCATTTAGTCCAGACATGACAAACATCAAAAGGAATTATAACAGCAGAACCGAATACGCAGTCTATGTTCCGACATGCACCTGCGGCTTAAGATATGTGGGCAGCAACAAGCTGCATGTCAGAATTCTTCAGCATCTTCGAGCAATTGTCAATAGCACCAGCTCATATCCTGTCGCCAGGCATTTCAAACTAGCACATAATAATGATTTGCAATGTTTGAGGTACTTTGTAATAACAGCAATTCCCAAACCATGCAGAGGAGGGGACAGAGACAAGATGCTGAGAAAGATGGAATCAAAAATATTAGAATTAGACAGTAAATTCCCCAATGGGTGAACACCACAGAGGATTTATATCATTATTTATAACATTTTAGCAGCAGTATTTTTGCATATTTCCCAGAATGGACCAGTTGGGCGTCTCTTTTATATGAAAGAACAGATTAGTTTTATAGCACATTTATTATTGGACGGCCTCCCTGCAGCACCGTCATTTTTTAACACAGAATTTTCTTTAACACACATTTTAGTTATGGGATTTTCCTGTTTATACGTGGACTATATACTTATTTTTTTGCACTAGCTGTATCCATTTTTTACTAATGGATCCGTCAATGATGGTTTAGTCATCCCGAATATGTCAAGGCATTTTTTAGCATATGGTGGTCCCACGATATCAGTTTGAAGAGACTGAGACTCAGCTTGGGAGTAATGCTTAGATTTTAATGTCTTCATAGGAATTTTCCTTATAGAACATTACAACATCCATCAATACCCAGGCTGTACGATGGTCAATGAGAGTAGCGATTTTGCATATTGTTCTATGTTGATTTGGACAATATGCGCAATTTTGCACAGAGGTGTTGATTGAACTAATATGTTTACAGTTGTCAGAATTTGCACATGCAATATTTGCACCAAGATATACAAATTGCACATATCTTGATGAACAATTGCTGTATTTGCACACAGTACAGTGCGCTATTTGCACATAGGTTTACAACACAATCGACCATCACGTACATTTATTGACCATACTCTGTATTTATACAGAAATTTCACTCAGGAATTTTACATTTGTTGGTTTTCCATGATCTTTATTCAGCAAGCTGACCTCCAGATGTTAATTTGCATTTATGCTTACTATTTATATTTGTCTTCATCCAGCTAATCATTTCTTTGCCATTTATGCGAGATTCGTTTTTGGATAATTTTAGGAGATATGTTTAAGAAAACACACTGACTGATGTTTACAACTGACAGCTAGAACATAGTCTTTTGTTTATGTTCATTTTAACACGTGGTACACACTATGCATATTTAAAAAAGTGGCAGGCCAAGATCTGGTTATCTGTGAGCAAGGGCAACCACCCGAAACGCGTCAGATTTGCAGCTCCGTAACAAATAAACTTACCAGTGCCTGATATTTGGGATTCGTGTTGTCTCTGTTCGCCGGCGAGGAAATATATATATATATGCTGTAAAGCATCTGTTCGTGGCATGTACTGCTATAGTTGTACATGCTCTGCATACTCCGGTTATCTAGTGTAGGGTCCGGAGTTGTGCAAGTTGTTTTTCTTCAAAGAAGTCTTTCAAGACACGAGTGGTGACTCCTCTCGGTTATATTGCACATGGGCATGGACTCCTTTGTTAGATTGTTTTCCCGCAGGTAGGTGAGAAAGGAGTGTAAGGAATGTGTAAGAAAAGCAATGTCAATGAACAATGTAAGTGTATCACATAAGTATGTAATGTAACTACAACGGCCTCAGGTGTCCTGGGAGGAGGGAGGGCGCATGTGAATCTACAGCTCTACATGCCACGAACAGATGCTTACAGGGTAAGTAACATAATCCGTTTGATGGCATGTGTGGCTGTAAATACACATGCTCTGCATAGACTGTAAAGCAGTCCCTCCTAAGAGGTCGTGGCAAGGATGTGGGAGTTGCAGTAGTTCAGAAAAGGGTATGCAGCACTGCTGGACCTACATTGGCTTGTTGGCATGGGAAAACATCAATACAATAGTGTTTGATAAGTGCGTGGTGTAGAACATGTAGCTGCATTGCAAATGTCAGCTATGTGGAGATTTCCTAGAAAGGCCATGGTGGCTCCCCTTTTACGAGTAAAATTTGTTCTGGGAGTAACAGGTAAAGGTTTCTTGGCCTTAATGTAGCAAGTGTCTATTCATCTGGTTTGGCCGGATTTTGATATTGGGTTGCCATTATGAGGTGGGGAAAAGGCTACAAAGAGTTGGTTTATTTTCCTGAAAGTGTTTGTTATATCTATGTAGAACAGGAGTGCTCTTTGCGCATCTGGGGTATGAAGAGCTCTTTCTGCAACAGAACCAGGGTGAGGAAAATAAAACTGGTAGCTCAATGGATGGACTGCGGTGAAATTGTGAGACTACCTTAGGTGGGAATTTGGGATTGGTACGAAGAACCAGCTTGTCTCTATGTATTTGGAAGAATGGTTCTTTTAAGGTTAGAGCTTGAAGCTCACTAACACACCCAAGTGAGGTAATGACAACTAATAATGCCACTTTCCATGAAAGAAATTGAAGGAGGCATGAGTGAAGAGGCTCAAAAGGGGGACCCATGAGTCAGGTCAGAACAATGTTAAGGTTCCAAGAGGGTGCTGGAGGAACCAGAGGAGGAATGTCTCGTAAGACTTTCCATGAACGCCTTAATGACTGGTATTTTGAATAGTGAGAGATGCTGCCTATATTGGAGATAGACAGTCATTGCAGTGAGGTGTAACCTAATGGGAGTGTAGGTTATATTAGCCATTTGCAAATGAAGTAGGTAGTAGATAATGTCTTGCACTGTGACTTTCACGGGATCAATGTGTTTGGATTGGCAGTAGCAAATAAAACGTTTCAATTTTGCAGCGTAACAGGTTCTAGTTGTGGGTCTGCGTGCTTGCTTGTGACAGTTAATACATTCTTGTGGTAAGTTAAAATATCCAAACTTCAGGAGCCAAACTGCTAGATTGTGAGTTATGAGGTCTGAATTGTCCTTGATTGTGAGTGAGTAGGACAGGCCTGTAGGGGAGCTTCTTGAGTAGAGCCACTGAGAGATCTAGCAGTAATGTGAACCAGGGCTGAGCGCCCAATTGGGAGCTAAAAGACCATGGTGAAAGATATTTGCCCAAGTCTCCGAACCAGAAATGGAACAAGAGGGAGAGGTGGAAAAGCATAAGCAAATATCCCTGACCGACAACCATAGTGCGTTGCCCTTGGTTAGTGGATGTGGATACCTGGAGGTGAAGATTGGGCATTTTGTTTTCAGGTGTAGCAAAAAGGCCTATTTGACGAAACCCCACTTTTGAAAGTAGGGAAGAACGACTTGTGGGGGGAAGTTCCCACTTGTGGGTCTGTTGCTGCATCCTGCTTAGCAGGGCTGCAAAATCGTTGTGCGCTCCTGACAGATTCTGCCAAGAGAGTAAAGTGGTGGTGAAGAGCCCAGTTACATATGATCTGAGACAGTTCAGAAGACAATTTGTTGCCCCCTTTTGTGGTATTCCTTCGGGAGGTACTGTAAGAGTTCCTCCAACTCATTTCAATGAGCTGTATCATAAAGGGCCAGAAGGGCTTGTGAATTGGCAATGCGCCAATGATTAGCTGCCTGTGCTGTGACAGTTTTCCCAGCTGCATCTATTCGCTTACTCTCCTTTTCAGAAGGTGGAGTATCCCCAGTAGTCTGCCGGTTAGCCCTCTTACGAGTAGTAGCTGTAACAATGGAGTCCGGTAGAACTTTACTCCTGATAAAGAGTGGGTCTGAAGGAGCCGCCTTATTTTATTTGTCTACCCGTGGAATAATAACTTTGACACTTTAAAAATGTCCTCAGCATGTCTCATCATGCTGGGAAGCATGGGCAAATACTGGGTGTCTCAGTGTGGAAGACAAGGTGACAAATAAAAAGTACTGTTCTAGGGACTCTTTGCGTAGCTGAAAATTATGGAAAGCTACTGCTCTAGCAATATCTTGCTGGAAAGAAGTGGCATCTTCTGGAGGGGAGGGATAAGCAGGATATAGATCCGGATCATTGGGAGCAATGGAATCAGTATTCAGTATGCATACCATCGGTCAGGATCCTCTAATGACCATTGTAACCTCCCCTTTGTCTGTACCTGGCCACCTTGGAGGTGAAGCATCAAGTGGGTCAGGTGGTGGAAATGTAGTAGGGGATGGAGGTGGTGGGGGAGGTTGGAGGAGGCTGGTGTGCAGGACTGCTGGCTTTATCTTTAAACTTCTTTTTGAGAAACTGAGTGTCTTGGGCCTCTTAGAAGGTAAGCTTTCTCTTTGGTGGTGGTGTAGCATGTACCCACAATGTACCTACTTGGATTTTTTTTTGGTGAATGTTCATTTTCTTTTCAGATGGGCTCGACCGTGTTCATGGAGGTCGATTATGGTTTAGAGGCTATCGGTGTGGAAACAGGGTATTTGCTCTCCACAGAGGTAGATGCGATTGGTTGCCGGCTCGATCCCAATGGTCACTTTGGGTCTGAAAAGGTAGATGCCAAAGGCTTGACCTTGGTATCAATTTTCATTGCGGGAGTTCAAAACAGTATTTTGGACCCGACCATGGTCAAGAGGTAGTTGTGGTCCAGCGACCTCTAAGCAAATGTTTTGAGGCCTGCTTGGACATTGGAGCAGGGTCTGGGGCAACAGTACTCACACACTGGCTGGAAGACTACTCGCCTCCATATCCACCTCGGGGCGCTCATCAACAGAGAAAGCCCCCCCCCTCTTTGTATTCTGAAGCTGGTTCATTCTGGGCGTGCTCCTCGCTGAAAATGTTGGCAGTGTCATCTTTGCTTCTGCAAAACATTTCCAACTGACGAGCTCTTTGATCCTGTAGAGTTTTCGTGGACTGAAAGGACTTACACACATCGCATTCAGCTTCACGATGGTCAGGCGAAAGGCACAGGTTGCACACGAGTTGAGCGGTGTGCGGATATTTCGCGTGGCAACATGGGCAAAATATGTAAGGTGTGTGTTTCATCGGAAAGGCATCTTCGATCGAAGCAAGTGGGCGCAGGAGTAGGCCAGAGACTGGCTCAGCCTTGAAGGGCGGTCAGTCAAATTTGAGAGCAGCACAGGAGTGAAAAGGCACGATCGAAAACAATACAGTCGGAGACACTAAAGAACTGAAGAATCTGACCAAACTGAGTCGAGAGGCGGAGCAGAGGCACACATATTCGGACCCAACGGCAGAGAGAGAGAGCAATCCAACAAAGGAGTCGATGCCCATGCATGATGTCACAGAGAGGAGGAGTCACTCATTCATGTGACTCGCAAGACTTCTTCGAAGAAAAACAACTTTACTTGCACAACTCCGGACCCAGCACTAGATTTCAGGAGTTTGCAGAGCATACGTCTACAGGCACACATGCCCTTAAACACACATATATATATATATATATATACACACACACACACACACACACACACACACACACATACATACATACACACTATATATAGATATGTACACACACACATATACACACACACACATATATAAACATACACTCGCCGAAAAATCCAAGGATTAAATTAACGTTCTAGTCAAGTGAATTTATCAGTGTCAACATTATCGTTTTGGGGACACACAAAAAACAAATTCACCAGTTATAGTTTGCACCACTAACTATAACTTGCTTTCCTGCCATGAACTGCTTAGGACTTCACATATGACATCACCCTGTGCTGTACACAATGGGAGGTTTGGCTTTCCGTAAAGTGACAAAGGAATATGCTACTTACCAGAATGCATCTGTTCTTGGCATGTAGAGCTGCAGATCTACACACTTGTGCATAGATCGCCATCTGGTGTTGGGCCCGGATGTTTGCAGTTTGTTTTTCCTCTTGGAAAGTCTTTGGAAGTCACAAGGTCGGTGACTCCTCCTTTAGGTCGTATTGCGCATGGGCTTCGGCTCCATCCTCAGATTGTTTTTCGCCAGCAGGGAAAGATGGAGCGTAGAAGTAACAGTGAAGATGCCCATGTGTGTGTTATGTAAGTAAGATAAACTGGAACAGATAAAAGGTAGCCGAGGAGGCGGGTGTAGATCTGCAGCTCTACATCAATCAATCAATCACTGCATTTGTAAAGCGCTCTACATACCCGAGAGGGTTTCAGGGCGCTGGGGAGAGGGGGGGGGGGGGTGTCTTGAGGAGTCTTCTAAAGGCCAGCAGGTCCTGGGTCTGTCGTAGGATGGTGGGGAGAGTGTTCCAGGTCTTGGCGGCGAGGTAGGAGAAGGATCTGCCGCCGGCGGTGGTTTTTCAGATGCGAGGGACTGTGGCGAGGGCGAGGTTGGCTGAGCGGAGGCTTGGAGTGGGGGTGTGGAAGCAGAGCCGGTTGTTGAGGTAGGTGGGTCCGGTATTGTGCAGTGCTTTGTGTGCGTGGA
Organism: Triturus cristatus; assembly: GCF_964204655.1. NCBI lineage: Eukaryota > Metazoa > Chordata > Amphibia > Caudata > Salamandridae > Triturus > Triturus cristatus. The sequence goes on along the minus strand of NC_140585.1, from coordinate 658,912,331 downwards.
TCAGGAGCTTGAAGGTGATCCTTTTGTTGACAGGGAGCCAGTGCAGGCCTCTCAGATGGAGTGTGATGTGGCTGCAGCGGGGGACGTCGAGGATGAGTCGGCCCGAGGCGTTCTGGATGCGTTGGAGTAGTCTCAGGAGCTGGTTTGTAGTTCCTGAGTAGAGGGCGTTCCCGTAGTCGAGTCTGTTGGTGATGAGGGCCTGGGTAACGGTTTTTCTTGTGTCGAGGGGGATCCATTTGAAGATCCTGCGGAGCATACGGAAGGTGTTGAAGCAGGACGCGGAGACGGCGTTGACTTGCCTGGTCATGGAGAGAGTGGAGTTGAGGATGACCCCCAGGTTGCGTGCGTGGTCCGTGGGTTCCGCGGCTGTGCCTAGTGATGTGGGCCACCAAGAGTCGTCCCAGGCTGATGGGGTGGGTCTGAGAATGAGGACCTCTGTCTTGTCTGAGTTCAGCTTCAGTCTGCTGTCCTTCATCCAGTCGGCTATGGCCTTCATTCCTCTGTGGAGGTTAGCTTTGGCGGTGTGGGGATCTTTGGTGAGGGATATGATCAGCTGGGTGTCGTCGGCGTAGGAGATGTTGAGTTTGGGTTGTCGTGCGACATGGGTGTGGGGGGCCATGTAGATATTGAACAGCGTCGGGCTGAGGGAGGATCCCTGTGGGATGCCGCAGATCTCGGTGGTTTTGGAGCGGAAGGGTGGGAGGCGGATGCCCTGGGTTCTGCCGGAGAGGAAGGATGTGGTCCAGGCCAGGGCCTTTTCTTGGATACCGGTGTCATGGAGGCGTGCTGATAGGGTGCGGTGGCAGACCGTGTCAAAGGCTGCTGATAGGTCCAGGAAGATGAGGGCGGCTGTTTCTCCTTTGTCCATCAGGGCCCGGATGTCGTCAGTGGCGGCGATGAGGGCAGTCTCGGTGCTGTGGTTGCTGCGAAAACCGGATTGGGAAGGGTCCAGGATGTTGTTAACTTCGAGGTAGCGGGTCAGCTGTTTGTTGACAATCTTCTCGGTCACTTTTGCCGGGAAAGGGAGCAGGGAGATGGGCCGGAAGTTCTTGAGGTCCGCCTTGGGATTCTTCAGAAGGGCGTTGATGTCGGCGTGCTTCCAGATTTCTGGGAAGGTTGCTGTCTCGAAGGAACAGTTGATTGTTTTCCGGAGGTGGGGCACGATGGTTGCGCTGGCTTTGTTGAAGACGTGGTGAGGGCAGGGGTCCGATGGGGATCCGGAGTGGATGGAGTTCATGGTTTTGATGGTGTCTTCGTCGCTGACGCTGGACCAGACGGTCAGGCGACTGGTGCGAGTGGTAGTCGCAGGGGTGGTGGACTCGGTGGTGGGTGCGGGTCGGAGTTGAAGCTGTTGTGGATGTCGGTGATCTTGCAGTGGAAGAAGGTGGCTAGGGAGTCGCACAGGTCTTGAGATGGCAGGATGTCGTTGGTGTTGGAGCTGGGGTTGGAGAGTTCTTTCACGATGCTGAAGAGCTCTTTGGTGTGGTGTGCGTTGTTGTCTAGGCGGTCCTTGAAGGCGGTCTTCTTGGCGGTCCTGATGAGTTGGTGGTGTCTGCGGGTGGCGCTCGAGGGCTGTGTGGTTGTCTGTTCGGTCGTGGAGCCATTTCTTCTCCAGCTTCCGACAGGTGTGCTTGGAGATCCGGAGGTCCTCGGTGAACCAGGCGGCTTTCTTGTTGGTGTGGTTGGTTGTAGAGGTCTTGAGAGGGGAGAGGGTGTTGGCAGTCGTTGATGCACTGTGTGAGGTTGGTCGCGGCGGTGTCTGGGTCGGTGGGTGGTCTCAGGGCGAGGGCGGTAGTCAGTTGGTCCTCGGTGACCTTGCTCCAGCAGCGGCGTGGTAGCTGTTGGGTGCGGTGGGTTTTCTGAAGGTGAAGTGGACGCATCTGTGGTCGGTCCAGTGTGGTTCGGTGGTGTGGTTGAAGGCGACGTGGGGGCTTGCGGAGAAGATGGGGTTGAGCGTGTGTCCAGCGGCGTGAGTAGGTGTCGTTACGAGCTGTTTGAGTCCGAGGTTGGCGAGGTTGTCGATCAGGGCGGTGGAGTTAGCGTCGTTGTTTGAGGTGGAAGTTCAGGTCCCCGAGGAAGATGTAGTCCATGGAAGCGAGGGCGTGGGTGCTGATGAGGTCGGCGATGGTGTCACTGAACTGTGGGCGGGGTCCGGGAGGTCTGTAGATAAGAGTTCCTCTGAGGGTGGTGTTGGGGTCGGTGTGGGTCTGGAAGTGCATGTGCTCGGTGGTGCTGAGGGTGTCATCGGTGTTCGTTGAGATTTTGATGGAGTCTTTGTGTATGATGGCGATTCCTCCTCCCACTCCATTGGTGCGGTCTCTGCGAGAGATCTTGTAGCCCTGTGGGATGGTTATGGCGATGTCTGGTGCTGATGTGGCGTTCAGCCAGGTCTTCGTCAGGAAGGCGACGTGGAGTCTAGGAGGTCCCAGAGTTCGATGGCATGCGTGCGAGCGGAGCGGGTGTTGAGGAGGATGCAGCGGAGGTAGTTGGGTTCTCTGGCTGGTGGTGTGGAGGGTTGGATGCTGGTGAATCTGCAGTTCCGGCAGGTGAAAGGCCCCTGGGTGCGTTTTGGGGTGGCCCGGTAGCAGTGGTGGTCTCGTCTGGTGTTGCGTGCGTGGAGGGTGCTTGCGTTGTAGTGCAGTCTGGCGTTGCAGGGGGTGCGGGGTCCAGGGGTTCTGGCGCTGGGTGCGGTCCAGGCGCAGACGGGCTTGCCTGCGGCGCGCCAGCGGCGCACCTGCTGCGCGTGCCCTCTTTGCGGCCTCCATATGAGGGCAGAGGGAGGGAGGAGAAGCTGGGAGGTGGGAGCGGGGCGGCAAATGGGAGTGAAGGGGGCGGGCCGCAGGGGCTCAGTGGCGGGGGAAAACCCGGAAAAAAAACGGTGGGAAAAGACGGCGGGAGAGGGACAACAGAGCACAGGGGTTCAGAAAGCAAAACACAGGGGCACAGAATGAAAAAACAAAGTGGCACAGAAAGCCAAGCGCAGGGGTACAGAATAAAGGGAGCGGCGGCAACGGAGGTTCAACCCACAGGGGGCTGCGTGGTGGATGGGGGGAGCGACCTGCCTGGTGACAGGGTCAAAAGGTCGCTCCAGATGCATACTGGTAAGTAGCATATTCCGTTCGAGGCATATGAGCTGCAGATTACACACTTGTGCATAGATTATATAGCAGTACCCACCGTTAGCGGCGACTACCCGTATCCGTTGCAGTGGTTTGAAATGTTTTGAGTACAACCTGGCCCACACTAGCTTGTTGCTTAGTTTGCACATCTACACAATAGTGTTTGGTGAAAGTGTGCGGTGTTGACCATGTAGCTGCTTTGCAGATATCATCTAATGGGATGTTCCCTAAGAAGGCCATGGAAGCCCCTATTTTTCGTGTAGAATGGGCTTTCGGGGGAATAGATAGCGTTCGCTTTGCTTTATGGTAGCAGATTTGAATGCATTTTACAATCCACCTAGCTATCCCCGATTTTGAGATGGGGTTACCTTTGTGTGGTGGAGAGAAAGAAACAGTTGTTTGGTCTTACGGAAAGATCGTGTTCTCTGAATGTAGTAGAGTAAGGCTCATTTCACATCCAGTGTGTGAAGAGCCCTTTCTGCAACTGTCTGTGGTTGCGAGGAAAATACTGGTAGTTCTACTGTTTGGTTTAGGTGAAAGGGAGAAATGACTTTAGGGAGGAATTTTGGGTTGGTACGGAGAACAACTTTGTTATGGTGCATTTGGAGAAAGGGTTCTTGGATGGTAAGTGCTTGTATCTCACTGACCCTTCTAAGGGAAGTGATGGCTACAAGAAAAGCGGTTTTCCATGTTAGGAACTGTAGTTCACCTTTATGGAGAGGCTCGAAGGGAGGCCCCATTAGCCTTGTGAGAACGATATTCAAGTTCCACACAGGTGAGGGTGGCACTCTGGGGGGGAATTATTCTTTTAAGGCCTTCCATGAAGGCTTTAATGGCAGGTACTCTGAAGAGTGAGAGATGTTGCCTGTTTTGTAGGTAAGCTGCAATAGCTGCGAGGTGTAGTCTAATGGACGTATAGGCTAGATTGCACCTTTGTAGGTGGAGTAAGTAGCCTATTATGTGTTGTTATGGCAATAAACAACAAAACGTTTCCACTTGGCGGCGTAGCACGCTCTAGTAGTAGGTCTTCTAGCTTCTCTGATGACGTTCATACAGTCAGGGGGAAGATCTAGGTACCCGAATTCTAAGATTTCAGGAGCCAGATCGCAAGGTTGAGCTGCGCTGGGTCCGGGTGTTTGATCTCTCCATGGTTCTGGGTTAAGAGGTGTGGAGAGAGGTGTAGTTTTTGGTGTGGCACTACAGATAGTTCCAGCAGTGTGGTATACCACGGTTGTCTGGCCCACGTTGGAGCTACTAGGATTAGTGTGAGGGAGTGTTGTTGAAGTTTGCGCACCACTAGTGGAATGAGTGGGAGAGGCGGAAAAGCGTACGCAAATTTGCCTGACCAGTTCATCCATATCGCATTTCCTTTGGACAATGGGTGTGGGTATCTGGCGGCGAAGCTTGGGCATTTGGCGTTTGTGGGTGGCGAAGAGGTCTATCTGTGGATGCCCCCACATTTGAAAGTATGGGTGACGAACTTGCGGGTGAAGCTCCCACTCGTGGATCTGTTGTGTCTGTCTGCTGAGCAGATCTGCCACTGTGTTTTGGACTCCTGGGACATGCTGAGCTAGGAGAAAGATTTTCTGGGGTATCGCCCATCTCCATATGCTCTGTGCTAGGTGAGAGAGCTGTGGAGAGTGTGTGCCGCCTTGTTTTTGGATATAATACATGGCTGTCATGTTGTCTGTTCGGATCAGGACTGCCTTGCCTGAAATTTGAGTTTGGAAAGATTTTAGGGCTAAGAAGATTGCTAGTAACTCTAGATGGTTGATATGGAGTAACTTTTGTTGAGGTGTCCACTTGCCCTGTGTGGTGAGATGTAATAGATGAGCTCCCCAGCCGGAGAGCGATGCGTCCGTTGTCAGTACTATTTGAGGAACCGGGTCCAGGAACGGTCGACCTTTGGAAAGGTTTGTGGTGTTCCACCACTGCAGAGAGCGATGGGTGCGACCGTCTACCAACACCAGAATTGTTAATTGACCCTGGGCCTGGTTCCATTGGCGCGCTAAGCACTCTTGGAGAGGACGCATCTGGAGTCTTGCGTGAGGCACTATGAAAATGCAAGAGGCCATCATCCCTATTAGTTGAATAAACACTCGAGCTGGAAGGGAGTGTTGTAGTACGAATTTTGCGCGTAGAGCCTGAATGCTTGCCGGATTGGGGTAGGCTAGCGCTCGAGGTGTCTATGGTGGCACAGAGGTATTGTTTTATGTGGGATGGTTGGAGATGGGACTTCTGGTGGTTTACTGTGAAGCCCAGCTGATGGAATAATTGAATGGTGGTAGATGTGTGTTGGGTAGGCGTGGTTTGTTTTGCTTCTGCCTTTATTATTGTTACCCCTATAGCCGCCTCTTTGATATTCCCTCGTGAAGGTGGACTGAGTGGGGGATTTGTACGAAGTGGACGCGGGATCTGAGGAGTAGCCTCTAGATGTACTGCGAAAGGAAGAGCGGCGAAAGGAGCGTCTTGGAGGGTGTGACTAAGGCTCCCATGGACTTCGCCGTATCAGTATCTTTCTTCATTTTTTCTAGGGCCTCATCTACCTTTGGGCCACAGATTTTCCTGGTCCAAGGGATGGTTAAGGGAAGCTTGTACCTCCGGTTTAAACCCTGATATTCTCAGCCAAGCATGGCGACGGAGGAGGACGCTTGTATTGATGGCCCTGGAAGCTGTGTCTGCTGCATCTAAGGCACAGTGTATAGAGGTGTTTGTGATAGTCTTACCCTCTTGAATTAGTTTGTTGGCCCTAGCTTTATATTTTTCAGGGAGGTGGTGCATTATACTCTCTAACTCGTCATAATGTGCCCTGTCATATCTGGCCAATAGGGCTTGAGTATTGGCGATACGCCACATATTGGCTGCTTGTGACGCAGTGCGTTTCCCTGATGCATCCAGTAGCTTTGACTCTTTGTCAGGTGGTGGTGCTTCGCCTGACGCCTGGGAATTTGCCCTTTTACGTGCAGTGGATACAACTAGAGAGTCTAGTGGCGCTGGCCCTTTGATGTAGGAGGGATCTGTAGGGGCAGCTTTGTATTTTTTCCTCGATGCGCGGGTTAATGGCCCTGGCACTAACTGGGTCCTTAAAAACCTCTGGCGCATGCTTTACCACTCCTTTAAGCATAGGTAATATGGAGGTAGACCTATGTGTGGTGTCGAACGTGTCGAGGAGGAAATCTTCCTCCATGGGGTCGGTATGTAAGTCTACCCCGTGATAGTGTGCCGCCCTTTGTAGTAGGTGGTGGAACCCCAATGAGTCCTCTGGTGGAGATGGCCTGGAGGGGTAAAGGTCATCTTGTGGGACGATGGTGATATCGGGTATATTGTAGTCGTCCCATGGGTCTGGGGATCCTGTAGAAGTGGGGTCCCCTGCGGGTAGGTCCAGGGGGACATCCCCCATGTCATCATATGGGTCCCCGTGATCATCATCTCGTGGAGAAGGGGTGGGAGAACGATGAGGTTGGGGTGGAGAAGGCGGGGGGGTGGAGGTGGAGAAGGTGGAGGAGGTGGGGAAGGTATTCTGAACGGGGAGGTAGCAGAGTCCTTACTTTTTGGAGGCGGAGGTGGAGCAGGCTTCTCCAAATGTCTCTTTTTGGAAGAAAGTGTCAAATGTACAGTTTTTGTATCCTTGGTGAGTGTTTTCTGCAAGGGATCCGGTGTAAATAAGTCCGGCAAGGCTGGTCTGTCCGTCGGCGCCGAAGGAATCTGGGCCGTTGGCTTTTTAGGCTTTTCCGTGCCGGTTCTTTGTTTGGAACCTGGTTTGGGAACCTCCGGGCGCTTGGTCGGCGCCGAGATGGATTTCGGCCTCAAAGTGTCGGTGCCCTTGTGTGCTTTGGTCAGCACCGAAGGTTTTGTCGGTGCCGAAGAGCTGGGTTTCGACCCAGAGTGCTTCGGTGCGGAGCTCGGTGTCGATATGGGGGATCGGCTTCTTTTTCGGCGCCAAAGCGTGTTTATCGGTGCCAGGAGTAGGCTGGCTAGAGCCTGAGCCGCCGGAAGGCTTGCTTGGCTTCTTCACCGGGCCCGAAGGTGGGGTGTTGGAAGCAGTGTCCTTGGTCTTGCCTAGGCCCGGAGGCGAAGGCGTGACCGGAGCCTTTTTCGGTGCCGGCAGGGGTGTGTGGGGGGGGGGGGGGGGGGGAGGGGGGTAATCAGTACTGCGCCAGGGTGATGTCCTCCACATCTGAGTCGTCGGCCTCGGAAGCGCTGACGAGGCCCTCTTCGGTGTACTGCTCTGGAGCGTCGATGCCTTCTCCGAAGAGGTCGTCCGGAATCGTCGTCGAGGAGTGCGCCATAGTTCTTCTGGCTCTTCGGTCCCGAATAGTCTTTTTGGACCGGAAGGAATTACACGCCGGACAGTCTCGAGCCTCGTGTTCAGGGGTGAGGCAGAGATTGCATACCTCGTGAAGATCGGTGTGGGGGAATTTGGACCCACAGAGGGCACTTTTTAAATGGAGTCCTTTCCATTAGCCAGGACCGAAGCTTGGAGGGGCCTGAAGGCCGCTGTCGACGACGACTGGAACTGAAGGTCCGTGCCGATGAGAAGGCGCGTCGATGGGGGAGATCACGATCGAAAAAATACCGCGGTTTAAGGTGAGGATTGCCCGTCGGCCTGGAAGCTGTTCGGAACCGGAGCGCGAAGATCACATCCAATCTGAGGATGGAGCCGAAGCCCATGCGCAATACGATCCAAAGGAGGAGTCACCGACCTCGTGACTTCCAAAGGCTTTCCAAGAGGAAAAACAAACTGCAAACATCTGGGCCCAACACCAGATGGCGATCTATGCACAAGTATGTAATCTGCAGCTCATATGCCTCGAACATATTCTTTTACGTAAAAAAAAAACCTAGAAATTCACTGGAAAAAAAAACAAAGCTTAAAGTAACGTTATAGTAAGGTGAATGTCAGTGACAACATTAACATTTTGAGCTAAAAATAAACCAACATAACTGGTGTATTTCAGTGTATTTTTTTTTTTTTTTAACTTTACCTTGCACTCCACCATTCACTGCTTATAACCGCACATATTACATCACTTGTGACATGTTCTATGATATCACGGATGACATCGGGGGCGTGGCTTGGAGGCCGCCAAGCATGGACGCGTGAGCTCTGAGCTCCGTGCTGGCCGTGCAAATTCTCCTGATGTGACCCTCACTGGCGGCGTCTGTGACCTCGGAGGGGGCTCCCCTGGACGGAGATGAGCTGGCCGGCTGATCGGATTCCCTGCGGCGGCGCCGGGGGCTGCCTGGCGCGGAGATCGCAAGGGACCTGCCTGGTGGGGACCGACCATCTTGCCTGCGGCCTGTGGCGGCCCTTTCATCCCCGGAGTTGCGTGGAGGGCGGCCCCGCCGGAAGTGGCAGAGGACCCGGTTGGGGCGGATCGCTGGCCGCGCTGCGGCTTGCTGGCCTTGAACTGTGCGGGCGGAGCGGTGTCGGCCCGGCGGGGGACGGAGGACTGTGGATGGCCAGTGGCATCGGCGGAGCCTGTGTATCCTGAGGCACCGCCGCAGGATCGGTGGAGCTGGTGCCGACGGGATCGCGGGTGAGCGGGGCCGCGCCTCTTAGGGGCGCTGGAGGTGGACATTGGCCCGCAGTGGAGACGGAGGATCCTGGGGGCGACGGGCGACCCTGCGGTGCTGTGGGGACCCCGCTCCTTCGTGTGTTGGAGTGTGTGACCGTCGGCCCACGGAAGGGCTAGTGAGGACTGGACCGGTGGTGACCCCCGCGCCCATCTCGTGGTCCTCAGAGACGGTTGGTGCTGTGCCCTTGCTGGTGTTGGCGCCGGGCGTGCTGGGCCTGTGCCTCCTGGGCGGCGGGGGGAGCCCTCACCTGGTGAGTCGGACTCGGGGCTGTGTGGTCCACTGGCGGTGCTGACCTGGGAGCGGCGCCAGACTCTAAATTGCTGGCATCACCTCGGAGTGCACGTGATCGGGTGCCGCGGCAGCGTTCCTGCTGCTGCCCGCTGACCCCCTCCTGCCTAGCTGAGGTCGCTGTGGTTGCCCCTGCGCCAGGTGCGGCGGGCACGGACTTGCCCTTCCAGGTCCTGTTGTTGTGGGTCTGGGGGGGGGGGGGGGAAACCGCGGCGGGGCCCAGGGGCGGCTCCGGCTGAGCATCGAGAGGGCCCGCCTGACTCTCAGGCTCCGGATATGGATGGCGCCTCGGCGGCGGGACTCCAGCAGCTGGATCAAATCCTAAAGGCCATATCGGACACGCGGGAGGCATTGGGCCGCGACATTGTGCAAGTGTCCACAAGTCTTGGATTTTTGTGCGCCGATCATGCCAAATTGGTAGACCGCGTCAAAACTGCGGAACACAAGTTGGATACGCTGGAGCCTGCCCAGAGGGCGACGGATACCTCACTGAGTGACTTGGTGCATAGGATACAGCTGTTGGAGAAAAGGGCTGAGGAGGCAGAAGGGCGCAATCGGCGTAATAACATCCGGGTGGTGGGCCTTCCTGAGAGAATCGAAGGGGACAATATGGTCGAGTTCTTGGAGAAATGGCTGCGAGAAGTGGTGGCGCGTGAAGGCTTATCGCAGTTCTACACCTTGGAGAGGGCCCACAGGGTGCCGTTTCGCCCTCCGGCAGCGGGTCGCCCCCCTAGGCCAGTGGTTGCACGCCTGCTGCACTACAGGGACCGTGACCTTATATTGCGGAATGCTCGGGCGTCCGGCCCGTACAAAGTGGATAACGCTGCGGTCTCTCTTTATCCTGATTACTCCCAGGAGGTCCAGCGGAGTCGCTACTCCTTCATGGCAGTTAAGAAGGCCCTCCGGGAGGAGGGGCTCCAGTATGCTTTGTATTTTCCGGCCCGTTTGAAGGTGATGGTGGATGGGACATCTACGTTCTTTGACACGCCGGACGACGCCTGGCACTGGCTGGAGCAGCACCGTGCCGCGACAGACAGCGCGCCAGGAGTGGACGATCGCCGCCGGCTTCTCAGACGGAGATGGAGAGGCAGGCGGCCCTGCAGGCGGTCTGTCATTTCTGGAGCGGCGGCGTCGCCGGTGGGTCCAGGCTCCCGGCGGACGTCCTCGGGGGCGGACTCACCGGGGTCGGAGGACGCTGGGGAGGACGTCGAACTCCTATCGGGGGTGACGCCAGGAACTGCCGATGGCCTCTTGGATGAGTGATGCTGCTGCTTTCTATATGGGTTGCGACTGCGGTTGGCATGTTGGGGGTGGCTAGGTGGTGCAGTGGGAGATGGCGGGGGCTCTGCTGCCGAGGGGCCGGGTGGGGGTCTTGTGGTCCGGGGGGGGCCGCCTGGGGCGGGACGCTGTCGGGAGGAGGGGAATGCTGTGATTGAGGCCTGACACATCCGGTGGGTTGGTGAGATCGCGGTCCGGCTTGTGCTGGTGCTAGGCCACCCCTTCTACCTCACACCTATTGTGAGTCCCTGGTAGCTACCAGGGGGACTTTCATCGTTGGGACAGTGTTTGGATGGGTAACTATGGTTTAGAGCCTGTTCTGGGGAAGGGTGGGATTGGGGTTTGTTGGGGATATTTTGCAGGGGGGGGGGGACCTGTCAGTGTGCCCGCTAGGCCGGGTTGGATTGTGCTCAGTTGTATTCTTCAGTATGGCGACCCGACTTGAGTTGCGGTGTGTCACATGGAATGTGCGCGGGTTGCACTCCATGAGGAAACATTATAAGGTACATGCTTTTTTAGTCCGTAGGGGGATCCAGGTGGCCTTCCTGCAGGAGACACACATTGACCAGGCGGAGGGGCGGGCGTTACAGCGGAGGTGGAGGGGTGAATTGTTCTACACCACATTCTCAGCCTTTGCTAGGGGGACCTTAATTTGGGTACGAGCTGGGGTCCCTTTCCAACCCCTGACCACGCTAATAGACCCAGAGGGGAGGTCTGTGTTGGTGGCTGGCCGTCTGGATGGCAGGGATGTGACGTTTTGCAGTATCTATGCCCCGAACTCTGATCACTCTGCATTCTTTGCGCGGCTTTCTGGGAAGCTGGCGGCGTACTTAGCGGGTACCGTGTTCCTCGGGGGAGACTTTAATTCCGTGACGGACGTGGAATTGGATCGCTATCACCCCCCGCTGGCTCAGTCAGGGGTGTGTAGAGTGGCTAAGGTGAGACGGGACTGGCAGGAGGCGTGGGGTCTTGTGGATGCCTGGCGAGTACACCACCCGTCAGACATGGACTACTCCTTTTACTCGGTACCACATGACTTGCATGTTCGATTAGATGGCTTCTTGTGTACCCCGGGGGCTCTAGAGCTTACGTCTTACCTAGCAAAGACGTTCTCGGATCATAACCCGTGCCTGATCACGATACTTTGGTCGCGACAGCGACCGGCGATCCCGACGTGGCGTTTGAATCCGGCGCTGCTGGAGGACCCAGTGTTTAATGCGGAGCTGGGGGATGGCGTGGAGCGCTACTTTCAAAGTAACTCGGGGACGGCGACGAGTAGAGCGCAAGAGTGGGACGCACTCAAGGCGGTGGTGAGAGGGATTTGCATTTCGTCGGTGACTGGGACGCGCAAGGTGCTGCTACGGGACGTAGATCGGGCTGAGACGCGACTGCGTCAGGCAGAGTTGAAAGACCACGCGTCTGAGGGCGACCGGGGGGAGCTGCTGGCAGCGCGGGAGGAGGTGGCCCTGCAGGTTGAGCGGCTCAGCTGCTATGACCACAAGGAATAGATGTTGCGGGCACAAGCGGAACGTGACAAGGTGGGGACGCTTTTGGCCTGGTTTGCTGATCCGGCGGCTCGGGGCTCCCCGGTGGTGTCGCTGGCTGCGCCGACGGGGGACCTAGTCCACTCGCAAAAGTAGATTAATTACCTGTTTTTGGGTTACTATTCACTGCTGTACCAGAGTAAGATGCAGGGTCTACCGGATGGATTAGATGACTACTTGGGTGCTGCGGGGTTGCCCCGCCTGGAGCCGGAGCAGGGTTCTGCTCTGGGGTCGGAGATCTCTCTGGGCGAAATCAGAATGGCGGTCAAGCATATGGCACGGAAGAAGACTCCTGGGGCTGACGGCCTTCCGGTGGAGTTCTACGCTGCGTATTTGGACGCTCTGGCGCCGCGGCTCCAGGCGGTATATCGGGAGGCGTGGGGTCTGGGACGGCTTCCGGTCACCATGAGAGAGGCGATCATAGTCCCATTGTTGAAGAAGGGCGGGGTTCCTACCTCTATGACGGCATACCGGCCGCTTTCTATGCTCTCGGTTGATTACAAGATTCTTAGTAAGATCTTGGCCACACGACTGTTGGGTTATATGCGCTCTCTGGTTCATTCGGATCAATCGGGGTTCATCCCGACTAGGAACACTGCGACGTGCATTCGGCGGTTGGTGAGGATAATGGGAGACGAGGAGGAGGGGAGGTTGGATGCCGTGGTGCTGTCGGTGGACATTGAAAAGGCGTTCAACAGTGTGGAGTGGCCGTATTTGTTCCGGGTTTTGCGGGAGTTTGGCCTAGGTGATGACTTTGTGCGCTGGACCGAGCTGTTGTATAGCTCCGCTACGGCTAGGGTCCGTACGGGACGTACTATTTCGGCGGCGTGCCTGGTGGGGAGGGGCACACGTCAGGGTTGCTCTCTCTCCCCACTGTTGTTCGCGCTGGCTGTGGAGCCCTTGGCGGCCCACGCCCGGCAAGGGCAGTATTACGGCGGGGTCTGGTTGCGCGAGGAATTACATCACATCTCGTTGTACGCGGATGACCTCCTGTTATATCTGGCTGATACGGGGGGTTCCCTCCGGGGTGCCAGGACCTTGCTAGAGGAATTTGGTCACTTGTCGGGGTTGCGGGTGAACTGGACTAAGACCTGCCTGTTTTCTTTGTCCCTGGGAACGCAACAACCTTCGGAGCTGGCTGACCTGCGGTGGGAGCCTGTCTGCTTGCGGTACCTGGGCGTTCGTATATATTCCACACCCCCAATGACTTTTTCGAGGGGAATGTGGGGGCGCGCTGAGGGGGCTCAGGGGTAGTATGGCGTTCTGGCGTACCCTTCCTCTCTCGGTTGCTGGACGGGTGGCGCTGTTGAAGATGATAGCGCTGCCGCGCCTGCTCTATTATTTCCGTACTTTGCCGGTCTGGATTCCGGCCACCTTTTACAAGACGCTTCGGTCATTGATGACAGGGTTCATTTGGGGAACTGGGAGGCGACGAGTGGTGCGGTCGACACTGATGAGGCCGTGGGAGGCGGGGGGGGCTGGCGGCCCCAGACTTTGAATGGTACTATTTGGCGGCACAGCTGCAGTGGCTGACGCAAGCCGTGGCGCGTGAGTTTCGGGGCCCTGAGGGCCCGCAAGATAGGGTCATCCCGCGCCATGTGTTGTCGTTCATTGTGCTCCGGCAACGGCTCAGATTGGATCAGCTTACCCTTGAGGAACGCACGCTTCGGCTATGCTGGATCCGTAGTCAGATAAGGGCAGGGTTTGCTAGGCCGTATGCCCCGGAGATACCGCTGGGCATGTGCACGGCCCTCCCGCACGGCAGGGATTGGTCGGCCCTGGCTCACTGGGAGGAGTGCGGGGTACATATGATTGGGGACTTATACGGAGATGGCGTCTTGTTGTCGTTCCAGGATCTGCAGGGGGCATATGACCTACCGAGGGGGGACTACCTTTTGCATGTTGCCTTGGTGCGTGGGATCCAGAAACAATGGAAGATGGGGCTGTCGGAACCCCCAATTTCCCAGGGATGTCAATACGTCACTATGGCGGCGGGTACAGTCAAGGCCATCACTGGTCTCTATGGACGGCTGTCCACGGAGAGGTTGGCACCCTTGGATGTCTTGCGGGGTAAATGGGAGGGGGATCTTGGCAGGCCATTCCTGAGACGACTTGGGCGCAGCTTTTGCTGCGGGCCTGGAAGGGCACGCGCAATGCTAGATTTCAGTTGATCCAATTTTACACCCTTCATAGGGCTTACCTCACTCCGGTCAAAATTTTGCGGTACTTTGGAGGCTCTCAGTCGCCATGCCCGCGGTGCGGGGTAGAGGGGGCTGATTTTGGTCATGTTTTGGTCCTGCCGGGGCCTGGGCTCGTACTGGGCAGATGTGGTGGCGTGTCTGAATCAGGTGACTGAGCGTGAGTTGGAGGCGGAGATGGGGACTTGCCTTTAGTTGTGGTTTCCGCACACCCCCCGTACCAAAATCACGAGCAAGTTTTGCGATTTGGGTCTGATATTGGCGAAACGGGAGCTCACCCTGCATTGGAAGGCCAAGCCCGGTCCGAGTTTTCGGAGATGGAGGGGGGAGTTTCCTGGCCTGGGCGGGAAGCGAAGGGACGCTTCAGCTTCAGATGGCCAGGCGGACCGCTAATAAGGCGCTGGACGTGGCTAGGTCGTGGGGGGTGTTGGTGGAAGAGCTGCGCTCCTGGGAGACGAGGACTGTGGAGGATGGGGATTCTGTAGACGTGGACGGGAGAGTAGAACCTGGGACGGGGTCGGCGGGGGCTCCGGGGGAGTACATGCAGGACGGGGTTACTTAGTTACACTCATGGAGGACTCGATATCTGCACTCTACCTTGACAGCTGATGAGGAGCGCGGGTGGGTACAGGGCTGCGGAGGGAGGTCACTGCGGGGCCCCTTCTCCCGTGCAGAACACTGACAGGGGTTTGCCCGTTTATCCGGAGCTGGGACATCTCAGGCCATAGGGCCCGATGGACGGCGGTTAATGAGGGGTTGCTGCGGGCACACTGACTGGGGGGGGGGGGGGTGGTGTGGGTAGAGGGGGCGGTGGGTGGGGGATATAGGGTAGGAACGTAGCAGCATGGATTTCTCCTGATGTGTATTTTGATGGGGGATTCCTAGTATGATGCTAACGTGTGTAATGTTGGTCCACAGGACTTTGAGTGTGAAAAAATCAATAAAAATCTTTTAACAAAAAAAAAAAATCACAGATGACATCATCCAGTGAGTGTGCTAGTTTGTTTTATAGTTTAAATAGTGGCTGGTAGCTACCATATTACTTTACTACCTAGTTTTATACAGCCTATGTCCAGCTAAAGGGTGCAAGTCCCTGCAAAACATGTGCTTCTAATGCATCATAGGTGTGCAGAGCTATCGAACACGTTATAAATCATGGTATTGAAGAATAGGTCGGTGTGCTGGTTACAGTACACTACTTGTGTTCAGTATGTTCCACATAGGTTTTTTGCTTCTGCAGAAAAAGATTCCAAAATGGCAAAGATTCTACGCAGTAGATACAAAGTATTGTAAGCAGCCTTGAATTATTAGGCAAAATTGCCTTAGCATGGCAATTTCTACATAGGATAGAAGACTGTGCACCAGGTACTAACCTATGTACATATGCTGCTTTTGAAGATGGACTATCAGTAAAGTTTTCATCACCGTATGAAGGCTGCCGGTAGTATAGTCTTTGTGATACCAAAGGGGATGATGGACGGAGCGTTTGAGCAAATCAAACACTCACTCCCAGTCAACTGATCTGGGTTTAATCCATTATCATTCTTTAGCTCACTCCGCCACCCCAGTTCAGACATGGTCATATGCAAATCAGTCTGACCCTGTGCCTCATGGGAACAGTCCAGCACCGAGTTGACTGGGGGTGAGTGCTTGATTTGCTTAAGCGCTCCGTCCATCATCCCCTTTGGTATCGGTAGTATAGTCTTTAGCATCTTCAGGCTTTGGGTTTTTTAAGTGAATAGTGTCTTTTTTGACAAATGTTGCAAACAGTTCTTAGTAGATACTTTTTAATACCCTATGTTGTATTTCTCATGAGAGTTTCACTGTAGGCAAACAGTGTAGTACAGAGTAAACTCTCTCCATAGAATAAATGCTGTTTACAGTACCCACTTTTCTACTCATATCAACTTCATTTCTCAATGTAGGCTCGGTGACTGTGGGGTGTTTGATACAGATAAAAGCTATCTGTAGTAGGGGATTTATTTTGGAACAAATATGGAGTATCTTGAGGAAGTTGGCTTTCTCTGAACATTTATATGCATATTGAACACTGTGTGCAATAAGAGTTTCACATATCTGGAGATTGACTATTAATGTGAACTAGGCTACTTGTGAAGTGCATGATATAGGGTCAATGTTGCACATAACACATGCTTGCTACATCCAAGGGCGTTGTGTCTGTGATGGTATTCATGATGGTTCCTATTATTCAGAGTTATTTTGCACTTTTAGACCTCCAATGCCATACTCGCTTACAGAGTAATGTGTACAAAAGAAGGTTGAATGATGTCATCAGTGAGATCATAAATTAGGTCACAGAACATGTTATGTGTTATGTAATATGTGAGGTGGCCTGTAAGACGCCACCATGTGGCCCCTCTCCAGAGTAGCTATGATGTGTAAGTAAGACACCGGAAATAACACCCCCATCATGGCTGCTGAGGCTTATGGATGGAATCGGGTGGGGAGCTCCCTGTACAAATGTCAGTGGAGCCTAGAAGCAAAATAGTGGACATTCACTAAAAACACAGATTGTGGGAAATTATTGTTAGGTTCAGATTTTACACACACAAAACCATAGACATTCAGCAGTTATAGTTATCTCAAAAAACTATAACTCGTGCTTGGCTGGGCTGCCCTAATCCGGCGAGTTCTGCTGGTGAGTGATGCTGGTCGTGGTGGTCCCTATGAGCTCCTTACTATAAATGAGGTGGGGGCACTACACTCTGCTGTACTGCGCTTGGGAGCCTTGCCCAGTCACCATAGTCAGTCAAACAGCACTGCACAAAAGGCCCCATAGAAAGGGGAGGAGAACCCCACCCTGTGCTAGGGGCAATGGCGCAGGGGATGAGGGAGCCTCACAGCCAGATGGAAGCCCCTCCCCCACTGTCCGGTTCGATGAATAGTTGAGCGGCCATCAAGGACATTAAGGCCACTCTGGACCTCAAATTGAACGGTGGAGATGAGCCTGCTTAGGGCTGACAAGGCCAAAATGAGGGACAGGGTAGAGACCAATAAATCAGCCATTGCCGGACTGCCCCCTTCTATGGTGGATATGCAATCCCAGCTGAAAGCCCTTCGGGAGAAGGTGACTGTTTTACGGATTCGAGCAAATGACGTGGAAGGCCACTCCCAGCGTAATAAAACGTTCACATAGTGGGGCGCTTGGAGGTGACAGACCGACCTAAGATGGATCTCTTTTTGAGGACTGGCTCCTTAGGATGGTTCTTTAAGGGAGAAGATACACATTCTTCTCAGTGGAGCACTCCCACAGAGTACCTGGTCGGTCTCCCCTGTCCAGGGCTCTCTCCTCATCCAGTGGTGGCGCAACTCTTCAACTACTGCAACAACATTTTGCAGGTATCATGCACTAAGGGACCCTGGCAGGTGAACAATCAATAGTTCATGGAGAATGTATCCGGACAAAACAGAGGTATAATCCCAGCGCAGCTCATTTATGCAGGTCAAGCGTCAACTTTGCCAAATGGGCCTATGATACTGCTTGATGTTCTAAGCTAACAGTGTGTCCTAGATTCTGGCAGTGCCCATTTCTGTGTCACCGCGGCCAAGGGATGGCTGGAGTCCAAAGGGGTTCCGCCTTCTACACGGGAGGTTACAGATACTCGTGGAGGCTGGCGCCGACACTCCCCCTCGGTGGCGTTGGGACCAGGGCTGCCCAAGGAGCAGGCCGACTGAGGAGCAGGCTGTAAGAGAGTTGTCTCTGGAGGCGACTGGATTCCTGCCGTAGTCATACCACGGACTCGCTTGCCCATTCCATTACCTGATCAGATACAAGCGCTAGCTGACATTCCGCAGGAACCAAGAGATGGCCCAGCACTCACTCCAATGTCGGCGGAACAAGTGATCTGAGTGTGGACACTATATTCGTCCTCGCTGCACTTGAGGGAGTGTTGAGGGACCATATTCTATGAGGAATACGGGGTCTTACATGCTCCAGAGTGTGGCGGGCAGGCCACGCTCGTATGTCTCTTTCCCATCTGGGGATTTACATCCCGACCCTGGCAGACTTTATAAGACTGGTTTTGTTTCTTGGTTAGGCTAAGGTAGACAAGAGAGACGCCTGGGAGCTGGGCAGGAGCACACTTCTACCGGTTGGCCACGTGAGAGAGGCTAGACTGGGTACTATCTAACCCTTATTGACAGTGCTGGGGACATCAGGAGTGGGCCTCTGCCTGTGAGATTGCCCTCAGGACACTTCGATAGATGGTGATCTTGGGTCTGCCCCTCTATGGAAGTCTGTGTCTTTTCCCCCTGGAATCAATAGTAAGGGAATGGTCTTCCCGACGACTCCTCCCCCGAACCCGTCCTTACGCCCTAACCTGATCAGAGGATACCCTGCATTAACCCCCTGAGCACCCCCCCCACACACACAGAAACAGACCTAGATTTGTTTCACAAGGTTGTTTATGCTACCATATTACAGCACCATCCGCTACACACAGTGCCTCTCCCAGAGTCTTCAGGTTGCTCCCCTGCCATTGAGCTCTCTTGCAGGTTTGGAGGGAGGAGGGGGATATTCATTGGTGCTTTCCTTATGGGGGCTAGGGTACGGAGCACCAGTGGTTTAGGATGGGACACCGTGTGCAGCTTACAAGAGTGTGGACAATGTCACAGTGCCTAGAACCGTATTGCGATTAAATCTATATAGTGTTACATATTGTCAGACACTACAGTACAGGTGATGTTTGCATTTCTGTTTAAACATCAATAAAGAGATACTTGAAAAAAAATGAGTGATGTAATATGAGGTCTTAAGCAGTGCATGGTGGGAGCGCAAGTTATATCTAGGACTGCGAAAAAATAACTGGCAAATTTGTGTGCGTTTTTAAGTTCAAAATGTTAACTGACATTCACCTTACTATATATATTGAATATGCTACTTACCAGTATGCATCTGTTCTTGGCATGTAGGGCTGCTGACATTCATATCTGTGCATAGATCGCCGCCTAGTGTTGGGTCCGGATGTTTGCACGTTGTTGTCCTGGAAGAGTCTTCGAAGTATCCTTGGATAGGTGACTCCTCCCCTGGACTACAGTGCGCATGGGCATCCTCTCCATCCTCAGATTGTTTTTCGCCATTGTGGCAGTGATGGAGTAGATATAGAAAGTGATGACCATGCTTACAGTAATTCTGAGAGCTGCAGCTGCTACAGGCGCCGGGGAGGAGGGAGGGCGATATGAATGTCAGCAGCCCTACATGCCAAGAACAGATGCATACTGGTAAGTAGCATATTCAGTTCGAGGCATGTGGGCTGCTGAATTCATATCTGTGCATAGAATACATAGCAGTGCCCTCTATTGGCGGCGGCTACCCGTGCCAGCTGCAGCGGTCTGAAAAAGTGTTTTGAGAACCGCCTGTCCTACAGCTGCCTGCTGTTTTGACTGCACATCTACGCAATAGTGTTTTGTAAATGTGTGTGTAGTGGACCATGTGGCTGCTCTGCATATATCATGCAGGGGAATATTTCCTAGGAAGGCCATGGAAGCCCCCAACTTACGTGTTGAGTGGGCTCGTGGTGGAATAGTTAATGTGCGTTTTGCTTTTTGATAACAGATTTGAATACACTTAACTATCCATCTGGCTATCCCTGCTTTGGAGATGGCGTTACCTTTGTGGTGTGGGGCAAAGGCAACGAACAGTTGTTTTGTCTTCCTGAAGGGTTTAGTCCCATCGATGTAGTACATGAGGGCCCTCCGTACATCTAGTGTATGTAGTGCCCTTTCTGCAACAGTTTGTGGGTTTTGGAAGAAAACTGGCAGTTCAATAGTCTGATTCATGTGGAACTGCGATATTACCTTGGGCATGAATTTGGGGTTGGTACGTAGTACGACCCTGTTGGTGTGAACCTGTATAAATGGCTCTTGAACGGTTAGTGCCTGGAGTTCACTAACTCTTCTTAGGGAAGTGATCGCTACAAGGAAGGCCACTTTCCAGGTAAGGAATTGAATCTCGCATGAGTGTAGAGGTTCAAAGGGTGGACCCATCAGGCGTGTGAGGACCAAGTTGAGGTTCCACATTGGAGCCGGTGGGTGGCTTGGTGGAATGACTCGTTTGAGTCCTTCCAAGAATGCTTTGATGGCAGGCACTCTGAATAGAGAGAGGTGCTGCCTGGTTTGCAGATAGGCTGAGATTGCGGTCAAATGGACACGTATAGAGGTGTACGCCAGATTGCATCGATATAGGTGTAAGAGGTAACAGATGATGTTTTGGATGGATGCGTCCAGCGGGTTGATGTCATTATTACCGCAATAAATGACGAACCTTTTCCATTTGGCTGCATAGCAAGCTCTGGTAGTGG
Organism: Triturus cristatus; assembly: GCF_964204655.1. Lineage (NCBI taxonomy): Eukaryota > Metazoa > Chordata > Amphibia > Caudata > Salamandridae > Triturus > Triturus cristatus. Next base: position 658,892,004 of record NC_140585.1, on the reverse strand, counting down.
GTCTCCTGGCCTCCTTGATGATGTCCATACAGTCAGGTGGCAGGTTGAGGTAGCCAAACTCTAGGACTTCAGGAGCCAGATCGCCAGGTTCAGCTGTTGCGGATCTGGGTGCTGAACCTCTCCATGGTTCTGCGTCAAATGCGCGGGTTTGATCCGCAGCCTTTGATGCGGCACCACGGAAAGTTCGAGGAAGGTGGTGTACCACGGCTGGCGTGCCCACGTGGGAGCAACTAGGACGAGTGTTAGGGAGTGTTGTCGGAGTTTGCGGGCCACTAGCGGTATCAATGGCGCTGGGGGAAAAGCGTACGCAAATCTGCCGGACCAGTTCATCCATATCGCATTGCCCTGCGACTGCGGATGTGGGAATCTGGCGGCGAAGCTTTGGCATTTTGCGTTTTCGCTTGTCGCGAATAGGTCTATTTCCGGATGACCCCACTGCTGGAAGTACGGTTGGAGTACTGATGGGTGTAACTCCCACTCGTGCATCTGGTGGCTGTGTCTGCTGAGCAGATCCGCCATCTGGTTGTCCTTGCCAGGGAGGTGTTCCGCCATGAGGAACATGTTCCTTTGAATGGCCCACTTCCACATGCTCTGAGCCAGATGAGACAACTGTGGAGAGTGTGTTCCTCCCTGTTTCTGTATGTAGTACATTGCGGTCATGTTGTCCGTCCGGATCAACACGACCTTGTTGCATAGATGTACTTTGAATGCCTTCATGGCTAGGAAGATTGCCATCAGTTCCAGAAGGTTGATGTGCAACCTCTTTTGTTGTGTTGTCCATAGTCCCTGCACTGTGTAGTGGAGTACATGAGCTCCCCATCCCTGGAGAGAGGCGTCCGCTGTCAGTACTATCTGTGGGACAGGCTCTTGGAATGGTCGGCCCTTGCAAAGGTTTTGTGGATTCCACCAATGCAGAGAGTTGTATGCCCGACCGCTCACCAACACTAGGTCTTTCAACTGTCCTTGAGCCTGATTCCACTGACGTGCTAGGCACTCCTGAAGTGGGCGCATATGTAATCTCGCGTGCGGGACTATGAAGATGCAGGAGGCCATCATGCCTATCAACTGCATAAACACTCGCGCTGGAAGTGAGTGATTGGGTTTGAACTTGGAGATCAGCAGTTGTATGCTGTTGATCCTCACAAAATTTGGCTGAGCTGTGGCCGCCAGAGTGTCTATAGTCGCACCTAGGTACTGTTGTACGTGTGCGGGCTGGAGATGGGACTTTGGATAATTTAGTGAGAATCCCAGACTGTGAAGAAGGTGAATGGTGCGGGACATGTGGCTTGCACATTGCTGGGCTGACTTCGCTTGAACGAGCCAGTCGTCTAGGTAGGGGTAGACGTGTATATGCTGCCTCCGTAGATGTGCTGCCACCGTAGCTAGGCACTTCGTGAAAACCCTGGGCGCTGTTGTCACGCCGAAGGGAAGGACTTTGAACTGATAGTGCTGCCCCTGAACAGTGAACCCGAGGTATTTTTTGTGTGAGGGGTGGATGGGTATGTGAAAGTACGCATCCTTGAGGTCCAGTGTGGCTAGGAAGTCTCCCTGCTTGAGAAGCGGAAGGACTTGCTGTAGAGTGAGCATGTGAAAGTGCTCTGAAAGAATGTACTGGTTCAGGGGTCTCAGGTCTAATATAGGTCTGAGCGACCCGTCCTTTTTTGGAATTAAGAAGTAGAGGGAGTACACTCCCGTACCCTGCTCGTGGATGGGTACGACCTCTATAGCGCCTTTTAGAAGCATACTTTGCACTTCTTGCTGTAAGAGCGTTAAGTGCTCTGAGGACATAGGACGGCTTCTTGGTGGTATTGTGGGTGGAGTGGAGGTTAACTCCAGACAGTAACCGTATTTTACAATATCTTTGACCCACCTGTCTGTGGTGATGGAATTCCACGTGGACAGGAACCTTTGTAGCCTTCCCCCGACAGGTGTTATGTGGTCGGGAGGAAGGGAGAGGGCGTCACTGCTTGTTCTTGGGGGAGGACCTGGTGTTGCCGTAGCCACGTCCTCTGCCCTTTGTACTGGAGCCACGATATCCACCTCGGGTGTTTTTATCGTAGGTGGTCTGTGTATTGCCTTTGTTATATGTTTGTTGTGACCCCTGTCCTCTACCTGCTCCCTTGTTTCCGGGACGACGAAAGGAGCCGCTCCGAAAGGACTGAGTTTGTAGGGCGCCCATGGACTTTGCAGTGTCTGTGTCCTTTTTTATCTTTGAGGGTGGTGTCAACCTCTGGCCCGAATAAGTAGTCAGGGTTGACGGGCTGGTTCAGTATATTGTTTTGTACCTCAGGCTTGAATCCTGAGATCCGTAGCCAGGCATGTCGTCGCAGCATGACGCTTGTGTTTATGGCTCTGGCAGCCGTGTCTGCAGCATCTAGTGCACATTTGATGGAAGCGTTCGTGAGTAGCTGTCCTTCTCTGATGAGCATTTCTGCGCCTTCCTTGAACTGGTCAGGGAGATGTTGGAATATTTGCTCCAGTGTGTCATAATGCGCTCTATCATAGCGAGCAAGGAGCGCTTGAGTGTTGGCTATGCGCCATATGTTGGCAGCTTGGGCGGCAACTCGCTTGCCAGAGGTCTCTAACACCTTGGACTCTTTGTCCGGGGGAGGAGCGTCACCTGTCGTTTGCGAGTGTGCCCTTTTGCGTGCATTCGCTACGACGATGGAGTCGAGTGGTAATTGTCCTCTGATGTAAGTAGGATCCCCAGGTGCTGATCTGTATTTTTTATCAATCCTGGGGTTTATTACTCGTGCCCTGGTGGGTTCCTTGAAAATGTCCTTGGCTGGTTTGAGGACCCCTTTCAACATTGGCAGAGTCTTTACATGTCTTTCTGAGGATGCAAAGGTGTCCATTAGAAAGTCATCTTCGATGGTATCAGAGTGAAGCTGTACCCCATGGTTATTTGCAGCGCGTTCAATAAGAGCGTTGAACGCCGCAGTATCCTCCGTAGGAGATGTTTTTGCCTGTGCATCGAGAGGTGCACTGGGGTCTGCAGGGTCGCCCCAAGTTTGATCCGGGTCCTGCTGGTCATCAGGGTCCGTGTCTACATGGTAGGGGACTTGGTCATCCATGTAGTCCTCCAATGCATCCGTATCGGAGCGTGTGGGGGAGAACCAGTGTGGAACCTGGTAGGATGAATGGAAGGGTTCATAAAGGAGAGGTTCAGATTCTACAGGCAACTTCCTTTTTAGTGGGATCCTGAAAGGGTCCAATGGCGGCTCCGAAGTTATCCTTCGGTCGTGGAGAATCATCCTGCCAGTGTCGGCGTCGATGATACGTGCCGGAGACGTCTCAGCAGGTGGGACCGTAGGTTGGGTGACCCGTGTCCTGAGTTGGAACATTTTTGGGATTGTCGACGGAGGCAAGCCGAAGGTAATGTTGGCCGGCACCGAAGAGGCTGCTGGAGCTCCGATCGAACCGGAACCCGACGTGTCCTGGAGGACAGCCGTGGTTTTGCTGCCTTGCGTCGCACCAGGTCGTACTTGGGGCGCCTTTGAGGCTTTGGCACCGGCCAGGTACGTAGAGGCGGCCGTGGATTTTTTCGGCGCCGGCGGTTCATCGATTCGAGGTGCGGAGATCACCGTCGAAGTCTTCGATACGTGAGGCTTAGGTGTCGTCGAGGGAGCGATGCGAGACACAGCAGGCGGTACGGCCCTCGGTGTCGATGGTGCCGGTAGCCGAGCAGGTTTGTCGGTGCAGATGGCTTTTTTCCGTTTGTCGACTCCAACGTCGCCCGCTTCAAGTTCGGCACCGAAGTCTCTCTTGGTGCGGTCGGTGCCGACGCGTTGCGCTGGCGTCGAAGGCCTCGATCCGACCAGCGCCACTTTCAGTTTCGGTGGAACCGGAGCAGCTTTCGGTTTTGTGGTAGGGAAACCAGCCTGTTTATGCAGTAATGGCTGCCGCTGAACGTCCGAGGCCGGGCCCGAGGGCGGGGCCGAAGAACTGCGGGATGGGTCTCGGGTAAGGCCCGAAGGCGATCCCTCGACCGGAGCCATAGGCTGTGGCACTGGTGTTTCTTCGGTTTGAACAGGTAGGCCTTGTTCATCATTGGAGCTACTCTCTTCGGCCACTAAGGCCTCCTCGTCGTCTCCTACCTCGGTGTCGTCTTCACCTCTGTGGAAGAGTGACTCGTCTACCTCGTCCGATCCGGGTTCGTGTTCGGAAACGGGACTGGAGGGCAAGACTTCTAATTCCTCGACGTCTTCGGCCTCGTCGAAGATGTCTGTTGGGGCCGGTGCCGCGTGCTGCGCCTCTAGTCTCGCCGCTCGCCGATTCCGCAGAGTCTTCTTGGAACGGAACCGGGCACAGGCCATGCATGTCGATTCGTCGTGGTCCGGCGAAAGGCATTTGTTGCACACCGGATGGACGTCGATGTGTGGGTACTTCGCATTGCATACCGGACACCTTTTGAATGGCGTCCTCGATTCCATCGTCGAAGTAGTCGATGGACAGGTAAATGCGAAAAAAGTCAGTGCTGAAAGTTAGTAAACTAACAGGATTGTATCGAAACCCGATCGATAAACAGTACCGACGCAAACTAAAGGCCTTTTGGCCTCGACAAAATATTTTCCTAACTTGAGCTAAGATAGCACATCCGAACCCAATGGCGGAAAAAAACAATCTGAGGATGGAGAGGATGCCCATGCGCACTGTAGTCCAGGGGAGGAGTCACCTATCCAAGGATACTTCGAAGACTCTTCCAGGACAACAACGTGCAAACATCCGGACCCAACACTAGGCGGCGATCTATGCACAGATATGAATTCAGCAGCCCACATGCCTCGAACATTTTTTTTTTTGTTAAAGTATTTTATTGATTTTTCCAACCGTCTCATCAATAATTCACGGGTACACACAGTAACATCGTGTATGATGCCCAATCGGCAATGCACATATCAGGAGAAACCATTCTTCAACTTTTACTACCCTAACCCCATCCCCCCCTCTGTCAGCGTGCCCGCACAAACCCCTGTTACATGTAGCCATTAGGCAGCCCAAGGTCTAAACCCACCGAACCCAAAGCAATGAAAAAAAAACATCAGCAATGATCGCAGAGGGCCTGAACTCCATGTCCCCCGCTATGTACACTTCCCGCTCCGACCCCGATCCCCCCCCAGCACTCCGCAATACATTGTGCAGACACAGATCCCTCCCAAGTATGCTCAAGTGGCCTCATCCGGCGCAGTCTCCCCAGCGGTTCCAGAAGGCCCCTCCCCGGGTTCCACAATCCGGTCAACTTCTAAGGGATCCCTGATTCACCTTACTATATATAATGTCACTTTAACCTTCTTTTTTATTGAATCTCCCCCCCACCCCCCCCCCCCCATGTGAGGAACTTCTTATTAAATGGATTTGGAAGACATGAAATATCCTCTAGCGATACAGGCAATACTCTGGGTACACACCTACCTGTAATGGTCCTCTCACCTAGCAGTCCACAAGCTCACTCCGACAGTAGGACATGCTTGGTTGCTGGCCTAATTTACTTTCCTCAACAAGAATTTTTAATGTACAAATATAACAGCAATGCACAATTATACAAAAACAGTTCACAACAAACTTACAATTAAAAGTGGAAGCATATTAAACCTCAACTACGGCCATTCTTTGTGTTATGTGAGGTTTCACTCAAAAGCCAATGCCAGGTTTCGTCCCAAATAGAAGCCTAGAGAGGAGATCCTTAGAAAAAATGAGGCAGTTACCAGCTAAACACAACACAAGAACCAATGGACCTCTCAACTCTAAGGCCATAGTCTTGACCGGACATCGAGCAAACTATACAGTTTTTCAAGCAACAACTGTTACTAAAGGGAGTTCAATTCAAAGTCACAGACTTATCTGCAGCTTTTGTTCCGCCAGCGTTTTACCCTTTCAACCGTTTAAGAAAATCACAAGCAGCTACAAGGTAGATATAAAGATGCATTGCAATAGCTCCGCCTCAGCTTTGCTGGAAACCATACTAAAGCATCAAGGCCCAATGACAGTAAAAAATCTTTTGAATTGGTTGTATTTCCAGTTTAAGAGGTGTGACTAAAATCAGGGTAAACCTAAATACGGGCTTCATTCTTTCCTGCTGCAGATCGTTGCTCTTCTGCACCAAGTGCAACTTCTTTTTACACCTTACTCAGAGGTTCTTTAGTAGGCATCTAGCAACACCCACAACGCTAAGTGTCTGAAGGATTTGAGCTTCCAGGAAAGAGCCTACAGCCTGTCTTGCATATCCATTCCCAATTGATGGCCATGCTTTGCGAAATCTGATTCATGAGGTTCTCGCTAAATTTTCAAGTAGTTTCCCCTTGTTCTATAGCTATACAATAAAGGTGACAGCAAAACCCTTGAAATGTTTGATTCAACTGTATTCTGCCTCAACTGACCACCACCACCACCACCACCACCACCACCACCACCTGAGAAGCTAAACTTATCCCCAGGAAGCTCTTTTATTTTCCTCACATGATTGAGAAGTTTTTAACAAAGATATCAGGAAGCTGGTAATTTATTTTGGCTCTATACAGCACAATGCTACACTCATTGATGCTCACTGTTGCCTGGTCTGTGGTCAAGTGCAGTGGTCAGAATAGCAGTTTACGAAATAGGAGCACCACCCCTCGTTTTTTGCAGTCACTGATACAACAGGCACTGGAGATCACCTCACGTGTCCAACAAAAAGGAGGGGTCTTCAGCTGTCCCACTTCAGCTCAAGTGTGGCGTTGAATGATCTGCAGCAAAATTTTACAGCCTGCATTGGGTGACCAACTGAGAAAGCACAGGAGAATCCGGCCACCAACTTGAAATTGCTGTGATTAGGTGCAATAGGGAGATCTGTCTTGGCTAACAAAAGCAGCTTAAATGGACTCTGAGGCATACATGTAATTGTAATGCACTGGGGGTATTACAAAATCTCAGACCAGCTGGGCAAACACCCTCAACACCTCCAACTCTGCTACAGTCACCAACCTCGAACAGGGTGTGAAATACCTGAAACCCTGCATCACCAATTGTGCATACAGCATCATCCCCATCAAGAGCAACAGCCAGAGAAATTCCTCTAAAAAGGCCAGCTGGTACACCCAAGAACTCAGAACAGCGAAATGGGACAGCAAATAGTTGGAGAGAAGATGGCGCACCATCAAGAAGGCCTCCGACAGGGCAGCCTTCAAGACCTCCCTCAACCTTTACCACCACCTGCTGAGGGCAACAAAGAAGACAGCCCTTGTTTCGCACCGAAACCAGCGGCAACGCCACCAAGGAACTTTTCAATATAATTAAGAAATCCTCCAGTGAAAACAACAGCAGAAGTTACTTACCTTCGGTAACGATATATCTGTAAGAAACATTAGTTAGTTAGATTCATTACCTTATAATAACCCCAGGCGTCAGGCTGGATCCGTAAAGATTTTTCATCAGCAGTACCCCTGTGCGTCGGTAGGCGTCGTCTGCGGCTCCACCTCCGTCGTCGGCATCGTGATCGCCGGGATGACGTCAGAGTACTTGGATGACGTCAGAGTACTTAGACGCCGCCCTCGCACACTGACGTCAGTTCTGTACATAGCTTTCCGCGCCAGGAACGCAGAGCCATGCAAGAAACCCACACTGGTGCCATGAAACAAGCCCCACTGAAAAGGATGACCTTAACCCTAGAGATCGGTTTGCAGAACGGGGACGATGGGTGTAGCGGTAAGAAATCTAACTAACTAATGTTTCTTACAGATATATCGTTACCAAAGTTAAGTAATTTGTGCATCTGAAAGAAACACGTTCGTTAGATTCCTTACCTTAGAATAGATACCCCAGCAATACCAACCCCGGTGGTGGGTCTGCGAACCAAGATCACACCAGGAAGTCCTGGAGAACGGAACGGCCAAAGAAGCAGTCTCTCTGGACTTGGCTGTCAAGGCAGTAATGCTTGGCAAAAGTGTGCAGCGAGGCCCACGTAGCTGCCTGACAAATGTCCTGCAGAGGGACTCCCCGTCCCAAGGCAGTAGCAGCCGCTGTGGCCCGAGTGGAATGGGCCCTCAACCCCACAGGAGGATCCTTCTTAGCCAAGGAATAACAGACATTAATGCACAAAACGACCCACCGAGAGATGGTGCGCTTGTGCACTGCCCGCCCCTTGTTAGCGCCCACGTAGCCAACGAAGAGTTGGTCGTCCACCCGGAACTGTTTTGTGCAATCCAGATAAAAGGAGAGCGCACGTTTTGGGTCCAGACAGTGGAGCCTCTCTTCCTCTTTCGAAGGATGCGGAAAGAAGGTGGGTAAGGTAATGGACTTCCAGATGTGAAAGGCAGTAACCACCTTAGGAAGAAAAGAAGGGCGAGTGCTCAGAACAACCTTGTTCTGATGGACAGAGAGGAAAGGAGGTTTAGAAGAAAGAGCCTGGAGATCACTCACTCTTCAGGCAGAGGTGATGGCAACCAGGAAAGCAGTCTTGAGAGTCAGAAGACGAAGAGGACTGTTATGAAGTGGCTCAAAGGAAGCGCACATCAGATAAGTTAACACCAGATTCAAGTCTCACTGAGGCATTACAAAGGGAACAGGAGGAAACATGTGAGTAATGCCTTTCAAGAATCTATTGACAACAGGGGACTTGAAAAGAGAAGGCTGATCAGGAGGTCTCAAGAAGGCTGAAACAGCTGAAAGATATCCCTTGATGGTGCCCAGAGCAGAGCCCTGCTGGGCCAGGGAAAGAATAAAGAGGAGAACCTCAGAAAGAGGGGCGGAAAGGGGATCCACAGCCTTTGCTGTGCACCATGCCACAAATTTGGTCCACCTGCAGGCGTATGCCGTTTTAGTGGAGGGACGCCTGGCTGCCAGAATGACATCACAGACTTCAGGAGGCAAGTCAAATGGCATCAACTGCCGCTGCTCAATCTCCACGCATGGAGGTGGAGGCTGGACAGGATCGGGTGGAGGACCGTCCCCTGCTGCTGCGACAGAAGGTCCTCCTGAAGAGGCAGTCGAATCGGGGGATCGATTGACAGACTGAGTAGCTCGGGATACCAGTATCTTCGTGCCCAATCCGGAGCCACAAGGATGACTTGGGCCTGGTCGCGCCTGATCTTCAGCACTCTGGGCAGAAGTGGTATAGGCATATAACAGACCGCAACTCCACCCGCGACGAAAAGAGTCTCCGAGCGAGTGCCACCTTGGAAATTCCAACGCGCAGAACTGATGACATTGCACGTTCTCTCCGGTGGCGAATAGATCTAACCAAGGCTCTCCCCACTGCCGAAAGAGTCCTTGCGCCACGTCCGAGTTCAGACGCCACTCGTGATCCATCATGCACCGACGGCTGAGTTTGTCCGCCCTGGCGTTCAGAGAGCCCGCCAGGTGTTGAGCCACCAGGGTGATGCCCTAATGTTCCAGCCATGTCCAGAGGCGCAGAGCCCCCTGACAAAGGGTCCACGACCCCACCCCGCCCTGTTTGTTGCAATACCACATGGCGGTGGTGTTGTCCGTGAACACCTGCAATACACTTCCCCGGACAGAGGGAAGGAATGCCTTCAGTGCAAGCCGGATCGCCCGCCGCTCCAATAGGTTGATATGGAACCGGTACTCCGCCGAAGACCATAGGCCTCTGATCTCTGCCTCTCCCATGTGGGCGCCCCCATCCCAGGAGGGACGCATCCGTCACCACTATGTGCTCCGGTTGGGGTAGGGAGTGGGGTCTGCACTGACCCAATCGCGGTCCGTGACCCACCACAGCAACTGTCTTGCAGTGCCCTCCGAGATCAGGACGTGGTCGGACAGGTTGCCCTGATGTTGAGCCCATTGGAACTTCAGGTCCCACGGCAGAGCCCGCATCCGCCACCTGGCGTGATGTACCAGCAGGATGCAGGAGGCCATCAGACCCAGCAGCCGTAGGGCCATCCTGACCGAAACTCGGGATGAAGGCTGAAAGATCGGAATCAGAGCCTGAATATCCCGAACCCGCTGTTCGGGAGGACAGACCCGAAACTGCACCGAGTCCAGAACCGCTCCGATGAAGAGGAGCTTCTGGGAGGGACTCAGATGTGACTTTGGCACGTTGATGGAGAACCCCAGCGAATGCAGGAGGTCGGCCGTAGTCTGGAGGTGGGAGATGACTGTTCGGGGCGAGCCCGCCTTCAACAACCAGTCGTCGAGATAGGGGAAAACTGGAACCCCTAATCTGCGCAGAATAGCTGAGACCACCGCCATCACTATCGTGAACACCCGAGGGGCACTGGTGAGGCCGAAGGGGAGCACGGTAAACTGAAAGTGCTCGTGGCCTACCGTGAACCGCAGGTAACGCCGGCAGGACGGGGATGTGGAAATAAGCGTCCTGCAAGTCCAACGCTATCATCCAGTCTCCAGGGTCTAGGGCAGCCAGAACCTGAGCTAATGTCAGCATATTGAACTTCTCCTTCCGGAGGAAGGCGTTGACGCTCCAGAGGTCCAAGATAGGGCGTAGGCCCCCTTTGCCCTTCTTGGGAACCAGAAAGTAGTGGGAGTAACAACCCCTTCCTACTTCTGGGCCAGGAACGTGCTCGATGGCCCCCTTGGCCGAGAGGGCTGTAACTTCCTCCTGCAGAAGTTGCAAGTTATCACCCGACATGCGGTGGTACTGTGGTGGCATAGCTGGAGAGGGTCGCCTCGAAGGGGAGGGAGCAGCCCCTTCGCATGATTTGCAGCACCCACCTGTCCGAAGTGATGGTACGCCTTTGAGGCAGATGCTGCGGGAGCGGATGTGGACTGACTGGCTCTCTGTCCCCCTGCTCCACCACGTCGGAATCCACGTCGAGGCTGGTTATGGGGCCTGTGGCTGGACGAACGTGCGGGGCGCCCCTTCCTTGGCCACAAAAGGGGCGAAAAGCAGAAGTTTGCTGGCGCTGGGCCGACAGACCCAACGACTGGAGTCCTTAAAGCGCTCCAGCGCGCTATCCGCTTTGTCGCCAAAAAGGCGACGCCCATCAAAGGGCACGTCCATGAGAGTTCTCTGAACATCCCCCTGAAAAGTTTGTGGACCTCAGCCAGGGGTGACGACGAATCGCCACCGTCGTTGCAATCGCTCTGCCCAGCGAGTCCATGGTGTCAAGGCCACATCTAATGGAATACCGTCCGCCACCGTATCCCATAGACAGAGGGTGTAACGGTCCAAAAGGCCGCAACCCAAGACTGAGTGAGGAAAACAGTTTCTTGCCAGACTGATCCATCCTTTTAGATTCCCGGTCTGGAGGTGCAGACGGGAAGGCGGTTTGGGACGTGGAGGCCTGGATAACCAGACTCTCCGGGGTGGGGTGTACGGACAGAAAGCAGGGGGTCGCCCGGAGCTGGGCGGTGGCGCTGGGCCACGTTCCGATCCACAGGAGAGACTGTGGAGAGCTTGGACCAAGTGCCCATCAGAACGTCGGTGAGGGCCTCATTAAACTGCAGCAGAGGCTCCGAAGAGCTTACTGGCGGTTGAAGCACCTCAGTGAGGAGGTTAGTCCTCACGGCCGCTGCAGGTGCATGGCCTTGGCCGCCTTGCGCAGCACCACAGCATAAGTAGCATCCTCCTCCGTAGCCACGGAAGGAGGAGAGACGAAACCAGTGTCAGGCGAAGTGTCTAGACCACTGGCCTGCCCCAGCTCATCTGCCCAGTCCTGACTTAACTGGCAATGCTGTGCCAGAGGGTCCTCAGACCCCTCCCAGTCCTCCCCTTCATCCGTGTCCTGGTAATCAGGCAGAAATGACGGAGCCGAGTCATAGGCGAAAGGCTCACCCATCGACGCCGGAGACGGTGCAGAGCGGCGCTGCTCAGACGCCAGACCCGGGCTGAAACCAGGAATGAGAGCGACACCATGGGGGTCGGCGCCAGCGGAGGAGTCGTGAGGTCAACTGGCGTCGACCGGGATTCAGGCCTGGATCCCACGGGGGCCAGCGGCGTCGGGACCGAAGTAGACGACGGCACCGGGGACGAAGCCGCCGGCTCACTAGGACGCCCAGTCGGACCTGCGGGGTCCGGCAGGCCTCGACGGTGGTAAGAGAGTCCTCATGGCCACGAGGAAATCTCAAATTTTGCCCGGAGTCACATGAAGCCCAGGAACCGGAGGGTGTGGGGTTGGATGCAACTCCTGCGGAGCCACGCGGGTGGTGCCACCCGAACCATCGGCCGAGTCGCATGACCGGCGAGGGGCGCCAGAAGAGCGATGTCGCTTCTTCGACTTCTTTTTGCCATGCCTCGACATACTGGAGTGTGAGGATTTGGACCCCGACAAGCGGTGAGGACTGCGGCTCCGCGACCGGCCCCTCTGCTTCCTCTTCAACCGGGACCTCGAGCGGCTGCCGGATCTTGAGGAGCTTGCGGGACCGCTCCTGTCTAGGTTTCGACGTCAAGGCTCGGTAGTCGGGGCACGACTTGTCATTGTGGTCGGCCCCAAGACAGTAGAGACACCGATGGTGGGGGTCGGTCACCGACATCAGTCGGTGACAGACTTCACACGGCTTGAACCTGGGCATCCCTACCGGCACCAGGAGTCGAAGTCGACTCAAAAAAGATAGACAAAATGTCCAAAACGTTAGTCAAAAAATGACTAAGGGTACGCTCTTCCCGGACTCGCGCTTGCTGGCGCGAAAAAAAAAAAGAATGGACGTCAGCGCGCGAGGGCGGCGTCTAAGTACTCAGACAACATCATCCCGGCGATCACGATACCGACGACGGACGCGGAGCTGCAGACGATGCCTACCGACGCGCAGGGGTACTGCTGACGAAAAAAACATCTGGATCCAGCCTGACGCCTGGAGATATCCTAAGCTAAGGAATCTAACTAACGTGTTTCTTTCAGATTCATACACTCACAGGAGCTGTGCAACAACCTAACCCACTTGTTCCACAACAAAATCGCAACCATATACATAAACTTCTAACCCCAACCCATACCTACGGACTTCCGACAGATACGCCACCACCGTAACTGACAAACCACACACTGACCACTTGGAACATCCTCTCCACAATGAAATCCATCTACTTGAAAGCTCCCACAGACCCATACCCGCACTACATATTCAATCTCGGAAACCAAAGGATCACCAAGGAACTCACCAACCTACTCAACACATCAACATTTCCAGATGCCTGGTACTCAAAAACTACCAACCAACCTCCCTGTTCTCGTTACCAGTGAAGGTTCTGGAAAAGATAATAATCAACTCATGGCACACCTGGAGCAGAACCAGCTATTCAATGCCTCCCAATTTGACTTTTGCAGCAATCACAGCACTGAAACTGGCCGGATTGCTGCCACCGATGAATCTGAACCCTCCTCAACAAAGGATAAACAGCAGCTCTGATCCTCCTCCACCTCTCGGCAGCCTTCGACAACGTATCCCACAACATGCTGATCAAAAGACTCCAACCAATCGGCATCCAAGGGAACGTGCTCAGATGGATCACCTCCTTCCTCACCGGAAGAACTCAGATGGTGCACCTCCCACTTTTCACTTCTGAACCCAAGGAGATAATCTGCGGTGTGCCCCAGTGCTCATCCCTCAGCCCCACGCTCCAACGCATACATGAACCCGCTGGCCAACACTGTCGGATACCACGGTCTCAACATAATTTCCTACGCAGACGACACCCAACTCATCCTCTCAATCACCGACGACCCAACCACCACCAGAACCAACTTCCTTCGATGCCCGACAAACTTCGCCGACTGGAAGAACAACTGCCGAGACGAAGTACTGATCTTTGGCAACAGGAGCAACACATGGAACAAAGCCTGGCAGCCATCAGACCTATGATCCGCACCTACTCCATCTGACCATGCCAGAAACCTCAGAATCATCGACAACAAGCTCACCATGAAATCGCAGATCATTGCAGTCTCCTTCACCTGCTTCCACACTCTGCACATGCTAAGTAAGATCTTTAAGTGGCTACCCCTTTACACATGACAAAGGGCCTCATCAACAGCCAACCGGACTACGGTAACGACCTCTACATAGGAATCACTGCACACCTACAGAGACTTCAGACCATACAGAATGCCGCAGCCAGGCTCATCCTCGGCCCTCCCCGACGAACCCACATCACACCCCACCACAGGCAACTCCACTGGCTCCCTGTACAGAAGAGATGCCAATTCAAGCTGCTGACAAGGCTCTACACAACCAAGGACCCGTATACATAAACTACCGCCTGAACTTCCACCAACTGTCGAGAACAAACGCTCCGCCTCCCTTTCACTTGCCCATATTCCCGCATCTACCAAAGCAGAAGTGGAGGACACGCTACATCGCAACAAAGACCTGGAACAGCCTTCCCACGCACCTCCGGGCCTTCACCTCACTTCCAGAATTCCTAATGGCCTTCAAGACCTGGTGTTTCAAATAAGCCTTTGGGACCTGTAAGCATCTGGATACCCTATCAGGGGATTAGCCACGCTTTATAAATGCAGATTGATTCTTTACTTCAAAACTACAGGGTCTGCCATTTTTAACGTCTGCTTACTGTCCTAAAGATGGTGCAGCTTATTAATTAATCCAGAGACAGAAATGTCAATGTGTGTCCCACTTCTCGTTTCTTTTGCGCATCAAGTGCTCAATCGTCTACAAACATGCAATTAAGAAGAATGGAAGATTGACAAAGAAAACATTCTCTGCAAGTGTGGATTAGGACAGATGTGACTCATATAATTTGACATTCAATCAAGGCTCCTGGTTCAGAAAGAAATCCACACGCACTCCCTGGTATGGTGCAGTTCCAATTCAGTTTAATAACATCCAAAGCATGGCAAGCAGGTTTACAAAACCCAACGCGTTTTAGTCAACTTTGACCTTGTTCACGGGTAACAGTTATTTTTCACTCTTCTATTTTTATACTGATCACATGATGTTACATTTTGCTTAGCCTTATGGTCCTTGTAGTGTAGCGACCCTCGTAGGATTGTTATTAACCATTTTATCAGGTGTCAATTCATATGTTTTAAACAAGTTTATATCGCCAATGGAAACAATATGAATATAGGTGCATGTACCAATGCAGTCATTTAATAATCAAATCGTCATATTGACTAATATTGATAATCAACTTGTACCATGCTCCTTCGCCCTCTAGTGGGCCATGAATGAGTATATCCGCACTCTTTATCTCTCTGGTGAGTAATATACTTTTGGACAATTTACCTTATGTTTTGAACACCTGATGTGTGAAAATTAAAACATAAATCTATATTACCATTTTTTCAATTGCTTCAAAGAGAAAAGGAAGGAAAATTCAGATGAAAAAGGAGGGGCATGAAAATCATAATGGGGCATGTTAACCTGTGTCCAGATCGTTTCATTCTTTCATAAATGTGAGTGCATCTCCTCGTCTTTATTCAAACCATACGGGGTCAGAGTCCTGAACCCTAGGATGTGGCGTGATTCTTTCTGTCTTAGTGTCTTTTCGCGGTTGCCACCTCTCACATGACAACCCACCGTTTCGACAGCATATATGCCCTGTGTTTTGGAATACGTACCCCTTCTTTTATAAAGAAAAAACTTTGAACCAATTGATCATTAGTAAGGTCAACGTTATTTGAATTAAATGTTCTTCATGGGTGCGCCTCCTGTGAATATTAATTTTTGTTCAAGTAGTCTACAGTCATAGTTTAGGTGAAGGTTTGGTTCAACACCTTTCAATTATTGTCTTATTGCAAATAATCACAAACATTTTTTTTTTTTTTAAATGATCCCCCTTGGCTGCACTTTATTATAAATGGACCAAATAGCAACATAAAAACTCCGGCTGTGGAGAACATTATACCCTGTCCACAGAGCATGCTGCACTAGCTTCAGTCTCTTTGTCCCAAAGCTATTACAAAACCTTAAGGCAGAACATTCAGAGCTGAAGAGAATGGTGCTTTCCGGAGTACCAGTGGCTCCGCCCTCTCAATTATCTGAAAAATACTACAGCATTTTGTTCCATAATTCAATAACAGCAGATGTTCTATGTAAACCGGAATCATCACACAGAGTATTCTAGCTTTTCCACTGTGCCAGCCTTCTTTTGATGGGCTGAAGAGTGTATTTTGAGTTTCCTCCAATTCTATACACATTCCATCTGTGCAAAGATAATTCGGCAAAATCCATCAAGCGAATGAAGCCTTATTGTGGCACTTGCTTGTCCCCACTCTGTTTGAAGCTCTACAATTTTCATCTATTCATTCTGTACGCTCCAAGCTGTTCTCCGTAGGCAAGACATTCAATTTCTGAAGGTAGTTTTAGCTCTAACATTCTGTTTTCCCATTTATGGAATCTGCAGACACCTACCAGACAGCACAGAGACCAAGAAAATTCCCTTCTGCCTATCCAGAGACATCACTGTCCCCCCGCTCCCATGTAAGGTACACTTAATCATGTTGATCTAATGAAAGCCCACTGCGTCGCTTGGACCTTTTTTACACCCAACGCTTGTCTCAGACAACTGTATGTTTAGGATGTCAGAAACCCACTCGCACAATGGTTAAAGTCTCCTAGCGCTACCCTGAAACTCGCTCCTTCTACAATCAACTTGCTCTTTTTGATTCAACGTCTTTCAGCAAAGAGCCCAATTTCTGGATTAAGATAACTACGGACACTTTTCGCACATCTTATTTTTGTTAGTCTTCATGTTATAGCACTAATGACACCCAATTATTACTGTGGCAACTGCACAGCAAACAAGATAGGTTTAAGCAGCGAGAACTGGAATTTCTAAAAGAATAAAGGCAATTGGACATAAACATCCCATAAATAATAATTACAAACTGCTTTACTACCTTGGCAGAGGAAGAATGTATGGAGTTGAAAGCGGTTTATTTTATAGTGTGCATTCCATAAACAACAAAAATGCAGGAGTTCAAACACCCAATGGTCAGAAAGAAATAAGTCGGAGAAAGCGGGGAAAAATTATATATAGCCAGTTAGGAAAAGGAATTTAAAGGACAGATTACACCTTCTATGCCAATAGGTGTATTGGGATTAAACCATCACAGATCTACACTCCTTGATGGCACAAGAGGACCTGAAAAACGTTGCTGTTACAAAGGCTGTTCAAAGAGAACCACAATTAAGATATAAACATACAACGATGTGCCACAATCAGAAGGGCTGGGTAGATAAGGCAGGAAAGCTGAATGCCGCTTTAAGGGATGGCACCTTTAAGTAACTAAAGAATAGGGAATTCAACAAGTACAAGATCACAGGCTTACCTTAGTGATGCAAAGCATGACCACTATGCATAGAGCTACAATGCATAAGCCACTATTGGAAAACAACTCAAGAGTTTTAGTACAAACCAGAAATATTTTAAGCTTACCAGACCTAAGAAATTTACAGTTTTCATTGGAGTACAAGGCGGTGAAAAAGGTTATCAACGGAGATTAATTAATGTGCATTCAAGAACCCTAACAAACTCCATAAAGATTCACACCAAACCTTGAAAATACACTTTTATTAAATTAGCAAATTGGGAAACTAAATGTACTTTTTAGTGAGCTGAAATCAACCATTAATTGCATGAACATTTCTTAAACACAACCCCAGAATTCTGCGTAAATTGTAAGACCAGGAGCAGAGAAAGAGGAGCTAAGAACAGCATTGATAGGACATCAAGAACGAGCTCTGAGGCGCATTGAACTTTGACCCTGGACTTCCGTTCATACTGCAGATGTAATGATGTCTGTAAAGGGTGGGTAATACTTAGTTGTTGCATGTCAAGCTTGGTCTCCTAAGGCAACCTGAAACAGAAGGAAGAGTTATGGGAAAAGCTCATTCACAATGAGGAGAAAAAAAAGTGAACTCCATGCTGCCGCAGAGTGACCAACGGGAGATTTAGTAGGCAAGGCAGTGCTGGCTGGTGTGTGTGGCTTGACGAAAAGGGGGCAAAGGGACGGTTGACTGGGCATCAAAATACATGGGCCTACACAGAGTACTAGAATCACCATGAAGATAACGTTTACTTACTATTTCCTCCTTCCCATCCAGTTGGGAAGGCAATTCTACTTGCCTGAAAAGGCTGGGAGGAGACACTATATGCAAAATCAGGGTTAAAGCAATAAGTTTGGTAAGAGCTTCCTTGCCAAAGACCTATCTTTAATGATAAAATGCACCTAATGCTTTCAAACGGATGTAGGTTGTCCCCAATTGCTGCAATACAGATTTTGGAAATGGGCACATGCATTTGCAAAGCCACTGATGCGTCCTTAACTCGACTAGATTCGACATGAATTTTTACTTTGACACTTAGTAGCCCATGGTGAGACCACTGTAGCTAATGTGAAGAGGAGATAACTACTTTTCAAGAATAATTTCCGACACCTTTCAGGTTGTGTGGAGTTTAATAAAAAAAAAAAAAAATACTGGTTGAAAGACCATAAAGATGACGGAGTGAGCAGACGCGTTCGTCAACCACTCCGCTCCAGGCCCATATATTCGCATCTTTTAGCAGCACCTCGGGGCTTTGAAAGGGCCTCAAGTTACACCTAGGACACTGAGCATCTCCCGCCGAACAGAAGTCTGGCTGTGTCCCCTGGAGTCTGTCGTGGGGCAAATAGACGACCCGGCGTTGTTGAGCGGGGACGCCTGGGCCCATGAGCTCAGGGCCGGGCACTCTCTAATCGAGGATCGGCTGGCCACGGCAGGCTGAGTTAGAGAGGCCTGACCGCCGGTGAGCGGAGCTAATGCGCAGCCTGTGGTTGCTGGCCTCCATGGGGCGGGCCGGACACCAGCAGCTCAGAGTGATGATACCGGCGAAACGGAAGGCCTTCACTGCGACAGGCCCGCCGCGCTCAGCACGGCCTCATCGGAACCAACAGCCAACTTGCGGTAAGAGAACAGGTGGTGCCTGACCCCTCCCACACCACGAAGACGTGCAGTTTTTGCTCCATACATTGAGCAGGCGGCAATACCCCCTCCCGAGGCCTACGGCGGTGAGAAGAACAGGCCCACTAGCCTCAAAGCGGGTCGGTGGAGATAGGCCGATTGGACAGCTGGAAGCGGCAGGAGTGCCTGTGGCCCTACCCACCCTCAAGACACAGCACAAACCCAAACGGCGGGACTGGCTCCTGGACGGGGGTGGAAACCCACATAGATAGCAGAGTCTTGGTCCTTCAGCAAAGAGGGTCGGTGAAAGCGGGCTGATCAGACAGCTGGAAGCTGCGGGAGTGTCTGGGGCCCTACCCATCCACAAGACATAGCACAAACCCAAACGTCGGTACTGGCTCCTGGAGGGGCAGAGCCCACATATTCAGCAAAGACTTGGTCTATCAGCGGACTCCCAGATCTGCCCCTGGGAACGGTGGGTCTGAAGGTGTTGCATTTTGGAGGTCACAACAGCGCAAGATCAGAGATATATACACATCTCTAACCACTAGTATATGTAGTAGACCTTTGTACTTACTAACATTCCTATGTGATTTTTGAGTTTATCTGTTTGTATCTCTTCCTTGAGTGACTTTACAACTTGTACATTTGCAATTTTTCTCTCCTTTCACTCCACTTGTACATTTGAATTTTTTTTTCTGTTTGTATCTCTTATGTAACTCATGTAATTCAAAGTCCTTATGTAACGCAACTGGTTCTTTTGTAAAGCGCTCTGACACCGGGTAATGTTCGCGCTATATAAAATCGCATTAAATATAAATGTTAGTCAAAATATAATATCAAAACCACAGAATTGTGAACATTTTGCAGATTAACCATTTATGTCAGAATTTCCATGTAGGGGAACCCGTGCAAAAAAGACTGAAGGGAAAAAGGTCAGTGGCTCAGAAAACAAACATTGGCATAGCCAATAGGTCTCGCCTTTGGGACCTTATAAGTGTTTAGTCAGAGATATTGGCAATGTTTTTAAGGTGTGTTGTAGAGCAATGTAGCTGCTGTACGAGAAGCACATATTGGCGAGCACAATAATGAGGAGCCTGGAGACAAGCACACCAGCAAAAGAGCATCACAGAGTGCACATTGCACATTCAAAGCTGTTTTGCACCACATTTTGCACTCAGGACATCGGGATAGGTCTTGTGTGAATAGATTTCATGTTTTTTTGTTCAGTGCCTAAAACTGGGGATTTACCCGGGTTAGCTGCCTGAAGCACCAGACAAACCCATGGGGCTCATTGTCGAGAAATCAGTGGTGTGCGCGCTTTCCACTCCAGCGACGCAAGTCCAGATACGCTGTTCAATTCACAGCAGCGCCCACAGGTTTTTTTATTTTTATTTATTTCGCCCACATTGTTTTTTTAATTAATTTTTTTGCCGTTTTATATAGCGCGAACTCGAAGCAAAGGTATCAGAGCGCCTTACATGAGCACCAGTTGCCTCCCACCGGACTCGAACCTGGTTCCCCAGCGTCAAGGTCGGCTGATCTGGTCGTTAAGCCACATCCTCTCCCCAAAGGTTAACCTCCTTGAGTTATAAAATATTTCATTTCATAAAGCTTTATTCGGTACATATCAAGGATAACCATAAAAGCACGTAATAACATGCATACATAAGCAAGCAAAAATGCAGGGGTAATTAATTCAATAGACACACAAAATTTTAAAACATCATACTTTTCCTAACATCAATTGATTTGTGTAAAAAGGTAGCAGTAAAAAAGCAAACATCCGGATTATGCATATTAAAAAGCAGTTTCATAGCATTGTTAACAGTACGGACTCCATATTTTACAAGGATCGGTTTTAAATAAACAATGCGGAAATTCCTATAGAGGTTAAATAGCAAAAGAAAGTGCAAAGTGCATTGTTTAGATTGACCGTCACAGGGACAAGGGCCAACCAGGTGTTTTTTAGGAGACGGGAAGGCCACCAAATGATGTACTAGCCCTAGCCTCAACCTAGTAAGGACAAATCTATGCGAGGGTCTGGTCACCTGACTTAAATATGATTGAAATCCCGCGTAACCCTCAAATTTATTATAAAACATGCAGGTGGACAGTAAACCATGGCCACTCACCCGCCTCTCTGCCTTGTAGTTCATGAATATGCTCTTCATCTCATGTTTTGACATTGCTACGGCAGCATATGGGTCAACCAAAATATTTATATCAAAGATTTCCAGGAAACTGTGTATTATGTATTTTAACCAAGGGATCTTGGAATGGTTATCCAGAGAGAGACAGTCGTTAATTACAGATCTATTCAGGGCTGTCTCCTCCTTTTGCCAGATCGAGCGCCATAACATTAACGGTCTCAAAGATATCAAGTCGGACAGATAATTGATCCCTAATTCTCTGTGGGTTAAATCATTTGGGGCAGAATTTGGTAAACACAAAAGCTTTTTGAGAAAAATATTTTCCTCAATTTGCAGGCAGCCATTAGAACAGTGCCCAGACCCCAGCCCCATATAAGGCAATTGATACACATTGTGATTGATAAATCTGCAACATATCCCTGATGCGTCTGTCGCCTATCTTAGCCGCAAATCTAAAAACCCCATGGGCACTTTTGCCCATTTTGGCCCGCACATTGGTAATTTCATGTGCCCAGATTCGATCTCTGGCCTCTGGCATAGGTGATTCCCAGGTAACAGAATTTGTCAACTTGAAGCACTTTCTGTCCATCAATGAAAAAGGAGTGGAATCTCCTGCGGCCACCCCCACAGACCATAGTATAAGTTTTAGTTTTGTTTATAAGCAGTTTCCTATCCCTGATAAAAACTGAGAACCTGTCAATCAAACGTTGGAGGCCGATGGGGGTCCTGGACAGTAACACGGCATCGTCCGCATATAACAATACCGGCACGTCAAGGCCATTGACATGTGGAGCATCGGCACTGATTTGTTTTTAAAACTGTATCTACCTCATTGATAAAAAGTGTAAAAAGCAAGGGTGCAAGGACACAACCTTGTCTTATACCACTCCTAACCTTAAATTTAGGAGTGCATTCCCCATTTACGCCGTAGCGGACACTAGTTTGAAGGTTATCATACAACCGGGCTAGAAAGAAAATGATACCTTCCGGGGCTCCAAGTTCAAGCAGCTTCGCCCAAAGAATGGAGTGATCCACCAAGTCGAAAGCACTACTTCGATCTGCAAAGCAGAGGTAGAGAGAACCCGGTTTAGCCTGGGTATACTTCCCAATAAGCAAATCTAAGTTTAAACACTGATCTAGTGTTCCTCGCCCTCTCCTAAAGCCATACAGGGTGCTGGCCATGATACCTTTCTCCTCTGCCCATTCTTCCAGCCTTACCAGCAGTATCCTGCTCATAATTTTGACAGAGGAATCTAATAAGGAAATAGGGCGGTAATTTTTTGCATCCCCCCTATCCCCCTTCTTATAGATCGGGATTATAATGGATTCCCCCCAGGTCGATGGGACACCGTTGCTCACGGCAGCATTAAATACAATAGTTAATACGGGGCTTCACAGCATCAGGACAGTTTTATACACATCGATGGGAACCCCATCCGGCCCCTGGGCCTTCCCCCCTTTGCTAGCACTAATGCCTTGTTCGACCTCGGCAATCGTGAAATCCAGAGGGACTATAGGCCAGGAACTATCATTAACACAGTGGGGGTTGTCAGACTTAAATATAGTGGAAACGTGAGCTACCCATGCCTCACTGGAAACATTAGATGTAAGCTCAGGGGCCATATCGTCTTTAAGAAAAGGGGAATTAACTGTTGCCCAAAATAACGCACAGTTAGAAGTTTCCGCCGCCTCGGTCAGCTTTTCCCAGGCCTCTTGTTGTAACTCTACCTTCCTGTGCTTAAGGGCTAATTTATAATCAGATCTCAGTTGGATTACCGCTTTCTTATCTCTCGGCCTAGCTGCTTAGGCCTGCTTTAGTTCGGTAAGCATTACAGTACAGGTGTGATCAAAACACCCCTTTTTGTGAACAGTTTTCCCCGAGCCAATTTTTGTAAACATAGTGTCAATAACTTTGTTAATAAACATAAAATTCCTTAAGATGCATACTGGGTCATAATCAGTATTTAAGATGACATTAATTTCCCCAATGCACCCATTAACAATACTTTTTAGAACCACCTCAGATTTTTCTCCTTTCCATCTTAATCTCACACCGTTGGGTCTGTGGGGTTCGATGTTCATCACAATACGCGAAATGGGAGAAGGCCTGCGTTCCCAAATGGTAATTTCTAGAATTATACAATTATGGTCACTCAGAGTTTCTTCAATCTTTGGGACCTTACATAGCGGTGTGATATTAGATGATACACATATATGATCAATCACCGTATTTGCATGCCGTCCGGTATATGTGGGAATAGTATCACCAAGTTCGTTCTTGGCCAAGGCCAAAAGTTCTAAATCATGATCCGCCATTATTTTATTTAGTGACTCGCTATATGAATTATGAGGGAAGTGCAAGTCATCTTCCTCTAGATTGCTTTTAACCCCACATACCCCTAGGGTGGACATTGAACAAGTAGGAATGTTAAAATCACCCACCCAAATAAAATCAAAAATAACATTTTCCCCTGCAATCAATTCACCTACAGCGGCCTCTAAATCCTTCACAACTTGGTGCCGCGTGTTATCAAAAACATTATTATAATAATGAATTAGAAGAACATTGCGGGCTTGTTTCTCATACAACCATAAAATCTGTGAGTGGGCCCGACCTTATTAACAGAAACCAAGATCAAAAGGCCTTCCTTTGCTATACCAGAGACCGAACCCTGTGCTGGTAGATTATAGGAGACGTGACCATCATAACTAACCAAATCCTATAAAATATATTATTTGATTGTTCGTTCTCTGCGTAATGCGGTTTCTTTTATGTGTGATTATCTCTGAAACTTACATGTTGTACGTGAAGCAGAGCACTGAAGGATTTGAAGACTAACAACTGTCAATAACAATGCCTAGAAACGACAAGGTGCCGAATAACGCTATATGCAAAGCTAGTGTGGTGTGTCCCTGCACATGTCAAGTCTCGGGAACAAATATAGTGTGCAGTAGTGCACCTAAGAACTGGAAGACACCCCTCACCCCAATCTCACCCAACCCGCAGTGTTTTTGTTGGTGGGGGGGGTGGGGCGGGGATGCACAGTGGCATCATGCAAACTGTTGGGGCCACAATTGCAGAACGCGGTGAGGAGCCACGGGTCTCCCTTAAGTCACAGATATTATTGGCCCTGTGGCGACCCCGTGAAATACTGGAGTCTCCTGCAGGGCAGGGGCTACAGAGGCCTGCGTTACACTGGTATTCCTGTAGGGTGTGCTGGCCGCAGCATCGCACCCGTCTCCGGCCCTCGCAGCGCCGAAAACTCAAGACTTTTTAAACATCAACTACATTGTATCAAACAAAGAAAATAAACCAGAATACAACGACGGATACCCGGAGCAGGAGTCTTCTTCTCAGTGTTAACATTTGTTTGTTTCTGTGTGTTTCATCGAGTAGTGTTTCTGTTACAATAATCTACGTCCGTGCACATCACCATCGGGCACTTGAAGCCAAAGGTTGTCCACCATCTAAGGATGTAGCCCTCTGAGGCGAGGTCACGTGGTTGGAAAATCACTCACCTATCCCTGCACTTATGGCACGTGTTTTAATACTTAGCTGTTGAACCGGATTTAAGGCCAACATATTTGTAAACCAGCTGGGTTTAAATGTGTGCAATATGAATGCAGAAACTGTTGTGGAAGAGTCCTGCTGGTGCAAAGAGCCCTCGCGCTGCGTATGACTCAGGCTGCGTTGGCAAATAGTGGAACCCAGTCAAGGCTTGCTCAAGATCACACACATATGTGAACGGGTGAAGAAGCCGGGAGTACAAGTCGGTTCTCCTGGTCACAAAGTGAATAGGTGCGGTGCACGCGCACTGCAAAGAATGCGAGGTATGCAGCTGGCACCCAGCCGCGCTGCTGCTCGCTCCCAAGCGCCTTAGGCCAGGGTAGAGAGAAGGCCGGACATGAACCCGCCTTTGGCGAATTGCGTGCGGTCTTTCTTAGAAAGACGCACGCAAAGGTCCATAGCGTGGTCAGAGTTGAAAGTCCTTACTAGAAGCATCGGAGAGCACTGCATGCGCACTGGCTCAGGCGAGACCTAAAAAAACCAGAGCAGATAGCTGAACACTGGAAGTTATTATCAAGTTTTCACCCACTGTTAGGAAAAACTATTCAATTACATTAATATGCATGTTGATTGCACTATTCCCTTTCTCATGTTTCTCCGTTAAAAAAAGAGAACCAGTTTGTCTGAACCATATTTATTTATATTTTTTAATTAAATTCTTTGCACAGTTAATTAAAACAATTGCAATGGTGGTGCCTTCAATACATCCTTGAAGGCAGTAGTCATACTAGCCATCACATTTAAGATAAAATCATTATTCATAAAAGGCATTCTTGCACAGTGGCCTTTCTAAGAATAAAAATATTAAAATTGGATTTAAGACGTGCAAATTGACTTAGTGTGATGATAAACTCTGGGGCATGCCATAAAGTAATCGATTATAAGTTTTTGAGGAACGGAAACCGGTTTGGGGAGGACTTGCCGATGGGAAGGTAAGTCTTCCAGGATTCTCACATATGTTTCGCACCTTGCAAGCGTTTGAGTATCTGTTCATGTATAACAAAGTGCTGATGCCTCCAAGCATATGTAGATGCCCTTTTTTTTAGGTATAATGACTTCAGAAGATCTCCTGGGGGCGTCAGAAGGAGGACAGCAGCACAAAAGGTGGAGCCATGATTTGGACATAGTTGCATAATCTACATTCCCCCTCCTCTCCACGTGGGGCCCATTGGTTAAAATCGATGGTTCGCAGGCCTAGGAGTTGCATAAACATAATATTTATGCGAGCCAGTGGGTTTAAGCGGTCTGAGAGGTATGGTTGCGGTAACACTCAGAGATAAGAGTCATTCAGAACAGGCAGAATAGTTGACGATTTTAATGTCCGGAAGTCCAGCTGGTACGAAATTTGTCTCGTCTGCTCGTTTATGGCCCTTTTCCAGACTGCGTAAGAAATGGAGTCTGATTTTAGCGACAATTAGTCAATTTGTAGAGATCTTATAGCCTTTTTGATTTGTCGGTTCCATGAGTTTCCGGGACTCGCAAAGGCTTCTTTTAGGCGAGCTTTGAGGGTGTTGTTCGGGGCTTTTAGTACCCTTATGTAGTATTTCAGGGCATCTGCCTCGCATGAAAGACATTTTCTTGAGTGGCCCAGCTCGAGTCATAATCTTGCCCTGCATGTTTATTTGGGGAGTCGAAGCATTTGTTTGCAAGTCATGTTTTGGGCAGTGTCCAGATTAGCCGTGCAAGCCTTGGGGAAGGCCTGGTGCCCGTAGCTTAGGGAGGGAAGAAGGGTGGCTTTTATAAACTGAGGGGCTGCTAATGGTCTGATTGAGACTCGCTAAACCATACACCCTGGTGGTTGTTCTTCGGGTGTCTATTTGATCTTTACGAACCCAATGCTCCAGGTTAAAAATTCTGAACCATATGACTGTGCTTGTAAATACTCCCAACAAACACACCAAATAAGGATCCACATTTTTTTCTTAGTTCATCAAATTTATACCTCTTCATTATTTGAGAGATTTCAAGTTATCTTGTTGTACCCAACACAAGTTTTGTCAAATGGGCGTAACCCAATTACTTTATCAGGGCTAAAAATGTTATCTGGTGAATAATATTTCTTCAGATAGGTAGGTACTATAAATCCAAGTGGACGCAAGTATTCACAAAGTCAAGTAGGATTTGTAAAGCGCGGATAATCACCCGCAAGGGTATCCGGGTGCTGAGGGTCTTGCTGAGGCAGGTGGAATTAGTTGAACAACCAGGTCTTGAATGCCTTCCGAAATCCTAGGAGAGAGGTGGTAGTGGTGCAGGGTTCCAGGATTTTGGTTTGAGAAATGGGAGGTACCACAATTTGTCTCAACACATATGACCTTGACAAATGATAAAATTGTAGAGAAATATGTATAACAGTATCTGTGTTTACAATTTTGTACAATTATGTTTCTCTTGTATTGTATAGCACTCCGACACTCTTGGGTCGTGTTCACGCTATATAAAACTCTTTATAAATAAAGATAAATTAACTGCCATCACTTCAAGGTGCCAGTACGTATTCGGTCTCTCCCATTACCTTTATTTTCTTGGGGGAGGGGGAGTCTTCAGTTCTACCAGTCTCTATATGATTAAAGGTAAGGACACTCGGGTAGGAGTAAGTGGAGCTTTATACAAACCCACGACATCCCTGCAGTGAAGCAGTAAGAGTTCCAACACTCTCGACTATCCTGGAAGGGTGGGATTGTGTGGGGGGGGGCGTGAGGGGGCAAATGCAGAAGACACACCCCGATAAGAATACACGGGTAGGTCAACCTGAGAAATGTGCCAATGTCCCTATTTCTATGTAGCACTCAACATTGAGGTTACCTTCATGCTGGGAATTTGAGCAGCAAAGGAACCAAGGGATCCACATACAAAGAGGAGCTAAAGAAGGAAAAATTGGAAAAAAGGGGCGTGTACTCAAGTCAGTCAAAAAATACCCCCAAGAAACCCAATTTCCTAACACTCCAAAAACATATCATTTAAGATAAGGACACTTCGAAGACTTCTACAATAAGGGTCCTATCCCCTTGGCTTAGGGTTATTCCCTCTGGGGATGAATCTGAAATACAAACCAGGCGGGGTGTCAAACAATTACCAAGGAGAGGAGAGGAGAGGGGAGGGAAGAAGGCAAGAGGAGAGACAGGGAAGGGTAAAGGGAAAACAAAAGGAAAAGGGACTGAAGGAGACAAGTGAGAGGGGAGAGACAAGAGGAGGAAGGAAGAGGAAAGGGGAGGGATGGGAAATATAGGAGTAGAAGAGAGTGCAGAAGAGCTAGGGAAATAAGGGAGGAAAGGAGAGGGTAATTGGAGGGAAGGGAAAGGAGAGAGAGGAAGGGGATAGGCGGGGAAGGGAAGGAAAAGGATCGAGGAGTGGAAAGGTATGAGAGGAGAGGAATGGAAGGAAATGTGAGAGGAGAGGTAAGGGGAAAACAGATGAAGGGGAGAAGAGATGAGGTGGAGAGGAGAGGAGGCAAGAGGAAGGGAAGGAGAAAGAAAAGTAAAGCAAAAGAAGACAAAAGGGAATGGAAAGGAAGACTGAAGGGAATGGAAAGACGAGAAAAGGGAATGGAAAGGAAGAGGAAAGGACATGGAAAGGAAGAGGAAAGGACATGGAAAGGAAGAGGAAAGGACATGGAAATGAAAGGAAGACGTAAGCGAATGGAAAGGTTTAGAAGGGTAGAAGAGATGGAGTACAGAGAAGAAGGGAAGGCAAGAGGAGGGTAGATGAAATGGAGGGAAGGAAGGGATTGAAGGGAAGAAGATACAAGCGATAAGAGAAGAAAGGAATGGGGAAAATGGAAAGGAAAGGAAGAAGAGTAGAATCAAAGGTGAAGAAAGGGATGGGAGTTGAGAGGAGCTATGGGGAAGGGAAAGGAATGAGAAGAGAAAGGGGAGCGGAAAGATGGGGAAGAGGATGGAATGAATTCGGAAAGGACAGAAAATTGAGAGTAGGGAGGGGGGAGCAGAGGAGAGATAAGGAAGTAATGAAGAAAAAGGAAGGGAGTGACGAGAAAGGACGATGGGAAAGGAAGGGGGAAAGGAGGATATAAAGTAAAAAAAAAGAGAAGAATAAGGGTAGGAAAGGGTGGTGAGGGGAGAGGTTGGAAAGTGGGAGGGATGGAATGGAAAAGAAGAGGGAATGGATAGTGTCAGGATGGGGCTGAATGCTACAATCACGCCGCGCAGTTCGTTAGGACTGCATCGAGTTTGGGTTAAGCCCTCCCTCTGCAATTTATGGACAAGTATTTAGAGCTTTAGATTTCGTTCAAAGATGGCCGCCGAGTTTTCCTGACTAGCCCATTGCGTTTGAAGTCTCGCGGGATCACGAGACTTCGTCTCCTCACGAAGCGCGTCTTGCTGCGCACTTCAATTTAACCATTGTCGTGTGAGGGAGCATTAGTTCACGCTCCTCACAAAAGAACTCCTGGCACTAGGAAATTCATTTGTCTCCGCAGGACTGTTGTCAGCGGATGGAGACGCATCTCAGAGAGAATTGTAGACTTAAAGTCTGAGAGAGAAATAACCTTAGTCAGTTGGAGAATTGAACCAGAGTCGTGGCAGTAAGGAGAAGTGGTATCAGAGTTCCAGAGTAACTTCAGAATATCCAGGGTCTCTCGTCCTCCGGTAGGCTTACCGTTGAGTAAGGAGTCCGCCTGGAGACCGGCAGCAGATACGGTGAGAGTGTTCACTCAGTTATCTCAAGTAGCAGATTCAGAGAGACTGGTGTCCAGTTCATTCTCCATTCAGCAGAACTTTGCTTCGTCTCAAGCTCTGTCTCCCCTTACCGCCCTATGCGCTTTTCCTTGAATTTTCCCTTCCTCCTGTCTATCCTTCCCTGTCCCTTTTTGCACGTTACCTTGAGAGCAAGGGAGACTTGAGACTTCACTGCAACCATCCTTCCAAGCAGCAAAGACTTGTAGTAGAAGAAAGAACTACAGGTTCTCAGAACTACGGTTACGAATTGTCATATCTGCTAAGAACATAGACTGGTAAGAAAGAGTAGAAGAGTAATGTTATGGTTGAATCTTGAAGGAAGTAAGTGGAGAGTAACCCAGGGTTTTTCTGTGCATATACAGGTTATACAAAGCCGTAACCAGAACAACATTGAACAATATAAAGAGAGGCAATACTCAAGCAAAAGATCTGGTAGGAGAAAAGCTCAGATAGAGAGAGAGCGAGTGAACAAGATCTGTTAAGTAGGTTAGAAAGGGTACTGAATGGCATTCTGTCTCCTTCTGTGCATTAGGTCTCCCAGAAATCCCGCTGAAGATTGAGGAGGGAGCCAGGCCAGCTCGAGTGTCTCTTTCTCTGTCCAACTCCCCTTTCCCCCTGCCTGGAGCAGCTGAATTAACGCAGTGAGCTCTGGGAGGAGGGCATTGGGAACTTATCTTCATTCTGCCTCCGTGGAGAGTTCCGTTTGGCCTTCTTGACAGATAGGAGGAACAAAGGGAATTGAAGGGGAGAGAGAATGGAATGAAAATAAAGGAGGGGAAGGGGAAAAGAGTGGAGAGGAAGGGAGTGAAGGAAGTGAAGAGATAAGGAACGGAAGGAAAGGAAGTGTAGAGATATGGAAAGGAAGGAAAAGAAGCAGTAGGTACAAGATCAGCTATGCAGCAGTGGTACCATGACCCAGGGCTGTAGCCCATTGCACCCCAATCATTGATACAGTGCAGAGTCAGGTGATCTGTAGCTTCATGACCCCAGGACAACCCCTTTTCCATTCCTGGACTTTCCTTTTATTTAATTCTGGGAGTTGCAGTCTTGGCTCATAATACGTAAAAGCAAAGTTTGGGAATGGACAAGGTGTCACCCTAATCCATGGCACGGGGTCACAATTCCTCTAGCATACATCGGGGCCCCTGGTGACTTACTGTGCCACAGTCTGCAATGCATAGGAGCACCAATGCCTAAAGAGATGGTAGAGATCTGTGCCCACGGTGGTGCAAATTCTGCGACACGAGAAGCAAGCGCATTTTGACACCAAACAGAGCAGAATAGCCGGCGAGAGTGACTTTACTTTGTTTTCCTCACTGTGATTAAGCAAGCGAGGCCACGCGGCTGCGAAAGTGAAAGCAACCACACAGAACAGATGGCACCCTGCACGCCCCTGCTCTCTCCCGCAAGCTGCAGGCCGCCACATGCACAGGTGAAGGTCTGGAGTGATTGCAAGAGGCCCTCTCCTAGAGCTACGCATGTGCGCTGCGCTAGGCGAGACCTAAAAATAGACGCTGTGGAAGTTTGGATATTTCACACAAGTTTTACAAGAACACCACTGACTGTCACTTCAAATGCGAGAGCCTTGTTTACTACGGGGTCCCCAACCTACCTTTCGGCAAACTAGCATAAAACCTGTGCACAACATGGTTTGCATAGCACTCCAGATTCGTTGTGTAGATTCCCATAATAAAAGAAGACGGACTTCTAAACCTCGCATTCCTTTTCTCATTTGGTTGGTGTTCGTCTGGTACAATTGAGATTTTCATCCCTTGTGGCTTCATTTTTTGGGAAACACGGAAACAATTATTTTTTGTGAATTGTCAGGTTTGGTTGATATATGTTTTTTATTAAAGAACCTGAAGCTGAACTAGCAGTTTAGGCCTGCCCTTTGCTTGAATGCACTGTATTTTTACCACAATGCAATGAATACCATGTTGGACATTGATGAAGTACATTGATGTATTATTCTTGAAAATGATCAATAAAATCTGTTCACAAAAAACAAAAACAAAAACAAAAAAAATCACATAATATCTCAATTTTCTTTTTTAATTGTTTATCATATTCAGGAGCACCGAGACGCTTCTCTTGCATAGTTTGAGAATAGCTATGTTGCCTTTGTATCAGGTTCTCAATGTATTCAGAGGCCCTTCTGAAACCAGCGCTAGTACATCGCAAAACTGACAAAGCAATGTTAAAATGATCATTAGCATCCTAGACCACAAAAACAGTATTCAGAAAACGACACAGTATAGTGTATAAAGTGATCTGGCAGTTACCTGGATTTCTTATGGCTGTTCTTTTTGATAGGTGTGTCCTTCTCGCTTTTCTCCTTTTCCACTTTTTCTTTCTCCACCTTCTCTTTTTCCACTTTTTCCACTTTTTCCTTATCTTTCTCCTTTTCCTTCTTCTCTTTCTTCACTTGTGTAGGGGGAACAAACTGCTGGGTAACCTGCTGTGAAACCAACTGGGCAACCGGACGGGGTTTTCTGCACATGAATATATAGATGCACGAGTGAGACAAAAGGACCGGATTTACAGGCAGACTGTCCAAGATACGTTATGACGGTCTATAGCAAAAACACGCATGATTCACAAACACCTTTTGAAAAAAGCATAACCTTGGGAATCTATATCCTCAGGCTTCACCCTACATTTCAAGCAGATTTCAGGCATTCACAAATATCCTCTATATTTACTCCTGGAAACACTGTCGATGGCAAACATTCATTTGCGCGTATTTTCCAAGTGGTGCAATGTCTGTATGAGTTCATCAGTAAGCAATACCCCCAAGAACATTTAATTTCTTCCCCATGGGCTCACTTTGGAGAAACCTCTACCACCATACCTGTATGAAATCTGTTGGTGTTTTCTGTGAGAAGTTGGCCTGATATATGAGGTCACTAATTCTAGTGTACACCTTGTATCAATCCAAACAACCCTTATGGTGATTGGTTGTAAAGTCAACCTTATAGACCAGCTATCCTAGTGGTAGCATGGACAAGAGCAGTCTTAGGCTAAACTCTGAATGGCATGTGAAGCCAGCTGTTATACCATATGTAACCCCTTGAATACCAAATGAAAGGACACCACAACAGATATATATAAAAATAGAATGTATTTATTCTAGTCAAACCCTCAGCACTCTTTATGAGATTCGAGGTAAGTACAACACAGTCTTATTTAAGCATACATTAAGTCACACAGGTAAGTAATACAGTTAGGCCCTAGGGGCCACGCAAACCATATACTAAGTAAGTGGTATAAGAACCACTGTCACGAACACAGGATAGGCCTAGGGAATCGCTGGGGCTACACTATACTACCAAAGGTTAGGAAGTGGGAGGCCCACGGGATTCAGGTGCAGAGTGGAAACACTCACGCGTAATGCGTAAAAGTCGATAGAAATTGTAAGTATTAGAATTAAACAGTTTTAGGACACTTCTGGAATAGCTAGAAAGTCGAGACTCGGAAACTAGACCCTAGGATAGTCAATACCCTTGTGAGCACCGGAGTACTTAAGTTACCTAGCCCACGGGCTGCGAGTGCATAGGTGTGAACTTGTGTCGGGTTTCGTCGTTGACTTCTATGGATGCCTGAAGGAAAGTTGCTGACAGGCAGTCAGTGAAGAGTGTCCGGTGGATCCCAAGGATGGGATCAAGATGGAAGGATACCTGCAAGCAGAAGGGACAGAGTCTAGGTCACCAGCCAGGAGCCGGGAAGGAACCAGGAAGGAACCAGGCGATGTCGTGCAGATGCAGGTGAAGAGGTGAAGCTTGTCGCAGCAGCCACGGGTACCAGGAGGCGTCGAGGACGACCAGGACCAGGAGGCGAGCTGTCCCACAAAGGCACTTGCTGTCGGCGGCATCGATGTCGAGTCGGGACCCAACAAGCCTTGGCAAGCGGAACCCACGCAGAATGGAGGACTTGCTTCTGGTGCAGACCAGGAAGGTCTGTGGTGCTTCTCTTTCACAGAGGAGCGGGTGCCAGTCTGGAGGAGCCGGACCAGCAAGATGAAACACAAGGTTCGTCGTCGCAGAGGCTACTAGCCAACGGGCCAGCAACCGGACAACACGTCAAGCAACTCAGGTGCAGAAGGGCCCCACGCAGAACACGTGAAGTGTGGGGAGCTGATCTTTGCAGATGGTGCTCGGGATTGGGGCTTCTCAATTCCCCAAGCACAGCCTCGAGGAAGCCTCAGAAGTCACGCTAGTCAGTTGCTAGCCACTTTTCCCAAGTCGCCGGTCCCACGCCTCCACGGGTCTCAGCTTCGCTGGAGATGTGGATCTGGATCAGAGGTGTCTGGAAGTCACGGCGCTGGTCAGTCTCTGCAGTCGTCCCTCGTAGGATCAGTCGCAAAGCAAGCAGCGGTCGCTGGATGGTGCCTGGTTGCCCAGGGTGGTCACTCCTTGGCCACAAGGGAGATTTCTTCAGTCTTCTTCCTGAGGTCGAATGTCGAAGGTCCAGAGTTTCTGTTCAAGTTGCAGATTCAGGTTAATCTAATCTAGCAGGGCTCAGCTACCTACTGATATACTGGGCTAGTGGGCTGGGCTACCTGCAAGGTCCCTCCTATGGGTGGGACCAGGAAGGGGAGTGGCTACACCCCCTTTCCTTTGTCCAGTTTCGTGCCAGAGCTGGGGCTGGAGTGCCCCAGCACCGGTTTGAACTGGACTATGCATGGAGCACCTTGTGTGCCCCAGGCATGTCTCATTCCTTTCAGCCCTCCCTGCCCCAATACACTAAAGTCTGTCTGGGGAGGTGCTAGCACCTCCCCAAGCAGGAAACCTATTGTCCAGGCCTCCCTGGCTGGGAGGGCTCCCAGCAGCAGGAGGTCAGACTCGTGTCTGTGGCAGCAGCATCCATTTTGTGATGCTGAGGCTTTGGTGAGATTTAAACAGCAAAGTAGAATTTTAACATGTCTCTCCCTCTAGAAGGGAGGAATAATATCCTCATCACCAGAAATGGTATGGGGTATTATTCCAAAGTGTTAGACACCTTACACAACATGTTTTTATAAAGCCAAACCATAGTTACCATAACCGTTTAAGATTATAAGGTACTTTAAGAGTATATGGTAGGCTATATCATAGAACAGCTATAAGTACATGGTTCCGAACGCTGCAGACAGGCTCAGCTCATGCTAGAGCACCATCTCACATGTTACCAAGCACTCTGCCTCCAAGATTGTTAAGGCCTGCCATAGGAGTGGCTCACAGGTACACATGTGTCTATTTTAAGGGTAGATATAGGTATACTATATCTAAGCAAAGGGCGATTACACGACCTTGCCCCAGCTGAGTGATCAGCCAGTTGTGTCTGATTGGAAGGCCAGACCAGGGGTGGCACAATACATGCTGCAGCCCCTGGGTGGCCTAGGGTACACCTATGCCCTGGGTACCTAGGGTACACTGTACAGGGTCCAATAAGGTGATCCTTGCCAATTGGGTATGTACCTAGGGTACATGGAGTCCATTTTAAAGAGAGAGCAGACAGCCTGAGACCCTGAATGGCAGGATCTCAGGCCAACTAAGTCGAAAAACCAGCTAGACACTAGGCAAAAAGTTGGGGGTAACCATAGTCCGATATCCACCGTCCTACATTTTCTATACATTAAAATGCTTCAAGAACATTGGAGTAAACATTTTCTAGGTGTAACAGTGTTTCCAGGGCGAGAATGGCCCATCAAAAATGTCAGTGAATGCCACTTAATTTAGAGTCTGAAGGTATTAAAAGACATCTTCCTCAACATCGCTCTGCACCAATCCCCAAATGTACAACCACAGTCTACATCTCAGGTTCTTAACCTTTTGACTTCTATGGACCCCCACTGCACCAGGACTGGAATCTGGGACTCCCACTGCACATTATTCATGTCTAGAGACCTTCACTGAGTCATTACTAGAAGCCGTGGACCAAGCCTAAGCAGTTTTTAGGATTTGAACCTCATAAGAATATACACAAATCAGTATACATCAAGCAAATACTTAAAGGACGAAGTGTTTTATTTAATTCACATACAAATATTGAAAAATCAACATTTTAAATCGGAAGGTTGGTTCGCTCTCTGAATTCCGGGCCCGATTCTCAGAACTAACTTAAGACAAAATCCTAAACTTACTACCATTTTCGTATTCACAGAAGGCACTTACTCATTTTGGTATTCACAGAAGTTAGGAGTCCTAACTTTAGGACTCCTAAATGCCTTCTGTGAATACCGAAAGTCTTAAAATTAGGATTTCTCTCAGTTTAGGAGTCCTAAAGTTAGGACTCCTAACTTTACTACTACTAAACTCAGAAAAATCCTAATTTTAAGGCTTTCGGTATTCACAGAAGGCATTTAGGAGTCCTAAACTTAGGAGTCCTAACTATACTACTACTAAACTGCAAAAAACCCTAATTTTAAGACTTTAGATATTCACAGAAGGCATTTAGGAGTCCTAAACTTAGGACTCCTAAATTCTGTGAATACCAAAATGAGTAAGTGCCTTCTGTGAATACCAAAATGAGTAAGTGCCTTCTGTGAATACCAAAATGGTAGTAAGTTTAGGATTTTGTCTTAAGTTAGTTCTGTGAATCGGGCCCTCCGTTTTTAAATTATAAAAGACAAAGCGATATGCTAGACATTAGCACAGCCCTGTCTATTTCGCTCCCAATGCATGCTCTCTTTTTGTAACCGCATAGCAGTGCTTCAATGGAGGCAGCCAGTCCATACTAGGTTCTGTCTGCAGTACCTGACCTTTTTACTCAAATCAAGCAAATGATACCAACTTAATTTTTAGCCCCCAATTCCAAATTCCTCCTCATCTAAAGATTTTTTTGTGTGAATTTTTATTTGACGTTTTGCGTTTAATTTACATACACTTTATTAATCTGCTAATATTATTTAATCTTCTAAACAGTCACGGACCCGAGTAAGTGTAACAGACCACAGGTGAGGAACTGCTGGATTATAGTGCTAATAGAGCACCGAAGCAGTCATGCATCCAGGTGCGTTCGTGGTATCACAAAACTACTACTCAGTATGGAAAAGTTAGCAGCCCCTTCTAAAAGCAGTTAAGATTAGCTGGTTTAATTTGTAGAAAGTGTCCTTCCATGGTGTTACCTCCTCCACCTGCAACATTTTACACCCCAAGCCTGATAAGAAGTCAATGCCATAGGCAAGATGCAGATGGGTTTATCATGCCATCTAGTCCCTACCATGAGTGGTCAAGGGGGCTATTATATCCTCTGCAAACACCTTTAACGTTTTTGGTGCTCCAATGGATGAAGTATTACATTAATCTAGGCAGATGGCCTGTGACACAAATGCTCTTTTGTTTATTGACAAACAGACATATCTTGGACCAAGTGCTGCACTCAAAACTGCAGTTTCTGATCAGCTGATTATCATGCCTCTCAAATCATAAATTTAGGTCACTTATAATGCCCAAAGATCTCACCTCAAATACCAAATAGGGGAGTCTATAAAATACATACATCCATAACTCTGCTCTCTAAATCATAAACCAACTCATATAAGCTTAATCTTATTATTGTTCGGAACCAATCAGCGGTTTCGTATCCACCAAGCTTGCAACTATGCTCTGTGTCCTTCTCAGTGCTTTCACGAAGGCATAAACGGAACAGAGTAGAATTGCAGGACTATATGAAAGATAGTAGGCAGCCCTGCGAAACACAGATATTGCTTACTTGAGGACCATCATGCTTTCACAGTGCCCTTGAGTGCTCATGTCGCTTGGAAAGGATCTAAATTATTCTGCATACTAGTTAGATAACCTTGCAAAAAAGCAGAAGCAGGGTCCCCCAATCCATTGTATCAACACTCCAACCGTATTGACCACCAAGGGAACATCTCATTGGGATGGACAATTCCTCTAGTCAACAAGAGAGCCAAATTTAAGACAAGGCTCCGTGAAACTTTTCGCAGTTCACTAACCAGGTCTTCCAGGGTTTATGATGCAACATTAACATTTTCAAAAATTATTTTTCAAAGTAGGTTGGCAAAAACATCCATGGAGGACCTGCAGAAGGGGCGAACAAAAGCAAAGACGACACAAGGCATATCAAAGGCTTTGCTCTGAACCCAGATATACCTGGGCACACATCAAACCCATTACCTGCAGGGTTTAGGAGTGGGTTTGACCTTGAAGCAGGCTGGGGCCGAAGGCAATGCCATATGCACATCATGCACTGAGTGGGAAGGTATAGGCAAATTCACAACACTAATGAAATGAAGAATGTCACCATATCTCACATGATAGAAGCAGCATAGGACTGCAGTTTTTGAACATCAGTTGATGAGGAAATTTAGATCTGATTGACAATCTATGGCAACACGTAGATATTTATAATGCTGTAGCATTATTGTCACCTAAGTATTTCTGGAAACGTATTACATGGGAGCCTGGGCAGTTCCTGTCAGAATAATCTAAAATGTGCTGCAACATCAATAACATTGAAGAAGAAAAAATACTCTAAAAAGAATTAACTGCAAACCTCTCACTAAGAGAACAAGGTCATCCCCTAGAAAACCTTTTCAAATATCAATTTGTTTTTTTAAACCTACAGGTTGCCAAACTATGAATCAGTTCTTTCAAAAAGTTATCCTTTCAAGAATCCAGGCTACCTCCATCCACCCACCCCAAAAAATAGAACCCAAATAAGGCTAAATATCTGTTGTCTCAACCTCAAGAACAGCATTTATAGTCTTACAAGGTACATTAGGGGCTAGGTGTGGGTCCGTAATCAAACTATTTGAGAAGGCACTGAATTTATAAAATCTTCAATACAAAGAAAGAATTTATAAATGAGAATTCTAAACGGTGGTTTCTTTTGCTAAACTGCGTGCTGCAGGCCGCGTGCCTGGAATAATGCTGGGAATACAATGCAGAATAATAGTACCCTATGGGAACTCGAGGGTTCAGTTTAATCTCTAGCACATGTGGCAGAGGTGGACTAATGACTGGTCAAGGAAGGACTGGCCTGGGTGAATCGAGAGTATCAGAAGGGGCACCAACCCATGTACCATGTGGAGCTGCCAATTTGAGACTACATTACATGATATAATTTATTGTGTGATAACTAGTGGGCAAGAAGGAATTACGCTATTCCTCAAGGGATGTAGATGTCAAGTGGAGGAGCTGGTAGTAGGCATTCAACCTGATCACAAATGTGTTGATAGTGTGGTTATGTAAGTAAGTGAGCGTTTACACACGTCCATTACTAATCAATTTCGAAAACTGTTCCAAGAAAATTAGTTTAGAGCTGTTCATCATACATACATGGATTGCACTGCTCGTGATCAGCCTGTCTGCAATGCAACAAGGCTGAATATATGATGAGTTAATTATGTTGATTTACCCCAGATCAATTAACCATATTTAAAGGAAGCCATAGTGCTAATGAGAAACAGTGGAGAGTAGAACAGAGCACTGTTTTAGGGAGATTTTAGTCCACGAGAAGTAAAATAGCTCATCTATTAAGGACAGTAAGTGGTGCAAGGCCATATCCACTATATTTTAGAAAATAGGGCAATAATCCCCCCCCTCCCCCCCACCGCACCATCTACCAATTATAAATCAAAGGAGTAAACAATTAAGATACTTCAAGAAGTGAATTAATTGTAAGGAACATAAAATGCCCTCACTACTCAATGATTTTAAAGTATTTCCACCTTAATATAAAGAGGTAGCTATGGAATTAGTTGGCGACTAACATATAAATGGATGGGAAACACTTATTTCCCCATGAGGACCATGCAATGGAGCAATGACTTTTTCCAGGTGAGCGTAAGATTCAGGTGCTCTCGAACCTAGGACAGTGAGAAACACAAATGCCAGAGAGAAGCCTACATAATTGATAATGTTATGGGGAAGGAGACTTCTAGCAGAGTTCAGAGCACATTAGGGCTCAGGCCACCCACCATCACAAAGATGAGTGGGGCCAGATCAGGTCTAAAACGGGTGGGAATCATTAGAGACCACAGCGATGGTCTGTGGGGATTACTCTGCAAATCAACATGGAATCTACTAAGATGACCATAAGTTCAAACTGGAGTATTTGTCAGCATAGCCAGGCCACTGCATAAATCCATTAAAAAAACATGAGGTCATAGGAGGGGAAACTGGCAACGTTGGCACCGGCTAGACAAATATATTTTTACCTACCAAATATTAGTCTATTATACTAGTTCACAGGTAAAGCTCTGAACGTATTTACTAGAATCCAATAAGGTGCACATAGTAAAACAGAGACTAAAGCCATATCAAACCCCACTGTCTGGAAAAGGTTTTAAGATTATACAGTTACAACACCTAATCATTCATTCAACCACTGAAATGTACACCACCATATAATGTGGTCAGGTATTGGAGGCGGTCTAATTAACATTATGTAAGCAATTTCTAAAAAAAGAACTTAACGATTAGGCTTTTCTAAATACACAGAAAAGACTAAGATGAAGCTCAAGTACTCAGTTATTCTTGCAGATTGTAGGAAAATGAATATTTTAAGTTATTGGCTAGAACAAATGCCTCACTTTACTACTAAAACAGATGGGTGGGTGGCGAGCCTGCTATCACTACGCAGGTGAAAATATAAAGATGAATGTATATACAGCCGAGAACAAAATATTCAATACAATTCAAATTGCATGGAACACAATTATTGCATGAATGGCTAATCCTCAGAGAGGATGAGGCAAACGCATAACAATACGGCAGAGCAGAAATATCCAATAACTGCTGGGGATCACCAATGTAAAAAGCTCAATTTAACACTTTTAAAAAGAGGACCCTTTTTCATGTCTTTTTACATTGCAAAGGATTGAGGCGACAGAACTCCAAACGCCCACTGGTTGCCTTTTCTCAATTCAATTCAAGCTTCTCACGCACGCATACAAAGCCCTACACAACACAAGACCAGAATACCTGAACAGCTGCATACACTTTCACAAATTCACAAGACACCTGCGCTCTGCCTCACTCGCACACACTCCTTGCATCTGCAAAAGCAAAGCTGGAAGTCTCTCATTCTCCTATACCACACCAAAGACATGGAACGACCACTCTCAACACATCACAGCCTCCTCCTCACTTCTTGAGCTCTACAAGAAGCTGAAGACCTTCATAGAAGCATCTTGGGACTACACACCTACAAACCTTGCCCAAGCACTTGGATATCATCTGGGCTGATTAGTGCACTAAACATATCAACATAACTTTAAATTCAA
Source organism: Triturus cristatus (assembly GCF_964204655.1). Taxonomy (NCBI): domain Eukaryota; kingdom Metazoa; phylum Chordata; class Amphibia; order Caudata; family Salamandridae; genus Triturus; species Triturus cristatus. Next base: position 658,851,567 of record NC_140585.1, on the reverse strand, counting down.
TCTGTTTTAGCGATGCATATGACCAAAATCGTACCGGAAATTAAAGAAATTAATCTAATTTTTAAAGGAGGCTCAAGATGTGTGCTCCTCTGCGGTAATTTCAGAAGACACGCCACTGGCTCTTGTGCTAAACATTATGCAAGATACCCGCAGCTGCTACTCGCTTTCCATTTGAGAACTATAATGCCAGAAGCGTAGTCAGATGGAAGGATTTGCTTAATTAGATGACATCCTCCTCCATGGGTAAACACGCACTTAAATATGGCTGCGGACACAAGGTCTCAATGGGCCACATTACCACTGGTCTTGAGTGGTAGTTTGTCAAACTTCCACTGTGTCTGGGCTATTTGAAGTTGCAAATCTACATTGTCCGTTAAAACAAACCCAGGCAAGAGGCTTAAAAATGACATTCCCCGCAGATCCTGACCAAATGGAGCAACTGAATGATGAACTCTTGTTGAGAGAAACTTTTATTGCAGGAAAAAAAAATCATCATAATCCGGTGCAATATTATGTAAATGATAACCTTGTCTAAATGATTTATCTCCCTGTGTATATTCCAAGATAATTTCTCAAAAATTACAAACGGTCATTAGCATCATATATGTGCAAGAGTAATTAAATAGGCACCCGTGTCAGCATCTATGTGCCCCAAACTTCAAAATGTGTTACTGGACATCAATAGGAAATAGTCTTGTAAAACTAGTCTGCAAAGAAATCTTGAATTCACTCTGTGAATGAGTCTTAATGAGGCATGATGTACTGTATCAATGATCTGGAGTGAGACGTCGAGAACATTAGAAATCCAGAACTACACAATCAATCAATTAAAAAATCATATTTTGGACCCAGCTAACATTCTGGAAAGCGGCCCTATGAGTGTTAAACACCTCACCCTCAGTGTAAGGGAAAACTGAGCTGTTTCACATTATATCTCGATGATTTTTAAGTGGTGATGACACAGGCACAGGAAATGGTTAGGCTTCACATGGGCATTCAATCCTATAACCGTTTCAAATAATCTATCACCCATCCTAAGACTTCTTCAGATGTTTAATGTGTACCTAATTCTTCAGCTATCTCCTTCAAGGCATTTTGAAAACCTTTAAAAGGATAGGCTGATCCCTTGCAAAGTTCTGCTAAGGTGTCTTATTTTGCCGTTTTCATTTTCCAGACAATCCACCACTGCACCAATTACACCCCCACTACTATACCACACTCCACCTGCAAGTACAATGCCATAAACCACTTCTTCAGTGAAACATAAAGCATCCAAGAGCGTATCAAGCCATACCAGCTTAAACCCACCCATCCCACAATGTTAATTCTACTCAACTCCCTCAAAGCTACCTCCCTATGAAGGACCTCAAAATCGCTCACCTCTTCTCACCATGGTCAACTCTTCCCTCAAGGCACCATACCTGAAGCGCTCAATACAGGCAAGATCCTCCTAAATATTTCATTACAAAAATGAAATAAAAAAATATTGGACCCAAATGACCATGCCAACTACAGGCCTGTTACTCACCTTCATTCACAAGATCACAGAAAAAGCAGACAACGTTCAACTAGATCACATCAATGCCAGCCTTCTCCTGTACAATTACCAATAAATCTTCAGATCACCTTGCAGCATAGAGAGTTACCTTAACCCCTTCGCTGCGGCGGGAATTCCGCCGCAGCGCGGCGGGGTGCGGGGGGGGGGGGCAGCGCGGTGGAGCTGTGTCATGAGCCATGGTTGAGCTATGCTCATGACGGAGCGGTTCCGTCATGACTCCGCCCAGTTGCGTTGTCCCCCCGCACAGGCGGGGAAACAGCGCCGCGTGGGCGGAGCGGCCGCCAACGGTCGGGGCATGACGGAACCGCTCCGTCATGAGCACACGGCAACCGTGGCTCATGACGGAGCGGTTCCGTCATGAGCAGGGAAGGGGTTAAACATCATAAACCCCCTACTGACCACAGATGAAGATAACCCTTTCCTCCTCAAATTGCTAGACCTCAGACATCTTTGACATAGACCATCTCATCCTCAACCACGCCTGAAGTCCTTAATGGGATTTACTGGCAACGTCCTTCACCGATTCTCCTACTATCTATCACACCAACACCAGTTCATTCACACAGGCACCTACAGGTCTCAGAAAATCCTGATGACTTGTGGAGTTCCCAATGGTTCCGTCTTATCCCCAGTCAAGTGCAATATCTACATTGAGCCACTTGTCGCTTTACTTCAAGATAACAGAATCAAAATTATCTACTACAGCCATACGGGTTGTTAAAGGCCCTGAACTAGTTAAAGGCCTGAGCCGCGGACCTATATATTGGAATGTTGGAGCAGAAGGCTTATTCCAGCCGTTATAAGCCCAAAGCTACTCCATTTCAGCATTCCAATGTTCTAAAACACTTTACCATGGTTAATATCATAAAGTGGGTTAATAATTTGGGAGGGGGGGTCCCTTGCAAACTTAACGAACATACATTGGTTTTGTCTCAAAACATCTCATTTAAACTCTTAAGACACGAGTAGCAAGCAATTCCTTAGGGAAATGCCTGTTAATCTGAAGCACCGCCAATCATTTTAAAGTTAAAAAAATAAATACATGAATAATGAAACGTACAACACAGTCATTTTCCGAATCAATGAAAAAGAGAAAAATGTAATGGGCATAAAGCCACTAAACATGATTAAAATCGGATAAGGGGGGGGACGGAGAAATGAGGGATTTTTTTCTAGGCCTAAAGAGACCAAGAAACAGTAAATTGTACTGATAAAATATCATATTGTGGTGGCCCGGGACCTAGGTATGATTTCAGGTAGAATGCAATACAATGGAGCTCGTATACATCAAGCAATTCTTCTTAGTCATAGTTTTTACCTTCTGATTCAGTCGACTTTTAAAAAGTCAAAATCCTGCAGCACGGCATTGTTGAAGGTTGAAGCCGGCAAATGCCCCTTCAAGTCACATACGTTGTCGTCAAGGTGCCGCAGAATCCACAATTTTTTGTGACAAAATCTGAGAAGGACAAGGCTGGATTTTGTAACCTAGTTGCTTCTCTACTGGGATAAATTTGCCATTTCGCCATGGTCTAAGATTTTACCGTTGGACTTCAAGTTGTGGCTGGGCAGTGTTCCATAAGGCTGCGAAGTTCAGCTGCACCGGTTTTCAGTGCAACAAAAAGCTCAGAGCAGAACAAACCTAGTTTATTTTCCCAAAAATTAATAAGCCTGACCTGGGCAAGCCTTAGCACCTTTCTCTGGTCCTCCAAAAAGGAAAACAAGGTCCTACTTTTTTCCAATCTGCTTGAAAAGTTTCTCATGGTCTTCAAAACAGGCTTCAAGGTACCAGGTCCATCTTCAACCGAGAAGGAGGGGTGGGGGCAGTGGTGGTGGAGGAATTGGAGAAGACGGAGATCTAGTAAGGCAACCAGTGAAAGCAAAGAATGATGAACAGGAGAGATCAGCTCTCTCAAATCTCAGAGTTGAAGTGATGGTGGCCATTCAATGCTTACAACACAGGTAGAAAAAAACGGAGTAGCAATTTATAACAAAACAAAGTGATGGCTAGTGAGACTAAGTTAAGGTTGGTCGCTGTTCTTCCATCCTGACACCTTGATGAAAAAAGAACAGTTGGCTATCTAGGACAAAATGGTTGTGATTGGCCTCACTGCATCAGTGGGCTTCCCTGTAAAACTAGACATGAAACACCAAGGAAAGCAATATATTTTTTGACAGTTGTCGAGAGCCATCTGAGGGGCTTTTCCATGGACTCAGAGTGGCTTGGATATTAATTTTGGACGATTTATGCTACAGGGTGTGATGGTTTTATGCTACAGGGTGTGACAGTTAAGCCTGTGGCTGGTTGTACGGATAACTCTCCTCCAGGAGGAAGGGGGTGAGAGCTTTAACATTCATATACAATTGTATCTGCTGTCTCTCTGCTGTTCTCTTCCTTCCAACTTATGAACCAATTAAATCACTGCTTCACCTTCATGGATGTCTTGACTGTCACACGATATTATAATACTTTCTACTCGTAGAGTTATTTCTGTTATTAATGTGATGCTTATGAGACTTCACTAAGTATTATGGTAATAATCATTTAAATCTATAAAACCATTATCTGGAGGATGATAGGCTTGTCTAATCATTCACCATGAAAATAATTGAGTGCCATTGCAGTTTGATATCTCAAGTACTGTCAATGAGTTTATTGTAATCTGCATCAAGTTCTTATCACATTCTTTTAAAGCTCTGAAATCTCCGAAGTCCTATCATGGCAATGTCGCTTTGGCAGCAGAAGATTTTTGGCTTACCAGCATTCAATTAAATTGCTGCATTACTTCAAGGCGGATGATGTGAAGCTATGTTACCAGTTTTGTCATGCACCTATTTTTTTTTTATTTTTTTTTAATGTCCTAGAAAACAGTTTTCTTTTCAAGATACAGTCTGCGCCTCCAGTCTGTCAACTGTAATGGTGCACTTTAAAGTTTGCACAACAGATTAGTAGCAGTTAAGCCAGGTGGTGGTGGTGGAGGAGTAGCAGTTAAGCCAGGTGATGGCGGTTGTGGTGGATGAGTAGCAGTTAAGCCAGGTGATGGTACTTGTGGTGGATGAGTAGCAGTTAAGCCTGGTGGTGGGTGGATGAGTAGCCGTTAAGCCTGGTGGTGGTGGAGGAGTAGCAGTTAAGCCTGGTGGTGGTAGTGGATGAGTGGCGGTGGTGGCGAGGAGTGTAAAAGACTCCCGATAGTGATTTATGTTGCTTCACATAATCACTCCGCAAAGCTCCTTGATAGTTTTATTTCACGTTCAGTAGGTATCTGCATTTGAATCATCATCCTGGCTTGTCTGTTTCAGTGGTGGGTGCCCAGAAATGCTAATCACGCAATGCTTTATCCTTGGGCTGGTGTACCTTTGAGTGACATTTAACATGTCAATCAACACAAACCAATATTGCAAACGTCATTCTCAGTGGAATATACAATCTGGGGATTAAATACGGTCAGAGACCTATCTGTTAACAGCATAAAATTCCCACCATCTAAATGAATACAATGTGTCAATCATTGCAAAATTTCGCTCTGGTGTCCAGCGGGAAATTACACTGTTCAATACATTATTTCTGGCATTAGATACCTGTGTATCACTTAAATGCCACAGGAAAAAGATTACACATTAAATAAGTTTATTAAAATAGTCCCTGGGGTTAACTGTTCAGTTTCAAAATCAACTCCAGGGTCACTTCCGGCATCCTCGACAGTCCTTCACAAATCCATATAGCCGTTTTGCTATATGAATAGTTGATCACAGGTGTAAGCAGCTACTGTAATAATATGGCATACTTATTGTAAAAAGAAAAAAAACCACGTTTCAATCTTTACGGTGGGAAGGATGACTTGTGAGATTGCAAATGAGCTGAGATTGCAAATGAGCTTCCAAGGGCACGAGATATAGTATTCCCCCAAGAAGTAGCGTACCCTAGGCGGGCCACAACGAGACTATCCGAAGAATATATGGCAAAGCTGGCACCCTACAACAGGGGATAGATCTGGGAAATACTAGAGGGCAAAACCAGGAATGGTTTGAGGAAAAATCGTTCAGGTAGTGCAGTGCCTTAGAGTTAAACTAAAAAATAAGAAGATAGGAGCTAAGACCCAACAAATAACCCCAGTTAGACAGGCCAAGTGGTATACCGAGGAATGTATTAAAAAGAAAAGGGAGATAAGGAGAGAAGCACAATCACTCCGAGTCAAATACAATTTGGATAGGTTTATTAGTCTTAGAAATTTAAGAAATGAATATAAAAAGCTAGTTAGAAGTCTGAAAAGGTCTCATAAAAGAGAAATGCTGGGAAAACCTGTTGGAAGCCATTGAAACAAAAAATGTACGGAAGTTCTGGAAGCTAATAGAGGCAGCATCCAGGCAACCGGTTGGGGCCATGAACTGCGTGGTCAAACAATTCGCTTGGGAAAAATATCTGAAGGAATTGTATGGGATAGGCAGTACATTAGAAATAGGAGAACCACAGCACTTTGTGGGGCAGTGGAAGATCTAAAGCTAGACTTCACCGTAGTGAAGGTGAAGAACATGATAAAGGAGCTACAGCTAACCAGGGCAGCAGGACCAGACAACCTGCCTGCTATTATAATAAAGACTCAGATGCAGTGGTGGGCTGAATTCCTATCATGTATGTTCATGACCATTTTGGACTCCGGAAAAATCCCCAAAAATTGGAACGGATCCATAATCAGACCAGTGCATAGGAAGGGAGACATGAATTCCCATTCCCCAAAAAATTAGAGACTGATAAACCTGCTGGACATAGGGGAGAAAGTATTTTCTAAAATACTACTAGCCAGATTAAAAGATTGGGTGGAGCAAGAGTGGATAGTGCTAGTAGAACAGGGTGGCTTTAAGGAGGGCACTCCACAATTGACCACTGCTTCGCACTATGGGCTGTGGCATGGAAGTCAATTGAACAAGTAGGGAAGCTTTTCTGCTGCTTTGTGAACCTCCGGGCCGCTTTTGATCTAGTGGACCGGCAAGGTTTATGGGAGACCCTGGAAAAATATAACATCCCTAAAGGCCTGCATTATTCAAGAGTTGCATAGAGGGAATTGGGCGCAAGTAATTAAGGACACGGCCGGGTCTTAGACACTGAAAATAGCTATTAAAAATGGACTGCGACCAGGCTGTGTGTTGGCACCCTTACTATTTGCCATAGACCTAGCAGATCTACCTGTAGGTCTAGAGGTGGAGAGAAGTGCCAGCCCGAAAATAAATGGCAGACACTTATCCTGCTTACTGTACGCAGATGACCTTGTGATTTTCGATCGGACCGAGATAGGGCTTCAAAGAAAGCTTAATGCATTTAATGATTATTGTGTCTCAAAGCATTTGAAAAGTTGTTTTATGGAAAATGACTGCGAGAACTAAGTGAGGAACTGAACTTACCTTATAACAAAGTTAAAGTATGACTATTATCTACGGAGGTTTCATTTATATGCCGGAATCCTTTTAAATGAGATTTTAATTTAAGGAATGTACTGGGAATATTTATACTATGGATAACTGTTTATGAAACCCAATTGTATGAGATATTGTGGCGCTTTTATGTGAACATAAGGCATCGTCTGATTGGAAACATTGATGGTATTTTGATGATTTTTAAAATATTTATGAAAAATGTTTTTACATTATTTTATGCTGTTTAAAGACCAACGGTCTAAATAAACGTTGCCTTTTGACTTGACTTGAAGATTGCACAAGTACTGTTCTCATCTTTCACTTGAGGCTTGTATTATCTGAATGCGGCACACTTGTATTTTTTTCATCCTAGCCATAATCATTTAGTAATGGGTTGATACAACAACGTTTACAGGAACTTTGCACTGAAATAGTCCTCTGGAGAATGTAAATATAAAAGGATTTTAATCGCGAGCATCCGATTAAAGTTTGCTTTACATCTACACTCTCCAGCTGAAGATATAAAATTCCTTCAAGTGATATAAAGGGCACTGGTCCACAAAAAGCTAATTCTGCCAAGATGAACGCATTCCATTTGTCAAGGACAGCTGGACCTGTCCATTTACTTGGATCAAGTGGGTTAATTATGCCATGGTCTGCTAACCTGTCCAGCTCTTCTGCTTTCACTCGGTGGCTTTGCAAAAGCTCTAAATCTATTCAACTTTACTTCACACCCTGGTTTAAAATCGATAGCATATTTTGATAAGCTTCAGTTACTCCACGATTTCCTCTGGAGATTTCGTTATTATTTTATATTTTTCTAATTATTAAATAGATATAGATTATTATGATGGTGCTATTGTACTGCTGCCCATCTTCTGGAACAACATAAAAGGGTTATTTTTTCCTGCTTAACTTTAACAGTGACACCTAGGAAACAGAGCTAAGAACCAAGTCATTCCATTCATTTGTTATTTTTCGAAGTATTGCTTACGTTGTTCGTTCACTCTCCAATTTTAGTCACTCTTTTCACTTTCCTATTATTTTGCATCATTTTGACTGCAAACCACGTTTTATTTCATACAGTAGTACTAACAGAAACGTGAGCGCGAAAAGATACTGAATTAGAATTCTAAAATGCTCAGTAGCATTTTAAAGTCGGATTATTTACTTGGAAAAAAGTAAGCAACTAAAATTAGCTTGCTTTATTTATTTATTTGGGGGGGGGGGGGGGGGTTAAAAATATGTTTGAAATACCAAATACAATCCCACGCCTCAATTTTATTTTATTTTAGAGTTTAGCATTTTAACCTTGAAGCACGAGTCTGCATGACAAGTTAGCATCCCTGTATTCAACTTGATATTTTCAAAATGACAGATTATGTGCCCTGTTACAGTGGGGCTGCACATCTTTGTTTGGGAGCAAATTGCTACTACGAAGACCTTTCCCCAGCCACAAATTGCGGGAACAAATAGCGCATGCACTGTTAGCACGTGTTATTCTATTCCACTGTGTACAATTTGCACGTTGGGCCCCATCCCGAGGTACCAAATGTCGATGCCAGTTGGGCATCCATGCCAACGATGATTGACAAATGCTTAAGTTGCAAATGTATTTGGCGGCCACAATGTAATGGGGCCATCAAAAGGATTTTAGGCGAATACAATTATTTAAATCGTCCCCTCTTATTTACTGGCGTACAGTCTCCTACAGGACGTTTCCACCTTTTCACAGTTTTTCTCTTTTTGCAGCTACATCCGACTCCCTCACACTGTTTTTCACTATAGGTCTCCTGTTCTGTTTTAGTTGCTCGCTCTAGTATTCACTTTCTGTCCAGCGACTTTAGGCAAACAGACGTGTGCACACATTGATGTGGGTTTTGTTCGCCACTGTGGCTTTGTCTGTCTCCTCTGTGGTCTGGCCAACCCAATCCGAGAATAACTAGATGGGAATGAAACCGAGTCAAGAAACTAACCGCCCTCTTAGCCTTATTTTGATCTGCACTCTTACTACTTGTGTATCCGTATCTGTGCCCTTCACTGGGTGCACTGCACCTGCTGCCTTCTCTCCCTGCTCCTTCATGAGCGTTTCTCCCTCACCAGAAGACTGTTTCTAAGACAATCAGTACGAGGTGCGCAATGGAGACCTTTAGATCTGCTTATGTCACCATCATGCACCCTTTAAAAAAAAAAACAACAAGCATTGGCATAGCCAATAGGTCTCGCCTTTGGGACCTATAAGTGTTTAGCCATGCAACAGTTGCATAACTAAATACTTATAAGGTCCCAAAAGCGAGACCTATTGGCTATGCCAAGCGGCCTTGCGGCTGCAAAAGTGAAGGTGATCGCAATCAAACATCAAAGCGGCCGTGCGGCCGCGAAAGTAATCGAGGTCAAGCGGGGCTCGCGCGCGCCCCCGCACATGCACTGTATCTCTAGGCTGGCCTGGTAGCACTTTTTGGAGCCCTCTCAATAAGTTTCGCCAGACCAGCGCATGCGCTGGGTAAGGCGAGACCTAAAAAGGGGGTTATTGGGCGGGGTCTACGGCCACCTGCACCTTTCTTTCTAACCTCGTTTCTTAAGGACGTGGGGCTACGTACTTACCACTTAACGGGGTTGAAACTACCTCGTGTTTGACTGCTCCGAACCTCAAGTATCCTTCCCGATAAAGAGACACCGGTTTCCGGCACCTGATACAATCCAGCCTTTTCCATACAGGAGCTGGGCATTGCCGTGCTACTAGAAGCAAATATGCACAACCGCTGCATATAGCAGTTTCCACATAAATGCTTTTACAAGGACCTCCAGAAGGTGTAACGGTGGATACAAATCAGCAGTGAACCCAAGGAACAGATCAGATTTATTTAATGACACCAGATAAGGGACGGGCAGCATTGTGACTAGAAAAAAGCCATTCAGATTTCATAAGTACAAACTGATTCCTTAAGCATCCAGGTAACTCCTCTCAATCCTTCAAGCAGAGGCGCATTAAGATTTAAGCTGTACAGACTAAGCTTCACATGTAGCTAAAAGACGACGCCATCAAGTACCAAGGGATCAGTGCGCATGCACAGTTTGTGCAGGCATGACGGCAGTGCAATACATCTTCTGCATATCCAAATCAATAATGCTTATAAAGCACCGTTTGTCTATCATGGTGCTGAACAGGCACGAGATTGGGAGTCCCTAAAAAACCCGGAAAATTGGAAAAGAACAGCATTACCCAAATGCTTAAACATCACATAAACCAGAGTTTTCTCGCAACACCTCAGATAGAATATTCGATGACTAGTTACCATGGGTTTGCAGATTTTTGTGCATCACCTAGAGAACATTGCATTGTGACTAAAGGTGGACGTCTGCACTTTCATGCTCTGGTTGACAATCCTGGTGTCATAGATATCTCAATGATTAATGTATGAAATAATGACTGAAATCCTGCATATAACAGACAGAAAAGGCATTATTCTAGGTGTCTTCAATCTGCTTTGTTCTGGACAATATGCAAATAACCAGAAACTCAGAGAAAGTCCTTTAGATAGGGCATTAACAGTCTATCCTAGCGTCCACAATACTTCGTCCACTGTAGCAATAGGGCTGTTGATGCAGAATATGGCTACATTCACAAAGTACTTTCAGATAATATGCTGAAAAGCTAATTAATGTGTTGAGCTGATCCTTTATGGATAGTGTGGAGTTCTAATATCCATCAAGATTTTCAGCGATAAGCCCCTAAAAGCTATTTTTGCTGCGGTACACTGGGAAAAGTTGTGAAAGAGGTGCGACATTCCTTCCAGGTGCGTATAACAGGTTGACTTGAACGGGCAGAGAGGACTCCTCTGAGATGAATAGAATAAGCAGGGTGAGGACTGTGGGCATTCGGTTTACACAGCTGTGCCAGATAGGACTGTTGAGCCGCATGCAACACCCTGGCGCACTAGACGCCAGGGCAATTCTTTAGTATCCCCCGTCAGATTGCTGAAGCACCTTAACTACGTTATACCAGACTTCTGTCTCTGGGTTTGTTGTGGGTACAGTGCCCGCTTCAAACTGGATTTTAGGGTTACATGTTGAAAGACATTAGTGATTACCATAATGCACTCCTCTACACATCAACAACCCTTACAGCCCAAGTTGTGCATGGACAAACACTTTCACCATCTTGCAAATGCCATGACCTGGCAATTTGGGTCTGTCTACAGTAAAGCAAACAGGAGCTACTGAAAAAGTGGATATGGATGCCCACAGGAACATTTAGCCCATTGGCTAGGTGGTGCCCAGAAGTCGCCACCATCCATTAGCTGGTGTCAGGCATAAATGTGGCACCCTAAGGCACCTTGACAGATCACTTTCTGGAACTTCAGAAGTGGAGTGGGGCCTGTGAGGAGCCCGGAAGGACTGGACCCGCTCCCCTCAACACCCAGGTCAAAGAAGGGGAGTCGAAGGGTGAGTTCGCGGACCGCATTGTCTGGCTATATACACACAACAAGCTGAAAGAGGCCTTCTCCAGGAAGTACCCAGTTGACCACTGGACCTAGACCGGACCCTGTTGTTGGCCTATGCCCGACACTCTATGAGTCTAAGTGCCTCCTATGAGTTCCTGGAATCTTTAGAAATATAGCACTGTTTGGGTAAAAGAAAGTTTGGACACTTTTTAAAAAACTTTTCTTCAAGACCAGTGGGACTTTGAAACGTTTTCAAACTATTTGACATCCAGACTTGCACCAGGACCAATCCACTTGGTATATCAGGCTCCATGGAATTTCACTTGGGGCCCGGTCTACAGCAACATCTCTCATGGATAGATTACTTTTTTTCTTTTTTTGTGTTTTTTCCACTTAAATCTTTAAAAATTCATACCACCAGTTCCATTTACTGGATTTGCCATTTCGGGTCATTTTGTTTATTAAAGGTTACTCTAGTTTTCCAATTCAGGTTTGGATTTTATTGTGTTGTGACTTTATTACTGCTATAGCTACCGGGAGATTAATTTAGTATGTAACAAGATCAATTTACTGACTTGTTAATGGTTCACCCTGACAAGAGTTGTAAATATTCCTCGAGGTGGGCAGTGGCCCACCCCAAACAACCAATATCAAACAGCTACAAAGGATAGATTTTTTTGGGCAGTTCTTCTGTGGTTCCCCTTTTTATTACTCTTGCTTCTTGGCTCAGCTGCATCAAATAGTTTTGACGTTGGACTCTGCAGCACAGTTTGTGTTATCATAGCAGTGCAGGCAGAAAAACGTACGACTGGACTACACAGCAGAAAGACAGCATACTGTCTAAGACCCCTTTCTTAGCCACAGTTGGTACATCTCAAGGTACAATTATTGCCCGACTTTTATACGTCGTCTATTTTACTCCAATACCAGACAGAATGTCATCATTTGATCTAAGCAGTTATACATATTCCTGACAAATAATTATGAAACATGAAAGCTCATCAGACCTTGAATCCTGCAACAGGGGGAAATGCCTACAAATATCGACAGCTGGATGATTGCCAACCACCTCAAGCTAGTACTTCAAAAACAGAGATACGGGCACGTCGCAGCTAAATTATTATTCCTCTATTAAGATTTTGGACCTCCACCACCATACTAAGACAAAGACAGAAACTTCTAGGTGATCATGGACTCTAATGTAACCCTTTCAACACAGTTCAATAAAGTTGTCAAACAGTGCTTCCACATGAGAGGCCTTTGTTGGATTTTGACAAATCTTGGGGTTCCACAGACGATCCGAGCTACTATCACATTAGTACGCTCCCACCTTAACTAGATCAATGGAATATACGATGGAGCACAACCACTTGTACTTCGCAATCTACAGAAAATCCAAAATGCAGCTGGTAGACAACTGCTCATTTTGACAAGGAAGACTAATTTCACACCTGCTCTCAGTTCCCTACACCGGCTCCCAGTGGCCAGAAGAATCACATTTAAAGCAATGAGCATAGCACATCAAGCAATACTCTCCCTTCAACAAAAATGCCACATGTACCATAAAGTCAGACCAATGCGGTCAAGAACTTGTTTCATGACTGAACTTGCATTCAGGAATGTCGCAAACTGGTAGATCTTTCTTCTCCGTCCAGTCAGCCAAATTACAGAACTCAATGCCAACACGAAAATGGAGAACCATCCTTTCTTTTACAGAAAACATTACAAATATTACCCTTTGCAACACTATCACGAAACAATCCAAAGTATGGCATTTACAAATAAAAAACAGAAAGTAAGTATGCATGGCTGAGTCTTATCTCACAACCTGTGGAATATTACATAATCAAGTGCTGCAAGGCAACCTGGTTGGAGCAGGTTTCTAAAGTCAAAACCAGTATTTCCCACATATAAACATACCACATCTAATATTTTTCCAACCATACACTCTGAAAAGGTGCCAGGGTACGAATGCAATTCGGAACGTTTGCTATCTTATGGTATGAAGAGCTATACAAGTGTGACACTAGCATACGCAGCCACTGCCAGGACTTCTGTGCAGGACGATTAAATGCTACAGTAGTTACGTAATATCCCTATCTGAGAATAGCACACACGAGGCAAGAGATCTGCAAATGATCAGATTAATCAAATTAAGACATCTTAAAGTGATTGAAGGTGGAGGGGATCACTCAACAACAGCAGATAGAGACAGAGAATGTGGAAGGAAAGGAGATTTATGCAAACCTACATAATGGGAGCTTAAGAGTGTTCTCCCTTGCTGAATAGCAATACAGACAAGTGGTATTTCTGCAATCAAACCAAAAGCAACCCTCCGATCTTCCCTAGATGCAAATTAACATCCTACTCTTATACCCCAGCTCACAGAAATCTCTCGTGAATCCAATAAATGTACAAAACTTCCCAAACTACTTTTTAGTTTGCAGCACAGAACCAAAAATAACAACAAAAAAAACCTCTCACCAGACACCCCCTGGTTTTGTGAACAAAATGTTCCTACATCCTCCTCCTCGCTCAAGGCAGTAGCATTGAATAATGATTAACAAACAAGCGTTGGAAAGTCCATTGCAAAAAACCTCATACAAAAACAAAAGAATATGGCCTGCTTGATGGTCAAAAAGGACCAGCAAGCGCAGAAGGTGAGTTTGAATAAAATGCAACAATGAGATCAAATGCAAAACTCTTGAGAGCAAAGAATGCTGCAAGGCCTGTATCAGCACTAGATAATTTCGCTGTTATTTCTATAAAAGTTTGGACTTTTCAATGAAAGCAAGAAGGATAAAAGATTTTCAGAAAGCGAAGACAGTTGTATTAGAGGCTAGGATTCTGGAAGTTGTTCTGTTGTAGAAAGAACGCACTCACTATCATGTATGTATACTGCATAATCTGGAGTTACACATAGTTTGGCCCCATGTATCAACCCGCTTACTCTTACGGCACAGTAAACAAGCATTTGCAATGCAATAGGTCTCGCATTTACGCGAATTTAACTTATTGGTATTGTAAATGACAATGCCTTTTATTTTGTTTTAAAAACAAAAGCTAAAATAAAAAGGCATTGATATTTGCAATGTCAAATGACTCAAACTCGCGTAAATGCGAGACCTATTGCATTGCGAATGCTTGTTGTAAATGTTTTTGGCTGATACTAATTGCTAAGAGCAAATAGCAAGCGGGCGGGTCTGTAGGGCTTGTCTGACAGGAGTGGATTCAAAGCACTCTCCCTTGTATCTAAAGCTGCAATCTGTAAAGTTGCGACACCTACGCCTTGGTTATATATGCAACGGACTATACCAATTACTTCTGGAGGCGGGGCATTTGGTTACTGAACCTAATTCTACAGCAGCGAAATCCTTTCATTGAATTGAAGACCGATAAAAAAAAAAAACATACCAAATTTAGAAATGGGAGCGATGAAGGTTGTGCGTTATTCTATTTAAGTTTCTTCTCTTTTATTTAGTAGTGTGCTCTCCCAACGTAGTATCCCTTTCACTTACGCTGGTTTCGTGGCAAATGTGCTACGAAAACTACGCAATTGTTTTGAGCTGTCATTATCAGCCATAAGTGAATACACAAACTTGTCGTGAGACTATACCATCGGCTGAAGGTGCTTAAACAGCCAACATGCAATCATCACTAACACAATTGTAGTATTTCTGTTTGCTATTGGATATCAAAAAATAAAAAGAATATACCACACACTGGCTGTACATCCGCAAATGTAGCCACGGAAATCTCCATACAGTGTACTTATTGAGTCCTGCACCCCTCCCAGTATGTTGTTATTAGCTATCTGGCCAAGGTCCCTGGGGAAGAGCTTTTGGGCAGGTGACACACACACACACACTGACACACACACACACTGACACACACACACACACACTGACACACACACACACTGACACACACACACACACAGCAGCTTTGTGTACATTTATGCTTCGATGTGGGTGTGAGAAGGAAAGGCTTAGACGGGGAGATGGTCGAGATGGAGCAAGATAAATAGAGTTGGGACACAGGCACTACGTGCACTCCCTCCTAGGCACCGCTGCTTATTGAATTGGTTTCTAGCATAGCCAGTCTCTTCAGCTACCCCAGCGGTGTCTCGCGCTCTCTGGGAGCGGTGATCAGCTTGTCTGTGATACAAGCGGGGTCTAACTGCAGTTAGACCTGCAGGTCCTCTTCTCCCAAGCCAGCTTCTGAGCGGTTTATCCATCTCTCTCTCATTCTGCCCATTACTCTGCAATTGTCTCCCCGCCGCCTCTCTCCTGGCAGCGCTCGCTTTTCCTACCCGGTGCTCTCAACCCACCGACCAGCGTACGCTGCAGCAGGGCGCGTTATTTATTGATCACTGACTCCTTTCTCAATGCAGAGCGCGGCTCTGTCCAGCACCCTCAGTGCATCCCAGGCTGAGCCCAGGGCACGAGGCAGCGAACTTTTATCACCAGACAGAATTGTATTTATTCAAAGCTCCTGCACACAGAACAGCATTGTACAGAATAAAAGAAAATAATGAACAAAAAAAAGTGCTTACCGACTATCTGAAGGAGACAGGATAACGCCGCAAGTAAAAGATCCAGTCCTGATGGGCGGTTACAAAAGGAGACAGGGCGGTAACAAGGAGCGACTAAGCAGCCTCATTATCAATCGGAAGTCAGCGTTTACTATGGACAATGACACCAGCCAATGAAAAATATGGGCGGGGCTTCAACACCACTTCTAAAACATACCCTACTACAGCATGCCTCCCAGAGCAAGCAGCGCATGCGCTGCAAAACTAGGCTCAACCTAAAAAGGAAGAGTCAGGATGGGGAACCAAAAACCCGGTCTCACAGAGAATATTTTATATATATATATATATATATATATATATATATATATATATATATATATATATATATATATATATATATATATATATATATATATATATATATATATATATATATATATATATATTCACTGAAAAAACCATAGGTTTCACACATGTTATAGTTAGCGGAAATTTTACTGATAAAAAAACCAATGAAATTCCCCCGTTATAGTTAGTGCAGGCAACTATAACTCACGCGACCGCAATCTTCTGCTGATGCTAATACTGTATTTAGACACTTATTTGCCCATGTCTTCTTCCATACATTTTTAGCTATACATATATTACAAATATTTTTTTTTCATAAAGACACATGTCATCAGCAGAAGATTGCGGTCGCGTGAGTTATAGTTGCCTGCACTAACTATAACGGGGGAATTTCATTGGTTTTTTATCAGTAAAATTTCCGCTAACTATAACATGTGTGAAACCTATGGTTTTTTCAGTGAATTTGTACGGTTTTTTAAATGCTAAGTTACTTTACGCCATTCGTGGCGTGCGCGCCCACTTAACGCAGTTCGTTCCGTGCGTGCACGGTGCGCTTCGCGCACCGTGTGCGCACAGTGAGCACGCGGTGCGCTTTGCGCACCGCGCGCCCATTTTACGCAGTTAGTGCCGTGCACGCACGGTGGGCACGCGGTGCGCGTGCCCACGTTACGCTAGATGGGCCATGTACGCACGATGCGCTTCGCGCACCGTGCGCACATGGAGGACATATGATGCTCTTCGTTTTGAAAGGTAATATTTTAATTTTTCGTATATTTTATAAGCCATGCACAAATGGTGCCCTTCGGGCACCATTTGCACACG
Source organism: Triturus cristatus (assembly GCF_964204655.1). Taxonomy (NCBI): domain Eukaryota; kingdom Metazoa; phylum Chordata; class Amphibia; order Caudata; family Salamandridae; genus Triturus; species Triturus cristatus. The sequence goes on along the minus strand of NC_140585.1, from coordinate 658,834,454 downwards.
GGGTGGAGAGAGTGTGAATAATTTTTTTAAAAAATATTTTAGTTTATCTCATCTCTAATAAGCCATGCACAATTGGTGCCCTGCGGGCACCAATTACACACGGGGTGGAGAGAGTGTGGATAATTTTTTTTTTTTTTTTAAATTTTTTACCGTACGCGTACGGTAAGCGTAATCGGCGAAATTACCAAAAAAATAAAAATTCCGTTTTTGGCCTTGGGGGATCTTTGGGGACTCCCTCAACATGGCTATGTGTGTGGGAGCTGTCTAAACAGCCCCTTTACATGTTTTTGGGCTTTATATTTTAGAAATCACTCTCAGTGCGAGAGAGAAAATGGCGGCCGCCGCTTCCTGGTTTCGGCCGATTCGAATGTTTACTAAGATCTAAGAGCCAATCAGAATCGAGCTCGGGCACGCCACCGTACGCGTACGGTAAGCGTACCGTAAGCGCACCGTAAGCTGGCTCAGATATATATATATTGATTTAAAGGCTATTTTCTCAGAATCTACTGAACAGATTTACACCAAACCTACAAAAGGCACTTCCTTGACCTGAGGACTACCTCTCTGCCAAATTTCTAGTAATTCTGTTCAGCCGTTCGGGCTGTAGCCCTGTCTAAAGGTCCTATGGAAAAATGCATGGGAAAAACGCGTTTTGGGACCCCCCTTTTATCTCAGCCCCCGCTTGACGAATCCCCCCCGAGACTTTCAGGGTAGGAGCGGAGCGTAGCGCCCCACCTAATTCGCGAGGATTCGTCGACCGGCGCCAAAGTTATTCAAAATAGAATGTTGCGGATTTCCTATGGAAACGTGGTCCTAACTATAACTACCTACTGGCGACCGCCAGTAGGTAATATATATATATATATATTTTTTTTTTTAAAGAAATAAAGTGACACTCTGCTCATTCCTTAGGAACAGGAATAACAAATATGTGTTAAAACTGACAGCATACATAATCTTCTGCCAAGACACTGCTAAAGAGCATACTTGAATAAATTAAATTAAATCTACTCAAGCATTGCACAGGAGTAATTTAGAAATCTAAATAATAAAGCAGATATTGTCCATGCCTATGACCAGGTAGGAGTGATGTATTATGCGAGTTCTTAAGCAGTGCATTGCGGGGGCGTAAGTTATAGATGGCTCAGGTAACTATAACCGCTGAATTTCAATGGTTTTGTACGATAGAAATCTGAGCTTAACTATAATGTCCCTTTAACCTTTTGTTTTTTCAGTGAATTTCAATGGTTTTTTTTAACCGGTAGTCACGTTTGCAGCGTGGTAGAGAAACTGGGCAGGGTTTCTGATCAGCTCAGCAATCCCGCTGTGTGGGACTTACTGGAGGTAACAGGAGGGCTTCTTGGCCCCCCCCAAGGACCCTCTGGAGACAAGGGGACTTCATCCCCCAACCAGCAGCGCACCAGGAGGCGTGTTCGCAGAGTGGTAGAGACAGGGGGCGGGCAACAGCGAGTAGCCAGGCCTTTTTAAAAAAAAAAAATCTTTTTAGGGAAGGGGGCTGCGTAGTCCACCTCCCAGGCTGATTTCAGTCCCGGGAACCCCATCCCTAAGGCCTGAGACACTTGTTGGGGACAGCAGGGGGATCCTGAAGGCCAGCCGGCTCCCGCATCATGCAAGAGCCGGCACTGCTTTTGTACAGAGGGAGCTACTGAACATGTGCTTCCTCTGTCCAAAAGCAATTCTGCTTTGCTTTCAGCAAGCGAGAGCATATCGCTTGCTGAAAGTGGAGCAGCGTTTGCCGCTCCCGCCAAACCATAGCAAACACCTATTTCCCAAGGGTGGGCACCCTGGGATATAGCAGGAGCGGGCCCGGGGGTGTGGTGCTCCCAAGGTCCATCTATGGCTCCAGGAGAGGGACAGTGCAACTTCTCTCCGATCTTTACTTTAGCCACAGGGTGGTGATGGGACACCCTGGGATAACCTTGTGGCCGAGGGTCGGCAACAGACCCGCTCCATTATATTTGAGCCCTGGGAAGGTGCCTCGCCCCAGAGGACTAGGGGTCAGGGTATATCTACCCTGCCAAGCAAACACAAGGAGATGAAGGACAGAGCGCTGAAACTTTAGACACTCACCCCTAGTCACAGATCTAGGTTGAATCAATCATCGTTCTTTAGTTCACTTCGGACACCTCAGTTCAGACCCAGCCAAATGCAAATCAGTCTTGACCCTGTACCTCATGGGAACAGTCTAGTTCATACTGCCAAGTCAGGTCTTCGCTGGACAGATTTCAGGATAACGCCCCACATCAGCCAGGCGAGCTTGAATCCAGTGGCAAAGTGAGCAAGGGCCCCGTGTCTGGGCATAAACTGCTAACTTAAGGCGAACAAAGCAAACACTCTGTCCATCATCTTATTGTGTTTGCCACGTTCGCTATATTAAAAATATATATATATATATATCAGAATTTACTCATGTCATTTGAGATGTCATCAGCGATGTCACGGACCAGGTCACGAGTGATGTAATATGTCAGGTCATAAGTTGTGCACAGCGGGGGTGCGAGTTATAGTTAGTTCAGCCAACTATAATGGCTGAATTTCTCTGGTTTTCTAGGAGCAAAATCTGCCCCCAACTAGAACATCGCTGTAATCTTTGTATTTTCAGTGAATTTCTATGGTTTTTAAAGTAGTAGTCACATTTGCAGAGTAGTGGAGAAATGGGGCGGGGCCTCCGACCAGCCCACATGAATTCCTCTGTGTAGGACCTACATGAGTTACCATGAGGTCTTCTTGGCCCCCAAGGTCACTCTGGAGCCAAGGGGACAACATCCCGCAACTAGTTGTGTGCCAGGAAGCACGTTTGCAGAGTAGTGGCGAAAGGGGGCATGCCTCTGACAACTCCTCAGCAATCCAGCTGTGTGGGATTTACTGGAGGCAACAGGAAGGGTAATTGCACCACCGCCCCCGAAGATGTCTTACCCCTGCAGATTGCTGAGTGGTGGTCCGTGGCCATGCCCCCTTCTCCAGCAATCAGTGTGTGGGGCTTACTGGAGGTAACAGGAGGTCTTCTTGGCCTGTAGGAACTCTCAGCAGCCAAGGGGACTTCATCCCCAACCAGGAGTACGCCAGGAGGAGCTTTTGCAGAGTAGTGGAGAAATGGGGTGGGGCCTCCCGCAAGTTGCAGCTTTTTCTTCTTTCCAATAGGTTTTAGGGAGGAGGGCCAACGTGGCCCCCCTTCCCTAGACTATATCGGCCCCTAGCAGGGACACCATCCCCGAGCCTTTATTAAAAAAAAAAATATAATAAAAAAAAAATAGAAAATGATATGTATATACACACACACACACACACACACACACACACACACACACACACACCCACACACACGCGGGGTGTGCGCGCCCCAGCCAATTTCAGCCCCAAGGACCCCATCTCTTAGTGCCCGGCATTTACTGTCATTTATTCATTTTTTAAATACAAAGGGAAGGGGGCCAAGGGGCCCCCTCCCAGGCACTTTTCCCCTGGACATGCCTATTTTGTCATTTTTTTAGGTCTCGCCTGACCCAGCGCATGCGCTGGTCTGGCGAGACATTTTGTGAGGGCTCCAAAAAGTGCTATCTGGCCAGCCTAGAGCTACAGTGCATGTGCGCGGGCGTCTCGCTTTCCCGCGATAACGTTCACTTTCGCGGCCGCACAGCCGGCCGCTTTGATGTTTGATCGCGATCACTTTCGCGGCCGCAGGGCCGCTTTGATGTTCTCCAAGAGGCTTCAATAGATTGCAGCAGTTAAAACAAGCATTGGCAAAGCCAATAGGTCTCGGTTTCATTTGATTGCCCCTGTTATTAATCTGGGATCAGGTAGGGTGCTTCCCTCCCTCTTACCGCATTTAATTGGCATAAAAACACCGCCGTTTTGGTGGGTCCGGGTCACGGGGTAGTCCTGGTTGGGCGCCATCTTTGGTTGGGTTCTCGATCTCCTGGCGGGCGCCATTGTGAGCGTTCCTGCGCTCGGACAGCCTCGCGGGACACCTATTTAAAGTCGTCCCCCTCCCGCACAGCGGGGTCGCGCAGTGGGACGCCGTCGCTTAGCCGGAGTCGTGCCAGAGTCCTGCCCGTCTGCGCCCGTCCGCGCTTAGGACGCACGGGGCGCAGCGGGTTTCTCTTGGGCACTTGTTGTCATCTGGGGTCGTGATGATCACCTATTCCAATGAGACTTTGCGGTCCATTGGAGTGAGCACGCCGAAGTGTGATCAGGCACATATTTATCCATTAAGCGGCCCGTTTCGATGTGCCTGCAAGAGATGGGCACTTGGCTCTCCCGCACGCACCCGCCAGTGGCCTTCTGCTACCGCCTTTCGAAGTAATGGCTTGGTGCCTGAACTTCGAATACTTAGCCTGAATGTCAGGTCCCTGGTAAAACATCATCAAGCCTTTTTGGACCTCATGCAGGATGAGACTCCAGATATATTTGCCATCACTGAAACCTGGCTGCAGGAAGACGACGCAGCCATTATTAACTTGGCTTTCCCCCCTGAGTATTCCATCTTCACTCTAAACCGTTTTACTAGAGGAGGGGGTATCGCCCTTGCTGTAAAATCTAGTTTTTCCTGTAGCTGGAATGTCTTAAATATTGCTGGATGCGAAAGCGCCTCTTTTAAGATCTTGATCAGCCCCCAGTTTTCGATCTTCGGGATGGTGGTATATCGACCCCCAGGCAGTGACGTTGCATTCAGAGAAGCTTTCCCTGATGCCGTTAGCTCTTTGGCAATTGGCTGCGCCAATTTTTCCATCTTGGGAGACCTTAATCTCCATTTTGACAATCAGAGCACGCCGGCTGTCAATAACATTTTAGCTGATCTTGAGGCCCTTCAACTGTCTCAAAAGGTAGCACAACCCACCCACGTAGGAGGGCATACGCTGGATCCCTTTTTCACCAATCTCACGGAAGCCTCAGTCTCTTCCATATCACCCTTGGGGTGGACCGACCATTTTCTAGTGGCTATCCGGGTCCCTCTGCCTGAGACTCCTTCTATTTTTCCATCTAGATCAGTCCCTAGAAGGCATTGGAACAAGCTCAGATTAGAGGACCTACACCATATGTCTTGGCTGAAGATCCGCTGGGGCCTTTGGATAATGTTGAAACGGGTTATGACCAGTTTTGTCAGTGGATTACCAGGGCGCTTGACTCACTGATTCCCATCATGGCAAGTAAACTTAGCTCCAGAGAATCGAGCCCCTGGTATGACAGCGCCCTTCGTGCTTTGAAGGGCAACTGTAGGCGAGCCGAGAGAGAGTGGCGGAGGTCTTACGACACGGCTAAGAAAGCGTTGTATTTGGCCTCCGTTAAGGTTTATCATCGTGCCATCTGTAGAGCCCGTGCGGCGTTCTACTCGTTAGAATTCCGCAACAGTACTAACCCGTCTAAATCTATATTTAAGGCCCTTAAAGATCTTTTGGCAAAAAGAATTTCCTCCCCGGCATTGGCTTCTAACTCTCACTGTGAGGCTTTGGCATCCTTCTTTCTGGAGAAAGTGCAGGGCATATACCGGGCTTTTTCTTCTACGGGGCCACCTTTGGGGATCCTGGATATTATCCCGGGTCTCACCACTATGGACTCTCTTCCTCTCCTTCCACCTGAGGAATTTGATAGGGTTACCCAGAAAATTAAATCTGGATCACCTTTGGATCCATTAAGACCTGCCCTCTTTAGGGATCAGTCTTTTGTGGGACGCCCCATGGTGTGTTCCCTCATTAACATCTCGCTGGCGGCGGGCACGGTTCCAGCTAAATGGAAGCGGGCAGTGGTCTCTATCCTGAAGAAACCCTCATTGGATCCTTCAAAACCGGAGAGCTACCGGCCCATTTCCTTGCTTCCCTGGCCGGCAAAAGTTGTGGAGGCCCAAGTCAACCAGGCTCTCCCTGACCATCTTACCCGTGCCAATATTCTGGATGTTACCCAGAATGGGTTCCGTGCTGGGCATAGTACGGAGACAGCCCTTCTCGCCATGGCCGAACACCTGCGTACGGTGCTGGATGTGGGACAGACGGCGGCGCTAGTATTATTAGACCTGAGCGCCGCCTTCGATACTGTTTCACACCGCATCCTTCTGCATCGCCTGGAGGAGATAGGCATTGGTGGGCTCGCCTTACAGTGGTTCCGTTCCTTTCTCGATGACCGCTCCTTCTGCGTTGCCATACCACCGTACCAGTCCAAATTTCATCCTCTAGGCCTGGGGGTGCCGCAGGGATCCTCGCTGAGTCCCACGTTATTCAATCTTTACGTGAGACCGCTGGCTGATGTCGTCAAGCAGTGGGGCATGACTATGGTCTCTTATGCTGACGACACTCAGCTAGCGGTTACTATCAGCGGGGATGTTGAGCAAGATGCCCCTAGGTTTCAGAGTGGACTGAGGGCGGTGGCGATCTGGATGAATGCAAACTGTCTCCAGCCCAACGCTAAGAAGACTGAGGTTATGGTTGTCGGGAAGGGGAAGGAGCTCTGGGGGGATAGATGGTGGCCACCGGAGCTTGGGCCGGCTCCAATTCCGGTAACGGAGTTGAGAAATTTGGGAGTGTGGTTGGAGCCCACTCCTAGCTTCGTGGGGCACTCTAAGAAAACGGCGGCCTGCTGTTTTGGGGTCCTTCGAGGCTTAAGACCTGTCCTGAAGTTTTTTGATCCCCCTACCAGGCAGCTGGTGGTTAAGGCAACAGTAATATCTCGTCTAGATTATGCCAGCTCCCTCCTGGTAGAGGCAAACCAGGCAAGAATTATTCGCCTTCAACGTGTACAAAACGCCGCTGCTAGAGCCATAGTTGGCTTGCCCAGGTCCTGCTCTGTTTCCAGTACTCTTCGATCCTTGCATTGGCTACCGGTTAAATCAAGAATTCACTTCAAAGTTTAATGTTTGCCCTTTAAGATCTTGAAGGGATCAGCCCCCCTGATTCTTTCGAATCTTCTGTCCTCTTATGTACCAACCCGCTCTTTGAGATCATTGGGCCAAGCGCTTGCGGTGGTCCCGAGGTTTAAGCTCAGCCGTGTTGGGGGCCGGTCCTTCCGGGTAAAAGCAGCAGTGCTGTGGAACTCTCTTCCGATCGAGATTCGCTTGATGGAAGACCTTCTTTTGTTCCGTAAAGCTATAAAAACCTTTTTATTTTAATTTTTCCCTTACTTGCTGTGCTCTTTTTGTCTTTCTCTGTTTTTGTTGAGTGTTGCTATGTTTACCTTGTCATGCGCCAGGACGCCCCTTAGCTGGGGCTGCTGTGCACACTACAAATGCTCACAACATAACATAACCTTATAAGTGTTTAGTTATGCAACTGTTGCATGGCTAAACACATAAGGTCCCAAAGGCGAGACCTATTGGCTATGCCGATGCTTGTTTAAATTACGAGGAGGCCACGTGCTTCCCCCCCTTCCCAAGGCCGATTTACGCCCTGGAGTCCCGATCCCCTGAGGCAGGCCTTCAGCAATTATTTTTTTTAAAGGGGGAGGGGGGCCATCACAGCTCCCCTCCCCAGGCAGATATTGCCACTGGAACCCCATCCCCCGGGGCATGGTCAGATCGTTGGGAACCACGTGGGGGCCCTCAAGGCCCCCACCGGCTCCCTGCCTCCTGCGGGAACAAGCATTGCTTTTGGACTAAGGGAGCTGCAAACATGGAGCTCCCTCTATCCAAAAGTAATTCTGCTCCACTTCACGGAAGCGAGACCATTTTTACAGCTCTCATTTCCATGAACCGGAGCAGAGTTTGCTATGGCTTGGCGTTGAGGCCCCCTCCAACACATATTATGCCCTGGGGAGGTGGTGGTCCCCGGGCTGCATGGCGTGGGCTGGAGCCCCCCCCTGGATTTTAATTTAATATAGCCCTGGGCCCCCCCCTCATTTTATTGTATTAGCTCCGGGAAGGTGGGAGCTTCTGAACAGGCCTAGGGGGTCAGGGTGTTTCTACCCTGATCCTTTTTCTTTTTACGTTTTATCTAGTGACTCGGCTCAACCGAGTCACAAGATGGCTGCCAACACTTCCTGGTTTGAAGTGTTGGCAGCCAATCCGATCTCAGGCACAAGATAGGGAGGGTTCATGGATCCTTCGAGGTCCTAAATATACAACTGGGAATTACTTTAAATTTCTCAGCAACTACTGAATGGATTTACACCATTTAGCAAAGAGTGCTTTCTTGACCAAGAGCAATATTTCTGCCAAATTTAGTGTAATTCTGTTCAGCGGTTCGGGCTGTAACCGTGTCTAAAGTTTCCTATGGGAATTAACATGGAGAAAAAGCATTTTGAGATATCCCCCACCCCCTTTTTTTTTCTCCTCGGTCCCACTTGACAGATTACCCCAAGAAGGCAACTGAAGTGACTGCCCCGATGGTTTTGAAAAGTTCGTTAAGATTCATCAAACAGCGCCAAAGTTATTGGCAAATCAAACAAGCATTGGCATAGCCAATAGGTCTCGCCTTTGGGACCTTCTAAGTGTTTAGCCATGCAACAGTTGCATAACTAAATACTTATAAGGTCCCAAAAGCGAGACCTATTGGCTATGCCAAGCGGCCGCGAAAGTGATCAAACATCAAAGCGGCCGTGAAAGTGAAAGTAACCTCGGTCAAGCGAGGCGCGCGTGCCCGCGCACATGCACTGTAGCTCTAGGCTGGCCTGGTAGCACCTTTTGGAGCCCTCACAAAATGTCTCGCCAGACCAGCGCATGCGCTGGGTCAGGCGGGACCTAAAAACACTCTTCCTATGCAAACCAGGCCCTAACCAGACCTATCTACTGGAGACTGCCTCGCAGGACACCAGTAAGCTTCGATACAATCTTTTATTCGTGCAGTGTAGCAACGACCACTCAACGCTTTTCGGGAAAACCCTTGCTCACGAGTGTAATGCCGTTTGGCCAGGAAGTGTTTTTAACATACCATGTGATCGCAATGACAATAAACAGTGAAAACATACTTTGCGGTTTTCGTTCACTCACGATACCGCTGTGTTTTTTTCTTTCAATAACTTTAACTAAACCGTTACATTGCTGTTCATTAATCTTCGGGACAGAGAGCTCTGATTTCACAGGTTAAATAATTACCGAAGGAGTTTGCAATTCACAATAAATGTAGTTTTGCCCCAGTGGGCAATTAAACCATAGACATTTACATTGAACTCTAAGATTAATACTCATCAATCAGCAAAATTAACCTTAAGAGAGTTAATTCGTGCCCTAGTGGGCATAAAGACCAGATGCTAATCATCACATAATAAACCAGCGACAGCAGTTAATCAAGATAAAAATGGCTTAACCAGAAACTTTAGTTCTTCTGCATTTTTTTAGCTCATCAGTGCCTTGAATATCTAGCAAGGAAAAAAACACACATCTGTAAAAAACTGTTCTATAATGTTACTTCCCAATTACAATTTCTGGCTTTTAGCATTAGAAAATAAGTTCATTAAAACGATTATTATATAAAACATACAAAAGGTTGCTGGTAATGCAGTTTAACAATGTCAAAAACACCAGCTGACAGTTGAATAACATGTACTGGTCTTATTAACCTAAGTGTGCTGCCAGTGCCTCGTCACAGTTGTGGCCTAAAGGGGTCAGAGTTCTATATTGAATTAGGAGTTTTGATTCTAGACGTCTAAGATCTTGGACCCTATTGCCTCCTCTTTCATTCAATCTTACTGAGTCTAGGACACAGAAGCTAAGTAGATCGCTGTTTTGACTGTGGTGACTTGCGAAGTGGCGTGCTATGGGATACTGTTTGTCACCATTTTTGATTGCACGCAAATGCTCAAGGATCCTAATCTTAGCCTTATGGATAGTACTCCCTATATACGCCTTTTTGCATGGACAAAATAAGGCATAAACTGCAAACTCTGTGTTGCATGTGGTATGCTTCAAAATTTTGTAAGGCTTAGCTTCGGGAGAGAGTATACAGTCTTTGAGATTTTTGCTGTGTTTGCATGCTTTGCATCCTCTACATGAGCTAATGGAAAACGGTCAAATATAGAAGGAAACGTTTTCACAATGGGGGAACTAAATGGATGAAGGAACAATCGATTCCTTCACTTTTGTTACGGCATAGGTCCTACATTGAGATACAAGATAAATAGGTTAGCACTAGAATGTATTGTGAGGAGTAACAAGGACCCCTTTAATGGTACACTTATTCGCAGTGGGATGAGTTAAGTATTTCAGAATAGCTAAAGAGTCAGAATAAAATAAAGTCAAAGATATGCACCAAGCTCTCGTTAAAATTCTGGGTAGTGCTACCATTTTAAAATTTCCAGTCACCATTTTTAGCCGTCTAGTTGCAAAAGAGCTATTGTGGAATCACCAAGAATTCACGGTGTCTAAAGCCTGTCCACAGCTTACCAATGATGCGAATAGCCTCTTTACCACCTCCACAATTGACTGGCTTCTGTCGTATTGGTCACTACTGGGGGAACTACTTTTTCCCCCCCTTTTGCTTTAGAACTCCATGAGGGTTTGTATGTTTTCCAGTTCTCACCTTATGTGCTTCTATGCGCTCCTGCACACTTTCTTTCTCGCTTGAGTGCTACTCCCCCACTCCGTGCTACTCTTCATGCAACGCTTTTTCTCACCCCTTTCCTGTTGCTCCCCACCTGCTTTTCCATCGCCCCCTCACACACACTGTCTTTTGTAAACTTTTTTCATTTTTAACCATCCAGATGTTGCACAGCAGCATCCAAAAGCACTGGCAAAGCATGGGTCCCAAGGGCGAGGCCTAGTGGCCTCGCAAAATGCTTTTTTAGCAGGGATTTGGGAAGCAATCAGCTAGTGGGAGTGCTTAGGAAGACAGGGGAAATATGGAATGCGTTTGCAGAGTGGCTAAAGGACACATCTGTATTCATGTTGGAGAACTCTAGGTTAGGAAGAGAAGCAAGGTCATGTAGAATTCAGCCTAACAAGGCTGGTGTGAGAAGGGCTGAGAAAGGGATTACATGGAGATGGGATTACAGTCCAAGATATAGGAAGATGAAAGGTTTCACAGACCATAACAGAGGGTTCATGGGTCAAGGAAATCTAGGTGGCAAATATATATATGACTGGGGTTAAACAAGGTAGCAAACATTGCGTTAGAAATGCAGGTGCAAAGCTGGCTGCATTTCAGCAAATGGACCTGCTTAGCAAGCTTGCAAATCCAGTAGAAGTGAAACAGGCTAAAATAGAACTAGTAATCTGCACTACTAATATGAACCTTGTCTGGTGGAAGGTTGTTACCAAGTAATGACATTCCCTTAATGAGTAGAACTCACTGATCCATGCTTTAATTGGCAAGGAACCTGCTTCCAAGACCAGGGTACCTCCATAGAAGGCTTTTTTCCATGCAAAATCAATCACACAAGCCCGACAGTGCTACGAATTCACATGATCTACCACTATAACCATTACATAAGGTGTATAATATGTACATTATTCTTACTCAGCAACTGTTTCTCTACATATTTAATATTTGAATGTGAATGTAAAACAGTTGCCAATGGTATAACATTGGCAAAACTCACTTGCTGAAGAGGTTCTAAAACCCAGCCTAGCTACACTAGGGCTTTACCTTAAGTGTCAAAATTATTTATGTGAATGGGACATTAAATAACGTCTTGTGTCTGCAGATTCACACAGTATATCATCAGAATGCCCGGCTTGAAAACTTGCCTAAAGACAAGAATTTTCCTTAGAGGGAAAGAAGTTTAGTCATATATAAAATCTCACCCATCTCTTCCCCCAATCCTACAGATTGCTCCAAGACCAGTGTTATTTGGCCAGAGGAAGGATAAATGACCATTAAAGTGGGTGATCCAGCAATTATGTTCTTCCACAGCTTCTTAACCTGAAACTCCAGGCTTATTTTACAAGACAGATTACTGTACCCTTGCAAGATGTGCAGAAGGTGGGCACATTGAATGACTCCGAGTCACGAGACACCCTCTGTTGATGAGAGAATACATAATCCTTTATAAAACATGGAACATAATAGTGAGTGCTGGTAGACACAAAGTCAGGAATATTGATGTTTAATGGAGAGTGCAAAGGTAATTCCTGGTCAATTAAAGAATAAACAAACTCTTCTCTGAAAAATTCTGTGAGGGGTGAGCCAAGCTGCACCCTCCTCTCAGCTTCTGCACTAGCGTTGAAAGCCAGTGTGTTGTCTTCTTTGGGGTGACCAGAGGTCATATTGAAGACTTTGGTAGTGCAAATGTCCAAGAAGGAATCAAAGTGTCTCGAATGGGAGTGATCGGTTAATATTTGTGAAGGAATATCCTTCCTGTCTTGAAAGCAAGACAATCCCTCCGATGTGAGGGACACACCGAGGCAGAGGGCTTTGCAGTTAGGATATGCCCTATAATTGTCAATAATCAATTTATAATTATGATCAACCAACCAAGAGTGGATCGGAGGAAACGATACCAATACCTCAAGTCAGATCAGGGTACACTGAAAAAACCCAGAACACATACCCAGTTCCAAGAACACTGGTTATTTTAAGATGGGCAACAAGGCTAGCTTCTAGCTTGAGCAGAGGGAGGCCTTGTATTTGCAAAAAAGTGCCTGCATGAGATTCTCTTCAGACGAAATCCTGGTATAGCATGCAGTCCTTTCTAAACTGATACACTCGTTGTATAATCAAAGTAGCTCAAAATACTGGCTTATAGTAGGCCTCCCCCATTTCCCACTCTTCTGCTCACTACAATCTCCTAACCCCCACAAGGATAAACAGGCTGTACATAGTGCTTACGTGTTTGTCGGTTTCTGGCTGGACATAGGAGCAAAGATGAAAGTGCAAGAACAAGCAATTAACTTACAGAGTCATCCTGCTGGCACATTCCAGCAATTGAATGAGTTCTGGACCTATATTTGCAATCAATGCTACAGTGCATGGGATGCCCCGGGCACAAGGTGTTGTGGAGCAGGTCGGTTCTACCACAGGATATTTGATTGGGGACGTCTACCCAGATTGATTTGCTGCTTTTCTGTCTTTGGAAAGAGCCCGGTACATGCTGTGCTCAATACCGGCATGCAACAGTGGCGGACAAGGATTATCAGGAAAGCTATACTGAAAATCACCAAAAGATCTACATGAACTTAAATTTTGGTACTTCGACAACAGCAGGTGAGGTTTCAACTGTATGGCCTGGATTCTGAATTGTTCCTATAAAAGCAACTATAATTCAGTGCTGTAAATTGGTTGCTGTATTCAAAATTCCAGCTGTAAATCAGCTGCAGATTGATTTCGAATAGGTGGTTTTGGACTGTGCAACCAATGAGTTAATATTTTTGCAAGACTGGATATTTGAACTGTGCATTGCTTGGAAAATAATTGTAGACATTTTAATTTAGAGAATGAAGAGCGCCCTCTTACCTGTTTAAGAGCGTCATTTAAAAGTTCTGCTCTGTTCAGGCATAGTCTATAGGTAATATTGGTCTAAAGCAGTTTTGCTTGGGCCGGAAAATGACACATGGACTACTTAGGGGGTCATTATGATGGTGGGCAGATCGCCACCGTCGGCTCAGCGGTGGCAATCCGCCCGCCATCCTAACTTGATTTACCCCCGCCATATTATTTTCCGCCGGTCGGCAATCGTCACGATTGCCGACTGGGCGGACTTGGCCACTAATATGGTGGCAGTGCCTATCAGGCCCGTCATCCATATTAGGATGCGTGTGGTAACTAGCCTTTCCATGCGGCGATGTCGCCACGGAAAAGCTGGTGGTGATGTGCTTTGGGGGCCCGTTGCGGGCCCCCGGGGAGGTTGGGGGGTGCACTCAGGGGGTACCCATAGTACCCCCCCCTGCATAAGCTGGCAGGTACCGCGCTGTGCCTGCCACGATGTGCATGGGAATGCACAACATGTTAATTTGGCATTGTGGCGGGTGCTGCTTACAGCAGCACCCGCCGCAATGTCAAATATGCAGAATGTGACCGCCAGGGTGGCGTTCGCATCCTAATCAGCATCGTCTGACCGCACGTCTGGCGGCCGGTCCCATTCAGCTTAGTGGATGGGATATTGGTGGTTAGGGGAAATGCACCGCATTTGCAAACTTCAAAAAGATTTAAAACTATGAAAATAACACTTTTCATAGCCTAATGACCAAAGAGTACGATGCAAGGTGTGTTTTAAAAGTACAATTTCTTGAAACAAAATATGAAATGTAAAAAAGCAAACAAATTAAGATAACTGTAAAACGGAAGTTACCATGAAATACATACGATTGGTAATTGCATTTGTCTGTGGTACTCAATCATGATGAAGCTCTATGGATGTAGTCTTTGTGATTAATTCACAAGTGTGTACAGTGCAAGGCTGCCATTAAAGCAAAACAAAATGCAATTGTTTCCAGATCTCTAGAAGTAGGATGACCCAGAGTTTTTTTACACCAATAATCTGGTATTATCCGTGCAAAAGCAAGTGGCCATTTAACAGTACACATCTACAAAATTGTATGCAATCCTCTAAAGTGCGGCATAAAGAAAATATACACGAGGAATAAAAACACCAATAAAATTCACTGAGACAAGCATGACGAGAAAGTAACAGCTATTACAACATTCCCTATGTATATGAATCATTTACAACATCCGAGGGCGTTTCTAGTGGGACAAAAATCCCTAAAACAACTTCCATTATTCCACTGTAAGATAAACAGCAAATCATTACATATGAGAATTTATAAAATAGATTAAAAGTACCTAGTTTTTCTTTTTCTTTTTTCTTTGCAGATGAAGATCCCTCCCTGCTGGTTCCTCCGTGTCTCTTCCTGGTTCTCCATCCACTGGCCAGGCTGCCTCCTTCAGGGGGAAGTTACAGGCAGTCAGGCAACTAAAAAAGTACTTTCTGGCAGAAACAGCAACAGTAAACTGGGAGGCGCCCATGCCTCGCAGCTTCCAGTCAAGCTCACTTTTTCCAACGCGAGGCTAATTGCCCATTCTCGCTGGCACTGGCAGGGCCACGCCATGCAGTTTTTAAAGAAACTGTTCATAGTTTTTTTGCAGATTCCAATCAATAACGTCACTCCCACTCACCTTCTGCTCCCACAAGACACCTGAGCGTTTAATTTATTGATCAAAGAAAGGAGACCTCCACAGTCAACATCTGAGTGCAACTGAACAAGAGATTAAGCCGCAACATCTGTTTCAATGGTCCATAAAAACATTGTTTGGTTCAATCTTCCTTACTCTGCCAGCAAGCCTATGTCATTCCTCAAATGCTAGCGCGCCCAGGACATGGATACTTTAAGGAAATATTCCTCCTCTGCCTCACTAAATTAACAAGGGCCCTTGTGCATGTTTAGGACAGAAGACTTGTGACCGTACGTGAGTAACTACCTGTACGGGAGTAAGTGGGATTGTACTAAAAATGACAAAAGTGCACATCTAATTTATAAATCACACAGCTTATTTAATTTTAAAGTGAGAAACTGCCATGGAAAGGAAACTAATAGAATAAAGCACTCCCATCCATTAGAAGCAGTGAAAAATAGGGTCATGCTTTCAGCTGCTTGATAATATTGGAAGTATGCGGCAGCGTGGGGCATGGGGGGTTGGCGGTAAGGGGGTTGGAGGCGTGTCTTGGAGATTTACCGTTCCACAAACTCATCAGAAATCAATCTTGGTGCCGGAGGCTTTCTGTCCTGTATAATTTAGTTAAATCATGTTCAGAATTTGGCTGAATTAAGCTAAGCCGAGGGGATGCAGCATTCGTTTTCTTGTAGAAATAGTCATTTTTTAGGTCTCCTTTAACAGTGCAGCTTTGTGTATTAATTTGCTACTAATGCTTTAAAATAACACAGAGTGGGTGTTGGTTCCGCCAAGAGGAGTGCTCATCTCATGCTATTCTGTGGAGTGAGTGCATTAAAATACATATGAAAAACACACTGGATCATCATCGCACATTAAATTCTATATATCATGCATGCCTTGCATTCAGAAAACATACTTTTTTCAGTGTCATTTTTTCCCTGCAGCAGGCTTTTTAAAAAATATATCAATTGATAATAAAAATGTAATCCAGACCCATTGCCTTACCCATCCTTGTTTTAGGACTGCTTTTGGTGCTTAGTTTATTTCGGTTTGAATGTAAATGAGGCTCCCTCCTTTGCACATCTTGGGTAAGAAATGCTCAGAGTGCCGAACGCCATACACAATATTCATTACATGCTGCAACATATAAGTTACCACAAATCCTCAGAGGGAAGCCTGGCTGTGCAGAACACAAGATCATCCTCTTAAGGTCTTAATTTGGGTACTGTGAGTGCGACGTCAGGTGTTGGGGAAACCAGGCAATCTGATGCACATTGGGAAAAGTAGAGGCACCACCCCACTGGCAACCAGCTGATGTAGCAGCTAGCAAAGAAAATCAAGGTGTGCTATAGCAGAACACTGCAGGCATCATACTATGCAACTTCTTCTCCACTGGCCCAAACCACCAAGGAAGAAAGCAAAAGGTCATCACAAAGGAGGAAAAGTATCTCATGCAACAGTGCTCATAATAAGACTTACTCAGCAGTCCTGACTGAAAGAGGCAATAGGAATTATAATCCGTAAATAAAGAAAAATACACTAAGGTGTCCCAACGTGCATCGCCTGAAAACAGACTAAAAATGCAAACACTGCCTGGATAGATCATTAAAATTCAGCAGCAGGCAGATGCCCTGAAAAGCTCTCCTTATTACCACTGAAGTGTTAAACAGGACGGTGTCTGGGGGAGCAGGGACACAGAATGAGTCAAAGAATGAAAGAAAGAATGGTCAAATTAAGGTCACTAACAAAATAAAGAAGGAACCAAGTTACTTGTAAAACTGCATGGTTTGGCCTCCGAGTTCCCCAAGATATCAGGGCAATTGAAAATCTTGCCACGGGTAAAATAGGCAAAATGGAGGGCATGGGCACCTCCCAATTTGGCTATTTCTAGCAAATTTATTTTTCAGTTGCCTGACTTCCTGCAACCATGCTCTAAAGGAGGCAGCCGAGTAAATCATTCCACTAACATCTTTTAGTGGAAGGATTCATAACACCAAGGCCAACGTTTTTACACAAGCAAGATTTAACAGATATTCACAACAGTTTCTCATGAAAATGTATCATTTAGTTGCATGGATTTGTCCAGGAGTTCCAGTGTGCTTTTATTCAATGAGGGCGAAAATTACGAATAAAAGTAAGAGTGAATGGAAGGGTCTTAGATAAATATCGAGTGTGCAGATATCTGTGCCCTCAACACAGTACAGACTCACAACAAGGCAACAGTGTGTTCTTACACAAATGGTAATCTTGAGCTGAAAATTCACCCAATAATGGATGCTTTATCAAAAGGGCATGTCTAGATTTGTTAAGAATGCCACTGTGGAACAGACAGCTCTGGCCTCAGTGTGACCTTATGAAAAACATCTAGGTGATAGTTCACAGAATCAAGATCCTTGACAGTCATTTCCCTTCCTCCTATTGTAGATGAAAGGAGCACACAGGCAAAAAAAAAACATGCTCTAGTTCGGCCAGCTCTCTTAATTAAAGCATTTTTCAAACTTGGGGTTCGAGGTTTTACTTCCCACAGGGAAATGGGTATTTGGTTTAATGGATAGCCTTTCAGGTCTTAGAGGTTCAAGAAGAGGTCAACCACATCACACAACACATTAAAGTTTACAAAAAAAAAACATCTGATGGGTTCATGCGGCCCCAAAAATATAGCATCACTGCCTGATAATCACTAAAACCTAACAGTTCACAGTTATTAGGCAGAGAACTATGAAATTAAAATCACAGTGCAAATCAAAGCAGCTCCAAGACTGGTGAATTACTACAACGAGAGGGAACGGAGTAACATTATTCAAGATTACAATACTATTGTCTCGGGTGCTTTGTTGAGTGCTACAGATCGGCATAAACCCCACTTTACAGCACAAGCGAACATGGTAATGAGTCAACTGATTTTTCCAGGCAAGTATGTACAATGTTTTAATCAGCCAATGCTTCTCAACGCCACCGTTTAGTGGAGTTCAGCCCCTTAGTGAGGGTACTAGTGGAATGGCAACATGGATTATTCCACGCTCTGATTCCTGAAGGCAGGGGGAGCATGGCTCAGTTTCTTCACCTGAAAGAACAGTGGACAGGCACAAGCCTCAATTCTAGTGTTCAAAACAGCAGATGAGCCAGTGCTAACAAGCATCACCTTCCAGTTCTTCTCTTTTGACCACTCCATTCTCTTATTCATACCTTGTCTACAGCTTGGTGAAGGTTTTTCGGAAGTACAAGGGTGTACAGCGGGAGGGGAGTATGAATTGGTGCAGTGCCACCAAAAAGGTTTACAAAGCAAGGGGTTGCCTGCAGAAATATTGGAAGATGTAATGACAGTTAATATGATCTCGACCTTCACATTAACAGGAGAGAGATGTTGAAATGTATACATCACAACGAGCGCCGTGTGACCTACTTGAAAGAGGAAGAAATGCAACTTGAGAAGACAACCAAAGAAACCAATGGCTGAGTATAGGAAAGACTTCGCATTGTGAGTCTTTGATTAATTAAATGAGTAGCACATGGTGAGAGCCTACTAAACAATGAAAGGTTCTTACAACGTCAAAGTTAAAATGTTTGAAAAGTGCAATGAAATGTTTTAGACCAAAAATAAGTACAAGGGTGGTTTTCCTCACAGCATGCTCGTCCGGCAATGCTAGCAAATAAATGGTTCCAAAGCTCCCATCACACTCCAAACAACGCTCTCCATCTGCTCAAAGATGTAGGAACCAAGCTCATCTTTCTTCATCACCTGAGTTTTTCCCAAATCAGTCAAGTATATCCAGATCTACGATACGTTTTTTACTATTATTTTACCCATTAACAAAAACAGGTATTAAGATTATAAATGGTCTCAGAGGCACGACTACAAACCGGACTATGACTGTGGAACATCGAATTAGCTGCAGAGGGCAACTGTGAGGCTCTCAGCGTGTAAATGGAAAATAAAAGTAAAGTAGTGAAGTAACATACGTGGGCCCAAATCTCATCAGCCCATGCCATACCGCATACTATGAACATATCTGCCAACTATTACTCTGTCGTGGGGCGTGGCCACGCAAGCGTCCGATATGGCCACTTGCTGCTGAAGCTCTGCCGGCCAACGCAACGACTCCGGCATTACCCCCGAAATGCCCAGCTGTCCAGACCTGTTCGTGCCGCACTAGTACATAGGAGACCCTGCACCGATCGCTCCAACTTTGAGAAAATACGGAGCCGGCGTTCTTGATATTCAGAGGAGATGTCCGAGGGCTGCGGCGAGCTGTGAGGCGTTTGCCTGGGCGTCAACACCGACCAACTGCAGATCCTCCGGGACTCAAGGTGAGAGGGGGCCGGAGGCCGTAGCGGTCAGGCAGGGTGCTGGCAGGCTGCTTTACACTCCCACCCCCCCTGCGGCCCAACATAGTTGCTGGGGCTGACCCGGCCCGGCTGCGCCTGCCCGTCGTAGTGTGAGATGAGCTCTGCTGTGAGACCGTATCGGAGACAGGGCCCATCTGTCTGCCTACGGCGCTGCGGAGGGAGGGTGCGAGAGCACGCTGAGCTGGGGGTGGGGGGGTGGGAGGCTGAGGGGGGGGGGGGGGAGGCGGCCCGCCTTCCCGCATCCTTGGCTTGCCTTGGCTGACTGCGCAACTGCCCCCTCTCTCTGCCATCTTGAGGGGCCTTCTGCGGGACTTGAGCTACTGCCACTACAGCACGACTGGCTTGGGTAGCAGGTCCCTGCTGCCTTGTCTGGGCCTTCACCATCGTCGCTACAGGGGGGGGGGGGGGGGAGTGCAGTCTACACCTTGGGACTCCCTTCCACTACCTTCCCTGCAGTAGAGTTCCTCTGGAGATGTGCAATACGCAGCTGCCCTGGCTGGAATACACTCCATGGTGTGACGTATATGGACCTGTTCATGCCCCTTCACTTTCATGGTGATACTCTTCGGGCGCCTGCTGCTGATTGGGGGTCAAGTCCGCTGTGTACGAAGAATGCCATTGTATCTGCGGATTGTCGAGAGCTCCCGGTGGTATTGATAAAACAGTGGCCCGTACGCAGCACTAGCTGAGTGCCATCACCACTGTGGGATCTCGAGGTGCAGCTGTCGGGCTGTTGTCTCTTTTCTCCGGTGTCAGATTGCATTTGAAGGGCCTGCTCTGAGACAAGAATCGCGCACGTCCCACACCATTCACTCCCACGTCCTGATCTGGGGGTGACCGGCTGCAGGGTAATAGGTCTCCCCCTCATCCACGACTGCACTCCTTTATATCGGGGACTGGTTGCTCCTGACCCGGTTGACTACGCTCGGTGACTCGTCACTCTGTCTCTGCGTTGCACTCCTGCGCCGCGGCATGGATCGCAAAGATCCTAAGCAAAGGACCCTACCCTTTCAAAAAGTAGCGGACAACACCTCTGAAGAATCCTCAACTATGGCGAGTGGCGCCCAGGGCACGGACTAAACAGATGGGACTTCCTCCTTATCCACGTCGATACTTCTAGAGAAGAGAGCAGGTTTCAGGGCTCTTGATGGAAGATTTGACGCATTAGACAAAAGCCTGGCCGACATGAGTGCTTAAGTCCAGGCACATGACCGACACCTAGATGTAGTGGAGGCCCGCGTATCAGACACTGAGGATAGCTCGGCGCAGTCTCTGAAATGCCTGGACTGGATGGAGCGAATTCTGAAGGTCACAATTAAGAACGAGGATTTGGAGGCGCGAAGTCGGTGCAACAACATTCGTATTTTGGGCGTACCGGAGACTGCTACAGCGGGAAGAATGGATATTTTTGTGGAACAATTGCTATCTGATTTGTTTGGAAGGGAGGCCTTCACCCCAGGTTTTGTAATTGACCGTGCGCACAGATCCCTTGGGCCTAGACCCAATCCTGCCTTGCCACCGAGGCCCATAATTGCGAGGGTCATGAATTTCAGAGACCGAGATTCAGTTTTGCGTCTGGCCCGAGAACACGGTGACATTTGGCAAGGCTCCAAACTCTTTCTTTCCATACTTCACTGTTATGGTGCAGGATGCAGCCGCAAGTTCAACGGGGTGAAAGCTACCCTCAGAAACTTGGGACTGAAATATGGAATGCTCTATCCTGCCAGATTTAAAGTAGATGCGGGAGGTCGCTCTCATATATTTGACAATCCGACGGAGGCACAGGAGTTCTGCCACACCTACAAGAAGAATAACAGCGGACCCAGGAAGGGGGATGGAAGCCCTGCCCCTCCACACAGTGGATCAGACACCAGCATGGAACTCTTTTCGAACTCCGGTACTGGCTGACATGGCTTCCCAACTCTTACATTGAACTATGCGGTGACATTGGGTAATGCTTATTATTCATATTTGATGTTGTAAATTAGTTGCGGCCGACAGGGTGTTGCCATCCCTCATGGTGTATACTTTCTTTTGGTTTTTATTTCACTGTGTGTGGAAGTGGGTTTCTCATGATTGGTTATCCAGCTGTATAGTAAGTTGGCACTTCCTGTTCAACATTGGGTCATGGTATTGCCTTACTTGGGATCGGGTGAGGCTGGGGGGGGAACTTTGAGATGGTTATGTATTTTCACTGTTGGTACGAAACAGTCGCTTACACATGTTCCTTTTTTCAGTATGACATTCGACACATGTTTTTTTTGTAAATACTCATTATGGCTCAGCTAGGTAATAGTATTGGTCCCTCTGCTCTAGCCCTTATGTCCTGGAATGTCCGGGGTCTCAACAACACCCGCAAACGTCGCCAGGTACTCAACTATTTAGTGCAACAAAGTCGACATTGCCTGTTTGCAGGAAACACATTTACCTAAAACCACACATACACGCATGGCTTCTAGTTGGGGAGCGCATAGATATTTTGCTAACTATAGCTGTTACGCTAGGGGCGTTGCTCTTCTCATTCACAAAAGGCTCCCCTTTAGTAGCCCACGTAAAGTGGTGGCGGATGGTGAGGACCGGTTCCTTATTGTCACAGGCATGCTCATGGGACATTTCATTGCTTTAGTGGGCTTATATGGCCCGAACGTGGATACTCCAGATTTTGTTTTACTCGCTACATACACAGTTGATTAAGCTTGAACCTAATTTGATTGTCATGGGTGGGGACTTCAATTTATTATTGGATCCCGGATTAGACAGTACCTCCACGTCCCCAGACTCCAACCCACGATCCAGACGCGCGCTGCAAGAGATTTGTACACAGCTTTCATTGATAGACATTTGGCGGAAGCGCAATCCTACAGATACATCCTACACTTATTATTCTGACTACCATAATACCTGGACTAGAATAGATTATTGTGTTGTCTCTCTGGGAATAGCCGGCTGGTTTAGAAACCTTGAGACCTTACCACGGACATATTCGGACCATTTCCCGGTAATTCTTCACTTGTCGGTTCCACACTCGGAGGGTTTTGAACGGCGGTGGCAGTTTCCGGGTAGGGCGCTGCAGGATGAGGTCTTCAATGCGGAGGTCTTCGAGGCCATTGAGGATTATTTTACTATAAATACGGGATCTGTAGATACTTGTGCAGTCCTATGGGAAGGCTTTAAAGCATATATCAGAGGTATGTGCCTAGTTAAAAGTGCTGGCGTCCTAAAAGATTTGCACAACACGCTGGCCAGAATTGCACTGGATATCTCTGCATTGGATTCTGAATTACTCCTCAATGCCACGGTAGATGCCGAGACTCAGCGATTAGCACTATTAGTGGACTTCCGTGAAGCCGCAGACAGGGAGTTGTTGTATTTGGGGAAATATCAGTCAGCTAGGAGGTATGGCGAGGGCGAAAGGCCTAGTAGGGTACTGGCACAAATGCTTCGCCCCCCTATTGTAAGGCATATATAACAGAGATTTGCTCCCCCCCCCAGATCAGCCGGTGACCTCCACATCGCAAATCCACAACACTTTTGTTGCTTATTTTAAGACGTTGTACAGTTCCAAGATTGGACAAGACCTTGAGGATCAGGAAAATTACTCATCTGAAATTGCATTGGTGTATCTTGAAAAAGGTATGCTAGAATTCTTGGCCGAGCCCATATCAGAGGCAGATGTGATGGGGGCGATAGAAGCATTCCGCGGCTCCTCTGCCCCTGGGTTGGACGGATTTACAGGTGACTTTTATAAAGCATACAAAGATATCCTGCCACCCCAGTTGATCGAAGTGTATGCAGAGGCTCTGGAGAGACAGGTACTTCCTCCCACGCTTCGGGAGGCCGTCATTATTCTTCTTCCCAAGCCTGGCAAGGACCCCTCACTCTGCAGCTCCTATAGACCCCTCTCAGTATTGAACTTAGATAACAAAATATTGGCTAAAATCCTGGCCAGTAGGCTCTCTCAACTAATGGAATTCATTACATCCCCGGCACAGTCTGGCTTTGTCCCTCACTGTTCCACGTCTCTCAATCTTCAGACCCTCTTCACGGTCATTCACAGAACTGATCCAAAAAGTCCCGGCTGCGGCTGTCCTATTGGACGCCGAAAAGGCCTTTGACTCTTTAGAGTGGCCCTTTATTTTTTCAGTGATGCGTCGTATGGGGATGCCACTGGGATTTGTGGCTACTACCGCTCTGCTGTATACCAACCCAACGGCTAGACTCCGTATAAATGGTTCGATATCGCCCCCCTTTTCTTTATCGCGCGGCACAAGACAGGGCGGTCCTCTCTCCCCTTTTAATTATATTAACTATAGACCGACTGATCAGGCATTTTCAAGAAAGACATTTACAACGAGGTCTAGAATTTAAAACAGGACCTCTGTTGGTCTCCCTGTATACAGATGACACCATTTTGTACGTTCGTCACCCACAAGACAATCTAGAACCAATTATAAGAGAAATTCTACGGTTTGGACGCTTCTCAGGACTAGGCATCAACTGGCACAAATCTGGTATTTTCCCGCTAACAGAGAGCACCTCACCCTGGGACTGCGGGTTTCCTTTGCAGTGGTGCCACGACTGTCAAATACCTTGGCATCCACGTACACTTAGACACAGCTAGTATTATCAGCTTAAATTATGGACAGGCAGTACACAGCTTGGAGGCACAGGTGGAACGCTGGCTGCGCTTTCTGCTATCAATGGCAGGCAGGGTCGCCATAATTAAAATGCTAGTTCTTCCCAAAATGTTTTACTTCTTTAATAACATTCCTATTCCTCTTACTAAGGTTTTCTTTATACAACTGTGCACACATCTAATAAGGTTGGTTTGGGGAGGAAGGAGGCCTTGTGTCCGTTGGCAGGTACTTACTCTTCAGAGTGACAGAGGGGGTTACGGAGTTCCTGATCCTTACCTATATTATATGGTGGCCCAGTGCAGCTATGCCTATGCGTTGTATCATCCAGATGCCCGCATTCCATTCCTGAGACCTGAGACCGGAGGTAGACTTTGTACTACCCGGAAACTGCACTCTGTTACCAAAAGGCATAACCAGAGACCCACGTGACATATAAACCGTTTCTACTACTAGCTGGGCGTGGGACAAATTGCAGAGGCTCCTAGGGCTTACCATAAAGTATTCGCCTGCTCTGCCGCTTCCTAATCCTCTCTGGCTCCCTATCACAGACGAAGCACTGGTACAGCGCATGTTAACCAAGTTTAACATTACAAAAGTAGGGAATCTATCCCCGACGATCACGTTTTCTCCGTGAGAACAGCGCTACCTATTTATCCGATTGCACCTGACTCCATGGCCCCGTTGACATTGATTATGGAGAGTGATACGGGAACGCACTTAATTTCCAAAATGTATAGGACATGCTCCAGTCTGTGACCAGTGATCGATGTTAAAATACGCATTGCATGGGAACAGGATCTAGGCCGCCCTATTACAGACACTCAATGGAAAAAGTGCTGCAAGGTAACGAGAGCAGTGTCCCTAAATAGCAACCACAAACTTATCCACTTTAAATTTCTCCGCTGCCTGCATCACACGCCTGCCATGGCGCATTCAATTGATCCCACCAGACCCCATCACTGTTGGAAATGTTCCGCACCACACGCGGACTTTGTCCAACTTACATGGATATGCCCCCAAATACAAACATACTGGGAGCAAATTCATAATACATTAGGAGATATGATAGGGCTAGCACTTATTCCCACTCCGGAAATTGCACTCATGGGCTACACAATTAATTTCCCCAAAAAGGTCAGAAGTTTTGCAGCACTAGGGTTATTATTGGGTAAACGGGAAATAGTGTTGCTATGGGGCCAACGCACTGTACCTACTCTTCATCGATGGCTACGTAGTTTGGCCTATTGTAATACTAATTGTGATTTTTATTTAATGCTGAGTTCGTCGCGCCCCAAGGACATATGGGGCACTTACAAAGCATACATTGAACGTGAGCATCTAAAATCTGCTTCCCAGATTGAAAATAGGATAGTACCACAGGGAGTGGGGTGAATGTACGGATATCTAAATGTTTGTTATATTTCAACATTTTTTCCTCGTTGTGAATTGTTAGGGTGTCCCCTAACTTATAGGCTGCTTTTTACCCCCCCCCCCTTTTTTTTTTTAACCATGTCTAGGTATGGGTGGCCCTTGCGGCTTGTGGAGGGAGGACGGTTGGGTCTGACCTGATTTAAACTTGCTACTGTAACCGTTTCAACTACCTATGCGAATGAGCCACATTGTATGACAATGCATGTAAGTGACGAAGGTTATGTGTATTTCTTTTGATCAATGTACCACTTTGACACATTTGTGTATAAGAGATGTATAAGAAAATTTGAAAAATAAATTTAAAAAAAAAAAAACTATTACTCTGTCGTTACCATCATCATTCGTGTAGGGCTAAAAGCCACAGGCATTCAAGCGCATCCTCTTTGAATTCATATAACAAGCTTGATTGTACGATCTTTAAGAAAGATACCCAGTCTGCTAATTAAGGGAGGTCACAGTAAAGGGACCCGATTCACCAGTACAATCTAGACGTTTAGGACCACAACCAAGTTCTACTGTTTTCCCACAATCACAATAGCACTCTGCCAAGATGCTTGCAAACATGCAATTTTAAACGATTTAAAACATCGCATAATTTACATTCAAGCACGGCTTCCTCTTTTTCTTCCCTTTCCCTGGCACAATGCAGGACACAGGTTATTCCAGCGGAAAACATAAACTTCTACTGCCTGCCAGACTCTAAGTGTACTCCTAGCTTCTAATACACCACACACATACTGTGTCACGGGGTTCAATCTACCAAAGGTCATACTCTTTAGTCTGCACCAGCTTTCCGACTTCCACTCAAATGTAATAGTTTACCCTCCTGTACTGGCCCCAATTTATCTTTGGTGCCCGCCAGATGACATCCAGAAATCAGTAGAAGGCTCGGTTGGTTAGTACAACTGCTTCAGGATACATGCAGGGCTGAACTCCAAAGTCTCCAGGCCAAGTGAGGTCTACTCCCCTTTGCAATCTTTAGCAGCTAAAAGTAGGCACAATAACAAACCCAATAAAAACATTACGGATACCGAAGCCCTGCTTTTTTACAACTGTATGAGAATAAACTCAATATGGAGGCTGAATTTATTTCTCTGGTAGTCTGTTTTGCCATTTCACACACTGCTGATATGCGTCTGGAGAAATGGCTACTACAACCCCCCCCCCCTCCAGAATTTTAACCTCATGTCCATTGTTCTAAAGACGCCTACAAAAACCGCCAATGCATATTAAATAGGAAGCAGCCCAATGATCAGCCCCAGAACCAAATTTCTCTCCAAGCTAATCAACACTCTTCATTATTTTTCCTGCAGGAATTATAAGATGCAAGAACATTACACAACACTCCCGCATTCATGTGCAGCCAT
The DNA here is from genome assembly GCF_964204655.1 of Triturus cristatus. Taxonomy (NCBI): domain Eukaryota; kingdom Metazoa; phylum Chordata; class Amphibia; order Caudata; family Salamandridae; genus Triturus; species Triturus cristatus. The sequence goes on along the minus strand of NC_140585.1, from coordinate 658,807,685 downwards.
TTATTACCCCCTAATTGTACTGTTCCAACAGAACATTCTGCGTGCAAAGACTGACTGCATGTAAAAGGTTTTAACAGATAAGCAAATAAGATTAGAGAGGCAAGTGGTGATGGGCAATATTTTACAGTTGCAGTATTCTCAGAACGTATTACTTCCAATGGGGGACCGGAGGAGTTGTTCAAAACAATTCTCCAATCACAATCCCAGAGATTCACAAAATGGTTTTTCGAATTTATTAACCCCATTTTGTGAGTCAGAAAAGCTTTTCCAAGATGCAAAATGTGATTCATTGCGAATGGCACTTAGGAGGTGGCATGAGATGGGCCACCCCTATTGACTGCAAGTAGTAATGCTATGTAGTAATGGTTTGCAATTGAGGTCGCAAACCACTGATCAGGTACAGACACCTAAAAGGAGGTGATAACTGATTCACAAAGGGGAAGGTTGCACCAACCTTGTGTTTGTAGCAATTGCAGAAGTCGCAAATAGATACCTGCATAATTGATATTCATTAGGCAGTCCGTTATGCGACCATGCAATACAAAACTACACGTCAGTGAAAAGGTGTTTATCCCAGAAACCTGGGAGGGGGGGCCTATAGCTACACCCATGATATTATAGAAATCTTAAATGCCATGTTTCGAAAGCACCCTTCATCGAGGGCTACCTACTATCTACCATTTCCCTTCCATACATGTAAGTCAGGTTTTGAAAGAGTGCTCAAACATACACTACAGCATCGGATCAAGAGATGCAGTCAAGCAACCTCCGCTTTTAACAAACCACTTCTATAATAATGTTACAGATGAAATTTTGCCTCTAAGGCAGACAGGAAAAAAAGCATGCAAGGCTTCGCATTTGGCAGAAAAAAGACCGCCATGACTCCATCAAAGAAACGATGCCCCCTGACGTGTTATCCTAATTAGCCCTTTGTCATTAGTGGCCAAGCTAAGGACAACTAAAGCTGGCTTTGCATTTAATCCAGACAACAAGCCAATGGCCCATGCAATTCAAATCAGTCAGCCGGCCCCCTCTATGCCTGCATGGAAGTAATTGGGCAAACGAATTGCATTGCTGTGATTGCCAAATAGAATATCAGTTAATGTCATAGTACATTTTCCAGTTTCATTATAAATCAAGAGCTGGCAATTTCTACTGAACAAGCAAGCTCCATGAAAGTGAAAATGGGTGATATCAGCTGCAGTATGAATATGCCGCTGTACTTTGAATGTGGTATCCTTGCGTGAAGTATAAACCAATCTATTTTCCATAAGTTATTTAATGAAGGAGGCAAACAAAATTTCTAAGAGGCAAGAAATACACTATATTCATAAAGAAATCTCATTCGTAGTATTGGAAAGCAGGAAATTGTATTTTTATCTCCACAATAAAGATAAAATGACAAAAGAGATGCAGGAGAGAAGTAGACCAGTGTTTAAATACAATGGAAACAAGCATTTGCAATGCAATAGGTTTCGCATTTACGAGAGTTGAAGCTATTGGCATTGTAAATGACAATGTCTTTTATTAATTTGTTTTGTAAACCTGCAACCGGTGCATAAACACGCACTTTGTACGTATAGTCCTTGCTTAAGAGAAGCAAGGCTGTCAGTAAAATAGACTGCCAGTGTTGCTTCTCATAATCAAGGACTACAAGTACAAAATGCTTGTTTACGCACAGCTTGCAGGTTTTCAAATGCATAAATAAAAGGCATTGTCATTTACAATGCCAATAGCTCAAACTCTTGCAAATGCGAGACCTATTGCACTGCAAATGCGTGTTTTAGCAGAGGTGCAGAATAAGACGAGCTACAGTTACGAGGGAACCTCGACCTAGAGGACGTCTAAGGTGACATACTGCAAACACTTTGGACAACCCTATCTTAATTAGGCCAGTGATAAAAACATGCAAGCCTTATTACGGGGAGTTTTCACCCAAAGCCCATCTATTGGAACGACCTTAATTTGTTGCACCACTCGTTAAGGATAGTATTATGGGAGCTTTCATAGAGGTAGGAGTTTGGCATCATCGTTAACCCCTTGAGTGCCCCGCCCTTTCCCCCTCCTGTGCCGGGCCTTTCATTAGCGGGCGGGGTCCATGACGAGATAAGGCTCGTCATGGGCACAGCGCAACCGTGCTCCATGACGAGACTATCTCGTCATGGGCATTGAAGAGGTTAAGCTTCCGAGTAGTCACTGATTAGGGGCACCTGAGATTTGATGGCAACCAAGTTATTGATATCCCTTGCCATTCACTAAGTGAGCCAGAAATTAATCCTTACCAAAGGAAAGTACAGTGGCAGCTCCTCCGTAATGGCGGAGGAGTGTCGCCCCCTTGCCTGGCGCAGAGCCAGCAAAAGAAAAATAAAACGATACTCTAGCATCACTTTTTTTTTCGTTTGCCAGCTTGTGCATGGAGGGGCGGGGCATGGGAGGGGAAGTGCTTGCGCACTCCCTAGTCCCTAAGTGCTCATGTGTGTTTGGCTGGCCATCTCAGGCTGACCCAAACACTCATGTGCACTTTGGTTTCTCCAGCCCGACTGCATTCAGCAGTCGGGCTGGAGAAACCCCCATAGACTCTTGGGTTGAGCCGGGAGTCTTTTCCTCCCGCTCAGACCAATCCCTGCGCTGCTCTGCAGCACAGGGATTGGCTGTCCAGGGGCTGCTAGGACCCAGGAACTGGCCAGCAGGAGCAACGCGATGCCGGCGGCGGCCAGTTTTCAAAATTATTATTAATTCCCCCTTCCCCCGCACTTGATCTCCCCCCCTGCTCCTCCCACCCACGCTACCACCCTTCATTACTGGCAGCCGCCACTGGGAAAGTAAGCTGTTTTAACCAAAACCTAAAGCAAGAAACGGTTGTTGCAGTATAGTATTTTTCTTCCCTGGTAGAAATAATAAAAAAATAAAGTTTAGGCGTAAAATCAGCTGCCAACCCAAGAATGTCAACAAATGTTCCACTACCATGTCCCACGACTGCAGCAAATTCAAGCCACAATCCTACGATTTGAAGACTATGAAGCAAACGGTTGGTGTCGGAAGCGCTACACGAATTAGTAAAACAATTAATTAAAATTTTCAGATGAGGAGGTCTTTCCAAGTAACAAATTCATAATAAACGTCCTGTTCATTGCCAAGACCTCCAAGAAAAAATATCATATCCTTCTTGCAGATTGCAGCACATGTTTATGATGAGTTTGTTTCCGGTTCTGGGATTCTGGACAATGGATTTTGAATAGTTTCTTCTTGTGGTATAATCTTCCACCGATACATAAGTGGGTTATGCTGGGGTGAGTGAGGCAGTGCTTCCTGCTCACCACGAGCTGCTAGTGGTCTTCGGCTGTCGGTAGAATACAAACTGCAGGGCGAGGGATTGATGGAGTTTACATAGAGCTTGTATTCCAGAGTTAGACTTGTATCTTGTTGTTTTTATCTATTTGTTTGCTGCATTTCTTTCGGTTGTTTCTCTTATGACCTGCACAGGTCGAATGAAGATTTTAAAATTGAAACTGACTGAGTGAGTCCCTCAGTTGGATCTACAGTATGGAGTGAAATGCTCTAGTGATCAGTGATGGATAGAATGGGGCTGCACTACTCTTTCACCGGACGCAACAGGGAGTCGTTTCATGGTTAGGCTTTTTAAAAATAATTTGTATTCCCGTAGGTCCTGTGTACCATTTTATAAATTGCAACTCTGGAGTGATTACCTCTGCGTGGAATGACATCTTATGTTTACTGCTACCCTTTCTTCTACGTTTGCAAAGAATAAATAGTCTAAAGTGAAATACGATAACAGTTTCAGAGCATGGCATCCTGCCCAGTAAAGCAAATCCAAAATGAATATTGTGTTCAACACACTCGCCAGAATGTTGGTGTGCTAGCTACCTCGTCTTTCTCACCAAAATTAAGAATCAGAGACATATTTGGTCTTAAGATCACCCCAGAATGCACCAGGGGCGGTGTTACAGAGAGCAGCACCCCATTAGCACTTACACTCAGCGCCACCTGTGCACCAGGTGACTGAACCAATATGGAGGGGAAAAGATGTCAACAGGGCTCTAACCATAAACACTGACAAAACATTTAAAACAAGCAACTTTGATCATCAATATCCAAGGAGTCACTGTCCCTTTAAGTTCTGTATGGAGCCTCTCTCCTCTGTCTGTAGCTGGGCACGCGCAGTGGTTTCTACCCGTCCACAGAACGTGTGGACCATTTATTCTGTCAGCTGAAGTGCCAGGCTCGTGAGCGGGTTGTTTTCCTCCGAGTGGGGCTGCGCGGGGCGTGGCTTCAGCGCATCACTGAAAGTAACTAGGAGGACGGGGGAGGGAAAGTGAAAGCGTGCCCTGCGCGCACTGTGTTCACGCGGGGACAGGAGATGTGCACGCGTACGGAGTGCACATCTCCTGTCCGGGCGCGCACATGTCCTGTCCCCCTTCGCGCACCAAACCGACGACTATAGGTCTAGCCAAGGCGAGCAACGCATGCGCTGCGTCGCTAGTCGAGACCTAAAAAATGGGGAGAAAGTGAGTTCAAGTTACTGAACGTATTTATATGTACACTCTAATATACATCAAAGCCAAGTCACAAGTGGGAGCAGCCGTCTTTACACCACTGACCAAATATGGCCAAGGAGACATGCAAGACCAAATTGAGGAAACAAGGACAATAACTACAACCTGATTCTGAACGGTGGGTGCAGCATACAACAACAATAGGGATTACTATTTGCATCAGTTATCTCAAGGAGTCTATTCAGAAAAGTACTAAACACAGCAATCATTAGGAAATTACCCTTGCAGGGGTCCTGTAATGGACATCACTTTACTAACATACCGGGGCTACCCGGGCTAGCAAAGAGCTGTCAGCTGGTCATTAGTTACAGATGTCCCACCCTAAGCTCCTAAACAATCTTAATTGCAGCAAAGGGGCTTGGGTTTAGGGCAAGGAGTAGAAACTACAGAAATTAAAACCGATCACGGAATCCCTCTTTGTTCTTGTCCCTGCCTTAATTGTTCACCCCCCCCCCCTTTAACCCCCCCCCCCCCCAAGACTAAGGACAACACTAAAAAGGCAAACTAGGGCTAGCAGCCGCTTCCCCTGGCTGCCGATAACTGATGTGCACTTTTGAAGTGTTTTGTCATCCTAAACGCTTGCAAAAGCTGCCCCCAGACCATGTGTAGCATTAAAGTCATGCAGCACTGGTCCACTACACCCAAGGGAACTCAGATGTTTCGTGAATGGTTGAGTCCAAAAAAGAGCAAGCAACAACATGATGCTATCTGGTTGGCTTAAGAACAATACTTCTCATTATTTAAAGCAGCAATGTACTATTTGCGGCAGCCTTCCAAAAAAGTGCATGCCAAGGATCACGAGCAAAAACAAAGGCACAGGACTCAAAATTGAAAGATGTGTTTGGATAATTTCACACACATCCCATTCAAGACAATAACATTTCCTGAATGAGTGCTGTTAGGGCTTGCGGGAGGACCGTGAAAGGTATGGCAGAGAGCTAATAGAAGGTTACTGCTGGCCTCTTTCCTCTAAGATCTGCCCCATGATGCGCCTTCTAGATTACCACACATATATGCACCCCCGCCAAACCCAGGATGGAGCAAACTTAATCGTTTTGGGCACGACTTGAGAGTCAAGAGGATACTATGCTGCAGGAATGTTTTGGGTTGCTGTTACGGGTCTCGAATCGGTGAGCTTTGTAATGTTTGCATGCTATAAAATGCTAAAACTAAATTTCCTTATTAAGAAACAGAGCAATTACGTTTTTTAAAAGAACTTTGCTGCTGGGGGTGATGGGGAGTGCATCTCTCATTGTACAGCAATTACTTGAGAAGCATTAATAGAAACCTAAAACAGGTCAAGTAGATGAATACACTGAGCACAATGCACAGTAATAAATTCAATATATTAAATAAGCATGAATATAGTAGGGGGTTAGCAGCAAAGTAATTTCTTCTGTGTACTTGACAATGCATGGAACGTAGATGAATTACATGTATGAGTGATAAATGGAAGGGCTTTGGAATTAAAAGTGCTGGTCTGGCGCACTACACTTCAAAAGGTGTACAAGAATATTTAAATTTAGAAAAGAGATAACATCCTACAGCAGTAGACACAACCTCTATGAACCTAGTGTAAAGGCTACATTTTTTATTCAGTCCTGGCTGCTTTGTTCGACAGAGGCAATACAACCCAGTCAGTCAGTCTTCAACTAAACCCCAGAAGTTACAGAAAAAGTGTCACGGGGACAGCAGGGACGACGACTGCAAAGGGGGTGACTGGTGGTCTCCTCAAGATGTGAACGATCATGTGCTTTCTATCTCCCAGGATCCGTGGACCACCGAGGATTCAGACACCTCGAAAACGGGACTCTGTGCCTTTAACTGGGACGCCTTCCATGACAGTCCAGCCCTCTATTCTAACGTGGAGGAACAAACGCCAATAAGAGGACGGGAGAAGAGAACCAGGGACGACACCGGAGGGAGAACGGAGAAGGAGCACGACGGTGAATCGGAGGAGGAAGACGGGATCGAGAGAGAAGAACAGCCGAGGAGAAGCAGCGACCGCAAGGAGGACTGGAGACCGGAGGCAGGAGACCTCGGACCTCACGCTCCGCCGAGCCACGCCCCAGGAGGAGGTGCATGGCTTTCCCAGGTACGGGAACGCTTCGCGGGTTGGGTCGGGAGGCGGGAGAAGGGTGCTCGCCACTGACCGCTAAACGCTCACCGCCTCAAAGACCGCTAGACTTCCCCCCTCCCCTCTCACTCACTCCCTTGAGTCACAAACGCCTGCCGAGAGCACTGCAGCACCTGTGTGTTTCCCTCACCCCCGTCCCGCAAGTAGAAAGTTACGGAAGAGCCGTGTCCTAACCCTAGCATCTCTCTCTTTGTCTCGCATGGCCCGGAGGGAGACCTCGACCCAAGAGCCCGACGCCTAAGGGGAGTGAAGTTCATCACGTCCCAGACGAAGAACCGGAGGGCCAAGACCCGAGATACTGACACCGAGGGGATCGGAGACGACCCGTAACAGTGAACTCTCAATAAACAACCCCAGCAAACACTTCAGCGTCAGTGTCCTCATTGCAACCCGCTTACAGTGGTGGAGAATGCAGGCATAGAGGACCCATCTGTAACTCCGAAGATGGACGCATTAATCCAACATATGATTAAAGGGCAAGAGAAGCTGGAATGGGCCGTGGAACGTCAAATGGCCTCCGCCAGCGCGGACCGCGAAGTCTTTAAGGACACGATAGCCGCGCAGCTAGAGGGACTCCAAAAAGCTGTCACTGACCCCCTTAGTAGCTCAGGACGAGAGATACGCAGCCCTAGTCACCCCACACCAGCCGGGATCTCTTTACAGTAGTACTTGTCGGGAGAGGACCCGGACGCCTTCCTCACAAATTTTTAGAGGGTCGCCAGGGCATGTAGCTGGCCTTTGGAGAAATGGCCCTTCTTTCTGGCCCCTCTCCTGACCGGAGAAGCACAAGCAGCTTATCAGGTGGCTAACGCTACCGGAGATGCCCCGTATGGGTCCATCAAGGCGCTTATCTTAGACCATCTGGGCCTTGATGCGGAGGCCTACCGGGTAAGGTTCAGAAGAGAGAAGGGGGCGCCCGGGGAAAACCCAAAGACCCTGTATTTCCGACTAAAAATGGCTGCAGATAAGTGGCTGAGCCCAGGTACCAGCACAAAGGAGGAGATCATGGAAAAGATTTACCTAGAACAATACCTGGAAGCTTTACCCTACCACACCCAGAGATGGTTGAGGCAGCATACGCACCTAACCGCGGAACAGGCCGTGGAGATGGCCACCACGTTTTCCAGGGCCCAGCCGAAAGGCTACGTAGGGGACGTGGAGAAGATGCGGAACACCCCCTTCCAGACAGAGAAAAAGCCGAAACTACAGGAACAGCCAAAGGCCCGACCCCAGAGATATGAAGTACCCATCATGAAGGGCCCTCAGTGCTTCGACTGTGGGGAATGGGGTCATATAGCCCGAGCCTGCCCCAAGAAACGAACAATGGAGGAACCAATGGAAGTGGGTTATGAGCCCAAATCAATCATCTACACCGCAGAGATGGGGTCAGCCTATCATGTGCAGGTACAGGTGAATGGTACTTCCCTCCAGGCACTCCTAGATTAAGGATGTAGGCAATCCGTTGTTCAAAGCATATGGGTGTCACCGGAGCAATTGGTACCGGAGTCCTCGGTACACATTCGGTGTGTTCACGGAGACGTTAAGCCTTATCCCATGGCCGACATCCCTGTAGTCCATCCCTCAGGGGCCCAGGGTCTGGTAAGAGTAGGGGTCCTGGATAACCTCCCAGAAGACCTCATCATCGGAACCGATAACCCGGCGTTCCAAGATATGTTTCGCCTAGTTCTAGGGGGTCTACAGGGAGGGAAGAAGGAGCAGGGCACCAGAGAGCACCCAACGGTGATGGCCCTGATCACCCGGCTGTTGAACCGCAGTTTTAAATTCGCACAGGCCAACGATGCCACTCTCCTCAATGCCTGGGAACAAGACCATAGGACTCAAGACACGGACACACGTATATATCCCCGCTTTCTTATTAAAAACGATTCGCTTTATCGCCAGGGAGGGCCCTCAGAACCACATCAGCTTCTGGTTCCCCAGTCCTTCAGAGAGCAGATTCTGTTCTTTGCACACACCCACCTCACGGCCGGTCACTCAGGCTCTGAGAAAACCACGCAAAACATACTAAGACACTTCTACTGGCCAGGCATATATAAGGATACCAAAGCCCACTGTCAGACCTGTACGGTCTGTCAGAAAAGAAACACCCGTATACCTCCAGCAGTACCCCTACAGCCGCTCCCCGTGATAGGAACACCATACGAAAGAGTAGGGATGGACCTTATAGGACCTCTGCCCCGGACGAAAAAAGGCCACATGTATGTCCTAGTAGTGGTGGACTACGCCACGAGGTTCCCCGAAGCATTTCCGCTAGGAGCCCCACAACCCGCAACATCGCCGACCGCTTTGTGGAGCTATTTTCTAGAGTCGGTTTTCCGAAAGAAATACTCACGGACCAAGGCATACCGTTTGTGTCTCGCCTGATGAAGGAAGTGTGCCGGCTACTCGACGTTCGACAAATCAAAACCTCCGTGTATCACCCGCAAACAGACGGGTTGGTGGAACGCTACAATGGCACCCTCAAAACCACCCTCAAGAAGATGCTCAACGTAGAAGGAAGAGAGTGGGACCAGCTACTACCATTGGCATTGTATGTCATAAGGAGCCAAGTGCAAAGCAGCCTAAGTTGTTCATCTTTTGAACTCCTGTACGGTCGCCAGCCACGAAGTCTGATGGACATGACGAAAGAGGCCTGGGAAAAAGAAGAGAGCCAGGAGTCCCGAGAGATGCTGGAATACACCCAGGGCCTACAATCAAAGCTGGGGAAACTCCGAGACCTGGCATACTCCAACCTGGAGAAACAGCAAGAAAAACAAGCGTTCTTCTACAATCGAGGGAAGAAATGGAGAACCCTAAACGTGGGCGACTGGGCCTTAGTACTGTTGCCGACCTCCGCCCCGAAGTTCCAGAAAGAGTGGAAAGGTCCTTACAAAGTGGTTGAAACCATCGGGAAAACTACCTACAAGTTGCAGATTACACCACGGCGGACCCAAGTATGCCATATCAACATATTAAAGAAATGGATAGGACCACCCCCCAAACCAACCAGCCTAACGGTGCCCACACAACAGGAGGATCAGGCAACGCTTCACCACCTGGTCATCAACCCCGAGATAAGCCCAGACGAGGCCAGAGAACTGAGCGAGGTTTTGAAGTCCCATGCCTCACTCTTCTCCAACATCCCGGGGAGGACCCATCTCGCGGAACATCAAATAGAAACCGACCCAGGGAAGATCATCAAACTAAGGGCGTATCGAGTTCCTGCAGCCCGGAGAGAAGCGATTCGACAGGAAGTCCGGGACATGTTACAACTAGGCGTAATACGGCCATCCCGAAGTGATTGGTCGTCGCCAATAGTGAAGGTACTGAAGCCGGATGGAAGCGTACGTTTCTGTATGGACTTCCGTGCTCTCAACAACATCTCCTCCTTCGACGCCTATCCCATGCCCCGTATTGACGAGCTGATCGAGAAACTGGGAGAGGTCGTGTATATCACCACACTAGATCTTACCAAGGGCTACTGGCAGGTGCCCCTAAGAGAAGAAGACCGCAAGAAGACCGCCTTTTCTACACCAGACGGCCTATACGAATTTACGGTCCTCCCCTTCGGCCTCCATGGAGCCCCGGCCACCTTCCAGAGGCTGATGAATGCCATCTTGACGGAACATCAGAACTTTTCGTCAGCATATCTAGACGATATCGTGGTGTTTAGCCCTGATTGGAAAACGCATCTCCAACATCTACAGACCATATTTCTCGCCCTGCACAACGCTGGCCTTCATATAAACGCAAAAAAATCAAGGGTAGCCTTTCAGAAGGTGAATTACCTGGGATATGTCCTGGGTCATGGTCTCATCGCCCCCCAGACGGAGAAGGTAAAAGCAATCAATGATACCCCTTTCCCGTCCACAAAAAAAAGAGATGAGGGCGTTTCTGGGTCTGATCGGCTACTATAGGCGATTCATCCCTAACTTTTCAGAACAGGCTTCCCCCTTAACAGACACCCTTCTGAAGCAAGTAAAACCACACATCTTCCAGAATCCCACACCAGAAATGACAAGCGTTCAGGGCCTTAAATCACATAATTACTTCCAGCCCGGTGTTAGCCTCCCCAGATTTCTCCCGACCATTCATCCTGCACACGGATGCGTCGAACCACGGCCTGGGGGCAGTCCTATCCCAAGTGACAGCAGACGGTATAGAACATCCCCTGTTGTACATTAGTAGGAAGCTGTTCCCAAGGGAGATGAGATACCCCACAATCGAAAGGGAGTGCCTCGCGATCAGGTGGGCCGTTGACAAGCTCCGATATTATCTGGAGGGGAGGCACTTTACCCTATATACTGATCACGCCCCTCTTCAATGGATGAGCCATAATATCTCCAACAACCCCCGGGTGCTACGGTGGTTCCTCGCTCTCCAGCCCTTTTCCTTCACCTTGAGGCATAGGAAGGGGTCTGAAAACGGCAGCGCCGATTATCTCTCACGGACATCCCCTCTCCCCGAGCGGGAGAATCCAGGGGTGGAGGAGTGTCATGGGGACAGCAGGGACGACGACTGCAAAGGGGGTGACTGGTGGTCTCCTCAAGATGTGAACGATCATGTGCTTTCTATCTCCCAGGATCCGTGGACCACCGAGGATTCAGACACCTCGAAAACGGGACTCTGTGCCTTTAACTGGGACGCCTTCCATGACGGTCCCGCCCTCTATTCTAACGTGGAGGAACAAACGCCAATAAGAGGACGGGAGAAGAGAACCAGGATGTGTGACAACACCGGAGGGAGAACGGAGAAGGAGCACGACGGTGAATCGGAGGAGGAAGACGGGATCGAGAGAGAAGAACAGCCGAGGAGAAGCAGCGACCGCAAGGAGGACTGGAGACCGGAGGCAGGAGACCTCGGACCTCACGCTCCGCCGAGCCACGCCCCAGGAGGAGGTGCGTGGCTTTCGCGGGTTGGGTCGGGAGGCGGGAGAAGGGTGCTCGCCACTGACCGCTAAACGCTCACCGCCTCAAAGACCGCTAGACTTCCCCCCCTCCCCTCTCACTCACTCCCTTGAGTCACGAACGCCTGCCGAGAGCACTGCAGCACCTGTGTGTTTCCCTCACCCCCGTCCCGCAAGTAGAAAGTTACGGAAGAGCCGTGTCCTAACCCTAGCATCTCTCTTTGTCTCGCATGGCCCGGAGGGAGACCTCGACCCAAGAGCCCGACGCCTAAGGGGAGTGAAGTTCATCACGTCCCAGACGAAGAACCGGAGGGCCAAGACCCGAGATACTGTCACCGAGGGGATCGGAGACGACCCGTAACAGTGAACTCTCAATAAACAACCCCAGCAAACACTTCAGCGTCAATGTCCTCATTGCAACCCGCTTACAAAAAGTTACTTATTTCTCATGAACATAACTAGATAACTCTTCTTTTCTACTGCTGGGGGACTTGGTACTGGCATACGCTTCATTCAAAGAGCAATTATTTAACAAACACAAAGCGGACAAAAGTAAAAAAAAATACACCGACAGGGAAACAAAAAATCAGCACATTCAGACAGTAATGACTGTAGGAGCTTAAGTGAACCACTTAAAGTACTTTGAGTAATAAAATAATGATTCGGAGATTAATAAAGTGCCAGTAATTCTACAGCAATAAACACAGGAAAAACGTATTGCACCTTATACTAGGCATAATAAGCAAAATAGAAGGTCATTTCAGTTCCAATGCTCTGTATATACAAAACCACCCTGGTACGTGCACATTCTCCAGTCCCTATTTTGTGTTAATAAAAGAGCTATACTGGTGTTTTAAGTAACGTTTATATTCATACAAAGAGATACAAAAGCTTGGCTCAAGACGACTTAGGCCCGCGAGTGGATTCATATTTCCCGCGAGTGGATTCATATTTGGACTCCAATACACAGTTTGCTAGCGCTATCCAGAAAGCCCTAAGTGAACCGATTGGTTGCGGCATATAAATACCTTATTCCAAATAAAGATCTTCAATCTGTAGTTACTTCTCACATCGCCATACTCTGCCATGATCATAGTTGGGTAGGACTGTTGCATTCCATCACAAACACTGGCCTCTGGTGACTATTAACTACCCTTCAAACCGTTTAATTAGAGCTGTGCGACAGGCATTTCATTTTTACTGGGATATGAATGTTATTATTTTCTGGTGCTTATTTCGTTTTCTATTTTTTAATGCAAATTAAAACTTTGCAAGTTTTCTACCTTCGGATTACTCTGTCTTTGTTAGGTCTAAGTCGTATTATTCAGATTTAAACCACACTTCCCAGTGATTTTGTGGGCTGGGTAATTTTTTGAGACGAGTTGTAAAGGCTCTCCTGGGAATGAAGCACCTAGGAGTAACCTGGTCGCGCGGAGGATGGAACAGGCATCAACTGCAAGATGTAGATTTGCTGCCAATGGGCAGTGAACCCCCCCTGATGCCACCCTCTCCTCCAGGTATTCCAGAGAAGGTTTACAAGGCAGGGCATTTTCAAGCAGAAGGTTCTTGACAATGAGTCCCTTTTTGGAGCCAGGGCAGATAAACTTTGTAGCCTGGCTTGAGATAACAGGTCTGGAGTGGCCCATGTACTGAGATACTTTTGTTGCTATGAAGGGCTCATAGCTGGACACGATTGTCAATTTATGCATTTTTAAAATTCAGTTTGTAAGGGCACCCCCAGTTTAACAAATTCGCCGAGCATGCTGTACTTCGCAATATTGTGGTTGACAATATCAACCTACAATAATAATCTATTCATACAGTGGCATAGCTCTACTTAACAAGGCAAGTGTAATGTTCTTAAGAGACACGAGTCATGATGTAGGGGGAAGAGAAAATAGTTCTAATAGGTGTCCTTAAAAAAATAAGCCATTTGTAAAGAAACACTTACTCCAAGCCCATAGTTATAATAGATGGCACCAAGGGGAAAAAGAGACAATCAAAATAGTAAGACACTCAAAACAAGATGAACTAATGAAATGGAGGGCTGGAAAACTCAGGCCACACAGCTCCCCTGTGTGCCCTGAGACCACTGCTGCTGCCGCTTGCATTTGGTTTGTGTCCCGCTTTTCTACTGCCTGCATTCCGATCTGCTGTTATTATCACTGTGTTTTCCTGTTCTTTTTTCTGTGTCCCTGATTGTCACCAGCTCTGTTGGCCTTCCCCCTTGTGCCCCCATTTTGCCTTCTGTGACCCCCGCCCGCTCCCCCCTTCGTGTTTCCCGCAGCTGCGTCTCCGCCCACCTGTTTCCCATTCGCCATCCCGCCTCCCAGCTGCTCCCCCCTCCCTCATCCCCTCATATGGAGGCCGCGCAGCGGGCACGCCGAAAGCGTGTCTAAGGCAAGCCCGTCTGCGCCCGTCCGCCCCGAGACCGCGCCCGGCGCCAGGACCCGAAACCGAAGACCTCTAGGCCTCCAAGCGAACCTGCCAAAAACTCAGGAAAAACTGGACCCGTGAACGAACACCAGAAAGCTACACAGCCCACAAGAACGCCACCCGCAGACACCACCACCTCATCAGATCCGCCAAAAGGACCTCCTTCAAAGACCACCTAGACAGCAATGCACACAACAGCAAAGAGCTCTTCAGCATCGTGAAGGAACTCTCAACACCAACGACATCCCACCGTCACAAGACCTGTGCGAATCGCAGATATCCACGACCGCTTCGATGCCGCCACCACCCCGGCAACCGCCGAGACCCCTGCTCCCACGACAGCCACCCGCACCAACCGCCTGCTCGCCTGGACCAACATCAACGACGACAACACCATAAAGATCATGAACACCATCCACTCCGGATCCCCGGAAGACCCCTGCCCACACCACATCTTCAACAAAGCCGGCAGCACCATCACACCCCATCTCCGGAAAACCATCAACATCTCATTCGAGACATCGACCTTCCCGGAGAGCTGGAAGCACGCAGAGATCCACGCCTTACTCAAAAAACCCAAGGCGGACCCCAAGAACTTCCGACCCATCTCTCTGCTCCCGTTACCGGCGAAGGTCATCGAAAAGGCCGTCAAACAACTGACCAGCTTCCTTGATCAGAACATCATCCTGGACCCGTCCCAGTCCAGGTTCCGCAGCAACCACAGCACCGAAACTGCCCTCATCGCCGCCACCGACATCAGGACCCTGCTTGACAACGGAGAAACCACGGCCCTCATCCTCCTGGACTTGTCAGCCACCTTCGACACGGTCTGCCACCGCACACTAAGAACGCGCATACACGACACCGGAATCCAAGAGAAGGCCTTGGACTGGACCATCTCCTTCCTCTCCGGCAGAACTCAGAGCGTCCGCCTCCCCCCCCTTCCACTCCGAATTCACCAAGATCATCTGCGGAATACCCCAAGGCTCATCCCTCAGCCCAACGTTGTTCAACATCTACATGGCATCGCTCGCCCACGTCGCACTACCTCAACATCATCTCCTACGCCGATGACACCCAGCTGATCCTCTCCCTCAAAGACCCCCACACCGCCAAAACCAACCTCCACGAAGGAATGAAAGCAGTCGCCGACTGGATGAGAAACAGCCGACTGAAGCTGAACTCGGACAAGACTGAGGTCCTCATCCTCAGACCCACCCCCTCTGCCTGGGTAGACTCCTGGTGGCCGACTGCACTGGGAGCACCCCCTACACCCACCGACCACGCACGCAACCTAGGGGTCATCCTCGACTCCACCCTCTCTATGACGAAGCAGGTCAACGCAGTCTCCTCCTCTTGCTTCAACACCCTCTGCATGCTTCGCAGGATCTTCAAGTGGATCCCCACCGAAACTAAAAGGACGGTCACCCAGGCCCTCGTCAGCAGTAGACTGGACTACGGCAACACACTCTATGCAGGAGCCCCGGACAAACTCCTGAAACTGCTCCAACGCATCCAGAACGCCTCCGCACACCTGATCATCAACATCCCTCGCCACAGCCACATCACACCCCACCTGAGAGACCTGCACTGGCTCCCCATCAACTACAGGATAACCTTCAAGCTCCTCACCCACAAGGCACTCCACGACACCGGACCAGCGTACCTCAACAGCCGACTCACCCTCTACACCCCCACCCGCCAGCTCCGATCCGCAGACTGCGCCCTCGCCACCGTCCCCCGCATCCGAAGAGTGACCGAGGGCGGCAGATCATTCTCCCACCTCGCCACCAAGACATGGAACACCCTGCCCATCCACCTGCGGCAGACCGAAGAACTCCTAACCTTCAGGAGACTCCTCAAGACCTGGTTCTTCGAAAAGTAGCGCTTTATAAATGCTATGATTGATTGACTGATTGATGCGGAGAGTAATATGTCAGGAGAGTGAATGTGACTTTTCCTAAATAGACTGCAGGTAGGAGGGATAGAAAAAGATAGGATAAATGTTGTGGGTATTAGAGGAAATGATGTAGGACTACAATTTCTAAAGCATACAATCTTGATCTGCCCAAAATACAGAAGCTACCAGATGAGACACCCAGAGTGGAAACAGACACCAGAAGAGCCTATGAGAGGACGGCTGCTGAATAACACCAAATATATCACTTCAAATAATACAGCAATTCTAAAAGAGGAGAACAAAAAAGGACACAGAAAATAATTCTAAGAAACAACAGCATTGAGAATTTAAAACGAAGCTTAAACAACTACAGAATTGCATAGGTGGTAATATCACAACATAGTACGATTTCAACACATGGAACCTTCCTACATACAATAAACTGCCATAGCCTCGTTTACTGTAAATGCCATTTGTTTTAAAAAAGTAAACAAAAATTCTTTAAAAGATTTTTTTTTTTTTTTTTTAAGGGAGTGTATTACAGGCTGGGAAAACAATTAAAAGTCACCTTCACAAAAAGGAGGCCCAAATGGGTCTCTAGCATCACTGGCCTATAGAAACATAAGCTAATCCTCTATGGGTTCGGAAGTAGCGTGTTATTCGCCGAAAAAGCGCTTCAACGCCTCATCAGGGGTAGTAAGCGCTATATAAATGCAATTACAATACAATCAAATAAGCATCTGGCTCAATCAAGAATCTACAACGAAGGAGATGATCTTTTTAACTGTCAAAGCCTGCAAGTACTATCAGCATCTGCACAAAACATGGTTCTTCTCCTTAGGGAAACAATTTCTTTCAAGGACAGCCTACATACTTTTTCTGCATGCTAGGCATTATAAAGAGCCAAAAAATAAGCGTTAGGTAGCATTCAAATCGAGCCATAGCAACCAGAAATTCCTAGAGCTGGGCCAGTTACACTGTCTTTTTGAGAAGGAAACTGATCAAATAGAGGAACGGCCATTATCCACACTGTCGCTGCAAGAGGTCTTCATGATATGTGTGTCACCAGACCAGCTCAACACATCAGGATGCCCTGGTAGAGATCACTTAGACTTAAGACATTTGCCTAGGGTGCCCGGGGTTGGACCATGACTCCAAGGCCTGCAGTGACTGCATTCTGAGACACCCCAAGTTGATCTGGGATCAGGAAGCGAAGCTGTTCGCACTGAAGCACTGGAAGATGTCAAAGTCTAGGCCCCTCTCGGGCAGGTGTTCCTGCGTCAGATAGTGATTCCACTTTAGAGCTGATTTCGATTTGGTCCTGTGGCAACTTGGACCGCCCAAAGAGGTCCGCAATGCCGCAGCAAATCAAGGAATCCCATGAAGCTATACTGGAAGTTTTTGGAATGCTACCCGCTCCCAGTTTGTCTGTGGGCCACAAGGAACAGTGAGGCCTCCCAACTGTGCTTCCACGTTCAGGTGAGTCACAGATCTGCTTGTGACATTCACCACAAGGTTTAGACCCTGTAAATTTTGGTGGTGAATTTTTTTTCACAATTCTAAATTTTTCTACAGATAGTCTTGAAAGAGATGGGCTCCAGATCCGCTCTCATGGCATGGAAAGAAAGGAACTGATGACAGTGTACATAAGTGGCACCTGTATAGCACTCTGTGCGTCACTACTGGAGAGGAGCAACGCTGGTGTGGAGCCACATGATGTCACCTATCGGCACGCAAGGATACTGCTTGAAAATCTCCGGATCCAGACCGACGCCTGGGGGAATATTCAAAGGTGAGGAATCTAGGGTTAGAAACCGCCATAAGAAATGTTGCTTTCATGATTAGCAATTTCATTGAGAGGGGCACTATAGCAGTGGGGCATAGATGTAGGGGGGGGAATACAAACCTAGTATTGATGTATACAGATGACATCTTACGCACCCTATAAGACTGGTTCCTCCAGCATGAACAGGGCAAGGTCAGTGAAGTCTCTGGACTATGAACAAAATGTGCTAAGACACTCTTGTTCCTTCTAGAAGCCTGGTCAGAAATGCCACAACTTAATGGGAGTGTACTGAGAACCAGAGAAGTTTAGATATCTTGGGATACAAGGGACACATGTAGCAGGAAAACAATACCTGTACAATATGAGAAGAGTGAGCCGAGGTTTGAAATCAGCAGTACACAAGTTTAGACCACACTGCTGCTTTCAATTATGGGTGCGATCACTATAGCTAAAATAGTCCTCCTGTCCCGCTGCTCACATGTTCTCCAAAACACTATATGCTCTATCAAATGTTCAACTTTTACGGAGTTAGATGGACTCCTAACCTTGGTTTGGATGGGGAAAAGAAGCAGGGTTTAGCTAGACACACTAGAGATGGACCTTGGATTTCCTGGTCTGGAGTCAGACTATATAGCTGTGCACCTTCAGCACACTGCAGAACGGTGAACTGCCAGAGATAACTCAAAAGAAAGGCTACTGACAGGATTCGCTGAAGGAGAATCCCTGTTGGCGCTATGCATGCGAGTAGGGAATATACCAAGCCATTAACAATATATTGTAAAGCAAATCAGACTTGCTTGGGAGAGGTCAGGGAAAAGGTCCTATGTCAGGCCGCTTTTGCTGGAGATAAGAGAATCTGCAATCTTTCTCATCCATAGCTTGAGATAGGTCAGTAGCACGATGGAGAGAAGGGGGGGGGGGGGAATGCCACAAAAGGGAAACCTTTACCATGGAGGACACCTGTAGTACATTCACAGAGGCACAAGAAAAATTAGAATTCACTGATGCATAGTTCCTCCAGTATGCCAAACTCACTAGGGCAGCTAGGTAGATATGGACGGAATTCCCAAGTACATCTAAGACATCAAAGACACTTGAAACACTACTGGGAATGGAGGAAAGGCTATAGACTAGTTTCACAAACATAAAACGTTGAAACTCGACAGGAAACCAAAACCTCTGAAAGCTAGGTAACAGCAAGAAAAGGACTTGCAGGAACCATTTGCAGATAGTCAGTGGAAGACATGTACCCATGTAAAAGGCAGTGTCAAGAAATGAGAGATTTCAGCTAGTGCACTTCAACTTACTACACCACATATATCTGATGGTGCATATATCTGATGGCACAGGCAATTAAAAAGATATACCCTGAGATATTCTCTGCCTGCTTAAGATGGTGGAAGCCCAAGGATTTCTTTAAGCCATGACATGGAATTGTAAAGTGCTTATGGGATACTGGGCAAATGCAATGTCAAAGCGGTGCCAGATAACTAATTAGAGACCTCAGTAAAGCAATGCCTTCTAGGTATCACACTCAAACAAGCATTGGCAAAGACGATGGGTCTGGCATTGTCCGACAGCCTTTTGGCAATTTGTGTTTTGTCATGGTTTTTACAAAACTTTGTTTGGGAAGCTGCCTGTCTTTTGTCAATCCAAAAAATAAATAATTTAAAAAAAAACACTCAAGGGCAAACAAGTTTTTGGTTCTAAAAAAAAAAGCACACATTACCATAGTACTCGCTGGCACTGAAGGGATCTACTTTGTGTGTGGATGTGCTCCTTGTGAAAGGGAAGGAAGCCGTAACTCATAGTGAAGTCAGCCAATGGCTGAAGTGGGTGATGATTTGCCCCTTGAAGCATGCTTAAGTGGGATGCAGAAGAACGTGAATGACACAACCACAGACAAATGAATGAAGTGCAGCTGAAAACCCCTAAAAGTACCTATGTCATACACAACTGTAGTAAAATCAAATGGTTTTGACTAGCACAGACCTTAAACAGCCAATCGTTCTGCCACTTGCTTTAAATAAGTAGACAAAAAAAATACAGAGAGAAGGCAAGAAAGGCAGAGAAAGAAGGAAATAAGGCAAGATAGAAAGGCAGATAAAAAGTCAAAAGGAAAGTAAAAACAAAAAGTATGAATGACAGGAAGATGGCTAGAAAGCAAAGAAAGAATAAAAAGAAAAGTGTCAAAAGTGCTGCAAAGTAATCAGGATAAAGGCCACTTTTCTGCCTGGGCAAAGTTTATTAAAGAGCCATTGGTGAAACAGAGTCCAGAATAAACGTGTTCTTGAGAATTGTCCGCTTATGGATTCACATGTATATTGCTGAAGTTTTCAGTTTGTGTACAGAGTAAAACAAGCATTTGCAATGCAATCGGTGTCGCCTTTGGGACCTTATATGTATTTAGCTATGCGGCACATTAGCGTGGGTGCTGAAATATCTGTTCTTTAACATGGAGGGAAAGTAAGCACCAAACTGCGTGACATGCCAGGTAGGGGAACACATGGAGAGAAATATTGCCTTTCAGCGGGAAATGGTATAGTCTAAAGCTCTGTATTTAATATAAAATCAGGGCCTTCGGTGGTCATATAACTGAAAATACAAGATTTGAAAAAATATTATTGTCTACATGTGCTCCTGGAAGACAATTTCTATGGACTGGAATCTAGAGAATGCTAAAGTGATTGAGGTATTTTACTGACCTCTGCTGGTCGTTTTCTATCAAGAAAGTTAAATAGAGGCAGTTGCCAGAAAAATTAAAAAAATAAAGTCCCTCAGCAGAAAGCAATTCTGGTATTTTACTGGCCTCTACTGGTCGTTTTCTATCAAGATAGTTAAACATAGGCAGTTGAACAAGTAGAAAGCAATTTTGGTATTGTAATGACCTCTACTGGTCATTTTCTATTAAGACAGCTAAATAGAGGCAGTTGAACAGAAAAAAAAGTCCCTAAGCAGACCAGTCCTAGGGCTGATCTCCAGAGCCCACAAAGTACATATACGTACATGTGTATCCTAAAGTATATACAAGAGGACTCGAATGCTCAAGCTAAAAAGAGGATAACTTCATACAGAATAGTTTCAAATGGGCGCAATTTGTCACACTGTGAAGTTAGATAAACATAGGACACTCCAAAAGGAATTTACATCAGCACTGGCAAGAGGCACAACTGATACAGCATGGAAGGTGGCCTGTGCTCCCACCTGGCATAAAACATCGTGCTTTCACCTCACGCTCTAAAAAACAAAGGCAACATTAAAGTAATTATAAAGTTAAAAAAAACACAACAAAAAAAACACTGGCACTGAAGGGACTACCTTGTGTGTGGATCTGCTCACTGTGAGAGCAAAATGCAGATACTCCAAGTAAAGTTAATCAGTGGCTGAAGAAGGCTGACCCATTGCCCCATGCTGTATGCTGTAGTGGGGGGAAGCAAAATGGGAATGACAACAGATCACTGGATTAAGAGAAGTGGCTGAAAGCCCCTTTAAGTAAGTATATTACACATATAATTTTAGTAAAATCAAAAGGTCTTGGCTAACGCAAGATCTAATAAGGGAAATGCAATACATATTTGCGCTATTCAGGATACTCTTGTCAAAGAGCCGAAAGCAATACACTGGATCCAAACCATGGGCCCCACTCAAAATGCATAGCTTAAGACACTAGAATAGGGGCTGGCAAAGGAATCCCACTTGAAAGCAGTCAGGGAGGATGATAAACCATTCAAAGACTTGGCTAAATGGACACTTATGATACATCTAGTAACAGAAATCATGGAAGTAATGCTGCATTAGATGCACGCAGTAGGACACCAGATAACATTATGAGGAAGAAAACATGCAAGTGGAGTATTGACGTAATCCAATAGACTGTGAGACATATTAGATTTTGCTCTTGTATACGAGCAATAAATTAAACAGGGCTTGGTGGTTTTTTATTTATATTGTAAACAGAAAAATTAAGAATTATTTTTTTTAAATGGTAGATTGTGAACATTGTATTTACTAAGATAATACCATTTTGTCTCTTTGTCCCTGTAAGTAGGAATAGTGGATTACAATTAAAGGAGCCCTGTAAGGGAGTTGTGTCAAGTGTTTGCCAACCCTTAATATTAAATAAAACTGTGTGTGGACCCCAAAGGTCTCAGCTCTGGGGCCCCTTTAATCAACATATGTATTCTACCATTCAGCATAATTTTTATGGTCTGGCATGACAGAGCAGCTGTTGCCAGACAATTATGTGAGCATCACAAGAGAGGGACTTTGGCTCCACCTGCATGTTGAGAGCCAGGAGTACATGTTTTAAATGTGTGTGCTTCCACAAAAAAGCTTGCCGTCTTGCAGCTGTGAACATTTTGTTTATTTAGCCAACTGACCGAGCTTGAACTTTGAAGGCACACAGTGACCTTGTAATACTATTAAAGTGTCTTAAATAGCTAGATAATATATGTTTTTCTCTGGCACCTACACATATGGGAGGAGGGTAGTTGTTAACCTACATGTAGTTTTAGGTCTGGCTTGACAGTGCAACGGTCACCTGACTTTTTAACCTAAACCAATATTAATCTGCAATATTTTGCTTCCACACAAATACATATCCATTCCCCTGCTATTTACTTGTAATGCTTCACATTACCATACACATTCCTTTAAAGCTAGACATACTGGTATTGCCAATGCTCATTTGGAATTCTCCTCTGTTTGCCATCAAACAGATTAGCTTGCATCATCTTAAAATGAATCAAACAGACACATCATGATGGATGGAGACCTTCAGTCACCGAGATCTTCAGACCCCTGGCTGTTACAACTTGGGTCCTTCCCAGTGTCTTCTGATGAAGAAACAAGCACTGGCAAAGCATATAGGTCTGGCACGGGTAAGCCTGCAATAGATTTTATTTACTTTTTTTTGCAAACAAACGCGCCAGGCTTTAAAAATACAGTGAAAAGAGCCAACGTCTGTCACTGTATGGAGTGGTGGGCAAAAACAATATGTGAATAACAAATGAACAGAGTAATGGATAAACGCGGCTTACTGAAAGCCCCCGTGTACTTTATGAACCTGTATTCTTTATGTATTTTTATTACGTTTTTGTGGAAAACATGAGGGTGGTGAACAATCAAAGCCATCTGTAAGCCAGACCTATTTGAAAAAAAAAAAAAAAAAAGTTTGGATTATATTGGACAGCCTGCTACTGTTGATCGCTCAAGTTTAAAATGTGGCTAAAACTTTTTTTTAGGCCACAATGCAGTTACAACTATGTGTGCTCTGCACAGCTTTTCAGAGTCCAGACAAGGATAGCACATGTACCATTCAGACTGGGGTATGTAGACCTCAACAAAAGCCAAATACTTCTAAATTTATCATTTCTGTACAGCCTTCGGGCCTGAACCAGCTCTGGGATTAACGTGCTTAACTACGTAATCAATAAAGCAAATCCAACTCCCTGAAAACCATTTCTTTAGTATGGCGGAATATCTCAACCGTCTAGTAGGGATATGCAATTCCTCATCCATAGGGAGCGAAAGAGTGTGTGCAGTTAAGGGTGCCTACATTGAGAATAATCAAATGCCAGCTTTATAATTTCATACTATCAAAACATCTGGAATTTACCAACCACGGTGGTGACCATATTGCATAGAGCTGGAGTCCCGTGCTTGAGGACTGCTAGAAATCTCCCACTGAGCTAATCCCACACCCATGATGGGACTGATCCCGACCCTTTGAGTCTGCACCCCCAAGATGGTTTTTGGATATCTACTGGGCCGTTTTCACTGTGCTGTTGTGCCAGTGCCGCTTTTTCATTTCTTTCACTTGGCGTTTTCTGCATCTGCAGCTTGGTAGACTCGGTAGCGTGGCCACGCATTTCTATGGTTTGTACCTATGTGGTGCCAATGTCCAGACACCCCCATGGAAGTATAGCCCCCCCTTTCTACTATCCTTTAAGTGCCCTGAAGAAGGAGTGACCAGATCCTCTGGTCTTCCACCGAAACGCACGTCGGCGCATTTCAATGAACAAGACTCAATGACAACCATGTTTTAAAAAAATGCATAAAAGCCCAAAAGAAAGAACAACAGCAACCAGTGACATTAACATAGAGATGTACAGGTGGTAAACACTAGGTTGTCATTTTGTATATTTATGGTAATTTATTAGCATTCTTTACTTGGTCAGTTGGTTTGTTATGTCCTGCCTTGTTCATGTGCTGGAGTGCGAATGTAAGCTCGGTTTGAAAGAATGTATGGAGCTGTGGGGCAGATTACTTAAAACCATGAAGTATGTTTTGACTCTTAGGAGCACTTGTCACTTTTTTCTATGAATGAATTGTATTGATTGATTGTTTATGTACATTGATGTACACTGAAATGTGTATATATTTTTTGTATGACAAATATGTCAAATAAATTGACCATATATGTTTTGATAATATGAAATTATATCCGACATTTTGATTATTCTTAATGTAGGCGTCCTTAACTGCACACTCTTTAGATCGCTGTGGATGAGGGGATACATATCCCTACTAGATGGTTGAGATAGTCCGCCATCCTAAAGAAATGGTTTTCAGGCAGATAGATTTGCTTTTTTGATTACATATTTACTTTCCCCTGAATACCTGCCTAGGCATCAGTCCAGGGGCCCCCTTAGTGTGATTTTTTAAAGTAATTAACGTGCTTAACACCAGTAAACAGGACTGCTCTAGGATCCATTTATGATAAGCAGGTTTTCTCATTTTGTGTGTGAGGTAAAACAAATAAGTATTCATGAATTTTCATCAGTATAAAGCTATCGCTTTGCTCCTAATTCTGCCATTTTGTTCTATCAGTAAGCTTGCTTTGCACTTGCTGCACCATAACTAGAACCTTATTTTGTTTTTACTCACAAACGCTATAAAAGTGATGTACGGCGGTACGCTGCTTGAAGCACTCCTTCAATTGTACATACAAATGAGTACCAGAGAGTAGTGGTGCTCAATTCAATTAGTCAAAGTATAACAATGTTCTTGAAAGGTTATATTCCAATCTAACTAATGTGTCGAAAAGTAATTTTAGAAATCAACTAAAATAACTATATCTTGTTTTCATTGTATCCGTTCATTATAGAAGACGTTAATGTGGCCTCCCTTCTTTGAACCCCAGCTCCCTGCCTCTGTCTAACCTCCTGTTTGAAAGTGGTTCACCTTTCCAAAATGCACACAGTTTTTGATCTATGGTTAGCAAAGATCTTCTGATATATATGGTATACTTTCTTATAGGGGCTTACAGCCAATCTACTTCATCCATCAGTCTGACATTCAAATTTCTATCCCATCCACTACAGCATACAGCATTGACAAAGAGTCAGCCCACATCAATCAGCGGCTATCTTCAGCATGAGTGAGGGCATTGTGCTCTTACACAAGGAGCACTTCCACACACAAGGTCCAGCATTTCCCTCAACAATAACATTTTACTAAAACCATGACAAAACAATCACTAACAAAGCCAAAAGGATGGCAGACAATATCAGACCTGTTTGGCTTTGCCAATGTTTCTCTGCAGAAGCATTTTAGGTCTTGCAGAACTGCAAGCTTGCTCTTTACCTCAACAGCAAATCCACAAAAGCAAAACGGTTTTGAAAGGAATCTTTATTTAGCATTATTTTAGTAAGTTACTATGTATTCACTGTTTTAAGATCTTTAGAAACAGTACACAAAAAAGGGTGGATTCTATAAAAAGAAATACAAACTGACTGAAATATACTAATATGGTGCAGCCAAAGATACAGAGGAATGAACTGAGTCCGTAAAAAGTCAAATATATTTATATTTTTTAGTTGTAGGTAACAGTATCGTTTCAAATAAAAGCTCATAGATTCAGTGTACAAGGGATGCTATTAAATTATGGGCAAAAGTGCTTCTAAAGTCATTAAAGCCGGCAGGATTAATAATCAAAACCACTTTAACAGTACTGCAGTATTCGCAGTAAATATATAAACAACTGTGTAATTTAAAAAGGAAAAAGAAAAGAATAAACTAGACTACGCTATGACTTTGTAGGAGTGAAGTTGTAACAAAACATACAAAAAATACAAAATGTTTGGTAACAATTATTTCTCGTCCTCTATGGACACCAGGATGCAGGCGATACAATCAGAGAAAACAGGACTTGCCTGGAAACACTCCAGCCCCAAACTGAAGCATTTGAAATGGCTCCTTGTGATGCAAGGATATTTTGCGAAACGTCAATGAATGATTCAAAGACCAGTTAAACCGGTCACATCTTGTCAGCACAAAATCTATGTGATCCGAAGAATGAAACTCAACCAGCGCCTGTTGGTAGTATATCCTGTATGTTGAATGAACTGCATAGCTAAGACTCTCGAGCTGGGGATCCGGGTTGGAGTCTCGACGTCGGCTCAACATCCTGTGATTCTGGGCAAATCACTTAATCTGCCTGTGTCCATGGACAGCACCTGCATATGTTCAGGGGGGAGAAGCTGTGCTATACAAATCTACTAATTACAATTACAACTGCATTTAAAAAAAGTAAATGTAAAGACTTAATTTTAAACCAAAAAGGTATGACAACACAACTATGTTGACTAAGAGAAGACCTCAATTCAGATATAAATGGTAAATAAAACCAAACCCTGAAGGCAGCATTGAAATTGAACATTTTACTCCTACACAGTGCCAAGACAAATCATTCCCGGATATTAAAATCGCATGACATACATATATTTATATGTATGACACACATTAATATACAGCTTTATTTATCTTGCAGTCGCAACAACTGCAGCAGACATAAAATGAATCATTAGCAATTTAGTCGCTGAAGCAGTGGCCTAGTGGCTACAGAAACATATTGTGGGTATTCAGGTGACTGACCTACATATTATTATACATATTATTATTATTTTTTTTTTTTTTTTTTTAAACCTGCCCATGCCTCACATGGGGACTCTAATAAAAATGAAATCAAAGTCCCCTTTCAAACTCAGTGTCTTCTTCCAAATGGGTTTTGGAATCAAACTACTGGACATGGTATTTAAAATGACAAACTGCCAATCAACTTGGTTTGTATTTGGTTCTCTCTTGCTGGCAAAGGTTATACAAAGCAAATGGTTGAAGGCTTTAAATCAATTCTGAGATACAAATAAACTTGATATTAGCTCATGATTTTACCCCGGGATAGACAGCACATGCAAAACAGCGATTTGTTAAATATTATATGGTGAACAAACTGAATGACTATCAAACAAAATAAAGTGTTGCATGACTACAGTGAACATCGAATGACAGGAACAAAAATATCAGAAACAGTATTGGGTAGGTTGACTAACAGTAAAAGTACAAAGACAATGGAATGGCTATGTCATAGCAATATATAACTAAGTTAATTAAGAGAACAAAACAGATTAAGACACACCAATCGATTACCTATTAGCCAACCAATGAACGAAATTGATGGACATCAATATAATCCTCATGATAAACTTGTTGCTATTCATATGAAATCAGACCATGAATGGGTGACTCTGTCAAAGTTTAGAAATCAAACTGATGGAAGGAAAATAAAAAACTGAATTCATAAACAAGAGAAAATGGAAGAGTAAAACATTGATGTGGGGCTAAACAGATGAGAAAGACCATTGTGAATCCACCATTCATGTTGCTACAAGTAACAAGCATTGGCATAGTCAATAGGTCTCGCCTTTGGGGCCTTATAAGTATTTAGTTATGCAGAACAATATCCTTCCTGCAACAGCATCAACTGTTGCATGTCAAAACACTTATAAGGTCTCAAAGGCGAGACCTATTGGCTATGCCAATGCTTGTTGTGAAAAGACAGCAGTCCCAGAGCGGTTAATTCCGAGAGTTGAAATGCTTCAGCAGAAGTGTCATTCAGGGAGCCTCCTTTGCTATGAAACCGAGGGAGAGGCAAACAGCTAAAGAAGCCGTCTTGCCATGATGCCTGCTTTCGTGAAAGAAATGTAAATGTGCGCAACTGGTCAATCTGCAAAAGTAAAGGGAGCATAGAAGCTGGTATTGGCTTTAATTGATGGAATCACTTGAAGCTTCCTGGTGACAATGATTTATTCTTTTTGAAAGGTATTGCAAGGAAGTTACCTTGCTGAGCTGCAGCATGCGTGCTTTTAGAGGACGGTTATATAAAAATCGCACTATGTACAGTTTGGGTATTAGTAAAATATATATTTTGGAAGCACTTTTTGTATTTTTAACCTTTCTATGCATTTTTTAGCAACCTTATACTGTGCATAAGGCGAGTTTAAAATAATGACTTACATGTTCACAGTACTTTTTGTCACAGACTAGGACCTTGTAGCACTAAACAGCACAAGTTGTTATTCTCCACTGTGCCAACCAAGATTCAATTTTGTGTCTCTCTGGTGCAGTGCATTAACTAATAGAGGTATCATTATGTAAGATACTGCATTTCCCAACTTACTTGCATTTAATTTTAACTTGTGCTGCACTGTGTAATTACCTGAAGGTGAAAGACTGTTAAGTTGCGGGATATTTTGTTTCTTTAGCCACGCCTTTGACCAAGGCCCCACGCTCACTCACCCCGCCCCCTTTGCTTGCAGCATCACAGTTCCCATAGTTTTTTTAATTCCCTTCTACCACTGGGTTACACAGTGTTACATTGATAGCATGTTATAGGAGTCACTGATTAGATAAATAAATCCCTCCTGCGTGAAATTAATGGCAGTTTTGGCTTTTTTGATATGCTTCCATGGACGATCAGCTGTTTACTTGAGCTCACAACTGACATTTGGATTTCCTGATGGAAAGTGCGTGCTCACAACACCCGGAGAAGAGCGTAGTGTGCACTGTGTCTGCCCAAGTTTAAACCCAGCCCAGCACTCGAACGAGGGGTATCACTGTGGCCCCTCGGCAAGGAGAGTGGAGATTTATGGGAAGCCTGCTTCATGTACCTGTTGACTCGTAACACGTGGCCGTTCATTTGATACTAAACAAGCCGAAGCGCGAGCGGATTGGAGCGGTTTCATTTTTGGCTACATCTCGCGAGCTAAGTTTGTAAATCAGTACAGGAGCTGAAATGATGAATTCAGGCGGTGGGCATATACTGTAGTATACCTGCTAGAAGACGAAAAACAGGCGCTGCCCTGGCTCCCAGTGACCTGCAGACAGCCCCCTCAGCTCAGATTGCTGTGTATTTGCTCCCCCTGGTGGATTCTGTAGCTACTGCGTGTGCCAACGGAGAGCATCTACTTAAAGCAGCCACTTCAAGCAGCCAGGGCATTTTAGGCCTATGAAAGCAGTCTATCCAATGTGTTGCTCATCTGCATTGTAAGCATGTCTCGTGAGCCCTCCCTTTATGACCTACTTCTGTTATACAGCGTTCTACTGCTTTAAAGCTGGGATTGCATAAGATAAATAAGATAGAGTAAGGTTGCCTATCTAAGCAAGACAATAGTTCATACCAAACGCGTGCCTTTCTAAGACCAACCCAGCTCACATACCTAAGCAATACAAGTAATATCAGATAGAAATATTCGAAGTACCCCGCAAGGGACAAGTTGCATTAGCTCATCTTTCCCAAACAGCTCTGAGAGCACGCCCAGGGGCACGGTACAGTGGTAGAATAGGACATAACAGCGTCCAATGCCAGGGAGACAGTGTAAGGCCAGACATCTATAGCAGCACACAGTACACTCCCCCCATACCAATGGCAACAGTACAACAGATGCATGTGAAACAAATATACACCAGTTAGAC
Source organism: Triturus cristatus (assembly GCF_964204655.1). Classification (NCBI taxonomy): domain Eukaryota; kingdom Metazoa; phylum Chordata; class Amphibia; order Caudata; family Salamandridae; genus Triturus; species Triturus cristatus. The sequence continues at coordinate 658,778,192 of NC_140585.1, read as the reverse complement.
ACGGCTGCATGTGGTCAACCATAATAAATATAGTACTCAGACAAAAAACAACACAAGAATTACATTCTATAACAACTAACGGAGAGCATTGAGAGCTAGAACATGCAACATAATCCAACTAAAGCGTTGCCTGCAGAGAACATCTAGAAACATTCATTCAAACCAGGTGTTGATGCTTTCCCCTAGATGTGCAAGCACCACAAAACCCATGTAAGTAACAGAGATGGCAAATATACCCAGCCTTGATCTGAAACCAAATACAACAACAAACAAGCTATAGGCATGTGACCCAAATGTCCCTAAAAGTATTATATAAAATTGTCACCACGAATGGTCCAAGCACCATACACTCACGTCCACTCTAAAAACAGGAGACTGACAGAATCGCTGGCGGGAGTTTGGCTTTCCTACAGCTAAGCCTTTTATAACGCACAGTCACCATAAATATGTCTTTCGTGAAAATGCGACGCTTCTGTGTCACTTGGACGCAGGGAGTGCTTTGTCTGTACACATATCAGCTAGGTACAGACGTCAGGGCGCTGTGCGCGAGAACATCTAAGCGGCCGGGAAAGTGATCGCGATCAAGGGCGGCGCGCGCCCGCGCACCTGCACTCAAGCTCTAGCCCGGCCATGGTAGCATTTTTTTAAGCCCTCACTAAAAGTCTCGCCAGACCAGCGAATGCGCTGGGTCAGGCGAGACCTAAAAAGGAATCAAATAACCTTAACTGACAATGTAAGTATTGCAAAATAAATGAAGAACATCATTCATGTGGTGTTTTGAGTGCATTCCTCAAAGATAGTAAAACTACCTACAATTATAATGAATTTGAGCAACATACTTGCTTATGGCTTGGTAATGAGGTTAAAGCAGAATATGCAATCAGGATATAACTTACACATTGTGTGATGGCAATACGAAGAAAAATCCCCCATAAAGAATGAAGACTAATTTATAAGGATGTTGGGGCATGTACAAGTTTTAATTAAAATCAAAAAAGGACCAGCAAAGGGCAAACTCAACAAAACAAAACTATTCTAAAAGGTCAGGTTGAAGGTAGATTTGCCAAAACAGACATTTTTCATCTTGCTACAGAATGGGTTAGGATCATACATTTTCAGCACTGATCGTTCTGTGCCGTCCCACGCTTGACAGTGATGAACTTATATATAGATTAAAGATTAAAAACAAAACACTGTTTAACCTTCGAGTGTGGGTGCCAGCGAGTCCAACACTCGCACTTCTTCCCCAATGCGTCTGTCGGCCATTGGCCAACTCTGGGGGAAATATATAAAGGTGCACTGCACCAGAGGGAGTCCTTTATTAGGTCTCGGCTAGGCAACGCTTGCGCGGTCTTTGAGACCTGCTGTATTCAGGATGTGGGCGTTAAGCTCAGTCTATGTTCCGCCCATGTTTTCAATTGGCTCCTTGGAACGTTTTTTGGGAATGCTTTTTTTGGTTGGTTAATCTGTTTAGTTGACCCACCTTAGTCCCTCCTTTTCTACTATTGCCTCCTCCCATTAGGACTGCCCCCGTTACATGTAATGTTGCGCTGTCCATTTTATTTACAATTACTGAACACTATTTTGTTAATTAAATTTTCGCTGATGCTTTTGCTGTCACAACAGCTACTGACACCCCCGACAGCTGGTGTTGCACAACAGCTACAGACTTCCCTAACCGCATTTCCCCAATAGCCGGTGTTGCACAACAGCTACAGACTTTACCGACCACATTTCCCCGATTAATTTCTCTTTAACGTTTTCTTTAGGCAGCTCCATCTTTACTGTGATCTCGGACTCTGTGCTTTTTGGGTTTGCAAAAGGAGGTGGGAGGGGGGTTTGCTTCCACTTTAATTAATGTCCCCAACGACACTTCCCACCCAGGAGTGGGCATGTAATAGTGAGATGGCCGCATGTCCAGCTCTGTTTCTAAAGGGCAGCAGCCAAATGCTGCAGCTAATAAGATCACTCTTTAAATAAGAGCACTGCTCTTCAGCATATTTATTTAAATTTCCGCCCTCTCCTCACCTCAGGGCACAGATTACACTTTATTAAATCTCCCCCTGCCTTACCCCAAGAACACTTTCCACCCGAGAGTATACATGTCACTATCTAATTTCAGTACGGCGAGGAATGTCTGTTTATTTAAACAGCATGTGGAGAGCTGTGAGCCTTGCATCTTGTGGGGGAAGAGCGTAAATTAAGAGATCTGCCGTAAGGAATGACACCACCCACCCTCCAACTACTATACAATATTGTTCAATGCTTGTTCTTCCTAGTTGTCACGTTGCAATAATATATTTCATCCCAGTTTTGAGGATTATTTTAGGAGGTTCCGTGTGTCATTTTGTGTGCTATGGTGTAGTTAGCCTACCTTCGTATAAATGTTGTAAAGACAAAAAAGCATTGGCATAGCCAACAGGTCTCGCCTTTGGGACCTTGTAAGTGTTTAGCTAGACCTATTGGCTTTGCTAATATGTTTAAGCTATGTTGTACATAAGTGTGTATTGTGTGTAGCAAAGTTATAGTAAAATGTGTTGTAAGCATTTTGTTACCTTTACTATAATTAAGATGGTGTATAATTGAACAACCTTATTAAAAAAAAAAAGAATATAAAAGCAAGCTGAGTATAAGGACCTGGTGACGAACGCCGCTAGGACCCTCAGTAGGGAACAGCAGGGCCGGTTGTATGATGTTGGTGACAAGGCAGGGAAACTCCTGGCTTGGCTGGACAAAAAAGAACGGGTCAATAGAGTTGTGCCAGAGTTGACGGGAGAGAGGGGAGAGGCGATTGTGGAACCTGAGAGTATTGTAAAGTGTTTCTCGGACTATTTCTGTAGGGTTTATGCCTCAGTGTCGGATAGGCCGCCCGAGGACTCGTGTGACCTCCTCCGTGATATCGAGTTGCCCTGTCTCTCCGATATAGATAGGGACGATCTAGATGGTGACATAACGGTTGACGAGGTGGCGGGGGCTATCCGCGCGTTAAACTCGGGCAAGGCCTCGGGACCGAACGGCTTGCCGGTCGACCTGTACAAGCTGTTTCCGGATAGGGTCGCCCCTCACCTGCGCGCCATGTTTGTGGAGGCGCGGGGGAGTGGGACCCTCCCGTTGGACCAGCGACTGGCGACGATAGTGGTTATACACAAAGAGGGCAAACCCCGAGATAAGTGCGCCTCATATAGGCCTATCTCACTTCTTAACGCAGAGCCGAAAATTCTGGCTAAAATCCTGGCGACCAGATTGATTAGGGTACTCGGTGACTTGGTTCACCCGGATCAATCCGGCTTCATCCCGCACCGAAACACAGCGTTAAATCTTCGGCGCCTTCATGGTGTAATCGCCAGGGCGGGCACGCTGCGTGAACCAGCTATTGTGGCGTCTCTTGACGCCACGATGGCCTTTGACACGGTGGAATGGGCATATTTGTGGGCCGTGCTGACCAAGTTCGACTTTGGCCACGGTTTTGTGAGCTGGGTGAGGTTGCTGTATGAGGGGCCACTTGCGAATGTGGTGGTGAATGGTCGGGCGTCGACTCCGTTTCAGCTTGGGAGGGGTACTCGGCAGGGTTGCCCCCTGTCGCCTTTGTTGTTCGCCCTCGCCCTTGAGCCGCTGGCTGCGTGGATACGTTGGCACCCGGATATACGGGGCCTTAGATGGTCGCCTGAACACGAGGACCGTATTTCGCTCTATGCCGATGATATCCTGCTGTATCTTGCCTCACCCAAGAAATCACTTATAGTGGTCTGTGACGTACTCACATCTTTTGGTAGGAACTCGGGTCTTGTTATCAACTGGAGTAAATCGTATTTGTATGTTCTTAGTGGCGAGGCTCCACCGATCCCTAGAACATGTTCGATACAGGTCGCTCAGCAGGGCTTCGTGTATTTGGGGATTTTTATCTCCATGGACTCTGCTGTGCGATATGAGAAGAACCTGCTCCCCCCCCTGGCTCGCCTGAGGCGGGATGTTGAAAGCTGGCGGAGGCTGCCGCTCTCCCTCGTTGGGCGTGCGGCCCTGTTTAAAATGATGTCTCTTCCCCGCTTCCTCTGCGCACTGCAGAATACCTTGGACTGGGTTCCGGCCAAATACTTTCGGGAGGTCGAAGGCCTCCAACGAACGTTGCTTTGGGATGGGCGGCCACGAATAGCTATTGCAAAGCTGACGCTTCCATGGTACGACGGGGGCATTGCGCTCCCAGACATCCGACGGTACTATTGGGCCACCCAGCTGAGCGCGATTAATCATGGGTTTTTTGGCCCTGCCCTCAGCCCTGGGTATGCCATGGACAGGTGGTTGCTGCGTGGTGGTAACTACTACAGGGCGTTGTACTCGCGGTCCCTAGACTCGTCCCTCACGGGGCCCACTGGTGTGGCAGTGCGTGTGTGGAAGATGGCAACTGACTCGCTGGGCTGGAAGGATAGGCTCACCCTCGCTACCCCGTTGTTTGAATCGGAGAGGCTGGGAAGGCTTTGGCACACAAAAGGGTTTGATAAATGGGACCTGATCGGCATCTCCAGGGTGGGAGATGTGCTGAATAAGGGGAAGGTGAAGTCCTTTGAAGAGTTGCAGACGGAGTATGAGCTGGAGCCCTCCGAGTATTTCCGATATATTCAGGTGCGTCACGCCCTCCGATCAGTCCTCGTAGAAGGTGAGAAGGTGCCTGAGTCCTCTCCTTTGGAGGACCGGGTCCTTGATGGCCATATGCCCGAGAGCACGATCTCGCTCATCTATAAGAAACTGATCAACGTCCGGGCGGACATGCTTCTGGGGCTGAGGGACCAGTGGACTAGGGATGGCCTCGAGTTGGATGATGAGGATTGGCAGTCGGCTGTTTCCTCTCCTAAGGAGGTCGCGATCCCGTCGCGTCTGAGGCTGGTGCAGCTTAAAATACTGCATCGAGTGTATGTGACGGGGCCAAGGCTGGTTCACATGGGATTCTCGGAGGACGGCCTCTGCAGGAGGGGATGTGGTATGGTGGGTACTTTCCTGCATATCATTTGGGAATATGGTGTTATTACGGAATTCTGGAGGAGAGTCCATGCAGTGATGGGGGAGGTGACGGGCATTGCTATGCAGCCGGAAGCGCGGTGTGGCCTCCTGAATGTCTGGGGGCCCACTGACCACGATGAGGCACAGACCCAATGGGTGACTCTGGGTAACATGGTCGCTAAGAGAGATCGCGCGATTGTGGGGCTCCGCGGGGGCCCCCCACATTGACCGCGTGGAAAGAAAATATGGACTGGAGTATGTTAAGGGAGAAGACGGTCTATTGTGCTAGAGGCCGCCCCCGGAAGTGGCACGCCGTCTGGGGGCGGTGGAATCAATACAGGGGGGGGGGATATGTCTTGCCCCGGATCTGGATCTGGATCCTCCCGAGGAACAGCTTTCCTCCTAACCTTCTTTCCAGCTCAGTATGGTTTTTGGACTTTTTTGGCCTCTGCTGTCCCCCTTCTTCCTCTCTACACTGTACTGTAACTGGTAGATGAGTGGGGTCCGGCCTCCCCTGGGGGGCTTCACCATGGGCTTTCAGTGTTCTTGCCTTGCTGGGGTTTGTTGTGTGTTGTTGTGTTTACTTAAAATTGAACCTTTGCACTTCTCCTTTCACGGTACTGGGGACGCATCTCTGTTTCTATATATCGATGCTGCCGAACCTCCGGGTTGTCGGCTGAATAGCCGTGTCCTGACTTTTGAAAATAAAGGTTTTAAAAAAAAAAGAAAAAAAAAAAAATATAAAAAGGTTTATTTTTTTATTTGGGGGTGGGGGGGGGAATGTTGGCAACTATTTCCTGCCTGTTCTATTGGTTGTTTTGGGTCGTCTATCCCGACACATAATGACTGCTCAGTCGAGTCCCCGCCAGTTCTGACTGCTCGTGGCCGCTTTAGTGACAGCAAAACCACACCAAAGCCTTGTATCCTGTAGCAGTCCCCTGCACCCACGACAGGTCCAGCCACAGATCACGGAAACCCACGGAAATACTGAACGGATTCGCAGCTTTCATTGGTGAAGCAGGTGTTGTGGCCCTGGGGCAATGGCACCTTGTTGTGCCACGGTTTACAGGTAGCACTGAAATACACGTATATGTGTAGATATAAGCGCTCAGAAGGTACCAGAAGGAGCCATTAGGCGCTTTGCAACACACATAAAATATGTATGACTGACGGAAGCAATTACATTGACTTTTCTATTTTTGACAATGTTAGTCTGCAATAGGTGAGTGTGTGGAAGGGCGGGGGTTGAGTGAGAGAAGATTAGGTGGTTTATATTACGAGAAAGCCATTGCATCATACATTAGAAAACTTTTGAGGTATTAGAATAAAGAGAGGAATAGATGGGGCGAAGGGGGGAGAGGAGGGATAGCGGAGTAGGGGGTAGAGAAGGGATGGTGGAGGGAGGTGGACCTGCTGGGTAGGACATGCAAGAAGCTAAAGTGTAAATGAGAGAGAGGGTTGGTAGAGAGGCAAAAGGTGAAAGAAATGTATAAGAGGGAGAAGTGAAGCGAGAGAATGAGAGGAGGGGAAGAGTCGGTGGTGGAGAGGGGTTAAAAAAGAGAATGGGAGATAAAGGGGAAAAGAGAAGGAAGGTGGAGAGGCAACACTGAAGGAAGTTGGAGGAGAAGTGTAGAAAATAGTGATGGGGAGGGGCAGAGAAAATGAAGCTGGGGAAGAGTTATAGTGGAGGGGTAAGAGGGCATGCAGGATTTGAGGGGAGAGGAAATGATCAGGTGAGAGGTGGATAGCAAAAGACAAGAAGAGGGGGACTAAAGGGATGACATAAGAACAAAAGGAGTGGTGGGGAATGAGAGATGGCAGAGAGAGGTCAAACGAAGGGCGGGTGGAAGAGGGATGAAGGCAGGGCGAGAAACCAGGGAAGAAAACGGACACGGGTAAAAACGGGAGGGAGGCGGTATGAGGGCTGAATACGAGAGGCAGACCTAAAAAGGTGAAAGCACCATTAGCATGTCGATATTAGGAAACGTGTATATCGCCTATTCAAGCACATCGATGCCACGCACTATATTTAGTTAGGGTGACCACAGTGCCCAGTAGTTGAATTAAAGGCTATCCCCAGTAGTGAGGATCGTAGTCCGTGCTCAATCACAAACAGCATATTGTGCACGTAACCGTAGTAAAGGCTCCTCATTAAGAGATGCGGCATGATGGAAAGAAGACCCCGCATCCGAATACGGAAAAAATAGTACCCATTATTGGGAATCATTATGAGGCGTACTGCACACACAAACATAGTGGAGGCTAAATCTCAAGAAATGCGGCATGCTATTAAGTGTTGCACGATCCAAATATGAAGCTACTTTATTCGGCGTGACCATAGGTAACCATATGTTAAATAACAATTGTTATGTACTACGTATAAACACATACACTGCAGAGTGCCAAAATACCGTAGATCTAATGACCAGAAGCCGCTTCCATATAGGGCCAATCCTTAACATAGTCAGATGCGTCCGCGAGTATTTCCAAACAAGTCCAATATGGAGATTTAAACCGCGAGTCACGTTGAAACACATTTAAAGAATAAGCGGCGTGAAAGGGAAAGACATCACCAACAAAAACAAGCACGCGAGATGTCGGTTTTGAATTATCGCGCACGGTAATTCAAAACAAATGGTGCCTGTGCGGGTAACCGCAAGCAATAGGCCGTGGGCGGAGCAAAGGCGGGACATGCACCTGCCTTTGCCCAATTGCGTGCTGTCCTGACACACGCAAAAGCCAATAGCCTCTGACCAGAAACAAACCACAAGCACAAGTGTGTGGTCAGATTTTGAAGCCCCCTTACAAAATGTCTCGCAGAGCAGCGCATGCGCACTGGCTCAGGCGAAACCTAAAAACGACTGTTCCCTATGTGCCGCAATTTAATTGCAACTCCAACGGACAAAACTATAAAGTGAGATGTTGTGTTGGGTTTAAAACACTTGTATAGCGCTTATCAGGGTAGGGCGGTGAATCGCTTCCAGATTCCCTGACTGGTGGCCATCACTTGGTTCCCTCCCTGAGCCAAAGCCGGTGGTGAAGAACTTGGGCATTCTGTTTGAGGTGAACCGGAGATTTGACAGCCAGAGCACGGCCTTAGTGGGCAAGTGCTTCGGGATGTTAAAATCACACACACAAAAAAAAAAAAAAATGATCGGGCTTCTACCCGAGGCTGCGAGGAAAACAGTTAACAAGGCCACTATTATTTCTCAGTTGGACTACTGTAATATTTTGTATTTAGGAGTCCCCCTGACATGACCGAGGAGACTCAGTGTTCAAAACTCTGCAGCTCGCCTGCTGCTGAATTTCCTTAGACGGGCCTAGATAGCCATGGCCCTACACCAATTGCACTAGCTTCACTTGGAGAAGCGTCTATCCTTCAAGGCCCGGTGTTATTTCTACAGGGCCTTCAACAAAGCTGGAGCAAACTATCTTTACCCCTTTAGCAAACCTTCTCTTCCATCTAGGTGTCTGAGATCTGCAGGATCCTCCTCGGCAGAGGTCCCCGTTTTCAAGAATGCACGCACTGGGGGCAGTTCCTTTAGGGTTCTTGCCTACAAGCTTCAGAACTCCCTCCCTTTGGAACTTTGACAGTCTACGACAGAGCTCTCATTTTGCAAAAATGTTCTGCTTTCCTGTTAGCCCTGTTCACTCTGGTAGCTTCGACCTGGTTAGCGCTTGGACGCTTCTGCTGAAGCAGCAATGCACTTTGTAAATCGTATTATTATACGGATAGGAAGCTACAGCGTTAGTGTGTGCGGTACAAGAGTTTTTTTTTTTTGGTATAGCCACAATATCAAGCGTCAAATAAATCACCCAAGGTAAACCACTTCAAAAGGTTTAAGCCTGCTGTCCTTTAGTACGGCTCATAGCACCACCCAAAACGCTGCTATCACATCCAGAACTTTGCATGATTTTTGGGGATTATTCAGTTGCTGTGTTCAGTTTGCAGTATCTATAATGTTCGAGACAACAAAAGGGCACATAAATACAAATATAAGCATCCCTTCAATATGGTTCCCCCCCGTTACTTTCTGCTCCCCTCCCCATGTTGCTTTTTACACAGCTGCAACTAACTTATTCAACCTTTTCTGACTTCCAAGTTCGCCTTCTGTTAGGTTTTATTTTTAGTAACTATATTTGTTTTACCATGGACTACAATTCCCAATGCCAATGAAGTAATTTTATCGGGTTGCATTGAGGCAGTTCACAACTCCATTCATGAAGTCGCACCTGATTCACCTCAAAGTGAGCATGATGATCTATAAAACTCAGCCGATTTATGGGCTTCTCTTTACATCGCAGTCTACTACAAACAAATAGACATAAGTAAAAAACAATGTAATTTACAACGCAATTCACTTGCTAACTTTCACAAATGCGAGACCGATTGCATTGCAAATGCTGGTTTTCGTTTTAGCTCGGGCTCCTCAGGAAAAGCTTCCGAACAGCCCAAGGGTTTTATTTTTTTACTGTAATGACTATGGGTGTGCTAACATTATTGTAGTAAAAGTGAACGCAAAATGAGCCACTGAATCAGTGCTCGGGGAGGTAGTTACACCAAATCTGCTACCTGGGGAGGGCCAGAAAGTCTACTATATACCAGGGTTAAATTTAAAAACAAAATATGGGGGTAGGCTGGCCAAAATATATGTGGGGACTGTCCAGTATGGGCAGGACAATTCACCCACTCCTAAGAAAAAAAATATATGAAGACACCAGTCGGTCTGCCCCTGGAGGGCAGATGGGGCGATTGCCCTCAATGTGCCTCCTGGGCAGGCAGAAAGCCCACTAGATACCAGCGCCAATCAAAACAAAATATATATATATATATATATATATATATATATATATATATATTATATATATATATATATATATATATATATAACCTACTGGCGGTCGCCAGTAGGTAGTTATAGTTAGGACCACGTTTCCATAGGAAATCCGCAACATTCTATTTTGAATAACTTTGGCGCCGGTCGACGAATCCTCGCGAATTTTTCAAAATAGGTGGGGCGCTACGCTCCGCTCCTACCCTGAAAGTCTCGGGGGGATTCGTCAAGCGGGGGCTGAGATAAAAGGGGGGTCCCAAAACGCGTTTTTCCCATGCATTTTTCCATAGGACCTTTAGACAGGGCTACAGCCCGAACGGCTGAACAGAATTACTTGAAATTTGGCAGAGAGGTAGTCCTCAGGTCAAGGAAGTGCCTTTTGTAGGTTTGGTGTAAATCTGTTCAGTAGATTCTGGGAAAATAGCCTTTAAATCAATATATATATCTGAGCCAGCTTACGGTACGCTTACCGTACGCGTACGGTGGCGTGCGCGAGCGCGATTCTGATTGGCTCTTAGATCTTAGTAAACATTCGAATCGGCCGAAACCAGGAAGCGGCGGCCGCCATTTTCTCTCTCGCACTGAGAGTGATGATGAAAATACAAAGCACAAAAACATGTAAAGGGGCTGTTTAGACAGCTCCCACACACATAGCCATGTTGAGGGAGTCCCCAAAGTTCCCCCATGGCCAAAAAAGGAATTTTTTTTTTTTGCTAATTTCGCCGATTACGCTTACCGTACGCGTACGGTAAAAAATGATATAAAAAAACAAATTATCCACACTCTCCCCACCCCGTGTGCAATTGGTGGCCGAAGGCCACTAATTGTGCATGGCTTATAACCGATGAGATAAACTATAATATTTAAAAAAAGAAAAAGAAAAATAAAAAATTATCCACACTCTGTCCACCCCGTGTGCAAATGGTGCCCGAAGTGCACCCTTTGTGCATGGCTAATAAAAATTACGAAAAATTAAAATATTACCTTTCAAAACGAAGTGCATCATATGTCCTCCATGTGCGCACGGTGCGCGAAGCGCATCGTGCGTACATGGCCCATCAAGCGTAACGTGGGCACGCGGTGCGCGTAGCGCACCGCGTGCCCACCGTGCGTGCACGGCACTAACTGCGTAAAGTGGGCGCGCGGTGCGCAAAGCGCACCGCGTGCTTACTGTGCGCGCACGGTGCGCGAAGCGCACAGTGCGCGCACGGAACGAACTGCGTTAAGTGGGCGCGCACGCCACGAATGGCATAAAGTAACTTAGCATTTAAAAAACCGTACAAATTCACTGAAAAAAACCATAGGTTTCACACACGTTATAGTTAGGAATTAGCATTTAAAAAACCTTGCAAATTCACTGAAAAAACCATAGGTTTCACACATGTTATAGTTAGCGGAAATTTTACTGATAAAAAACCAATGAAATTCCCCCGTTATAGTTAGTGCAGGCAACTATAACTCACGCGACCGCAATCTTCTGCTGATGACATATGTGTCTTTATGAAAAAAAAATATTTGTAATATATGTATAGCTAAAAATGTATGGAAGAAGACATGGGCAAATAAGTGTCTAAATACAGTATTAGCATCAGCAGAGGATTGCGGTCGCGTGAGTTATAGTTGCCTGCACTAACTATAACGGGGGAATTTCATTGGTTTTTTAATCAGTAAAATTTCCGCTAACTATAACATGTGTGAAACCTATGGTTTTTTCAGTGAATATATATATATAATATATATATATATATATATATATATATATATATATATATATATATATATTACCTACTGGCGGTCGCCAGTAGGTAGTTATAGTTAGGACCACGTTTCCATAGGAAATCCGCAACATTCTATTTTGAATAACTTTGGCGCCGGTCGACGAATCCTCGCGTATTTTTCAAAATAGGTGGGGCGCTACGCTCCGCTCCTACCCTGAAAGCCTCGGGTGGATTCGTCAAGCGGGGGCGGAGATAAAAGGGGGGTCCCAAAACGCGTTTTTCCCATGCATTTTTCCATAGGACCTTTAGACAGGGCTACAGCCCGAACGGCTGAACAGAATTACTTGAAATTTGGCAGAGAGGTAGTCCCTAGGTCAAGGAAGTGCCTTTTGTAGGTTTGGTGTAAATCTGTTCAGTAGAATCTGAGAAAATAGCCTTTTAAATCAATATATATATATCTGTGGCAGCTTACCGTGCGCTTACGGTGCGCTTACCGTACGTGTACGGTGGCGTGCGCGAGCACGATTCTGATTGGCTGTTAGATCTTAGTAAACATTCGAATCGGTCGAAACCAGGAAGCGGCGGCCGCCATTTCGTGTGTTTCACTCAGAAAAAAAAGAGTGATATCTTGAAAAGGGGGCAAGGTGGAGAGTTACAGACCCCCTAACATTTGTAAGGGGGCCAAAGAAGGACAGAAAAGTTCAAAGAAAACATTTATTATTTTTTTTTAAAAATCACGGGGTACGCGTACGGTAAGCTTACGGTAAGCTTACCGTACGCGTACGGTAGAAAAAAAAAATAAAAAGAAATAAAATTCAGATTTAAGTGTTTAGATATTAGGGGGCTCTAAAAAGAGCCGTTGTGTTTATGAAGTGATTTTTTTGTGGTACCTACAAGTAAGTACCGATGCAGAGTCTAAGGTTCAAGAGGAAGACTCTGTTCCCTTCATCATTGAAGTGCACACCATCTCCTCTATAAATGTCTTGCATGTCGTAACTCAAGTTGTTGTGGTAAATGGAACCCATACCATAGTCACGGAGGAAAGCAGAAACAGATTTGTTGACGTGCTTTCTTGCTTTGTCAATCTGCGGACAGAAATGATTGGACCAGTTCCATTTTTGCCTTTGGCATATGTTAGAAAACACAAAGGCAGTTTTAGGGAAAAGTGAAAACAGTTGTGCAAAGGTGTCCTTCATAAGCATTTCCAGACCTACCCCAGTCAAAGTGCCTAGGTCATTGCCACCACAGTGCACTATTAGGAGGTCAGGGTGTTGGATTTGCATGAAGGATTTCACCAATGGCATCAATTGGTGCCACTTTAACCCTCTCTGACCAATCCATTTAATGTCTACATTTGGCAAAGCAAGGTCTCTCACCATACCTGTTTTCTCTGCAAACTTTTCACTCCAGAAAACATAGCTGTGCCCTACAATCCACACTGTGAACATCTTCCAAGGAGATCTGGATGCACTCAGGAGGTGTAATTCAGTAGAATGGGAAAATGAAATGAAAGACAGTTTGGAAATGGAGGAATACATATTTTTTTCATAAAAAAAAAAAAGAACTGATTGGCTGTTTCATACCATTCTAGAATAAAAACTAGGCTGCATGTGTAAATTAATAGAAGCATGTTTTGTATTGGTACAGAAAAATGTGTTACCAAAGAACAGTACTTTGGATTTGCTGTTAGGTTTGAAAAGTCAAGCACTCTTGCTCTGTGGAATTGAAACATTGTTTGGCGAACTTCTGACCTAACTCCACACAGCAGTGTTCCATGAGCTGTTGCTATGGTAGCAGGCAGAAGTCAAGTTGGGGGAAGGGTACTAGGCAGAAGTCAAGTTGGGGGAAGGGTACTTTTGGAAAAGGGTTGGTTTTCAACCAATAGAAATGTGTGATTACATTTGAAAAAAAGGGGGAAGCACTGAGATTTGAAATTAACATGTATATGTGTGGAAAAAGAGAGGGAAAGTTTGCCATTATCTGGTTCTGCTGAGAGGAGAGAGGTGTAAAGAAAAGAGATCCTGGCTCTGATAATCTGCTGTTTGAGTGCCACATTTCTTTCACAGCTAACTAATTTTAAAGGTGAGTTTAGAGTTTGAGAGGGGATGTATATGGTAAATTATGAAATGAATAATAGAAATTAGAAGGTCTCTTTCTTCCACTTTATCTCAAAAAGATTTTTAAAAATTAGTTATTAATTTCTCAAGGATCTTGAGATGTGGTAATTGATTTTTAGTGTTTTTAAAAAAAAAAAAAAAAAAAAATACGCTTACCGTGCTTTACCGTACGGTAAAAAAAAAAAAAAAAAAAAAAGTTTCAAAGAAAAAATAAAAAAAAGTTGAGAGGTAAGGTTGGCTCTTATAAGAGCCGTTGGGTTCATACAGGGATGGAGGAAAGAAAGAATGGGAGTATTATGAGCGTCTACAAACATGCTGGTCTATCTTATTGTTAATAAGGGTAAGACTGATCTCCCCAAAAACAATAAGACCACCACATCTTGTACACCTCATTTCAACCCTCCCAAATCGAGGGTTGGTGTCCACAGGAAAAGAAGAAGGTGATGCTCCAACATCAGAGGAAGGGCTCAGCTGAGCTGCCGATGATGTACTCGGCTGAGCATCTGAGGCTGGGCTCTGGTGACTTACTGAAGAGTTTTCTCCAGTATGTCGAGCAAAGGTCCTTGGGTGTCTGTCCTGGAGGTGTCTCTTCATAGAGTGATTTCCAAAGGAATATTTCTTCCTTGGATTTCCTCTTGATAAAACACGACCACAAACTATGCAAGTGACCAATTGAGCATTCACCTTTTTCTCCCCCTCTGGAAAAGTGAAATACTCCCATACAAAAGAAATCTTTTGTTTCCTCCTTCTCTGGATCATGGTGGTGCTGCTAGCCTCACTCTCAGAAGAGGTCTGCTGTTCTGCCATTGTATCCCAATGTCAATCCAGCTCCTGCTCCTAGAGAATCACAAGCAGAAATGAGGGGAATGGGTGTGGTGTGGGAAGAATCTGGAACTGAAAGTAGTTTCAACCAATGAAAAGTGTTCTTTCAAGCAGTAATGAGGGGAATGGGTGTGGTGTGGGAAGTTTCTGGAAGTGAAAGTAATTTCAACCAATAAAAAGTGTTTTGTAAGTCACATGACCTGCCGTGCGCGCACGTGACGCTTACGGTGCGCTTACGAAGCGCGTACGTCACACTCGCGCATGCGCATTACACGCCCCTGCGTAACCGCAACGTTGCTTCCGGGTGTACGCGTACGTCACGCACGTATTGCGTATCGCGCATGCGCATTACACGCCCCTGCGTAACCGCGACGTTGCTTCCGGGTGTACGCGTACGTCACGCACGTATTGCGTATTACACGCCCCTGCGTACCCGCGACGTTGCTTCCGGGTGTACGCGTACGTCACGCACGTATCACGTACGCGCACCGTACTTATGACGTACGAAGCGCGTACCGTCAGCTTACCGTACGCGCACGGAAAAAAATGCATTAAAAAAAAAAAAACCTTTCCATAATGCAGGATATAGTACATATATTATTTTATACAAAGGCTTACAAAAAATGACAAAAAAAATTTGCATTTCAAAATCTGTACAAATTCACTGAAAAAAACATGGGTTTCACACACGTTATAGTTAGAAATTAGCATTTTAAAAACCTTGGAAATTCACTGAAAAAACCATGGGTTTCAAACATGTTATAGTTAGGGATTAGCATTTAAAAAACCTTAGAAATTCAATGAAAAAACCAAAGGTTTCACACATGTTATAGTTAGCTGGACATTTCACTCGTAAAAAACCAATGAAATTTCCCCGTTATAGTTAGTTCAGCTAACTATAACTCGCGCGCCCGCAATGCACTACTGATGACGTCACATATTACATCACTCATGACATGGTCACTGACATCACTCATGACATCACTGATGACATCTCAAATGACATCACTGATGACATCATCCTTGTGAAAGAGTAGCAGACCTCTTCTTCCCCTAATATAACCTTTAATACACACATTCAAAAATAGAAACTAAAATGTACAAAATAATGAACATATCAATATCAGTTACAACAACCTATTCAGTAATTCGAAGAACCACATACACATCCACTCATTCACCAACAGTCCTCTACAGTCACTCATACATGTACTCACTAATCATATGTATTCATACACCTATACATCCTGTTACACAACGCCACTCATCCATAGAGTTACTCACACACATAGTTACTCATGCTAATAAAGAATCAAACATCCATTTACTTACATATACAGTTATACACACACCACCACACCTACTTCTACAGAAACTTACACATACTTAGTCTTTTAAACAATCACTTATAGAAACACATACTTATTCATACAGGAACTCTTTCAATCTCTCACTCTCACATATACTCACTTATATACACCAATAGTCACATATACTAGTTAAAAACATATGTAGTTACTCATGGAGACACTATTGAGACAGTCATTCACTCACTAACACACCCATGCACACACCCATCCACCCATACAGTCCTGCACACATGCTGTCTTCAACACATACAAACAGTGAGTCACTCATTCATGCACCTATGCACTACGTAATACCCCCCCACCGAACCATACAGACACTCAGACTGATACTCAAAAAACCAACTAATAACCTATATAGACACTCATGTAGCTACTCACCAACCCATGCAGCCACTTATACACAAAGTAAGAAACTGATACAGATATTTTCATATTTAAAGATTACTCAGTAAGCCATTTATTCACTATGATACACTTAATCAGTCAGTTACACTAAAAATACCAATTTATTCTTCCATTGACCTTGAGATATACATAAATATAAAACATATTTAATTTTCAGAAAAACACACAATCACAAGGATGATGTCATGAGTGATGTCATTTGAGATGTCATCAGTGATGTCATGAGTGATGTCAGTGACCATGTCATGAGTGATGTAATATGTGACGTCATCAGTAGTGCATTGCGGGCGCGCGAGTTATAGTTAGCTGAACTAACTATAACGGGGAAATTTCATTGGTTTTTTACGAGTAAAATGTCCAGCTAACTATAACATGTGTGAAACCTTTGGTTTTTTCATTGAATTTCTAAGGTTTTTTAAATGCTAATTCCTAACTATAACGTGTGTGAAACCTATGGTTTTTTCAGTGAATATATATATATGTGTGGGCTGTTCACTATGGGCCTGCCCCACCTCTAAAATTATATGTGACAGTCTTTCTGCCCCCCTGGAGGGCAGAAGGGGGTGAATGCCCCCAATCTTCCCCTGTGGGGTCAGAAAGCCTACGAGACAACAGAAAATGTCTTATTTAAAAAATAAGAAAACAAAACATATGGGTGGGGGCATGCCCACACCAAACAAGAGGACAGACAACTATACCCAGATCTATCCTTGGGGAGGGGGGGGGGGGGGGGAGGAGAGACCACCACCACCACACATACACCTTTCTGCCCCACCCCACCCCGTAAGGCAGATGGGGGTGACTGCCCCAATATGCCTCCCCCTCCAAGAGGGTGCAGAACGCCCACTAGACATACGGGGAATAGGGGTGCACTCACAGGATGCCCTCGCCTCAAAAGGACAGTCTTTCTGCCCCCTCAGGTGGATTGGGGCAAACACCCCAATCTGCCCCCCCCCCCTCAGAGGCAGAAAGGCCACTAGACACCAGAGACTAAATTTAGCCTGTATTTTTGTTGGGGAGGGAAAGGCGGTCTGCCTGGGCATGGGCCCATGTTGTCCCCTACCCTGTGGCCCAATAGACTTCTGCCACCCCAGGGAGTGGCTAAGGATATTCACCCCGAATCTGCTACCCGGGTGGACAGAATGCCCACTAAACACCAGGCATTTTAAAATAGAGCTAAAATAAACAAAAAGGAGGGTGTGCCTACTCTGGAACCAAGGGGACATTTGATTAGTTTGTGTCTTGTTTTTAGTATGGGCCAAGAGAGTGTGGCTAACTCCCACTATCGTCCCACTATCAATGGTGAATGGCTGAACTTGTTGGGTTTGGGTAGTCTGCGACCTGGGGAAGCCTACCAGACCCAGACAGCTCTGAAATCAAGACACCCAGGGAAGTCCAGGGTGGTGGAGAAACATTCAAGGCTTGCTTAACTTATGGACAATTTAGCAGGCAAAAGAATTAAAATGTTTCAGACACCAACTTGCAACGGAGATTTTGGTCCCGAAAGTGCTCCATTCATGTACAGGCATATCATGCAACTCATAAAAGGGGAAATAGTAGTGAACTAATCCAGATTTTATCAGAACGTGCCGGCCAGATCTAAAAATGCAACTCAACCAACAGGCGTTATCGCTACAGGTACTCGCAAACATTTTATAAGAGGCCAAAAGGTATTTTACAGAGTATGACAGAGGACTAAATTGGCAATAGCAGGTGCTGATAAGCATTAAAAAATATACATATATAGGGAGGTCTATAAATCTCACAGTACAGTTCAGAGATTTTATTTCACACCATGCTGTTCTAAATTAGGGCTCTAGTTCCTTTAAGAGATACAAATGTGACAAGTCATTTGGACTCATGATCACTATGCCTGGTTACTACAAAGGGATTGCCTTGGCTCTTGAAATGCAGCAGTAGCGACCACTGGGTCTAAACATTTACTTCCCCACAAAGCAAGAGAAGAGGTTAACAATCTCCTATTCCCTCCTAAAAAAGGCTCATTTAAGTTTGTAAAAAAACTTTAAAAAAATACAAAAATGTACTGAGGTGTAGACACCCCCAACCCATTCCTACCACTAGATGTGGTCATGTGTGTAGGTTATAGAGGGCTTTATATTGAATTCTTGCTTTATCTTTTTTTAAAACACAGGTTGGTAGTAAAGATTATTAAAAGTGTGGACATGCCCCCACCCCCACACCACCTTCCATTTCCTGACTGAGTGCATTCCCTGGGCCTCCTACCTGCAACCACCCCACCCTGGTTGCGGTGTAGTAGGCAAAGTGCAAAATTGTGTACTCTTCACTAAATCACTTTTCCCAACATATTCCTCACCTCCCATTTTTTTTTTTTTTTTTAACGTTTGAATTACTTGAAATTGGGCTGATTGTATGTGGGTGACAAGACAGCTAGACTGGAACCAACATAAATTGGATACTACCCCCAGGGAGACAGCATCCAGTCTCATCAACTACTCACCAAAGAGCGCCTTAGTGGGAAACACAAACCTTGAAACAAGCAGGTCTACGTTAAATTCTTGACTAATTTGTTTTCCCATTGTTCCTTTAGCTGCAGCAACGTGAGAATTTTGAAATAAGCTCTTCTATAAGAATTCACCACTGCAGCACACTTTTTATTCATCCATGATTAGGATTTAATCATATTTTCAGGGACAAATGTGAGATATTTAGCAGGTGTTGACCACTGGATCCCAATTGAAGGACAGAATGCAGAACAAATTAAAACATTCACCCCCAGTCAAGAGATCTTGGTTAAATCCATCATTCTTTTGCTCACCATGCCACCCCAGTTTAGACCTGGCCATATGCAACTCAGTCTTGACCCTGTGCCTCATGGGAACAGTCCAGCCCGAACTGCCAAGCCAGGTACTCCCTGGACCGGGAACAAGCATCCTAGGACCGGTTTCGGGGTTTCACCCCTCATCAGCCAGGATAGCTTGAATCCAGTGGCACAGTGAGCCCGGGCACCAAGTCTGGGCATACCCAGCACACTTAGGGCGAAAAAGCAAAAGACACACAATCCCAGCCAGCCAAACTCAGCCTTTCATTTTTCTGAGGTCAGAGAGTAGAAGTAATAACTTATTTATAGTGTATCAAGGGAGCTGTATAAATTCATTGTTATTTTTACTATTTAGTCCAATATTCGGTTTATGCTCTTGACATTACGATTGTTATATAGGTGAGTTGAATTGTTAACCTTCCAACACATTCCATATTGGTGGAGGCTAGATTCCAGAAGTCACATGTTTTTTTTTTGCTTTGTTCTTTTTTTTAAATAAACTGTAAAATGACTCCAGGGTAGGTCATTTAGGTAAATGAGCTACTGTAAAGAGCAGTGTCCCTTCCCTTGCCCCCAGTTCAGAACTTTGAAGCAGGTTCCTAAATAGGTATTGTAGTATTTAATGCTTGTTAAGCGCAGCTGTCACCCAAAAGGGTATCCTGGCGCTGAGACCGTGTCTAACCATCAGGAAGGTGTATTACATTGCTCTTGGGAACAGGTAGGTCTTGAGATCCCTTCTAAAGGAGAGCAGATCTTTACTACTCCTCAATGTCAGAGGTAAAGTATTCCATAGCGTGGCGGCTGTATAACTAAAAGCGCGGCCGCCCATCCTCACTCTATTAATTCTGGGAATCCTCACCAGGAACGCCGAGGAGGATCTCAAAGGTCTGGCAGCTTGATACCAAGAAAAAAGATTTTGAAGTAAAATTGGTCCTAGTCCATGCAGAGCCCTGAATACCAGGCATAACGCCTTAAAGGCAATCCTCTGCTGGACCGGCAGCCAATGCAGATCGACTAGAGCTGCAGATGAAGAAGCAGAGCGCGGCCGAGATAGAGCCAGTTTCGCAGCCATGTTCTGAATCCTCTGCAACTTTAGGATCAAGGTCTTAGGAGCTCCCAAAAGTAGTGCATTGCAGTAGTCTAACCTACTGAGAATAGAACTACGCACTATCTCTGCCCTGGCTCTCCACGGGAATATTGGTAAAAGTTTACGTAGGACACGAAGCTGACCCATACAGGTCGCCGCAGTCTTATTTACAGACGCATCCAGCTGTAAACTAGGTTCAAACAAGACTCCTAAATTACGAGCCGATTCTGCGGCTTCCACTGAGCCCGGAATAGAGTTTGGCCAAAAGTCATCCGGTAACACGCGAGGAACATGGTCTAGGGAACAATGGAGTACCTCCGTTTTCGATCCATTAAATTGAAGAGAGTTAGCTCGTAACCATTCTGCTGTGGCCGACATACAGCGGTAAAAGGTGTCCCTCGAGACTGCCTCAGGTCCCTCAAATGAAAAGATCAATTGAGTGTCATCGGCATAGTTGATGACTAATATGCCGAATGACTTGATCAGATCTATCAGGGGTCGGAGGTATAGATTAAAAAGAATCGGACTGATGGCTGACCCTTGGGGGACACCGTGATTCACCTGTCGTATGGCTGATCGAAATGGTGGTAATGCCACAGCTTGCTGTCTGTTGCGGAGATAAGATGTTAACCAACTTAGAGCCAGACCGTTTACTCCCACGTTTTGAAGACGGCCCAAGAGAACCTCATGGTCCACCGTGTCGAACGCGGCCGACATGTCAAGCAGCACTAAAAATGCTGACTTGCCCCTGTCGACACGCGTTCGAAGATCATCCAACACGGTGACCAATGTAAAGAGCAGTGTCCCTTCCCTTGCCCCCAGTTCAGAACTTTTAAGCAGGTTCCTAAATAGGTGTTAGGCAGGACACTGTCTCAGGCAGGATACTTTAGGTGCCGCACATTTATCTTGTAAATTAAGGTTTGCCATTCAATTACACATCTGTACAGATCTTGTACACACTCGGAGGTGTATCATGGCTTGTCCCTAAGGCTTTTCAGCAAAGTAATTCTGCTCACCAAGAGCCACATAAAAAGCTTTGGAGGACCGTACTTAGGAGTATACTTGCTCAAAGACATAACTCAAGAAAGCATACAAAGACTTAACCAACAGCCAATTAGATCTTACTAGAGCACACTGAAGAGGAAAACCTTAGTTGTTGGTCATTTAGTAACATTCTGATAAGCAGCAATCTGCAAACACGGTTTCCAGTCACAAAAGAAGAACCCTCAGTCACATTGCAAAGATTGGGGCAATTTATTTCTCTCGCAACCATTTTTGTCTTTCCAGCTTTTTCCTTATAGGAGTATCTTCACTATTGGAGCGAACACATGCACCATCTGCAGGGCCTAAAAGACCAAATCCATAGGCCATATGTACGAGCACATTTTCCCATAGACACAGAATGGGTAAAACTCTTCCGACACATCTGGCCCCATATTCCTAGGATAATGATGCAATTTAAAAGCATCTGGCCTGGATGTAGGATCTAGGGTATTGATGCTTGGTGTAAGAAAGTTTTGGTGCAAGGTAAAACACATATTCAATACGGATTGAGAATCAAACTTGCTTCACCCAAACGGTATTTGGATCAGAGTTGAATTGTCCATGGAACCAAGAAAACGTGCAGGAAACGATTCCCCTTCAAAAAGGGCATCAGCAAGCCCTCTCTTCCTTCCCCTGCAACTGAACACTAGTGAAGCCTTTTGTTTTCTGGGATTTAAATCGATCTTTTTTACAAGTCACACCAAAATCTTTAACCTGCAACATGGAATCAGCCTTGGCAGAGACAGAAGAGGATTTGAAGCATGCAGAGCTTCCTCTCCAGCCACACACACCATGACGGTATGGGGAAATACTTCTGAACTGCTGGCTACAGACATGAGGTTTGACCAAAATTGCCAACATAAACGTCAGGGAAGCGCCATGGGTCTTCTGAGCACAAAACAGCATTCATAAGTGCTACTTTTTTTTCTCCAAGTTTTATGATAAAAAATAAATAGGAACTTATAGGTTGTGTGCAATCGATCAGTGGTGGCTGCAACAATAACAAGGTTATATGATGAAATGCTTGATTTCATCTAGGCCACTGGAACCACTCAGGCCGCACTTCAGTCCATTGTTTTCTGGCAATCATGCCCCTCTAGACAAAGGCCAACCTTATGCAAACCAGTATCAACCCTGCTTCTTAAGCAAGCAGTCTACCCAGAAGTGCCAGGAGAGGCCTCTTCCAAAACATACCACACGCAATCCAAGATCAGATGCATGGTATGCAAAATAATGAGGGACTGGGATGCAGCCCAGAGTAATTACTAGTGCTGAAACGAATTCAAGAATTCCATACGTCACTTTTTGTATATTTTAATCAGCGGAGCATTGGGCAGAAGCAGGGGACGGAGTTGTACATGGACTATCACAATTTCTAACATCTATAATTTGTTTAAAAAATCAACAACAAAAAAACTGAAAGCGTTGTGGTCCCAGACTGAAGGAGTCTGGAGGGATACAACTAATGAGGAAAATAACTAGAGTTCATGGAGTGGAAATAAAAAAAAAAGCCTTTCACTGAATTAACTGGCAAATCTATCTGAATGCAGAATAAGTATTTTGTAGTCTTATGACTGGCACTGCAATAGTGGTCTTTAACAGATCTGAATAAACCAAACATTGTATAGAAATTTTAATACTTAGTGGCATGTGAATTACATGGTTTAAAAAAAAAAAAAAAAAATCTGTTGGAAACCTTCTCTACATAATTTAGATGCATCGCTCTTTCCGCACAGAAAAATGAGAAGCAACATGACTGGATGAGGCAAGATTTGCTAGTGACCGAGTGGAAAACAGGGTGGTCCCCCTCGCCCCGCATGTCCGTCCCAGAACAGTAGTGCTGCTCAACAGGAGATCTGTGGTAATGTTGCTATCCGGCAGGGGTAGTAATGCGTGTGTGTAATGTAAATTAGAAAAGCCTAGTCAGAACAATTATTGGAAGACATGGATGGGTGTGAGAAAACCTTTTATTTTGGGAGCCACCATTCTACAAGAAAAGGAAGTCTGTGACATCTTCCACTTTGATGGGGGAAAAAAACGTAGTTTGAAATATAGCGTGCCATTGTGCTCTATCAAGTATCAGTCCATTTAGGTTGCGGTTTGTCAGTGTATTACCTGTATCACCATACAAGTATTGTTGGAAGTTTGCCCTTTTTTGATTTCTTTTTAGCTTACCCATATTTTTGCTGGCTAGGGACCACTCTGCTAACCACTGGCGAAGTGCTTATGCTGATCCTTTCCGCATGGTCAAATTGGTATACAACCGAAATGGTTTATTTAATTTGCCTATAAATCTAGTATGTAGTACCAAGTATTTCCAGGGTCTGTAAATTAAATGCTGCCAGTGGACTGCAGCACCCATTGTGCCATCCAGGATAGTGGCATCGTAAAGCATGTCTCCAGGCCTACTATAGTAGCCATGTAGTGCAGTTTTAAACTGCAAATTTGATCTGTCAAAATAACGCCTTGCTGACAGGTCTAAACCTTTTTAAATATTAAAAGTCACCCCTAACTAAGCCTTATTGCCAATAATTCCACGTTCACGGTATTTAAAACCAAGACATATGTTTAATGTTGTACATGTTCTTGCAGTGAAAAGGCCCTAAAAGCTATTTTCAACTGTAGCAGGTTTGGCTGTTCCATTAGAAATCATCAGGCTACAATATTAAGTAAAGCAAATGTCATCTCCAGTTAGGTAATCGCCAAATATTTCATTTTGAACTTTTTGAAATATTTATTACACGCCCAATTTACTGGGGACATCAGATTTATAATAAATATTTTCGAAAGGTGATTTTAGGAAAGCTAAATCTGTATTTTGCTCTCCAGCATCTGCCAGCCAGTGATTAGCATTTGAGTAGGAGTGAATGAGGTGTGCACTTGCTCCCTGGAGCAAACATGCTGACCTGAATAGGCAGGAATGACCCATCTGAACAGAATATGCAGGGTAGGGCTGCGAGGCTCCTTTGATATAAAAGTGTCAAATCCTGTTTGAATGTCAGATCCTGTTGGTCAGGACTGCAGAGGTTTTTCATATGACACTTGGGTCTCACTTCAAAGGCCTCCCCTGTCAAAAGCAAATATTAGTTGACACTTGGGCAGGGCCCTTTTGTCCTCAGCCAGGCAGGCCCCAATCGAAACAGACGTCTTCTTTACATTACAGAGTCAAAGCCTGTTTGACGGGACTGCTGGGTGTACATGCAACATTTGGAGCGCACTACAAAATAGAAAAACAGGATGCCATAACAATTCATGTGTATCCACTGTCTGGATGCTGAATACTCTTGCTTTTATTTACCAGACTTCTGTCTTGAAGTTGGTGCAGGTACAGGACCTTCCTCAAAACGAATTTTAGTGTTAGATGTGGGAGAACAGAGTACCATAGTACACTTCCCTTGCACACACACCAGCCCTCCGATCCCAAGTTTAGTGTGATTGAAGACTCCGGCCATCTTGAAAATGCCCAAATTGGACACGGTTAGACCAGGGAACCTTTATCCCTTTGAGATAATTCCCACCAACTAGCACGTGGTAGGCGTAAATGTGGCCTCTCAAGGCACCAACTTCAGAACACTCCTGGACCTGTGGAAGATCAGAAGAGGACTGAACCTGCTCTCTGGGACCTGAGAAGATCCTCGAAGACTGGACATATTCTTCTCCTGTACCTAGGACAAAGAAGTGGACTCCATGAGTCATAAGGCTGACCTCATGTTCAAGCTTTGGGGATAAAAAAAAGCTACAAGAGGACTTCCCCTGTAACTACCCAGCTCACTAGTGGCAACGGGACCTGGACTTGACGCTTACACAGGGCTTTAAGTGGGCTGGGTCTCACCAGGTCTGAGCACCGGCAGTGTTTTTTAAGGGGGCATTGAAACGAGTCTCTATCGAGCTCTGTTTTGTGGCCTGGCACAGGTGGTCCGGTTTTTTTTCCCGGACTGCAGTGACAGCAGGCACTTTGATGTGCGCATGGTGAGCGTTGTAGGGGGAAGGGAAATCCTTTAAAGAGAGTCATTTTCTCTCTGGATTTCCCTTCTCTTTTTGGATCTCAGGAGCAGCAACATTGTCGTGGTGTCACCACCAGGGCTTTAAGTGGAAGTGTTTTCAATATTATATACAAGACATAGTTGCTGCTTATTTATATTATGCAACTAGCAACCATTGACAAAGCCAATAGTCCAGACTTGTAGGTATGATGGGACTTGTTGTATCATATATCTGGACTCAATGACAGGAACAGCAAAATACAAGTCAGGCGGCACACTGTGCTAAACACAGATTTTTAGCTTACGTGTTTTTAAGCCACGTCCTTAATTACATTGACCACATCCCTTTGAGAGACCCCCCCAGTTTTTTCCATCCCACTTAAAGCCCTGCTCTTACTGGCCTCCACCTGCCAGCCTGTGAGTCTAAGTGCCTCCCCTGACATCCTGGGAGACTTCAGAGGTTTACTCCTGCAGTGGATTGAGAATTAAAAAGGACTAAAGTCAGAAGGTAAAATCTTTTACTAGAACAAACCTGGTTAGTGTATCCGACCTGCGATCCATCGCTCCAAATTCCACCTAGGTCCTGTTGTACCGCATCCATAGACTATCATCGGCACTTTGTGATATATATCTCTGGTTCCTCTTTTTGGAATTTAGTCATTATGGCATCATTTTATTAATGGTTTACTCTACTTTTCCTAATACATTTTGGGATTTGTATTGTTTTGCATTGCAACTTTATTACTGTTTTTGCACTGCATAAATACTTTACACATTGCCTCCAAGTTAAGCCGGTTTGCTCTGTGCCATTGCTACCAGGGGGCTGAGCTAAGTTAATTTGGTGACTTTAAAGATTCATGCTGACAAGGACTGTGTGGATATTACCGGAGGTGGGTACCTACCCCTCAACTACTAACCAAATTTCTTGCACTTCCTCTCAAACATTTCATTTTACTGACCTGCCAATGTTGCAAGGGTGCCAAGATCCGCTACTAAATTACTATGTGCCTGCTGTGCATTTATTTTTCTCCCCAGGTAGCACTGGCAAAGATGTAAACTGCTTTTTATATTTAGCTCAAAGTATTAAATCAGGTCAAAAACGTCCGAAGAATTCAAATGATACCATGGACCTTGCAAAGCCTGCCTTTCAACTAGTCGTCAATCCACGTTTTTATGTATTGATAACCACACCTAATTAGATGCATTTTGTATCCCAGCATCAAGAGGTTTTATGAAGTCCCTTAACCCTATTTAAAATCGGCCTTCGTTTTCATAAAAGTAGCTCAGCTATTGAATAGCAAATGTGCCTTGTTCTATTACTTCTGTCAAAAAGTATTAATTTCTTGGGCAAAAATTCATGCGTTTTGCTTTCCATGCAGGGATGTTGTCCATCCCTTATTTTCATCTGTATCGCATAGCCCACCTCAGCAACTATGGTTCCAAACATTGAAGAATATTAGACTGTATACTTTCTGTAGCTCTCACTGGAAGATCTGGGGTATTGAGATAGCCAGGCCCATGTTGCATGTGCCCTTGTTCCTACCATCCATCTGCAGCCTTGATCTCACCTTTCGCTTCATTGTAGAGGTTTCTGCTATTGGCCCTTGCGCTGGTCAATCGACATGCTAGGAATAGTGCCTGTGCAGATGGGAAAGCATAAGTGAGGTGGCACTACATTAGGTGGCTTCCAGGTATCCTCAACACTGCAACTGTAAGCTGGTGGTCCCAGCACACCAATGTAGAAAACTGCTGATTGCAAGCCATTTTACACAGCGGAAGAGGAGAAATTTGGAAGCTCACAGCTATTTTATTAGGCCTTGCCTACATGCAGACGTTTAAAGACCTATTATGTATCATTTCAGAAAAATGGAATTTAAATTCAGCCCATTACTTATTACTGACTGGCTTTTGCATTTCATTTGCTTACTTCTTACTGAACGGCTTTCCTTCCTTTTCTTGAATTTGTGGTTTCCCTGGAATATAGCTCCTACACCATCAGTTTGACTGGCTGACTTATTCCCTGACTAAAACTCAGGGACTTACTTTTTCACTTTAGAAGTTCATGGGGTTATGTGTATTGCCATGTTTTCTACCCTGCCTTCTGCTTCTGTCGTCACATGGCTACACCCATGCTCTCCCCATGTTCTATTTGCACTCCACCAGAGTGTCTGTAGCTACCATCCCACTTTTTTAAAGATGCTCGACATCCACCCTTACTTGCAGTTTTTAGATGTTACCCATCAATGTTGCTCTACTGCTGCTTCCGTGTTGTCATTGGCTTTTGTTTATTTTAGTTTTCAATTTAAAAACAACTTTTAGTAGGACTTGACAGCTGCAATATGCTACCAATTCCATCTTGGGACAAATCATTTTTTTTATTAATTCCTTTAAGAAACAACTGCCACATCACGTTGACTGCACCTGAATGCATGTTACTCCACAGATCTTGAAGATGCACCACATGCCATTACACTGCGAACATAAGTGCGTGCATGTGTGATGATGCAGCCATTTATCTTAATTTTTTGCTGATTTTGATAACCATCAGCAACACGCACTCGCAAAGCCAAAAAAAAGGTAGCTAAAGCCTTTTAAAAGTGAGGTCTATTGGCTTTGCCAATGCTGATTTAATAGCACAGTGTACAATTAAAGAAAGCAGGTGTTTGAGCACAACGAGATCATCAGTTACTCCAGCAATGGACAACATGCTCAAGTCCTGAGAAACAGACGGATCAGGTAGAGAGTGGGTATCTCTACAAGGAAAGCAGCGATTAGTAGAGACCACTTCTTGGATAGCCCGATTTCAGCTTAACACAAGCAAATGGCAAAGCCAACATGTCTGGCATTGGCTGCCAGTGTCTGGTTTTGTTACTATTTGGTTGGTTTATTTTGTCATGGTTTTTGCAAAACTTTGTTGATGGGGACGTTTCGGGGACTTCACTCAAACAAAGAAAACAAAAAATAATGGCTAAAGCAAAAGTATTTTTGGTCTCAAAATACACACATTGTCATAGTAATATATTGGCAATTAGCCAGTATTAGCTAATAGCTGAAGTGGGCCAACCCTTTGACCTATGTGGCATACTATAGAGGGCAGAAGAAAAATGTGAACACCACAATAGAAGACCAATGGATAAAACAGGTGGCCAAAAGCCACTTTATGTAAATATATTAGTCACAGAATTTTAGTAGAATCAAAGGGCCATTGGTTAACACCAGACCTAAAAAATTACATCCAGACAATACCGCAAAAAAATAGACAAAAACGCCTAACCCTGAAGAAAATTTGGGCTTGGTAAATGGAAGTAGTACACGCATGAGATATCAGATGGAAGGGAGGGAAGCCCAACAGCCGTAAATACTTCAAGAGGTCAGAGGCCGAGGCTAGTATGTCTGGCTTTCATGAAACCGAATAGCACAGTGGAGAACAAGCTCGAAACTTTAGGTGATCTCTGAAAAGGCTACATCAACCTCGGGGTATTTGTTTCTTCAAGGATGGAGGTGATGACTTGTAAAGGCATATTGGCAACTAGCACTCTGGGGCACCATCACTAGATAAAGATGTATCTGCAGTAAAGACTTTAAAATGTTTTCACTTATGAGATAAGTTGGGAGCCTGACTAAAGGAACTAAAAATAGTGGGCACACTGTGATGATATACCATTAAGATGCTGACGAAAAAGGAGTTCATTAGGGCATTCAAAGCAAGAGCCCTGTAGTTCTTCTGACAGTCTTGAATTCTCCATTTTCCAGGCGTCAGCCAAGAAAGAGGTTAGAAGCAAAAATAAATGGTTGTTAGCAGCATAGCTTCCACAAGAATGGCTACTTATTTTTTGCAATTGCTAAAGATTACCAGCTAGGGGACGTGCTATATCTTTCGTGACCTCGAGCATGTTAAAGTCCTCGTTCTAGATTTTTACAACTATACCTTATCGGTAGAGTGGTTTTTAAAAAGGGTAGATATTGTTCTCATTGACACTCTACCCTGGGATCTATGTACAGAGGGAGGCGTGGGAAGATAGTGAAAACTGGAACAAGAGATGTCTTGTAAATACAGTAAAGAGAGTGGGGATTCATGTACCTGTTGCCACCTCTGCAAAGATTTATAGAGTTGTCTAGAACATGTTCTCTCTTTCGACTGGGAACTTTAACTTAATATAGTGGAGGTAATAACATCGCTATTCACCAAAGGGAACTTTGAATTTATGGGTATTCATGGTCTATTGACAAACCCTATAAATGTGGGCTTTGCTTACTAATTCAATATTCGACTTTTTTTGTCAAACTATTTTTATGGAAATACTGGATATCAGCATAGTACATTACATTGTCCATAATTTTCTAAGCCACGAGCAACAATTCGCTAATGACAGTTTCAGATTATCAAATGTAAATTTGGCAAGTTTCACTTAAAATTGACCACACAAGATGATAAACAAATGACATCAGAATGAAGGAGGAAACATTAACAAAATGTGCATGGTAAGACCTGTAGGTGCGAAATGCATCTTAAGTATGGGAGCAACCTTATGAACGGGAGGTGCAATCAGGGGATAACTCAACTCCAGCTGTAAGGGTGGGGTCCCCAAGCGAGGTTATATATGGAAGAGGTGAAGTGCTCTAAATCGGGGGTGGCAAGAAAAAAGGTGTAGCCCCCTCAACAGAAATTGTACTAGAGGAGCCCATACATAATTAAAACCTTTCAGTGTATCATTGATGATATCAGCCAAACATTCTAATGCTAAGGCTAGCCAAGGTCGGGGTGTGCCATTTGAGGAAATCGATGGGGCACCAGGCTTCTTCCAAGCTGCTGCTGCTATGGCCATTTTGGCAGCACTCAAACAGAGACACAGAATAAAATGGTCCCCTGGGGTCTGATGTTGCAATGAAGGGTCCCGGAGGCCCAACAGAACATATTCCGGATTATTGGGGATTGGGCATCACAAAATCTTCTTTATCTGCGACAGGATTTCTTTCCAGTACGGCCAAATGGAGGGGGAAATCCCACCATAGATGTTGGGAATCTCCTACCATTCCACAACCCCTACAACATGTATTTGACACATTTGGTAAGATTTGTTGTAATTTCCCCAGGTATACATACAATTGGAGCTTATAATGTGCTTTTCTTAACTATATGGAGCGATTGTATTTATAAAGAGCTCGCTAAAGCGTAGGCCATTGTTTATCCTCAATAGTAATGTCTAGAGGGTTTTCCCAAAATAAAACATGGTGGGGAGAAAGAATGCGCTTAGTAGTCATTAAAAGTGTGACCAGAAAAGAGACAACCCCAGGTTGTCCCGGCACTCCGAACGAAGCGCTCAATAGGGAGAGGTTTCCAGGTTGCAGACAATTTTATATGAGGCTGTAGTACCTAATGTTTCAGCTGAATTGAATTAAATTTTTCGGAGGGAGGTAGTTTAAAATTACGACAGTTTTCAAATGTAAGGATATTCTCTCCATGGAATAGGTCAGACATGGTTAAACAACCCCCTTCCCTTCAGTTATCGAAGGGACCTGGGAGTAATGCAGGAGGGAATGCCACGTTATAGTGAATAGGTGTGTATGGGGAGGGGAAGTTGTCAGCTCATATGACTTACCAAAAGGAATCCCATACTTTGAGCATAGTGGACATAGGGGTACTCAAATAGGCATTTTTAGGGCGGTCTTGTTTGGGTTTCCACCGAAGATCAATTATTGTTCATCCTATCATAGCTCTGTCCGTGTGAAGCCAATGCTTATACAAAGCTTTAAGCGACCACTCTGATATAACTCTAAGCTGCGCAGCTCTGTAATATGTTAAAATATCAGGTAAAGCTAGACCACCCAACTCTTTTGGTTGAGTCAGTACTTTGTATGAAATTCTAGCTCATCGGCCCTGCCAAATGAATTTAGTAATCAGCGCGTGTATTTCAGAGAAGAATTCCCTATGAATCTCAATTGGTAGCCCTTGGAACAAATAAAGAATATGAGGGAGGAACGTCATCTTGATCACATTTATGTGACCTATCAAAGTTAGATATAATGGGGCCCATTGCTTAAAATCTGCTTTAGGATGTCGCAGCAAGAGAGGGAATTTTGCTCTATATAAAATCAGTGCTTCTAGGTGTGACCTTGATCCCCAAGTATATAATCTCCCTCCTAGACCACTGGCACAGGAAAGTGGCCGCAATTGCCTCTGTCTCTGTTGAAGGGATCGTCAAGTTAAGAAGAAAATACTTGAAGAGATAAACTTGAATTCTCTTTCATAGACTCAGTTTCCTCTGTAGAGCTCGCAGGGATGTACAAGGAGAAGTGATGAGCAGGAGAATGTCATCCGCAAATAGTGATATTTTATGTTCATCTGGGCCAAAAGGGATTCCTTGAATTTTGCGGTTAGCTCTTATCTTTGCTGCTAGGAGCTCTATACAGAGGGCAAAAGGTATGAGAAAAAGGGGACACCCCGGTTCGTCCCCCTTGCAATATAAAAAAAAACTCAGAAGCTGTGCCATTCTCCAAGACACAAGATCGAAGAAGACATTAATTAGCCTTTATCATATTTATAAATCTTTCCCCAAATCCAAAATGATGAAGAATATTCATTAAAAAGGACCAGTCTACACGGTCAAAGGCTTTCTCAGCATGCAGTGCCAACAAAACAGAGGGGGAATCGGTTTCTTATTTACGTTTTCTATCACATGAATAATGCCTTGCAGATTGTCATGGGTTTGGCAGCCCTCCGACAAACCCCGATTGATCGGGGTGTATCCGTTCGGGGATTATCTCCTCCAGTTTAATGGCCAATATCTTGGTCTATAATTAAGAGGCACATAGCTGAGGGTCTTTTCCTGGCTAAGGAAAGTCTGTGATTAGCGGTTCGCTCACCAATGGAGCCAACTCCTGAAAGCTAGCTATATAATTAAAGAGATCAGTCAAATAAGGAGGGAGGTCTGAACTGAAGTCCTTATAGAAGGGAGCGTTAAGTCCGTCAGACCCTGGAGCTTTATGGAGTTTGAGAGAATCTATGGCAGCCTGTACTTCTTCCCTCGAAATGGTCTTTTTCAGTTTTCATTCATCTCTGGGGGAACATGTGGTAAAGTAACTGCACCTAGGAATGTTGATTGGGTTTCTGAGGCCAATGTTTCTGCAGAATACAATTGTTTATACAGGTCCTGAAATATTCAGGCTTTTCCTTCCTCAGATATGTGTATTGTTCCATTCTCATCCCTAAACTGTTCAATGTATTCCTTTTCCTGTTTAATTCTCAGCTGTCTCGCAAGCATGGAGCCTATTTGAATGCTACGCTCATAACCAGTTGATTTTAAGCGTAAGAGCGTAGTCTCAGCTCTATTAGTATAGATAGCCTAAAGCTTCCCTTTCAATGCGTATACTTTTCTCGGTAAGCAAAAAGAGGGATCGGTCTTATGGGCCTTCTCTGTCAGAATAAGTTATTTTTCCAGTATTTGTCTATCAGTGGGTTTATGTTAATGGAAAGTGGAAATCAACTATATGCTTTTACCTCGTATAACTGCCTTAACTGTATCCCAGGTATTAAAGTATGAGGTATCTTTGGGATCATTTATCTGGAATAATTCTCATAGTTTTCTGTCGTAAAAAGTCTGTCACCTGTAAGTGCATTAGGGAAGTACCATCCACAAATTTTGGAGGACAGTATTAACCAATCACAAATGACCTCCAGTGGGCCAGGGTCGGAAATAACTATAGAGTGAATTTTTACTCTCTGCATAGTGTGGAGCAACTGTTGATTTAGAAACATATGATCTATGGGAGACCGAAAAGAAAGTTTAGTCTCGTGTAGTGGGGTTGAGAGTTCTCCATATATCTAGTAACCCCAATTGGTGGAGAGCAGATTTTACTGCTTTAGTGGAGATACCAGTTTGTGATCTTTGGGAATCAGTGGTGTCTTAAGTGGTGGCCCAAATCAAATTAAAATCCCCCATTAATAAATGTATCTCCCTCTGCAAATCCCCCCAATAAAGAGAAGAAGGATACTAGAAATTCTGAATTGCCAGTGTTGGGAGCATAAATAGTAGCAATGCTACAAGTACGACCATGAAGGAGGCCTTAGACTATGAGGATCCTTCCTTCTTTATCGGATTTACTATCCCTCAATTGAAAGTGAGCAGAAGAGCGAAACATCAAAGCTACTCCGTTGTGCTTGGTAGTAGCTGAAGATCTATAGATTAGGGGATACATTTTATGCCACAATTGTTGGTCATCGCCCCTTAGGATGTAGTCTTACGGCTACAGCGTTCAACCTCGGAGGTGGGGAACCGGGTTCGAGTCTCGGCAACGACGCTCAACATCCTGCGATTCTGGGCAAATCACTTAATCTCCCTGTGCCTAACAAAAAAAAAAATGAATGTGTCGTGTAACGAAACTCGTGCTCATGTAAAGCGCTCTGATTCCGAGGGTCGAGTTCGCGCTATATGAAACTCTTAGAAAAAATTTAAATAAATGTGTTTTCTGAATGGCAATTACATCTATATGATGATCTCTCAAACACCTCCAAAGTCGATGCCTCTTGTTAGGGGAGTTTAAACCTTTAATATCCCATGTCCAGCATGTAAGGATCATATATCAACAATAAAAGAATTCTCCAAAGTTCCCCATCCCCTCAAACATTCAACAAGGAATCAAAAGGAACCCCACCTCTGCCCATAACTGTAATCGCCTTTCCCACATGCATAGAAATTTTAAAAGGATAAAACAACTGAAATAGGGCAATTTAAGACCATACAAACTAGAAATTCTAGTTCCATCCAGATTTTGTAGACTCACCAACTCGGAGTATAAACAGGAAGGGGATATACATCCGCCTTTTCCACCCCGCTTAGCATAATGAGATGGCTTATGCTTAGTGTGAAAAGTATTATACATAAACGGAAAGAACAACACAGTCAATTTAAACCATAAGGCTAAGCGGTTTAGAGCACTATTAACTACACATGGATTCATCTGTTTATTCAAGTCAATACTGTCTGCCTGACTATAGTTGAGGGAGATAGATGGTATCACTTAGAATAGTCACCAAGTGCAGGATCCTTCATGGTATTTCTCGATTAAAACAATGATGAGTCTACTGCCTTCACTTCTTATTCAGTCTACCCCCTATCTTCGAGTATGCCAGATTCTCGGGGGTTGTTGTTCACTGGTTCCCGCTGTAGATGTTTCTATATTCCTAATTGACGCGGCGGTGCCTTGTCGATTCCGAGAGCGGATGGCTTGAATAAAGGTTCTTCAGTCTTGTTACCGAGCCCGAGTCTACATTTCATTTACTACAGGCGGCTTTACCCCATATATTCCCAACAAACCTGCTGTATCCGCAAAATCCATGAAGTGGCATGGTCTATTAATAGTATTCAAAGGTGATGCCAAAAGGGTATGTCCATCTGTATTTGATATGTTTAGATTTCAGCGCTTCACTAACAGGGCGAAATTGTAGTCTACGAGATAGGGTAGCTGGGGCAATATCCTAGAATAGGGAGCAGGTAGCTCCCTGAAATCCCACTGTGTCATGTTTCCTGGCTTGTTGGAGAACCATCTCTTTAATCTTAAAAGAGCTCAATTTGGCAAGGATGTCCCTGGGTCGCTTTCCTTCTCCATGGGCTCGGAGGCCCACTCTGAACTTGTTCCAGCTGTACCTCCGGGTGATCATCTCCAAGAATAATTGAGAAACGGTCAATTCTAAAGGCTTCCAGATCTGGACCCTCAATTCCCTTCTCCGGGCACTGACTATTTTTTTTTTATTGTTTTATTTTTTAGTCCTCATTTGCCTCGGTTAACAAAAGATAATATTCCTTACTCCGGGGCCTCCCTTAGAATAGTACCAGCCAGAGATCTTTGTTCCAAACCAAGGATGGTTCACTCTAAGGCTTGCTTGCAGTTCTCCAACCACAGGTAACTTATTTCCACCTGTGAAGCCACCAAAGGAGTGATAAAGTAGTATAGAGGTCTGAATTTAAGTGGAGAGCTTCGCCCAATTCTCGTAGGGAAGCCAAAACTCGTTACGCTTATTCTTAGATACCCTGTCCAGCCGATTTCTATACTTTACGGACATCATCCATGTGTTAGTTGGAGAATGCAGAAGTAGTGGAGTGGCAGAGTCTTGCTTTTCTTTTTTTAATATTGGGAAGGAAACAGGGTCTCACCTGGTAATGGCACGGTCCTACGGCTGCTCCAGGGCGTGGCCGGCTGGCGGTGAGAGAGCTGGCAGCGAGAGGGCTGTGCAGGCGACCAGCTTCAAGGAAATCCACAAAGGTGCCTAGCTCCTGCAGGGTACGCGCGGCCAGGGAGATTGGCAGTGGGCGGTAGCAGAACAGGAGCAATAGGGAACTCCTTACACCAAGAAAGCAATCCAAGGATAAACGAGTTGCAGGACTCCTCGGAAAATGTAGGACAGAAGTCTTTGGCGATCCTGGTTACCAGCGTAACTGCAGGGCATGCAGCACGAAAAACAGGTCAGTGGCATACCAAAGTAGGAGGTACAGCCTACAAATATCGGAAGGGGAAAACAACTGTGTGGAGAAGGGAAAAGGGCAGATACAAGTACAAAAAAAAAGTGGTAGAGTTTTTTTCGGCCCAATAGAAAGACATCAAGTAAACAAAGTGGCATCGCAAGTTCTAAAAAGTGTGGAGGGGGCGTCAGAAAGGGGCACTCACCAGAACAGGTATCAGCTGAGAAGACTGGGGGCGAAAAACCCTATGAGGAAAACACGGACAAAAATTCAGGGGAACTCTACGGCAACCAAGGCTGCAGAGGCTACTGCCTCAAAACAAGATGGCATAATAGAAAGGGACTTCGAGACCCCTAGAAGAAGGAAGTTGCGAGGAAAAAAAAAGGGGAGATACCAACAACAAATTTGAAGTTTACACCTTCACTAAGGACCTTCTTTAAGGTAGTGCCAAAGACCCGGTTATTAAAAAGCCCAGCTCTAGTTTGTCAAGAGAACAGTCAGGTAGAGGATAGAGAT
The DNA here is from genome assembly GCF_964204655.1 of Triturus cristatus. Lineage (NCBI taxonomy): Eukaryota > Metazoa > Chordata > Amphibia > Caudata > Salamandridae > Triturus > Triturus cristatus. Next base: position 658,742,046 of record NC_140585.1, on the reverse strand, counting down.
ACAATAAGCCCAAATAGATTTCAGGTGCTTGCAAGTCTCCCAGAGCTTCAAGAAGTAGCTGTTTGAGGAGCCCAGGTCAATACAGGACGAGTAAAGTGTGTCTCCCCCCCCCCCCCTTAGGATCATGGAGCCAAGTCCTCTGCAGACAGGGGAAGCACAGTTAGAGTTAGAGGAGGTACCCATGGAAGTCCTACCATTATCTCTCGAAGTTCGGGAGGGGGTAAACCAGGCACAGTATAACCCACAGATCAAAGACTTAATTCGGTGGTTAACCACCGAAGTGAGGAATAGATTTGAAGTTTCGGAACTAAACGAAATAGAGATAAGATCGGCATGTGACAGCCTAGAAAGAAAAATGGATGATCTCGCTAGTAGGACCCCTCAGTTGGAAACCTCAGTGAAGGATCTTACATCTCAAACAGAAGCCAACACTAAAGAAATCATGCTATTAAAGGGGAATGAGGTGATTTTGAAAGAAAAGATGGAATCATTAGAGAATAACATGAGAAGGAACAATCTCCGTATATTAAAAATCCCGGAAGGTTCAGAGAGCGAGGATTTGAAGGCATTTGTAGCAAGACTATTTAAGTCGAGTACACAGATCGATTGTAAACTAGAAGACTTGGTGCAGGATATACAGAGGGTTCATAGAGACCCATTTAAGGTAACCCCAAATAAGACGAAACAAATGAAAATTCTTGTCAACTTTAAAACATACAAGGTCAAGGAAGAAATTCTTATAAAGGCCCTAAAACAGAAAACCTTACAGTTGATGGCATGAATTTTGAAATAAGATCTGACATCTCCCAATTTATGGCTAACAAGCAGTGGGAATTGAGTAATATGATTGAGCCTTTAAAAAAATGGGGGCAACAGCCTTCGGGTGATGCATAACAACAAACTGCAGAACTTCCGTAGGGTAGAAGACGCTGCGGAATTTCTTAAATCTTTAGACGCTGGGGTAGAGGCCCATGTTTTGGCACTCTTTTGCACTGAGTATGCACCACTTCACTCTCCTGGTTGTTTCGGATTGTTATTTTGTCTCAGCAGAATGAATTTGCAACGTTGATAATGGTCTCTTAAATTTAGGGGGCCTCTTCAGCTTATGCCACAAAGAAGGAACAGGAGGGTTTTCCAAGGGGAGGGGGGGGGGGGGGAATGGGTTGGGTCACGGGTAGATATTAGTGCATGGGTGAGAGAGCGGTGGGTAAAAAAAAAAAGACAAAGAAAAATTGGTCCTCGGGGAATAAGCTTTAACTTATGCTCTAATGAGATAATGACTGGAAAAAAAAATAAGACGACAACCAGCCAGAAAGCACAGATAGAAATCCTATCATGGAACGATAATGGGCTTAGAATGAAACATAGAAGGGAGAAGATTTTGCAATATTTAAAAGACGCTCCAGCCCAAATTATAATTTTACAAGAGACCCATCCAACGAGTGAAGAGATGAAAGAGGTTCTTAAATCAAGGAAATGGATACAGAAAGCTGTATTTACTGATCAACAGCTTACCATCAGAGGGGTAGCGATTCTGGTGAAAAGTAATCCCTAGATCATAGTAGAGCATAGTCAAGTAGATAGGGCGGGTAGATGGTCAATTGCCAAGATAAGACGCTATAACCAGGCCTATACAGTGGTTGGCTATTATGGCCCTAATCTAGATGACTTACTCAGTTCGGTAATTTGCTTACAGAACTTTTGGATTTCCCTGTCCCTGTCATTTTGGCAGGGGATTTTAATGTAGATTAATGTGTAGAAACACATTAATCTAGATCATTTCACCAAAAGCAGAGCTGTAACAAACAATAAGAACTCGATCCCTGATAAAAAAAACTCAATAAAGGAACAAGGCTGGTGTGACATTTGGAGAGAGAGGAAGGGATCCCTTAAGAGTTACACCTTTAATAATTAAAAATATGGGCACCAATCAAGAATAGACCTATTTTTAATCAGTCAAAATATAAAGCATCAGGTTGGAGTTGTTAATCACGTGGGATCACACGTCAGATCACTCAGCTATTACTTTGATTTTAAGTAGTGTAGTACAAAAGAGATGGTCTATGGATCGCACTATACTGTTTGATGAGGATATAGTAAGAAAACTTGGGATTGAAACTCAAGAGTTTTTTGAGAATATAGATACAGCACCAATAGGTATAGTTTGGGATGCATAGAAGGCTTTAAGAGGGAAAATAATATCCATTCAATACAACAACAATAAGCAACGGAGAGAAAGAGAAGAGATAGCGAGTATGGAGATATAGATCTGGCTATTAGAACAGCAGTTGCTTGAGAATGGAATATGACTAGGCTCTAGGTTCCAGGCTCTAAAAAACAAACTTTCAGGGGCTGTGGAAGGCAGATTACAAGAAAGGTTGCAAGCTAATAAAACTTGCCCATATTAATTATGGAGAAGGATGTGGTAAACTACTTGCATTGAAGGTGAAAAATGACCAGGCAAAATACTTTATTAAAGAACTACAGCAAAGAGTTATAGGGAGTCCAATTGTGACAAGGGAAGGTATAGAGGAGGCTTTCCTGAACTATTTTGGAGAAGTATACTCGGAAGATCTAACCACGAAGGAGGGCGAGGTGGAAGAATGGTTGGGTCAAGATACCCCCACGTAAAACTACCGATGCCCAGAGGGAAGCTATTAATAGCTCAATAACAGTAGGTGAAATATGAAACTCCATTTGAGCAGGGAAATAAAAAAAATAAAAAAATAAAAAAAAAAACAGCAGGTCAGGTCCAGACGGTCTCCCTATGGAGATTTATAAAAAGTTAGGGGATTATCTAGTCCCGGTTTTGGTGAAGCTGCCATCAGCTATCTTTGAAAGCAGTAGGGATATCCCACCGTCCTGGTATGATGCCACTGTGAGGTTGATACTAAAACCAGATAAACCACCAAATTGCTGTGATTCTTACAGGCCTATCTCGCTACTTAATTCAGATTATAAAATCTTTACGAAAATATTGGTAGATAGGCTTAATGGGGTGGTGGGTAATCTCCTCCATGAAGATCAGAACTGGTTTGTACGAGGCAGGGGAATTAAAGATGTTACATATAGTCTAATTGGTGCCATAATATAGCCACCACGTATAAAGTACCACTGGCAGTGATCACAGTGGACGCAACCAAGGCCTTTGATAGGGTAAATTGGTTCTATCTACAGAAGATTCTAAAACTATCTAATCTTCGAGATAATTTTTTGCAGGGCTATAGACCTACTGTATAGAAATCCTACAGCTAGAATCTTAGTGAACGGAAATCTCTCAAAATCATTTCACATCTTTAGGGGGACTAGGCAAGGGTGTCCTTTATCTCCCCTCCTATTTAATATATATTGAGACCTTAGCAGAAAAGATAAGAAACTATGAGAGTGTTCCCCCTTTTAAATTCCGAGGATGGGAGAAAAAAGTTGGGCTATATGCCGATGACCTGGTGGTTTATTCCTCACTACCTGTGGTTTACTAACTGGCATCACGGTTCGGTGCTATCTCAGGATATGAGATAAATGAAAGTAAAACAGTAGCAATGACTTGGAATATTAACTCGCATTTGAATTGTATCCAGGAGATGAGATACTTGGGCATTAAAATTGTTTCAAAAGTAGAACAAATCCCGGAATCCAACTTTCATAAGATCAATAAAGAAGTGGGAAAAGTATTACTAAATTGGGCCCATCTTCCTTTGACATTATAGGGGAGAATCAACCCCATGAAAATGTCTATTCTTCCCAAGCACACCTTCATGTTTCAGAATATTCCTATGGCTTTTAAGGAAAATGGCTCAAAAAGGCTCAATCCAAAATTACCAGCTTTATATGGGCCTCAAAAGGGGTTCGTATCGCATGGAAGAAGCTACGGCGGCAGTATGATAAAGGGGGTCTACGATTGCCGGATTTATCATATTACGCTTGGGTATTTCTTTTAAAAACAGGGAAAATGCTATTTAGTATACCAGATGTTTCCGATGTCGGGAAAATGTTTAAGGGAATCCTTCAGGATGTGGAAGGGGAAGAACATGGGTTTATACATAAATATGGAGATCAGCGTTTTTTCAAAAAAGTGAGACTTAAGATTCTGCAGTCTTTTGCGGAGACATGGTATAAAATCAGGAAAGGATTAAAACTAAATTACTACAGCGGAATGGCTCCCATCTGGAACTCGCCTGGCTCTCCGGAGTGGTCCAAGGATAGCCTGGCTCTTCCATTGAAAAGAGCAGGAATAATAAACTGGGGACAAAACAACACTAGATGAGGCCACGATTTCCTGGGATGAGAGCCAAGGAATAGCCAACAATCAGCTTTCAAGATTTAAATATCTTATTTACAAGAACCAGGCCTCCATAATAATCCCGCCAATGCTGGATATGCTAGACGAACCCCGGGAGAAGGGTGAGCTTCCGCCAGATCAAAGAGCAGCCATAATAGCAGTTATACACAAGGCGGGGAAACCGCCAGACCAATGCGCCTCCTACCGCCTGATCTCGCTGATAAATGTCGAGGCGAAGGTGCTTGCTAAGGCATTAGCAAACAGATTGATACCAGTTCTATCTGAAATAACACATCTCGATCAATCGGGATTCATGCCTAAAAGAAGCACCCGTCACAATCTCAGGAGGCTCTACGGCGTGCTCCACCTAACAAACAGCCCAGAAGCTCAACAGACGGCAGTAATGTCATTGGACACTTCAATGGCATTCGACAGTATAGAGTGGATCTACCTGTTCAAAATTCTCCGCAAGCTGGGCTTCGGCCCCAATTTTAATCAGTGGGTAAGACTACTGTATGAGAGCCCTAGCGCAAGTACGAGTCAATGGGGTAGTATCGAGGCCCTTCAGGCTGGGCAGGGGCACTAGGCAGGGTTGCCCCTTGTCCCCAATGCGAAGAGCACTTCGCCTCGCGCTGGAGCCACTGGCGCACTGGATTAGAAGAGATCCGATGATTTGGGGAATAGTTGCCCCGGGTGGATGGGAAGAACGCATCTCGCTGTACGCAGATGATATCCTCCTATACTTGGTGAGACCATACCACTCAATGGCGAGGGTGCTCCACATTTTTTAGCTCTTCGGCAGCTATTCTGGATACAGTATCAATTGGGCCAAGTCTGTGATATTCCCATTCTCTGCCCCCCCCCGTCCAGGGTGCCGGCTAGCTGTCCTGCCCCTATAGTGCTGGAAGGGTTCAAGCATTTGGCCTTATACATAATGAGAGACCAAGAAGGGTTCATGCGGGCAAATCGAGCCCCAGCTGGAGCACCTCAGTACGAATGGGCGCCACTGGCGTACCCTCCCGGTGTCATTGATGGGTAGGGCAGCGCTGTATAAAATGATGGCCTTCTTTAGATTCTCAAAAACACCTCATATCGAGTCCCCCTCATCAATTTTTAAAAAGATATCACAAGTTAGACTGCTGCTGTAGCAAGGAGGCTCTCCAAGAATTGCACTCACTAAGTTGCAGAGAGGCGTGTACGATGGAGGATTGGCAATCCCAGATATCAGGCTGTACTATTGGGCCTCCCAGTTAATGGTCATCAACGACTGGGTATATACTGACGAGAGCAAACCAGCCTACAGAGTTGACAGAGCTGGCATGCCCGATGGCCCCTGCGCCTCACTCCTGTACTCGCGAAAGAGGGAGCTGGAGTGTCCGCCACATACAAAGGTAGTTGTGGACTGCTGGAGGGAGGCGAACAAACTACTGGGAAATGAACTGGCCGAACCCTGCTATGGGAGGGCGTCTACCTCAAAGAAGTAGTCCCATTAACAGGCTTTGGGAAGTGGGAGTTAATAGGGATTGAATATCTAGGAGATGTATGGAGGGGGGGACAAAGCTCACCTTTGAGAAGTTGCAACGAGAATATGCCCTACACAACACATAAAAATACCACTATCTCCGGCACATGCACGCTCTACAGAGACACATCCAGCACGGCACCTATCTTCAGGACTATTCGCCGCTAGAAGACCGGTTACTCCTTGACCCAGTTATCGAAAAGCCCACTTCCACAATATACTGTAAGTTAATCAATAACATTCCAGACCCACTCGTGGCGTTGCGGGTGGCATGGACTGAGGACCTGGGGTACTTGGATGACACGGATTGGCATGAGGCGGTGCAAAGTCCGAGGGAGGTAGCAATACGGACCCGATTTAGGCTTGTACAACTTAAAGTTCTGCATCACACATACTAACCGCACGCACTTGTACACCTGGGGTAAAACACACACAGCGCTCTGCGTTAGGGGCTGTCAGCAAGAAGGTACGTTTTTTCACATCCTGTGGGACTGCCCGAAGATAGTTAGCTGTTGTCGGGAAGTTACAGATGTACTGTCCAGAGTCTCAGGCGAGCGTGTCTCTATGGACGCAAAATGGCTACTCCTGATGATCAAAGGGGATTTAGACTGGCCCAGGTACACGGGAATCTGGCTGGCCCTGGCGGCCGGCATTGCTAAAAGGAACATTGCACGGAGGTGGGGGTCACCCATGTCACCCTCAAAGAGAGTGGAAATGTGACATGGACTGGTGCCAAAGGGCAGGAGAGACGGTTTATACAGGGGGAGGATGTAACAAAAAGTGGGAGAGAATATGGTCTCCATGGCGTAAACATAGATTGGGGTTGGGTTTGGAAGACCGTCAACCATAAAGTCATAGATAGGAGACAGAGAAGCTCAGTCTCTACTGCGGGGAGGTTTTACCTGCTATATGTGCACATTGATATGGGCTGTAACTATTGAAAAGAATGTTAAGGTCTTCTGTCCCACTGGGAGTCGAAAGTGGTCAGACTGTATTGGCAACTGGGGGCATATTATTGTAATCATGATTGTCTGTGGTCCTTTGAGCAAAAGGTTAATAAAAAAAAAAAAAAGATGTTTAAAAAAAAAAAAAAAACATTTAAATATCTTCAAATAAAAAGTTGGTTCCTCATTGTCGAGTCTGGTGTTGGAATAACAAACGAATTGGAATCTAGGATGATGACGAATGTGACTCGGAAAAAAGAGGTGGAGAGTTGGTACTGGCTTTTAATGGATTTAGTAGACAGAGACTTCAATTTACCATTGATACTGTGGGAGAAGATCTTGCCAGGAGAACAGATGGAATATTTATGGCAAGTATCTTGTAACTTTCTATACTCCACGGTTCGTGCTGCAAATTTAAGGCGGAACCACCTTTTCTGTCTTCACAGGGTTTATTGGACTCCGTATAAACTGTCCAAATTGGGGAAAGGTCCTACGCCGAGATGTCCAAAGTGTGGCAAAGAAAAACGAGACAACACTCACATGTTTCTGGAATGCCCCAAGTTCAGGGTTTTTGGGTGGGCGTGAGTAATACTATATCCATAATGCTTGGAAAGACACTCCAGGTAAGCAATATTCTTGTTTTCTTTGGGATCCCGGATCATTATGAAGTATTGTCGAACATTAAAAAATTGATTTTATAACTGATACTTTTGGCCCGTAGAGAAATCTGTAAAAATTGGGTAAAATCTACTCCCCCCGAATAAAATAAAATGGATGATGTCAGTAAAGTATACTAATAGGCCCCTCACTCTTATGTTGTCACCCCGGGAGCGTTTTCCAAGTCCTCCCATTTAAGGAGGACAGCCTGCAACTGTGTCCGGAGGAAAGTTGTGCCCTACTCTATTGGGGCCATTCTTTGTTCCATATCTTGAAGTTTCGTGATCTAGAGCAAAGGAACCCAAAGAATCCACATCTGATTGGAGGGATATCAATCTAGAATGGATTTCTGCTATAAATGAGTCAAAGAAAGTCGCAATGACTGCTTCAAGTTCCTCTCACAGCTCTGTATTATTAAAGTCTTGTAGGGATAGAAGAAGGTCTTCTTTTGTCAGGGCCATATTATCTTCCAAAGGAGGTGTAGCACTCACCAATCTCGCCGGGCCAAAATAGCTAGATACTCTATTAGCCTGCACCTTCCTGCGCGTCATGGGTGCAGGTGGGAGCACCAGAGCTCAAATGTGCGGGCCAATGTCACAATTTCATTGTTTGGAGCAATCGTAGGTGGAGGTGTGTAGTCTAGATTATTTTTTTTCGAAGTTTTATATAGCGCGAACTTGACCCGAAATCAGGTATCAGAGCGCAGATTTGGTGAGTGGATTCCAACGTGTCTGGTTCACACGGAATGAACCACAACGCGCTTTGTTAAAGACTTCCTGAGGTTAGTTTAATTAACGCTATATCTAACTCGCTATAAATCCCTCAGGTATGTAGTCAGTAGTTGTGCAGATTTACACACCCAGAGCAGCAGTGCCAGTAGTCACAAAGGTGATGGAGGAAGATTCAGAGCACGACATTCTCCAGACAGCACTCTGCAAACCACCATCGACAAAACCTACAGGTTGCTATGTTAGCTGGAATCTGGTGCCTCCATCTTAAAGTCAGACATCTAATATCAGCACCTCTGTGCTCCGTCAGACATCCCCTACATTCCTCAAAATATATGCTTATGTATCCAATAAAGTCAGGACACAAAAATCTTCCATAGCATTTTCCGCAGACTTCAAAGGTCTATCAAATCTCGATAAAAATGACTGCTTCCTACCGCTACTGCTCGGCAGTGGAGAACTATTTTGTTGGAAGGTGCCAGTGAGGGCCCGCAGTGTGTCTCAATGGAAGCAGAGCTCGAATCAGGGCCAAAAATGATATCGGCACTGCTTTACTATGGCTGTGGAGCAGGGGTTGCGTCTGCGCTCAGAGTCTAGCTCATCTCACGCCATTTTCCACCTGCCCGTACCACTCGCTCTGCTGCTCCATGATTTACAATGCTTACCCTGGACTCTTATGTGGCGTTTAAGACATCTGGGTGGTCCACTTACGTTGCGTTCACCATAGCGATACTTGTAGACGATGGACCCAGGTTGAAAAGCGATGATCTAAGGAATGATACAAGGAGCGTCTGAGGATTACATCCACATAGCCATGATGGCTGACCAGGCCCTCAATATTAGATTTTTTAAAAGCTACAACAGAATTTTTTTTAATGTACTCCCATAGATCGGGCTACGCCTACTTAGACGTAAACATCCAAATTTTTAAGAATCTACACCCTTCAAAGGCAATTTTTTTTAATTTCTCCAAAGGGAAAACATGTTGCATGGAGGGGGAAAAAACACATCATCAACACTGAAGGATTTTATTATTTTCATTCCCCATTCCCACACTGAATAAACATTTACTGCTGCTCTTGCTAGAAGTAAATTTAAGGGGTCTCCGGGTGAAAAACAACCTGCAAATATTTCTCAAATACCTAAAACGTACATGGTTGTGGGCGTGCCCCATGTTTTGTTGGTGGACATGCACAGGAATGCCCACAAAACGTTTGTGTACACGGATTCAATTTGCAAGAGCCAAGTTCTCATTCAAAATTAGGGGAAATCAGGATGGTGACTGTACCCTCATAAATGATGCTTTGCTGTTTGTTCAACCTAAATTATACTTTGATCAGCAGAAACATTGCTGCATTTGCCCATTTGTCTCCTTCACCCTTTCCCATCCATGCATTATACCCCCTTGATTTTTCAGGGCTTGGCCCCCTACTTCTATGACACACAATCCTTGCCTTCATTTCTATGATGCATGTAATACTCACAGACACTGCTCCTTCATTTGCCCCACATCGTTAAAATAGAAGCAAGACTCCCAGACACTGTTCTTTACTATGCAGTCGAAGGGTCTACTCTTTCCATTTACTATTTTTAGAGGTATGGAGCTACCTACATCTTACTTTTGATACAGGGACATTAGTAGTTCGAAATCTCACCCAAATTATCTCCATTCTTGCTAGGTACGTGTATATTCTAAGTTTAAAAAAATCTATTTCCACTGACTGCTTACACAATCAACGAGGGATCACATTGACATGGACTTTTTATTTCATTAACTCAAGTTAGTGACCCAATACCACCCATTATGTGCAAAATACACATTATGCAGTTCATATAAAGCCGACTCAGCTTTTATTTCCACTATTTATTACATTTTCATCTAAACCAACATAGGATACACAGAAATGGTGAAATCAAAAGTTCTCATATTTGCCAATAAAATATTGGGGGGAAAAGGTATTTCACATTTCAAAGGAAAAAATCTGACAACAATGTCACCTGAATGCTTGCTTTAAACAGATTAAATTACACGAGTCTAATGGGAACTTTAAAAATTTAAACATGAAAAAAACGCCTAAAAGAAAAGAACTAGGAGCTGCCTCGTGTGTAATGGTTACATTTGTAGGAGGGTTTTAAAGTATGATAGGTAGCATCAACGTTCACAAAATCAAGACCGTAAAAATATCAGATGGATGATTTTAATCCCACAAACGTCTGCTAGTGATCACAGGGCATGCAATCACACTTTCCACAACCATATATGTGTTGTTCTATGTGGAATACTTTAAGCATCTCCCTTTCTTTCGTAAGTGAATGTCAAGTCAGCACTGAAGATTAAAGCTACAGCTAGTCTATATGGAGCAAATACCATGGCAGATAAGTGCCTGTTTACCATGGTGCAAACTGTATTATATTTGTCACTGCCTTAATGCTGGCCAGGTGTGGAAAACATTATCCTTTTACTCAGGAAAAACAAACAAACGAAAAGGCCTTAACAACAAAGTTTATCTTACATTCTTCACATAAGAGAAATCCAAAGACAAACATCTCCACCAAAATCACTCCTTTTCACATTCAATCTAAATAATAAAGAGACTTGTATTTGACTAGGGCAAGCATAACGGGTGAAATTTCATTTCAATCTTCAGCTTTAATTCGACACCCGGGCATATTAGTTACATGTCTTGTCTGCCCATTGTAACTGAAGTGCCCCATCAGTTATTTCATGGTTTAGGACATCCTGAAAGTTGTACCTTAGTACATTTAAACACTTTGCATCAAATTAACTACCTGCACACGGATTCTTATGGAGATACACATAGATCAAACTATTTGAAATTAAAATAAATGAACATAAGGAAAGGAAATAATAAACATGCTTATTTTTAAAAACAGATGAGATTCAGACTTAAGGGTTTGCATAAGAACATGTGGATACTGTCTGGCATCACAAGGAATCAAATAAGTGAAGATGCTATTTTACACAGATATGAATGAAGCAGAACACAGGGATGGGGCTTAAACTGTACACATTACACAAGTAGGCCCAACCCCCTGCAGCACAAACCCTTTAGCTTCCAGTACCCCAGTACCACATTATGTATCAGGGAAGGGCACTGTCTGCAGTTAATGTAATATTTGTGTCCATAAGTTAATGCTGTTTGAACTTTCATTTATGGTTCATTAATGCAAAGCCTTTATTATTAGAGTGAGCACTGTAAGGAAATGTTGTAAACTCGGAACTGCACTGCTTTCAGTGATCCCAATATTAAAATGTACACTTTGCAAAGTTTAACAATATGAGGCTACGTGTAATGCTCCCAGATTGCATATTTGCAGAAGCTTGAAATAAAGATTGATGGTTCTCTGCTTTTAAAATACTATGTTCACAAAAAATACAACAAGGAAAAAAAGTGTTTCCAAACTATTATGAAATTTTAGGTACCACTGCTTTGAAGCATCATTTAGTAAAATTTGTTGATGCATGCTAGCATTTCCAAAAAATACTCATAATGGAAAATCAGTGCAAGCAGTTTCAAGAGGATTATGAGAAACATGCAAATAAATAAGCATTGGCAAAAACAATAGGTCTAACAGCTGTGGTCAGCTTTTTGGTTTTGTCAATGCATGTCTTGTTTTGACAGTTTTCGTAAAACGTTATTGTTGTGGGAGCTGCTGGGCCCTCCCCATTATAACAAACATTGCCCCCCCAAAAAAAAAAAAATCTTTTTGGTCCCTAAAAGCAGACATTACCACAGCAGTTCCTAGCACTGAACAAAAACTACTTTGTGTGCCGATATGCTCCTTGTGAAAGAGAAGAATGCCGTCACTCTCAGTGCAGCCAGATGATAGAAAGAGATAGAAGTTTAATAAAAAACCAAAAAGTCTTGGTGAACACTAGACCATATAAGGGGCCAAATTCTTTTTTTTAAAAAGCCACAAAAGTGCCCCCATCGCATATGTCCTCGCATTAGTGCAGATTTACGGCTTTCATGAATTCACAAGAATATACAGAAGTCGGCAGAGAAATCTAACTCCTAGAAAATATTTGTGAACTGCGCTTTAGCACGAGCAAATATGCATGTATAGATTTGCTCATGCGGAAATCTGTTGAGCGTTTACAAGTTCACTTTCCTTCCAACCACTTTTTCCCACAACCCTGGAACACATTTTACTTCTGCCTTTGTCAAGAGTAGATTTTCAACCTTTCTAAGCATGAGAAAAGCTGGTAAAAGCCAGTAAAACTTGTAAGTTAGTAGGTTTGCACAGATTCAAAAAGGCACCCAACCCTAGAACTATTGCGTTCCGCTACCTCCAGCCCCAGTATGTAGATCTGTGGAAAGCTGGCAAAATTAGGGAATTGCTAGTATTCAAACCCTACAATAGTATGAGATCTGGCATCATCAGGGAGGCTATTATCAGAGCTCTTACATAACGAGATTGCTGCCATAATTTGTTGCCACACTACATAGCACCAAAGGGACGAGTAGATTTTTTTTAAAACAAGTAGATTTACGAGGCAACCTCTTCCATGGACATGTAAATGTTTTATTAAATTCCACACCACTGATGTATGTATTAAAAAAAGCTATCAAGGAATATAAAATGTATGATTTTAGGCCACACAACGTATGTGCGAGGCAAATTTACTATGCAGGTATGTATTTACAAAAAATGATCTCGAAATATATTGATATGATTTTGGACTGATCTATGCAGATAACAAGATTAAGGGCACCAGCCACCACAAGCTCAAAGCTTCTCAGGATGCGGGTATCGATGAAAGTAAATATGCACTTTTTATTTTACATTTCAAACAAAAGGTAACCATAGAAGGCGTTTGAGATAAATACATTTTACGTGGTCACTGTAGACGTAGATTATGGTTTAGCACCTGGCATGTGCCACTGTTTCTTGCACGATGTATTTTAAAACATAGGGACAAGTTTCTAGTGTGAAGGGATTTCTGATAAGAATTGTTTTTCACTATTTATGTGCAGGGCAGAAATGACACATGAACCTACTCAATGGCACTAGATAGAAATGTGAATGGACAGGTAACGTCAGATGCTCGAAGGTATTTCAACTTTCAAATAAAGTGCACTGGCCTTACTTAGCATAACTTACATTAGGGAGGTATTTTCACCGGCCGTTGGGCAGGATGCAATATTATATACAAACATGAATTAAATACTCATGTATTAAAAGGATACAGCACGAGACCATGTTTCGAATCTCTCACTTAAAAAAGAAAAAAAAAAAAAAAAAAAAAAAAAAAAAAAAAATCACCCACGCAACAGTCTGCATCCTGGTTATTATACCAGGTGCTGCAGACACCTCACGGCTCAATCAATCTTTGACTAGATTAATCTTAATGTGGATAATCTCAATAGTCCCACTGAATGTCCTGGGGCCTGCCTGGAAATGCACCTTATTCTTCAGTTAACAATTTAACTTTGTGTCCTTTAACATCAAATGTATATTGTATGTACACATGCGGGATGCTTTTTGCATACACAAAAAGGAAGAGGGCGAATGCGTGGCCAGGGATAACCTAATCGATACGTACGGATGCTGTTCCAAACAGGACATTTTACAGCAATAATTTTCCGGGGTGTTCTATTTTCACAGAAGGTGCTGCTTCTTACTTTTTCATAAATCTATATATACTGTGCTCACGAAAGACATTTTATTTATTTTTTTAGGCTTCTTGCACAACGTAAATATCATTTTAAACTCTTTAAAAATGCTCCACGATACGTCCATAATACCCTCCCCTACAAAAATAAATAAATTAAATAGTGGGTTGAAGGTGTCAACCTCTATAAGGGAACTACAGGAAACGTCATGCTGATAGCCTGCGCTGAGTGGGGAAGCGAGAGAGGGCTTCAGTCAGCCTGCCCCTGGCAGAGGAACAGATGGCCAGCCTGGTGCTGGGTTGGTGTGCGCGCAGCAGCGGGACATCAGACCTCCCCTCCCCGGCCCTCACTCACCGTGTAGACGTGCCCTTTCTGACATCGCACATCATGCACTTGAAGGCCTCGGCGCCGTTGCGGAAGGTGCAGACGCTGCAGTCCCAGTAGCCCTCGTCCGAGGACGGTTTCGGTTGCCGCTTCGGCCTGCGGGAGAAACATATAATAAACACAGGAGAAACGGAGCGCATCAGACACCCGTGGTCCTAGAGGAAGGGAAGCGATGGCGTTCACCGGGCCGGGATACTGCTCTGCAGCTGCCCCCGTGTCCGCCATGTCCGCCCCTCTGCCCGGGCTGCATTGTGCGCCGCCATCTCACCTGGTAGGGCTCTTCTTGTCTCCCATGCTGCTGGGCAATGGGAGGAGGAAGGAAACTGCAGCCTCCGCCGCGAGGTATCCTTTTCTATTTGTAAATAAACCTGAGCGGAAATGAGTAAAGAGAGAAAGAAAAAACACAAGAATCCCGGCGAGCGTATCGAGAGGGCAGAGAAGCACAAGCGCCACCGCCGGGTCCTCCAGCTGTCCGCCCCTCCAGAGCAGGGGAGGCGGGACTCGCGGTCATGTGCCGAGCGCAGGCCAACCGGCGCCTCCCATCCGGGCCTGCAACCGGGGGAGCGGACGGGAGGGAGGAGAGCGGCGAGGAGAGGAGGCCGTCCGCATCTGGCTGCTGGGGGAGGAGACAAACCAGCGTGAGGAAAACCGTGGGATTAGCGTGAGAGGCAGCCAGACGGCCAGTGTCTGAAGCAAAGTACGGACGAGGGACATCGGACTGCGTGGGGACTAGGAGATGGTTGGAAATGAAGGAGTCCGGCTTAAAGGAGGCCTGGTAAACAAACAGCATGACAGACGCGTACAGTTTTAAGTGTTGGGTTTATGCTGAAAGACATACTTTCATGTACTCATATGGCCTGTAAATAGTCTGCCTTGATGGAAGTATGCATATCGCCTGGGCATAATGTGGAAATGAGGCAATCAAGCGGAAGAGCACTGGATACTTTGGCCCAGATGTACTAACGGATTTAGCTATAGACACAAACTGGGTTAAACCCTTAGATATTTATATTAGGCCCTTTATTTTCTTTGAGCACCGCGAAGTGAATGCCGTTAAGGTCGATACTATGGTTTTACGCAGGTGGAATACTGGGGGATGTTCCATGTTGGATGAGTATGCCCATGGGGTCCATGCAAATGGTGCATATCAATTGACGTCAGTAAGTCGATAAAGGTTGGCGGTGGTAATTGTTGCATACCACACATCTTGTGTAAACTTGTCTTCTCATATTGCTGCTGAGGATCTACACAAACATTATGGCAACTAGTCCTGGGAGTCGACCTGCACCCTATGCCTACACCCATAGTTATGGCCCTGGATCGGGGGTGCTGTGCAGTCGCTTCAGACTGAACTCACTGGCAACCGGTTGCATGCCAGTCAAGAACATCCAAGGCTGCTCTGGGCCTGCATGGTGCCTGTGCATCCTGCCTTGTTATGTTCACACATACGCGTACACATTGTCAGGTAACAGAAGGATTTATTCTTTCTCTTCAGGCGCAGCCAAACGCGTACCTCCGTCGTTGTGCTTTCCCCAACCGTCTCCTGCCGAACTCCCAGCTCCCGAGCCGTGGAGCCCACCCACAGTTCCATCCACGAGCTCGGGAGAAACTCACAATATAACACATCTTTCCCCTTTAGAACAATAAAAACAAGCATTGGCATAGCCAATAGGTCTCGCCTTTGGGACCTTATAAGTGTTTAGCCATGCAACAGTTGCATAACTAAATACTTATAAGGTCCCACAAGCGAGACCTATTGGCTATGCCAAGCGGCCGTGAAAGTGATCTCGATCAAACATCAAAGCGGGCGTGAAAGTAATCGCTGTCAAGCCCGCGCACATGCACTGTAGCTCTAGGCTGGCCTGGTAGCACTTTTTGGAGCCCTCTCAATAAGCTTTGCCAGACCTGCGCTGGGTCAGGCGAGACCTAATAGGAACACAAAAAGAAACATATGCAACAATGATCCAGCAGAAAAGGGGCAAATTTACAAATCCTCCCTGCGTCACAGATCCATCACCGCACTTACTCATTCACACACGCATTCATTGGTGGGGCCCATAACACCAACATTCACACTAACGCACTCGCATCTGCACACAGGGGGATGATGAATCCGCTGTACATGTGGGGGGGTACCTTATTACCTATAGGGAAAGAAATATGTTACAAGATTTTACATATATACGTCAACACCTATAGAGTCCTAACCTTAACATCAAGGCACTCCACCACTTGGTCGAATGGACCAATTAGTTGGACTGGTTGATGGTGATTTAGAACCAGCTAAAACACATTAAAGCTTTAGAATTCTTATTTGATGGTCTATCCAAAGAAAACCACAACTCCCTTCTTAATCAATTTTTAGTTTATCTAATTAATTGCTTTTAGTTGCATAATATGGCATTTCAGTCAATCAAAGTTCCAATTTTAATTAACACAAATTTCATGACATTTATATTTACCTATTCTTGCTATTCAGATTATTTTCTAAATCAATTGGCTCTGCGTAACCCCAGTTCTTTTGCTCAATCGTCTCAATAAAAAGCAGGCCAAGACTCAAAAAGTCCGGGAAAAGTTCTTGCTCGGCGCGACACAGTCCCAATGATCTCCAAAGGACCATGTAACCGCGCATGCGAATCGATCACGGAACGCACTCTCCTCCGAATATGATCTGCAACTGCGACGACCCCCCTCTCTATTCTACTACCCTTTTTATAATAAAATTCTGGGTAATATGAAACATTTCTTAGACTACGAGAGCATCTGATTGGTCCATTTGATGAAATTTGCAATTTCGTCCTATTTTCCCATCGATTTGGGTTCTCGGACATTCTGCTGGCTCACTTCCTCGGTATATGTCATCCTCATGCAACATTGTTGATTCCTCTTCATTGGTGACTATTGTTTAATATGGTGGTTTTACTGACTGAAATCTGGCAGTCCTCCATTTTCCTAACCTAGACCAGGAACACTGTGCTCTGAATTCGAGGATGCCTGGAGATCTTCGGAGCCATCCGAGTCTGCGCAGTAGATATCGCGCTCACAAGACGGGGGCCACTTTCGAACTCCATTTTGTATGTCATGGCTTTGTAGGCCCGAATGCCAACTTAAGAAAAACAAACACAAAAGAATAATTAATATGTGGTAATGAAGATTCTAATGTTAAACCCACACTAATCCCTTTATATATATTAGTATTTTTCTAGCTTATAGCGACATTTTAAGCAGTACTACTCACCATTCGCTCCTTAGAGGAACGCAAAACATCACAAAAGCAACATAAATCATGCAATGTTTTATTACCACATCTCCTATTGTTAATATGCGTACCATAATTAATCATTAAGTTATTCTGCCATGCAAATAGCAGTGAGTCCCGCGTGTAATTTGTGTTTATAAAAAATGCAATTTGTTGGTTGGTATAACACAGCACACCGGTAATTCAAATTAAAATATACATTTATTACGTAATTAGTATTTTCATGCAAAATAGAGAAGGTATACAACATTTTGCATTACCTGCTCCATCAATCCCCCTTTTGGTGATTTTTAATATCACCACAAATTCCCTTACATTTTGATAAATTTATAATAGAAATGAATTCAGTTCTCTTAAGTTTTGTTAGATCACATGATTGTTTCCCCTGTCTCATCCTCTCTTGTCTTTTTATATACATTCTCTTTCCATTCTTCTAATTCTATATCTTCCATTTCTCTCTCCTTCCATTTTTCTCTCTTTTCTTAGCAGTTTCTCTTTTTATATTATTTTGTAATTTTCTTCTTTTGCAACATAAACATCCTAGTCTCAAAATTAATACTAAAAATATCACACATGTTACTGGAATTAGAATTTTACCAATAAAGGTACTACCTAATTTTAGCAAAAAGTTTTTAATAGTAGAAAACCATTTTCTAATCTTTCCCAAAACACCTTCAACCTCCAATGGAACAATCTTCTCATGCAAATCAGTTATATTCTTAATGTATGTCTTTAAATCTTGACTTACGTCAGGAATATAAGTACAGCAATGTTGAACCTTCAGCATTCCACAGACTCCTCCCTCTTTGGTCAAAATAATATCAAGGGCAAGTCGATTTTGCATAACCATGGCTCGGATGGCAGCCATTTCTGTATTTACTAATAAAAATCCTCTAGCAGTGTTTGTCGACAAGCGATCCACTACTGTAGACCATTTTCTAATTTTGTGTGCATTCAGAGATATTCCAACGGCTGGTATCAATGCTCCAAATACATCCCCTACAATTTCTGACCAACTTTCCCTCCTTCTGCGTGTTAATTGTCTACCTATCTCATGTGCACCATCTTTTCCCCTTCCCACATGAAATATCTTTGGGAAGACCAGGCCTAGATAACATGTGCCATACCAATGGTCCGGTAATCGATAATATGCTTTGTTCCCACAGATAAAATATAATCCAGGAAATACCGGATCATTTCCTCCTTTAATTCCCCATCCACCCATGATTCTATAAGTATGGCAGTCACTTGCACCTATGAAGTAATTATCATATACAGTTTGATTTCTTCTAATACACAATTTTCCCTTCTCAGGCCAATCTAAAGCCATAGCTGGACTAGTTTCTCCTTTCAGGTGTTTCTCTCTTTCAACGTCCCAGACTGTCTTTTCTCCCTTTCCCTCAGGTATCTTCTTTTGCATTCTTATTATCCTTTCTTCTACCATATCTAGAAAAGTATTTTCTTCTCTCTTCAGACTACAGGTGAGATTATGTCTAAATACTGATTCCAAAGTTAATTCTCTAGTTTCTAGGAAAAAGTCACCTAAAACTTTACCAGGTTTTACTCTATTCAGTTCAGGAACTACAGGTACTTGTGATTTTTTTTTAATCTACATCAGAAAAATAATATTCTAGTTTCCCTGTTTTATAAAACAAACTTGCTAATACACTACATGTTATTCCATATGTTACTGGAAGGTGGTGATACGTCACTCCCTCAGACACTGATGCAGGTAACTGCATGCAGACATAGCAATCTCTCACATCCATTGTTTTTACATATTCATACAACAATTTTGAAAAAACATTAGAAAAATCAGTTATGGACCTATCTTTAAGAAAGTAAGTTCTATCTAATCCTTTAATCGGATGAATATAATGAATCTTTTCTATATCAGACTTATTTTCGCTATGACCTTCTATTGTTTCTAACGTTACTGTATATGAAACTATTAAAGCTAAGGCACTCCACAGAAGCCTTAGTAATCCTGTACAACAGCAACACACCTTGCACCATCTTCGAAGGAACACACATGTAGATTTTCAACTTTCTGTGTTTGCCATTTCAGAAAATGATCAGTGTCTTTTGACTTAGCCTCTTCTACACACAACTAGTTTTTTCTAAACCCAAGGCTCTAGGCGCCTACTTGGTTCTTTTCGGTTATGTCTTTTACTTGATAATTTCAAAAATTCTTCTGAAACACCTTGGTTTCTTCAATTTGGCATTTGATCGTCTTTCACTTTACTTTCACAATCATAATTCAGAATTTCCTGAACATCCGCCTCTTCCCCGATGTCTGACAAGATAACTCTCAGGATTTCCGAATCTTCGTCTTCTTCAACCACTTCTGGTATAGTCCCCTCTAGACTTCCTTTGCTGTCAGCTTCCTCTTGTGCTTCAGGAAGCGCCACGTATGTCCATTCTGGTGACTTATACGTCTGGTTGGGTTTCTTAGTCCGTTTTTCCTTCTTCAAGGATGTCTGATCAGTGTCTTTTGATTTCTCTTGGCTAGACACCTCATTCACTTGTTCAGCTCTAGGTGAATTTACTTGTGTCAATCGATATCTCAATCTCTTTATCTATTTTGGCCAAACTTCCTCCTTTGCTGGTCTTTTCAACTTCCTTCCCTTTTCACTTCGCTCAGTTCTCCATGCTCTTTTCCTCAGAACTCGACCTTCCTGTACCTCTTCGTCACTGTCCTCAGATTCAGTTCCACCTTGACTCTTACTTACAGTAGTTTTTCTTTCCACAACTTCCTTTTTCTTATCTACTTTTGTCCCTCCTCGTGTTTCTTCCACACAGTCTTCCTGCTGACTAACTGTCCCTTCACCTACCTGGATGTGTTGGTTCCCTACACCTCCTCGGGGTTCTTCAGCAACAATCTTTCCCTCTCTTTCTGTATCTAGTACCTCACCATCTACCTCTGTGTTTTCAGGTGGAATTTCTCTTGTTTTTGCATATGGAGCTTCTTTATCAAGAATTTCTTTGACAGTCTCTTCACCGTTTTCTTTTACACTTTCAGATATTTGTACTTGTTCAGTGTCTGACTCTGAGCTAGTGTCAGAAATCTGTAATCTCCTTCTTAATGGTAGATTCTCTGGTCCTATAACTGGACTTGATTCTAATGCCCCCCCTTTCAGGAGTTGGTCTTGTTCTTGCTTCTTCTGAATCTGACTCGGAACTGGTATCAGATTCTTCAAAATATTCCTCTTCCCTGTTATCCACTGGATTTGAAATTCTCAAGGTATGACTAGCATGAATTAAATTCTTCACTCCTGCACATTTTACAGCTGTCGTCGTAGTCAAGATTACCTGATGTGGTTTACCCCACCGTGGGACCAGACAATTTCTTCTTCTATGCGCTTTAACTCTCACCCAGTCACCTGGACTTAGATCATGAGCTGGCTTCTTTTCAAGAGTAGTTGCATCCGATCCAACCTGATGAAATACAGAATGAACGGAATCAGCTAATCCCTTGCAATAATCCAACACCAAGTCATCAGATATAGGCAATAGTTTGTTGACAGGAATGAAAACATGTCTCATTGCCCTCCCCATTACTATTTAATGGGGACTCAATCCAGTATTCCTATCAGGGATAGATCTAATAGTCATGGGCACTAGAGGCAAGACATCAGGCCATTTCAAACCTGTGGCCAAACACATTTTTCCCAATCTATTTTTAATGGTGCCATTTACTTGTACCACCACACCAGAAGCCTCTGGGCGATAAGCACAATGCAGTTTCTGTTGTACATTCAATGCTTCACAAATCAGTTTCATGATTTCATTATGAAAATGCTTTCCTCTATCTGATTCGATCGTAACTAGAAAACCAAATCTGGGAATGAACTCTCTCAAGTAGCTTTGCTACAGTAATTCCATCACTCCTTGTCGGGTATGCTTCCACCCATCGAGAAAATAGGCAGACTACCACTAGCACATATCTAAGTCTGATGCAGGGGGGTATTTCAATGTAGTCAATCTGCATTCTTGTGAAAGGCCCTCCTTCTCGTCCTATTGTTCCTAGACTCACCACTGTTTTTCTTCCGGGATTGTATTGCTGGCATATAAGGCATCTCTGACATAGACTCTCAGCTATAAGTCTAAACTTGGCATTATACCATGTCTGTTTGAAAAGTCTGATCATAGCATCCCTTCCTACATGTGCTTGCCCATGATACATCCGTGCCATGGTAGAGACCATGCTATCAGGCATGACTGGCCTTCCATCCCGATAAACCCAAACATGATCGGTCTCTCGAGGTGCACAACCTGCTTTTATCCACTGTTTCCTTTCCTCATCTCCTGCTTCTTCTTGTAACTGCTTTACCTCCTCCCATGTATTTACAGTGTTAGTAAAAAGTAAGGGACATGAATTCATTTCTTTTTCCCTGCCACGATTCACTGAATTCTGATTTCGTGCACAATATTGTGCCATATCATTAGCAAACTCATTCCCCGCTGATATATAATCAGCGGTTTTAGAGTGAGCGGCACATTTTACTACTGCCAATTGCTTAGGCAGCTGTATCGCCTCAAGCAATTTTCCAACCACTTCTGCATTCCTTATAGGAGTTCCACCCGATGTCAAAAAGCCGCTTTGGGACCAAATTTGTCCAAAGTCATGCACCGCACCAAAGCCGTATTGACTATCAGTAATCACAGTGACTCTCAGATTCTTTCCCAACTTGCACGCTCTTGTTAATGCAAATAGTTCAGCAACCTGTGCTGATTTTACTCCTTTCAGACAAGATGCTTCCAATACAGCTGCTATGGTACACACTTCATAAGCTGCACTCAAAATTCCCTCGTCTGTTCTCAAGCATAACCCATCCACAAACATCACATAGTCACTTTCTGTCAGAGGTACATCTTTTATATCAGGGTGTGGCTTAGTACAAAAATCCAGCACTTCCAAACATTCATGATCCACATCATCTCTGACTTCCACTTTCTCAGCATCAGGCAACAAGGTTGAAGGATTCACATTAAGACCTCTCACAAGGCTCACATTCGTTGCACCTAAAATGACTTTCTCATACTTAGACGACTATGCGTCATAAACTGAGTGCGACTCCTAGTTAAAAGGATTGCTACGTCATGAGGCACAAACACTCTCACAGGATATCCCATCACAATTCCTTCACTCTGTTCTAGGCTCTTACAAGTAGCTGCTACAGCTTTCAGACAACCAGGCAATGCCACAGCTACAGGATCCAATATAGCTGAAAAGTATGCAATTGGTCTTCTCAATTTTCCATGTTTCTGTACTAATACGGAAAGTGCACATCCATTTCTTTCGCTGCAATAGAGCTCAAACTCTTTTTCATAGTCAGGCATGCCAAGAGCTGGTGCTTCACACAAACCATCTCTCAATTGTTTAAAAGCTTTCAACTCCTCTTTATTCAACTCAATGGGATCTTTCACATCGCTCTTTGTCAAACGTACCAGCGGTTTTGCAATCAATGAAAAATTTCTAATCCACTGACGGCAATATCCAACCATTCCAAGAAACATTCTCACCTCTCTTTGAGTCATTGGGGCTCTCATTCCTTTGATTATCCTGATTCTATCGGCAGTCACTTTTCTTAGCCCTTTTTCAATTTTATGGCCTAAATACTGTGCTTCTTTTTGACAAAATTGCAACTTTGATGGGGATACATTAAGTCCTCCATCTGCTAAATGATTTAGCAATGCAACTGTATCCACTATACAAGCTTCTCGAGTTCTCGATGCCACCAATAGGTCATCGATATACTGGACTAGTACCGAACTTTCGGGCATTTTTAAATCTTCTAGGGATTGCTTCAGAATCTGATTAAATATCGATGGACTTTCTGTATACCCCTGTGGGATTCGGCACCATGCCAAAGTACGTTCACCAAACCGGAATGCAAAAATCTGTTGGCTATCAGGGTGCAATGGAATAGAAAAGAAAGCATGACACAAGTCAATGACTGTGTACCATTCTGCATCATGAGGAATCTGATATAGACTCACAGAAGGAATTGGTACAACGGGACAACATGATACAACAATTTTATTCACCTTTCTCAGGTCTTGCACTATTCTGAAAGTTCGGTTAGGCTTTTTCAAACCCATAATTGGTGAATTACATGGGCTTCTCATTATTTGTCTTAAAACACCTTGTTCAATCATTCTGTCTATTATAGGAGTAACTCCTGCAATTATTTCGGGTGTCAATTTATATTGTGGAATATTTGGGTAACTTACTCCTTCCTTTACAGTAATTCTCACGGGATCTTAATTTTTTCATTAATCTCACATCTTCTCCCGTGAAATCCCATACCTCCGTTTTCACTGTTTACTTCAATTCCTGAGGCAATTCTTCTGGGTCAGATACAGCAAATGCCTCAGTTACTTCGGGTTCCATATTAGCTATAGTAATTTTGTACAGTACATCCTCATCAGGAGTTTCAAAGGCTATGCCATCAGGAGTACAGACAATTGTGCAATTCATCTTACACAACAAGTCCCATCCTAACAAATTTACAGGGCTGGTATCACACACAACAAAACGGTTCATGTCGGAAAATTTCCCTATTTTAACCTTAACCGGTTCAGTAAGATACGTTTTTATCTGTCTGTTTGAAACTCCGACTACTTGGATTGTCTCATCCGAGAGAGGAAGATTTTTAACATCAGCTGATCTAACAGTTGAACGAGTAGCACCAGTATCTACTAGGAAAGTAATGTTTTCATCATTTATCTTTCCATCCACAAAAGGGCTTGTCTGGTCTACTTCCAGAGTTGCGCCAAGTACGCACTCTTCTTCCTCTCCTCGGCACAGTCAATAACTTTCTTCTGACTCACTCTCATCGCATTGTAGCCAATACTGCGAAACAGCACTAGCGCGCGGCAGTTTATTTACCTGTTCTTCTGTGTAGAATCCTGTCTCATTACTGTATCTCTGAGGGTTTACGCTATGTGGAAAAGGCGGTTTTGGCACCTGACACTGTTGGGCAACAACCTACTGCTGTCGCTGTGGTTGACAACTCACCTCATTCTGCATCTGTGGATTCAATGATGCATTATCGCCATTAGTACTTGGGGGTAACATACACTCGGATTTCCAATGCCCTATCTTTCCGCAGTTATGACATGGTCACTTCTTTTTGGCTTCTTCTATACTCGTCTGTCATTTTCCTTTCCCAATATTGGGTTTTTGTTTCATATTGCCCATGCCAATTGCCTGTTCAATCAGTTGTGCTTCTTGTCTTTCTGCCACCTTTACTTGAGCCCACATGGCTTTCTCTTTTACGTTGTTTGGCTTCAATCTCATCACTAAAATACTTTGCATGTCTTAATACTTCATCCATCTTTTTATTTTGCCAATCCACAGTATGCTGTTTGATCATTTCACTTACTTCAGGTCTCAACCCATACACAAATCGATATACAAAATGACAAATCTTTTTCACTCAAATTTTCATCACCACTGTATTGTTTAAAAGCCTATAACAATCTCTCATAATAGGCATGTACAGATTATTTTACTTCTTGATCAGTTCTATCAATTTTTACCCAATCCGTTTCTTTTGGAGGTACTTTATTTTTCAAGAAGGTAACTACCTGTTCATATTTTCTCATTACCTCTGGATCAGGGGCACCTGTTTTAGGATCTCTAGGGTATTCCTGAGTAGGCTAACCTATCGTAATTTTACATTCTGCCCATAAATCTGCTGTCACAATTATGTCGAATAGACCATTCAAATCAATCCACAGTACTTTTGATAATTTGACAAACCTGTCTACCTGCCTATACCACTCCACTGGCTTCTCGCGCAAACGTGGAAAGTCATTTGTAAATGATAAAATGTCTTGTCTAGTCCAGGGGACATGCACATAGCCTCCTCCTGGAATCTCCCTCATGGGACACTCAGTTACCACTTTCTCTTTTTCTCTTACTGGGAAAGCTGCAAATGTTTTATCTGTTACATCGTCTCGTTACCGATACCATCTGCTCTTCCATTTATCTACATCACCCCATTTTCTCAGTAAAACAATTAGGTCTTTAATTTGCGTCATTCTTCCTGCAGTATTCAAATTTTCAATATCCTTTTCAGAAAAATCTACTCTGTATGGTTTCTGTCATGACTTTATTTTCTCAAAATCAATACCCATTTCACTCGCCACTTCTTCCAGTTTTTCTCGCTCTCCATGTTATACTTTTACATAGAAACATTAGTTCTTCATCCTGATATGCTTTTAACTTTTCTGTGGGAATAGTTCCTACTATTAACTCTTCTAAAGTTATTTTTAATTTTGCCACATCTAAAGTTTGAGGTTCAGCATCTTTTTGCTGCAAACTCCTTAACCATTCACTTAATTCATCAGAGATGGGACCTACAGGAATAATTTCCCTCTTTGGGGATACTGGTACTGATTCTGTTGTCATTAGTGTTTTATTCGTTAGACTCTGATTTACTGTCAAATTTTTAGGAGTACTTAATCCAGAAGTTCCTACCATTTTTCCCCATGGATTTTCACCTGAATTTTTTTTTTCTATATCGGTTTGCTTATTACTGTTGTAAGGTATGGTTAGACAATTTTCACTATCCTTTTGCTTGTCGAAAACAGGCATTACTGGTCCTATCGTTAAAGGAACAGTTACAGCTTCCATATTTGTGGTCAATTCCCTAATCTTTTCAGTTAATTCCAGGGTAGTTCTGGCTAATTCAGCTGAATTTTCATTGGTCATTCTACTGGGCTGTATATTTTCTGATTTTCTAAAGGGATTATTTTTCCCTACCTCAGGTGGCGTTGACTCAAATTTTATATTTTGTGGTGCCTCTTTCACTGGGGCACTCGGTGTCAATAACGTAAAATTTGGTTGGTGGGGGGGGGGATTTTTATAAAACATGTCCTCGAGTACATCATCCTCCGACTTATTCACACCATACTTGTAGCCTTCGTTTCTCTTTTCTGTACATTTTCTACTACCAGTCTCTTCAGCATTTCTCATAGGGAACATCCCATCAGCCATATTTGCACTCTGCCATCTCCTCATTCTGCCATCATGATTCTCCTGTCCACACGGTCTACCAAACATGTATTTATATCTGCGCCACTCCATTGTCGCTCCCTTTCATACATCTCATCTTCCCATTCTGTCAATGCTTCAAACTGAGTAGGTCTAGGTCTAGGTTCTAATCTTCTCATCCTTTCTCTTAAGTTCCTTAGTACTACCAAATTAAATGAACCATGTTCTGGAAACGCTAAAACTCCATAATCTTTTGTATACTTTGCCCAATTATCTAACCAAATACATGTATGATACCCATATTTCACAACCATGAAAGATGCGGGCGATTTTGGTGGAGGAAGCAACTGTCCCTCTCTAGTCCCAATCAGTTTATACTATTTAAATAAGTTCTTGATCTTTCCAAACCAGGACTTTTTCTCTTTTTCTGGTGTATCGTAATACATAATTTTCCTTATCCTGTATCGCTATATTTCCTCTACGACTATTCTGTGGTCTTATCCAATCCTAGCGCGACTCACACTAACGCACCAATCCGGAGCGTCTGTCACTTTTGCAATTCTCCAATCCCAGCGTGACTTATACTAACGCACCAATCCTGTGCGTCTATGTCACCTCACAACTGGCCAATCCCAGCGCGGTCTTTCTGACGTCAGCTTTCTCGCTACTGCTGCTTCTGCTGACCCCTCCTTTACAATTTTTATCGGCAAAATTTCTCTACGCTCTCTTTCACTCAATCTGTTGATCACAACATAAAAACACCACCATTGTCCGCTTCGCTAAACCAAAGGAATAGTTTTGACCTTTTACACAAGAATTCCGTATTTCTCGAGAACAGCGCTTACCTCTGCCCTACCACGGAATTATTTCATTCGCCGATAAAGTAGCATTTCCCTCTACCTTACCCTTCTAACAAGCATTAGCTAACCGTTTCTCTGGAGATAAAACACATGTGGAGACTACACTGCTCCTGAGAATTAAGGCCAGATTTTCACAATAAAACAGAATGCTATTTCACTTACGCACATTTATACGGAAAATGTAGTCCACTCGCACAAGAATTCTGTATTTCTCGAGAACAGCGCTTACCTCTGCTCTTCCACAGAATTATTTCATTTGTCGATAAAGTAGCACTTCCCTCTACTTTACCCTTCTTACAAGCTTAGGGGACACCTATTACCTTTCCAGTGATAAGCGTAATCAGAGCTCACAATTGACTCCTGTTACTTAAGACCAAAATTTCACAGGTGGCCTTCGCTATCCATACACCACTTTCACACAGAAAATCCCTACCGATAACACACGACGATGTTACCAATTTCGAACCCAGACAATGCGTCGTGCGACTCCAATCGTCACACGTTTTCCCTGTGTACCTACAGGGCATCCAACTTCCTACATCCCAGAAGTCTTCAGAAACAACATAAAACGCAACTCGCCTCAACACAGAATGTTAGAACATAAATCAATAATAAATCAATCCTTCATCAATCAATAATCAATAAGCAATAATCACCAAACCAATGCAATAAAACCATAACTCTGCTACCAGAAAAACTGATCTAGCGGAAAAGGGGCAAATTTACAAATCCTCCCTGCGTCACTGATCCGTCACTGCACTTACTCATTCACAAACGCATTCATTGGTGGGGCACATAACACCAACATTCACATTAACGCACTCGCATCTGCACACAGGGGGATGATGAATCCGCTGGACATGTGGGGGGGGGTACCTTATTACCTATAGGGAAAGAAATATGTTACAAGACTTTACATATATACATCAACACCTATAGAATCCTAACCTTAACATCAAGGCACTCCACCACTTGGTCGAATGGACCAATTAATTGGACTGGTTGATGGTGATTTAGAACCGGCTAAAACACATTAAAGCTTTAGAATTCTTATTCGATGCTCTATCCAAAGAAAACCACAACTCCTTCTCAATCAATTTTCAGTTTATCTAATTAATTGCTTTTAGTTGCATAATTTGGCATTTCAGTCAATCAAAGTTCCAATTTTAATTAACACAAATTTCATGACATTTATATTTACCTATTCTTGTTATTCGGATTATTTTCTAAATCAATTGGCTCTGCGTAACCCCAGTTCTTTTGCTCAATCGTCTCAATCAAAAGCAGGCCAAGACTCAAAATGTTCTGTGCTCGGCGCGACACTGTCCCAATGATCCCCAAAGGACCATGTAATCGCGCATGCGAATCGATCACGGAACGCACTCTCCTCCGAATATGATCTGCGACTGCGACGACCCCCCTCTATATTCTACTACCCTTTTTATAATAAAATTCTGGGTAATATGAAACTTTTCTTAGACTACGAGAGCATGTGATTGGTCCATTTGAT
Source organism: Triturus cristatus (assembly GCF_964204655.1). Lineage (NCBI taxonomy): Eukaryota > Metazoa > Chordata > Amphibia > Caudata > Salamandridae > Triturus > Triturus cristatus. The sequence continues at coordinate 658,713,257 of NC_140585.1, read as the reverse complement.
GAAATTTGCAATTTCGTCCTATTTTCCCATCGATTTCGGTTCACAGACATTCTGCTGGGTCACTTCCTCGGTATATGTCATCCTCATGCAACATTGTTGATTCTTTTTCATTGGTGACTATTGTTTAATATGGTGGTTTTACTGACTGAAATCTGTCAGTCCTCCATGTTCCTATCCTTGACCAGGAACACCGTGCTCTGAATTCGAGGATGCCTGGAGATCTTCGGAGCCATCCGAGTCTGCGCAGTAGACATCGCGCTCACAAGACGGTGGCCACTTTCGAACTCCAATTTTTATGTCATGGCTTTGTAGGCCTGAATGCCAACGTAAGCAAAACAAACACAAATGAATAATTAATATGTGGAAATGAAGATTCTAATGTTAAACCCACACTAATCCCTTTATATATATTAGTATTTTCCTAGCTTATAGCGACATTTAAAGCAATACTACTCACCATTCGGTCCTTACAGGAACGCAAAACATCACAAAAGCAACATAAATCATGCAGTTTTCTATTACCACATCTCCTATTGCTAATATGCGTACCATAATTAATCATTAAGTTATTCTGCCATGCAAATAGCAGTGAGTCCCGCGTGTAATTTGTGTTTATAAAAAATGCATTTTGTTGGTTAGTATAACACAGCACCCCGTTAATTCAAATTAAAATATAAATTGATTACGTAATTAGTATTTTCATGCAAAATAGAGAAGGTATACAACATTTTGCATTACCTGCTCCATCAACAACAATACAATAACAATCTTAACATCAGGAATATCTCCTTGAGACTTAACATCTGACGTAATCCGAACATTTCTCAGGACAGCATTTGATTCTGGAACTTCTCCTTGGAACTTCCTCCATACACCTATTGCATTTCACCTCCTCAAAACCCACAACCACTTCAGTTCTACCAGCTCTTTCAACATCACCGGTCCCACGCATCACCTGATCATCCACCTGCATGTCCAAGAAAACATTATCATCAATCATTCTTCTCTCTGCCCTCTGACACGGTTTACCAATCCACAAATCCTACTCACAGAATTTCTGAAAATAGAAATTCTACTTTTATTCCAAAGAATGCCACCTCACACCTTTACTGCCTTGTCGTAAACTTACCCGACTTCTACCAGTTCAGACCACTTAGGACACTCTTTTCCAATAACAACCAGTTTCCTGACACGCACCAAATCTCCCACACAAATCTTGACATTTGTCAACTTTCTCTTGCCTTTATTCATACAACTCATTTTACTTTGGTAAGCCTTAACCCTCTCCCTCATCCTGTTGTAATCAAGACTGACCTCCGACTCACCACAACATTCCTCAACCACAATGGAGCTCATTTTGATCCTGGTTTCCTACCCCGCAATAATTCAAAAGGAGAACAACCTGTAACTGAATGAAGCATAATGCAATCACCTCCAGGAGATAGTACATACACTAATGGTTTGTGATCTGTTCTTAAAACAAAACGAGCTCCCCACAAAAACTGCCTGAAATGATCTGCAGACAAAGTACACGCAGATAATTCTTTCTCTATAACAGAGTAATTTCTTTCCAAATCTCTCAATGTTCAAGACGCATATGATATCACATATATTCTTCTGATTTTACCTTTTGTAATAAAGAGGCTCCTAAACTATACTTGCTTGCATCCACAGCCACAATGCATTCTCTTCCCACTTCAAATGACCTAAAAAAAGGAGCATTAATGATCTCCTTCTTAAGATCATTGAAAGCTTGGTCTTGTTCAATTTTCAATAAAAAATCATTGTTTTTCCTTAACAATAATCGCAAAGGCTCAACTTTGGCAGCATAATTGTCAATACATTTTGAACAGAACTCCGTAAGTCCTAAAAATTATATTAACTGTTCCTTAGATGTTGGAATGGGTGCACACTTAACAGCTCTCAAATGGTCTTGTTTAGGTTTGGTCCCATTTCTTGAAATACAGTGACCTAAATATTCTACCTCATCACGATGCAATTTGCATTTGGATTCCTTTAGAGTTAGGCCTTTCTCACTCAACCCCTGGAGAACTCTCCTGAAATTATAACGGTGATCTTCTTCATCCCTCCAATAAACCAAAATGTCATCTTGAAATGCAATCACTCCTTTGACACCTTTAAGAGTTTCCTTCATCAGTCTCTAAAATGCTGTAGAAGCGCTAGCCAACCCAAATGGCATCCTACAAAAGTGGGAACATTCCATCTGGTGTTGTGAATGCCGTCAAATGACGTGATTCCTCATGTAGTTCAATTTGATGATACACACTCGCTAGGTCCAAGAAAAAACAGTTGCATCTGCTAAAGTTGACACACGTTCATGCAAAGTGGGTTAAGGATGTCTATCAATCCAAATTTCGTTGTTGAGGCTCCTAAGGTCCACACAAAGATGAAGATCACCAGTAGGCTTCAGGGCTAAAACCATGGTGAAAATTCTATAGGTTGGATAACCTCCTTATCACATAAGTCTTTCAACATAACTCTCAATTTGTCTCTGTAAGTCAAAGGCACTTTCTGAACTTTATGCCTGACCGGCGCAGCATTTTCCAAGAGGACAATTTTGTGTTTGAAACCAATGAACTTTCCTAATTTATTAGAAAAGACTTGAGGAATCTCTGCTTTCATATCATCAACATCGTCATCACTTCTATTGTGTGCACTTCCCACCACAAACACCTGAGGGACAGCATTGGGATCCAATTTCATATTCAGTTCTTGCTGATACGGCCACCCCAAAATAGAATCCCCTTTTGCAGCCACGTACATTTTCCCTCTTGTTTTGCTTTCATTGAAGCATATATTAGCCCCAAAAAAACCTAGGAGACCTATCCTATGGCTAGTATATCCACCAGGACGTACATCTGGAGCAATCAACTTTTCATTTTTACACTTCGATTCCCACAACGTTTTACCAACAATAGTGTACCATGCACAAGAGTCAACCATGACCTCCACATCAATACAATGAATCTGTACCACACATCTTGGAAAATTCTTCACATTACCATTTTTTATACACATTATGGCATTTGGATTCAGCTCATCATCAAATTCCCCATTGGACAAATAGTTTACATTAGTATCGGGCTTGCTCTTGCATACCCTACCAAAATGACTGTTTCACAATGTTTTCTTCTTTACAGGTAACACTTTTTTATCTCTCTCTAATTTTATATCATTAACAGAATGATTGCTTTCTGTTTTCTTCTCCTCTTCCCCTCCATTACTCGCTTTCCTTATTTCATGCACAAATTTCTCAGATTGTTCAGTGCTTTTGGCAATGCTAATAGTGGCGCTCAATTACATATCAGATCCTACCCACATCCTTTCTTGTACTTTTTTACTGTTGGTTTTCATCATGACTTGATCTCTCAATACTTGACCATAGGTTATAGTCTCAAAAGCACAAGAAACGGCTAGTGCCCTCAAAGCTGATACATACTCCTCAACACTTTCATCAGCCCCTTGTGCCCTTTAATGGACTTTAAACCTTTCCCTAACCGTGTTGATTTTCTTATCATACCCTTGAGGATAATTGTTTTATTGCTTGCTCAAAAACATTCAAATCACCAGGATTCTCTACAGGAGGCAATGTGAAAAATTATTTTAAGCCTACACCACCTAAAGTGTATTTTAACAAAGCTAATTTTCTCTGTGGTGTGCAGTCCTCTCCTTCTAATACTTCCACATACGCTAAAAATACAGGAAACCATAACTCTCATTCCATAGGAGGGTCACCTTTACACTGTAAAAATGCAGGTGGTGGAGCTATGTTAGACATACTAAATACAATTAGCACACAATATAAGTTTACTAAATAACAATATCAATCTGAAATTGGTTGTGGTAAAATGCAGTATAGATTTTTTTTTTTTAAATCGTGAGCGTGTCACCGAGTAATTCTAACAGGTGCACGCTGCTTTTATTGGCTTAATGGTGAGCGTATCACTGAGTAATTCCACTGGTAAACAAAGTTTTACATTTCCAACAACAAACTCTGTAGTTATGAATACTTCAATCACTTAAGCGGTGAGTGTATCACTGATGTGGCAGGATGTACACAGTTTGCCAATATTACTTTTTAAAATGGTGAGTGTGTCACCGAGAATTCCAACAAGTGAACGCTCTTTTTTGTTTGTTTTAAATGATGAGCGTATCACCGATGTGTGATGAACTCTCTCCCCAATTCCACTGGGACACGAAGAGTTAACCTCTTCTCCTTGACTGCTGTCATGTTAGCATATGACTACATTCAACCAATCACATAAACAGCCCTCCGGCTTCTCTTACAGTACCTTTCACCACCGAAGGTGCCGCTTTTCACCTTTCTTCCGGTGCTGATGCTGCCTCCACTTTACAGCTCACAAGATTGCCGTTGAGAACACGCAGCTGCTGAACACGACACAGCGGCCCCCAGCCTTACAAGCAGCTGTTGCGTGGGTCCCTTCAGACACTTCGAGGCTGCTCCTGCCCGATCGTCGCCAAAATGTGTTATGTTCACACATACGTGTACACGCTATCAGGTAACAGAAGGATTTATTCTTTCGCTGCAGGACCAGCCAAACGCTGACCTCCGTCGTTGCGCTTTCCCCAACCTTCTCCTGCCGAACTCCCAGCTTCCGAGCCGTGAAATCACCACCAGTTCCATCCACGAGCTCGGGAGAAACTCACAATATAACACACCTGCTGACAAATGAGTGGTGCTGAACACTCACCAGTCCGAGCGTGGCAGTAGCATGTAAACAAGCCCGCAGAGCAGCGTACCATACCCGCAACACGCAGTGGTTCACAAAGCTTTGCAGCATTTGTCCTCCACGACGAACGGTTGTGCTCACTAGGGGTCACAGCCGCCACTGGTGCAGCAGTAGGCCCACCAGAGGGTGCACCCTCTGGCAGTCCAAACAAAAGCCTAATCCAACCACAAGAGAGGCTGTTGCCCACAACAATGGTTGCTGGACAAGCCTGGTGGGGAGGATGGCCTAGACATCTAGCAGCCAAGACACTTAGTCTAAACTGACCTGCCCACAGTAATAGTCCATTCAAGGCAGGCTTATTCTGGGTCAAACAGACCCACTAGCACGACAAATCATGAAGCGTGTCACCTGCTGCCCCTATGTGAAGACCTGCAGACAGAACACACTGACAACGAGGGAGACAACTGAAGAAAAATAAAACAGAGAACCACCACTGCCCAGTACTCATGCCGGTCTGAAAACTGGGTGGGTCTTGCCCCACTCACATCACTGGAGAAGCAGGATGTGGACCATGCAAACAATGGCAACCCAATCATTGAACCTTTTACCTTCATTGGACCTCCGTCAGCAGAAGTGTCAAAATGGAAATTGTGGGTTAGTAAGCTCAAAATGTATTTTTCAGACATGGCAGTTGAAGACAATAGGAAACACTGTCTACTGCTACATCTGACCGGAGGTAACATTTACAAGATATCATGCAACTTACCTGAAACCGGGCCCCTGTACACATAGGACACCCTTGTGATGATCCTGAAAAACCCTTTGAACCCATGGCCAGTGAAAACAATGAAGCGTATCTCCAGTGTCAAACTTGGCAGGGCCCTAATGAATCAGTGGTGACTTCTGTGCTCGACTGCCGGAGAATCCTAGCGCATGCACCATGTGTGATGAGATGGAGGCAATCTTGTCATAATTTATATAGGACTTTGCTTTATCCATGCTTGGAGAATAAATATTGCAGGAACAGGCAAGTCGATGCAGCAAGTTTTAATGTAAGGGTGTGCAAATGAACTTGCCAAGGCAACGGCATCATACATTGAGGCAGCTGTTCACAACCCCATCAAGAGTGAACCTGTGAATCAAATGACTAAATCAGTCACCTTGTTCAAGGGTGAGGTGATCGAGAAACAATGCTGACCTACACATTCCTGAGATTGCTCAGCAAGCGACAAGATTTAGTCGGCATGTGGGAAATTAACTACTTCGCAAAAGTGTTTAGGCCATCGTGGCCCAAGAAAAGCCCCCAGAAATAGGCAGTGGTCAATGCTTCCTTCAATCGATGACCCAGCTGATGAAGATGTGGACAAAGAATTGCACCATACATGTAATATATGCCAGAGACCCTTCAGAGGAATCGCATGCCACAAAGGTAAAATGGTGAAGCTCCACATCAGTGCAATTTATGATGTTACGCCATTGTTGAGTGGCATTTCACCTGTGGCTTAAGGCGGAGAGGAACTTCGCAGACTGGAAGAGGTAGACATTATTGAGCAAGTAGAGGGCCTACTCCCTGGGTATCCCTCATAGTAGCAATTCATAAGCCCAAGCAACCTGGAAAAGTAACACTCTGTATAGATATGCACCTTCCTAACCTGGTGATAAAAGTCAAAGATCTGGGGTGCGAGATAACTGGGTCCTGCCGTTTTCTGAGCTGAATCTGAGGCCAGGGTACCACAAAAGTATGTTAGACCTAAGGTCTTGTATATTACCACTTTCTCCACCCACTAGGCCTCTGTCGATACAAAAGACGGAATTTTGGAATATCCAGAGTAGCAGAGGTTTTTTAGAACACAATCTGGGAAGTTCTGTTGTGGATGACTGGAGTTCTCAACTTGAGTGATAACATATTAGTATATGCTCCAACCCTCGAATAACGCTACGCTGGGCTCAGGAAGGTACACCAGAGATTCAAAGATTGTGATCTCATACTCCACAATGGAAAATGTAAGCTTACGAGGAAGAACATCGGCTTCTTTGGATGCCACTAATGTGGCAAGAGAGTAGCCCTAGAGTCTCCCAAGGTGAGGGACATAAAACGAACACAAGCCCCTGTGACTGCAGTGAGACGTTTAGTGGACATGGTTAACTACAGCATGCGGTTAATTAAGAATTTGAAATTCCTTGCTGCCACCTAATGGGAAATGACAAAGGCTTTAGTCAGTTGGGTTTGGAAAGATGCGTACCAAATGGCATTTCAGAACGTGGACACTTTGTTGGCAGAGGCTACACTGCCGTATTTCTGTCCTGCAAGGTAATCCGAATTGTCAGTAGATGCCAGCCCCATGGGGCTAGGAGCCGTACACTCCCAATGACAGGCCTGTGGAGACTCGCGCCCATATCATATGACATTCCTGGTCGCAACTTTTACCTAGTGCTATGCCCAAATTTGAGAGAGAGGCTATCACAGTACATTGGGGATCCCAACATTTTAATTTTAATTTTACATATACAGTCACCCTTTCATTGCCCATACTGACCACAAGACACTTATTCCTTTGTTTCAGGGGTCAGCATCCAAGCCCCCATCCAGGATCGAGAACTGAACCCCACGGCTGCAAGAATATCGGTAATTCAGCAATTTCTGAGCTCAAATTTATTTTTTATGATACGGTACTCCTACGGAGGTTCACATAATATATACAGTAAAGATGAAACAAAGAATACATTTCCTAGAATAAATAATTTTTCTTTATACAAAACAATATCCTTAAAATATATTACAATATATTACCATGGATACCAAGCAGAATACAAAATAGAATAAAACAGTTTTGTAAGGCAACAATGTGATCTACAATGTGCAAGTGGAAACCAAACTTCCTAAAATATTGCTATGCACTTACACGTAAGTGAGGAGGAATAAAAAATATTACAATGTAAGAAGTCACAAAAATTCCTAATTAATCTCCAGAAAAGATATTAAAAAAATAGATGAATCGTATTACAAACCATTTCATTTGGGGTGGACAAAATAAATGAATGGGCCACACAAATAACACGTGATTAATATCTTGGACTTGTAGATGACACATCTCACAGATTCTCTCCTTTTTCGGTATTTTGTCCCAAATGGCAGTAATTTCACTTAAGGGCAGCAAATGCAGTCTCAACAAGAGCCTCAGCCTTCTGATCCCATGGGATAGGTCCCAAGTTAAGTAGGGCTGTGGTTTGTTCCCCAAAGCGCTCCCACATATCACCTCATTGTGCGACTTGGACTGACTTAAGGTGATATCTCTGGCTAAGCTAATGGAGGAAACAGACCTCTTTATAAACAACTTCAACACAGACTTTAGCATGGGGTAATCAGTATTCAAACTAAGCCGAATAAATCATTTGTTCGCTCAAAGGACCTACAAAATGTGGACTGTTGTTTCAGCCTACAAAAAGTTTTGACTCTCAGGGCAGCCCTAAGTGTTCTTCTTCCCCCTGAAGGAGGGAATTGCCCCACCTCAAAACCACTGCAGAGGAGGAGATATATGAGGAGACAAAGCCAAATTCAAGACTCAAAACATGGGGGCAGCCAGAGAGTTTAAATTGCAGATTTGACGCAAGATTCGGACTTCGGCCTTGTCAAAGGAAAGCCAGTGGATCATATCCAGCACATCAGCTGCATCGGACAAGGAAGGAGGAATTTTGACCCTAAATACTGATAAAACATTCCCAAAATGGCATTTCCCACCGATTCTGTAGAATCTGTGCAGTGCACTAGCCTGGGAAAGAGCCTTGCTCACACAGAGCTGAATGTGTTCTCTATCCCGCCCAGTTTTTAAAAAGACCTTTCCAAAATATAAATAAGAATCAACCAGTTCAAGTTTCTCGGTACCCAGCAGCCACTGGAAACAACTCTTTATTCTAAGCCTTTCTTGAGGAAGACCCAAGATCTTACTGTTGGTGATGTTGATTTTCAAGATATATATAATTAGGAACAAAAACTCTTGCCTCACGACAGTTCGATTTTGTTTAAAGAAGACGCACTCACTCGCATTTCCAGGTGCTCTAAGGCGGCTTTATTTCACAATTTTTTGACGTACCCGACGAGTTTCGCCTTGTTCTCAAGGCTTGTTCACGGGATATATATATATATATATAAAGAAAACAAGAGGGGAGTCAGCAGGCAACCCTGCTTAAGCCCATTATGTGTTCTAATCCTACTGAATAATCCATGCGATCTTCCCATTAATCCTTGCGATCAAGTATCTGACCGTATCTCCATAATGAGACCCAAATTGATGATGTGGGCTGACCGTATCTCCATAATGAGACCCAAATTGATGATGTGGGACGCCCAATGTAAGGAGCTTTCTCCACAGCGTTTGATGGTCCACTCAATCAAACGCTGTGGAGAAGTCGATGAATGCAGTGTAAACTGGCATGCCACCAAGGAAAACATTTTTCTCTACAGTAGTCTGGAGAATCGCAATATTATCTAGTGTACTATGCTTTTTTTCTTAAACCGACCTGTTATGGCAGTATAATGTTCTGGTCATGAGCCCACTGTTGTGAATGGTGGAGGATGCTCTTTGCAAATAGTTTGCCTAAGGCGTCCAGCTAAGTAATCTGTCTGAAGCTTGATGGAGAGTTTTTAGGACCCTTCTTGTACAGAGGGACTACAACACTACCCTTCCAAGAAACAGCCTCCTTTTTAGGTCTCGCTGAGCCAGCGCATGCTCTGCGAGACATTTAGTGGGGCTTTTCAAAGTGCTACCAGAGGCTTTTGCTGGCCTCAAGCTTGCGTTCACGCGCGCAGCCGCCATATGGGTTTCTGTCAAGGCTCATTAAGCCTTGTGTGCCTCTCTCCGCCTTGCCTGCGCTTCAATTCCCTCCCCCTCCCCCACCACAGATCGCGTCACCACTCGCATGTTTTTTTTTATTTCGGTTTAGCGCGCGCGCGCACAACTCCCGGGCTTATTTGTTTTTGTTTACTGTATATTAGTGCCCAACATGACCCTGTAGGCTCCACAAAACCTTGGCACAACATACCCTCCACTCATCCCCTCCTCCCCAATAGCATTCGGTAAACATTGTGCAATTTGTTAAAACTGCTGCCAAGGTCTGTCGGCGCGTGTGCTCACTAGTTACCATGCCAGGGACGGATAAATAAAGGCATTACAAAAACGAAGAGTCATGTTGAACTTGTACATGAGGGTTTGGCACAAAAGCAGGTTGCACTCATCCCTGTTATGGCTGGAGCGGTGTTGCATTCGTGAAGGTGGGGAGATGTGTGGTCGGGAGAGCGCAGCCTTCGCCTACCTGCAGTTTTAGCTCATCAGAGCCGACGGCCTGCATTTCAGTACCGTCTCACTGCCTGCCAGAGGAGTCTCGACATGGAGCAGTGCTATGAAGAGAGGTGGGGGAGTCCAGGCACATTAAATAAGTCCTTCAGGTAGGGAGCGTCTGATGCCTCGTGTGTTTCACATGCTTTCTAATCGACCGTGGTCCGTGGGTCTGTTGTTGTCTGATTGGTGATTAATGGGTCAATTTCAGTCTGGTTCAAGCTTGAGGTGTTCTTGCAAATCACTGCCAGTTCTCTTTATTACATAACCCCTTGTTTGTTTTATTTAGCGTTTGAGCCTATCAAAAATCACTAAGGTGCCTGTAGACTTAACCAATGCTGCCAGCTTATCTCAAACCTAGGTCCTGCTTCTATCCATCGCACTCATTTAATTCACCACACTCTGCTAAGCACCGCGTCATACCCAATACTAACGCAACACTCCCAACCTCACATCCTGCACGGTGTATAGCAGCATGCTACCTGCATGCCAGTACGTCAGCAACCCACCTGTGGGTTAAGTACGATATAAGTGCTACAATAACTTACATTTATGGTAGAACCTGCTTTGGTCTTGTTTATAAGGTTAAGAACGCCACTAACAGTTGTGTTTTATTTAAACTACCGTGCAGTGTCAAATAATAAATCTCATCTGTTGTCTGGCAGTTAGGTAAAAAAACAATGTCCGTGGCTGAATAACACTTTGGACTATCAATGTCTAGAATATTCCCGAACAAGCAGGAGATGAGGTGGCGATATGATGGTTAATAAATCAAAGGTTATCTGATATCGTATTTACTGACCCTCTGTGACAAGCGGACACGATTGTTGGGTCAGCAGAGAACGTGTGTGCGGAGTAGCACTTAAGGGTGGTCATTGTTTTTTATCGTCCTCATTTTGTTGTGCTTCCACTAATTGAGTCAATGGGCTCTGTTTTACAGCAGCGGTGACGTCAGCTCAGAGGTGTTCAGCTGTAATCTCCTCGCCTTCTGAAGGCGCTTCTTCGCCTATCTTTCCATCCGTGAGCGGGAATTCTTTGTATACGTATTTAAACTCCATACGTGTCAAACCTATACATCTACTTAGACTTCCTTATTGCCTCTCCTGTTCATCTACACCCCTCCCAGAGGCCGGACATTGTAAATAGTCTTATCTTCAAAGACCTGCATGGGTGCATCAGTCCCTCCCCGCCGCTGCCACTCAAACAAGCATTTTTATACAAGGGAAGAAAGGTATCAAGGAATCAATACTAATCAATTTAGTGAGTAGAGCACATTTAATTACCCTCTCAAAAATATTTCATATTCATAATGAGTATATCAAAATCAATTTCTAACACACACGGGCAATGGCACTTATTCAAAGAGAAACAAATGACTTGTATCACAAAATCTCATACATATCAGTAAAAACAAACATAAAACAAATAACAATAACCCTAATAAAAATATTCACACTAGTGTCCCCCTTGTACTTCCAGGCGAACCACTTGGAGGTAGTCAAACAAGAAACACTAAAAGGCTTATATACTAGTTGGCCTAGTTCTAGTGTGACACAACATAAATATAAGAATCACTATCAGTCCAGTGACTCCTCCTTCAAAGTGTCGACGTGGCCACGTTTCAGCCTTTTCTTCTTAGGCCTCTTCAGGACAGGGGTTATACATAACCTCAATAAAATACAAAGCCACAATATTACTCTCATCCTATAATTCAGAGTGGAGTGCAACGGATATGGATGGTGACTGCCCAATGCACCAAATAAATCTGCGTGCCACCAAAAAACCAAAACGAACACACCAAAGTGAACCAAAAGGTGACAACAAACCCAATTACCATTAAGCCCCAAAAGTGAAAGTCTATCAAAAAAAGGGGGGAGGAGGTACCTCAACTAACTAGGGACCCGTTAATTACAAGCAACCACACTTTCCCTAAGTGAATAAAAATAAATCATCCTTAAGCCTAGGATATAAAACCATGGTCCGTGCTACCAATTAATCAGACCAAACATATCCCTACAAATCCTACTTACATGGTCAAAAAACTGGAGGGCGCTAAATATCTTGCGCTGCAAAAAAAGCAGCGCTCTGGGAGCAATACCTACAGGAGATAAATGAATACAAGGGTGGAATGAAGAAAAGACCTAGCAATCCTACCCAAAGCACCTCAATTGCCTATATCAAAAGACGTATGGTGAGCTTACCTCCCTATCAATAGGTGAGCCCACCAACTTCAAAGCTTTCCTTCAAATCGATCCGTCCACAAGGTTCCCGATTTTAAACCTAAAGGCACAAACAAACTTCTCATAATCTTGCCCGGCAAGCAGGAAGATCCAGTCCCATCAACCGCAACTCCCCGCAGTTCGGGGATACAAAGCACTGAAAGATACACTTACAAGATAAACGTGAGGCCGGTCCGCTGGCAATCCCTTGCTGCGCTACAGTTCTCCGCGGTCGCTCGAGTGCGTCTGTACCACGAAAGCCCACGCGTTGAACGCAAAAGTATCAATTCCTATATGGAAACATCCCGCCCTCCAGAAGCAGGGACATAGAAAGTGGACTAAGCAAAGGGCCCATTCTACGGCAAGTCAATCTAGTGGCACGAGTGCGGGTATAGTTATAACTCAAAGCGTCATACGGACAGGAAAAAAACACCGCTCTATAATACCAATAAAAGGAAATCCAAAAGGCCTATTAATTCTCCTACCCATTAATAAAAGAAAAACTCCGTGAAATAATAAATAGTGCTAATTGGGCAGTCACCACAGTCATACCGATAGACTCCAAACTGAAGAGGGAGAAAAAATTCTCTCTTTAACACAGACCGTTATCTACATTATATACACGTGTACACAAGATAAAAAGAACCCTATAATAGTTGAATCTATATAAATGAAAATAATTATATACATTTGTTGCAGGAAAATTATGAATATATACATCTAACAAAATGGGGGTTATTACAACCTCTTACTCCTGCATCAGTGTTGGAATCAAAGGGCTTATCTCTTCCCTCTTCACATATCTCATGTGACCCTCAAATATTAGTTTTCAATTAAAGCCCTAACCTCGTCTCGATCATTCAGTCCTACGCTTGACGTCTGATATATTTCTATCAAACGCGCTTCTAGGTTGTTCAATTTGCTTTGCAGGGCTGTTTTATTGGGTGCCTTTACTACCGCCAGGATAGACCATTCCAATTTGTTCTCTCCATGCCCCTTTTCAATATAATGTTGGACCATAGGAGCCCCTACAGTCCTACATCGTATGTGAGATTTATGCTGTAATATCCGCATTTTGGCAGCTTGTGTCGTTTGCCCGATATATGTTTTCTCACACGGGCAGGTCAAGCAATACACTACATTTTTAGTGTTACAATTTGTAAAGCACAATTGTTTATGCTGTTTCTTGTGGATCTCCACAAGTTTTGAATCTTTAGCATGCGGCACAAATATTGCACCTATAATGCCCTATTACTGTTGGTAGCCCCAACAGACCTCTCACGTCTGTTGGAGTGGGTTTTTGGCGAATTACTTTAAACAGATGGTTTCTCAAATTTCTACCTTGTCGAAAGGCAAATAGGGGCTTAGGAATGTTCAAATGATCTATTAACCTCAAGTTCCTTAGAATGATCTGTTTTAACTTTATACGCTTTGGGGTTAAAGGTAAGGACGCATACCAATTGTTCAGATTCTTGTATGCTTTTCGGGATAAGTAAATTTTCCCGGGGGGTGTACCAAGCTCTTTTAAGTTCCCCTCCCACTAATCGTTTAGGGTACCCTCTTGTGATCAATTTTTCTTGTAAGATCATAGCATTTTTAAAATAATCATTTTTATCAGTACAATCGCGGCGTACCCTCAGGAACTGCCCATAGGGCAGATTGTCCCCGAGGTTGCGTGTGTGCCCAGACGTGTAATCAAGCAGGGTGTTCCGGTCAGTCGACTTGGTATACAAATCTACATCTAACCTACCATCTTTGTCAATAATCCATACATCTAGAAAATTGATACGTGTATTGTTGGCAGTTTTAGTGAATTTAAGATCTGTTGTCCGGGTATTCAACCATATGTGAAATTGTTCCAGTTCTTCTTGTGTACCTTTCCATATCATGAATACATCGTCAATGAAGCGAACCCACTCAAGAATATGATCCCTGAATGGGGTCGCTTCATGGAAGATGTACCTCATTTCAAAATGGTCCATCACCAAATTCGCTATTTCAGGAGTGAAACAACACCCCATCCCTACACCTTTGACCTACAAAAATAAATCGGTTTTAAAAGCAAAAAAAATATTTTTTAAACAAAAATGCGCTGAGGCAAGCAGAAACTCAGTGGGGACTAAATGAGGTCTCGGTCTTTTATCCAACACTATACTCATGACCATCAATGCCTCATCCTGAGGTATATTTGTATATAGACACTCGATGTCGAAGGAGACCAACAGCTGTTGGCCTCTGTCGAACACCGAGAGTTCTAATTTGAAAATGAGATCCATCGTATCTCTAACATAGGCTTTCGTTTGAGCTACAAATGGCTTCAGGAATACATCAATATATTTAGCGAGTGGCTCCAAGATTGAACCACAGGAGGCAATAATTGGCCTCCCAGGAGGCTGGCATACATCTTTATGCACCTTCGGCAATACATAGATGTTAGGTATCTTCTGTTCTGTGAAGTTCAAGTATTCGTACTCTTTTTTTTACACAAATGTCCTGATTCCATAGCATCGGTAGTAAGATGTAATATCTGTGCTCTTAATCTGGCCGTTGGGTTATCCGTAATAGGACGATAATGCTCCCTATGACTTATTTGGCGCATGATCTCCTCATCATATTTTTCATTGTCCCATAAGACCATTCCCCCACCCTTATCGGCTGGTTTAATAACCGTAAGAGGATTATTAGCAAGTTCTTTTAATGCCAGTTGTTCTTGTTTGGAGAAATTAGATCTAAATGTAATTTGTTTAGAGTTCAACAGATCTTTTTCACGTAATATGTGGTCTTCAAAAACCAACACCTCATCAGGCATAGCCATGCGTTGAGGGCAAAAGGATGATTTTCTCTTAAGGCCACTAATGTTTCTTTCATTGCTTTCATTATACTCTGAAAAGAAGACCTTCAGTCTAATTTTCCTTAGGAATTGTAGGACTTCAATTTTAGTATCAACAGGGTCTTGCACCACCGTGGGAACAAAAGATAACCCCTTTTGGAGTACTCTAGTTTCCACATCAGTCAAGGGATGTTAAGATAAATTGTAAACCGGCATTAGTTCCATGCCGGTATTACTGTAGCACCCCACGTTTTGCTCTAACGTCTGTACACTTTGTGTCGTGTCCTGAAAATCCCTGTTCCTGATTCTGCTGTACAAACAAGCATTGGCATTGCCAGTAGGTCTCGCCTTTGGGACCTTATAACTGTTTAGCCATGCAACAGTTAATGTTGTTGCACCGAGGATATTGTGCTGCATAACTAAATAGGCCCAAAGGCGAGACCTATTGGCTATGCCAATGCTTGTTGATTATTGCAATAGGAATTCCGTCAGGGCCCTGCGCATCAGATGTTGTAGCGTTCTTTATAAACCCAACTAATTCCTCCCTGAAGCTGGGTCATATGCCATGAGAGAGGCCTCGTCCACGCCAATTTTTACAGGAACGACTGGTCTATTGTTTATTGTATAATAGGGAGCTATAATCCACCCAGTCCTTTTCGGAGATCGGGATAAGCATTGCCTTCTGTCTTAAATCGCAATATTCTGCGATCAGGTGCCAGCACTTCCTGAAATCTTTGGCCCTTGCAGCTTCTCTCAAACTGATCCACTTCATGTCGCAATCCCTTCTCCTTTCACAGAGTTTGCGAGGACTTCTTACTTGTTTGAGACCGTTAATTTCCTGCTGGCGACCCATAGAAAACTTCGAATTCTGTTTTCGTATTAGTCGATTTATATCTTGATTTTAATATATTCAGAGGGAATATGCTCTGTTCAGGCTCTTGCGTTCCAACAAAACTGGAGCTTAAGTTGCAAATCTCTTCCATTTGGGCCTCAAAACATTGAATAGCATTGTCGGGCACACGTCCCAACTGATCTGCATAAACCCTTTTAATTTTGAGATTGACTGCAGCCATATTTTTGATGTCTAAAAGGAGCGACCATTTGATGTATTAAAGGCGGTAATACCCAGGCAAGAGTTCCCCGGATCCAATGCCGGTAAATAAAGGCAGCTGTCATGCCCACTATATTATGGTCACTCAATTGTGACAGGAGAACGAATAAAAAAAAGTGCACTCACCAAATATCGAAGTGTCACCCGGGTGGAATATACATATTTGCCAAGAGGTAAAAAGAGGAGCAACCATTATCTTCCAAACATGCTAACTTCAAGCATAAGCACAGATTCTAGGGATGACTGAAAACCATCTGGTTCCAATTGATTGTATTCTTAAGCAGGATGGCTACACCCCCCCCCCCCCCAAGCATGACCTCTTTCATGAACTTCTTTAAACGCCCTAGTTTCTTGTAAACATATAATTTGAGGGTTCAGAATTTTAACAAAAATGTGTTTTTCCCCTTTATGACCCAAGCCAGACATGTTCCATGACAAGAGTAACACCCCCCGAGCTACCTCAAGGGATGACTCCTTTCTGCTGGGAGGCGGGCATTATTCAAGGCTCTCTCCACCCATCTCCACTGGGCCAAGTCGTCGTCCAAATCCAGAACCTTAGGATTAACTGCCAGGCCCGTCACCATGTTTATTGTTCGTCCCCTTTGGCCAAAAGAAACCACAATATCTTTGGGGTTACCAGGTAATGCCTCTAAATCGGGACCCATCGCATCGGATACCACTGATTTTTAGGTCTTTGGACCATTCAGACATTGTGTTACAGGATGCGTGGTGGGAGATTCCCCGTATTCTATGACAGATTTAACATCAATACCTCTCTTAAGAATGCGCTCACAATTCAGTGCAACCAAATTAGCGGCGATCGGGGAGCAGAAGGTGATCCTAGAGTAGTAAAGTTTATCGGATAAGTGGATCTTCACATTTGAGAAGTCCCTACTGAATATAAGGCCTCAATCTCGGAGAAGGAGCTAAGGATAAAATATCTGTTTTCTGGAGAGGATTCATAGTTAAATAACCAAGTGAATTCCAGGATGGAAGATGAGATATTCTGCACCACACTGGTTTTCTTTATAGTGTCCCTTCGAGGAGATCCATAAGGGAAACCTATCCCTGTAGCTAAAAGCTTTCCCCCCCCCCATTAGGCTGTGCACTAAGGTGCGGGCGAGAGTGTCAGGGGTGACCACCCTCCTGGTTTATATTGCACAATAGATTGCACCCCGTATGGACCTTGGTGGGCCCTACTTGAGTGGCCCTCGGCTCTTAAGCCCACCCCTCTTAAGTTTACCGCCCTATCCTTGATCAATGGCTGGGGCTAGGGGACTTCACAACCCGCACCCTTTTCCACTCCCAGGGGGACCAACTGCTCATTAAGCAAGGGGAATGGAGCTTTTTAAGCGGACTGATGCTTCAAGTTCGAACCAGACACCGCCACTCCAAAGCCCCCAGTCCTCCCTACTGAAGCCATGTGCGGTGTGAGGGTCACCTCCGGAGCACTCCCTTCAGAAGGAGAATTTGCTACTCCCTCCTTCCTCGTTTTCTGTACGTCACCCTACATAAGAGTCCCTCGGAAAGTGTAGCTTTATAGTTTTATGTTTGGGAAATCGTCTGACCTTTTTTATGTTTCCTTTTCTTTTTCTCACCCTTTTGATTTCTTTTGGGGTTGTCCCCCTTCCCTTCCATCAAACCACTAGCCCCCAACAGATTAGTATGTGGGGCGAGGAGGGTAATGGGAGATGATAGTTCCCCCTCCCCAACCTGGCTGTGAGAGGAGTACACTGGGTTTCCCAACTTCTCCAATGCCCTTTTGTGACTTTTTTTTTAAACAAGGGGAAAGATTTTAATTTTGGGTTTCCCAAGGGGGGACCCGTTTGTCAATCCCCAAATAATGCATTTAGGCAGAGCTCTTCCTTTTTAGCATCAAACCCAGGATCTGAGGGAGATAGCAGATGAAGGGGTACGTCCGTTTGAACAAAAGTTTCTCTCTGCCCTCCCGGCAAGGCATACGGGGAGAGATTGTTGTTCGCGACTAATTCCATAGGAACATGTGTCATAAGTGTAGAGTTAGCAGGGCAAGACTTATTTACATTCTGTACTTCAAACAAAATTACTGACATCATTTCCAGTATATGGTCAGAACTTAACACAGATTTCTCTAATAGAGACACAATGGAATTTAAAATCTTTTAAATACAAAAAAGGTATTCAAAGGGGACACCATCCCCCACCATTTCCAATCTTAGGCTGTGTACAAGACAAGAATACATCTTGAATAGATTCTGAAGAAGAGCCAATTAAGTGACTTGAACTACAATACATGGGGGGCATAGAGAGATGCAGTGGAGAAGAACTTAAGTTTAAAAAACTCTTTTCATTAGATCTAATCAGTGGAGCATCACTCTTAGGGACATAGTCAAAAGGGCCTCCCCAGCCCCCTAATGGAGCGTCAATATCCATATCTGGTTGTGTAAAATCTTCCCCAGTCCTCGATTCTTTACATATCCTTGCCCACCCACCCGAACTAGGTTCAACTCCCAACGGTTCTTCAAGGCCCCTGACCTGGTTTAACCCCTTACGAATATCCCCCCAGATTGGTGTAACAGCGAGAAGACAGTCTTTATTGGGCCCATTCGGGAAATTGTGGAGGAGTTCCTGAAAAGCGAATGGAGCATCTGTATCCAAAGGAAATGGAGCGGCAGTAGATTGTAGAACTGGACCATCCTGGACGCCCTCATTTGACAATCTTGACCCCACCAGAAGTGGAATGACCCCCCCTGTGGGCTGACATAGTCCAAGGAGGAGTTCCTAGATGAAAAGTAGGGGCCAAACCGTCAGGGGTCACTGCTGTCACCTCAGGTACACTCCGTGACATCTTTCGGAAAAATCCGGTTATGGCTGGGTAGGATTTATAGCAATGTTGCTGTAGTATTTTGATCCCACTGTGTGATCTCCTTGTTCTATGGGGTTGTCTACGTGAAGAGGAAATCACAGGACCTGAGCGTAACTTTCTTGAGGTCATCGTGCTCCTGGAGTTTTTTACGCTGCTCTGGGCAAGGCACTGAATAAGGTGAGCAGGAGATCCGAGCTTTTCTTATGGCAAGTCGGGGGGTTTATGACTTGCACTTCAATCCCGGTTCAGATGCCGGGAAGGGATCACAACAGAAGAGTAAAGCTGTAGCTGGGCGGGAGGTTGTGCAAAGGCCAGACAGATTTCCAAAGTAACAGTAGGTGAAATAATGGTGGACTCCAATGCTGTAGACTCCAAAATTCTGGAGTGCGGTGACTGAAGGTGGGGTGCAGCGTGCGGCCCTCCCCGAGAGGAGCAAGCCGCACCAGCCTAACGCAAGCCGCCTCTGCGCCTTCCGGTAAAGAACCAGGCCCCTGGGGCCACGCCAGCACCATGCAACCTTTTAATTCGCTCCTCTCAGCCCATAGCTCTTGATTCTTGAGAGTGTGCCTGTTAGACCTGGCTTTTACAGGGGGCTATCCTCCAATATTTGGTTTGTGGCCTTCTGTTTCTGTCCTGTTTTTATTGGTTTTATGACTCTGGGTACTTTGCCACTGCTGATCACTGCTAAAGTACATATGCTCTCCCTGCAAATTGTATGTATGGATTGGTGTTTCCATAATTGGCTGATTTGATTTACTAGCCCGTCCCTAGTACACTGCACTGTGTGTGCCCAGGGTCTGTAAATCAAATTCTGCTAATGGGCTTGCAGCACTGGTTGTGGCACCCACATAAGCAGCCTGTAAATGTAACTCAGGCCTGCCATTGCAGTGCCTGTGTGCAATCTAATACTGCCATGTCGACTTGCCCTAACCTTCCCTTTTCTTACATGTTAGTCACCCCTAAGGTAGGCCCAAGGTACCCCTCTGGTCAGGGTGCAGTGTATGTGAAAGATAGGACATGTCCTGATGTATGTGGCATGTCTTGATAGTGAAATACTGCCAATTTCGTTTTTCACTATTGTAAGGCTATCTGTTCCCATAGGATAGAATGAGGAGTTTGCTTATAACATCTTATAAGCATAACTGCCCTTGGGAACCAGATAGGAAAATAAAGTTAAGTATGCCTGAACTCAGAATGTTAAAATGCATCTAAGGGTAATTTTTACATTCTGTGTTTGAAAATCCCACGTTTAAAAAGTATGTATTTTCTTGCTTAGCCATCCAGTGTGCCTCTGTTAGGATGTGTATTGACTGTCTGGCTTTGGAATGACAGGGGATAGGGATGTGCAGTGGCTCCAGAGAGTCTGGATGAGTCAGCGCTAGGCTGAATAGGCCTGGTCTGAATTTGGAGTGGTGGGAGGAGTAGGGCTGTACCTGCCTTCCACAATGATTGCTCCGCCCCCCGTGGTGTGTCTGGAGCCAGGGCTCACACTGACAATGTAGGTTGTTGTGCACTTGCAAAGTGCCCCCCCAGAACTGGTTTGGACTGGTCTCAGAGCCCTGGGCCAGGAGAGAACAAAGAGATCACTGCTGAACTAGGGAACCTGCCTGGAAGAAGGACCGGGAAAGCTGGAGGAGGAGTACTCCCACTGTGCTGTTTGCTGTTGTGGTTGACCTGAAGTGGTTGCTTCTGTCTTGGGCAGGGAAAGGACTGGACTGTGCTTTCATCATCCTGCTGTTAGAGTTTTCTCCAAGGGCTTGAAGTAGAGCTTGCCTCCTGTCTCTGGGATAGAAAAAAATTCAAAGATCACTTCTGGGAAATCAAGAGGAACCTTTGCCAAGGAGAAGAGCTGGAGAAACTGAGGAGGAATACTGCCCCTGTGCTGTTTCCGGTCTGGGGTTGGCTTGCAGTGGCACAATTCTGCCAAGGAAAGGGAAAAAGGACTTTGCTGTTTGCTGTGTCCCCTGCTTGAGGAAGATCTCCAAGGGCTTGAAGAAGAGCCTGCCTCTTGTTCTGAAGTCTCAGGGACACAAAGACTTCACCCCCAGCTCCCCTGAACACTTCCTTGCTGGGAGTTCTGACATCCCAAGAGGTGCTTGTAGCTGTTTTGGGCCTCTAGAGGTTCTGGCTGTTGGGAGCTGGAAAAGCAATGCAACAACAAGAAGCGTGACGCATCCTCACCTGTTTCCAATGCATCACAGAAGAAATCGTTGCATCGCCTGCCCGCGGCTCAAGAAATCCGCCACATTGAGTGCACGATCTCTGAAGTCCGAGATCACCGCACCGATTATGACGCTAGCCCTGCTGGGGGCCTGCAAGACCCCATGCATCGTCCCCAATCGTCGCATAGCATCGAGGCGCCAGATCTGTCGCATCGTTGGGGATGCAGTAGGAAACTGACGCATCACCTCTCCACGCAGTAAGAAACCGACACATCACATCCTCTCCAGTAAGGAACCGACGCATCACCTCCCCAGTGCAGCAATAAGGAACCAAATCATCACCTCCCCCGGAGCAGGAAACCAACATATCACCTTCCCTTAGTGTAAGGAACCGACACATCCAGGGGGGTAACACAGGCCCCCGCATCCCGGGCCCCCAAGCTCCAGGGGCCCCCTCAGCATTGCACTTCGGCCGGGGAGCGCCGGATAGAGGCCGGAGGGTTCCCCTCCACGTACCTTGCAGGGGGGCCCCCCTCAATTATCGTTACACCACTGGACGCATCACCTTCCCTGCGGCCCTTTTTGTTTGTGTGCGCGATGCATTCAGGGTACTTTGTGTCACATCTGCAATTTGCTTTGAACTGAACTATTTCTACCATTTGAAAGTCATATTCATATTACTGTATTGTAGATTTTTGTCGTTTGGTCTTGTTTGGTTTAGACAAAGATTACTTATTTTTCTAAACTGTTGTGTGTCCATTTGTAGTGTTTTCACTGTATTACTGTATGTGTTCACAAATACTTTACTCACTACCTCTGAGATAAGCCTGTCTGCTCGTGCCAATCTACCAAGGGGGTGAGCAGGGGATATTTTAGAAGTGTTTCTCCCTTACCCTGACTAGAAGCAAGGGTCCCTATTTGGACAATGGTACCTACCTCTGCCAACTAGAGACCTCCATTTCTAACAGTACCCCACCTGGATTTTACCCAAGGTTCTTTAAATTGGGGTACCCGGGGCCGGGAAAGCTGGCAGCAAGAGTAGGAGACTGGAGCTGCACGCTGGGAGGCGGACTTCTTGCAACTCGCCTACAGCTTGGGGGAGGTGCCTGGGAGCCTCTGTTGCTCTATTACCTTGCCTTACCGAAATAGTGAGCCTCAATGTCGGAAATTTTGCGGCCTTGGTTCTCCTAGACTTAAGTGCCGCGTTCGACACTGTCTCCCACGTGATACTTTTAAATCATCTTCAGGAGATAGGAATTAGGGAGTCGGCCCTGGCCTGGCTTTGTTCTTTTTTGGAAGATAGATCTTTCCTGGTCCTGGTGCCACCTTTTCACTCTCGGGAGTAGGCCCTGCAACAGGGGGTGCCTCAAGGCTCAATATTGAGCCCCCTACTTTTCAACAGTTATGTTCAACCCCTAGCGGTGGTGGCTAAAAGTAGGGGGTTGTCGTTGGTGTCGTACACTGACGACACCCAATTGGTTATTGCCTTCTCTAAGAAATGTAACCATAACCTTGTGAAATTTAAGGACTATTTGTTGGTGATCGCGGACTGGATGGCTTTAAAATATCTGCAGTTGAATGTCAGTAAGTCAGGAATTCTGCTGTTCGGGAGAGACCGTGATATGTGGTCGGAGCAATATTGGCCAGACCGATTAAAACCAGCCTAAAGAGGCAGTTAAGATTCTCGGTGTTTGGACTGACAGTGGTCTGTCCTTTGATATGCAATCTAAATCAGTAGCAGGGACCTGTTTTGGACTCCTCCGAGGATTAAAACTTTTACTTGGCTTCTTCAACTTGAAAATCCGCCAGACCATTGTCCAGGCCACGATTTTATCTAGATTAGACTATGGCATCTCTCTTTACTTAGGTGCCAATAAGTCCAGTATTCGGCGTCTGCAGAGAATACAGAATGCAGCAGCCCGCATTCTCCTGGCACTCCCGAAATCGTGTCCAGTGTCTAAATTTCTACCTAAATTACACTGGCTACCAGTGGAAAAAAGAATCCAGTTTAAAATGCTATGTGTGGTTCACAGAATTCTGACTCAACAAGCACCACTGGGGCTGGCAAATCTGCTTGCTCTCTACGTTCCTCGACGTACTCTACGCTCAGCTGACCAAGGGCTGGCTTGCATTCTCCGTGTCCTAAGAGCCAGAGCTGGAGGCCGCTCTTTTAGAACTTTTGTGGCTAGACTCTGGAACTCGCTCCCAGCCTCCATCAGAGGGATCCAGAAACATTTTGCCTTTCGCAGAGCCATAAAGACCTGGCTTTTCCCGGCAGAACTCCCCACCAGCCTCTACAGTCTCAAGTCTTTGGTTGCGCTGGGACGCCCCGTCGCTGGGGCAGCCATGCGCATTACAAATCTTATAATAAAAATAATACGTGCACTACTCTCCACCTCAATTGGGGTGTCCCTCGCCAAACTCGGTTGTATGCTGCAGCCTATTTCTCCCCCTTCTCACCGCAGCCTGCCATTGCCTGCCTTCCTTGCTTTCTTCTTGCTGCACACTTAACTCCTACACCGCCACCAACAAACGGGCCCCCCCCAGCCGCTCCTGGTTGTGAGCCGCCCACTCAACGGGATCAAGCTGGGCTGGACCGGAGACGGGGGACCGCACGGGAAAGCCAACTCCACAGGACAGTTAACCGCACGTTGGGCTTCCCTTTCACCTTGCCTTGCCACCGCCTCGCCCGGACCAGCCTGCTCCTGTGACCACAACCACACTCTGCCAAGGTCTCTGTCCTCTACCGCAACAATCCTCACTCTAATTCGTCCGCTCTGATTCGTCCGTTCAATTTCTGAGCGATGTTGGGTGAGGCCTAGCCAGGGTTCTGAAAACCTTGCAGACTATTTGTTATAACATTCACAGTTAGCCACAGGGGAAGAAGAGGCAAATGCTTAAGAATCTAAAGAGTATATGCGGCTCGTAGTAGAGTGGTCCCAGCCCCTACCATAATCACTGAAAGAAACTTCCACAGTTAGCTCTAGCCGCCCTCCAGACAGAAAATTGAAGTAGCCTAAGATTGCTTGCCTACCAGAGAACCATGAGGCACAACAGACACTTTTCTTATTGTGTGATTTTTGGAATGAGCTAGCAGCTTCAGAAGAGGATTTGTCTCTTGAGAGGTCAACGACTGGTTGTACCTCGGAGTCGTGAGATGCAGGTGGTCCAAATTGTACTTGGAGCCAATAATGTATGATTACAACCAAGAGTCTGATTCGAACCGAGGTATGGTTTTCCCATTTTAATTAAGTAATCGAGCAGAGAGCCCTTCCCTGTGAAATGTGCTAAGCCACAGTGAATCCTGATCTCCCAGTACCAATTATCACTAAGAATATCCTGAGATTGCTGTGAGTCAAAGTTGGTATGGATTTTGCAAGCCTGCCTGATGACAGTGATAGACGATCACTCAAGACTACGCTGAAGTGCAGATCGTTCCCACTACCTCCGCCAGTGAGGTAATTCCTAAGTTGGAGAAGATAATGGCATGTTCTTGTTTGAGAGATCCGTATAGACAACGATCCTCTATTTCAAGGGCAAATAATTGCAGATTATTTCAAGTCACTCTGCATAAAGCACTGCTAAATAACATCTAGCTGGCTTCAAGCCAAACAGAAACACTGAAAGGTTTATGCAAATTCTGTCCAAGGTGATGCAAATAGCCCATGCCAGTGGCTAGAACTTAGAGTGGGCCATCCATTCATTCCTGCAAGAGTACCGACAGACCATTCAAACGGCCACCTGTCTTGCTTGCTCCAACACTGGTGTGCATGGGTCAGTGGTGGTGGATGCCATCCCACACCACCTAGTGTGGACTAAAGACCAGAGAATGAGGGACACACGAGAACCAGAATTCCAAGGTCAGCCAGCGTCATCGAGCCACAGCAAGTGAGCAGCAGATAGGAGACCTAGTGCTGACCAGTGATTGGCATCCTGGCAGCAAGTTTAGACTCCCCTTTGAACACAGCCCCTGATGAATTATCCAGCAAAAAAGCATTGTGGTGACATTCCAGCAGGGAAGGGGGACGGAGGGGCATTAATAGGAGTGTTCAGTTTAAAAAACAAGTACTGGGGTGCTCGGGGTGATGACTCGCTGCTAGTGGATCAAAGTGTCCCCAAGGGCATGGTAGGTCCTCCAGCTTGCAAGGTCTCTCCCCACCCCCCCCCCCCCCCCCCCCCCCCCCCCAGCCTGTCAGTGGATTTGGACCTTAGGGGACTCTGGTGCTGTCAGATGTGGGGGTCCAAAACTATCCCATCTGGTTGAGCTCCTAGGCCTGAGAGGACGATGAGATGCTAGCCCCTGGTGGCCAAAGGTGTACCCATCCTTGATACAATCGCTAAGCTTATTTTACTCCTTCTCAGCCATATTGAATCTTTGTGCAGTAAGAGAATTTCTGGAGAGGAGTGCTTTCTGGAGGGGTGATCTCTTATCTGCTTTTGAAGTTTCTATGTTTGGATTCTTTCATGAATATTCTGTATTTTGGGGAGGAATGTGGTAATGCACAGATGCTATTCCCGAATATTTCATGTTGAATAAGTATGCCCCATATGGTCTAGGTAAATGCTGCAAACCAAGTGATGACAGTAAGTTAATAAAGCCTGCTGCTTGAGATTGGGTGCAGTAGTTCATGTATACCACATTTCCCGTGTACTCTGAGGGTCCGACACCATAGAAAAACATTCCACCACCACAACCCCAACATGCTGAACAGCACTTGCTGAGGCAGTGCACATACACATGACACATAAGGACATGAACAGTGGAAACATAAAGGGACTAAACTGTGGGTTAAAATGAGGACACTAACATTCATAAGAACAAATGAGGTGCATATGACATTTAAAGAATATTTCATCTCTCCCTTCTTCTCAAACAGAAGGTAATCCATTACACAGTTAGACTTTGTGGAGCACTACCAATATCATGCATGTCAACATTTGGATTCATTGACATGAAAATAACTGACTGGGAGAACGTTTAAAGACATTTTTGGCTCTAAAAACCATGAGTCTCCAACGCAAATCTAGTGTATTGATATGCAAGCAACATCATTAGAATTATTTTCTGTGAGACACAATTCAAGGGGCTACAGAGTAAGCAGTGTCCACTGGGCCTAAGCTGTTTGGACTGTGGTTGTTTTCTTCTGGTGTCTGGACTAAATACAGTGCTCATCTCTCAGTGATACAGATGCCAAGCAGTCATAGACTTTTGAGGGAGATAGTGTGGGGGTGTATTAAGCTCAGAACTCAACAGCTATTCAGCAGCAGAAAAACTTTACAACAGAGTGCTTTTCTTTTTAGAGAAGTAAGTACTTTAACACACTTGAAAACAAAATACTACAGTTACAAATAAGTGCTGGTGTGGGGTCACTGTGCCCAAGGTTCAAGATCTCTCTCCCCCCCCCCTCACCTTCCTTTATCTCTAGGGTAAGTATATGGTAGGCTTTTAGGCACATGTGCATGGATCTGCTCTCTCCCCCAAGGGAGGAAGACATGCAGCTGCAGGTGACAATGTACCTTCGGCACCACACATGAGGTTTGTGGATGAAGCTATGCAGGTCCAGTAGATTGATGCAGTCCACTCCGGTCAGGCAATCTTGTCAGATATTTCATGACACAATGGTTTCAGTTTACGGTGACACAGTTTATTCGACTTCTGTAATGGAGGAGTTTGTGATTCTCCCAACATGGCTGCAATTTTGGGTCAACATGAAGTGGAGACTACACCTCCAGCATTGGCCAGCAGCGACAGTCATGTGGGCGTGACGTTAACCAATGAACCGGCCGAGAAGGACGTTAAAAAAGGGGATGGCCGAGAGGAGTGGGAGCTCGAGGTGCAGAGGACACTTGTGTCTGGAGACACATGGAAAACTGCAGGACACAGGAACCATCGAGAGGAGGCGGAGTGGGCCCACTGAGGAAGGAGGATGAGATTTGGACCAGCGACCCGTCATCAGGTGACTGTGAGGACCGAGCGACCGAGAGGGGAGTAATGTCAACGACAACTGACGTCAGCAAGACCAACAGAGACCCTGCACTCAGACCCAGTAACCCAAGGGAAAGAGGTGCTGAGATCCCTACAGCTGGGGCCCGGGGCAAGGGCCGTAGCACCAGGCAAGTGGTGGTTTGCTTGTGGAGAGAGTGGCAGTAACATGGGAAAGGCTGGGTAACTTCACTGAATGCCTAACCGGATGCTATTGTTTGCGTGGACTGTTCCAGCAGGGGAGCACCCACTAGCTTAATAGCCAACACATATGCAGAGTATGAATAAACACTGTGGGCACTTTGGGTGACTGGTGACAGGTATCCTTATAGAAACTGCAGTGCAGTATGTCAGAGCCTCTTTTGTTCTTTCTCGAGGGCAACTCTGGTGACTAGAGGGAACGGATGAGCAGAGAGAAAGCCAAGAGAAGCGTGTGCATTTTTAAAGGCCAAAGAGAAGAGTGAAGGAACTATTTGTTGTGTTTGTTTGGAGGGACATCTTAATCAATTTGTCTCACTGACATAACTTTTATCGAATTCTCACCCCCCAAAAAAGCTGACAAGCTTTAAACACAATAACACACTTTCCTTTTCGTCCACAACCTGTGTCTCTTTTGTCTGAACCTGTTACATATAGTGTCAGAAGTGGGATCTTGAGTCCCAGTAACAGGTTGCAGACATGATCTAACCCATTACCATGAAAGACATGGTTAAACAGTTAGTGGAAGGACAACACCATTTACAGTTGGTTCTAGAGTAGAATATACACACACCACACAAAATGACAGTGAAAACGTTAATGCAGCCGTGAAAACACAGGCCATGCTGATATCCGATAACCAACAGGCTCACAATCAGACATTTCTGAAATTGATTGATTTCTCAATAAGTTCCAAGGTCCACCCCAATGTCCCCAGTTCTGTGTTCCAAAAATATCAGACAGGCAAAGACCCACCCTTTTTGTTTACTAATTTTAAGAGAGTCACAACCAACGCTTCGCGGCCTCTAGGACGGTCGGGACAGTATGTAGCCCTGTTGTTCTTCAGTGAGTTACAGACGGCCTACCAAGCTGCCAATCCATCCGGACCCACCCCATACACAGAAATGAAGAAAATTATACTGGAAAGGCTGGGACATTATAACGAATACGACAGAGCCCAGTTCCGTAAAGAGAAATAGAGTCCCAGTGACAACCCTCAGGCCTTGTATTATCAAATATAGGACTTAGGAACTAGATGGCTAACACCTACTATGTCCTTTACTGATGAAATTGACAAAAATTGATCTTGAATAGTTTCTAAATGCCCTGCCAGGGCCCACGAGGACCTGGATAAACAACACCCTAAAATAACCGTTACTGAAGCTATAGACTTGGCTTGTGCCTATCACAGGTCTCCTCTCCTAACCAGTCACAAGCCCTTCCCGCTCCCTCATGGACGGTGTCTCCCAAAACGTTTGTAAAAACCCTGTTAGAACGTAAACTACCCATCAGGTCATCTGTAAAAGGAGGAAGACTTGCTTCCATTGTGCAGAGTGGGGCCACAAACCAAGGTTTTGCCCCCAGAAAGCCCCTACCCAGAGCTCCTAGATGTGGGGTTTTTACAATGTCAGGTTATGACTGTGGGGGGGAAAGGACGAAGCATGCAAAAGAAAACTGCTGGTAAATGGCAATCTGATTGCGGCCTTAATATGTTCCAGTTGTCAACAGAAAGTGGTAAATCATAAATGGGTTCCACCTGAGAAGAAACTACCAGGTAAAAAGGTAGCTATCACTTGCGTCCATGGAAACACTAAACTTTACTCACTACCTCAAGTAGAGGTTAATTGGGGAAAAGAGGCCGAAACCATCAGGGCTTGGGGCATTCCCAAAATGGGAGAAGATGCAATTATTAGAACCAATCATTTACAATTCTCAGCTGTTATTGAAGGAGGAAGAAAGCAAAAGGGAGACAGAGTGGTTAAAGGAGGCCCCCTTCCAAAGTGAGAACATAGAGAGGTAAGGTGAAGCAGAAGAAAACCAGCGCAGAGAAATACAGTGATAAGCAGTTATTTTCTGGAAAATGGAATGGTAACCCACATTTGTTGTCTTCTTCACAGTTCAATTTGGAGAGGTGCAACCTAATTTTAGGGCTGCTCAATGGGACGCTAGACATCTTAGTCAAGGCTGTGTTCAAGCTAGTGTGGAAGACCCGGAAAAGGTAGGATCTCTATTTTTTGTTAAGAAAGGGTTGTTGTATCGTTCAGTTAACGAAGCGATACAAGGAAGGTACAACTGTTGGTTCCTTTGTTCTTCAGACAACAGGTCCTACAGGTAGCCCATTAGCAGGTCGTTGTGGTTGCAAAAAAACAGAAGACTATTTGTTCAGGTGTTTTTATTGGTCTGGAGTGTACTCAGGCATTCGTAGGTATTGCACATCATGTGAACACTACCAACTAGTTAACCATGCACACACACCAAAGGCACCTTTACAGCCTTTTCCCTATTATCGACTTAGCTTTCACCAGGTTGGGTAAGGACTTGGTTGGTCCGCTAGTAACCTCCTCAAAAGGGTATCAGTATATACAGGTAATAGTCAATTATTCCTCACGATATCCTGAGGCTATTCCACTTACCAGTATGTAAACCCCAATAATTGCTCAGACAATGGTGGACTTTTTTTCTCGGGTGGGGTTTCCCGAGAATTGTTGACTGACCAGGGAACCCCCTTTATGTCTCAATTGATGTCTCAAGTCTGTAAGGTTCTTGGTATAAAGCAAAAAAGGACCTTCGTATACCACCCTCAAACAGACGGCTTGGTTGAGCGATATAAGCGCGCCATCAAGTTCCTCCTTAAAAAGGTATTATGTGACTCAGGAAAGGACTGGGACACAAATTAACCTATGGTTCTTTTTGTGATCAGGTGCCATGTCCAATCCACTATGGGATTCTTCCCTTTCGAATAAGTGTTTGGGAGGCAGCCCCGAACCCTTCTAGATATGGCGGAAGAACAATGGGAGGAGTAGGAGGATTACGGAAAACCACTCTACACTATGCAGCTCAATTGCAAAACAATGTACAAATTCTTTGGGGCAAAAGTAAAAGAAAATTAGGAAAAAGCCCAAACAAAAGGTTAGCTATGACAAAGCCACAAATCTTTTGGAAATTACTCCAGGGGAATAGTTGCTCATATTGCTACCATCCTCAGACAATAAAAAACTAGCCAGATGGCAGGGTACCTATCAAGTCCTGTCTAAAGTAACCTCAGTTACTTACCAGGTAGCTGTTCAACATAAGAAACAGAGAGAATAGATCTACCATGTCAATCTGCTTACAAAATAGAAAGACTTGCTTCAGATATCCCCACCTGAAAGCACAAACATGTGTATAACAAACTCACATACCTTAGTCATTAGTTTTCCTCCAATGGCCACCCAAAACAAGTATGTAAACTTGAATCGGGAGAACACATTAATGTCACTTAATGGAAGCAATTAGGAGCCCTCCTAGATACTTACAAAAACATATTTTCGGGGGCCGTGGGCAGGACATGAATGGAGTGAGACGTGTAACTCCGGGTCTCCGCTCCACCGTCTCCCGTAACTGCTGTTCCTCCCTGGCGCTGGGTCTGTTAACTGGGGCAGGGTGCCTGGACTGGCTCTGTGAAACTAGGAGCCTCGCTGATCAGCAGAGAGCGGCCCTACAGTGCCTGGGTGCTCGGGTCTCCTGACGGTCTCTGCGGCGATCTCCCTGGCCACCCTCTTGTGGAGCGGACTTTGCTATGGCGGAGCTGCTGGGTGCCAACTCCAGCCCTGAAAGCAGAGTGCGGGGAACATGCGTCGGGGATGCCCCCGTGTCAGCGCTGGGCTCCCAAGACCTGCACGACGTTGGAGAGAGTGAGGAGATGCCCCGTGACCCAACTTCGCCCCGAGAGGACACCTAGTGGCCCAGCCGCTCTGCCCTGGGGGCTGTGACGGTGATAGCCATGCCGAGGACCCGCAGTAGACACAGCGGTACACCCTACCGGAATAGGCTACAGAGAACGGTGAGGACGACAGGGGCAGGGCGCCCTACCTTAGCTGAAACTCTGCAGGGGCCCGCCGGCCTGAGGAAGATGGCCCTGTAGTACCTGGATGCTCGAGATCTCCTGTGATCTCTCCGGAGACCTTCCCTGCGGCCATTTTGCCTGTCGGGCCTTGCTACAGTGACGTCAGGACTGGAGATCGCGAGTTTGGAGGGTCCGCGCCGAGAAGGTCCCCGTGTTGGCGCCTGCCCCCCAGAGAGCTGCCTGACGCCGGAGTGGGCTCCAACACGCACCTGGAAAAGCTATATCTTGATGCGACTGGGATTGGCCCCGGAAGGCGCTGCAGAGACGGCTGGATAGGAAGGTCTCAGTAAGTGGGGAGGCGGCTTTGCCTGCGAAGGCTCCATAGGGCGGTGGAGAGTCCCCGTGCTACGCCAGGGCCTGGCACACTGTCTATCCTTCGGGGCACGTCTGCCTGCTACCAACTAGAAGTGACTGCATTATATCGATCACCGTTTGTACCCAGAAGGGGTTGGGTGGATTCCTTCCTGGTGCTTGGACTCAAACCCCTTCCCCCATTTGGTGATCTGCTAACTGCACGTTAGCTGTATGGCAGGAAGCATGCTGGGCTCCTGGTCCCTTGGTGTAACAGTGGAAAGCGGCACACCTGAACTGACCACCACTCGCGCCGGGCAGGGCGAACAGCTGCTTTGCCTTGTGGTTCACTGGGTGAGTGCGAGTGCCCTTGAAGGCTCCCTGTGCGTGGTGAGTGCCCTCCCTTTTGCATATGCTATTGAGCCCTACATGGTGGACTACGTCAGGGGAGAGACCCACATTGACCTTTTGCTGACGGAACCGGCAGAGGAGTAAGGGGGCCTTAGTCTGCGCATCGCTGTTATGGATCAGTCGACCAAGGGGGAGTAATGGGACGCCCTTGTTTAAAATCTTTTATCCCCCTGGCCAGGACTCCGATTGCTTTGCTTATTTGGTGGGGTGACCACAGCACTCACCTTGTCCGCCGCTGCTGCACTCCGCCTTCCAGGTTGGGCCCCTCTCTATCTCTTGTGTCACATTCAGCAGTAGCCATTCCGACATGCCTCCTAAAAATAAAGCCAATAAAGACGCTGACTCTGGCACGGCACGGGACAACCTGGTGACATCTCTCTGGTCCAAAACGAATGTCCCGATGCAGGAAGATCCTAACTTTTCAATTGCGCCCTCAGGGAAACCTGGCTCAGAGGTGGCGATCACTCGGGCATTCATGGCGTCCGTCCTTCAGGAAATCAAAGACGAAATCGGATCTCTTAAACATGAGTTCAAGCCTGGGCTGCAGGACATCCGTTGAGAGGTCACTGAGATAAACAGCGAGTCCTTCGTTCACTGAGGTAAGCGAAACAGCTCCTGCAACTTCCTCTGGAGCCTGAGAAAGAGGACACGTCATCACAGCAGGAGCGCAGAGATCGGCCTCTTCGCCTGATATGGTCCACAGTTATGCCGCCTAGATCTAAACGCCGCATGCAGGAACTTGAAACTTCCCAGGTTAAGCAGCACATCATTAGCCACATTCGCTTTCTGAGTGGCTCCTCCTCTCCAGTTCATTCGCTGGATAATAAGGAGTGATCTGCTCCAGATATGACAGATTTCAGGCTTTCTTTGGCAATCCTTGCAGCTAGACTATGAAGGTGCCATGCTCAAAATCTTTGGTATATAGCTCTGACTCGGCTTGTCCATAGATGCGGACTGAAGCAATGCACAAATCCGAGGGGTACAACCTTGACCTCCCGCAGGGCGCAACTGTAGTTCGAGACATTACCCTCACCGATACCGCTGCGGTGTGGTTGCGGAGGCCCATGAAACTCTGTGGGTCTGCCGCCCCCTCCTCCTAGAGTCCCTTAGGAGAGTGACTTTTCCTGAATGGCCCATCTGAGTGACATTGGTCTATTCTTAATTGACTCTGATATTGTTTGGTCCAGTTGGCCTCTTGCTGTTGTTTTCTTCTCTTCCTAACCAATTGTTTTGCCTCCCTGGGTGTGCTGTCTCGGAGGGTTTGGGGATGGGAATCACTGTGTGAGCTTCTTTGGGGGCTGTCTGGAAGTGTTCTACTGATTTGGGACACCCTGCTGGCCGTCAAGGTCTACGGGCTTGGTTTGAGGCTCAAGGAGAGAAGATGGGTGCCCTCGGCCCTAATGTAAGGACTGCGATGGATGAATCTCTCCTTTGGACATATTATGACTAGTCCTCTTAAATTTGTTTCTCTAAATGTGAAGGGATTGAATTCAACTAACAAGAGGCGTCAGGTGTGGCGCTATCTACTCCAACAAGACCCCCGGTGTCATCTTTATACAAGAGACTCACTTGTTGTCTTCTGATACTCGCCTTATGTCCCACCCTAAATATCCTCTTCAATACTGGGCCTGCTCTTCTTCCAAAACTGGGGGGGGGGGGTTTGCCATTTTCTTTAAACCTGGATGGCATGCAATAAATCCTAAGGTAAGGGCGGATGAAGAAGGGAGGTTTATCAAAGTACACATGGCTTGGGGTAGGTGGTCTCTAACCTTTGTTAAAATGTATGCCCGTAATCACAATCAAGATGCTTTTTTACGGCTACACCTTAGGGAACTCTTGCGGCAATCGCAACACCGATTATTCTCGGGGGAGACTTTAACTTGGTATGGAATCCTGAATGGGATGGTACTGCGCAAGCACATCAAAGTGCTGGGGTGATGTCGGCACCATTGAGAAACGCCATCACAGACTTAGGCTTGGTAGATGACTGGAGACATTTACATACAGATTCTAAAGACTATTCCTTTTTCTCCCATGCACACCGGTCATATTCTAGTATTGACTACTACGTTCGTTCTCTCTCCTTGATATTCGCATTGAGTGGTGCAGATATCTCCGATATATCCTTATCGGACCATGTACATGTCCTGGTTTCTCTCCAACCCCCCAACTCACGTAGGGAGCCTTTACCTAGATGGAAATTGCCCCCCAACCCCCCACTGATCCTACGGGACCCTGTGGATGTTGCAGACACTCGGAAGAGGCCTTCTTTCTTGCTAATAACCTCTCTGATACTTCTGAAGCCACTAGATGGGACGCTTTTAAAGCTACCATTCATGGGGTCATTACGCCCATATCTGTCGCCAGACCCGAGAGACTAGACTAGTAGAATCCACTCTCTCTAACGATATTAAAACGCTGGAACGAAAGGACCACTTGCACCAGTCTTTCCGCAATAAACCGCTCCTGGCTGAGTTACGGGGCCAGCTGCGCCTGCACCGCATCAATAAGGCAGAGATACTCCTACTTGCCCTCAAACAGAAATTCTACACTGGGGGGACAAGGTTAGGGCGTGTTTGGCGCGGAGGCTTTGGGCTCAGACTTAGAGAGCCCATATCGCTAAACTCAAACACCTGGACAGAATATGGGCCATTTCAGAGGCAGACAAAGGTTCGGAACTAGAAATTTTCTATAGGGACCTCTATGCCGACACACCCTGTTCCCCCCGAAGCTGTCCATGCTTTTCTAACTACTTGCCCTTGGGACCCTATTGACACTCATTATGTAAAACTGATGGACGGCCCCATCACTCACGAGGAAATCACAAGGGCGCTGAAACAACTTCCCATAGGTAAAACGCCGGGCCCCGATGGCTTGCCAGTCACTTTTTGCCAGGTCTTCAACCCGCAGCTACGGGCTCACTTGTTACATCTTTTTAATAGCTTCACAGATCTTTCGGGTCTCGCCCCAGCGATGTCTGAAGTGGAGGTGGTTCTTATCCCTAAGCCGGGTAAAGACCATTACCTACCTACATCATACCACCCTATTGCTTTCTTAAATACTGACGCAAAGATCTGCACAAAAATGTAAGCAAATTGCCTAGAGCCTCACCTCCCGGGCCTTATCGACCCCGATCAAGTGGTGTTTATCCGTCACCGCCAGGGAGCAGATAACATCCGCCCCATAGCCCACTTGGTGGGAAAAGCACGCTACAGGAATATTCCTGCCTGCCTGGTATCCCTCGATGCGGAGAAAGCCTTCGATCGAGTGGACTGGAGATTCCTTAAAGCAGTTCTATGGAAAGTGGGGTTGGGTCCGGGGATGATATCTAAATTGATGGCCCCCTATGCGCGACCTACTACCCACATTCGCTATAACGGGCGCCTCACTACCCCTGTTTCCATTTATCACGGCACCAGACAGGGATGCCCTCTATCCCCTTTACTGTTTGCTCTAGTGCTTGAACTCCTGGCCATCGCTATTCGTCGCAATCAGACTATACAAGGCCTCCCCATGGGCGGATGAGGAACATTAAGCCTCTCTTTTCGCTGACAACCTTCTTCTCTCACTTGCCTCTCCACCTACTTCTCTTCCTTCAGTGGCCACTCTCTTGCGGTCCTTTGAAGAGGCGTTAGGGTACTGGATTAATTTTACTAAGTCTCATGCCCTGAATCTTACTCTCCAGGCCTCGGAGGTACAAAACCTGCAAGGCCCGATTCCGGTACAGTGGAGTGACGAGTCAATTCGGTACTTGGGTCTGGATCTGACTCCCACACTTTCGACATGGACTTCGTCCAACTGGCCTAGATATAGGAACGCCATTCAGGAGGAACTGCACAGATGGAAGGGCCTCCACCTTGCATGGCTAGGCCGCATCAACACTAATAAAATGACTCTTCTCCCTAAAATCTTATATCTCTTTGAATCCCTTCCCACTCCAATACCGCAGGCGGATATCTTTGCTTTGCAACACGACTTTACTAATTTTATACAGGGTAAATCCCGACCTCGCTTCTCTAATAGGATCTTGATGCTACCCCGCAACAGAGGGGGGCTAGCGTGTCCTAACCTACTGGAATAATATTGGGCATGTCCCCTCCAATACATCTCGGAGTGGGTGGTTCGCGAGAGTGAAAAACATTGGTTCCACTTAGATCGAGCGGTGGCATGTAGGCCTCTATGGGACCTGGCATGGCTCCCTCGTGGGGTTCGGCCCCGTAGCGCCTACATAGCCACCCCCACGAGGACAGTACTAGAGATCTGGGATAAACTGGCGATACCCAGAGGGCTGACTACATTCCCCTCCCCAATACGCCTATAGCTCGTAACCCCATGTTCCCCCTGCAATGCAATCTCAGGCATTTAGTGCATGGACAGACGGTGAATGCCGGATTATTCAGGACCTTTTCAAGGGCGATACATTTCTGACCTTTGATCAATGTAGGCAAACTTTTCACCTCATGAAGGGGGCGCGGATGCAATATTATCAGATACGGAACTGGCTTAGATCCCCTACTTACACCCAAGGGGCTACTAGACAACTTACTGCCTTTGAAGCCCTGGTTCGTAAATTTAAGGATTCAAAGGGTTTGATTTCCCATACATACACTGTCTTACAGCACTCCCAACGACCCGTTACCCACAGGTACCAGACCCAATGGGCTTTAGACCTGGAAGCGGATATACCTCCAGAAGGATGGGATTGACTCTGGAGGGATATCCCGAAGGTATACAATAGCACGCTGCAACGTGAGTCAGCATACAAGTTAATGACACTGTGGTATTACACCCCAACCTGGTTACACCAAATGTTTCCAAATTCCCCAGACATGTTGGAGGTGCCAGGGAGTTAGAGGTGACTTCATTCCTATATGGTGGTCCTGCCTGAGTCTGAAGATGTTTTGGAAGGAGGTGCTTAGTTACATCAGAGGTAGCGGGGTTCCCTCTTCATTCCTCTCCGTCAGACACCCTTTTGGGTATTAAGCCCCTCACACTAACTGCTATGACTTATACAGACTGGCGCCTGATTCTTCACATGTTAGGGGCTGCTAGGCAGTCCATAGCTCTATTTTGGAAAAAGCCACCCCCCCACACACATAGCCACTTGTGTAGCCCTGAATTACTTACTGCTTGCGTTAATCACACAGATGCCAGGTTTACTCGCATTTGGCAGCCACTTATACACTATTTTACCCTGATCAGACATTCCCGGTTGGTTCCCCCCGACTACGAGCTTTGTAATTGTTTGATGATTTACTTGAACCATATGTTAGGGGTCGGAAACCGGAGTCCCCAGATCGGCCCACTTAGGTCGGGTGTCCTATTCTCTTACCCCCCGATGACTCTGTGGCTTCCCCTTTTGGGGTTTAGATTCTCACAGAGCACCCTCCCTTTTCTCCCCCTTTACCTGGATGGACTCTCTCTCTCTATTTTGTTCTATTATATATACGATTGAGGACAACGCCCCGTAGCTCCGTTAGATTAAAGGGTCCCCCACGGGTAGAAGAAGGAGCCAATATGATGGGAGTGCACGTAGGGCGGGATGCTACCACTTCATCGAGCTGTCAGCTGTATAACTCCATTCAACACTTGGAATATTGTGAGTCCTCTTTAGTCTATCCCTGGGATGTAAACTCTGTTAAGACAACTTGACGTGGGTTAACATTAAGTATTGTCTTTCTCTATTCTAGCATACTCCACAAGGGATATCCTGGTGATATGTTGAATGGGATTGTCTTTGCCGTAGATGTCCTTGCCATAATGTTCTGGTATGTAACGTGGATACAGGACTTACTTGATGTTTTTATTTCTATGGGGGCATGGGTCCTCAATGTGTTTAGCTTTTGCTGTCTGTTATATCTTCAATAAACAGAATTTACAAACAAAATAAACACGTATTTTCTGGAAAACTGGGAAGAACTACTCTGATACATCTTGACATTGTGGTAGAAAAGGCCAAGGTAGTCAGATTACGACACTCTAGAATTTCAGAAGCAGGTCCACTAGCTGTTGAAATAGAAGTAGAAGCTATGCTTAAGGATGATATAATAGAACCCTCCAACAGTGATTGGTGTTCTCCCATTGTGTTGGTCCACACTTATATTACTCTTCGATTCTGCATTGACATTCGCAAACTCAATAGCGTTTACGAGTTCGACACTTACCCCATGCTAAGTGTAGACGAGATGCTTAAAGAGTTAGGGAAAGCAAAATAACTATCCACATTATTCCTAACTAAAGGCTACTGGCAAATCCCTCTCACGGAAGCTGAACAGGAAAAAACAGCTTTTGTTACACCCTCAGGTCCATATAATTTTAAAGTATTGCCCTTCGGCCCCCATGGGCAAAATATTTAGACCCCACCGGCAGCTTGCCGTGGCCTATCTGGAAGATATTGGTATATTTAGTCCACATTGGGATACACACCTTCATCATTTAGCATCTGTGTTCTCCACTTTAAAGAAAGCCAGTCTTGCTGTCAATGCTGATTGTTAGAAATGGGGGTCTCTAGTTGTCAAGGGTTTGCACCTTTGTCCAAGTAGGGACCCTTCCTTCTAGTCAGGATAAGGGAGTTACACTCCTAAAATAACCCCTGCTCACCCCCTTGGTAACTTGGCTCAAGCAGTCGGGCTTTTCTCAGAGGCAGTGTGTAAAGCATTTGCACATAACCAACAGTATACAGAGAAAAGACTACAAAAGGACTCTTCACCAGTTTTAGAAAAATATCCAATATTTTATATACTTAAAACAAGACCAAAACGATAAAAATCCACAAAACAGTACTTAAAAAGGTATACTTTGCAAGAATACTTGAAAAACACAGTTCGTACGAGTCGGTAACTCCGTCCGGGGCTACCGCGATGCTAAAAACAACAGAGTTTAACAGTTCCAGCCGACCACGTTGGTAAGGGCCAGTGAAAGCGTGGGCAGACTTGGTAACAGTACCTTTCTCGTTGCACCTGACATGGTGATGCGAGCCGGTCGTGGCAACTGTCGCGTTTGCATTGCAAAATGGAAGCAGTGCAGGGTGCGGTGTCCTCTTGATGCAGTGCAGGCAGCGTCTTGTGACAATCGTCCAGATGGCGTTGATGGTACCAAGGCTTACGGTGCAGGGCGAGACGGTGCTCGATGCGGTACTGGCAGGTTGCGGTACAGGTGACAGAGCCAGTTAGCGGGAGCTGGCGTCGGTCGGCCCAGGCGGCTGTGTGGGACGAGGCGGTGCGTCGTTACTTACGAGAGGAGCCCCCAGCCACGATACGGTCACGGGTGTCGAAGTCAGCAGCAGCGATGGCGTTGGAGAGACCAGGATGGCGACGTGAAGCGGTGCGGTGTGCAGTGCCCACAGGTCATGGTGCAAACAGCAGCACGGCGGCATCGGTCGTCGTCATCGGTGAGACCAGGGTTGCGGTTCGAGATGCGTACGGTGCGGTCTGCAGTGATGTCAGGACACAGAGCCAGCGACTGAGTCAGTGACAGTCGTTTGCGTGTTCCTTCTCTGTGGCGGCTGAAACAGTGGTTCCATAAGCGGTACCCTGAGGTTGGTGAAGTCTTTGCAGTCCCTGAGACTTCAGAACAGGAGGCAAGCTCTATTTCAGGCCCTTGGAGATACTCAATAAAGAAGTTGCAGAAAGTTCAGTCCAGTCCTTTCACTGCCCAAGACAGAAGCCGCCACTGCAGGCCAACACAGCAAAGCACCCAGCAAAGTGGTAGTTCCTCCTCACAGCTTCTCCAGCTCTTCCTCATGGCAGTCTTCTTGGTCCAAAAGAGTTCTAAAGTTCTGGGGTCTTGGTCCCAATATTTATACTACAAGAACCTGTTCTATCGTCTATGGTGCAGCTTCCTGGCAGGAGGTGGAGACAGCATTGTCAGAGGCAGACCAGGCCCATTCAGGTGAAAGGACATCTCCTCCCCCTACTCTAAATGCAGCCCAGGTCTATTCAGCCCAGACCCATCCAGACTCTCTGGAGCCACTTTTCCTCCCCAGCCCCTGTCACCTCAAAGCCAGACAGTCAATACACATCCTTGTAGAGTAACACTGGATGGCTTAGCAAGAAAATACCTCCTTTCTAAAGGTGGTATTTTCAAACATAGAATGTAAAAATCACCCTCACTAAAAGATGCATTTTAACATTCTGAGTTCAGGCATGCTAAATTTTATTTTCCTACCTTGTTTCCAGGGGTAGTTATGTTTAGAAGATGTTATAAGCAAACTCCCCATTTACCCCTATGGGAACAGGTAGCCTTACAATAGTGAAAAATGAAATTGGCAGTATTTCACTATCAGGACATGCCACACACACCAGGACATGTCATACCTTTCACATACACTGCATCCTACCCACAGGGGTACCTTGGGCCTACCTTAGGGGTGACTGATATGTAAGAAAAAGGAAGGGTGGGCCTGGCAAGTGGGTGCACTTGCCAAGTCGACATGGCAGTACTAAACTGCACACAGATACTGCAGTGGCAGACCTGAGTTACCTTTTCAGGGCTACTCATGTTTTTGGCACAATCAGTACTGCAGGTCCACTAGTAGCATTTGATTTACAGGCCCTGGCACACTCAGTGCGCTTTACTAGGGACTGACTAGTAAATCAAATATACCAATCATGGAAACACCAATCCATAATAACCATTTACAACAGGAGCACTTGCACTTTAACACTGAACAGCAGTGAGAAAGTGCGCAGACACTAAACCAGCAAAAAAACAGAGTCAAAACTATGAGGTGAAAAAGCGAAAAGATGGAAAACACGCCAAAAGATGGCAAGTCTAACACTGATAACCTAACTATTCGAGTAGCAAGAGTGGAGTTATCACATACAGTCCAGTCAGATTCGGCCCCGAGTTGACAAAGTCCTAGCTATTTAATCGATACCGCCAGCACGAACCAAACGGGAATTAAGATCCTTTTTGGGACTGGTTGGATACTACTGACCTTTTAGTCAACATTTCTCGGGCATATGAAGTCCCCTGACTGACTTATTGTAGAATCACAGTCCATCTAAAATCAGGGAATGATCACCCCCTATGCGGTATAGTTTTGACCGATTGAAAGACCTGTTATGCAGTGACCCTGTCTTGGCTTGCCCAAACATTCAGAAGTTATTTATCAAACCAACGCTTCTGGCTGACAACTTGGGGCTGGTTTTTCCCAACCTGACTCTGAGGATGAACGACGCACAGTCTTTTACATTAGTTGTAAGCTCTTACCATGTTAACTCAATTATGCTTTTATTGAGAAGGAATGCTTGTCAATGAAGTGGGCTGCGGAATCTACAATATTAGCTGCTTGGCGCTCTTTTATTGTCCTGGCTGATCATGCCCTCCATGTTTGGCTTGCCTGCAACAAAGACTCAAATCCTCGTATTCTAAGGTAGATATTTGTCTCTTCAACCATTTTCTTTCCAGACTCGTCACAGAGCAGGACCCTGCAGACTAATGTAGACTTCCTGTCACATTTGGTTTATTCTGTCTGGCCAGATCGGCCATCCCTGGTTGGGAGATGCTGTAATGGAGGAGTTTGCGATCCTCCCACCATAGCTGCCATTTCAGGTCAACAGACAGTGGAGACTACACTTCCAGCTTTGCCATGCAGGTATGGTCATGTGGGCGTGACGTTAACCAATGAACCAGCTGAGAAGGATGTTGAAAAAGGTTATGGCCCAGCGGAGTGGGTGTTCGAGGCAGGGAGGACGCTTGTGTTGGGCGACACACGGAGAACTGCGAGACTTCCAGAGCATCGAGAGGAGATGGAGCAGAAGACCAGCGTGACCACCAAGGAAGACAAGACCGGGACCAGCGGCCCATCAACAGAGGAGCGCAAGTACAGAGCGACTGAGAAGGGAGGAACGTCAACGTCCGCTGACTCCAGCGAGGCCAACGGAGACACTGCTTTCAGACCCAGTAAGCCAGGGGAGACAGATGCTAAGGTCCCTACAGCTGATGCCCAGGGTGAGAGCCGTAGCACCACGCAAGTGCTGGTTTGCTTGTGGAGAGAGTGGCAGTAACTGGGGTAAGGCTGGGTTACTTCACTGAATCTTAACCGGGTGCTGTTTTTGGGGGGTCGATTCGGCAGGGGAGCACCCACTAGTTCAACAGCCAACACAAATGCGGAGCATGAATACACAGTGTGGCGGGCACTTGGTCTGACTGGTGATGGATATCCTTAAAGAAACTGCAAGACAGTATCTCAGAGCCTCTTTTGTTCTTTCCCTAGGGCAACTCTGGTCACAAAAGAGAACAGACGAGCAGAGAGCAAGCCAAGAGAAGCATGTGCATCTTAAATGGGCAAAGAGAACAGTGAAGGAACTATTTTTTTGTTTGGAAACACATCTTAATCCATTTGCCTCACTGACAAACCTGTTATCGAATTCTCACTCCAAAAAGCGGACAATAACCTTTAAGCATAATCAAACACTTGCCTTTTTTCCCACAGCCTGCAACTCTTCTGACTGAACCTGCTACAGGCACACTTCTGGACAGTGCCAGGGGTTGGCAGTGGTCAGGGTTGTATGAAGGCTATCCATTCATGCACATTTCAGGATAGTGCCATGGGCTAGCTGCTTGAGAGAGGCAACACTCTGATCCAGTAGGACACTGGTTGTTCTCTATTGAGCCTGTAGTAGCAGACCTCCAGGGTCAACTACTACTATTTGCTCTGACAGTCAACTCCTTGTGCAGATTGGATCATTCCTTCACACTTCTTCTCTGACATATGAGCTTCAGGGCATCATTACAGCACTTTCTTCCAGGTCCTACTCCAGGTGGTGTCCCATCACCTCTGGGTAGTTGGCTGTCAGCAGAGTAGAGCTCCGACGGCACAGCAGTCTTCTGTATACTCTGAAGAACACCCCTTCCTTGGCCTTAGAGAACCTGGAACTGCTTCCACTTTTACAGAGGTACAGCAGATAGGGCATGTGTATTCTCTGTCTGATCTTGCAGAAACAGCTTAGACTGGGTCTTCTTTATTATGTCCTTTCCAAGCTGTCTTCCAGACACTGCGTTTGTGCATAGTGATGTTCTTCACAGTAGGATCATCTCCAGTTTGAAGCATTCACTGCAGTGGCAGAAAGAGATGTGATCAGTCTGCACCTGGCCATCAATACCCACAGTGATCAGAAAGTTAGAGAAAATGCTGATCTCACCTAAAGTTCCATTCACACTCTTAACAACAGAAACAGCAGTCTCACACCTTTGATCACTCCATCTACCAAATGGCAGCGCCCTGGAAAACAAATCACCAGCATCTTGCAGGAAAAGAAGCAAATCACATTTTTAAAGGAAGACTTCTTTTCTCTCTCCCCACTTCATTGTCTAAGCCTCCTCTTTCCAGATTCAGTAATGTCAAGAATACACTTCCACTGTCTAGGAAAGCAACCCCACCTCCATCTTATGCCCCTGAGCAGGCAATGGGCTTCGAAAATGGAACCCACAGGCCCCTAATTACTCTGGCTCACTCATACACACTATGTATGCACCATGCACACATACTCGCAAACATACACAGGGATGTTAGCTCTAGAATCCAGGTTAGCATGTAGTAGCGGAACATTACAGGAGGCGGCCCACAGGCTAGCACTCCCATGACATAGATAAAGAAGTTTTGTCACATTACAGATTCATACAATGCAGTATTCTCTGCCAACATTTTACATGATAAACACATGATAGTTATGTTAGTCCACTGTTAAACCAATGAGGGCACACTATGTGCGCTCATCAGGTCCAGGACCTCATTCTCGTCAAGGTACAGCCCTAGGCCTTCACACACATGCTAGATTAACATGAGGCTGTGGCCAAAATCAAAACCCAAGATACTAAATACTTTTAGCTGGGTGACTATCGTCCAAACA
This sequence comes from Triturus cristatus, assembly GCF_964204655.1. Classification (NCBI taxonomy): domain Eukaryota; kingdom Metazoa; phylum Chordata; class Amphibia; order Caudata; family Salamandridae; genus Triturus; species Triturus cristatus. The sequence continues at coordinate 658,669,421 of NC_140585.1, read as the reverse complement.
CTTTAGCAGTCTTTTATTGACAAATCCAGTTTGTTCTAATACAGATCAATGAGATTTACAACATCTGGGACAACTCTTACATTTAAAAAAACCAAAAAAAACTTGTACCTATAGAGTATATACAAATCAAAAAAGATACACAAAATAGACATACGGCCAGGAGTTAGTTAATCATGCAAGTAACATATTGTATAGCATATATAAATAGAATCATTCAAATCATTGTAGTATTCCATTCTAGCTACTCTCCTTTCCCATCTCCCAGCAGTTTTCTTGACTGTGCAGTGACAGAATAAATTCTGCCATTGCTTCCCAGGTTTGTCTCCACCTCTAACATTGGTTAGTAGGCTCTAAAATCCCCATCTGCAAGCTGGCAAAGTTGCAAAATTGGTACCACCGTTTACTATGATTCCAAAAAAGGAGCTATAGAGGGCAAAAAATGTGCCAGAGCACCCTCCACTCAATACTTATTTTAACAACAAAGATCTGGCACAAATAGGCACTTATCTCAATTTATATATATACACAGGACTGGGAAGATAATTTTATCAGGAACCTCAATCACCTATTTAATGGCCTAATGTAGCCTAATCCTGTGTGCCTCAATCTCTTAAAATGAAAAAAACAGAAAGAAAATCAGAAAGTGGTCAGTCAGTGCTTAAAAAACTTTCTTAATTGGCACATACCAAAATTTCAAATGTATATGTGCAAAAAAATTGTGTAAGAAAAGAGAAAGTATCTCACGTGCGCACCACCATAGGAGCTACTGGCAGGTTCTCACCAGCTTGCCCACGTTTGTATCATCATTGATAACTTTCTCACAATAAGAGTGATGTGTCCAGTGGAGAAGAAAGTGAAAAAGAAAGAAACTTTTGTCCTCCGTGAAAGAAATGAGACACAAGGAGTCTCAATTTAAAATGTACTAAACTCACAGACCATATTCTCCTTTATTCCGAACTGTGAGTCTGTACCCAATTTAAAAACACAGCATGTTGTGGACCACTTTAGTGACGGCCAACATGTTTCATTGCCATATTATTTGTGGCAAATTCATCCGGGCAATCTGGGTCAGCAATCACCTCCCTGGAATGACAACATCAAAAAAAGGACTGACAGACACACAAAAAACAAGGAAAACTAGTTTAGAAGGAATATATCCAACTGCAGGCTCTCTTCAGTACCGGTAAAAATCATGAAACTAGGACAAATGGATTAAAACAAACCAATAGTCCTACCATTTCATCATGTGATATTTACCTAGTAGGAGCTATGGGCCCACATACCAGCTCCCACCAAGTCAAGGGAATATGTATCAAGTACAGTTTCCGTCCCTTTTAAAAGCACTTTCGTTGCTATGCTTGCATCTGTGGAAAAAATCATATGCCACATTAGCTATTGCACCCTATGTGTAACAAACTCAGGCATATACTGAATCTCATGTCATGTAGTGAACTACCTAAAGTAACCATTTTATTACCCACTTCACTATCCATATTAAGAAATCATAGTCAATACCCATGTGATGTCATACCATATGCTTAGAACTGTAAAACGGTACAAAAGGGGGTGGTGATGGACGGAGCATCAAAACCAATCAAACACTCACCCAGTCAACAGATCTGGGTTTGATCCATCACCGTTCTTTAGCCCACTCTGCCACCCCAGTTCAGACATGGCCATATGCAAATCAGTCTGACCCTGTGCCTCATGGGAAGAGTCCAGCCCGAACTGCCAAGCCATGCCTTCCCTGGACCGGAAACAAGCTTCCTAGGACCGGTTTCTGGCATTTCAGCCGTCTTCAGCCAGGCTTGCTTGAATCCAGTGGCAAAGTGAGCAAGGGACTCACGTCTGAGCATACCCTGCCAACTTATGGCGAACAAAGCGGTACAAAAGGGGGTGGTGATGGACGGAGCATCAAAACCAATCAAACACTCACACCCAGTCAACAGATCTGGGTTTGATCCATCACCGTTCTTTAGCCCACTCTGCCACCCCAGTTCAGACATGGCCATATGCAAATCAGTCTGACCCTGTGCCTCATGGGAAGAGTCCAGCCCGAACTGCCAAGCCATGCCTTCCCTGGACCGGAAACAAGCTTCCTAGGACCGGTTTCTGGCATTTCAGCCGTCTTCAGCCAGGCTTGCTTGAATCCAGTGGCAAAGTGAGCAAGGGACTCACGTCTGAGCATACCCTGCCAACTTATGGCGAACAAAGCGGTACAAAAGGGGTGGCGTAGTGGGCAAAAGAACGATGGATTTAACCCAGATCTCTTGACTGGGGGAGAATGTCTGCATTGTCAGCATTCCGTCCATCATTTGTTTGTTGTAACGCTTTTCGCCCTAAGTGGGATGGGTATTCCCAGACGTGGGACCCGTGCTCACTACGCCACTGGAGTCAAGCTATCCTGGCTGATGACGGCTGATAGCCAGAAACCGGTCCTAGGATGCTTGATTCCGGTCCAGGGAAGACATGGCTTGGCAGTTCGGGCTGGACTGTTCCCATGAGGCACAGGGTCAAGACTGATTTGCATATGGCCATGTCTAAACTGGGGTGGCGTAGTGGGCAAAAGAACGATGGATTTAACCCAGATCTCTTGACTGGGGGAGAATGTCTGCATTGTCAGCATTCCGTCCATCAATTGTTTGTTGTAACGCTTTTCGCCCTAAGTGGGATGGGTATTCCCAGACGTGGGACCCGTGCTCACTACGCCACTGGAGTCAAGCTATCCTGGCTGATGACGGCTGATAGCCAGAAACCGGTCCTAGGATGCTTGATTCCGGTCCAGGGAAGACATGGCTTGGCAGTTCGGGCTGGACTGTTCCCATGAGGCACAGGGTCAAGACTGATTTGCATATGGCCATGTCTAAACTGGGGTGGCGTAGTGGGCAAAAGAACGATGGATTTAACCCAGATCTCTTGACTGGGGGAGAATGTCTGCATTGTCAGCATTCCGTCCATCAATTGTTTGTTGTAACGCTTTTCGCCCTAAGTGGGATGGGTATTCCCAGACGTGGGACCCGTGCTCACTACGCCACTGGAGTCAAGCTATCCTGGCTGATGACGGCTGATAGCCAGAAACCGGTCCTAGGATGCTTGATTCCGGTCCAGGGAAGACATGGCTTGGCAGTTCGGGCTGGACTGTTCCCATGAGGCACAGGGTCAAGACTGATTTGCATATGGCCATGTCTAAACTGGGGTGGCGTAGTGGGCAAAAGAACGATGGATTTAACCCAGATCTCTTGACTGGGGGAGAATGTCTGCATTGTCAGCATTCCGTCCATCAATTGTTTGTTGTAACGCTTTTCGCCCTAAGTGGGATGGGTATTCCCAGACGTGGGACCCGTGCTCACTACGCCACTGGAGTCAAGCTATCCTGGCTGATGACGGCTGATAGCCAGAAACCGGTCCTAGGATGCTTGATTCCGGTCCAGGGAAGACATGGCTTGGCAGTTCGGGCTGGACTGTTCCCATGAGGCACAGGGTCAAGACTGATTTCCATATGGCCATGTCTAAACTGGGGTGACGTAGTGGGCAAAAGAACGATGGATTTAACCCAGATCACTTGACTGGGGGAGAATGTCTGCATTGTCAGCATTCCGTCCATCAATTGTTTGTTGTAACGCGTAGAACTGTAAAACATCACAGGAAGTTGACAACTTCCACACTCACAACAAACGTGAGGATCTTATCAATTAGAATCCACACTAATCCTCCCAATAGTGCAGCTCAATTATCCACACACTCTTGCAATGCTCGTTCGTATCTCCGATCACCAAACTGGCATTCGGAGCTTCATTAGCAAAAATTGGCGTCATCTTCAAATGGCGAAGGAAGTACGTAGGAAAAACACCTGCATAATTAACATGTCATATCTAAAGTTCAGCATTTTAGTGCAGTGCTAATTCAGACTTCTCAAATAAAGGCGTGACAGTAACATTGTGCATAGTTTCTCTTATCGTTATTTCCCGTTTCACTAAATCTCAAAACCACCATTTCAACTCGGTCACTACATCATACGAAGGAAAAAATGACTCCACTTATTATCCCTTCAACAATGTCCATGTTTGCTCACGGACCCAGCGCTCTCGTCACACATACTCTCACCGCGTTCCAACAACTTAGGGCGGTAACTCAACCCAGCAGCAGCTTCGCCGGCCGGAGTTCAACTGTTTAGGCCTCCCGCAATCTCTTCTCACGGTATCTCTGGTCACATGACCAGAACTCGGGGATTCATTTTGTATTGGCAAAAGCGGGTGCCATCTTCAAATGGCAAAAGAAATACACGACAAAACGCCATTTCATTTTTTTGACGATCCCGGCGCGATATGGACTATCTTCCAAGTGCCATTTTCAATGCCGTTGTGAGTTTCAGTTAATGTTGAATATTAGGTATGAGGTACTAGTTACCACCCTAAGTTGTTGGAACGCGGTAAGAGTATGTGTGACGAGAGCGCTGGGTCCGTGAGCAAACATGGAGATTGTTGAAGGGATAATAAGTGGAGTCATTTTTTCCTTCGTATGATGTAGTGACCGAGTTGAAATGGTGGTTTTGAGATTTAGGGAAACGGGAAATAACGATAAGAGAAACTATGCACAATGTTACTGTCACGCCTTTATTTGAGAAGTCTGAGTTAGCACTGCACTAAAATGCTGAACTTTAGATATGACATGTTAATTATGCAGGTGTTTTTCCTACTTACTTGCTTCGCCATTTGAAGATGACGCCAATTTTTGCTAATGAAGCTCCGAATGCCGGTTTGGTGATCGGAGATACGAACGAGCATTGCAAGGGTGTGTGGATAATTGAGCTGCACTATTGGGAGGATTAGTGTGGATTCTAATTGATAAGATCCTCACGTTTGTTGTGAGTGTGGAAGTTGTCAACTTCCTGTGATGTTTTACAGTTCTAAGCATATGATATGACATCACGTGGGTATTGACTATGATTTCTTAATATCGATAGTGAAGTGGGTAATAAAATGGTTACTTTAGGTAGGTTACTACATGACATGAGATTCAGTATATGCCTGAGTTTGTTACACATAGGGTGCAATAGCTAATGTGACATATGATTTTTTCCACAGATGCAAGCATAGCAACGCTTTTAAAAGGGACGAAAACTGTACTTGATACATATTCCCTTGACTTGGTGGGAGCTAGCATGTGGGCCCATAGCTCCTACTAGGTAAATATCACATGATGAAATGGTAGGACTATTGGTTAGTTTTAATCCATTTGTCCTAGCTTCATGAGTTTTTACCGGTACTGAAGAGAGCCTGCAGTTGGATATATTCCTTCTAAACTAGTTTTCCTTGTTTTTTGTGTGTCTGTCAGTCCTTTTTTTGATGTTGTCATTCCAGGGAGGTGATTGCTGACCCAGATTGCCCTGATGAATTTGCCACAAATAATATGGCAATGAGCATGTTGGCCGTCACTAAAGTGGTCCACAACATGCTGTGTTTTTAAATTTGGTACAGACTCACAATTCGGAATAAAGGAGAATATTGTCTGTGAGTTCAGTCCATTTTAAATTGAGACTTCTTGTGTCTCATTTCTTTCACGGGGTCAAAAGTTTCTTTCTTTTTCACTTTCTTCTCCACTGGACACATCACTCTTCTTGTGAGAAAGTTATCAATGATGATACAAACGTGGGCAAGCTGGTGAGAACCTGCCAGTAGCTCCTGGTGGTGCGAATGTGAGATACTTTCTCTTTTCTTACACAATTTTTTTGCACATATACATTTGAAATTTGTGGTATGTGTCAATTAAGAAAGTTTTTTAAGCATTGACTGACCACTTTCTGATTTTCTTTCTGTTTTTTTCATTTTACGAGATTGAGGCACGCAGGATTGGGCTACATTAGGCCATTAAATAGGTGATTGAGGTTCCTGATAAAATTATCTTTCCTCTTCCCAGTCCTGTGTGTATATATAAATTGAGATAAGTGCCTATTTGTACCACTGTTTACTAGCAATCAGTGGGATTTATTTGCAATCATCTACGGCCTATTAATAATTGTCACTAACATTAACCCAATATGATATTCGGGGGGGACTGGGTGCACCGATTCAACTACAATGGCTGCTAATGTTGGGTAGATAGTAATATTTATCCGCTTACTTATTTCTTGGAAGACCTGGATCCAGAAACTATGAATTACCCTCCAAGTAATAAAAATAAGGACTGTGTCTGCGTCTGAATCAGAGGATCGAAAACAATTAGAATCAGGTCTGCAGCCCTATTTCTATAGTCTTTTTTTGCATATAATAGATATGCTATAGTGATCGAATTTTAATCAGGATATGTTTAAATATTTATGCCAGTTAGAAATACTAGTGATTAATTATTTTCTACTAATTGGCTTGAATATCGTATCCAGCTCAGCAGACCAGGAATCAGCCGTATGTTGCAGATTGTCATCCTGATCGTCTGTTAAAAGTTATGTGTGGCAAATAAGGAGAAATCCCAACTAGCGGAAAAGCTGCAAGAACTAGAAAACTACAATAGACGTTCTAATCTACGCCTAGTGGGTATTCCTTAAGGCATGGAAGATACGGACATGGTGAAATGGTCAGAATCCCTTTTAAAAAAAGCTATCCCCGAGTTACAAGGAGACTTAACAATTACCAGAGCACACAGAGTCCCTGCATACAAACCTAATAACCTAAAATACTCTCGTACAATACTACTTAATTTCTCAGATTATAGGGTGAAAGAGAGAATCCTCAATACAGCCTTCTCAAGAAGAACATTTAATGCTGATGAAGTAAAAAAATTCCGGATTTTCTCTGACATGTCAGCAGCATCTGCCCATAGACGCAGAGACTTTGTTACGATGATTGACTCCTTTAAGGCTAAGGGTACCCAAGCTATGATTATCCAGCAGTCTAAATTGAAGGTGTTAGCAAAAGGGAGATTTTTTATTTTTACAGATTTACAAGAAGCTCAGGCATTTTTGGATGGTCTGTGATTTAATTTGGGTGATGGATAATTAATTGTTTTTTTTTTTTCTTTGAGTAAGCAAGGGGCGGCTGGATGACGGTACAGGAAGCGCATAAGGGAGCAAAAAAATGGCATCCACACAGAAGAGAAGTGAACAGAGAGGGACGGAAGTGGGTCACGGGGGGTTACCGTCCACTCTAGGGGGGGTGGGGGGATGGGTTGGGGAAGGGGGTGTTGTAGAGATAAAAAAAGAGAGTCCATATGACAAGAAGTTATTTGATCGGTTAGGAGGACAACTACGGGGGAGAAAAATCCATTGTTAGCAGTAGCTTGTTTTTTGTTAATTAAGTTTATCAAATTCTATTTTTTAATTGGAAAGGTCCCTCCAGATTTGAGTCGGGGGGTTCCCTTACAAGTGATGACTGGAATAGGGTTTAATCTCCCGATAGCTTGTTTATACTCGGAAAGATTTATAAGAATTATAAGAACTATAAGATTTGAGTTTAATGCTGTTTGCACTTTGATTGCACTTTTATTGCTGATTTTGCACAGCTGCTTGAAAAGGAGGTTTTAGACATATGTTGCACATTTCTTGCATTTTTAATCCAATTTTCTATAACTAGTGGCTGTTTTTGGAATGACTGTCTGTGTATTTTCCACAAAGGTCGTTTATATGTATGCATTTGCACTTTACTGTTTGTGCATTTCCGCTCTAGAGATTGGTTATTTTCTAAAGTACCTGAATCTATTTTTTTTTAGTATTAATGAGAAATAGGATGAAGTTTGTGTCCTTTAACACAAATGGTCTGAATAACTAACGTTCGTAAGAAAAATGCTATCGAATGTTGGTTAAGAACTCTCAGCCCCGATATTATTTTCCTCCAAGAGACCCACCACAGAACTTCTGTACAATCTGATAAAAAGTTGAGAAACACGAGGATGAAGATAAAGCTAAAATCGGTATATGCTGAAGTGATATATCTACACTGTTACTTTAGTGAAAAAGAACTCCCACATTTTAGGGGAACTTGAAGAACCCAATGGTTGTAACTGAAAAGTGAGAAGAGATAGTGCTAAAGGGTTTTAATGCATTGTAATCAAATAGCTAGCCTATGATTTGCAGTTGCATACTCGAACATTATTTGCCAAAGATGTCATCCGAAAAACTAGGGAGTCTGCTACTGTAAACGAGTGCTGTTTAAAACTTGATTTTCAGTATCTGCGGTTTCTTTAAGATGAATTCCCAAACATTTCCACAGGCAGAGCATGGTCCTTCGGCCCTACAGAGACAAAGCCCACCTTGGACTTGCTCACTGTAGATTCACAGACGCTACCTGCAGCCTCTGTTTGCTGGTCCCCCTCGACCGCGAGTGCTCCCGGTGATGAAAACCTGACTTCTCAAGACACCTCTGCACCCGTCTCCCCTGGCCCATGGCGAAGAGAACCTAAGGTGCCCCCAAGCATCGTCCTAAGGTGTCCCCAAGCATTGTGAAAGCTAAGCACACATGCTGTTTCAGCCCGACTGGTCCCACAGTCCAAACATTCAGCCTCTTTTTCAACCGGACCTATGCCCATAGACCACAATTGGGCACTCGATGCTGAGTTGCACCACTACCGTTACAACAAACAAATGATGGACGGAATGCTGACAATGCATACATTCTCCCCCAGTCAAGAGATCTGGGTTAAATCCATCGTTCTTTTGCCCACTACACCACCCCAGTTTAGACATGGCCATATGCAAATCAGTCTTGACCCTGTGCCTCATGGGAACAGTCCAGCCCGAACTGCCAAGCCATGTCTTCCCTGGACCGGAATCAAGCATCCTAGGACCGGTTTCTGGCTATCAGCCGTCATCAGCCAGGATAGCTTGACTCCAGTGGCGTAGTGAGCACGGGTCCCACGTCTGGGAATACCCATCCCACTTAGGGCGAAAAGCGTTACAACAAACAAATGATGGACGGAATGCTGACAATGCATACATTCTCCCCCAGTCAGGAGATCTGGGTTAAATCCATCGTTCTTTTGCCCACTACACCACCCCAGTTTAGACATGGCCATATGCAAATCAGTCTTGACCCTGTGCCTCATGGGAACAGTCCAGCCCGAACTGCCAAGCCATGTCTTCCCTGGACCGGAATCAAGCATCCTAGGACCGGTTTCTGGCTATCAGCCGTCATCAGCCAGGATAGCTTGACTCCAGTGGCGTAGTGAGCACGGGTCCCACGTCTGGGAATACCCATCCCACTTAGGGCGAAAAGCGTTACAACAAACAAATGATGGACGGAATGCTGACAATGCATACATTCTCCCCCAGTCAAGAGATCTGGGTTAAATCCATCGTTCTTTTGCCCACTACACCACCCCAGTTTAGACATGGCCATATGCAAATCAGTCTTGACCCTGTGCCTCATGGGAACAGTCCAGCCCGAACTGCCAAGCCATGTCTTCCCTGGACCGGAATCAAGCATCCTAGGACCGGTTTCTGGCTATCAGCCGTCATCAGCCAGGATAGCTTGACTCCAGTGGCGTAGTGAGCACGGGTCCCACGTCTGGGAATACCCATCCCACTTAGGGCGAAAAGCGTTACAACAAACAAATGATGGACGGAATGCTGACAATGCATACATTCTGGCTGACGAGGGCTGAAAGCCCGAAACCGGTCCTAGGATGCTTGTTTCCAGTCCAGGGAGGACCTGGCTTGGCATTTCGGCCTGGACTGTTCCCATGGGGCACAGGGTCAAGACTGATTTGCATATGGCTGGGTTCAAACTGGAATGGCATGGTGAGCAAAAAAACGATGGATTTAGGCCCAGATCTCTGTACTGGGGTGAATGTATGACATTGTTCTGCATTCTGTCCATCAATTGTTGTTTTTGCATTTGTCACCCCGAGTGGGAAGGGTATGCTCAGACGTGAGTCCCTTGCTCTCCATGCCACTGGAATCAGGCTATCCTGGCTGACGAGGGCTGAAAGCCCGAAACCGGTCCTAGGATGCTTGTTTCCAGTCCAGGGAGGACCTGGCTTGGCAGTTCGGGCTGGACTGTTCCCATGGGGCACAGGGTCAAGACTGATTTGCATATGGCTGGGTTCAAACTGGAATGGCATGGTGAGCAAAAAAACGATGGATTTAGGCCCAGATCTCTGTACTGGGGTGAATGTATGACATTGTTCTGCATTCTGTCCATCAATTGTTGTTTTTGCATTTGTCACCCCGAGTGGGAAGGGTATGCTCAGACGTGAGTCCCTTGCTCTCCATGCCACTGGAATCAGGCTATCCTGGCTGACGAGGGCTGAAAGCCCGAAACCGGTCCTAGGATGCTTGTTTCCAGTCCAGGGAGGACCTGGCTTGGCAGTTCGGGCTGGACTGTTCCCATGGGGCACAGGGTCAAGACTGATTTGCATATGGCTGGCTTCAAACTGGAATGGCATGGTGAGCAAAAAAACGATGGATTTAGGCCCAGATCTCTGTACTGGGGTGAATGTATGACATTGTTCTGCATTCTGTCCATCAATTGTTGTTTTTGGAGTTGCACCACTACAGCCAGCCACCCTAGTGTCGCTGGAGGTAACCTGCTGGTGCTACCGTGGACTTTTCCCTAAACTCACCTTAAGTCCAGAAGATTGGTCAAATAAGTAGCTGTACTATACCTGTATGCTGTGATAGTTTTTTCCTCCATAGGATAACATTGCTGCCTCTGAAAATTGCACTAAGTGTCAACTTTTGAAACCTAAAAGTATTTCTATCTTAAAACATGCTTACCTGATCGTATTGATTCTGGTGCCTACATATATATAAAGATACGTGTAATTTTTATAAATTGGTGTGGATCTCCTTATTGAGTTGTGTGTACCATGTATTGACTAATGTGTGTTTTTGTAGATGTCTTACACTCCTCTCTTATAAGCCTAAGGATGCTTGACCACATTTCCCTCTAAAAGAGCACCTTGGGATTGCTAGAACAAGCTGCTGTCCACTCCTAATGGAATCCCTTGACTCTTTGTACAGTATACCTATTTTTGGAATACTATATAAAGAGTCAGCTTCCTACAATGAGTTTCTAGAACGACTTGATTCGCTCATAAAGCATTGCAAGTTAAATGAGTTCAGCGATGAAGAAGCCATGCATGCGTCTCAAGGTGGTTACCTCTCCGATTCCTTCAGACAACTAATACTGAGAGACACTCAGCTTGGAGCGAGTACTCATGGGCGGAAGAAAGAGCTGCTAGACAAGCAACTAACATGTAGGCTAGAATGGTCCAAAATGAATCAGCGTTGAGGGTGAAAAGTAAGTCAAAATACAAGGTAGAAGGCCATAAAGTAATGCCTTTGAAGCAAAAAATAAGTTGTGTTTTGATTGTGGAATTACCTTTCCACACAAAGGTAAATGTCCTGCCATTGAACAGATATGCAAAAGCTGTGGAAAAGAAACCCATTTCATAACAGTCTGTAAAGCAAGGGAAACATCAAGTGTGTCACGTCGAGAAAAAAAATGGAGGCAAGATCAAGTGTGTCACGTTGAGAAAACAAAATTGATGCCAGAAAGTTCCAGATCCAACGCTGTGAGCACGCCCACAATGCCAAGCGGCAACATCAGTTGAGGCAAGTAGGATCTGAATGACGCTGGTTGACGTAAATTTCTTCATCTAAGAGTTTGTCATTCGCAAGCGACAGTGAGAAAGATGTGTATGCAATGTCAGTGTTGAGGGCTGGATGACGAGCACATGTAGGATTAGCTTCTTGCAAGGAAGAATTCCAGTCGAAGCTAGGTCAATAAGTGAAAGTGTGAGATTAATTTGGACACTGTCCCAAGATCACACTGAAAGTGAATAGGTGCTCGATACCTTTCACCATAGACACTGGCGGGTCGATAAACGTTATGCCATTGGAAAAGTACAATGAACTATCTCTAGTACCCTGTTTAACTGTATCAAAGACCAAAGTGTATAAGTGGGCTTCTTCGACACCACTGCAAAGTCAAGGTTCATTAATAGCAACTGTGTAGCATAAAGATGCAAAAGTACAAGCGCCAATACATGTTTTGCCAGGCACTTCATCGAGCACTCAGTTTCAGTACTGCTGCTGACATGGGGCTGATTTCTGTAAACTATAATGTGATAGGGAATCAGTGTCCATCCTTGTTTCATGGACTAGGAAGACTTAAGACCATGAAAGCGCAACTTCACATAAACGAGGACATCTGTCCTGTTTCTCAACAACATAGTCAAATTGCATTTAATTTACAAGAGGCTGTTGAAAAAGAACTTGAAACACTACTGAAGCACGACATCTTTGAGAGATCAACTGGACTGATGCCGTGGGTATCACCAGTAGTGCCAAAAAAGGATAGCGCAGGAGCAATGCGCATCTGCGTGAATATGTGCCAAGCGAAGAAGGCGTTTGATATCGTGGAAGTGCACAAGAGACTATCTAGTACTAATAATAAAAACAGCCACAAGGTTGACAGAAACTCTCACCATCAAGATCCAACTGCTTGAAACCAAAATCAAGAATATGGTCCAAATATCAGTCTACAAAAAAAGACTTGAAGAAATCAACAAGGACATGAATGAGACAAAAGACTATATCACTAACAATAAAATACAGAAATTAGGCAAAGACTTGAAACGCTTCTCCATGGAAAAGATGCATCCATACAGTAAAGATGATTATGTGATTCCGGACTATCAGTCTGATACCGACAACAGCGGTACCTCAAGTGATAATTCTGACTGGAATACTACTGACACAAGACAATCAAGAAAGAACCGTGGCGCCTATAGACGCCAACAACTACGGAGACCCAATTTCTGGCGCACTCCTCAATTTGGGAATCAACATCCAATCCCTTTTCAACCATACACACCAAACTTCCAAGGCTGGATGAATCCCTACACTACAGGGCCCCCACCGATGGGACAATACATGGGACCCTACATGCAACAACCGCCTTTTTTAGGACGTGGACAAACCAACCAGAGGGGACGACGAAAAGGAGTTACGTGGACAGACCAAGAAAGGCAAGTCCAAACAAGGAGCATGTCCAACGTAACCAAGGACAAACCGGGAACGAGCGCGACTCGTTAATAATCAACCTGACAGAGATAGCCCTCACACAAGCTCAAGAAAGAGTGCTGAACAAAGGACTGGGATACGTACCAACCCCAAATCTGGATATTTTCAAAACTAAATGTGAAGTCTCAGAATTCTGCAGGAAACTAAAACTGAAAGCCTTTTTTTCTGACAAAGAGACAGAACAAAAAGAGGGGGACACATCCCTACGTCTAAAATCCACTTTTTGTCCACTAAACCACCAGGTCCCACTTGAACTTTTGGCTTTTGAACAAGCCATAATGAAAGAAATCGGCGAATTAACAGTGTTGAAAAAACCATTCATGAATCTAACCAAAGCAGAGAAACAAGCTTTGGAGACATTGAAAAACAACAAAGACCTAATAATTAAGCCGGCAGACAAGGGCGGAGGCATTGTTCTGATGAGCAAAGAAGGCTACAATCATCAATGCCTTGATCTATTGTCAGATGAGAAATTCTACACCCTGATCACTACGGATCCCACAGCAAGACTACAACAGACGATTAAGATTATGGTGGAAGAAGCCGAAATCAACAGATGGATATCGCGCAATGAAGCCGATTTTTTGAAAACTACCTCACCCAAAATACCATACTTCTATTCCCTCCCTAAAATACACAAGGAGAAGAGACCACCTCCAGGTCGCCCCATTGTGTCGGGTATAGGATCAGTCCTAGAACCGCTCTCACAATTTGCGGACCATTTTTTGAAACCATTGGTCCAACAAACACCTACCTACTTAAAGGATACTCGCGATCTACTGAATTTCTTGCAGAATGTAAACTTCTCTCCCGATACAATGCTTCTAGTAGGTTTTGATGTAGAGAGTTTATACACCAGCCTACCCCAACAGAAAACTCTCGAAACTTTAGAGACAATACTCTTTGGCCAGAATTGGGCATTCCAAACCCCCAGACATTTCATCCTACAATGTTGTACTATGGCCCTCACGGAAAACTACTTCGAATATGAGGGGAGACTTTATCAACAGCGACACGGAACTTCGATGGGGAGCACCTTTGCGCCTAGCGTAGCTGGACTCTACGTTAGCGCATTTGAACAAATGTACATACAGAATCCAATAAACCCATACAACACTAACATCCGTTTTTGGAAACGATACATTGATGACATCATGGTGATCTGGGAAGGTGACCGGGAAAGCCTGAACAACTTCCATCAATGGATGAATGCACAAGATGAATGTCTTAAATTTACGTACACAGCCAACAATCTGCAGCTAGATTTTCTGGACCTCACCATTTACGTCGAAGATGACATCATCAAAACACGAACATTCTTCAAACCAACGGCTAGAAACAGTCTTCTTTCATCCAATAGTTTCCATCCACGCCCATTGAAAGAAAACCTACCATACAGCCAGTTCCTACGGCTCAAACGTAACTGCAGTGACCTAGCAGAATACAAGAAACAAGCAGACGACCTAAGTTCCAAACTACTCAGAAGAGACTATCCAACCAGAATTATCTCGAAATGTAAGAAAAGAGCCAGGAACCAACCTAGAGAATGTCTCCTCCAAACTACAGCAAGGAACCCCACAGATGATACACCCACCTGCGTCACCACTTACAGTACAGCAAGCAATGCTGTCAAGAAGATAATTAACAAAAACTGGCGAATTTTGATCTCTGGCAATCTAAAATGGCAAAAACCCAGGTTTGCGAATAAGAGGACCAGAAACTTAAAAGACATTTTGGTGCACACAAGACCTACAGCTCCACCTAAACTGCAAAACACCCTCTGGGACCTACAACCAGTTACAGGTCACTATCCATGTGGACAGTGTTCGGTGTGTCATTTAACAACACCAACAAAAACTATCCAGTTGACACCGAATCTGAAATGGACCATAAAACAGCATACCAACTGCAATACAGCCTTTGTAATCTACATGATTACCTGTCCGTGTAATCTCAGGTACATCGGAATGTAGTGTAGGAAAATAAAGGTGAGAATCTGTGAACACAGAAGTAATGTAAAATGCAGACGTGAAACTACCAAAATGAGCCGTCACTACATTGAACAAAGACACTCTGTGGATGATCTCAAATGGATCATAATCGAAACATTAGTAGGGTGCAAGAACAATGCTGAAAGAATTCTCTTCGAAAGAGAACAGAGGTGGGTCCACCGCCTCAGTACAGACACTAAAGGCATGAACGATAATATACCGTGGCTCACTTTTAAATAAGGTACTAGCCATCTGTTTATTTGCTGCATATTGCCTTACACGCCTATGAGCGTCAATCTGACCTGCTCCTTAACTTCCAGTTCTGAATCAAACATACACATAGGCCACTCTGGCCTTTTACGCATCTTACCCATTTAAAATAACAACCCGGTTTTTATCATAACCATATCCAGAGGCTATAGCCCCTTCAATCCATATAAAATATTTATTCCCCATTTTTTGAACAATTCGGCAGTCTTTTTTCAGTCTTTTTTATACACAGACTTAAAAACCGGCAAGACACGGGATCTCGTTCTCCACGAGCCCTGCCCGCCAGCGTCAGCACAAGTCGTGCTCTGCCCGCAACTGAGGTACGGAAGACTCGTCCCGCAGATGGTCAACAAGCCGCTCCGAAGCTCAACAAACTAACGGTATCTGTAATATCCTAAATCCCTCATTCTCCTTTTCCCTCGCCCCACCTCCCCTTCCCTACCCTTCCCGTCCCCGTTCTTCACTAATACAGGCAAGACACTAGCGCTGGCAAGTCAAAGCCGCAAAACGGACGCGTCTCAAGGTAATCTGGCATCTTTTACCTGACGTTGAGATTTGCATGAAAGCTAAATGTTTAAACACAATATACTTTCTTCAAACATCGTACAGATTACAGAATGACTGTTTTGTTTGCCGTGTTTATGTTGTCACAGCTAATAGTGATCCCAACGTATCTTTTGGGATTTTTTGTGATTCCAATCAGTTCACAAACCAAGGGAAACATATCGTAAACATGTGTACGGTTTCTCGTACCGTACCAATAGATATATTTTACCTTGGCTCTATTCTCACACAGTATATCAGAGATTTGCCATTGTATAAGTTGCTTGACAGTATCGAAAAGAATTGCCATTTTTTGCTTTTCCACTGATTCTCTTCACCTATTTTCTAAGCCCACCACCACACTAAATGGTGCTTGTTTCATTGATTGTCTCTTAGACTTTTATTCTCTTTCACTCGTTTCTCTACAGGCAACAAGAATTTTGAGACTTAGCTATCTATCATATTGTTGAAGACAGCATTATTTTCAACCTCTAGAACTGTGCATCATCAGTTCACACTACTAATAGGTCCCGAAGAATGCCCCACGACCCCCTCCTGGGGCACTGAATGGGCAGAAACATGTCGACCTTTTGATATGGACACCTACAGTGCTCAGGTTACATAATCTAACCCTTAGCACCACCTCTCTTTTTTAAAAGTCTCCCCACACACCCACCAGATTAAATTTTTACCTCTTGAGGGCAGTGTGGGTGTGACATTTTTAACCTCACTATCACTACTTTTGCACCACTATTACTGATCACTACTAAGAAGCAGTGGTTCCCTCCAGGTGGAGGCAGCATGACTAACAAGAGACCCAATGATAATGCTGACGCGTATTCCAAAGGCGGAGAATCAAGATAAACCGCCCATACCACTATAAAATACGCTATTGAGGGTTCTCATTAACACCTATTCAGGTGTTATAAGTTTCAAATTAAGATTTATGAACCCCTACTTCTAGTTACAAGTGATCCATTCCCCCCTTGATTTATGACGTTTGAAAGAGAACAACATCCATGTCCGTACATTGGTTACGTGATTATACAGCTGAGTGAAGCCAAAGTCTTTTCCTGTCTTGACTTGAACAAATGATATCACCAGCTTGAACTGGAAGAGACTTGTAACTACATTACTACCTTTTTGACTCATGTTGGATTATTAGATACAAAAGACTGAGTTTTAGAGTGTCATCAGGTGCAGAAGTTTTCAGGATGTCACAAATGCTTTCATTTACATTGATTAAATACTGGTCTTTGGGCCCACACGAAAGAAATGTGATAAAGCTCTTGCACAAGTGTGTTGTATACTTGCTGATGCAGGTCTCACTTTAAATGTTGTTTCCGGTCCAGGGAGGACCTGGC
Source organism: Triturus cristatus (assembly GCF_964204655.1). Taxonomy (NCBI): domain Eukaryota; kingdom Metazoa; phylum Chordata; class Amphibia; order Caudata; family Salamandridae; genus Triturus; species Triturus cristatus. The sequence goes on along the minus strand of NC_140585.1, from coordinate 658,652,235 downwards.
TTGGCAGTTCAGGCTGGACTGTTCCCATGAGGCACAGGGTCAAGACTGATTTGCATATGGCCAGGTCTAAACTGGGGTGGCATGGTGACCAAAAGAATGATGGATTTAACCCAGATCTCTTGACTGGGGGTGAATGTTTTGATTTGTTCTGCATTCCGTCCATCAATTGTGTGTCTTATGCTTTCTCAGTTTAAATGCAGCACAATGTGAGTTTCATCAAACCAAACTCAAGTTCTTTGGTCATATCTTTTCTGATGGGGGAATGACTCCAGATCCAAATGAAGAACAGGTTTGCCATCCACTTCTCCCCCACAAGATGAAACTATGTTGAGATCCTTTCTTGGTGTGGCCAGTTACTGTTCAAGGTATATATATGTGACGTTCCCACTGCAAGTGACCCATTGAGAGACTTAAAAAAACGAAATGTCCCATTTTAATGGTCGAGTAAATGTGAACAAAGCTTCATGAAAATCAAGCATGCAATTGAGAACGCAACTGAAACGGATTACTTTGATCTGAAATTGCAGATGGAGGTTGTTTTGATGATGCAAGCTCAATGCCATCCTTGCACAGCACACTGGAAATCCCAATGCACCACAACATATTGTGGCTTATGCTAGCCAAAGTTTGTCAATGACAGAACGTGCCTATTCCCAACCTGAAAAAGAAAGCCTAGTTGTAGTGTGGGCTTGTGAAAAGTTTTGTGTGTTCCTATGTGGAAAACGTTTCACGGTTGTTACAGATCAACAAGCATTGTTCACCATTTTTGGCAATCCTAAAGCCAAGATGCCCCCTCACATTGAGAGGTGGGGACTGCAACCTCAGGAGTATGATTATACGATTGTGCATCATCCAGATAAAATTCAAACCCTGCTGACTACTTCTCATGTATGCCAATAGAGTGTGATGGCACTACTTCTAAAGCAATTGATGCTTACGTTAACTTCATTGTGAAGTCCAGTAGCCCTGCTGCCATATCAATAGAACAATTCATTCCTGCCACAAGAACTGACAGGGATTTGTTAATACTCAAACACATTATTATATATCAGTCATGGCGGAAACATCATCAAACTCTTCATAGTGACTTTGAATACCAGAAGTTCAAAAATGTGCAGGCAGAACTTTCAGTTACCCTAGAAGGCATCATCTTGAGAAGGTTGAGAATTGCTATACCTGAAAGTCTGAGACTACATGCTATTGAACTGGCTCATGAGGAACACTGTGGAGTTGTTGCAACAAAACTAGCTCTATGGGACCAAGTGTGGTTCCCTCGTCTTGATAAAAGAGTTAAAGGCATTTGTGCAGATGTGCACCATCTAAGACAACCCCACATCCGTTAAACATATCTGATCTCTTAGACCCCTTGAAAATGGACATCATCTACTAGTACTTGTTGATGAATATTCCCATTTTCTCTTGTGGGAGACCTGCTGTTAAACAACTCACAACAGAGTAATTGAAAGATTAGAAAGTATCTTTGTAACCTGGGGTTTTCCTTCAAATTTGAAATCTGACAATGGCACGCCTTTCAATAGGCATGAATTCAAAGATTGTCTCACTTATCTAAATGCCAACCATCAGAAAAAGAACACCTCTCTGGTTACTTGCTGCCTGCCCAAAGACTCCAGAAGCCCATTTGCTTGAGGTACCAGCTGTAACCCAATGACTGATTAATTGTTATGGTCACCCAGAAAACAAAATCAAAGCTAGCCCTGAAAAAACCCAGAAGGAAAACACCTGGGGGCCTATTACAAGTCCGACCGCCACTGTACCGGGAAACTGGACCGGCTGCCACAGGTGCATCGGTCCCGCCATGGGAATTAGGATGCCACCGCCACGGTGGCGGTGGCGTCCCGCATATATTGCATTGTGGTGGGCAGTGCTGTAAGCAGCACCCGCCACAATGCAATATATGCATGTCATGCATTTGCATGCACAACGTGGCAGGCACCACGCGGTGCCTGCCACATTGTGCATGCAAATGGAGGGGGGTACCATGGGTACCCCCCAAGTGCGCCCCCAAACCCTGGGGGCCAGCAAGGGACCACGAAAGTGAACTCCGCCTGGCTTTCCATGGCGGTGTCTCCGCCATGGAAAGTCCTGGACCGCCGCCCATCCTAATATGGATGGTGGTGTCTTGCAGACACTGCCACCATATTGGAGCCCTATGCCCGGTCGCCTGTCCGACCGGTGGAAAACCGGCGGACGGTCTTTCCATCCGCCGGGGTCCCCACTGCCATCGTAATTTGGCGGGGGGAAATGGTAGGCAGGCGGTGGGAAAAGGCGGGCAGATCACCACCGCCAGACGGGCGGTGGCGATCCACCCGCCATCCAAATAGACCCCCTAGTGTGAACATAGGTGGGTGGATGTATTGGATAAGCATATGGAGATACCAAACATGATCAGCCATTTCCCCAGGCACAACCAGGATATAACGAGCAGGGACACAGTGATAGAACTGATTATGTGTCATATTACAGCTAAATTCTACCCAAAATCTAGAACCTGCTAGAAACTTCCAGAACAGGACAAATGAGAGTTTGAAATCTCGCCTTTCCATATGGACTAAGAAGGGTATAAATACACCACCCACCATGTGAACCACACCCTTGCTAGGCAACCGGTCTGTCCAGAGAGCAGAGAGATCCATAGGAGAACGTACCTACAGGCATTTTTTTCATAGCTTCGCCTGGTACTGTTATCCAGAGCCTCAGCGATCCAGTTCGAAGTTGTCAGCAGATGTCAGCATCTGTGTGAGAAGAAAAAACAAACTAGCTAAGGTATTTACCCACCATCCTGATGAAGATCATGTATACTGTTTAGTACAGACATTCTAGAATTTCCCGAATTACGTTTAAGAACTATTGAGATGCTGCACCTAGGAGAAATAAAGAGACTTAGAAACATTGTGTCCAGGAGAAAGAAAAGACTTTCAAGAGGTGCAAATAATCACTTTGGGAAACTGAAACCAGAACTCTTAAAGAGACATTGAACTATTCTAATTACATAGTTTGGAAACTGAAAACAGAACTCTTATGAGACATTTGAACTGTTCTTGGGCAATCAGTGAGAGTGTGGTGATTCACTGGGAAAAGGCTAACCAGACCTCACAGTTGTAGAAATACATCTGTCAGTAGGAGTCAAAGTTTATCAATCAGGTATTAACATTACCAAGGGTAAATGCGATACTAGCAAGATGATGGTATGATGTATAAGAACTAATATTTGTATGTGTGTGTGTAACCTTCTACAGAATTACACAAAGTGGAATCTCCTCGAACCACGAAAGGAACATATTGAGAGGGAGATTCAAGTGTAGACAACGCTAGGACAGTGGTTGGTCAGTTTGTTATTTTGGCCCACCCTCCATTGCCTCGGGTGATTTCCGGTTGTAAGCCTTGACTTGCTTGCCACTCGTATGGAACACTGAGGGGTGTGGTAGAACTCCCATTGTGCTTCTCTTCTGCCAGGCCGGATACCTCAGGTTAGTGCTACTGATCAGACGTTCACCTTAAGTTTTGACAAAAGCTTCCCTGATGAGGTGTGAATTTGCTCCCTGAGCTGAAGCAAAGTCCTTGGGTGTGAGAAGGTGTTCTGTTTCTCTGGGAAGCTGACTTTTCTGGGCTGTGCCCAGGAACTTAATTAACTTCAAAGGGGCCTTCCCTGTCACAGGCAGATGCAGCTAACACATGGACCTGTCCCTTACTTTGTCCACCCAGCCAGTCCAGCACCAGGCCCATTGGAGAGGAGCTGTCCCAGAACATGTTTTGCGTGACCATAGAGAAAGGATTGCTCATTTCCCTGGCCACACTTGTAGGGTGGGCACAAGTGCTATGCACATGAAAAAATGGTTCTGCCTTGTTGGATTTGGGCAGAGAGGGCACTATGGAACTGTTAACACTAAAACACACAGAACGTGATGCAAAACTGGGTATGGACACCCCTGGGAACTTTTAACCCATTAGCTAATGAGTGGTCATGAGTTCCCCCTCAGGCTGGCACTGGGCATACAAGTGGCAGCCACAGTACCCTCCTCAAATCACTTCTGGATCTGTGTAGGAAAAGAAGAGGACTGAACCTGCTGTCTGTGACTTGGGAAGAGCCCTGAAGACTGGACCTGCTCTCTCTCTTGTACACAGGACAAAGAAGTGGATTCCAAGGGTCATAAGGTTGACCTCGTGTCTGGTCTACAGGGACCCAACAAGCTTCAAGAAACCTTTTCCTGCATTCCCAGCTGACCTGTTCCAACTAGACCTGCCCTGGACAATGTTGCTGGCCTCCGCTGGAGTGTGTCTTGACCTCCCAAGTGCTGTCTTTAATATCCTGTACCCTTGGCTGGTATCAAAGTGTACTCCTAAAGTTTCTTAAAACCTGGGACTTAGAAACTTTTTGCCAACCTTTTGCCCTGAGAACCGGCTTGAGGCCGGGACTACCCTGCCAAGCCGCCAAAGTGCATTGCCACTTGGATTGTCTTCACTACAACTCATGCTACATTCTTCTGTACAGCAGCAAATCCAATTCCACGGGCCACAATACACTGGCATTCAGTAATATCGAGCCTACAGCCTTTCCCCGCAGAAGAGTTTTTGCTCCATCAAAGTTTCTAAATGTGAAGGTAACTTTTTGACTGGGATGAACCTGATTCTTGTATCTGACCCGTGCTCCATTTCGGTCAGCCTCAACACTTCCCCTGTCCCGGTCTGGCGCAACCAAATTACCCTGATTGGTACTCCATGCTTTTTGTAGCTATTTTTAAATTCAAAGATTCATAACTCTACTTATTAGATTTTTGACATTTTGGTGTTATTAAAATGAACTCTGTTTTTCTTAATTTGTTTGAGATGTTTGTTGTGTTGTTTTTTTACTTTTTATACTGTTTGAGTACTGCATGAATACCTTACACATTACCTATAAATGAAGCCTGCCTGCTTGCCTTATGCCACAGCCACCAAGGGATTGAGCTCAGGATAATTTAGTGACTTTAGTGGTTGACCCTGACAAGGACTGTATTTATTGTGTGAGGTGGGTACTCAACTCCCTCAACTAACACCACTGGGGTTATTACAGTCATCCATAATCACTTGTGTTCACACATAAATATAGAAAACAATTGTTTTTGCTGTATGCATTCATATAATGCTGTCAAAAACCCTCTTAGCCAATGGCTGTGGAGGATGTTAACACTGAGCATGTACAAAAATACTGAGTTGCCCTCACCTGTTCTGGTTGTGAAGTCATTTTTTGTGTACATTTATTTTTATTATTATTAGTATTATTATTTGCATTACTATTATTATACTTCAACAGCTTGCATTACATCTGGTACATCTGCAATTCAATAAGAGTTACATATCAACTTTGTAGAATTCGGGCAAATACAGTTTTACACATTACAGACGATTTCTGTTGGTGAAGATCCAGTGTGCTGTTAGCTGAAATAAATGTTTGTACCTTGAATATCTACTGTAACCAATTGAACTTACAAAACCGGAAACATAACATTTGTACCCTTCTTTTCGAGTCCTTGTAGAACATATCTACACATATCCAGAAACATCACATGTATTGCTACTTCACTACGTTGTATGTACCTAGCCACACATCTTGTTTTTATAGGATATGAACTCAGTCCCATGTTGCCGTCAGTACTTTTTGTGGAGTCATTCCAAGCGCTTCACATCTCCTCCTCCAATCAGCTAACACCACCTCCATTTTATTATTTTGAGCTAATAGTGTTTCAAATGTAATCATGATTATTACTGCTTGAGATGTTATCAGGAACTACATGGGTCGAATGTTTGGAACAGGAGTAGTTTAACTAGCTTCTTCTCCTCATGAGCAGGTTTAGCCATGCTGGTGGGCACGGTGAGAACACCTTCACTATTGTGGAGGACTTGAGTTTCCAGTGTTCTTTCACACAAGCACAAACATTTGTAGCACTTGGAGAGAGTAGAGTCTAAGTGTATATAAAATTCAATAAGCTTCACACTTCGTATTTAATAAAAGTGTAATAAAATGCATTTACTATATAATACATTACTATAGCTTTAAATCCATACAGTAACCTCAATGTAAATATGTTTTTTTTCATAGAAATAATCTTAAAAAAATAAAAATATCAATTTTATTTTTTCACTGAACAAATATTAAACATGGAAAAGTAATTATGAATTGAGAAAAATATATACAAATTTGGATATCTATACATGTATGTGTGTGTATATGTATTTATATATTCACTTAAAACAAAAAAGGTTAAAGGGATGTTTTAGTTAGGTGAAAGTGTCAGTTAAAGCATAACGTTTTAAACTAGCAAAATTAATGAAATTCACCAGTAAGAGTTATCTCAAATAACTTTAATAACTCCTGTCCCAAAGTAACTACACCATGCACAGTGTTGTCATCAATAATGTCCTTTCAGATGTTGCAGTGATGTTATCATTGATGTCATAGAACATTTCATAAATGATTTAACATGTGAGATAATTAGCAGTACATGGCACAGGTGCCCCACCGTGGGCACCCACTATATATATAAATGTATGGGTCCACGGGGACCTGCCCATGTCCCCTGCAGCTCTGCCGGCTCCCCTGCCTACATCCATCCCGGTGCAGTGGGACTCAGCTCCAATGGTTTACTCTTGCCCTGAAGGAACAGCTTTGGTTTCTGATCACACTGGACAGGAGAAATAGTATGTTCCTTCCCACAAAAGCAAAGGAAGGGAGTTGAAGCTCACCGTGCCCACGCTCTTGCAGGCAGGAAACAGCAGTGTCCCGGGACACAACTGTCATCAGGCCCTGGGAGATGGGGTCCCCGGGGCCACTGGATGACTCAGGTCTGGGGCCCTATTGTCATAGAGTCAGATTGAAACCACCAACCTGGAAGTCAGGACCAATGGGGGCGATGTACGAAGACTGTCCAACCTCCCCCCGCCCCCCCCCCCCCCCCCCCCCCATGGGATCTCCTGAGAGCGAGTATTACACAGCTCGCAAAAAGGCACCACACCGGAAAAAGGGAGAATTGGATAAAATAATAAAAGAAGCGATGGCTTGAAGATAACAGGCAGGCCTCGTCCGTAGGTAGTAAATGAGGAATCTGTTCGTATCCTGTATGTGGAATCGGCCGTGGATGCATGCCCTGCAGTAAGACATAAGGTAAGATACCCTTGTAACAAGATTAGCTTAAATACCTTTATCCCTGTATTTTTAGCATGTACTCTGTAATTAGGAATGCACTTACATATCAAACACTCCTCATACCATCCAGGTAATGCATGAAATTAAAAAAGCAGACATCTCAAGGTACTTGTCTGTTCGTTTTGACATGTAGTAGCATTGCTTTGTCTCGCCCTGTTAGAGAGACAGTGCAGAGAAAACAACAAATAAAACTCCTTTGTGCTGCTTCTGGATAACCACGATGATTGCGTCTGTCCAAAAGCGCTATCACTGGAATCGGGATTGAATACAGGCCTTGGAGACAGGAATGCAGAAATTGGGTGCGGCCAAATGCAATCCACGGAGAAGGTAGTAGCCGCCCAAACCTAGCACAGCACCGGCTCACCCTTCCGCGGCTGTAATGGAAGCTGCGGAACAAGGAGGAATGCTCCCACCGTCACACCCTTCCGCGGCTGAAATGAAGCAGCCGAAGAGGCAGGAATTGCGCTCCATGGAAAATCCAACTCCAACTCTGATTGTCAAGCACTAGACGATCAAAGAGCAAAGCTTATAAAGGCTGGTTGTCCATTGTAGAAGGCTGCTATTGGGGTGTTCTGTGAATAAAAGTCACTTCCCATATACTGAAGGGTTTCCTTTATTTCACACCCGGCTCCCGGTCATGCGGTGGTATACTTATGATATGTATATGCCCTGCCTTTGTGTGCCTTCTCTGTTCTGTTCCCCACCTCCCGATAAGTTTGTACAGAGTCATGACAGAACCTCCCACAAGAACCGTCGTCCTGGCGGTCTTTCAGGTTTGGAGGGATATCGGGAATGGAAGCGTCTAAGGAGGACTCGACAATGAAGGTTATATACTGGCTTCCAAGGCCTATCTTCGGGCCCATAACCCTTCCAATCCACTAAGTAATGAACTCGTCCTCTAAATAGCTTTCAATCTAAAATGCGTTTCATTTTATATACTTCTTCACCCTCAAGGTCTATGGGTAATGGTTTTGGACTAAAGTCTGGTCTGAGCAGGACAGGGACGTAGCAGGGATACATGGACACAGGATGGATACACCAGGAAGCGGGTAGGGATAACCGCATGGCCATAGGATTAACCACTTTTTCAGTACAGTAAGGGCCTACAAACTTGGGATTTAGTTTTGGTCTGAGCAGGACAGGAACGTAGCAGGGATACATGGACACAGGATGGATACACCAGGAAGCGGGTAGGGATAACCGCATGGCCATAGGATTAACCACTTTTTCAGTACAGTAAGGGCCTACAAACTTGGGCTTTAGTTTAGAGACCCCCCTTAAATGTAGATTTTTTTGTTTTTAAGCAAACCTTATCCCCTACTAGATAGGGAGGCTCTACTGTGCATTTTATATCTGCATAACGCTTCCCTACTTCTTGCGCCTTTGCTAAGTGTAGTTTGGTGTCTTGGAGCACAGCTCGCAGATGGGTTTGATGTTCCTGGATAGATGGATGTTTGGTCGTAACAGGCCACTCAAAGGGCAACATGTTTGGATGGTGTCCATTCAAGCAGTAGAAAGGGGAACAACCCAAAGTGGAGTGCATTATTGAAAGCGAATTCCGCATCCATAACAGCGTAGTCCATTCTTCTGCATACTGCAAGTTGAAGCTTCTTAGATACTGTTCCAATGACTGGTTCAACCGTTACTTTTTTCCATCTGTCTGGGGATGGAAAATGGTGGAAAGGCGAACAGATACCTTCATTGTTTCACATAATGCTCGCTAGAAGCGTGAGGTGAACTGGGAGCCTCTATCCGTGATAAGTACAGCTAGTATACCATGAGCACGAACCACATTTTGCAAGAAAGTCTCTGCCAGTTCCAAGGCGGTTGGTATCTTAATCGTGGAAATAAAGTGACCCATTTTGGTCAAATGATCAACAACCACGAGTATTGTATTGTGTCTATGACTTGGGGGCATTTTCACAATGAAGTCCATGGATACAATGTGCAAGGGGCTAGGAGGAATCAGTATTGGTCGCAACAATCCTACAGGTTTCTGATGACTAGCCTTCCTTTAAGCACATGTTGCACACCCATTTACATACTTGGTTGTATCCAAATGTAGCAAAGGCCACCAAAAATGTCTCTTCAAAGCATGGATGGTTTTGTGGATACCTAAATGCCCTCCTAAGGTAGAATCATGGATCCAGGTTAGTGCCTGGTATTGTAGAGGTTCCACTGGGATGTACAATGATTGGTCATGGTATAAGAGCTCGTCTTTCAGTGTTCGATGTTCCGGGTCTTCTTGTATCCAGGCTTGTTGATCCAGACCTGCTATCTGTATCTCTAGTTTACCAAGAAAGTCATCAGAGGTTACCAGAGCAATGCCGATCTCAGGGAAGGATGCCTTCTGGAAGATTCTTGGCGGTTCGATGAATAGAACAAGGCTGGTCTCGGAAGGAAAATCAGTTCTAGAAAGGGCATTGGCCTTGCCATTTTGTGGACCTGGTCTGAACTTGATTATAAAGTCGTAATCAGAAAAGAAGAGAGACCAGCGTAGTTGTTGAGGCGTTAAGGCTTGTGCAGTCTTTAAGAATAGCAAATTACAGTTGTGGTATATATTTAAATTGTATGTTGGGCACCTAGCAAATAATGCCTCCACTCCTCACAGACCCTTTTGATAGCCAGTAGCTCTTTGTCCGTGATATTATAGTTCATCTCACATGGAGTGAGTTTCTTTGAATAGTATGCCACAGAATGCATTTGGCTGGTTTCTGGATGTCTCTGGGACAGAACTCCCCCAGTGCGTACTGAGAAGCATCTGTTTCAACCACAAAGGGTAGTTTCACATCAGGATGCCGTACGACAGGACCCTGTGTGAAGCGATCTTTTATCGTCTGGAAGGCCTGCTCTGCCTCATCAGTCCATGCATAAGGAACACCTTTCCGCAGTAAACGCGTGCTGGGTTGTGTAATCTTTAAGAAGTCTTTTATGAAACGTCTGTAAAAGTTAGCAAAACCCAGAAAGCTCTGCAGGACCCTCACACAGTTAGGTTCTTTCCATTGAGTAATGGCTTGTATTTTGCGGTCATCCATCTTTAGTCCTCCGGTGTTAATGATGTACTCTAGGAATTCAATCTCGGAAACATGAAACAGGCATTTCTCTAGCTTGGCATTTAAAGAGTTCTGTACCAATCGGTACAATACTGCCTTTACATGTAACACATGTTCTTATAGGTATTGGGAGTGAACAAGGATATCATCTATATATACTCTGCAAAACACATCCAAGAGACCTCTTAACACATCATCCATAAAATACTAAAACGCGGCAAGAGCATTGCACAAACCGAAGGGCATCACCTGGTATTCATATAATCCAAACTTTGTTCGAAACGCCGTTTTCCACTCATCATCTTGCTTCACCTGCACCAAATGATATGCCCCTCAGAGATCTAGCTTTGTAAGCACCTTGGCTCCTTTAAACTGATCCAACAGCACCGGGATAAGGGGTAGCGGATAGCGATTTTGATTGTGACTCTATTGATCGCCCTGTAGTTTATGCAAGCCCTCAGATCACCCTCCTTCTTTGGTATAAAGAAGAGAGGGGAGGAAGCAGGGGATGATGAACATCGTTTAAACCCTGAGATCAAGTTTTCATCCAGATATTGTAAAAGATGCTGTGTCTCTGGCTCGGTAAGAGCCTTTATTCAGCTGCAGGGAATAGCCACACCAGGTTTTCAGTCAATTCTGCAATCATACTCTCTATGGTGAGGGAGTTGAGTGGCTTCTTGTTTACGGAATATAGGGCTGTATTGTGCTCCTCAGGTAGTATGGTTGCACAGCACACTAACGGTTCGTTAAACCTAGTCGACAGTAAATGGGCTGGTGTTTCCACACTATTCTGCTGGAACATTCTTTCCCTAGTGCAGTGTTCGGTACAGAAAGTAGAATCCATCATGACAGTGTGGGCAGACAATTGCACTGTCGGGTCATGCTGTGTTAGCAAGGGCATACCCAAAATAAGATGAAAATGGAGGGCATCTATCAGATCAAACTGGATCATTTCATAATGGTCCTTTCCCAATTGCATCATCAATGCTTGTGTGTGATAACGTACTGATCCAGAAGTTAATGCAGTACCGTCTACTGCCTTCACAGGCTCTGGGGTGTTCTTGAAATTGCCTATGGCCCCTGAATCCAACAAGACATGTACGTTCTGCTGTCTGCCTTTAGGTAACCAGAGAGTTACGAACACATTCATATGAGCCACTGATGTCTGGATGGTGTTAGCAATCACTGGAGGGATCTCATTTTCTTTTGTTCTTGCACAAGGGATCTCCTTCTTGCTAGAATACTTCAGTTTTCTGACTCCTCAATAGAATGGACCACCACAGGTATTTTACAAGGTGAAGGTTTCTCCACGGATCTGGTTCTGGTCTTGCATTCCTTAATAAAATGCCCAGCCTTGCCACAATACATACATAGCTTTTGCCTGCGTCTTTTTTGTCTTTCTTCCAGACTAAGAGGTCGCTTTATTCTGTTGATTAGCATGGGTTCGACTCCATCACAAAGCCGAGGTTTATCTTCCACTACGGATTTCAGACCGGGCACAAAATATCAGGGTTCTCCTCGGGATTTGTCTCCTTTTCTTTCTTTTAGTGTATGATCCAATTGCCCAGTTAGTTGTATTAACTCATCACAGGAATGGGGCAAGTAGACCACTTGAGCTAAAACATCCTTCAAATCACCCCGCAAACCCTGTTAAGATGATGATGTTCTTTTATTATTGGCCAATCTGTTTCTACAAGAAGTCTGTTGACTGTAGTGATGTATGTTATCAAATCTTGTGAGTCTTGTTTAAGAGAGATCAGTTCTCTGTCTAACAATAGAAGATGTGCCTTCCTATCGAAAAGCTTATGCATTTCAGTGCAGAAATCTGAGAAATGGTACAGGATGGGATCATCTCTTTCTATTAACGGGTTTGACCAACTAGCTGCATTCCCACCCAAATAGGACATAAACGCTGTTTTAGCTTGATCGTTCTGGAACATCGTGGGCTTAGATAAGAAATGTAATTGACATTGACTAAGGAAGATTCTGAATTTCTTTAGGTTCAAAAAGAAGCGTTCAAGTGGTGCTAATGGAATCTATGTGGGTTGGATCCCTTGGATAGGGGTCAATCCTGCAGCAGACATATTGGAATGTGAGGCAGTGAAATACCCAGAACCCCCACCCTGTGCCTTTGCTGATTGCCCTGTATCTGTGCCTGAGGCATGCAAGGGAGGAGGCAGAGTCCAGTCTCTGATATAAGACCCACCTTTGTTTTCGGGTTTGCTCTTCCTAGACAAACCTACTATCTCTCTCCGTACCAAACCCAATTCTTTTTGCAACTTCTGATGTAAGACACTATGTAACAAGAGTCGCTTAAATACCTTTATCCCTGTATTTCTAGCATGTACTCTGTAATTAGGAATGCATTTACACACAACATTCTCCTCATACCATCCAGGTAATGCATGAAACTTTTTCCCAAATCCTAAATACTCCAGGTAAAGAAGGATATTCTCATGATAAGTAGGATCCAAATGGAAAATATAACGAAATGAGCAAGGTGATAAAGCAAAATCTTAACTGCCGAGCCATAGTCCTGGAAGTCCTCTTAAATAAATATGCAAATAAAGAAACCAACACAAAATCCAAATGGGACATCCCCAAGTACTTAGCTGTTTGTTTTGACAGGTAGCAGTAGTGCATCGTCTTGCTCTGCTAGAGACCCAGTGCAGAGAAAACACAACAAAAAATTAATTTGTGCTGCTTCTGGATAACTACGATAATAGCGTCTGTCTGAAAGTGCTATCACCTGAATCGGGCTCGAATACTGGCCCTACAGAAATTGGGTGCGGCCAAATGCAATCCACAGAGAAGGTAGGAGCCGCCCAAACCTAGGAGGCCGCTGGCTCACCCTTCCACGGCTGACGCCACCAGCTCACCCTTCCGCAGCTGTAATGGAATCAGCAGAAAAAGGAGGAATGCTCCTGCCATCACACCCTTCCGCGGCTGAAATGAAGCAGCGGAAGAGGCAGGAAATGCTCGTTCTGCAAGGGAGTAGAAAAAGCCAGCATGAGAAAACCAATCTTGAAATGTACGAAGAGCTCCACGGAAAATCCAACTCTGACTCTGATTGTCAAGCACCAGACGATCAGAGGGCGGAGCTTATGAAGACTGTTTGTCCATTGGGCAACAATGTAGAAGGCTGCTACTGGGGTGTTCTGGGAATAGAAGTCCCTTCCCATAAACTGAAGGGTTTCATTCATGCCACACTCAGCTCCCAGTCATGCGGTGTCTACTCTGTTCTGTTCCCACCTCCTGATAAGTTTGCACAGAGTCATGACACTTATATCCCCCTCTCCAATTACAAAACCTTCGGCCCCAGGGCGGTGGTCCCTGAGGCATGCACAAGGTTTGCAGATGGGGGTTGCGCAACCACTCCACATTAAAATTGGCATACGTCTTGGGCAATAGGGTCCCTGGGCTTTAAATGGCCCGAGGAACCTCACGTCTCTCTCCCCATTATAGTAAAAGCTGCCCTGGGGGATGGGGTCTCCGAGAACTGAAAATTACTCGGCGATGGGGACCTCAACCTCCCCACCCATAAAATTAAAAGCGGCCCTCGGGCCCTAAAATGGCTTGTGGAGGGTGCTTGTGCCTAGCCCCCATGCCCTGGCCAACCCCAGTTGGCATAAAATAGAAAAGGGAAGGAGCCCATCTTTTTTTTTCTTTGTTTTACAGCGGATCCCCAGTACGGCAAAAAAGAAATATGATTTTGGCCTCGGAGGGGGAGTGTGCCCACAGCACCATACCCCTTCCCCCAAGCCAAGGGGATCAGGGTATTCCTACCCTACCTGGCTTGGCAGTTCGGGCTGAACTGTTCCCATGAGACACAGGGTCAAGGCTGATTTGCATATAGCTGGGTCTGAACTGAGGTGGCAAAGTGAGCTAAAGAATGATGATGGATTAAACCCAGATCTGTGACTGGGATTGAGTGTCTGAAAAGTTTCAGCACTCCGTCCATCATCTCCTTGTGTTTGCTTTGTTCGCCCTAAGTTGGCAGGGTATGCCCACACGTGGGTCCCTTGCTCACTTTGCCAATGGATTCAAGCTAGCTTGGCTGATGAAGGGTGTTACCCAGAAACCGGTCCCAGGATGCTTGTTGCCAGTTCAGGGAAGACCTGGCTTGGCAGTTCGGGCTGGACTGTCCCATGAGGCACAGGGTCAAGACTGATTTGCTTATAGCTGGGTCTGAACTGAGGAGGCAAAGTGAGCTAAAGAATGATGATGGATTAAACCCAGATCTGTGACTGGGGGTCCATCATCTCCCTGTGTTTGCTTTGTTCCTACCCGACCCCCAATATTTTTTTTAAAAAGTATTTTTTTCAGAACAGGGGACTGAGTCCCCAAATGACTGCCTCAACCTCTTTGTTGATCTGTTTGATCCACAGATTCTCCACATCCCTATATATACATACATTTTTAAACCTTAATTTCCCAAATACTACTGAACGGATTTACATCAAATTACAAAAAGCATGCGTTTTGGGTTAAGATCTAGCTTTCTGGTGTAATTTCGGTTAACGGTTGGCTGTAGCTGTGTCATGTAACTGTAACAAGTGCCCTAAAGAAACTATAGCTTGGGTGCCCACCATGCACAGTGTTGTCATTAATTATGTTATTTCGGATGTTACACTGGTTATCAATAATGCTATAGAACATGTCATGAGTGATGTAATATGTGAGGCAATTAGCAGTGCATTGCATGGTTGCGAGTTATAGTTACCATTGAACTAGGCAGTTAAAGCCTCAGTCCCACTTTGTGGGGATTTGGCTGTGTTTTTCAATGATAAATGAAGCAGAGGCCATCTATTCAGACTTTGCAAATAAACCCCCAGTGCAGGAGGAGGAAAGCCTTAGGGATACTAGCTCTCATTCCGGGGCTTTGAATTACCTACTGAGATGGTAGAAAAGACTATGATAAAGGTGAAATCAGGTTCACCTTTATATCTTCACCTCATATTATTTACAACTGTTTGGCCCCTATTTAAAGACACATTTAACAGTGCTTTTGAACAAATCATTGAAGGAAGCTGAGTATCCCTCTACCTGTAAGAACACCCTAATTATGTTGTTGGTGAAGAAAGCTGAAGCAGATGTCACAAATTTGTCCAACTATCGCCCCATTTCTCTTTTGACATATGTGGCAAAGGTATTGGAAAGATTAGTCAACAACCAACTATCCCACTATCTGGAGTGTAACAATCTGGTGGATCCCTCTTAATCTGGGTTCAGAGCCAAAAACTGTATTGAATCTACTCTGCTGACGGTGCTAGACAGCATCAGGTCCTTGGTCGATGAGAGTAAATCTGCGGCACTCATCCTTCTAGACCGATCTGGTGCTTTCAGCACCATGTCCTACCTCCTATTATTACATAGACTCCATGAAAACAGCTTGCATTCTACCACTTTGCTATGATTTTGCTTGTTTTTGAGCAATAGATCTCAATCGATACAGCTGCCTCCACTTAAATCCAGTACGAAGCTGACACATTGTGGGGTTTTTCAGGGGTCATCCCTGAGCCCCACTTTGTTTAATGTTTTTGTGTCACCTCGGGCAGGTATTGTTAAAACTTTGGGGTTTGAGATCTCTAACTGTGGCGATGATACCCAGCTTATTACTTCCATAGATAATGGGAATACCGAGATTTGAGAACATTTAGTGAGCTGCCTCACAGAAGTGGCAAGGTAGATGCAGTCTCACTGCTTGAAACTCACCCAGAAAAAGACCAAAGTTTTGCCCTTTGGTGGGGCTCTCAGTGTCTGGAATGACTCTATGTGGCCTTCTTTTTTAGGCCCCGCCCCAAGATCTAAAAGGGTAGTTAAGAATATGGGTTTCATGACTGATTAAATGCTGTCCATACAGGACCATGTAAATACTGTTTGTGGGAGCTTTTTTGGGCTACTACACACTCTCCTCAGACTATTTCAGTGGATCTCTGTGGTTTAGCATAACACCATTGTATACGTTCTTATTGTGAGCAGGTTAGATTACAGCAATGCTCTGTATGTTGGAATGGCTGATTACTTGTTCACTCAATTCCAATTGAATCAAAATGCAGAGGCAAGATTGATTCAAAATAGTCACATCAGTAGTACAGTTACTGTTTGTATAAATTCTCTTCACTGGCTTCCAGTTTGCAAGAGAGCCATCTTTAAACTACTTTGCCATGTTCGTAGAGCTCTTTATGATACTATTCCAGCCACCTTGCATGGCAGAGTTGCTTTCTACAAGCCAACGCATGCTGTCATCAGTGATGTCATTTGAGATGTCATTAGTGATGTCATTGACCATGTCATGAGTGATGTAATATGTGACGTCATCAGCAGTGCATTGCGGGGGCGCGAGTTATAGTTAGCTGAACTAACTATAACAGGGGAATTTCTAGGGTTTTGTACGAGGGAAATGTCCAGCTAACTATAACGCCCCTGAAACCTATGGTTTTTTCAGTGAATTTCAAAGGTTTTTTAAATGCTAATTCCTAACTATAACGTGCCTGAAACCTATGTTTTTTTCAGTGAATTTCAAAGGTTTTTTAAATGCTAATTCCTATCTATAACTTATTTCTAAAGATATCATGAAAAGCATTCTTTTTTAAAAGTAGGGTGCGCATTAGTTTTGTGGAAAAGCATCTTTGTGATTGGTTAAGAAAAAGCAGTTTCAACGTGGAGTACATATCATAGGATAAAATCTGCTCAGCTCAACCACACCTGCTACTTGCATTTGGAAGGCAATGTTGGAACTTAAAACAATTCTGAACTTTTAACCTGCACGTGTCGTTAAATGTTCAAGAAAATGTTGCAAAAAATATCGTTACGTTTTTTAAAAATTGATGAACTTTTAACCTGCACGTGTTGTAGAATGTTCTAGAAAGTGTGTTGATAGAATACGTTGCACTTCTGACTTCTATGTGTTGTTGAATATTAAAAAAACGGTTCATATGGTAAATTAAAAAGAAACCAATAGAGAAGTTTTGAAACCTAAAAGAATCAAGGAACTATTCTAATTTATTCTTTACATGTATTTATGTGTGCAGCAATAAAATTATAGACACAACAGCACTAGGAAGAGGAAGAAGCAGGGAGTGGGGGAGGGGGAGATGGGCAGAATGGCACACATGCACAATTAAGTAAAACACACAAATAGACTAACAATGGCCAAAATGAACACACCAACAAGGAGCACAAGTCACACAACCCACCAACATCACACCACTAAACGAGCATAGAAGTGAAAACCACGCTGCATTCATACAGGATGTGTAGAAAGGCCAGTCGTTGGTGTTGTGGGAAGTCTGCGACCGTGGTCATCATGGATGAGATGCCCAGCATGTGGCACATGGTCGAGTTCACTGTGTGTTATATTGCCAAACGGCTGCTCCTCCCTCCCATGAGCCCCCACACTTTTGTACGGTGCGCTGTTGTATCTCATGCACTCGTACGGCACACCATTGTAATGCCTATTTGCGCATGTCCTGCTACATTCCAACTACACCATCACAGTGCCGTTTGGAGGTGGTGCATGCCACTTTACAACATCGACTGCTGCGGCTCTTGTAGCAAGCCACACCAGAACACAGAGACACACTTACCGCACTTCCTGTACACGGACATGTCCGAGACACCCCGTTCCCCTTGCCGGATAGGCACACCCCTGCACTGACCTGTGAACCCCAGACCAGCACACGCCAGTTGTGCATGCAGGAGAATGCGTGCGTTGCTACACGTCCAGGCTCACTGCCAACGCTGAGGTGACAGCACACTGTGATGTTGCAGGACTCGTGCCTATCATGCTAAGACAATGACCACAGGGACACACTTACTAAGATGTGGGTTTGGGGGGCATTGGCGGTCCTCGAGTTGTTGAGATGAGTCTTCTGGCCCTCATGGGTATCCCTGTATCATGCTCATTGACTCTATGGTACCTGTGGGTGTTCTGGTGTGGCTCTTGGCTGTGTTCCCTTTCATGGTGCAGGTAGTTGTCCTGCTTAACACCAGCAGAAAGCTGGTGTAAAATCCCTGTTGCTAATGTGTCTTATCGCCGGAATTTGTTCACATTGCAATTGGTGTGAAAGTTGTGATGTGATTTTTTTTGTGTGCAGAACAATATACGAACTGAGCAGTGTATCTCGTCAAGATCCAGCACCTGACGCACTATTCCCAATCAATATAAATACAATGAGATTTCTTAATAGATTTTGTGTGTACACTGTAAGTACAGCCAATACCTCAGTGCAATTCTATACAGGATTTTAGTATTTAGAATAAATTGGAAAGGTGCACCTCGTGTCTTTTTGCACGAGAACGGCTAGTCTCCATTTCATTATCAGCACTTTAACGGAAGTAAAGTTGAGATAAATCTAACACACTATTCAGAAGTTGATGCAAACTGCAGATATCACCAGTATTCCAGCGATAAGTGCCCCAAAATTTAACACCATTGTGGACTCCATCAAATAACAGTAATAAGAACAAGAAAGAGTCACACAGCAGTTAAGAGAACAACCAAAAACGTTATTATTATTTTTTTCAAACTTTATTTTTTATAATCATAAATAAGTAAACGATAAACTATTTTCAAACTTTATTTTTTTATTAACATATATATGAACGATAAACTAATAAACAAAATATAACAACAATAATACAAAACAACAAGGCGGAACACTCCTGTAGACACCATGGATGTCGACGACAGACCTGGAAAATCAGAAAGATTGTTAAAAAAAAAACAACATGGTATTCTCAACATAATACCACAAGAAACAAATCACAGATATATAAAATGCATACAGCTAACAAAATTTTATAAGTTTAACTTACAAAAACTGTAAATGTTGCCGCTTTAAAATATTTACTGAATCTGAGGAAAACATTTTTGCAGAAGGAACCACGCCCACAACGTTTTTCTTCAGTGGTGAGGAAATTTTTTACTTTTCCCAAGGGGCAAACAAAGACCAATGCCACCTTGATCATGCACAAGATTTTCAAAAGAGTTCTGTTACGAGGGGATCCTAACAAAAAATACTCATGCGGCACGGCAAGCATGATGAAACACCTAAGGACCCTTCATCCGAACAATCTTGCACGAGAAGAGTGCAAACAGATGAGAAACACTCCTATTCTGTATCTGTAAAAAATAATCACAAATAAATGTATATTAATAACTTTCAAAATTATACTATTCCATTACTGTACAAACACATTTTATATAAATACTGACTAAGAAACTATGTCCCTGAACCACAAGTGTGACGATGGTTAAAACACTACATGCATAGTGCATACTACTTTGAAGCAGTTCATGCCCTAAAGCCTACCTCACTAAAACTCTACATGCTAACTGACTAAATGATTACAGTACTATAAGGAGACACACTGGGTGAGTGACAGGGTGTTTGCTAGAAGAGTATGAATACTAACTAGGGAATTGAAGGTGTGAAACACAACTGTGTAGGTGATTAGACGACTGCATCCATACTGCATAGGCATTTAAAGCAGTCCATGTGCTAAGGCCTGGCTCACTGCATGACTACTTGGGTACTGACTGAATGATTAGAGTACAGCAAGGAGAGTGCCTAGGAGAATTTATAAGTGCTAGGATTTTCGCACAGGGAATGGATTAGTACTTGGTACTGAATGGGTCACTAGAGGAGTGAAAAGGCAGTGACAAGTTCTGGACTGTATGGATACTGACTAGGAAATTGAAAGTGTGAAAGACAAGTGTCTAGGTGGTTAGAAGACTGCATGCATAGTGCATAGGGGTTTGAAGCAGTCCATGTGCTAAGGCCTGGCTCAGTGCATGAATACTTAGGCGCGGAGTGAATGATTAGAGTACTGCAAAGATAGTATCTTGGTGAATTTATAAGTGTTTGTGTTTTATCACAGTTAATGGATTAGTACATGGTGCTGAATGGGTCACTAGAGGACTGCAAAGGGAGCGACAGGGTGTTTCCTGGAAGTGTATGGATATTGACTAGGGAATTGAAGGTGTGAAAGGCAAGTGTGTAGGTGGTTAGACGACTGCATGCATAGTGGATAGGGGTTTGAAGCAGTCCATATACTAAGGCCTGGGTCACTGGATCAGTACTTGGGTACTGACTGAATGATTAGAGTACTGCAAGGAGTGTGCCTGGGTGAATTTATAAGTGGTTGGGTTTTGGCGCAGTGAATGGATTAGTACATGATCATGAATGGGTCACTAGAGGAGTGCAACGGGAGTGACAGGGTGTTTGCTGGAAGTGAATGGATACTGACTGGGGAATTGAAGGTGTGAAAGACAAGTGTGTAGGTGGTTAGAGGGTTAGAGGACTGCATGCATAGTGGATATGGGTTTGAAGAAGTCCATGTGCTAAGACCTGGCTCAGTGCATGAATACTTAGGCAGTGACTGAATCATTAGAGTACTGGAAAGAGAGTGTCTTTGTGAATTTATAAGTGTTTGGGTTTTGGCACAGTGAATGGATTAGAACATGCTGTTGAATAGGTCACTAGAGGACTGCAAAGGAAGTGACAGGGTGTTTCCTGGAAGTGTATGGATACTGACTAGGGAATTGAAGGTGTAAAAGACAAGTGTATAGTATGTTAGAACACTACATGCATACTGCATAGACATTTGAAGCAATCTATTTGGTACTTGGAAACTGACTAAATAATCACACTACTTCTAGGACAGTGCTTAGGTAAAACTTTTAAATTTTCAGTTCTGCCACAGTGAACAGAATAGTACATGGTACTGCACCTTAGTGTCAAACCCTGACTCATTTTATCAATGCATAAGCAAAGACTACCTTCTAATGCTACTAAAACTTGACAACATGACAGGTTTTAAAAGAGTTATCTGCTAAAAAATACACGATGTTACCAAATGCTTCTCTCACAGTGCTTCCCAAATGCACACAGACTCACAGTGTGATTCTAGACAAAAAACACTATACCTAGGAGTTTACCAAAAATCATTCACTACTGTGGAAGTGGTAAGGGAACTGCACACAATCTTCATATTTCAGGACTGCACTTTTATGTCAAAGCCTGACTCATTTAATCAAAGCATAAGCAAAGACTGGCTTCTAATGCTACTAAAACTTGACAAAATGACCGGTTTTAAAACAGTTATCTGTCAGCAAATACACGATGTTACCAAATGCTTCTCTCACAATCCTTACCCAAATGCACACAGACTCACAGTGTGATTTTAGACAAGCAACACTATCCTAGGAGTTTACCAAAAGTCATTCACTAGTCTGGAAGAGTTAATGGTACTGCACACAATCTACATATTTCACGACTGCAATTTACTGTAAATGCCTGACTCATTTATTGAAAGCATAAGCCATAACTGTCTTCTAATGCTACTAAAACTTGACAACATGACATGTTTTAAAACAGTTATCTGTCAGCAAATACAAGATTTTCCAAACACTTCTCTCACAGTCGTTCCCAAATGCACACAAACTCACAGTGTATTTCTAGACAACAACCACTATACCTAGGAGTTTACCAAAAATCATTCACTACTGTAGAAGTGGTAAGGGAACTGCAAACAATCTACATATTTCACGACTGCACTTTAGTGTCAATGCCTGACTCATTTAATCAACGCATAAGCAATGACTGGCTTCTAATGCTACTAAAACTTGACAACATGACAGGTTTTAAAATAGTTATCTGTCAGCAAATACACGATGTTACCAAATGCTTCTCTCACAGTGGTTCCCAAATACACACAGACTCACAGTGTGATTCTAGACAACAACCACTATACCTAGGAGTTTACCAAAAATCATTCACTACTGTAGAAGTGGTAAGGGAACTGCACACAATCTTCATATTTCAGGACTGCACTTTTATGTCAAAGCCTGACTCATTTAATCAAAGCATAAGCAAAGACTGGCTTCTAATGCTACTAAAACTTGACAAAATGACCGGTTTTAAAACAGTTATCTGTCAGCAAATACACGATGTTACCAAATGCTTCTCTCACAATCCTTACCCAAATGCACACAGACTCACAGTGTGATTTTAGACAAGCAACACTATCCTAGGAGTTTACCAAAACTCATTCACTAGTCTGGAAGAGTTAATGGTACTGCACACAATCTACATATTTAAGTACAGCACATCAGTGTCAAAGCATGACTCATTTAATCAACGCATAAGCAAAGACTGGATTCTAATGCTACTAAAACTTCACAACATGACAGGTTTTAAAACAGTTATCTGTCAGCAAATACATGATGTTACCAAATGCTTCTCTCACAGTGATCCCAAATACACTAACTCACAGTGTGATTCTAGACAAGCACCACTATCCCTAGAAGTTTACCAAAACTCATTCACTACAGTGCAAGTGGTAAGGGAACTGCACACAATCTACATATTTCACGACTGCAATTTACTGTCAATGCCTGACTCATTTAATGAAAGCATAAGCCATAACTGTCTTCTAATGCTACTAAAACTTGACAACATGACATGTTTTAAAACAGTTATCTGTCAGCAAATACACAATGTTACCAAACACTTCTCTCACAGTGGTTCCCAAATGCACACAAACTCACAGTGCGATTCTAGACAAGCACCACTATCCCTAGGAGTTTACCAAAAATCATTCACTACTGTGGAAGTGGTAAGGGAACTGCACACAATCTTCATATTTCAGGACTGCACTTTTGTGTCAAAGCCTGACTCATTTAATCAAAGCATAAGCAAAGACTGGCTTCTAATGCTACTAAAACTTGACAACATGACCAGTTTTAAAACGGTTATCTGTCAGCAAATACACGATGTTATCAAATGCTTCTCTCACAATCCTTACCCTAATGCACACAGACTCACAGTGTGATTCTAGACAAGAACCACTATCCCTAGGAGTTTACCAAAACTCATTCACTACAGTGCAACTGGTAACGGAACTGCACAGAATCTACATATTTCAGGACTGCACTTTTCTGTTAAAGCCGGACTCATTTAATCAAATCATAAGCCATAACTGTCTTCTAATGCTACTAAAACTTCACAACATGACAAGTTAAAACAGTTATCTGTCAGCAAATACACAATGTTATCAAATGCTTCTCTCACAGTGGTTCCCAAATGCACACAGACTCACTGTGTGATTCTAGACAAACAACACTATCCCTTGCACTATACCAAAACACATTTCTTCATCTAAAAGTAGTACTACATTTTAGTATAGAAACATAACATAACTCATTTCACAAATTCATAAACAATGACTGGTTTCTAATTCTACCAAAATATAAAAACAACACAGTTATCTGTCTGCAAACACATGAAAAACACAAATGCTTATCACAAAATGGTTTCTACATGCACACACACTGTCAATAAGATTGTAGAGAAAAAAAGTACTCCCTACACTTTAGCAGGAGAAATACATTAGTCTGATTAAAATCAAAATAGTCTACATACATCCCCTCACAATTAAATAACTCATCTTTCAAGTTATTTTGTAGATTAAGAAGTATATCAGTCACTCACCATATTTTCTTTTACAGAATCTCTGCACTGTGCACCTCTCAGCAAAAACAAAGAATGAAAAAGTTTCCCTTTCATTTTCCACACATATACATGTAAACATCAAATCACAATCCTTCACACATAAACTCAAAAGCAAACACACATTTCTATTGGTTAAACATTTCAACCCTTTCCAACTGAAATACATTTCAACCCTTCCCCCAATCTGCCTTCTGCCTGTTACCATAGAAACAGCTCATGGAACACTGCACTGAGCTCACAGGTCACAAGTTCAGCACACAATGTTACTAAACAAGACAGGAACTGTGCTTGACTTTTCAACATAACAGCTTATCATATATAATGTTCCTTACAATCTGTTTTTGTTAACCAATAAGAATCATACCTTTAAAAAACAGAAATATACACCCTACCTTTCAGTATAGAAAGTAATCATACAACCAATGATTTCTTGTCTTTTTTCAAAAAACATTGCCGTGGATCCGCGCACCCAACGCGTGAGAATCCGTGCACCCAACGCGATAGGATGCGCACACCATGCGCGCATTTCGCCGTTTTCTTTTTTTTTTAAAAAGGGGGCCCCAGGGGGTCCTTCTGGGACCCCCTAAGCACCTCTAGAGGGTCAGAGTATTTCCACTCTGCCCCCTTTATATGTTTTACACACTTATTCCCCTTGCTTCTTCAGCCTCGCTTTTACTGAGGCAGAAAATGGCCGCCAACAGTTCCTGGTTTCGAATGTAGAGAGACACTCGACAGCCAATTAGCATTCAGCGCGTGATCGGGAGGGTGCGCGCTCGGTTCGGGGAGGGTGCGCTTACGGTGCGTGTAGGGGGCCCGGATCCTCCGCGGCCATAGATATTTATGTACTTTTAACTCTAATTTTCTCAGGAACTACTGAACGGAATCACACCATATTCCGTACTCGTGCAAAAGGCACGAGTTCGAACTGAGGACTACCTCTCTGCCAAATTTGGTGTCATTCCATTCAGCGGTTCGGGCTGTAGCTGTGACAACAGATCCTATGGGAAATTGCATGGGGAAAACGCGTTTTGGGACCCCCCTTTTTTCTCAGCCCCCGCTTGATGAATCACCACGAAACTTTCAGGGTAGGAGCGGAGCGGAGCTGGCCAAAAGTTTTGAAAATTTTGCGAGGATTCATCAACCGGCGTCAGACTTATTGGGAATAGAATGTTGCGGATTTCCTATGGAAAATAGGTCCTAACTATAACTACCTACTGGCGACCGCCAGTAGGTAATATATATATATATATATTCACTACTATGAACTGTGCGGGTATCAGGAAAGTGCTATAGAAGCATCGCCAATTTCAAGTTATTTAGTTGGCTTTGTACAGCTTGAATTTATTTTCCCAATCCAATATGGCGACATCAGCAGAAACGCTCCGGAATCGGGAGGCGGTAGCTGACGCTCTGTTCTCAAATTTACCAAATCTAGAAGAGGGACATCAGAATGCGAATGCGGAAAACATCAATACCTCCGATATTAAAACGACTTTACGCAAACTGGAGAAACTACTCCGCACTGAAATTACTAAATGGTGGGAGAAACGCTCATTAGAACAGTACAAAGAAGCGGGTAGAGTGCCACGAGGATTGAGGGTTCTGATAGCACCATCATTCGAAAATCCGAACCCTATGATGCTCAAAGAATGGGCTACGAATAATTTACAAGCTTCAATGAATATGGTGTCAATATTAATTAAATATGCAGAGATTGACCGGAAAGAAATAATGATGGAAATTGACAAAATAAACCAAGATTTGGAACAACATGAATTGAAAGATCTCATCAAGAAAACCAGGGAAGAAATCAATATCCGTTTAATAAAACACGAGGAAACAATAAAACAACGTAAAATATTCAAATTTGCACGCGATAAACGTGACTATGAGACAGGTAGAATATTCACATTTGCGCGCAAATTCGACACAGTTAAAAGACAGGCATTGATTTCTAAAAACTTAACTAACCCTGTAATGACAACTCAAGATACATCAAACACCATGTTATCAGATGTTGACATCAGTTCAGGGGCAAGCAGTACTGAATCAGATGACAATGGATCCAGTTCAAATCAAGTCCAAGGTAATAAATACACACCATCGGAAGAATTGGGTTTTTTAGTGGAGGACCGCCGACAAACCCTACGTCCAAGATTACAACCGGCGAAGAAAAACGCAGAAGGAACAACAAACGTAGAAAACAGAGGAGGAAGAGGCGGCGGGCGAGGTTACTCCAAGAGGGGCAGAGGGGGGAAGAAATGGTAAATCTATCCTCCCTGCCAACCATTGCTGACAATACGGTAGTTAATCTATCTGACACGATGCTTACCAAGGCCGAGTCACAGCTATTATCATTGGGACTATCGTTTTGCCCTAAAAATACTTTTAACTACGTTCAATCCCGCATTGATGTTTTTAAATTTATTCGAAAGCTAAAACTGAAAAAACACTACAAACTCAATAAGGCACAAGAACAGGCCATGGAAATTACCAATATCAATAGACCTGCTAGCAATCTACAAGTGTCTGATACCAGCTTATTGCGTACCATCCAGACATTGAACAATGAAGAAGAGTACACCAGTGAATCCACGCAAATTGATTTACTGACAATGGATATCATTAGCAATTCTCCATGTATCAGCCCCTTTCGGCCTTCTTCAACATTTATTCCGATGATGCCGAAAGACGCTATAGATGTATTCAATGATGTTGTTACAGAAGATCCTAAACATTTGAAGGTGAATTCAATACGTAAGCGAAAGAAATACAACTATATGGAAAAGCAATATTCGAATTTAATGAAAAAACTTAGAAATAACTTGAATTTAATCATCAATAAAGCTGATAAGGGTGGCAATATTGTAATCTGGCCACGCAATCAATACATGGAAGAAGCAGGTAAACATCTTAATGATACCACTTGTTATAGGAAAGGAACTTTCAATGACATTAAACATACAAAGGAAACAGTAACTAAGGAATTGGGACAATGGAAGAGGGATGGGTTGTTGAGTAAAAAGGAATTCAAGTTTTTGAACAATGATTTTTCCACTATTCCGACCTTATATTTCATCCCAAAAATTCATAAAAAGACAACACCAGTACCAGGCCGTCCAATAATATCGGCCCAGCACAGTCTTTTTGAACCAATATCCAAATATGTGGATTATTTCCTTCATGAACATGTGGAAAGCCTTCCTTCTTTTATCAAGGACACAGGACACTTCTTATCCAAACTCAGTACTGTTCAATGGAAAGATGACTATGTACTTGTCGTTATGGATATCTGCACTCTCTACACCAGTATCCATCATGTGGATGGACTTAAAGCGGTGAAATATTTTTTGGACAAACGCAACATCAAATATTGTCAACACAATGCAATGATCCTTAAAATGATAGAATTGTGTTTAAATAACAATTATTTTTTGTTCAACCGTGAAGTCTTCCAACAACTCCGTGGTGTTGCGATGGGGGCATGTTTCTCTCCCAGCTATGCATGCTTGCATGTTGGTTGGTGGGAGGAACATGTCCTGAGAGGCACCCATGGTGCATTATTTGATGGTCATGTGGTAGAATTTTGGCGCTTCATTGATGATGTATGCATGATTTGGAAAGGGTCATCTCAATCAGCCACAGAATTTGTTAATATCATCAATGACAATGAGTTAAACTTACAGTTTAGTGCAGACATCAGCCAACAAAAAGTACAATTCCTTGATGTAGAAATCTATATTGAATAGTGCAATACAGACAAAAATGTATAGAAAATCTACAGCAGGAAATGCTATACTCCACGCGAGCAGTTCCCACCCAATTCACCTTATTAACAGTATTCCGTATGGAGAGTTTTTAAGGATGCGGAGAATATGCAGCTCTGAGAAAGATCTTGTTGAATGCCAAGCACAAGCACTGAACAGATTTGTAGCCCGAGGATACAATTCCAAAATGTTAGAACAGGCTAGATCTAGGGCCAATGAAAACACTAGAGAGCACTGTTTAAATAAAATAACCAAGGATAAAAGAAAAGAATCTATAGTTCAGGAAAATGATCAAATAAGATTAATAACTACTTACAGTACAGAGGAGAAAAAGGTTAAGGGCATCATTAAAAAACATTGGCCCATACTCAAAACTGATATTACATTAGCACCTTTACTACCTGAACATCCAGTGATCACCTTTAGAAGGGCACCCTCAATGAGGGATGCCCTAGTCAAATCTAGTCCCGAGGTGATAAGTGCAACAAATTGGTTATCTAAGAAAACAGGCTTTCACAAATGCATTACTTGTCGGGCATGCAAATTTGGCATCAACACGAAGGAATACAGTAGCCCTTTTAACCCTGCTCCAACCAGGATCAATGGTCTATTCACATGTCGAACAGATCATGCGGTTTATGTATTGGAATGTACTTGTAAATTAAAATATGTCGGGAGCACTAAATTACAAGTATATAACCGCATTCTACAACATCTAAGGGCAATAGTGAATTCAGATCAAAGTTATCCAGTAGCTCGTCATTTCAAATTGGTGCATAATAACAAATTAAATGATTTGAGCTACTTTGTGATTGATGCAGTACCCAGAAACATAAGAGGAGGGAACAGGGAAAAACAATTGAGACAGCTGGAATCTAGATATATTGTACTTCTAGATACCAGGATCCCCAACGGTTTACATACAGGAGAGGATCTTCATAATTTTTTATAAATTAGGATGCAAAGATGTACAATTGAATGATTCTCAATAGCTGCTATTGCAATGCATATCATTTTGCGTAAAGTTTTGGACTAATATCAATATTGGATGAACTGAACAGGCATAACGTTGTATTACTACTGCAATGGATATGACAATGTTTTGCAATTATCATAATTTTGTAAACCTCTGTTTTTAAATTATGGTTGGTGTAGGATGTGTTAATTTTATTGTAGTTTTCCTAAAGTTATGTATATAGACAGCTCTACAATATGAACTGTTCGGAATATATACTTGTTTATTATTACGCATAGCGCAATGCACTGGCACTTTAATTTAAAAAAATGGTAATTTGGTGGAAAATGATGTAATATGAGCGTTCAGGAGCCATCTCCCGTGACACATAGTTTTTTAATCTTTTTTTAAGATATGATATTTAATATCTTTTGCACTTATATAATATATGCACTTGCACTTTCCCTGAACATTTGTGTTATTTAGACAAAAGGACATGTTGGTTTAGAATTTAAGGCTTGTATATATGAGGTAGAAAATCGTTGGCCACTTGGTTTTATCATTAGATTGCTTCTCTTGTACTATCCATTTTGGGTTTATGTGGTATTTATATCATTTAGATTAACTCTTTATTTTTATTTGGATGTGCCATAAGAAGCATTTATAACAATATTTATAGATGTAAAGTAATTAATATTATTGTGTTTTCTTATAAGAGAACACATAAAGTTTTTTACCACATGGCAGTATGTCTTCTAGGTCTACTATTGTCCTATAGTCAGGTGACCGGTATGTGTTCAGGGAAGCACTATAAATAATGCATTGGTGTTCCGGTGTGTCATGTGATCAAGGCTGCGGTGACGCAGCCGAAACGCGTCATGCTGATTTTGTGATTGGGAAAATAAAGCAAATTTAAACTGCACTGCTGTGGTCCGTACCTGTGTTAAAATTACCAAGGAAGGTGGTAATTCAGGATTGTTTGACTCGAGATATATATATATATATATATATATATATATATATATATATATATATATATATATATATATAAATATTCACTTAAAAAACCATAGGTTTCACACATGTTATAGTTAGGTGGACATTTCACTCGTAAAAAACCAATGAAATTCCCCCGTTATAGTTAGTTCAGATAACTATAACTCGCGCGACCACCACTCTATCACAAGGATGATGTCATCAGTGATGTCATGAGTGATGCCACTGACCATGTCATGAGTGATGTAATATGTGATGTCATGAGCAGTGGATTGCGGGCCCCCGTGATTTTTAAAAAAAATAATAAAATGTTTTTTTCACCCTTCGGGGTCCTTCAGGGACCCCCTGACAAAGGCTAGGGGGTCAGGAACTCTCTACCCTGCCCCCTTTTCACGTTCGCCACCTCTCTTTTTCAGTGTCGCACCCAAAACAAACAA
The DNA here is from genome assembly GCF_964204655.1 of Triturus cristatus. Lineage (NCBI taxonomy): Eukaryota > Metazoa > Chordata > Amphibia > Caudata > Salamandridae > Triturus > Triturus cristatus. The sequence continues at coordinate 658,622,306 of NC_140585.1, read as the reverse complement.
AATGGCGGCCGACACTTCCTGATTTCGACCCATTCGAACGTTGACTGACATGTAACCACCAATCAGAATTACGCTCGCTCACGTAAGGGTGCGCACAGGGTGCGCGGCTATAGATATTTATGTACTTTTAACTGCAATTTTCTCAGGAACTACTGAACAGATTGACTCCATATATGCCAAAGGCACATGCCTGACCTGAGGACTACCTCTCTGCCAAATTTCAAGTAATTCTGTTCAGCCGTTTGGGCTGTACCTTTGACTAAAGGTCCTATGGGAAAATGCATGGAGAAAACGCGTTTTGGGACCCCCCTTTTTTCTCGGTCCCCGCTTGACGAATCACCCCGAGACTTTCAGGGTAGGAGCTGAGCGGAGCGCCCCATTAGTTTTGAAAATTTTGCGCGGATTCATCAACCGGCACCTAAGTTATTCAAAATAGAATTTTGAGATTTCCTATGGAAACTCGGTCCTAACTATAACTATCTACTGGCGACCGCCAGTAGATAATATATATTACCTACTGGCGGTCGCCAGTAGGTAGTTATAGTTAGGACCCTGTTTCCATAGGAAAACCGCAACATTCTATTTGGAATAACTTTGGCGCCGGTCGACGAATCCTCGCAAAATTTTCAAAACTAATGGGGCGCTACGCTCCGCTCCTACCCTGAAAGTCTCGGGGGGATTCGTCAAGCGGGGGCTGAGATAAAAGGGGGGTCCCAAAACGCGTTTTTCCCATGCATTTTTCCATAGGACCTTTAGACACAGCTACAGCCCAAACGGCTGAACAGAGTTCCTTGAAATTTGGCAGAGAGGTAGTCTACAGGTCAAGGAAGTGCCTTTTGTAGGTTTGGTGTAAATCTGTTCAGTAGATTCTGAGAAAATAGCCTTTAAATCAATATATATATCTGAGCCAGCTTACGGTGCGCTTACGGTGCGCTTACCGTACGCGCACGCCGCCGTGCGCGAGCGCGATTCTGATTGGCTGTTAGATCTTAGTAAACATTCGAATCGGTCGAAACCAGTAAGCGGCGGCCGCCATTTTCTCTCTCGCAGTCTGAGAGGGGGCTAAAAAACAAAGGCCAAAAACATGTAAAGGGGCTGTTTAGACAGCTCCTAAGCACCCAGCCATGTTGAGGGAGTCCTCAAAGACCCCCCAAGGCCAAAAACGGAATTTTAATTTTTTCGATAATTTCGCCGATTACGCTTACCGTACGCGTACAGTAAAAATTAATTTAAAAAAATAAATATCCATACTCTCCCCACTCCATGTTCAAATGGTGCCCGAAGGGCACCATTTGTGCATGGCATATAACAGATGTGAAAAATTAAAATATTACCTTTCACAACGAAGCGCATCATATGTCCTCCATGTGCGCACGGTGCGCGAAGCGCATCGTGCGTACATGGCCCATCTAGCGTAACGTGGGCACGCGGTGCGCGTAGCGCACCGCGTGCCCACCATGCGTGCACCGCACTAACTGCGTAAAGTGGGCGCGCGGTGCGCGAAGCGCACCGCGTTCTCACTGTGCGCGCACGGTGCACGAAGCTCACTGTGCGCGCACGGTGCACGAAGCGCACCGTGCGCGCACGGAACGAACTGCGTTAAGTGGGCGCGCACGCCACGAATGGCGTAAAGTAACATAGCATTTAAAAAACCGTACAAATTCACTGAAAAAACCATAGGTTTCACACACGTTATAGTTAGGAATTAGCAAAACCTTGCAAATTCGGGGGCGTGGCTAACCGAGCAGCGAGATGGCCGCTCTTTGAGCGAGCTCCGCCGGCTGCACACGAATAAATCCTTGATTATCCTTCACAGCGCTACCAAGGGGCCCGGCTTCTGTGTGTAATTGATGCGGCAGTCCGGAGGCACGATCGACTGAATCCTTGCCGCTCGCGGGTGGCTGCGCGACGAGACCTGGCGGCCGCGGGTGGCGCCGGCCCGCACACTAGAGCCCGCCTGCTGCTGTGGAGCCCGAGGCGGCGGTGACATCTGGCCGGACCTCGGGGATTGCTGGGCCAAAGGAGATCGGCGGAGAGGGGACTACTCTGGCGCCCTTGGCGCGGGGCTGGGAGCTGCCAGCGGCCGCTACGCAGAAACACATGTGGACGGAGGAAGGGAGCGGAGCGGCCATTGGACAGAGGTAACGGATCGGGGGAAGATCGGGGCTGAGACAGAAGCGCGACGCCGCCATTTTGCGGTGCGGCCGGGTCGATAGAGGAGAAGCTGCGGACCCGTGGCGCACTAAAGCCTACACTGCGAGAGCCCCTTGCTTGGCATGCCCCTGAGCCCCTGCAGATCGCCGTTTGGCGTGTAGGTGTCGATCTTGCCCTGATAATGGGAGCTCCGCTCCCGGGCACAGAAACGAACTAAAAACCTCAGCCTGATCCTGCCAGAGCCTTTCCCGCGCTCTGTCCTCCACTCGGAGATCGTGGGGGGAACTTGGAAGGGTCACCGAAGGGCTCTGGGCAGCCCACCGTGGTTAGGGGCTGCTGACCCCCCAGTTCTCTCTTGCGACGACTCGAACTGTGCCTGCCAGTCCTAAAGGGTGGCCTGCGCGGCGCACCGGTGAGTGCTTCATACCACAGCCTGCACACCGCGTCCCACGCGTGTCCGAGATGGGGGGCACGAAGGATGCGAAACAGCCCAAACTGACATTTGACCAAAAGCAGAAGGCCAAGCAACAAACAGCGGACACGGGAGCCGCGTCGTCTCCTCCCAAGAGCCCTGCAGCTGAAATTGATTTTGGCGCTTTAATGCTGGAGGTCAGATCTAGCTTGAAGAGTATCGACGCAAAGCTGGATGCTATGGCCACACAGCTAGAGGCGGTCAAGTCCAAAGTGGACGTACACGAAACGAGGCTAGACTGCCTAGAAAACAGACATACCGAATGTGCCGAGTTTCAGCAGCAGGCGAAAAACCACATAACCAACATTGAGCGCGAACTGGAGTCCATGCGAGCCAAGGCGGACGACTTAGAAGCGCGCTCCAGGAGGTCCAACGTCAGAATTACGGGCATTCCGGAAACGGACAACCCCGGAATGATGGAGATCTTTGTGACTGATCTTCTACATGAGCTGTTTGACCCGGACCTGTCCCAGGTATTCACGGTGGAGAGGGCGCACAGGACACTGGGCAAGAAACCACCACCAGGCGCCACTCCACGCCCTATATTGGCCAAGCTGCTCAATTTTCAGGACAGGGACCGCATCCTACAGATGGCCCGTGAAAAAGGCAAGATCATCCATAAAGGGAATCATATCTCATTTTACCCTGATTTCACCCCCCTCGTCCAGGCTGCCAGAAAAGAGTTCATACCTGCGAAGAAACTCCTGATGCAGGCCGGAGTCCAATACTCCTTGTTATACCCAGCCAAATTGAAAATCTTCCATGAACGAACTGCTCACTTCTTCACTGACGCTAAGTCAGCCTTAAAGTTTGCTAAACATATCAGTGGCCCCGGTGCCAGACGCAAATCGCCGAGGTTGGAGGAGGACGCGGCCCGCATGAGCGACAATGATTGAGGGACTGAGGGTAATGGGGTCTGTGCTGCCCCTTTCAACTAAAGCTGACATTTGCTGGATTGTTTGGTTCCCTCGAGACGTGGAATGGAGGACACTGCTGGAACTGCTGGAGCTGGCCTACTCATGCTGGGGGGGTCTTGGTTGTTGACTGTGTCACAGGTCTGAGGCGTATTGGACGGCACACAACTCCAGTACTGTTTGATCCATGCTGCTGGGCACCTCTCGGGTGTCGCGGATATCCTTCAGTGTGCAGCCACCCTGTGTATTCAGGGGTGTCAGCTAGGAGCACCTCGCCCCATGGGGTATCTCCCGTTGTTTTTGTTCTCAGTTGACTCAAGTGCGATTCAGAGCACGAATGGGATTCTAGCGCAACCTGATTGGGGGGTTGGCGTGGGTGGGGGTTGGGGGGGGATGTTGAGTGTTTGGTTACCGGTGCTGGTGGAGCGCGTTGCAATCTATCTTCTCACGACTGTACTGCGCGGGAGTGTGCGGCGATCTGGGCCTGTTTGTGTGGGGGGGGGGAGCGGGGCGGCGGCCTGGTCACCCTGGATGTGCCACAGGCATGGGGGGAGTTAAACTGTGGACTTGGAACATTCGTGGCCTTGGGGACTATAAAAAAGCCAGATTGATGCATAATATGTTGACCAGACACAATGTAGACATTTGTTTGTTGCAAGAATCTCACATCAACTCGACCCCATCGCCCAGGCTGAAACATCACAGGTGGTCGCATGTATATTCAGCTATATACTCTAACTATGCCCGGGGGGTGGCTGTCCTCATACGGAAAGGGTTGGATTGGAGAGAACATAATTGTGTACTGGATAAGGAGGGTCGTTATGTACTGGTGCATGGCTCATTGCAGGGTAGGCCGCTGGTTCTGGCCGCTATATATGGCCCAAATGTGGACGATCCTGATTTTTTTCGCAATGTTTGGGCGCAAATTGTGTTGCTTGATTGTAACCTGATAGTGGTGGGGGGGGATTTCAATGTAGTGTTGGACGATGATTGGGACAGAAGGGGTGCTAGTAGACCTACGCATGCGAAAGCGAGGCAGGCGTTGCTAGATGTGATGGAAGAGGGGAGACTGACTGATGTGTGGAGACTTCGTCACCCTGGGGAGAGAACGGGGACCTGTATCACGTGTCATCATGACGCTTGGTCCCGCCTGGACTTTTGGCTGCTGTCTCCTGAGGTGGCTACATGGGTGGGGGAGGTGGATATTCAGGCTAGGTCGCTTTCGGACCACGCCCCCTGCATGCTAGAGCTGCGGATACCCAACGTGGCTCCTAGGGCGTTTTCATGGCGGCTGCCACCCCACGCCCTTACAGATCAGGTGTTCACGGAAGAAATTAGGGATGACATTGTCAAGTACTTTGCAGAAAACGAGGGTTCGGCCTCCTCTGAGGCCGTGGTGTGGGACGCTTTTAAGGCGGTAATACGGGGCCAGTGTATAGCTCGGCAGGCAGGGGTGCTACATACCATACGTCGGACACTGGCTCAGCTAGAGCAAGAACTTAAGGATCTGGACCTGGCCTTCTGCCGAGACTCGACGTTGGCTATTGCAGGTAGTCTTAAGGCAAAACTGTTGGACTTCAACGAGGAGGCGCAGAGGGAGGTGAAGTTCTTAGGGAAACAGGCCGAAGCCCGCAGATATGGGGAAGGTGATAGACCGAGCAGGACACTAGCTAGATTGATTGCTCCCCAGGCTCAGGCACACTATATACACACTATCAATAATAGTGAGGGGACACGGGTCACGGGCCAAGAGGCGGTGCTGAAGGCCTTCGCCGATTTTTATGCTTCCCTTTACACGTCCAAACACTCTGCTGCTCCGACTTCCCTGGACGGTTTTCTTGACTCTATAGCCCTTGTCTGGTTCAATGACAACCATAGACAATACATGGACCTGCCTGTCTCGGTCCAAGACATAGCTCAGGTTATCAAGAGCATGCCAGCTAATAAAGCTCCTGGCCCAGATGGCCTAACCACAATGTTTTACAAGACGTATGCTGAAGAACTGGCCCCGAAACTGCACTCAGTATTCGTAGAGGCGCTGGAGCTGAATTCCCTCCCAGACTCCATGCACGAGGCACTCATTGTCACCCTATTAAAACCCGACAAAGACGAATTATACCTGGACTCCTATCGTCCCCTTTCTCTCATAAATGTGGACGCTAAAATTTTTGCCAAGATCATTGCAGACAAATTACAGCCGATGCTGCCAATCATCGCTCTCCCGGACCAATCAGGATTCATCCCTGGCCGTGCCACCTCGCACAACCTCAGAACACTTTTCTCCATCCTACATTATCTCCACCCCTCCGTCCAGGCCGCAGTCGTGTTCCTAGACGCGACTAAGGCGTTCGATTCGTTAGAGTGGCCGTACCTGTTTCGTGTCTTGGGCAGGATGGGCTTCAGTCGTAACTTTATTACTCTCATCAAATTGCTATATGACAGACCTCGAGCTCGGGTACGAGTGAATGGCCTGGTGTCCGAACCCTTTTCCATCTCCAGGGGGACTAGACAGGGGTGCCCACTGTCGCCCCTCCTCTTTGCTATTGCGATGGAGCCACTGGCGGCCAGAATACGCCAACACCACACGGCGAGAGGGATAAGCTTCAGCTCTCGTAGTCTGCTGATCTCTCTTTATGCAGACGACGTCACTCTGTATGTTAACAGCCCCGCAGAGAATTTGAATCCACTGCTCCGAGAATTTGTACGTTTCGAGGGTCTGGCGGGCGTGTCTATAAATTGGTCCAAGTCAGTTGCATTCCCTCTAACTGACGAGACAGCTCAACCTCCTTCGGACTACCCCCTGCGTTGGGAGACTGACGCGGTCAAATACTTAGGTATCTGGATTAGTCGGGACACGCAGGAACTATGGTCTCTCAACTTCGGCAGAGCGGTCGACTGGCTGGAGCGGAGGGTGGAGGTCTGGAACAAACTTCCCCTGTCCCTGGTTGCGAGGGTTGCACTGGCGAAAATGGTAGTTCTCCCGAAATTCCTATATCTGTTCGTGAATCTTCCGTTACCCATGACTGCATGCTTCCATGCACGAGTCCGCTCCTTACTTGTATCTCTGGTGTGGGCTGGGAGGCAGGCGAGGACCTCTTGGGCTCTGCTTACACTCCCACTGCGACAAGGGGGCCTCGGGGCGCCTGACCTAAAGCTATACTCGCTGTGCGCTCAGGCTCAATTCTTGCATTTCTGGGTATTCCCCACCCCCTACCAGCCGCATGTGGCGGTGGAATTGGCCGCGGTTGCCCCGTTGCCACTTCGGGTGGCGTTGTATGGTAAGGTTTCCCGCCCCTCGAAGGAGGTAGACACCGTTGAGATGATCCGCTGGTCCTGGAAGGAGTTAAGTCGGAGGGCGGGCCTTCCCTTGCTCTATGCGCCGGCTATTCCACTGCGAAGCAATCCGATGCTGCCCTGCCTTTGCGCTAGGGGAGATACCATCACGCTCCAGGGGAGACGGGTGACCACTTTCGCAGACATCTACCCTGATGGGACGTTTGGAGCGTTGGGTGTCCGTGAGGACGGCCAGCCTACCTCGTTCTCGGACGCGCTTCTGTATCACTCTCTCCGGGAGTCCTGCAAGAAGATGTGGCCTCAATTCCCCGAGGAACCTCCACAACTGGATGCCCTTCAGAACTTGCTGTCACGACCCTCCCCCGCGAAACTGGTATCTAGACTGTACAACTGCATGCAGGAGCAGGCCCCGCTCACCGTGCCTGTGGCCAAACAGGCTTGGGCCGCAGACCTGGACGGGACCCTGACAGATGACGTGTGGGAATACTGCTGTAAGCAGCTCACGGCGCTGTCACCGAACTATAGGCTACGACTGGTCCATTTTAAATTCCTGCACCGGTACTATCGCACACCAGTGCTGCTACATCGCATGGGACTCCGCACTGACGCTTCATGCTGGAAGTGTGGTGGAGCTGACGCGTCCTTCCTCCATGTGGCGTGGAGCTGCCCAAAGCTAGATGAGTACTGGTCGAGCATCTTTGAGGCCATCAATCACATATTACACAGATCAGATGAACCCACTCCGCTTTTAGGGCTCCTGGGATACGTTAAAGACACCGAACCCGTTGACAGGAAACTGCACGCGATGCTGCTGCTTTACGCTAAACGCCAGGTGGCGATACACTGGGGCCGCGGAGCCTTGCCTACGTTCGCCGCATGGGTTCGAGACGTTACATATGGTCAGACACAACTCACGAACTACTGGGAGACGATGCCCACCGCATCTAGGCCCAATGACATCTGGGAACCCTTCCTGCAGTGGACTAGAGAGCGGGCGGGTTCGGATGCCTCTGTGGACTCCCCTGGATGACATGGGGTGAAACCTTTGAGCCCTGTGTGCATTTTGCTGGGATGGATGGATACATGCTTGGTTGATGTGCCTGAGGGCTGTGGAATGTGTTGCTATTGTCGGATCCCATGCCTGCTGCGTGCCTGTCGGGTTTGACATGATGCCCCCCTTCCCGTCCAGGCGCCCCGCTGTTTTGTCCGACCGCATCCCCTCCCCCCCCCCTCCGCCCCCGCCCCATAGCTGCTGCCTTGTGATCCTCCTGCAGCCACCAATGCTGCTTGTAGTCGTCCCTCTATGACGGACGGGTCCTTGTACGCGAGCCCCTGCGTATGTGAGATGTGATGTCTGTTGGTTTTTTGAAATAGCTCTGCACCGAAGTTTGTTGTTTCCCTCCGATTGTTGCGGGGGGGTTGGGCGAAAAGGTGGTAGTGGACGATTTACCTATGCATTACCTTTTCCATGAGCTGCGGTCCTAGTACTCGCCGGAGTGACTGAACGAGACCGTGAGCCTAGGATTCGTTTCCAGTCCACGACACCCAAAAATGTAAGACCATCCACTCTGCACTGGTTATACCTTTGTACTCCTCACCAGGGTTAAGGGTGTGTATCTCCCTGAATGGTAGGATACTGACATTGTTTATGACTCCTAATATGGTACACCTTAATTGAAAACATTTGTTGATATCGCGGCCTGCCTCCGGGTTGTTGGCGTGACGCAGTGTAACCTTTCCTTTGCACAATAAATGTCTAAAAAAAAAAAAAAAAAAAACCTTGCAAATTCAGTGAAAAAACCATAGGTTTCACACATGTTATAGTTAGCTGGAAATTTTACTGATAAAAAACCAATGAAATTCCCCCGTTATAGTTAGTGCAGGCAACTATAACTCACGCGACCGCAATCTTCTGCTGATGCTAATACTGTATTTAGACACTTATTTGCCCATGTCTTCTTCCATTAAATTTTAGCTATACATATATTACAAATATTTTTTTTTCATAAAGACACATATGTCATCAGCAGAAGATTGCGGTCGCGTGAGTTATAGTTGCCTGCACTAACTATAACGGGGGAATTTCATTGGTTTTTTATCAGTAAAATTTCCAGCTAACTATAACATGTGTGAAACCTATGGTTTTTTCACTGAATATACATATATATATGTCTTTGAGATTTTTGTAAACATTTTTCAGACCATAAAGTGGAACCACAGAACCAACCACAATGGGTCCCTGTACTCCAACTGAACAGCATACAACTCCAGCTCTTAGTGCTTGAAACAAAATGTAAGGTTTCCTGGGGTCATGTTTTCAATGACCCAGGAGACTTACTGAGTTTATTTTTTCATTTTCTGGGGGGATGCTGTATTCCCTGCAACCTTCCAAAACATAAAATAAAATGCTGCCACTTGTAGGGGCACCACCAGGATAATTAAATGAAACTAAAATGTCCTTGCAGGGCATTATGGGGCACTCCTTGCTGGAGCAGTGAATAATAAATGAATGGCTCACCTGCAGCACCCACAACATAATTGGGGTTGCTTTGTGGAATTTCGCACCGCCTTTGATGCATTTCAGCGTAACATTCTTTTCAGAAGCTTTCGGCCTGGGGAATCCTTCTGATTCTCCTCAGAGCCATTCAAATGTTATATACTAACACATGTACACGTGTAAGACTGGGCACCGGGACAACTTTCTCAGGGAAAATGTACACAATCAAGGGCTTGAGGCAAGGCTGTGTCCTTGCCTCATACCTGTTCAACCACTATCTGGCAGAGCGGACTGTTATCCTTAATAAAGTCAACTTGCATGCTCCTACATTGTCCGGGTTCAACGTCTCACATATGCTGTACACCAATGACATAGTTTTGATTAGCTATACGAAGTTAGGCCTGCAAAGGCAAATTAATGTTACAGCAACATATGCAGCGAAGCCTGGGCTCCAACTTTATCTTAACAAAACAAAAAGTTTGTCTGTTCCCAAAAGAGGAAGCACTCCCCAACGTTCCTTCTAGAAGACTCACCCTTAGAATCAGCGAAAGAGTAGAAGTACTTAGGGGTAATTCTTGACTCAAGTGATACATTCGCTAACCACTGCAGTTGAATCCTAAGGAAAAGTAATTCTCAAATGTGTGCTTTCTGCTCCTGAGGAACACCTTGGGGCTTGACTTCAACCTATGGCTGCAAAATAGCCAGCCCAAGTAAGGCTTGAATTTGGTATATGGAGGCAGAACTGTATCAGCCTTGGTTTATATTAAAAAACGTGCTATCAACTGAAAAACAAGAGGGGAGGCACTCTAAGCAGTGCTATGTGGAGAGCCATAGATGAGCCTCACAATACCCAGGCACATGATTATATGACTCTCGCCTTAACAAGATTGCAATCCGAGAACTTATCCCTCATTAAGCTGGTTTGAATAAAGCCTTTAACTCAACTGCTAAGGAGTTGTCCTCCCTTACTGACAAATCCTTGCTGTCAAAAAGAAAACACACATGGATGACAATAGGCTCATATAGCCTTCTCAAACCTCAGCCATATTTAGGTAAACTGTTTGGATTACAGGCTAAGCTAAAGCTGTTGAGCTACCATGTGGGCTGCTTTACCTCCTTATGGAACTCCCCTGCATGGCAGAGACAAACCACGGCGACTGAACCCGGCTGTGCCAATATGCAAAGAAAGACATATGCCAGATTGTCTGTATCTGCCCAGCACTGAAGGTCGAGCGAACGAGACTACTGAAACATGTTCTGAAGAATGGAATCTGCACATGCCAATCGGCAGTAATAGCCTGAAGTTCATGTCACTGGCTGAAAGGAAACTGACTGAGCAAGCCTCGCAGTGACAGGACACCACTCCTTTTGCTAATGCGCTGTGCCTATTTTTTCAATGTGTAATAACAATTAGTTTACTATCAAAGCACTGATTGCACTTTGCTCTAGGAGCAGGATATAATCTGTTTATTTCTGCTACCCATCTTGTAGTTTGCAAAAACAAGTAGTTTATTGTCAAAGCACTGATAGCTCTTTCCTCTACGGACAGGATATACAGGGTCACGTGCCGGGCCCTTTACAGTTAGTTGTTGTTCCCTGTCCTAACACTTTAACCTTTTAATCCAGTTTGATATGCACTAGGCACTTTTATGTAATAATCTGATGATTGTGTTCTCATTTCTCTCTTTTTTTATGTGTTTTAATTGTAAGTTTTAATTACATGAGCAATACATTTTCATTCATTCTTTGACTCATTCATTTATTGGGGTTGTGGAGAGAACCCTAACGAAGAGATGGCTCCATTACTTTGCCCCCACTAGGCAGAAGCAGCATATTTCCGTGATCCCACCCAGGCAGGAGTAAAGTTGTGTTTGCCTGCCTGGAACAGTGAAGGCAGGGAATTAAATGTGTATTCCTTGTCCGCACTCTCCCAGGTAGGGAACAGCAGTGTCCCGGGTGTTGGGTCCCTGGGACACTGCTGTCAGGCCTCAGGGGGTGGGGTCACCAGAGCTATAGCATTGCTTGGGGAGGAGAGAAGCACACCCTCCTCCCCATTTAAGAAAAATGATTTGACCCATGGGATGGGGTCCTAAAAAAGATAATGTGCCCCCACCCCCCGTGAAAGTAAATTGACCCGGGGATCCTCCTCTCCCCAATTAAAAATATTTTGCCAAACCTCTGGGCCCTGGTGCAGCCTGAAAAGCATAAAAAAGAAAAGGGTGGGAGCCCTCAGTTTTTAAAAATGTGTACTGCAGACCCCCACGATCCTTGCAGATCTGCAGTACCGCCAAAAAACATTACCGTTCTTGGCCTGGGGATGGGAAGGTAAGTAAGTCATTTTTATTTGCATAGTTAATTAAAACCATTGCAATACAAACATTAAAATTGCATCTACATGCAAAAACAGTATGTCACTACAAACATTAAAATTACATCTACATGCAGAAAAAAAAGTATATCACCAGTCACAATTTTTCCTTTCAATTTAAAATCATTAAATCTCAATTATTTAGACGATCATAATTAGAAATAGATATAGTTTGTATTGTGATATTATCTAAAAGACAATTAAGAATCAAATGTTGGCATTTTCTTTTCCACTGCCTTCATAAACTTGACAAGACTGCAGTTCAACTGAGGATCATGGGGTGCGAAGCAGGCAAGAACTGCCTGTCTTCGTGAGCGTATTCCTCGTTGGTTAAAATGGAATTTTAGCAGATGCTTTCGTTCTTCCAACAGTTTGTCACAGGAACACAACAAATGCGGCATGTCCTCAGGCACCGTACCACATAAGAGACAGAGGGAGCCTTCCTTGTCCTTTAACCAGTGTGGGAAATGCCAGTTACAGGGTAACAGGCCCAAATCGAGGTAGCTCTGTGATGCTTGTGTGGAATACGAGTTCAGGATCATCCAGCCGTGTGACCTTTTCGCGAGGGATGCCTTGTCTTCAACCCATGAAAGATGTTTAATTGTTTTCCTTACCAGTTTTTTAAGCGTTATATGACTTGTGGGGGTATCCCAAAGCTGATATAAGCCAAGATTCGCCAGGCTCCTTTTGAGATACTTAGCGGCTGGTGAGGCTGGGTGTTGTTCTAATTCCATCCATAGATAATCATTTAAGGTTCCTTGTTTGGTTTTTCGCGTTTTGTCCCAAGCAGTTATGTACGCCCCCTGTCTTGCCAGGAGCTGTTTCTGGACACAAAACTCTAGCCTAATTTGAGCCGGTGAGGTTTGTTTGGGCAGGCTAAAAATAATCCTATACGCAGCTGTGACTGTATTGTCCAAAATCTTGGCATCTCTGCCTCTCTGTACTTCGCTCCCATAAGTTATTGTTGGCAGGAGTTTTACTCGTATTACTTGTGTCAGAGGCAGGAGAGACGGGGGAGTGAGTTTACTGTTTAATGCTTTTAAAGAGATTGCTGAGGCAAAGCCTTTACCTCTAATACTGGTTTTCTGAACAGTAAACTGCCCGCTATTGTCGATTTTTACTCCTAGATATTTATATACTGACGTGACGAGTATTATTCCAAAACCAGGTGTATGACTTTTTCCTTTTCTTACTGATTGTCATTGTCTGTGTATTCTCAGGTTTATTGTCAGTTAATTTGCATCCGAATATCCCTGTGTAGCATTCACAAGATGTTGTAGCCCTACTTTTGTATGGCTAATTAGGACTATATCGTCCGCATAGAGAAGACACAGTAATAATAGCCCTCCTAATTTTGGTGCATGAGAGTTACAGCTGTTGAGGATCGGGATGAGGTCCCCTAAAAACAAGTTGAATAGTGTGGGAGCTAAAACACAGCCCTGTTTAAGACCCTTGTTGGTTGGTATACGTCTTGACAGGAGTGAACCGTCTCCCAACTTTATCTGGATCCACGTCTCCGTGTGCAGGTTGATCAGCAGGTCAAACAATGGCCTTGGAATCCCCCAACTCTTCAATTTGGACCATAAAATGTTCCGGTTTATATGGTCGAAAGCAGCCTTATAATCTATAAAACAAAAGTGAATGGGCATTTTAGTTGTTTCAGCCTTATCTATTAACATGCCCATGATTAGGATGTTGGTGGTTGTCCCCACCGATTTAGCAAAGCTGGTCTGGTTAACCGGAATTAGGGATTTCTCTGTGGCCCAGGCCTGCAATTCTTCCAAAAGTGTACCTGCAAAATATTTTGCCTCGTTGCCCATACGGGCAACTAATCGATAGTTTTGAGGGAGAGACTTGTCCCCAGATTTAAAAATTGGAGAAATGATTGAGCCCTTCCAGGAGCTGGGCAATCTATTAAACTTTTTTATTTCCAAAAAATAATGGCTCGAGCGATGCAGCCCATTCATTTTCCTCTTGTTTATAAAGGATGGGCGGAATTCCGTTTGGGCCTGGCGCCCCCTCTTTTCTTCCTTTTTTAATTTGGCGTCTAATGGTTTTTTGTAAACTTGCCACTCCTTCATTTGCGGTTGGTGTAAGACCTTCTTGATTGCCGGTGCTCCTATGCAGTGTCAGTGATTTATTGTTGACAGAACTTCCTATCACATTGTCAGTTTCTGTCTCCAAGTTAAAATCTCTATCCTAATTAAAATGATTTCTAAGGTGGCTTGCCCATACTTCTTCTGTGATATTAGAGGAAACTCCGTCGTGCGTAGGTTTTATGAAGTGGTTTATGGTTTTCCAAAATCTTGCACCATCACTCCAGTTGGTGTCCACGTGTAGTTTTGCCCACATGTTGTCCTCCACCGATCTGTTGGCTTCCCATTTTATTTTTTCCAGCAATGCCTTCAATTTCCGTAAAAGATTATGTTTAACTATATCCATAGGATTATATCGAAGTTGTCTCATCGTATGATAGATTGATTTTTTTTATGCACCTGATCTTCTCTTTATGCTCTTGTGTAAAGTGTTTCATGCTGCTGCGGCGCAATCACACTTGTGACTTAGGTCTTGTAGAGTAAGCTGCCATAGTTGTAATAAAATGCTCCCATTTCTCAACTTCGCTAGATCCAGTTCTAGCATGGAAAAGCTGCTTAGCCTTTTCTAGTATGATTCCGTCGGTTGCTGCTGAGTACTTGATCCTTTTATAGTTGATAGTATAAACTGACTCTTTAGGCACCGAGGATAGCTCAAATTTAGGCTTGATGATGTTGAGAGCAATTTCTTGGGGGCAGTGGTCGCTGTCGGCTTTTTCCCCTATCCGAAATGAAACCATTTGTTGAAATAAGGATAATGAAATAAAGGTATAATCCAATATACTATTGATTCTAGTCGAGTGAAATGTAGTAGCTGGGGGGTTGTCTCCAGTAAATCTTCCATTTAATGCTCTGATGTTGAAGAGTTCGAGGGCCTCTAATATCTGCTTGTCTAGTTTGGTCTGTTTGGATATTTGCAACTTCCCTTGGAGTGGTATATCCCAGGCTGAATTTTGAATTTTATTCTTATCATCTGTCAAGATTTCTATAAGATTGAGATTAAAGTCCCTGGTGATCATAAGATCTGTTGATGGTATTTCCCGTATGCACTCCTTCAAGAACTTACATAATTCTTTTGCTGTCTTTGATTTCCTTTTTGGATGGACATAGGCATTGATCAAGGTAAGATTAATTCCCCGTGCCTGTTTCTGGTTGTGAGATGGAAAGGTTTACTGCCATTGACTTAGAAGAAGTTGGACCAACTTCTTTGACCACATGGGCACTTGTGGCTGAAACATAGGTTACTAGACCACCTTGAAAATGACTATATTTCACCATCCTTATTGCACCAGTAAAAAAACGCAAGAATCCATAAAGGTGCGGTGGGTCTGCTTGCCATGTTTCTTGCAATGCCACAATATCAAACGATCTTATATAGCTAACAAAGTCTGGATCAGACATTTTGGAGGCCAGACCATTAACGTTCCATGAGCATAGTTTAAAATTAATATGGTCACTTGATCTTAAATGTGAGCCTGTTTGTCAATTTGCATGGTTGTTTATTGTTCTAGCGGTCCATCTTAGATCACTTAGTCATGTTGGAGATGATTCGCCATCTTGGGTACTTCTAATAATGCTAAGATGTTGCACATTTCTTACTCCACCTTTCCCCACTGCTCCTCTAAGTACCGTTTTTCCGTGTCTTTTTACAGAAACCTGTGCTCCCTCTGTTGCTACTGGAATTAATAATTCCGGGTATCTTGGTTTTGTATAAGGAGTTATTGTTATCCCCCAGTTTTTGAATGTTTGAGCCTCTGCAAGTATTTTGTGTGCAATTAATGATGTCCATGTTGCTTTAGTTTTTTCGCTGCTTGTTCCATCATCGGCTGTGAATTCGATTGAAGCCAGATCCAAAGTTGTCACATCTTCCAGGGAGGGAATGTGAGATAGCAGCCGTAAAATATTGCCTCTATTCAGTATGTCATGCCTGCCTTTCGAGATATAATCCAGACTGAGCCATACAGTGTTTGTTACGTTTCTTAAATCTTCTGGGCTCCTGATCTTTTTATTGATTTGGCTCATTTGTGTGGATTCATATCCTTTTATTACTGACAGTATTGCCTGATTTGTGGAAGATGCTACTTCATCTCTCTCTTTTTAACAAATTGTTTGTTGTCCTCTTAGGTTAAACATTTGGCCATCCTCTCCGTGCCAGGGGGCATCTAGCGTGGTTCCCAATTCTTTAACGGGTGCATGTGTTTCATCTCTCTGGTTCGCCCTTATATGTATAGATGAAGTCACTTGTGTAATAGAAGCCAGTTCACTGACAGTTATCTCTTTAAGATTACTCCTTGTTGTTTTTACTGGCATCTTAGGCAGTATACGTTGGTCGTTTTCATTCTCAGGCCTTGTTGCCGAAGTGCGTTCACCAATTTTTGTTTTATTGACGATAGAACAGATGGTAGTATCACTCTTTTGTGACTGGTTCTGCACAAGCTCAAATTGTGTTTTTCCTTTTTTTTCAGTTGGTTGGGGAGTCAAGCTAGTCCCTTCCTGATGCGAGGCTACTACTTCTTCATTCTTAGTATTCCCAAGGACTCGCGTTTTCTCAGTTGCTCCCTTCACTCTGCTGACGGACTGCTTTATTACTTTTGCAGTTACTGTATTTCGTTCAGGGGTCCCTGCTAAGCTAATGTCATTCTCAGGCTTAAGTTCGCTTTGTACTGATAGTGATGACGTCCCAAAAAGACGCTTGAATCCTTCATGGTTTAGATTTATTTTTTGATTTCGGCCTTTCCGTTTTTTTGCTCGTCTTTGTTTTGCGTTCATTTGTTTATCTACATTATCCTCCAGTAAGGCTTCAGGCATTTGGCCATCTGATGTTTTGGTTTCTCTGGCCTCTAATTCTTTAATCGTATGAGCCTGGGAGTCCTTTATCCCGAGGCATCCCTTTTTGTTGGCTTTAATTAATACTGTGTTTGTCGGATCGTATGTTTCATTTTACGTGAGGCCCTCAAAAGTTAATTTGAGTGCATAAGTCATTCAGCATTGCTGGGAGTGAGGCCAGTTTATCAATAATTGGACCACATCCACCACTCAAATTTACACCTTGCGAATGGTCGTACTTGTTTTGTAGAAGTGTGTTTAATGTACCCAACGTCCCGTCGATGGCAACCACAAAGACATCCAAGGTATCTAATAGCGTCAGTTGGGTGTCCATTTTGTCGGATTGGTAATGGAGGGCCTCTACCAAGAGTTGCTTTGTTTTTAGCAAACTAGGCCAAGCACTTCCCTGATTTGTATTTTTTAGTGATCCCTCCTGGCTTACTGGATTTGATGTCACATTTTGGTCTCCTTTACATTCCCCCCCCATATGTTGGTCTTGGTTATATTCAGTTATCATTTTCGAAGTGTTCGCATTAGGCCCACTCCTGCACTTATCTTGGGAATAGGCGGCCATAAGATCTTCCCACTCTTCCCTTCCCAGGTATGAAGAGACTTCTGTCACTTCTACTGAATCAATTGCTGGCATATCCTCTTTTTCTTTCCCCCCCCCTGCATTTAGCGTTGTGTTGTAATCTTCGCTTGTTCGTTCTGGTGTAGAAATGGCGTTGGAGCTGCCAGAGAAATTTCTATTCCTCTCCGTTACCCTTATTTGGTTAAATTTGTTATTCATCAAGTGCGATTTTGCCTCTGGCCTTCGCAGATCGTTGGTACATCAATTGTGCCACAGTTACAAATTATATTTTTGTTTTGAGTTGATCCGCTGGCACCAACTGTGTCACAGAGGTTTATTTGCTTTTCTTCTAGATCGTCTGCAGAAGTTTCTTGTGCTTCGTTTGATCTGTGTACTTGGATTAAATCAGTGTCAATTGTCAGTTCCTTGACAGTTTTTTGGTTTATTTGGTTTATTGATTGTTTCCGAATTTGAAGGCTGCCCGCTCTTTTGTATCCCTGAAATATTTACATCTGCGGTTATTTCAATGAGGGAGCAGTCCTTCTGTGTTGCAGGCCTGGCTTTGGGTGGTGGTTCATCCCTTGTGCCCTCGAGCATCTTAGAGGTTCGCTTCCGCTTCTTTGTACCCCCTTTAACCATTGTGCCTCCTCAGACCCGACCTGACCTCATGTTACCCTTTGGTCGCTCCAACTATATCCAACTATATCATACTCCAACAGTTGGTATCTAATACAAATTTTGGGTTAGATTTAGATAGAGAATGGCCACGTCAGACTTGCCAGCCTCACCGGTCACTTATCACAGTCACAGCTACAGTTGGTTGTCGCTAGTGTAGCGTGATGCTGCTTCTGCTTCTGTTGCTTCTGGAAGGAACTTGCGGCTTCCGTTCACCGCAAACACCAGTTTACTGCGGTGCCAAGAAGGAGTCAATGAATGGAACTTAACTTAACTTGTGGCAGTTGTTTCCTAACAATTGATTGGTTGCAGCTTCTGCAGCTTCTGCTGTTGCTGGGTGGTGAAAAAGGCAAGGTAAGGTAAGGTGCGGTTATTACATTTGTTTCAGAGCAAGGGGTGGACTCCAGCTCTCACTTCTCACCTCTGTTTTCCTCTGCTCTCCTCAGGTCACACCTCCGCTGATGCCGTTGCCTGGGGGGAGCAAAAGATCAGGGCCGAACTCGGGAGTACAGGAGCCCAGACTTGGTTTTTCGCTGTCCACGCTCTGCACACTCCGCCTGCACTTGCCTCTCTCCCCGCCGGTGAGCCAGCAAGCTGGAATGCCTGCCTCTCCTCCCCACCACTCGACACTGCTCAACACTCGATGACGCTACCACTACTCCCGCCGCTACTGCTACCACCGTCTGCAGCCCATGGCCCCCCCGCAGACCGGCAATGAAAGCGGGGGATGAACCAGGGCAGCAGAGGTGAAGCAGGAGGCGGGTTAGCGGGAGCAGGCACAGGAGCTAGAGCAGGGGGACAGGAGCTAGAGCAAGGAGCAGGGGGCCGGTGTCTTCCTCGTCTCCGACCTTGGCTAACACAGGGAGCCGTTAGCGTGTGGGCGTGGGAGCAGAGAGAGCAGGGAACAGGGGGCCGGGAGCCGGCGTCCTTCTATCCTCCCGTCCTTGGCTTCAGCTGCAACTGCTGCTCAACGATCACTGCAAAACCACAGACTGGAATACGAAGTAGCTCAGGTTTGCTACAGAGACCTGCGCTGAAGAGGGTTAGCTCATCTGAATATGGAACATAAAGTAAACACAGTGCTGGGTTACACCCAAACGGGTACACATTAACTCACGCAATCAGGGTAGGGCTGGCCATGTGTGGGGATGGGAAGGGTATCACTATCATGCCTCCCTGAGTCCTAAAATAGCTGCCACCATATCTTTGTTGATGTGGTGGCTGCCAATTAGATCTTATCTTGAGATTTATTGGCTCCACCAATCCACTGTGGCATCATATATACATAAATGTAGAACCTTGATTTCTCAATAAATACTGAATAGATTTACACCTATTCACAAAAATCATGGTTTCTGGACCAAGATCAGATCTAGCTTTCAGTCAAATTAGGTGTCATTTCTTTCAACCATTTATGTGTTATCACTGTTCAATTTGTCTATGAAAAATTGCATGGGGAAAATGCTTTATGGCACCCACATTTTTTCAACCCTGCTTGTCATATCACCCAAAACTTTCCAGGAAGCAGATGAGGTGAATGAGATTTTTTTGGGAAGGTTTTGTTAAGATTCATCAAGCGGCACCACAGTTATTAGCAAACCAAAATATACATTTCCCATGGAAAAGTGATCTTAACTATAACTACCTTACTATGAAAAAGAAATAGAAATTCACTGAAAAACCAAAAGGTTAAAATTACGTTATACTTAGGCATGGCAATATGATTTTACCTAACGTTAAAAAATAGAAATTCATTCAAAACCAAAGTTTAAAGTGAAGTTATAATCGGGCATGATAATAAGATCTTACCTTATGTTAAAAAAACTAAACATTCACTGAAACACAAAGATTAATGTGACTTCATAGTTAGGTGTTGAATTTTATTTATTTTTTATTAAGGAGTTTTATATAGCGCAGGCCAACCCGAGGGTATCGGAGCGCTTTACAACAGTTATAAAAACTAATATTTAAAAACTTTAATGAGTTCACTATAACTTATGCCACTACTTTGCACTTCTTATGACCTCACATATTACAACACTCATTGTGATAACTTCACTGGAGGCTTAAAATGACACCCTGGCCATTGTAATGGGACTCCTGAGGGCAGATCAGGAGGCAAAACTAAATGAGTGGAGTCCACAAAGTCAACTTTGGCCGCAAGACACCCCTCGGTGACTGAAATACAATCACACATTAAGGTCCTCCAAACTGAGGTTTCCTTCATTCGTGCAAGAGCAGAGGACATGGAGTGCCAGTCGCACCGCTAAAATGCATGTATTATAAGCCTTCCAGAGGGGACAGAGAGGCCCAGCATGGAACTCTTCCTTGAAGACTGGCTACTGAACTCGATGTTGGAAGAAAGGTGCTCCACCTTTTTCTCTGTGGAGGGAACCCACAGAGTATCAAACAGAGCTCCTCTACCGGGGACTCCCCCCCCAGGCAAGATGTAGCCTGATTGTTTAATTATCAGAATACAGACCACATATTTCCTGTTGCTTAGAGCAAGGGCCCATGGGGGGTTGAGAACGGGACAGTGATCATAGTTCTAGACTATATGATGGAGGTGCAGAGGCTTGTTCATGACGGTGAGAAAGCAACTTCTTTGGTACCCACGTTTCCAGCTAAACTACACGTGCTAGACTCTGAGAAAGCACTTCTCTTCACGACACCAGCTGCTGCATGGGAGTGGCTGAAAACCAAGGGGGTAACCCACTCGGCGACCGATCCACCACTGGAAAATAAATGGCAGGCACAAAGATCCTGGTGCCAACAACACAGAGGTGCCAGGGGTAGACCCTCTAAAGAACAGACGGCGAGGGAACGAGCCATGGCAGTGGCAGAAGTGTAGCAGCCCAGACTCAGTGTTCCTCAGATTTAGTACAAACTCACCAGGGAGTACCTACCATGCTGTGAACACTTGTGATGTACCCGCGGTGGCGGAGGAGCTCGAATGGGGGGTGTGCGACTTCTCTGGACCGGGGGGTGAACCCACATAGGGCATAGTAGGGACGAGCTATTGCTAAATCTAGAACCCTGAAGGCCGCTTATGTTTGGCTTCTCCAGGTTGTGGGATGGTTCATAGTTCAGTGTCTTAACCTCGAATGTACATGGGGGTGGACACCCCTAAACACCGCCATCAGATCTACTCCTGTTTGAAACGCAGGCAGACACACACGGCATATTTGCAGTTGATCCACGTGACAGCTACAGAGCTCCTTAAGTGATGTAAGAGATTTAGGGGCCTAATTGTTGGCACCACCTTCTCGGCTTATGCAAGGGGGTTCTGATCTGGATTGTGCCTGCTGCACCGGTGGTGATCTGCGGGAGACAGGTGGACCCTGAAGGATGATAGGTAGTGATGGCGTGGAAACCCCCTTCTGTCTGTTACTGAGAACCTGGATATGTGTCCTCTCAAAATGGGCCATCGCGGCCATTGCTTCTTGGCGCTCCTTTCACATACAGGGAGTCAGGGGGGCCCTGAAGGACATATGGAACATGTACATGGATGTACTAGCAGCCAAATCGGTGGTGAGGCCACCCTAAGCCCCCAATCTTATGTGGGCATTGAGACCAGCTGCAGCTGCGGGCGGCGATGGGTATGGCTCACTGGTTAGAGGAGGCAGACCTGGAAGCAGAGGTCAGCCCAGGACCAGGGTTCAATTCCTGGCTCGGCTGGGTCTTGAGTCCATAAATGTTCATGGACTTGATAATTCTCGCTCCAGTACATACTCGATTCATGGGTTCACACTCTGCGACTCTGGGCAATAGCTTGCTTAGTCTCCACATGGGCCCCTCGCGGCGGGATGCCTGGCTTTCACCTTGCGGATGCCCTGCCGGGCTATTTCACAGGGCAATACCAGGACGGGTTCCCTAAGCAAGCGCTTAGAGACCGCTTGGTGATTTGCGCTATATAAATTCCTGCACATTTACATTTACATTTACATTTACATTTATGTCGGGAGTGGCACAGGAGGTGCATGCCATTACAGGAGGGTATAAAACAGTGGCAAAGACACCCCTCCCTTGCCATCCTCCCTTTACATCTGACAGTTGGGGACCAGTTCAGAACTAGCTCACACACCTTTTAGTCACATATGTCCCCAGAGTGGAGACCGCATACTTGCCATGCTGGCTGAGACGTGTTCTGGGAACTGTGAGACAACCCGGTGGGATGGACGGACTGTGAGGGGACGATGCTTGATCCTTTCCACAAAGTTTTCTTATATCGGTTGGGGCCTCCTAGGGAACTGGTAATGTTTCTAGTAAAGTTGCACAGGTGGAGTCTCTATGCTTCCTTCATGCGTCCGTCGGCCCCAGCACCTAGCTGGACTGCAGCCCCAGAGCTAGCAACGGCCTAGCGAGCTTTTGCAAGGATGTGTTTCCTGCGCAGGTTTGCGCTTTCCAGTGACTAGTCTGTCACACCCTACATTTTGCACCCGAATTCCAATACCAGTTCTGTTAATAGCCAGCCACCGTCGTATGGCAAACATAATTCTGATCACATTTGCTAAGGCGAAGGGACGTGTTCGACAGATTTCTGAGAGCGCGTTTGTTCTCCCTCGACTGCTAACTAGGGCCATCTGGCATTGAGCGTTCAATTCATGTGCTCTCTCTCAGACGGCGACAGAGACAAATGCGTTGTGAGACACACCCACTGAAGGATCATGGGAATGAAAGGTACATACAGACAGGAAGCTTTGCAGCTACATGTGGATTAATTCAAAGGCAAATGGAGACGAGCAGAA
This sequence comes from Triturus cristatus, assembly GCF_964204655.1. Lineage (NCBI taxonomy): Eukaryota > Metazoa > Chordata > Amphibia > Caudata > Salamandridae > Triturus > Triturus cristatus. The sequence continues at coordinate 658,599,694 of NC_140585.1, read as the reverse complement.
TATATCAAATGTATAATGGCTCAGGCGGGATAACAATTGTATGTTCGCGAGCTGACGCCGACTGCTTATCACTGAGTGGCAGGTCTGCCAGAAAGGGACGCAGTGTGAGCTGTAACGCACGCGAGCATCAATGGCTACCACTGCCAGGCTGTCACTTTTTTCACAGGACAGGTGGATATTTAGATGTTCCTCACACTAAATTAGCACTAGTAATAATTATGTGTATTACAAAAGGCTGCCTTTATTTTTTTTCTCGAAACTGCTTTGGGCATAGCTCTGGGTCGGTGATTTGTTGTGCTTGCTTCCACTTTCGAAGCATTTCTGATGCCGTGCGCCATGTTTCGATATTTTTCCCAAGCGTCAGGTGGCAGTGAGGATTACTTCCGTATCTTCATAATAAGCACCCTTCCGGTTTAAGATTCATTGTATTTACATTTATTTATCTCATGTGGATATTACCAAAAATATTTTGTGCATGTGCTCCTCGCTGACCATCATTGGACACTCGTGGCCAAACTAATATCATGGCTGTTATTTCAGACCAGCAATCATTGCAGCAGTGAGTGGGTTGACTCCCTATGTGCATAGTTTGGTATGAAGGAACATCTCGACTACATTTAAATAAGGAAGGCAGAGATGTTGCAATGGTCTTCTTTACGTTGCTCAAGTAGCAGCAACAATAATCATGCAGTATAAATACAAATATTTTTTGAATAGCCAGAATGCTGCCAATATGCTTAGGAGTTTGATGCACTTCACCCAATCCGGTGCCATTCAAACGTGTAAAAACAGTCCACACCACCTCTATTACCTTCTTGTTCTATGAAACGTCTGAAACCATAACCTCCTGAAGCCAGATAACCCTCTTGCAACAAAAAGTAAATATATATATATTAAATATCTATGTAGAAATGTCTAGCAAGCTGCAACTACGGTATGAAAAGTCGGATCTCCAAAGTACCTCTATTGATGCAGAAAATTATTCTTCATCGGTTTACAATTTAAATAGGATAAGTAGTTCAAATCTCCACCTCAGCTTTTAATCAGGATTTTACAGGAGGCTGCAGGTGTGCAAGCCTGTAAAGCACTGTTACAGACAGAGAAACATGTATAATGAGTTTGAATGTGCTTTATCAGTCCAACCTCAGAAGCAAGGCTCATCAAAGTGTGTGATTTCACCTGTGCATTTTGGTATATTTGGTAACCCATGGTTTACTTCCCCATTTTGAAGTTCTGCATTCATGGCGGATTTTCCCAGAGATGCAGCTAAACATGCCTAGTAAATCTCCACACTCGATCTACCTTGCCTTGCCTATCTGTATAGTGGCAGGGCTGTAAATGGGAAGTGGGTAATTTTTAAATACATTAAAGGGTTTAAAGTGCACAAGTCAAGGGCAGGAGCTCCAAAGTTGTCAAATTTATAACCCCACAACTTTCGAGCTGAGTCATGTTCAATTCAATTCAATTTGGTACTTTATTTCGATTATAGACCATAAAAGTAACAATACATCGATGCAAATACATCATAAGGTAAAAAAGATAGAAACAGATCATATGATATAAATGTTTCTTACTCAAAAATAACACTAATTGGATAAAAGCAATAAAACCATACACTACAGTTTTATGTGTTACTATCTATAAAATTGGAGGCCAATGTGCTACCTAACAAAGCATTGGTCAGGGTGTTTTAGAGAGACTTTTACACAAAATGGGCCAGATACTTTCAAGATACTTAGCTTTAGAAAAGACTATAACAAGAGACGTATCTGCTCTACAAATGCTCATGGCTACCTTATGCTGGTGAACACGTAGATAACAGCATAGAGGAACTATCCAGCATTTACGCTGTTTGCAGTAGATGAGCCAAAATAACAAGAGATGATCAGACGTTTCTTCGCCCCAGCCACATGCAGGACATGTTTACTATCTCCTTGGTCCCTTTTCATTTAGCTGTAGGTGCAGCAGGAGGAAGTGAACCTAACCTAAATCTTAGATAAAGGGCCATTAATTGCAGGTGCTGTGGAAGAGTGGTGGGGCGGGGTGGGGGTGGGTAGGATGGGGTCGGGGGAGGGAACAAGATAAAATAAAAAATAAAAAACGTACCTGAAGCCGGCCGCGTCACGCTCTCCCGCTCCTCTTCTCGCAGACACATGCTCCCAGACTCCACTGCGGCCTATCCCGACGCTGCTCTCAATTTATGAGAGCAGCGTCAGGATTGGCCTGAGTGCTGAGGATATACACTCCCAGAGAGACTGAGAGCCTGTGCCTACTGTCTCCAACCGAGCAATGCAGCTGGGTTTCAGACAGCTTCAGTGCGCATGACGGTTTGGCTGGCCTGAGATGGCTAAACCGTCATGCACACTGATCACTGACCATTCCTCCTGCACCTGTCGTCCCCTTTGGCTCTGCCCCCAAAGACTCGGCAGGAAAGGAAAAATAAAACAATAATAAAAAGTGTTTATTATCGCTTTATTTTTCCTTTCCTGCTATTTGGCGACGCTCCTCTGCCATAGCGGAGGAGACGCAGCTGTAACGGGCTGTGGTGAATGGAGGGTCTATCTCATCATGTCATTCTGAAACAAGGGTAGAGGTTTAAAGTCAAGGTAGCTTCCGGTCCAGTGCCCAAGGCTTTTTGGTGTCCTCCTCATACTCTCTATAGGCGAGCTTCAGTTTTTTTTATGACAAGGGGAGTAATAGTGCTTGGATCTAGTCAATACTCTTGCAAAGCACTGGCACAGAGAAATTGTCTTACGTAGGTTAACCCCTGAATTCTTACCCCCCATTAGGACCTATCCAAAACATCACTTAGACCCTCCCTATAGTGTGCCAATTCAGTAGTAGACCATACTGGACACCAGTAGGTAATTGGTTTTAAGCGAATTACAGAAGCGATAGGTCGTATTCCTAAGTCATGTTTGAAGACTAACGGAGAACTTTGGGGTAATTTAAGGGCTGCTCTCAGGAATTGTTTCTCAGCTATTTCCAAGCTGTTTAGATTGCCTTGGCCCCAGAGTTCCGCTCCATATGAGCTGAGTCCATTCTCCTTCGGTTTAGGCACATGATAAAGACATATCTATTTAAGCAGGTTTTTTCTCTTAGTCACTGCATCTACAGTTCCTCACCAAATAAATCAGTCTCATGACCATAGCAAAAAATGTTGACGCATATGCTTTCAGCTGGTCCAGAGGAATCAATTCGATCTCTAACTCAAAGAATTTGAAAGATGAGTTTTCATTTGTGTGACTAAAAGATCCACTTCTTATAGACCCCAGATCTAGTGAAATTACTAGTAGAAATTACGTTTTTCTAATATCCGGTAGTTGGAAAACATCATGTGTTTCAAATCCATGTTCCCACTACATTGGGGTTTCTGACTGAAAGTTAACTTTCCTGTTGAGGTGTAAGTGCAAGATGTTACAGACTTCCTATGCCAGTTTCTTTGATCTTCCATCTCCCAATTTGTTTTAATATTTGACTGCTGCAGTCCTGCGAGCAATGCAACTATATTGAATTGAATTTTATTAACTGTTCAATTAATTATAATCATTACAGTAAGAACAGACGCCATTAAAAGGATCGTAATTGTCCTTAGATAAAATACCACCCTCCTTTCCCCGGCACCCTTCCGATCCAACCCAAACCTGGAGTTGTAGTTGTCCATGTGTCATTAAACGCATTTTTGCAGTCCCCAATGTCCTTTAAAACTAATTTTAATTAAAACACCTCATTATAAATTTAAAAGCACAGTCTTCAAAGGACTTGTAAAAAAAAGAGGACGCTCTCCTCAGTGCCTGTCAGGGACCAGCCCACTTGCTTCCGCAGAATTTGGCGTACCCATTGCCAAAGTCGGATTACGTTCATTCAAAGCCTTTAAGGCAACCCTGATCAGATGCGTAAATTTCCCCAGTCTTGTTAAGGTCATAGCATTTGTTTTGGAAAAGCACAAGGCTGACGCTTCACTGCAGATCTTTGCTCCGTTAACAATACAGATCGGATGCAGGAGTTGCCGACGTTCATTGCGAAAATTGGGGCAACAGTATAGGAGGTGAAACCAGGATTCCCTCGTGTAGGAACACAGCCTGCATTTTGTGTTTTCCCCCCTGCAAGCCCATGCTGGATTAAAGTCTGCGATACCTAATGTGGTAAGTCTCATGAAGAGTATTTTGCTACGAGCTTGTGGTGTTAGGGCCTCGCTTAGGTAGGGTTGCGCTTTGCCTGATATGTATGATTTATTTAGTGGATCAAGATTAGAGCTTGAGCGGAGAGACTTGATGTCTTGAACAAATGATGTTCCATACACTTGTCTATTTATCGCTTTTTTCCATGCATTAATTGGAATTTCCAGTGACTGTAGACTTGCTTCCTCTGTCTTCAGTGTGTTGATGGTACTACCAAGGCCGGTTTGCCAGACCAAACCTGTCTCCCTGAAGATAGATCTCAGCTGTCTTAAAGAGTCAACTGGAGCCCTCAAGATCCTTAGTTGTAACTTCATAAGCTCCCCCTGACACATCAGATCAGGCCTCACGAGGCCTAGCTCCAATCTCATCCTTGATTTCCTGTCTGACCTCGGGATATGGAGCACAGATTTATATGTTTTAGCTTGAGCTGAATTAAAAAAGGTATCCAGCGACCCTGGGAAGGCCTGGTGGCCATAACTAATAGCTGGAAGCAGCTTTGCTTTTACGACAGTCAATATTGGTCCAGCGGAAGCGCTTATCGGGTGTTTGCTCAGTTGTTTTAACAAATGCGTGATGTTGCTGGCCTTGGAGGTCAGGTGTTTCTGATGGATGTTTGCCTTGGCCCGTTCTGTAAGCCAAACCCCCAGATAATTGTATGAAGTCACTGTGCTGATTTGCAGATCTCCCAATAGCCACTGTGTTTTCCTTTTGAGATTGTAGCTCCTGAAAATAATTACCTTGGTCTTCCCCTGGTTCACTATAAGGAAGTTATCCTTATGGTTCAGTGCATTTAGGTCTCTTTATGGGCCCACTTTTGTATGGTCCAATATAGCTGTATCATCGGTATATTGTAATACCGGCAGTCTCACACTGCCTAGCCTAGGTGCTAGTAGATTAGCTCCTTTCAGAGAGTCCCCCAGGTCCGCAGTGTACAAATTAAAAAGGATAGGGGCCAGCACACAGCCCTGTTTAAGCCCGTTGTTCGTAGTTATTTTGGATAACACTGTACAGGTGCTTGTTTTAACCCGCACCCAGGTGTCTTCATAAAGTGATCTGATTGCCTTCAGGAGTTTAGATGAAATTCCCCATTTGTCTAGTTTCCACCAAAGCCTTCTGCGATAAACTTTGTTGAAAGCTGTGCTGTAATCAATGAAACAGCAAAACAGTGGGGGGCTATTCTTCTTTAATGCCTGAGCTGATAGATAAGCTAACGCCAAAACGTTATCCAGGGTCGACGACTGTGACCTGAAGCCTGACTGATGAAAGGGAATGATACCTCTTTCTTCTGCCCAATACACCAGGTCTTTCAAGAGGAGGCGAGCATAGGCCTTAGCTTCAAGGTCAAGAAGGGCGATGAGCCTGTAGTTTGATGGCTTCCGGCGGTCACCTTTTTTAAAGATGGGAACCAATATCGAGCCCCTCCATGAGTCTGGTGTCTTGGCTTACGAGAGGATATGGTTGTAAAAAGGAGACAGAGTTGCTGCCCACAAGTCTGGGGCAATTTTAAAAACGGGGGCAGTTATCCCGTTGGGCCCTGGGGCTCCATCATTCTTCATAATCTTGAGGGTCTTGATGACCATAGCAGGATTTATCAGGCCTGGCGACCTTGGATGCTCCTCTGTTCAGTAGATGTGGTGTCAGAGGTGACATTCACTTCTTCAGACTTTGGATTGTTTGGCTGATTTAACCCCTCCTCGCCTATAGTTTCTTCTGAGTAGCCTTTGTTTGAAGTAGTGTGTGAATATAGTTGCTTCACGTGATTCAGCCAGTCGTGCTCTGCTACTTTGTTTTCTCTTGTTACCCCGCGACTACTCAGCTGATTGATGTGCCTCCATAGCCCAGAGTGGTTCTTTTCCTTGAGCAGAGAGAACACCTTGGGCCATTCCCTTTCTGTATGCTCTTTTTTGTGTTCCCACAATTTCTTCCTTAAGACAGACCTCAGTGTAGTGGCCGATGAGCCATCCGTTGGTCTGATCCCTATTTTTTTTGCTTTTAGGGCCTTACGGAGGGCTTGTTTGGCGTCGAATATGTCTTATGTTAGGCATTTACTTCCTGCTGTTAATGGCACTTTAGAGCTAGAGCGTTGAGGCTGAGGGTTTCCCAGCTTCGATTGGAGGTCTTCGATGCTCTTCTCCCAGTCCTATATAGGTGATAGGAGCATTGCTGGAGTACCCTTCTGGTCCTGGTCCAACCAGGCTTGCATCTTCTTGCCTATCTTCTCTGACCAGTTTATCCTCCGCAGGACTTTATATTTTTCTTCCCCTCTCGACTCTCCGATGGCTTGAAAGTTGGTGGCTGTTGGTGCTTCCAACTGAAACACCACTCTTAATGGCCTAGGATCACTTTCCAACCTATCCTCGACATCAAAATCTTTCAATCTGGACGCGATTACTTCGCTGACCATGATGTAGTCTATTCTTGAGCTATCCCGGAAGGTTGGTTGCGGCTGCCAGGATGACGTTCGTGCTTCTTTCAATGCATGGGTTTAAGTCAGCTTGTGATTATTGAGGAGATTGTAGAGGGGTTCTGCCCGGCCTTCCCCTTGTACAGGGGATATAGCAATATCAAGATCCCTCAAATTGAAGTCCCCAGCTAAGTTATTACCTGATACAATTTATGTTTATTTAAGAGGTGGTCTAGTTTCCGTGATAATGCATCCATAGAGTCTTTCATGGTGGTCTGTACTGGATTGATATGACAGTTTACTAGGCGGATTGGATGAGAGTTGAGATTTAGGCCACTAATCTGTAAAGCTTGTAACTCGGGTGTGGTCGACTTGACGACTGTGGCCACAAGGCTGCTGGCTTGTTTTATGAAAATTGATAGACCACCAGGCGGTCGACCAAAGAGATTCCTTTTTATTGCAGGTACATGATGTTCATAATACCCTGCAAATGGAGTGCAGGTCAGGGTCCATGTCTCTTGAAAGCACAAGATATCTCAATTTTCAAGAAACTGCTTTGTGTTATAATTTTCTGTAATTTTGCTGATCCCTGCGATGTTCCATGAGATTATGGTTAGTTGCTCCTTGGATGGGGTTGCGCCCCTGGCTGCCGCCCTGCCAAGCCTGGTGCCACAGCTGTTAGGAGTAGTGCTGCAGTCTTCTTGGAGTTCTTGTTTGGTCCGGTGCATGAGGGCTTGTATAAATAGTTCGATAATTGTCTCGTCAGGAAATCCTAATGCCCATGGGGTCCTTGGAGCCTGTCCAACTGCTGCTGTTGGCTATTTGTCCCATGCAGAAGCGACCAGGGTCCCTTGCCCTTGCTATTTAATGCTAGGACGTGTGGATATTTTGCGTGTTTCAGCATCTGGACATCTATGCCCCACTCGGCGAGTTGTGATGATTCGTTCAAAACGGCTTGTTGTTGTTCCTTATGCTTCATCCCAACCACTGTGGTTTCACCGTGGGTATTCCCCTGGGTGCTCATGAATCTCACCCATTCCAGGTCCCCTGTTTGAATCTAATCCAGGGTGACGAGATGAAAAGGCGAAGAATGTTGCACCGGTTCAGGCTATCATGCTGTCCTGTACTGTGAAATTTCGGGGTAAGAAACACTTCATGGACATTTGATAGGGAATCTGAAGTTGGAGCCACTTTTCCTGTTCTTGCTGCCTGCACTGCCGGGCTTGATGCAGAACTTGAACTTGCTCTTGCTTGATGACTCTTGGTTCTCCCTACTTGGGGCCTGATTCTCAATCATTGGCTGTTCGCAATGCCTATCTGCTTCTTGAGACTTGGCTGAGGTTGTGTTAAGCCATCCGGCTGCGGTGGTGTAGTAGCTCTCATAGCTGTCAGTCCCTGGAGGGTTAAATCTTCCAGTGCACTGCCTTTTCCGGCTGTTAATTCGTGCCCTAAAGGCGGACTTGATCTAACGAGTGGCTTTGAGCCCATCACAGTTAAATCACTTGGTAAAATTGTCTGCACTTGTTGATCTCCATGCAACGGGACAGATGAGACTTCCTTCTTACCCCAGTTTTTTTTCTGAAATGGGGGTGAGGGATCTGTCTTCCAGAGCTGCGATTGCCTCCCCCTTATTTTTGCTTTTTTCAGTTGTTTCCTCACTTTTTTTTTTAGCTCTCCTTGATAGGGGAGGCTCAGACTTGACCGTTGTGCTAGGAGTGGGTTCTTGCAAATTAGGTCCCGGAGAATCACTACCTCTGCTTCCTCTACTGTTGTCCCTTTGTGTACCTTAAACTGCTTTGATCACATGAACAATGCTCTCCGTCCTGTGTGCCAGGTTGTGTTCCACTCCGTCTGTTGACTTCAGGGCTACCGGGATTCCTTCATTCTTACTCACAGCCGGATAGTAGTTGTTTGAAGTTGCCCTCCCATCGGTGCTGCTGGGAGTCAGTGTGTCCCTACTTCCTTTGACTATCTCTACAATGTCTGCTTGGACCTCAGGAAGTGACGCCCACTTTTCCATAAGGGATGAACAAGAGCAAGAATATTCCACAGGGTTGGAAACCAGGAGCTGAACAATCCTGTTTTCCAGTTCTTTCACCTTTATGCTTAAGTTGACTAGGCGGGCTGCTATTGATTGCAGGAGGTCTATTTGGACCTCCATCTTTGATTATTGCCACAATAGTGCTATATTTGTGGAGCTGTTTATCTCATTCAGAGATAGTTTCTGCAGATCTTCGTTTATGCTGTCGTTGGTGGTGAGATGATCTGCTTTAGAGTCCCGATAAGGCTCTGATAGCCTCAGCAAGTTTGGGGTGAGCTCTAGAGTTCTTTTGATCTTAAGGCCCAGTTTTTGGAGGAACGCGGCTGTGGGGTCCCCTACCACTGGAAACTCTGGAACCAGGTCGTCTAGAAGCGACACTGGGCTTGTGGCTGATTGTGAATGCTTAGTGTGCACCGCATTCTGGTTGTCTTGATTGTGGCATTTGGTCCCGTGAATTTGAGCCACTGTCACAGGGACGTGATCTTCTTTAGATGGAGCTATTTCATGTTCCCTGCCAATTGTGGGGTTGGAAGCCTTTTCTTTATGTGGGGGTGTAATTTGGCTGCACGGTGATCCATTAATTTGGACAGAGTCACAGTCGGCCATTTCCTGCTCGCCGCAGCAGGACGGGCTTGTGTCGCGCTAGTCCCAAGAAGGGGGAACCTTCTGTTCCGATTTTCCAAAGGAGCGAAGATGCTGCTCTCCACACTTTCAGAAGACAATCCTCAGAGGGAGACAGAAACACTCTCTCATGAGATCTTGTTTGCTAAAAGTGAGGGGAATAACCCATGAGTGACCACCATTCTTCCCCTAAGTTTTGTTTGTGTGTCAGGTAATGAAGGTAGTTGATCAGGGAAGACCTGGAAAGGAATACAAGATTTTAGACGATCTGCCCACAATCACATTCATACATGTCCACTCTACTCATATGGCTCACTTACTTCTGGTGAGTCTTCAGTATACAAAAAAAAAACAGAAGCGCCTCTTGAATCCAGGGAGACCAATGAGTAGGCTATGAATTTCTCTCAGATGTCGTTAAGTCTTAAAAAGGAGCGACACCAAAAGAGGACACTTTCACTTTCATACACACCAGGATTACGGTAGGAATAAAGATGGTATAGCCCAAGAAAACGGTTCTAGACTATCAGAGATATGTGAGGGTAAGGAGGAGAGGGGGACTCAAATGCTGAGGGGGGTTAGGGTTCTCTCCTACTACTACACCCTGAGTGCACAGACAATTCCTGCTGGCCGGCTCTGTCAAAGTCTACAGAAGAGCGGAGCAGCCAAGACCTGTCTGGAACCTGACTGAATGCCGTGTTGGCCGGCTCCTGTCAAGCGTCTACAGGAGCGGAGCAATCACGAACATTGAACCTGCTCAAAACTGTCCAGACGGGAGCGGAGCAGATGAGGTTTCCCCACCTCCCAGGAAACGCGCTGCGCTGACCGGCTCAAAACTAAAATACGAGCGGAGCAGACAACAAACACGCTTACCTAAGAAGCGGGTGCACCTCTCTGGCCGGCTCTGCCCAGGACTAGTCAGACGCAGGGGCGGACGCTCCCAATCGGGTATGACACGCAAATTTTGGCCACAGCGAGGTTATGTAGCGTGACCAACTCTGGCGAAAGAGCGGGGGACAGCCTCTCTCCGAAGTCTCGTGTCGGGGAACTTTCTTGCACAACATACAACGTAGGAACAGGGAAGAACGAGGCTAGAGTAAGTTTAGAAGTCGAAGCAGTACACAACGATGAGCTGAAAGTAGGGGGCGTGGTCACCATTCACACGACGGATCAGTAAGCCAAGCACTGATTCGTGGAAGCGACTTCAGTTTAAAGGAGTTAAGGAGCGTCTCTAAAGTATGCACCTTCAGGTCTAGGGATCCTCTCAAAAGTACATACTCTTGTCTAAGGAACCAATGAGAGAGTGGCACATGCTCAATGTTGTGATTCCTCGTACACTTCAGTGGGAGCTAACGGGGAGCTAACAGGGAACTCTAACAGTTCTCCCACCCAAAGATGCTCTCCCGGGGCGTGGTTTAGCAGGATGCAGGGCATGAAATCTACGGATTAGAACAGGGGAATGGATGTTTTCCACTGGTTCCCAAGTTCTATCCTCTGGTGGATATCCAACCCAGTCCACAAGATACTGAAGTTTTCCCCTGAGTCTACGAGAATCTAAAATCTTATGAATTTCAAATTCTTCTTCCCCGTGCACTGTTATGGGGGTAGGGGGTTTCTCAGGATTCAAAGGAGGGAGATATTTCTTTAGTAAAGAACAATGGAAAACAGGATGTATCTGCATGTCAACTGTAGTTTCAATGTGACTGGGTTGATTATTTTAGTAATGACATAGGGGCCTATATACCGGGGTTGTAGCTTTTTGGGTCCTGCTAGTCTGAGATTTTTTGTTGATAACCAGACTTTGTCCCCCTTTTGATAGGCAGGTTCTGGACGTCGGTGTTTATCAGCCTGTCTTTTCATGCTCTCTTTGGTTTTCTGTAATTCCGTTATGGCTTTTTCCCACACAGACGATAAGTGCTTATGGTGTTCTGCAAGCGCAGGGATGCTGTCTAGTTCTTTGGGGAAAGGCACGGGTATGAACTTGGGGTGATGGGCTGATGTGAAAAAGAATGGGGTAACACCTGTGGAGGCATGTATGGCGTTGTTATAGGCGAATTCTACCAAAGGGAGTGCTTCTGTCCAGCTACTTGTGATAGTGGAAAGAAGACATCTTAAATATTGCACTAGGGTTTGATTGGTACGCTATGTTTGTCCATCAGTTTGGGGATGGTAAGCAGTGGATAACCGATGGTCAATTCCCAGAGCTGTACACATGCCTTGCCAGAATTTCGAAACGAACTGCGATCCTCTGTCTGAGATTATCACAGAGGGCAACCCGTGTAATCTAAGGACATTGGCTGTAAACACTTGCACTAGTTCTTTGGAAGAGGGCAATTTCTTTAAGGCAACAAAATGCGCCATTTTGGTTAACATGTCGACTACTACTAAAATAGCAGTATGCCCTTGACTCGGAGGTAGATCGGTGACAAAATCCATACTTATGGAATGCCAAGGTGCCGGGGGTACCGACAGAGGTTTCAATAGGCCAGTGGGAGCACAATGGGAAGCCTTTTGCCTTGCACAGGTAGGACAGGAATTCACAAAAGTGACAACATCTTTAGACATTTCTGGCCACCAAAACCATCTCTGACATGCGTGGAGCGTTTTAACACTACCTGGATGTCCTGCTAAGGCGCTATTGTGACATCATTGCATTAGTTGCTGTTGTACTGTCGATGTGGGTAAGAACAATTTATGATCGTGATAATAAAGTCCTTCGTGGATGTGATTGCGAGGATCTTTGTTCCACTCGTCTTGTGGGATTTCTAGGTAGATTTCTTTTAGGGTTTCTAGAAAATCGTAGGATTTGTCGCTCTTTTGATATCCTACCCCAATGATCTTGTCGTTAGAAATGATGGGGGTGCTTTCGTTCTGTATACTATTCTTCTCCTGACCCAGCCTAGAAAGAGCATCCGCTTTACCCTGCTGAGAGCCAGGACTGTACGTGATCACAAAATCGTATTCACTAAAAAACGCTACCCAGCGCATTTGTCTAGGGGTAAGCGCTCTGGCTGTTCTAAAGAATTGAAGATTCTTATGATCAGAGTAAATGGTAACCACATGGGGAGAACCTAACAAATAGTGTCTCCACTCTTGGAACGCTAATTTAATAGCCAACAATTTTCTTTCCCCTATGGTGTAGTTTTGCTCTGCTGGTAAGAGAGTCTTTGAGAAGTAAGCAACGGGATGTAAGCATCCTGAAGTTTTATCACGCTGTGATAGGACACCCCCTACCGCCACTTGTGAAGCATCTGCTTCTACATAATATGGCTGCTTGTTGTCTGCATGTTTAATAATGGGTGCCTTGGTGAATCTTTTAATAAAGAGAAAGCGAGCTCCGCTTATTTCGTCCAACTGAAGGGCGTTCCTTTCCTTACAAGTCTTGTTATGGGTTTCACCACGTCGGAAAAATGATGTATGAAGCGACGGTAGAAATTGGCCAAACCGATAAAGGACTGTACTTCTTTAACGGAACTAGGGTTAGGCCATTTGCCTATTGCCTCTACCTTCTTTGGATCCATATGCACCCCTTCAGGCGAGATCACGAATCCCAGGAATTCCACATGTGTGGTATGGAACATACTTTTATCTAATTTGGCAAACAACTGATGTTCCTTCAGTTTTTTAAGGATCTTCTTCACATGCTCGTTTTGAGAGTATATCAACATGTCGTCGATATATACAATCACAAAAATATCGAGATACTCTCGCAGTATATCGTTGACAAAGTACTGAAAAGCCGCAGGAGCATTGCAACGACCAAACGGCATTACACAATACTCAAAGTCCAAATTTGGTACGAAAGGCTGTTTTCCATTCGTCTCCTGGTTTGATTCGAATGAGATGGTAAGCCCCTCTCAAATCAATTTTTGTGAACACCTTGGCTCCTCTGATCTGGTCTAAAAGAACAGGTATAAGGGGAAGTGGATACTTGTTTTTTATGGTCGCTTTATTAAGAGTGCAGTAATCCAAGCAAGCCCGTAAACCCCCTTCTCGTTTTGGGATAAAAAAAAAGAGGAGAAGAAACTGGAGATGTAGAGTGTCTAATGAACCCCTTTTTTTAACATATCGTGGATGTACTCTTTCAAGTACTCTGTTTCAGGCGCTGTCAATGCATAAATGCGACTAACCAGTAATGTGGCTCCGGGAATCAAATCAATAACGGCAGTCGTAGGACCTGTGAGGAGGTAGAACAGTGGCTTGTGCCTCATCAAAAACTGAACTGTACTCCTCATACATAGCTGCTAGGCTCGTTGCTAGGGAGTCAACCTTTGAGGCGCAGCACAACAAAGCAGTCCCTTCATTAGCTTCTTGATAGCAATTCAATACGCAGTACTGGGATTTAAGCATTTCTGTACGAGAGTTCCAATCTATGAACGGATTGTGTTTCTGCAACCATGGAACCCCCAAAATTGCTCCAAAGTTAGAGGCATCAATGAGGTCAAAAACGATAGCCTCAAAGTGACCATTACTGCAAATCATGTCCATCTGAGGTGTTTGATAGGTGATGAGCCCTGAAGATAATTCGGACCCATCCACTGCCCTTACGGGTTCAGGTAGAGGTTTGCGCAAAAAAGGAATACCAGCAGTTCAGGCTACCTGAATATCCATGAAATTGCCAGTGGCTCCTGAGTCAAGCAAAATAGACAATTGTTTTCGACAGTGACGTGAGAGGACCAGCGTGACAAGCAGCGTAAAATGTTTAGGAGTCAAAGGCGGGTACTTTTCGGTGGATGAGACCTTAAAAGACGCTATACTTGGAAAATCGGCCTCTACCTTTTCCAAGCTCTCTAGTTTCCCGCTTCAGTAGAAAAGGAGTGACTACTGGCAAGGGTTTTGGTAGGGGAACGAGGACGAACTGGGCATTCTTTAGCAAAGTGTCCTCCTTTTCCACAATAGAGACAGAATTTGTTTCTTCTTCTTTTGTCTTTTTCTTCCAGAGAGAGCAGACCTCTTTCTCCACCAATTTGCATGGGTTCGGGTATGTCTTTCTTTTCTGTTTTTCCTACAATATATCATGGAGGATTGAGACGGGTCTTTTTGCCTCTCCTTTCATGAAGACGGTGATCCAGCTTCACGGTTAGATCTATAAACTCTCCGCACTCTTCTGGGGGATTGACTATTTGTGAGAGCAGATCCTTCAGTTCATCCCCTAACCCTCGATAGAAAAGCGACGCCCTTTTTTCCTCTGGCCAGTGAGTTTCAGCAATTAATCTATTGAAGTTGGTAATATACGTTAGGAGGTCTTTATTTCCTTGCTTAAGGTTAAGGAGGGCATTATCACTAGCTTGCATAAAAGTGTGTTTAGAAAAAAGGCTTTTCATCTTGGCTTGAAACAGGGAAAAATCATATAGTAAGGGATCATTGTTTTCTACTAAAGTAACTGCCCAGTCTGCGGCATTACCCACTAAATAGGAGATGACAAATGCTACCTTAGCTGCATCATCCGGAAACGCTGAGGCTTTACAAAGAAACTGCAATTGGCATTGATTCTTAAAAATACTATATTTGGCGCTGTCTCCATTAAACCTCTCAGGCATTGCTAATGGTACTGGATTAGGGGTATGCACTGTCAGATGGACTGGAGATACGGCACCATCACTTCTGCTATGAGAACTCACACCAGAGGAGGGAATAGTGAAATGGGCCGGCTGTATAGAATTCCTTCCGCTTTTGGGCAATGCACCGGGGTCTCTGCTTTCTGTGGGAATCGGTGTCCTTAGTTGTATTACTTCGGCCTGTAACCTTTGGTTCTCAGTCCTTAACCGTCCCACCTCTGATTGTAGGTCTACCAATGCCACAGCTAGATCATCTATAGAGGAGGTCTGCATGGTATGGCCTAGAGGGGGAGGTGAAGGGGCCCTAGCCCCTTCGAGATTCATCTTCGCTCGGGTAGAAGGAGTTCGTGGGCTTGGCTTTCTGTCGTGCTAGTCCCAAGAAGGGGGAACCTTCTGTTCCGATTTTCCACAGGAGCGAAGATGCTGCTCTCCACACTTTCAAAAGACAATCCTCAGAGGGAGACAGAAACACTCTCTCATGAGATCTTGTTTGCTAAAAGTGAGGGGAATAACCCATGAGTGACCACCACTCTTCCCCTAAGTTTTGTTTGTGTGTCAGGTAATGAAGGTAGTTGATCAGGGAAGACCTGGAAAGGAATACAAGGAGATTTTAGACGATCTGCCCACAATCACATTAATACATGTCTACTCTACTCATATGGCTCACTTACTTCTGGTGAGTCTTCAGTATACAAAAAAAAAACGAAGCGCCTCTTGAATCCAGGGAGACAACAAACACGCTTACCTGAGAAGCGGGTGCACCTCTCAGGCGGGCTCCGGCCGGGACTAGCCAGACGTAGGGTTTGACGCTGCCAATCGGGTATGACACGCAAATTTTGGCCACAGCGAGGTTATGTAGTGTGACCAACTCTGGTGAAAGAGCGGGGGAAAGCCTCTTTCCGAAGTCTCGTGTCGGGGAACTTTCTTGCACAACATACAACATACAACGTAGGAACAGGGAAGAACAAGGCTAGAGTAAGTTCAGAAGTCGAAGCAGTACACAACGATGAGCTGAAAGTAGCGGGCGTGGTCACCATTCACACGACGGATCAGTAAGCCAAGCACTGATTCGTGGAAGCGACTTCAGTTTAAAGGAGTTAGGGAGCGTCTCTAAAGTGTGCACCTTCAGGTCTAGGGATCCTCTCAAAAGTACATACTCTTGTCTAAGGAACCAATGAGAGAGTGGCACATGCTCAATGTTATGATTCCTCGTACACTTCAGTGGGAGCTAACGGGGAGCTAACAGGGAACCCTAACAGCTTGGAAGTAATCCTCCTTTGAGGGTATGCAGGCCATCATGAAGCTTTCTGGTTGGACTTTTGGTACTCATCTCTTGTGGGATGCACGGATCGTGACCAGAAAGTGATGTATCCAGGGGTTCATCCTTTTGCCAGCCCTGAGATGTGCCATGGGTGGTGCTAAGGTGGGTCGTCGTACGTGGTCGATCCTTCTTTTTAGGTCCCATCTTGCTAGTAAAGCGCGGGCTAGTGCTTTAGCTGTCTGGATGTCTGGCCTGGGCCAGTGTGGTGAGGTCAGTCGCTGAGATCTTAAAGGGAACCAGGGGGACAGGGGTGTTTGTTCCCCTGGATCGTGTCCACGGTTAGTTTTTGTGCTGAGATTTGGGGGACCCCCTGCTGGACAGCTGGCAGTGATGCTAATGTCAGGGGGCTCCTCCAGCTGTCTGCAGCCCCTCGGCGCTCCTCTCTGGTTCAGCTCCTGGTTGAGGAGTTGCCAGCACCTAGATCAGCTCGCAAGTGGTCCACCGCCTCGCTGCTCTCCTCATGATACTCTCTGCTAGTCCCCACTGCCGTGCGGGTCACCTGCTTAAGCCCGATATGGTGGGAGATCCTGGCGGCTTCCCGGTGTCAATGGTGTGCGATAGCTGAGACCGGGGAGTGGGGAGAACTACAGACTGCAAGCCCCCTCGATAGACTAACCACAGCACTGGGCCCGATGGCGGTGCTTGCCCAAGTAAATATTGCAGGAGCGGTAGCGGTCCAGTCAGGACGCACAGGCCTAGCTCCAGCTGCCTCCGCGCGAACAGAGAGGACTGTGGCTCTAGCCACCACCTGCTCTCCTGCCTGCTTACCGCTGGGCTGGTGTGTCGTGGGCTGTTTTTGCCGTGGAGCACCATGAAGTGTTCAGTGCCCTGCAGCACGTCACACGCCGCACTCCCAAGGGGTCAATACCCCCGCTGGCCTCTCACCTGTTGCATACACCACAATCCGCCCACTGAGCCCTGCTGTGCCTCAGTATTGCCTCAATTTTGTGGTATTGCGGTGTTATTGTGGTATTGCGGTGTTACGGTATTGCTCCAGGCTCGGGCTCCGGGCTCCGGGCTCCGAGCTCTGCTCTGCTGCTGTCTCCGCCTTGCATGTCAGCACGTCAGGCCTCGAGTACAATGCAACAATACACTTGATGAATTTAAAACCAATTGATGCCAAATGACCCTTGTAGAGCATCAGGACAGTTGACGTACAGCAGGTCCTTATGAGCAACAAGCACCTTAATCTTACCAACTGATATCAGAGTCTATAAAGAGGTCTGATCTGTAAAGACAATGGCTGTTCCAATATAAATCTGCATGTGAGTCAGATGCATCTCTTGCTTCTGCTGCGCGATGAATATTGACGCATAATTCAGACCTAAACAAATATGTAAGGTTACCAATTTCTCAAGACCTTATTAATGTAAAAGGCCCAAAAAGAAAGCTTAAACGGATGCTGAAAACAGGCCTAGTATGCATTCCGTTGTCCTCTAAAAATATTTCTTCACCTTCAAGTCTGCTATTGTCTCCTGTATTCTGCATACTATGATTGAAGGACACTAAAAACAGCTGGCATACATTCGATCAGAAACCCCCAAAAGTCTGCTTTTCATTAAGGGAAGAAACACTTATTTTATTACCAGTTTATGAATAAATCTAGAATATGAAGATGCATGGTAATGTGGGTGTTCTCTTGTAAGATTACTTCGGTTTAGAATCTTATTCAGATATATAATTCGATGAATACCCCTGGCCTTTTAGATCAAATGACTGGTTTAACCTGTTTTATGAAACACCCCAGTACCAATTACAGACTGAATGGGTGAAAAGTAAAACTTTATATTTTATTGTCCAATAGAAATAGAAATAATTCTGATGAGGAGCTTGATTGGGGACAATCAGAAATACACCATTCAAACAGTCTTACTGAAGGGTGAGCTATAATATGTGTATTCCCTTCATTTTGAAATTATGCACGTCATATATTGATTGAAAACATTTAATTTATCACTATGTGCAACTTTTTCAATTACTTCTGGCCTATGAATACGTTGCTTGCAAACCCTTGGTTGCCACAGAAGTCTAAATTACCTCTCTTCTTTGCACAGATGTGTAACTTCTTTTCAAATTAAACTCTTGTCTCATGGAGCAAATCAAGATGGCTTTAGCTAATTGCTCGCACTAACCCACTCACAGGTGAATGTAAAAGCTATGCACCATTTGAAGAACACAAGGATTGTGAGTGATAAATGACAAGATGAGTTGTCGCCGATCGTGCCCTGGAAAGGAGTGAAGAATACTTCTTTAATAGTAAGGTTGTTGGGTGCTCCTGAAAGATTGTGATCTCCTGTTTCTGTTTTTCTGAGGGAAAAACTGCTCTGAATGAAAGAAATATGTTTTTTGATTTTGCAGCTGAAGGTGCAGTAGTTTGAGCAATCATTTTAATTAGTGGCCAGGAAAGTAACTTTGCATTTCCTAGCCCTGCCAAAAACCCTCGATCAGAAAACTTTCTGTA
This sequence comes from Triturus cristatus, assembly GCF_964204655.1. NCBI lineage: Eukaryota > Metazoa > Chordata > Amphibia > Caudata > Salamandridae > Triturus > Triturus cristatus. The sequence goes on along the minus strand of NC_140585.1, from coordinate 658,581,110 downwards.
TTGAAGCTTGAGCTTTATTGAAAAAGGTATGGAGTCTTTACATAATTTGATAAGAGTAGACAAAAGGCATAGTTCCCTGCCTCATTACCTAGTTCTTAAGAAGCCAATTCCAAACGTTTAGGATCTAGACTTGTCAGAATTGCTTTCCCTGCTTCTGCTACAAAAGCTGCATAACGATTATCATTTTAGCAAATGGGTCTTTGCACGCTTCTGTCAAAATATTGGGTTCAACTAAGTTTCCTGCAGCTATAGGGTCTTTTGAAAGGTTTGTGTAAAACGATTACCTGGTTACTATGGATTACAACCACCAATCAGTTGTTTCACAATTAAATCCATCAAATAACTTTACAAGGAATACTTACAACATCTTCACTTTGTATTAAATTTGTTTTCTGGCTCATTCAACTAATTTGCTGCAAAGTACTCCTTTGTGTCATTCTGACATGTCTTATTGTATGAGGAAATGGCAAGACAGCTCATGTGAACTATCATTAATTAATGAGTACGAAAAACATTTTTTTGTATAACTTTTCTTCACACATAAAGGGATAAGTCTACAAACCTATCAATAACATAGAGAATCATTTTTAAAAATTGAACCACATAATAACCCATTGGTACATAAATATATTTCCCCCTACATCAATTTAATTCAACAAACACCTCTCACACTACAGTAACAATTATTCACTAACATATCACCCTTAGGTTAGAGCCAGACTCTAAAATTATCTATTTGAAAGAAATCACTTAAGGGGATTAATTGGAAGACCACTGACCTGGTCAGTGTGACTGCTCTTCCCCAGCGCAGCTTCACTATTAAGTGCTGCCCCCTGAGCTCTCTGTTTGCAGGGTGTTCGAGGCCTTTCTCCACCCACAGGCTCCTGCCTGCGTCTCATCCCTGGTGGTCCAGTGGGAGAGCACTCTGCTCTTCTGCCTCTCTTCACCTCTTTCTTTTTGTGAGCTCTTTTTCTCTTTCCTTCCTTTCACCCTTCTGTCACTTGTTCACTTCTTACTCTCCTCACTCTTCTCACTGTTTCCTTCATTTTCCCCCCACCGCTGCTGCCCTGTGACCCCTCCTCCCTCCAGCGTGTCCTTCTCTCTCCCGCCTCCCAGTTGACCCGTCTTCCCTCTGATCCCTACTTAATGGCGGCCGCTGCGCGGCAAGAAGAGGAAGACCTCTGACCTGGTCAGTGTGACTGCTCTCCCCCCACACAGCTCCACCACTAAGCGCTGCCTTCTGAGCTCTCTGTTTGCAGGGTGCTCAAGCCCTCCTACATCTGCAGGCACCTGCCTGCGCCTCATCACTGGTGGTCCAGTGAGACATTTCTCTGCTCTTCTGCTGTTCTGTCTCTGCCTCTCTTTGCCTCTTTCCTTTGGTGCCCTCTTTTTTGTCTTTCCTTCATTTTGCCCTTCTGTCACTTTTCACTTTTTCACTTCTCACTCTCCTCACTCTTTCCTTCATTTCCCCCTGCAGCTGCTGCCCCTGCTGCCCCTCCCCCTCCAGTGTGTCCTTCCCACTTCCGCCTCCGCGCTGACCAGCCCACCCCTGATCCCTGCTTAATAGCGGCTGCTGGGCGGCAAGAAGAGCAAGACCACTGACCTGGTCAGTGTGACTGCTCTCCCCTGTGCAGCTTCACCACTAAATGCTGCTCCCTGAGCCCATCCATGACCCTTCTGCGACCCTGGTTCTCTGACCCACCACTGCTACAACGACAGCACCCTCTACGATGTTAACCCCAGACGCAACAACAGCTGCCAGCTCTCAACGCCGAGAAACACCCACGGCCCTCTCTCCTGTATGCACTGCCGCCACACCTTCACCCACCTCCGTACCCCAGCAGCATCTTCCTACCTACCGGACATCACCGCTCACAAACCACTCAACTGCATCCTCCTCAACGTACGTTCCCTTCACAAGGACGCCGTAGAAATCTGGGACCTCCTCAACACCTACTCGCCCGACATCGCCTTCCTCATGGAAACTTGGACCAGCGCCAGCTCTGCACCCGACATCACCACTGCCATTCCCAACAGATACTAGATCTTGTGCAAGGACCGCCCCATCCATCCAGGAGGACGCATCGCCGTCATTCACAAAAGCACCCTATGCATGACCACCCTCCCGGACAACACAACAACCCGCATGGAGCACCTCCACTTCCAGATCCAGACCAACTCCAAAACGACTCTCTCTGAAACCTTCATCTTTAGGCCGCCCAGCCCCCGCGCTCCCTTTGTCGATGTCATCACTGACTTTATCGCACCCCACGCCCTCACATCCACAGACTACATCCTACTCGGAGACGTAAACTTCCACCTGGATAACCACGATGATCCAAACACCGCCTATCTCCTACAGAACCTTGCCGACATAGGACTGAAACAACTAATCACCGGCCCCACACACACAGTGAGACTCCTACTCGACCCCATCTTTCTCAGAGGAAACAGCCACACCACGTAACTCCTCTGGACAGATCACCACTGCATCTACTTCGCCTTACAAAAAAAACACAGTACACAAGCACGCTCACCGCCTACCCCGTAGAAGCTGGAACAAAGTCACCGAAGACCAGCTCACCTTCGCCCTCGTCAGCACCCCACCACCGACTACGTCAGATGCAAACACCATAGCACACATCCTCTGGATCACGAACTGCACCAACACACTCGCCCCCATCAAGAAAGCCACCGTAAGACACATCAAGAAAGCAAGCTGGTTCACCCCTGCGCTCCAAGAATCCAGACACTCCTGCAGATGACTCGAAAAGACATAGAGGAACAACAAAACCTCGGAAACAAGCTCCACCTTCAAGACAGCCACCACCACACACCACCAACTCATCAAATCCACAAGGAAGAAATCCCACCAAGACAGAATCCTCTCCAATGCACACAACACCAAAGAACTCTTCTCCATCATCAAGGAATTCACCAAACCCTGCAGCGAAACATCAGATGTCCCACCCTCCCTAGACCTCTGCCACAGACTCCGCACCTTCTTCCACCACAAGATCAATATGATCTACGTCAACTTTGACAACCAACATCACCTCACCGCTCCTGCTCCCCCTCATGCGATGCCACCCAACAGACCCTGCTCAAATGGATCCCGTTCATGACAGAAAACACCCTGAAGACCATGAAAAGCATCCACTCCGGAGCACCCTCAGACCCCTGCCATACAACATATTCCACAAAGCTGCCTCTCCTATTGCACCCGAACTACGTTGGACGATCAACTGCTCCTTCGAGACCGCCACCTTCCCTGATGACTGGAAACACCCCGAAGTCAACCCCCTCCTGAAGAAACCCTCTGTGGACTAGATGGACTTCAAGAGCTTCAGGCCCATTTCCCTGCTTCCCTTGGCAGCCAAGGTAATTGAAAAGGCCGTCAACCCCCAGCTAGCAAACTTCATCAAAGCTAGCAATGTCCTGGACATCTCCCAATCCGGATTCTGAAGCAATCACAGCACCGAGACCGCCCTACTTGCTGTCACCGACAACATCCTCTCGCTCCTGTACCAGGATAAAACAGCAGCCTTCATCCTCCACGACCACTCAGCTGCATTCAACACCGTCTCCCATCACACCCTAACTACCAGACTCCATGACGCCGGCATCCGCAGCAAGGCCCTCAACTGGATCCGCGTCTTCCTCACCGGCAGAACTCCCTCCCTACCTCTCGGAACCAACAGAGACCAACTGTGGATTGCTCCAGGGCTCCTCCCTCAGCCCCACCCTCTTCAATGTCTACATGGCCCCCTCACAACCATCGTCAGGAACTACGGGCTCAACATAGTCTCATACGCAGATGACACCCAGCTGATCCTCTCCCTCATCAATGAACCCCACATCACCAGACACAACTTCCATGAAGGGATGAAAGCTGTCGGCACCTGGAGGAAGAACATCTGCCTGAAACTCAACTCAGAAAATACAGAAGTCATCATCCTTGGCTCCACCCCATCCACATGGAATCACTCCTGATGGCCCTATGCTCTCGGAAATCCCCCCATCCCGAAGTTCCACGCACAGAACCTCAGCATCATACTAGACTCATCGCTCACAATGAACCACCAGATAAACGCCGTCTCCTCGACCTGCTTAGATACCCTCTGCATGCTTCGAAAGACCTTCAGATGGATCCCAACCAAATCCATAAAAACTGTCATGCATGCACTCATCAGCAGCAGAACGTCTGTTGCTTTTTCATATTTCACCTACAGACAGACGGACAGACAGTGAGCTTAGATGCCAGTGGGCTTTGGTTCTATCCGCTGCTTATCATTATTTGACTTTCTTGTCAATATAATTTGTTTGCTTCTTATTCAGTGCATTTTATTTGTCTTCCTCCCTTCCTTGGAGCATAGCGTCTTTACCATTGGTTTGATTGGATTGCTTGTATCCTTCCACTATGTGGAATCAGGGAACTACTTTGTTCTTTTCTTTTAGTACTCCATGAGAGTACATGTGTTTTCTGGCTGTCTCTCCGTCTCGCTCTCCCCTGTTTGCTGGATCCCTTTTACATTCTCACCCCGCAGCTCGTCCTTTGATTCTCCTGTCTGAATCAGTCTTACAGAGTTGCAAGGAGAACCTGGTTTGGAGGTCATAAAGGTCAGGTCACAGGAATCAAACAAAGAACATGGAATCTGTGGTGGCACTGACATGTCATTCGTCACGGACAAAATTGGTAACTTTCCTATTTGCTGGTACATAGGGTACTGTCACCAATACAGGAAATTCAGAGTCATAACTGTCAGACCGGGTACAAAAGAAAAAGCACTTGCAGCAACACATTGCTTGGCAACTGTGCATTTTGTTGGGATTCTTGCAGTCGCCGAGCCCGTCACTGTAATTGCTACTGAAAGCATGCTTTGTGTTTTTTGCTGTTCCTTGTTGAGTTCTTTCCTGTTTGCAGCTACCTATCTAAAGTCCTTCTTGCTGTTCCTCTTCACCTCCTGGACAGTGTAGCTTGAGTTCAGTCTGGCTCTTGCTTTGGGTCAAGATTCTGTGTAATCTACAGTGGTGAGTCGACTGTTGTATGCGCCTATATGTATTCAATCCATAAAAGTGATATTAATCAAATCTATGTTTTCTATTTTTTTGTGTAGATGGGGGGTATTGTTTCCAATGTTTTGCAGTGTTTCTTCCTTTCCTATGCCGCTTTCCTTGTTTCCCATGGGTCTGAATTATATCACTCGGTCATCATGCAAGTACTTTTATTTTCTTTTTGGCTCATCGGAGGCAGAGGACTGACTGGTGGTATCTACCATAGTATTGACATACCATTGGTTCTTGACAATTTGCCAGGCCCCTAATGGATCCCTCAGCCTATCCTTTCATCTCGCCTTGAGCAGAAAGATATGAACATTGCTAATACTGAAAAATGTTTTACTGGGCAGGTTAAACACCTACAGTACATATCCCCATCATTACTTGGTGTGCCTATGCATAATCTATTTGGTATAGCAAGTACTATCTTCTAATACACTAACACTGTACAAACAGTCTCCCCAGTGTCTGCTACAAATTCAACTTTGGCACCTTCTGATATATTTTCTGGAGAACCACATTTATTCTCTGAACTTCTGGCATCATTCCCTTTACACATTATGAACAGAACCCATCAGTTTAATAATGTTATAGCTAAAGTTTTGTTTTCTCTGTTATACCTGAATAAGGATGTATTGGCGTGTCCTGCACCCTTAATATTTAAACAGAAGCTCTGTTTATTTCACTTATAATTCTTTGGCTAGCTACTGGGCCACATATGAAAAATGAAAAACTACTCATGAAGCCTATATAAGGCTCTTAACTCTTAAAGGAGGATCACAAAAAATAGTGACCTGTATAGCACACTTTCAGAGGCTTGTAGTCTAGGCAGTTGGACTGACAAAGCTGTAGCTGTGACCTTTTTATTTTGGCCTTCGTAAAGCTCTAACGGATTCTGACTGTGGTGGTAAATCAGCCAACCAAGACATCTGCTCTTACAGATTTGACCTCCATATACAACAGGAAGTAGCTGACCATAAGAAAAACAAGCATTTGCAATGCAATAGGTCTTGCAGTTAGGAGAGTTTGTGCTATTGGCATTGTAAATAACAATGCCTTTTATTTATGTGTTGTTTTTAAAACAGATAAATAAAAGTAATTGTCATTTACAATGGCAATTGCTTAAATTCTCGCAAATACGAGACCTATTGCACTGCAAATACATTCGGGCCAAGCTATAATTTTTTAAAAAGTGTTTAGGAGAGAGTGTGTCCTGCCTGCAGCAGCGGGTACGACAAAGCTATTTGAGAAAATATTGCTCGGAGGCTGCAATTAAAGCCTACAGAGTAACAACCCATGTAACGGGGTGTCGCCATGGGAGGTTACAAAATGAGACAAGGCGTACCGAGGGACTAATAAGTCTATTGACCAATGAACAGCCACAGTTTACAGGGGACAATGACACAAACCAAAGAAAAATGTGTGCGGAGCTTCAAATCCCTACCTGAATACAGCATGCCTCGCAGAGCAGCGTATGCTCTGCCCAGACTCAACCTAAAAATTGGCAAGACATAGACCTGTACATGCATATCATTCCTCACATATTCTGTCTTTCACATGGGGGGGGTGGTCAGATATAGAATCTATGTAAATCAGCCCTGGAGATAAAACATTTTCTGTGGAAGGCATGATCAATTAAGAATGAGCTGTTGGCAAAGAGGTCATTTAGTGAAATCTTGTTCAGCAACTGTGTTGCTCAACCTGTAAAAGCAGGGCTTGCTGAGCTTAAAGCCAAGTACCCATGCTAACAACAATGCACATTTCTGTTATATTATCATGGCATATAGGATCCCTCACTGTGTCTGCTTTAATAGATTCTGGTGCTTCAGGCTCCTTTATAGATATGACTTTATGAAGAAACATGCAAATCCTTTGGTAAATAAGCTAGCAGCAGCAGCACTAAACAGAGCGGTGAACAGAACACCATTAACATCTGGAGATGTAGCAAAAGAGACCATTGATCTGTTTATGGCATCTCTGATCGGACAGCTAGAAATCATCAAGTTTGATGTTACAGAAACTCCTTCATTTTGTATCATCCTGGGCACCCCCTGGTTAAGAAAGCATGATCAACGCGGTTCAAGAAGCAAAATCTTTTGCTTTTACCCTATGACAGAACATATGTTTTCCTGCCCGTATGTTAATTGGAAAAGAAGATCAGAGTCAATAGGATCTTCTTTTAGAATACAAAAAATTTGCAAATGTATTTTGGCGAAAAAGGAGCAGATCGACCACCATCTCATTGATTCTATGATAGTAATATCAAATTCATACCAGGAGCAAAGATATTGCATGGTTGAATATATGCTCTCACACAGAGAGCAGGGGGTGAACAACAGAAATATATTGCTGAAAATCTTAAGAATGGATTTATTTAGCATTCTTCAACACCTAACTGGGTCATCCATCTTCTTTGTCCCAAAATCTCATGGAGTACTGCGTCCTTTCATCACTACGCAATCAATATCCTTTGCCACTAATCTCTGTTGCTAGGTCAACTATGTGTTTCACAACATTAAATCTTCACAGAGCAAATAATCTTGTGCATATTAGTGGAGTTGAATAGAAGACTGCTTTTATACCAAAATGAAGATTATGAGTATTTGATAATGCCCTTATACAATACCCTTCATCTTTTCACATCTCATTAACAATATCTTCCAGGACCTACAAAATTCATTTGTAGTAGTGTGCCTCACTGAAATCCTGATCTTTTTGGACCTTTTACAAGAACATTTGAAAGAAACACTACAACATTGAAGACATCATACATTTTATGTCAAGTTATCAAAATGTACATTTGAGTCATCTTTCTAAGTTATGTCATATCAGCCTCTAGAATTAAAATGGATAAAGATAAGGTACAAGTAGTTATCCAGTGGCCATTACCAAAGATAGTTAAAGAATTCCAGTATTTTTTAGGATTCACCAATTTTTACAATCAATTCATCCCAGCCATTTCATCTTTGATAATATCAATTATACAACTTACACAGAAGGTAATCTCTTTCATATGGGGACCTGAACCAAAAAAAGTATATCCCTTAACGCTCCAGTTCTATGGCATCCAAACTTTGAACTACCTTTTATTGTAGAAACTGGCACTTGATCCACAGCTACTGGTGCTATTCTCTGTCTCCAGACACAGATGCTTTACACCACGTTGCCTTCTTTTCAAGAATATTATCCACGTTTGAACAGCATTATATAATTTATGACCATGTCCTATTAGCCATCAAGGATGCATCTAAACATTGGCAAAATTATTTAGAAGGTGCAAAGTACAAAATGACAGGTAGGAGTCACCACAAGTACATGGGGTTCCCAAAATAGATGAGATGTGAAAACTACTGACCTACCAGATGGATGCCTTTCCCCCTGATTGTATTTTCACCTCAACTACAGACCATAGAATCTACATAGGAAGGTTGTTGCTCTTTCTCATAATTCTGAACCCAGTAAAGACATTCAAGCAGCCTTGATTTTATCACAACCCACATCAAGATGATACCACGCCTGAAAATGTTGTGCAGCAAACAAAGCAAGCAATTTAGTCTATTCACACAATGATGAATGGATACAGGAAGAGATGAGACATGTGAGAGGAGGTTTATTGTACACACTGTACATGCCAACAACAGACCTACAGAAATAATTCCTACAGTGATACCATGATTCACCTGTTAAATGTCATCCAGGAATAAGAAAAACATGGGATCTTCTCCCTGGTGTTTTGGTAGCCATAGATGCATTTGATGATAAAGACACATACTTCTTCATTCACAGTTTGTACAGAGTCCAGGAATTCCAATAAAAAGACCTTTCAGTCTGCTACAGCCACTTCCACATCCTTGGCAGGCAATGTCTATGGATTTCATCGTTGATCTTCTTCAGAATCATCTACTGTACTGTGGGTGTTGGTGGAACTATTCATGAAACTGGGACACTTTATTCCCTTAATCACAGCTACCAGCAATATATTTTATGAAAGAAACCGTATACTTACGTGGCTTACCAACCCTCATATTCTCAGATCAAGAACCTCAGTTTTCCTCAGACTTCTATGGAATCCTAATGACATTGTAGGGAGTACAAACATATAAGCCCATCAGCTACCGTCCTCATTCTGAGAGCCAGACAAAAATAATAAGCCAGATTATTGAACAAGATCTGCAATGTTTGGTAACATAACATCAAGATGACTGGGTTTGTTGCATTAAAATTGTGGAATGTGTGAATAATAAATCATGTCCTAGCTCTCTCATCATGTCTCCATTCTATTAACCTTTGGTTTACACATCGATATAATTACACTAGACATTCCTTCCAGTTATATTACATCAACCAATGCCTTTGTACACTCTTTATGGGACATTCATAAGCCATTGAAAAAACAAGGCCTTGTACAGAAAACATTTAGATGCCTGTACCTAAGATGGAGATTCTCTAAGGCTTTCTACTCTACTTAAACAGCATTTAAACATTGATTTGTGGTACATTGCTTCATCTCCATAGTTATCACTCCAGTGACAGTGGCGTATCCATACTGTAGGAAAGTGCCATTTTGCATGGTCAACATCCCCTCCCTACTTTTTGCTCCAAAGCTGATTGTTATTTATTTATTTATTTATTTATGGGTTTCTATAGCGCTGGAATCGACTCCAACCGGAGTATCTCTGCGCTGTGATACCAAATAGAGTCTAAATAAATATGCAGATGAGGGGCAGGGTCTAGATTTTATCAGTAAACAGCAGAGTTTTCAGTTGCTTCCTGAATTTTAAATGGTCTGTGCAGAGCCTGAGGGCCAGAGGCAGTTTGTTCCACAGTGTGGGCCCTGCAACAGATAACGCTTTCCCTCCATGTCTGGTTTTTTTTGCACGAGGTACTGCCAACAGAAAATTCTCACTAGATCTCAACGATCTGGAGGGAGTGTAGGGGATAAATTTCTGCTCCAGGTATGTAGGGCCATTTCCGTTTAAGCATTTATGGATAATGCAACATATCTTAAACTTGGCTCTTTGTCGAATGCTCAACCAGTGTAGTTTCTGTAATAGAGGTTTTGATGCTGTTCTGGGGGGAGCATTTAGGACAAGGCGAGCTGCCGTATTCTGGACCACCTGGAGCCTATCCAGAACTCCTTCATTAGCAGAAAGGAGCAGTCCGTTACAGTAGTCAATACGACTCAATATAAGGGCTTGCACCAAAGTTTTTCTGAAGGAATCCGGTAGCAGTGGAAATATTCTGCGCATCATGCTGATGGTGAGGAAGCATGAGCCAGCTACCATGTTACTGTGCTGTTTGAGGGAAAGGTCGTGATCAAGGCGTATCCCCAGATTTTTGACAATCTGTTTGGGCTCCGGAACAGTGCCAAGATCAGATGGCCACCAGTCAGGAGTCCACAGTAATTTGGCATCTCCAAACAGCATTACTTCCGTCTTGTTGACATTGCACTGTAGGAAGTTGGTGGACATCCACTGTGCGACGGCTTTCATGCCAGCGGAGAAGGAGTTTCTTATTTCTGTGGTGAGATTTTGAAAGGGAAAGAGGAGCTGCGTGTCATCCGCATATGACACGGGGATGAAACCAAATTTGCGCATCACTCTTGCCAGGGGTGCCACGTAGATGTTAAAGAGTGTTGGGCTCAAACAGGAGCCCTGTGGCACCCCTTTCGTAATCTCTACCTCAGTTGATCTGTATTCACCCATGGTGACAGTCTGGGTCCGATCCGTAAGAAAACTCCTTAGCCAAGCAAGGGCCTTGTTCTTGACCCCTACGTTCGACAACCGGTCAATGAGGATGTTATGTGACACGGTGTCGAACGCGGCTGAAAGGTCTAATAACACCAAAATTACCGAGTAGCCTTTGTCCTGAAACATATGCAGATCGTCAGTGACAGACAGGAGGGTGGACTCTGTACTGTGTTTCGGCCTAAACCCAGATTGAGAGTAGTCTAGGCCGCCAGCTTTCTCAATGTAGCTGGATAACTGACGATTTACATACTTCTCAGTGAGCTTTCCCAAAAATGGCAGCAACGAAATAGGTCTGAGATTTGACAAATCAGTCCATGGAGTTGTGGTGTTCTTCCTGATTGGCCTGACTAAGGCCTGTTTCCACTGCTTGGGGACAGAACCTGTACAGAGGGATAAGTTAACAAGTTTTTCGATGGTGGGAGATAGGATTCCGAGCAAGGTGGACATGAGTCTTGCCGGGATGATATCATCAGGACTTCCACTTTTAATCTGCGTCATGAGCAAGGACACCTCTTTAGGAGTGATAGGGGGGAAGAGGTCTAAAGTATGAGGGCCACTATCAAGTTCTGAATCCTGAAAGATAGGGACTGTATTTGTAGTCAAATTGTTGTTAGAGTTGACTATTTTAGCATAGATGAGATCGATTTTGTTGCAGAAAAATTGCGATATATTGTCGCAAAGTAGTTGTGACGAAGTGTCTGCACTCTCACATGCTGTAGGATTGGTGAAAGAGTGAAGGACCTGGTATAATACTCTGGGGGAGTTGTCTGCAGCCGTGATAAGAGTGGTAATATGGGTTTTTCGCGCCGTTCTGATAGCTTTATGATATACACTTAGAGCGTCCCAATAATGTTTCCTATCTGTTACCAGATGGGTAGATCTCCAAATCTTTTCTAATTTCCTGGCTGTTTTCTTGAGATTTCTGAGCTCTTCAGAGAACCAGATCTCTTGTTTTTTGGCTGGTCGGGGTCTAAATTGTTTTAATGGAGCTATCTTATCTATGGCTGTTTTAATGTCTTTGCTAAACATATCAATAGCTTTATTGATATCATCAGGAATCACATGGTGGGGTTGGACAAATTTCTCAGCAAAGGAGGCCTCATTAACTTTATGCCATTGCCGCCGTATTTCAGGGATATTGGTGGTTTTGAGGGTAGTGGTTGCAGGATAGGGAGTATAAAACTCAAGGATAAAATGGTCAGTCCAGCTGACCTGTGTAGGGGGAAGGCATGTGACACTAGGGAAATTGGTTATAATCAGGTCTAGAGTGTGTCCGGCCACGTGAGTTGGGCCCACATTGTGTGGTTGGAGACCTAGCAATGAGAGAGCGTTAAGAAAAGCATGTGCTTCTTTACAATTTATAAGTTCACTGTGAAGGTTGAAGTCACCTATTAGCAAGAATTCTTTGTCTTTTTGAACATATGGCGCAAGATTTTCCAGTAATATGTTGACAAAGTTGGAGCTAGGTCCAGGGGGACGATAAACCAGGGCTCCTAATCTGGTTTGTTTGGTGGAATGAGTTGTTTTAAAAATCAGCAATTCAATGTCCGGAGTGCAGAGTTCTGCCAAAACAGAGCAATTGATGTGATTTTTATGAGCAATAGCAATCCCTCCACCTATTTTCTTAGGTCTGTCTAACCTAATCATTTTGTATCCTGAAGGAATGGCCAATGTAATGGAGGGAGTGGAAAGGGGTTTAAGCCACGTTTCAGTCATGAAGCAGTAGTCAGGCTCATTTGTAGAGATTAGGTCCCATACTTCAGAGGTATGCTTAGGTAAAGAGCGTAAATTGCAAAGAATGTTTTTATGACCAGCAATTTTAGGTGTTTTGTAAGATGGTGTATGGCTGTTCACACATCTATCAGGGCTTTCTCCCTTCAGAGTAGTGAACTGGGATTTACAATGTAAGCATGTAAAAGGCCCTTCTACAATAAGTTTAAGGTCTTCATGACAATCAACAATCTGTAGATCCTTAAGTACCTGGGCTGAGTAGGTAATCCTGGCAGGAAGCGGGACAAGCGGGGAGATAGGTGAGACCGCCATGGCCCCTAGCACCGTCCTGGCGCGGACGGGCGCAGACGGGCAGGTCTTTGGCTTGTCTTCGGCGCGTCTAGAGGCGCCTCCCTGCGCGCAATCGCTGCGCGCTTGATCCCGACGAGTGGCTAAATAGCCCCAGTAACAGCAAGGCTAGAGCGCTACCCGCTCAGTGCTGCAGCGGGAAAGCGGAAGTGTGTCACTCAGGCTCGTACCTGTCCCGCCCTCCGCTCAACGGTATTGGATACCGAGTCGGACCAGGGCGGGCAGGCTGTAACACAGAGCGCTGAGTGTACACGTAAGTTTTTAACCCCTGTCAATGCCTAAGATAAGCGTCTAAGCCCTGAATGAGAATATTGTGGCACAGTTTAAAATATACAATTCTGTCAACTTTAAAATCAAGCTTTCTAAAATATCGCTATAGGGCTTTGCGTTTCAGCAATACAGCATCAGCAGAGAATTCACACTGTACCTGGCATCAAGCGGGGTCGGCCGACACTGCCACTGTCAGCCTTACCGCTGTTATGACTATGAAAGTTCACTGGAGTCTGCTGCCCTGGTCCCAGTGCCAGCGCTCTCTCCCTAAAACTTTTATGTGTAAATTGGCATCCCCGATTGACAAGGAATTCAACCCTTTTTTTAAACATCTGTTTATCCAGCTTTTAGTCAAATTTTACCTGGGTACATGTTACATATATATAATTTGCAAAATTTTACAGGAGCTTAACAGTCTTGGTTTACAACAAATAGTTACAACATCCATGTTGTCCCCTTTTCCCAGTTGGCCAGACCTTTACATTTGCTGAGACCACCCATTAGACATTTCACAAATTGCAACACAGATTGTGTGGTTATCAGCTCCAGTCCCGACATCGGTGCACACCAGTTGGCGTCGCCTCTGGTCCGCCATAGGCGGCAGGGCTCTTCCACGGCTGGGTTAGCCGCACCAAATACCACAAAAAAGAGTTACCCCTACAGAAGAGCCATCACCCTGGTGAGTTACGCTTGATGAAATTTTAAATTTAAATTTTAATGAAGGCTGCCACAAACGAAGATGAAAATACACAGCTTTTTTCTTGTCAACCTAGCCTGACGCGTTTTGTGCCTTGCACTTTATCAAAAGGCTATCTTGTGGATGGTGAAATGCACAACAGTGCATGTACTGATTTCTTTTTTGATAATCAAATTTTTATTGTTTTTAAAACACATAAAACAATTCAGCAGAGACACGGAAATCATTAGTTTGAATCCATTCTTGAAAGCAATGTAACTCACAATCATAACCCCCATAAAACGTGCACAGACGGGATATGGGACCAGGTTAATGAGGACCCTCCACATTCCCCAGCCACTTCCCCCACACTCTACGGTATTTCTTAACGCACCCCTTGGCCATGTAAAGGGCTTTCTCCTGGGTCGCGCACCAGTCCACCCCTCTACGCCACCTCCCCAGGTCAGGTGGATCGGGGCTTTTCCAAGCCGCCGCTATGTCCCGCTTGGCCACCATCATCGCTGTATTAAAGAATAACTTTTCGTTTCTTGACCCGTCTAGCCCATCTGTGATCCCCAGCAATGAGTGATGTGGATCATGAGGAACCTCCCAGCTCAATACCTCTGTTAGCACCACCTCAATAGAGCCCCAGAATTGCTCCAAGTGGGGGCACAACCAAACCATGTGGAGGAAGTCAGCCGGGGCATGAGTACATCTCGTGCATGACGCATCTGGGCTCAAGCCCGCTCGATAAAGGCGCAGGGGAGTGAGATACGCAGCATGTAGGTAGTAGAGCTGAATCAGCTTGAGTTTGGCGGAGACGGTGACTGTTCTGGGGGCCATGAGGGCATCGCGCCAATCCACCTCGTCAAGGGAGCCCACCCATTCCACCCATTGATTCCTCAACGTATCTAAGGAGGTGGGGGTATTTTTAACTAGGGTGCGATAAATGCGGGAGACCCTTCCCTTCCCTAAGTCGCCCATCATCGTCTAAGCCTCAGTGGGGCTATATTCGGGGAGCCTTGTGTCATCCGCAATGTGCATATGGAGGGCATGTCTCAGCTGCAAATATTTGTAGAATTGGGACGAATGTAGGGAGTAACAGGTTTGGAGCTCCTGGAAGGACAGCATATGGCCCCTAGCCCATATGTCCCCAAGCTGTGAGATGCCAATAAGGTCCCAAGTTTTAAACCCCTGTAGCCCGCTAACCTCCCGGAGCCAGGCCTCATGCCAGAGGGGAGTACACTGGGTCAGTTTGCATGTCCATCCGGTGTTACGCAGCGAGGCCCGCCAGGCCAATAACACAGAGCGCGTCACATCAGGCAATCAGGATGAAATGGGCCCCCCATACATCATGGCCTGGATGTTAGTTAGACCTAGTTGGCTCAGTTCAAGCCTGTAGGCTGGATCAGACCAGCCCCCATTGAACCAGTCGTGGACTGCCAAGAGACGTACCGCCAAGAAATACAGATACAAGTGCGTCATCCCCATACCCCCATCATAGGAGGGAATCCGGCAAGCAGACCGAGCCACGCGGGCCCTTCATATGCTCCAGAGAAATTTGGTAAACAGACTGTCCAGTTCCCGGAACCAAGTCCTGGGAAAACAGAAAGGGGTATTCTGTAGGACGTAAAGGAATCTGGGGAGGATCATAATTTTAAACAGGGCCACCCTCCCCAGGGGGTTCAAAGGCAGCGCTTTCCATTTATGGAGGTCCTCCTTGGCCTTCTTGACCAACGGGGCCACGTTGAGGGACCAGACCAGCTCGGGAAGGAGGGTAATCCATATCCCCAAGTATTTACAGGATTGCCGCCAAAGTGGTATGGTGGACTGCCAATCAAAGCACTCCCTAGAAAGATGCATGGGGACCAGAACTGATTTCCCGGGGTTTAGCCGCAGCCCTGAGGCTTGCTCGTTAGAGTGCAAGATCTGGAGGCAGTGTGGCCAGGAGGAGGCTGGGTCAGCCAGGAAGACCAGGACGTCGTCCGCGTATAATGCGATCTTATCCATTTCAGTATTGGGCCACTCCCATCCGCGAAGGTGATCCTCAGCCCGCACCAGGGAAGCCAAGGGCTCCATCACCAGGGCGAATAGCAAAGGAGAAAGGGGACACCCCTGCCTAGTGCCCCCGGCAATGGGGAAGGCCTCTGACAGTACCCCGTTGACCCGCACTTGTGTTCTCGGGCGGAGTGTACAGGACACGAACCAAGGAACGGAAGTCGGGCCCGAACCCCATCTCGACCAGCACATCCTGTAGGTATGTCCAGTCCACCGAGTCAAACCCTTTTTCGAAATCTATGGACAGGAGCGCTAAGTATGGGGTAAGCAGGTGCCGGTGGGCTAGAGCCAGCTGCAGTCTCCGGATGCAGTGGCGGGTCCCACGTTGAGGCATGAACCCACATTGGTACAGGTGTACCAGTAAGGTTAAGTAGGGTTTCAATCGTTGAGCCAGAATGGTGGCATACAGCTTAATTTCGGTGTTGAGGAGGGAGATGGGACGGTAATCTGCGCAACTACGGGAGGGAGGCTGGGATTTCGGGAGAACCACGATGGTGGCAATGTCCGTTTCCGGCGTAAAGTAACCTCTCTCCACAGCTTCATGAAATAAGTTGGCCAGGTGGGGCGCTAGGGTGTCTCGGTATGCCGCATAGTACTCCTGAGGAAGGCCATCTGGGCCCGGGGTCCTACCCAAGGAGGCCAGGGTGATCACCTCTTCAATTTCTTTCAGTGAAATGGGGCGCTTTAAGTCTTTCTGAGCGGCCATTTCCAGCATTGCATGTGCTGATTTAAATCAGGATGTCCCACCCCCAGTGGGCGTGGCCTCTTTGCAAGGCCTTCTGGACTCCGTAGTACTTGTTTTACTCCAGTGAGCCTGCTCGCACTTTACCAAACTTGAGTTCCAATATACACCCCAGTGGGTTTCTGTGCTGTCCTCAATGTTTGTTGTCGCAAGTTACTGCATTCGTTATCAGCTCCAGTCCCGACATCGGTGCACACCGGTTGGCGTCGCCTCAGGTCCGCCATAGGGGGCGGGGCTCTTTCACGGCTGGGTTAGCCGTACCAAAATACCACAAAAAAGAGTTACCCCTACAGAAGAGCCATCACCCTGGTGAGTTACGCTTGACGAAATTTTAATGAAGGCTGCCACAAACAAAGATTAAAACACAAAGCTTGTTTCTTGTCAACCTGGCCTGACGCGTTTTGTGCCTTGCACATTATCAAAAGGCTATCTTGTGGATGGTGAAATGCACAACAGTGTGTGTACAGATTTAAATCAGGATGTCCCACCCCAGTGGGCGTGGCCTCTTCGCCAGGCTTCCTGGATTCCGTAGTACTTGTTTTACTCCAGTGAGCCTGCTCGCATGTCACCAAACTTGAGTCCCAATATACATCCCAGTGGGTTTCTGTGCTGTCCTCAATGTTCGTTGTCGCAAGTTACTACCTTCATTATCAGCTCCAGACCCGACATAGGAGCACACCGGTTGGCATCGCCTCAGGTCCGCCATAGGCGGCGGGGCTTTTTCACGGCTGGGTTAGCTGTACCAAAATACCACAAAAAAGAGTTACCCCTACAGAAGAGCCATCACCCTGGTGAGTTATGCTTGACGAAATTTTAATGAAGGCTGCCACAAACGAAGATGAAAAGACACAGCTTGTTTCTTGTCAACCTAGCCTGACATGTTTTGTGCCTTGCAGTTTATCAAAGGCTATCTTGTGGATGGTTAAATGCACAACTTTAAATCAGGATGTCCCACCCCAGTGGGCGTGGCCTCTTCGGAAGGCCTCCTGGATTCCATATTACTTGTTTTACTCCAGTGAGCCTGCTCGCACATCACCAAACTTGAGTCCCAATATACACCCCAGTGGGTTTCTGGGCTGTCCTCAATGTTCGTTGTCGCAATTTACTGCCTTCATAATCAGCTCCAGTCCCGACATCAGCGCACACCGGTTGGCGTCGCCTGAGGCCCGCCATAGGGGGCAGGGCTCTTCCACAGCACTGGGCAGCTTTGTGCAGCCGGACATCCTGCTGACTCTGTTCAGCTTCCTGATTAAAACGGAGAACTAAACCTACCTGTGTGGTGGCTCGTCCTTTGGGTGCAACTCCTTTTTGTGGATTATATTTACGGCTGACCCAGCCATGGACGGAGCCCCGCCACATGGACAGATGCCAGATGGTAATCAGCAGTGGGACAGGAGGTCGTTTTGGAAGTTTCACTGGGCAGCTTTGTGCAGCGGAATTTCCCCGCAAATCCACTGGGGTTTTCATTGTTCGTATGAGATGCAGCGCAGAGCACCTTACGGAAGGAACACTAAGAGCACTACAGGTACCAGCAGGCTTAACCAGAAGCCACTGAGCGGGTGCCAGAAGTTTAAAAACAGTGCCCGACATGCTCTGCGCTGCGTAATGAACTTGCCTTTGACAAAGTGCACCTCAGCACGAAACGCGTCAGGCTTTACATGTGCGAGACATCCTGCTGACTCTGTTGCAGCTTCCTGATTAAAATGGAGAACTAAACCTACCTGTGTGGTGGCTCGTCCTTTGGGGGCAACTCCTTTTTGTGGTATATATATATATATATATTCACTGAAAAACCATAGGTTTCAGGGGCGTTATGGTTAGCTGGACATTTCCCTCGTACAAAACCATTGAAATTCCCCTTTATAGTTAGTTCAGCTAACTATAACTCGCGCCCCCGCAATGCACTGCTGATGACATCACATATTACATCACTCATGACATAGTCAGTGACATCACTCATGACATCTCAAATGACATCACTGATGACATCATCCAGTGTCTGTGTTTCTATAAAGTTTAAATATGTTTATTATATATTGGGAAAGGCATACTGAAGAATGAGTGGGTGTATAAGGGTGTGAATGGATGATTTTGTAGGTGTGTGACTGACTCTATAAGTGAGTGATTAAACGTATCTTACTGAATGCATGGGTTAGTGACTAAACTGTGAATGTCTGTATCCGTCTGTCTGCTGGTGTGTAAGTGGCTGTATGGGTTTGAAAATTACTACATGATTGTCTATATGGGTTATAGATTGGTTGTCTGAGTATCTGTATGGGTGCCTGAGTGTTTGTGTGGGTGGGGTGTGTGTGACTCTGTGCATAGATATGTGAGTGGGTGATTCACTGGGTGCATGGTTTCAAGTCTAGATCTGTGATGCACCGTATGGGTGGGTGAGTGTGTGTATGGTTGTGTTAGTGAGTGAATCTATATTTCATGTGTGATTTAGTACATATGTGAACGGCAGTACATATGTGTGTTGGAGTACAGAAATGGCTATAAGTGAGAGTGTGTGATTGTGAGAGTGGGTGTATGGATGAGTGTGTGCTTGTATCATTGATTGTATAAGAGCGTAAGAATGTGCTAGTATTTGTATGAGTAATTGAGCTAGTGTGTGTATAACTGTATAGGTGAGTAAATGGCAGTGTGATTAATTATTTGCATGATTGAGTAGGTGTGTGAGTACCTCTATGGATGAGTGGCGGTGTGTGAGTGTCTATATAGGTGTATGAGTGCATATGATAGTCCTGTACTGAGTGACCATAAGTATGAGTGACTGTACGGGTGAGTGAGTGGATGGGTGTGTAGACCTAAGAATCAGTGAGTTTGTATGTACTTATTGGTGTTGGAGTGTCTATGTTTTTGAGAATGGCAGTATGTAATTTAGAGTAGGTGTATCAAAGGTTATATTAGGTTGTGAGAAGATGCATCAAATTATCACATGGATGACGTCATCAGTGATGTCATCAGTGATGTCATTTGAGATGTCATTAGTGATGTCATCAGTGAGGTCACTGACCATGCCATGAGTGATGTAATATGTGACGTCATCAGCAGTGCATTGCGGGGGCGCGAGTTATAGTTAGCTGAACTAACTATAACGGGGGAATTTCATTGATTTTGTACGAGGGAAATGTCCAGCTAACTAGAACGCCCCTGAAACCTATGTATTTTTCAGTGAATTTCTAATGTTTTTTAAATGCTAATTCCTAACTATAACGTGCCTGAAACCTATGGTTTTTTCAGTGAAATTCAAAGGTTTTTTAAATGATAATTCCTAACTATAACATACCTGAAACCTATGTTTTTTTAAGTGAATTTCAAAGGTTTTTTAAATACTAATTCCTATCTATAACTTATCTCTAACCTATGATTTTTTATGAATTTCATAGAATTTCTAAATCTTTATTTTTCAGTGTATCAATTCCTTTATGTTTTTTATACTGTTTTTCACCATTTTTTAAAGTTTTTTTTACATATTTTTTTAAAAATTAATAAATATTACATGCTTTTAATGAATTAAAAAAAATTTGTAAAGTTTTTTTAACTTTAAAAAATAATAATATTTTTTAAACAATTTTTAATACTTTGATGATATAATTTTTTTCAAAAATTTTTTGGAGTCGCGCACTCAACGCGTTAGGAATCGCGCACCCTACGCAAGAGAAATCGTGCACCCTATGCGATAGGATGCGCGACTCCTAATTTTACCGTAAAGAAATAAATAACTTCTATCACTAATTTTTATTATCCCCGGGGACCCCATCCCCTGGGGCTTATAAAAAACGTTGGGGACCGTGGGAGGAGCCCCAATGCCCCCACGGTTCCAGCCGACTCTCCGCATCCTTCTGGAGCCGGCATTGCTTTTCCACATGGGGAGCTGCTGACATGCAGCTCCCCGACCTCAATAAATAAAGCCTCGGGGGGTTGTGGCCCCCGGGGCTTGGGGGGCCGTTTAGCCCCCCACCCATTTGTTTTGTAGCCCCGGGGGGTAGCAGTCCCTGGGGCTGGGGGCCCCCCCTGGGCCCCCCATTAAATTTAACATTTTTTGCCCCCTGGGGGCTAATTATTAAAGAAGCGCTTCGTTTTTTTGTTTTTTCACGGCCGGATCCTAACTATAACTACCTACTGGCAACCGCCATTAGGTAATATATATAATGATAATATATATATATATATATATATATATATATATATATATATATATAATCTACTGGCGGTCGCCAGTAGATAGTTATAGTTAGGACCGTGTTTCCATAGGAAATCCGCAACACTCTATTTGGAATAACTTTGGCGCCGGTTGACGAATCCTCGCGAAAGTTTCAAAATAGGTGGGGCGCTCCGCTCCGCTCCTACCCTGAAAGTCTCGGGGGGATTCGTCAAGCGGGGGCTGAGAAAAAGGGGGGGTCCCAAAACACGTTTTCCCCATGCAATTTTCCATAGGGACCTTTAGTCCAAGGTACAGCCCGAACGGCTGAACAGAATTACTTGAAATTTGGCAGAGAGGTAGTCCTCAGCTCAGGGAAGTGCCTTTTGCAGGTCTGGTGTCAATCTGTTCAGTAGTTCCTGAGAAAATCAAAAGTAAAATCATATATATATGTGGGCGGAGCCTAACCACACATCTCATCCTGAGATCTGATTGGCTGTCAGCACTTCATCCAAGAAGTGTTGGCAGCCATCTTGGGACCAATATACATAATAGCACCTCATTAAAAAGCATTGCAGTTAATAGAAGGTTTTAAGACTTTAGTTACATTATAAATCATTTGTTGATGGTACCATACTCATTTTAGGAATTGTGGTATGTTCTAAGGTGATTTCACCATGTGAAAAAGCCTTCTGCTGGGATATCATGATTGAGAGAAAAATATTTTCTCATGCTTTTCCCACAGAGGTTTGGAAGGTGATCTATAAGCTAAACTGAGAGCTTATTTTCTGTAAATTCACATTATCTTTCTCAGTCATGTGAGAATGAAGTCTGACATTCTCAGTAAAACATGTACATCCAACAAGGGCAGAGACTGTCAGTTGATTCCTTTGTGTTCTACTGCAGCTTCCCAGAGTGTTCCAAAGAACAACTAGAGCGCTAACAGTCCTACTTATGATAAACGTATGGCACACCTGAAGCCATCTTGCTTGGATTAAAGTGGTAACTCTTAAAACATTTAATTTAAAAAGGAACAAAATGAGGGGGTTCATTTTTCCATAACAAGTATGATTAGTGCTGCAGAAAGAAAAACTAGGGCACATTTTGACTTCTGAAATCCTCTTTTATTTCATTAAAAAATTCTGACATGCAGACTGAAACATGCACTTTCAATACCAGCAGCTGTTTTCCCTGGTGAGCAGTAGCTTTACTACAGTGATCTAATGAGCAAAAAGAGTGCTAACATTCTGAATTTATGGCAAATGTGTAACACGTCTGAATGCCTTCTTGATGGAATCAGAGTAAAAAACTGAAAGTATTTCCTACTGAGGAGACTGCAGTAAATGAGGAAATTAGGAAACTTCATAACAAATAAGTCTCCCAAGATGGCCACCAGAGACAAAAGAGCCCAAATGTAGCCCAAATATCACCCAGATGTAGCCCAAGTATAGCCCAATGACAGAATGTCCCAGAGTGTTCTTAAAAACAACTAGAGCGCTTACTGTCTTCATTATGACAAAAGTATGGCACACCTGAAGCCATCTTGATTGGAATAAACTGGTAACTTCTTCATCCAAATAATTTTGGGCGAAAGGTGAAGGCAAGATGGCCGCTGGCTGAGTGCAGCGTATAGTCACAGTTCTCTCTCCCTCCTCTGAGACGCCCTGAGTATGAGACCAGAGGGGATGAGCGATGTTTAAAGCCCCCTACTCGATCGTGACCGCTATCTGGAGAGTCTGCACATCACGTTCGTTGCTGCGGGCTTTTTCGTGGATAGATACAATCAACTTGGACTCACTTGAGCAGTGGCCGTCTGTACTCGGCAAAGTTATCCGGATCATGGCGCCGAAGGGACCTAAACAGCTCAAAGAGGATCTAGCTCATAAGGACCGTCCGGACGCTGATGCCGGCAAAGATCCTATGCAACGTGGAGCGCAGGCACGGAGAGCTCCGAGGAAACCAGACGACCCGCGGCATGATGTTGGTGTTGGAAGCGTCGGAGCTGTCACAGCGGGAGGAGGGAAAGACGCCGGTGCCCGCAAATCAGTCCCAGCAGCGAAGACAGGACTCGACGGAGGCAAAAGCAAATCAACCAAGGATCCCAGGCAGCCTTCGGTACACGAGTCATTCAAGGCTAAAGCACTGGAAACTGACGAGTTACAAGGCGGAGGCGTTCTCAAGGAAACAGACGAGGCGTCGTCAGTTCCACTATCCGACGAGGCTGCTGGTGCTAGGCAACCGGATACAACGGTGCAGGTACTCTCTTCGAGTCGGGGGGGAAAGTCGATCTCGAGCTCAGTGACTGATGAGTCACTGTTGAGTAAGCCTGGCGAGCAAACGGCCGGAGAAAAGACCTTGTCTGATAGTATGGCAGGAAAAAGCGGGGATTTTGTTCAGAATATACCAATAGGTCTGACAGAGTCCTCAATGAGTCATGAGCAGTCAGGTCTTAAAGGGGCACCCGCAGGG
The DNA here is from genome assembly GCF_964204655.1 of Triturus cristatus. NCBI lineage: Eukaryota > Metazoa > Chordata > Amphibia > Caudata > Salamandridae > Triturus > Triturus cristatus. The sequence goes on along the minus strand of NC_140585.1, from coordinate 658,557,861 downwards.
GCAACCGCACAGGCTCAGGCTCATTGCTTGGCTTATAATCAGTCCCAGCTATTGCTACCTAGGCGAGGAGTCCCTGGAACCCCAGATGGTGAATGTTTTTTTTCCTTAAATGACGATTCAGACTCTTTCTTGTCTAGTGAGGGGAGCGAGAATACCAGCTCTGATTCTGATCTGGACTCTGCTGTGAGCTCATCGGTACAGAAGGCGCCTATTACACATAAGGTGTCACATAGGAAAAAGACAAAATCTAAATTAAAACATACGCCGAGCCCTCCTGAAGCAGGGGGGAGCAGGAAGCTTTGTTGGGATTATTCAGCAACGTCCCAGCTACATCAGGAGGGACCTGTGTCTAACTCTCAGGCAGTTCAGGATGGCATTGGTAATGAGCCCCAGGCTATGTCATTGGATCTCCTCTTTACCACTCTGAAGCAGATGCAGGGGGAGGCAAGACTTGAGAGTCGGAGAGCCAAACAGTCGGCAAAAAAAATTCAGGGCTCTTTGAGAAAAATGAATAAGTTATATGAGGAGATGGCGGATAGGGTCGCTCATGTAGAGGAGAGAACGAGTCAATTGGAAGATGATGTGAGCAGGTGGCATTCGTTTAAAGAGGCACAGGAGAAACTCTCTGAAGACATACAATGGAAACTCGAGGATTTTGAGAATCGCCAGAGGCGTAACAACATAAGACTTTTGGGGGTGGCTGAAGGGGTCGAGGGGCAGGATACAAGGGCATTTGTAATTAAATTGTTTAAGGGTGCATTTCCTGAGATGGGGACTTGGGACTGGGGGGGTGAGGTGCAAAGAGCTCATCGCTTCCCAGTCTTTCGGAAAAAAAACCATAGTTCATTATCGCAGGCAGAAAGACCCCGGGCGATCCTGGTCTACGTCGGGAACTTCCTCTTGAGGCAGGAAATCATGGAGAAGGCTAAACCTGACGTTAGACGTTCATTTGATGGAGTTACTTTCTTTGCCCGGCCGGATTTCTGCCATGTTACTGTCGAAAGAAGGTGGAAGATGAGGCAGCTCATTGGTCCTTTTCAGAGCCTTGGGCATGAGGCCTACCTGATGTATCCGGCGAGGCTCAAGGTTATCTTTAAGGGCCAGGTTAAGTTTTTTACATCTGAGATTAAGGCTCAGCAATACTTGGCGGAAATGAAAGAGCAGTAGGGAGGGTAAAGACTTGCACCACATCTCAATTTTCGAGAGGTATAAGAGATTGATTGGCTCCCTGGGCGAGGTATACGGAACATAGGGGGTCCAGGAGTGAGGGGGGGGGTGGCTGCCGCATTCATAGCTGCCACACATGGGTCAGGATTGACCCATTTGCCTGTAAACCGGGAGGGTACTGGGGGAGGGATCTTGGGGTGGGGGAGGGGTCTGTGGGGGGCTGGGCACGGGAATGGGGGTGTGGAATGATTTGCACAGCATCAGATTTGAGAAGTTATGCACGGAAAAGGGAGGTTAAGTTACAACTTGAGCAGGAGATGAGGAATGTAATCGGAGCATATATTTACGGTCAGTTTCTAGGGAGGGCCTACAATTATGCTGTATCTTAATGAGCATAAGGATTGTCTCAATTAACGTGTGTGGGCTGAATGATCCGCTGAAAAGACAACATGTTGCGGCCGCCCTAAGATGAATGCGACTGGATTTTGTATGTCTACAGGAGACACATGTAGAAGCCGCAAAGAGTTACCTAATGGAACAGCTCGGGTTCTCATTGTTGGCTTATTCAAGACAGGGGGTTAGAACTAGGGGGGTGGCTATTTTGTCCAAAAGAAGTGATGTTAAGGTCATCAGAAAGAAGGAGGATCAATGGGGGAGATGGGTCTTGATAGAGAGTTTAATTAATAACCAAATAGTTACCATTGGATCAGTCTATGGTTCCACCGAAGATGATCCGGGTGTTATTCAATATTTGGACTCCGAATTGGCCTTATGGCCGGAACCTGTTATTTTGGCGGGGGATTTTAATATAAATGGGATCGGTGGATTAGGTATCGACGAGGGACAGCAATATCGGGGACGGAAGAAAAAGGTATCCAGAGCAATCATTAATATGGCACACCATAATTCTTTAATTGATGCATGGGGGCGTCTGAATCCTTTGGATGATGGTATAACTTATTATTCTGCCCCCCATAGGGTCTGTGTTAGGCTGGATTATTTTTTTATTTCAAATTCTCTATTATCTAAGTGTAAGATTGAAAAACTCCCTCGGCTGGTCTCGGATCATAATCCACTGGTTTTAACAGTAAAATTACAAGGAGGAGAAAGGTCTCGGTCCTGGACATTTGAGAGGAGGCTACTTAAGGATGACGATTATATCAAACATATGAATAGATGGATAAAAACCTTTTGGGAAATAAATAGAGGTAGTACCTCCGCGGGGATGATTTGGGACGCTTTTAAGGCTGGGGTACGGGGAGAGACGTTAAGTTATAGTCTCCATAAGCAAAAGCTAGAGCAGGCCAGAGTCAATAAATTGGTTAGTGCTCTTGCAGAGGCGGAACACGAGCTGGCCCTTCTGGTTCGAGCCGGTGGTTCCCAGACTTCGGTATTACTTAATATAGCTCGTATCAAGGCAGATCTTATCGAGGGGCTCGCTATAAAGACAGCTGCGACTTTTCTCTCAAAAAAAGAACAATGTTATGAGTTGAGTGAGCGGGTCGGTCGTATACTTGCTATTCGTACTAGACAGAGAACAACGTCAGGACGGATTAATGAGATCTCTGACGGTAAAGGAGGTAAAGTCACAGATACCGACGAAATTAAAGAGGTTTTTAGACAGTTCTATGGCAAATTATATAGTAAAGATCAGCTAGGAGCTCCTTCAGACATCCAGCAGTATCTGTCGGATTTAACTCCTCCACACCTGTCTGATCCGGACAGGGAGGCACTTGATGCACCTTTTAAAGTCGAGGAAATATTAGTGGCTCTTAATAGTCTCCCCTCTGGCAAGGCTGCGGGGCCTGATTTAATTCCCACTGAGTTTTATAGAATATTCCAAAATATACTAATTCCTGATTTGGTGGATACTATCCTGCAGGCTCAGTCTGGATATTCTGTCCCAGAATCATGGGCCGGGGCAGATATGGTGGTGATTTTAAAAAAGGGCAAGCCTTCTCTGGAACCAGGCTCATATAGGCCTATCACCCTTATGAATGCGGACGCCAAAATATTCTCAAAGGCGATGGCTATTAGACTCTCCAAGATAATAGCACAGTTGGTCAGTCCTACACAGCATGGGTTTATACCAGGGAGGGGGACGGCGCACCATGTTCGTAAAATAATTACCTTACTGGACGCAACGGAAGTCTCAGGAGACCCTATGTCGGTTATCCTTCTAGATGCAGAGAAGGCATTCGATCGGGTCTCCTGGGACTACCTCTGGGCCGCATTAGCTTGGTGGGGTATTGGGGTAGGCTTCATTAAATCAATACAGGCACTTTATCGGTCACCTATAGTTCAGCTTAGAATTAATGGAGAACATACACTGCCTCTCCAGATTAACAGAGGCACCCGACAGGGGTGTCCATGCTCGCCTTTGCTATTTGCAGTTTATATTGATCCGCTGATCCGCAGGTTTGAATTAAATGAACAAATCGCTCCGATTGATATTCAAGGTCAGCTCTGTAAAACTCTGGTATATGCAGATGACGTGGCGATAGTCTCTCCCTCCCCAATTAGAACAATGTTGGAAGTAGAAATGGAGGCTGAGGTCTTTGGACGGATCTCTGGATACGCTCTAAACAGCTCTAAGACACAGATAATAAAGAATAGGCAGACGACCTGTAATGATGGGAGAGTAGTGGATTCAGCGATCTATTTAGGTATTAACATTTCGGCAGATGTAGGAAAGATCGTGAAGCAAAATATCGAGCCAATAATGGTAAAATGTAAGAAAGATCTGGACAGGATCCACAATCTTCATCTTTCCTTGGTGGGTCGATCAAATGTGATTAAAATGCTTATTTTGCCCAAATTTCTTTATTTATTTAGTACAATTCCTTTGTTATTCGAAGGTAAATGGTTTCTTGCAATCGAACACTTGATTAATAAATTTATTTGGGCACAAGGGAAAACCAGGAGGGCATTACGGTTTCTATCTCTATCCAGGGATAGGGGGGGCTGGGCAGTACCGGACTTTAAGTTGTATTACTGGGCATCAGCCATACAATATATGAGGGGGCTGATGGGAGGAGACAATTCAGATATTCAGATTAAATCAGACTCAACTGATATTTATGCATTGCTTATAGGGGAAGATGCTGGCAACTGTTTTTTGAAATATACAGACCCTGGGTATTATAAACGAACAAAATTTAAGACACTACTAGCAGGATTTAAAATTTGGGCAGCATTGAGTAAAAAACTTGGGTTGGGAAGATTCAATGCTTACACTAGGATCGAGGGGAATTCATCTCTTCCAGTAGAGATATTTGCAGACAGGATTATGAGTGATTGGGGACGGCGGGGGATCTGTAAATTTGGGGATTTTACGGGAGATCAAGGTTTCTTGGAGTTCTTGGAGCTTCAAGGGAAGTATGGTTTTCCTAGGAATAATTTCTTTAAGTTTCTACAAGTTCGGAGTTATCTGCAGAATAAGAAGGGTGGGTTAGCTGGGTTCAGTAAAAATAGGATTCTCGACATGATTGAGTCTGGAGCAGACTGTTCCATAAAGAAAATTTATGCTGAGTTGTCTTTATTAAAAGGTGATGATTTGGAAAAATTTGGAAAGAAATGGGGTGATAAGCTTCAGATTGATCAGGACTGCTTCCAGGACTCTCTCGAATTAGGGCGGACTATACTTTGCTCGGCAGCCCTACAGTCTCAGCATTACAAGACGATTTATTCATTATACCATACTCCCGATAGGATTTTTAAATGGGGGGGCACGACGGGAATTACTTGCCCCCGATGCAATAGTAGTGAGGCTGATATTGTTCATATTTTTGCAGTGTGTCCCCATCTCAATCTTCTGATTAAGGCTATTGAATCTTTTTTAGATATAAGTTTAGGAATTAATGTTGTCCTTACACCAGTATGGATCCTTTTGGGAGTAGGAGGGGCAGAGGAGGAATCTGCCTCATCTCTCTTTCTGTTTGTGGCTATGTCCGTTTATAGAATATGTATTGCATCCGCCTGGTTGGATAAGACAGCTCCAACATTCCATCAATGGCTGGCCAGATTATTAGCAGCGTATAATTTGGAAAAAGGGATATATGATAGAAAGGGGAAAAAGGGTAGAGCCTTAGGTAAGCGTATATGGGAACCTGTGAGCAGATGGAAGGAGACTCCCTGAACATAGGGAGATTGTTTTAGGGAATGTAAATTCTTGGGTCTTGGCTTCTTTTTTTTTTTTTTTTTTTTCTATCAATGTTCCTCCCTAGTATTGTTTAATGATATGTGCAAATTATTATGTTGTAATGTGGACGGAAAAAAACCAATAAAAATTTAAATATAAAAAAAAAAAAAAAAAAAAAAAAAAAAAAAAAATAATTTTGGGCTAAAAAAAATGTATTGTTTTAACTAATTGCAAACACTGTTAGAAATCTGTAAACAAGTTAAATTACAGGAGTGCAGGACTGAAATGTAGAATCCTGTCATAAAAGTACTGGTAATTGACAGATAACAATAATATTTGGCTGCAAGTTATATAGACACTGTTATATGTTATAGAGAAGGTGGAACCTATTCAAAAGGGCATTTTGGAAGAAGAAAGTAGAACTGCTTTGGTAATCTTTTACATGCCTTTGTGAATTGGCCTCAAAACATGTAAAAAATGAATATATTGTGCATATTTTGGTATTATCCTTGTACAATTAATACAAATAAAAAGGATGGTGCCCTCTTAAAAAAAAAAAAAAAAAAAAAAAAAAAAAAAAAAGGAATAAACTGGTAACACTTAAAACATTTAATTTAAAAAGGAACACAATGAGGGGGTTCATTTTGCCATAGAAATTATGATTAATGCTGAAGAAAGAAAATGAGGGCACATTTTGAGTGACTTCTCAAATCCTCTTCTATTTCATAAAAAAATTCTGACATGCAGACTGAAACATGCACTTTTAATACCAGGAGCAGACTTCCATGGTGAACAGTAGTTTTACTACAGTGATCTAATGAGCAACTAGAGTGCTAACTTTCAGAATTTATGGCAAATGTGTGACATATCTGAATACCTTCATGATGGAATCAAAGTAAAAAACTGAAAGCATTTCCTACTGAGGAGACTGCAGTACATGAGGAAATTAGGAAACTTCATAACAAATAAATCTCCCAAGATGGCCACCGGAGACAATAGAGCCCAAATGTAGCCCAAAATCACCCAGATGTAGCCCAAATATAGCCCAATGACAGAAGTGTGCAAAACACTTATTATTTTGTGTTTTTGCAGTGTTATATAGTGCAGACTTGTCAGGTATTGGAGTGCTTTACATGAGCATTGGTTACATCACACAAGAACAAATTCATTTTGGTTGTAGACATGGGGAGACTAAGTGATTTGACCAGAATCACAGAATGTCGAGCTGAAGCAGAAACTCCAACCTGGTTCCCCAGTTGCAAAGTCTGCAGTTCTGGAAGTAACACCACATCCTCTCCCCTAAGTGCAACATTTAATCAAGTGGTCAACTGGATAAAAAAACATAAAGATAACAAATAATTTTAAAGTGCTTTGTCGCTATTTGAAAACTCAGAAAATATGTCCTTATTTTAGTCTTTTAGAGCACTAACCATAATTTTGATGCCAATAAGACCCTCTCATATATGTAATTTCTAAAGGAAGTGCTCTAGGTATTACAGTTTTGATTACATCAAGATGACGTCAGGCGTTCCACACTTTTGTAATAAATATAGAATGTTAGCAATCTAGTTGTTCATTAGGATATTGTTGAGAGGCAGAGGCCAGGTGCACGAACTCTGAAAATTGAAGGCAGGTAGGAGGGTGCAAAGGCAACAATTTAACCACACTGAGCAGGCAGGAAGGGCCGTGGCAGCACAACAGACTATGGAGGGCAGTGGAAAGGGGGGCAGGGGCAAAAAACCAACAATACAGGACTTGCAAGAGAGGCTGTGGCAATGTAATAGACCATTGTGGGCAGAAGGAAGAGGCAATGGTAGTACAACCATACATGCCAACAGACCCGATTCAGCCAGGAAACGTCCAATGTTTTTAAGCTCAAATGGGCTTTATTTGATCTGTCTCCTGTCTACAATCTCCTCTTTTTCAATGTAACTCAAAGGGGAAAATCAATACCCCAGTTTTTTTTTCAAAATCTCCCTCTTAGCAAGTTCAAAATGTTCACAAGGATGGTACATTGGATCATGGAAGGAAATGGGGTAGGGACATGGACTTGGATAACAGAGGACAGGAGGGACATGGAGAGGTGCACCAAACTGACCCTGCAGGGCAGGCATCAGGGTTTGCAGCAGCACAATACACCACACAGGGCATGCGGGACGGGAGTGCAGCACAACAATCCATAGAAAGCAAGAGGGAGGGGACAGGACCATGCACATGGACAACAGAGAACAGAGGGGCAAGAGGCAATGGTAGCTAGCTGACCATAATGGACAGACAGGAGAGAAAGCTGCAGCATAACAGACCATAAAGGGCAGGAGGGACGGATCAGGGGCATTACAATGGAACAGACAAGCCAGGAGGGAGGGAGTAGGGGTCTGCACATGTAAACAGAGGGCTGGGGGCAAGGGGGCAGGGCAGGAGCAGCAAGATAGCCATGAAGGTCAGGCAGGATGGGCACTAGAAGCAAGACACACCATGAAGAGCAACAGTGAGACTGTGATGGCATACACACAGACCATGGAGGGAAGGTGGGAGGGGGTCAGGGGCAGCTAACTGACCACACAGGGAAGGTGGGAGGGGCCATGGCAGCACAGAAGACCATGCATGGCAAGTGGGAGGGTTAGTGGCAGCACAATGGCTATGATGGGCAAGAAGGAGGGTGCAGGGGCATGCACAAAGGACGATGGAGGATAGAAGGGAGGGTCAGGACCTGTGCACAGACAAGAAAGTTCAGGGGAAGGGGCCTCACAACAGACCGCACGGGGCAGGCAGGAGGAGCAGTTGCAGCACAACAGACCAGGGAGGGCAGAAGGGTGTGGCAGTACAATGGACCATGTAGGACAGGAGGAAAAGGATAGGGGCATAGCATGTGGGTAGGCAGGGTGGAGGTGGCAGGGACAGGTTACAGTCATCTGACAATGCTAGGCAGGTGGGAGGGGAGTGGCAGCTCAACAGAACACTCAGAGTAGATAGGAGTGGCAGGTCCATGGAACATGGTGGGAAAAAAGGATGGAGCAGGGGCATGCACAAAGACATCGGAGGGCAGGGGGAAGGAGAATAGGGGCAGCAAGCTGAGCACAGAGTTTAAGCAGGAGGTCAATGATGGGGCATAGAATTGGGCAATGGAGGGCAGGAGGAGGGGACTGCTACTTCATACTAAATTGAGGGCAGTGGCAGCACATCAGACCATGCATGGCAGGAGGGAGGAGGCTAGTCCATGGATTCACACAACAGAGGATAGGGAGGAGGGGGATGGGGCAGCAAGCTAACTGTTCAGAGAAGGCGGGTATTAGGAACTTTATTGTTTTTAAAACGTGTGTCTGTGCGAACTACTTAAAATATGAACAAGTATGCAGCATAATCTCACTTTTATTCAGGAAGAAGAGGACGTTTGTGACTGTGACTCCGGGCTCACTTGGCAGAAACACCCCCTGACCCTCCACCCCCTATCGCAAAATGTAATGCCCGTGAAAAGGGTAGGTGAACATAGTGTTATATAGAACATAGTCCTGAGACCACGATTGAAAATGAAAACTAGATATAGTGTATGGTATAAACTATGCACCAAAAAGTGTGATATAAGATGAACCGGGCGTGAAATATAATATGCAATACATTGTGCACAATGACAGATTCATTGGAGAGCGCGAGATAGCACAGGCACTAGCACGTGCTATGCGATGTGCGCCTTGGAGTGTAATATGCACAGGGCAGTGTTGTGTAACCTAACTAGTCTCTAAAGTTGTAATATAAAATATGTGCTGGGGAGTGTAACGTTGCATATGCACTGTGACAAAGATATGGATCCCAGATTGTAATATGTATGGCATAGCACTGTGCGTTATAACAGGCATCGAGGAAGGCACGTTAGATGGGGCAATATAACCCGTGCGAAGACAAGTGTGGCATGACATATTCACGGGGTGGTGTTACAGTGCACATGGGCTAGAGAGTGTCATAGCATATGCACTAGCTGGTGGAATACAACACAGAGGTGTGTGGCACTCGGCAGGCAATGGTGGGTGTAACACAGCATTGGGCTCTGCCAGGAGCGCGCTGTGACTCTCAAGTGATGTTCGTCCCCTTTCCAGAGAGTAAAATAAAAAGTATTACACATCCGGCAGTGGATGTGTTTTTTATTAACCGTGAGGGGCGTTTCTTACATAGTTTTGGTCGTATGTTTGTATAAATAAACGACAAGGGTGTCTACCAGGATTAGGCACGGTAGGGCATCAGACATGTCAGAGCTTCACTAGTGGTGTAAATATATTCCACGTGGATTCATTGTATGCATAGTCGTCTTTTAATGAATATCACTCAAATCGTCATGGTGATAGGTATGTACGGTTTGTCCAGCATGTCCTAGGTGTGTCTATAAATATATATTTTTTAAAAATAATAAAAAACAGTGGCCGGCCCTGGGGATTGGGGTCAAAAAAATATAATTAGGAGACAGGCCCTGGGGGATGGGGTCATCAGGGCCAATAAATTAGAATAAGAAGGGGAACCACACAGCCCCCCTTCTTAAAAAATGTTAATAAATAAAAGACTGGCATCGTGCCGGAGGCCACGCCCCCTCCTTGCAGCACTCTGCAAACGCGCCCCCTGGTGAGTTGTAAGTTGGGGAATTAATTCCTCTTCAATATTGAGGGTCCCTGAGGGCCAACTAGCCCAACAGGCATCTCCAGTATGCGCCAGGGAGCTGCGCTGCAGACAGGTGTTCTGAGGCCAAGCCCCTTTTTACACCTCTCTGCAACGCAGCTCTGTGGCGCTTACTGGAGGTACCTAGTGGTCTAGTTTGACCCAGAGGGACCCTTAGGATTCAAGGGGACTTAATCTCTCAACTCAGAACAGCCACAGGACGCGTTTACACAGTGGTGAAGGGAGGGGACGGGGCCTGAGGTGACGTGTGCAAACACGCACTATGGCACGTTTTAAATTGGGGATATAATTTCCCTTCAATACTGAGGGCCCCTGGGGGCTAACTAGCCCACCAAGTGCTTCCAGTAAGCGCCACTGAGCTGCATTGCAGAGAGGTGGTCAAGGCTGTGCCACTTTTTACACCTCTCTGCAACGCAGCTCTGTGGCACTTACTGGAGGTACCTAGTGGGCTAGTTGGACCCTAGGGACCCTCAGGATTCAAAGGAACTTAATCTCCCAACTAAAAACGGACACAGGGCGTGTTTACACAGTGGTGAAGGGAGGGGACGGGGCCTGAGTTAACGTGTGCAAAAACGCCCTGTGGCCTGTTTTAAGAGGTAGTTTTAATCCCCCTGCCCTATTATATACTAGGGGCTTACAGAGGAGGTCATGCTAATCACAGGGGGACCCCAACGCATAATGTTCCCTAGTGTATGTAGGTGTTTTCACTGTAGTCTAAGTGTCTTTTAACATAGCACTGACTCTAGGACTGGTTAGTCAGACTCAGTTACCACCAGTATCCGTCTGAAAAAGTTGAGGGTACAGGATGATTTTGCAACAAGGATTCTTTCTGCTCTTCTTTTTGTTCTTTCTGCACGTTATCCTTCTTTCTGCACTTTTCTTCGTCTTTGAGGACTTCTGTTGCCTCTTTCTGCACTTCTTTTTTTTCTTTCTGTGCATTTTTTCTTCTTTCTTCACATGTCCTATCTCTGTAGGCATAGTTAGAAATTAGCATTTAAAAAACCTTTGACATTCACAGAAAAATCCATAGGTTTCAGGCACGTTATAGTTAGGAATTAGCATTTAAAAAACCTCAGAAATTCACTGAAAAAACCATAGGTTTCAGGGGTGTTATAGTTAGCTGGACTTTTCACTTGTACAAAACCATTGAAATTCCCCCGTTATAGTTAGTTCAGCTAACTATAACTCGCGCGCTCGCAATGCACTGCTGATGACGTCACATATTACATCACTCATGACATGGTCAGTGACATCACTCATGACATCACTGATGACATCTCAAATGACATCACTGATGACATCAATGATGACATCATCCTTGTGATAGAGTGGCAGACCTCCTCTCACCCTAATATAACCTTTGATACACACATTCAAAAATAGAGACTAAAATTTTCAAAACAATGGACATACCAATACCAGTTACAACAACCTCTTCAGTAATTCTAAGATCCACATACGCATCCACTCATTCACCAACAGTCCTATACAGTCACTCATACATGTACTCACTCATCATATGTACTCATACACCTATACATCCTGTTACACAATGCCACTCATCCATAGAGTTATTCACACACATAGTCACTCATGCTAATAAAGAATCAAACATACATTTACTTGCATATACAGTTATACACACACCACCACACTTACTTCTACGGAAACTTACACATACTTAGTCTTTTAAACAATCACTTATAGAAACACATACTTATTCATACAGGAACTCTTTCAATCTCTCACTCTCACATATACTCACTTATATACACCAATAGTCACATATACTAGTTTAAAACATATGTAGTTACTCATAAAGACACTATTGAGACAGTCATTCACTCACTAACACACCCATACACACACTCATCCACCCATACAGTCCTGCACACATGCTGTCTTCAACACATACAAACAGTGAGTCACTCATTCATGCACCTATGCACTACGTAATACCCCCCACCGAACCATGCAGACACTCAGACTGATACTCAAAAAACCAACTAATAACCTATATAGACACCCATGTAGCTACTCACCAACCAATGCAGCCACTTATACACAAAGTGAGAGACTGATACAGATATTTACATATTTAAACATTACTCACTAAGCCATGTATTCACTATGATACGCTTAATCAGTCAGTTACACAATCAATTTTTCAAAAACAAATCATCCATTTAGACACTTATATACCAATTTATTCTTCCATCGACCTTGAGATATACATATATAAAACATATTTAATTTTCAGAAAAACAGACATTCACTGGATGATGTCATCAGTGATGTCATCAGTGATGTCATTTGAGATGTCATCAGTGATGTCATGAGTGATGTCACTGACCATGTCATGAGTGATGTAATATGTGACGTCATCAGCAGTGCATTGCGGGCGCGCGAATTATAGTTAGCTGAACTAACTATAACGGGGGAATTTCAATGGTTTTGTACAAGTGAAAAGTCCAGCTAACTATAACACCCCTGAAACCTGTGGTTTTTTCAGTGAATTTCTGAGGTTTTTTAAATGCTAATTCCTAACTATAACGTGCCTGAAACCTATGGTTTTTTCTGTGAATATATATATACGTAGATATATATATATATATATATATATATATATATATATATTCACTGAAAAAACCATAGGTTTCACACATGTTATAGTTAGCGGAAATTTTACTGATAAAAAACCAATTATAGTTAGTGCAGGCAACTATAACTCACGCGACCGCAATCCTCTGCTGATGCTAATACTGTATTTAGACACTTATTTGCCCATGTCTTCTTCCATACATTTTTAGCTATACATATATTACAAATTTTTTTTTTCATAAAGACACATATGTCATCAGCAGAAGATTGCGGTCGTGTGAGTTATAGTTGCCTGCACTAACTATAACGGGGGAATTTCATTGGTTTTTTATCAGTAAAATTTCCGCTAACTATAACATGTGTGAAACCTATGGTTTTTTCAGTGAATTTGCAAGGTTTTTTAAATGCTAATTCCTAACTATAACGTGTGTGAAACCTATGGTTTTTTCAGTGAATTTGTACGTTTTTTTAAATGCTAAGTTACTTTACGCCATTCGTGGCGTGCGCGCCCACATAACGCAGTTCGTTCCGTGCGCGCACGGTGCGCTTCGCGCACCGTGCGAGCACAGTGAGCACGCGGTGCGCTTCGCGCACCGCGCGCCCACTTTACGCAGTTAGTGCCGTGCCCGTACGGTGGGCACGCGGTGCGCTATGCGCACCGCGTGCCCACGTTACGCTAGATGGGCCATGTACGCACGATGCGCTTCGCGCACCGTGCGCACATGGAGGACATATGATGCACTTCGTTTTGAAAGGTAATATTTTAATTTTTCGTACATGTTGTAAGTCATGCACAAATGGTGCCCTTCGGGCACCATTTGCACACGGGGTGGAGAGAGTGTTGATAATTTTTTTTTTTATTATTTTTTTTTTAAATATTTTTGTTTATCTCTAGTTTTAATATGCCATGCGCAATTGGTGACCTTCGGGCAACAATTGCACACGGGGTGGGGAGAGTGTGGATAGTTTTTTTTTTTTTATAATTTTTTACGGTACGCGTCCGGTAAGCGTAATCGGCGAAATTGGCGAAAAAATAAATATTCCGTTTTTGGCCTTGGGGGATCTTTGGGGACTCCCTCAACATGGCTATGTGTGTGGGAGCTGTCTAAACAGCCCCTTTACATGTTTTTGTGCTTTATATTTTAAACATCACTCTCAGTGCGAGAGAGAAAATGGCGGCCGCCGCTTCCTGGTTTCGGCCAATTCGAATGTTTACTAAGATCTAAGAGCCAATCAGAATCGCGCTCGCGCACGCCACCGTACGCGTACGGTAAGCGTACCGTAAGCGCACCGTAAGCTGGCTCAGATATAATATATTGATTTAAAGGCTATTTTCTCAGAATCTACTCAACAGATTTACACCAAACCTACAAAAGGCACTTCCTTGACCTGAGGACTACCTCTCTGCCAAATTTCTAGTAATTCTGTTCAGCCGTTCGGGCTGTAGCCCTGTCTAAAGGTCCTATGGAAAAATGCATGGGAAAAACGCGTTTTGGGACCCCCCTTTTATCTCAGCCCCCGCTTGACGAATCCCCCCGAGACTTTCAGGGTAGGAGCGGAGCGTAGCGCCCCACCTATTTTGAAAAATTCGCGAGGATTCGTCGACCGGCGCCAAAGTTATTCAAAATAGAATGTTGCGGATTTCCTATGGAAACGTGGTCCTAACTATAACTACCTACTGGCGACCGCCAGTAGGTAATACATATATCTATATATATTTTTATATATATATATATATATATATATATATATATATATATATATATATATATATATATTCCACAACAATGATCTCATGACGACCATGGATTTGAGGCACACACCAAGAATGTTCTTTTTAAAGTTTTATTACCAACACACTAGAAACACCGAACAGACGTGTTTCGGGACAATCGCCTTCCTCAATGTAAAAAAAAAAAAAAAAACATCAATTGTGTGCTTTAATTCCTTTTGCTCCTCGTAGGTTCCGTCTTCATTAAAAAAACTTAATTTTCTAGCAGTTTTCCATTTTTCCAATAACAAATGTACCTTCCCCAAAAAGAAGGTTTACATACACCAGCGGCATACCAGGAAGTTATTCCACCGATGGTGGCCATTTTTGGTAAGTCAGCAGTCTAGCGTCCTCACGCACCAGAAAGCCGATGCTGACCAGTCTCGGATTAAAAAGAGTCTGCTACTGCGGGCTCCTTTCAACGTCGGAGAGATGGGCGGGCATTCACCTTGAAGCGAGGGAGTAGCCTTGAGGCACTGAGTACGGCATAGCCGATCTGAGGAAAAATGACAGCATCTAACCGCCTATCCCGACGCCAACACTTCCTAGCCCTCAGCAATGTTTTTTTTGACGGGGCCTCATGTCTGATTTATCTTCCCATTCAGAGTGTGGATACAGGTGTCCCTTCCCCCCATTTTGGTCTCTTGTTGCAATTAAGAGGCAACGATAATTTATGTTTTTTACGATTTCACTAACCTTCATGATTCATGTTATATGTTCGTACGTTCTGTGAGTGTCCTATATGTTAAATACGATATTATCACGTATGACAGCTCTAGAAGTGATCACTATTTATGATGAAAAATATATCACGTTTTCTCTACACAGGTGCAATGTTATTATCATTTGGGCACAGGGTCATGAGCTCATAATGTTATTTTTCATAAAAGAATCTTGCCTTTTTCTTTCCCTTACAGTTGATCTACATATTCAATCTATGATGGTCTCAACACCAATAGGTGCAGTATACATTCATCAATCTTTTTATATTGAGTACTAACATAAGAGTGGCACCAGGGAATTTTTCATCTTTGGTGCTGAAGAATTGCCTGGGTCTAGAAACATGTTGACCAATGGAACCTAGGCACATTGTTAGCTTCAAGTTCCCATTTCCCCATATTTTTACTATATTAGGGGTAACAATAAAGATGTTCCCTACTGTCTAGTTATTCTGAATTTTTTTCCCCACTCAGACCTCCATACTTCATCCACACATAGTACAAACTGAAAGTGCTCCCATGTCTCTGTAGGTTGCAATATACCCCATTCTGGTGCTGGAAGGGAAGTACCTGATGATGAAGCATGCCGCCAAGGGGCAACCCTGGTGGGGGAGGGTTTATCTAAGGAAAAGACAGTACTTTTCCTTACATATTTAAAAAATCATCACCATCTAGTTGGGAAAGAAGAAGAATGTATTTATTATTCTGGAAAAACAGAGGGACTCTTTTTGATTGTTATAAACATGGGCTGTGTTGGGCCAACCTTTCGGGTGACTTACATGTAATAAAAGGGAAGGTTTGGGCCTGGCAAGTGGATGCACTTGCCAGATCGAAATGGCAGTTCAAAACTGCACACACGGACACTGCTGTGGCAGGTCTGAGACATGTTTTCAGGGCTACTCATATGGGTGGCACAATCAGTGCTGCAGGCCACTAGTAGCATTTGATTTACAGGCCCTGGACACACCTGGTGCACTTTACTAGGGATAAATCAAATATGCTAATCATGGATAAACCAATCACCAAATTTACTCAGGGAGCATTTGCACTTTTGCACTGGTCAGCAGTGGTAAAGCAAGTGCATAATTTGAGCCGGTCGTTTCCGGTGCTGGGCACCGGTACTTTATTGTCGGCACCGGCACTTAACTGTCGACACCATCTGACAGCTGCCACATGGTGGTGCTGTTTGTATAATTTAGAGATGAGCATAACAGCGATTGTTTATTAATTCAGTAGGCAGTAAAAATAACGACTACCTGCCGCCCAAGCTTTTTATACCTTTTGGGTCCTGGAATAGTGTGAATTGTCACACTTGTAGCTGAGTGCTGGTTAGTAGTTGTGTGGGTGCTGTCATTGGCAATGCTGCAGTGGCAATGTGTGGTGCAAGCTAGACTAGACTAGAGCCCTGGCGCGTATTTTTTTTTAATACAAATTAAGCACTGGCTAAAGTGCTCAGACTCCTAAAACTAACAAAAACTAAATGCAGGAGGAGGAGCCTAGCGCGCATCTAAGATGGTCGCGTGAGCACAGGGCTCCCCGGACCCTTTCTGCTCCTCGGACTATATCCTGAGATTATCCTGATTTGGTTTATGGAATCTGGGAGATGAAGACCAGCTGATCATATATCTCTTTTTAAAACTCTAATTGGACCTGGGAATCCTGAGTTGTCGTCGTCGGAACTTTTGGGACCCACCCGGCGGAGGTGGCCGGGGTGAAGGTGACCCGTGGGGCCGGGCTGCAATTGAACAACAGCGGCCTCAGCGCGGTGCCAGTTGCCGAGTCAGCGCTTTCGGTTTCGATTTTGGCCTTCAGGAGATCGGCTGGCGTGCGTGCTCAAGGTGGCGAGGTGCCTCCTGGGCCTCTGCCCGAGGCTTGCTTCCATCTGCTATTGGTGGGCCTGACGCCTCCGACCCCCACATCGGCAGTTTGTGGTCCTTTGGCTGGCGCCCGCACACCTTTTGATCGGAGGTCCCATTGAGAGACTGCGCTCGCATGGCGGGCAAAGGGGGTCCGGAGGGGCGCAAGACCAAGGCTTCTCTGCGCGGGGGAGCGGTCCAGAGCAACAACATGGACCGCTACACCCAGGGCAGGGGGCCCCCTGGCGCTACTGGCCTCTCCCCGGATGCTGCGGGGGGAGGCACGACCGTCTCTGCGGAACTTTCCCTGCAGGACATTAAGGGCGCCATCGAGGGCATCAGGGAAACCATCGCGACGCAATATGAGGCCCTGGCCCGTAAGATCGACACTGTCGCAATCGATGTCACCCTGATTCGGCCGACCTCTCCAAAACCAACGAGAAGGTCCAGGCCCTTGATACACGGACCTCCACCCTGGGTGCGGAGGTGTCGGATCTGCGGGCCGCGCTTGGGGACATTAGAGTGGTCAACGACCATATGGCCCGGCGGCTTGAGGACTTCGAGGGACGGGCCCGACGCAACAACATCCGCATCATTGGTGTACCGGAGTCCTCAGACGGCCGCCCGGTGGACCTCGTGGTCGAGGAACTTATCCTGCAACAGCTGTCCCCGGCTGGCCTAAGTAAATTCTTCGCCGTGGAGCGGGCCCATCGAGTTCCGGGCGGCCGGCCGCGGCCGGGGGCCCCCCCGAGGCCTATCGTGGCTAAACTGTTCCACTACAGGGACCGCGACGCTATTCTGCAGGCTTCACGGACCCGTGGCCCGGTCCGCTACGAGAACTCGACCATCAATTTTTATCCGGACTTCACGCAACTGGTCCAGAAACAGCGGATGGGATTCCAAGGGGTGAAGCGCCGTCTCCGCGAGCGGGGCCTGAAGTATTCGATGATCTACCCGGCGAAACTCCGAGTGGAGCATGGAGAGCGGACAGCCTTTTTTGACTCTCCTGTGGCCGCAAGTGACTGGCTGGACTCGCTGCCGGACGGGGGTGGCCGGCCCGGGCCCTCTGGGGGCACCGCAGGTGACGGGTCCCCTTAGACTGACATTTGGTCCTTGCTTTTGCGGTTTTGCACTGTGCAGTTGGGTCTTACTTCTTTTGCATACTGTGTCTTACCAGGACCCGTGAGGGGCGCGGGCGGGTTCGGGTCCCTTTCCTCCTCCGGGGTCTTTTTGTAGAATGGGGTTAGGGGGGCGACAGGCACACTGCAAGTTGGGGGGGGTCATTGGCCCGCAGGGGTGCAGGGTGGGGGGAGTTGGACTTGGGGTGGGGTCGGGGGGGAAGGGGGGTTGTTTTGTTGTGTGTTTTTTGTTTACAGGGCGAGGTATTGATTTTTGTCCATATTTGGGAACCGTGCTGCGGGCTGGGGGCCTCTTGATCTATTGGAGGGGATGGGGGGAGACGGGTTGAGGCTTATGTCGTGGAACGTCAATGGGTTGGGGGATCGTATTAAGCGGGGTGTTGTACTGCAATATTTGCGTCGTGTGACTCCTGATGTGGTGTTTCTCCAGGAGACGCACTTGGTCGGCAATGTCTGCCATGCGATGAACAGGGGGGGATACCGCCTCGTAGCTCATTCTGGTTTCACAACGGGCTCCAGGGGGGTGGGCATTCTCCTGCGAACCTCCCTTCCGGTGGAGATCACGAGGATAGTCTCGGATGACAGAGGGCGCTATGTGTGTTTGATTGGGAGGTGGGAGGGGCAGCCCCTTACCCTGGTTTCAGTCTACGTTCCCCCGGGTCTCCAGAACTCCACCTTTACTGACTTGGGTCGAATGCTGCTTGACCTTCCGGACGGCCTCCTGCTCATGGGCGGGGACTTTAACTCTGTGGTTTCGGGTGAACTGGATCGTCACCCACCGAGGACCCTCCCCGCTGCCCAGTCATGGCTGGGTGGGATGTTGGAGACCTTCGGCTTGGTGGATAGTTGGAGACTAATGCATCCGACCCAGTGTCAGTTTACCTTTCATTCGGGGGCGCATGGGAGTCTCTCTAGGCTGGACTACTTCCTTATGCCCGCGGCGCAGACTGGTCGGATTCGAGAGGTCAGACACTTGGCGCGTGGTATCTCCGACCATTCTCCGCTGTGGCTTCTCTTTGACACCGGGTCGCGGTCTGCAGGGCGGGTAGCTCCTATTAACCCTTGGTACCTGCGGGACCCTGCGACTCGTGACAGCCTGGTTAGGGCCATGGACCAATACTTCATTGAAAACGAGGGGTCGGTGTCGTCTGCGTTGTCCCTTTGGGAAGCCTTTAAAACTGTGATACGCGGACACGCCCTCGCCCAGATAGTGGTGGCCAAGAAGGTTAGGAGCGAGGCGGTGGTGAAGCTGGAGACTGACATCTCGGGGTTGGAGTCGGCCCTGGAGGCGAATGTTACTCCGGACGGGCTACATGCCCTTAGCCTGAAACAGTTCGAATATAGGTCCATGGTCACTGACGCGGCCAAAACTATGTATAGGGAGCAGCAGGGCCGATTGTATGACGCGGGGGACAAGGCGGGAAAGTTGATCGCGTGGCTGGACAAAAAGGAGAGAGTGAATCGTGTGGTCCCCGAGTTGCGTGCTGCTGACGGTGTGTGTGTGACTGAGCCGGATGAGATTGTGGAATGTTTCGCTGACCACCTCCGGGCGGTGTACTCCCCGGTGACTGACAGGGATGAGGAGGACTCTCGCCTCCTACTGAGAGATATTGCTCTGCCCGGCCTGTCCGTTGAGGACCGGGAGCGGCTGGACGCTCCCTTGTCGTCGGATGAAATAGCGACCGCGATCCGTTCCCTTCGCTCGGGCAAGGCTATGGGTCCTAACGGTCTGCCCATTGAACTATACAAATTGCGTCCTGATAAGCTTGCGCCCTTCCTCAGCCGCATGTTCCGCGACTCTCTCGCGGCGGGTTCCCTTCCGGCCGACCAGCGCTTGGCCACTATAGTCGTTATCCCCAAGGAGGGCAAGCCGCGAGACCGCTGTACTTCTTACCGGCCCATTTCACTGCTCAATGCGGAGCCCAAAATCCTGGCGAAAGTCCTGGCCAATCGATTGTTGAGTGTCGTGTGCGACCTTATTCATCCGGACCAATGCGGCTTTATCCCGCACCGCAACACCGCTCTTAACTTGCGGCGTCTTCACGGTGCCCTTGCCAGGGCGGAGTTCCTCTCCGAACCGGCCGTGCTGGTTTCTTTGGATGCCACGATGGCCTTTGATACTATTGAGTGGCCCTTCCTCTGGGCCGTCTTGGATAAATTCGGCTTTGGAGAGGGATTTATTGGCTGGGTGAGGCTCCTTTACACGGGACCCATGGCTCAAGTGGTGGTGAATGGGCGGGTCTCTCGGCCCTTTGCCCTCGGCAGGGGCACGAGGCAGGGGTGCCCGTTGTCCCCGTTGCTTTTTGCTCTCGCCCTGGAGCCACTCGCTGCCTGGCTCCGTTGGGAGCCCTCGCTTAGAGGGATCCGGTGGGGCCCGGGCTTCGAAGATCGGGTCTCGCTGTATGCGGACGATATTCTCCTGTATCTCACCTCACCGCGGCAGTCACTCAACGTCCTTTTTGACGTTCTGACCTCCTTTGGGAACAATTCGGGTCTCACGATCAATTGGTCTAAATCCTGCGTTTATCCCATCTCTGGTGGTCCTCCTCTCCTGCCGCCTCGGCTCCCGATTCAGATATCTCTGAGCGGCTTTAAGTACCTGGGGATATACGTTTCGCTGGACCCGGTGGCTCGCTATGAGCAGAATCTCCTGCGTCCACTTCGGCGGCTGCGGGAGGACACGGCCCGGTGGTGCAGGCTCCCCCTGTCCCCGCTGGGTCGGGCCGCGCTGTTTAAAATGATGTCCCTTCCCAGGTTCCTCTATGCACTCCAGAACTCCTTCGATGTTATCCCAGTGGCCTACTTTCGGGAGGTGGAGAGCCTGCAGAGGAGACTGGTGTGGGACGGGCGGGCGCGTATTGCTCTTGCCAAGCTCACTCTCCCCTGGTATGACGGGGGCATCGCGCTTCCTGACATTCGCAGGTACTATTGGGCCTCGCAGCTATCTGCCATTAACCACGCCACGTATGCGCCCGGCTTGAATCCGGCGTATGAGATGGACAAGTTCCTGCTTCCCGGCGGGAACTACCACAGGGCACTTTATTCCCGCCTGGCTGGCCGGACCCTTACGGGTCCTACTAAGATTGCGGTGCGGACCTGGAGGGCTGCCACTGCGGCCATGGGCTGGAGTGAGCGATTAACATGTGCTACTCCCTTGTTTGCTTCCGACCGCCTGGGAAGCTTGTGGACCACGAAGGGGTTTGACCAGTGGGACACGATTGGTATCAGCAAAGTGGGAGACCTGTGGCACAAGGGCGCGGTAAAGACTTTCGCGGTGCTCCAGGCCGAATACGAGCTGACCGACAGGGAGTTCTTCCGCTACGCCCAGGTTCGGCACGCCCTGCTCTCGGTCTTCGGGGAGGGGACCAAGATCCCTGTTTCATCGCCCCTCGAGGACCGCATACTTGATGGACATGTCCCTGATAGTACTATTTCTTTAATTTATAAAAAATTAATCAATCACCGGGCGGACCTTCTTGTTCGCCTTCGGGAGGCTTGGACTGGGGACGGGGTGGAATTGGACGACGAAGATTGGCAGTCTGCACTGTCGTCCCCCAAGGAGGTTGCCATTCCGGCTCGTCTTCGGTTGGTACAGCTCAAGATTCTCCACCGGGTGTATGTGACGGGTCCGCGCTTGGTCTCGATGGGATTTTCCGGCGACGGGCTCTGTAAGCGAGGCTGTGGGCTCAGCGCCACCTTTCTTCATATCCTTTGGGAGTGCCGCGAGGTGGCGGACTACTGGCGCCGGGTCCACACGGTTATGGGACAGGTCACCGGGGTTGTGCTGCTGCCGGAGGTGCGTCGCTGTGTCCTGAATGTGTGGGAGCCCAATGACTACAGCGCGGCTCAGACTCGGTGGGCGGCCCTAGGGAACATGATTGCCAAGAGGGACATAGCGCAACTTTGGGGCGCTCAACGGCCGCCCACCGTGTCAGTATGGAAGGAGAATATGGACTGGTGTATGTTTAGGGAGAAGACTGTGTATGTGGCCCGTGGCAAGCCGGGGGCATGGGGTAGAATTTGGGGGCAATGGAACGCGTATCGCGGAGGCATCTGTACGCCCCCCCTGGTAGATACTGATATCGCCATGTCCCCCTGACCCTTGATGGCTCCTGGCGCCTTTTGGAACAACTACATATGGACGTTCATCTTCCTTGACCCCCTCCCCCCCCCCCCCCCCTCCGTCCCCGGCCTCCCGGTACTCCTTTCTTTAGCGGTTTGCTCAATTGTCCTGACTGGAGTTTCCCGGGGGGAGCCTGACCCGCACTGGTTTCCCTCATAACTCGCCTTATGTTGTGTATTGTTTGTCTTTTTGTTTTTGTGATTGTTGGACTTACGCTTCCTGTTCCTCGAGAACTATCTGGAGCCACTGCAGGGCAGTGCCCTGGGAACTGATTGTAGCTTTGATATGTGTAGATTTCCTTCTGTACCTAGCGGCCGGCCCGAGTGGTTGTAGGCCCGTACTTGTAACCGAATTATTGCTTAATAAAACTTTTTCAAAAAAAAAAAAAAAAAAAAAAAAAAAAACTAAATGCAGCACACAGTCAAAAACAGGAGATCAGAAGAAAAAAAGACAGGGGAAATCACTTAAAAAAATGCTAGGCCTAACACTTACCATTTCAAGACGGGGTCCATCATGGTCCACTAAATTAAAATTAAAGCCAAAATGGCTGCTGCATCAAGACATACACGCTTGCATGCATGGTAATGCGTGCAATGCCATAAGTCATCATGCTGGAGCTGCATTAGGTTTTTATTTTTTTGCTGCAGCTGTTTAGTATTGCAACAAGTGTTTTTTTCAGACTCTATTATGCTTTGGCAGCAAGCAGTGAGGAAGCCAAAAATCTACTTCAAGATTCAATCAATAAAATCTACAATACAGTATTCACCAATAGTGGAAAGTTCAGGAATATTACTAAATGTTTTGTGGACATTTGCAACTTTGGTATGGTCAATCTAGGGGTAGTTTTGTCCTAGCACTTATATGAGTAGCACATACTTCAACCGTACACAATTATGTAACGAGCAATGGCAAAGCAAATAAGCGAGTTTTTAGTGTGCCGATGTAGATTTATTCACTTTGCCAACGTGGACCACAAAGGAAACCATTCGATGCTCTACATAGGAAATAGTGGCTTGGCAGAGGAGCAGAAAAAGCACTGAATTGGCTATGTGAAGAAAGTGGTCGGCGAAGGACGAAAGAAATCGACAAGTGCTGCGAATAGAAAAAATGCAGCCCAGGGAGGGAGCATAAAAAGTGCTGGCTGCCGTTAATTTGAATAGAGCTGTCCGCAGAGGAGGAAGGAAACCACCAGGTGCACTGAATAGAAAAGGCCATCCTGGTGGAGGAGGAAAACCTCTGTCCACACTGAATATGAAACAGGCATTGGCATAGCTAATAGGTCTCGCCTTTGGGACCTTATAAGTGTTTAACCATGCAACAGTTAATGTTGTTGCACCAAGGATATTGTGCTGCATAACTAAATACTTATAAGGTCCCAAAAGCGCGACCTATTGGCTATGCCAATGCTTGTTTTAATAGAAGCAACGTGCCACATTTCCACCCGTTCAGACCGCTGTTAAACACAGCAAACTTTATAGCCAGTGTAGAGGAGTTGAATGTGGTGCAACACACAGAACATCCGACTTTAGGACTTGGGACGCCGGTTCGAATCTCGTCATGGGCTGGTTCAAGTTTTGTAATGGGCTCTCCCTCCCGATCAGAAGCAAATTAAATGCCAATTAAAGTTAAACTATATCACAACAAAAAGAGGAGTACTAATTAAAGTAAATTATATCACAATAAAAAAGGAAATGAACGTGTATAGGATGTGTGCCCTGTCATGAGGAAGCATTTTATTGCATGACACAGCAACAACCACCGGAAAGCAACTGCAGGGGAAGCACTGACGTATCCCCTGACAGTGTACAGGCCGGCTGGCTCAATTCAGTTTCAAGCACAGACGCCTGTGGAGATCGGACATTAATAATTGCTGGTGGGCGGCGGCCAGCTTTTACATTCGAGCCCCCACAGCTAGGGCCCATGGTTGCTGGCTGTGAAGCAGCCAGTGGGAGGAGGCGGGGCTTTGGTTGACGCGATTTACAAGATAGAAGGAGGAGCCACGAGGATGGGCCATCACACACTATACAGTGTGATGCCAAAACAAACATTCTCTGAGTGAAATCGCCGGCCAGGGAACTCAGCACATAAAGGAGGGGCATTTCCTCAAATGCACCAATTATAAGCCAGCATTTTTAAATGCCATACACAACAACCAATAGCAATTGGGAGGTGTTCAAGAGCCCATAGAAGAGGATACAACAGGTAAAACAGACAGCGCAAGCGCTGTCAAGACTCGACCTAAAAAAAGCCCAGTAGATGGCAGCATTGGGCAGTCTATCTGGGTAGCAACGAAGCCTACTGAATGAGTAGCTCTGCACCGAGCCGGGTAGTTCTGGAGAGATGTCCCGTTTTAAACTGGTGTTTAGGAGGAAATCTGGGACCAGGCATCGGCATATTTGTATAATGGGCACCCCTCTTTCTGTTTGCACTCACTGGTGAAGCAAGTAAAACTCAGTAAGCTGTCGGAGGATCAGTGTTACAATATGGTCATGTGTAGAGCTCCGTACCGGTGTTTTGTACTATGTGGGTCCCCTCGGGATTGTGTACCTTGCTTTTCGGCAGTCTTCAGAGCTGTGCCCTATTAGCCAGCCCAGGTGGCTCTTCTCTAGTCATGCCCCCTCAAGGAGCGAGCCATCTAAGCGCTGCCTCTGCAGGGCAGACAGAAGCGGTCACGCTCCGAGCAGGACTACTATTTACAAAATACACGCGTCTGTCAAATGTATATAGCGCCCTTCCATTAGGGTGTCTGGAAAGCACTGAACGGGGCTGGTTTGTTTATCTTGCCGTCAGCAGTGAACACATGCAATGACAGCCTAGTGGGACAGTAAACAAGCACGAAAGTGAAAGCTCATTGAGGCACGCAAGGCTTAATGAGCCTTGACAGAAACCCACATGGCGGCTGCGCACATGCACGCTCGCGTGAACGCAAGCGCTAGGCCACCAAAAGCCTGTGGCAGCACTTTGAAAACCCACACACTAAATTTCTCGCAGAGCAGCACATGCTCTGGCTCAGCGAGACCTAAAAAGAGCAACCTGGTGGAGGAGCAAGGAATCTGCTGGGTCTGACACTCTGAACAGGATATAGCAGCCCAGAACAGGAGCAGGAAGTTCGCATCCCTCAGAGAATACAAAAAGTGAGTCGTGGAGGCGGAAGGAAAGCAATGGATACTCTGAACTGCAAAAGAGGGGGGGGCTGTTAGAGGACCAGTGCACGCCTACTAAATGACATTTGCGCCCTTTTATTTTAATTTACTAATCCAAGATGGATCGGTAAATAAATAAATGGAAAAAAGTAGTGTGGTAGAGCATTTGCTAAGGCAATGGCCAACAGCAATGTATTGGCTGGTCCCCCCTTCTCCCACAAAAGAAATACAAAAATATATATATATATTTTTTTAAATGATGGTGGGCAATGGAGGAGTCGTTGGGGTCAGGGAGCAACATAGAGTGGGTGAGTGATGAGAAAAAAACTCACGTGGGGCAACAGAGGGGCTAGGGAAGAAGCACGTGAGTAAGCAACCTGGAGCGCAGTTGCAGAGGAGGCAGGGAGTGTGGTGGGGCAGAAGCACACAGGAGAGAACTTGGCCATTCAAGGGGGACAGCAAAATGGAGTGCAGTGGGGAAGGTATTGGGGGAGGAGAAGCATACGAGGAAGAGAGCTGGAAAATACTTGCACTCTCATGGAGTGCTTAAGCTAAAAGAAAAATATAGGGGGATATTCACAAGAATGTGTGATAACTACCGCAAGAGTAGCATAATGCAACTCTCAAGACCCCCAGGAACAACACACGGCCTTCCAACGCCGTGTGCTGGAGGCCCAGAGGGAGACAGCTGAGCAGGTGCTGGTGGGGTTCGACCTCATGGCCACCAAACTGGACGCCATCCATGGGTGTCTAGGCCCACTCCATGGTCTCCAACGAGCGCTGACTGACATCGCTGGAGTCCTGATGCGGAAAGAAGAACACCTGTCCGCTCATGGGGCACCAGCGATACCAGCCGTGAGCTGGCAAACATGAGGAGGCTCATGGAGGACATGGTGCGTATGGAGGCGGAAAGGATGGCAGCCGCCACTGTACATCAGCAAAATGTAGCTGGGATCTACCATGCCCTGCAGATCATCATCATGGTATTTCTGCCACAAGGTGTGGCGCAGATGAATGCTGCTGCCCCCACACCATCCACATCTCCGCCCCCTGGTGTGCCATTGCCTTACAGTGCGGCAGACGGATCCACTCCGGCACCTGATGTGTCAGTGGCACACAGTGCGTCAGCCGGTACTGCAACACGCACAGGTGGGACAGAGCACACATCCGGGGACGAGGACGTGGATGGGTTTGTGATCAGGAGGCACTAGCATTCATTTATGCCACCTGGCTTGTTTCTGCTTGGTGCCGCACATGGCCTCATGACCGTCCACTGACCCCTGATACACTCCGAAGCACTCACCTTGGACAGAAACATGGACTGCCATATCCTGTTTGATGACCAATGACACGGCGACCAGACTGTGGACTGTCCCTTCCTCTTCCGCAGTACTTGTCATCCCCGGATTGGCTCTGGCTGACCATCCACGGGCCCATATTGTGTAGTGTGCTCGGCATTGCCTTGTACCGATCCAGCTGCAGAACTGCACTGGATGTGCAATAAACATCCAGTGACGCAGTGCTGTGTCATGTCTTTCATCATTCACGTATTAATGTGTGAATGTGTGGATGAATGTAGGGACAGTGATTTTCCTTGCGTCAATGATGCCCTTCCTGTGGGATGCCAGTCAGAGGTTGCCACATTGCATATTGTGTACCGGTCCCGTGAACACTACAACAGGGACACACGCATCAGTCACTTCCATGTCCGGACATGGACTGAACCACGCCCAGAGCCCACGAGTCATTTTTGCAGGCCCTGCGCTGGTCCGGCGTACGGCAGGCCTGTCTCTCCGCTTACGCTCCGAGAGGGGACCCTCATTACTACCCGTCACAGGTGTACACGCTGGTGGTGTGCAGGTCACTGGTCTAGTTGTCCGCATGTCACAGCCACTCCCTGAGGGCAGGTTTACACGCACACCACACCCATCCGGCACAGGCATCACAGGCCATGTGACTCCGCCAACATAAGGCGCCGACGACGTCACATTCCCCTCTGCCGGTGTTGACTGGATGACGGACGCTCCACGGTTCTCAATCATAAAGGCCACATGAGTTGTTGCGCACATAGTTAGTGGCACCCGAGGCCTTGCGGCCGGCATGGGCCTACCACCATGTGGTGCTGACTGGCGTTGCACAGGGTTAGTGGCACCCGGAGCATTGCGGCCGGCACAGGCACCCCACCACAGGACGGTGACTTTGTGTGCACTGAGTCAGTGGCACCTTAAGCTGCTGAGCGGGTGTGCAGCATGCGATGATGCCACGTCCCGGCGGTCCGGACAGCTCAGGTATTGTGTGCCCTGCTGGACCGCAGTGTAGGCCAGAGCCAGCGGGCAGCGCGGGCCTACCGCCATGTAGTGTCGCTTCTGGGTTCCCAGAGTTAGTGGCACCCATTGGCCTGAGCAGGTGTGCAGCCTGCGATGATGCCGGGTGCACTGGTATGTCCTATGCCATGGAGTAATCAAGACCCAGCACCAAACGTGAGACCTGGTGGCCTGCGGAGCGGGCTGCATGGTGTTGACGGTGCCATGTCTGCGGGCCCCGGGCTTGTGGCTTGCAGCGGCACGTGGTGGGACCTCCTCTCTACGTGACGATGGCTGAAGGTGATCAGTGAGGCCTGGGTGTGCATGGGCGGGTATGCTCCGATGGGCGGCGGGTGGGCTGGGGTGCCTCTGCCTGGGTGTGCATGAGCGGGCAGGCGATTTGGTCTTGTGCAATTGTGTGTACTGTGCCAATCGTGTATCTGGACTCTGTTTCAGATGGCTGGTCTGTCTCAGATGTGTGACCTGGTGTACTGCTATACATAACGGCAAGTGGTTGGAGACACACCGGTGGCAGCAGGTGAGCAGTGTGGCCTGGGTGCGCAGGGGCGGCACTCTCTCTCTCTCCCCCTCTCTTCTCTCTCTCCCCCTCTTCTTCTCTCTCTCTCCCCCTCTCTTCTTCTCTCTCTTCCCCTCTCTTCTTCTCTCTCTCTCCCCCTCCTCTTCTCTCGCTCTCCCCCTCTCTTCTTCTCTCTCTCTCCCCCTCTTCTTCTCTCTCTCTCCCCCTCTCTTCTTCTCTCTCTCTCTCTCCCCCTCTCTTCTCTCTCTCCCACTCTCTTCTTCTCTCTCTCTCTCCCTCTCTTCTCTCTCTCTCTCTCTCCCCCCTCTCTTCTTATCTCTCTCTCTCCCTCTCTTCCTCTCTCTCTCCTTCGCTCTCTCTCTGACCTTTGATGTTCGCAGGACACACCTTCTCATCATGATTTTTGTCTTGCAGGCTGTGACCTATAGATTGTCCCGCAGGAGCCGCCATGTGTCTTCGTTTCATTTCTGTGTTCATGTTAATAAAGTTTCATTTGTTGCTTCGAAAGTGAATGTGTGATGCTCATTTTTGTGATGACACATGCATGTCACCAGTTGTGACTGTGACATCAAGCGGATTATTTTGGAAGTGTTTAGGTGTAGCTGATGTGGCATTTCTTTTGTCGGGGGGTGCTGGGGAGTGAGGGTCCTGGGGGTGGCGGCGGCAGGTATTGTTGCCCTTTTGGGCCTCCGGGCTGCATGTTCAGTTGCCCGGGTGCATCTGTTGCCCTTCCGATGTGGCTGTGGGCTGTGCTCCCTTTTGTGGTGCAGGCTGTGGTCCGACTTTGCACCAGGTCTGAGCAGGTGTTATTTTCCAGCTGCTAACGCGCCTTATCACCTGTTTTGTGTTCTTGTCGCAGTTCTGTCTGGTCGTTGTAAATGTTGTAGAGTGGTGTTGTCACAGCTTTTGGCATAGTAACGCCTACTCTGCATCTCATTAGCGATAATTGCCGGGGCCATCGGTGGCGATGTTTTTTTGCGGCTGCTATCACGGGAAACTGGTGATGTTGGCTGTTTGCACCGGCTTGTGAATGGGGAGGTAAATTTATCACGACTTTGGCTGCGCTAAAGTGCCGTTAAATCGGAAATAGATCCTTGTGAATATCCCCCATAGTTTCCTAAAAGCAGGGGAGGGATAGAAGCTAGTCAGTCGGAGAGATGGTAAACAAGCTGTGCTCCAGGGGAGGGACAAACAAAAGATGGACAATCTGGGATAAGGAAAACCATCAAATAAGGAACAAGCAAATAAGAGGGACAAAAAATCCAACCCGTGGTAAGCAATGGCTGGGCTGTAAGACCCTGTAAGCTCTTGGTAAGCCTGCAATAGGTGTTTTGCAACCAGACCGGTTGCGCCGTCTGGTTGGCTCAACCTAAAAATGAATACTTCTTGTGATGCATATGTGAAAAAGTAGTGAATGTGAGAAAAATAATGATGATTGTTTAGGTATTTCAGATGGTATGTCGTTCTGCTTCCTAAGGAAACGAAACGATGCACCAAACAGCCAACAGCACAAGTTTACTCCTCTAATGTAGGTCTGTGTATATTTTTTTGAAGAGTAGGGACATAGCGCCTATCAGAAAGTTTAAGCTGTCAAACCAGCCTTAAAATGTTAACAACCCGTTGAACATGTGTTCAAGGTCACGCACGTGCCTCTGCTCTGCCTTTGGCTATTCATGGACCAAGAAGCCCCAGATTGGACTAGATGCTAATTTAAGGAGGCTGGAAGACGCATCATTCTTAAAAGCAGCGTTAATGCAACAGGAGCGGATAATAATCTCCAGCATGGAGGCACTGTGGTATCTCAGGGTTGTGTATTCTGGGAAATTAATTGACCAACCTAAAGATAGGATGAAAGATTAATCAAAGGTCATGAATTCAACACATATTTAGATTTTCATTATTTAGAGTGGTACGTGAACGGGATTATATACATTGAGAAGAAAGAATTAGGTCGGTTGTGCTTAAATGTAGCTTTCTTGCTTCTAGTGCCAGCCTGTTCCTCATTGGGCCTGTGTAAATCTTTGCTACGTCTCTGGGTTCACAGAAAACACCCACACAAGCTGCGCCGTGCAGCTGCGAGGGGTCCACCCGTCCGCGTCTTCAAAGCGCTGCCGCTGCTGCTCCTTCACATTAGCTTTATGCATTGCTCATAATTACATGTTCGTTTACAGCTTCTGATTAACTGTCACTGGAATGAACAAACCATCAATTCATGAGGGGGAAAAAACACATTTATAAGCACTGAATGAGCTCAGTGGAAGCCGACATGAACAGCTATATTTTGCTACTAATTAATCCTCTGTTATATCCATTCTCGCAGATAAATTATCTTGACGATTTAGCTCTAGGCTGCATAATAAATAAGATATTCCCTCTTTGGGTTGAGGAGGAGGGAGAGGAGAGCGAGAGAAAAAATGAGAGCGAGTGTGTGTGTTGTGTGTGTATTGTGTGAGTATGTAAGAGAGAGACAGGAAGAGGGAAAGAGAGAGGGGCATGTAGGCAGAGGCAATGGTAAACAAGCTTTGACGAAGACATTAGTTCTCTCTTTTGGGAACTATTGGCTTTACTAAATGCCTTTTGTCGATGTTGTACGGCGTAGGAGTGCTAATGTGCAGAATAACCCCCCCCACACCAAAAAAATAGCAACAAAAAAAATGCATGACACGGCCAGAGACCTTGTCATTTTTATGCATGTGTAATGATATTCCAGCTACAAAATGACTTGGGCGCTCTTTTTTCAAAAAAATATATCGATTGGTAATTAAAAAAGTCGTGTTTTTTTTCAGACTGAGAAGCAAGGAACAGACCATGGGTGTGGGGACAACAGAGGATAGGGTAGTGGGGATGGGGTCTGGGCGGGGGGGATCGAAACTCACGAGAGAGCAACACAGGGATTGGGAAAGAAGCACACTGCTGAGAACATGGAGCACATGGGAGACAGGGAGTTTGACGGCAACACAGAGTGCGGGCAGGTATTTGGCAGGTGGAGAAGCAAGCGAGAGCGGGAAAACACATAATTTCATGGAGAACTTAAGCAAAAAGCAAAAGTAGTTCCCTGAAAGTGAGCAGTGGAAGGACAGAAGTCAGACAGTGAGAAAGACGATGAAGTAAGATGCATAAGCTGGGATGAGTGACAGTAAATCCAGCCAGTAGTAAGCAATGGGTGATCTGCAAGTCCCTGTAAGTTATTGGGAAGTCCAAAATAGATCTTTTGCAACGAGGCAGCTTGCGCTGTTTGGAAGGTTCGACATAAACATGTTGAGAATATCGATTATTCAGGAAGTATAAACACACTTGCAAATGGAAAGTGCTAGTCTCTCTTTAGTAGCCCCTGCATACCATGTATATGAGATATTGCTTTCACTGGAAGAACGGTGGACAACTATTCAGACCTGGCTCAACCAACGCATCCCATTGAGGACTGCTGGAGTATATGAACAGCGGGCAGACAGAGGCTGTTCAGTACAGAAGCCCCACTGTGAGACTAAAACACAAGCATTATTTTTTGCTCAAGCGACCATTACAAAGGGGAAGTGTGCTGCAGAAGACAATTTAACTTTGTGGTCGCTCCTTCCAGAGGGAACCTGACGGGGGTTTTGTCAAAGTTGTATTTATTAGCAACAGAAAAGAAAGTACAGGTCATGACACTGGTAATACCACAGAATGGACCGGCAAGCGAAGAATAGGAAAGAGAAAGGTACAGACCCAGACCCAGACCCGGACGTAGACGAGGCAAGCTTCACCAATAGTAATATATGCCAGAGTAGGTGTACAGCAGTGCGAAATATGAGGCGTAGCAGGCCCCAAAACTGTGTCCCGGAGATCCCCCATGGGCAAACCCTATAGACCAATAGTCCGGTGTCCACAGTCTAGGTAGAGAAGAAGAGTCCATTCGAGCCGCAGTCTCTGTGCCAAGGAACATCAAACTGATTTTATAGAAAACCCAACTCCCCACAAATCCCCCCCTCCCCACCCCCGCCCCCCATTAGGAAAAAGAGAGAAAGAACAGAAAGAAAAGGAAGAACCATAGAGAGAGAAGAAGAGGAGGGGAAGCTCGAGGAGGGAATCCGGAGATCCAGGGTCGGAGGCATATCCATCAAGGGCGGGAGGCCGGGCGATGCTCCAGCCAGGCGGCACCGTGTCCCCTAAATGGACCACCAGGGGGACCCCCTAGCGGCGCCCTCAGTAGGCTACAGTTGGAACAGCCGCAACCCCCTAATCTGGGGCAGGCAAACAGCCGCCGGCAGACCCCGAGAGAGGAACGTCACCAGTGGACCCCAGTTGAGTTTGAATGCCGGATAGTCATCTCTAAAGATATCCGCCATTCTCTCTAGACTTAGAAGCCTCCAAAGGCGGGAAGGCCACATCGAGGCCGTGGGAGCCGCCTGTTTCTTCCAGTTGGCAGCGATAGCCACCTTCGCCGCCCCCAAGAAAAGCCACATAATGGCCTTATCTGCTCTGGTCTGATAGCGCAGGGTGGGGTCTCGAAGGCCCAACAGCGTGGTCTCAATAGAGGTGGGGATCGGATAGCCCAACATAGTCTTGATTTGCGCCAGTATCTCTTCCCAAAAGGGGCAAATAGTCGGACAGGTCCACCAGATGTGCTTAAAGTCCCCCAGTAGCCCGCACCCTCTCCAGCAGCGGTCAGAGGTGCCCGGGAAGATGCGCCTCAGTTTGGCTGGGTATAGGTACCAATCTACCATCACTTTCATATGTGCTTCCCTTAGTTCTATGGAGTGGTTGTGTTTTGCGATGTCGGACCATAGCGCCTCCCAGTCCCGATCCTCAATCAGCCTATTCACCACCTCTTCCCATGTAGCCTTGAAACGTGGGGTCGGTGAGACCACAGTGGCAAGGAGATGACCGTATAAGAAATAAATTACCCCCTTCATGGTAGTGGTAGCTCGTATGAATTTCTCAAACGGGGTCTGGGGTCTATTGATCGCCCCCTGCATGGCAGGCGACTGGAGCCAGTGACGTAATTGGAGATATCTGTAGTGTTCAGTTTGTGGAAGGCTGAAGTCAGACCTACATTCTGAGAACGCCATCAACCTAGAACCTCTGAATAAATGCCTAACCATTAAGCATCCTCCCTCCTCCCATGCATTGAAAGGCCCCCTGGTGAGTGCCGGCGGGAAGGCAGCGTGTCCGTGGATGGGGGTGTGAGTGGAAGGAAAAGTGGTCCATCGATCATCCTGGGATAGAGTATCCCAGACCCGTAGCGTTGTTCTAGTGGGCGTACTAATGTATGTATTATCTGGCCTATCGCATTTAGGACGCCAGACCAGATCCCAAATCGTCCGTCCCGCAATCGACCTATCCATATGTAACCAGTGTTTATCTGATTCTCTTTTAGACCACTCAGTCAGCACACGCAGCTGCGCCGCCTTGTAGTAGAGGTGGAAGTCGGGAAGGCCCACTCCGCCCGCAGAGCGGGGCCTCCGTAACAGAGAATACGACAGGCGGGCTCTCCCCCCCTGCCAGATATAACGGGAACAGAGAGAGCGCACGGTCGAGAAGAAGGAGAGAGGAACCTCCACGGGGAGGGCCTGAAATAAGTGGAGCAGCTTCGGCAAGACCGTCATTTTAAGCAAGTGGATGCGCCCCAGCCAGGAGATAAACAATGGTTTCCAGCGCGCCAGATCAGCCTTGATGTGAGCAAGAAGGGGGGGGGAAATTAGCCCTATATAGATCCTCCACCAACGGTGTAAATCGAACACCCAGGTATTGAAGAGATTCAGTCTCCCATCGGAAGGTCGTGCACTGCTGCAGCCTCGGGAGCTCCTCCTTTGGTACCGTAAGGTTGAGAATATAAGATTTGTCTAAGTTGATCTTAAATCCCGCTACCCGTTCAAAGCGCTGCAGCTCTGCATGCAGGGTCGGGAGGGACGTGGAAGGGTGAGTGAGGGAGAGAAGGACGTCGTCCGCGAAAAGGGAAATCTTGTGTTCCTCCCCCGCAAACGGAATGCCCGATATCTGTGGATTGTGGCGTACGGCCAGCGCTAGGGGTCGATGCTCAGGGCAAACAAAAGTGGGGAAAGGGGGCAACCCTGCCTCGTGCCTCTAGAAAGGGTAAAAGGCGCTGAACAAGTCCCGTTGACCTGGACGCGTGAGGTAGGAATCCGATAGTTGGCCTGTATCATCGCAATGAAGGGGTCTGCAAAGCCCATCTGTCGCATAGTGGAGAATAAGACTCGCCAGTCCACCCGGTCGAATGCTTTTTCAGCATCTAGACCGACCAGGAGGGCCGGCATGCGCCTTTTAGAGGTTTTTTCTATCAAATGTACTATACGGCGTGTGTTATCATGAGTTTGCCTCCCTGGAATGAAACCCGATTGGTCGGGGTGTATCAGTGCTGCCATAAGGGGATTGAGCCTGGCGGCCAGGATAGCGGAGTACAGTTTAGCGTCTAGGTTCAGTAGCGCGATAGGCCGGTAGGAAGAGCACTGATCTTTGCGTTTCCCCGGTTTCGGGATGACCGTAATGACGGCCTCTGCCATGGAGGGCGAAACCGCTCCCTGGGCGATTACGGCATTAAAAAGAGACTGTAGGCGCGGAGCCAAGTCAGGCGCGAAAGTGCGGTAAAAGAGGGCCGTGAAGCCATCAGGCCCCTGTGCTTTATTGAGTTTGAGCGCCATAATAGCTTTGGTGACTTCTTCTAATGAGATGGGGGCGCAGAGGTCTGCATTGACAGAGGCGGGAACCTTGGGGAGCGTCAAACCCTGCAGGTATTCAGTCTGCAGCGAGGCCTCAAGAGAGTCAGAAGTATACAGCTTGCTGTAGAAGGATCGAAAACAGTCTGCCTTCCCCTTATCGGAGTGTATGACCGTATCTCCCGCGTCTCTTATCCCTTCTATAAATTCTTTATCCCTTTTAACACGGAGCTGGCGGGCCAGATGCCTCCCGATTTTGTTCCCCTGAGCATATGAGGTTTGGCGCAGACGCAAGAGAGTATGTTCAGCCCTGTTTGCGTATACCGACTTCAGTTTGCCCCTTAAGGCTGTAAGGGGCCGCAAGGTAAGGCGGGAGGGCTTGGCCTTATGGACCTGCTTCGCCGCTAACAGCTCCGCTTCCAAGCGTTCCCGCTCCCCCGCTCGCAGACGGTTGAGCGCAGAGTTAAGTGCAATGCACTTGCCCCGAATCACCGCCTTAAAGGCATCCCACAGTGTAAGCTCCAACGTCGCCTCCGCGTCATTAAGGGCGAAGAAGTCGTCAATGGCCTCGCGCAGCGACTTGCGCAGCACAATGTCTCTAGTGAGAGAGGCGGGAAAGTACCACTTGGGTTGGCGATCCCGTGGGCCATCCCACCGGAGGGTGACCACGACCAGACTATGGTCAGAGATAGAGAGGGGGAGAATCCGCGCGTCTCTCAAAGAACCCGACAGAAAGCGACTAACGAAAACGTAATCCTGGCGGGAGTAAGATTGATGGACGTGGGAAAAATGTGTATCATCTTTTGTGGAGGAGTGTAGTGCGCGCCACGCATCACATAAGCCAAGGTCCGAGAAACGTTGTTTGGTAGCTAGGGAGAAGGAACCCGATTCCGCCCTCTGCGTGTGAGAACTGTCAAGGTCCGCTCGCCATACCAGATTAAAGTCCCCCATCAAGACGACCGAGCCTTCCACAAACTGCTCCAATTTTGTGCATACGGTGGCCAGAAACCCCGCCTGACCCGTGTTTGGTGCGTATATCGTGATGAAAGTGCATTTCTGACCCCTAATAATCCCCTTCACAATCACCCATCGGCCCTCCCTGTCGGAGCGCACATATAAGGGCTGGAACTTCACCCCGCCATGGAACATCAACACCACACCCCGCTGCTTAGTGGTGGCTGAGGAACTGTATGTGAGTGGGTATGACCTATGTCTGAGCCTATGTTCATCCCCCTTGCTAAGGTGTGTTTCCTGGAGGGCAACCACATCCAGGTGGTGGGCGGATATGTATTTCAGCACCCTCTGGCGTTTCTGGGGTGAATTAAGCCCTTGCACATTCCAGGAACCTAAGGTCACAGCCATCGTGGATCTGGTAGCAACCCTCTGGCATAAGCATGTCTCAAGGCCCGTGTCCTCGTTCCCCCGTCCCCCTCCATCCCCCGTATGGAGCCCCCATCTCCCCTAGATAGAAAAAGAGAAAGAGAGATAGAAAAGAAAGAAATGAGAAAAAAGAACATCAGAACAACCCCAAGATCACATCCCATCGAGGAGCAGGGGTCTCGGAGGGCCGTGACAACCCGCCCACTCCCACCCCGGTTGCATAATTCGAAACAGGAAAGAGAAAGATGGAAACCTCCACCAATGCTGAACCCAGGTCCCAGACAAAGCCGGATCATGTAAACCGTTGCCCAGAGTGACTCTCCTCACATTACCGGCATCAACCCCCTGCAGCACACCCGCCACACGGAGCCGACAGGGTCCACAGCCGGCACACAGAACCCCCCTCTGTAGTTAAGTTCTCCTCAAGGTGGCCTCCCTCGCGGAATCATCAGGGAGGAGAGCGACCTGCCGTGGCCCACTCCCCGGCTGTTGCCCCAAGGCCGCCGGCCGCCATGTCTCCAGCGTCCTCCTGCTCGCCCCCTGAGGGGGAAAGTCCCAATAAGGCCCGGCCGGCCGCGAGGTCCACCACAGTCCGCTTCTTGTTTTTGTATTCGAAAGAGAGGCCAAGGGGAAAGTCCATCGATATCTGATGCGCTCAGCTCTCAACTTGGTAGTCAGTGGCCTAAAGGATTGTCGTCTTGCCAGCGTGGCCGGGGATAGGTCCTGAAACAATGAACACGTGAAGCCCTGAAATGAGACCTCCGGGGACGACCTGGCCGCCGTGAGGACTGCCTCCTTGACTTTATAGGAGTGGAATTTAGCCAAGATATCCCTCGGCCGTCGTCTATCACCTGGTGCCAGGAAGCCCACCCTGTGTGCACGGTCGAGCTTGATTTTGAGAGTTTGTGGCTTCACCACCTCTGCGAAAAGCCCCTCCAAGAACGCCTCGAGATCCGGGCCCTCCGCTCGCTCCTCCAGGTGACGCACGCGGATGTTATCGCGCCGGGCGCGGTTCTCCAGGTCCTCGGCCTTGAGCTGCATCTCTGTTAGTTGTTCCTGGAGGGCCTGGATCTGTCTCGAGTGGTCCGAGGACCTGCCACCCAAGTCCTGTTGTTGAGTCTCTAGGTCCATCACCCGCGTGCCCACTGCGTCTACATCTTGCCGGAGGCCTGACAGTTTCTCCTGAATGTCCGAGCGCAGCTGGTCGATGGAGCGCTGCACATCCCGGCCAATCTCCTCCCGCAGTTCGGCCTTGAAGACTTTCAGAGAGGCCAGGAGGTCCTCCTTGGTCAGGGCCCTCGCCCCCGATGGGGCGGCCGCCGCCCCGGAAGGTCCCCTCTCCGCTGGGCCGAAAAAGGCGGTCACTGGTGCGTTTCGTTTGGCCGGTCCCTTCTTGTCAGGCATAGGGCCCACCCGGCCGGGCACCGCGCCCCTCCAATGAAAGCGGGTGTCCCCCGGCGGGCGCACAAGTATCTCGTGGTGGAGCACCGAACGTTCCAGATGGGCGCTGCGAAGACAGTGCCGGCACCACCGGGAATGACGTGATCACCGATGGGCCCCCAGCCCAACTCCCGCCTCCAGGTCACTCCGTGGTTGCGCTTCAGGCGTCACCAAGCCCCCTTGTCAAAGTCACGGCCAAACCGGCCTGGTCCCCGGGGCCCTCCCGGGCGTCCCGCAAGCAGGGCACCACCACCGTCCCCACCGCCGGTCCAGGGCCCCCCAGGAACTCCCAGACTGGGAAGTGTGCGCCCCACGCCGGAGGACTCCACCAGCCCCCTGAGGGAAGGCACAAAGCGTAGGGGGTCCGAGAGTTCCCAGATGTTGCCTCCTTAACTCGGCAGGCGCAGCACTCCCCCGATGGGCCGGGACGCCTCCTCCAGCCAGTCCGCCGGGCAGAAGTTCAAGCCGTGGTCCGAAGGGAGCCCCGCTCTCTCAGCCTCTCCGGCGTCGCCACCGCAGTGTCAATCGGGGACCCCGCTTCACCGTCTGCCACCAGTGCTCCGACGGGCCGCCACCTCAGCCGCTGCATCGAGGGCCGCCTCGGTGAGGATCTCTGCCGCGTCACTGCTCTGTATGCCACGAAGAACACCGGTGGGCAGATGATCAGCCCTCAGCTCTCTCCTCCGCCCCCAGACTACAATGGAGGCACCCCGGGAGGAGCAGGGCAGCCCGCCGAGCGCCGATCTCCACTGACTCGTCCGCGGCCGTTATGGAATGCGGTCCAGGCCCTGGAGGCCGCCATCTTGCGGGACCCAGCCGCGGCCGACGGGCTGCGGGCGCTTCAGAGGACCCGGGAGCCAGTCCGGGCCATGGCGACGTGTGCCCTGCAGTTGGGTGCGGCAGCCGGCGGTAGGAAGACCCGCCTGGGGTCCCTGGGACAGCTCTACAACCGGGGTAAGACCAGGGTGGCGCGGGGGCCGACTCGGATTAAGTCCGGTCGGCCATCTTGCTTCCTGACGGGGGTTTTAACACTTTCAGAACAGGGAAAGCAGCTTCATCACCATAACCCACAGCACAACGGGTTGACGCTTGCAGATGGGAGGGTTTTTGGGATGTTGCTGATCAATATAGAGGACTTTGCCTTCTGTAGTTTGCTGCCTCATATTTTAATTAAAAAACAACAGTTGATGGACAGATTGCAGAACAATGTCATACATTCACCCCAGTACAGAGATCTGGGCCTAAAACCATCGTTCTTTTACTCACCATGCCATTCCAGTTTGAAACTAGCCATATGCAAATCAGTCTTGACCCTGTGCCTCATGGTAACAGTCCAGCCCGAACTGCCAAGCCAGGTCCTCCCTGGACTGGAATCAAGCATCCTAGGACCGGTTTCGGGGTTTCACCCCTCTTCAGCCAGGATAGCTTGATTCCAGTGGCATGGAGAGCATGGGACTCACGTCTGAGCATCCCCACGTCTGAGCATACCCGTCCCACTCGGGGTGATAAATGCAAAAACAACAGTTGATGGACAGAATGCAGAACAATGTCATACATTCACCCCAGTACAGAGATCTGTGCCTAAATCCATCGTTTTTGTGCTCACCATGCCATTCCAGTTTGAACCCAGCCATATGTAAATCAGTCTTGACCCTGTGCCTCATGGGAACAGTCCAGCCCGAACTGCCAAGCCAGGTCCTCCCTGGACTGGAATCAAGCATCCTAGGACCGGCTTCGGGGTTTCACCCCTCTTCAGCCAGGATAGCTTGATTCCAGTGGCATGGAGAGCACGGGACTCACGTCTGAGCATACCCGTCCCACTCGGGCTGACAAATGCAAAAACAACAGTTGATGGACAGAATGCAGAACAATGTCATACATTCACCCCAGTACAGAGATCTGAGCCTAAATCCATCATTCTTTTGCTCACCATGCCATTCCAGTTTGAACCCAGCCATATGCAAATCAGTCTTGACCCTGTGCCTCATGGGAACAGTCCAGCCCGAACTGCCAAGTCAGGTCCTCCCTGGACTGGAATCAAGCATCCTAGGACCGGTTTCGGGGTTTCACCCTCTTCAGCCAGGATAACTTGATTCCAGTGGCATGGAGCGCACGGGACTCGCGTCTGAGCATACCCGTCCCACTCGGGGTGACAAATGCAAAAACATTGACTGGGGGTGAGTGCTTGCAATGTTCAACACTCCGTCCATCATCTCCTTTGGTTTTGATTCATATTTTAATTCGACATATTGTTATTCACCAAAGGCAATTCTGATTGTTTGACTGACATGATTGCTGTAAGTCCACTGGGCACTCAGTACCTTTTTCTTTGTGCTTCTTTAAAGAACTCCTTACGCCATACTTTGAGTAAAAACCACTTTGTCTGAATGCTGTGCCCAGAGGGGTTGGGCACTTAGATAGTTGCTAATCAGAACTGATTTGGTAGTAGACCTTTAAAAGTGGATAGTGGGTTCTTTTCACTGACTATGCTGCTGCAGC
This sequence comes from Triturus cristatus, assembly GCF_964204655.1. Classification (NCBI taxonomy): domain Eukaryota; kingdom Metazoa; phylum Chordata; class Amphibia; order Caudata; family Salamandridae; genus Triturus; species Triturus cristatus. Next base: position 658,517,726 of record NC_140585.1, on the reverse strand, counting down.
TCACTGCAGTTTGTTTTCATTGGTCATATTGCTATTGACAAAAGTCCATTTTGGTTCCTGACTGCTTCAAACCCACTGTCTCCTAGTCCCCCTTCCTGGGTCTCAATGGATAGATTCCCAGCACAACACTTTTAGAAAAATTGCACTACCTGGAGGCTGTGTGAAGAGGTATGCTTCTGAAGTGCTCAGATTTGGCAGCGGACTTTTAAAATTTATCTTTTCATTTGGAGCACCATGGTGAGGTGAGTCAAAGGTGTGCAAAGTTCGTTTAGGATGGCAAGACGGCAGTGGGGTCTTGAGAAACTACCCGATTTTTTCCTATATTTGTTTTTATTTCCTTTTATTGTGTGCAGTCTGGGATTTTGATGCAGTATAACTAATCGGCTAGTCATACTGTCTAACTCAAGATTCATTGTATTTATATTTGTTTACTGATGCTGACGGGCTGAACTTCCCTCACACTGCAGTCTTCTACATTGGGGAAAATTATACGAGCATCTTTTGAACAACAAAAGATAGACTCATATTAAACATCACGATAACACTGTTCACACAGAATACCTTGCGTCTTGGCCCCACCAATCCCTAGTTTGTAGGTATCTGCTCCTACTGACCCTTTACTCATTGAGACAAACAATATCAGTAATGACTCAATACATGGTGGAGAAGAGGAAGGGGAACTTCTGTCTCCGGGCTGCAGTCATCTTGTCCTATTGGGCTGTGTAATTTAGAATCAAGCTCTCTAGGGAGTAACCCAATCTAAGGTAGTGAAGAACCAAGGGTAATATCTCAAATTCCATCCAGTCTACCCCAGATATTCACAGATGACACAGCAGTGTTAGACACTGACAATGCTAGCAGAAGTGGAAGCATTGTCATGAACTGGAATAGAACAAACTTCAGAGAGGAAGTAGAACAGCCCAATCATAATAATATTGAAAGCACCATAAACATCCAAATGATCCCCCATCTTTCTTAGCTCTAGCTGCTATGGTATCTACCTCTTATGCAAGAATTTTAATTTCTGTTACTGTGACTAAACATGCAATGAAACTGAGCCTACAACTTGAAAAATTAGAAAAATATTTCCTCTACTTCACCAAGGCGTGGCCAGTCAGTAAAAAGTTCTACATTATTGGAAGATTGTATCAAGCTGTAATTAGTACCATCTAAATTGGATGATACTGTAGATCAAATGGCATTATTACCACCTAGGATTGTAAATACATTTAATGTAAAAGTAGCTAACTTGAATCCAGTTACAAATACTGCCAACATCTTGGCCCAAAATTTGAATGATGCTTTAAATGAGTTGACCGTCTATCTGAATTCAACAAATTAGGATTCACTCTGTAGAGAATCACCTAACAAACCCTTTTTGAACAAACTAATAGTGGCACCAGTCACATCATGCTAACACAGGAAACACATTTTCTACAAGGGAGATTTGTGAAGAACAGCCCGGTTGAATTTTGGTATGCAGGTGTAGGAAAGTAAGATCTGCTTTCATGGTTACCTCCACATTTTGCTTGATGTAATGCTGTTTCTGACTAGTCTGACTGGGATCCTGCTGATCAGGACCCCAGTCTCTGTGCTTTCTCCCCTAAAGTGGTTTGGTGAGTACTTAGGTACATCCCAGATTGGACACTGGTGTACACTTATCAGTCCCTAGTATATGTTACTAAGGAATCCAGGGCACAGGTACACCAGGGGTCCCCCATGGGCTGAAGCATGCATTATGCCTCCCATGGGAGACCCCTCAATTTGCAACTACAGGTCTGCCATTGCAGCCTGTGTAAGCTGGTGCTAGCACAACATACTAAAGATATAGGTTTACCTATATCTAGGGTCACTACACTTAAAACCTATAAGTCACCCCTAAGGCAGGCCTTACATCCTGAAGGCAGTGTGCTTGGTTCTAAGTGCAAGGGTGCCCCTGCATGAGCAGGACATCCCTACAGCCCATGGAGACCATTCTCCCGGGTTGTAAGTGAGGCAGCCATATGACATATAGAGGGGCACCGCTTCATTACGTGGTGACCATCTCAAATCTGACTGCTACAAATCCTATCATGTTTGGTATCAAACATGTTGGAATCATACCCCCACACCATAAATGGTGTGTGAAGTATGATTCCATGCACCATAAAGCTCCCCTGGGAGGCTCTCAGTGCTCCCGGTAACAGTCTTCCAGACCCTGACAGCAATCTAGGGCTGCTGCCAGCCAGAGACACGTTTCTGCCCTCCTGCTGCTGAGCCAAGCTTGGGCAGGGAAAGGCAAAACAATAGGTATCCTGTCACAGGGAGGTGTGACCACCTCCCAGACAGGATTTAGTGTTTTGCGGCAGGGTGTGAGCGCTTGCCAGCGCCACATAATCTGCGTGTAGGGCAAACTTGTTGGCCTCCATGCATAGTCCAGTACAAACCAGTTCAGGGAGCCATTGGCTCCCACTCTGACACTAACCTGCACAAAGGACAGGGGAGTACCCTCCCCCTTATCCAGCCACTCCTTAGGGAGGGACCCCTATATCATCCCAACCCTTTCCTTAGGGTACTTGAGGGTTTACCTGAGGGTGGGTCCCTAGATTCGTTGTGGTACAAAATACAATTCCAACACCACTTCTTCGACCGTCTGGGCACTCAGGACTCTGCTTTGGGCATCAAGGCTGCAACCCAGAAGACATCTGCTGCTCCTGATCTCTTAGCCCTGCTCGTCTGCTGCAACGTCCATGTCTGTGCACCATACAGGAACCTTCCAAGGCCTGTGGGCATCTAAGACACCTGAAGGAATCTCCCTTGAAGTGAAGGAGTACCTTCCCTGCATCTGCAGGCACCGCATCTAAGCTGACCAGTCTGCTGATCCTGAGCTCCCACGGACTCTGAAAGGCTCAGCAACACAGGTGATAGTTCATCCCTTGAGGCCTGCCCTGCCCACTCACCAAGTTTAGACCAGTATCCATCGTTGGAGCCGCAGGAACCGTACCCCTGTGCACCGAGTCCACTTGCAGTTGCAAAGGCTTGTTGGCTTCCTTCCACCAAGATCTTCGGGCTTCAAGTAGCCCAACCTCAAGCATCTCCAGTGAGCAAGATCTTCATCCTCACCGCATTTTCTTGCTTCATGGGTTTGCATCTTTGGTGAGCTGCTCGCAGTCCTCTTGCGACTCCAGTGCCTCCTGCCTGTGGGTCCTCTTGAGGGTCATCTTTGTATTCTTTGGGCTCCTCTGATTGCTTGGGGCCAGCCCTGACTCCCCTGCTTGTGGTGAGCCACCTGGACCTTGCTGGTCCCGACACTGCACCCATTTTGCTTTACCCGTTGTTTGCAGGTGCCAAGGCTTGTGCTCCGAAGGCTGTTTTGCCTCAGACAAGTGGAGAAACTGGACACCGAACCCTCAACTCCCGACATCCAACGTGGGACAGCTCGTGAATGGCTCCTGGTCTTTCACAGCGTTGCATGGTCCTCACAGCTGTAGCTCCAAGGTCATCGTCAACTCTCCTGCAGCACCTGAGATTGGTGGGCATTCGTCTTCCGTGCCTCCTGATCACTTCCAAGTGGCATAGACTCTGTCCCCACTGCTTTCAGGTACTTCTCAACTTGAATCCACCTTCGGGTTCCACCGGACACTTTCTCCTTCTCCAGCAGCGGCATCTTCCTGAAGTCCTCCATTGGGTTCTAAGATGGTTTCGGACGTCAATACACACCTATGCACCCGGCTCCCCTGGGGCAGGTATCCTGGTTCCTAAGGTATCCATGATTGGGGTGGCTCTCCAACCTTCTGTCTTCCACTGGGTTTCTTCAGGGTCCACTGTGAATGGTCCTTCTTCTTTAAAATTGCGACCGCATCTTACCCATTGACTTGCATTGATCTCGGGGTCATGTCCCACACTGTGCACACGGCCTCCGTGGGGCTTCTGGTTACTTACCTTGGGTAGGTTCCTTGGGTCCCTGGCACTTCTAGGTCTTCTGGGTATAGTCTTGACTCGATTTGTGGTTCGCATTCCAATATTTTAGTATATGGTTTGACCCCCCCTGGTGACCACTATGTATTACGTACTACCTACCTGTTTGTATTGAAAAGTATTGTGTGTATCTCCGGCTAGGAGAAACCTGTACGTGTTAGTGAGTGTTGTATAATAAATACATATTTGTGAGAAATACACTGTATGGTTCTTTTTCACTTAACCTATATCAGTAGGGTTATGTTCTGGTAAAACAAGCTGCTTTACACTCCTTCTGGACTAAGCCTGAAGGGTGATCTGCACAGCTACCACTTAGAGAGATGTCTAAGACCACTATAATCACCATAAGGATTGTCTGGATTGGTGCAGGGTGCCCACTTACATAAGTGTCCACTATATTACCAAGCCAGCTTCTCACAGTAGGAATACTCAATCTACTGATAAAACTGAGGCTGTGAGTGATGATAGTTTACAAATGGCCCTAGTAAAATAAGCTGAGGCAACTGAGGTGAGATCCAATACAATGTTTATGACTAAAGGCAAGTTTTAATCTTCACAAGAAAACACTTTAGGTTTCCTCCATTGCGAAGGCTGTTTTGCCTCAGACGAGTGGAGAAACTGGACAGATTCAATATGGTAGTACATCAAATCACTCAACTATGAAGTTAGATTCTAAGGTAGAGATATTCAAAATGGAACAAAAATAAGAGGTGAAAACACTAGATATCCAAGAGAACGATAAAGTATAAATAATAGACGGGTGACTATGCGTATTGAATCTTTTATTCATTTACAATCATTACAGATTCCTGAGTTAATTATGAGGTTAACTACGGTATTTTAATTACAGGAAATATCATACATCGGCTGAAATCTAAAGACATTCAATCCATTCATATTTTATCGTCTTCTCAGAACAGTGGAAACGATGGGGCATATTATCAAGACCGGCGATAAAATTATCTCCGCTTTAGCAAAACGGCGATAATGGGCTTGATAATATGCTCTATGGAATTCCAATTGAAGCTCAGGTTAGATGTCCTTCACATCTAACATGGGCTTCAATTGGAATTCCATAGAGCATATTATCAAGCCCATTATCGCCGTTCTAGCAGCAGTTTTCTGCCGGTCTTGATAATATGCCCCGATATTACTTGCATCACTTGGGCTGACCAGGCTAATGGATAGATTTACTTAAGTTCTGATCAAGCATTTGCATGGCAAAATGATGTGTGGCCATGCAACGAGCCATGCTAATGCTAGTAAATATAGCTATACATTGGATGCTCAAATCATTTTAGTGGAGAACATTTCATAACCAAGGTATTCATTTCTGCTGGTGCCACCAGTGAGTAAACACAAACAGGATGAAAATGAATTCCCCACTCATGGTAACTGAGGGTTAAGAATTCAAAACGGGTTTGGTCAGGAGACTCTCCATAAGATCAACTTCACAGTGTAATTATTGACACTACTCATGCTAATACTTTTAGAAGACTAAGAAACCATACGGCCCTTAGTGCCATGATCTGTGGCAAAGACACCCCCCCCCCCCCAAGCATAATACTCTGAAATCACAACTGCTGCACTTATTCAAGGGAAGAAATGGAGGTCAACTAGGGACATTACAAAAGGCTTTCCATCCCTGAAAGATGCGTTGGTGCCTGAACATATATTCAAACAATCATTTTCTCATGAGACCATAGAAATTTCATGATGTTTGAAAATGTCAGTGGCCATATCTAAGATATTGAGTATAACTTTCCCTGTGGTTCACAGCATTCTTGCTAGGGAATCAACATACATAGGGCCCGATGTAAGAAATTCTTATTTAGTATTTCCTAAATAGCGATTACTGTGGAATCGCTGTTTTGGGATTTGAGAATGATTCGTACAAAATTTGCGATTTCCTAATATCGATTCCTACGAAGCAGGAATTGTTATTAGGAACACGCAAATAGAAAATGCTATTGCATTCACACCTATGGGACAAATAGGAGATTGTTTGCATTTCCTAAATTGTGATTTCAATTTAGGAAATCCAAATCCAAAGGTGTCTCTGGCCTTAAGACTCCCCTGGAGGCACGCCGAAATTCGTAGTGCACATGTAAGTGCACATATGTCCTAGGGGCATATGTGCCCTTCCATGTCAAATTAAAAAAATGCATTTTTTAATTTTTCACATGGAGTCGATGGTAATAGCATTTCCTAAATGACCAATTTGCATTTAGGAAATGCTTTGTACATGTGTTTTAGGAATCACAAAAAGGTAATCCTTATTTGCTTTTCCTAAATCACTTTAGCAATTTGAGATTTCTACCATGTGGAACTTCAAATTGCGACCGGTTTATGGCCTTTGTACATATGAAAAGGCAGTTTTGCATTTCTTAACTCCCGAAATTGCAATTCGGCACATTAAGAAATACAAAATGCTTCTGTACACCTGGCCCTTAGTTCTGCAGTCAGAACCTTGGGGCACATGCATCAAGCCTTTTTCCATTTGCGAATGGAAAAAGGCCTTTTCAGATGCATGTACCTTTTGTCATTCGCAATTTAGGTAATCACAATTTTTTGCGATTACCTAAATTGAAAATGCATTTAGGGAATTACAATTTGAAATCCCTATTTGCTGATGCATGTGGCCTTTCCTAAATGTGAACTGTGCATTTAGGAAACACTAATTACAATCATCTTCAAGTTGATAGTAATTTGTGCATGCTTTGAAAAATGCACGCACAAAAATGCATTTTTCAAAGTGCCATGTAGCGCATAAAGGCCCTTAGGACATATGTGTGCTTCACATGTGCACACTTACCTTTTTTGGGGGTTGCTTCAGGGGGGCCACAGGCCCCCCGGCTACCCTTGGATTTACATTCACAATTTGCGATTACCAGTTTGGTAATCGCAATTGCGAATGCATTACCATTCATTCCTATGGGCCTGTAAGCCCACAGGAAGGAATTGAGTTACATTAGCTAATAGCGATTTGCAATTTCTGAATCGCTATTAGCTAATGTTAAGGAATCGCAAATTTTATTGCGATTCCTACATGCATAGGCATTAGCGATTACCAAATAGCGATTCCTTAAAAATCGCTATTTTGTAATCGCAAATGAGGAGTTTGATGCATGTGCCCCTTTGTTACCAAACTTTATTAATTCTTTGGGAATTGTCTGTATCCCTTTGGAAAGCATGATTCGAAATAAAGTAAAGTATTCTAGGGAATTCAGCTGTAACTTAGGAAGAAACAAACTTGAATAGTTTAAATTACGATTTCGGACATAATCTTGAGGGTGTGTGAAGCTTACATTTTCTGTTGCACATTTTGATTATAAGCTAAGTGAGGAGCCAAAAGACTCCATATCACCTTGAAAGACTGTTGATATTTCACTAAGCACATAATTTTATTCATTATGTGCATAGAAAGTGATTCATTGTTCCTGGTGAATATAAAGCAGTCTTGAATATTTATCAGATGCAGACAGCATGTATTTCCAAAAACACGTGGTAGTTGTCTTTACCATAGGAGGGAGAGATGTTTATGAAAAAAATTATCATCAAACATATTGATATGATTTATGTTCCAGGATTGTCAGAGTTCCACCACTCTCGCATGTAGTCTGAGGAATAGACATACTCTGGAGGTATATCATGTGTTATAATAAGTGTTCAATGAGTCTACAAAGAGATAAAATGTTAAAGATATAAATCTTGTTGTTAGTGTCAAGTGTCCCTCGGAGGCCTCTCAGGATCGGTTCGTTGCTCAAATGGGTCCACCTATTGACATCCTCAATTCCGACTTACCATTATAGCACAGAAGATTAAGGGGGTCAATCGGGGGAAGTAAAGGATGGGAACAGCGGGTAGGGAGACCTGTGAAGAAGAAAGGCTAGTTATAGAAACACTGGTCTGTAAATACCATGTACATTTATATATAGAAACACACTTAGATTACTCTACCCCGGTATACCTATAAAGCAAAATAACAAGATCTTGCAGTAGCCTTTTTTGAAGGACGATTTGTTAGTCATCAAGGACCTTCCAATGGCTACCGTGTCTTCTAGTGCTTAGAAGTGGCATATACCAAGAGCTCAGTCATTAGATAATGCGAATAGAAACATATAATTATGCAATTTCTAGTAAATACCTCTAAACCAGAGATGCATCTGTCTGTAATTAAATAGTACCCACCAATAGTGGTGTGAGTTTGAGCTTCACAAGGGAGGAAGGATTAGGCTTAAATCAGCAACCTCTCACTGTCCCCGTGCTAGAAGACGAACGAAAAACACACAACATTCAACATTCATATGACTGTTAGTTGAGCACTCTGGGTATCATTCCAAACGAAATGTGTGTTAATACACACCGTACATATAGGTAATGTGGGCTATAAATCGTTTGAAGTACTTGTATAGCCTTTGATAAGTAGATAATATACCACCTGGTATTTAGGAAGTATCTGCTGCAAACAACAACTCCAGGAAACAAATACGTTGTTGACCTTGCACAAGCCTGAAGCAAGAACTGGTTCCTGAAACACTTAAACAAACTGAGGTTTTAATAGCAAAGCACGAAAGCGGCCTGTCAGCATCAAGGCTTGACGTAATAGGAACTTGGAACGGCGGTGTCTGAGAGACCCTTACCCCACCGAATACTTCAAGAAGACTTGATTCCTTCATCTTGGCACAGCCGACCCAAACAGGATAATCTGCGGCGTTTCCTCCTTCAGTGCCGGCTTTCATAGCCTTCTGGGAGGCTGAACAGCGTCATTTCGCGCCGCACAGGCTTCTGGGTAATGTAGTTCCTCTCTTCTACGGGACGTAGAAACAGCCGGGTTCTCTATCCAGCCAACCCGCCTTCAACTCCCGATAGATGGAGGCGCCCCTCTCCCAAAACGCCCTCCGTTTCGTCCGTTCTGGAGAGTGGTCAGCGGTCGTCAGCACATGGTATGTGACAGCACATCCCTCTTTCGAAGACCACTTACATGAACCAGGTCTGATAGGATATTTTGAGTGAAATGACTTAACACATTTCAGAGCATGCATCCCTGCCGCAGTTTCCCATGAGTTTTCTTCCACACCATATCCCTTCCATGATACCAGGTACCATAGTCACGAGCCTCTCATCTTGGAATCCAGAATTTTATGGATCTCATATTCTGGATCATTATTAATCCATATAGTAGAAGGCCTATTTTTGATAGGTGTGTAGGAGGGTTTTAGAAGTGAAACATAGAAAACCGGGTGTATTTTCATGTATTTAGGTAGGGCCAGCAGCATCGCAAGTGGTGAAATAACTTTCTTTATTCTATAGGGACCGATACATTTCGGATTAAAAATGCTATATTTGCAGAAATTAATGTTTTTGGTAGACAACCATACCACATCCCCCAATGTATATATAGGATTTGGTTTGCGGTGTTTATCAGCCCTTGCTTTATATAGTACATTGGCTTTTTTCAGGTTCTTGTAGGTATGTTTCAAGGTTTGTTGTATTTGGGTTATTCTAGTTAGCACGTCAGGCACCTTTGATTGGTCACTGGATGGATCAAAGGTATGAATGAATCGAGGATGAAATCCGTAACTGCTATAAAAGGGAGCTATTTGAGTTGACTGATGTTTTGCACTGTTGTAGGCTATCTCTGCCAGACACAGTAACTCCACGTACGCATCAGAATTCTTTTCAACATAACACCTCAAATATTGCTACAGGGTCTGATTAAGTCTCTCGGTCTGTCCGTCCGATTGTGGGTGGAAGCTGGTTGACTTAGAGGACTTCATATGTAATGCAGTACACTAGGCATTCCAAAACCGAGCTGTAAACTGGTGATCCCTATCAGAAATAATATTGGTAGGAACACCATGTAACCTGATCACATGTTGCATCAGCATCTTGGCCAGTTGTGCTGAGGTGGGTTCTTGTGCACAGGCAATGAAATGACCCATTTTCATAAGACTATCCACCACCACTAGAATGGCTGTACAGCCCTTGTCTTTTGGTAGTCCCAATATAAAGTCTAAGGAAATGGTTTCCCAAGGGACCAAAGGAGTTGGAAGAGGTTGTAGCAATCCTTGGGGTTTTCCATGGTCTACTTTGGCTTGTGCACACGTTTCGCACCTGTGTATCATGTCTTTTGTATCCTTCACAACGGAAGGCCACCAGAATAATGATAGATTCTATCGAGGGTCTTCTCGATGCCATTTTGTCCTGCACTATGAGCATTGTGACACCACTGAAACACCTCTTTGCTGTGTTCGGCACTAACAGTTGTTTACTTTTAATTGGAAGTCCTTTGATCAGGGTCCATTGGATATGTTTCTTTAGCCATTCTTTCCAATAGCGATTTTGCAGCCCCTGTGCTACCTTTTGTAGAAATGTATCTGTTTGAATTAGCCCCACTACTTGTGGATTCAAAATAGAATGTTGTTGTTCCATCCTGTTTTCTTGAATGGTTTCCTGCCTGGACAGAGCATCAGCCTTTTTGTTTTCTGCTCCCGGTCTATACGTAACGATGTAATGGAATTCAGAGAAGAAGAGCATCCATCTTAGTTGCCATGGGGATAGCATTCTGGTGGACCGCATACATTGCAGGTTTCAGTGATCCGTATACACGGTCACCACATTTTTGGCTCCCATCAAAAGATGTCTCCAATCACCGAAGGCATCCTTTATGGCCAGCAGTTCTTTTTCAGCTACGGTGTACCTTGGCTACGCGTCGTTCAGTTTTCGCGACATATAGACTATAGGGTGTAGCTGGCCAGTGATTTTGTGCCTTTGTGAGAGTATGGCTCCTATGGCTACATCGGATGCTTCAGCCTCCACCACATAGGGGCTTTCTGGGTCAGGGTGAGCCAAAACGGGAGCCGTAACAAAGGCTTGTTTCAGGCTTCGAAATGAATTCTCGGCTTCCTTTGTCCAAAGGAAGGGTACATTTTTTCTTAGCAATTTAGTGATGGGAGCTACTGTGTTAGAAAAATGGCTTATAAATCTGCAATAAAAATTCACAAAGCCAAGAAAACATTGTGGTGCCGATTCCGATCATGGAAAAACCGGGTACGAACCGTCGGTCGGAGCGTATTCTCCGTCCGACTCGTACCCGGGAAAAAAACATTACAAACATGGAAGTACGATTCGCACGGAAACACCATTTCCGTACGAATCGTACAAAACACCGTCCGACGAAAATATACATACAAATGTGATCCGGGAAAGCGCCGACGTAACGTCGGGACGCATGCAGGCTGCGTTTCACGAACCAGGAAGTACGATCCCCACCGACGTCACCCCGCACGGATAGAATTCTCCGCCTGCCAAAAACTGCCGGGAAATCAGGACGACGTGCACAAGGAGCACCTGTACGCGACGGACAGCCATGGACCCGAACCTACGTGTCATACCAGCACTCATAGCAGTCCACCTGCTCTACAGGAACCGATGCAGACGCCGCAGAAGGTCAGAACAACACCCAAGGGCAAAGGGGGGGGGCAGGGGCAGGACACAAAACCCCCACCCAAGTCACAAATCATACATGCCCTGGACATACCTGACCTTCAGGGCCTGGTCACTTCGAGGGGGTGGGGGCGTGTCCAGCAACGGAAGTAGATGTACACGCGAACCGGCAACACAACAAGTCCGGTACGTACCGTACCCACGCCTTAAGAGCGTGGGTACGAGTCGTACCACGCCCACCCCTACGTCACCCCAATAATGGCGGTACGGCCCGTACCCACGTTCCAAAGGCCTGGGTACGGGCCGTACCCCCACCCGTGTATGTACGACACGTACCAACATCCCACCCGTGGATGTACGGACCGTACCCACACCCGCGTACGTATGGAGCGTACCCCCACCCCAACAGTGTATGTATGGAGCGTACCCCCACCCCAACAGTGTATGTACGGACCGTACCCCCACCCGTGTATGCATGGAGCGTACCCAGACCCGCGTATGTTCGGAGCGTACCCCCACCCGTGTATGTACGGACCGTACCCACACCCGCGTACGTATGGAGCGTACCCCCACCCCAACAGTGTATGTATGGACCGTACCCCCACCCGTGTATGCATGGAGCGTACCCAGACCCGCGTATGTTCGGAGCGTACCCCCACCCATGTATGTACGGACCGTACCCACACCCGCGTACGTATGGAGCGTACCCCCACCCCAACAGTGTATGTACGGACCGTACCCCCCGTGTATGCATGGAGCGTACCCAGACCCGCGTATGTTCGGAGCGTACCCCCACCCGTGTATCCGTGTATGTACGGACCGTACCCACACCCGCGTACGTATGGAGCATACCCCCACCCCAACAGTGTATATACGGACCGTACCCCCACCCGTGTATGCATGGAGCGTACCCAGACCCGCGTATGTTCGGAGCGTACCCCCACCCCAACAGTGTATGTACGGACCGTACCCACACCCGCGTACGTATGGCGCGTACCCCCACCCCAACAGTGTATGTATGGAGCGTACCCCCACCCCAACAGTGTATGTATGGAGCATACCCTCACCCCAACAGTGTATGTATGGAGCGTACCCCCACCCCAACAGTGTATGTACGGACCGTACCCCCACCCGTGTATGTATGGAGCGTACATGGCCAGACACAGGAGGGCTGGGTGCAGAGTCCCCCCAGCAGTGCCCAGACACAGGAGGGGTGTGTGCAGAGTCCTCCCAGCAGTGCCCAGACACAGGAGGGGTGGGTGCCTATCACTCCCAGCAGTGCCCAGACACAGGATGGGTGTGTGCAGAGTCCTCCCAGCAGTGCCCAGACGCAGGAGGGGTGGGTGTAGAGTCCCCCCAGCAGTGCCCAGATACAGGAGGGGTGGGTGCCTATCACTCCCAGCAGTGCCCAGACGCAGGAGGGGTGGGTGCAGAGTCCTCCCAGCAGTGCCCAGACGCAGGAGGGGAGGGTGTAGAGTCCCCCCAGCAGTGCCCAGACACAGGAGGGGTGGGTGCCTATCACTCCCAGCAGTGCCCAGACGCAGGAGGGGTGGGTGCAGAGTCCTCCCAGCAGTGCCCAGACGCAGGAGGGGTGGGTGTAGAGTCCTCCCAGCAGTGCCCAGACACAGGAGGGGTGTGTGCAGAGTCCTCCCAGCAGTGCCCAGACGCAGGAGGGGTGGGTGTAGAGTCCCCCCCAGCAGTGCCCAGACACAGGAGGGGTGGGTGCCTATCACTCCCAGCAGTGCCCAGACGCAGGAGGGGTGTGTGCAGAGTCCTCCCAGCAGTGCCCAGACGCAGGAGGGGTGGGTGTAGAGTCCCCCCAGCAGTGCCCAGACACAGGAGGGGTGGGTGCAGAGTCCTCCCAGCAGTGCCCAGACGCAGGAGGGGTGGGTGCAGAGTCCTCCCAGCAGTGCCCAGACGCAGGAGGGGTGGGTGTAGAGTCTCCCCAGCAGTGCCCAGACACAGGAGGGGTGGGTGCCTATCACTCCCAGCAGTGCCCAGACGCAGGAGGGGTGTGTGCAGAGTCCTCCCAGCAGTGCCCAGACGCAGGAGGGGTGGGTGTGGAGTCCCCCCAGCAGTGCCCAGACACAGGAGGGGTGGGCGCAGAGTCCTCCCAGCAGTGCCCAGACACAGGAGGGGTGGGTGCAGAGTCCTCCCAGCAGTGCCCAGACGCAGGAGGGGTGGGTGTAGAGTCTCCCCAGCAGTGCCCAGACACAGGAGGGGTGGGTGCAGAGTCCTCCCAGCAGTGCCCAGACACAGGAGGGGTGGGTGCCTATCACTCCCAGCAGTGCCCAGACACAGGAGGGGTGTGTGCAGAGTCCTCCCAGCAGTGCCCAGACGCAGGAGGGGTGGGTGTAGAGTCCTCCCAGCAGTGCCCAGATGCAGGAGGGGTGGGTGTAGAGTCCCCCCAGCAGTGCCCAGACGCAGGAGGGGTGGTTGCAGAGGCCCCCAGCAGTGCCCATGGAAAGAAAAAGGGTGGAGTACCCACAGATCCAATGGCCACAATTGTCAGTCAGGTGCACAAAGACCCTGCAGTACATTTAACACATGTGTGCGAGGCTGGGAGTACACACATGCATACTGCCTAAAAGGGAACATGTCCACATGAAGTCATGTCAACAGACTACATACACAAGTACAGTGATCACCAAGGATGCCACGAATGATGCAGGTGGAGACATCGCTCTGCATGCATGGCCAAAGTTGAAGGGGTCCGTCACACACCCAGCTAATGTAGACACAGCTCAGCACAACATATTGGAAACACCCTGCAGGGAAGATGTCAAGGTACACAGAGGAAGGAACATACCTTGGGACAATTTCACCATGCAGTAACTGCTTACATGAACAAAGAAACTTAGCTAACACCTTGTGATGGCACACAGATACCAGGGTCCCCCCTATGACCAGCACACTACTACATTTCCCATACACCCAACACATGATCACCACCCAAAATCATGTAGCAGCCCCACCAACAGCAATACCACAAAAGCAGTAGTGTTCTAAGGAAAAAAAAATGGCTTTATTCAGCATTATCAAAAAATGTTTGTGTGGATAAAGTTCAATATTTACAAAGCCCATAGGGCAGTCCATAAGTCACAGCTGGATGGGGGACACAGTGGGACGCTTGTCCCCTAGCTTGCCTGCACAGTTCAGACCACCCTGTCTTCCACAGGGGGGGGGGGCATCATGTGGGGGGGAAGGACCAGGCACCGCAGGGACAGGAGGGGCAAGGGCAGGCGTTGTGGGTGCAGGGACGGAGGACTCCACCACAGGGGGTGGGGCAGCGCCAAAGGAGGTGGTGAGGATGGCGCTGCACACGTCAGCAAGGTCCCCCAGCGTATCCCCTGCACCCGAAGGAACCACAGGCCCCAAGGAGGGGGGGGCGGAGGAATGGGTCGCAGCGCCACTGGGGGAGGGTGTGGACGGGGGGGGCACTCAACTACCCTGACCGGGGACTCCTTTGCCCGCTTGCGATGTGGTGTCACTGTTGGGCTCAGGGACAGAGCGGCCATGAAGGAATCTTTGCTGGATTCGTGGCCAGGAGAGCTGAGGGGAGTGGATTTGGAGGAAGTGGATTTTGCGGAAAGCGGACTCCCACTCTGGCTGCATGACTTACGTTTGCCCCCCGACCCAGTGGGTGTGCCTACCTCACCCTGTGTGTGCGTGCCAGGAGGTGTGCGCTTGCCCTGCCCTGCTGGTGTGGTGCCTGTGTCTGGTGGGGTGCGTGCATGCTGACGTCTGGGTGTACGTGGGACAGGCATGGGAGTGGGAAGTGTGGATGGGGCAGGTGTAGGGGGTGGGACGTAGCGCTGCAGGAGACCCACTGCTGTAGTCAGTGTCGAGTCTATGGACCTCAGCAAGTTGCGTTGGTCAGACTGCGCGGCTGAAATGCCCTCCAAGTATGCCTCCATCTGGTTGAGCACTTGGCTGTGGCCATGGAGGACATTAAGCGTCGCAGTCTGACCAACCCGCAACTGCCGCAGGATGTCCACAGACTCGGCATTGGTGGCAGCAGTGGAGACAGGGGCAGGGGGTGCGGTGCCTGGCAAGAAGGAGACACGTGCTGACCGAGCACGGCGGGAAGGGACACGAGCAAGTGGGATGCCGGTGATCGGAATGGAGGGGGCGGGTAGTGATGGAGTGCTGGTGTCAGCTGTGGGACCAGCCACCGCCCCCTCGGAGTGCTCAGCCTCGGACCCGTCTGCGTCATAGTCGGTGGTGGATTGACTGGACAGGTCCTCCGCTGCACTCCCGTCGGCCTCCGTGCCACTCGATGTGCCAGACAACTCTGCACTGCTGGCACTGGTGCCCGCTCCCTCCTCACGGTCCGTGCCAGTGTCTCCCTCGGAGTCCCCCGACGATGCTGTGGGCAAGGTGAAGAGACAGGAAATAATCAGACACCTGTATACATATGTCACATGAGTCAAATCCACATAGGTCACAGTGCATAGCCTGAAAAGCAACATGAGTAACATCTACAATACAAGGTACATATGTAGGCCCTGCAACACACAGTTGGTTGACCCACCATGCCACTGACCAACTATGGAGAGCATGACACAAAAGCAAATAACATGATATGGATTTGGACAGAGGAGCCAGGCACTGGGGACAATCCAGCACAGCATCTGTAGCACACAGCGTTGGCGTAAAAAGGGATGAGCAGGAACCATGTCTATTAACTGTAGGCACATGCTGCAAAGGCAATACTTAAAAACATGCCCAACATTAATGGGTCACTGCACCTTGAGTGTATGTGCAGACAAACATCACACACTGGCCAGACCTAGCAAGGAGACTTCACGTCTAGACATGTAGGCCTTGCCCGCACCAACCACCCCCTACATGAGACAATTTTTTGAGACACAGGAAGCACTTACATCTCTTAGTCTGGAATAAAAACACATGACCTGCAAGAAATCCAGATTGGACACAAAATACCCCTGGTGCGCCGGCACAAATACATCATCTACAAATGGCCATCATCAGATCATTGTACCAAGACACACAGGCACCGGCCCCCGTCAGTATGAACAAGGGACATTTGGTCAGCCTGTACAGTGGACACATGTAGCAGAGTTTACGTAAACACAAATGGTGCCAGGGTACAATGGCACAGAGCACAACCTATGCTGTAGACACAGAGATTGTCGACATTTTTGGATTACACACATGATACCTAGGAAAAGATGCCCCAGGGGACAGTAGTGGCCACACTACTCCATGGTCCTGAATGGTAATGACTGCAACACAAGCCACCATCCCTGCACTCTGCATATCTCACACTCATGCACATCATGTCACAGGCCACAAAATAGGACATGCATGCTGTATAGCAATACACTTTAGAGACACACTCCTATGTCTGGACTCAGCATCAGTGACAACTGACATGGACCCCCAAGTACTGAACTGGACAGGGCACAGGCACGGTCCCAAAACCTGTTACACACCACCCCCACCATGAAGCTGCAAGCATTGGGCACATCGATAAACTGGCAGCCCAGATAACCTTTTGCAAGTGTGACTACACACAGACCAGGGTACACATGCCAAGGAGGGGAAGGGAGGAAGGACAGCACCGCTACACTTTGGGGACCAGGAACTGCACTGCACATGTAAACCCTGGCAGTGTATCCATGCAACTGTGCACTTACAAATGCTGGTGACACACAACAAACACACATGTACCTACCCCCTTCCTGCTGCTGCTTTTCCCGTAAGCGCCTGTCCATGTCAGGGAAGACGACCGCCAGCACACGCTTGTGGATGTGGGTCAGACGGCGGTGCCCATGGTTCTTTTGGCTCACAGGTGAGTCCCCCAGCAGGACCCGTGCGATCCTCCGCGTCCAGCACCGGATATCCTGCCAGCGTTTCCTCACCTGGGCTAGGCGCCGCTTCCGACCATCCGTCTGCCTCACGGCACTGACGGCGTCCTTCCAGATCTGCTCCTTGGCACAGGCGCCTACCTGTGAGGATGAAAAAGTGAGACAACATCAATACACCTGCGACATGTCACAGAGACACACATTAGAGCAATTTGGCTGGTTTTAACAGGGCATAGAATGCATCAAGCTCATTACACGTGTGTCATAGGGACACTTTCCTCTGTGGAAGGCAAAAAGCACTAGGTGGCATTGTAGAGTACACAGGTGGCATGAGGGGTACGACACAATCAATCATCCAGGCTCACACTGTGCATCACAAGCGACACCAGGATTATGTTCAGCACCTCAATGCAGTCACATGCCACAGGCCACTGAGGCGCCCTCAGCAGAGTACACAGACACACACAGCCACAGGACAATCACCTGCCATTGCCAACTGCAGCTACACACCTCACTCTGCACATGTGCCACTAGACTGGGGGGTGTCACAGGTGTGGGGCTGGCCCATCACCGCAGACATACAGCACTGCTCCCTGCTAACATCAGATGGGCAGGGTATATCTATCCCTCATGCAGCTGGGGTGCTACACTCCACATATGCACTCACCCACATGACAGGGGACTTACACACACACACCAATGTCCAGGGGACAAACACATCATTTGTACACTCCCAGCACATGTACACTAAACAAACACACATCTGTGGGTACTGCCACTTGTCACACTGGGGGGACCACAGATGCACATAAGGACTGTAGTAACAACATTCCCAGGAGGATTAGACAGGCAGAATGTGTAATGCCACATGCAGTGATTGTCACAGTACACACAATACAAGTGAGGAGAGCAGACATGCACCACAGCATACTCTGGCTGGGAGACATTAGGCATTCCCCCACCCGGGACCCACCCTACTGTACATTGCATGTGTGTTACACCTGGACACAATGGCAGGAGTCACAGTCACAAAAAAGGGGCACAGTCTTTGCTAGTGGACTCAGCACTCACCTGAACCCCTGGTCGGCCATACAGCATGGGGTACTGTGGGAGGATCACATCCAGCAGGGCTTGGTTCTCCTTCTGGGTGAAAGGCTGGGCCCTCTCCACAGACCTGGACATGGTGCCAGAGGAATCACGAGCAGCAGCAGTGTAGTTGAATCAAAGGATGTGCAGGCAAGTGCTCTCTCATGGGACCTGGCTGCCTTATATCTACCTTGCTGCCCTGTTTCATTCACAGGAGTACAGAGTGATTGGTCACTCACATTTGCATCCTATGTTTCCTCCAATCCCTTTAAACCTACCACAGTCAGTGGCTTTGCTTTTTTTTTTTTTGAGCATGATGTCAACTCAACAACCACTTTGCAACAAAGTAGATTCTTTCAAACCGACTTTAGCTGGGCACCTGATGAAAAAAATTCAAACTTTAAACTCGGTCTCCATGACAACCAGCATGCATGTAGGGCTTTATACTTGTCCCTCATGTGTTCCCTATGTAATTTGGACATTCACACACAGGTACGGTGAGTTCCAGGGCCCTAGGGCACCCCATATGCATAGAAACGGCCCGTACACACGCGTGTACGGGGCGTATCACGATGGGTACGCATACGCGAGCAAAGCCATAGTGAAACGGCCAGTACACGCGTGTGTACGGGGCGTATCACTATGGGTATGCATACGCGAGCAAAGCCATAGTGAAACGGCCCGTACACGCGTGTGTACGGGGCGTATCACTATGGGTACGCATACGCGAGCAAAGCCATAGTGAAACGGCCCGTACACGCGCGTGTACGAGCCGTTTCACTATGGCTTTGCTCGCGTAAGGGATGCAGCACGGCTTTTTGGGAGTGGTATTTGTTTTGAATGTGTGTGCACTGCTCCTGTTCATGTTTGGTTACTTTGCATACATGTAGAATCACCATGGGGCACATGACCTGGAGCAGAATTCACCTGAATTGATGGTCAGACTTGGTGACAGTCATCTGTAATGGGATTGTGATGGAGCCATCAATGTGTGTAACACTGGCCTCGGAAACATACGGGTTGCACCGGGTTGACATGGTGTGTGAATTCCCCATTAGGGGCTCAATGGTGTATAGCAGGCTCTCCGTGAGCAGCAGAAGGTGTTTAGCTGTAACCCGTCACTTGTGTGCCAGTGCCATGGATTTCCAGCATCTGTGGTGCTAAGGGGGGTGCCAGTGTTGGTCCCACGTGTTCATCCACATGACCTGTGTATGTGTTGACAGAGTTGCATTAGCATTCCGGCACACATGAGTAATAAAGGTGTCCCTCTGCCTCCAAGGTGCCTCATCTCTGTCAATGGTGGTCTGTTGCCACTGTGCATGCGGCATGTCTGGCATTGTTCTCAGAGATGGTGCATATGAGTCTATGTGTAGAGTAGCAAGATGCAAGCTGTTTGTCAGGGATTAGATTCTGTATTGTGCATGATGTCCATGGCTGTGTAGGTTTTGTGGCATGTCAGTCTCCACGACGGCCACTGTGCCGCATGTGAATCCATTGTGTGTGTGTGTGCCATGTTGAACCAGACATTCCTTCCTTGACATACACCTTTTGCATGGTCCTTCCTGAGATCCTTGTCTTTGTGTGCTACTTGTGGCATTGTTTCCTTGACATGGCGCATGCTGTTGCAGGCCCTGCTGCAAGGGCACCCAGTGTCCACGCAAACGAGCTGGTGTCCATCATGGATTGCTTGCTGACATGTGCTATGCTGATCAGCAGCATCTGTGCCTCATGCGGCAGCACACTCTGCATTATGAGATCCCCAGTTCCATCCACCTCAAGGCAAGAGGGAGACCATCCCCCAGGTCAACTATGACATCCGTGTCTACTCCTAGCCTGCACTCTACGGACATGTGCGTTAGAAATCCCATGATACTTGTCCACATCCAGGGTGCATCTGCACAGCTCTGCTACTATATCCGGCGACCAGGCCACATCAACGTCCAACAGAGATGGGGGGAGTGGATCACTGCCAGCTGCAGGATGACCTTCTCAATCCACGCACACCCTCAGGATGCAACCCACACCCACAACACAACCTTGTGGCACTGTGATCCAACACCCAATTGTGCCATCTCCATGCATCCAACCTTGGCTGGCCCACCATTCTCCACATCCACCTGACTCAAGCATGCAGGACATGGTTCTGCCACATGTCTACACATACCTGGGACTCCCACCCCAGGACACTCCACATGATCCCTGACCTCTGCGCATGACTGTTGCTCTTCTAAATAGGTCTGTGGGCACAGTTGTGCGGGCACCCCCTCAGCTGGTTGGGCCCATCACGGGTGAGTATGGTGCTCCATGTCTGTCTTGGATGGTACGTTGTGACCCATGTGTGTCCTGTGCCAGACTCAGACCCCAGGGTATGGTGGTTCGGAGTTAATTCAGAAATCAGGCATGGTTTGACTTTACAACACACACATGTAGTGGAATAATGCAAAATGACGGCATCATCTTGTGATTGTGATGAATTTTATGAGTGCTGGGGTACGTGTTTGGGGGGGTGACAAGAGGTGCTTGGCGGGAGTGTAGAATCCAAAGTTCACAGGGGGAGTTGGTGTCCTTGCCATTGACAGTCATCAGAGTCTGTGCCACAGTCTTTGTCAACATTGGTCAGACAGTGACCAGCAAGGCCATGTGGCAGAGAATGTCCTTTGTTGCTGTGCTGCTGTTGGGCCATAGGGCCAGGTGCCAGGCCAGGTGACCTGGGAGATGGTGATGTTCCGCTGACTCTCACGGTCTTTTGCGTGGACGACCCACCTTCCTGCGGGGACCCTCAGACGCCTGGCTTGACGATGCAAGGGACGCTCCGTCAGATGAATCCCCCTCCTCCTCCCTCCCTGGGTCTGGTGCTGCTCTACGCCTGGTGGCACAGGGAGGGTTTGCCAGGCTTTGGGCGATCTGACGGAGGGATTGGCTCACGTCCCTGTGCACCACCAAGTGCTCTGCATGTCTTGCCTCCATCCTGGCATGATGCTCAACCTGCAGGGCCTTCATCTCATTGAGGGTCTCCACTACCTGGGCGATGCCTCTGGAGTCACGCCGGTATGCGTCCAGGATGGTTCTGTCGTGTGCCATAGCCGGGTCCTGAGCCAACTGGGCAGGTTCGGGCCTCCGCCGTCCTCCACTCCCACCACCCCTGCCCACTTGCGCCTGGCCTGCCGTTGTGGGCACATCGGGTCTCCGGGACCCCTGAGGGATGGCTCCTCCTGGGTGCCCGGAGAACCTTGTCCCTCCTGGACAGACTGGCTGCGTTGTTGTGTGCGGGCAGGGCTCCTGGGTGTCTCCTGGGATGTGGCAGGAATGGGGGTGGTGGTTGGCACAGTTGTACCTGACGCAGGTGCTGCAGGTGGTTGGACACCAGAGGGGCCAGGTTGGTCTGGGTCATCCACGGAGTGGTGAGAGTCGTCGCTGCCGGTGGGATCCTCTTCACGCAGAGCCTGGTCCTGTGAGTCTTCCCCCCCAGTGTTGGGGGGAGATCGATGACGTTGACCTGTGTGTGAGAGAGACAGTGTTAATTGTGTTACATGCGACATCCATGTTTCATTCTTTTTTGATTTGACACAGTTCCTCTGGGTGGTTGGAATTGGCTAGCATTCCTCACACAGTGCACTTGTGCATGGGTATGTCCCTTGGCCACAGCTTTCGACACTTTACCTATGTGTGACACAATCTTAGTTGATGCATATTTTGTGAACGCAGTCAGCAGTGTAGTGAGCGGGCGTAGCAAGCCATGCAGAGCCGCCTTACGTGTTGCACTGTACGTGGCCAAATGGTGTTTTTTCCATGCTATTTGAGAATGCAGGTAGGTAACTTAACAATTTGTGACAGGGTTATGACGAACACTGTGGGTAGGTATACTGGGTGTAAGGTTCTGTTTGTGCCTGCAGCACGCATGTACTCGTGCACAGATTGACACATGGCCTAGTGTTTATCAAAGGTTGAAGGGGGGGTTAAGGCACTGCCAAACCTTGTCTACATGCACACAGTTCACCTGCTGACGAGCGGACATGGCCACACCACCCAAGGGTGATTTGGTCTCCCTCTGTCTCCCCTTCTCCCTCCCTCTGTCAGCCTCCTCCCTCTGTCCGTCTCCCTTTCTCCCTCCCTCTGTCAGCCTCCTCCCTCTGTCCGTCTCCCTTTCTCCCTCCCTCTATCAGCCTCCTCCCTCTGTCCGTCTCCCTTTCTCCCTCCCTCTGTCAGTCTCCTCCCTCCCTCTGTCTGTCTCCCTGTGTCCACCTCTGTCTCTGTCCCTCTCTCTGCCCCTCTTCCTCCCTCTGTGTGTTACCCTCTGTCACCTCAGCTTCCTGGGCACACACAGTTTGCAGGTCTTGCAAAGGCCATTGGCTTGTTCATGTGGGTTTGTTTCTTCTCTGCGGGCACCCATTGGGCGGAGTGTCTGAGTCTGCGCTGCTGCTGTGGCGGTGTGTGCTGACACTCTTTCAGTGTGCTGCGTCTTCATTGGCTGCTGTTATGTGCAAATTGTGCCTTCATACCCATGTCGTCCTGCAACGCGGCCACCATTAGCAGGCAAAACAGTACTGTGTGGGGACACACTGTTGGTATGGCTGTGCCCTAAGCCATATGGGCTGAGGGCATTGTTGTGTGCTTCAGAGTTGCTCTATGTTAGTTTTGAGGCCCACCCTCCCGGCATCGGGGACATCCTGTCTTGTGTTGGTGTTTTGTGTGGCCTGTGACTTGGCATGGCCTTGCTTGGGGCATGGGGTATGGAGGCGCTAGTGGCATGTGTGTGTTTTTGGAGTGTGGTTGTGTCCGGTGCTGGCTTTGGGGGGGTTGCATGCATGATTGGTATTTGGGATGTATATGGCGTTCCCCCCATGTGAGGTGAGTTGTTTGTGTACTCACCAGGCTCTCGGACTCCTTCTAGTCCGTCTACTGCCAACGGCTCCAGCGTGGCCATCACCTTCTCCTCCTAGGGATGGTAGTGTACCGGTCTGCGGGGCGACCCTCCTCCAGTGATGTTGGCCTGGTTGTGCTCGTCCGTCATTTTGCGGCGGACCGTCCTCCGCAGATCGTACCACCTGGCTTGGCACTCATGCCTGGTCCTTCTGGTGGCCCCAACAGCATTCACGGAATTGACTATCCTCTCCCACATGGCAGTTTTTTCTGATATGCTGGTCCGTCTGACCAATGTTCCAAAGAGCTGTGGCTCGACTCTGATGATTTCGTCGACAAGGGACTCCAGCTCGTCCTTTGCGAACTTTGGATTCTTGTTGGTGGGCATGGTGTGGGGTGTGGGTGTGGATGGTTGTGGGGGTGGGGGTGGGGGTGTAGATGGGTGTGGGTGTGGATGGTTGTGGGTGTGCAGGTGTGTGTGTGTGTGAATGTGATGAGGTTGTGTTTGTGATGGTGTTTGTGTGAAGGAGTGCAAGTGTAAGGTGTATTGATGGTTGAAGTATGGTGCAGTGCGTTGTCTCTGGGGTCTGGCAGCAGTGGATCTGTTGCAAAGGATCATGGTTTGTGTGTGATGGGCCTTTTTATTGGTCCATTTGTGGGTGTGGCTGTGTTTGAACTTTGGGTGGGTGTGTTATAAGGAGTGGTAGTGGTTTGGGCCTCTGTTTATCTGTTTGTCAGTTGCAGGTCAGTGTATAGGATGTATTTGGCCTTGTTGGATATGTTTTGTGGTGTTGTGTGCCTCGGATTGACTGTCCTTGTGTTTTTTTGGTTAGTTTTGGTTCAGTAGGAGTGTTTTTAGCGTCTGTACGGTGCGTACATGGGCCATGTTGTTGTACAGTGCTGTCCTTTGCTATGGCTTAGTACGACTCGTACATGCCCGATGTTGGGTGAGGGTGCTGGTCTGTGGGCCTGGGGTACGGTGCGTACGAACACGGGCAGGGTGTTGGTCCGCACCGTCCATCGGTGGTGGTGTTTCGCACGGTACATACAAGGGGGGCTGGGTGCAGGGTCCGTACATACACGGGTGGGGGTACGAACCGTACATACACTGGTGGGGTGGGGGTACGGTCCGTACATACACGGGTGGGGATACGCTCCATTCATACACGGGTGGGGGTTCGGTCCGTACATACACGGGTGGGGTGGGGGTACGGTCCGTACATACACGGGTGGGGTGGGGGTACGGTCCGTACATACACAGGTGGGGGTACGCTCCATTCATACACGGGTGGGGGTTCGCGCCATACCTACACGGGTGGGGGTACGGTCCGTACGTTCACTGGTGTACATACACGGGTGGGGGTACGGTCCGTACGTACACTGGTGTACATACACGTGTGGGGGTACGGTCCGTACATACACGGGGGGGTACGGTCCGTACGTTCACTGGTGTACATACACGGGTGGGGGTACGGTCTGCACGTACACTGGTGTACATACACGGGTGGGGGTACGGTCCGTACGTACATACACGGGTGGGGGTACGGTCCGTACGTACACTGGTGTACATACACGGGTGGGGGTACGGTCCATACATACACAGGGGGTACGGTCCGTACGTTCACTGGTGTACATACACGGGTGGGGGTACGGTCCGTACGTTCACTGGTGTACATACACGTGGGGGTACGGTCCGTACATACACTGGTGTACATACACGGGTGGGGGTATGGTCCGTACATACACGGGGGGTACGGTTCGTATGTTCACTGGTGTACATACATGGGTGGGGGTACGGTCCGCACGTTCACTGGTGTATATACACGGGGGTACGGTCCGTACGTTCACTGGTGTACATACACAGGTGGGGGTATGGTCCGTACATACACTGGTGTACATACACGGGTGGGGGTACGGTCCGTACATACACGGGTGCGGGTACGGTCCGTACGTTCACTGGTGTACATACACAGGTGGGGGTACGGTCCGTACGTTCACTGGTGTACATACACGGGGGGTACGGTCCGTACGTTCACTGGTGTACATACACGAGTGGGGGTACGGTCCGTACGTACACTGGTGTACATACACGGGTGGGGGTACGGTCCGTACGTACACTGGTGTACATACACGGGGGGGTACGGTCCGTACGTACACTGGTGTACATACACGGGTGGGGGTACGGTCCGTACGTTCACTGGTGTACATACACGGGTGGGGGTACGGTCCGTACGTCCACTGGTGTACATACACGGGGGGGTTCGGCGCGTACTTACGGGGGCTGGGGGAGGTTCGGCGCGTACTTATGGGGGCTGAGGGGGGGTTCGGCACGTACTTACGGGGGCTGGGGGGGGTTCGGCGCGTACTTACGGGGGCTG
Organism: Triturus cristatus; assembly: GCF_964204655.1. Lineage (NCBI taxonomy): Eukaryota > Metazoa > Chordata > Amphibia > Caudata > Salamandridae > Triturus > Triturus cristatus. Next base: position 658,492,162 of record NC_140585.1, on the reverse strand, counting down.
GGGGGGGTACGGCGCGTATGCAGGCTCATGTCTCCATGGTTGCTATGGGAGTTCGGTCCGTACGGTGCTTTTTCCATACGGTTGTAACATCGGACGCACGGGACGGATCGTACTTGCGCGCTCAGACTTCACTTTTCACATTTGTACGTAAAATCGTCCGGGGATGTGTCGGACACTTTTTCCGACCCGAGGACGTGTGGGGAAATTTTCCCAATGCGATTCGTATGGACTTTTTCCCATACAAATCGTACTTGGCACTTTGTACGCTACTTGTACGATTTTTACGGTAAAAAGACCGGATACGAATCGTACGGGGAAAATGTTTCCAGGATCCGAATTGGCACCTGTATGTCTCTAACGGTGGTAGGTCTTGGCCATTCTTTAACAGCCAGTATTATTTGCTCTGATATTTCCTGGCCTGTGGGGGGCAATATAACTTCCAGGAACTCTACCTTATTCACGTGAAACTGACATTTACTGAGTTTACAGTACAGTCCGTTCAGATGAAGTGCCTCAAACACCTGGCAAACATGTGTGTAATGGTCCTTGACTGTGGAAGAGTAAATCAGGATATCGTCAATATATGCCACCACAAACCTGTCCAGAAACTCGCGCAGCACCTCGTTCACAAAATATTGAAATGCTGCGGGGGCGTTGCAAAGGCCGAAGGGCATTACTGTGTACTCGTACAGCCCGTACCTAGTACTGGAGGCGGTCTTCCAATCATCGCCCTCCCTTACGCGTGCCAAGTGGTAAGCCCCTTTTAGGTCTAATCTTGTGTAGATGGTGGCTGTTTTAACCTGTTCAAGAAGAACAGGTATTGGGGTAAAGGATATCTGTTCTTTATGGTGATGTTGTTTAATGCTCTAAAGTCTATGCAGGCTCTTTTCTCGCCATTTGCTTTTGGTGTAAAGAAAAGTGGAGAGGCCGCAGGTGACATCGTGGGGTGTATAATCCCGTACTCCAGATACTTACCGAGGTATCCTCTCAGATGAGTGTTTTCTGGTTCAGTCAAGGCATACAATTTCCCACAAGGAATTACTGCACCCAGTAATAGTTCAATCTGACAGTCATAATGCCTATGAGGGGGTAAGGTGTGTGCTTGCTTCTCACAGAATACATCTTGGTAGTCATTGTACCAAGCGGATAGTGTAATGTCTGTTGCCACAGCTGTTGCAATACTATGTATCGTAATCAGACTTGCCACTGGATTCACCGCTTTGGAAAAACAATGTTCCTTACACCATGAATTACTAAAGTCCACCGTTTTGTCTTCCCAATTGACAGCGGGGTTATGCAACACCAGCCAAGGAAGAACCAGAATGACACCATACTGTGGAGCCTGAATGATATTAAATCCCAACCATTCCGTATGTCCTTCCCCACAACACATTTCTAAACTATCTGTCTGGAATCTTAAAGGACCCGTACTCAATTCCATCCCATCAACTGTCAATACTTCTTCAGGGTTATCTTTGGCAGTTAAACCAAGACACAGTCTTTTAGCTACAAGACGGTCCATAATGAGCCCTGTGGCACCAGAATCGAGCATGGCGTCCATGCTCTGCCATCCTTTCTTGGTCATTAAACGGATTGGTAAAACATTTTTTTCAGAGGACAGACCTGCTTTTGGTTTAATAGAAGGGATGTTCACACCACCCAAAGATCTCCCTTCTGGTATCCTTGAGTTTGTTCTTTTTTCGTGATACTGTCTGTGCTAGCCACTTGCGGTTTCTTGAACCCTGTATTGGTTCGTGGTTTAGCTAAGCACTCCTTAACAAAACGATTCTTCTTTACCACAATACATGCAGAGGCCATTTCCTCTTCTTGTCTCTCTCTCTGCTTGGGTTAGTGGGGCTCGCACCGCACCATATGTTCGACAGGAGACCCAGATGACCCCCCTACACCTCTGTTTTTGTCAAACCGAGTGGGCGGTTATTCATCTCTCTTCCTATCCCTCCTTCGTTCCCCATACAGTAGTCCAACCGTAATTTGAAGTTGATAAGATTGATACAGGTAGACGGCTGGGGATCAATTTGGCCTAAGACATCCTTCATCTAACCTTTTAGTCCTTGATAAAACAAGGCGGCCCTTTTTTCTTCAGGCCACTGTGTTTCTGCCACTAATCGTTGGAATGCATTAATGTATACTACAAGATCCTTGTTACCCTGCTTGAGTTCCAACAATTCTCTATCAGCCAAGAAAGAAGCTGCTCTACAATCGAACACTGTCTCAAATTCCTTCCTGAACTCATCCCAGTCATACAACAGGGGGTCATCTCAGCGTACAAAGGGTACAGCCCACTGAGCCGCATCCCCAGTTAGGTATGAAATCATAAAGGCTACCCTAGCCTGGTTAGTGGGAAAGGCCTTGGGTCTACAGGACAAATGCAACAATATCTGGGTCATAAAGACCTGCACTTCGGAGGCTTCTCCATGGAAACGTTCAGGAGCAGCCAAGGGTATAGGTGTGGGTACTTCCACGGTAAGTGGTGGGTGGAATGAGGGACTCCCAAACTGCCATGGGCCCCCTTCTGTGCTTCGTCATGGCTGGGCATCAAATGGGTTTCTCTGAAGCCTGTCTACTGTGTCTTGTAAGGCAGCTGTCTCCGCCTTAGAGGCAGCGATTTCATAATAGGTCTGATAACGTCTCACACACAGCTTCCCTCTCTGCTCATTGTCTAATGCTATGGGACCATATCTCCCCTTAGATCTGTGTAATCTTTCCTCATCAGTCCAATCTACTGGACTATCTTCTGTATCTCGTGTTTCAGTTAGTTTTCTATATCTATCTTCCACCTGATCTATAAACTTCTTCTCTGTATCTGACAATAAACAGGTCAAATTATGCCGATGAGCATAAGCCGTATCCAGTTCCAAAGACAGTAGGAAATACTTCCGGAGTCTGTCTTCTGACTTATTAAAATCGTACTTATTCAAATGCTTGTAAGCTGGAACTTCAGGAAGTACTGCATCGTAATTGGAAAAGAAATACTCAAACTAAGCAACAAACTACAAGAAATTCCATACGTCAGTGGATGATGATGGTATCTGATACCCTCGTCCACTGAGGAAGGTAACTGCATGCACACGTAACAGTCCTTTGCATCCATCGCATCCACATATTCATATAGCAGCTTTGCATACGCATTAAGCTTAAAATCACTTCTAGACAAATCTATGTGAAATCTACGACTCTCTTCGATTAGTAAAGCTCCTTTAGCTCCTATAGTGACCTCCTTTTGGCTAGAAGTGGTAGGCGTAGGTGTTCCCTGTACCTTCTCTTTCTGCTCATGTGAAACGATATATGAGGCTGCAACTATTGTGATTATAGAACCCAACACCAACCCTTTAAGTGTACCTATTACTAATTTAGACCTACAATGAGTATTTCCAGCATCCATGATTCGGCAAAGTTCTCAAAGTTCTTGGTTTCAGCAGCAATAATTAAGAGTCTCTTTCTCCTCTGGGTGTCACTTGCTAACCAGTTCGAACGATACTTCAAGAGCTGAAAATCCCCTTGCAACTTTCAGTTCCTTATTTACACAGTCCACAAAAAGACTTCCCTAGCCCTCTTTCGTCGTCTTGACGGAAAACCCCTAAATTTCTTCTTCTTCCACTCGGGCCTAGGTTATCTTCTTCATAAACTTTTATATGCAACAAAGTTCACCTTCAGTCCAAAATAAGATCAGCTCCCAGAATCTCTAAAAAACGCTGCAAAAGTTCAAGACGAAGCAGCACTAATTCCTGATGCGGTGGTACATAACCAAAAGTTGGAAAAACCAGCGTCTCCAGAATTAGTTCACGGATTCTGCTTAGAAGTGGTGGATTCGGAATAGTGAGGGTCAGTATTCCTTCGATCTCCACTCCCGGAACCAACAGTAGCACATCCACTTTCAGGTTCGGAAAATCGGTGACCAGCGTCAAAGACTTCAGCCTCCCCGAGCTCACCACTCCTGGCATCAGTCACAGCGTATGTCCACTCTGGTGAGGCGTACCTTTGACACAGCGCTCTTGTTCTCCTGGATCTTCTCAGACCACCTCGAGCTTGCTCTTCATCACTCTGTTCAGATTCAGACATTTCAGACACTGGGGCAAGATCTCTTTCAGGTGCAAACCTCAGGTTCAGCCGTCTCTGGCTCACGGGCCAAACCTCTTCTGCTTCTGTGGCACTTCTGCTCTCCCTCCGAGTACCCTGTGCACTACTTCCTTCTTCGGCTGAATTTGACTCTACTCGACCCACAGCAATACTTTCTCCGTCCGAGTCAAATTCGGGGCTTTGATTGACACAACCCCTTTCAGCTCGATCCAGTGCACAACCAACTGCGTCAGCAACCCTCACAGCTTGGCTTGCCCTCTCAGATGGCCCTGCCACCTCAGCTGGATTTTCATTCACGAGAGGGGCTGTATCTTCCAAGGGTGCTGTAACTCTGCGGGTATGGGAGGCATGCACCCAGTTCGGCAACCCTCCACACTTCACTGCCGTGTTTCGTGACCAGTATTACCTGGTACGGGCCACGCCAACAAACAGCCAGGCAACTCTTCCTCACGTGTTTGCGAACAAGCACCCAATTTCCCGGGCACAGGTCATGGCACAGGTCACTTGCGGCTGGAACAGTTGCTGCTTGTACCTGCTGGGACACAGAACGGACTACGTCAGCCAGTCCCTTACAGTAGTCGAGAATGAAGTCATCAGTGATGCTAATCAGAGTGGTAGCAGGTATCGCTGGTAATTGCATTGCCCTCCCCATCAGGATCTCGTGAGGTGACACCCCGTTCTCCTATCGGGGACACTACGAAGGCTCATGAGGACCAAGGGCAGTGCATCAGGACATTTCAGGGATGTCGAAGAACACACTTCTGCCATCCGTGCTTTCAAAGTCCCATTAACTTGCTCCACAATCCCAGAAGCCTCTGGTCGGTAGCTGCAAAGTAATCTCTGATCCACATTCAAGGCGGCACAGAGCAATTTCATGATCTCACTGTGGAAGTGCGTCCCTCTGTCCGACTCCAAAGAGGTCAGAAAACCGAACCTAGGGATAAGTTTCCTCAACAACAACTTAGCTACAGTGAGTGTGTCACACCTACGTGTTGGGTAATCCTCTACCCACCTTCAAAAGACACACACCACAACTAGGATGTACCTCAACCCATTACACTTCGGCATTTCATTGAAATCCAACTGCATTCTATTGAAAGGCCCTCCTGACCTCCCAATGTGACTCAAAGTTACAGCAGTTTTCTTTCCTGCATTCATCCGTTGACATGTAACACACCTCCGACATACAGCTTCAGCAACCGCACAAAACTTTGGATTGAACCATGTCTGTCTGAACACTCGCACCATTGCCTCTCTGCCAAGATGTACTGCACCATGTATCAACCTTGCCATTGGGCTCAACAGACTCTCCGGTAGCACAGCTTGACCATCACTCGAAACCCACACATCCACGTCTCCATTCTCGCATCCTGATCTTATCCAGCCATCTCGTTCTTGATCAGTAACCTCATCCTGCAATCGTTTTAGTTCCTCCCAAGTATCGGCCATGGCTAACATCATGCTGAGCTCGGTTCTTTCTTGGCTTTCTCCAGTGTACCCTCTGTAAATATGCATCCTTGTTCTGCACAAAAACGGGCAACATCATCTGCATAATTATTTCCCAGTGAAACAAAGTCACTCCCTTTACTGTGAGCAGAACATTTGACAACCGCAATTTCCTTGGGACATTGTAGTGCTTCCAACAATTGTCTCACATATTCCCCATTTCTGATGGGCGAACCTGAAGATGTCATGAATCCTCTCTGTGACCATAACTGTCCGAAGTCATGAACCACACCAAACCCGTACTGACTGTCAGTGTAAATTGTTATCCGGATCTGATCAGCAGCCAAACAGGCACGGGTCAAAGTAATGATTTCAGCTACCTGTGCAGAGTGTACTCCCTCTAAACAAGCAGCTTCAACCACTCCTGTAATAGTACATACAGCAAATGCTGCTCTTAATCGACCAATATCGTCTCTTAAACATGAACCGTCCACAAAGAAAATTTCATCAGGGTCAGGGAGCGGTTCATCAACAATGTCTGGCAACAATGTCTGGTCTCGGTTTGGTGCATAGTTCAGTCACATCAAGACAATTGTGATCCTCACAATCTTCACCATCTGCATTTGGAATAGGCATCAATGTTGCGGGATTCAAAACAGAACACCTCTTCAAAGTCACATTTTCTGCAGCAAGTATAACTTGCTCATAGCGTGTTAATCTGTTGTTCGTGAGGTGCTGTGTTTTGGTCCTTGTCATCAACAGTTCAACAGAGTGTGGCACATAAACTGTAAGCGGCTGTCCCATTACAATACTCTCACACCTTTCAATGCTGACACCTGTTGCAGCAACGGATTTAAGACATCCGGGCAACGCAGAAGCTACTGGATCTAAAGTAGCTGAAAAGTAGGCAACTGGTCTATGGGCACCTCCATGATTCTGAGTCAGAACTGACAATACACAACCTTCTCTCTCGCAACAGAACAACGTGAAAGCTTTGTTGTAATCAGGCATTCCCAAAGCGGGAGCGCAACACATGGCTTCTTTCAGCCTTAAAAATGACATCAAACAGTCATTGTCCCATGGTACCGGATCACTCACATCTTTGTGCGTCAGCCGTTGTAAAGGCTTTGCTTCAAAGGAGAAGTTGGGAATCCATTGGCGGCAGTAGCCAACCATTCCCAAGAACATTCTGACTTCTCTCTGTGTGGTAGGCACAGGCATGTTCATAATGGCCTCAATGCGATCTGGTAACACCTTTCTCTTGCCCTTCTCAATTCTGTGACCCAAATACTGCACTTCACTCAGACAGTACTGCAATTTATTTGGGGAAACCTTGTGTCCATTCTCTGCCAAATGATTCAGTAAAGCAATGGTATCAATTCTGCAAGCGTCTTCTGTTTCTGAGGCAATGAGCAAGTCATCAATGTATTGCACCAGAACGGAGTTCAGTGGCAACACAAGACTCTCAAGATTCTTCTTTAAAATCTGATTAAAGATCGATGGACTCTCTGTGTACCCCTGGGGATGCGACACCACGTTAACACATGGTTTTCTAGCCGTAAAGCAAAAAGAAATTGGCTTTCCTCATGGAGTGGGATCGAGAAGAATGCCTGACACAGATCAATCACTGTAAACCACTCAGCTTCACATGGAATCTGAAACAGGATCACAGATGGATTCGGTACCACCGGACAGCATGGATCAACTATCATGTTGACCTTTCGCAGGTCCTGCACGATCCTGAATTTCCCACTCGGTTTCTGTAGTCCCATGATAGGTGAATTACATGGGCTACCCATGATCTCTTTCAGAATTCCCTGCTTGATCATAGATTCGATTACAGGTTTGATCTCTGCAATAGTCTCAGGTGACAAATTGTACTGGGGCATCCTAGGGAATTCTACGTTCGGCTTGACCTGAATCTTCACTGGCTCTACACCTTTGATCAACCCATTCTCCTCTCCAGTGAAGTCCAACACCTCGGGTGACACAGAATCCCTCAAGTCAAGTGGAAGTTCCTCCACGGTCAGTGCTGGGTACATTTCTATACACAAGTGCTGATTTGAAACCTTGAAGGTCGCATCATCATCCTTTGTCTGTACTTCAACTCCCTTCGGTGTACAATAGATGGTGCAATTCAGTTTGCACAACAGATCTCTTCCTAACAGGCAAACTGGACTCGAATCACACACCATGAACTGATGTCGATCCTGGAAAGTTCCTATTCTCACAGGAATTGGCTCTGTCAAGGGACTGGTCATTCTCTTTTTTGCTACACCAACAACCTGGATTGATTGTCCCAAGAGGGGAAGGTTAGGGACTACTGCTGATCTCACAGTAGACCGGGTAGCACCAGTATCAACCAAAAAGGTGGTAGGGTGACCATCAACATCTGCTTCTACAAATGGTCCCTTCTGGTCTACCTCCAAGACTTCCTCCCCTCTCAGGCACCGTCATGCCAACGGGTCTGGACTGGATTCCTCATACCCTTCGAACAAGGGCATCTGTTGATAAGTCCGAATTCCCTGCTGGACACATTGAATTCTAGGTAGCTGGGGAACTTGTACCTGTGGACTAAAAGTCCCCCCTTTCACCGACCTTGGTCTAGTCACTGTAGTAACTGCTTCAGGTACAGGTACCTGAGCTATCTCCACTTCTTGCTGCACTTGATTTATTGGGTTCAAGGGACACTCGCGTTTCCAATGCCCAATCTGGTGACAAAGATGACACGCAGTGGTCTTGTTCAATGTCGCCACATCCAGTCTTAGGATCAACTGGCTTTGGTCTTCCCTGACCTTGGACATTCTGATTTCCTCCTTGGTTATTTCCCTGCCTCCTTCCTAACATCCCTCCACTAGGCTGAGCTTGAGCCGTTTGCATATGAACAAGCATCAGTTTGTCCTTCAACTTCCTGTGCTTTGATTCTATCTCATCACTGCAGTATCTGGCATACCGCAAGATCTCATCCACCGGCTTATTCTGCCAGAAGATCAGATGTTGCTGTATCATGAGACTAACCTCTGGTCTCAACCACAACACAAACTTCGAAACAAACTGTTCCATGTCTTTTGTATCTAAGGCATCTAATCCGCTGTACTGCTTGAGGGCCTGCAAGAGGCGTTCATAGTACTCGTGCACTGTCTCTTTTGGTTCTTGGACTGTCCGATCTATCTTAACCCAATCAATATCCTGAGGTGAAATTTTCCATTTTAACCACGTAATCACTTGCTCAAACTTCTTCATAACTATGGGTGACGGACCATTCGAAATAGGATCTCTTTTGGGCTCTGAAGTCGGCCATTCAACAGCAATTTTACATGCAGACCATAAATCGCCTGGAACCACAATGTCAAACAACGTGTTCAAATCAATCCATAACACCTTTGAGATCTTAACAAAACGATCAACCTGCTTGTACCACTCGACTGGCTTCTCCCTCAAGCGAAGGAAATCGTTCGTGAATGCAGCCAAATCACCCCTACTCCAAGGCACATGCATGTACCCTCCATTTTGTACCTCTCGTAAAGGGAAATTTCCTACATCTACCATCCCTCCACCTGGAGGTGGCGTCTCTCCTACCATCTTTTTAGAACTCTTCTTCTTGGACCACCTTTCTTCCCATTTATCAAGCATGATCCATGCACGCAATGCTATAATCAAATCTTTGATATGGGTCCTCAATCCCATGACCCTTTTCTCTTCCAGTTCTTGGTCGCTATACTGCAATCTATGGTTTCCCTGTAGTGACTTCGTTTTGGACAGATCCACCTCATACTTTTTGGCCAACTCTGACAATTTCTCATGTGCAGTTCTTGCTTTGCGAGTCACATCCTTTGCTACAAAAAGTAACTAATCTTGTTCATACATGTATATCCTTTCGAGAGGCAAATTTCCACTTATTATTTCATCTACTTCTGCTTTCAACCTTCCTACATCTAACATCCTCCCTTTCAGGGCGCCCTTCAATATTTCTTGACAAGCTGCCCCATTCCGTTCGTCATACTCGTAGTACTGTTCTCGAGGTCTATTCTCTTCTGTCATATTCCTAGAGACTGGTTGGTTTCCTGAATTACCATGCTCCTTACTCTCTACGGTTCTCTCACACTGATTCCTTACAGGGGGTGCCCATATCCTCAAATCTGATTTTGACTCGGCCAAAGACCTTGGTCTTACTGATCTCGCATCCACCTGTCCCCTAGAGGAGTCTGCGGTGGTTGGCAATGGCGTACTCCATTCTATAGGTTTTGGGGTCTGCTCCATTCCACTCACGGATCCATTTCCCTCAACCACACTCCTTGATCCTGCAGCTGACTGTGCTAGACTACCAACTCTCTCTTGATCTGGATCGTAAACTGAAATATTGGGTCCAATGGTAACCGGTACCTTTAAAGCGTCCAGTAACCTCACACCTCTCCCAACCTCTGTACTCGCTACAGACTGATTTTGCATGTCCTCAGTTCCTGTCGAGATTTTTCCTACTACTCTCACCTCTGACCGAGTCTGTAATCCACTAGTCTCTTCTGCTTGAGCCGGCTTCCCTTCATAGGAATCTGGATTGAATGGGGGTGGTCTCTCGGACACAAACCTCTCTACTAGGCTGTCATCTGTATCACTGTCATCCTCATCTACACTCTTTGTTTAAGCACTGTCTGTTTTCTCTAGTAGTGGGTACAATCTATCTCCCTCTATCGTTTCTACTCTCCACCTCTTCTCTAACGCATCCCACCTCGCATCCTGGAATGCCCTAATTGACTTCTTCACCCTTTCTTGACTTCGATCTCTTTTCCTGTCAGACGCTGCTCTGACCCATGCATGCAATACCTCAAACTGAGTTGGTCTCGGCAGAGGTCGCAACGAAGACATTACAGATTTCAACTGATACAACACTTCCAACCTGAAAGTACCATATCGTGGAAAAGTCAGTTCTCCCTCGCCATGAGTCATTTTATGCCAATTTTCAAGCCAAATTATACTATGCAGTCCCACATTCCTTGCCATATAATGCACCGGAGTATCCTCAGGAGGAGCTTCTTCTCCCCCTCGAGTAACCACATGTTCATCACCTCTACATAATTCTCGGAAAATCTTAAAACATTTCATGATGAACAAGTTTTGATCGCGCACAAATGCTTTCGTTCACTTCCTGATGTCAATCCACCAATGGCAGCGCGACTCACACCAACCGACCTATCGCAGCGTGACACCTTCTGACGTCACACTTCCTCCACTCGCAGCAGTTCCCCTCCTTCACAATTCACGTCTCACCCTTGCATTCGTCCCATTCACACTCTGAAGTAATTATCTGTCACTTCTCTGACTGCTTCTGACAGTCTCTCGAAATTGTGGACCTCAACCCTGGCAACTGTCTGTCCGCGACACGACTGGACAATCGCCTCAGCTGATAGGCTTCAAACACTCAATGTTACACATAAAACAACCCACGACCAGCATCGCTTACTCACGCACTCACACATTCGCCTCCCCCTATCTCGGTCTGGGTAATCGATGACGTCTCACGATCCCCTTACAATGGTCAACAAAATCTACCTTGGGTGTCTTCTACACCACAACTTCTCAGACTACTCGTCGAGTCTAAGAATCCCCGGGCAGCGCGCGCTCACAGCCTGATCTCATAATCACTCAACTCTCATACTAACTGCGCAAGACATCACACAATCAAATCAACACCGCAATCTACAAAACATAACGCCCTATTCATACTCACTCCTCCACGAACTGCTGCTTTCCGCCGCACCGCTACTCTCCATCAATCTCCATCAATTGCCGTTGTCTGTCGCTCACCATCCGATGGGTCACCATTATTCGACTTCTATGGGCCTCTAGAATCTCTTATCTTGATCTAGATCTCCCCTCACTATCAGAGATAACCATCCTACTCTGCTACCAACTGATGCAGCCGGATTCTTGTCTACCTTACCATCACCAAGAATCCTCTCAGGTCGCCAGGATCTTTTTATCTGCTAAATAGTGTGGAGGGGAGGAAATTAAATTCTTATTACATAATCAACAGAATCAAATCTCAGTTCAAAAAGACCACTGACTCCGAATCTAAATTTTTTCAGGATTTTATTATAATCAAGAATAACTGCACATACAAACACCTCAATACAATGTGAAGGAAATAAATGGGCACCAATACAAAAGATAACCTACGCAGGAGTCTCATTCGACTCAGAATAAGAAGAATAATCAATTCCAATAACATCAGAAATGCGATAATTAGTCCAGTCTCTACATTAGAAGTCATTAGCCTAAAAGAAAAAGCAGTAAGTCTATCCCTACTCTACCTCTAAGGTGGCATCCCTACTTAGCATTTTCCTTCTCAGGCAAGAGAATAAAAAGGTGTCAGAAGTGAAGACTTCCTTAGAAGTACACTCACTTAGTCAAAGCTTGCTCTATGATGCTCCTTCTAGCTTCCCATCTAAACCTCAACTGCTCAACCCTCGGGGCACTGTCCCTAATACAAAATCCCAAAAACATAGAACATGCCCTTCAGCACACCTCTTCAGCCAGGTCTTCTTCCAGTACTTTTCCAGTGACACCATCTCTGCTGAAAGTATCATCCTTAAATTCCGGTGTACTCCCATATTGGGTTCTCGTAACATCCTAACTGCTAAAACAAAGACCTCGTCTCTCTAACAAGCTAAATGTCCTTGCACCGGCAACAGAAACATGAGAACGAGAAACTTTTCACTTCTCTAAGATTTTCCATCATCCTGAAACCCAAAGCCTTTACCAAGGGAAATCATTTTCGGCCTACAACAATTAGCTAACATAAGAAATGAACAGGCCTTTCTTTTTAAACATATATGCAAACAGGCCTTTACACTGTTAAACACACTACTAAAATCACACTAGAAGCATTAGTTTCATTACTCTTTATACGTGAGTAAGCAGACTACACGTGCAACTTTAATATGGTGCACGTTTAAACCTAATACATTGCATTACATGAACACCAAACGTTATGCATTAGCTAAAATACATTTGCAGTGAACTACGACATTACTCTTCATGGAAAGCATGGTTACATTTCTAATCACACTTATGTTAAACAAACTCTAGTGATACATTTCTAAGTCACACCTAAATACTACTTCGATTAATATGTGGGTGCGGACTAACAGTGAATATGATGCACCCCAACACATTTCAGAATAACGTGTCACTCTATCAACAGCACTAGACACAACAGGCCCTCCCTCCGCTGTCCGCATCACGCAAGCAAAACAATTGAGGTCTTGGTCCGAGTCATTGGGTCTCTGTGATGTGTGGCGCATGTGGCACCCATGGGCCACCCACTTTACTCACACCTCCACAGCCCACCACACGCAGGCACGCATAGACATGATCTTTCTCCCTGCCGCTGACTGCTCAACAGTTGTAGACACTCGTGTCCTAGCCAGGGGAATTTCAGACCACTCCCCGGTGCTCCTCAGTACAGGGACTCCTCCCCCCACAGCCCGCCAAACGTGGAAGATGAATGCATGGTTCCTCCAAGACAAATATTTCAAGAAGACGGTAGGGAAGGAGCTCAAACAATATTTCCTCACCAACGAGGGCTTCGTATCCTCCCCGGGGACCCTATGGGAGGCTGGGAAGGCAACCATTCGGGGCTTCGCGAAGGGGCAACTCAAGAAGCAAAGGCAAGAGCAACATCGAGAAATCACCACGAAAGAAGCGCAGGAGCTTCATTTGGAACAATCCCCTTCCCTGCTCGACGCCGGCGCCCAAAGCCGACAACTAGCCCTTATCTGGTCCGAAATTAGACAACTATCTCTAGATGCGGCCAAGCTCCTATGGAGGTCCTCGGTGACAGGAATTTATGGCTAGGGGGACAAAATGGCACGATTTTACACAGGCTGGCCACGTTTCCCAGAGCGAACCGTATAATCCCGGAAGTGGCGGACGACCAGGGAACGGTACGCAACGCCCTTTCAGCGATGGCACACGTGTTTGCTAGCTACTATCGGCACTTGTATGCTGCACAAACATCCGAATCATCGCTCCGTGGTCTCCTCGGAAGGGGTCGCGTCAGTCTCCCCCGGTTGGAGACGGCAGCCCAGAAAGACCTGGACCTCCCCATCTCTAGGAAAAAAATTGAGGTAGCCATTTCTCTTACGTCCCCGGGTAAGACTCCGGGACCATATGGTCTTCCCCAAGAATACTACGCGGCTTACCGCGACACACTATTGCCCCACTTGGCTGGCCTTTTTCAGGAGGCCCTTGATCAGGGCTCCTTCCCGCCGGAGACAGACATTGCCACTATTGTGGTCCTTCCGAAATCCCAATCCCCCTCAAATCATTGCGCAGATTACCGGCCCAAATCCCTCCTCAATACAGAGATCAAACTTTATGCCACCATCCTGGCTCAATGGCTAAAGCCGCACCTGCCCACGTTGATCCACCCGGACCAATGTGGCTTTATGCCTGCACGCGCGACCCGTCATTGCCTCTGGAGGGTGAAATTGGCTCTGGCCCACTGACACGTACTCACCCCCTTATTTGGCCCTCCTCCTTATAGATTTCGAAAAAGCTTTTGATTCGGTGGACTGGGCATATCTCCAAGACGTGTTGACGGAGATGGGATTCGGGCCCCAGTTCCGGGCTTTGGTCCGGGTGCTGTATGCGCAGCCACGGACACGTGTGCTAGTGAACGGCATCCTGTCCGAGGCCTTTCCCATTGCTAGGGGCACGCGGCAGGGTTATCCCATTTCACCCCTGTTGTTTGCTCTGGCAATGGAACCCCTGGGGGCCCTGGTGCGGGCTGACGTCCTTGTTAAAGGATGGGAGTGGCCAAACGCCGACACGGACAAGATCGCGCTTTATGCCGATGACGTCCTGCTCTTTCTGGCCGAGACGCTTCCTTGGGACCGCACTGTCTTCGGTTGTTGCAGGCTTTTGGGCAAGCGTCAGGTCTTAAGCTGAAACCCGGGAAATCAGTACTGGTCCCACTTCACCTGTCAAGGGACTGTTACGATTGGCAGTCCAATATTCTGATCCGACACAATTCCTTTAAATATCTGGGAATATGGATTACCCTGCTCCCGGTACTGGGCTGGTCCCTCAATGTGACCCCACTGGTCAAAAAGGCCAAAGAAGACCTTCAGAAATGGAAGACACTGCCCTTGAACCCTCTAGGCCGGGTCGCCTTGTTTAAAATGCTGATCCTCCCTAGGTTCCTCTACGTCCTCCAGATCACCCCGTTCTGTTTCCCCGGATCCTGGTTTAAGGAGTTGGACGACTTACTAATCTGATTTTTATGGGGCGGCGGGATGCCGCTTCTGGCTCTCTCCACATGCAGGATTCCTTCCTTTGACGGGGGCATGAGCATGACGCACCTGTACCTCTACTATATTGCCACACGTTTGCAGGTGGTCCATGATTGGTTCAACGGGGGATGGTCTGACCCGACCTACCGGCTGGAGTTGTGTGAACTGGGATTTTCTAAAGTACAAGCCATATTGTACGGGGGACCTGTCCCGATCCAGCAGCTAGACGTGACGCGGTTGGTATTCCTGGCTCGGCGGGCATCACTGCGCCATACCGTCATGACCGGCAAATTGACCCAATGCACCCCCTCCTGGCATGGGGCTTGGCTCCGGGAGGTGAGTGGTCTGCCCGGGTCCAGAACCTTGGACCTCATAGGCATAACACAGCTTGGGGATGTCTGGGCGGGGGGCCACATGCTTTCCTTTCAAGATATATGCAACCGTTATTCCCTACACCCATCCCAACTCTACAAATATTTACAGTTAAGACACGCCCTTCACACACACATCACATATGACACTCAGCTCCCGGAATACAGCCCCACGGAGGCCCAGACGTTATTGGGGGAATTGGGCAGGGGGGGCATTTCCCGTATATACCTCACCTTAATTAACAATACTCCCACCTCCTTGGACAAACTGAAGGACCAATGGACAGACTGGGTGGGGCCCCTGGACGAAGTGGACTGGCGCGATGTGCTCATGGCGCCCAAAACAATTACCGCCTCCGCCAAATTTAGACTAATCCAATTATACTATTTGCACACCGCTTACCTCACTCCGGTACGCCTTCACCGAGCGGGTCTACTCTCTGACACGTCTTGCGCTAGGTGCGGCCAGGCCTTAGCAGATTTTGTCCCCGGCTGGCAAATTTTTGGGGAGCCATTGAAGAGGAACTTACGGAGGTCTTGGGGTGGACAGTTACTCACAATCCATGGCACTCACTACTGGGGATAACAGATGGGCTAGACGGGTCTCGGAACGATAAGACCTTCTTTAACACAGCTATGATAGTTGCCAAGCACGACATAGCGGCAGCATGGATTTGTCCCGATCCACCAGCTCTGGGAAAGTGGTGCAAGGGAGTGGACTGGTGCGCGATACAAGAGAAAGCTCTATACGCGGCATGCGGATGCCCCATGAAATACCGGAGGGTGTGGGTTAAATGGATGGGCGCTGTCGAAGAAAGCGAATGATACTCTAACTCTATCTGTGGTTGTACGCCCCACGGGGTTCAGAACCGGGGTCATATGGACTTTGATGATGTAACTGAATATCTACTATCCGTGATTTTGCTGATTTGTGTGTGTGTGTTGAAATTCAATAAAAATTTGGATATAAAAAAAAATAGCCCAGTGATGGAGAAACCAAATGTCATTGCATTTTAGACAAAGAGCACATCCACTTTAGAACTGATCAGCAGTGGTAAAGTGCCCGGAGTCCTAAAACCAGTCAAAAACAGAGGGGGAGGGCAAAAAGTCGGGGGATTATCCTACAAAAAGGCCCATTTCCAACACAAAAGAAAAAGCACTGACTGTACAATCATTTATTGAGTGATAATATTGTGTGTCAGCGAATGGTGATTACTAGTGCACACCACCTCCTCTTTGTATGCTTTCGACTACTCTGCTTCGCTACCCTGAGAGAGTCAAGTGCTACAATTGGGTGCTTGGTTCCCAGTAAGGAGAATTGTGGACCTATTACTTGTGCAGGCCACACAACTAATAACGCAATTTCCTACAACTTTATTCTCTTGTGAGGTATTTG
Organism: Triturus cristatus; assembly: GCF_964204655.1. Lineage (NCBI taxonomy): Eukaryota > Metazoa > Chordata > Amphibia > Caudata > Salamandridae > Triturus > Triturus cristatus. Next base: position 658,475,558 of record NC_140585.1, on the reverse strand, counting down.
AGTGCCTGATCCCTCCAGAGAAATTTGGTGACAGTCAGAACTTTCAGCAGATGTACCAGTTTTTGACACTAACTTTCTTCTTTGTAATGATTTCATAGTAATGTCTAGATTATAATGTAGCTACATATAACATGGGATGGCCTTAAACCAGTAAGAGCAATCAACATGAACAAGATAAAGTGGTTCACCTGGTATATTTTAATGTATACATTTGTGAATCAGCAAGGTTGTACTGAAAGCACTCATTAAATGCAAAATACACTTCTCCCAACGTTTGGGATGGAATTTTACTGAGGGTATATTAAGTCCCTTAGAAAGAGTGACATAGTTATACAAAGACAAATAGAAAAAATTAACAACAAACATACAGGTTAACGTGCACAGTGTCCCAGTAAAGAGACATTACATCGAAGTAAAAAGCATCACTAAACGAGAACAATTTCAAATATGGAACTCCAAAACACACATTTAAATTAATTCTGAAGAAGCAATTCATCAATTCATTGCAATTCAATTAGTGTGTTTTGTTGTCCATGATGTTTTGGACTCTTTCTGAAATATATGTCCTCTTCAGGGCTGTACGATATACAGGACCTGCAAGAAGAATAGTAAAATATTTTCAATAGACACTCTGGGTATTCGAAGGGTAAAGTGTATAAGAAAGGATATAAAAGGGGTAGAAAGGGGGGAGGCCAGGAAAACAGGGTAGTTTATTCCTGAAAACTTTCTGATGGTAATTATCATATTAATTATTAATTGCGAGCACAGACAACAGGATCGTTTGTTCCTAAAAACTTTCTGATTGCTTTAATTATTAATTGTGAAATTATAAGTATTACATTTAATAAGAGAGAAATTTTAAAAAGACTGAAAAAAGACTCAGAAAAACTAGAAAATGGCACTTATTAGAATATGTAAAGGGCATTTTTCCAAGCAATGCACAAAATGAGTTACACGGTGACATACAGCCATTATGAGCGGTCTAAGGAAGAAGGGGCCAGAACTGGCAGGTACTCCTAAGGGAGCGGCAACAAAAAGAGGGGAATTTTGCCCTAGTGTTGAACTAACCATTAGTAACATAAGGTTGATTAATTTCTCCATTCTTCCATGGAGTTGAGTCCTAAAAGAATGGAGCTGCATCTGTCTATCCATTGGCACAGCAGTTGCTGGAGAATGTAGATTTTCATCAGCTTTGATGGACAGAAAATCTGGATTTTATTAAAGACACGGAGGCTAATATTACTGCAATCTTCCTTTATTGCGCCACCCACAGCAGCACCTTTAAAGAACATAGAACATAACAAGAGTTCTAAGAATGTAACAAAGGATCAGAATCTCCATCCATCTTCCTTCTTTTTTGTGCACTGCAACATAAGTCTTAATAACATCAGCTGATAATTAAGATGAAAAATATCCACTTTAGCAGGAATCCATCTTCCTGTCTCACTGTTGACCACGACCTGCAAAATAACGGACAACAATTATCAAACAAGGGAAGGGAAAAAAGGGTGGGATAATATTAGCCTCTGTGTCTTTAATAAAATCCAGATTTTCTGTCCATCAAAGCTGATGAAAATCTATCTTTTTTGACAAGACCGGAGGTTAAGATTATTGCAAGTTCAAAGCTTCTCTAACAAACAAGAAGATGCATTAATCACAGGTTTAAAATAAAACTTCCTAAAGACAGAGTAATTTGACCAATCTGCACATCTCAAAATATCAGACAGAGCACCACCCAACATAAATGCTTTCGAGGCTGAAGCACATCTCACAGACTGTGCACCAAACCTGCACCAGCATTCTTCATCACTTCTTTAACCCATCTTGCAAGAGTAGGGCTAGAAACGGCCTTGTGTGGTTTCTTAAAAGATATTAGAAGTTGGTTCTCATTTAAAGAACGAATACTAGATGTTCTTCTTTCATGCTCTTTCAAACAACGTACAACACATAAACATTCATGTTCATCAAAATAAGGATAAAAAATTGTTTCTGAATTCGTTTTAGTTCTTCTTCACAGGTAGAAACATACACCTTCTGGATTAAAAATCCTAGAACAGACATCCAATGCTTTCACGTCAGAAACTCTTCTAAAAGACAGTAGACATTACAACATTGTCAAATTTCCACTTAAGACTCTTAAATCCAAGTTACAGTTGTTACCTAAGTTCTCCAAATATGATAACACTTTTGACACATCCCAAACAGACGAATATCTGTCCACAGAGGGTTTAGAAACTCTCACACTTCTCATCAGTCTTTTCACCAAGACATTTTGTCCCACTGATAGTCCATTAAACAGTTCATGACCAGCAGCAATGGCTGATCTATGTAGATTGATAGTACGGTAAGCCAAACCAGAAGTAAACAAGGTTGTTAAATAATTGACTACACTGACTACATCCACTGAAATGGGATCAAAATCCCTCTCAACACACCAGCATAACCATTTCTTCCATGCCAGTCTATACATTTTCCTGGTTCCTGGAGCCCAGGATTCTCTAATAAGATTTGAAGCTTCCTGCGAAAGTCCATGGACTTCCCATACTCGCCTGAAATTCTCCATGCCATCAGTCTCAACTGATCCGATAACACCAGATGGTGACGTTCCCCCAGCGGACCTGACAAGATAACTTGTAACAATGGAAGTGAGATTGGAAAAGCTATCGACATTTCTAGGAGGAAAGGGTACCACACCTGAGACTTCCAAAGCAGAGTTATCAAGACTATCGTTTCCCTCCATTTCCGAACCAACAAGGTTACTCGCGTAATCATAACAAAAGGAGGGAAAGCATAGGGATGAAGGCCTCTCACCACTGACCTGTTGAGACTCCAATCGCTGGAGTCCTTGTAATTCCTTGAGCACCAATCTGCTTCCACATTCCTCAAACCTGGGATGTGTTCCGCTTGAACTAGGATGTCCTGACTCAAACAATAATCCCAAAAGACTCTTGCTAGATCTGCCAGATCCTTAGACCTCGGTCCCCCTAATTTTTTCACATATTTCACAGCAGTTACATTGTCCATTCTCAAGAGGACCGAACACTTTGCCCTGTCCTTTGAGAAGCTCATTATCGCAAAAGACCCCGCAAGTAATGCCAGGCAATTTATATGCATTTCCTTTTATTCCATAGTCCATATTCTCCCTTTTGAAATCGCACCACAGCGTGCTCCCCAGCCTGTTAAACTCGCATCTGATTCTATAATCAATTCCGGATTTACTCCGAAAATAGCTTTCCCATTCCATGCCTCCATATTTCTTAGCCACCAATGCAATTCTAACTTCGCATCCTCTGAAAGTGTAATTTCCTCTGAATACTTCAAACCACACCTTAAGTGACTGCTCTTCAATCTCTGAAGAGCACGATAATTCAAAGGCCCTGGAAAAATAGCTAGAATTCTCAAAGAGATCACATCCAACAACAAAATCCTTCCAATTTCCTTCCTTATCTTCTTTATTTTGTCCATAGGCAATCTCAATTGCCCCTGAATAGTGTTTATCAAGAACCCCAAGAACTGAGTCTCTTGACTTGGAATCAAGCAGGACTTTTCCCTGTTTACAACAAAACCAAGATTCTGCAAAAGATCTATTGCCAACCTCGTATGCTCTTCTACTCTTGATTTCTCTTGATCCATAATTAAAATATAGTCCAGACAAATGATTACACGGATTCCTCTTTCTCTCAAAAAGGCAACAACTGGACGGAGCATTTTGGTGAAACACCACGGGGCGGAGGATAACCCGAAAGGTAGACCGACAAACTTCTACAACCTCCCTCCCCATCTGAACCTTAGAAACCTCTGGTGTTCTTTGCAATTGGGATAGTTAAATAAGCATCTTTCGAGTCCAGACGAGTCATCCAGTCTCCTAACTGTAACACGTCTCTCAACATATGCATTCCCTCCATTTTGAAATGGTGGTATTCCACCCAATCGTTTAAATTCCTCAGATTTATGACAGGTCTCATACCTTTCTCTTCTTTTCTACCAGAAAGATATTGCTCACAAAACCCACAGTCTCGTCCAACTCTTCCACAATCACACCTTTGCCTAGAAGCTCTTTTACCTCGGTATCCACTAGTTTTGTTAACATTGAGTCAAATCTTATGAGAATCGGGTATTTTTCTTGAAACGGTTCCTCTATGAAATCTATACGATACCCCATAACTGTCTGAAGAACCCACGGGTCCTTTGAAATCGCACACCAATTACGACCACTTCTTAGTTGCTATCTCCTTCCAGCTCTCCGAGTCTATAACTAGAACCATCCTCAAGGCCACTCTTAGACGTTGCTGGCACAAACTTAATATAGAAGATCTGTTTCACACTCTGGCATCCTCTCCCCCTATCCTAGACACCGATCCTGAGCAAGCGTATAAATCATTCTGTGACTGGATATTACATGCCCTAGACACCTTGATTCCTGCCAAATGGTCTTAGGGTCGCTGTTCGAATTCAAATCCCTGGTACAACGACTCTTTGGCAGCCTTGTGTAGCATTTGTAAGAAGCTAGAACGGGCCTGGAGAAGGGTATACGACCTTGGGGCTAAAAAGCTGTACCAGGATGCGATTAAACGTTACCACAAGGCCATACATCTGGAGCGAACGGCCTACCTCACTAACGAGATTAAGTCCAGTAAAAATCCTGTAAAAAGCATTTTTAAAATAATCAACGACTTTAAAACCAGGAAAGATCCTACTACTCCGTGGATCACATCTGAGCAGCAATGTGAGGATCTGGCCACTTTCTTTGTTCAGAAAGCATTTTTAAAATAATCAACGACTTTAAAACCAGGAAAGATCCAACTACTCCGTGGATCACATCTGAGCAGCAATGTGAGGATCTGGCCACTTTCTTTGTTCAGAAAGTTGAAGCCATCTATAACTCCTTTTCTATCTGCCCTATGGACCCCAGGGCTCCATCAGATCCTCGGCCCACTAATACCCTGGCAGCCATTCCTCCTATCTCCCGGGATGACTTTCTTACTCCGAGCAAGAAGGTCAAATCAGGTTCCCCTACAGATCCCATGAGGCCTGCCCAATTCAGAGATGCCCTACCTGTTCTAATCACGCCTTTACGTCAGATCATCAATGCCTCCTTCACCATGGCGTTGGTGCCCCCGTCATGGAAACAAGCAAGGGTGGTGCCCTTGCTGAAAAAACCATCACTGGATCCTACTAAACCGGAAACTTTTCGACCCATATCTCTCCTGCCCTGGGTCGCTAAAATTGCAGAGGCCCACATCAATAACATTCTCCCGGGCTATCTGAACAACACCGGTGCCTTGGACCGCTCCCAGAATGGTTTCCATCCGGGTCATAGCACCGAGACCGCGCTCTTAGCAGTGAGTGAACATCTACGGATCATCCTGGATGAGGGACAAACTGCGGCCCTAATATTGCTCAACCTTAGCGCTGCATTTGACACGGTCCCCCATCAGATCCTTCTGCGTCGCCTAGAGGCGGCAGGGGTGATGCGTCCGGCCCTGGAGTGGTTTTGTTCCTTTCTATCTGACAGATCATTCCAGGTTTCGCCCCCCCCTTCCTCTCACATGCTCATGTCATCAAGCAGGGGGTTCCCCAGGCTCGGCATTAAGCCGTGTGCTGTTCAACCTCTATGTTCAACGCGTGGCGGCGGTGGCAAGGGATTATGGCTTGACCATGATCTCGTACGTCGATGATACGCAGCTGGTGGTGGCCCTCTCTGATGACCATATTCGGGGCGCCGCGCAATTTTGGGGCGGCTTAGCGGCGGTCGCGCACTGGATGACCACCAACTGCCTTCAACTTAATGCCAACAAGTCAGAAGTACTGTTGGTGGGGAGAGATAATGGGCTCTGGAGCAAGCATTGGTGGCCGGCGTCTTTGGGCAGTGCCCCCACCCCTAAGTCGGCAGTAAAAAATCTAGGGGTCTGGTTTGACTCTACTCTTGGGTTTCAGGAGTATACCAAGAAGATCGCTGGTACCTGCTTTGGTCTCCTCCGGGGCTTGAGGCCCTTGTTGGGCTTCTTCGATCCACCTACCCGTCAGTTGATAGTCCAGGCGACTATTCTGTCCAGACTAGACTATGCTAACTCACTTATGTTAGACACCAACAAGGTGGAAGTCACTCGCCTTTTGCGAGTCCAGAACGCAGCAGCCCGAGTCCTGTTGAGGCTCCCCAGAACTTGCTCTGCGACGGGTACCTTGCAGCGCCTACACTGGCTACCCATGCCTCAAAGGATCGAATTCAAAGCATTATGCCTGACCTTCAAAACCTTAAAGCTGTCTTCCCCCGAGATTCTGTCTAATCTGTTGGTCCCCTATGTACCCACACGCCAGTTACGCTCTGCTGAGCAATTCCTGTCAACGGTCCCCCGGGTGAAACGCCTCAGAGCGGGGGGCCGCTCGTTTCAGTACCTTGCCGCTAAACTATGGAACTCCCTTCCTGTCCAGATTTGTCGGCTAGATTGTCTGGTGGCCTTCCGTAAGGCTATCAAAACCTTTCTATCTCCTACGGTCTAGCTCTAGCTCTCTACTGACACTGCTGCAAGCGCCAGGACGCCTCTTCACTGAGGTAGCTGCGCGCTATACAAAATTACCTAACATAACATAACATCAAATTGAGCAAGTCAGTCGTCCAACTTTATACGGGTAACAGAAGGGTCTTGACTTACCTGTGCCTCTTGACCTCCTATTTCCTCTTGTGTTGCCCCTCTGTCTTTGAGGGTAGATATTTCCGGGTTGATAGCCACCCTGTGTCTGGTATTAATAGCCTCTAAACACTCTTGAAAAAGAGGCCCTTGTGATTCCTTGACCTCGGCCGGGGAAACAACCTCTATTTCGCCCGGCCCCACCAAAAACACGACAATCGAAGACCCTTTTAATTTCTCTCTGTGATTTCTGCAGCAAGCTAAAAGCCCCGACATATTTGGACATTTCCTTTATGCGTGTCTCACCAAACAGCATTCCATTGGCCTCCAAGCCACCTTCGTTATTGGGCAGTTCGGCCAACTTCGGATCAATCTTGAGAAGGATACTCTACCTTCGTTCTACCCAGAGGGCTGTGTTTGCATTGCCCAGAAAACAAATTCCTCTTTGTATCCACTCTCTCAGTTCTTCGACATCCAGATCCTTCTTTCCCAAATAGGCCTCCTCGGCCATGTCAAATAATTTTGTGAGTGGACTTGTGAGGTCCAACAGTCTATCCTGGCACATTCGTAAACCTTTATCTAAACCTTTTCTAGGATCTTTTCCTCCTTTCCCAATAAAAGCTATAATTTTAGCATCCAGGTCTGGTGTAATTCTAATCTTTTTTGCCAGGATAGATCGTGGACAGTCAGAGCGTAATCTTAATCTCACATCCTTTGGGATCTGTTTTCTCAACCACAGTTCCACGGACTGTGCCACATGTGGAGCCGGGCTCCATTCAGGTGAGAGAGGGTGTTTAAGCATCATAGGGTCAAACATGGATTGAACTAGAGGGTCCACAACACCACTAAGGCTATCCCCTTTGCTAGTAACCAAAGTGTCCCTATCCTTATCCTTTTCCACAATTTCCACATCTGAGTCAAAATCAGATGAACAGTTTAGCTCTATTTCTGCACTGCCAGATGACTCATCAGAGAGTACAGAAGAATGTCTTATTTTATTCCTATAATCTGTGCTTATCAGACCTCTCTCTAGGTCCCCATGTGTGTCCTCGACACTACCTTGTTTCGTATGTTTACGAAAAACCACATCTGCATGCGCAGCTTTAGATCTTTTATTTTTGAAACCAGTCTCATCTAAATTTTCCCTTTTCCTGCGCAGGAGCTTCACCTGCAGACCAAAAACGCTCCTCTTGTGATGTTGCCACCCCTGTTTTAACATCGTCACCTTGATGAGCTGCCATTTTATGTCATCCCCACTGTGATTGTGCTCCAAAAAAATTGTTATAAGGGAGGCGTTGGCAACTTTGCATTTCATTCTGCTCCTATGTTGATCAATGCGTTTCTTGACTTGTTGAGTGTTTGTTCTATGGAAATCAAATCACAGGGACACCATATACAGTACACAACATTAGATAAATTACAGTTTGAAAAGAATTTAAAGTCCCACTGTAATAGGCCTTGTACAAATTATTTGCATTTACTGTACATTTACACACAATGCAATTTGTGCCATGAAAGTGGCCCACTACTGCGATTAGGTCCCAAGTGGCCTCTAAAGTACCTTTTCCGTAGGAGTTGTTTTGTGCCTGTCTTGACTAGGTAGTAATTTAAGTTTTTGCCTCTTCAGAACAAGAGAAATGTTATTAGTTTACAGGACTGACCACTGTTTTTTGATAGTTTTAACCACCTGCTTTGCGTGGGCCGAAAAGGAAGCATCTCAGGCAATCTTATTCAGGTAATTTTTGTTTTTTTCTTGTAGGATTGGCTCCCTTGGGGAGAATCAGGCTTGTTTCATTGCTGTCTTAATAAGCCACCTCAGGTAACCCCTTTCAAGTAGCTTGGTCATTAGAATATTGGCTTAATGAAAATAGTCTATTTTCTTACTACAATCACGCCTGAGTCTTAGAAAATGTCCTTAGGATAGGCCAGCTCTGGGATGAAAGTTTTAGTATTTTAGGAAAGGATTTCTTTCTGTGGGTTTTCTATAAAACCCTTGTTAGAAATGGGGGTCTCTAGTTGGCAATGGTTTGCACCATTGTCCAAGTAGGGACCCTTCTTCCTAGTCAGGATAAGGGGGCAACACTTCTAAAAGAACCCCTGCTCACCCCCTTGCTAGCTTGGCACAATCAGACAGGCTTAGCTCAGAGTTTAAAGCATTTGTGCACACATACAGTAAGTAATACAGTGAAAACACTACAAATGGACACAACACCAGTTTAGAAAAATACATAATCTTTATCTAAACCAAACAAGAGCAAAATACGACAACAATCCACAAAACAGTCATCAAAATGAACTTCTTAGAAGGTAAAACAGTTATGTCCATAGCAAACTATAAATGCGACACTTTTAACACAAAGTACCTTGGATGCGTCGGTTTCTTCAGCGGCACAATGGCGATGCGTGGGAATTTTTCCTGCACTGCAATGATGCGTCTGAAACAGGTGCGGATGCGTCGTGCTTCTCGTAGTTGGTTCTCTTTTCCAGATCCCAACAGCAGGACCAACCCCCAGAGGCCTGGAACAGCAACAGAAACCTCTTGGCATGTCAGAACTCCCAGCAAGGAAGTTCAGGGGACCTGGGGGGAAGTCTTTGTGACCCTGAGACTTCAGAACAGGAGGCAAGCTCTACTTAAAGCCCTTGTAGATCTTCCTAAAGAGGGGGACACAGCACACAGCAAAGTCATTGTCCTTTCTTTGGCAGAAACAGCCACTGCAGGCCAACCCCAGACAGCACACAGCAAAGGGGCAGTACTTCTCCTTCAGTTTCTCCAGCTCTTCTCCTTGGCAAAGGTTCCTCTTGAATTCCAGAAATGATCTAAAAGTCTGGGGCCTCAGCTCAATTTTTTATAGCAGAAATTCCTTTGTTCTCTGGTGGCAGAGAAGCTCCTTGCCCAGCCAAAACCAGCTCTGTCCTTTCTGGTTCAGCTGTCCGGTAAGAGGTGGAGACAGCATTGTCCAAGGCAGACCAGACCAATTCAGGTGTGAAAGAAATCTCCCCCAACTCAGAATGCAGCCCAGGTCTATTCAGTCCAGCCATGACCCTGGATAGGCAGAACACACCTCACCCGCCCCCCCCAAGTGGCTGTCTGAACAGAATGCACGTCCCCAGCCCCTGTCACTCCAAAGCCAGACAGTCAATACACAAACCTCGCAGAGGCACTCCGGATGGCTAAACAAGAAAAAAAGAATACACTCTACAAAAGTGGTATTTTCAAACACAGAATGTAAAAATCGTCCTTACTAAAAGATGCATCTTTATTTTCTGAGTTCAGGCACACTAAACTTTACCTTCCTATCTTGTCCCCATGGGAAGTTATATTTATAAGATGTTATAAATAAACTCCCATTCTATCCTATGGGACATATATGCTTTCAGTAGTGAAACTCGAAATTCACTGTACTTCACTATCAGGACAAATATTACACACATCACAACATGTCCTATCTTTCCCAAACACTGCACCCTGTACACATGGGTACCTTGGGCCTACCTTAGGGGTCACTCACGTGTAAGAATAGGGAAGGTTAGGGCCAGGCAAGTGGGTGCACTTGCCAGGTCGACATGGTAGTAGAGACTGCGCACAGACACTGCAGTGGCAGGTCTGAGACCCCCCCTTTTTTCTTTCTTTTTAAAATTGGTTCTTGTGTGTTTTTTTTCTTTTCCTGCTCACACATACAAGGCTATTCACCCCAGTGAGGGCAAAAGGGAACCAAGTGATGGAAATCCTCCTTAGATAATGGGTGACATAGAAAAGGGAACTCATAAGGTGGGGGAGAAGTCTTGTAAGCCAAAGTAGGAGTGAGGGCATAGATGTGCATTGGTGATGGGATCACAAGTCGAGAGAAATTCACAGGTTGAGAGATAGGGATTATAACCCTGCTTCCAGAAATACTTGGTGTATTCATTTTCATAAACACTTACCTGGGCATTCTGCTGTTTTAAGAGTTGTGTCGGTGGCACAATCGAGCTGGATTTAAGAAGGAAGAGAAGAGAGTACTGAAGAGTATGTTACCAAACAAAAAGACCATATTCAGAGTGTGGGACCTTACCTGATGGAAAGCTTACTTTTTGTGATGGTTCTCAGTTTACCAGTCTTCTGATAACCAGGGCTGTCATATTTGACTCAGGCGTAATAGTTAAAAGCAATCAAACTGGAACCTCCTAAGCCTTATTTCCAACCATTCCTCCACAGGGTAAACCTCGTGTTAGGCTGGGCAGTATTTAGATACTCTATTAATTCCGTCATTGACACCTCAGTACCCTCCCAGATCCTAAGAAAATCATCAATATACCTCTTCCAACAATGTATATGTGGCTTCAAAGGATTGTTAGTATTAAGGACAAATTGCAGTTCAAAATGGTCCACAAAGAGGTTCACCAAGTTGGGAGCAAAAATAGCTCCTATTGAGGTGCCCTTGTACTGCTGCTAATACTACCCATTAAATGAGAAATCATTTTTACCAAGGCAATGTTTAGAAGTTGCATTATAGAGTATGTCGGACCTGTACAGGGTGTGGCCTAGTTTCCAAGACCTCGTCAAAAATTGTCATGCTCTCTCTCTCTTAAGAATTTTGCTGTATAAGGACTCTAAGTCTAGAATCACCAAGAAATCTTTAAGTGGATCTAACTCCAAACCCTCTATGAGGTTGACCATGTGGGTGCTGTCACAGACATAAGTGTGGATTAAAGGGACAACGTCCTTGATGAAATGGTTTATAAATTCTCCCAGGTATTAAAGGACATACCCACACCAGAAAGTATAGGTCTCCCAGGTGGAATCTGCATATCTTTATGAATTTCAGGGAATGTATAGAGAACCAGGGTCATGGGACATTTTTTGTTAAGGTACTCAAATTCTTGTGGTGTAAGAAAAACCCTCTTCCCTAGCTGCTGTAGTCAATTTAAGGGTGGATTCTGTGATATCAAGTAAGGGATTGTCTCCAAATGTGGTTTACTATTCCCGAATGTTCAGTTGCCTGTGGACTTCTTTGTCATAGTTATACCGGTCTTAGGTCACAATCCCACCACCCTTGTCTGCGGGTTTAATCACAATATCTGTATTGTTTTTCAGGGTATTCATGGCTTTTCTTTCTTCAAGTTTTACATTGTATTGGGTAGAGTACCTTCATCTCCTCATCAGGGATTGATCTTTCTAAACTCTAATCTCAAAAGTAATAAAGTCAGGTGGCATGGAATTGTTATGAGGAATAAAAGTAGAAGAAGGTGTAAGGTTCGTAGCAAGTGATGCTGATGGGTTTCATAAGTGGAAAAGAAAGCTTTGAGTCATAGTCTACAGAAGAGCTTTCGAATTTCTGTTTAAAGTTGAAAGAACTCTGTATTTTTAGTTATTACATAAGAGAGTCCCCTGTTGAGGATTTCTACCTCAGGTAAATCATATGTGGAAAGATTAAAGATAAGTATAGTTTTAGTGTTCATGGTCCTTCCTGGCCCCAGCTGTAATACTTCCTCCTGATTTGTCTGTCTACTGGGTGCTGGAACTGGGCCCTCTTCTTGCCTCTCTGTCCCCGGCTAATAAATGTTGTCCTGAGGGGTCTGTGCCTGCATTTGAGCCTTCCTGTGGGCGGAGTTGTCAGAACCCACATATGATTCTGAGATGGTCACTCTTTTGTTATTTTTAAACCTTCTCCAAGTCTGATATTGGAAATAGAAAGCTTCAGTGAAGTAAGGGTATGTTTTCTCTTTGCTATAGTTTTTAATATCACTCAAAATGTGTCAGCTGTCTTTTTGATTTCATATGTATTGAACTCATTAATGTTTTTATTTAGTTTTTCTATTCCTATTTTAACCTTAGAGTCTGGGTATGTTTCAAGTAATAGCTTCTCTAGTTCAGCTATTTCTTCCAACTCTTTCTTACTGTGCTCCAAGGCCGTCTCTATACCCTGCACCATCGAGTGATTGCAACCACTTGCCTAGAGCAAGTGGTTGCAATGTAGCTAATTCCACCTCCAATTTTTTTTTTCTCCTCTGAAAATACCTAGGACATTACGGACTTGTAGGCGAAGAGGATTACTTCCAGCGTTTAAATACTCTGTGAGCATTCATGCATGTATTTGAATTCTAACATGCTTTTTTTGCATTTCTGTAATTTCTCTAAAATCATCCGTTTAGAATCTTTGCTGGGCATCTTATGAGTGGGAAGAAGAGAGATGCTTTTGTTATAAATCCTTCTGTATAAGTCAGGGCCTCTCTGTCCAACATACTCAGAGCAGAAGACAAAATGTAGTGAGGGATATCAAATAAGAGAGGCCAGTAGTACAGATCATTGGAATACATAAAGTAATAACTCACTCTATAGGGTGACAGGGTATAGTACCCCTTAAAGTTCTTTACACCACACTTTATTAGATACATGTAACAAGGGCTGCACTTAAACGAGTAAGACCCTGGGCAATGAACATGATTCACCCTTTGACTATCCAGTGTCTAGTAAAAAAATGTTTACTATTCTTCTCCCAGGTTCCTTATTTTTATAGTCCCGAAGAGAACTCCATATTTCAAAAAGAGTTAGAAACATGGTCAACAACACAAAACACTAATTTATTTGCAAAGAATTGATTAATTACTACTACAGAATTAATTCAAATGTGTGTCGTAAATTACAAGGGTATAATATCATTCAATCAATCCAACCGTATTTGTAGAGCAAAAAACTGTCACCCTTAGGGGTATCTGGACGATGTGTCTCTGTCGAAGAGCCAGGTCTTGAGTCTCTTTCTGAAGTCTGCCAGCCAGGGGGTCTGTATGGTGCAGTAGGGTAAGGTAATTCCAGGTCTTGGCAGAGATGAAGGGGAAGGAGCGGCTGCCGCTGCGGCTGTGACAGTTATGGGAGTGTGCGCAAGGGTGAGTGAGAAGGAATGCAGGTGTCTGGTGGGTTGGCGGAAGTTCAGTCAATGGTTGAGGTAGTCAGGTCTTAGGTCATGGAGGGCTTTGTAGGCATGCGTGAGGATCTTGAACTGCCATCTTTTCTGGATGAGGAGCCACTGGATGTCTCTCAGCTGGAGGGTGGCTGGTGATGAGGGCCTAGGTGATGGTCTTTCTGGGGTTTGTTGGAATCCATCTGAAGATTCTGCGGAGCATGCAAAGTGTGTGGAAGCAGGAAGAGGCGACTGCATTAACTTGTTGTTTCATGGTCAGTTGGCTGTCGAGGATAATGCCGAGAATGCATGAGTGGTCGGTTGGTGTGGATCCGAGTTTGCAGGCCACCAGCTGTGGTCCCATGTAGAGGTGTTCTTCCCAAAGATCAGCACTTCGGTTTTGTTGGAGTTGAGTTGGAGGCAGTTGTCTCTCATTCATGTGGCTACGTTGGTCATACCGTTGCGGAAGTTGGTTTTGGCATTGGAGGGTTCCTGGGTGACCAAGAGGATCAGTTGAGTGTCACCTATGTAGTAGATTATGCTGAGTCTGTGGTATCTGACAACATCTGTGAGGGGGGTTATGTAGGCGTCGAACAGGGTAGGGCTGGGGATGATCCTTGTGGTATGCCACATATGATGTCTTTGGGTGCAGAGGTGAAGGGAGGCAGTTGGATGCTCTGTGTGCATCCTGTGAGAAAGGAGGCGATCCACTTGAGGGTGTTTTGCTGTATGCCTATGTTGTGGAGTGAGAGACTGTTGAATGCCGCAGAGAGGTCGAGGAGGATCAGGGCCACGATTTCTCCACGGTCGAGGAGTATTCTGATGTCATCAGTGGAAGCAATCAGCGCGGGCTTAGTGCTATGGTTCGCACAGAATCCTGATTTAGAGGCATCCAGTAGGTGGCTTTGTTCCAGGAATTCGGTGAGCTGCTGGTTGATGGCTTTCTCAAGATCTTTGGCCGGGTAGAGGATCAGGGAGATCAGGTGATAATTGTTGTGATCGTTGAGGTCAGCAGAGACTTTCTTTAGGAGGGGTCTGACATTTGCGTGTTTTCATCTGTCCAGGAAGGTTGCTGTGGAGATGGAGGTGTTGAGGATGCTGGTAAATGCATTTCGATAGGGTTCGGTGTGAGGTTGTAGAGTTGGTGGGCGCCCCGGATTGGATGAAGGACATGATGCCTCAGGTGATGAGGGCTGTGAGTGGGGACCAGGTGGTGAATGTTTGGCTGGTGTTCGCTGGCTGGTTGAGGTCGTCGGGGATGAGGGTGGTGGCTTGGATGTTAAAATTGTTGTAGATGTTAGTGATCTTGCTGTGGAAGTAGTTTGAGAGGGTGTCACAGATTTCTTTGGAGGGGTCGATGCTTTCTTGGCTTCTTTGATGTGCCAGTGATAGTTGCTGAAGGCTGTTTTGTGAGCTGCTCTGTCGGCGGGTTCTTGCTGGCGCGCCATTGTTTCTCCAGTTGGTGACAGTTGCGCTTGGAGGTTGTGAGTTCTGGGGTGTAACAGCTGGCATGTTTGGGGCTCTTGTTGGATTTTGTAGGTTTCAATGGGGTGACTCTGTTGGCGCTGTCGGTGATCCAGGTGGCAAAGTTCTAGCTGGCCTGGTTGAGGTCTGTTGAGGTTTCGGGTTGGGAGGTGGTGAGGGCCTGAGCCCTCTAATTGACTTGTTGTCTAATAGACAACATTCTGTTAAAATTAAATAATCGTTTTTTAGGTCACTGTGCAAGTTAGTATGGGTCATTATATTTTAGGACTCTTGACTAGAGGTTAAGCTAGCAAACATATTTTTCCTCTGTAACAATTAATTGCGTCACAGTGGTTCTCTAAAACAATTTCATTCATTCATTCATTTAATCTTTATTTCGGTCGACTTGACCATAAAAGAATACATTATACAACATTTTTAAAAAAGAACGAAGGATACAGTAATAGTTTCCAGGTGGTTGACCAGAATATAAAACAGTCATTTGGTTAGTAAAAACTTAATACATTTAGTACGACTGTGCCACATTGCCGTTAAAAATTTTGAGACTGCAAACACAGTTGGAGCAGAGAGGTCACTTTTTAAAATCCTGTATGCCGGAAGGTAAGTCCTGAAGCCCAGGTTTTTGAGGAGTGGGACCAGCCAGTACTGTCTTGCTCTTCTATATGCCGGGCAGAAAAATATTATATGCAAGTCACACTCCCTCGGATGCGCACAAGCTGGACATTGTGATGAGTTCTCAGAGTTTGACCAACAAGCGGTGTGCGCTTTAAGAGGAAGGGTGCTGTACCTCCATTGCATGAAGAGCTTCCTGGTAAGCGGGGGGCCTATATTATCATACACCAGCTCTTGGCAATATAGGACTTTGGACTCCAAGAATTTGCCTGTGAGGGAACACTCCTGTATATTTTTGAATTGAAGACATAAACGGTGTTCGTAATAGACTTTGGCTAAAGATTTCCTTGAGACTCTGGGACATGTGATTTCCGGGTGAGACCATAAGTTCTGCCTTCCTAGTGCCTCACAGGTTTGTTTAATGTGCCTGAGCCAGGGAAGTCGTGCAGGGTTACAGAGCTTGAGGATTTCCTGAAGTTCAGATCTATAATCGGTTAATTCCGGTGTAGACCATAGCCTTCGCCAATACAATAGGGGTTTGAGGCATAGTTCTTCTGAAATTGGTCTAAGGCCTAGATCAAGTCTCAAAGGTAGGAGGGGGGTGCTGAGGGGGAGAGCTGTTAGCTGTCTAAGGAAGTTATTCTCAGTTACCTGGATGGTCTGAGTGACAGTGTGTCCCCATATTTCAGCCCCATAGGTCACTGCCCCTTTTGCCTGTGATTTGTATATTTGTATGCGAGGGGAAAATGGTTGGTAAGTCAAACCTCGGGACATCCTTGCCAATCCTCCTATCATTTGAGATAATTTCAGGTTCGCCCTAGTGCGATGGGTGTCCCAGGACAAAGATTGATTTAATGTTATCCCCAGGTACTCGAATGTGCAGACCCTCTCTAGCCTGGAGGGCCCGAGCGTGGGATTGGGGCGAGTGGTTGATGGGGGGTTGAAGATCATGAACTTAGTTTTTGCCGCATTGATCTCCAACCCCCGAGATGCACAAAAGAGTACAAACCCATCAAGAATCCGCTGAATGCCCATGGGAGACTTGGAGAGCAATAGGGTATCATCCGCAAAGAGAATAGCGGGTACCCTCGTGCCTCCAAGCCTCGGAGCGTCAGTGTCTTTCAACGCATTCAAATGGCTAATCACCCCGTTGACAAAGAGGCAGAAAAGAGTCGGTGCGAGCACACAACCCTGTCTAACCCCCCTGTCAACGGGGAAGCGGGCCGTTAGGGCGCCCCCTCTCCCACACCTCACCCTTGCATAGTTTCCCCGGTGTAGTCTTCTCAGGATGACTAGGATGTCAGTTGGAATGCCCAGATCATCAAGAACAGTCCACAATTTTTCCCTAGGCACTAAGTCGAATGCGGCGCGTAAATCGACAAAGACCGTATATAGGGTGCCGCCCTCTAGTAATACGGTCTTCCAGTGAATAAGATTTAAACGAAAAATCTGGTCAATGGTCGAAACTTTCTTTCTGAAACCAGCCTGGTATGTGCTCATGATGTTGGAGTCCTCAATCCAGTCCTGCAAATGGTTAAGGATGAGTCTGCCGAAAAGTTTCTGGGAAACATCAATGAGACTAATCGGTCTATAGTTGGCTGGGAGCAGAGGAGAGCCCTTTTTAAAAATTGGGACAATCTCTGCGCCCAGCCAAGTATCTGGCAGTTCCATACCCTTCAGAATGGAATTAAATAAAAACATGAAGTAAGGTGCCCAGACTTCAGGTTCTTGCTTGAAAAGGTCGCCTGGCAATCCATCCAAACCTGGCGCCTTTCCTGTAGCAAGGGCCATAATAGCTACTCTAACTTCTTTTAGGGAAAAGGAAAAGCCCGGAGTAGTGGTGACTTCCGTGGAGACGGTGTCGGCCCCTGTCCCCACGGGGGACGTGTATAGAGACTGGAAGTGGTCTCGCCAAGTCTCAGCAGAAATGTTCGGTTCAATCGCAGAGACCAATTCTTCTGTGCCAGTGTTTACACAACGCCAAAAATTCCTGGAATCACCTACTGCCAGAAATTTCGATAATTTCTCCCATTTATCTTGTTCCCATTCCAGTTTTGCATTCTTAGTTAGTGATTTATAGGCTGCTCTTTTCTCCCTGATTCCTGTCCGGTCCTGGCCTGTCTTAAGTGCGGACAGAAGGTCACTCTTCGCCTTCCTGCAGGCTGAGTTATACCAGGAGGGAACTGGAGTAGGAAGGGCCCTTTTGGGTTTGCCAGTAAGAATTTCTGATGTAGAAATAATAAGATCTGCATGTAACTGCCAGAAGTTATTGAATAATCCCGGAGTACTTGAATGCAGAATCAGAGTTTGAACCTTCTCCAGGAACGGAACGAGTAGGGCGTATAAGTTTGGTATCATCCCTTCTTTAGCTACTAGATTCTCCCATTTTATTCTACGTCTGTTAGTAGAAAGGAGTAATCCCGGGTCGGATGAATCCCAATTGTTCTCCCTTGGTTCTAGGCCAGAATGATGTAACTCGAGCTGCAAAGCATTATGATCACTATCAGCTCTTTGGAGTACCCGAAAGTCACTTATTTGCGACCAAAGGGCTAATGGGACCAGAATGTAGTCCAGTCTCGATGTTTTACCCTCTCTATGGTAAGTGCAGTTTGAGGGAATGTCTGATGGTAGCCTTCCATTGCAGGCCCTCAACCCATGCTTGAGAGTAAGAGAAGTGATTTGTACCGCCAGGGGGGACCACGCTTTTGGTGCTGGAAGGTGGAACAATTTCTATCCATTTATGGAAGGGAGCTAAATGAGAAGCTCTTACTGCACCAACAGCAAAATCTTATGGGACGTCAGGTTTCTGTGGACAAGCATAGAATAAACAAGACTTATTGGGTACAAAGTTTGTCTGTAAACTATTACATTTGCACTACTCTAACCTCATGTAGGAAAACACAATTAGTATTTGGTTTAAAAGCACAAAGTCTGTGCTGAAATGCTTTTCGGCACATGTAATGTCTTTTACCAAACAGAGTTCAACTTACTGTAGGTCATTATTTATCGAGACATTTAGAAGTATAATAACAAATGTAATTCCTCAAATATTCCATAAAATTAAAATTAAAAGTGCACCTTAGGAGTGTGGAACTTTTGTGTGACAATTATGACTTTAGTTATATTTTTTTATTGCCTGGTCCTCATTTTCTGCAGAATGTAAAGGTAGCAAGTTTAGAGTGGGTCAGAACGTTCTATAAAAACCGCTTATGATATTTTATATTGCTTATTCTGCCTTTCTTGGTTTCACTGCATACCTATTCTGTAAATCGTCAGGGACGTCACACTTATAATAGCAAACATTGACAAAGCTAATAGGTCTCATCTACACAAGATGTTGGCTTTGTCCATGTTTTTAGTCATGCCGTGCTGTGCAGCATGGTTGAAAGTTTTCTTAAAGGTTCTATGATGCAGCTAGTGCTGGAGGTGTCAAAGAGTTTTTTTTTTTTTTATTGCTGGCGGGAGCCAACACTGAGGAACGGAAGGCATGTGGGGGTGGGGTCCAAGACGGACAATGGAGGGTGTGGCGAAAAAGTGCTATGATGCTTCCAGTGCTGCCTGTGTCATAGCGTGGCAACACAGACAACGAATGTAGGGCGGGTGGCAGAGGCCACAGAGACAACAGAGGGAGGATAGGTGGCAGGGGCAAGTCTGACAATGGAGGAGAGACAACTAGGTGGGGGGAGCGTGCAACACGGACAGTGGGGGGAAAGTTGGTCCAGGGGTCAATCCGGACAGCGGAAGAAGGGTAGGTGTGGGGGTAACATGCAGAATGGAGAAAGAGTGGGTGAGAGGAAATAGAGATAACAGAGGGACCGTAGGTGGAAGGTAATAATGGAGGGACAGCAGGTAGGGGCAACACGACAGACAGTGGAGAGTCGTGAACCGGAGGGAAATGGAGTGGAGAGAAGTGCACGACGGAGACAGCTGATAATGCATGCTAGTAGAGTACTAAAACACAAAAAAGTAGTTCTTGAAAAATGAGCAGTGGAAGGAATCAAGTAATGTGTCCATACTCCCGAGGAGGGACAAACACAAAAAGAGGAAGGAAGCCTATGGTTGTTAACCAATAACAACTACGCAAAGGAGAGAGACAACGAAGCCAAGTAATGGTAAGTAGTGGGCTGCCTCAAAGCCCACTGTTAGAAAACAACATGTCTTGCAAGAGGCAGCGTGTCTCTTACCAAATATTCACTCGACAAATATGTTCATTAAGAATCAATGAGATTCTCCACATTGCTTAGCTGTGGTGTTTTTATGTTTTTCTAAAATTGCCATTAATAGTTACATTATTTATCAAAATTCCACTGACTTACATGATGCATCATCGGGTAACCTTTATAGTTTGTGTAGCCAACACGTTTCATCCTTGGCTTATAGCTAGGGCCATTGGAATTTTGTGATTCTGCACCTGTGGAATTGTCCACATAATTATGGATCCGTTGCATTTGCCACGTAAACTGGTACAAATGAGGTGAAACCTTTTCCCAGACAGTGCTAATATGTGTAACAAGCGTTAGTAAATGCATTAGGTTTAGCCTATCTGATTAGTAATATATATATATGTTTTTAAATTTAGCTTAGTGAGCAGTTGTGCAATATAATTTAAAGGAACTTCGTAAAAAGTGTTATGACTTGTTTTTTGAGAAAGGCAAATAATCGAAGGTAGAACTGTGTGCATTTCTTTGCAGGGAAGAGCGCTGGTTATCAATGGTGCAGCATGAGCAGTTTCACCGGGGCCCATGAGCAAAAGGGACTTCTTATACCCCTTTAGTGGACAATGAAAGGAGAGGGTGGGTTACAGCATTTGCCACGTCAAGGAACAGTAATTCGGGGAATAATTAAATGATGGAAACTCAAACACAAAAAAGAGCGTTGACAGGAGATTACAGTTTATGAGGTGGTCAGATGCATCAATGAAGAAAGGGTTTGTGGAGGACAACGCATGTCAGAGCACTCGGGGACGTGCGTGAGTCATCTTGAAAATAATCACATGGAACAGGAGACAACTGTGCAGTAATTTGGGAGGAAAAAGATGTAAGTAATGCTCTTCAATAAATCATCGGCAGAGAGCGTACAAAGGTGTAAGTTACAAAGAAGAGAACACAAGCAGAAAAAATGGGAAACTGCTAAGTGGCTGCATGTCTTGTGTGACATAATGCATTTCTGGCAGGCTTCATTTTTCTTGATCGTTAAGAGTGCCCCATGGCGCTGGTGGCCCCGACTTGAATGCACTTTCTTGTCTTAAGTCACAAATGTACAAAGCAGTTAAGAGCCTGGAAGCCACTATGCAGCCCGGCAAACAGTTCACTCACACAGAGATTACACTGGCCAGCATGCTTGAGCTGCCTGCACACTGAAGGGCCTGCGGATGCTTGCCACATCTGCTGTCAAACAAAAACAAGCATTGAAAGTGCAATAGGTCTCGCCTTTTATTAAGTTAAAGCCATTTGCTTTGCTATACAATAGCATTAGCAAAGCAAATGGTTTTAACGTAATCAAAGGCGAGACCTTTTGTAAATTTGATACTTGTATAGCGCACTACTCACCCGCAAGGGTCTCAAGGCGCTTGTACGAATACCGCTGTGGAACCCATCCTGGCTTTCCCTGTGAGGCGTCCACTCCTGGGCACCCCCAAGGTGGAGGCCAGGCATCCTTAGCGTTGTGGGGGCCGTTGTGGAGATTAAGCAAGCTATTGCCCAGAGTTGCAGAGTGGGACTCCATGATTGGAATGGCACCGATGCGAGAATTATCAGGTCCGTGGAATTTTTGAGCCCAAGACCCGCCATGGCAGGGAATTGAACCCTGGTCCCGGGATAGACCTCTGCATCAGGGTCTGCCGCTCTAATCATTGAGCCACACTTCTCCATTTTCAATGCTTGTTTTATCTTATGCCATTGATTAAACGTGAAAATTGTTTTCACTAGTAGAAATTGATAATAACCAAATGGCATATACGATGAGATAGAAATTATTACTGGCACTTTTGGGGGTGTGGAACTGTTCTGGTCGGTTTTGTGGTTGGCAGGTGATCCCCTCACTGCATTACCACCGGGTTTTTGTCCATGGCTTTCATTTTGTACTCTGTAGTCGCCTGGTGCTCTGGTCCAAGTGAGTCGATGGAATTAAACTAAGACTAAAACTCCCAGAGTGCATTGTGTTAATTGAAAGCCCAGCACTGGAAAGGTGAGGCCTCTACCAGCATGCACTCATGATCTGATCACAGTAAGTGTTGAGAGTTATACCTTAGCGATAGGAGACGAGGGAGGCCCTGAAGGAATGAATGGATGGATGGTCCTGGAAGCACAAGAGATTAAAACGGGCCGATGAATTACAACCCTCTAAATCGCTGATAGACCTTGGCATGAGACAGCAGGCGGAGATTTATCAGCAGGATGCACCTTCTTGAATTATAGCTTCCTTCATCAGTCCTGCAGAGGGCAAAAGGTCAAATGGCTCTTGTTTCTCTCCCTTCCTGCGCTACTAAACAACTTTCTTCACGTTATGGTGGGTGGTTTCCACGTCTTTTTGTTTTTTTAATTACTCGCAATGTCATTGTTTTCTTCCTGGAATGCGTTTGTTTTACCAACTTGGGCTTCTGTTTTCTTCTCTGCTAAAAATTGTGCACACCTGCCCACAACCTAGCCTTGTGCTAACTGTGATATGCCCTGCATGTATTTATTTATGTGTTTTTGTGCAATTGTATATAGAGTGGACATTTCCCAAAGGTGCCAGAGCGCTTTACTATAAAACAATGATGGTTACATTGTTGAGTATCTGTTCACTTTGAACGAACCGCGCTTTGCATTCTGGGTTTTGTAGTTCTAGGTTTCTGTTGTTACCTCTAGCGGTGTGAGAAGTTGTGTTGAAGGGGTAAGCGGTCGAGGTAGGTGAAACGTCTCAGTGCTGAAGCCTGTTGTTAAACATTTTGGACCTGACAATCGTGTGGATGTGACTTAACAGCTAGAGCGGCCAACTTTGAAGTTGGCGAACTGGGTTCGAGATTGGTGTTGGCGCAAACATCCTGTGATTCTGGGCAAATCAATTAATCTCCCCGTGCCTAAACAAACGAATGTGTCCTGCAACTGGTGCTCATGTAAAGCGCCCTGATGCCTTTGGGTCGAGTTCACGCTATATAATAGGAAAATTGCAAAAAAATAAACTCGCAAACATTTTTCGGCGAGAAGTTGTCTTCCTTCAGAACTTGGCGTGGTTTACTCCGGGGTAGACTCTCTACAAAAGCGTTCATTTCACATAATGGAGACTCCGACGGCATTATATGCTTTGTAGCCCGATTCTGTATTCTGGGAAAGAGTGGGTTCCGTGCCTTACCATGTATTCCTGTGGAGCACTTTTTTTCCAATTAGAGGCAGTTACAAAAGGTACATGGTCTGGCATGAGTGGCACCTACCATCTCTAGTGAATATGGCTATTTTTTTTAAAGTAAGCGTCTTATGCCTTATCTTCTTTGGAAAAGCGTCGCACTTCAGATCCCTCCTTGACTCCAAAAATAGACCCAAAAAACTATTCGATCTCATCACGAACCCAAACTCCTCTCCCCCTACAAAGAAAGCAGCTGAATTCGCTATATTCTTTGACGAAAAAGTGAAATCACTTGTGGATCAGGTCATTCATCCTACCCCTACAGAAGAGCGCAAATCCTTAACCATTTGGCAGAACTTTGACCCCATCTCTGAAGATGCCCTCCTCAAATGCATCCTCGAAACAAAGCCCTCCAACCAATCTCTTAACTTCATCCCTAGTGCCATTGCCATTGACGTCTATACCCATTCTCTTTCCTATTGGACCACTCTGGTCAACCTCTCCCTCTGTCAAGGCTCCCTTCCTGTTTCCTTCAAAACTGGGCAAGTCACCCTTCTGCTTAAAAAACCAACCTCAACAACTTCCGCCCCATCACTAACCTACCTTTTCTTGTGAAAATCACAGAAAGATGTGTAGCGAAACAACTCTCTCGTCATATCAAGGACAATGATCTTCTTGACAATTTCCAGTCCGGCTTCATTCAAAACTGCAGCACTGAAACAGCCCTGCTGCAAGTGATTGATGACGCGCTGCGGATACTCGATTTGGGGGAGTCTTTTCTTCTAATTCTCCTTGACCTTTCTGCAGCCTTTGACACTGTCAATCACAACACTCTCCTTAACACTCTTCAACAGTGAATGGTCATGGAGGGCACTGTGCTTAAATGGTTTGCCTCTTTCTTCTCTGATAGATCCCAAATGATCAAAATAGCGAACAGTCTTTCATCTCCTTTGGCGGTCGGTCAAGGTGTTCCTCAAGGCTCTATACTTGCACCCACATTGTTCAATCTTTATTTAGAACCATTGGGAAATCTCCTTAGTAAATCGGGGATCCACTATCATCTCTATGCGGACGACACTCAAATCTACCTTAAGGTGGCCTCCACTCACGATCTCTCCATCCTAAGCTCTACTCTCGACTCCATTCAAAACTGGATGTTAACTCATCAACTGATTCTGAATCCCTCCAAAACTGAATTCCTCCTCCTCTCCTCCTCACTTTCTCCTCCCCCGGTTCAATCATGGATGGATCAGATGAATCTACTTAACAATAAACCCATCAATGTCGACAGCGCAAAATCCCTTGGTGTCATACTCAACAAAAAACTCAATCTACTCTCCCACATCAATTCCATTGCAAAGCCTGCTCGATACCAACTGTGCCTTCTTTGGGGGATTCGCCGCTTCTTCCCGGAGCAAGACCTTAAAACCCTGGTCCAATCGCTGGTTTTCTCCAGATTGGACTACTGCAATTCTTTTCTTACTGGCCTCCCCAAATCCCACCTGCCCCCCTTAAGTCTGTTCTCTATTCAGCAGCTCGTTTCATATATGGGGCCAAAAGAAGCTACCACATCACACCCATTTTACCCACCCTGCGTTGGGTTCCCATCGAGGCAAGATCTATCTACAAGACTGCCTGTATCACCCAAAAAGCCTTGCACTCCTCCTCCCCTCACTACCTGGTGAATAAACTGAAACTCTCTGGAGGCTCTAGACCATCACTTAATGCAGAAAATGTATTGCTTGAACCTCCCACTTTCAAGAAGGAAAGATCGATGGCCCAATCCTTTTCAGGCAATGCGGTGAGAATCTGGAACTCACTTTCGCCTCCGCTCCGGACCACCACCTCTTCCCAGGCCTTCAAAACTGACCTCAAAGTTCTCCTCCTTCAAAGACACTTTCAAATTTAATTCACGCCCTCTCTATTATCTGAAGGAAGTCCTTCGATTATAGGAAATTCTGTTCTCCATGCCTATAGAAGTGCCTTCCCAGTGTGTTCTTGTGGCTTGAGTATCTGCCATTTAGTGCAGTATTATACCTCTACTTGTACTTTGTATTCTTTTGTAACATGCACACATGTCACCTTTCCTTTTGTAACGTATCGTTTGCTACCTCTTATATTTTGTTTGCTTTCGATACATGCACAACTGCCACCATTGCCTCATGTAACGTAACGTTTGTTTTTGTGTTTTGAGTGTCTTCCATTTATTGCAGTATTATACCTCTACTTGTACTTTGTACGGTTTTGTAACATGCACACATGTCACTTTTTAGGTCGAGGACTACCGGTCTGCCGAAGGCAGAACCGGAAGTCGAGATTTAATGTTTCCTAGAGTGGCTCCTTAGCCCGCCTCTCTTTTTGCCTCTCATCCATTGGCTGGCTTCCTAAACGGAGGCCAGGCATTGGAGGAGAGAGCCGTCCCTCCAAATAGGCTCCGTCTTTTTCAGATTCGGGGGCGTGTTCTTGCTGTTCTTTCTACTTTTTAGCCACGCCCTTTCTCAGGCGTGTTTTTCTCTCCTCCAGCCAATGGCAAGAGGAGAGAAAAAGAAACACGCCCCCGAATCTGAAACGGCCGCTGCCTTTCTCCGAGGCATTTCTTCTTCGCTCGAGAAAGGCGGTGGTGTTCATGGCGTCCTCTCCCCCTAGCTAGGACAGTAGCACCTGCGTTTTACCGGTTTATTAAGTCCTCTCATGTTGAGCGTACAAAACTTTAAGTGGCTTGACCTGCTTTAGGAGTAACCAGGTAGGTGTTTGTTATGTGATGCAGCCTCATGTCGAGCCTGAAGTTATCGCTAAATTGTATGGAGCTCTCCTACAAATCCCTGCCTGTTTTCCGTTGTGTGGCAGGCGACATCTGCCTCCAGCGCGAGGCGCTTCAGCTTACAGCGAGCGAGTGATAAGGCGTAACATAACGTCAAGTCGGGCCCGCCTTGAAAAACGGGGGCTGTGATACGACACAGCACCACCATCCGAGTGTAGGTTGCCCAGCGTGGTTACATGCAGTTTGCACACTAAAATAAACTGTGCGCAGTGTCGAAATGGGATGCCTGTCAAATGAAAGGTCTTTGGGTCCGTGTATGAAAGTAGGTTCTCCAAAGAGTGCATGAACTTTCGGCCAGCGCCTCCCTTTCCGAGAGATTGTCCTGCGTACCCCGCCGCAGACCGCAGTGCGATGTTATTATCTGGGAACAGACCCGCCGGGCAGAGAACTGCGCCGTCCACGAACTCCGGCTTTGCTTGTGTCTGCGCTGTTCTTGGCTCGTCGTGTGTTTTCCTTCATGTTTCGGTGCTGCTGCTTTCACCGTTTCAGAAGTGATAGCTACGAACTCCAGTCCCCCTATAGAGTAATGTACCTAGCTGCAAGCGAGAGCAGGGGTGATGAGCAATAAAACAATGCTCGGACAATCGATATATATTCAGCGAAGGCTGCTGCAGAAATTCGGTAGTCATGAGAGCTATGCGTTCTTTCTTTTTACAAACTCCCTCCTCAGAGAAATTAGCAGCAGGGAAAAGTTGGATAGTACATTTTATTTCTTCTGGCTTACTTTAGTCACAGGCAGGCTCTGTTTTACACTAGGTTACGGGGTAAGGCACCAGTTGCAACGATCGGTGCGTATCCAGGACTTGTTGGGTGGAAGACGGTGACTGTGGTGTTAAATGCATTTGCAGGAGTGACCTGCGTGGGCTTTCATCTCATGTTTAGCTCTTACAATAACACAGCAGGTTAATGTTCCTGCTTCACAGCATCGCCTATAAATGTCGGTTACAGATGTGTTTTATGTAAGACAGCTGAGCTCAGTGGGTTAATGTCTTTGTTGCATAGATTCGTATGGTACGTGCAGGCAGTGCAGGAAGTGAGGGGGTCAAGCTAGATCAGGGAACCAGCAGCTGTTATGGAGCCTGCTCTGGTTCTGCTGGCCTGATGGAGTATGCTGAATTTGCCAACACCGGGATGCATTCTAGATGTGCTTGTAGCATGGTATGCTTTCCGTAGAGAGCAGCAGCCTGCCGGTGACGAGGCGTCTCTCCCACTTTCACTTACAACTGGGTCCAAACGCACAGGCCTCACTTAAAGAGCCACCAGTCTCACTTGTGTTCCAGTATCGTCCTGGCTGGAAGCGATCTTGATCGTAGCATCTAAATGCCAATGCAATGGAGGGAAACAAAGGCTCTTAGGTTATCACTTCATAAATTCTTAAAAGAAACTGTGATTTGGAGACATGTTTTTGACTTTGTGTGTAAGAGATATGCATTCACTGTAAGAATATCGGATATATCTGTCTGTATGAATACCAAAACAAATAACAAGTTAAATGCACTAATTTATGTTTAATTTAATTCTTTAATACCTCTCATCCCAATATGGGGCATCTGAGCACTTTAGAGCATACGCATACATTAGAAAGAGACAATAAATCATACAAGTGTGCAAATCAATGTTTTGTTAAAGCCCTGTTTTGCTCCAGACTGAAACACACGCCATGCCACCATCTGTGCGGCATTAGCTTTGCTGCTTCGCCCGCTGCCAGGGTGACTGGCTGCGCGCGCTGCCACGTAAATCTCCACAGAAGTGGGGCTGCCCCGCCCGTAATCCACAGCTGAAAGGACGCGAACGAGGCTCTGTGAAAAGGCCGTGCAACGAGTCTCTGTCAATCAGCCCGGGTCTATTTTCTGTCCCTGCCTGAATCTGACCCTGCAACATCGACGCCCTAATTGTTCGCGCCTCGGCAGGTTTGAGGCGCTATGTAAACGCACTTACAAAAGCCATGCAGCCCACCACCACCTTAGGCACGCCCCCGCCCACACGGGAGCACCCCCACTGTATCCCTAGCGACCCCTACCAATTTACCTCACAGTGAGCTGCTAATGACCGCCCACTGTCCCTACTGGGAAATAATCGGCGCCATCTGGATATAAACAAAGCCCGGACCCCCTGGAAAAGGGGCTTTGACATTCAAGAGATGCCCCATCCCGGAAGGGCATCTTCGCACATTCCAACACAATGCCCCGGTCTTGCTGAGTCCTCGCCGGGGTTATTCTGAAAACCGAGGCGTGTGTTGAATGAGTCTGTGCCAGTCTACCCAAAGTACTACAGAATGGGCACATTTTGCCAATACAACAAACATGCAAATCCTAGCGCTTCATTATGAACATGGGGCGTCTTTAAAATCGGTACTTGTGTACCACGAGTCCCACCGCGTGGGTAAAGTTAACAATATACCACTCTCATCACATTACACCGGAGCAGCGAGGTGCATGTATGCAGCCCACGTAAATACCACAAGTGCACACTTTCAAACAAAATGACAAATAAATACTCCATATGGCATTCAAATGGAAAATTAAGATTTGCGAAAGTAACTGTTACAGTTTACAAGAAATATTCATTATATCACAAAAACGACATTTTGACTAAAAATTGAGCTGTGGTCAGTTTGCGTCAGTCATACTAACAAGTGATGCGCCGTCGACACAGTTTATATCAGTGTTTAACAAGACTGAGCACTGAGGGTGTAGTGTCCCCGTGACCATTACAGAGGGGCTTTCCCTAATGGTTACAGTTTCCATAAACTCCTCTAGCGCGTGAAACCTAAGAACTGACGTGCACGTTGTGCAGTTATCAGAGTAGTTTAAGTGCGGACGAGCGGCGCGTCTATGTCCAGTGTGTGTGAACCAGCAGTCAATGCCCGCTTGAGTCGGTTTCAGGCAATACCTAATTTCTGATGTTGAATATGAATTTTGAGCTGAGTTCAGGCCCCGCATGCGTTACAGACAGTACTGAGAAAGCTACTAATCTCGTCGCCACAATGTCCCCCTGAGGACTGAGCTCTGTTGACACAACTGTCTATCTCCCTCCTCAAAGGGGCACGGAGTGCGCAGTTTCCTCAGTCGGACCGCGCCTTCGTGCCGGATGCGGATATCGAGGCTTGCCCCCTGACTGAGCGGGGTTCACAGTGTTGTTATTGTAGTCAGTGTGTCAGTGGTCCTAGTGCAAGGAAGGACATGCCTCCCCGGCTGCTGTTTGAAGTGTGAAATACAATAATATTCAAGGCTCAGTGTGTCCCTGGTGCCACTGCACCTGCTGCACCAATGGAAGCTTCACCCCTGGGGGTCCTTTGCAGGGACGCCTGAGTGAAGTCTGTGAGGTTACAGTAAATGGCGGCAGATAGGACTTGCTTGCTCGCACGAAGATCACGGCTTGGGAGGGAACTCTGCCTTCTTTGGCCTGCAAGGCAGACAGCCCTGGGCAAGTTTTTGGGGCACAAGCTCTTCTTGTCAGTGGTTATTGGTCAATGCTTCTTGTGAAATACAGGACTCGATTATTTGCAGTCAGCCTCGCATAATGCACGGGGGTAACTTCTTCAGGAAGATTGGGGGGGAGGGGTATATACGTCAGATTTCCCAACAATCACGCAGGTTAAAATACATTATATGCACTCTCTCTCTATCTCACTACCTCACTCTCTATCACTACATCACTATCTATTTCTATCTCACTCTCACTACCTCACTATATCACAACACACTCTCTCAAAACTTCACTACATCACTCTCTCACTACCTCGCAACTTCACTCTCTCTTTCTAACTCACTAATTCACTCTCTCTATCTCACTACCTCACTCTCTCTCTCAAATACACTAAGTCACTTACACTCACTCTTTCACTACCTCACTACATCACTATCTGTTTCTATCTTAATACCTCACAACATCCCTCACTACCTCACTCTCTCTTTCCTTACCTCAATCTTTCTCACAACATCACTCACTGTTTTTATCTCACTACATCAGAAAATACCTCACTCACTAACTCACTCTTTCACTACCTCACTCTCTACCTCACTCTCTCTCACTACCTCACTCTCTATTTCAATACCTCACTCTCTATCTGCCTACCTCACTCTCTCTCTGCTAATGCAATAGGTATCACATATGCAAAAAAAAAAAACTAATGCCAATAGAAATGACAATGCCATTTATTTAGGGATACAAAAATGATAAAAAAATAATGAGCAATACCAATAGCTCTACCTATAATATTGCCGAGACCATTGCATTGTAAATGCTTGTTTCCTTTTGTAACGTATCGTTTGCTACCTCTTGTATTTTGTTGGCTCTTGATACTTGCACAATTGTCACTATTGCCTCATGTAACGTAACGTTTGCTATTGTAACATGCTCACTTGTAAATTTTCTCCTCATGTATCTGTACTGTTCCTATTGTGAAGCGCTCTGACACCTTCGGGTAAACTCCGCGCTATATAAAAACGCATAAAATAAATAAATAAATAAATAAATGCCTCACCTCAGCTGTGGAAAGCGCTACATATATAGGAGCGCATTATTGAAGGCTTGGAGCGAGGCGAGATCGTGTGCTGCGAATGAACGCGCTCGCTTGGTGTCGTCCGTATGATGTCACCGCACCCCGTACAGGCCCTTTTGACAAGTGAGAGTTCTTTGTCCTGAGGGGTGGGGTCTGGGAGGTCTTGAGGCTTCCCTCTGGAGTCTCTGGGGTAGGGGAGGGAAGCTATTCCAGCTGCTGCTGCACACACTGTCCCTCCCTTTTGTCCTCAGGCCTTGAAAGGAGATAGCAGTCTTGACACTGCAACAGATGCTTGTGTAACCACTTGGCGCTCTGCATGAAAGGGTTCATGAATTCATGCAAGTATGAGGCCTCGGCTTCAGACAGAGGGGGCAAGGAAGGGAAGGGTGGGTGCAGGGGGTCCGCAATCTGCACTGTATGCATAATTGACTGTGGAATTGTGGAAACCTTCAGGCATAGTGAGACTACTGGGGCGATGTGTCACTTCTACATCACAACTGTCAGTAATCACGTCACGGGTCCCTCACGGCAGCGTTCATAGCCTGCAAAATGGATTAAATAAAAGCACGGCGCATGCTCAACTGAAACGGAAGGAAATCGATCAAACAAGTAAATGTGTGGGTGGTGGGAGGACGTAATGGGGAGATAAAGTGATTTCTGAAATATAATTAAAAATAAGTACCTCGGCATGCAGGGGAGGAGGACGGTGATTTGCCGAGAATCACACTATGTTGAGCTGGCAGAGACTCCAACTTTGTTCCCCAGCTTCCAAATCGGCTGCTTTAGCCGTACGCTACATCAAGTCACTGTGATGCATTGAGCAGCACACTGCAACAGATGCTTGTGTAACCACTTGGCGCTCTGCATGAAAGGGTTCATGAAGTCATGCAAGTATGAGGCCTCGGCTTCAGACAGAGGGAGCAAGGGAGGGAAGGGTAGGTGCAGGGGGTCCGCAATCAGCACTGTATGCATAATTGACTGTGGAATTGTGAAAACCTTCTGGCACAGTGAGACTACTGGGGCGTTGTGTCACTTCTACATCACAACTGTCAGTAATCTCGTCACAGGTCTCTCACGGCAGAGTTCTTAGACTGCAAAATGGATTAAATAAAAGCACGGCGCATGCTCAACTGAAACGGAAGGAAATCGATCAAACAAGTAAATGTGTGGGTGGTGGGAGGACGGAACGGGGAGATAAAGTGATTTCCGAAATATAATTAAAAACAAGCATTGGCGAAGCCGAAAGATCCTGCCTGTGCAAGATCTATTGGCTTTGCCTTTGTCAATGTTATTTCAGCCATGTTGTACAGCAGCGTGGATGCTGTGCAATCTGGCTGAAAGGGGACAAAAAAAGAAGTGCCATCATGCAGTGAGCATTGCCACGCTACACTGCATTCGTGCTACTGTACGACATGGCTTAAAATAAATAAATAAAATCAAAAAAAGAAACACAAACACTGAAAGTACACTCAACAAGAAATCACAATGCACGGAGAGCAGAGTGCGGGCGGGGGAGTGAAAATTTACGGAGTGCGGGTGGGGGGGATGCGTGCGACTCCGATAGAAAGAGACAAAACGTAAGAAACGGCCTCGCAAAATGAGGACATATCTTTTGTGACCCTTGTAAACATTAAATGAACAAGAGGTCGCTGCTGGCGCTCTCGGGCTAGTTACGTGTTGTAAGAAAACAAGTGGTACCAGGGTCTGCTCCACGAAGCGGGTCTTAATGTAAAGTAAGCGCGCCTCTTCGCACCATGTGCAATGGGACAATGTAAAGAAAAGAGTGCGTATTGTCTTTTAAAGGACAGTGTGTGCAGCCGCCAGTAAAAGATCAAATCCCGGTGGGGGAGCCAAAAGCAGACAGGGTGGCAACCCTCAGTGTAATGATTGCCTCCGGTGCAATCATTCCACTGTGTTTTGGATCATCCGTGACTCAGAACGACGCGCACCAATCAAAATTGGAGGCGGAGCCGCGACACGACTTCTGGAATCGTATCGATTCCAAGGAGTCCTCATATGACGAGAGCAGCGCATGCGCTGCTTTCGCCAGGCCGAGACCTAAAAAGCAAAGGGTTCAAACTCGAGTACGGGTAACCAATAAATGCTACAGAGGTTCGGTTAGGATGCACTATTCAGCAAATTAACTGCATCTCACTTTTGTCGCAATGACACGTGATGGTGTATGCTCCTTTGGAATAACAAGTGCTCCCCATTCCCTTTTGACACAAGTTCTTCAAAAAGCAGCAACAGAATCATTTGTCACGTAGCCTCCCCTTCAGTGTTGAATTTGATAGAGCGCCATGAGTTTCTGAAAATTGTAGGGGTGCATCATAATCACGCTTAGTCTGCACCCATATATACTCTTGTGTTGTATTCACAAATGATCATTAGAAATGTAAACGTAACAATGAACACTGTGAGAGTAATATAATTTGTGTTAGTCGGAAGAGTAAAATTACATTTAAATGTAATTGCCTATTGCAAAATGCCTAATGGATTAATTCATGTGTAATGTAATGCATTCGATTTAAACGTGCACAATATTAAAGTCTGCACGGGTAGGAATATTTACTTCTATATTGAATGTAAGGAAATATAGTGCTTACAGATGCAACGTTTGTTAATGTGTATAGTTCTTTATGTATAGAGGGCTAAACGAATGTCAATGTTTTGCTATGTAGGGCCTACTTGTATTGAATTGAAAAGGCATTTCTAGAGCGCATGGCTACCCGGAGGCATCCCAGCGCTACATGTGTTCCTTATGTTAGCTGAATTGTGCAGGCCGAAGTATACTTTCCTTGGGAAGGCTGTCATTTGGAGGTAGTCAGTGAATTTCATGAGCAGGGAAAGATTTTCTGTTCACATGCTTCTGTTGCAGGTGCAAGGACACCGTTCTCGTCAGCTAAGACTAACCCTTTGTTCTAGGAGTTAGGTATGGAGGAGAGTTGCTACAAGTGTCTCCAGGAATGCAGATAATGAGGAGCCAATACTTTCGGTGCTGAAGGAGCCTGGGACCCAAGGAAGTTTCAACTGTTGCTGGACGAGATACAGGTTTGAGTGGAAATTTACCTTCAGGAGGTGTCTAGCCAGAAGAGGTGTTACGGAGGCGTGTCCTCCATGTTGTACATTTTGTGTATTAAGGACAGTGCCCCGAGGGATGAGCAGCAGACAAGAGGCAGATAAGGGTAGATGGAGTAAAGAGCCGTTAGAGGGTAGAAGGAAAATATCGATACTGAGGAAGGAAACTAAGAGATGACCAGTAGCTTTGGCTTTTGACTTTTCCAACGTGAGTGTACGTCTTAGGAAGTCTTCACGCACAGACACCTTTTCTTGATTCATTGGAAGATGCTAAGTAGGGATGTCACCTTAGAGGTAGGGTAGGGACAGACTAATCAATTTCTTTGTAGGTATCCATGAAGACTGATTTAGATTTTGGAGCAGTTATCTTTTGTCTGATGTTTTTAGAGTTCCTTATTCTTTTTATGCTTCATTGAATTAGGTTGTTGCATAGATTACATTTTGTATTAGTGCCCATGTACTTTCTTACCTCATCATGAGGTGGTTGTATGTTCAGTTATTTTTGGCTTTGTAATAAATCTTCTAAACCTTAACTCAGAGTTAGTGATTCTTCAGCATAGGAATTGATTAGTTTATTGTTTTGATTTGAATGATTTGGTTTTCTCCCCTTTACACTTCACAGCAGATAAAAAGGTCCAGTCGACCGAGGATTCTTAAGAGTGGCAAGAGATGGTAAGATAAGATAAGAATCCGGCGTTATCAGTTGGTAGCAGAGGGTGGTTATCTCTGTAGTAAGGGGAGAAGTAGAGAAAGGTAGCTATTAACCCCATAGAGCCCAAATGATGGTGATCCAGTGGATCGTGAGCGGAGGACGATGCCATTGATGGAAGCCGGCGGAGAGTAACGGTGCAGCACAGGCAGCAGGTCGTGGGAGAGTGAGTATGAACAGGGTTGTGTGTCTGTTAGATTGCGGTGTTTTGTTGATTGTGTGATGTCTTGCGGAGTTGGTGTGAGAGTCGAGTGATTGTGGTTTCGGACTGTGAGCGCGTGCGGTCCATGAAACTTGATTTTGATATCCCGGGATAAGAGATTGTGGTGTAGAAGACGCCCAGAGTTGAAATTGTCCGACCAGTGATTGTGGGAGTCATGAGACGTTGTTAACTGACCCACCAGTGATAGGGAAATGTGTGTGTGAGTGCATGAGTAACGCTAGTCGTGGATTGCTGAATATGGAACATCAAGTGTTTGGATCCTATCGATTAAGTACATGA
Organism: Triturus cristatus; assembly: GCF_964204655.1. Taxonomy (NCBI): domain Eukaryota; kingdom Metazoa; phylum Chordata; class Amphibia; order Caudata; family Salamandridae; genus Triturus; species Triturus cristatus. The sequence goes on along the minus strand of NC_140585.1, from coordinate 658,441,017 downwards.
CTGTCCTGCCATTCGTGGGCAGATAGTCTGAGGCAGTTGTCCGGTCGTTTCGTGGACAGACGATTGCCGGAGTTGAGTTCGACAATTGTATGAGACTGTCTGGTTGTTGGTGAACAGGCAGTCAGAGAAGTGACTGTTCGGTCGGTTGGTGGACAAACAGTTATTTCATTGTATGAAAGAGACGCGTGAGTGTGCGAGAGATGAATTGTAAAGGAGGGGAACTGCTGCATGCGGAGGTAGAGTGATGTCAGAGGGTGCCGCGCTGCGATAGGTCGGTTGGTGTAAAGCCACGCTGGTATTGGTGGATTGACATCAGGAAGTAGAACAAAACGCCATGTGTAAAAGAAGTTTATTTAAGTTGACTTCACCATGAAATGTTTTAAAGTTTTACGAGACATGTGTAGGGGAGATAGAAGTAGAGTAGTGGGAAAGATCTCAACAGGAACAGAAGGGATGAGAACACAGACACCAGCAAGTGCTGAGGCTAACGGAATTGCAAGGTTACCAGAGGCTCTTACAGTGCCGGTTACCATTGGACCCATAGTGTTAGTTTATGATCCGGAACAGGCGAGGAATGGAAGTTTGGTGCAGTCAGCAGTAGGAGAAGGGAATGGCATGGTGAGTTGAGTAGCTCACCTTCCGAGACCCATAGAATCGAGTATGCCATTGCCAGCCACTGCAGACTCCTCTAGAGGACAGGTGGATGTGAGACCGGTGAGACCAAAGTCCTTGGCCAAGTCAAGATCAGATATGAGAATGTGGGAGCCACCAGTAGAAACCAGTGTGATAAAATGGCAGGAGATTGGGATCGAGGGGATTCAGGAGGTCGACCAGTCCTTAGGGAAGTTGTAGAAAAGAACCGATACAGAGATCAGAGCAGTGAGAATGAAGAGTCGAGTAGCGCATCTAGTCGAGGGACCCTGAAGGTTGCTATAAGAGAAAAGTTGTTGGACGTGGTGAGATTGAAAGCTAAAGTAGATGAGATAGTTAGTGGGAACCTGCCTTTGGAAAGGGTGGAACTTTATGAGCCAGATGAGTTATTGTTTGTAGCGAAGGATGTGACTCGCAAGGCAAGGTTAGAAAATGAGAACCTGACTGGACTGGCAAAAAGGTATGAGGTGGATCTGTCCAAAACGAAAATATTACAGGGAAGCCACAGGTTGCAGTACAGTGATCAGGAATTGGAAGAGAAGAAGGTCATAGGGTTGAAAACTCACATTTGAGAATTGATTATAGGGATACGCGCATGGAGCATGCTTGATAAGTGGGAGGAAAGATGGTACAAAAAGACATCAGCTGAGACCGCACACGGACGTGGCGGCCAGTACCTGATCCCAGCACTACTCCGGCCCTTGGATTTATTCCGCGCACCAAGTTCATCTCCACCAGGGTATCTGGACCGGGACCCACACAGTGGATCGTGGTTCCGACCATGCTCCCCGCTTCTCCATTTCTCAACCGAAGCCCAACTGAATAGTGCTTCTTGCTCTGACTACGTGCTGACTGCGCCCATACTGCGCCCCTTTCGAGATTCAGGCGACTATACATGCTGGTTCCCTGACCTCACGGCGGGCTCACTTACCAGCCCTTGGCGAATTCTCCCCTCGACCTACAGCACCCCACAATCCGGAAACGCGGTCCTGAAGATGACCCTGAGTAAATAGCATTGAAACGACATTGACTGATCCATCAGCGCAACTCAAGGCGCACATTCCACTTTGGTTCATAAAAAGTTTAATATCTTGTGCGACCATTCTTATTGAACCATTTGTCCTTGTACATTTATATATAATTGTTCATCACTTTGAGACCTTGCGCCCTCCGCTGTTTTTGTCTCTTGTCACTTGCGCCGTCACTTATTATATCACAAGCACAACGTGCACCAAGTTCTCTTGGGTTGCCTTCGCAATTTATGCTTACAGTGCTGATATAACTGTCTTGTATAAACTGTTTTCAAATATATGATGCTATGAGCACTTTTGTAAAACGACCAAAAGTCTCCCTCCTTCTTCCTTCTTTGTGATGTTGTGTGCATACAAATGTATCTGTCTTTCTCATTGAATCCGGCTGCGACATTGTTGTTATTTTTTCGGTCGAAAAAGAAAAGCACTAAAAGAAGCGTAGGAGAGACGCCGCCTCCAGGAGGGGGAATGATAGGAGTGGAGAATTAGCCTTTACGAGAAGTACAGAACCGAGGGTATGTAGTGGAGACGGAGTTCCATGTACACACATTGCTATGTTAGCATAAGCGTCTTATTTGTAAAACGCCATCTTGCCACTTTTGCTGCTTTTGCACACGACACTGCAGGTAGCTGTTATTATAAGAAAAACTGCTTGCTTGTTTTTTCTTCACATGAGAACGGTCTGTTCACATCCCTAGGTCTTATGATTGAGACGCCTTAGTAGTGCCTATATTAGCCACAATACACTCACTCTTGTTTCCGGATAGCGGGAGTGACGGTTTTAGCCTACCTAAATAGTTAATATATAGGTTCTATCAAGCTTGACAATTAAAAAGGTTTTCATTTTATACCCTTTTTGTGCTACTGTTCATATAGATTGTTTTTCTTCTCTGTGTCCTTATGGCTGAAGTTGCTATTGCAGCGCACAGTCGCACACCTCTCCGGCGTCATTTGACGCAGTTCGGGGTGCCTGACGATGGGATGTCTATTATCTTTGTAGTGAGTGCCGATGCATCACATCCCTATGAGCTGTTTTACTCTTGGGTTACTTTGCCGGCGGTGAATGCGGACGATGGTACGTTTCACTCATACACTCCTAGGACGCAGGAAATTCCAATTTCCGCTTGGCAGCATCGTATTTGGTTCAATGGCGCCCTCCCCCACACGATTACACCGGTTTGTTTGGGTCCCTTGTCCATTCCAGGGGCCACTTGCCCAGTATTGGCCGGGTTTACACCACATCCACGTTATTTGCAAGCCACGGTGGATGAGTTACGTCAACTCCATACCGCCCTGATTACGGTACATCGGGCTTTAGTGCAATACGTTTCACGCAATGTCCAGGTAGGGGCACCTGTCGTTGCGGGGCAACCAGCTGGCCCGGCCGGGATTACTATTAGTCCCGTCATGGTTAATTCGGTAATGGGCAAGCGCCCTCAAAGTAAGGACGATATGCCTTATTGGCTTGCTGAGAAATTTGACCAGCTGGAAGCAGTTTTTCCGTATTCTACTCCTGTGGAAAAACACAGGATTCTCACCATTAGTTTGCAGAAAGGCTTAGTCCCAGAGGTAGCCGATTGTGATAACTGGGGTAAAGTATTTGCAGCAGTGGCATAAAAATGTTTGTTCTGGACCTTGATGGTCTAGACATGGCGGTGTCAGCCTCACCCTTTGACGTAGATGATCACTGTGCTGTATCAGAGAATCTACAAGAGACCAGAGACAGTCTTGCAAAGCAACACTTGCCCTCCACAACTGATGCTGCACTCCAGATTCCAGTAGTTGGCTGGGTACCTCAAGTTGGTGACCTGGTCCGTGAGAAGGTGGAGAACAAGAAGGAGTTCGGCCCCTCTCATCGTGCTCCAGTACCAGTGCTTGGCGTGCAGGGTACGAGAACAGTCATTTTACCTCCACTTCCTGGTCGCAAGGATAACAGGTACATCTCCATTGACAATGTCAAACTACAGCGAGTGGCCGATTCTTCTTAGTATGACTCCAGCGGTCTCTTGTCCAGCAATGCTGAGAAATTCTGTTTTGGCTCCGGCAACTACCACCAGGCCTGACATTGCCATCGAGAGGCATACAGTTACTAATCCTTTATTGCCACCACCGGCTGGTGGTCCACCTGAAGATACTGAGTATACTTGTCCCACAGATGTGTCATTGCCTGGTTTACAATCAACAGCAGTTGACCAGTCACGTTTTTCATTTGACACTAACTCTATGACTTCCGATGCCCCATCGAAAATTTCTATTTTTGCTGCTTGGTTTAAAAGACATTTTTTGATTCCCCCTTGGACTTACATTTGGCTGGTGCTCATGACTATTTTTTTGTTTATGTCCATTGGGTTTGTGTTCGTATTTTTTTGTCTAGTCAAAGGACACTATCTCACCGAGAAATCAACAATTAGATTAATTGATGGAACTTTGGTACCCCACTCCTCGTTCCACATCATGAAGAGGGACCAGACTTTTGTGAATATTACTGCCTGGTCTGTGTTGGATGGGATTGTATGGGATGCTGTTAAATTTCAAATTCATGGTCCCATGGAAGTGATTAATGTCCCTAATGTACTTTGTGTTTCTATGGGGGATGTTGTTAAACAAAACATCCGTTCTGACGATTGGGATGTCCAAGCCGTAGAGGCTCTTTTTTTTAATTTGAAATATTATGCTGCTTTTGATGCTGAAGATTTGTATTTAGACACTGCTAATTATGGGGAGTTGTTTTGCTACCAACACTATGGCAATCATTTCCTGCATATAGCGAATACATTTAGAAATGTTGTCAATTACACGCAATGGGAACATTGCCCAGCGCCCATTGAAGGAAGCTCCAAAACTTCAGTGAACAAATTTACTTATTTTACTGGTTTCAGTGTATCTGACCCTGAGGCCTTTTATTTTAAAATGACTGCTGAGTCAGCTTCCAAAGATAGGCTGACCCACACTAAATTATTATATTCCAAGTCCTTCATGAATGAATTCGCAATAGGGGGCTATGAGCTGTGGAAATATACCATTGATCTTAAATCTGTTTGGGGCTCTAAGGCGTGGCAGGTACAAGGTACAGAAGCTCTGCATCGTGCTTGCCTTATCCCAAACCACATTTTGTTTTTGAATTCTACCATTTTTCAAACCACCTACTTTGGATTGGCTACTTCTAAAAAGATTAACTCCTCCTCTATTCCTGATCTGGGCGCTTATCCAAAATGGGATCATCACACAGATCTGTACCTTGATGTGTTGCAGTCACATATCACTAATACATCCTTCAACATTCCCAAAATAGATCCTGAAGGATGGTTGATATGGCAGAAGAGCTCAGATTCCTGTCAACATCGTTTTCTGGGTCTCTACCCTGGCTACACACAGGTTAGAATGGACCCGCGATTTGAATCTTCCCATTCTGTTACGGCCTATTCTGTCGGAAAGTTACGTCAGAAATGGCTGCAATACTCCACCTTGGCAGCTGTTAAACTTCATTTATCAAAATTAAATGACAAAGTAGATTTGAATGATTTTGTTAAGGGTCCAGTGGGTGGCAGATCCAAAAGATTGGTGTATGCTATTTATAACGAAGTTGGGAAATTATCTCAAATTGAAGCTGCCTCCAGGTTAAGAGCTATTGATCAAGCAAATTTGGAAAAAGTGCTAGCTGTCATTGATAATAGCATTAACACCCTTTCTTCCAGAATTTATACATTAGATAATATTGTTTCATCTGTTGTGGATATTGTACAGGATGATATGTCTCTTTTATACCATGTTCAAAATCAATTGCGTTCTATTATGCAGTTTGCATGGACTTTGCAAACATTGAAAGCTGGGAAAGTTCCCTGGGACCACATGAATACATCATCTTTATTTCTACCTTTTAATCTGACTGTGAAGCAACAATTCATGTCCATGAAAGATGCAACATACTCATTACTGCATATTGAAAAGGTAGAACCTTTACCTTTCTCTGTTGCCGAATCAAACTCAGCTGTGTGGCTTATCCATGGTCTAATCACCTTGCCGTTTCCATTGTTTAAGTTCAGTTCACGTATGAAACATGATGCCCTAGGCAGATATGAACCATTGGGTACTGCTTTCCTGCATGAAGTTTGGTCACTCCCATTTACATACAGGTGCATGAGAGAGGGTAAAGAAGTTTATTTGAAAGGAGAAGAATGCACTTCCACGCCTGATCACTCAGTAGTCTGTAGGCACATACAATTGCATGGTGCCTGCAACGTTCAGGCACCAAATTTAGCTTGCATTCTGAAGGGAAATCCTGTGCCAGCAATTACAACCACTTTTACATTGTTAGCTAATGGTAGCTACGGGATGCTAGTGGGAATTCCGTACATTGTAACTGTCTCACAACGCGTAGTATGCTGTAAAAATGTCCTTTTCCCGCCCCCCCATTGGAAGACTGGATGTATCCATCTGGCCTTCCATCCCAACCTTGAAAGCAGAGTTCAACAAGATGAGTAGAATAAGGGCTCTATTGTCTCAAAAAGAAGTCGCACTGACTTCCTCCCGTGAAACATTTGTCCTTCACGTGGCAAACACCCGCACTGAGGTGCATGCGCTTTTAAATACTGATCTCCCCCTTCATTTCGTTGCTCTGATTCATACTATATTCAATTCCTCGTCAACAACTGGCTTAGCGCATTTTTTCAAAGTTGTGGGCTCCGGCCTAATGACCTCCTTCCAAACAATATTTGGTGTGATACCGGCATTTTTTCATTCTATTTTTTCCAGCGTCTTCGGCGGGCTTCCGTTAGTTCACGCCCTCACGGCTGGTGTGCTCCTGTTGGTCTGCTTACTGCGCAATGGCTGCATGATATGTGTCACATGACAGCCTGCCCCAGCTGCTTCAACTGCGTAACCGGATGCTTGAATACTATGGAACATTACCACTGGCCACTTTAAGCGTAGCCTATGGATTGTCCTTCCGGTTCTCCTACTTTACTTGCGTGCAACCTGTTTTCCATTGCCTAGATTGTCCATTCGAATGGGCTCTGGATTTGTGTCTGTCGAACTCGGCGTCTCCTGCCCCAGATTATGATCGACTAATGAGTCCCTTAGTGGCTCAAGAGTTGGACTGTTCTGGCATCGGGATTATGGCCTGTGGAGCGGCACATGGAGTCCTTGGGAATTGGGATATATATACGGCAGCATATGACTTCTTGGCGAGAAGTTATCTTGAAGAACACACAAGTTGTCCTCTGATTGTGCTAGAGGCTCCAGTTATCGAAGAACATGTATGTTCATTTACTTTGCTAGACTGGATGGCGGAATCTTTTACAGAACATTATAATGACTTCCTCTTGGAGTCTGTTGCTACTTATTGTGCTTACACGTTGATGGATTGACTTGGGAGTTGTCCTTCTTCCAATAGTCCAACCCCAAATTTTTAAATCTTTTCCATTTTTTACTCCACACTAGGCTCTGTCGCGCCTTTGCGAGATGTTATATATCTTTTTCCTTTTTCTAACGGGTTTTTCGAACTGTCACTACCAATTATATGGATGGGCAATGCATGAACTTGGTTCTGTCTCTGTCGAACTTGAACTCTGTATTCCTACTTTGCTTCCCTACTTGTTCGTGGTCCGATCAAGGGAGGGTTTAGTGGAGAGGGAGTTCCATGTACACACATTGCTATGTTAGCATAAGCGTCTTAGATGTAAAACACCATCTTGCCACTTTTGCTGCTTTTGCACACGACACTGCAGGTAGCTGTTATTATAAGAAAAACTGCTTGCTTGCTTTTTCTTCACATGAGAACGGTCTGTTGTTCACATCCCTAGACGTGCACCGCGCCCTTAGTCTGAACACTGTGTGCAGAAGCCATCAAGGTCAAATAACAATGTATACTTTTGAATTCATGTTGATCGGCCCACGCTCTAGCCATAACACGCACACAGCTGCAAATATCTGAAACTCGGGTGCCTTTAATATTGCATTTGCATGCATGATTCAGACACTTTTCTGAGAAGACCTTTTCCAGACACAGAGCAGAGCTGATCCTGTGATGTGATTCACCTAAGCTGAAATTTACGGTATGGGGTTCCCCATTCAAACCTAGAGACCTTCTATTAGTCTCATAAATCTAGCTTACTAGCGAAGGGAGGGTGGCTATTTTCCACTGTCATTTGTAATATGATTTCTCCCTTAATTTTCTATGGTATTGTAACAATGCTGATGGTTTTGTTTTTAATCATTTGCCTGCTTATGTTAGCCAAAGTACTGCTCCTTAGGGCACATAGTTAAAAATAAACATTTTAAACTTTACCGTGTCTCTGATTACTCTTGTTGTGGACTGATATGAGAATAATAACGAAAAGGTGTTTCTGATTCGCACCATTCCTGAGAGTACTCTAAGTCGCTTGTTCTTGGTTGTCTAATTATTGGTAGCTTCGAGATGATACGGAGAATGAATGAGACACTGATGCTAGTCGGATAGGGGTTCTGGGTACTGAGGTGACTTTTTGGTACACCGCAATCCACTGAGGTCCTGGTTTCCTGCGCATAGTTCTGTGCATGAGCAGAATCCCTGCAACAGGTATGTGCCTTGGAGTAGAGGTGAGTAGTATAGGTTGTATACTACTCGTCACCATGTATTTTTTGACAGGTGGCCACGCCCCTTTGACCACGCCCCTTTGGTCCGTGTGTCTATATTGGACGCGTTCCAAGTCTGATTTTAATCGGGGTTTTAATCGGTCCTTATAACGTATTGATAAGATTATAGCATTTTATTGTTTTATAGGTCGTTATTTTGTGAATCATGGCTTATAAAATGATACGGCGATGAAATAAAAAATAAAAATAAAAAAATAAAAAAAAAATAAAAAGCGTATAAAACGATAAGTTAGGATTTGTGAATCAAGGCTTATAAAATGATACGGCGATGAAATCATAAAGCGTGTAAAACAACCAGGCATGCCCGGGCATGTCTTGCTTTAGGCATGTTTATGGGGGACTCAGTACGTATAAATCGACCAGGCATGCCCGGGCATGTCTTGCTTTAGGCGTGTTTATGGGGGCTCAGTAATCGGATATATGGGGTGCAGCTACGAATTAAAATGATATTTTATACATTTCCCATCATCACATTATTGAAAAGAATAATAACGCGTTTTAGAACAAATTGCTTTTATTAAATGTAAAATGAAAGCTCGGAGAAGTTTTATTTTGGGTCAATATTTACAATTTAATTGAAACCATTTTTTACATAACAGAAAATCACATTTTATGTAATTACAGTTTCATTATATGGAATTACATATACTGACAGCATTTAGTGACAATAGAAAAAAAAAAAGAAAATCAAGCTTATAGTTGAATAATGAGGTAGAGGTAGTTATCAAATATAATATGCACCATTGCATATAAATCACAGTATCAACAGCACACATAAAATCTGCGGAAGTTACATTAAAAAAAGGAATCACAGCATATTTTTGGTACCCGGTAATAATCACAGATAGCTATAAAACATTTGTAAAGTATAGAAAACACATAGTCAAGCTTATAGTTGAATAGTGAGGTAGCGGTAGTTCTCAAATACATTATAAACCAAGACATATGAATCACAGTATCAACAGCAGACATCAAATATGCGGAAGTTACATAAATTTTTTAAAAGAGGAATCACAGCTTATCGTTGTTAACTTATAATAATCACGGATAGCGATAATACATATATAAATATAGAATTCACATATTTAAGCTTATAGTTGAATAATGAGGTAGCCGTAGTTAGCAAATACATTATGCACCTTGGCATATAAATCACAGTATCAACACTGAAAACAAAATGATGTACATAAAAATCAAGAAACCATAGCGTATTAACATCAACCAGTAATACGCAGTATGGCCACCGGGCATAAAATTATACAAAAACTATATGTTGTGATACAGATGAGGTATTTACATAAAAAAATATTTAGTTACCCAGTAAAAAGCATAGGTCTCTATTATAAGTCACGGGTGCTAAACAGACAACCATGGCAATCTCGCGAAGTGTTTTCTTTTTTTTGGCGGGAGTGCTCGGCCGTGTGTTGTTACGGGTTCGTGAGCATTGTCAGCGGTATCACGGAGGGCAAGCGTCGGTGCTCTTCGAGGGGTCAGTGAAAATGGTGATGCGGGGGGAGAAGGGATAACAAATGGTGCAACGGCGTTGTTCTTTAAATCTTCTAAGTGGATACGATGACCACCATTTCCTAGCACCGATGTCGGAATGTTCAGTTCTGCTAGGCTCTGCATGAAGGCATCCCAACCGACAGGCGCTTTATTATTTGCAAAAGAGTGTGTTTGGGTGGCGCCTCTGATCAAATCATGCAGGTTTGAACCACGTATAACATTACCTTTATAAAGAAGTTCCCCCTTATCATTCCAGAAAGCGATGTCTTTATTTTGATGAATTTTATTAAGAAGTAATTCTGCTTTCTTTTTGTGCCGGGGGTTAACGTTGTCAAGGATTTCATTAACTAGATTAAAGGCGTGTGATTCTGGCTCTCTGACCGGTGAAACGGGTGGCTCTTGACTTTCAGGCATGAATAAAGTCAGGCCCTCTTTTTCCATTTTACCATGATGGACAAAGTTCAGATACTTTTGAAGGATAGCGGTATAAAGCTTAGCTTTCTCGTGCACCGGTAAATCACTACGATGAAGAATTTCGCGCATCTCAGCGTCCAACAGATCCGTGGCTGATTTTCTAATGTCGGTATCGGCGCTTGGGGGACTCCGCATTCTGTCTAGCTGATGTTTAGGAACGAGATACATTTTTTCAATGTGAGCCATCACCGGCGGCGCAGCAGGCCCGAGAGAAGCGGGATAGCAATGCCTAGCAGCGATCCTATGAAGCCCCCAGACTGCTTGACAAGACTTTTTTTTGTTTTAATAGAGATCCTCTTATTGCTCAGTTTTTTAACAAGATTACTTTTCTTTTTAAGCACTCGGATCTGTTGAGGACTCAAAGGGACATTGCCCTTCAAGGTATTTAGGGCTATCTCCGATATCGCTGCTACTAAATCGTCAGACGCGGAGCATAGAAGAGCTTTCCTTTGTTGTGGGGATGATGAAACCAACAGTCTTAAAAGAGCTAGATTGCGCGCTATCCGGCTGGACATGGTCATGAGTGTGTTGGAGCTCTAAACTGGAGCGCTGCTTTTTATTTATCTTCTTTTTATAGCCGGGTAGGACTTTTTTAGAGTATAAGCAACAGGAAGATCCGGTGGGAAAAGCCCGGTCCTTAATCTGTAATCCTCCGGCGTGCCGGCGTTTAAATCTACAAAAAGATACCCATAGGGGCTCTGAGTGGCGTCCTCAAAGGCTTCTAGAAAGAAACTAGAGCGACCCGGGTACATCTGTCTGGCTAGAGTCGTTATTTGAAGCTTGTCTCGGGGGTTTTTGAAAAGCACCATGTACTTGGTGTTCAGAGCGATGGTTCGTGAGCTCTTACCTTGGCAGAAGACGTTTTGCACAATGTATAAAATGCTAAGATTACGATGGTGAACATACTGAGTAAAAGCTTTTTCAATTTCACCGCTGTCACAAGCAGAGGCCATTAGATCATCTACAATTAACATATTAACACTAGAGGGTGGAAATAAAATGTCATCATTTAAGGCGGCGGGGAGCCCCTCGACAAATTTGAGGTGTGGAAGCTTTAGCGCGAGTTCTTGATAGAGCCGCTGCCAACAGGAATAGGCCCACACTACGTTGGTGGGTGGCTGGGTCAGCATTTGATGCGCATTTTCCAAAAGTTTTTTTACAAAGTAACTTTTACCAGAATTGGAAGGACCTGCGAGGATGCATGAGAACGGATGTTGCAATCTAATATCCATACTTTAAACAACCTCTAATAAACTATACACACCAAAAGCGGAAAGTCCTTTTTCTCGCTAGCCCCGTGTTTACACAGAGGCTGCATAACTCTTAAAAGCCGTAGGGCAGGGTTTTATAGTCCTCTTTAAGAACGCGCTTATCATATACAACCCTCAACGTTTTGCGAAGCGGGCGTGTCTCAATATCCCAACGTTTTTTAATTCTCACAATGCAGGGGTGCTGCACTACTAAGCTTTCATCTTCTGGAACACATTCACCTCTTTCGGCGTGCTTGGCATATTGAGTGACCAGCTCTTTTAAGTTTTGAAAATTTACTTTTTCGCGGTTCTGAACATTGAGGGTGATCCCCTTCACCTTCAAGCAGATTTTACCGCCTGATAAGCGGTAACCGTAGGTTTTGGGGCCGGCTGAAACAAACTCTGTGATGTGTTCATCGGGAGGTGTTTCGCTAGTGAGTTCCCCCAGATAGTCACCCACCGGAGGGTTAACATCGCCCTTTTTGCTCACAAAAATCACAGAGTCTGTGTCGTGGTAAAGACAGCGGTCTTGAAGCAACTCCAGGAGCTTGTACAACTCCAATCTAGCATAAGCGGTGGTGAAACTGGCAATAAATATGTTAGCGTTGCATGAAGGCGGGTAATGTTCTTTGGTATACCGCCAACACACACAAGCGGTATCATCATCTATGAACTCGCAAGATGACACCTCGCAGTAGGAAGTAAAAAAGTACTGATCAAATTCATCCGGCTCTGTCACTAGAGTAGTTTCTGAGCGGTCTTCTCTCTGCCCCAGTTTTCCCCATAGAGAGTTGAGAAACAGTTTAGCAATCTGTCTTTTAGTGGGGTTCACATGGATTTTATTAGAGCGCAATCGAATACCCTCTTTCTGAAAATATTCCCTCCGGTACTTCTGTTTCTCGGCATTATCACTACACCACTGGGGGTAACCCGAAGCTTCTTGCTTGTCTCTAAGGTGCAAGTTGATGTAGTCGGTAAACAGATCACTAGAAACATTTTCAAAATGCCATATCTCATAAATGCGATCTATCACATAGCCTTTTTTCAGAGCTACATTCACTTCTACAGTGCACCAGGTGCCGGTCAGAGCACGTTCGTCATCAGAGTGATCACACCGGAAGGTCTGTCTGGCTTCTGTGCAGGAGCGGCACAGGGTAAATAATAGTTTTCCCTCGAATCTGTAAGGAAGCACCGGGAAAAAAAGTCCTCTAGGCGGACGAATTCTACATCTGATTAGACCGAAATACATTTGAGGGGCTCCAAAATCTTTATAAAGGATCTTAGGATGTCCCACAGGGTAGACTTTTGTCTTGTTAACAAAGGGGTATAAGCTGGTAAAATCATAGTAAAAAATCTTTTCATCACCAGAGGCCTTTCGATAAAGAGTAACGGCGTTGGTTCGTCCTCCGTAGAGAGAATCACGCGGTTTCAAGGGCTCGGGTAAGTCACGATCCTTGATAAAAGTCTGCAGATCTAGATTACATGTTAACTGCTCACGCCACGCGTGTTCCCAAATACTTCTGACGTTGAAGCCGCGTCTTTTTAAAAACTCCTGTTTAATAGTTGTGCGGTTAAGCAACTGACCATATGTACAACCGGTCATCTTATTAAAATCGTTTCCGGCGTAACAAATTGGACAGCCGTGAAAAAAGCAACCATTAAATTCAAAGGCAGTAGGGACCCCGTCAATATTGGCATAACCATCTAAAAAATAGGACCCAATTTTAAGCTCCCCGCCCCTCAAAGCGTGACGGATGGTGATTCTTTCACTGTATTCCAAATACATCAACCATTGAATAGCGGGTGTTGAGAATCTCTTTTGCTGTCTGTGATAATTATCACGAGGTAGCAACGCTAATGTGTAAGGTTTTAAAAAACAAAATCTGAACATCGCCAAGCAGACTGAAGCTAAAGTGATGTACTGAAAGGGGTCGATGAAGTCAACATAGGCATACTCATTGGCCTGACCCGGGTTCACCAAGATTTGCTTGCTAGACATGGCAATGACGCCTTCTCTAAAGCGGATACACGCCTCTCTTAAAATGTTCACATCTTGTTGGCAGTAATGAGACAGCTCCTTCTGGAAATCAAACTCCCGATCTTTGTTCGATTCATACCAGGACACAAATTCTGTTTTCTCAGAGGGTGACATATAGTTTACACCGTAAAATTCTGCTGAGGGCATAGCACCAACGTATTTTTGGTTCTGCAAAGTGTTAAAGTAATGCGGGAAATACCCTTTAGACTCTTGGAAACCCATTGCCTGTGGAAGTTTACTGAGTTTCATGGGCAAAAAGTTTATAGAGTCTATAAACCTGATATTGAGTACTTTGGTTGTAACGCACATGAGCTTTCCTCCCTGAGTGATCAGTGACATTGCCACCTTTTCAAGCACTAGAGCTTTCACTACAAAATAACAGTCATATCCTTTAGAGAAATGTGCGAGAAAACTATAGTTTTGAAATCGGGGTGTAATGAATGTGTTGATAAAATCATTGACGCATGTAGGACCTGAAAACTCCCAAGTAGGCTCACCATTAATATGTCTGGCAAAAATATAATTTGGCTCGTGAATGATATTTTCCTGACGGCACTCCATATCGTAGAATATATAATCATTTGTTTTGGTCGGCGGTTTGAGTCTGCTCATAAAGCAGAGATGTGAATCAAATGAAAACACCCGGGCTTTACAGACACCGCATTCAAGGCCTTCGCATTCATGACTTTCGGGGCCGTAGAGACCGCACGAATCACACAACTTTTTGCTGAGACAGCTCACCTCCCCCGCCACGGCTAAAGCACGATGACGCTCTAAACACTCCGAAGAACGACAAAACAGTCGACACCGCGGACACCTTTGGAGATCGTTGGCGATGTCATGGCAATCGTTCGTAACGCACGCTTTGCAGAAGTCTGCGCACGAGTGATTGTATTTGTGGGTATAGGCCGAATGGCAATATTCGCAGTAATACCTAGCGCCGAGGAATTTTTTTATATCTTTCACACCGTAAAAATGGCTTTCATGTAAAAGAACAAACAGAATTTTAGATTTGTTGGCGGTACCGCTGGTGAAATAACGCCAACCGCCTTCGTGATATAATACTTTAATCGTCACACCCAAGTAATTTTCAAATGCTTCTATGTCTTGCAAAGAGACGTCCGTATCTGGGGGGATGTTTAGGGCATCGTGCATTAACAGTGCCTGCTCTGTCAACGTTCTATCCGTAGATTGACCGTGAGCCAATAACCCTGCCAAACACCCCGCCAGGCACAAATTTCCAGCTGTGTTGTTCAAATCAATCAACCATCGACGTTTCTTTTGAATGATCTTAGTAAACAATACAGAATTTAGAGCCCGTCTGGCACCGCCGCCCCTACTTTTTATCACAGTCACAACAAGTGTTAAACTTTGTGACCCCAGAATCTCTGCATTGCTATTCATCATGTCAACAATTTTGTTTAAGAAATCTGAGGCATCTAGGTCGTGATGCGGTAGCCTGCGAGTGTAAAAAGAGTTAGCCAGACCACCGCCGCTCAGGCGAATTTGTACATAATCGTTGGGGCCTATGTCTGGGGCCATTTGGTCCAGCAGCAGTTGGATAGAGTTAATAACCGCTTCTAGGGCCAGTCTAATAGAATCTATGAGATGAAGATTGACAAAACGAAATTCTTCATAAAATTCTATAGCTCTAAATTTTTTGATAACTCTTTGATATTGTCGCACGCTTTCTAAAAACACCGGCGCAGGGTTGTTACTGATGCTAGAATTATCGCAAGCGACAGCCGTTCTCTGAGGTGTTTGCTCTAACTGCGTGGGGCTCGGTGGTAAATACCCATTGTTGCTTTGAATATTACGGCGTATATTTCTCAAATGGTTTTTGGCTCTTTTTAGGTTTTTGGCTAACCGATTTCTGACTACTTTAGCGGCTAACCATTTCTCTTTACGTTTGGCGACTGTAGTTTCAGACCTTCTCGGCGACCTATGCTCTTTGGGGGTCATTATCAGTTTCCCGAGTCGAGACTCAAGGAATCAAGGTTGGCTTGGGCATCTGCTAAAATAGATGCGAGCGAAGTCTGAGTATTTTGGATCACGTCCTCTACTGCTAGTTTGACATCTGTTATGCCGCCGATATGTCCGGAAGCTTCCTGTACACGTAGAACATTAAAAACGGATGAACTGACGGGTGCAGAGTTCAAGCCTAATCCTTCTAGGGTATTTATTAGGGGAAAAATGGCGTAAATTGCCTGAAGTACAGCCGCGTCGCTGGGGAGTGAAGCTTTAACAGCAGCAGCAGCAGCCCCACTGCGGGGGTCAAGTGGTGTCTTTATCTCAACGTTAAGTGATTTTTTGACACTTAGGACGTCATCTATGGCGCGTGAGGAGACGGAGGACTCTAGCTGATTTTGAGCAGTTACTAAAGCAGCTGAAAGTGATTTCTCTAAATTTTGCTGTATAAGTACGATGCCTGCTTTGATGCGTTCAATGGCTTGTATCTGAGCTACTGTATCACGATTACTTAAAGCAAAAATAATAGCTTCGCAGAGAGGTGCTGTGTTCAGAGTGCTTCCCCTAAGGTTTGTTATTAAAGGTAAAATATCGTGGAATGCTGATGTTGCTGCGGTAATGTTTAGGGGTGGTGTGGGGTTATGTCTAGGAGCTTGTAGCGCCGCGGCGGACGCCCCGTTTGCTGCAGCACTGTGGACAATTTCAGTCTTTAAATTATGGTGAATAGCACCTGGTGCGACCCTTACTGGGGGGATGGTGATGGCTGGTCCTCCTCCTATTGTAACATCTGTGTGACACCCCCCTTGTGAGCGTGGGTTCTTGGAGCATTCGCTGTGTACAGCTGGTCCTGCTTTTGATCTGTTTTGTTGAACGGGTACATTCGCGTTTTCCCCCCAACAGTCATCATCGTCAAGCAGCGAAATTATTTCTTGTTCATCGGGGGGAATAATGGCGTTTGCTGGTTGCGCATGCAAGTTCTTTGATGGTTGAGAGTGAGACTTGGGGGTAGGAGTAGGTGGGGGGTGCACTAATACCGGAGTATCGCTGCAAGGGTGCGTTGTGACACCTAGAATCTGTTCTGAATTTCGGCTGGGGAGAACGCAACCAGGGGTAGGCGTGTTTGAATTCGAAACCTGGAAGGTCTGTAGAGTAGCAGAATTGTTATCATTAGCATTCGCTTTCCTATTGCGCTTTTGATCACCCTTTTCTTTACAGCCAGAGTGTCTCTTTCTCAAACCGCCACCATTTACAGACACCGGTGGAAACTCATGCAATGCAGGCCCCCCAACAGTACTCCCCCCAAAACCACCCTGCAATGTTTGTGGTGGCCCTCGCCGCCTCGCTTCTTTACGCTTCTGACCTTTGCTTTTCAGATCGTCAGGCGGCAACCTTGAACTCCTTTGTACAACCGGTTGTTGTGTATTTGATTGCTGCACGTGTTGGATGGAGATTGCATCATCAGTTTTATCTAAGTAAGAGCAAAAAACACAATTTTAATTCAAGCAATGAACAGTCGGAAGAGTCCTCAATAGTCATCAGTGCTACAACTAGACTGAGAGTGGCAGCGCAAGCTCGCTGGTGGCAGCACACACACACAAACACACACACACACACACACACACACACAAGCACACACACACACACACACACACACACTCACACACACACGCACAAGCACGCGCACATCAGCATGGTCTATGATAGAACATACTACCAGTAGAAAAGAGAATTAATTCTTACCAGCATGCGCGCTGAAGCCGCAAATTTGACTGGCTGCGATAGGATTAGGGCCTTCAAGCGCAGTGTCGAATAAAAGTGCGTCTGCCGCCTCGGCCACTTCCTGCGAAGACAAAAATGCAAACAGCTGTAACACATTTCCTATATCGGTTTAAATTAAATTACTTGAAAGCACCGCTATACGTATTTACAAGCTCATGCAAACAAAAGCACACACACACACACACACACACACACACACACACACACACACACACACACACACACGACCGCAGAAATAGACCCAGACCTTAGTTGTCAAATTATTTGCTTTTCAAGCCGCAGCTCAACCCCGGCTCGCTGGCCCCAGGCTATATAGTGACATTATTTAAGACCTCGGGCGCTATTAAATCATGATCTGTAAAGCAAGGAGGCGGACTAGTCCTTGACTTAAAAACACGGATCAATGAGCAGATAGTCTTTGAGGTAAGAGCATGTGCAAAATCTAAACACGCCGAGTATCATGTCATATTTCCTATTGCTTAAAATGCCAGCTGTTGTAACATTACTAAAAACCTTTTGACAGAGGAGCGAAAGACTTAATTAGAACCACATGCTAGAACATTTCAGACGGGGTCCGGCAAAAAAACCAAACACACACACACACACACACACACACACACACACACACACACGCTTTTTTTTTTTATGCATCTTTCACGGTTCCTGACTAGCAGTTACAGTTAATTCAAAACACCCCGAGTTTCACCTAATTTTATCTATTGCTTAAAACCTTTTGACAGAGGAGCGCAAGACTTAATTAGAACCACATGTTAGAACATTGCCCGGGACTTCGGTCTAATACGTCTTAGTTTGACAGTCTGAGCCGGATAAAAGCTTACATCCCTGATAAAAAAGCATTTAACCTTTGAGAGATGACGCTAATAGAAGCGCAACTTCAAAAAGAGCTAGAGGATTATATAAAAAACATAAAACAATCTTCTTACCAACAATTCTTGCTCCTCAGACATGTTCATAAATGGAAACGGTGCTCAGTCATCAGGTGGTGAAATCTTTCAGGGGCTTCAGCTTTTCAAGCGACCGATGTGGTGGGAGAATGAAGGTGTCACCAGCGCCGTTGGTTGGAGCGTCGTAGCTTTCCTGAGAGCTCCAGCCTGAATGTTCTTGCAGACCTCACGTTTTATACCCAAAACCCGACAGTTTCCCGCCACAATTCACAACGGTACAATCCACTAAGCATTTCAGGTTGAATATAAACAGCTGCGCGTTAACGTGGCAGCTAGTTGCTGAAAAAAAGTCAGACTGCCAAGTAAAGTTAGGCCCCCCTTTTTTTTTTATTCATATTTTTTGCAAACCTCGACCGGACACTAGGCACCATATGCGTACAATAACCTGTCTAAGCATTTCAGGATGAATATAACAGCTGTGCATTAACGTGGCAGCTAGGTGCTGAAAAAAAGTCAGACCGCCACGTAAAGTTAGGCCCCCTTTTTTTTTTATTCATTCATTTTTTTTTGCAAACCTCGACCGGACACTAGGCACCATATGCGTACAATAGCCTGTCTAAGCATTTCAGGATGAATATAACAGCTGTGCATTAACGTGGCAGCTAGGTGCTGAAAAAAGTCAGACCGACACGTAAAGTTAAGGGCTTTTTTCATGCAATTTATTTAGATACATTTTATATCACAGAGTAAAAATGTTCGGTACAAATATGATTTTAAAAGTCCAATGAGAGCGTAAAATAGACCTTGTGGATGTCTGCTAGTTATCATAAACACTGTAAACATGCATATTATCAGTGAATGAAATACAATTTTGCATCGGTCTGTTATTTACACGGCCTCTTTTCAATCTGCGTAATTGCCTCAACACAAACCTTGTTACTAGAGCATCATTTGCCTTCAAATCAGCTGAATACATTTTTAAAATGCTTTCAAAGTCTACACCACGGCATCTATGAAATAAATAAAACAAACAATGTGCCCCGCAGGTAAATGATACATCATCCTGAATCTGGTTTTCATGAAATGTTATTAGGCCTGAAGTGTTTCTTTTTAAAAATTGCCATATGGTATTGGGGTACAGATAACTGTTTGGTGGCACGCCATAGGAGTCAAAAAACTCAGAGTCCTTTTCCGTTAGAAATATTGCTAACCAGTGTCGACCCCTTTGATCTTTACCGTCTGTATTAACTATTAAATGAAGCGGTCGCTGGCGATTACCCAGATACATTGGTAGAGTGTCAGCTGCGAATACACCTAAAAATGAATGTTTTGCCGTCTCGTCTTTGGCGAGAAAACGTTCCAGTTGCCACGTATTCATCACATATAGTCGATTAGCACCTCTCGCCTATGGTTAATCTGTATAACATTCTGAAAGACAGCGTAAATCAGAAGGTTTATAGTAGACGGTAGAGCGGCGCTAAAACGGAGCTCCAGACGTACATTGCCTGATTTTTGTATCGAAAAATGGCCGCCACCCACGTCGTTGTCAGGGCATAGATCGAAAGCCAGCATAGAATAGCCTTTCGAATACTCTACACGATCCACAAAGAAGGGTCGGTCTGATGCGTACTTCCCAGCAACTTGCAGCACACCCAAATATTCTCTAGCCACACCCCCAGTTCCAAATGACGGCGTGTATGGTTTTGCCGGTATAGCTTGGCCGTCTACGGAGAGGCTGCTGTGAGATATATTATAATGCTTGAAATTAAAGGGGTTTCTGCCATATTCACCGCTAAATGCTGCGTTATCGACCAGCGCTACTATTACAGTTCTTGGCAAAAATCCGAAAAAAATATTCTCAGTATTCGATAGTAGCGCACCGGCTGGGATGCTGAACACTTTGAGCTCCACTCTTTCGATGGGGTACTTGGCATTACTGGTTAACAGAGTCTCGGCGTGAGCTAAACGCACCACCGGGCTCACTTTGACACGTTTCACAAATAGTGACGCCGCTAAGATATGCACTTTGTAATTTTCTGCGTCGCCGCTCATTAAGCAAAAAGTGTCTTTATTTCGAATCAGTTTAATCTTCACATCTAGACCGTTAAGCATTAATTTGTCTTGGAAAAATAAATCGCAGTGTAATTGCCCAATCAGTTCCACTTTACGACTTCGGGCTGTAAAGCTAGCTCTGCTCTTAAATCCCGCGTTAGCACCGGTTAAAGTCGTGTCCTCGTGCTCTCCAGCGGTGTCTCTGTAGAAGAGACCTGCAGAAAGTTGGCGTTTTAAAGTGGGGTCCCCATAATTAAGTACCGTTTCGAGATAAGCCCTGTATGGATACGTGTTGTTTGACTGGCTGATGAGCCGGTCGCCGAGGCTCACATCCAGTTGGTTAAAAAGTGAGGCTATGGGGTATGGAGAAAACGCCACTCGGGCTGCGGCGTCCAAATCGGATCCGTCTGCGTTAGTAATTTTGCACGACAGATAAATCAGGGTAGCTGAAAGGTCCAGGTAGTCATCCGACCGAGCTATGAAGAACTCTAAGGGGGCTGTGTCTGACAGGGCTGAAAGTGGCGGTACTTCGACATATAGAGAACTTTCAATGCTGGTTTGCGTTGGTGGTACTTGGAATAGGTCCAACTCTGACTTTGTGCATTCCTGGGAACCGCAAGGGACGGAGGCCATGGTCCGATTTAAAATATGTTGCCCTTAGAGACTCGTTTTTTTCCGTGTCTTCTCCGGGTCTTAAGCGAACTCTTTTGAGCCGGTCGCCGGCGCTTCACAACGCTTTGAAGGAACGCGGGCGGCCCCCTTAGTGATACACCCCTTTTTCTCTTCCTTCCTCTTTCGAGATAGATTAAACCTGAGCCTTCTTGACCCGTTTTGGTAAACTTTTTCATCACCGCCCCCGAAACGTGCCCTGCGACGTCTCGGGCAATATTTGCTGCAGCGGTTTTCACGTGCGGTTTTACCAACTGGAACCCTCTTCTTAAAAGCGGTACTGCTTTTCTGAAAAGGCTTCTGAATATACCGCCAACACCCGCCCCGTACATAATAGGTGCCCCGTGGAACCCCGGGAGGCCTGAGCCGGCTTGTGCTCTATAGTAATCCCTATAGAGCGACGCGTCGCCGTAATTTTCAGGTAAAATCATTATTCTAGTACACTTCACCACGTCGCGGCCTGAAATGAAGCTTCGCTATGACTTTACCCACTTTAAATCTTATATTAGTGTTCAAATCGTCCTTCAGTTCCAAAGTTATTGTGTGAAAATGTTTTTTGCTGATCGGTACATAATCTCTTTTGGTGTAAATGATGTTTATCATGCTATTATTCTTGCCTGTGATTTCCACGCACCGGAGGAGAGGCACGTAGCTATCCCCCACTCTCTGATGCTCTATCACGTCGCAGTATACAAACATCATATAAAATCCGCCGTGTACATCCGTGTAGGCTTTCCCCGCTGATGAAGAGTGGTGAACGTTAGGCGTCAGCCCCAACACTCTCCCCAGTTTTTCACGCACCAAAATACCGTAGTCTTGAGCATTCCTCAACTGCACTTTTCGAAGTCGTGGTTCATACGTTAATCTAAGGTCAACAAGTTCCGATATGTTACCAATGGATTTATTCATTACTTCTACAATGTCTCGTATGTTGTCATAGTGCCCCGGCGGGAAAGAAAGTTCGTGGGCGCTTTCCTTCTTGCGTACCACCGTAAATCTAACATCCTCTGTTTCAAAAGTGTCCCACGTGTGCGGGTACTGAATTTCTGTTAGGGCCACCTCCCAATCTCCTTGTAGATGAATAGGTTTTGCTAGTTTCACCGTAAAATTTGAAATTTTGTTATTAGGGAAAGTGTCCAAAGACGCGTTACTCGGGAGCGTCAGATAAAAAGGTCCGACCTCCATGGCGCTTCCGCGGTACCTAAATGCCTATATCCGCTGTTGTAGACTTTGTATATCCTTTAATTCACTCTCAGAGACCCAACTATTAAATTTATCAGGCCACCCCCGCCATTTAACTAGGCACTGTCTTTGTGCCCCGTGCCCCTTCTTTGCCAAAACGTTCTCAATACGGTACACACGATCTTGATCCTGTTTTATTTTTTGCAGCTCTTCTTTGTAAAAACACCCTTCGACCTCCTCCCCAGCATAGTCTTTTAAGTTAAAAACTGTAACGCCTGAATGCTTGGAAATCTTGTCTATCACAAAGATCTCATCTGTAAAAGTCTGCTCATACCCCTTTTGAAATACCCCCTTGCATCTAGATACCCTAACATGATCACCTTTTTTGAGAGTGTTTTTTGAAACAGGGTTGTTGGTGAACACGGACCCGTACACAGTTCTCCAAATTTTCAACTCATTTTGCGGGGATACTTCTACAGGGGACGTCTTAATGGTTCTATGATAGCTATGATTGTAACTTTCAATAAAATCTTGTAAACGATCTATATAACGAAATGTGTTGTACGCTGTAAAATACCGCCAAATTCGTGCCTTGAGAGTTCTGTTGAATCTTTCTACAATCGCCGCCTTCACTTCGTTGTTTGTAACAAAATGTTTTACACCATACTTGTTCAGCAGAGCTTTTAGCGTCTTGTTTTCAAACTCTTTTCCTCTATCTGTTTGTAACTTTTTAGGAATTCTCCCGCTGCTGAAAATGTAATCAAAGGCTTTTGTGACCGAGCTCCCCGATTTTTCCTTCAGGCCAACGGCGAATGCATACTTTGACAGTACGTCTATCACCGTTAATATAAATTTTACACCATCATTAACCGCGGCATGTTCACGGACGTCTAGAAGGTCCGCTTGCCATTGATGATTTAAGCCGCTGACTATCACACGCCGTCTTTGAAAGCGCTTTCTCGACCCCTTATGTAGCGTGTAGGCATCTTCGCCCGATAACCAGTCGCGTACCTGTGTTCTTTTAACACCGTCGTTGTGGATTTTGCTCTCCTTGTACAAGGCTTCTACACCGCCAAAACTACCAACTTTCGAGGGGTTGTAATAAACTCTTTTGAAAAGCTTCTGCATCGTAGCGCTTCTTGAACTAAAATACCGCAACCCCTACTCCCGCCCCCCTATTCTATTAATTCACTTTTGTTTTATTATTTTTCTTTATCAAATAATCAGAACTAGAAGCCGGTTTATTTTACAATAGTAGATTATTTAATAACACACGAATTAAACAGTGTATGATTTAAACTGGTAATATAGGAATGTACAGCGCTATAAACGATAATAACGATAAAAACATAGATATTTAACACAATGCTCTCAAAAACTCGTGACGTAGAATCAATATTTGGATTTTGCTAGCTATGAACGGTACCAGTCTTCTTACATCCTCCCCACGCCCCTTCAAGAAGGCTCGACAAAACAAATCAGATATTGTATTCATGAAATTGAAAAACTGTTTCTTATTCAGAGTAGTTCCTAGGGTGCAAAATGTCCGCCTGATATAATTGTCGATGCAATCTTCGAGCACGTCGTCAGCGCCCAAGAAGATTTTGCTCTTTTCAATGTCGTAAAAGCCTCTAGGTTTCTGACCCAGTTCTTTTTCAAGCTCTTCGATGATTTCACATCGCTTGTTACGACATAGCGCGGTCGGGCGAAACACTGGTTTGGGGTACGCCATCTTTGCTCTGATCAGAAAATAAAAAGCGTCTTCCAGGCATCTAACGCTCGGTCGCACGCCGATCTCAACCATGTGTCGAAACACACTTTCCTGCAACGGAAAAACACACATACATAATAGTAGCAATCGCGAAGATCATCATGTTTTCATTTACTCTACATTAAGAAATGTCATGTTCCTCGGTTTTAAACTCCTGTAAAGATACTTGATCTTAAAATATCTACGGTAATTCTTCCTTCTCAAATGCTGTTTCATTATCAAGCGTATGTCTTCATCACCCGCTTCATACATACTTTTCACATGCTCTGATGGGGACTGTACTCTCTTAATATACTTTAAAACATTCGCAATCATCTTACTACAATCTTCGGGTACTGACATTTCTTTCAAGCCATAGACCGCCCCCAACGTCGCCATAATCTTATAGGGGTCCAGCTTGTAACATAGTTTCCGTATCAAACTGTCTTCATATTCATCACCCGTCGTGAGACAGTCGTGATGCAACTGACTCGGGTCGTCAATTTTACAACCTTCGCATTCGTCGTACCACCCCGCCTTTAAGCACAATTTTATGATCGCGGCTATCGCTGTCAAAAGTCCGCGATATCGATCCGTGCTCCAACTTTCACCACGACAAAATTGTACAATTGCGTCTAAGCGCTTACAGCTGCAGTTTTTATGCGTTACGGCAAGTTTTTTCTGTCTTGAGCAGCAGAGACATGAAAAACGTAGCGATGGCTGTGTGACTTCCATAGTCGTGCTAGCGGTTTTGTCGCCTGGGGCTCCTCCTCCTCTCTTTTGCTGATAAAAAGAAAAAAGGGGTTTTTCGACCTCAGCCTTCCTCACAACTACACGCCTCATCATCACACTCTTAAACACCCCAGAGGATTTGCCGAAAAATTGCGGTTCGTACTTACTTTTCGTTTTCCAACTTCGCACTTTTCTGTTTCGTTTACAGATTCTTCTCCGGAATCCATCTCTGTACAGTCGCTGGAGTCCTCGGGTTCAGGCTCTTGCAGGTCGATACCCTCGTCATCTTCACTTGGTTCCGCTCTTCCACCGCCGTCTGTAGCATCGGAGGTATTGCTCGCCATTTTAGCAACGCCACCAACCGCCTCTTCGCAGGCTCCGGTCTCGGGCTTTATATTCGGCATAGCCGATGCCTCGACGTCTGTCTCGGGCTTTTTATTCAGCATCGCCGACGACATCTCCGACGTAGTACCCGCAGGCGTTGTTGGCGCGCAATTTTCCTTATCACTATCGTCGAGTTCTGCAGCGTCGTCTGCAGCATTTGCCGCTTCCTTCAGCATCGCTGTTATAGTTTCTCCAAGGGGTCCCGCTTCCACGCTAGAGCAAGACATTCTCAAAGTTGTCTTAAAGCTCGAGCTTTTCTTTGTCGGAAAAAAGCGGGGGTTTCTTAACACACGGTCCTCGGAATGCTGGCTTATATCCTCTGTGAACATACTAGACACGCCCCGCGGTATGCTTGTAGACTCGTATTTCACACTACCCCCACTTCTTAGCAACCCTCCTGCATGCGTGGTCGATTCATACGTTTTTGATTTCATCGCAGTATCATTTTATAAGCCTTGATTCACAAATCCTAACTTATCGTTTTATACGCTTTTTGATTTCATCGCCGTATCATTTTATAAGCCTTGATTCACAAATCCTAACTTATCGTTTTATACGCTTTTTGATTTCATCGCCGTATCATTTTATAAGCCTTGATTCACAAATCCTAACTTATCGTTTTATACGCTTTTTATTTTTTTTTTATTTTTTTATTTTTATTTTTTATTTCATCGCCGTATCATTTTATAAGCCATGATTCACAAAATAACGACCTATAAAACAATAAAATGCTATAATCTTATCAATACGTTATAAGGACCGATTAAAACCCCGATTAAAATCAGACTTGGAACGCGTCCAATATAGACACACGGACCAAAGGGGCGTGGTCAAAGGGGCGTGGCCACCTGTCAAAAAATACATGGTGACGAGTAGTATACAACCTATACTACTGAGGTGATTTAGCAGCATTCACAAATGACTTCCCTCGGCTGAGGGAAAAGCCATTCGAATGGTACAAGCAGGTCGATTGGTTTGTCAAAATCTCAAAGGTGTTTATTATTTATTTATTTTGAAAATTTTATAGAGCGCGAACAAGTTCCTTGCGGATATCAGAGCGCTTTACAGTAAATAAAGTTCTTTATGCATTAATTAAAGGCAAGTTAAAGCACGTATACAAAACATCTTGTAAAAGCAAAGTGGTAAGGTACAGCACAAAAACTATCCCGTTACGTCAGGTAAAAAGGAAGATAGAATGTCTAGATTGTCTAGATGGTCCCTTGTCATAGTAAGGGTAGTAGCGAGGGTACATTTGGTCTCGAAATTTCTTTGGACGTTGCTCAGGTGAATTTGGCCATGAGAATCGATTTTACTTCCTTTTTGAAAGAAGCAGCGGAGGGGTTAAGTCTGGTTTCTGGGGGTAAAGCATTCTAGATTCTGATCGCCATCCCTGAGAAGGTTCGGTTATATGTTTTCTTCTTGTTGAATCTTTGCGGTAATAGGTTTTCCGCACTTCTTGAAGATCTGATTTCACCAGAGATCGTCAGTTTCTGTGCTAGATAGCTGGGTGCTTTGTGATGCATGGCTTTATGCGTCATACACACTATTTTCAAATGAATTCTGGCTTCCAGAGGTAGCCAATTCAAGGATTTTAGGTCCGGGGAGATGTGGGAATTTCTTTTAGAACCAGTGATGAGTCTCGCTACAGTACTGGTTGAAGCTCTGAACGGTGCAGTTGTAGCTTTGGGTAGGCCACAAAGAGAGACACTTCTGTACTCCACTCTAGGGATAACTAGCGCTTGTACTGCTTGCTTGAAGTCATTGATTGGCAGGAAGGGTTTCAGCTTCCTCAGTGTGTTTATCTGGAAATTTGCTCCCTTTGTAGCGTTGCTGCTGTGTTTTTGCATATTGAGGTTACTGTCAAGAGTTATTCCCAGTGATTTCGCTGAGTTCACGATGGTTGGTTGGTTGAACGTTGAGTGCCGTAAGATGTTTTATCCAGTCTTGCATTATGGGGACTTGGGCGGGTGGAGCTATTAGAAGGAATTCGGTTTTTAGGGCATTCACTTTGAGATGGTTTTCTGCCAGTCATATCTGGGTATTCCTAAGCATTGTGTTAAGCAGTTTGATGTCTTCTAAGGTGTGGATCTTAAGGTATAGTTGTGTGTCGTCAGCATACATGTGGTATTGCACGTTAGACGTGTGTAGGATTTCGGTGAGAGGTTCCATGAAAGGGTTAAACAATGTTGGGGATAGTGAGGATCCTTGTGGTACTCCCAACATTACTGGGATGGGTTTGGACAGGGAGTTGTTGACCTTGAATTGTTGTGTCCGATTTTGGAGAAATGAGGTAAACCAGTTTAGCACTGATCCTGATAATCCCATTCTTTGCTTCAGCAGATCTATCAGGTTCTCATGTTTGACCGTATCAAAGGCTGAGGAGAGGTCTAGCAGGATGAGTGGGCAGGATCCATTCTGTAGCGCATCGTCAATTATATGTGTCATGGCTGATTCAGTGCTGTAACCTGCTCGGAAGCCTGATTGGTGTTTGTTAGGAAGGTCAAAGTGGTCAATATGCCTTGTCAGCTGGAGGTGTACACATTTTTCCAAGTTTGGCCAAGGTAGGGATATTGGAAATAGGGCGATAGTTGTTTAGGTCCGTAGGGTCGGCCGTGGGTTTCTTTAGAATGGGTGAGACCTGTCGATCTTTGAGGGTGTCCGGGATGCAACCTTGTTGAAGTGAGCTGTTTATCATCTTAGTCCAGAGAGGCAGAAGCAGTGGAATTAAGTTTTTAACAGCGGGGAGAGGATCGGTGAAGTGATTGGCATGGTTCAGGGCACTAAGTATTTTGCATATGGCTTCTTCAGAGTATGTGAAAAAGGATGACCAATCTGCGTCGTTTTTTTAGGTTAAGCTTTGATGGAATATTGTATGGTGCAATTGGAATTGCTGGGGATGTTTTCTTGTGCGGTCCTGAGTGTAAGGTTAGATCATTGAGGAGGTCATTCTTGATATTGTCTGTCTTCAGAGTGAAGAAGGCAGAAAATTCTTCACAGTTGGGTTGCAGGCACGCTATTTGTTGTTGACGTTGAGGTGTATCCTTAGGTTGGGTTTTGATTAGTTCAAAGAGTTTTTTGGGACGATTTCTTGCTTGGTCTAGTTGGTGGCTGAAGAAGTCTGCTTTAGTGCGCTTGATCTTTCTTTAGTATGCGTTTCTCTTTTTCCTTAGAATCTTGAGGAGGTTAGCGGATGAAGCTGATCTCCAAGTGCGTTCAGAAGATCTGAGAGATCGTCTGTCTTTGTTGAGTATTCCATTGTACCAGGGCTTAGAGTCTTTTATGGAGGCTCTCTTTAGTTGAAGGGGGGCTACCTTATTTATTATTGTGGTCACGGAATTGAGGTAGTGATTGGTAAGATCATGGACTTCGGAAGACCCTGCAGGGGGCAGAAGTAGGTTGTAACTGGACGATGGCAAAATGTTAGGGTTGTTTTTTTTCAGGTCTTTTTCCATACTTTAGGTCTTGTGGATTGAACTGAGTTCAATTTCACTATTTCCTTGATAAAGAAGGCAATGATATGATGGTCTGACCAGTCACAGGGTTGGATCGACTCTAGCTGAACGGAATCCCCTTTAGAGATTATTAAATCCAGGATTGAACCTTTATCGTGTGTAGGGCTGTTGCAGATTTGGGTGAGGTCTAGGTCGTCTAGGAAATTTTTGAGACTATTGACCACTGCATCCTTGTGGTCATCCCAATGGAGATTGAAGACGCCAAGGAATATTTGGGTATTTTGGCGCCGGGTGTTCGTTGATACCATGTCCATGAAGTGTTCGGTGAAGGCGAGGTTGTCACCTGGCGGATGATATATGGTGTGTAAAGAGCATAATGGTTTGCCATTACTGGTGATGTTGAGGCATATGTATTCGAAAGAAGGGAATACAAGTGATATGGATCTGTTTACTGAGATATTGCTACGATGTATACAAGCGATGCCTCCCCCTGTCTTATCAGTGTTGTGGGTCAATCTGAATACATTGTTTGATATTGTTGTGCCGAGTGATCTGTGGGCAGCTTGTAAAATTGCGGTTCATTGGCCAACTTCTGAACCAGACAGGGATTCTGTTACAAATGGCCCTTCACCCATTGTTATGAAAAAGTTTAAACAAGTAATTACATGGTTGAAATCTAAAATCTTGCAACAAGATATTGATTGGGTTAAAATAGATCGAACCATTCAGGAACCGAAAGAATCCGTCCATGAATAAAACAAAAGGCTCCTACAAGCCTCTAAGCAGTATACTGGGCTGGACACGGTAGACCCCAAAGACATGGGACAATTTGTCTCCAAGTTCGTTTTGGGTCTGAGACCGTAAATTAGCTTCATGATCCACCAAATCTGATCTGCTGGCAGAACAAGTCAGTGGACGAAATACTGCGGTATGCCAGGTACTGCAGCGATGAGGTGGATACGAAACACAAGAAACTTAAGGATAAGCTGATGCTAATTCAGATGAAGACCGCTGACAGGGAACTCCAGACGCAGTCGAATGGAGGGACGCTAGGGAGAAGGCAGGGAAACAATCAAGGAGGGAATTAGAATGTGCAGGGTCAAGGGAAAGGGAAACCTATAGACCCCAAGACAGGGATGGATGTGGCAACACTGAAGAAGACCACTGCGTGTCACCTTCGTCACAAGATCGGGCATTGGAAGCGCGAGTGTAGGTTAAATCCAGCTAATCAGGTGCAACAAGAGGCGGAGATAGTGCAGGTACCTGAAGCTGTCAATACTGTAACGAGACCTAGATCTATGCAAGGGGGGACGATGGTCCCACAGGTTCAAGTCCCGCAACTTCCAAGAATTCCACAGGGAAATCGGACGTACCAGCAGATGCCCCTTTTTGATAACTTTGATGAGTTCATCGCAGACCTGTTGAAATGACGGTGCCTGAGGGAGGAAGAAGACTGCACTCTTGGGGCAGTCTTAGAGGTAGACTAGAGGGGACCTTTTGTCGAGGCGGATGTTGACGGTCATCCTACAACCTTTTTGGTTGATACTGGTGCTACCCGTTCTACTGTAAGATCTGCAGTAGTTCCCAACCTACCCGTCTCGGGACAATCAATCCAAGTTGTAGGAGTGGCAAATAAGAAAATGACTAACCCATTGACTGAGCCGATAACTGTGAGAATAGGAACCTTCCGAGATCGACACCAGTTTGTGGTGTCTGACTCAAGTCCAGTCTACTTGCTAGGATGAGATCTTTTGTGTAAGTTGAATTGCACCATTAATTGCACGCCCAAGGGAGCGAAAGTACAGATGATAGATGATGATGCCACTTTTAAGGTTGCGAACCAGCATTTGTGCATAGAGATGTATCCTGTGCTGACAGTGGAAGAGCTTCCACTTGCCTTGAGAGACTCTGTCTCATTGGATGTGTGGGATTTCACGGGAGAAGAGATTGGGTTAATCAAAGCTGTTGAGCCAGTTAAGATCCAGATTAAGCAGAATGCTAAATTTCCAAGAATGCCCCAGTATAATCTGTCACCAGAGACAATAGCAGGGATCAAACCTGTGATTGATTCCATGATTAAGCAGGGAATACTGAAGGAAATAATGGGCAGTTCATACAACTCACCCATTATGGGATTACAGAAACCAAGCAGGAAATTCAGAATCATGTAAGACCTGCGAAAGGTCAACACGATTGTTGTTCCCTGTTGTCCAGTGGTACCGAATCCATCAGTGATACTAATCTAGATTCCATCCCAAGCTGAGTGATTTACTGTGATTTACCTGTGCCGAGCATTCTTTTCGATACCTCTCCATGAGGAAAGCCAATTTTTGTTTGGTTTCCGGCTGGAAAACCATGCTTTAACGTGGTGTCGTATCCCTCAAGGGTATACTGAGAGTCCATCAAACTTTAATCGGATCGTGAAAAATAATCTTGAGAGCCTTGTGTTGCCCCAGAACTCTGTTCTTGTGCAATATATTGACGACCTCTTTATTGCGTCAGAAACTGAAAACGCTTGCAGGATTGACACGATTGCCCTACTGAATCATTTGGCAGAGAATGGACACAAGGTGTCCCCAAACAAGTTGCAGTACTGTGTGAGTGAAGTACAGTACTTGGGTCATCGAATTGAGAAAGGAAAGAGGAAGGTGTCACCAGATCGGATTGAGGCGATCATGAACATGGCTGTACCTACCACACAGAGGGAGGTCAGAATATTCTTGGGAATGGTCAGATATTGTCGCCAATGGATTCCCAATTTCTCGCTGAAGGCGAAGCCTTTACAGAGATTGACTCACAAGGATGTAAGTGATCCGGTACCATGGGACGATGATTGTCTGATTTAATTCTTGGAGTTGAGAGAGGGCATGTGTTGTGCTCCGACTCTGGGAATGCCTGATTACAACACATCCTTTTCATTGTTCTGTTGTGAGAGAGAAAGTTGTGCATTGTCAGTCCTGACTCAGAATCATGGAAGTGTCTGTAGACCAGTTGCCTACTTTTCAGCTGCTTTAGATCCAGTAGCTTCAGCATTGCCCGGATGTCTCAAATCCGTTGCTGCAACCGGTGTCAGCATTGAGAGATGTGAAAGCATCGTCATGGGTCACCGTTTGATTGTGTACGTTCCTCATTCTGTTGAACTATTGATGACGAGGACTAAAACACAGCTTCCAACAAACAATAGACTCACACGCTACGAGCAAGTTATACTTGCCGCGGAAAATGTGACTCTGAAAAGGTGTTATGTTTTAAATCCTGCTACACTTATGCCTTTGCCAAATGCAGATGATGAAGATTGTGAGGACCATGACTGTCTCGATGTGACTGAACTTTGCACCAAACCGAGACCTGACATTGTTGATGAACCTCTGCCGGACCCTGATGAAATTTTCTTTGTCGATGGTTCATGCTTAAGAGACAATGTTGGTCAGTTGAGAGCAGCGTTTGCTGTATGTACCATCACGGGAGTGGTCAATGCCGCCTGTCTAGAAGGAGTATACTCTGCACAAGCGGCCAAAATTATTGCTTTGACTCGCACCTGTTTGGCAGCCAATCAGATCCAAATCACCATCTACACTGATAGCCAGTATGGGTTTGGTGTGGTTCATGACTTTGGACAGCTATGGTCTCAGAGGTGTTACAAGACATCATCTGGTTCACCTATCAGGTTTGGGGGAAATGTGCGACAACTGTTGGAGGCTTTGCAATGTCCTAAGGAAATTGCCGTTGTGAAATGTGCAGTACATGGGAGGGGAACCGACTTAGTTTCTCTCGGCAATAGGTATGCCGTCGAAGTTGCACGTTGTATCTTTACTGGAGATTACACAGGAGAGAGCCAAGAAAGAACCAAGCTCAACATGATGTCAGCCATGGCAGACACTTGGGATGAACTGTAGCGCCTGCATGAAGAGGTTTCAGAGCAGCAAATGGAAGTATGGGTCAAATCAGGTTGTGAGAAGAGGGACATTGACATTTGGGTTTCAAGTGATGGTCGAACAGTGTTACCAGATGATTTATTGAGCCCGATGGCGAGGCTGATTCATTGTGCTGTGCATCTTGGGAGGAATGCGATGGTGCGAGTGTTCAGAAAGACGGGGTATAACCCAAGGTTACAGACGGTTGCTGAGGCACTGTGTCAGAGATGTGTTACTTGTCAACAGATGGATGCTGGAAAGATCACTGTAGTTACGCTGAGTCACATTGGGAGGTCGGGGGGGGCCTTTCAATAGAATGCAGTTAAACTTTTATTGAGATGCCTAAGTGCAAAGGATTGAGGTACATTCTAGTGGTGGTGTGTTTTTTCTCACGGTGGGTGGAAGCTTACCCAACACGAAGGTGTGACACCCCCACAGTGGCAAAGCTGCTACTGAGGAAGTTGATTCCTAGATTTGGTTTTCCAACCTCATTGGAGTCGGATAGGGGGACGCACTTCCACAGCGAGATCATGAAGTTGCTTTGTGCCGCCCTAAATGTTTATCAGAGACTCCATTGTAGCTATCGACCGGAGGCTTCTGGGATAGTGGAGCAGATAAATGGAACTTTAGAGGCACGGATGGCAAAAGTGTGTTCGTCTACATCTCTGAAATGGCCTGATGCATTGCCTTTGGTGTTGATGAGTATTCGCAGTGTCCCAGATAGAAGAACTGGCCTTTCCCCGCATGAGATTTTGATGGGGAGGGCAATGTGATTGCCAGCAGTACTGTCCACAGCTTTGATAAACATCACTGATGACTTAATCCTTGACTACTGCAAAGGACTAGCTGATGTGGTCCGTTCTGTGTCTCAGCAGCTGCAGGCTGCCGCTGTTCCAGCTTCAAGTGACCTATGCCACGACCTGTGCCCGGGAGATTGGGTACTTGTCCGTAAACGCGTGAGGAAGAGCTGCCTCGATGCCCGGTGGCGAGGCCCTTCTTAGGTGATACTGGTAACGAACACAGCAGTGATTGCCAAACTGGGTACATGCTTCCAACACTCGCAGAGTTTCAGCACCCTTGGAAGAAACAGCTCCTCTCACAAATGAAAATCCAGCTGTGGCAGAAGGGCCACGAGAGAGGACAAGTCAAGCTGTGAGAGTTGCTGGCGAAGCTGGTTGCTCACCAGACCAGGCTGAGGAGTGTCACGCTGTCCATAACCCAGATATCGACTTGGAGGAAGAAAGTGACATTGAGAGTGGCAAAGAGTGAGATTCAGCGGAAGGAAGTGGTACGCAGAGTGACCGAGAAGAAAGCAGAAAAGCCAGACATGCAGAAGAAGCCTGGTCTGGGAGACAGAGAAGGCTGAATTTGAGACTGGCTCCCGAGAGAAATCTTGCTCCTGTGTCTGAGGTCTCTGAATTAGAAGAGAGTGAAGAAGAACAAGCGCAAAGTCTGAGAAGATCAAATAGGAAGAGAGTGCCTTGCCAGAGATACGCTGCCCCGGAGTGGACTTACGCAGTAACTGATGCCGCGAGTAGTGAGTTCCGGGAGGTTGAGGTCCGTGAAAGTGATCAGCAGGAGTCCTCGAATGAAAATTGACGTGGAACTGCTAGTTCCAGGACTTGAGATCGAAGGTGTGTTGACCATCACGGTTCCAGAACCTCCAGTTTTGAGTAAAGTGCGAATCCCTATCTTGTACAGATTGGTCTTTCGATCGTTTGGATTTGAACTGCCACCACACCAAATGGTAGATGTTCGTCTTGAAATTTTGCATCATGTTTTAGCTGCAATTGGATCTGAACTTATCGGGGATTGTGAATGAACTGTGTTTTGTAAAAAAGTGCTTAGAAGAAGATAACCTAGGCCCGAGAGGAAGAAGAAGACATTTATGGACTTTCCGTAGAAGAAGAAAGAGGGTTAAGGAAGTCTTTTTTGGACTGTATAAATAAGGAACTAAAAGTACTGTAAAGGGAATTTCCAGCACTTCCGGAGCGGTTTTCGAACTGGTTTGAACAGAAATTTGTGGTGGAGAAAGAGACTCTAAGTGTTCGTTGCTGAACTCAAAACCTGACAACGAAAATGGAGGCTGGAAACCAGAATCGTATGTCCAAATGTATGATAGGTACACTCATAGGAGGAGTGATAGCTTCAATAGTTGTAGTTATTATAGTGTCAGTTGCTATTCCACATGAGGTAGGAGTCATAGAGGTGAAGTGAACACCTACTCCCAGTACTTCAACCAAGGGTATCATTGGAGCTGAAAAGGCTTTGCTAGATCAAGATAGTTGTAGATTGCATGTAGGTTTGTCTAGAGGTGGTTATAAGCTTAATGTGTATGCCAAGCTGCTATATGAGTATGTGGAGGGGATGGATGCGAACGATTGTTATGTGTGTATGCAGCTGCCAGACTCAGTGGACGAGGGGATTAAATATCACCATCTTCCACTGACGTATGGGATTTCATGTAGTTTGTTGCTTAGTATGTTCTATGGGAGAGGCCATTATGAGTATTTATTTTCGAATTGCGATGCAGTGCTTTCAGAGGTACCAGCTCACAAGCACCTGAACAAGTATGATTATTACAAGCAGGAAGATAGGATTGGGAAGTATTTCATACCGACATCAACGTTAGATACAGCGTATGCACATAGACACACCTTAACTTGTTCAATAACTGAGGTAGAGAAGAAATTTGTAGACCAAGTAGAAGATAGATATAGACAGCTAACACAAACATGTGATACTGGGGAAAGTCCAGTAGATTGGATTGAGGAGGAGAGATCTCACAGAGCAAAGGGGAGTTATGGCCCTATAGCATTGGACCTAGTACAGAAAGGGAAGCTGTGTGTGAAACGTGTACAGACCTACTATGATAAGGTCTATGTGGGACAAAGTACGTCTGATCATGTCTTCACTATGGAAGCATCCGCAAAGGACTTTCTGAAGGGTTCGGTGCAGGTGGTGCCAACAGTATATTATGTTTGTGGAAAGAATGCTTATGTGAGACTGCCTGCGTATTGGTATGGAACTTGTTATCTGGGAATTATTTTTCCCAAGATATATCACCAGAAGAATTAGAGCTTTTGGAAGATGGAAAGCCCTCTAGAATGAGAAGAGGTGTGAGTGCAGGAGCAGTGATTGGAGATATATTTGGAGCAGTGATACCAAGTCTGGGAGTGATTCTGAATGATGTGAAGATTAGGAGATTGGCGACTGTTGTTGATGAGTTGTCAATGAATACAGCTAAGTCGTTGATACTTGTGGATGGAGAGATGTTGTCGATAAGGACGGTGGTGATGCAGAACCGTCTTGCTTTAGATGTCTTATTAGCAGAAGAGGGCGGAGTCTGTAAAATGTTGAAGGTTCAAGAGTGCTTAGTTATATACCAGACAACAGCAAAGATCTGAAGAAGTATATAAGGAACACCACTGTGATCCATCATGAGATCCAGGATCTGACTGAAGAGGGTGCTTGGGAAGAAGTTGAAAAAGGATTTGGCAGTGTGGGAAATTGGTTTGCAAACTTGGGAAAAGGTATTCTTGGTTATAATCTGAAGACTATCATTATCATTGTATTTTGCGTGGTTTGCTTGTGGGGATTTGCTAGAGCTTATCAGTGGTACAAAGCGAATCAAGTTGAAAGATCCCTTATGGAGCAAGAGATAAGGATGGCTAGACTGCAGGACAGTCACTACCAGAATATCAAGAATCTAGAGAAGTTCCGACAGGAAAGAATGGCTACAAGCTCTGTTTAGGTCGGTTCTTTCTCCAAGGAATTGTGATATTGGTGATGACACTATTCATCAAAGGGGGGAACTGATAGAGCGCCATGAGTTTCTGAAAATTGTAGGGGTGCATTATAATCACACATAGTTCGCACCCATATATACTCTTGTGTTGTATTAACAAATGATCATTGGAAATGTAAACATAACAATGAACACTGTGAGAGTAATGTAATTTGTGTTAGTCGGAAGAGTAAAATGACCTTTAAATGTAATTGCCTATTGCAAAATGCCTAACAAAATAATTCATGTGTAATGTAGTGCATTAGATTTAAACGTGCTCGATATTAAAGTCTGCACCGGTAGGAATATTTACATCTATGTTGAATGTAGGGAAATATAGTGCTTATAGATGCAACGTTTATTAATGTGTGTAGTTCTTTATGTATAGAGGCCTAAACGAATATCCATGTTTTGCTATGAAAGGCCTACTTTTGTTCCTTATATTAGCTGAATTGTGCAGGCCGAAGTATACTTTCCTTTGGGAAGGCACTCGTTTGGAGGTATTTAGCGAATTTCATGAGCAGGGAAAGATTTTCGGTTATCATGCTTCTGTTGCAGGTGCAAGGACACCGTTCTTGTTAGCTAAGACTAACCCTTTGTTTTAAGGAGTTAGGTATGGAGGGTATGGAGGAGAGTTGCTACAAGTGTCTCCAGGAATGCAGATAATGAGGAGCCGATACTTTCGGTGCTAAAAGAGCCTGGGACCCAAGGACGTTTCAACTGTTGCTGGACGAGATACAGGTTTTAGTAGAAATTTACCTTTATGAGGTGTCCAGCCAGAAGAGGTGTTACGGAGGCGTGTCCTCCATGTTGTGCATTTTGTATTAGGGACAGTGCCCCGAGGGATGAGCAGCAGAGAAGAGGCAGATGAGGGTAGATGGAGTAGAGATCCGTTAGAGGGTAGAAGGAAAAGATCGATAATGAGGAAGGAAACTAAGAGATGAAGAAGTAGCTTTGGCTTTTGACTTTTCCATCATGAGTGTACTTCTTAGGAAGTCTTCACGCGCAGACACCTTTTCTTGATTCATTGGAAGTTGCTAAGTAGGGATGTCACCTTAGAGGTAGGGTAGGGACAGACTAATCAATTTCTTTGTAGGTATCCATGAAGACTGATTTAGATATTGGAGCAGTTATGTTTTGTCTGATGTTTTTAGAGTTCCTTATTCTTTTTATGCTTCATCGAATTAGGTTGCTGCGTAGATTAAATTTTGTATTAATGCCCATGTACTTTCTTAACCTCGTCATGAGGTGCTTTTATGTTCAGTTATTTTTGGCTTTGGAATAAATCCCCTAAACCTTAACTCAGAGTTAGTGATTCTTCAGCGTCGGAATTGATTCGTTTATTGGTTTGATTTGAATGATTTGGTTTTCTCCCCTTTACACTTTACAGCATATAAAAAGGTCCATTCGGCCGAGGATTCTTAAGAGTGGTAAGAGATGGTAAGATAAGATATGAATCCAGCGTTATCAATTTACTGTACGGCGAAATCTGCCTGTTTGTTATCATAGGCTATTGCATGGCTACAGGAGCCGGTATCTGGAACGTTCAGTACACTCCATCAACTCACATTCCAAAACACGTAGCTACCCCGCCTACTCACTACTCCTGCTGGAGCGGGGGCAGGGTTACAAATGAACAAGCGACTGATGCAAACATAGCAGCCATTTTCAAAGGGACAGATTACGATATAGCGGAACTTTTGAAGATTCTTAACTATAAACACCATAAATAGTTTTATTAAATGTTAATTTAACAAAGATAATGCATGAATTGTTCGTACTAAAGAAAGTAGGTTATTTCTTTACAGTTATAAAAATAAAACAAGGTGTTTGTAAGCTGAAATATTAATAGTGATGTAACACTTCATGCTGTGACGAAATCGTAGTTTCGCTTTTCAACTAATTAAGACTCCGAACAGAACTGCACACTAAATGCATGCAGTCCGGCAAAGTAAATGTTATGCAGCTTTAACCAAAAGAAAAAGAGTTCAAACCACCAACGCGAATGGGAATGAGTAGTTAGGCTGTGGGAAACTGATAAGAGAGACACAGAAGGGAGAACAGGCTACAACCAATAGAAACTCAGGAAAGCAAACTGGCAAGCATATGGACCATTAAGAAATGAAGGTGGGATGTAAGTCCCTTTTAAGATATATTAAAAACAATAGATTTCGCAAGCACAGCGCAAGTGGTGAGAGCTGGCAAACCCTAACAAGCATTTGCAATGCAATAGGTCTCGCATTTGCAAGAGTCTGAGCTATTGTCATTGTAAATGACAGTGCCTTTTATTTAGGTTTTGAAAACCTGCAAGCGGTGCCTATACACACACTTTGTACTTATAATCATTGCTTACGAGAAGTAAGGCTGGCAGTAGAAGAGGCGCAGTTACTGCCCGCCTTGCTTCTCGTAAGCAACAACTATAAGTACAAAGTGTTTAGGCACCGCTTGCAGGTTTTCAAAACATAAATAAAAGGCACTGTCATTTACAATGCCAATAGCTCAAACTCTCTCATATGCGAGACCTATTGCATTGCAAATACTTGTTTCATTACATGTTTCATGCTAAAGGAGAAGCCAGTGGGACATGCTTTAATGACATAAACTGCATTTTGGCCATGCAATGCAAGTAAACAACTTTTGCAAATGCCTGTGTATATTACTTATGTTGGAACATTAGAGCCAGATATTTTGGCTTTGCCCAT
This sequence comes from Triturus cristatus, assembly GCF_964204655.1. Taxonomy (NCBI): domain Eukaryota; kingdom Metazoa; phylum Chordata; class Amphibia; order Caudata; family Salamandridae; genus Triturus; species Triturus cristatus. The sequence goes on along the minus strand of NC_140585.1, from coordinate 658,402,158 downwards.
GCTTATTTTTTGTTGCAAATGAAGCACGGAAGCCTGGGAGGGATTAGCCAAACTCGAAAGTATGTGCAGGTTGGGCCATAATGAAAATGCATCTCTGTGCAGGGTCTGTTGCAACTTTAAATGTTTAAACTTTTTAATAGATGCCTTAGCTTAGACATTGTTCATTTGTCAGTATCTGCGGAATTTCGTAATTAGATGCCACATGAATTCTGATTCTATAGATCTACCTTCCGATTAATTAACATTTTTAAGTTGCTAGTCACTCAATAATTAATCATATAATCATGGTTCATGTTTTTAAAACATTAAATAATATGTATAAATAAAAGTATTAATGTTTAGCATAGTAGGGTGGTGGGGGTGTCTCCCCGCTAATCTGAGAGGCCTGTCTTCGCTGCCGTAATTGTTTTGTGTTTATGGTGTCATGGTGGTTGGCACAAGCGTGCCTCTTCTCCTTGCAAAGTGTCATTGCTGCCAGTGTATTTCTGCTGTAGGTCTGGAGACGAGCCCGTCTCCGAGATCACTGTACGAACTTGCTACTCCAAGAAGTTTTGTGTCTGTTCATGGTGTGTGTCTGCTAGTTTATTTTGTGTCCGAGTATGATTTTGGGTGCGTGTTTGTGACGGTTTAGAGTTTTGAGTGTTTGATGGGTGTCTGTTTGATGTGTTTGATCTGTGTGTGTGTTTGTGATGTGTGTGTTTGTGATGTGTGTGATATGTGTATGTGTGTTTGGTGTGTGTGTGTGTGTGTTTGATCTGTGTGTGGGTTTGTGATGTGTGTGATATGTGTATGAGTGTGATGTGTGTGTGTGATGTGTTTTTGGTGTGTGTGTTTAATGAGGGGTGTCGGTGCTTGTGTGGAAGTGCCAGTGTTTGGGACAGCTGCTCTTTTGCTGGGGCGTTACAGGGGCAGAGTCGGGGCAGGAGTAGGCTTGACTGTCCTTCAGAGAATGGCGTTAAGCAAGGAACGCCGGGCTCAAGGAGTTGGTTTTACCCTAGTTTATTTATGTAAACATGAGAGGGGGAGGGGATGTGGTCCGTCGGCTGCGCTGCCGACTTTGGTGCAGGAAACCAGGATTCGAGCCTCAGGGTCGCGTCCACATCCTGTGATTCTGGGCAAATCACTTAATCTCCCTGTGCCTGAATATGTCTGTAAATACGGTGCTCGTGTACAGCGCTCCAATACCTTCGGGTCGAGTTCGCGCTATATCAAAGATGCAGAAAAAAAAAAAAACAAGTCAACAAACGGTCGGGAGAAAAGAGCGCTGTTTAAACAAAACGCGAACTGATGGAAAGTTCAACAAGCTGAGAACAGCTGTCTGCAGGGCTGCTTATCACTCTTTGGCAGTGCGAGGGACTCGCCTTTCAACAGCTGGTTGCGTTACATGATAGGAAACAGACAAAGAGATTGTACATGGATTACAGAGCAACCTCTGCTAAACAAGCGCACGCGCCTTGGACTGCAGCGGGAGAGAGAGGCGGTGGGGTGCACCCGTGAGTGGTGTGCACACGCTCCGATTAGGAGCCGGGCAGCAAGCAACACCATAAAACTATTCATACCAGTTATAAATTGTTTCTTCAAGAACTGTCTCTGCAAAAAGCTAGGTCTAAATCAAAACCAGTAAAAACATTTGATAAAACCCTGGACACATCACTGTTAAAGTGTATTTCAACATAAAAAATATTAAACTGCTTTGGGGCCACAATGAGGTTTGAGCTGCTGTGCCCTAGAATATCTAAATCTAATAGAGCGACAACACTCAGAATACGGTTTATTTGATTGTAGAGGTAAAATAAACAGCCATTGACGAAGCCAACACATCTGGCTTGCACTGTGTGACGAGATCAGCGCACTAACCAGAGGAGAACAGCTGAGAAAGGAGGACGCGTGTGACAGGAGGCAATAGACTGCAATAAAGTGAAAGCAAATTTGTGCGCGCGCTTGGCGGGGGAGCGCATTCCAAGCGGCGGAGCGGACCCTTTGAAGTACGATGCCAAACGGATTGCATGGCGGCACGATGCACGTGATTGTGCGTGTGCTCGCCATGCAATCCGCTTTTGGGAGCACTTTTGGGAGCCCCTTACTAGAGTCTCGCATTGCGATTGCTATCGCAATAGCTAGGCGAGACCTAAAAATGCCAAAATATCAAGTAATACTATCAAAATGTGTCTGCACTGTGTCACATAATTTGCCTTTTCTTTGTGAATAGGCTAGTAAACACTGCAGCTTAATTTTCCTAATTCACCTAATTTTGACTGCTACATAATTCCAATGGCCCTGCGTATTGCATTGGGGATGTGTTTCAAGGCTTTAATTTGATGACAGGTTAATGAGTCATTCTTACTCTGTCTGTATGGGCGCAAAAGTGTGTTCTCAAGGCGCTGCATACGTGAGCAGCATTTGTACACAAGTATAATGATCTTGTAGCTTTGCCTCAGAAGTATCTACTGACCAGTCAGTCATGACGCAAATATATTTGAAGTATCCCTTCGGGTAGAAAAATCTTCGAGTTACTGGCACAACACAAATTCAGAATTCTCACGAGAAAAACCTATCCAAGATTTCACTTGCATGGAAAATACAAAACGATAAGGAATGAAAAAAAAAAATCTTCTTTTATGCCTGCTTCCAGGAGGCACAAGATTTTTGCACAAATCTCTGTCTAAAAATGTTTGTACAAAGAGATTTGTTTCAAAACCCATGGGTGGGTGCATGGGAACGTCCATGTACCACCCATGGACCCCCCCCCACCCCCCCTTGATGCAAAGTAATGCAAAGCAGCGCATAGCCCAACTTTGTGTTTCTTTGGGGAGCTATCCAGTGAAAAGCTTGATTTGCGATGAACAGTAAATCCGAGCACAACAATTTGCAGCGGGTTGGCTGCGCAAAGCGTTAGTAAGTCTGGGGCGGGATCTCTCAGTAGTACTAATCACAATGAAAAGGATGTTGGCTGCAGCAAATAAATGAGATAATACACGTTAGTTTGGGAAATGCACTTCTACAAAAATGACCCAATGCAATGTTTAATTCATGGAACGTGTGTGACAATTAAATGCATGCGCTGTCGACACATTCCTTGTACACCTGACACGTTAATGTACTCATCGGTACAGCCTGAGTGTCTGACTGTCAATTCTTCAGACAGATCTTCGAACGTTTCACTGCACGTTATCTAAAGGATTGTGAAGTACACACAGTAAATAATCAGGCATTTCAACAGGGCCGGACTGGAAACTTAAAACGCCCTGGCAAAAATGTTTAAATTCAGCCCGCATAGGCAGACGTCCTAATGTGCGTTAGAATAAAAGCAACTCTTTCAAGTTGCGGCCGGGATCGGAAATGAGCACCACCATTCCTAGAGGCTGAACCCGGCCTCCAAGTGTCAATACCGGCCTCCTGGTGCTTCAGCCTCCCGGGGAATTGCCCGCTTGCCCGTCCGGCCTTGCATTTCAATTTCCTGAGAGAAAACTGTAGTCACACATTAAAGTGGTAAAAAAAAACTAAAGCCCCACAAAACACAGCTCTGAATAATAGAACTACCCGCCAGCACATCTATGTCCTCATTATGACGTCAGTGGAAGAGGGAGACTCATTTAGTGTGAATGCCTTAAATATATGACATGCGTGTGAATGAATGCAGGGTTGTTTTCAGGTGCGCCGTTTGCAGACATCACAACACCGAATGTCCGTAAAGCATCCGTTGCTTGCATGGCTTATCCAGTGAGGGAGTCGTTGGAAGATCGTATGTTAGACTGCCTCGTGTGTAAAATAAAAGCGTGCCTCGGCGTGCGGCGGGGGTCCATTGCTGTACACGCATAACAAAAACAGCATGGTGTTCTATGTCCATCTCTAAGCTCTCCCGGGCAAAGCAGAACTCGGGGCCAAACGTGCAAAGCCATTTAACGATCGCAAACTGCGATTTGTAAAATTACAGGGCATGCAACCTCTTTTCAAAGACTTTCTCCATTTTGCGAGTCATAAAAGTTGTTCCCGACACGCACAATGGGATTTGAGCTCCATACCACATCACAGTATGGAGGGGCCGCATATGGGGTGTTCCTCCTAATTGCAAGTCGGGATGGTATGTGGTTTGCAAGCGCACTTGTGGCCGCAACCCACTGATCATTTACTGACCCCTGAAAGGAGGTGGTAACTGATTCGCAGAGGGGATGGTAACCCATTAGGACACCTTTCCTTTTGTGAATTCTGTGAGACAGTTCCAAGGGGAAGGGAGCAGGAAGTGGTCCAGGGGGGTCATTGCCTCCTCCTCCTGGTGGATTTCCCAGATGGAAAACTTTAAAAAAAAATTAAAACGGAGCACCGGTTCCTTTAGGAATATAGGACATAAATGTTCCTAGTAAGTCACCACCCCTGTGTATGCAGCCAATCATGGGGTGGAGGGAGCATATTATGATCTGCTGGATGCATATTCATTAGGAAGATCTTTCTACAACCCCCTCTGACTGGGAATTTTGCGATGTGACCTATTAGAAAATAGGTCACATCGCAAAATCAGAGACAGGTCGCAAAAAGTCAGTGTGTAATTTGCAACCACTAGTGATCTGTCTCCTCGTATAGTAGGCCCTTGATTTAATATTAAGCGGTCACAGTATGTATGCTTTTGCAGAATCAGCAATTGTACCATTAAGAGCAAATCTAGCAACAACTGTGTTTCGTGCATGCTTTCCACATAGCTCATTCAAAATACACATTTTTTAATATTATTTTGCAGATTTTATAATTAAAAAACTGCTCAACATTACCCACAGATTATTGATGGATACCCTTTGTTTAGATGCGGTACAGCTTGTTGAGTACCCTTAGCATTTACATTTCTTCCCTCTCCAGCTGCAACCTTTTGGTTGTCAGAAATATTATTAGAACCCCTTTTATACTTCGGCTTCTGGGTCACCCCTTGCATCCCAGTCCTTCAAAAAGAGCATACATGTGCCCATATGGCTCTTGACCTTGCTGTCTGTGTGATACTAAAGAAATACATGTGTAATTTATCATTATTGGGTACTACACCAAACACAATTCTACTTGTTGTTAAGGCAGGATCAGCGAGGGGGCTGTGTATTTTTGAACCCCAGCTGGTATGTCTCTCGCATATCTCAAAGGTGCCAATAGGGAAGTGGGATGGGTTGTTTGATTGATCATTCGTGACATATCTTCAAAGACTGGCAAAACTTGGTGTCAGACACTACTTACGATTCCGCGGGCACGATATGCAAGCTGAGAGTTCCCAACTCCCCCCTAATCACTCACTGTACCCCACTGAGTCAATGCACCAGTAGTAAATCAGGGGAAAAGGGAAGGTCCCTTGCTCACTGAGCCACTGGATTCAAGCTAGCCTGGTTGATGAGGGGTAATACCCTGAAAACGGTCCCAGGATGTTTGTTTGCGGTCCAGGGAGGACCTAGCTTGGCAGTTCGGTCTGGACTGTTCCCTTGACGGGCAGGGCCAAGACTGATTCACATATGGCTGGGTCTAAACTGGGTTGGCATTGTGAGCAAAAGAACAATGGATTTAACCCAGATCTCTTGACTGGGGGTGATTGTTTGATTTGTTCAGCATTCCGTCCATCAGTTGTTTGCGCACCCTCACCCGCATACTTAGCCTGCCCGTGGCTTGGAAGTTTTGACAAATGTATGACTACAAGCACCCCTCCTGTGAAGAGATTATGGAGCACAAAATAAATATTAGTTATATCCTTTTCGAAGCAATATAACCATTAGGTATCGTATTCGCATGAAAAAATTCCACACTCAACATTTTGCACTTGATTACAAATACCTTGGATAAGACTAAATTGGCATTTTTGAAAAGATTGGTAAAGGGATCAATTATTTTTTGGTCCTGACGAAAAGCCTTAGGGGATAGGCTAGAAACATGTAGGCCAGGAGACATACACCCATTATATTGTATTTCTCCATCTCTCCCCCTTTTAACAATACCAGCCACAGGATTGAATAAAGGTTAGGTTCCACGTGGCCAGGTGTTATTTTAGATTCACATTGGTTTCTGACCCTTCCACTCTCACATCATTATATAGCCTCCCTCCCACCAAAGTGCTACCACATCTCCGTCAGTCGTAGCACGCCCTGTCCTGCAGCGGGCATGAAGAACCCGATGATGAAGCATGCCACCAAGGGACCTTTTGGTGGGTGAGTGCTATTTTGAGAAACCCAGTGTTTCCCTTAAATAAGTTTCCTGGAAGGATAGTGAGAACAAAAGTACAGGTGGACTTTCTTTGGTTATGTATATTCAGACAGGAGGTTGAGTCCACAGTAATATTGGGCTCTTCTTCCCCTCATTTGTTTGTTTTAGTGAATACAACTGGTTCATTGGTCCTAGTAAAATTGAGTTTGTCAACATACACTTATCTAGGTCTGACACTAGACAATAAATTAAGTTGGAAGGCCATTTAAACTACTTGCATGATAAAGTGGTAGTAACAACGGGTGCAATGAAGAGATTCTCTCCAAAATACGGAGGGGGAGTGGTGGCCCCACACATGGTGCTAATTCTTAAATAGTTCAGTTCTCATGTGTAGGTCTGTTTGTTGGACACCAGATATAACCAGTAAGGTTGAAACAATGTTTCTAAATTGCATCAGAAAACTGTTTAACCTATGAAACACAACTAAACAGAGCCAACTGAGACTGTAGTTTGGTTTTGTACCTCTCCTGCACCGGCAATAATCAATCATATTTACTATTTTATGGATTGCCATTTAATGAAGGACAAAACCCCAAAGAATTACATTAGGAAGGAGTTGTCCAAGTTTACTATGAGCTCACTGCTTGCAGAACACTCTATCAAGACTAATATGGCTAACCTCCATTTACGGGATTTAGCGGTCATGTGTAAAATGACCAAGACAGCTCGAAAGGCATTATTTAAAAAAGGAAATAAGACTATCTAGTTCCATTCAGGATATGGAGACTAATAGCAAATACAAGAACTCAAGGTATAGTCTGGCAACATAGTCTCCACATCAGCAGCCATACATTAATTTTAATATGGGTACTAAAGAAACAAAACTTTATCTATGCTTCAGACTCTTGTATGTACCCTTTTATGAATTTGGCGGTCAATGGAAAAGACAGCAAAGAGCTGACTGTGCCGGCTATGTCACAGAGGTCCAAAATCCTTCGAACATATTTTCTGTCTCAGTCCTAAACTTTTTGACCTTCGTTTGAGATACTTGAAACCTATTTTTAACAGTGAGGGAATCAGAACAATCAAAGATGCTATGTAATTTGGTTTTTGGGGCTCTATGCCAAAAGGTATTGGTCACATAACAACATTTCTGTCCCAAGCAATAAGAAGATGGGAAATGTAATGTTTTATACACCCGTTTTTGTGTAGTTTTAGAAGGAATGTATTTTGTCTTAAATTGCATATTTTGTATATATTGTATAATTGCGCATTTTATGGAAAATGACTATATATAGTACACACATTTTGTTTTTAAATCAAGACAATAAAGTATTTTATTACTGGCAAAATTACCAACGTTTATTAAACTTGAAAAAAAAATAGTATACATATTATCATGTTAAATATGAATATCAAATAAGTTCTATCTTTATTTTAAATGTAGAAAACAATATTAAAAAGTTAGAGTTAATCATTTAATTAGTATTGTGAATATATTACATTAAATTAATATTGTTTTTCTGAGGTTTTCATAAACAAAATCCAACCTAAAGTAAAAACGAAATATATATTATTATTATTATTATTATTATTATTATTATTATTATTATTATTATTATGTATTAATAATTATTAAAAGTGATGAACCTAATTAATTAAATTGTAATTTAATTATATTTTAGTAAAAATTAATGCTACATAAATTTTTTATTAAAAACGGTTTTGAAAATATTTTGAATTAGAATAATAAATGTGTTTTATTTTTTTATTTTTAGATACTTTTTAACATTGAATTACATGTATTTATATGTTTAATTAGTTTAAATAATGTAATTTGTCTTAACATTATTCCCTACGGGGTTCCATTTTATGCCGCTACCTCCCTTATTTTCTAAGGGAGGGTGTTGTAGTGCCAGTGGTTGGCCATGTGTGATGTTGGATTTATACCAGGTCTAAACAGGAGTGCATATGGGTTATGGGTCATTTTTGGCTATAGTAACTTTGGAAGTGTAGTTTGTAAATAGCAATGGCATTACTCTTTTATGAGTGGGTGTCTCTGTCCCTCCCTAAACTCCACCTTAGCCGTGCTTAATCCTCCCTAAACCTCTCTCGTTTATTAGTATGTATGCACCTTTTTCCAGCCACTCCTCCGATCCCTCCCACATTTACTTCTAAGAGGCCGATTACGATGTCTTAGGAACGGCCTCGTAATCAGCTTTTCGGATTCATTTTCGACTGACCCATTTGGATGGAGTCGGTCGGAAAGGAATCCGAACTGGATTTCTGAATTGCTTCTGATGGGCTCAGAGAGCCCGTCTGCCATTCGGAAAGCCTCCAGTAATCCCAAAGGAGGCTCTTTCCGCCTGGTGGATTACAATGTCGGATTCCGACAGCCTTTCTGTGTCGGCCTTTCCGACACAGAAAGGTTGTTATACGTCGACTTTGGAGGCCGAGGGGGCACCTATGGTGCCCCCCTGTTGATCCCTGCACCCCATGGCAGCCACCTTGAGGTGCCTGCCATGGGGTGCAGGTATGAACTGCACCTCTTCTCTCTACAATGAGAGCATGCATTCCCGTCTTAATGCATGCTCCCATTGTAAAGAATAGGAGTGCGACTGAACAGTGTTTGGTCGCATCCTAATTGCTGGGTTTGGACTGTCGACAGGAGGTTGGTCGGTCCCAGTACCGAATTGATGTTGGATAGACTTAGGTCCGTCCGACATCAAAATCGGGCCCTAAGTAGTAAACTTACATGTGTGAGGATCACCCAATACAAAATATGGGTGGAGATGTACATTTTTAGGTTTGTGAATAACATTTTGTAGAACTTTTGTAGCCCTACTAAACGTACTACAAAATGCTGCTTGTGAATTGTTTCCTCTGTAGTTAAGGATGTGTGCTATGATGGGGCAAGCAGGGCCCAAGAAGGAAGGCAATATGCAAGAAAACAATAAGCTGGTTCCATCATAATCAGGGGCAGCAGGAAGGTCTGTCAAAGAAATCTGTGAGCAGGGTTTTCACAAATTCCTCCATTTTCCCAGCAGCAGTTGATTCCGGAACACCAGGATTATGAAGGTTATTTTGTTGCAAGCATGATTCTAAGTGTTAATTTTTAGCCTTTATCACGTCAAGGACTTTTTCCATAAGAAAACATTTTTATTTTCTTCATTAGGCTTCATCTTTAACGTTAAAATGTTGGTTTTCTGTCATGTCAGAATGAGCTCCTTACGTATCCAGGGGCTTTTTCATCTGGTCAGGTCTTGTGAGGGAGTCGATTTAGCTATAAATAGTTGCAAGGCATTACTGTATACTTAAAAACAGAGACTTAACATTGACATCCTCTTCCCATGCCATTGTGACTGTCATTGACCCAGTAGCTTCCTGTGCCTCGTTGTCCTCCATTGTAGAGTCAGCTCGAAGGAGTGTTTCCCCATTATGAAGGCGAGGCCAGTTACCTCCACTTGCTTGCGTCCTGATGGGTCGTCTCATTAGGAATCAGCCTTCCTCCCAAAAAACTGTACCCAAAAATGACATGGCCTCCTTCCAGCCTCCACTCCCCACACCCAAAATGAAAAAAAAGAACCAGGCCTCTTGCCACCCACCTCCTCCCAGCCCAAAGCCGTGCTCCTCGCTCTCACACTGAGAGAGGAGAGTCAAGATTGCACTGAGAGTGGCTATGTGAGAGCCGCTTGTCAGGGCAGCCTCATTTCTGCTCTTAGTGCAGGTCTGTAAAGATCTGCGCTGATAGGGGGGAAGGTGGTTGGTGCTGACGGGATTTTTAGGGGTAGCCGACCACCAGTAAGTCTGTCCCCTGGGCAGATTGGGAGCGTGGTGCAGTCCAGAGACTGCCACTTTGTGTTGGGCTACATGCATAGGCCAAACATAGCTCAAGATATATTTAAGGAGATAATTTGGGCTCCCTGGCAGGGAGCAATCTGTGTCTCGTTTCTTTCTGTGGTGGCTTAGAGTTTCTTACCCTTTACTGTGCTTTGTAGTTTTAAGGGACTTGTCTTAAGTACAATATCCAGCGATGCTCGTATGACAGAGGTGATGCCATTTCTTCAGGAGACAGGAAGGCTTGACCTCGTGGTAGGAGAGGAGGCAGCGATGGCATCGGCCCGTCCAATTCGGCGGGCATCAGCAGGTGTGTGGGCCGCAATTGTGGCTTGTTCATTGCTGCGGAAGTGGCAGGCAGCGGTGTCCCATGGCAAAAGGGTACGAGAGAAAATTTTGGGTACAATGAACATGTTGGGGCAGACGCAGGGTGCCACCACACCTGTCTTGTCATCTTTCTTGCAGGTTCAGGAGTGGCGCGGAATTCCGGACTTGGTAGAGCATGGTGTGGCTCCTCAGCACCCAAAGGAGAGGAGAGTGCTGAGCCCAGTGTAGTTCACCTGACGTTGTCGGGGGATCCCAACATGCCTGACATAAGAAGGTTCAGGATAACCTTGCTGGTCCCAGCAGCTGATAGGTCTGGGATGGCCTCTGGCGCACGTGAGATGGCATATGGCTGGGTCCAAACTGGAATGGCATGGTGAGCAAAAAACGATGGATTTAGGCCCAGATCTCTGTACTGGGGTGAATGTATGACATTGTTCTGCATTCTGTCCCTCAATTGTTGTTTTAGCATTTGTCACCCCGAGTGGGACGGGTATGCCCAGACGTGGGTCCCGTTCTCTCCATGCCACTGGAGTCAAGCTATCCTGGCTGATGAGGGCTGAAAGCCCGAAAACGGTCCTAGGATGCTTGTTTTCAGTCCAGGGAGGACCTGGCCTGGCAGATCGGGCTGGACTGTTGCCATTGGGCGCAGGGTCATGACTGATTTGCATATGGCTGGGTCCAAACTGGAATGGCATGGTGAGCAAAAAACGATGGATTTAGGCCCAGATCTCTGTACTGGGGTGAATGTACGACATTGTTCGGCATTCTGTCCATCAATTGTTGTTTTTGTATTTGTCACTCCGAGTTGGACGGGTATGCCCAGACGTGGGTCCCGTGCTCTCCATGCCACTGGAGTCAAGCTATCCTGGCTGATGAGGGCTGAAAGCCCGAAAACGGTCCTAGGATGCTTGTTTTCAGTCCAGGGAGGACCTGGCCTGGCAGTTCGGGCTGGACTGTTGCCATTGGGTGCAGGGTCAAGACTGATTTACATATGGCTGGGTCCAAACTGGAATGGCATGGTGAGCAAAAGAACGATGGCTTTAGGCCCATATCTCTGTACTGGGGTGAATGACCGACATTGTTCTGCATTCTGTCCAATTGTTCTTTTTGCACGTGAGATGGTAGGCAGGCGAGTAGCATTGGCAGAGCCGCAGGGACAGGTAATTCAGTCTCCGCGGGCGCCGCACGTCGCACTACAGCTGTAAATTTTGGCTCGGGATATCGGGGCGGGCCCCAAGTTGTGGTGATCTGGAGGACCCACTAGGGCCCACTCTATTGGATTAAGAGGAGGATAGCCTGGAGGAAGGTGAAGTGAGGGATGAGGAGCCGGAGTATGTTGGGGGGTCCACAAATCAAGTGCCCAATGTGTTGCAGTTGTATACGGAGTGACCAAATAGGTTCTGGGAGGAGGAGAGGCCCCTAGAGAGGCAGACTGTAACATCACAGGCACCAAACTTGGCCCAGGTAAGGCCAAGGACACAGCAGGGGCACCAAAGATGATATCCACTGGGGTGGATGTGAGCGGCTTACTGGGAGGGTAGGGGGAAAGGCTGCATAAGGGAAAGTACTTGATGGATGTAGGCGTGGGCACTGAGGAGTGGGACAATGTGATATCATTAGGGAAGTGGCTTCAGTATCCTACTCTTTGGTAGACGTGGCCATGTCACTGGTGATTACGGAAAGCCTGGGGGCAATGATGGCCAATTGTGATGTGATGACAGCTTTTTGGCTGCTTCCAGTGCACCCTGTTGATTTTCTGCTTATGTGCATACAATTAGAAGGAAAGTGGTAGGTGGACAAAGCTTTAGCAATAGGATGCTCCATATCATGCGCTCTGTTTGAGTGCTTCAGCTCATTTTTGCAATGGTTGTTTACATGGCATACAGGCCATCATCTGGTAACTCACTACTTAGATGATATCTTTATCGTGGGGGCACCCGGTTCGGTGGACTGCCAGGCCCTCCTGGCAAGCTTCCAAGAGCTCAAGGGTGACCTAGGGGTGCTTTTAGGGCTGGAAAAACCAGTGGTTCCGCAAACAGAGTTATCCTTCTTGGGCACTGAGATCGATTTGAAACGAATGGAGGCTATGTTGCCCTAGGAGAAAAAAGAGAAGATGCTATCACTGTTAACTGGAGTGTTAGCAAGGGAGAAGATGAAAGTGAGGGAGATTCAGGTCCTGTTTGGTCACCTAAGCTTCGCGTGCAGGGTGATACGGACAGGGAGGACTTTCTGCATGTGACTTGTGCTGGCATTAGCCATTTTTTCACTGCCTCATCACCATGTCAGGCTTTCAGCAGGGGTCAAAGAGGACCATTGAATGTGGTGTTTTTTCTTGTATTCCTTCAGTGGTAGTCCATTGGCGAGGAGAGAGGAAGTGGACTGGGATGTTCAGATCTTTTGGGATGCAGCTGTGGGGCTGGGTTTTGGCCTCTATTGGCAGGGTAGCTTGTGTGCAGAGGCATGGTCAGCACAGTGAAGCAACGGGGCAGCAGCATAGCCTTCTTGAAATTGTTCCCTTTGGTGGTAGCAGTGACATTGTGGGGGACAGAGCTCGCACACAGAAAAGTGCTCTTCGGAGATAACAATATGTCAGTGGTGGAGGCGGTGAACCAACATTCCGCTATGGACATGCAGGTGCTGAAGCTGCGGGTCTTTGTGTTGGGCTGCTTGCACTATGACATTTCTTTCAGGGCACAACACGTGCCTGGTGTGGACAATGATATTGCAGATGCTTTGTCTCATTTACAGTGGGGGGAAATTCCGTTAGTTAACCAAGGACGCCTAACAGAGACCCGACTCCCATACCGGAGAAGTTCTGGTTCGTAGGCAAGGCTAGATGGTACAACTGGTGGTAGGGTCCCTCACAGAGTCGACGCGGATAGCATGTGTTCAGGCATTGAAAGAAAATTCTAGCGTCAGGGGTACAGCGCCGAGAGGAAGGCCATTGGCAGGCAGAAGATGTGATCCAATATATCTAGGACATAATAGATAGGGGTCTATTGTGGGTCACCATTGCTGGGAAGATGGCGGGACTCACTTTTATGGGAAAATTGTTATGGGATATCCTTCATTAGCGGGCGGGTTGGGTCACAGGATAATGGAAGAATGGACACGGGAGCAGGGCTGATGGTCGGGCTGGGAAGCCCTGTCTTGGAATTTACTTTGAAAAGTATTGCATCAGTTGCCGGTATGTGGGGGCGTGTCAGAGTCTTGCTCTTTTTCAACAGTTATGGTGTGGATGCACTTTGGGGCTTTCAGAGTGTTGAAATTGTTGGAGGGAGGGGTACGGGTGGAGTTAGATGGGAGGACATTTCTAAGAAGACAGGTAGATCGGAGATATGTTGTAACCACTACAAAACCGATCAAAGAGCACAGGGAAAGAGCGTTCTAGTACAAGCAGTGGGTTCATCAGACCCCTGTCCAGTGGCATTGGGCGAGCACTGGATAACTTGTTGTGAAGAAGACTGTAGTTTAATGTTTCGGCACAACACTGGAGGAAAGATAACGGCTTATTAGCTGCTAGAAATGCTGAGAAAGGCTTTGGTTCAGCTGGGAGTGAATGCTGTATATTACAGCACGCATTATTTTCCCATTGGCACACCCTTCGGAAGCAGGAAATAGAGTTTGGGGCCGCTGGTCGTTAGAGTGCTACAGGTGCTTCATGCGGGCTCTGGGGGACGAGGAACGTGCGTCTGATACAGCATAGTGAATTGCTTAATGCTTGTTTGATTCTTTCCACGTGAGGTGGTGGGCCCAGTGGCTGAGGAACTGACCATTTGGATCGTGGGCCATTCGTTTATTCAAGTGGGCAGCTATCTAGGCTCACCAGAGGGGTTTGGGGTTGGGGTTTCAATAACCGTCTTTTTCTTGTCATGTGGAAGCGAAAGGGGGGGAATGCTTTGGAGGGACTTATTACAAACATTGAATGGCATGATGAAAGAGGGGAGATGTCTGGATGTGTTGCTATTCACTTCGGGAAGGACGATTTTGTCAAGGAGAAAGGGGTAGTGTTGATGAGGAACATGAAAAAGGACTTGTTGTTGATTAAGGAGAATTGTGAAAGGTGTTATGTTTTTTTAACCGAGTTTGTGCCTCGGCGGACATGGAGAAGAGCATTCAAGCCGGCTGCTATTGATAGGGCTCGGAGGAAATTGAATAGGGAGATGTCACGTTTTTGTAGGGACATCTGTTTTGGTCAGAGTTGCCATTCAGACATTAAATTTAAGGCCACAGAGTTTTTCAGTTGGGATGTGGTGCATCTGTCTCAGGTGGGCATCGACTTATATTTGTTGGAGATCAGAGAAGTGTTGGCTAAGGCTTTGAATGTTAGGCGTTAGGTGCTTGGGTCAGCCACCACACGGGAGAGAGGCGGGCAGAAAAAGGGGGTGTCGGGCATGGAAAGTTTGGCAGGAGTTGGCAGAAGTTTGGTTGGAGTTGCCAGTTGGTGAACCATGTGCAAGGGGAGGGTCGGCAGGTAGTTCAAGGATCAGTTTGGGACATTTGGTTACTTACTGGTTCATAAATGTAGGAGGAATAGAAAGTGTCAGGGCTGACAAACAGTTAATGGAATCACCACTAACCTGTATCTTTACCCAGCAGGGACGATGTGAAGTTATGTTTCCTATTCCCCTTTGGGATACCTCTCAAGAGCATTCATAAAAGCTATCTCGAATAGGTACCTCTCTGGGGAAAAGGGGAATGGGATAAAATTAGAAAATACTGCTGACGCGAAACACATAGCTTCCTTCGCAGCTTCCTTCATAGCGTGGCTAACTCGCTCTGGAAAATGTCCCCCTTAGTGTGTAATATCTGTAGCAGGAAAGAAAAAACAAAAAAGCATTGAGATAGAACCCACAGTGGCACCTCTCTATAAACCAAACCTTTTTTTAAAGAAGCTACTCACTTCCCACACAGGTAGGAGACATTCAAATAATACATCAGACACTCTGCTTGCAATGTGTCTTGCACTGGTATCCTGACTAGTTTCTGAGCATAAAGTAATGAATTAGTTCTGTCAGTATCAGCAAGCCTAGCCTTCATTGTTTTGTTTAGAAATTATGAGGAAGCTTAATATTCCAAGGAAAGTCAAAACATGAATAACAAATCCAACAATAGCACATCTCAGCAAAATTCAACAAAATAAATGTTCAAAGAAAATAAAATAAAGAAAAGGATACTTGACTGCTAGATTTGAATAATAAATACTCCCACTCAAAGTCCTGAAGTCTGAAACAATCCGCTTTTCTCTCGAAGGAAGAGAATTAAGGATACCACAACCTCCCAATGAGAAATGCGAAGTATGCCAGGAGCACCTAAACGCCGGTGACGGTCACGACAATAATGACTCCAGCCCTGGTTGAGTGTTGCCTGCTTGAAAAGGGGGAATGAGAAATCAAGACTACGCAGGAACCCGCTGCAGCCGCTAACAGGTCCTCTGTCCCAAAAGCAATCCAGTCATGGCAATTCTGTGTAAATCCGAATGGCGGCTTCCTGCTGAGATAAATACTGCTACCATTGTCAAAGCGGAACAACGTAGCAGCGAATTCATGGAGAACGCAAATATGCATAGAGTCAAAGTTTGTGAAATAAGGTTTAAATACACGAGCTGGATGCTCGCTCCTGAAAGCACAATCCGATCAGAATCCGGGTGAAATTGTCAAGCACCCTTCTCTTCCGGGACCGATCTAATACAGTCTGTTCACTGATGTCTCATATTTTCTTCTGGCACCCGCCTTCTCAGGATGTCTGGGAATCATAGCTTTTATGTTTCCCCACATTCTTCTCCCATTCATACCATTAAAGAAGAGAGGGAGATTGAAAGGAGGATTGCTTGTTTTCATGCAGATAACCATGACAGAAAGTTGCAAATGTTGAAATGCAAAACAGTTAAATGAGTTAGCTGCAGGGTGGGTGTGTTGGGACGGCGTAGGGATGGGGGTGGGGCCAGGGACTAGTTCACTGGATGTATAGCAAGGTTTTCGTTTTGTAAGTCGGTTTGCCAGGAAACTTTACGATGTGCACCTGTTTCAATAAAGCGACCTTTTTCACACAGCAAGTGGTCAGTCTTCTGTGCTGCGTCCCTCTCTCCCAAGGAGGGTTTGGGGGGCCCAAAATATATCTGAGGGGATAATTTGGGCTCCCTGACACCATTTTTTGTTCAAGTGACTTAGTGGCAGGGAGCAATTTGTATCTCGTTTCCCCACTTTCCCGTCCCTTTAGCTAGGGTTTCCTGGGGTACAATTTTGGTGGTCTTTCTTATAGGAGCTCCATAGTTAAGATAGTTGTGAACGTTGTCTCTTGAAACAGCTGCTTGCAGTTGGATGCAAAGTTTGTCAGGAATTGGCAGAAGTTTGGTTGGCATTGCCAGTTGGTGAACCATGTGTAAGGGGAGGGTAGGCAGGTAGGTAGTTCAAGGTTTAGTTTAGGACATTTGGTTACTTACAGGTTCATACATACAGTCATAGGATGTAAGGGGAACAGAAATTTGCTAATATTAAAATGTAATACAGTTAAATGAGTTAGCTGCAGGGTGAGTATGTTGGGGGCGTAGGGGTAGGGCCAGGGGCTTATTTACTGGCTATATAGTGAGGTTTTACTTTTGTAAGATGGTTTGCCAGGAAAATTTGTGTTGTGCACTTGTTTCAATAAAGCGGCCTTTTTCCCACTCAAGTGGTCACTTTACTGTGCTACGCCCCTCTCTCCCAATCAGCACTGCTCTTGTTATCCTGTATGCCCCACGTCCGTGAAGACCTGTGAGAAGTGCAAAAAGTAATGTGTGGAATCGCCTTTCAACCACCCATGTTCGGGTCTCTGAACACCCACACAGAGCATCAGGCGGAAGGGGAAGGGGAAGCAAGTGCTTCCTCGAGTGAAGACACAACAGTGGTTAACCACTTTGGTTGACCACTGTTGTTTCATCACTCTAGTGTATAAACAGATTCTGATCCAGTTGTCCACGCGCAAGGCTTCCTATCCCAGCCACATCCAACAGTAAAGTTTATAATGCTGCATTGCTGTTTTCTCTTCCAAGGAAAAGCTAAACGCAGTTCTTGCCTTCTGTTGAGTGGGAAACCTGAGTTGAGACAAATTTGAGGCAACCTGTGGTGCGGCGCGGCTGAGCGCAGGAGCAGATGCCTCCTTCTGAAACAAACGCGAGCCAATTATTAAAATCAGTTTTTCCACACGCGGACCGGCCTCCATGCATTGGCTCTTTACATACCCATTGAGCACTTAATATGTAAAAAAGCAATATTCGTTTTGGAAGCCTGTTGCGTTTCTATTTCACAGGGTTTCAGCAGTTTTCGAAAAAGCTCTACATTTCATTTTACCGAGCAGCAGAGGGTCCAGAGTGCACGTGACAACTTATCGTCAAACGTGCAAAATGGAATTATAATTGGAGATGCGCCGCGAGCCGCCTGGTGTGTGATGGCCAAACTCGTCTTTCCCTGACATCAACAAGAGACGAGCAGAACGTCTGAGGATCCTCGTAGGTGTTCGGCCATCTGTCCTCGCTTGGAAAACAAGTGTGCTTAACAAATGTACCAGATGACAATTTCCCCAGTAAACTCGGCATTCGTTTTCTCCAGCACTGTTCAACTGAAAATGTGTATTTTAACGCTGTTTGTTCTTATTTACACATTCTGTTTGACTTGTGTTAAAACGGCAATCACATGAGCTAGCTTCGGCAAGTGGTGAGTGGGCCAAGAAACTGCATGTGTCACCTCCTGTGTACCAAACCAAGGGGCAAGGTGTGCCTACTTTTGTATTAAAAATAAAAAAATAGCTTATTCTTTACTTTAACATACTGCAGATAGAAAGCCAAAGTATTCACTGCCACTGTATTGCCAGACTTCTTGATGAGACCAGTTCAACCTTTAACCTCCATTCATCAATTTAGTAACCACCGAGCAGAGCACTCCGGTGAGCCAGCATTTGAGAGTGCGACCTTCACAGCATAGAAAGAAACAACACATTTAGATCTACTGAGTCTATCCTGGTGTAGGTATAGCCATATGACATTTGTCATCAAGTATTCAGGCTGTCACCCAGAAGCCAGTAGAAACATTTCCTCATGACCCTCACATCGTTTTTTTGCCCACCTGACCCTCTAGACCAGAGGTCTTCATACTTATGTAGGTTGAGCCCCCCCAGCGGAATTTTTTTTAGATGCTGGGCCCCCACACCACCTAACAGAAATTTCGGGAATCTAGTACGCTACACAATTGACCGCCACGCGCATATCATGGGCCATAGCCGGTAAATAATGTTCAACACAATAAGAGTGTTTAGTAAACTGCAGGTTTGTGAGTGGGTGTGGTGAAATGACAGAGGCTTATTACACATCTCAAAACACAATTTTCCAAGATAAAATGTGCGCCAATTGTTTTTATTAGGATGCTTTGTTTTACACATGACATAGATTAATAATAACACCACCAACATAAATGTGACAGGTGTGCCTGAGACGGTCAATCTGTGGATGGAGTTTTGCTACGGCCATCCTCAGGTTCTGCTCCACATCCAGTCTTGAACGGTACTTAATCTTTAATACCGCAAGTGCTGAGAACCCAATCTCACATAAATAGGACGAGCTGAAAGGCAAGAGAGTTTTGATAGCAATTTCTCTCAAAGCTGAATAGTCTGCATACATTTTCAGCCAAAACAGTGACTGTAAGGAAGACAGTGATACAGTGGCGTAGCTAGGGGGGGGGCGGTGGGGGCGGTCTGCCCCAGGCGGCACTATTTCGGGGGCGGACAAAGGCATTCAGATAAGACTCGGCTTGCTTTCGTGGACGGGCAGAGAAGGAATCGGACTCGGGCAATGTCCTCTTCTTTTCTGTGCTGGCAGCTGTCCCCCCATCTCCTCCTATTATTCCCTCGCTTTCTGTCTTCCTCCTCACTTACTGAAAACCGTAACTTGAAGAAACGGTTCACAAACTCTTTCCTTCTTTCATTTAGTTGCTTCCCTGTGAAATGGATCCAAAAAAGAAAAACCCTCGTGCGGGAAATGCCCTTTTTCTGACATTTTTCTATTCCAAAGTGCAGCGGGATGGAGAGAAATAGAAGGTTTTCAATATGAAAAATAAATACATAACTAAATAAAGCAAGACAGAGTGGTTGCAAAGTGGCCAGATTCGTTGTATTCACATCCAAACACATCAGCCTCACTTTACAGACTTTGCAGTGAAGCGCTACTTTTGTTTTGTCGTCTTTCTTTGAACAGCATTGTTGTCCCCAGGTGGGGAAGTGCACCATTCCCGTAGGGACTGCAATACCTGGTTGATGGGTAGATTGGAAAACAAAATGTGTACCATGGCTCTTCTTTATGGATGTGGTCTTTTTAAACCATACTGCTTACGTTTATTAAGGATATAAGCAATGGACATTGAAACGGTTCCCTTCAGGGCCCTGTAGTCATGTCCTTAACTTTTCAGGTAAAACCACTAGCTGATTTCTGAATAGTGAGTGAGAGATCGTTAAGGTAACCATGTTGTTTCTGCTTACATTTCACATGCTTTATTAACCTTGCATTCCCTATGAGTGTTTGCTTTTACTTTTTTTTTTTTTAGGCAGCATATTACTCTTATCAAGTGCATAATTTGAATTGAGCCACATCCAAGTGTTTATAGTGGGCACAATTAGGTTATAGCTGAAGGCAGTGCGAGTTTCTCTCAGTGGGGCAGTATGGTGTTCAGTGGGGGAGAGGATGTGGCACTATGGCCAGAGCTGTCGAATTTGAAACTGGGGAACTGGGTTCAGCCTTCATGACCAGTCCACCAGACCACTCTACTGAGGGAGCATATTCCCACGCTAGACCTTACAAGGCCCTACTAGACCTTAGAAGGCTTGGTGTCTTACCACAAGCAGGTGTACCCTAGTGGTGTCAATTGTGAGTTAACCTTGAAGGCCTGTCCACCACAATCCATACTGAAGTTCATCTCCAGTCTTGCGGGTAGGCCTACGAAGCAGCACACCCTAGAGCAACAGTGATCCAGTCACTGTGACTGTCACTGAGGTCACATGAACCTTGAGCAGGTTAGAGCGGTGCAAACGGTGTGACCGCACTGGGTACCTATTTCAGGTGGGTGCGTAGTGTTTGCAAGTATATTATGGTTTAAAAAAAACTTGCTGCCTCCTTCCTGGCCTCCAGCAATTTTCAGAAACAATAAAAATGTCATGATAACTTCGGTGATTAATGTACATCCTAGAGAGAGATCCGAGTTTTGTCTAGTGGAAGGGTTGACTCCTGGAAAGGTAGCACAGAGGGTTAATGTGCCTGCTGCAAAGAACATGTACCATGCAGATCACAAAGTGCACTGCTTTAATGGGGTGACCATGATGAATGGTCATTTAATGTCAGCTGTAGATGATGGATCCCTGAACAGTGTCATGTATGTGCACGTTTGCATTGTGCTGAGGGAATTACCAGGTAATTGTTCACGCAGCTCTTTGATGGATGTCACATGCGGTTTTTCTGAGTCCCCAGATAGATCATGCAGTCTGTGTGTTCTCTTTTATACTGCCAGTCACCGGTGTATTCAACTGTGTAGCCTTGGACCGTGTCATGTATGTGCATGTAGCTTGCATGATCGAGGTAACTATTAGCGGCGATACTACGCGTCTCTCAGTCCTCTTTCAAGTGCTTGCCGTCCTTTTTCCCCTGCAACCCCCTTCCCCCCCCCCAGGGGCGGCAATCTGAGGGATAGCCCCGGCGCCACAAGCTCTAGCTACGCCTCTGCAGTGATATCAGATTTTTTTAGCACTCCCTAGCTCAGAGCTGGTACACGAGAAACAATTCTTCTCTAGAAATCATTAACAAACGTTTTAGGCAGCATTATAATGGGATAATTGCCCACCAACCAGTTATGGATCCGAAGACAAAGGTGAAAGTCCACAGAGAGGGCGCTGAACGAACACCTAATTGAGAAATTCTTAGTGGTACGATAATAAGTTGCTTGCCTGAAGCAGTGGGGGATTAGGACACGTCGAGCTTATGTTTAAAAAAACAGTAGAAATGATAATAAATGATAATAAATTAATGATGTTGCCCATTTTACTTCAGAACAATGTTGTCTGACAGACTTTGTGGTTGCAGGGACATGTTAAGGATTTTGGGTGCCCTGGGACAAATCTATTTTGGGGCCCCTGTTCAGAACAGGTTTGAGATTATATGATTCACTTTCAGCTCTGCCATATCCTCTTTAGCCAGGCTACTAACGGTGCACAGGCACTTTGGTCGAAATTCTAAAAGTGTTTACATCTAATGTTCAGAGATAGTGATGTGTGTTTTCACTGTTGGATCTAAAATAAACTTCTGTAATAGTTGTTGCATGAAACAAACACATTTCTCTACAAATAGTAATAGACCCTCTCACATCAATCACATTAAAAAGAAATGAAACAAAACGGTATTTACAACAATCTGTTTAGGAATCATGTCAGGCCATCAGGGCAAAACAGAGCTGCCTCTATCAAGGGCCCCCCAAAAAGGCTGGATTGCAGTGCATGTAAATGTGTCCTTTTGTAATTTAGGACGAAAACCTTGATGGGGCATGACATACCCATACTTGTGTACAGGGACGTAACTAGACCCGAACTTCAGGTGGGGGCTAACAGTCCCAGCCAGGGCTGACCTAGCACTGATCCCACATAGTGCAACAGTCTGTTTTGGCGCCCTCTCCTCCATTTCCACTTTCTCCATGAATTCCCTCACTACCACTCACCAACAATGCACCTCATCTCTCTATAGCATCTTTCAGCCAGTGCTGGCACTAGCACTGGTCGCACACGGTGCAACAGTCTTTTTTGAGTGCCCCCACCCCCATTTCCTCCTTCTCCATGAATTCCCTCACTACCACTCACCGACACCGCACCTCATCTCTCTATAGCACCTTTCTGGCAAACATTACATTTTTTTATAGCACTACTCATTGTTTACTCACTCTCAGTTCTTTGATCTGCATGGTACACGTTCTTTGTAGCAGGCACATTAACCCTCTGCGCTGTGTGGGTGGCAGGTGTACCCATGTGAGTGCACGATGAGCCATGCAACAGTAGGGTAAGAGGAGTGACTGCAGGGTGAGTGAGGTGACCATATTAATTTGGGTGCGGATGTAAGTGCAGAGTGGGACGAATTAATGTATCGTTAGTGATGGGCTTATTTGAGTGAGATTCCAGATTGAGCAGTGAGGAGGACAAGTGAGTGAAGTGTCACATGAGTGCAGGTTGAGTAGTGTGCTCGTATGACTGCAGGGTGAGGTACAGGGTGAACAGCGCAAGTGAGTGCAGAGTGATCACTATGAGTGCAGAGTGATCGGTGTGCTCATGTGACCGCAGGGTAAGTGGAGGGAGATTGGTGTAAGTTCAGGGCGAGTGGCATAAGTGCAGCGTGGTCACTGTGAGTGCAGGGTAAGTGTTTGAATGGTGTGAGTGCATGTTGATCAGTGTAAGTGCATTGTGAACGCTGTAAGTGCAGGGTGAGCGTGAAAGTGAAGGGCAAGAATTGTCTGATTTCAGGGTGCATTCCCAGACACTTGAAGTAACTCAGCAGGTTATTGACGGCAGCGTAGGTTTTCAGATATGTTAAACTATTGATATTATGGCATTAACCAGGGATCAGGTTGGAGAAAATAAATGTGCTGATCTTGCAACAAACTTCCAGTCTTATGATTAGGGTTGCCAGCTCATTATTTTGATGTCCGAGGCGGTACAAAAATAAGCAGTCACCTAAAGCTGTATTGTCAGCACTTGTCTGTGCATACTTCGAACAGCACATATGAATAGAATGCCCTTTTAATTGTGTTCTAGGGCTGCCTGAATGATCCATGACTGATAATAAAAGGGAACAAAGACAGAAAAGTCACATTACAAAAGGAATACATGCTTCTTTATTTATAAGCATATTTAATGTCAAGACAAGTAATTTGCAGGCTGTTTAAACAACACATGGTGGGCTGGCATTTTTCTTTTGGCATCTTGAAGCCCTTTTTGCCCTGTGGGGCATTGTGCGCCAGCCTGTGTAATTTTAAAAGAAACTTTGTCTCCTTTCTGCTAAGAGCTAACCCTCCCAGGACGGGGTTAAATTCATAGAGCTGAAATGCTATAGCTGCAGTTGGAGGCAGGATGTCTCCTTGGCTATGAAATCGAATGTGAAGGAACAGGACTGTCTGGTTGTTTGCTTTCGATTTTAGCAGAGGAGATTTCTTGCCTTCCACTGTGGCTGAAGCATTTCAGCTCTACAAATTAACCCCCTCCTGGGACGATTACAAACAACTGTTAGCTCTTAACATGACAAAGCATGGGCCCCATTTAATTCCCCTCCCTCCCCCTCCAACCCTCTGTTGCTGGAGTTCTCCCAAGAAACATTTCCATTTGAAATGGGGGAAGACTTGCAAGGGACTCAGGACAGTAAAAAAACAACAAAGGTAAGATTTCATGGTGGAGTGCGCGCCCCCCCTGAGATGGTGTCGCACCCCCATGGGGGGGCGCGCCCCACAGATTGAAGAATTCTGCTCTAGACAGAGACCAGCCATAGACAAATCAGCCTTGGTCCTATGCAGGGCCAGACAGGCCTTTTGTTCTGCTCTGCATTCCCCCAGTGGATTGGAGTCCTTGGAGGAATAAGTGGTGCGGCTAGCGCCTTTGAAACCCAGGGCGATCCCAGAGTTTGCCACCCAGGGATGGCCGGTGGAGGTGAGAGCGGGGGTTGGGTTTAGCAACACATGACGACGAGCGGGGGGAGAGGACAGACGACCAGCAGGGGGAGGCGACAGATGAGGACAAGGGGGGGAGGCGACATACGCGACGAGGAAGAGAAAACGTACCTTGCGCTCGCCACCGCCCCAAACAAGTTGCCACCCAGTGTGGACCGGCACCCCTTAGCAACGCCACTGGTTTGAATGCTGGGGCCGCTCAGTCCGACTCTGTTCCTGGTGCCTCTGTCACTTTCTCCAGCAACCAGGAATTCATTACAGCAGGCACAGGTGCCTCAAAGGGAGAGAGGGCAAAGGTAGAGAGAAAGCCATCAGAGAGCGAGAAGAGATAAGGAGCAAGAGAGAATAAATAGATGGAAAGAGAGAGGCTGCATGAGAAGACCGAGGAAGTCAGGCTGGTTTGAGCATTTTTTCCAGGGCTGCTTTTGGTTCCAGAGTCCGGCGCTGGTCCTGTGTGTTAATCGTAAATGACTACACATAAGCAATAGCCAAAAAACAAACCATAAGCATAGGATTTCTACTATGGCGTAGCACGATCGTTATTTTACATAAATAGTAGGGTCTACTGTAGCATTTCCTCTTGTAGCATTCTCACATAAAAGAATAAAAAGAGGAAAGAACCCTCTGAGTTAGGGGAAACCTCAGAGCCAGTTATAAAAAAGTGATAAATGGAACTGTTGGAGTGGTATGAAATGAGTAGCAAGAGCATCAAGTCTTGGAATAGGCGAAGCTTTGAGTGGGTCATGCTATGCAGCCCTTTCCTTCAACAATGTTAATATGTAAAAACATCACACTCAGATGATCTGCATGTTTGCTTCATGCCATGCAGTGTTGGCATGTGTAGGAGTTACAAACAAATATATTTAACCATAACCAAGATACAAAGAGTTACATTTGTGCAGTAAGATGCAATCACACTGATTACGACCTGAAGATTGAAATCAAATTTGACCCAGTGCTGCTCAATGAACTGAACATTTCAGACTTTTCACCTTCTGTCTCACCTACTATCATTTCACTGGGCTTTACATTACATTCTTTCCAGCAGCAGTTCCTCAGCTGAGGCGGAGGAGCGTCACTCCACTGCTCTATGAGCAGTTGAAAGAGGAAAACTAAAATGATAGTAAAGCAGTGTTATGTTATGTTATAACAACTTATACAGCGCACAAATACCCATAGGTGTCTCTGCGCTAAGGGCTCCTGAAGGTATGGCCTAGAAGAAAAAATCTATTAATTGGAGAGCCATGTTTTTATTTGTTTCCTAAATGACAATACAGTAGCACTGGCTCTAATCTGAGAAGGAAGAGAGATCCACAGCTTAGCCGTGGCAACTACGAAATGTTTGTCGCCCCAATTGGTTCTGTAGGTTCTTGGGACGACAAGAAGATTAGCACCTGCCGAACGCAGGGATCTGAGTGTACATCTGGAGTGAATTCTTTAGAAATTCTGGCCTGATATTATGAATTGCCTTATAGGCAATGCAGAGTGCTTTGAATTTAGTTGTGCTTCTTATAGGCAGCCTGTGAAGTTGTATAACCACCTTGGAGATCGATTTAAATTTCGGAGCTTACTAAGAACCATTTCCTGTGCATTCATCAATAGACTGTTGCAGTAATCAACTTTGGACATAACCAAAGCAGATATTAACTTTCTCCTGGCATCAATAGGGATGAAAGGAAGCAGTTTCTTCTCCATTTTTAGGGCATAAAAGGATGAGGAAACTACTGCATTATCATGACATTTAAATACAGTTTGTCATCTAGAATGACACCCAGGTTCTTGGCTTTAGTGGCCAGGCTTGGGGGATCCCAATTTATCCGGCCAAAAGCCCGAAGACCACAAAGGAGAATCATTTCCAGAGACCATAACCTCTGTTTTGGACAAATTTAATTTGAGGCAGTGTCTTGACATCCAGGGGTGTGATGGCCAACATGTTATCATGGAAGTTAGCCAAAACGGTGTCCCCGTTCTTATGAACGGAGAGCACTAATTGGGATTCATCTGCATATGACGTGAGAGCTAATCTAAAAGATTTAATCAGTCGGCGATGTCAATGTTGAACAATGTCAGACTTATAGAAGATCCCTACGGTACTCTGCGTGGAAGTGAAAAAAACTGGAGAGTCAAAATTGCCCAGGCTGACTAGCTGGGTACGTTGCGATAAAAAAAGAGGTCAAAAGGGATTTTTCCTTGATCCCAATGCCTAGTGCAGAGACACAGTTGATCAGCAGGCCATGATTAACCGTGTTGGTAATGCTGATGAGTTCAGTAGCACAAGTACGGCCGCTCCTCCTTTGTTTAACACAGACGTAATCTAATCGGTAGCTTTCATGAGTGCGGTCTCTGTAGCCTTTCCTAAAGCTGAATTGTGTTTTATCCAACAGCTTATTTTCATAAATGTATTAGGCCAATTGATCATTCATAATTTTCTCAGCAAGTTTAGCAGGCAACGGGAGACGCGCAATTGGTCAATAATTGTTGGTATCCCCTGGGTCCAAGTTAGGTTTCTTTAGCAGTAGGAGAATAGAGGCCTTTTTCCATTGGGATTAATAGATGCCTGAGCTAAACATAGAGTTGAAAATATTAGCCAGGTTAGTACCTATGAGGTCTGGAATCAGTTTCAGAACAAGGATCAAATGGTGAGCCCGATTTAGCCCTGCTCACCAGATCAGTTATCTGTTCCGCAGTAAATGGCCCAAATTCCCTGAAGGCAAAGCTGTCTAATACATCGCTTTTGAAATCCAGCTGACTCGTAACCTCAACAGAGGCATTAAAATTCGAGTAGATTTGATCCACTTTAGCCTGGAAGCTGAGAGCTGAGGAGTCACAAAAAGCTTAGGATGCTACATTAGCATGGCTGTATTATGGCACTGCCAGTTTAAACACCACCTGAAACTGTTGTTTAGTGGAATCTTATGCTGTTTCTATTTTCCTTGTATAGTAACTATTGGCCAATGCTAGTTTATAAAGAGATTTCTCCTGGCTGACATACTCTAGGCACCAGCGCATCACTTGTTTCCTGCACCGTTGTTTCTCCAGCCTCAGAGCCTCAGAGAACCACTGGGCCGAGGCCGTACTCCTGTTTTTGGAAGCTGTTTTATACGGGACTAATTTAGCTAAAGCGTTTTGAAGCCAGTCCGTATGGTTTGTAGTGGCCAGCTCTGAATCTAGAATAGCTTCTGGCTGAGTATAAGATAAATACTGTTTAAGAAGAGCCTGGTCTATACCACTCCAAGAATTAAACTGTTTAGGGGGTTTGACCTAGTGTATGGGGAAGTGGAGTGCAGAGTACAGATATCGAATAGTTCTGCATAGTGATCAGACCAAGTTAGAGGAAGGACCTCCTTTATCGAGATCTGCTCATTATTTGTGACTAGGCCATCAAGCATGTGTCCGGCCAAATGAGTAGGGCCACGGACTTTTTGATAAAGTCCTATAGAATCTAACTCGGTGTTAAGGGATATAGAGTCCTTGTCATCAGTGGCTTCCAGATGAAAATTAAAATCCCTAAAATGATAAAACTTGATTCACCTGCGGCAGGTTCAAGTAGGTTTTCTACCAATGATAAAAAGTCTCCCCTAGGGCCCGGCAAGCGGTAAAGGAGGATCCCCTTAAAAGATCGATGATTGGAAAGCATTATGTTAAAACCAAGTGGGGACGTGATTTTCAGCTCAACCTACCGGGAACTGCACAGAGGGGTGCTGGTGGCCCCAGGCGCTTCAGTCCAGCTGCCGTGAGGGCAATGGCCAACATCTAAACTTCCCGGTCTTTCCAGCCGTGAGGGGAATGGCGCTTAGAGACAGGGACTACACGTCCCAGCAACCTTTGCCTGGCACCTCCTCCTCACGCTGCGCACCACACCGGGGGGCAGTACTTTAGCGCCCTCAGCCTCCCGCAGCGCGGGACGCGATTTTCCGCTCAAGCTACCGGGAACTGCACAGAGGGGTGCTGGTGGCCCCAAGCGCTTCAGTCCAGCTGCCGTGAGGGCAACGGCCAACATCTAAACTTCCCGGTCTTTCCAGCCGTGAGGGGAACGGCGCTTAGAGACAGGGACTACACGTCCCAGCAACCTTTGCCTGGCGCCTCCTCCTGACGCTGCGCACCACACCGGGAGGCAGTACTTTAGCGCCCTCAGCCTCCCGCAACGTGGAACGCGTGCGGGTGGCGCCTGGGCAAAGCCCAGGCCAAGGGCGGGCCCGTCCTTGCCCATCATCACCAGGAGGAGCCAGGGCAGGGCCACCCCCCTTGTCATCGAATAGCTGGATTGGGCTGTACTCCCCAACGAAACCGAAGGTACTGTGTTATATGTCCCCGATCCCTCTTGGGCAAACCTTATTCCCTCATTTTCTTGCAGCATTTTGGGACGTACTTTGGAAAAACTGGCTTAAAGGATCAATTGCTTTTTGCACTTTGCGGGTAGCATTGAAATATATTTCCCTCGTGTGTTGTACCATTACCAATTTGGCAATAGCATGGGCAAAAGGAAACTAATGGAGGGATCAGGGGTATGCAATGTCTCACAGGGGCGGCAGGGATGGGGAAAAAAGCCAAAAGGTCAAAGAAACGTGTAGTTAACAACTGCGTGATGGCTAGGATAGACACCCATATCCATGAATGTGAAGGTATCTTAGAGAGTAATGCACAACTGCCACCCCACAGTTCTAGCTCATCCTCCACACCCATTATTCCCTCAATGTTTAGTAAACATTTTACGAGTAAAACACCTAAGCTTATTGAAAAAACACCACAAGAACTTCCAAGGGCGCAGATGATAGATTCCTTGGCCAAAGATGCACTTTCCATTCCTACAAACTCGCCATCCAAAATTAGTCCATCAGATCCCTTAATTCATTGTGGAAACAGGTTGTCAGTTTTGGCAGACATCACTGATACCCCGACGCCCCAGATCACTACTCCGTTGCTCCAATCCCAAACTACGAGTAGTGAGGAGACGCATACAATTTCGCAAGGGCTATATCAGCTCGTCGCCTTGCTCAAACTCGATATAGGAGCCATGAGAGTCAAGATCGAAGAACTAGTGGACGTGGTTAAAACTTTGACCACTAGTAATATTCCCCATAAGCAGCCCCTATGCTCTGTGGTAGAAGAGCACCAGTGTTTTCAGCGACCCTTTCCTTCAGTTCTGGTCGACAGAAATCAAACAGACGGCCGACCACTCGCACATCTTTCCACAAAGAAGGACACAGCCTCTATTCCCCCTAACAGCGGACAGTTTAAGATCTTAAATCCCTGTCTCCAGAACTCAGTTCCAGTACAAACTACCGCACATCGCATTACATCTAGAAATGACTCAGCATTAATGCATCCAATGGCCACTAATACATCAAAGGGGATTTACCTCATGCAATTTCCCCATCTAGAAGGGAAAAAAGTTTATTTGGTCAATGTCCCCAAATTAGATACTGTGGCTGGTCATGAAAGCGAGGAGTCTCTAATTAACAAATCAATACACTGGATTCGTCATGTCAGGGGATGTCGCTCCATTATTCGGGAGGACATTGTCAGGGCTAGAAGATGCGTAGTTCGCACACACCCACAGGACCATATTGAGCTTACCCTGACTAGCACCAACTTGGCAGAAAATCTTATTTCACTCGAGTTTCGTACTTGTTCCCCTGACTCATCATTAATACAGAGTAGCCTTATCTTCAGATACATTAAGTGATAAGTATCAGACAAGGGTGACGAGATGCTCTTCATCTTTGTAAGCCAATGACTGAACACTAAATGAGATTTGGGTAGAGCAATTATCACAGGTTCCACCTACGTTCACCGATCAAACCCTGTTAAAAGATCCAAGCCCCCAACAGGCAATAACTACAGCCCCAACTCTAGACTTGTCCCCTTCTCGCCAGTTAAAAGTCATTTCGTGGAATGTTGCTGGTCTTGATAGCAAGCTGTCATTACCCCATTGGAATGACTGGTAGAGGGCCACAATATCTGTGTCTTTCAAGAAACATGGAGCGTGGTCCCTCTATAGAAATTGGGTTATAGCTGCTACCATACACCAGCCACCACCAAAGGGAGGGGTCGCCCTTCGGGAGGGCTGATTATATGGGTCAACATTGCCCTCAACTGTATAATTTCTAGCTGCCACACCTTGAGCCCAGACATCATGAACATCACTATAAAGGGACCAGGAGGGGGGTTAATGCTTGATCTGTTCAATGTCTATATAAGGGGGACAATTGGGGGCAAAACCTCTCCCGCTCTCATGTTGCTTCAACAAGGCTTATCAAATTGTTCACCCCACTCAAGAATAATAGTTGCTGGTGATTTTAACATTACCTTTGAGCCTCTTAGCATAGAAGACATAACAGGGATTGAGGAGGAGGACAACAAATGGGGTGTTCCCTCACTAACTATACCTCCGGTAAAACGATGGACGCCGGTGGCCACTCAACTAAACGCACTTACCTTAGAATACGAGTTAAGGGCTGTGAATGGTAGGACCAGTCTAGATGCCCAGGGAGCCTTTACTTACAACAGAGTAACTTGTCCATCTCGCATAGATTATATCTTAGTAGACATAAGATTTTGGGGGCATGTTCTAGACATGGAGGTGGGTAACACAACCGATAGCGACCACAATCCTCTTTGCTTGTCACTGAGGTTCCTATGGTCAGTCACCAACTTTATACTGTCTGACCGTAGGCACCTTGTGACCAAAGATATTATACCCTCAAACTCGAGAAGAGCTTTGAACTGGCAAAAGATTGCCTTAGAAGAAACAAAAATGGAGGCCATTAGACAAGTTCTTCATAAAAACACAATCGAGTTAAGGGAAGCAATCGCAGCGGGGACTAATCATGCACACAGCATACACGCACGTACCATCGAGCAAATTTCTATCCCCTTCCAAGCACCGAAAGGGCCCATCAAACCTGTCGCACTTACCAGAAGATGTCAAAAGTGGTACACAA
Organism: Triturus cristatus; assembly: GCF_964204655.1. NCBI lineage: Eukaryota > Metazoa > Chordata > Amphibia > Caudata > Salamandridae > Triturus > Triturus cristatus. Next base: position 658,371,176 of record NC_140585.1, on the reverse strand, counting down.
AAGAATGTAGACTCAAGAGGAAGGCTTTGGTAACAGCGATCAAAGCCAAGAGTAACTTAGCCATTAAAGTTGCAAGACAGGAATACAGGGAGTCTCAGCATCAAGCAAAGTTGGACTGGGACGAAAACCGATGGCGCGATCTTAAAAATGCCAGCTTAGCAAGGGACACTAGGCTCTTTTGGTCATTGGTCAGACAGACAAACAAGGGAGAGGTAGACCAAATCCCCAATCACATCTTACCCCAGGTTTGGCAAGACCATTTCCATGACCTATATTCCGAGACTAACAACATAAATGTGGAGGGACAATGTGGCCTCCTCCCATTAGGTCTTGGGATAGGCAACGATGACCCATTCATTTTAAAAGAAGTTGAGTTAGCTATAAGTAGGTAGTGCCCGCTAAAGCCCCAGGACCTGATGGGCTCCCTTGTGATTTGTCCCTTGCTGATTGGAGCAATTGGGCTGAATATGTCCTTCTCCTAATTAATTCCATTTCAAGAGGATGCCCAATCCCTGATTCATGGAAGGGTGCGGAGGTAGTCCCAATTTACAAAAAGGGGGGCAGGGAGGACCCTTCCAACTATAGGCCAATCAGTCTCATAGATGCAATGCAGAAGATAGTTGGCAGGGTCATCTTGCAGAGAATCCAATCATGGATTGAGGAGGAGGACATCCTCTCCCAATATCAGGCGGGTTTTCAGGCCAATACAGGAACTGTCGACCAGGTCTTTAGACTTCTTCTGATCCAGCTGATGCCCCGGCCCTGGCAGGCAACAAGGTGCCAACTCTCCTGTTTGCTGATGACACACTGATGATCTCAAACACCCCTGTAGGCCTCCAAAATCTTCTGAACAAGTTCCAACTCTTTTGTAATACTTGGGGATTAATCATAAATACATCCAAAACAACATTCATGACTTTTAATCCCCATAAATCTTTTAGGAACAATATCACTTTAAACAGAACCCATCTCGAGAGAGTTGCTACTTTCGATTATCTTGGTCTATGCCTTTCAGAAAAAGTACAGTGGAAGTTTCATCTTGATAAAATGCTCCTGAACCACAAACGTGCAGTCGGGGCACTGAGAAAAGAACATCGATTATCATTCAGTAGACCTATTGCCCCAGCACTTACTCTGTACGAAGCTAAGGCAGTTAGCTCGGCCCTTTATGGAGCCGAGCTGTGGGGATTTGATAACCTCGAAGAGCTCACCAGATCAGAAAATAAGTTCTTTAGGGATATGATTATGCTACCGCATGGAACACCTTTAACCCCCCTGATATATGATGTGGGCAGGCGCCATACTAAAGATCTGGCCAAACTCCACCCCTTGCTGTATTGGGCAAGCCTCAGGCGTATTCCTGAACTTGCTAACTATGCCGAGGCCTTCACTGAAGTAATGGGGTTGGACATGGGCAAAAGGATAAAATGGATCTCTAACGTCAAGGCGTTGATGATAACCTTGGGTCTTGAGGAGTCATGGGATACTCAATCCCCGCCAAGTAAAACCGAGCTCAAACGCATCTATTGGGACTGGATAGATGCCAGGGACCTCAGTAACCCAAATTCACGAAGATTAACGAAAGAGTTCCTCCAACACAAACCATCTAGAGGTTTTGAACCCTACCTGGACGTAATACAGATCCCTAGGGATAGGGCATTATATACCCAATTTAGATTTTGCTCACTTTCAGTCCTCGAATTCACCGCAAAGTGGCGTCCTTCTAATCAGATTATTACACAATGCCCATCCTGCGGGTTCCCTAAAGAGAGTATCGCAGACTTTATGTTTGCTTGTGCCAATTCGTAAACAACTAGGGACCTTGGACCACCAAGCTGCTCTACATATATTGTAAGAACTGACCCGAGAATTTTATATGTCTGTGGAGTTGCCAAGTTTTTGGGCCGTGCCTGGCTAATTAGGCTTAGGGCTATACGGAGGGCGCCCCAAAATTGACACAGATTATCAAGGAATAGAAAAATTGGGTAGTTGAAACTTGTATTGTTACATTTCGCCCTTGATAATGTATACTAACTGCCATTTGTAGCTATTTTTATTGTCTCAAATTGCATTAATTAAAACGATTCTAAATTTAAATGCACAAAAAAGTTTTAGCTCCTAATAATTGGGAAAAATTATAATGTTATATTTTAGCTATTATGATGTGATGAATTACATTTTATCTCGAAATTGTTTTGTATTGTGACGCTTTTATGATTTTATATCGAAATAAAGCTATTGACTGACTGACTAAAACTAAGTGCCTCGCATACCGTTGAGGGGACCATATCTATTTCTTACCATTAAGGTGTTTCGGTATATGAGAGCCAAACCTCCCCCTCTTTTCTTAGGTCTTTCACATATGTGTACAAAGAATCCGGCAGGGGTGGCAATACAAATGTTTGGACCAGCCCACGTTTCCGTGATAAATAAGAGATCAAGATGATAATTATCCATATTTATGCGCTGGGTTTAAGGGTGCACAAACGTGCTGAAATGACTTAGCATGCTTATTAATGGCACACAGTTTCTTGCTGGTATAGCGAACTAAACATTGCCCCATACCTGGTAAGGGAGGAGCAGGGGTCCTGGCGTTATTATCATTTTATTTTTTCCTACTGCAGTGGCTCATTTGGGGCAGAGCTGGACTCTGTGATGCCAGAGCACTGCAGGGGGAGGAGGGGTGAGTGCACTCTGTAAATGTGCATGATGCTTTGGCCGGTCCTCTCCGGCAGGCCAAAGCGTCATGCACACTTTGCATGTTCTCCACACAGGCTGCATTACAGCCTGGGTGGAGAACATGCCCCGGCCCCAGGCCCTATCTGAGCTCTGAACCACAGCGCTCAGACCAATCATGGCTCATTGCAGCTTTTTGATTGGCTGTGGGGAGCCGGCTGCTTCCTGGTGCCGGACTAAAGGAAGATGAAAAGGACCGGGTAGAGGCGGCAGCTGGTCTGATTCCAAGTGTGTGTTTTTTTTTTCAATTGTTAATTTTTTTTCTTTCCCCCCTCCTTCCCGCCCCACCACTTCCGTCCAGTAGCACTGATTCTTTCCTTTTCATAATCTGCATAAAAAGATACTAAAGTGGCCACCTTCGATCTACAGACACTTCAACATAAACCCGCTCTTGCCACCACCTCACCTCTACACTGCAGCTCAAGCCCTGATGCTGTAAGACTAGCAAAACCTGTTATTGTGAAACTTTGGCAAGTGCAGGTTGTTTTATGCTGCTGGGCTCACACAAATACTCTAAAGGACTACATGCCAAGAGCAGGATTAGAGAAGCAGGAGCAGAGAAGCAGAGGCAGAGCCAAGAGGATTAGGCAAAACATCGGTTGAACTCCTAGGATCAAGCGATGATTTAAATAGTACAATGGTGAAGCACCGCAGAGTGATCCCAGCTTGCTTATAAAGTCCTGCAGTCAAATGATGTAGAAGAACCTGGAATGTTCTAGAACAGTGGTTCCCAAACTTTTGACTCCGCAGGACCCCCATTGTGTCACCACTGGAAGCAGGGGACCCCCAAGCAATTTGTATGATTTAAATTTCAAACATTAAAATAGTAATTTCCAACAAATAAACACACGTGCACACTTTTTGCGACGTCACCATGGCGATAAAGGCTTCACCTTATTTACAAGGCAGCATTAAGCCACATAACATGGCTTAATGCTGCCTTTTAAATAAGGACCCTGTCACGCAATGCTTAGCGTGAAAGGGGTGGGCAGTGGGTGTTGCAGCGGGATTTCCACCGCAACACCCATTGATTTTGACACTGCCCCCTATTTACAAGGGCAGCATAAATAGGAGGCAGCGCCAAAATTAAGACAAGGGAAAACCAGGTCTTAACTTGTCAAAACGAGGAGAAATGCTTTATTTCTCCTCGTTTTTGCTTTTTCCATGTGACTTGCCTTGTACAGCACACATGGAAAAAGCAAAACGCCTTGGATTGTTTATGTTCAGGAAGGTGACCCTTCCTGCATCTAAACAATCTTTTTTAAAAATGTCATTTTGTAACTTCCATGTGTGCTGCATTAAGCAGCACACATAGAAGTGACAAAACGGCATTTCAAGATTGTTTATGTGCAGGACGGGGGACCTGCCTGTACATAAAGAATCTTCACCTGCATGCACATACCCTTGCCATTGTGCAAGGGTGTCTGCATTGGTGCTACACTGCTAAGTGTAGCGCCAGCACTGGGGGAAACGCAGGGCTGCACCATATTTTTGTAAATATGGTGCAGCCCTGCGTTTCTAAAGTGGTGGAGCTTATCGCTAAGCCAAGGAGGCTAAAGACACGCTCTGCCACTTCTGTTGTAAATATCCCCCTTAGTATTTTATATTCAAAGAATTTACAAAAAACAAAACAACTTATTGGGAAGGTTGGTGCTGCAACTCTGTGACTAACTTTTAATTGGTTGGTTTTATTTCGCAGTACGAGGCTCCTGCTCCTGCCAGGGCCAGACTGGAAACCCAAAGCAGCCCTGGCAAATGTTTTCAAACCAGTCGCCATATGGTGCACACCAAGTGCAGTGAGTGAGCCTGACCACTACAAAGGAGACTTTGGGAGGCTCTCCCCCCAAGAAATTTAGGAAACAGTGGTGCATTCTACAACACATTTATCATTATATATTAAATTGTATTAGCTTTTAACGAATAGTAAATGAAGACATTACTATGCACTAGGATACGACAATCTTTGTTGGGGTTCTTCAATGATTCACTTATTATCACCCTTCAACAGTGCCTCTCATCTCTCCATAGCCTCTCCGTCACATGTATTTCATTTGTTTTATAGCATCTCTCATACCATTGTAGGATGTCAGAGCACTTTACATCACACACATATAGAGACAATGAATCACACGTGTAAATCAGTGTATAGAACATTTTACATAAGGCAAATGGTACTACATGGTGTAGGATTCACATGTCATTCATACTGGTAGGCATTTTTAAAGAGTGCTTGGTCTGGAGAAGCACAAACTTGGGATTCAGAACATCACCCAGTGGTTGGCATTGACTTTAACAATAAAAATGTATTTCTGCCCAAAGAAACCTTTTTAGCAGCATCAGGATAATGAAAGACAGGGAAAAAACATAAGTTACTAACTTGTACCATGCAGTTTGCTAGCAGCTCTTTGATGACAGTTTATAGGTCACTGTGCTAGATTTCGGCTGTCACTTATGAACTGTACAGTAACAAAAGAATATCTGTGACAAAAGCAGTAACACACTCACCTATGCACATAAAATACAGTTTTTTAAAATGCATGGTACACGTTCTTTGCAGTAGGTATATTAACCCTCTGTGGTACATTAGATAACTCAAAGCTGCCACTGGACAAAACTCTCATCTCTCCAGCAGGTGCATTAATCACTAGCTTTATTTTGACACTTTTATTGTTGCTGGAAAACAGCTAATTAGACCAGGAACTTTGCAGTGCTTTTAAAACTGCCTCCTGCGGACCCCCTGGGAATGTTTCATGACCCCCTGGGGGTCCGCGGACCACAGTTTGGGAAAGACTGTTCTAGAAGGAGCCAAGTAATCGGACAGGAAGTACTAATCAAATGACCGAGAAACATCTAGAAGGTTCTAGAAAGAAGGAAGTGATCTCACAGGAAGTAGTAGGTGGGAATCTTGGAGTGGAATGCAAGAGGACATAATTGTCCAGTTGAGTCCCAACTGGTAAAGAAAAAGCCAAAGAAAGATGGAAGTATCAGGTCCTAGACTAATTTCTAGCTGCAGCCCATAATACCAGTTTCTGCCACCTCAGTAATCCCAGATAAAAGATAGACCTTTGAAGCAGTGCAAGGGCAGGAGTATAGTGTGTTGCAGCATCCTAGAGCCTTCCTTCACAACTACTTCAAATCATGACAGACTGTCACGTTCTGGACGTATTCCACTCAAAAATATCCTTCATGCCACAGACTAACTTCTTTCATCTACAAGGTAATTTGACCTCATCACACCCTTAATCCTTGTCGGACACTGGCACTAAGTTGGGGCAAGAATAAAGTTCAGATAGGGTGTATCACATATAAGGCCCTGAATCTCAATACGTCATATCCCTCTAATTTTCTAAAGTTATGTGATGGTAACAAGGGCTCAGAATCAGGAACACGGAGACCAAGATTCAAGGTGGCACATGAAATATACAATACTCAACCCTTTACCAAATATTCACATCCTACATTAATTCACAGAAAATGTCTCACAGAGAAGCAGTTAATTTTTTATTTTTTTATTATCAAAAGGTAAAAATATTATCACTCTTTTCTTTAAATTTTCATTATAAATGTATTATACATCACATATAACGAATTCAACATATACAATATTCTTTGAAATTCATCTCATAGAAAGGAGCCCCAATTTAATGGGGAGAGAACCACATAACTTCGGTACATGTCTCCACAAAGAACATCAACAGACAAAAAAACACATGCACAGCATCAATCCTTAGCAGAGGCTGAACAGAGCAACGGACCAAGCAGGTCACACCTCACTTAGTTAGTTAGTTAGTTTAGTGTTTGAAGTTTGTGCACAATTCATCCGGCACGTGTCACTCTTTAGTGCCTCTGTAAACAGATTTCCAAATATGATCAAAGCAAGGAGGTGCACCAAGAAAGCGGATTCAGTCCATTGTAAGTGTTGACGAAAAAAAATGTCTTTATTCGAAAATGCATGCACATTCAATGAACATCCAGCCAACGCGTTTCGTTCCCAAGATATATTCATGGAACTTCATCAGTGCTCTATGTTACAAAGGACTAATAAGCCACGACAAAACGTCTTGAATCTGTTGTCGGTTTATGATAAAGGAAAAGTTCCAGGTCTAAGGTTTGACACAGTGTCTAAACTTCTCATCTGTCGTTTCGTGTTGATTGACAGCATCAATCCTTCGCAGGAGCTGCCACCCTTTAATGTAATTCACAGTTGCTGTACCAGGGGGTAAACTCGAATTGTTTTCCTTCTGGCAATATCTGAATGTGTTTTTAGACGTTACCCATCCCGGAAACACTAACTTTTCTTACACCACAAGTTTTTAGCTCCTGTTGTATGTCATTCAGAACATTTGGTATTTCAGTTTTATATACTCATTTCTCAGCTGTCGTCACCTATTGAGATCACTTTTCATTGATAGAAACAACTCCAGTCTATACCCTTTGCTAATAGTGAAATGCCGCAGTTTGCTATACAAAAAAGGTTTGTCTCTGTTTTTGTTAAATGAGATTAGTATGTATTTTGCTAACTGAGTTAAATACCAATATCTCCATCTTCATCTAATCCAGAAACACGCACTGCCACCTCTAATCTCACTTCGTATCCTGTCGTAGCCATCAGTTCCTTTTTCTCAGCTCAGATGTTTTTTAAATGTTCACACTTCAAGTTGACAGTTGTACACGTTGTTAACTGTGAAGCACCCACACACTTCTCTAGTACCAGATCACTTCACAAAACTGTTAAAGAAATTAATTTCAGAGTTCTTCTCATTTATAAAGTCATAATGACATGCATTCTCTGAGAGCACGACCTTCGTTTTCTGTTATCAGCTCGCTGTATTAGGGTAAGAACATGGAATTTGACCTCTGCATTGCAATAATAAATATGTGAATGTGTGTTTACTGACACACTTTTTTCCAAATGACTAAATAAGCCATACATTCTCATAGGAAACGAAACAAAAGCCTATGGTGTTTACAGGACAGTCAAAACGTAACGAAGAAATCACTTCCAGTAAGTGAAATCATAGGAACACAGAAGCAAGGTTACTGTAAATATGTTAAGGTATAGGAATATGGTATGTATGTGAGTAACATACTAATATTTTGTGTCAGTAAGTAACAGCATGTATGAGGAAAAAGAGGTGAATGCATGAGGAGAAAGAGGCAAATGTTTGAATGAATGGCATAAATAAAAACAGAAGTTGTTACAGATACATAACTGGAAGAAGAAAACCTGCATGAGTTGGATCTTGCATTGAAACATGAGTACATAATATATTTAAATTGGTCAAGAGAGATAGACATCTACACCAGAATTTGGCCACAGCAAAATATCTGTAGCACTTCATCACAAGTGGATTAAGACTGGACTCCGATTGAGCCCTTGGAACGATATGGAAAGTCACCACAATGCCAAAAGCCCAATGATGCCATACCAGTGGCAGAATGTGCACTTTGCAAATGATAATAAGATACAATAAGATAAAATAACTATAGTTCAAATGTGGTCAGAAAAGTAACTCTTAAGTAATTCACCAATATGGTTGAATTTAAAATTTGATGAAATACAATCAAATTATACAGTGGCATGAAGAAGATAATGTGTTAAACAGAAACCACTGAGTCTACAAAATGTCATATAGAAATAATGGGACCTCACACTTTCAGAAATTTACAAGTATGGTGGCCTGGTCCACAAGGACTTTTGTAATGCCATACACACTGTACAATATGATAAACGATTAGGTAAATTGGTGCAAACTAGCCTAGTCGTGGATTTCCTGGTACTGGTCAAGAATATCTGAAGTATGTGGGACAAATGGAATGCATATAGAGGCCATATCTGTACTCCTCCTGTTGTGGATCAAGGCTCAGACGATGAGGCATAAGGGGCATAGATGTATATCCTGAACGTTAATATGTATGTTGATATTGATGAGCTGTTGTCAAACTGACCCCTCCAATATAAGGAATGTACTGGCAGGTCTTCTGTTAAATGCAATAAAATGTTGTTTTTTTAAAAGAATATCTGAAGTAATAAACACTTTTATGTTTATTCAGTCCGATACACTGCTTCCACAGCAGCAAAGTAAAGAGAACAATTTTGAAATTTTTAAAAAACGACCTGAATTATCAGTAGAAATTAAATTAAAAAAATGTAACAACAGATATTTTCTGTATCGGATGAGTTCAGGTGATGTGAAGTTTCCTGAGATATACCTAAAGAATGTTTTATAACTATCATTCTCAAAAAGTTTCTTTGTGCAATTAGTACATTATATGTTATATAATGAGAACATTAGTCTTGTAATGGAATTGCACCCGTTTTTAAATATAAACAAAGTTGTGTACCTCTGGGTCCACATCAGCTTTTAGATAAAATGTCATTCTTTCCAGAAATGTTGTTTTGCAGATTGACAGTGAAGATCATCTCTTAGGGCAATTTTTTAATCTGATCTGTAATGTATCTCAGAGGAATCTGAGCAAGGGAGGCCTTTAACAACACCCCAAGATATTTTTTTTCTCACTTCTCTCCTGGAGGGATAGGGGAGGACGCAAACGGCGGAGAATGTCGCCTTAGGATGAAGAGAGGGTTTCCCAGGGGGTGGGAAGAAGGTGGGAGCACTGGGTGTAGGGAGCAGTGGGAGAAAAATAAAAAAATTGTCCTCATTCGCGCATCTTTTTTAGGGAATGTGTTAGTTGTATATATGCTTGTGGGTTCGAATCAAGATAATTGTGTAAGAATCTAAACTTATGGGATAGAGAATGGATAGATTTAAAATAGGTAACTTTCTGACCTGGAATGTGAATGGGCTAAGATCTAGGAGGAAATTATCTAGAGTTTTGTAAGTTCTTAAGGGAAGTACTGCCCAAATTATACTACTACAGGAAACTCATTTGGAAAACATTGAATGTAGACAATGTTTTCAAAAGTGTAGATGGGTTCAGGAGGTAGTATGCTCGGATCAGAGGGGGAGTACTCGAGGAGTCGCCATTATCATTAAAAGTAATAATGGAATAAGATTACTTAAATATGAAACTGACTGTTCAGGTAGATGGTTGGTGGCGACTCTGGTAATTCAAAATTGGCCTCTGGTATGTGCAGTTTACTATGGACCGAATAATGATGATCCGGAGGCCTTAATTAAGATGGAATCCTGTGTATTAGAGACAACAGTACCTATTGTGGTGGGAGGAGATTTTAATTTAGTTATGGATAAGGGACTAGATAGGACCTCTAAGGTAAACTATATGAATCCACCTAGATCATTTTCCAGGTTAAAGAGCATGATGAAGGATTTTAACTTAATTGATATCTGGCGTATTAAGAAGGGGGATGTTCGGGAGTTTACTTTTTATAGCAAAAAGTATAGACATCACTCTCGAATTGACTTTTTTTTGGTAGCCCAAGAGTTACTTGGGGATGTATTGGAAATTGTACATGTCCCCGCGATAATGTCGGACCATTCAGCTGTTGCCCTCGCATTGAAGATACAGCAAAAGGAAGGGCAAAGAAGATGGATAGTAGAGAGAACCCTTCTCTTAGATGAGGGGATTGTTAATGATTTAAGAGAAAAATCTGAGGTATATTTTCGTACGAATATAGGATCGGTTGGATATCAAATAGTTTGGGATGCCTATAAGGCTTATTTAAGGGGGGTCTTTAGATCTATAATGATATGGAAAAGAAGGAGGGAGAAACGAGATGAGGAATATAAAGTGGAGGAGATAAAGATTAAAGAAAGAGAACTACAGAAGGCTTCAATGGATGACTTAGATATTGTCCCTGCTTTAAGTAAAGAGTTAGAAGGGTTTCAGGCAATTTTTCAAGCATGCATAGATAAAAAAATATCCGATAAATGGAAAGCTAGCAAACTTCGCCACTTTGCATACGGAGAAAAATGTAGCTCCTTATTAGCTTGGAAAACTAAGGCAGATAGAGCTAGAAATACTATTCAAGCACTAATTAGCAAAGCCTCTGGTGAAATATTGTATACCAGTGGGGATATCTGTAAGGAGGCTTGTAGTTTTATGAATGATCTATATAGGGAGGATATTTACCCCGACCAAGAGGATATTACTAAGTGGTTAGAACAAACATCTCTCCCTCAGCCTACTGATGACCAACAGAAACTATTAGAAGGAGAGATTACAGAAGGTGAGATTAGAGTTCAATGTAAGAGAATGGTTAAGGGGAAAGCCGCAGGGCCTGATGGCCTTCCAGTAGAGGTGTTTTTATCTATTATTGACACAATAATCCCAGTTTTAAAAGTCTTGTTTAACCTAATTTACATTAGTGGTGAAAACGCTTCAGTGTCTTGGTCAGAGGCAATAGTGACTTTAATTTTAAAGCCAAATAAGGATCCGAGAACTGTTGACCGACCGATTTCTTTGTTGAACTCGGACTATAAGATTTTTTCCGGGGTTATAGCAGCTCGGGTAGCTAGGTTGATAAAACCGGTCATTCACCCAAATCAAAGAGGTTTTATCCCTGGAAGACAACTAAATGAATTAACTTTCCAGTTGGTAGGGGTAGTAGACATAGCTGAGATGCGGAGGGAGCCACTTACGATAGTAGCGGTTGACGCAGCTAAAGCTTTTGACCAGGTGCATTGGCCTTATATGTGGGATTCCCTATGTAGCTTTGGATTTCCGCGTAATATGGTTACGGCGGTGCAAAAATTGTATCGGGGTCCAAAGGCTAGGGTTTTGGTAAATGGGGTATTGTCTGATTGGTTCTCTATCTCTTGGGGGACAAGGCAAGGTTGTCCCCTGTCTCCGCTTCTTTTTAACTTATATATTGAACCTTTCGCAAATTTGATTAGAGCAGATACTTCCATTCTTCCGTTTAGATCTAAAAATTACGAGGTTAAATTAACCTTGTATGCGGACGACCTATTGTTGTATACAAGAAATCCGCAGTATGCCATTCCAAATTTAATGATGAAGGCAGAGGTATTTGGGCGGGTCTCAGGTTATAAAGTAAACACGGATAAAACGGAGATTATGCAGTGGAATCAGGTTTTACAAAGTGTTGGGGTGAAAACCCAAATACGATATCTAGGGATTTTAATTCCACAAAAGATTGAGGATATAACATTAATTGGAGGAAAACTAGCCAGGAAGTGGCAGGGTTGCTGTTAAAATGGGAAAACCTCCCCCTAAATATATATGGTCGTGTGAACTTAATAAAGATGATCATCCTTCCAAAGATCACATTTCTCTTGAACTCTATCACTTGGTTTTTTAAGAAAGAAGAAATAGCAAAACTTCAAGGTAAAATAGGTAGTTTTAGTTGGGCGTCTAAAGGCTCTAGGATTTCTTGGAAAAAGTTGATTGGAGGTCGGTGGGCTGGCACTTCCTGATTTGCTTGTTTATAGTTATGCTTTTCATTTTAAAAATGTGCGGATGCTGGCCAATAGGATAGACAAGTCACTTATAGGCTCACTCTTTTTTGCTATGTTGGAAGATATTCCGCAGGGCCAACGGTATTTTCTTTTCAAATTTGGAGATCCCAAGTTTTTTAAGAAGATAAGACTAAAGGTTTTGAAGGCCGCCTTGAACACTTGGATGTATGTTAGGAAGGTTTTTAAAGTCTCTTATTTTTCCAGTTATGCTCCAATATGGGATTCCCCCAGTACTCCAGAATGCTTGAGAGATCAGCTTAGTCAGCCTCTGAAATTAGGCGATATCCATTATTGGGCTGATTTCAAGCAGGGTTCAGATTTAATGAGTTGGGGAGATTTGAATTGTCTTTGTAAGGGGCAGCTAACAAGATTCAAGTACTATCAAATAAGTTCCTAGTGGGCTAAACAGGTTTGGGAGGAGGATGATAATGAAACAAAATTTAGTCAGGTGACGAGATTTGGCCAGTGGAAAAAAGAGGTGTCCTCTTGGTACTGGGCCTTTTTGGAAATGGACAAAGAATTAGATATCGAAATTGTGAAGCTTTGGGGTCAGGAATTTGGTGAAGAAGATGTAACTCAATTGTGGCGTATATCCTATGATTATTTACGAACTGTAGTTAAACCAGCATCACTTAAAAGAAATCATCTATTCACCACATATAGAGTATATTGGTCACCTGCAAAGCTAAGTAAGATTACTAGTAATGTATACAATTGCCCTAGATGTATGCTACCATTGGCAGATGATATTCACCTGTTTATGACATGTCCTAATATATCTTCTTATTGGAATTTAGTGTGTGATTTTATCAGGGAAACGATTGGGATACAGATTACAATCTGCCCTCGGTTAATTTTCTTTGGTTTATGTGTGGAGGAAAATGTGCAGATATCTTTGTGTAATGCGAAATTTTTGTTCTTTGTGATTCTTTTGGCCAGACGGGAGATATGTAGGTTATGGAAATCAGGAAATCCACCTTTGTTTAGTGATTGTCTCAGAAATATAATTTATATCAGTGAGTCTGACCTGGCATGTGACCCTATGAGTGAGTCGAGAATATGGGCACCGTTTATAAGATGGAGAAATAAAGAACTGTGAATCCTATGATTAAGCCAAAACCTGCTGACGGTAACATCCTCCTCTTAGTGGCGGTATCATCGGGTAGAGGAGAACTGAGGTGGACGCAGCAGAATGCTTGAGGGATATAACTCTTGATTGGCTCCTGGCTCACCAGTTGGTATCCCTATATAAGACCCTGTGCGATCAGAGTGAACCCTAACAAGAATGTTGGCGGTATGAGGGTCAGAAAAAAAAAAAAAAAAGATGTTTGCAATCTTGGGCTACCTCAAGCATAGCATTTGGGTCCAAGATTTAGGATTGCGCGTGTTTAGTTTTCAAAGTTACAAAAATGTCTACACAGTTCACTTTTGTATTATTAAGTAATTTATTTACTTGTACACAAGAGTCTAATGCAGTGAATTTTCATTGGAGGCCTACCGGAGATAAGTCTAGTAATACAATAACGCCATACCTCATGAATGAGAGATGATAAGAACCTAGCTTCGGAGGAATGCTATTAGTTTCTGATAGTACATGTGGCAAATCTGCTAGGTACATTCAGAAAAGTAGAGGCTTTAAAACCCAGCCCTTCTTGAGCCTTTTTTGATTTTTAATGCTGTGTATTACTTTGTTGGTGTTTCTTATTAAAACTTGTTCCCTGCTGAATGTTATCATGGATGCCAGCATGCTGTATTGCACAGTCTCTATTGCCCTGTGAGTGACAGTATTTTTCTGATCCGATTTCTTTTTTTCTCCTCATTTCATTTACAGTATATTTATAGGAAATATAGCGTTTGTCAAAAGGGGTTATCAACACAAAATTATTGCCTACGAAGGTAATCTGTGAGATTTCACCTAAGAAAACACGTTTGCAGGTTTAACATGGCACATTAAAAATCCATCCTTAAAGGCTTGTTGGCTTTAACCTATGACTTTCATAATAAATAAATGAGGGTTATTCTCTTTTTGGTAACTTTTAAAGATCAGATCAGAACTATGGAATCAGGCACAACTTTTCCTAATAAATCAATCAGGCTCTCAGCCTTTATCATTGGCTAAACACCATAACCAGCTGAGAACTACTGTGTTGAGTAGAAGCTTTTTCACAAGGTAACCATTAGGCACACAGTAATAACATTAAAATATGTATCAAATTGCAATTGTCAAAACCAAATACAGTCCTCTTTAAATGTCCTAATAAGGATTATTACATTGCAAATCCTCTATCTCTGTCACAGGGGGTAACCAACACTAAAACCCTTGCCTACTACAGTAAACTGTGAGATTCTGAATAACAAAATACCTCTGCAGATTGTAATAGAGTAATAACAATCGACTTTTAAATGACTATTGACTTTAACATATTCTTTTCACAATAAATAAGGCCCATTTACATCATGACAACTTTTCCTAAAAATCAGATCTAGTGTATAGCCTTGTTCTTTGGCTTGACCCCATAAACAACAAAGCCCTGTTCTATTGAGAATAAGCTTTCCCACAAGGCAGCCATATAAGAAAATCACCATTAATTGTCTAATTATCTAGAAGTTGTGTAATAGCACCACAGTGGCATTTGTTTGGGTGTCAATTACCAAATGACTGGGCTAGGAGAAGTGACATCACATACCCTTTGAGCTTAGTAACTTTACAGCGTGTGACAACATGTGACCCTTGTCCCTGATTTTTTCCAGGAAGGCATGTCTCACGACTCTAACATCACAATAATTGACATCGCCTAAGTTCCATTATAACTGCATGATTATAACAGCATAACACAGACATAAGTCTATTTTAGATACCACCTATATTATGGTGCTGACTTGAACTTTGAAAGTTCTGGGGCATATTACTTGCTGTGTGTCAAGAATTCCTGTCATACAAGGGAAACACGCCCTTATGTAAACAGGAGAGCTGTTACATAACTCAAGGAAAACACGCCCTTATGTAAACAGGAGAGCTGTTACATAACTCAAGGGAAACACGCCCTTATGTAAACAGGAGAGCTGTTACATAACTCAAGGGAAACACGCCCTTATGTAAACAGGAGAGCTGTTACATAACTCAAGGAAACACGCCCTTATGTAAACAGGAGAGCTGTTACATAACTCAAGGAAAACACGCCCTATAAAGGGAGGAACCGGGAGGTACAACGCTGTCGGATATTGTGTTCACACCGACGTACCTGCTTCGTGAAGAGCAGTGTTCCGGAGTGGTGCTCCAGTAAGGCAAGAACGGAGGTAGGTCGAGTCGTTACTCCCTGGGCCGTGTCTTGCCCCATCGTCACCTGTGAAGGACCCGGAAGCTCTACCGGTCAACCATTGAGCTTCGCTTTTTGACTCGGCTGAGTCCAAGCGCAGTGGCGCTTTTGCTGGTTGGAGTCGTAACTCCCAGCCCGACCAGAGACACAGGGACTGCCAGCTGTAACGCACACCAGGAGGTGTTTGCCGCGTTACAGACTCGGAAGTCCACAGGATCGATCGAGCGGCTGCTCTCGGTTCAGTCTTCTTGCTTGTGATTGGGGTATCGGTGACGCATCACCAGGAGGTGACTCCGCGTCCCGGTGCAGTCTGAGGAAGAGGTTGAGCGGCTGCTCCCTTCAGGTAGAGACCCCGGCTGGGTGTTTCCCTGACTCCTCGATTCTCCCCAACACTCTTCGTGCCCCTCACAGCCTACCGATTGGCATTGTCGGCCATTTCATTTCTGCCCTCTGTTGGCATACGCCGGGACCGGCGTATATGCAGAGGACGGTTAGGACCATCCGTGCTGTGGGCTGGTAACGTACTTAGCCTGGAGGATTCCAGTGACTATAACTTTTGTTTATTCTTTGTATTATATTTGCCTTCATTAAAACAACTAACCCTTCACTAGTGGTTGCGTCCTCATTGTCGTGTCTGTTAAACGATCCTGAGACGTTCAGGGCGTTACAAAATATCCGACCTTAATAACACTAACTGTCTCCCGGTCGATAACAGACATGGCAACACTTGATGATGTGCTGGCTGCTTTAGCGGCCATGCAAGTTGAAGTGGCTGCCTCTAGGCAAGAAACAGCCGATGTAAAAGCCAGACTGGATGCTATCCAATTGGACCCGCTCACGCCCAGCACCTCCCTCACGAATCAGACCCCTGCAGTAGTAGTGGAAATGCCGGTAGCCATCCCCTTGGCGACACCAGAGAGGTACAGTGGGGATCCTAACACAGTGCAGGTATTCCTCACACAAGTGGCGCTACATTTATCGTGCAAACCAAAGGCGTTCCCCACGAGTCAGGCTCGTGTGGCTTTCCTTATATCCTATTTGGCTGGAAACGCGGCACAATGGGCCGTACCTCTGGTGAGCAGGGACGACCCCATCTTATGTGATTGGGGTGCTTTTCGCGAGGAATTCCTGAAGGTATTCGACAGAAGGGCTGACTCGTACACGGCGGACCGTGAAATGCTTGAGTTGAGACAGGGATCCAACGACCTGGTGCAGTATCTCAACGCGTTCCGAAGGCTGGTTGCGGAAACCAAGTGGCCTGTTGCTAAACAGACGGTGCTCTTCCATCAAGGGCTGTGCGATGAGCTCAAGGACGCCGTGGCTCATATTGACCCTCAACCCAAGACATGTGAGGGCCTTATCAACCTGGTATTACGGCTGGAACATAGGCTAAGTGAAAGAAAGGGGGATCATGGGAGAAAAGGAAAATCCCTTCCATCCTATGTGACGGTGGGAAGTCCTGAAACTTCCACCGCATCCAAGGGAGAACCCATGGACATCGGCGCAATACGAGCGAGCCTCACAGCCACGGAGAAAGAGTCACGCCGTAAACAAGGATTGTGCCTATATTGTGGCAAAAAAGGCCACTACGTACGTGAATGCCCTGCCAAACCGAAGACGTCACGTTATCGGGCCAACCGGTCGGTAACAGCCGTGGTGGACATACCAGCGGAAAACTGGAGGACTCCAAGACCAGAGAAGGGGCATCTCGGAGTCACTCATCCATCCCTTCACTTTCCAACTCGGTCACTAAGGGACAACGACACCTGTTTATCACGGTGCACGTGGGAGTGCATGACCAGTGGATACCCGTTGTGGCCATGGTGGATTCAGGGGCCACTGGCATGTTTATGGACCACAACGAGGCATGCAGGCTAGGGCTAGTGCTTCTTCCCAAAGCTGTACCCGAAGACGTCTATGCTGTAGACGGAAGGCGATTGGTGACGGGGCCCATCGGGCAGCACACGGGGGTCCTTCCGATGAGATATGGGTGGAACCATTTGGAACAAATCGATTTTAACATCATCCGAGCGCCCCAATATGGCGTCATATTGGGATTGCCGTGGCTACAGAAACACAACCCCTTTGTGGATTGGCCAACACATCGCATCGAAATGACGTCACCGTATTGCATCCTGCATTGTGGAATAAGAACGGAATCCCTTGACGCAGATGAGAGCGGGAGTCAGACGGTGGCTACAGCGGCAGAAAAAGATGTGGCTCTCCCCCAGGCTTATCACAGTTTTGAGGATGTATTTGATGAGGTGAAGGCAGAAGTGCTACCACCACATAGACAGTTTGACTGCCAGATCGACCTGGTGCCAGGGGCCAGCGTTCCCAGCGGCAGGCTGTATGCCCTGACGGAGCCTGAAAACGTGCATCTCCGGGGGTACCTGGATAAACTCCTCAAGCTAGGATTCATCCGCCCGTCCAAGTCTCCGGCCGCCTCGCCACTCTTCTTCATCCCGAAGGCTAATGGGGAGCTGAGAGCCTGTGTGGACTTTAGGGCATTGAATGCGATAACCATAAAAAATCGGTACCCCTTGCCTCTCATCAGTGTACTTCTGGAACAGGTCAAGAAAGCTCGTATCTACACCAAGTTGGATTTGAAAGGGGCATACCATCTGGTGCGCATGAGGGACGGAGACGAGTGGAAGACCGCCTTTAAGACCAGGTTCGGCCTTTTTGAGTACCTCGTCATGCCGTTCGGTCTGTGCAACGCCCCGGCAGCCTTTCAGTACTTTTTGAATGAGGTATTCAGAGAGGAGTTGGATATCTACGTGGTCGTATATATCGACGACATCCTCATCTATTCGTCCAGTGTGGAGGAGCACGTACACCACGTCAAAGCTGTGCTCCAAAAGCTGAGGGAAAACATGCTGTTTTGTAAACTCAGCAAGTGTGACTTCCACGTCACATCCGTGGAATTCCTCGGAGTGATGCTGAGTCCAGAGGGACAGGAGATGGCAGAACGAAAGATCAAGGCGGTGAAAGAATGGCCTGTGCCCCAAAGCGTGAAGGACGTCCAAAGTTTCATTGGCTTCGCCAACTTTTACAGGCGGTTCATAGATGGATTTTCAGGAGTGGTGGCCCCAATCACACAGCTACTGAGGAAGTCCAAGGAGTTTGTCTGGTCCCCTGAAGCGAACAAAGCCTTTGAGGCCCTGAAAAGCGCCTTTGGTAAGGCGCCGGTGTTGGCTCACCCCGATCCGGATCTCCCCTACGTGGTGGAAGCGGACGCGTCGGATGTGGCGCTGGGGGCTATCTTGTCCCAACGCAACCACGACACAGGGGTGCTTCATCCCGTTGCGTACATGTCCCGCAAACTCAACGACGCCGAACGCAACTACCATATTGCGGAGAAGGAGCTTCTCGCAATCAAGGACGCCTTCACCGAATGGAGGCATTGGTTGATGGGGGCAAGACATGTGGTATCGGTGTACACGGACCATCGGAACCTACAGTTCATGACGGCCACTAGACACCTTTCTCCCAGGCAGCTGCGGTGGATGATCTTCTTTGCGGGGTTCAACTTCCGCATCACATATCGGCCGGGGACGGAAAACCGAAAGGCGGACGCCCTGTCCCGTCAATCTGCAGTTAAGGAACCATTGCCTGCGACCGAGCGTTCCATCATTTCCCCGAGGATGGTATTGGGGGTTATCCAACCGGATACTTTCCTGAGGGGAATAAAGAGAGGGATCAGGTCATTCGCATGGCGGAGGTGGCTCCTCAGTCACAGAGAATGGCAGCTGAAGGACGGGATACCCCTGAAGGGCAGGTACCTATTGATACCCACGCCTAGGCTAAGGAAACAAGCATTCATCTGGTGCCATGACTCTCCATGCGCAGGTCATTTGGGCTTTGAAAAAACGGTGGCTAGCATGGGACGGCATTTCTGGTGGCCAACCATGAGAGTGGATGTCAGGAGGTGGGGACAGGAGTGTCCTACGTGTGCTACCATGAAGGCCGACCATGGCCGAACCCAAGGGCTCTTACATCCACTTCCAACCCCGGATAGACCATGGGATAGCATATCACTGGACTTCGTGGTGGGCCTACCGGTAGACCAGGGGATGACGGCAATACTGGTGGTGGTGGATTACTTGACGAAAATGGGGCACTTCATCCCCTGCAAGAGAGTCCCTACGGCCGGGGAATTGGCGTCACTACTCCTAAAGAATGTGGTACGACTGCATGGATTACCTGGGGTGATCGTGTCGGACCGGGGGTCGCAGTTTACTGCGCAATTCTGGAAGACTTGGTGCACTGCGCTGCATGTTAAGACCGCCCTGTCCACCAGCTACCACCCTCAAACGGACGGCCAAACTGAGCGCCTGAACCAAACGCTCAAACAGTATCTGCGATGTTTTGTGGACCAGGGCAGGGAAGAATGGGTCGACTTGCTATGGGTTGCAGAGATAGCCTATAACAACGCCACTCACAGCTCCACACAGTCATCTCCGTTCTATAGCAACTATGGCCAACATCCCAGGTTCTTGCCATTTCTACATCCGTTCAGAGAGGACAGGATTCCCGCCACAGCGGACAGGGTGGCACACATAAAAGACACATTGATGCGCTCAAGGGCTGTCCTAATAGAGGCCAAGAGAAGATACAAGGCTGCGGCAGATAGGAAGAGAAGGCCCGGGCCACTGTACCGCACTGGAGACTACGTCTGGATATCCACAAGAAACATGAGGTTTCGAAAGAACAGTGTGTTCCATCCCAAGTACATGGGCCCCTATCGAATTACCAAGTGTATGGGTCCCGTGAACGTGAAGGTGTGCTTGCCCCAGTCATTGCGGATACACCCTGTCTTTCATGTATCATTGCTCAAACCAGCACCCTCCAAGCCGTCTGGGACACCTCGGCCGGTATGCGTGGAGTCGGAGGTGGAGTATGAAGTGTCGGGCATACGGGCGTCCAAATGGCGCAGGGGGAAGCTGTGGTACCTGGTTGCGTGGAAAGGCTATGGCCCGGAGGAGCATTCATGGGAACCGGCTGAAGGGGTTCATGCTCCGAGCTTGGTCTCCTTGTTCCATCGGCGTTTTCCTGCCAGCGCTGGACCCGTGGGGAGCCGCTGAGAGGGAGGATGTACTGTCAAGAATTCCTGTCATACAAGGGAAACACGCCCTTATGTAAACAGGAGAGCTGTTACATAACTCAAGGAAAACACGCCCTTATGTAAACAGGAGAGCTGTTACATAACTCAAGGGAAACACGCCCTTATGTAAACAGGAGAGCTGTTACATAACTCAAGGGAAACACGCCCTTATGTAAACAGGAGAGCTGTTACATAACTCAAGGAAACACGCCCTTATGTAAACAGGAGAGCTGTTACATAACTCAAGGAAAACACGCCCTATAAAGGGAGGAACCGGGAGGTACAACGCTGTCGGATATTGTGTTCACACCGACGTACCTGCTTCGTGAAGAGCAGTGTTCCGGAGTGGTGCTCCAGTAAGGCAAGAACGGAGGTAGGTCGAGTCGTTACTCCCTGGGCCGTGTCTTGCCCCATCGTCACCTGTGAAGGACCCGGAAGCTCTACCGGTCAACCATTGAGCTTCGCTTTTTGACTCGGCTGAGTCCAAGCGCAGTGGCGCTTTTGCTGGTTGGAGTCGTAACTCCCAGCCCGACCAGAGACACAGGGACTGCTAGCTGTAACGCACACCAGGAGGTGTTTGCCGCGTTACAGACTCGGAAGTCCACAGGATCGATCGAGCGGCTGCTCTCGGTTCAGTCTTCTTGCTTGTGATTGGGGTATCGGTGACGCATCACCAGGAGGTGACTCCGCGTCCCGGTGCTGTCTGAGGAAGAGGTTGAGCGGCTGCTCCCTTCAGGTAGAGACCCCGGCTGGGTGTTTCCCTGACTCCTCGATTCTCCCCAACACTCTTCGTGCCCCTCACAGCCTACCGATTGGCATTGTCGGCCATTTCATTTCTGCCCTCTGTTGGCATACGCCGGGACCGGCGTATATGCAGAGGACGGTTAGGACCATCCGTGCTGTGGGCTGGTAACGTACTTAGCCTGGAGGATTCCAGTGACTATAACTTTTGTTTATTCTTTGTATTATATTTGCCTTCATTAAAACAACTAACCCTTCACTAGTGGTTGCGTCCTCATTGTCGTGTCTGTTAAACGATCCTGAGACGTTCAGGGCGTTACACTGTGTAATTGTTATGAGCAGGCAAAGTGCATAAGCTAGACCTCTTCAAGTGATTTCTCCCGCACCAAGAAATGTTTTAAAGGAAGGGGGTGAAATAGTGCATCATTTTTTTATTTTTTAGGCGAGTCATTTTTATTGAAGATAAAGAATAGTAAGGCTTACAAAGATACAAGAAAAATGTACCTTATTAACAATATGTATCATTATTAGGAACAGCTGAACCAAGAAAAAATTCTTAACAACATTGGAATATTAGATCAAGGTAGAGAAATAAACATAATGAACAAGAAGAAGCGACATTATACATATTATAAAACATATTACTTTTTTCTTTTTACAGAAAGAAGAGAGAGAAGCACAAAAAAAGAAGAGGGAAAGAGAGAATAGAAATTAAAGAAAGAGGAGAAAGATAATGACTTATTAGGAGAGTAGAGAGTGTAAAGACAGGAAGGTAGTAAAGGTGAGCCAGAGTAGATCAGATTTGATTTTCTGAGATAAAGAAGAAGAAGAAACAGTGGATATTCTATGTTCATCACAAATAAGGTTCCACCAAGTCATGGTAGATAATGCAGAATTGTCTTTTCTACATAATAAAATAATTTTAAAGACAAGAGCAATAAGTAAATCAAATAAAACAGGTTTTGGAGATAAGCTATCAAAATCAGCAGATAAGTTACCAAGAAAAACATTCTGAATAGAAAATGTAATAGTACATGAGAAAATCAATAAGCATTTTGCCCAGATATATTTCCCAAAAAGATTAACTCTAAAACAATAAAAAAGAAGGTGACTCAAAGTACCATCAGATTTAAGACATGACCAACAGGAGGGAGAAACAGATGAGTCAATTTTATGTAAAAAGAAGGGGTAATTACAGCTCTACTCTATATAAAAAATAAAGTTTGAGTTATATTGGCAGCCTCAGATGTTTTAAATAATTTACTCCATAATAAGTGCCATTGATGGATAGACAATGAATGAGATAAATCACTTTCCCATAATAGTTCAGTGGGTGACTTATGTCTAATAGTAAGAGGGGAAGAGAGAGACTTATAAATAAAGGAGGCTTTAGATGTGGAATCAGTGGAAAGATCAAATAGAGGTGTCAAAGGAGTAAACGGAGAAATATCAGGTTTAAAATTATTGTTTAATAAATAGTTCAGAAGTATAGGGATTATTTGATTGTATTGTTGGAGAGAGGAATCAGAAAGGCCATATTTCTCCTGTAATTGTTGAACAGATAAAACAGAATTATGCGAAGTCAAGTGATGGACAAAAAACCAAACCTTTTCTTTCCAATGTTTGAAGTAGAATGATATGTGGCGAAATGTAATACATTTGTTGTAGCAAATAGAAGATGCAAGGAAGGATGTTGAGAATCAGATCCTTGGTTAAAAAGATTATATAGTAGATAGTAAGAGTATTTAAGAATAAGGGGGCAGATTTATGAGCCCCTTGCGCCACTTTTGCGTCACTTTTAACATGGGAAAAGTGACGCAAAAGTGGCGCAAGGGGCTCATAAATCTGCCCGATGGTGTTTTGATATGAAGGTACAATTAGACATAGAAATAACATTCCTAAAAGAAAATTCATTTAACAACGAACGTTCAAAAGCAATCCATTTAGGTATAGGAGCATCATAATAATCTTTAGAAATAGCAACAAATTGACTAATTAAAAAGGCAGTATAATACAACTTAAAATCAGGAAACCTTACACCCCCTTCAGTTTTCGGTCTAATTAGCTTTGATATGGCAATACGAGCATGCCTGTTAATCCAAAGGAAGGTAATACATATGGAATTAATTTGGGAAAAATAATAATTAGGAATTTTAAAGGGTAGCATAGAAAGTAAAAAGAGGATGTGAGTCATCATTTTGATAATATCTAATCTTCCCCACCAAGATTAAAAAAGAGGAGACCAGGAAGATAATAACTTTTGGATGCTGGATTTTAGGACAGTAAAATTATAAGCAAGTGTTTCAGGAATATTAGACGAAAACCACATTCCTAAATTTTTAATCCTTTGGGGACACCAAGTAAAATTTGTCTTATGAAACATATAATGATAACAAGAAGCATTTAGTGGTAGGATTTCAGTTTTGGAAAAATGTAATTTATATCCAGAAACCTTGGAGAAGTAAGTTATCTCTTTCAAAAAAGGGTCAATGGGCGTAGAGGGGTTAGACATATAAATTAAAACATCATCTGCATAAGCAGATAATTTTATTTCTTGGGATTTGACCTTAACTCCAGTTATATCAGTGTTGCATCTGATTCATTCCAGGAAAGGTTCCAAGCATAGGAGAAAAAGTAACGGGTATAAAGGGCAACATTGTCTCGTTCCTCTATGGAGCTTAAAAAAAGGGATGAAAATTACCATTAACAAACACACAGGCACGCCGGAGGCCTGGGGGCCCCATCCTTCGAATCATACTTCCTCGCGGCACAGCTCCAGTGGTTATCCCAGTGGACGGCGGAGCGACATATGGAGGAGACAGTCACGGACGCGGGTAGACTACCACAGCCCGCGATCCGACGTATGCTGTTGCCGGGCTCCAAGCCGATACGCACACATCCGCTTCAGGTCGTCGTAGCCCGCCGATGCATGATGCGGATACACCGCATGTCCAGGGGACGCTCGCTGTATTCCCCCCTGCTCCCTCTGGTGGGGTTCCCGCGACGGAACGGACACTACACCGCGAGGGCCCTCCAGGTGTGGACGGACCACGGCGTCACAGAGATGGAGGCGTTGTTTCAGGAGGGGCAGTTGAGGACATACGCACAGATGGTGGAGTGGTATGACCTCCCCCAGGGACAATTCCTGAGACACAGGCAGCTGCTGGAAAGTAGTTGCCGCTTCTGGAACCCACGCGATGGGGAACCCCCGACGCATCCGGTGTTGCATACAGTGCTGCGCATGGGAGCGGGCAGTCACCTGGTCACCTGGCATTATAAAGCGATTAGGGATTTGGCGGACGTTTCCCTGGACAAACTCCGGGAAACGTGGGAGGACGACGCAGGCTGCGTATTCAATGACGCGGAGTGGCGCAAAGCCCTGGAGTCCCCCAAAAAGGTGTCCAGGAACGCGCGATTTAAAAATATCCAATTCAACATTCTCCACCGGGCGTATCTTACTCCAGACAAACTCCACCGGTTTTACCCTGAAACGCGATTTGACTGTCCCAGATGTCACCTGACAGATGCCGATTTCAAGCATATGTTCTGGGCCTGCCCCTCCATACACCGTTTTTGGGAGGAGGTGTACCACACCGTCTGCGCTACAACTGAAATCCAGGCCGCCGCCACCTGGGAGGAGTGTGCACTGGGGTTGTCCCCGAAGAAGAAAACCGCGAAGGTACAGTGGAAGTTTATGTCCCTAGCCGTGCTCCTCGCGAAGAGAAACATCGCGATGCATTGGAGGGCCCCAGAAGGACCGTCCATACCGGCGTGGGCAGGCGCAGTGCTTAAATGGGGAGCAGCCGAGGAGGAACTGTTAAGGGAGGAGGAGGCGAAGGGCGCCCGTAAACACCCGATATCTATGGAATGGGCGCTCCTCATCCTTTTTAAGCAAAATTACGAGCCGAGGGACGCCCCGGACGTGCCACAGCTCACCCCTCACGCCTCTCCGACATCCCCTGGCCGCCCCAACCTGGCGGAGAGCGCAGACGACTCCGCAGGTAGACAGAGCACCTAGGTGCGAGAGCGAGCGCGGACCCGGCCCCCTGTGTCGCGACAAGCGATGACCGACAGACTCGACCCCCCCCCCCCTCTCCTAAGTAGATCTCAGGATGGATCGCTCGCACTAGCTATCAGTCCTCCCACAATCTGGCACGTGAACCTCGCCCCCGCCAGTCCCGCACTCCCACCCCCCCCCTTCCATTTTTCACCTCCTACTCCCTTCCTTCCCCACCCCTTCTTTTTCCAAGTTTATGGATCCCCCCCCTCCCTAGGGCCCGTTCCAAACCGCCCCGTAGGCGGTAGTTGCCCCGGTTGACGGCTTACACGCCGTGGTCCTAGATACATGACCTGACAGTGAACCTGGGAAAGAAGGGAACGTTGCATACACTACATTGGGGAGGTAGCGCTGACCCCGATAGAGACGGACGCTGGCGACATTACTGTGCAGACATACACGGGGACGGAGCAGAGCGCACTAGGGGGCGACCAGCCTTACCGCTTATAATAGATACCTTCGGCAACTAACGACCTACAGCACCCACTCACTATAGCTCACGCAATGGTTGATGATGATGTAATGTAATGATTGGAACATATATAAGCGCAAGTTTACTGTAATGAAATGCATGCAAAACCCTAATAAAAAAAATTGAAAGAAAAAAAACAAACACACAGGCACGTGGGTCGGTATATAGCAATTTGATTAGAGATATCAAAATAGGACCAAAACCAAACCAATGGAGGGTAGAAAACAAAAACTTCCAATTTATACGATCAAATGCTTTCTCAACATCAAGTGACAGAGCTGCTAATGTAGAGAGATATTTTCCCCCAGGGTAAGAATTTTGGAAAACATTCTGGAATTATCAGATGCAAGTCTACCCTTAATAAACCCCGATTAATCAGGTTTAATAAGAAGGGGGATAATATCATTCAGACGGGAACCTAAAATGTTTGCAAAAACCTTACTTAATTAGTGAAATGGGTCGGTAATTTTTACATAGGGTAGGATTTTTATCGGGTTTAGGAATAATAATAATGAGGACTTCTTAAAAAGATCCACTGGCCTGAGACTTGGACAAAAATTAGGTGTAAAGCTCAAGTAATTTAGGAGCAAAAACAGAGGCAAAGCACAATAAAAGAAAAGTTCAATAGTGAAGCCGTCTGGGCCAGGAGCTTTGTCCTTTTTTAGGGATTTGAGGGCCTCAGTAATTTCTCAAAGGGAGATGTCTTTTTCTAAGGAAGAAAAAGTATCGGGAATGGAAGGAGGGGAGGGGAGTGTTTGAAAAAATGATGCCATATCATCCTCAGTGAAGTCTGTATCCTCAGTATGTAGTTGCTCATAATAAGACGGAAAGGCTTTGGTGATGGTGGGATCTGAGAGCAGCATCTTATTACTATGTTCGCAACGAATGGGACCAATAGTTTTCCTTTCTGATTTAATTTTTAAATAATTGGCTAACAATTTACCAGCTTTATTTTGGCCGCTATGATACTTAGACTTGATTTTTAGGAGGATATTACAAGCATCTGTCGTGACAATTTTGTTCAAAGTAGATTTTGCCTTAGATGACTGTGGGGTCGCGTAAAATGTTTCTGGGATGCCCCAATTAGTTCCAGGACCGTAATTTTATTGTTTAGACCACCGAAGAGGACCCAACCACTAAAGTAAACGATGATCATTAGGATATTGCTATCTTGAAAATGGTTGGATTACATGGGAAAGTGACTGCTCAATCAGGAGATTGCTGTAATACCCGTTTCTCTAGTCGTGCTACTGACAATTGGAATGTACCGAGCCTGATGTATATTAACACCAGATATGCACTGTAATGATATATTCCTGAATGAATAATGTAGTGTCTACCACACTTTGTAATTGCTGTAACGTTGTATTGACAAAATGCCAATAAACAAAGTTTTAAAAAGAAAAAGTACACCATGATGTAGGGGAGGTCCTAAGGGACTGCAGACGATTCCCCCCCCCCATTATGGTATTAGGAAAGGGTACTAAGCAGATGGGGAGGTGGGTAGTTTTAAGTCCGACATGCAGGGAGGCAGGGAGGAGGGAGGGTAGGGGGGGATTGTTAATTGTTTTCTCTGTTTTGCTGTTTGCAGATTCATTAAGGGCAGCGGTTAAACACTTTCATTTATGTACTACACATCTGGCACAATACCGACACATTTCCATTATTATGCTTGCAGAATATGACAGAAACAGCAGTACGGGCTCAGCAGAGACCTGAACCACCACCACCTCCCCTGAAGCCAACTGCCCCCCTACCATTGCTTACATGGAACGTCCACGGGCTGGGCGATAAGCTCAAAAGAGGGCTGGTTTTACAATACTTGAAGCGATACGCACCTGCAGTGGCCCTACTTCAGGAAACACACTTGATGGGCTCATCCTGTAAAGCAGTGTCTCCCAAACTGTGGTCCGCGGACCCCCAGGGGTCCGTGACACATTCCCAGGGGGTCCGCAGGAGGCAGTTTTAAAAGCACTGCAAAGTTCCTGGTCTAATTAGCAGTTTTCGAGCAACAATAAAAGTGTCGAAATAAAGCTAGTGATTAATGCACCTGCTGGAGAGATGAGAGTTTTGTCCAGTGGCAGCTTTGAGTTATCTAATGTACCACAGAGGGTTAATATACCTACTGCAAAGAACGTGTACCATGCATTTTAAAAAAGGGTTTTTATGTGCATAGGTGAGTGTGTTACTGCTTTTGTCACAGATATTCTTTTGTTACTGTACAGTTCATAAGTGACAGCCGAAATCTAGCACAGTGACCTATAAACTGTCATCAAAGAGCTGCTAGCAAACTGCATGGTACAAGTTAGTAACTTATGTTTTTTCCCTGTCTTTCATTATCCTGATGCTGCTAAAAAGGTTTCTTTGGGCGGAAATACATTTTTATTGTTAAAGTCAATGCCAACCACTGGGTGATGTTCTGAATCCCAAGTTTGTGCTTCTCCAGACCAAGCACTCTTTAAAAATGCCTACCAGTATGAATGACATGTGAATCCTACACCTTGTAGTACCCTTTGCCTTATGTAAAATGTTCTATACACTGATTTACACGTGTGATTCATTGTCTCTATATGTGTGTGATGTAAAGTGCTCTGACATCCTACAATGGTATGAGAGATGCTATAAAACAAATGAAATACATGTGACGGAGAGGCTATGGAGAGATGAGAGGCACTATTGAAGGGTGATAATAAGTGAATCATTGAAGAACCCCAACAAAGATTGTCGTATCCTAGTGCATAGTAATGTCTTCATTTACTATTCGTTAAAAGCTAATACAATTTAATATATAATGATAAATGTGTTGTAGAATGCACCACTGTTTCCTAAATTTCTTGGGGGGAGAGCCTCCCAAAGTCTCCTTTGTAGTGGTCAGGCTCATTCACTGCACTTGGTGTGCACCATATGGCGACTGGTTTGAAAACATTTGCCAGGGCTGCTTTGGGTTTCCAGTCTGGCCCTGGCAGGAGCAGGAGCCTCGTACTGCGAAATAAAACCAACCAATTAAAAGTTAGTCACAGAGTTGCAGCACCAACCTTCCCAATAAATTGTTTTGTTTTTTGTAAATTCTTTGAATATAAAATACTAAGGGGGATATTTACAACAGAAGTGGCGGAAAGTGTCTTTAGCCTCCTTTGCTTAGCGATAAGCTCCACCACTTTAGAAACGCAGGGCTGCACCATATTTACAAGAATATGGTGCAGCCCTGCGTTTCCCCCAGTGCTGGCGCTACACTTAGCAGTGTAGCACCAATGCAGACACCCTTGCACAATGGCAAGGGTGTGTGCATGCAGGGGAAGATTCTTTATGTACAGGAAGGTCCCCCGTCCTGCACATAAACAATCTTGAAATGCCGTTTTGTCACTTCTATGTGTGCTGCTTAATCCAGCACACATGGAAGTTACAAAATGACATTTAAAAAAAAAGATTGTTTAGGTGCAGGAAGGGTCACCTTCCTGAACATAAACAATCCAAGGCGTTTTGCTTTTTCCATGTGTGCTGTACAAGGCAAGTCACATGGAAAAAGCAAAAACGAGGAGAAATAAAGCATTTCTCCTCGTTTTGCCAAGTTAAGACCTGGTTTTCCCTTGTCTTAATTTTGGCGCTGCCTCCTATTTATGCTGCCCTTGTAAATAGGGGGCAGTGTCAAAATCAATGGGTGTTGCGGTGGAAATCCCGCTGCAACACCCACTGCCCACCCCTTTCACGCTAAGCATTGCGTGACAGGATCCTTATTTAAAAGGCAGCATTAAGCCATGTTATGTGGCTTAACGCTGCCTTGTAAATAAGGTGAAGCCTTTATTGCCATGGTGACGTCGCAAAATGTGTGCACGTGTGTTTATGTGTTGGGAATTACTATTTTAATGTTTGAAATTTAAATCATACAAATTGCTTGGGGGTCCCCTGCTTCCAGTGGTGACTCCGGAGTCAAAAGTTTGGGAACCACTGCTGTAAAGCTATGGACCGATGGGGATTCCAAATGGTGGTACCCACCGAGTTCTCCTTGGGGTCACGGGGAGTAGGTATTTTAGTGCGGAAGCAATTCCCGCTGATAATTAAACAGACGTGGACGGATGACCAGGGCCGGTTCGTGGCTATCACGTGCCAGTGGGAAGGACGAGCCTTTAATATAGTGACTGTATTTATCCCTCGAGCACTTCACGCGGTATCCC
Source organism: Triturus cristatus (assembly GCF_964204655.1). Lineage (NCBI taxonomy): Eukaryota > Metazoa > Chordata > Amphibia > Caudata > Salamandridae > Triturus > Triturus cristatus. Next base: position 658,341,173 of record NC_140585.1, on the reverse strand, counting down.
TCCCAGCCCTTAGTGATTTCTTGCTCACCCTTCCAGATGGAGAACTCCTAATTGGGGGGCATTTTAATGCCACAATCTGCGGTATCCTAGACCGACATCCCCCCAAAGTTCAGAGTAATGGGACCTCCCGACTTACGGGATTTCTCGAAGCGCTCGGTCTAATGGATGCTTGGCGCTTCTGCCACCCCTCGACTCGGCAGTTCACCTTTCACTCAGGAGTACATAATAGCCTCTCACGGATAGACTACTTTTTAACGTCAGCGGATAGTTTATGCAATATAGTATTAATTAATACCTTGCCCAGGGGAATCTCGGATCACTCCCCAGTACTGCTAACATATACATACAAGCGTACGACTCGATGTCTCATTTACCCCATATATCCCGGATATCTACACAACCCCACAATTCTCAAAGACATCACTACCACAACACAACACTACTTTCAAGAAAATGTACAATCCGTTTCCTCCCCCAAAAACCCTCTGGGAGTCCTATAAAACAGTTATTTGCGGCCAAGCCATTGCCTCTATTGCAGGTCACAAACTTGAAAAGAAGAAGGAGATGGAGACTATAGAGCTAGAATTGCACCATGCGGAGGAACTCCACACCCAAAACTCGATGAAGGTGTCGGCCCAATCCCTGCGCCTTAAACAACAGGAATATAGGGAATACCTGAAAGAAACGGTTAGGACCAGGTTGCAAGGCACGCAGCATAAAATATATGAGATCGGGGATAAAGCGGGAAAACCTCTGGCCTGGCTCGATAAGAGAGAGCGTGCTACTCGGTGGATTGCGCAACTACGCGTAGAAGATAGCGAATCCATAACTGACCCTCAGATAATAGTAAATAAATTATCCAAACACTTCCAACAGGTATATACACCGACATCCACGACGACAGTTGAGGAAGCGCAGGCTTTCCTTAAAGATATTAACATGCCCAAACTAACACCCGAAGCGGTCCTAACACTCGAAGCTGACCTCACAACGGATGAACTACAATTACCTATAGGGGCCATACAGTCAGGAAAGGCGGTCGGGCCTAACGGCATACCCATCAAACTCAATAAAAAAACAGCTACTGCTATCACTCCATATCTTTTGAATATGTATCTCGCTAGTCTGGAAGCGAAGGAGCTCCCGCAGGATCAACGTATAGCCACCATAGTGACGATTCCTAAACCGGGTAAACCTCCAGAGGAATGTACCTCATACCGCCCAATATCGCTGATTAACGCTGAAGCTAAAATCCTCGCTAAGCTCCTAGCAACTAGATTAACCCCCATCTCACTGCCCTAATACACCCGGACCAATCGGGCTTTATGCCAGGTAGAAATACGGCCTTAATCTGAGACGCCTACATGGTGAGATGGCTTGTATACCCTTCATCCAAGAATCACCCGTCGTCCTCTCATTAGATGCCCGTATGGCGTTTGATATGGTGGAGTGGCCCTTTCTCTTCGTGGTCTTGAAACATTTTGGTTTCGGCCCCAAATTTTGTGCTTGGGTGCACTTATTGTACTTGAAGCCTTTGGCTCACGTAACAGCAAACGGCCACATATCAGAGGATTTCCGCGCTGGGGCGTGGAACATGTCAGGGGTGTCACCTCTCGCCATTACTGCTCGCCCTTGTTCTGGAGCCATTGGCTGCATGGATTAGATGGGAACCGACTATCCGAGGGCTCCATTGGGCGGCTGGCTGGGAGGACCGCATCTCCCTGTATGCCGATGAGGTGTTGTTATATATGGCATCTCCCAGAAGGTCCATCCTTGGGCTCTTAAATATCTGTGACCTGTATGGTCAGCTCTCTGGCTACACCATCAATTGGTCCAAATCGATTATATATGTGCTTCCTGGCCCACCACCGCAACTCCCAAAGGGATGTAATTTACAGATCACAGAAGGAAGTTTTAAATATTTGGGTATCAATGTCACACCAAGGTCGGAGGAATTTATTTAAAAAAATCTCATGCCCCCCCTGGAGCGTCTCAGACGTGATACGGTACATTGGCACTCCCTACCGTTGATATTGTTTGGGACAGCAGCACTTTCCAAAATGATGGCGCTTCCCCGGTTTCTCTATGCCCTGGAGAATACCCCGTTTCCTGTGCCACCAAGTTACTTTAAAACTATAGCGGCGGAAGTCTCTAGTTTACTCTGGCGGAACAAACCGGCACGCATCCCCATGGACAAATTTGTCCGAGGCTGGTATGATGGGGGCATAGTGCTCCCAAGCATACAACTATATTACTGGGCGTCACAGTTGAAAGTAATTATTCAATGGATACATGCCCCCACAAACAGACCCTGCGTTTAAAGCAGACAGATATGGGTTGGGGGGGGCATCATGAGAGCGTTATACACTCAAAAGCGAACTATTCGGACCTACGGCACATACAGTCCAGGTTTGGTACACTGCACTTACAAAACTAGGTTGGAATGGAGTTATCACCTAGCTCACTCCACTTTGGGACGCACAGCAACTGAGAAGACTTTGGAATAGTAAGGGTTTCCCCAGGTGGGATTCTATTGGCATCTCTACGGTGGGTAATTTATGGGTTAAAGGTGAGATGGTTATCTTTGCTTACCTCCAGGAACTCTATGAGCTGGCACCCTCTGAAATATTCAATTACATGCAGATCAAACACGCACTCATGGTGGCTATACCAACTGACACCACACTTTCGGAGGCCTCCCCTTGGAGGATAGGTTGCTGACTGAATACATGGATAAGAAGGCTACCTCTCTCACCTATCGCAAACTTGTTAATAATTTACCTGATCCAATGCAATCTGTACGCATAAAATGGTCTAACGAACTGGGGGACTTAGATGACACAGACTGGCAGGAGGCACTTTCGTCCCCGCGCGAAGTAGCAATACCCTCCTGACTGAGACTGGCACAACTAAAGATATTGCATCGCACATATTACACCAGGCTAACCTTACATAGAATAGGGGGTACCACAAATCCGTTTTGTCTAAGGGAGTGTGGGGAGGAAGGTACGTTCTACCACACCCTATGGCAATGTCCGCGGATAGTGCCTTATTGGGCAGCGGTACTGCAAACTATTTCTCAAGTAGGGGAAGTCTAAATTATACCAGAGCCCAAAAGATGTCTATTGAATATTTGGGAGCCCACTGATCTTAGCCACGCATCACAAGATTGGGCGACCCTTGGGATGATGTTCACCAAACGTAATATAGCCCGATTATGGGGATCACGGTTCTCATCAACGCTCAATGACTAGTGCAAAGACATGGATGGGGCCATGGCGGCAGAGAAGGCAACATATGTACACCGTGGCTGTCCCCAAAATGGGAGAGAATATGGGGAGCATGGAATAAATATAGAGGATCTATTTGTACTTAGCCTCTGACAGCATCCGATGGAGGTTCTAAGTGAGGGGGGTGATGGGGAAATCAGGTGGCATGTAACATTCCATTTTACATTCAATGTACTGACTGCATTACTGATATGCCTATGGCAATGGAAGCTGTGTCAAACGAGTAGCTGCAATTCCTCAATTTGTAACCGCTTTTTATCATGCCCTGTTATTAATAAACAGAATTTTTTAAAAAACTAGATTTAGCCTTAATCAAATCCTGTAAACATGAAGATTTAGTGGTATAATAAGTGTGTTCTAGATTTTTCATACGTTTAAGGGTAAAGAGGTATGGAGCATTCAATGTTTTTTTCTTTTTGGCCGAGTAAGCAATTGTATAAGCTCTAAAAGAAGCTTTAAAAGCATCCCAATTGTTAGGAATAGAGGTATTCTTCCGTTGATTAAATTGAAAGAATTTATTAATAAATGTGGTTGCTTCAGCAATAAAGGTTTAGTCTAATAACAAAGAATTATTGAAGGCCCTGTTTGGGGGAAATGAAGGACATATCCAAGGAAGATAGGACAGGAGCATGGTCAGAGAGAAAAATAGAACCAATCTCAGATGATTGAATGGAGGGAAGTAGGGGTTTGGGAACCACAATATAATCAATATGAGACATAGTATGATGTACATTTGAAAAAACTGTGAATTCACATAAATCAGGATTACAAGTTTTCCACACATCAAAGAATGGACGAGAGGAAATGGCAGCCTGAAATGCTCTGTGAGAATTATCAGGTTTGAATTTGCACTTGGATTTTCTATCAGTAGAGGGATCTAGCAATTCATTAAAATCACCAGAGACAATTATATTAGGGTTTGAAAGTGAAGAAAGTTTCACTTTAATACTATGCCAAAATTACGGGTCAGCCTTAACTGGTCCATAACGATTAAAAAAAGTTATTTGTTTTTGGAATATAATAGCATCAACCAGAACCCCTCGTCCATTCATATTCACAGTGGATAAAATCTGAGTATTCAGAGATTTATGGAACAAAATAGCAACACCACCTTTACGATTAACAGCAGGGGAAAAACAACTTGATTAACCCATTGACGTTTAAGTTTGAGAGATTCAATATCATTACAGTGCATTTCCTGTAAAAAGCAACATGGGAATTAAGTTTAGATAAATGGGAAAGTACCTTTTGATGTTTTACAGGGTGACCAAGACCACGGACATTCCACGAGACAACATTAAACATGTGGCGGTTTGAGGAAGGGAGTATGGAGGTAGGTAAAATGAGCTGTAGAAACAGTAAAGGAGACAAAAAGACACCATTTAACAACCAGTACCACAGAATATAAAGTAAGAATAATAAAATAGCTAAAAGAATGATTTAGAAACACACTCATGTGAGAACAAGAAAGAAAGAAAAAGAAAGAGAAAGTCCAATACAAGATAGGAGGAGAGAGAGGAGAGATAAAAGGAAAGAGAAAAAAAGTAGACAGATCAAGGAAAAAGATCCAGATCTGAAGAGAAACAAGCAACAGGTATGAGAGGAACATGTTAATACCGAGAACAAGATGGCGACAAGAGATAACTATGAGAAAAATAATAAATAGCCTCTTGAAAAAGTGGAGATGTAATGAATAATGAAAGAGAAATGTTGAATGACAAGTACTAAGGAACAAGAATAATTAGTGAACAATATATAAACGAAAAGAAGTAAAGGAACCTTAAAAGAGAAAAGAGAGAGGAAAAAAAGAAAAATATATCAATAGAGATAAAAATAGAACTATATTATATGTTAAACATCAACAAACTGAAAAATAATGTAATCGTTAATCTCCATGTTACGAGACGAAATGCTACTTAGAAAGAGTTTTAGTTTAGTTGGATCATCAAAAGAACGTGAGTTTCCTTCATGTGTAATCTTGAAGAGACAAGAATGAAGAATTCCATATTGAATGTTCAAGTGTCTCATATGGGGGAGAAGAGCTAGGAATTCTTTGTGACGGGCATTCGTTGCATTAGACACATCCTGTGAAATAAAAAGATTATGGCCAGACCAGATAAGACAACATTTAGTTTTAACAGCCTTTAGGACATGCATAAAATCAGTAAATTCCAAAAAGAGCATTATAATGCCATGTGGCTTATTTGAGTTAGGGTAAAGATGACACAACCGATGAGTCCGTTGTATGTTGAGAGACGGTGAGGATTGAAGATCAATGAGGTCCGGAGAAACTTCTTCAAGAAGGATAACATGTCAGAACGTTCAATATTCTCTGGAAGACCATAAATATGAAGATTATTCCTTCGGTTTCAATTTTCAAGGTCTTAGGTGTGGAGTTTGAGTTTATGAATCTCTTGTTCTAACAAAGGTATTTTTGTAGAGATGTCTTGAAGATCTCACACACGATGTTCTAACTCCGACACCTTCCCTTCCATGACAATCCAGCAATCTTATATTTGTTGTAGCTTCTCATTGGTAGCGGACATAAAAGGTTGAAGACCGCGTACCTCATCCAAGATAGAGTCTAAAACAGGATTCTGGGAGGATAAAAAAGGAGAAGGTGGGTCATTTTTCACTCTTTTTGGTTTCGTACCTGAAGACATTAGTTTAGAGGATGCGAGTGAGTCACTGGCCCTCGTGTTGTGTTGAGAAGAACGACAAGCAGGCAATAGAGAAGGACGAATCTGGCCCATACAACGATAAGGAAATAATCAAGTATAATACCGTCTTGATAACCTTGAAGTAATCAGAGAGGCAAAGGCGAAGTATGTTATCCAGTGGAGCATATATAGAATGTCATTAATTGGCAACTCAAATGTAGAAACAGATTATCACTATAGAGAGTCGACAGTTGCCTGCAAAAATGGAGACCAATTCACCAACAGGTCTTGAATAATAGCATAACACCTTTAATGCATGGCAATTGAATAGACGTCAGTCAAGGTTATGAGAATGCAACAAGAGGAAAAACTGTAGAAGTATTTGGTAGGCATTCCACATCTTAAGAAGGCTGAAGGTGATGACAGGATGAAGGAAAGTCACCACTACAGCTTCCAGGAACAAAAATGTGCCCTTAGCAACAAAAAGTAATTCAGGAAACACATGATCAAAGCATAGAGAGGTTAAAGGAGCACCAAACTATGCAAATGTAGCAGAAAAGTAGCAGCCGAAAATTCATAACGCGAGCGAAGTGACTCAAAATGTCCGTAACCGTACTTTAGAGGCAATGAAGCAGCAGGCGAACTCACCGCCGCTTCCCGATGATGAGAGCCGCAACCTGAGACCTCCGAGACCGCTCAGAAGAGGCAAATCATAACAAAATGCTCCACGTCCGCTCGGAGCTCACGTAAGGTCCGCTATGTTGTCCCGGCGCCTAAGCCACGCCCCCAAAATAGTGCATCTTAAAGCACACTTTTCATATAAATTTGCAAAATGCCATAGGTGCTGAAAGCGCACTCATTAAATATTCAAATCGTTTCATGATGTGTCAAGCCAATCAAACCTGACATTCTCATTTGTTTTAAGGAAAAAAAAGGTACTAGTGCCCCAATATTTAAAAAATTACCTCCTTGAATTAATATTTTCACTATACTAATTCACCACTAATCCTTTATGGGTTCTCGCCAAAAAAGGGCTTTGATGCCTCATCAGGGGTAGTAAGCCCTATATAAATGCAATTACAATACAATACAATATATATAATGACACAAAATAGGCTAATCTCAGGATTTTGCAATTTATGCCATCAAATTAGCATTTGTGACCCTTATGTCAAAAATGATATCAGTATGTCAGGGCCAATATTTGTCATGATTGTTACCCTCCCACATTCCAGTTTGTCCAACTTTATGCCAAGAATTACCTCCATTGTACTAGTGCCAGCATTTTGCCACAGGTGTCCACATGCCAAGAATTTCCTTAAGTATGCCAGTATTTGTCCACAGTTGCCCTATGTGTCCTGAATGACCTCCAGTATGCCAGTACTAGTATTTTACTATTGGTGACCTTTATGCCAATAACTAACCCAAGAGTGCAAATGCCAGTATTTTATCACAGTTGTCTGTCATGTTAAGAACTGCTGCAAGTATGCCAGCGCCAGTATTTTGCCTTGGGTGTCTCTATAAGAGCATAATTATCTTCAGCGCACCAGGGTCACCAACAAACCTGCAAGCATCACATCACATTCTTACTTACTCACATATTCTCTCAGCTGGATAAACAAATGATCACAGTTTATTGGAGAGTAAGCACTCTTTCTGTGGAAGCACATTGATTTTTACAAAGCAACAGCTCTACTCAGCTGGAGCCACATCTGTGCGGAACGACAGTCCCACTCTGTAGTACTCCTGAAAGTTCTTTCCTTGATGACATATGGTCTGGCAACAGCTGTGCTGTCAAGGCAGACCTAAAAAGGGAAGTGCATTCGACCTGATGAGAAAATTCCAATTTTCGTTCAACCTACAGATGCTCGACAGCTGTCTCATTTACACTAAAATATTAGTGCAGTGCCTTCCAGTGATTCATAAATTGTGTTGCTCTTGCCCTTCAAAATCACATCTCTTTTGGGAATGTTGGAAGGCTTATCCTAATTACAGTTGGGACGTATTTGTTTGGTGTTCCATGTTCTGATACGGTTGAGTATATATTGTAATGCTATACCCTAATCATTGTGCTTCCTTTTATAGGTCAAAGTCAAAGGTTTGCTAAAGACATCTTGGGGGCATTCTGAAAGCTCATCTAAGAATGCATTCCGCCTGTTGCTTACCATGGGCTTTGTGGTTTGTAACTCACATTTTCTGCCTTTATATTTGCTGGCTTTATTTACTTTAAGCTGTCCAGCTTAAGTTCGTCCCTCCCGTTGTCCAAATCTTGTTTACTGTATTCCTCTACAAACTGGCTTTCTGCAAATAGGCCATAAAATCTTGTTCTTATCTTGTCACATTTGCTGTGCATTCAAAAACAAAGATCACGGAGGAGCCTAGCGCTTGACCAAGATGGCCGCGTGAGCTCTGAGCTCCCGAGACCCTCGCGCCCTCCGTCGACTATCCTGTCTCTAATCCTGTCGGTATGCATGGCATTGTGTGGATGACCTGTCAGGGAGGCGATTGATGCTACCCGCGGTCGGATCGCCCACCGGGAACCGGACTTATGCCTGGCGGAAGATTGCGGCCTATCTCCGAGGGATGCCAGGGGCTAGAGTTGGCAGGATGCCCGACTTCTAGTTGAACAACAACGTCCAGGCGAGGTGTGAACTGTCGGACGGAGGTCCCCGTCCTTTCACTTTCGCTTTCTCTCCCTTTGTCAGCCCTGCCCCTGGAGAGCTCTTGGTGGCTTTATTACCCTATGGACGCTCTGCAGGCTACTCTGGTGGCCCACTGCAGAACTGATCACTCCTGATTCCTTTCAGTGAGAGGGACCCGTCTTATCTGAACCGACCTGCTTGGTATCAACCATGTCGGGCAAAGCAGAGGTGGATCGGCTGAAGGCTAAGTCTACCAGGCGGGGAGCCTATACCCAAGTTAATAGTATGGACCGCTATGCTCTGCAGAAGGGATCACCGAGTGGGTCGAGCCAGTCGCCGGATACCCAGAAGGCGGCCTCGCCTTTGGCCCCGGAGCTCTCACTACAGGATGTCATGGGCGCGCTCGAAGGGATGCAGACTTCGATTGGGAGACAGTTTGATGCCCTGGCGCATAAGGTGGATGCCATCTTGGTGGATGTTAACCTGATCCGTGCGGACTTGGGCAAAACGAATGAACGGGTTAGGACCCTGGACCTCAAGACCACGGGCCTCACCGATGATGTCACGGAACTGCAGATCGAGGTTCGTATGCTGAGGACCGAGAGTGATCTCGCCGCCCGCCGGCTGGAGGACTTTGAGAGCCGGGCCAGGCGCAACAACGTGCGCGTCATCGGGGTCCCGGAGTCCTCGGATGAGGCTTCGGTTGACCTGCTTGTCGAGGACTTGGTGCTTAATCATCTGCAGCCTAAGGGTCTTGGAAAGTTCTTTGCGGTTGAAAGGGCCCATAGAGTGCCGGCTGGGAGGCCCAAGGTGGGTGCCCCACCGAGGCCGATCGTCGCTCGGCTCTTTCATTTTCGAGATCGGGACGCTATCCTGCAAGCATCGAGGGTGACGGGCCCGGTCCCCTTCCAGAACGCGTCGGTGAATTTCTATCCGGACTTCACCCAGCAGGTGCAGAGGCAGAGACAGGGCTTTCTGGGGGTGAAGAGGCGGCTCCGGGAGAGGGATCTGAAATATGCCATGCTCTTCCCTGCCAGACTACGTGTGGTGCACGAAGATCGGACATTCTTCTTTAACTCTCCTGTTATGGCCGATGAATGGCTGGACGCTTTGCCCCGGCGACGGACGGGGGAGGACATTGCCGAGGATGGGGACAGTGGCCGGGATGGGCAGGGCTGATTTTTCGGAGCCGGTCTGACTCGATTTGGCTATATTTGAAGACTTGAATAGAGTGCAGTCAATGCGGAGGGCTGCGGGAGGACGAGGGGTGCTCTTTTCCTCCCTTAGGGTACTTTTTGTAGATTTTGGGTTTTGTAGGGCGACAGGCACACTGCAAGTTGGGGGGGCTTTGTAAGCTGCAGCAGGGGTGCAGGGTGGGGGGAGTTTCTGGGATTTTGGGTTTGTTGTTGGGGGGTTTATTTCTGCAAGGCATGGTGATTCTTTCCAGGACTGTTCCATGGTGGCTCTTCGGGTGTGGGGTGGGCCTCTTTACGTTTGAGGATGGGGGGTAGGGGTTTAAGTGTTATAAGCTGGAATGTTAATGGTTTGGGGGATCGCATTAAGCGTGGGATTGTTTTGCAATTCTTGAAACGGTCAATGCCGGATGTCGCCCTGCTGCAGGAGACGCATCTTATTGGTAATACGTGCTACGCTCTGAATAGGAAGGGTTATAAATTCATAGCACATTCGGGATTCTCCTCTGGGTCCAGGGGTGTGGGCATCCTAGTCAGAGCCTCGCTACCATTTGAGGTGGACTCCACCATTGTTGATGATAGGGGGAGGTTTGTGGCGGTGGCGGGGCGGTGGGAAGGAAGAACTTTGGTTTTAGTTTCGGTTTATGTCCCGCCGGCCCTGCAGGCCTCCACGTTCACAGATCTGGGTAGGCCCTGCTAGATCTCCCGGGGGGTATGCTTGTGGTGGGAGGTGATTTCAACGCTGTTGGCTCCGGCCTGCTGGATAGATACCCGCCCAGAGACACAGGGGGGGCTCAGAAGTGGCTTCCAGACTTCCTAGACACGCTTGGCCTGATAGACTGCTGGAGGCTCCGGCACCCCACACAGAGCCAATATACGTTTCACTCCGGGGCACATGGTAGTCTTTCCAGGATTGATTACCTACTCACTTTGGCTGCGCATGCCTCATTGGTCTCCGAGGCGAGGCACATGGCGCGTGGTATATCTGACCATTCACCAGTGTGGATCCGGCTGGATCTAGGTCGGGAGGGAGGAGGAAGGGTGGCCCCTATCAACCCGTGGTATTTCCGAGAACCCAAGATGCGCAGCGCGCTGGTAAAGAAAGTAGATAATTTTTTCAAGGACAATCAGGGATCCGTGGACTCGGCAGTGTCGCTGTGGGAAGCATTTAAGACCGTGCTCCGAGGGGAAGCCCTCTCCCTAGTAGTAGCTGCCAAGCGGCGGAGAGATGGCGAGGTTCTGCAGGTTGAGGAGGAGATTGCGGCTCTGGAGGGAGTGCTGGAGGAGGAGGTTACAGAGTCCTCACTGCATGAGCTTTGCTTGAAGCAAGCTGAATATAAGGACCTGGTGACGAACGCCGCTAAGACCCTCAGTAGGGAACAGCAGGGCCGTTTGTATGATGTTGGGGACAAGGCAGGGAAACTCCTGGCTTGGCTGGACAAAAAAGAACGGGTCAATAGAGTTGTGCCAGAGTTGACGGGAGAGAGGGGAGAGGCGATTGTGGAACCTGAGAGGATTGTAAAGTGCTTCTCGGACTATTTCTGTAGGGTTTATGCCTCAGTGTCGGATAGGCCGCCCGAGGACTCGTGTGACCTCCTCCGTGATATCGAGTTGCCCTGTCTCTCCGATATAGATAGGGACGATCTAGATGGTGACATAACGGTTGACGAGGTGGCGGGGGCTATCCGCGCGTTAAACTCGGGCAAGGCCTCGGGACCGAACGGTTTGCCGGTCGACCTGTACAAGCTATTATCGGATAGGGTCACCCCCCACCTGCGCGCCATGTTTGTGGAGGCGCGGGGGAGTGGGACCCTCCCGTTGGACCAGCGACTGGCGACGATCGTGGTTATACACAAAGAGGGCAAACCCTGAGATAAGTGCGCCTCATATAGGCCTATCTCACTTCTTAACGCAGAGCCGAAAATTCTGGCTAAAATCCTGGCGACCCGATTGATTAGGGTACTCGGTGACTTGGTCCACCCGGATCAATCCGGCTTCATCCCGCACCGAAACACAGCGTTAAATCTTCGGCGCCTTCATGGTGTAATCGCCAGGGCGGGCACGCTGCGTGAACCAGCTATTGTGGCGTCTCTTGACGCCACGATGGCCTTTGACACGGTGGAATGGTCATATTTGTGGGCCGTGCTGACCAAGTTCGGCTTTGGCCACGGTTTTGTGAGCTGGGTGAGGTTGCTGTATGAGGGGCCACTTGCGAGTTTGGTGGTGAATGGTCGGGCGTCGACTCCGTTTCAGCTTGGGAGGGGTACTCGGCAGGGTTGTCCCCTGTCGCCTTTGTTGTTCGCCCTCGCCCTTGAGCCGCTGGCTGCGTGGATACGTTGGCACCCGGATATACGGGGCCTTAGATGGTCGCCTGACCACGAGGACCGTATTTCGCTCTACGCCGATGATATCCTGCTGTATCTTGCCTCACCCAAGAAATCACTTATAGTGGTCTGCGACGTACTCACATCTTTTGGTAGGAACTCGGGTCTTGTTATCAACTGGAGTAAATCGTATTTGTATGTTCTTAGTGGCGAGGCTCCACCGATCCCTAGAACATGTTCGATACAGGTCGCTCAGCAGGGCTTCGTGTATTTGGGGATTTTTATCTCCATGGACTCTGCTGTGCGCTATGAGAAGAACCTGCTCCCCCCCCTGGCACGCCTGAGGCGGGATGTTGAAGGCTGGCGGAGGCTGCCGCTCTCCCTCGTTGGGCGTGCGGCCCTGTTTAAAATGATGTCTCTTCCCCGCTTCCTCTACGCACTGCAGAATACTTTGGACTGGGTTCCGGCCAAATACTTTCGGGAGGTCGAAGGCCTCCAACGAACGTTGCTTTGGGATGGACGGCCGCGAATAGCTATTGCAAAGTTGACGCTTCCATGGTACGACGGGGGCATTGCGCTCCCAGACATCCGACGGTACTATTGGGCCACCCAGCTGAGCGCGATTAATCATGGGTTTTATGGCCCTGCCCTCAGTCCTGTGTATGCCATGGACAGGTGGTTGCTGCGTGGAGGTAACTACTACAGGGCGTTGTACTCGCGGTCCCTAGACTCGTCCCTCACGGGGCCCACTGGTGTGGCTGTGCGTGTGTGGAAGATGGCAACTGACTCGCTGGGCTGGAAGGATAGGCTCACCCTCGCTACCCCGCTGTTTGAATCGGAGAGACTGGGAAGGCTTTGGCACACAAAAGGGTTTGATAAATGGGACCTGATCGGCATCTCCAGGGTGGGAGATGTGCTGAATAAGGGGAAGGTGAAGTCCTTTGAAGAGTTGCAGAAGGAGTATGAGCTGGGGCCATCCGAGTTTTTCCGCTATATTCAGGTGCGTCACGCCCTCCGATCAGTCCTCATAGAGGGTGAGAAGGTGCCTGAGTCCTCTCCTTTGGAGGACCGGGTCCTTGATGGCCATATGCCCGAGAGCACGATCTCGCTCATCTATAAGAAACTGATCAACGTCCGGGCGGACATGCTTCTGGGGCTGAGGGACCAGTGGACTAGGGATGGCCTTGAGTTGGACGATGAGGATTGGCAGTCGGCTGTTTCCTCTCCTAAGGAGGTCGCGATCCCGTCGCGTCTGAGGCTGGTGCAGCTTAAAATACTGCATCGAGTGTATGTGATGGGGCCAAGGCTGGTTCACATGGGATTCTCGGAGGACGGCCTATGCAGGAGGGGATGTGGTATGGTGGGTACTTTCCTGCATATCATCTGGGAATGTGGTGTCATTACGGAATTCTGGAGGAGAGTCCATGCAGTGATGTGGGAGGTGACGGGCATTGCTATACAGCCGGAAGCGCGGTGTTGCCTCCTGAATGTCTGGGGGCCCACTGACCACGATGAGGCACAGACCCAATGGGTGACTCTGGGTAACATGGTCACTAAGAGAGATATCGCGCGATTGTGGGGCTCCGCGGGGCCCCCCACATTGACCGCGTGGAAAGAAAATATGGACTGGAGTATGTTAAGGGAGAGGACGGTCTATTACGCTAGAGGCCGCCCCCGGAAGTGGCACGCCATCTGGGGGCGGTGGAATCAATACAGGGGGGGAAAATGTCTTGCCCCGGATCTGGATCCTCCCGAGGAACAGCTTTCCTCCTAACCTTCTTTCCAGCTCAGTATGGTTTATGGACTTTTTTGGCCTCTGCTGTCCCCCTTCTTCCTCTTTACACTGTACTGTAACTGGTAGATGAGTGGGGTCCGGCCTCCCCTGGGGGGCTTCACCATGAGCTTTCAGTGTTCTTGCCTTGCTGGGGTTTGTTGTGTGTTTTTGTGTTTACTTAAAATTGAACCTTTGCACTTCTCCTTTCACGGTACTGGGGACGCATCTCTGTTTCTATATATCGATGCTGCCGAACCTCCGGGTTGTCGGCTGAATAGCTGTGTCCTGACTTTTGAAAATAAAGGTTTTTATAAAAAAAAAAAAAAAAAAAAAAAAAACAAAGATCACATCTCAGGCTCTCTTTTCCAAGGGAGCTTGATGTTTACTTTTCTTTCTCTGACTTCAAAGTGAGAGAATTTATGTAACAATCCTGCTGAGTATCCATGTAAGGGCAGAGGGTGTAGGATGTTTTTTTTCTGCCACACAAAAAAATAACTTTGTTGATGTTTCAGAATATATCAGAATTAGCACAAGTGATGCATGTTTTTTTGTAATTCTGACCTGTGGTGGAAACAAATATTTGAATATGATCAAAACTCATAAGTGCATTGGGTGATGTAATTTGCACAGATTATTGTTTTTGTGCATTAAAACCATACTTCGTAGCAAATGGTTATTTCAATTGAAAATGGTTTGTCTGTAATGACAGTGCACTACCACATAATGCATACCCTACACTACTCCACTCCGCTCTATGCCCTTCCACTCTATGCCACGCCACTCCATTCTACGCCACTCCTCTACACTCCACTCTACGACATGCCACTCCACTCTACCCCTCTTCCCTCTAAGACACTCTATGACGCACCACTTGACTCCACGCCACTGTAATCTAATCTAATCCTGTCACTCTACAACACACCACTCCACTATATGCCCCTCCTCTCTACAACACTTACCCAACTCTACTCTGCCCACTCCAATCCACCTATTCCACTCCAATCTATCCACCTCTACTGCATCATTCCCCAGTCTACCCTACCCCACTCCACTTCACTACAATCTACCCCAATCTACTTCACTTAAATCTAGCCCACTGTAGTCCACCCAGTCTATAGCTAATCAATTGGTAGGGAGTAAGAAGGATACGTGATCCAATCACCTTCCAGTTAATAGTTTTTTATCAAAAAAGAGAGTGGATCACTTGAACCTGTTATCCAGGGTTTGGTGGTTATTCGGCCGTTCCTTAAAAAACCCTCATTCACGTTTTTAGGTGGATTGTATGGCAGTATATCTTGGTTCTCCGCCTTGATAACGTGACTGCATCATCATCGGGTTTAGTATTGTGCTACCTCCACCTGGAGGAAAACTACTGGATATTTCAGTAGTGATCAGAGATCAAAATTGGACAAGGTGCTCATGTGTCGTGAATCGGTGAAGATTAAAAAGGATATTTCCTCATGCTACCTAGACTGTAATCTTTATTGTTGCCTGGTGCATGGAAAAAGAATAAAAGTGGGGGAAGTTGTACAGAAAGGGCAGTTAATGTGTCCGCTGTACAATCAGTCCAATGGGTGGGTCGACATGTTTCAGCTCTTTATGTGCCCAGCAGGGTCAGGTGAGCTTTCATCAGGACCAGGGGGTGTTGTATGAAAGAGGGGTATTGCCCACTTTAAAAGTGAGGAGTTCGGAATATTCTTCACTGAACTCCTAGTGAGAGGTTAATACCTGTGGTGGGGAGAAGGGCGAATAACATATGGTCTGTTGGTAAACAATTAATTTCTTTTAAAACAAATTCTTTTTTTTAAATTACCCAAAGTACAGGACGAGAAAGAAGCAACATGGCAATTCTTTATATACAGTAAAGGTGCAAGTGGGATTCGAACAAGCCGCTGGCTACATAGCAAATATAAATGGCAGATCTTTGCAATGATACCTGTATGTGTGTCAAATGATAGGGCTGAGGACTTTTCAGAGGGGTTGCTCTAATTAATAAATTACGCTTTTATACCTAAAATTATGTGTCAGAAATTAATGTTACATCCTAAACGTAAAATTAGACTGCCCATGTTGTCCTTATGTTGAGGATCATTGTGGGACTTGTGAAGGGTGTATTGTTAACTGAAGACTACAAAATTGTGGACTGTGCAGGATACCGTATCACAGAAATTTACTCTGTTAATTAGGTTGGTTTCAATGAGGTAGTGGTGGCTATGATATGTGATGGGTACAGATGTTAATCTCTGGGAGGTCTAGAGCCCATGTATGTTGTAAACATAATAAACATCGATATTGCAACACTCGCATCAATTTTTAGGAATAAATGGCGGCACATTTGAGCTTATTCATTCTTACGTTCACTTAGATTAGTATATGGTATGTAAACACTAGTTTTTCACATAATATTTGTGGCATCCATTGCAGGGCTTTTTAAAAAACTAAACAGTGCCCCTGTTTTATCTGTAGCACGTAATTTATGGTGTCCAGTATGTAAGCTACAGCGTCGTTATCAAGCAGTAAATCGAGCTTCTGGGACTTTGTTAGACACACAGAGAGCAGCGTACAACACTCGCACGTTATAAACATTCATTGCCTGGATAGCCTTCGTACCTTAAGAGCTCCGTTTTAGGGCTTCCAAGGAAGAGTGGCAGCGTGGTCGGGCTGTAAGGGAGGGGTTGGGAGGTCGGAGGGAAGGGGGAACAATGTGAGGGTTAGAGTCAAACAAAAGAAAAGAAATCTCGAGGTAACGTTACGTGTCTCCGTCTTCAGGTTGCCTCCATACCGGGATTTCCGCTCTGCACGACTTGCGCTGACGCTGTGTTCCTGCTTGATGGAGACGGCCCGGACTCGACAGTTTTTATGCGGTATAAAGTGAAGAAAGACTATTGGTTAAGACAGCAGTATTCAGGGCTGTCGGTTTACACGGTCTTTATCAATATAGGCCTCCATAGTCACTATATCATTGGTCTGTAATTCAAAGTGTTGCCAAGATTAAGGATGGCATGTATTGACCATTTACAAATTGAAAATTAAAAATTATAAATTACCACTAAACCATTTTAATAAAAAGCGAGTTTTCAGATGTTGCGTGGACAATGGTAATGCTTCAGAAGGATTTAGTTGGTTTGAGTTAGAAGGTTTATTATTCCTTATAGTGCAAATAAAGATTATAATAGAGATCTTGATGATATGAAAACCTCTTAGGTGTCTTTGTACGGAGCATTATTTCTGGCCATGAAGTAAATAATGTATTTACGATACACTTAACCAGGGGATATCATCGTTCAGAACTGTTATGTTTGTTTTTAAACGGTGTACCCATCTTTGTTCTTGTGTAAAGAGACGTTTCTCAACATTCCGTGACCCTGCCACCATAGACTCTATGACTATCCATTTTAGGTCATCGAGCGTATGTGGGTGATTGATGAAGTGACTACTCATTTTGGTGGTGTGACGTTTACATCTGACGTTGCTTCTGTGTTCACAGATTCGCTGTTTTATCTTGCGACACGTCATACCGATGTATCTCAGATTGCATGGGCAGGTAATCATGTAGATAACATGGGTAGTGTTACAGTTGGTATGTTGTCTCATCTTCCACACCAAGTCAGGTGTCAGTTCAATGGATTTTGTTGTTTCTGTTAAGTGACAGACGGAGCAGTGTCCACACGGGAAATGGCCTACCACTGGTGGCAGGTTCCATAAAGTATTTGTGATTGCATGTGTCTTTTCTTCCAGAGGACGAGTGTGTACTAACATGTCCTTAAAATTCTTAGTTCTCCTGTTTGCGAAGCGTGGTTTAGGCCAATCTAGACTACCTGAGGTTAGGATGCGCCAGTTCTTATTGATTATTTTCTTGATTGTGTTACTGGCTGTGTTATATGTTGTAACACATGTTACTTGATCAGATGATTGTGTTTTGGGTATTACTTCTAACAGGCTCTCTCTGTATTGATTTATTGCTCTCTTTTGGCATTTACTTACAATTTTCGCAGGGTAGTCGCAATTGAGTAGTTTAGTGCGTAAGTCTTCTGCTTGTTCTTTATATTCACTCAGCCTACTGCAGTTCCTTTTCAGGCGCAGGAACTGGCTGTAGGGTAAGTTTTCTCTGAGTGAGCGTGGATGGAAACTGTTAAAAGAGAGAAGGCTGTTCTTGGTCGTTGGTTTGAAGAAAGTTTTTGTTTTGATGGTGTTATTAGTTACGTAGATGTAAAGGTCAAGAAAATCCAGATGGTCTTTGTTTGCATTGATGGTAAACTTTAGACATTGGTCTCGTGTGTTTAGCCAATTGTGAAAATTTCGTAAATCTTCTTCTGTTCCCTCCCAGAACATGATGATGTCGTCTATGTATGTCTTCCAGAAGACGATACTGGTATGGAATGGATTGTTGGTGTTCTGGATGTGTGTCTTTTCGAAATTGCTTACATATAGGCCTGCCACGCTCGGCGCGAAAGTGCTCCCCATGGAAGTACCATGGCACTGTTGGTAAAGGTTGTTGTTATATTCAAAATAATTTTCAGTCAGAGCCATTCTGCAGCATTCTAAGATGAAATGTCTGGGTGTGTGGTATTGCCAGTCGCGTGCAAACAGTAAGTCCTCAAGAGTGTTAAGGGTTTCTTGTTGAGGCAGGCTAGTATAGAGGCTTTCCACATCTAGTGAGACTAAGATCATGGTTTCACTTAGAAACGGTTGGTCTTGTAAGAGGTTAAGTAAATCTCGTGTGTCTTTTAAATAAGTTGGAGTCTGCTGTACCATAGGTCTAAGATACTGGTCTGCAAATTGGGAGAGAGGTTCTAGAAGAGAGCCTATTCCGGATACAATTGGACGCCCAGGTGGTGGGCGTTGATTTTTGTGTACCTTGGGTAGGGAATAGAAATAAGGTATGCGTGGAGAGTCAGTTCTTAAGAATGAAGCCTCATTCTTAGTGATCCAATTGTTTGTCTCTGCTTCCTCTACCATTAGGTTGATAGTTCTTTTTAACCTCGGAGTCGGGTCTTCACTGATAACTTTATAGAATTTTTCGTCAGATAGTAATTTAAGGCACTGGTCGTCGTAGTTGTCTTTGTCCAAGATCACTATGCCTCCACCTTTATCGGCTGGCTTTATGATGATGTCGTGATGTACTCTTAGTTCTTCCAGAGCTTTCTTTTCTTTATTGGAGATGTTTACAAAAGATTTAGTCGTCTTTTTGTCAATTTCATTTATCTCTCTCATGACTGCCTGTTCAAAGGTCTGGATTTCTATTGGCACCTGATGGTTCAAAGGGCAGAATGTGGATTTAGGTCTTAGGGCAGTGTCTCCAAAGTCGGGGTTATTCTCTGTACCTTGAAAAAATGCTTTTAGTTTCAGTGTCCTGCAGAATTGTGCAACTTCACACTGTGATTTGAAGAGGTCCAATGGTGGAGTTGGTACAAAGCCCAGTCCTTTGTTTAGGACGTCTTCCTGATCTTTTGAAAGAGTGATTTTCGACAGATTGAAAATTAGTGGGTCGTGCT
The DNA here is from genome assembly GCF_964204655.1 of Triturus cristatus. NCBI lineage: Eukaryota > Metazoa > Chordata > Amphibia > Caudata > Salamandridae > Triturus > Triturus cristatus. The sequence continues at coordinate 658,321,795 of NC_140585.1, read as the reverse complement.
GGTACTTGGTTTTTCTTTTGTGGCATTGGCCATACTTCTTGTCAGTATCTGTCTCTCCTGGTCTGTCCAGGTGACATTCCTTCGTCTCCCTCGTTGGTTTGTGCGGCCACTCCCTAAAAAAGTCGGTTGTTGTACAAATTGTCCTATGTAAGGGCCTAGTTGTGGCGGTGCTGTCTGGTATGGATTCATCCAACCTTGGTAGTTTGGAGTGAAGGGATGGAAGAGTGGGGGAGGTTGTTCACCGTAATTAGGGTTGCGCCATGTGTTAGGTCTTCGTCGTTGTTGGCGTCTATTTGGCCCTCTGAATTTTCGTCGTTGCATGTTGTCATCACCACTCCAATCTGAGTTGTTAGAGGAGTTGCCACTGGAGTCATTATCAGTTGGGAGATCTGGTATCTCATAATCATCCTTACTGTAGGGGTGCATTTTTTCCATGGAGAATTTTTTCAAATCCTTACTTAATTTCTGGATTTTACACTGTGTCAGATATTCTCTTGTCTCATTCATATCATGGTTGATTTCTTCCAGTTTTTTCTTGAAGACCGTGATAGATACCATGTTTTTTAGTTTTGCTTCACTCAATTGGATCTTAATTGTGAGTGCCTCTGTTAATCTGGTTGCAGTTTTTATTATCAGGACTAGGTAGTCTCTGGTACATTTCCAGGATATGGCTGACCAGTCTTTTCTGAATGCAAGGTCTTTCAAAAAAATTCTAGGTGCATTATGGACCCATAATCCTCTAGGTTCAGCGTTTCCACGTAAGTATTCAGTCATAATGATGCCATGGATGGCTGTTCTCACTTGTTCCTTTTTGTCCTCGGATAGTTGATCCCAGTCCTCGTTCTGAGCCAGGGTTTGTGTGATTTCACCATCTTGCAGAAGGGATGGAAGGGAAAGAATTGCGTTGATCTCGTCGGTAGAGTAACTTAGTCCTAAGTTCTCTGCCATTTTGCTGTACTGGGTCAAAAGGAGTAACGTTGGTGTTCAGTGTGTACTGTTCGAATTATCCTCAGCAAAATTTTCGGGGCGTCTTCGACAGGGATATGACTCCCACAGCTGCACGCAGCTATGTATATAGCTAATCAATTGGTAGGGAGTAAGAAGGATACGTGATCCAATCACCTTCCAGTTAATAGTTTTTTATCAAAAAAGAGAGTGGATCACTTGAACCTGTTATCCAGGGTTTGGTGGTTATTCGGCCGCCTTGATAACGTGACTGCATCATCATCGGGTTTAGTATTGTGCTACCTCCACCTGGAGGAAAACCACTGGATATTTCAGTAGTGATCAGAGATCAAAATTGGACAAGGTGCTCATGTGTCGTGAATCGGTGAAGATTAAAAAGGATATTTCCTCATGCTACCTAGACTGTAATCTTTATTGTTGCCTGGTGCATGGAAAAAGAATAAAAGTGGGGGAAGTTGTACAGAAAGGGCAGTTAATGTGTCCGCTGTACAATCAGTCCAATGGGTGGGTCGACATGTTTCAGCTCTTTATGTGCCCAGCAGGGTTAGGTGAGCTTTCATCAGGACCAGGGGGTGTTGTATTAAAGAGGGGTATTGCCCACTTTAAAAGTGAGGAGTTCGGAATATTCTTCACTAAACTCCTAGTGAGAGGTTAATACGTGTGGTGGGGAGAAGGGCGAATAACATATGGTCTGTTGGTAAACAATTAATTTCTTTTAAAACAAATTCTTTTTTTTAAATTACCCAAAGTACAGGACGAGAAAGAAGCAACATGGCAATTCTTTATATACAGTAAAGGTGCAAGTGGGATTCGAACAAGCCGCTGGCTACATAGCAAATATAAATGGCAGATCTTTGCAATGATACCTGTATGTGTGTCAAATGATAGGGCTGAGGACTTTTCAGAGGGGTTGCTCTAATTAATAAATTACGCTTTTATACCTAAAATTATGTGTCAGAAATTAATGTTACATCCTAAACGTAAAATTAGACTGCCCATGTTGTCCTTATGTTGAGGATCATTGTGGGACTTGTGAAGGGTGTATTGTTAACTGAAGACTACAAAATTGTGGACTGTGCAGGATACCGTATCACAGAAAATTACTCTGTTAATTAGGTTGGTTTCAATGAGGTAGTGGTAGCTATGATATGTGATGGGTACAGATGTTAATCTCTGGGAGGTCTAGAGCCCATGTATGTTGTAAACATAACAAACATCGATATTGCAACACTCGCGTCAATTTTTAGGAATAAATGGCGGCACATTTGAGCTTATTCATTCTTACGTTCACTTAGATTAGTATATGGTATGTAAACACTAGTTTTTCACATAATATTTGTGGCATCCATTGCAGGGCTTTTTAAAAAACTAAACAGTGCCCCTGTTTTATCTGTAGCACGTAATTTATGGTGTCCAGTATGTAAGCTACAGCGTCGTTATCAAGCAGTAAATCGAGCTTCTGGGACTTTGTTAGACACACAGAGAGCAGCGTACAACACTTGCACGTTATAAACATTCATTGCCTGGATAGCCTTCGTACCTTAAGAGCTCCGTTTTAGGGCTTCCAAGGAAGAGTGGCAGCGTTGTCGGGCTGTAAGGGAGGGGTTGGGAGGTCGGAGGGAAGGGGGAACAAAGTGAGGGTTAGAGTCAAACAAAAGAAAAGAAATCTCGAGGTAACGTTACGTGTCTCCGTCTTCAGGTTGCCTCCATACCGGGATTTCCGCTCTGCACGACTTGTGCTGACGCTGTCTTCCTGCTTGATGGAGACGGCCCGGACTCGAGAGTTTTTATGCGGTATAAAGTGAAGAAAGACTATTGGTTAAGACAGCAGTATTCAGGGCTGTCGGTTTACACGGTCTTTATCAATATAGGCCTCCATAGTCACTATATCATTGGTCTGTAATTCAAAGTGTTGCCAATATTAAGGATGGTATGTATTGACCATTTACAAATTGAAAATTAAAAATTATAAGTTACCACTAAACCATTTTAATAAAAAGCGAGTTTTCAGATGTTGCGTGGACAATGGTAATGCTTCAGAAGGATTTAGTTGGCTTGAGTTAGAAGGTTTATTATTCCTTATAGTGCAAATAAAGATTATAATAGAGATCTTGATGATATGAAAACCTCTTAGGTGTCTTTGTACGGAGCATTATTTCTGGCCATGAAGTAAATAATGTATTTACGATACACTTAACCAGGGGATATCATCGTTCAGACCTGTTATGTTTGTTTTTAAACGGTGTACCCATCTTTGTTCTTGTGTAAAGAGACGTTTCTCAACATTCCGTGACCCTGCCACCATAGACTCTATTACTATCCATTTTAGGTCATCGAGCGTATGTGGGTGATTGATGAAGTGACTACTCATTTTGGTGGTGTGACGTTTACATCTGACGTTGCTTCTGTGTTCACAGATTCGCTGTTTTATCTTGCGACACGTCATACCGATGTATCTCAGATTGCATGGGCAGGTAATCATGTAGATAACATGGGTAGTGTTACAGTTGGTATGTTGTCTCATCTTCCACACCAAGTCAGGTGTCAGTTCAATGGATTTTGTTGTTTCTGTTAAGTGACAGACGGAGCAGTGTCCACACGGGAAATGGCCCACCACTGGTGGCAGGTTCCATTTTTTGTCAAACCATTTTTATTGCAGGACCAAGTACAGCTTACAGCAACCAGGATGCATGTCAATAATGCAGGTTTCCCATCCTCCCCTTAATCATTAATCCGTGTAGTATACACAGCCGTACTGCCCACATCCCAGAGGCCGGGCGGCGTCATATAAAAACATGGCACATTAATCCGAAACTGTCAGGAGCATACTTCCGGTGAAGAACCCCGCTGCCCGCTTTTGATCGCTGTCCCTCTGCTCCCCTAACTACCTACAGAACTTACAACCTACTGTCAGCAAACCTTAAACTTGGAAACTCCCCCTCCACCCACCCCTCCCTAGTGCCCTCCCGATTGCGCCTGGTCAGGAACATATAGCATGTGTGGCGGGTAACAGGAAAAATGGAGTAATCCCTAATTCTGGTGGCAGGTTCCATAAAGTATTTGTGATTGCATGTGTCTTTTCTTCCAGAGGACGAGTGTGTACTAACATGTCCTTAAACTTCTTAGTTCTCCTGTTTGCGAAGCGTGGTTTAGGCCAATCTAGACTACCTGAGGTTAGGATGCGCCAGTTCTTATTGATTATTTTCTTGATTGTGTTACAATCTGTGTTATATGTTGTAACACATGTTACTTGATGAGATGATTGTGTTTAGGGTATTACTTTTAACAGGCTCTCTCTGTGTTGATTTCTTGCTCTCTTTTGGCATTTACTTACAATTTTCGCAGGGTAGTCGCGTTTGAGTAGTTTAGTGCGTAAGTCTTCTGCTTGTTCTTTATATTCACTCAGCTCACTGCAGTTCCTTTTCAGGCGCAGGAACTGGCTGTAGGGTAAGTTTTCTCTGAGAGAAGGCTGTTCTTGGTCGTTGGTTTGAAGAAAGTTTTTGTTTTGATGGTGTTATTAGTTACGTAGATGTAAAGGTCAAGAAAATCCAGATGGTCTTTGTTTGCATTGATGGTAAACTTTAGACATTGGTCTCGTGTGTTTAGCCAATTGTGAAAATTTCGTAAATCTTCTTCTGTTCCCTCCCAGAACATGATGATGTCGTCTATGTATCTCTTCCAGAAGACGATACTGGTATGGAATGGATTGTTGGTGTTCTGGATGTGTGTCTTTTCGAAATTGCTTACATATAGGCCTGCCACGCTCGGCACGAAAGTGCTCCCCATGGAAGTACCATGGCACTGTTGGTAAAGGGTGTTGTTATATTCAAAATAATTTTCAGTCAGAGCCATTCTGCAGCATTCTAAGATGAAATGTCTGGGTGTGTGATGTCGCGTGCAAACAGTAAGTCCTCAAGAGTGTTAAGGGTTTCTTGTTGAGGCAGGCTAGTATAGAGGCTTTCCACATCTAGTGAGACTAAGATCATGGTTTCACTTAGAAACGGTTGGTCTTGTAAGAGGTTAAGTAAATCTCGTGTGTCTTTTAAATAAGTTGGAGTCTGCTGTACCATAGGTCTAAGATACTGGTCTGCAAATTGGGAGAGAGGTTCTAGTAGAGAGCCTATTCCGGATACAATTGGACGCCCAGGTGGTGGGCGTTGATTTTTGTGTACCTTGGGTAGGGAATAGAAATAAGGTATGCGTGGAGAGTCAGTTCTTAAGAATGAAGCCTCATTCTTAGTGATCCAATTTTTTGTCTCTGCTTCCTCTACCATTAGGTTGATAGTTCTTTTTAACCTCGGAGTCGGGTCTTCACTGATAACTTTATAGAATTTTTCGTCAGATAGTAATTTAAGGCACTGGTCGTCGTAGTTGTCTTTGTCCAAGATCACTATGCCTCCACCTTTATCGGCTGGCTTTATGATGATGTCGTGATGTACTCTTAGTTCTTCCAGAGCTTTCTTTTCTTTATTGGAGATGTTTACAAAAGATTTAGTCGTCTTCTTGTCAATTTCATTTATCTCTCTCATGACTGCCTGTTCAAAGGTCTGGATTTCTATTGGCACCTGATGTTTCAAAGGGCAGAATGTGGATTTAGGTCTTAGGGCAGTGTCTCCAAGGTCGGGGTTATTCTCTGTACCTTGAAAAAATGCTTTTAGTTTCAGTGTCCTGCAGAATTGTGCAACTTCACCTGTGACCAGGTCCAATGGTGGAGTTGGTACAAAGCCCAGTCCTTTGTTTAGGACGTCTTCCTGATCTTTTGAAAGAGTGATTTTCGACAGATTGAAAATTAGTGGGTCGTGCTGGTACTTGGTTTTTCTTTTGTGGCATTGGCCATACTTCTTGTCAGTATCTGTCTCTCCTGGTCTGTCCAGGTGACATTCCTTCATCTCCCTCGTTGGTTTGTGCGGCCTCTCCCTAAAAAAGTCGGTTGTTGTACAAATTGTCCCATGTAAGGGCCTAGTTGTGGCGGTGCTGTCTGGTATGGATTCATCCAACCTTAGTAGTTTGGAGTGAAGGGATGGAAGGGTGGGGGAGGTTGTTCACCGTAATTAGGGTTGCGCCATGTGTTAGGTCTTCGTCGTTGTTGGCGTCTATTTGGCCCTCTGAATTTTCGTCGTTGCATGTTGTCATCACCACTCCAATCTGAGTTGTTAGAGGAGTTGCCACTGGAGTCATTATCAGTTGGGAGATCTGGTATCTCATAATCATTCTTACTGTAGGGGTGCATTTTTTCCATGGAGAATTTTTTCAAATCCTTACTTAATTTCTGGATTTTACACTGTGTCAGATATTCTCTTGTCTCATTCATATCATGGTTGATTTCTTCCAGTTTTTTCTTGAAGACCGTGATAGATACCATGTTTTTTAGTTTTGCTTCACTCAATTGGATCTTAATTGTGAGTGCCTCTGTTAATCTGGTTGCAGTTTTTATTATCAGGACTAGGTAGTCTCTGGTACATTTCCAGGATATGGCTGACCAGTCTTTTCTGAATGCAAGGTCTTTCAAAAAAATTCTAGGTGCATTATGGACCCATAGTCCTCTAGGTGCAGCGTTTCCACGTAAGTATTCAGTCATAATGATGCCATGGATGGCTGTTCTCACTTGTTCCTTTTTGTCCTCGGATAGTTGATCCCAGTCCTCGTTCTGAGCCAGGGTTTGTGTGATTTCACCATCTTGCAGAAGGGATGGAAGGGAAAGAATTGCGTTGATCTCGTCGGTAGAGTAACTTAGTCCTAAGTTCTCTGCCATTTTGCTGTACTGGGTCAAAAGGAGTAACGTTGGTGTTCAGTGTGTACTGTTCGAATTATCCTCAGCGAAATTTTCGGGGCGTCTTCGACAGGGATATGACTCCCACAGCTGCACGCTGCTATGTATATAGCTAATCAATTGGTAGGGAGTAAGAAGGATACGTGATCCAATCACCTTCCAGTTAATAGTTTTTTATCAAAAAAGAGAGTGGATCACTTGAACCTGTTATCCAGGGTTTGGTGGTTATTCGGCCGTTCCTTAAAAAACCCTCATTCACGTTTTTAGGTGGATTGTATGGCGGTATATCTTGGTTCTCCGCCTTGATAACGTGACTGCATCATCATCGGGTTTAGTATTGTGCTACCTCCACCTGGAGGAAAACCACTGGATATTTCAGTAGTGATCAGAGATCAAAATTGGACAAGGTGCTCATGTGTCGTGAATCGGTGAAGATTAAAAAGGATATTTCCTCATGCTACCTAGACTGTAATCTTTATTGTTGCCTGGTGCATGGAAAAAGAATAAAAGTGGGGGAAGTTGTACAGAAAGGGCAGTTAATGTGTCCGCTGTACAATCAGTCCAATGGGTGGGTCGACATGTTTCAGCTCTTTATGTGCCCAGCAGGGTTAGGTGAGCTTTCATCAGCACCAGGGGGTGTTGTATTAAAGAGGGGTATTGCCCACTTTAAAAGTGAGGAGTTCGGAATATTCTTCACTGAACTCCTAGTGAGAGGTTAATACCTGTGGTGGGGAGAAGGGCGAATAACATATGGTCTGTTGGTAAACAATTAATTTCTTTTAAAACAAATTCTTTTTTTTAAATTACCCAAAGTACAGGACGAGAAAGAAGCAACATGGCAATTCTTTATATACAGTAAAGGTGCAAGTGGGATTCGAACAAGCCGCTGGCTACATAGCAAATATAAATGGCAGATCTTTGCAATGATACCTGTATGTGTGTCAAATGATAGGGCTGAGGACTTTTCAGAGGGGTTGCTCTAATTAATAAATTACGCTTTTATACCTAAAATTATGTGTCAGAAATTAATGTTACATCCTAAACGTAAAATTAGACTGCCCATGTTGTCCTTATGTTGAGGATCATTGTGGGACTTGTGAAGGGTGTATTGTTAACTGAAGACTACAAAATTGTGGACTGTGCAGGATACCGCATCACAGAAAATTACTCTGTCCACCCAGTCTAGCCCACTCCACTCCAATCCAATCTACCCCACTCCATTCTATCCCACTCCACCCCATCTATTACACTCCAATCAAATCTACCCCACTCTGCTCCAATCTACCCAAGTCTACCCCACTCCACTACAATTTCCCCAATCCAATCTACCCCAATCCAATCCAACCCACTCCACTCCACTCCAAACTCCACTGCAATGTATCCATCTCCTCTCCACTCTAACCTATGCCATCCACTCCAATCTACCCAACTCCACCACATTTGACCCCATTCCAATCCACCACATTCTACCCCACTTCAATCCATCACAAACTACCCCGTTCCAATCTACGCCACTCCACTCTACCCAAATCTACTCCTCCTCTTTACTCCTATCAACTCCACTCAATTACCCTACTCCACTCAAATCTACCTCACCCTACTCTAATCTAACCAATCCCCCACTCTACCCCAATCTACTCTACTCCAGTCTACCCCACCAATCTTTCCCACTCCAATCACCCTTATCTACTTCACTCCAATCTACTCAACTCTAATCTAACCCACACTATTCCTATTTACGACACCAACCCCTCTCTACCCCAACCCACTGCAATCTACCCCGCGACCGTCTAACCCACTCCAATCTAACTCACTCCACTCCAACCTACCCCACTCCACTCCAATTTACTCCACTCCATTCTATCCCAACTCCACTCCAATCTACCCCACTCCAAACTACCTCACTCCAATAATTCCTCTTCAATTTACCCTACTCCAATCTACCCCACTCCATTACAATCTACTTACTCTAAGGCACCCATTCAACCCCACTCCACTCTAATCTACCCCACTACACTACATTCAATTCTACCCCACTCTACTCTTCCCCAATCTATCTCACTCCACTCTAATTTTGACTCTGCTCCAATCCACCCAACTCCACTCTACCCCACACCACTCCAATCCAATCTACCCCACTTCACTCAACCCAAATCTACCTCACTGCAATCCAATCTACCCACTCCAATCCACTCAATCTACCCTACTCCATTCTACCCCAATCTAATACACTCCATTCCACTATACACAATCTACCTAACTCCACTTCACTCCAGTCAAGTCAACCACATGGTACCCACATCTTCCCCACTCTAGTTCAATGTAGCCCACTCCAACCTAATTCAACCCACTCCATCCCACTACAATCTAACCTACTTCAATCTATCCCATTCAATCCGCACCACTCCAATCTACCTCACTTCAATCTACTCCACTACAATCTACCCCACTTTAACCCAATCTAGACCACTCCAATCTACCACCACCCCATCTCAATCTACCCCACAACACCCTATCCAACTCCACTCCAATTCATGCTATTCCAATCTACCCCACTCCACTCCAGTCTACCCAAATCTACCCCTCTCCAAATTTAACCCACTCCTATCTATCTCTCTCTCCAAACTACCACACTTTACTCCAATCTACCTGTAAGTTTGTAGGTCTCTCAGGACCCACACCTGCATTCTGACTACACGAGATAAGACTGAATAGACACTGAATAAAGTAGGTTGGTGGTTTATTGAGGTTATGGACAAGGTCTGGGTATAGTAACTTAGGAGTCCGTATAGGGAAGGGAGGAACAGAAAAACATTAACGATCCAGGACATTAGAGAAGCAACAAAACAGTTCCGGTAGCCACTTCCATAAGTCACTCTTGCGTGAAGGCTTCCAGGCGATTCCTTTATAGTTTGCTCGGTTTGGTTTGGCGTCCCCGGTATGTAAAGAAACAGAAAAGAACAACCTCCCGTCAGTATTTTGACCTTTAGACTCTTAGTGGGTGTGATTGACCCTTCACCATTTTGTCACCACGGTATGTGAGGGTAGGGAGTGTGAGGAGTGGGGTATTCTGACTAGTGCCCTGTTTTACTCGGTCTCCCAGCTTTCACCCTCCCAGTCAGCACTTTGAAATAATTCAGGAAAGACACTGACCTGGAGCCACAGTCCTCCAGGACCGTAGCGTTGGGAGTCTTGGCGTTCTCTCCCTCCGAGGGATGGCTGGACTCTGCAGGGATCTCGGTTGGGGCCTCGCCGCCCGTCGGGGCTTCTTCCCGGTTGTTCCCTTGGGGCTGCTCGGTGTCCGCTGCTGTCTTTGCCGCCGATTCGTACTCCTCCGCTTCTTCGCTCTCTGTCGTCTCCTCACTCGCTGTTCTCTCCTCCTCCGCTTCTTCCCCCTCCTCTCGTCCGCCCGTCTTATCGCGAGCCGAGCGATCCGCCCCCATCTGGAGGACTAGACCGCCACAGTCCCCTCCATGGAACTCGGCTGCCGCCATCTTGAAGGGCACGGAAGCGGCGGCTTCCGAACAGCCCGTATCACACTGCCTTTCTCCTCGGGATGGCCGATCGGGCCATTCAGATACGGGAAATCGGGAGAGATAGTCCGCGTTGCCTTGCAACCTTCCCGGAATGTGTATGGTCTGAAACGAAAAAGGTTGTAGCGCTAAGAACCATCTTAGTATTTTGGCGTTGGTGTCCTTATTCGTGGCTAGCCAGGTTAAGGGAGCATGGTCCGTTAGCAGAAAGAAATGTCTCCCTGATAGATAGTATTGCAGGGACTCTATGGCCCATTTAATGGCTAAACATTCTTTCTCCATGGTTGCATATCGGGTCTCCCTGGGGAACAGTTTCCGACTTAGGAATAACACAGGTTGTAGAAGCCCTTGGGTATTAGGTTGGGATAGTACAGCCCCCACCCCTCTATCCGAGGCGTCTGTTTGTAACACAAAGGGTTTATGGAAGTCTGGACAAGACAAAACAGGTGCGCTACATAGAGCGGTCTTTAGGGTATTGAAACTGTCTTCCTGCCTCTTCCCCCAGTCTATTTTGGCCTTTGGGGTTGTGCGTCTCAGTAGGTCTGTGAGGGGACTCGCCAGTTCGGAGAAATGTGGAATAAATCTTCGATAATAACCCACTAACCCCAAAAAGGCTTGAACGTCTTTCTTGGTGTAAGGGCGGGGAATCTTCTGTATAGCCTCTAGTTTGTTGTGTTGCGGTAGAATCGTACCGTCCCTGATTGTGTAACCCAAATATTCTATTTGGTGTGTCCCAAGTGTGGTTTTCTTGGGATTTAAAGTAAGCCCTGCATGCCTCAGGGTTTTGAAGATATTGTTGAGATGGGTTAAGTGTGTGTCCCAATCGGGACTATATACCACTATGTCATCTAAGTAGGCGACGGCATAGTCCCGATGTGCTTTTAACAGAACGTCCATCAGTCTTTGAAAAGTTGCAGGTGCTCCGTGGAGACCAAACGGCATCACCTTAAACTGATAGAGACCGGATGGAGTTGAAAACGCCGTTTTTTCTTTGGCTGACTTTGTCAAAGGGATCTGCCAATACCCTTTTGTTAAGTCGATGGTGGACATGACTCGTGCTTCGCCTAACCTCTCGACTAGTTCGTCAACCCGGGGCATTGGGTAGTTATCAAACTTGGAGTGTGCGTTCACCTGGCGAAAGTCTATACAGAAACTGAGACTTCCGTCAGGTTTAGGCACCAACACAATGGGTGAACGCCATGGGCTGTGTGAGGGTTCGATAATGTCGGCTTTGAGCATGGACTCTACCTCTGCCTCTACAGCTCCTCTCCTAGCCTGTGGTATCCTATATGGTTTGAGATTCACCACCATTCCTTCCTGAGTGATAATGTCGTGTGCTACTAGTGATGTACGGCCCGGGTTCCCAGAACTTAACCCGGGGTATTGATCCAATAACTCGTGTACTTGCACTCTCTGTTCAGGAGTTAGCCTAGATCCCAACTGGGGTATCTCGTCATTGAACCTCCCCTCGAGTTTCAGACATATATCCAAAGGTTTGTTTATGGTTACTTGGCATACTGACTGTATCCTCTTATCATCCCTGGTAGCGGCCTCCTTCTCCTCCCACTTCTTCAACAGATTTATGTGATATGTCTGTCCTGGGCTATTGGTGTGGGGTACCGCTATTCGATAAGAGACCGGAGTGACTCTCTGGGTCACTGTATACGGTCCTTGCCATGTTGCCAACAGTTTCTTTTCTGAAGAAGGCAACAGAATCAACACTTTATCTCCCACTTTCAACTCTCTCCTTTTGCTGGTGCGGTCATACTGCTCTTTTTGGTTAGCCTGTGCTTTCTCCATGTTTTGATGAACGGTGTCCCACAGATTCGCTAAGGTTTCCTTCAGGGTATTGAGGTACCCTAAAAGAGGTTCCCTTCATCCTCCTCCTCAGTCCACTGCTCTGCTGCCATTTCTAATAACGTGCGAGGAGTACGTCCAAACAGGAGTTCGAAAGGACTGAATCCTGTGGATTTTTGCGCATGTGTTCTGATGGCGAATAAGACCAGAGGCAATTTCCGATCCCAGTCTTTTCCTGTGTCTCCAATCAGCTTCTTCAGGATGGTCTTGATGGTTCGGTTATACCGTTCCACTAGACCATCCGTCTGGGGGTGATACACTGAGGTTCGGATTTGGCGCACCCCTAATAATTTGCAGATTTCTTTCATTAATTTGGCCATAAAAGGAGTTCCCTGGTCTGTTAACAGTTCCAACGGGAAACCTACTCGGGAAAAGAAAGAAATCATAGCCTGAGCTACTGCTATCGTGGTCATACTAGTGAGAGGAATGGCCTCGGGATAACGAGTAGCATAGTCCACCAGGACCAAAATATACTGGTGTCCCCTTGCTGACTTTATGAGTGGCCCTACCAAATCCATACCAACTCTCTGAAAAGGCACGTCAATGATGGGTAAAGGACACAAAGGTACCTTTTTATCTGTAGAAGGATTGATCATTTGGCACTTAGGACAAGTTGCACAGAATCTAGCGGTTTCTTGATATACTCCTGGCCAATAAAATCGTTCTAACAGGTGTTTTAGGGTGTGTTCTTGACCATAGTGACCCCCTCCTGTGTGACTATGAGCTAATTGCAGGGCTTGTTCCCTGAAAGCTATTGGTATCAGCAGCTGTTCATACCTCCGACCTGGACCACCAACGGCCCTATACAGCAGACCATTTTTTACAAAAAAATAAGGGCCTACCTTGTCGGGGTCAGGTTCCTGAACATGCTTCCAGGCTTGTACCAGGGTGCTGTCGTCTTTCTGAGCTGTTCGGAAGCTGCGGGCGGGGGTATTGCTGTCGTCTGGGGAAGAAAGCATACATGAGGATACACTAGAACAGGCTTGTGTGTATTGTTCTTTATTTCTTCTTTTTTCGCTACGGGATTTCTTTTCCCTGTCTTGGGGTCTCATTATGAATTCAGTACAGAACGGGGCCTCTTGTAACCAGTCTATCTCCTCTCCTGACTGCATAAGTCCGGTTAAATACTCATGAAAAAGAGGAAGGTCGGTGCCTAACAAAACTTTTTCTGGAAGTCCCGGTACCATCCCCACCTTTCGCACTTGTGGGTAACCATCTATCTCTAACATTACCTCCGCTAAGGGATAGGCCCTCACATCACCATGGACACAGGACACAAGCACTGTCTCCCCATCACACTCTTTTGCCCCCGGAAGTACTTCTTTGGCTATTACGGTGTGGTGACATCCGGTATCTAGTAAAGCGTCTATTGGTTTCCCATTTATCCTGACCGATTTCTTATACCTCTGTCTAATGCCTCCTGTCATTAACACCTTTCCGCGGGACCATCCCACCTCCATGGGCTCTGCGTGATCTGTGTTCAAGGGGCAATTCCGGGCTATGTGTCCCCACTCAGCACAAAGAAAACATTGGGGCCCCAGATGTGCGGGAGTTGCTTTTGGAGACGGTTTGGGAACTGGCTTTGTTACGGGCAAGGGTCGCCTATCTCCTTCACTGGAGGGTTTGGACAGGGGTTTAAGGGAGGTTAACGGGGCTCTGGCTGTTTGAGCTTTAAAGTCCGGAGACCTATGGTATGCACAAGCTAATTCGATGGCTGTCTGTGAAGTTAGAGCCGGATGCTGTTTCACCCAAGCTCTCGTGTTATAGGGTAGGGCATCCAAGTATTGTTCCAAGAACACTTTCTCCACCACCTCCTCTACAGAGCCAGTACTGGGTTGAAGCCAACGGGTTCCTAAATCTTTGATGCGATAGAACAAAGCTCTGGGATTGTCTCCGGTCGCCCATTTTTCCTTGCGAAATCGTGCTCTGTAATATTCGGTATCACATCCTAGTCGTTCCAAGATGGCTCTCTTAATGTCCTGGTAGGGGGTGACATCCGCGGTGTTGGCCGCCTGGTAGGCTGCCTGTAGTTCGCCTGACAAGAGCGGGGCGATGTACTGACCCCACCTTTCTGGAGGCCAGGCAGCAGTCGTTGCTACTCTTTCAAAGTTCGTAAAGAAATAGTCAGGGTCTTCACCCTCTTGGAACTTTTGTAAGACGCACCCAGGGACGTGGGGATGTACCCGGGTGTTGGCTATCACATCCGTTAGTCTCAGTATGGCGGTGTCTTGCACCTGTTGGTTGTTTGTTAACAGGGCGGCCTGTGCTGTCATAGCCGTCTGAAAAGACTCCCTTTCCTTCTGGGCGTTTTCATTTTGTTGCTCCAGGACTAATTGCAAATGTCTCTGTCCCTCAGCTAACTGGGTGATGATGTCCTGGAGGGTTACGGGTTGTGTCATCTTCAGGCCTCAGATGACGATCCCACTTCTGACACCACTGTAAGTTTGTAGGTCTCTCAGGACCCACACCTGCACTCTGACTACACGAGATAAGACTGAATAGACACTGAATAAAGTAGGTTGGTGGTTTATTGAGGTTATGGACAAGGTCTGGGTATAGTAACTTAGGAGTCCGTATAGGGAAGGGAGGAACAGAAAAACATTAACGATCCAGGACATTAGAGAAGCAACAAAACAGTTCCGGTAGCCACTTCCATAAGTCTCTCTTGCGTGAAGGCTTCCAGGCGATTCCTTTATAGTTTGCTCGGTTTGGTTTGGCGTCCCCGGTATGTAAAGAAACAGAAAAGAACAACCTCCCGTCAGTATTTTGACCTTTAGACTCTTAGTGGGTGTGATTGACCCTTCACCATTTTGTCACCACGGTATGTGAGGGTAGGGAGTGTGAGGAGTGGGGTATTCTGACTAGTGCCCTGTTTTACTCGGTCTCCCAGCTTTCACCCTCCCAGTCAGCACTTTGAAATAATTCAGGAAAGACACTGACCTGGAGCCACAGTCCTCCAGGACCGTAGCGTTGGGAGTCTTGGCATTCTCTCCCTCCGAGGGATGGCTGGACTCTGCAGGGATCTCGGTTGGGGCCTCGCCGCCCGTCGGGGCTTCTTCCCGGTTGTTCCCTTGGGGCTGCTCGGTGTCCGCTGCTGTCTTTGCCGCCGATTCGTACTCCTCCGCTTCTTCGCTCTCTGTCGTCTCCTCACTCGCTGTTCTCTCCTCCTCCGCTTCTTCCCCCTCTTCTCGTCCGCCCGTCTTATCGCGAGCCGAGCGATCCGCCCCCATCTGGAGGACTAGACCGCCACAGTCCCCTCCATGGAACTCGGCTGCCGCCATCTTGAAGGGCACGGAAGCGGCGGCTTCCGAACAGCCCGTATCACACTACCCTACCATAATCCATACAATCTAACCCAGTCCAATCTACCCCACTCCACTCCAATCTACTCTTCTCCACTCCTATCTACCCCACTCTGGCGAACGAATTATGATGCCCAGGAACAAATTCCACACAAAGCCCTTATTAGTGACTACAAATTAGCAATTGGAGGGGACAAATCTAACTTTTGCACCAATAAAATCAATTACACTAACTCAATTCAGAGAGTGAACCCAAAATGGTCGCACACTGCTGACCTACCTGCGTGTTACCCCAAAGAACTGTGGTCCCTGTAGTCAGCGTCAGCGGATACACCTATGCTTGTGTCGTGAGTGCAAGTGTGAATAGCGTGTGCCATCCCTGGACACGTGTTTCGAGGTTGTTGCCTCTCGTCAGCAGGGAGTAGGAAAGAGTGCAGGGTTGCTGTGTAGGCTGCTAAAATCATTATCAGGTATGTACCTCTCGTAGCAATGCAGGTGCGTAACCTAGAGTCGGCGGATACACCTATGCTCAAGAGTGCTGTTTTTAGCAGCTTACACAGCAACCCCACTCTCATTTTCCTACTCCCTGCTGACGAGAGGCAACTACCTCGAAACACGTGTCCAGGGATGGCACACGCCACGCATACTTGCACGCACTCTTGAGCATAGGTGTATCCGCCGACGCTGACCTTCAGGGACCATTTTCATTGGGGGAACACGACTGGTAGGTGTAGCAGTGTGCGACCAATCTGATGTAACTTTATATTCAGGCTCCCTTGAGCCGGTGGAGTCGACGGACTCATAGTTACGCACCTGCGCGCTAAGAGAGGTACTAGACCTGATTATGTTTTTAGCAGCTTACACAGCAACCCCACTCTCATTTTCCTACTCCCTGCTGACGAGAGGCAACTACCTCGAAACACGTGTCCAGGGATGGCACACGCCACGCATACTTGCACGCACTCTTGAGCATAGGTGTATCCGCCGACGCTGACCTTCAGGGACCATTTTCATTGGGGGAACACGACTGGTAGGTGTAGCAGTGTGCGACCAATCTGATGTAACTTTATATTCAGGCTCCCTTGAGCCGGTGGAGTCGACGGACTCATGGTTACGCACCTGCGCGCTAAGAGAGGTACTAGACCTGATTATGTTTTTAGCAGCTTACACAGCAACCCCACTCTCATTTTCCTACTCCCTGCTGACGAGAGGCAACTACCTCGAAACACGTGTCCAGGGATGGCACACGCCACGCATACTTGCACGCACTCTTGAGCATAGGTGTATCCGCCGACGCTGACCTTTAGGGACCATTTTCATTGGGGGAACACGACTGGTAGGTGTAGCAGTGTGCGACCAATCTGATGTAACTTTATATTCAGGCTCCCTTGAGCCGGTGGAGTCGACGGACTCATGGTTACGCACCTGCGCGCTAAGAGAGGTACTAGACCTGATTATGTTTTTAGCAGCTTACACAGCAACCCCACTCTCATTTTCCTACTCCCTGCTGACGAGAGGCAACTACCTCGAAACACGTGTCCAGGGATGGCACACGCCACGCATACTTGCACGCACTCTTGAGCATAGGTGTATCCGCCGACGCTGACCTTCAGGGACCATTTTCATTGGGGGAACACAACTGGTAGGTGTAGCAGTGTGCGACCAATCTGATGTAACTTTATATTCAGGCTCCCTTGAGCCGGTGGAGTCGACGGACTCATGGTTACGCACCTGCGCGCTAAGACAGGTACTAGACCTGATTATGTTTTTAGCAGCTTACACAGCAACCCCACTCTCATTTTCCTACTCCCTGCTGACGAGAGGCAACTACCTCGAAACACGTGTCCAGGGATGGCACACGCCACGCATACTTGCACGCACTCTTGAGCATAGGTGTATCCGCCGACGCTGACCTTCAGGGACCATTTTCATTGGGGGAACACGACTGGTAGGTGCAGCAGTGTGCGACCAATCTGATGTAACTTTATATTCAGGCTCCCTTGAGCCGGTGGAGTCGACGGACTCATGGTTACGCACCTGCGCGCTAAGAGAGGTACTAGACCTGATTATGTTTTTAGCAGCTTACACAGCAACCCCACTCTCATTTTCCTACTCCCTGCTAACGAGAGGCAACTACCTCGAAACACGTGTCCAGGGATGGCACACGCCACGCATACTTGCACGCACTCTTGAGCATAGGTGTATCCGCCGACGCTGACCTTCAGGGACCATTTTCATTGGGGGAACACGACTGGTAGGTGTAGCAGTGTGCGACCAATCTGATGTAACTTTATATTCAGGCTCCCTTGAGCCGGTGGAGTCGACGGACTCATGGTTACGCACCTGCGCGCTAAGAGAGGTACTAGACCTGATTATGTTTTTAGCAGCTTACACAGCAACCCCACTCTCATTCCTACTCCCTGCTGACGAGAGGCAACTACCTCGAAACACGTGTCCAGGGATGGCACACGCCACGCATACTTGCACGCACTCTTGAGCATAGGTGTATCCGCCGACGCTGACCTTCAGGGACCATTTTCATTGGGGGAACACGACTGGTAGGTGTAGCAGTGTGCGACCAATCTGATGTCAATTCAGAGAGTGATTCAAAGTGGTAAATCTCCTGTCCTCACTTGAAGACCCTACCAACTTGGAGGGATCCCAAGAATTCTGTAATAAGTGGGTGTATTTCTTTCAATCAGATTTTCTCACAGTTTATGCAGAATTTGATCAATCTATTTATGATATACAGAATCCCTCACACCTCGATTGACAGGGCAAGCTAAATCTTACAGAAAGCAGAGAGGGAACTACAGAGCACGAAGTATCTCTAGCATCCTTTATGTTAATAACAGAAGAACAAATAAAGTCTCATCTCTATTGGAAGCAGAGAGATGGGATGATAGTTTTGTAAGTTGCTGGGTTCTAGATTAATTTTTTTTGACAAAGGCCTAACTGCAGCTTCTTTCCAAGGATGCAGGTAGCAACCCCAACTAATTGCCTTTCTAATAATTGAAGTCATGGGGCAGCAATTGAGCTGGCAACTAGATGTATAATTTTGGGAGGGCACGGATCTAAAGGGGACCCAGACCCCTGTAATGACACAACATTAAAGATGGGCGCTTGGGATGCAGTCTCACTGACATTTGTAGGGAAAATATTACAGTATGCAAGGTTCTTTTGGCTACTTTTCGTTGCTACAGTTGTTCTATTTGAAAGAATAGTTAAAAAAAAGAAATTATTAAAAAAAGGAAGCATATGTCTTAAAGCATATTTAATGAAAAATCCACACCCCAACTTTAAATCCATTCGAAGAGAAGAGATTTAAAGTTGAGGTGTGGAAAGTTGCAAAATTGGCTGACTTACAGCTTTGTGCATTTTCTAAACATGTCAAGCTTTTTGCAACAATGGTGAAAATGTAAAGGTGCTTCAACTGTTGGATGGTTCAATTACATGTGATCAAAAGCACCATTGAAAACTGGCTAGACTTTAAATAGGCACAGATATTGACATCCAACCGTCATAGATACAGGGCGGTTTTGCTGAACAGCGAAAACCCCAATAACAATGACAATGGAGGTAGTAATTGATGATTCTGAATACATTCAGTTGACGCTTAGTGGAAAGTGTAGATGCCAAAGAGTGCAAATATGAACATTAATACAACTAGGTGAAAAAAGAAAACCCCTACTAAATAAGTAGGAAATAAATTAATAAAAAAACATTGAGAAACAAGGTAATTGGCGCACTCGTTTGTAGCGACGAAGTAACGCATCACAAATGTCGCAAACCCGGTGAAGACCAGCAGGGTTACACAGGTTAATGTCGGTCAATAGAAGACAGCCAAATTCCAGTTATTTTTCATTTGCCTACTGCCTGTTCCTTTTTGCAATTTTTGCCTGCATATTAACTGAAGCACCTACACAAGCAATGAAGGCAAGCTTGGTGTTGCTTCAATGCTGTAGCCTTTCCATAATTTCAGCTTTAATACTTACCTAAAGGGATTTTAATCACCACAGCCTTCTACTCCAGTTCCGATTAGTGAACCAAAAAGTTTTCACCTTCTTCATCACTCATGAATGAGACCACTTGTCAGCAGCTGCCTTTGTTACATTCAATTATCTAATCTATATTTGCCTGGCATACTATTTCTGGGGCAGTAGATGGTTCTTGCAGTCCTGTCAGGAGCTTTACAGAGAGGTGTCCACTTCATTGAACTTGTAACAGCATCATTGCTAAGGCCAACATGACCTAACATGCAAATAAACTGCCATATTTATTTCTCTCCTCATGCTGAAATATGTATCAATTCTTGTGAGTGACTAGTACCTTTACTAGTTGAGTCTATACTTGCCTCTTCACGCTACTCAACGTATTGTTAACACATGGAGGTTTATGGGGGAAACAAACACTTTCAAGCATATTTCTGCTCATTCACTCCCACACCCTGTGTCTCCTGCTTATTTAGATCCTAGTCCTTTTTCTGTATTACTGAACACTATGGATGACTCATAACTTGGGGGCTCATTACGACGGCGTAACGATCGCCACCGTCGGGTCGGCGGTGGCGATCGTTACGCCGTCGTAATGAGAAATTCCCCCGCCATATTGTGATGGCGGTGGGTATCGCGGCGGATGCAAAGTCCTTCTGCCGCTTTTCCGCCGGTGGCAATCGTTACGATTGCCTACCGGGCGGAGCTGGGCCTCTAATATGGTGGTGGTGCCTAGCAGGCACTGCCCGGCATATTAGGATGAGGGTGATTGATAGGCCTTTCCATGGCTGCAATGCTGCCATGGAAAGGCTGGTGGGGATTGGCTTTGGGAGGGGGTCGGGGTGCACTGTGGGGGTACCCATGGTACCCCCTTGAAGTTCCCTGCACCAAGTGGCAGGCACCGCGTGGTGCCTGCCACGTGGTGCAGGGAAATGCTCCGCATGACTTTTTACCATTGCGGACAGTGCTGCAACCAGCAGCACCGTCCGCAATGGTAAAAGGCCAGGATACGCCCGCCAGTATAGTAGGCACATCCTAATTGGGCCGGTGAGACAGCCGCATGTCTGGCGGGCGGTCCCATCACTGTTATGATGGCAGCGGACTGATGTCCGCCCACCATCATAATGATCCCCTAACTACCCAAGCTTTCTCTTCGTCAGTAAATGCATCAAATAGACTGATTTCTGTCACCAAACCTGCATCAAAAATGAGTGGTACCACTGTGCTTTCTTCAAACAAGATTGTTTAAAAAGATCCTCCCTCACCAATTAAGTCTCCTCCACCTATATGTATGGAACTACTCCTAGAGGATATAAGAGCCCCTAAACCATATGTGGAAGAAACAAATAGACGTATTCAAAACCTCGACGATAAATGGTCAACCATTGAAAATGAAGTCACAAAGATGGAGCAGAGAGTGGAATCAATTCAAGCTACTACTCAACATTTTACTCTTCTACATGCAGAGGTTTCTCATCTTAAATAGCACGTGGAAGACCTTGAAAACCAAAATAGATGGAATAACCTCTGTATTTATGGCTTGGTAGATGGTTTGAAAGACTCTGATTCTATTATTTTTTTTTGTCATTTCTTCTAAACGTTCTTGGACTCCCTGAGTCACCTATGCTGAATACCCAAAGAGCTCATTGACTGGGGCATAGTCCACAAGCTTCCTCTTCTTCTCATAAACCAAAAAGTATCATCCTGTATTTTTTGGAATATACTGATCCTGCAGGAGGCTACACTTAAAGGTCGAATAGCTTGGCATGGATATTCCTGTTCTTCTGTTAAGACTCTGCCAAGACTATAGCAGACAGGAGAAATACGTTTTTGGGTAGGCGGCCAGCTCTTTGGTGCCTCAATGCCAGATTTGGACCATTCTATCCTTGTCTTTTTAAAGTAACATAAAAACAAAACTACTATCTATGAAGGCCCTACTTTACTACCAAAATTCTTAGACAATTGCAGAGAAGAAGACATGGAAGTTACACGATTGCCTACTGCTTGACTGTCTTTTTCTTCTGGCTTTACTGAGAATTGTTTTTTAACATGATGCTATATAACTAATTTTTATGTTAATAATATGTTTATCTTGATAACTCTTTTTCTACTTTTTCATCTATGTTAGGTGCTGTTTCCCTGTCTCAACAACATTATCTTTAGTTCGTTTGGATGGTCTACTGTCCTCCCCGATTTGCCCTGGAGTTTAGTCTTGCTGTCTTCCCCATGTGGAGAAAAATGGGCAACCCAAAATATCCTTGAGGACTCGGGCAAAGTAAATGATAGGGTAAGTGTGCCTTCAAGGGGTTTATTTAAGAAACATCTTTTTGATTTATATGCAAATTTTCAATACCAAACAAATGATTTCCTTGTTAATTAATTTCTTTCAACAAATAATTTTTAGTATCTGAATATATTATTTCTTAAGTCTAAATCACAGAAATCATGTGAGATATAAATCATTTATGCAAAAGTGTATAAAAAACTGTATAAAAAAATAGAACAGAAGCGGGTGTATATTGACAAATGTTAATCAAAAGGTGAATTTCTACCCATCTATCTTCTTCACCTGAATTATGGGGCAGGAGATTCATATTGAAATCCTTATTGCAGAGAATAACAACCCCATTCCGTTTCCCTAACCCAGGGAAACAGAAAACTTTTTCCACCCATTGAGGTTTACGTTTCTGAACCTCTGAAGCCAGAACATGTGTTTCTTGTAAGAATACATCTGCTTTTAACCTGGTAAGAGGGTGAATATCTTTTGTCTCTTTATATCAATAATCATGAAATACAAACTACACTTTTGATGAGAAATAAAAAATAGTAAACAAAATGAAAAAACACTTTAAAAAAGGATGGATTCTAGTAAATAGAAATACATGACAGAAGGAGAATGTAAGAGGAAATGATGGAAAAGAAAGGATAGAGACAAAATCCCCCCCAAAAAATAGGACATGCTGAAGAAACAAACATGTATCAAGGGTGATGAAGCCACATGGGGAAGACGATAGGGTAAGTGTGCCTTCAAGGGGTTTATTTAAGAAAATTCTTTTTGATTTATATGCAAATTTTCAAGGCCAAACAAATGATTGCCTTGTTAATTAATTTCTTTCAACAAATAATTTTTAGTATCTGATTATATTATTTCTTAAATCTAAATCACAAAAATCATGTGAGATATAAATCATTTGTGCAACAGTGTATAAAAAAACTGTATAAAACACTAGAACAGAAGCGGGTGTATATTGAAAAAATGTTCACTTTTTATCTTTAAATTAGGGTACTTAAAATACAGACAATGTAACAAGAAGGAAACAGTATACAATTCAATGCCTTCACTGTAACAATTGACAACACTTTCTTCTTGACAGAGATTAAACGGATTACAGAAGATAAAGTGTAGATCGACGTTTCAGTCTCTATTTTTGCATTAATGAGACCATCATCAGGACTGATGTGTATTTTAATTGATGACCCCTATTGTAATGTAGAACAAAAATAATTACCATTTATTCTTACAAAAAATCATACATAAATAAATAAAAATGTTTACATTATATCACCCACATTTCTTGCACAAAAACAAACTTATTTAACTTTGAAAAAACTTTTGTTAATAATTTATAAGTTATTATAATTTTACACAATCACAACATGATCTATATCTGATCATAAGTTAAACAATCTAGACAACTGGTTCCTACAATTTTTCATATATCTGACTTATAGCAATTTCACCTCCTTGTTGTTATTATTGCTAGATCTGCAACTGTTTTTTGAATTAGAGAGGAAAATTATGTATTGTTTCTTGTTTTTTGGTACATAATAAAAGTCATGATTGGACTAAAGGAAGTTCATTTAAACCCTATGTGTCTGACTAGCTTAATCACAGATATCATTGGTGATTTTGTAAATAGTGGAGAATAACTTATCTACTATTGGTGTACCATACTTATTTCAAGTTTCAACATGCTGACATATTAATTCATTGAATGTTATGGCCATCAGCTAGGTTTACCTTTGAATTGATAAATTCCAGTCTATTGGTCTGAATTCTATTATATAAAAAGAAGTGGACAAGTCTATCTTATTGCCTTCTGAGGATTGCAATCATTATATGCTTTATCATTGTATAGAGCATTATTACCTCAATTTAGACGAGAGACACGATTGATGTGTGTCTATTATTTTCTTATATGGTAGACCCAGGATGGATGAGCCTCATGAAGATCAAACCAATTTCAGTACATCTATTATGACAACACCATTGGTCTGTAGAAGTCAGAGATCAAAGAATGGTTTTAACTCACGTACATTTTCCAGTCTTAATAGTGTATTAACTTCATTATCGTTATATTTAAATAAGGTGGAATAGCGCCAAAGGTGTCCCCAAAATTGTAATCACCTTTATATCACGGATCTATATGTAAATATATCTAAACACATATAAGTCCTCCTAATTCCTTTTTCAAACAACATCAATTATATTCTAAAACTCTGTAGAGTAGTTAGAAACATCCATTTAGAAAAATATGTGTTTAGCGAAAGAAGTTCAACTAACTTTACTAAGCACAAACTGCAATCAGTTATAAAAGCAAAAATAATTTACCTTTAATGATACCAAGGGTTAAATTCACTTAGTGGACTGGACTGATTCAGTTTCACAATATTATAAAGAACTTGTATTAACCAGTGCGTCAATCTGTTGAAACAAAAATCAGGCACAGTAGGTTTATGATAAAATAATTCTTGCAAATTATTGTGTAACACTTCTAAATCTAACAGACTTGCGATACCGCGCATTTAGGAGAGATTTAATTAACATATATTTAGTAGCAAGGATGTTAATAAATCTAAATTCAGTAAAGAATGTTATATAACGATAGTAGAGGACAATTTACCTTGTTTAATAAATAAACACTGTATTCCACAGTTAAAACTGGAGCAGTTCAATTCTTCTGCGTTATTTGTTAACTTCCAGTGACCAGCCAGTTGGGTATTACCAATCTATAAAAATAGACATCAAACGTGATGTATTAAAATCAAACGTGATGTATTTAAAACAAGCAATACTTGCTGGATACATTGACACACCTCTACGTGCATTACAGCAAACATCGAGCACGAAGTGTTGAAATAAACAATACGCGCGATGTATAAACAGATACATTGTAGCGTCTCTAAAGTTGTTACAAAAGACCTTTACCTCTGGTACTTCTCTGCGTGTATGGGCTCGAATGCGTTCAGATTGCAAAAGCGATGTAACTGCGCCTATCGGGTTTTTGAACATCGTTTGGAGCGCGAAAGAGGACTAGGTTTTCTCTCTTCGTATTAGTAAAAGAATATAACAACGGTCATCCATATATATAGAATTTAATGCCTGGTTATTTTATTTTGATAAAATCTCTCAATGTCAAACAAATGGATGTTATTTACTAACGAAAGAGTTGTTTTTTTGTATTTATATCGGCATTTGCACCAAGTGGCACAATATTTAACAAGTACACACTTTAACTAGTACTCTTCTATGTATTAAATATTATTGAAATTAACCTCTCTACTTCAAAAAAATAGTTACCACATCGCTCAATATATGCTAACCCAGAGCATTTTTGTCACTTACAAAAAACCATCAATGTAAATATTTTCAAACGAGCATATGTCTAAGTTGACAATCATTACATTTAAACTGAAAGTAATAGCATATAGTACATATGACTCATACTTCAGAACCCTTTTTATATTTTATCAAGATGTTCAAAAGCATAGCTATATAGCTCATTTGCAAATCCAACAGTTTGCAACTTTATTTAACACCAAATATTTAGGACATATTTATTCAACTTGAGAACTCCATAAACAGAAGAAGCAAAGGTCTAGAACTGTTACAATCAATAACTCTTGAATCAGGACAGACAAGCTAAAGCATGCTTAGCTTAGGTTAGCTTTCTGTATTGTTTCTTTTTTTTTGGTACATAATAAAAGTCATGATTGGACTTAAGGAAGTTCATTTAAACCCTATGTGTCTGACTTGCTTAATCACAGATATCATTGGTGATTTTGTAAATAGAGGAGAATAACTTATCTACTATTGGTGTCCCATACTTATTTCAAGTTTCAACATGCTGACATATTAATTAATTGAATGTCTATATACGACGCTCTACACAAAACCTACATCAAGGAATACTCTTTTAAACTATGAGAGTCACCATCCACAAGCCCTAAAAGATGGGTTACCATTTGGACAGTTCCTGCGTTTACGCAGGAATTGCACCTACAAAGATGACTATTTTGCAGAAGCGAGACAGCTTAAAGATAAGCTCAAGGCTCGGGCATACCCTTCTAAATTGCTTAAAAAATCTATGAAGCGTGCCTGGTACAACGATCGCGATGCACTATTATCTGTTAAAGACCATTTGAAAAAATCCAATTTAGTGTGTGTGTCCACATTTGGAACACACACTAATGCCATCAAAAAGATTATTTCCAAACAATGGAATCTTCTAAAGGCGCTCCCAGAATTCATTCAGAAACCAATGTTTTCTTATAAAAGAGGGACCAATCTCCAAGAGCGATTGGTACACGCCTATGAGGACAATATCTCGCAGAATATAGTTGACAATATGAGACAGTTAATGCCTCTAAATGGACATCATAAATGCAGCATGTGTCGGGAATGCAATACAACGTCAACTGTAAAAATGTGTACAATTAATGATGTTACTTTAACTATGAAGTCATTCTCTAATTGCAATACCTCAAATGTGGTATATTGCATACAATGCCCATGCCAATTACATTATATAGCTAAAACGATCTAACCTATAAAAAAAACGCATTCTTCAACACCAATCTCGTATCAGATGTCATAAAGAAAATGTCCCCCTGGTGGATCACTACCAACGCTTAGGCCACACTGAAAATGATATGTGTTGGTGGGTGATTGATGTAATCAAGCCCACAAAAAGACAAGACAATGTTGATAAAACCCTTATGATTAGGGAAGGTAAATTGATATGTCTTGCGGATACTGTAGAACGAGGGCTCAATTCTGCTACAGAATGGCATGCTTTAGCTTGTCTGTCCTGATTCAAGAGTTATTGATTGTAACAGTTCTAGACCTTTGCTTCTTCTTTTTATGGAATTCTCAAGTTGAATAAATATGTCCTAAATATTTGGTGTTAAATAAAGTTGCATACTGTTGGATTTGCAAATGAGCTATATAGCTATGCTTTTGAACATCTTGACAAAATATAAAAAGGTTTCTGAAGTATGAGTCATATGTACTCTATGCTATTTCTTTCAGTTTAAATGTAATGATTGTCAACTTCGAAATATGCTCGTTTGAAAATATTTACGTTGATGGTTTTTTGTAAGTCACAAAAATGCTCTGGGTTAGCATATATTGAGCGATGTGGTAACTATTTTTTTGAAGTAGAGAGGTTAATTTCAATAATATTTAATACATAGAAGAGTACTAGTTAAAGTGTGTACTTGTTAAATATTGTGCCACTTGGTTCAAATGCCGATATAAATACAAAAAAACAACTCTTTCGTTAGTAAATAACATCCATTTGTTTGACAATGAGAGATTTTATCAAAATAAAATAACCAGGCATTAAATTCTATATATATGGATGACCGTTGTTATATTCTTTTACTAATAAGAAATGGCCGCCACTAATACGAAGAGAGAAAACCTAGTCCTCTTTCGCGCTCCAAATGATATTCAAAAACCCGATAGGCGCGGTTACATCGCTTTTGCAATCTGAACGCATTCGAGCCCATACACGCAGAGAAGTACCAGAGGTAAAGGTCTTTTGTAACAACTTTAGAGACGCTACAATGTATCTGTTTATACATCGCGTGTATTGTTTATTTCAGCACTTCGCGCTTGATGTTTGCTGTAATGCACGTAGAGGTTCGTCAATGTATCCAGCAAGCATTGCTTGTTTTAAATACATCACGTTTGATTTTAATACATCACGTTTGATGTCTATTTTTATAGATTGGTAATACCCAACTGGCTGGTCACTAGAAGTTAACAAATAACGCAGAGGAATTGAACTGTTCCAGTTTTAATTGTGGAATACAGTGTTTATTTTTTAATCAAGGTAAATTGTCCTCTACTGTCGTTATATTACATTCTTTACTGAATTTAGATTGATTAACATCCTTGCGACTAAATATATGTTAATTAAATCTCTCCTAAATGTGCGGTATTGCAAGTCTGTTAGATTTAGAAGTGTTACACAATAATTTGCAACAATTATTTTTAATACAAGTTCTTTATAATATTGTGAAACTGAATCAGTCCAGTCCACTAAGTGAATTTAACCCTTGGTATCATTAAAGGTAAATTATTTTTGCTTTTATAATCTTTCTCTAAACACATATTTTTCTAAATTGATGTTTCTAACTACACTACAGAGTTTTAGAATATAATTGATGTTGTTTGAAAAAGAAATTAGGAGGACTTATATGTGTTTAGATATATTTACATAAAGATACGTGATATAAAGGTGATTACACTTTTGTGGACACCTTTGGTGCTATTCCACCTTATTTAAATATAACGATAATGAAGTTAATACACTACTAAGACTGGAAAATGTACGTAAGTTAAAACCATTCTTTGATCTCTGACTTCTACAGACCAATGGTGTTGTCATAACAGGTGTACTGAAATTGGTTTGATCTTCATGAGGCTCATCCATCCTGGGTCTACCATATAAGAAAATAATAGACACACATCAATCGTGTCTCTCGTCTAAATTGAGGTAATAATGCTCTATACAATGATAAAGCATATAATGATTGCAATCCTCAGGCCATAAGATAGACGTGTCCACTTCTTTTTATATAATAGAATTCAGACCAATAGACTGGAATTTATCAATTCAAAGGTAAACCTAGCTGATGGCCATATCATTCAATGAATTAATATGTCAGCATGTTGAAACTTGAAATAAGTATGGGACACCAATAGTAGGTAAGTTATTCTCCACTATTAAGCAAGTCAGACACATAGGGTTTAAATGAACTTCCTTTAGTCCAATCATGACTTTTATTACGTACCAAAAAACAAGAAACAATACATAATTTTCCTCTCTATTTCAAAAAAGAGTTGCAGATCTAGCAATAATAACAACAATGAGGTGAAATTGCTATAAGTCAGATATATGAAAAATTGTAGGAACCAGTTGTCTAGATTGTTTAACTTATGGTCAGATATAGATCATGTTGTGATTGTGTAAAATTATAATAACTTATAAATTATTAACAAAAGTTTTTTCAAAGTTAAATAAGTTTGTTTTTGTGCAAAAAATGTGGGTGATATAATGTAACATTTTGTATTTATTAATTTATGATTTTTGTAAGAATGAATGGTAATTATTTTTGTTCTACATTACAATAGGGGTCATCAATTAAAATACATATCCATCCTGACGATGGTCTCATTAATGCAAAAATAGAGACTGAAACGTCGATCTACACTTTATCTACTGTAATCCGTTTAATCTCTGTCAAGAAGAAAGTGTTGGCAATTGTTACAGTGAAGGCATTGAATTGTATACTGTTTCCTTCTTGTTACATTGTCTGTATTTTAAGTACCCTAATTTAAAGATAAAAAGTGAAAAAAATTCAATATACACCCGCTTCTGTTCTAGTTTTTTATACAGTTTTTTTATACACTTTTGCACAAATGATTTATATCTCACATGATTTTTGTGATTTAGATTTAAGAAATAATATAATCAGATACTAAAAATTATTTGTTGAAAGAAATTAATTAACAAGGCAATCATTTGTTTGGCCTTGAAAATTTGCATATAAATCAAAAATAATTTTCTTAAATAAACCCCTTGAAGGTACACTTACCCTATCGCCTTCCCCATGTGGCTTCATCACCCCTGATATATGTTTGTTTCTTCAGCATGTCCTATTTTTTGGGGGGGATTTTGTCTCCATCCTTTCTTTTCCATCATTTCCTCTTACATTCTCCTTCTGTTATTTATTTCTATTTACTAGAATTCATCCTTTTTTAAAGTGTTTTTTCATTTTGTATACTATTTTTTATTTCTCATCAAAAGTGTAGTTTGTATTTCATGATTATTGATATAAAGAGACAAAAGATATTCACCCTCTTACCAGGTTAAAAGCAGATGTAGTCTTACAAGAAACACATGTTCTGGCTTCAGAGGTTCAGAAACGTAAACCTCAATGGGTGGAAAATGTTTCAATATGAATCTCCTGTCCCATAATTCAGGAGAAGAAGATAGATGGGTAGAAATTCACCTTTTGATTAGCAAAATTTCTATTTCTTTGCTCAACATAGATGCACATACCAAACCTAATAACATGTTTTGGCCTACCATTTCTTCTAAATTGGTGTCTATTTCCACAGCTTATATAATATTTGGGAGGATTGTAATCTGGTTTCTGACCCATACATAGATTGTGTTTCTAAAGCCACTTTTGTCCCATCTATCATGCACCAACAATTCATTACAACCATTGAACAGCGGTCTCTTATTGATACATGGAAATTATGCAATCCATCATTATGTGAATGCACATTTTTCTCTCCCACCTATCTATCCCTACCTAAACTGGATTATTTGTTTGTATCTAATCACTTGCACAACACATTATACATGCACATATTGTTTTTATATTGATCTCCGACCATGCCCTGTTACATTAGATTGAGCTTTACTTCCTATCTACAATGGTACCATAAAATGGCATTTTAATGCATCCTTGTTGTTAGACGCTACTTTTACTTCGAAATTTGAATCATTCTTTACTGACTTCTTTACTCTCAACTCTTCCAACCTCTCTACTCATATTATCTGGGACAAACTCAAAGCTTTGGCCAGCAATTTTATTATCTCCTATGTTTCCAAGAAGAGGAAATTGAATTCTCAAAAAGCATATTAAACATCTGGAAACCCTTTACACCACTACTAATTCTAATATTCATTTGAATAAACAAATTATGGATAAATATCAACAAACAAACAAACTCTCTACAGAAATGCTTCTTCCTAACTTCTTAAAGGGAGCGCTAAATATTTTGGAGGCAAAACAAAGCAGGTAAATCATTGGCTTTGTACCTTAAAATTAAGAAAGAAAGACTTAAGTCGGCCGACATCGTTTCGGTACTGGGAACGACCTACCTCCTGGCGACAGTCCCGACCGACCAATTAGGATGCGACCGAACACTGTTCGGTCGCACTCCTATTCTTTACAAAGGGAGCATGCATTCCGATGGGAATGCATGCTCTCAGTGTATAACGGCGAGGTGCAGTTCATCAGTTTTTGTGCAAGAAGGCACACCTTCTTGCACATAAGCAATCCTCAGAGGCATTTCCCTCTTTCTGCAGCAGAGGAAAAAACGAGGAAAATAAAGATATCTTCCCTTGTTACACCTCACACCTGGGGGGGGGCGTAGCATTTTGACGCATTCCCAGGTCTACCACTAATGTGCCTAAATATGTAAAACTATGGTGTGATTGTTGCACAGCTGAGAAGTGTTTCTTTTTCATCACTTGGTACAGTGAATCCACATTTAAAATTTTATGGTTACTTGGATGTCCGAGAGATGTCTGTATGCGCGTAACACAGATTATTTACAAGCCTGTTATGTTCGATCAAGTATACATGTGTATATAATTGTTCATCATTTATTAAGTATTCAGCTGATCTTTCACAAAGGACCTCATTATAGAAATTTATGTTATAGACATAAAACAGATATTTATTTTCTAACAACAAAAAACTGAATTTCAAAAGAGAAAATAAATATAATTTAAAAAGTACAGTAAAGTGCTTTCATAGATTTAGGTTTATAGTGGATACAAATCACAAAACGTTAATCGGAGGTCTCTGGAGAGTGGATAAGTCAATTATAATACTATTTATTGCTTTTAGCCTCAGATGCCCTAGTGGCAGCTCCCACAATATTCAGTCTTGGTGTTGCCCCTCAAAGAGTTATCTAGATATTAAATTATTCTTATACGATGGTTAGCCCAGTACAGCAGCCCTATGGTGAAATGAAAGGGTAGGTTGGGTAACTTCACATTCATACCAGTGAAATTTAGGATATGTGGAGTCCTCTGCGATAAGGACAATAAAAAACAAACTATCATACCAGGATTGAGACCAGATTATACTTCCCATCAGTACAAAAGACTGTAGGCTGGAACAGTGTGAGTGAAATTTAAGGGAATGTCTCCAAAACTTAAAAAGGTTTATCCAAGGACTCTAGAGATTTCCTGACTAGACATTGCTTCGGAAAGGCTGGTACAGTTTGGGTAGAGACAGCCATTTATGAATCAGGAATGGAAAAGGTCATGCAAGTTGCTGGCTTAAGAACAACATGATTCAAACAGGGCTATTCACAAAGGTAGCTTACACTTGTGAGAAATGTACAAGTAGAATTTGCTCTTACACTTTTGAGTATCTTTACTACTTTTCCTATTCATAAAATTTGTGTGTAACGTTACTCAAAAGTGAAGACTTAAGACATCTCTAACCCCTGAAAAGGGTGGGTGGAGCCAAATTTACAAGTGTAAGTTATACTTCCAAAAAGAAACAGTAGTAAGTAAAGCGCCACACATCGCCAACCACTGATACTACCTAGGATAACAACCTCCTGTAGAAAATACTTGAAACATGGGCTTAAAATAAAACTTCATAGGGAACAATGTTAAATTAACGTATTTAAAATCAATAGTTTTAAATATAAATAGATATAAGTTAATGCTCAAAAAATATAAAAAATAAAGCATTTATATTATTTAATGATAAATATTTTAAGAACCTTTTTTGAATTAAGAAATTCTTTAAACATTACTTTTTATTAAAATATAATTAAACTAATGTTATAATTCATTTTATACATTACTTTTAATAAGTATTAATGCATAGTAAATGCTTACATTATTTTACTTAATGTGGACATTTATTTGTTAATTTAAGCTTCAGAAAAATAATTGTCATTTAATCTATTTAAATTGAAGATTTAATTCAAAATAAAGTTAATAGTGCAGTAGCACTTTTTCTTTTGTTCTACATTTAAAATAAATACATAATATTACTTCACAATACTATCTAACATAAGAATATGTTTACCAATTTATTATGAAGTTTAATACACTTTTTAAATATTCCCTATACTTCACCATAGGGAGAGCTCCACCTCCTACTGGGCATTTAAAAGGAAATATTCAAAAAATTTAGTAAAATGTTTTAACGTTAAGGTGCCGATTCCAATCCTGTAAAACCCGGGTATGATTCGTCGTATGGAGCGTATTCTCCGTACGACTCGTACCCGGGAAATCCACCGTACAATCCAGCAAGTACGATTCGTACAGAAATACCATTTCCGTACGAATCGTACAAAACACCGTACGGCTAAAAAAATACCTACGAGTCTGATCCTGGACAGCGCGTACGCGACGTCCGTACAGAGTCAGGCAGCGTTTTACGGACCAGCAAGTACGAATCGTCCCTACGTCACTCCGCACAGCTATTTTTTTACGGCAGCCAAAAAATGCCGGAAAACTGAGTCCGACGCGAAATCGGAGCCCCGGTACGCGACGGACTGCCATGGACCCCATCCTACGTGTCATCCCGGCCCTCTTAGCCTACGACCTGGTGCACCGAACCCGATGCACACGCCGCAGAAGGTGAGAACAACACCCAGGGGCCAAGGGGGGGGTGAGGGGCAGGAAACATACCCCCTACCGAAATTAAAACCTACAATATTGAGGACATACATTACCTCCAGGGTCTGGTCACTCCGGGGGGCGTGTCCACCAATCCCTGCATCCCGCAACAATGGAAGTGGACATGTATGCGTACCCCTACGGCAACACTACAATAGTGATACGCACCGTACTCACACATCCATAGCGTGGGTACGGTCCGTATCACTATTGTAGTGGGGCTGTAGGAGTACACGTGGTACGGACCGTACACACGCTCTCAGAGCGTGTGTACGTCCCGTATCACTATAGTAGTGGTGCCATAGTGGTACGCGT
This sequence comes from Triturus cristatus, assembly GCF_964204655.1. NCBI lineage: Eukaryota > Metazoa > Chordata > Amphibia > Caudata > Salamandridae > Triturus > Triturus cristatus. Next base: position 658,288,318 of record NC_140585.1, on the reverse strand, counting down.
GGTACGGACCGTACACACACTCTCAGAGCGTGTGTACGGTCCGTATCACTATTGTAGTGGTGCCGTAGGGGTACGCGTGGTACGGACCGTACACACGCTCTCAGAGGGTGTGTACGGCCCGTATCACTATAGTAGGGGTACGCGTGGTACGGCCCGTACACACGCTCTCAGAGCGTGTGTATGGTCCGTATCACTATTGTAGTGGTGCCATAGGGGTACGCGTGGTACGGACCGTACACACGCTCTCAGAGCGTGGGTACGGGCCGTACCACGCGTACTCCTATGGCACCACTACAATAGTGATACGGACCGCACCCACACATACATAGTGTGGGTACGGGCCGTATCACTATTGGATTGGGGCCGTAGGGGTACGGACCGTACAAACCCTATGAATGCGGGTGTACGGTCCGTATCACACTTACCCCTACGGCACCAGTACATTTGGGATACAAGGCATACACACGCCACGAATGTTGGCTTACGGCCTGGTGCAGCATATTACCTTTATATTGGTGTGTGTGTAGGCCCAGGACAGCAGTGTACTGCACCAAGGGGGTGGGTGTGTGGGTGTGTGGCTGCATAGGATTCCCAGCAGTGGACAGACATGTGAGGGGTGGGTGCAGAGGACTCCCAGCAGTGGACAGACATATGTGGGTGGGTGCAGAGGACTCCCAGCAGTGGACAGAGACATGGGGGTGGGTGCATATCACTCCCAGCAGTGGACAGACATGTGAGGGGTGGGTGTAAATGACTACCAGCAGTGGCCTGCAATATGAGGGGTGGGTGCATATCACTCCCAGCAGTGGACAGACATGTGAGGGGTGGGTGCAGAGGACTCCCAGCAGTGGACAGAGACATGGGGGTGGGTGCATATCACTACCAGCAGTGGACAGAGACATGGGGGTGGGTGCATATCACTCCCAGCAGTGGACAGACATGTGAGGGGAGGGTGTCTATGACTCCCAGCAGTGGCCTGCAATATGAGGGGTGGGTGCAGAGGACTCCCAGCAGTGGGCAGAGACATGGGGGTGGGTGCAGAGGACTCCCAGCAGTGGACAGAGACATGGGGGTGGGTGCATATCACTACCAGCAGTGGACAGAGACATGGGGGTGGGTGCATATCACTCCCAGCAGTGGACAGACATGTGAGGGGTGGGTGTATATGACTCCCAGCAGTGGACAGACATATGTGTGTGGGTGCAGAGGACTCCCAGCAGTGGATAGAGACATGGGGGTGGGTGCATATCACTACCAGCAGTGGACAGAGACATGGGGGTGGGTGCATATCACTCCCAGCAGTGGACAGACATGTGAGGGGTGGGTGTATATGACTCCCAGCAGTGGCCTGCAATATGAGGGGTGGGTGCAGCGGACTCCCAGCAGTGGACAGAGACATGGGGGTGGGTGCATATCACTCCCAGCAGTGGACAGACATGTGAGGGATGGGTGTATATGACTCCCAGCAGTGGACAGACATATGTGTGTGGGTGCAGAGGGCTCCCAGCAGTGGACAGAGACATGGGGGTGGGTGCATATCACTACCAGCAGTGGACAGACATGTGAGGGGTGGGTGTATATGACTCCCAGCAGTGGCCTGCAATATGAGGGGTGGGTGCAGAGGACTCCCAGCAGTGGACAGAGACATGGGGGTGGGTGCATATCAACACCAGCAGTGGACAGACATGTGAGGGGTGGCTGCAGAGGACTCCCAGCAGTGGCCTGCAATATGAGGGGTGGGTGAAGAGGACTCCCAGCAGTGGACAGAGACATGGGGGTGGGTGCATATCAACACCAGCAGTGGACAGACATGTGAGCGGTGGCTGCAGAGGACTCCTAGCAGTGGACAGACATATGTGTGTGGGTGCAGAGGACTCCCAGCAGTGGACAGAGACATGGGGGTGGGTGTATATCACTACCAGCAGTGGACAGAGACATGGGGGTGGGTGCATATCACTCCCAGAAGTGGACAGACATGTGAGGGGTGGGTGTATATGACTCCCAGCAGTGGCCTGCAATATGAGGGGTGGGTGCAGAGGACTCCCAGCAGTGGACAGAGACATGGGGGTGGGTGCATATCACTCCCAGCAGTGGACAGACATGTGAGGGGTGGGTGTAAATGACTACCAGCAGTGGCCTGCAATATGAGGGGTGGGTGCATATCACTCCCAGCAGTGGACAGACATGTGAGGGGTGGGTGCAGAGGACTCCCAGCAGTGGACAGAGACATGGGGGTGGGTGCATATCAACACCAGCAGTGGACAGACATGTGAGGGGTGGCTGCAGAGGACTCCCAGCAGTGGACATACATATGTGTGTGGGTGCAGAGGACTCCCAGCAGTGGACAGAGACATGGGGGTGGGTGCATATCACTACCAGCAGTGGACAGAGACATGGGGGTTGGTGCTTATCACTCCCAGCAGTGGACAGACATGTGAGGGGTGGGTGTATATGACTCCCAGCAGTGGCCTGCAATATGAGGGGTACGTGCAGAGGACACCCAGCCGTGGACAGACATATATGGGTGGGTGCAGAGGACTCCCAGCAGTGGACAGAGACATGGGGAGGTGTACATCATTATCAGATGACCACAACTCCATGGGTGTATGTACGCATTCCTAACTTTGGACAATGATGATAGTGCCATAACAACACATCACTGACAGCAGTGTCCCACTCCCAGGAGGATGGATGTCTTTCCCCCACTGCATGACACACCACATGTGGGTGTGAGGACAAATAACACATGCATACCCACCCCTGGCAGATGCAGCACAATACACATACTGAGATCATGCCACAAGACTGTATACTCATGTCAATGCCCACTAAACTAAGAGAGCCAAAGGGAGCACACAATGTCACGCACATCCCAGGACTGATAGGAATGTACAGGTGCTGGGACACCCACCAAGATGTTGCCTCTCATGGAAGGAATAGGGTGGAGTTCCCACAGATACAATGCCCACAATTGTCAGTCAGGTGCCCAAATACCCTGCAGAACAAGTACCAATTGTGTGCTAGGCTGGGATAACACACATGCATAGTGCGGAAAATGGTGAATGTCGCCATTAATCATTACAACATACTCGTAGGTAGGGGCTTCTTCAGCAGGATCACATAGTGTAAGAGTCAAAGAGTGGACCGGTGGAAAAGGAAGATGGCGGACTCGACTCCGCCGCTGAAGGACGCTCCTTAGTGCCTCTCCTCTGGGGGGGTCCTTATCACTCCACACTCGTACTTGCACTTGAATCATGGCAGAAAAATTTGAGGAACCTGGCTGTCTCATACACTTATACCTATCTGAAGGATTGAAATGGACTTAGCTCTTGGGATTTCCTTTCGGCTAAGGGAGGCTTTGTACTTAATCACAGATGTGCCGCATCGTGCAAATCAGCGGTGCAGTCTACGGTAGCCGCTTTGCTAGCTGGAGCCTGGGTCTAAGCGCTGGCCTTGTGCGCTTACCTCTTACACTCGAGCGCCAACAGAACGCCGGCAGTACTAAGTGGCTGCGGAGAAAAGAGGACAAAGAGGACGAAGAACGGTGGAAGCCTGACTCGATAATGGCCCCGCCGTGAAACACTCGGCGCGGATGGGCTGGCCAAACTGAAGGACCCAAAATCACAACTGTCAACAGCGGCTCAGCGGAGGTAATGGACGGCGTGGGAGGTGCTCAACATCTGAGAGCGTGTGTACGGTCCGTACCACGCGTACTCCTACGGCACCACTACTATAGTGATACAGACCGTACACACGCTCTGAGAGCGTGTGTACGGTCTGTACCACGTGCACTCCTACGGCACCACTACTATAGTGATACGGGCCGTACACACGCTCTCAGAGCGTGTGTATGGGGCGTTTCACACACTTACACTGGTGATAGGAGGCGCACACGAAAGGAATGGAGGTCTCTGACTCGCACAAGGCTGTACATCAAGTCATTGTCATTGCAGACTTTCATGTGCAGGGCCTAGGTGTGTCAGGCTGTGATATTGCACATGTTTTCTCATGTAGTTGCACAATTGATGTGTGATGACCTGTGTACACATGTCATGTGTGATGGGGCACTATGTGGCACACTTCCCCTTCACACTTTGCACATGGGTGCCTGTAGTACAAACGTGTCAAGCACAGCATCACTGTCACCACCACCCGCAACTGTCCCCTGATGCCAGGGACAGGGACACTAACAACTGACATTTCACGATCAGCGTGCCCAGATGTGACTATGTCATGTGTGTGTCATGTGTTCCCATGAGCTTGCTGTTAGTGGTCCGTCAACTACATGTGCTGTTGCTGCATCCAACATGTGTCTGTGTGGAGATGGGCATGGCACACATCTACGCACACCATGCCACATGTGGATTCCCATGTAAGCAGGGTCTGTATGCATCGGACATGATATTTGCACATGAGGACATATCTGCGTCGTCTCAATGTCTGTTTTTCTGTTTTCACGTGTACGTGTGCAATGTGTTTGATCTGTACATTTGACATTCCATGTGACCTGTGCGTCTAGCTTGCCGTCAGCTGTCTGTATGAGATGACATCCTTTAAATGCAGCTATGTGGATGTATGTCACTCCTGTGATGTCTCTGGCTGTTCACTCAGACTGGCCCCCAGCTCGTTTCAGAGCATGTCATGGAGACTTGCCAATCAACGGGTGAATCTGGCTTTTCGTAGGAATATCACCAAGCTGGCATACGTGTCCTGGATGTATTGCACAGACCAGACTCTGTATTTAGCTGATGTGTAGTAGCAGTTTGTTATGTGCTCTGTTCATTGACATTGATGTTGTTATGCTCTCAATCTTCGTTATTCAATACAATTTTCTGCAGGGCACCGCCTGTCCCTCGAGCAATGCCAGACTTGGGTGCCATGAGGGAACGTGCCTGCATCCGACGTTACAGGTTCACTCAACAGTTGATTGAGGACTTGACTGACAAGCTAGCACCACACCTCCAACCTTGACACAGGTATCCTACTGCGCTGACCCCCAAGATGAAGGTGATGGCAGCCCTACATTTTTTTGCCACAGGTACGTTTCAATTCACCATAGCTGATGTTGGTGGCATGTCACAGACAATGTTCAGCCGTGTCCTGCGTGATGTTTTGGCAGCCATGTTGCAGCACCTTGATGAATTCATCCATTTTCCTACTCCTGAGGAGTTGACAGGTGTCAAGAGTGATTTCTATGCCCTGGGAGGGATGCCCCATGTCATTGGGTCCATTGATGGGACACATGTGGCTTTGGTACCACCACAGGCACAGGAGGTAGCCTATCGCAACCGTAAACATTACCACTCTCTAAATGCCCTTGTGGTGTGTCTTGCTAACATGCTGATTTCCCATGTCTGTGCACGTTTTCCAGGGTCAGCACACGATGCCTACATCATGAGGCATAGCAGGGTGCCACAAATGATGCTGCGGCTGCACAACGAACGAGCATGTCTTGTTGGTGGGTATACTCTGTTTGTCCTGTGTGTTGCGGTATCTTTGGCTCTTACGGCATCTCCTGACCCACTTAATTACATGATGTTTCCATGTAGGGGACTCTGGCTATCCCAACATGCCATGGCTGATGACACCTCTCCGCAACCCAAGATCAGCTGCAGATCACCGGTACAACAATGCACACGGGCAGACCAGGGGAGTGATTGAGAGGACGTTTGGCCTCCTGAAGAGCCGATTGCGGTGCCTTCACAAGACAGGCGGGTCCCTCCGATATGCACCGGCGAAGGTCTGCAAAATCTTCCTCGTGTGCTGCATGCTGCACAACATGGCAGTGGAGAAGGCAGTGCCACTCATCCTGGAGCAGGATGAGCAGGAACATCCACCTGTGGAGGATGAAGGGCTTGGTCACGAGGCAAGTGAGGAGGAGGAGGAGGAGGATATCCGGAGTCAGCTCATACGCAACTTCTTCTCATAATGGTGAGTCACTGGGTCTGAGTGTGCACGCTTGTAGCCTTGGGTTGCAATGTGTGTGTTCAGCTGACTGTATGCTAAGTGACTTAGATGTGTGTTCTGATGTGTCACTCGAGTGATGATGTCATTCCACACATTTTAGCAGACACTTTCTTTTAAATTACCATGGGGACAACATTGTTCATGTTTAGTAAATGACCATGTATGCGGAGAAAAATCTTTTAGCTGACTTCTTGTGTGTCTGTCATTCCCAGGTTCTTGCGCATGTTGTCTGCTCGTGTCATCGTTGTCCTCCTGCTATTCCTCAGGAGTATTGCAACGTGTGCTGAATCAGTGTTCCATGCACGGACATGGAGAAATGTCATTTTGGGTAAGGATTGCAGCAAGGCATTTTGGGGGTGGTACGTGTTTGGAATGTGTGGGGACAGCTTCTGTGCATGTTGTGTTACCATGCATACATGTCTACTCACCATGGGGCACATAACATGTAGCATGACTCCCATGAATTGATAGTCACCCTTCGTGACAGTCATCTGTAATGGATTTTGGATTCTGATGAAGGCATCAATGTGTGTAAAACTTCCCTCTGAAACATACGGGATGCTACGGGTGGACATAGTGTGGGACATCCCCATAACAGGCTCAATGGGGAATTGCAGCCTCTCCGTGTGCAGCAGGAGGTGTTTGGCTCATCCCCTTAACTTGTGTGCCAGTTCATTTGGATTTACAACATCCGTGTAGTGAAGGGGGTGTCCAGCGTAGGTCCCACATGTTCAGTCAAATGACCTGTGAGTCTGTTCATATTGATGCATTTCCCTTAGTGTGAGTTTGAGTAATAAAGGTGTTCCTCACCCTCAAAGCGCCTCCTCTCTGTCAATGCAGGTCTCTTGCCACTTTGCATGCGTCATCTCTGGCATACTTGTCAAAGATTGTGCATATGAGTGTATGTGTAGTTCGGCAACATGCATGCAGTTCTTCATGGCTAATAATCTCTATTGTGCATGAAATCCATGGTTGTGCATGTATTTTGGCAGGTTGCTCCCCCCCACGGGCCGTCAACGCCTGCTGAGGGTGTGTCTCCTGTGCGCAGCTCGGCCTTCTGTTTCCTGATCCTGTGTCAGTCATCTTTGGTGATTGTTCATCCATTTTCTCTGGGTGAGCCATGAGTAACCTGACACTCCTTCCTTTACGTACGCCTGTTGCAGTTGTCCTTTCTGACATCCTTGTCTTTGTGTGCTACTTTCGGCCTAGTTTCCAGTACATGCCGCCTGCTGCTGCGGCCCCTGCGGCAAGGGCCCACCAAGTTCCCGGATTCTGCAACCCACACGCCTCCAAGATGCTCCTCCCTTCCTCCCTCCACCCATTCATTAGGCTGTCATCAGCTTGTCTGTGCCACTGTTGCGGCCACGCCGTGCCAAAGGCAGGACCATCAGCGCATGCAACGTGCACATTGCACGACCCTCATGTCCTTGCATGACCCACATCACGCAACAGTCTCATGTTGCAGCCACCCTCCAAGCAATGTCCAACCGAAAATCTACCGCCTGCTCTCAGGCATACCCTAAGCGCACACACGACGCCTTCGCATGATGAGTGTGCAGCTCCAACTGCCTACACAGCGCTGCCCCGATTCCAGGCCCTGTCACACCAACCAGGTCATGTCCCTCCTACTCAACACCGGCTCCGTCCAACAGCACGCCATTGGACTCTGTTACCTCCTCAACACAACAGGCCCACACATCACCTTCATGACAGTGACCTGGATAAAAGCATCCTCAGCACACAACTTCTTCATTGCCATCTCAGACAGATACAAGAGCACCCGCAGGGACGGCACTAACAATCCCGGAGGATGAATTGATATCTATTCCCAAGTACGCACTCAGGGTGACAAATCCGGTTTGGCACAAACCCCCTGCAAACCCTCAGAGTAACACTCATCTACAGATCTCCAGGCCTACATCCACAATTACGCAAACCATAAACACGTCCATCTTCACGCACACCCTCACATCCACAGGATACATGTGGCTGTGGGCCAGGAACTTCTGGCTGGATGAGAACCACACCAGCATCCATCATTGGTCCATCCACATTAGCATCCGACAAGCAACACACTGCCACACACCCCGCTACCAATCCCCCAAAGATGCTTGATGTAAGTCAACACAGACGTGCTGTGTGGGACACTGGAACCAACACCACCGCCACACCCTGCAACCTCACACACTGGATCAGAAACTGATCCAACAATCTAGCCACGTTGACTGACTTTCCTGTGACGCACAACAACAATTAAGTCACCTGGGACAAGGCAGACCTACTGGACTCATACACGTCTAGCAGGACTCTTGTGCACAGCTTGCAACACAAATAACCATCAGTGGCCTTACAACCCTGGAAAACGGCACACACAGCCATCACCATATCATCAGCAAGGACAATTTGAGATCCTTCAGATGGGGCTGAGGCAAAAAAACGCACCCCATCAAGGAGCTCATCAGCATTGTGAGTGCACTGACATCAGCTCTCCATCCAAAAGACACCCCACCCTTGCAAGGCTGAGCCAATCCCTTGCAACTTTCTACCACTGCAAGCTCATGGACATACACGCAAGCCTTGGCACACAGAGGCAGAACGCACTATTATTATATGCGGGACCAACCCCCCTCAGGTTTTGGACTTCCATCATCAGGAGATAAGACACCCGGCTCATGTGCAACATCCCCTGGGGATCTCCATCAGGCCCCTTCCCACACAACATTTCAACCACATCATTCCCCATCCTTGTAGACCCCGTCCAGAACGTCATGTATGTATCATTGGAGTTAGCCACATTCCATGGTAGATAGAGGAATGCAGTGACCCAGGCCCTTCTTAGACAACGGACGGCAGGAACGCAGGCTCTCAAGGAACATCACCGTGCTTCCCTAGCCAGCAAATGTCATCAGGAAGACAGTCAACGAGCAACTGACAAACTTCCTCCACGCAAAGAGCTCCAGGCAACCTGCACAAGACCATCTTCCACAGTAATCACCCCACTGCAACCGTCATCATTGCCACCAACACCGACAACTTTGCCCTGCTCAACAATGGTGAGGCCACCCCCTTGACCTCTCCACAGCATTATACACAATGTGCTCACACACTGTCAGCTCACACATCTCCAACACTGGTATCCAGGGGATGGACCAGGATGAAATCACCAAGTAGCTCACCAGCAAGGCCATGGGAGTGGGACTCAACCCTTAAGCATGTAGTACAGTGGCGTCATCTGGCACATGGCCCAGGGCTCATCTCTCAGCGTGTCAATCTTCAATGTGTCCATGACCCCCCTCTCCACCATCACATGCGCACACAACCTCATCATCATCTCGTATGCCATTGACAGCCAGCTGCTCCTCACCCTCACCAAAGACACAGCCATTGCCAGTTCCAACCTTCAAGAAGGCATGAGGTTTGTTGATGAATGGCTGAACATCAGCCACCTGAGGCTGGACTTGGCCAGGACTGAGTTAATCATCTGAGGATTGTCCCCTTACAGCTGGGTCAACTCCTTGTGTCCCACCCGCCAGGGCACTGCACCAGCACCCAGCGGCCACGCACACAAGATGGTGTGCATCATGGACTCGTCGCTCACAATTGCCGTGCAACTCACCAGCATCTGTACCTCATGCTGCAACACCCTCCGCATGATGCACATGATCCACAGATAGATCCACTCCAAGGCAAGACAGACCGTCCCCCAGGTCCACGACACCAGCCGTGTCAACTACAGCCCCACCCTCTACGGAGCAAGAACAGCCAAACTCCCAGAAAACTTGTCCACATCCAGGGTGCATCTGCACACCTCAGCTTCAACATCCCGCGCCCCAGCCACATCACCGTCCACCTGAGATAGCTGCAATGGATCACTGTCTGCTGCAGGATGACCTTCACACTCCTCACCCACACTCAGGAGGCAGTCCACAACCCCAGACCCCAAACCAACCTTGGACGTCTGTCATCCAAGACCCCGTTGGGCCAACTCCGTGCATCCAACCTTGCCCTGGCCACCATTCTTCACATCCATGAACTCCGCATGCAGGAGATAGTTCTCCCACCTGGCCAAACATACATGGGACTCCCTCCCCGGGAACCTCCACATGAGCCATGACCTCTACTCCTTAATGATACTCTTCCAAATTGGTCTGTCCGCACAGTATTGCAAGCCCCCCCTCAGCAGCTTGAGGCCATCACGGGTGAGTATTATGCTCCATGTCTGTATTGGATGATACATTGTGACCCATGTGTGTCCTGTACCGGACTCAGATCCCAGGGTATGGATGGCTGGAGTTAGTTCAACACTCAGGCATAGTTTGACATTTCCCCACACGTATGTTGTGGACTCATGCAAAATGACTGCAATATCTAATTAAAGAAATGTAGTTTTATTCTCGGTGGGGCCGTGTTTTATGGGAAAAAATAGGTGCTATACAGTGTGCCTAGAATCCAAAGTTCACAGGGGGAGATGGGATCCTTGGCATTTGAAGTCATCAGAGTCCAGAACACAGTGTTTGTCATCATTGGTCAGACTGTGACCAGCAAGTCCATGTGGCAGAGAATATCAGTGAATGAGGTGATGCTGTTGCGCATGAAGGCCAGGTGCCAGGCCAGGTGACCTGGGAGATGTGGATGGTCCGCTGCCTCTCACGGTCTTTTCCGTGGACGACCCACCTTCCTTGCGGGACCCTCAGATGCAGGCCTTGACGATGTTTGGGACGCTCCGTCGGTGAATCCTCCTCCTCCTCCTCCCTCCCTGTGGCTGGAGGTGGTCTTCGCCTGGTGGCACAGGGAGCGTTGCCCAGGTTGTCGGCGATCCGACGGAGTGAGCGGCTTATGTCCGTTTGCACCGCCAGGAGCTCAGCCAGTCTTGCCTCCATCCGTCCTTGGTGTTCTTGTTGACTGGAGTGTTGCTCGGCCTGCTGGTTCCTAATCTCTGTGAGGGTCTCCACTACCTGGCTGATGGCCCTGGTGTCACGCCGGTATGCGTCCATGATGTTGCGTATGTGTGACATACCAGTCCCTTCAGCTGGCTGGTCAGGTTCTCGCCTCCACCTGCCTCCACTCCCACCACCCCTGCCCACACGAGCCTGGTCTGCCGTTGTGGGCACATCGGGTCTACGGGACCACTGAGGGATGGCAGTTGCGGGGTTGTCTGCCTCCTCCTGGGTGCCCGGCGAACCTTGTCCCTCCAGGTCCGACTGGCTCAGTTGTTCAGTGCGGGCAGGGCTCCTGGGTGTCTCCTGGGATGTGGCAGGAATGGGGGTGGTGGTTGGCACAGATGTTCCTGAAGCAGGTGCTGCAGGGTCTTGGACACCAGAGGGTCCAGGTGAGTTGGGGTCATTCGCGGAGTGTTGAGAGACGTCGCTGCCAGTGGGCTCAGTTTCCTCCCGAGCCTGGGACTGTGATTCTTCACCCCCATTGTTGGGGGGAGATCCATCAGGTTGCCCTGTGTGTGAGAGAGAGAGACAATGTTAATGCTGTTTCATGCGACATCCATGTTTCATACATATTCAAGTTAGCACAGTTCCTCCAGGTAGTTGTATGTGCCTAGCATTCTCCTCAATGTTCACTTGTGGATGGGTATGTTGCGGAGGACAGATTGATATGTTCTCCTGAGTGTATGACAGGTAGATTTTTGGCTTGGATGCTTCTTTGGCTATGGATTGATCTTGTTGTGTCACATGTCCATTGTGAGAGTGGGTAAATCCATTGCCTGCCCCGGGGGTGTGTGCTTGTGTAAGGGGTGTGTGTGACAGGGCCTGCTGGTGGGTGTAGTGTGATTTGGCAGTGGGTTTCCCAGGTGATGTATCTGTCCCCCCATGGGGCATGCTGCCATGACAGTGAGTGTGAGTTCCTGTCCTAGATATCTGAGCTTGTTGTGTTGGTGTTTGAGTTTGCAGTGGTCACAGGAGGGCCTTGTGCTGCCTACAGCAGGGCCAAGTGTCAGCTACCTTGTCAGTAGTTTGCCAGTCCCTGTGCATTGAGCATGGGTATGTACCTGGGCCATATGGGCTGAGGGCAATGGTGTCTGATTCAGAGTTGAACAATGTGTTTTGTGAGCCCCACCCTCCCAGCATCACGGACATCCAGTCTTGGGTTAGTGCTTCGTGTAGCCTGGGATATGGCATGGCCTTGCTTTGTGAATGGGGCACATGTTAGTGGCATGAGCGTTGTTTTTGAGTGTGGTTGTGTCCGGTGAGGGCTTGGGGGTAGTTGCGTGCATTTTGTGTAGTTGGGGTGTGGATGCCATTCTCCCCATGTTCCATGAGTTGTTTGTGTACTCACCAGGCTCTGGAAGTCCTTGGAGTCCGTGTACTCCCACCGGCGGAAGCAGGGCCATCACCTTCTCCTCCCAGGGACCTCCAGTGATGTTGCTCTGGGCATAGTCCTCGTTCATTTTCGTCTTTACTGCCCTCCGCAGATCGTACCACCTGGCTTGGCATTCATTCCTGGTCCTTCTGATGGGTGCAACAGCATTCACCCTATCGACAATCCTCTGCCACAGGCGTGATTTTCCGGCTATGCTGGTCTGTCTGACCAATGTTCCAAAGAGCTGTGGCTCGACTCTGATGACTTTGTTGACAAGGATGTCCAGCTCCTCCCTTGTGAACTTTGGATTCTTGTCTGTGGGCATGGTGTGGGGTGAGGGTGTGAATGGTTGTGGGTGTGTGGGTGTGAATGTGAAGGTGTGTGTGGGAATGTGAAGAGGGGGTATGTGTGAAGGAGTTTGTGTGAAGGTGTATATGTTAAGGTGTATGGGTGCAGTTGTTGGGGTGTGCTCTGTAGCTGCAGTGAGTCTGTTGCAAAGGCTCATCGTTTGTGTGTGTGGGCCCTTTTTATTGATCCATTTGTGGGTGTGCCTGAGTTTGAAATTTTGGTGGGTGTGTTATAAGAGGTGGTTGTGAGTTTGGGCCTCTGTTTGCCTGTTTGGATGTGCCAGGTCAGTCATTTTGATGTTTTTTCTACTGTAGACATGTTTTGTGGTGTTGTGCGAGTCGAATTGACCCTCCCTGTGCTGTTTTACAGTGTCCTGGTTCAGTACGAGTCGTTTTCGCGTATGTAAGGTGCGTACATACGCGATGTTGTTTACCGTGCTCACATACGCAATGCTGTTGTAAGGTCCGTACATACGCGATGCTGGGGGACAGGGCTGGGGTACGGTGCGTCCAAGTACGGGGCTGGGGTACGGTGCGTCCAAGTACGGGGCTGGGGTACGGTGCGTCCAAGTACGGGGCTGGGGTATGGTGCTGGGGTACGGTGCATACGAGTACGGGGCTGGGGTGCGGTGCGTCCAAGTACGGGGCTGGGGTACGGTGCTGGGGTACGGTGCGTACAAGTACGGGGCTGGGGTACGGTGCGTCCAAATACGGGGCTGGGGTACGGTGCGTCCAAGTACGGGGCTGGGGTACGGTGCTGGGGTACGGTGCGTACAAGTACGGGGCTGGGGTATGGTGCTGGGGTACGGTGCGTCCAAGTACGGGGCTGGGGTACGGTGCGTCCAAGTATGGGGCTGGGGTACGGTGCGTCCAAGTACGGGGCTGGGGTACGGTGCGGACATGGGGGGCGTACGGTGCTGACATATGGGGGTACGGTGCTGACATACGGGGGTAAGTGTGGACATACGCGGGGGGAGGGGGGGCTGTACGACTCGTATCTCGGGCATAAGTTTACCCGGGATACGAGTGGTACAGAGTTCGCTACGTACGGGCCGTTTTACATATGCTTGTGTATTCGTAAGGGCGGTACGGATCGTACTTGTGCGCTCGGACTTCAGTTTTACGATTTGCACGTAAAACTGTCCGGGTACATCTCGTAGACTTTTTCCCGATACGATTCGTATGTATTTTTCACGTACGAATCGTACTTCACCGGTGGGACGGGACTTGTACGATTCGTACGTAAAAATATACGGATACGAGTCGTACGGGAAATTTTTTTACCCGATCGGAATTGGCACCTAAATGTTTACATATTATACTAGCCCAGCTCAGAAATACTGGTATTTTCCCCCTAAAATATAAAGTTGCACTGCAGTTAGCTGTCCCTTCTTGCCATCAGTGTGATCATACAAGGAACGTAAAGCGGAGGGGAGTGAGGGTGCGAGAAGTAAATTATATAACTATAAATAGGAATTGGCGTTTTAGAGCTGGAATGTCCTGGAATATTTTGAACTGACAAGTTTTTGAATATTTGCAGACGTTTTTCCAATCTATTTCTATTCTGGATTTACCCCTAAAAGGGGGAGGAGAATGTTAATTTTGAATGTGGGAATGGGCTTGGAACACTCCCACAACTGGAGTAACCTGGGGGACGGGGTTTCTCTATCAGAAGGAATATGCTACTTACCAGTCTGCATCTGTTCTTGGCATGTAGAGCTGCAGATCTACACACTTTTGCATAAATCGCCATCTGGTGTTGGGCCCGGATGTTTGCAGTTTGTTTTTCCTCTTGGAAAGTCTTTGGAAGTCACGAGGTCGGTGACTCCTCCCTTGGTTCGTATTGCGCATGGCCTTCGGCTCCATCCTCAGATTGTTTTTCGCCAACAGGGAAAGATGGAGCGTAGTAATAACAGTGAAGAGACCCATGTGTGTTGTATCTAAATAAGATAGACTGGAACAGATACAGGTAGCCGGGGAGGCAGGTGGGCGTGTGTAGATCTGCAGCTCTACATGCCAAGAACAGATGCATACTGGTAAGTAGCATATTCCGTTCGAGGCATATGAGCTGCAGATTACACACTTTTGCATAGACTATATAGCAGTTCCCAACCTTAGCGGCGACCACCGGTATCTGTTGCAGTGGTTTGAAATAGTGTTTTTAGTACAGCCTGGCCCACACTAGCTTGTTGCTTGGCTTGCACATCTACACACTAATGTTTAGTGAAAGTGTGCGGTGTTGACCATGTAGCTGCCTTGCAGATATCATGTAATGGGATGTTTCCTAGAAAAGCCATAGAAGCCCCTATCTTTCTTGTAGAGTGGGCTTTAGGGGGAACAGATAGCGTGCGTTTTGCTCTGTGGTAGCAAATCTGTATGTATTTTACAATCCACCTAGCTATCCCTGATTTAGAGATGGGGTTGCCTTTATGAGGTGGAGAGAAAGAGACAAACAGTTGCTTTGTCTTTCTGAAAGGTTGTGTTCTCTGGATATAGTAAAGCAAGGCCCTTTTAACATCTGGTGTGTGTAGAGCCCTTTCTGCAACAGTTTGAGGTTGCGAGAAAAAAACCGGTAAATCTACCGATTGGTTTAGATGAAAGGGTGAGATGACTTTGGGTAGGAATTTTGGGTTGGTACGGAGGACCACCTTGTTCGGGTGCATTTGGAGGTTCTTGTATAGTAAGTGCTTGTATCTCACTGACCCTTCTAAGGGAGGTGATGGCTACAAGGAAAGCTGTTTTCCATGTGAGGAATTGCAGTTCGCATTTATGCAAAGGTTCGAAAGGCGGTCCCATTAGCCTTGGGAGAACTATATTTAAGTTCCACACAGGTGAGGGTGGCACTGTGGGGGGAATTAATCCTTTTAGGCCTTCCATGAAGGCTTTAATGGCAGGTACTCTGAAAAGTGATAGGTGCTGTCTGTTTTGTAGGAAAGCGGCAATTGCTGCGAGGTGTAGCTGAATGGATGTATATGCTAGGTTACACCTTTGTAGATGGAGCAAGTAGCATATGATGTGCTCTATAGATACGTCTAGAGGGTTGATTGTGTTGTTATGGCAATAAACAACAAATCTTTTCCACTTTGCAGCGTAGCAGGCTCTAGTGGTAGGGCGTCTAGCTTCTCTGATGACGTTCATACAGTCAGGGGGAAGGTTAAGGTATCCGAATTCTAGGATCTCAGGAGCCAGATCGCAAGGTTGAGCTGAGCTGGGTCCTGTCTGATCTCTCCATGGTTCTGGGTTAGGAGGCATGGTGAGAGGTGTAACTTTTGGTGTGGCACTACCGAGAGTTCCAGCAGCGTGGTGTACCACGGTTGTCTGGCCCATGTTGGAGCTACTAGAATCAGTGTGAGGGAGTGCTGTTGTAGCTTTCGCACCACTAATGGAATTAGTGGGAGAGGTGGAAAGGCGTACGCAAATTTGCCTGACCAGTTCATCCATATCGCATTGCCTATGGACAATGGGTGTGGGTATCTGGCGGCTAAGCTTGGGCATTTTTTTTGTTTTCGTGGGTGGCGAAGAGGTCTATCTGTGGATGCCCCCACACCTGAAAGAATGGGTGAAGAACCTGTTGTGAAGTTCCCACTCGTGGATCTGCTGCGTCTGTCTGCTGAGCAGATCTGCCATGGTGTTTTGGACTCCTGGGACATGTTGGGCTAGGAGAAAGATTTTGTGTGGAATTGCCCATCTCCATATGCTCTGTGCTAGTTGAGAGAGCTGTGGAGAGTGTGTGCGGCCTTGTTTTTTAATGTAGTACATGGCCGTCATGGTGTCTGTGCGTATAAGGACTGCCTTGCCTAAAATCTGTGTCTGAAAGGATTTTAGGGCTAGAAAGATTGCCAGTAACTCCAGATGGTTGATGTGGAGTAACTTTTGTTGCGGCGTCCATGTGCCTTGCACTGTGAGATGTAGCAGATGAGCTCCCCAGCCGGAGAGCGATGCGTCCGTTGTTAGGATTATTTGTGGAACCGGGTCCAGGAACGGTCGACCTCTGGAAAGATTTATGGTGTTCCACCACTGCAGAGAGCGATGGGTGCGATCGTCTACCAACACCAGATCTGTCAGTTGCCCCTGGGCCTGGTTCCATTGGCGCGCTAAGCACTCTTGGAGTGGACGCATCTGGAGTCTTGCATGAGGCACTATGAAAATGCAAGAGGCCATCATCCCTATCAGTTGCATAAACACTCTTGCTGGGAGGGAGTGTTGAAGTATGAATTTTTGACGCAAAGCCTGAATGCTTGCAATCCTGGCCGGATTGGGGTAGGCTAAGGCTTTTGAGGTGTCTATGGTGGCACCGAGGTATTGCTTTATGTGGGATGGTGTTAGCTGGGACTTTTGGTGGTTCACCGTGAAGCCTAGTTGGTGAAGTAGTTGGATTGTAGTGGCGGTGTGGTGTACACATTGGTCGTAGGACGCGGCTTTTATGAGCCAGTCGTCCAAATATGGGAAGACGTGGATGTGCTGTCTTCTGAGATGTGCCGCCACTACCGCTAGGCACTTGGTGAATAGCCTTGGTGTTGTTGTGACCCCGAATGGGAGCACCTTGAACTGGTAGTGTTGCCTGTCCACTACAAATCTGAGGTACTTTCTGTGGGCATGGTGTACCGGAATGTGAAAGTATGCGTCTTTCAAGTCCAGTGTGGTGAGAAAGTCGTTCTGGGAGAGGAGCGGAAGTACCTGCTGAAGTGTTACCATGTGAAAATGGTCCGAATGTATGTATGTGTTTAGAGGCCGGAGATCTAAGATAGGTCGTAGAGTCTTGTCTCTTTTTGGTATCAGAAAATATAGGGAGTAGACCCCTACATTTTGCTGATCGGGGGGGACCTGTTCTATTGCGTGTTTTTGTAGGAGGGAGATTACCTCCTGTTTAAGTAACATGGAATGTTCTTGTGACATTGGGCATTGCCTGGGTGGAATGTTGGGGGGGGTAGATGTGAGTTCTAGGCAGTACCCTGAACGAATAATTTGGGTCACCCATTTGTCTGATGTGATGGACTCCCAGACGTGAAGGAAATTTTGTAGTCTGCCCCCGACCGGAGTGGGATGGTCTGGAGGGAGCAGGGGAAAGTCATTGGGTAGGCGGTGTGGCAGAGCGGGCGGTATTTGTTTTGCCTCTGCCTTTATTGTTATTGCCTCTATAGCCGCCTCTTTGATAACCCCTTGTGAAGGTAGACTGAGGAGGGGATTTGTAGGACGTGGACGCGCTATCTGAGGAGTAGCCTCTGCCCGTGCCCCGAAAGAAAGAGCAGCGAAAGGAGCGCCTAGGAGGGTGTGACTGTAGGGCTCCCATAGATTTCGCCATATCTGTGTCTTTCTTCATCTTCTCGAGGGCGTCATCTACCTTTGGACCGAATAAATGTTCTTGGTCAAAAGGATGGTTTAATATGGAGGCTTGTACTTCAGGTTTAAAGCCTGAAACTCTCAGCCAAGCATGGTGACGGAGGAGGACACTAGTGTTAATGGCCCTGGAGGCTGTGTCTGCTGCGTCTAAGGCACAGCGTGTAGAGGTATTAGTTATGGTCTTACCCTCTTGAATTAATTCATTGGCCCTATTTTTGTATTTTTCTGGGAGATGGTGGATGATGGTTTCTAGTTCATCATAATGCGCTCTGTCGTATCTGGCCAATAGCGCTTGAGTGTTGGCGATACTCCATATATTGGCTGCCTGTGACGCAGTGCGTTTTCCTGACGCGTCCAGGAGTTTTGACTCTTTGTCAGGCGGTGGTGCTTCGCCTGACGCCTGGGAATTTGATCTCTTCCTTGCAGTGGATACCACTAGGGAATCCAGTGGCGCTGGCCCTTTTATGTATGCAGGATCTGTGGGGGCAGCTTTATACTTTTTCTCTATGCGTGGGTTTAGGACCCTAGCCCTGACTGGGTCTTTAAAAACCTCTGGCGCATGTTTTATTACCCCTTTGAGCATAGGTAGTATAGCAGTAGACCTATGTGCA
Organism: Triturus cristatus; assembly: GCF_964204655.1. Taxonomy (NCBI): domain Eukaryota; kingdom Metazoa; phylum Chordata; class Amphibia; order Caudata; family Salamandridae; genus Triturus; species Triturus cristatus. The sequence continues at coordinate 658,269,741 of NC_140585.1, read as the reverse complement.
GTATCAAAAGTGTCTAGGAGGAACTCTTCCTCTACTGGGTCGGTGTGTAGCTCTACCCCGTGATAATGTGCCGCCCTCTGAAGTAGGTGGTGAAAACCTAATGAGTCTTCTGGTGGAGATGGCCTGGATGGATAAACGTCATCTTGTGGGACATCTGGAATGTCTGGATTATTATAATCATCCCATGGGTCTGGAGATCCTGTAGGGGTAGGGTCTTGTGGCACATCTGCTGGGTCGTAGTATGGGTCCCCCTGATCATCATGGTCTGGAGACGGGGTCGGAGAGCGATGAGGCAGAGGTGGAGGGGTGGGGGTGGAGAGGGTGGAGGAGGTGGGGAAGGCACTCTGAAAGGGGAGGTAGCAAAGTCCTTCCTCTTTGGAGGTGGAGCTGGTGTGTCCAAATGTCTCTTTTTAGAAGACAGTGCCAAATGTCCAGTTTTTGGATCCTTGGTAAGTGTCTTTTGCAAAGGATCCAGTGTAAATAGTTCTTGCGACACTGGTTGTTCGGTCGGCGCCAAAGTTTTCGGGGCCGATGGCTTTTTAGGCTTGTCTGTGCCGTGCTTTTTGGAACCTCCGATTTCTTGGTTGGTGCCGAGACAGGCTTCGGACCGGGAGTGTCGGTGCGAGGGCCTTATGATGTTTGGTCGGTACCGAGAGGCTGGGTTTCGACACCGAGGGCTTTGGTGTGGAGCTCGGTGTCGAGGTAGAGGCCGATCTCTTCTTCGGTGCAGAAGGGTGTTTTTCGGCACCGCTGGCAGGCTGGCTCGAGCCCGAGCCGCCGGAAGGCTTATTAGGCTTCTTCACCGGGCCCAAAGGTGGGGTGTTCGAAGCAGCGTCTTTGGTCTTGCCTAGGCCCGGAGGCGAAGGCGTGACCGAAGCCTTTTTGGGTGTCGGCGCGGGTGTGGGAGGGGGTATTTTACTCACGACCCTCTGCGCCGGGGTGATGTCCTCCACATCCGAGTCGTCTGCTTCGGAAGCACTCTTGCTGGGAGGGAGTGTTGAAGTATGAATTTTTGACGCAAAGCCTGAATGCTTGCAATCCTGGCCGGATTGGGGTAGGCTAAGGCTTTTGAGGTGTCTATGGTGGCACCGAGGTATTGCTTTATGTGGGATGGTGTTAGCTGGGACTTTTGGTGGTTCACCGTGAAGCCTAGTTGGTGAAGTAGTTGGATTGTAGTGGCGGTGTGGTGTACACATTGGTCGTAGGACGCGGCTTTTATGAGCCAGTCGTCCAAATATGGGAAGACGTGGATGTGCTGTCTTCTGAGATGTGCCGCCACTACCGCTAGGCACTTGGTGAATAGCCTTGGTGTTGTTGTGACCCCGAATGGGAGCACCTTGAACTGGTAGTGTTGCCTGTCCACTACAAATCTGAGGTACTTTCTGTGGGCATGGTGTACCGGAATGTGGAAGTATGCGTCTTTCAAGTCCAGTGTGGTGAGAAAGTCATTCTGGGAGAGGAGCGGAAGTACCTGCTGAAGTGTTACCATGTGAAAATGGTCCGAATGTATGTATGTGTTTAGAGGCCGGAGATCTAAGATAGGTCGTAGAGTCTTGTCTCTTTTTGGTATCAGAAAATATAGGGAGTAGACCCCTACATTTTGCTGATCGGGGGGGACCTGTTCTATTGCGTGTTTTTGTAGGAGGGAGATTACCTCCTGTTTAAGTAACATGGAATGTTCTTGTGACATTGGGCATTGCCTGGGTGGAATGTTGGGGGGGGGTAGATGTGAGTTCTAGGCAGTACCCTGAACGAATAATTTGGGTCACCCATTTGTCTGATGTGATGGACTCCCAGACGTGAAGGAAATTTTGTAGTCTGCCCCCGACCGGAGTGGGATGGTCTGGAGGGAGCAGGGGAAAGTCATTGGGTAGGCGGTGTGGCAGAGCGGGCGGTATTTGTTTTGCCTCTGCCTTTATTGTTATTGCCTCTATAGCCGCCTCTTTGATAACCCCTTGTGAAGGTAGACTGAGGAGGGGATTTGTAGGACGTGGACGCGCTATCTGAGGAGTAGCCTCTGCCCGTGCCCCGAAAGAAAGAGCAGCGAAAGGAGCGCCTAGGAGGGTGTGACTGTAGGGCTCCCATAGATTTCGCCGTATCTGTGTCTTTCTTCATATTCTCGAGGGCGTCATCTACCTTTGGACCGAATAAATGTTCTTGGTCAAAAGGATGGTTTAATATGGAGGCTTGTACTTCAGGTTTAAAGCCTGAAACTCTCAGCCAAGCATGGTGACGGAGGAGGACACTAGTGTTAATGGCCCTGGAGGCTGTGTCTGCTGCGTCTAAGGCACAGCGTGTAGAGGTATTAGTTATGGTCTTACCCTCTTGAATTAATTCATTGGCCCTATTTTTGTATTTTTCTGGGAGATGGTGGATGATGGTTTCTAGTTCATCATAATGCGCTCTGTCGTATCTGGCCAATAGCGCTTGAGTGTTGGCGATACTCCATATATTGGCTGCCTGTGACGCAGTGCGTTTTCCTGACGCGTCCAGGAGTTTTGACTCTTTGTCAGGCGGTGGTGCTTCGCCTGACGCCTGGGAATTTGATCTCTTCCTTGCAGTGGATACCACTAGGGAATCCAGTGGCGCTGGCCCTTTTATGTATGCAGGATCTGTGGGGGCAGCTTTATACTTTTTCTCTATGCGTGGGTTTAGGACCCTAGCCCTGACTGGGTCTTTAAAAACCTCTGGCGCATGTTTTATTACCCCTTTGAGCATAGGTAGTATAGCAGTAGACCTATGTGCAGTATCAAAAGTGTCTAGGAGGAACTCTTCCTCTACTGGGTCGGTGTGTAGCTCTACCCCGTGATAATGTGCCGCCCTCTGAAGTAGGTGGTGAAAACCTAATGAGTCTTCTGGTGGAGATGGCCTGGATGGATAAAGGTCATCTTGTGGGACATCTGGAATGTCTGGATTATTATAATCATCCCATGGGTCTGGAGATCCTGTAGGGGTAGGGTCTTGTGGCACATCTGCTGGGTCATAGTATGGGTCCCCCTGATCATCATGGTCTGGAGACGGGGTCGGAGAGCGATGAGGCAGAGGTGGAGGGGTGGGGGTGGAGAGGGTGGAGGAGGTGGGGAAGGCACTCTGAAAGGGGAGGTAGCAAAGTCCTTCCTCTTTGGAGGTGGAGCTGGTGTGTCCAAATGTCTCTTTTTAGAAGACAGTGCCAAATGTCCAGTTTTTGGATCCTTGGTAAGTGTCTTTTGCAAAGGATCCAGTGTAAATAGTTCTTGCGACACTGGTTGTTCGGTCGGCGCCAAAGTTTTCGGGGCCGATGGCTTTTTAGGCTTGTCTGTGCCGTGCTTTTTGGAACCTCCGATTTCTTGGTTGGTGCCGAGACAGGCTTCGGACCGGGAGTGTCGGTGCGAGGGCCTTATGATGTTTGGTCGGTACCGAGAGGCTGGGTTTCGACACCGAGGGCTTTGGTGTGGAGCTCGGTGTCGAGGTAGAGGCCGATCTCTTCTTCGGTGCAGAAGGGTGTTTTTCGGCACCGCTGGCAGGCTGGCTCGAGCCCGAGCCGCCGGAAGGCTTATTAGGCTTCTTCACCGGGCCCAAAGGTGGGGTGTTCGAAGCAGCGTCTTTGGTCTTGCCTAGGCCCGGAGGCGAAGGCGTGACCGAAGCCTTTTTGGGTGTCGGCGCGGGTGTGGGAGGGGGTATTTTACTCACGACCCTCTGCGCCGGGGTGATGTCCTCCACATCCGAGTCGTCTGCTTCGGAAGCACTGACTAGGTCCTCTTCGGTGTGCTGCTGTCCCGGAGCATCGACGTCATCCCCGAAGATGTCGACTGGAATGGAAGTCGAGGAGTGCGCCATTTTACGTCTGGCCCTTCGATCTCGAATAGTCTTTTTGGATCTAAAAGACTTGCAGGCGGGACAGTCTCGAGCCTCGTGTTCAGGGGAGAGGCAGAGGTTGCACACCTCATGAAGATCGGTGTGGGGGAATTTGGACCCACATCGAGGGCACTTCTTAAATGGAGTTCTTTCCATCAGCCGGGACCGGAGCCTGGATAGGCCCGAAGGCCGCCGTCGATGACTGGAATCGAAGGTGTGTCGAAGAAGAAGGTGATTGAGGAGATCAGGATCTGAACAATACAGCGGAGAGCGAGGATTCCGCTTTGATCGTCGAACTGGAATGTTCGGAACCGGAGCGCGAAGTATTACATCCGAACCCGATGGCGGAAAAAAACAATCTGAGGATGGAGCCGAAGCCCATGCGCAATACTAACCAAGGGAGGAGTCACCGACCTCGTGACTTCCAAAGACTTTCCAAGAGGAAAAACAAACTGCAAACATCCGGGCCCAACACCAGATGGCGATCTATGCAAAAGTGTGTAATCTGCAGCTCATATGCCTCGAACATAAATTTTCGGAGTTAAGATGAAAGCAACACAAAAAAGGAAATTGCAAATAAAATGTGTTAATTATAAAAAAGAAGACTGGGTTTTCTGTCAATACTTTATTATTTTAATTATGCACCCTGAAAAGATAACAAATGCAGAATCATTGATAAAAGACAGTGGTTGTATGTTTTGTTGGTGTACACAATCATTCAAACATGAATGCAGCTTGTTTAAGCAAATATATTTTGTTAAGAAACTCTGCAGGTTGCCTGTGTTATTTGAGGGGGCCTAAATTTAGTACTGGTTGGCTAGGTCTTCAAATGCCCCCAATGGCTACGACCCGACCCCCAACACAGAGACTGAAGAGGTACATTGGCTCCAGTGAGTTCTTATCAACTTCCAAGGAATGTGGATCCAGGTTTCAGCAGCAGTTTATTAAGACGATTTAAATACTGTTACTAATTAGTTAAGAACATTGAATATACATGAGGTTTCCAAGCATTGTTAGGGCATTTAAGGGGCGGAGGGCAGCAGAGCTGGGGGCCCCTGGAGTTAACGGGTCATCAGAAGCACCACGAATTGCAAACAAGGACTGGGGCATTGTGGCTACATCAGGTGAGGACCTTCCTTTTTCTCTCCTTAACTACAATGTCCTAAATGACCTAGCCATCACATCATTCATGGCTGACACGAAGGCTCAGCGCTGTAAAAAACTTCAACAGATTAAGTCCCACACTTGAAACATAAGTCAGGCCCCATGGAGTGCAGAACACAAGGGGTCATAGATTGCAAGAGCCCTGCACACTTCTTGCAGGAGTCACCGAACACCCAGCATCTCCTGTGAATCAGCAGAGTTGTCCTGTAGGCCCCAGGAGATCTGTCTATAGTCCATGAGTTCTTCTTGCAACAATACAGTCTCCTGCAAGATCCCGGAAATCATATTAATTGGTGTTGGACTATGAAAGCTATGCCAATCTTACCTTTCTGCTTCCAATCACAGCTGTCAACAGCTGTCACCCTTTGAGAGCCCAGGTCTCACTAGCCCTGGTTTCCAGGGAACCAGCTGAAAAAGAGGAACAATAGAATACATCTTTGCTGTGGAGCTGCACACAGTCCACAACAGCAAGACTAGCAACCTACATCTTAACATACCCTTTGAATATGCGCACAGCATTAAGAGAGACTAGAACTTTTGACTTGGATGCATTGCTAAGTGTGCACAGACATTTCCGTGAGTAGAGGAGCAGCCCTAGAGAACATTCCGTGAGTTACCAGTATCTTGCATCAAGAATGCTCAAAAAGAGTCTAGAAAACAACTGTGATGGGGTGGACTTTCCTCCTGGACTCCTTATAAATAACTTGGAATATAAAGGGAAATGGTTAACAGGAAGAAAAACTTCTCCACAGAATTGTAGAAGGAGTAAAATCACTAACAATAGACAGTGACATAAAAAAGACGGCGGAGAAGCAACAAAACAACAAAGACAGCCTACAAGAATAGGAAGTGAAAGAGGACTCTGGTCACAACAGGAAGAAAGAATATAGAGTCAAGACTCCAGCATGGAGAAATGAGCTGGAGAGGCCTTCCGACCACAGCAGAAACAAGCAGGGAGTTTGACTGGAAGAAACCCACAGACGCAGATCAGGAAGGAACACCTCATTCAAGGATGTACAAAGCAAGACAAAGACATGAGAGAGGCGGTTGAAGGGACCTGTAATGGGGACTGATTGTGTCCCCATTCTCACACCAGCTGAAGTTCCACTATCCCACCACAACTCAAAGAATGTGGTCTGGCCTACACTGGCGAGTGAGGTCCTGGGGCAGGTGGAAACAGGTTGTGCCAATGACGGAAAAGACGTGAAGACCGGGAGGGAGGAAACCCTGCAAATGGCATTTAGGGAGTTTCAAAGCCATTACAATCCTCAAAAGCAGGGAGGATTGCACAAATCTTTTAGTAACCCAGTAAATGCCTTGTAAGGGTTGATAAATGTATAATTTAGAAAGAAAAGAAACATATATCGTTTAAGGAAGAAAAATGCTAAATATCCATTTAAATACAAATTAGTACCATTTGCAAGAGGACAGTAAATAAGGAAAACACCAGACATGGAGATTCATACGGACAGGAGGGAAAAGGAACTAGAAAGAAAGAGTAAAGCAAACAATAACAGAGAGAAAAAGCCATAGTCGAGGAGAAAGAATGTAGAAATGAAAGGATGCTTAAAAGCCAGAGAGACACCAACAAGATAGACAAATGAATGGAAAAGATCACCCTTTAGATTGTATATCGGTTTCTATTTTATAAAATCATGTGTGAAACATGTTTAAAAGTTTAAACACAGGAGGAGCCTAGCGCGCAACCAAGATGGCCGCGTAGGTGCGAGGCTCCCGAGGACCTCCGCAACCTCCCACGACTATCCTGAATTTATCCTGTCTCGGATGAGGGGAATGTGTTGGTGAGCCTGAGCTGAGGTGGCACCCGTTTCCCGTTGTCAAATCGGACCTCGGACACCGGAGTGAGCACCGATTGAAGTCTGCGGCCTTCTCCTCGCCAGACCCCGGATTTGCGCTGAGGGGTGACCCAGTGACAAAGTGAACAACAGCGGCGGGCCGGGCCTGGCGAGTCAGGCACCTCGCGCTTTCGCTTTCGCTTTCGCACCCCCTTGCAATCACTGCAGGGTTGGGTCGCGGGGCTCTTTGTGTTGGTGTGGTCTCGCTGGGAGACTTGGCCTGCCCGCCGGCTGTGACCCACCCCGCCGATCGGGGGTGGCCCCCCCCGGAGCTTGTGGCCCTGATTGCCTGCCCTTCACGACGTGACTGGTGCGACCGGGAGACTAGTGGCCATGGCCACCAAACAAGATGGAGACCGGGCAAAGACCAAGCCGACCCGGCGTGGCACCACCCATCAGGCCAACAGTATGGACCGCTATACCCTCCAGAAGGGATCTCCCGGCGGACCGCACAAATCCCCTGAGGACCCTCCTGATGCCCCGGACCTGCCCACGGATCTGACTCTGCGGGATGTCATGGGCGCCATTGCCGAGATGAAGGCCTCGGTAGGCCAGCGGTTCGACACACTGGCACAGAAGATCGACTCGGTCCTCGTGGATGTTGGCCTGGTGAGGGCCGATCTTTCCAAGAACAACGACCGAGTTGATTCTTTGGCCCACACCGCATCGGGCCTTACTACTGATGTGGCGGCGCTACAAACAGAGGTTCGCCGGCTTAGTCAGGCGAGCGCGCTTATGGATCGGCGCCTGGAGGACTCCGAGAGTCGGGCCCGGAGAAACAACATCCGCATCATCGGAGTACCCGAGGGACGGGAGGAAGCGGCGGCGGACCTATTTGTGGAGGACCTGATCGCTACCCATCTCCAGCCACGGGGGCTGAGTAAATTCTTCGCGGTGGAGCGGGCCCACAGGGTTCCCGGGGGAAGGCCGAAGGTCGGAGCCCCTCCGCGGCCCCTCATTGCCCGGATTTTCAACTTTCGGGACAGAGACGCTATCCTGCAAGCCTCCAGACTGTTGGGGCCGGTTAAGCTTGACAACATGGAGGTGAACTTTTATCCGGATTTCACCCCAGCGGTCCAGAAGCAGAGACTGAGCTTCCAAGGCGTCAAGCGCCGTCTTCGGGACTTGAACCTTAAATACGCAATGCTCTTCCCAGCCAAGCTGCGAGTGGAGGTAGAGGGTCGCACGCACTTTTTTGATCGCCCCGAAGCGGCCGGAGACTGGCTGGACACTCTGTCTGGGGATCGTGATCTGGGGGCGGCGGGGGGCGGCGGGGGGAGACGGCACACTGGATCGAGACTGAGGGGGTGATGTTGGGCTTCACTCTGGACAAAAATGTTGCCACTCTCGATTAAGCATCTGTCTGTATAATTTCCCCTCCTATGGAGGTTGTGTGGGGTCTCTTGGGGGTTCTCCCTCCTCCTCTAGGGGGCTCAGCTAGTTTTTATTATATATATGGGGCGATAGGCACACTGCACGTTGGGGGGGCTGTTCGGGCTCATGCAGGGGTGCAGGGAGGGGGGAGTTTTGTTGGGGTGGGTGGGTAGGGATGGGGGGGTGTTGTTCGTTTTCACCACAAGGCAAAAGTATCATTGTGCTAGCTCTATAGTGCTCTCGGGGGGACGAATGGTGGGTCTTGTCTATGATGGGGGGTAGGGAACTAACTCTTTTGTCCTGGAACGTGAATGGACTGGGGGACAGGATTAAACGTGGGGTGGTCCTGCAGTTCTTGAAGCGAATCTCGCCCGATGTAGTTTTTCTGCAGGAGACACACCTCATTGGCAACTCCTTCTGCGCCATGAATAGGCGTGGCTATCGCCTAGTGGCCCATTCGGGCTTTATGTCTGGCTCAAGGGGTGTGGGCATCATGGTTAAGAACTCGCTTCCGCTGGAGATTGATGAGGTGCTCCATGACGACAGGGGACGTTACGCGGTCTTGGTGGGAAGGATGGAGGGCAAAGTGGTGGTTTTTGTGTCAGTATACGTCCCACCGGGGCTGCAGTCGACTACCTTTGCGGACCTGGGGCGCCTCCTCCTTGGCCTTCCGGGGGGGATTCTGGTGGTGGGGGGGGATTTTAATGCGGTGGTTTCCGGGACTGTGGATCGTCACCCCCCTAGGAACCTCCCCCGGGCCCAAGCGTGGCTCTCTGGTCTATTGGACACTTTGGGATTGGTGGATTGCTGGCGTTTAAAACATCCCACGCAGTTACAGTATACCTTCCATTCGGGGGCCCATGGTAGTCTCTCACGACTAGATTATGTCCTGGTCCCGGCGGCCTATGTTGGGAGGGTGGGAGAGGTGCGCCATTTGGCACGGGGTATCTCGGACCATTCCCCGCTCCTGTTACACCTGGACCTTTTTCCGAGGGGTGAGGGTAGGGTGGTCCCGATCAATCCCTGGTACTTGCGCGACCCCACTATTCGCGCTGAATTGATTAAATCCCTCCAGCGCTACTTTGACGAGAATGTGGGGTCCGTGCCTTCGGCTGTCTCACTGTGGGAGGCATTCAAGACAGTACTACGAGGAGAGGCCCTGTCCCTCATTTCCCACACCCGGAGGCGCGAGCGGGAGGAGGTGACCCGGGTGGAAGCTGAGATAGCCGAGTTGGAGGGTAATCTAGAAAGTGGGGTGACGGATGCCGTATTGCATGTCCTCCAACTTAAGCAAGCGGCCTATAGGGCCCTCGTCACGGAGGCAGCCAGGGGCCTCAGTAGAGAGCAACAGGGGAGATTGTATGATGTGGGTGATAAGGCTGGTAAATTGATTGCGTGGCTGGACAAAAAGGAGAGAGCGAGTCGTGTAGTCCCGCTGATTGAGAAAACAGACGGTGTGTGTGTTACTGAGCCGGAAGAAATTGTCTCCTGCTTTGCGGACTATTTCCGTGGGGTGTATTCCCCGGTGTCTTCCTGCTCTGAAGAGGATTCCCGTACCCTGCTCAGGGATATCGCGCTGCCTTCCCTTTCGGAGGAGGACAGAGTGTCGTTGGACGCCGCTCCAACCTCCGACGAAATCTCCCTCGCCATACGTTCGGTCGCTTCCGGCAAGGCCATGGGTCCTAATGGTCTCCCCATCGAGTTGTACAAATTGAGACCGGATACGCTGGCACCACATCTCCGATCGATGTTCCTGGAGGCCCATTCGGTGGGCTCCCTCCCGCTGGACCAGCGTCTGGCTACAATCGTGGTTATCCACAAGGAGGGGAGACCTCGGGACCGGGTTACATCCTATCGGCCCATTTCGCTACTGAACGCGGAGCCTAAAATTCTCGCCAAGGTCCTGGCCAACCGGCTGGTCGGCGTGGTGGGCGAACTGGTTCACCAGGATCAGTCCGGCTTTATTCCCCATCGTAACACAGCTCTTAACTTGCGGCGTTTGCATGGGGTGCTTGCACGTGTTCAGTACATACGGGAGCCGGCCATTTTGGCATCCCTGGACGCCACCATGGCGTTTGATACGCTTGAATGGCCATACATCTGGGCGATGCTTGCGAAGTTTGGCTTTGGCGTAGGGTTCATCAGTTGGGTCAAATTGCTGTATTCGGGCCCATTGGCGCAGGTGGTGGTGAACGGTGGAGTATCGGCTCCGTTCGAGCTGGGCCGGGGCACGCGGCAGGGCTGCCCCTTATCGCCGCTCCTTTTTGCGCTTGCCTTGGAGCCCCTGGCAGAGTGGCTGCGGTGGGAGCCTTCCATCCGTGGTCTCCGTTGGACCCCCGAGCATGAGGACCGCGTATCCCTATACGCTGATGACATCCTCTTGTACCTAGCTTCCCCACGTAACTCACTTATAGTACTGGTTGATGTTTTGCATTCATTTGGTCATAACTCCGGCCTTGTCATCAACTGGGCTAAATCGTGCGTGTATGTTCTCTCTGGGGAGGCGCCCATTCTCTCGCGGGGCTGTCCGATCCAGATCGCCCCGCAGGGATTTCGGTACCTGGGTGTCTTCATTACTCTGGACCCGGAGGCCCGGTATGATCGGAACTTGCTTCCCCCCCTCCAGCGCCTGAAGGAAGATGTCACGCGCTGGCGGCGCTTGCCGCTCTCGCCGCTCGGCCGGGCGGCATTGTTTAAGATGATGTCTCTGCCGCGCTTCCTCTACGCTTTGCAGAATACTATGGACCCCGTCCCAGCGCGCTACTTCCGTGAGGTAGAGAGTTTGCAGCGCCGCCTGTTCTGGGACGGGAGGCCGCGTATTGCCCTGGCGAAGCTGACGCTCCCATGGTATGACGGCGGGATTGCCCTCCCGGATATCAAACGATACTATTGGGCCTCCCAGCTGGCTGCGATTAATCACGGCCTGTATGGGCCCGCTTTAAACCCGGCATTCGAAATGGATAAGATGCTACTCCCGGGTGGGGACTATAATCGAGCGCTCTACTCCAGCACGCCCGACGCTCGGCTGACCGGCCCCACGCGTGTCATGGTGCGAGTGTGGCACGCGGCTAATGTGGCGATGGGGTGGAAGGATCGTCTGACCCGGGCGTCACCACTATACGCGTCCGAGCAGTTGGGCTCCCTGTGGACCTCGAAGGGCTTCGAGAAGTGGGACATGATAGGCATTAGCAAGGTGGGGGATCTCTGGACGAGGGGAGGATTTAAAACGTTCGAGATGCTGCAGACGGAGTTCCACTTGCATGGCAGGGAGTACTTTCGGTATTTGCAGATCCGTCATGCACTGGGCTCCGTCTTCCCGGACGTTGCATCCATCCCGGAGTGTTCCCCCCTTGAGGATAGAGTGCTGGATGGACACGTTCCGGACAGCACGATCTCACTGATCTACAAAAAACTGATCAATGACCGCACGGGATTGCTGATTGCCCTTCGTGAGGCTTGGGTTGCCGATGGACTGGAGCTGGACGACGAGGACTGGACCCTTGCGGTGGCCTCCCCGAAAGAGGTGGCCATACCGGCCCGCCTTCGCTTCGTCCAGCTCAAGATACTCCACAGAGTCTACATGACGGGGCCGAGGCTTCTGCGTATGGGCTATGCTGTGGACGGGTTGTGTAAGCGTGGGTGTGGCGCTTTGGGGACCTTTCTGCATATATTGTGGGAATGCCCGGAGGTGGAGCGATTCTGGCGTGGTGTGCATGAGGTCCTGCGTGTGGTTACGCATGTGGTGCTGCTACCCGAAGCGAGGAGATGCCTGTTGAATGTGTGGGAACCTACCGACTACTCGGCGCCACAGACGTGGTGGGTGACTCGGGGATATATGGTGGCCAAGCGTGATATTGCTCAACTGTGGGGATCTCAGAGGTCCCCGACTGTCTCGGCCTGGAAAGAACATATGGATTGGTGCATGTTTCGGGAAAAGGTGGTGTATGTTGCGAGAGGTAAGCCTGGGACATGGGTGAAAGTCTGGGGCCCCTGGAACGCCTACCGCGGGGGAGTCTGTACTCCACCGTTATTGCCCGATCCGTCGCCTGCCCCATCCCCGTAGCCGACCCATCTTCCCTGTTCCGGGCATTGAGTTTTACCCAGCCCTAATCCTGATCTCTTCCCCTTCTTGATACTCCTATGGATTGGTAGGGTCCCCCTCTCAGGGGAGCACATGCTGCTATTTCTGATTGTAGATTGCCTTGTGGTTTTTGTTTTTTCTGGTTGTTATTTCAGTTTAAAATGAAACCGTACAGTGGGCTCCGGATGGTGTGGCTATCAACGCTGCTAACTCCTGTGCATCTTCCTTAGCCGCAACGCGCGCTCTACAATGTGTATCATATGCTCCTTTTGTTTACTAGCGGCCGGCCGGAAGGTTGTAGGCCCATCTTTGTATATTTTTTGAGTTTTGTAATAAACGGTTTAAAAAAAAAAAAAAAAAAAAAAAAGTTTAAACACAGTCCTATTATAACAGGAGAGGCAGCAGGAAGAAACCAAACTTCCAGTTATAAATGAAAAGTTAAATCCTTGACAAAACAAAGTCTAAAAAAAATCCTAGAAGAAAAGAAAGGTCTAACCTTGCCTTTGAGTTTAGCTTTCTCTAGAGTTCCTCACATACATCTTTCAGCAGATTAAGGAAGCAATTGAACAAAATCAAATGTTTTCAACTCTCAAAGACAAATAAACAGCACAAATTATAACCAGGGCTTCGGCAACTTGCATGTTTGTGAAGCAAGAAATGTTGGTCTCCAAGGTGCCTGAATGTTCCGAAGTTCCTGAAGTGAGGAACTATGCACAATATCTTCTTAGAAGATGACTTAATGGTTTCATTTTCAAAAAGCTCTCCTGATGCTGTGTGATGATTCACACTCTCCCTTTGTGTATTTGACTGAATGGAAATCAAGTTAAGGTGTGAAACTATATTGAAATTTCTAACCTGCCTTGTACCACAGCCTGTATGCTGGAGTGAACATGTTTTAGAGCTATAAAACTTACTTGTTTATGTTGCATTATATTATTCTGCTATTTCTTCCTGTGATTCTTTTTTTGACAAAAGACCATAATCTGGCAGTGGTGTTAATATGCCTATGATTGTGAAACATACATGGTGCACCACCCTATTCCATGCCCAACTGCGAGTATCTGGTATCCTGATTTGGGGATTTTTGGCCTGAGCATCATGCGATTCTAGCATGTGCATGAATGCCTAAGCCTGTCCCTTGATATAAGTGCAGCTGTGGGCATGTCCTGGGCGAGCACACCAAGTGCACTCTCTTTAGTGACATTCAGTAGTATAAATAGTATCAGTTATGATATAGTTGTGACCAGACTTTTTTTTCTGTGTCACAGCACTGGTGACCTACTGGTCCACTTCCACTGCTGACATCCCAGCGCATGTGTTGCTATATGTATATCTGTTGTCCGTGTGATATATACATCATGTTTGTCTGAGTGAACCAGAGTGAAGGAGGCCTGTGGGTAACATTTTGGAAACCCTTGGCCTACTCATATGGGCAAAATGGAGGGCAGCTTACATTCCCATATAGTAGAATTGTATTGCTGACATTCCTGAGACTGGACGGAGAAACCTGGACAATGAAAGGGTAAAGACGAGACAGGCTTACCCTTAGTTATTCAATAACATACTTTTGCTGCAAAGAGCTGCTGTTTGGTCTTCCGGGGTACAGTCATTTGGTGTAGGATGGGACAGCGGTGTCCAATGTTCAGAGTGTGAATGGTCCTTTGTCTCTCTTCCTGATTTACTGTAAGTGAGGCTGCTGATAGCCAGGTGCTGAATGCTCACACCTCTTTGTACCTGTGTTGTGGGTGTTCCACCGTGGGGATGACCCTACTTTGAGGAGTATCACTTTAGAGAAAAGCTGTGTCTGGAAGTTAGCCTGAGAAAAACACATGAGAAGAAAACCAACCCAAATTTGTTTTGAAAGCGCTGAATGAGAATACCCATTTCATGTACCTATGTAAAAAAGGGATCTGTTGACCCACTTTTTGTTCTAGTTCCGAGCTCTCTCTGATCAATGAAGGGCTGCATTCCCAGACTAATGCAAAGCAGAGCTGGTTGGTGTTTGTCTGACAGCCTGCTTCCCAAAGGTGAGGGAACATCACCTGGAGTCTGATCAGCAGGAAGAACTGTCCTGGAACGCCTGGTATTTATCTACCTGAGAGAAGAGTGAAGCAGTGAGTCACCCTGCAGAAGGAGCTCAACCCTGCAGGAGGATCATGGACAAAAGCAGTTGCTCCTGGAGATGAAGTTCCATCCACCAGGGACTCCCAAGAGCATAACTGGTGTGCTCCTGGTTTGTAGTCTCTCACCCTAGTTGAGAGGAAGTATTTGTGGTACTGCCCAAATGGATTGCACTGAGGAAGCCTGCCTGCTGCTGTTCCATGGCACTTGCCCAAAGTGTTCCTGAACGGAGCACTGTAGTCGCAGCCAATGGAATTTTCCGAATGTACCAAGCAGCCTGTGTTGCTGAAGAATCAACTGACTGTTGCCAAGCTCATGGCACTTGTTCAACGTATAAAGAAACACCTGGGTCTTAAAGAGGTAAGGAAAGATATACCAAGCTGAACGTCCTTTTATGGGACGGACTCCCTCACCCACCAGAGGTAGCATGCTTCATTATTGGGATTCTCCTTGCACCATTACAGCTGGTCACGGTCTGGGCTACAACTCCCTCTCTGAGAAGGAGGAGCTCTTCAGATATTTTAAGAGTTGGCAGAAAACCTGTGGTGAACTAAAGGGTGGTGAGTTATGCAGAGCATGCAAAAAGTGATAGTGATTAAAACTGACTCCAGGAGGAGGAGCCTAGCGCGCAACCAAGATGGCCGCGTAGGTGCGAGGCTCCCGAGGACCTCCGCGACCTCCTATCACTATCCTGAACATATCCTGTCCCAGATGAGGGGACTGTGTTGGTGAGCCCGAGCTGAGGTGGGGCCCGTTTTCCGCTTCCAAATCGGACCTCGGACACCGACTTTACCACCGATTGAGGTTTGCGGCCTTCTCCTAGCCGAACCCCGGATTTGCGTTGTGGGGCGATCCAGTGACGAAGTGAATAACAGCGGCGGGCAGGGCTTGGTGGCTCGCGGAACCCGCACTTTCACTTTCGCTTTCGTACCCTCCTTGCTGTCTAGGCGAGGTTGGGTCACGGGGCTTTGTGTGTTGGTGTGGCCTTTCTGGGGGACCCTGCCTGCCCGCCGGCTGTGATCCACCCCGCTGATCTGGGGTGGCACCCCCCCGGAGCCCGTGGCCCGGCTTGCCTGCCCTTCACGACGTGGCTGGTGCGATCGGGAGACTGGGACCATGGCCACGAAACAAGATGGCGATCGGGCAAAGGTAAAATCGACCCGGCGTGGCGCAGCCCAACAGTCCAACAGCATGGATCGCTATACCCTCCAGAAGGGATCTCCTGAGGTGCCCCGCAAGTCTCCTGAGGGCCCTACTGATGCCCCCGATCTGCCCACGGATCTGACTCTGCGGGATGTCATGGGCGCCATCGCCGAGATGAAGGCCTCTGTGGGCCAGCGTTTTGACACACTGGCGCAGAAGATCGACTCGGTCCTCGTAGATGTTGGCCTGCTAAGGGCCGATCTCTCCAAGACCAACGACCGAGTTGATTCTTTGGCCCACACCGCATCGGGCCTTACGACAGATGTGGCGGCCCTGCAAACGGAGGTGCGCCGGCTTGCTCGGGCGAGTGCGCTGATGGATCGTCGGCTGGAGGACTCCGAGAGTCGGGCCCGGCGTAACAACATCCGTATCATCGGGGTGCCTGAGGGACGTGAGGAAGCGGCGGCGGACCTTTTCGTGGAGGACCTGATTGTCAACCATCTCCAGCCACGGGGGCTGAGTAAATTCTTTGCTGTGGAGAGAGCCCACAGGGTTCCCGGGGGAAGGCCTAAGGTCGGAGCCGCTCCGAGACCTCTCATCGCCCGGATTTTTAATTTTCGGGACAGAGACGCTATCCTGCAATCCTCCAGACTACAGGGACCGATTAGACTTGATAATATGGATATTAATTTTTATCCTGACTTCACCCCTGCGGTCCAGAAGCAGAGACTGAGCTTCCTTGGTGTCAAGCGCCGTCTTCGGGACCTAAACATCAAGTACGCCATGCTCTTCCCAGCTAAGCTGCGAGTGGAGGTGGAAGGTCGCACGCACTTTTTTGATCGTCCCGAGGCGGCCGGGGACTGGCTGGATACTCTGTCTGGAGATCGGGATCGGGGTGGCGGAGGGGGAGCGGCCGGGGGAGAGGGCTCGCCGGATCAAGACTGAGGGACTAATATTAGGCCTCGCTCGGGACAAAAATGATGCCATTTTTGACTATACGTCGGATTGCTTAATTTCCCCTCCTATGGAGGTCGTGTGGGGTCTCTTGGGGGTTCTCCCTCCTCCTCTGGGGGTCTAGTTAGTTTAACTATCTATGGGGCGACAGGCACACTGCACATTGGGGGGGCTGTTTGGGCTCATGCAGGGGTGCAGGGAGGGGGGAGTTTTGTTGGGGTGGGTGGGCAGGGATGGGGCGTTGTTTGTTATTATCACAAGGCAACCCTTTTTTGTGTAGGCTCTAC
This sequence comes from Triturus cristatus, assembly GCF_964204655.1. Lineage (NCBI taxonomy): Eukaryota > Metazoa > Chordata > Amphibia > Caudata > Salamandridae > Triturus > Triturus cristatus. The sequence goes on along the minus strand of NC_140585.1, from coordinate 658,252,927 downwards.
TGTGCTCTCGGGGGGACGAAGGATGGTCTTTGTGTATGATGGGGGGTAGGGAATTGACTTTGTTGTCTTGGAACGTTAATGGACTGGGGGACAGGATTAAACGAGGTGTGGTCCTGTAGTATCTGAAGCGACTCTCGCCTGATGTGGTCTTCCTGCAGGAGACACACCTTATCGGCAATTCCTTCTGCGCCATGAATCGGCGTGGCTACCGCCTTGTGGCCCACTCGGGCTTCACGTCAGGCTCGAGGGGTGTGGGTATCATGGTAAAGAACTCGCTCCCGTTAGAAATTGATGAGGTGCTTCATGATGACAGGGGACGTTACGCTGTCTTGGTGGGGAGAATGGAGGGCAAAGTGGTTGTCTTTGTGTCAGTGTACGTCCCACCGGGGTTGCAGTCGACCACCTTTGCAGATCTGGGGCGCCTCCTCCTTGGCCTTCCGGGGGGGCTTCTGGTGGTGGGGGGGGATTTCAACGCGGTGGTTTCTGGAACTGTGGATCGTCACCCCCCTAGGGACCTCCCCCGGGCACAGGCGTGGCTATCCGGCCTCTTGGATACACTGGGATTGGTGGACTGCTGGCGCTTAAAACATCCCACACAGTTGCAATACACTTTCCACTCGGGGGCCCATGGTAGTCTCTCACGGCTTGATTATGTCCTTGTCCCGGCGGCCCATGTCGGGAGGGTGGGGGAGGTGCGCCATTTGGCACGGGGTATCTCGGACCACTCCCCGCTACTGTTGCATGTTGATGTCTTTCCGAGGGCTGCGAGCAGGGTGGTCCCAATCAATTCCTGATACCTGCGCGACCCCACCATTCGCGCTGACTTGATTAAATCCCTCCAGCGCTATTTTGAGGAGAACGTGGGGTCAGTGCCTTCAGCTATCTCCCTGTGGGAGGCCTTCAAATCAGTACTTAGAGGGGAGGCCCTATCCCTTATTTCCCACGCCCGGAGGCGTGAGCGGGAGGAGGTGACCCGGGTGGAGGCTGAAATAGCGGAGCTGGAGGGTAATCTAGAAGATGGGGTGACGGACGCTGCACTACATGCCCTCCAGCTCAAGCAGGCGGCTTATAGGGCCCTAGTTACGGAGGCGGCCAGGGGCCTTAGTAGAGAGCAACAGGGGCGGCTGTATGATGTGGGTGATAAGGCTGGTAAACTGATAGCGTGGTTGGATAAAAAGGAAAGAGCGAATCGTGTGGTCCCGCTGATTGAGAAAACGAATGGTGTGTGTGTAACTGAACCAGAAGAAATTGTCTCCTCCTTCGCGGAATATTTCCGCGAGGTGTATTCCCCGGTCTCTTCTTTCTCGGAAGAGGACTCCCGTGCCCTGCTCAGAGATATCGCACTGCCTTCCCTGTCCGGGGAGGACAGGGTGTCGCTGGACGCCGCTTCCACCTCCGACGAAATCGCCCTCGCCATACGCTCGGTCGCTTCTGGCAAGGCCATGGGCCCGAATGGTATCCCTATCGAGCTGTATAAGCTGCGACCGGATACATTGGCGCCTCACCTCCGCGCAATGTTCCTTGCGGCCCACTCAATGGGCTCCCTCCCGCTTGACCAGCGTCTGGCTACAATCGTGGTGATCCACAAGGAAGGGAGACCTCGGGATCGGGTTACTTCTTATCGGCCTATCTCACTACTGAATGCGGAGCCCAAAATTCTTGCTAAGGTACTCGCCAATCGGCTGGTCGGCGTGGTGGGAGATCTGGTTCACCAGGACCAGTCTGGCTTCATTCCCCATCGCAATACAGCCCTTAATCTGCGGCGTTTGCATGGGGTGCTTGCGCGCGTCCCATTCATACGGGAACCGGCCATTTTGGCGTCCTTAGACGCCACCATGGCGTTTGATACGCTTGAGTGGCCATACATCTGGGCGATGCTTGCTAAGTTCCGGTTTGGCCCAGGATTCATCAGTTGGGTCAAATTGCTGTATGCGGGCCCATTGGCACAGGTGGTCGTGAACGGAAGAGTATCGGCCCCGTTCGAGCTGGGCCGGGGCACGCGGCAGGGCTGTCCCCTGTCGCCGCTTCTTTTTGTGCTTGCCTTGGAGCCCCTGGCGGAGTGGCTGCGGTGGGAGCCTTCCATCCGTGGGCTCCGTTGGACCCCCGAGTATGAGGATCGCGTATCCCTATACGCTGATGACATCCTTCTGTACCTAGCCTCCCCACGCAATCACTTATAGTCCTAGTTGATGTTTTACACTCGTTTGGTCGTAACTCCGGTCTCGTCATCAATTGGGCTAAATCGTGTGTGTATGTTCTCTCTGGGGAGGCTCCTATTCTCCCGCGGGGCTGTCCGATCCAGATCGCCCCGCAGGGATTTCGGTACCTGGGTGTCTTCATTACTCTGGACCTGGAGGCCCGGTATGAACGGAATCTGCTTCCCCCCCTCCAGCGTCTGCGGGTAGATGTCGCACGATGGCGGCGCCTGCCGCTTTCGCCGCTCGGCCGGGCGGCATTGTTCAAGATGATGTCTCTGCCGCGTTTTCTGTACGTTTTGCAGAACACTATGGACTTGGTCCCGGCGCGCTACTTCCGTGAGGTGGAGAGTCTGCAACGCCGCCTGTTCTGGGACGGGAGGCCGCGCATTGCTCTGGCTAAGCTGACGCTCCCATGGTTTGACGGGGGGATTGCCCTCCCGGATATTAAACGGTACTATTGGGCCTCCCAGCTCGCTGCCATTAACCATGGCCTCTACGGGCCCGCCTTAAACCCGGCTTTTGAAATGGACAAGATGCTCCTGCCAGGTGGCGACTACAATCGAGCGCTCTACTCTAGCGCGCCCGACGCTCGTCTGACGGGCCCCACGCGTGTCATGGTGCAAGTCTGGCACGCGGCCAATGCAGCTATGGGGTGGAAGGACCGTTTGACCCGGGCATCACCACTATACGCGTCTGAGCGGTTAGGTTCCCTGTGGACCTCTAAGGGCTTTGAGAAGTGGGACATGATAGGTATCAGTAAAGTGGGGGATCTTTGGATGAGGGGAGGATTTAAAACGTTCGATATGCTGCAGACGGAATTTCAGTTGCAGGGCAGTGAATACTTCCGGTATTTGCAGGTCCGTCATGCGCTGGGTTCCGTCTTCACGGATGTTGCCTCCATCCCGGAATATTCCCCCCTGGAAGATAGAGTGCTGGATGGGCATGTCCCGGACAGCACGATCTCACTTATATATAAAAAGCTGATAAACGACCGCTCGGGCCTGTTGACCGCCCTTCGTGCGGCTTGGGTTGCCGACGGGCTGGAGTTGGACGACGAGGACTGGACCTCCGCGGTGGCCTCCCCGAAGGAGGTGGCCATACCGGCTCGCCTTCGCTTCGTCCAGCTCAAGATACTCCACCGGGTCTACATGACGGGGCCAAAGCTTCTGCGTATGGGCTATGCCGGAGATGGGTTATGTAAGCGTGGGTGTGGTGCTTTGGGGACCTTTATGCATATTTTGTGGGAGTGCCCGGAGGTAGAGGGGTTCTGGCGTGGTGTACATGAGGTGCTGCGTCTGGTTACGCATGTGGCGCTGTTGCCTGAAGCGAGAAGATGCCTGTTGAATGTGTGGGAACCGACTGATTACTCAGCGCCGCAGACGTGGTGGGTGACTCTGGGATATATGGTAGCCAAGCGTGATATTGCTCAACTGTGGGGATCCCAGAGGCCCCCGACGGTCTCGGCCTGGAAAGAACACATGGACTGGTGCATGTTTCGCGAAAAAGTGGTGTATGTGGCGAGGGGGTAAGCCTGGGACATGGGTGAAAGTATGGGGCCCCTGGAACGCCTACCAAGGGGGTATCTGTGCGCCACCGCTGCTGCCTGATCCCTCGCCAGCCCCATCCCCTTAGCCGACTCATTCCCCCGCTGCCGGGCATTGGGTTCCCCCAGTCCTCGCTTTGCTCTCTTCCCCCTCTTCACACTTCTGTGTATAGTTGGGATCCCCCCTCTTGGGGAGCACGTGCTGCTATTTTTGATTGTGGGTTGCCTTGTGGGTGTGGTTTTAATTTTTGTTGTTCTTAATTTAAAATGAAACCACATAATGGGGCCTGGATGATGTGGTTTTCGACATTGTTATCTATTGAGAAATACTCCTCCTATTATACCACGTGTTCCATGTCTATATGTCGTGTGCTCCTACTATTGCTAGCGGCCGGCCGGAAGGTTGTGGGCCCATACTTGTATACTTTTAAGACCTGTAATAAACGGTTTCAAAAAAAAAAAAAAAAAAAAACTGACTCCAGGACAGACATCCAACATTATTCATGCATGCCTGGGTAAGGGTTAAAAGAGAATGGACACTGCAGTAGTCAATTAACCCTGCTTAGGTGCGTCGCTCAACATGTTTCTGCCATCTAAACTCTCAAAAGAGGTACATTGACATTTGTCAGGACCTGTGAATATCGCTTCTGCTCAACAACACAGCATGCACATTAGAGGAAAAATACAACACCATTCAGTGGTCCACTGAAAGTTTAAAAGTGGATCCACTGTCTATCAACCTGTAGGGGAATACAGAGAGAGTTATGTTACAATTACGTGGCACCTGTCACATCGTGCCACCAGCTACACAAATTATGGTGAATATTAAACTCCACGGTAAAGTGTGTGCCAAATAAAACAAATGTGCAGCCATTATTATTCACTAATCCCTATTCTCAACAGAACTGAGCGTTTCAGTACCTATGAGCCTTTCTGTCTACTCTCTCCTATATTCTCACTATAGGACAGACTCCGCCAGGGTCCCTTGAGTTGAGGCACAACACCAGACGATTGCGGGAAAGACTGTGGATCATGTATCAACACTGTGTTTGATTGATTGTCCACACATTGGATCTTGGGGTTAAATATTCTCCATATTTGGGGCGAATTCTGTATGAGCGCAACATTTATTTATTTGGCACACACTTTACCGTAGTGTTTAATGTTTACCATAATTTGGGTAGCTGGTGGAATGATGTGACAGGCGCCACTGATTTTCTAATTATAACCTAGCTGTCTTTGTATTACCCTACAGGTTGATTGACAGTGGATCCATTTTGAATCTTTCAGTGAACCACTGATTGGTTTTGTATCCTCTCTACTATGAGCACGCTTGTTGAGCAGAAGCGATATTTACAAGTCCTGAGGAATGCCAACAGACTTCTTTTGAGGGTTTGGATGGCACAAAAGTGAGGCACGCCTTTATAACGTTGTACACCCGTCCTGGAGTCAGTTTTAATCACTATATCACTTTTTGTACAGTCTACATAACTCACCACCCTTTAATTCACCACAGGGTTTTTACCAACTCTTTTAAAACATCTGAATAGCTCCTCCTTCTCAGCGAGTAACTTGTAGCCCGCACCGTGATTAGCTCTCACAGCACAAGGAGAATCCCAATGATGAAGCATGTCACCTCGGGTGGGTGAGGGAATTCGTCCTAAAAAAGGAATTTCCCAGTTCAGCTAGGTTTTTCTTTCTTTACCTCTCTGTAAAACACAGGTGTTTCTTTCTGTGTTAGATACCTAAACTGGGAGTAAAGACCTACAGGTCTATAAATCTCCCCTTGCCCTCCTTTTTGTGTTGACTTGTCCAACGTAAGCCAGATGGACACGCCCATTCCAGCCCGCAGGACTTGTTGAATCAGATCACCTACACCCACTGCTAGCCTACTCCTGTAGCACCTTGTCCATCAGATCACTAAAGTCCACCCCCCCCCCCCTGCTGAATCTCAGACTAGCACAGAGGTACTGTTAACACGTGCGGTCAATTCAACCATCCGAGTGTTCAAACTCACAATCTCTCACTTTTCCTTTGCTATTTTTGTTTGTTTATTCTTTATCTATAATTGTAGTAGTATTTTTACTTTTATTTGGATAATATTCACTGTCCGCAACTAATTAAATTGCTATGGTGAATTACTCTACATGTTCATCGTCAGGCATGCTACAACACCATTGGTGATGGAGTTGCAGCTGGCACGTCTCCCTCCACGCCCCTCCACAAGGACGCAACACAGAGGCCCGCCGTAGTCCTTATCTTCGGCACTTCTTAGAGGCAGCCGACAGCATCCTCATTCGTCAGGAGCATGCACGCTATGGGGCGTGATCTTAGCTCTCTCAGGTAAATTCCTTGATTGTGAACTGAACAATTCAGACTAGTTTAGTTGGTACAATACTTATGTTTGCTCCGATTCTCTTTTCATTTGACTTCTAGGGACTCTACAATTGATCTTAGCCCTTCTTCTTATTGAATTACTCGTTAGTCCACCAGTGAATCATGACAGTGTACTAAAGGTGAGCCTCTTAATTAACCTCATACTAATTCCATTTGAATTACCACATCTGCTCCCCCCTGACTCAAGCCTTCTCCTTGTAAGGACTGCCGCCCTCAAAGGAATTTCTTCCTACCAAGGATTTGTACAGAGAACTGACTGAGTTCATTATGTTCTCCAGTCCAGCCGGTAAGTATTTTAAATTGTCAACAGATTATTACATCACATTAGATTCCCATTGTTCCCTAACGTTGAGTCCATTGTTTCTCTAGAGCCCAGGCATCCCTAGTCCTGATGAAACCCTATTATCCTTAAAGGGTCGAAACACTGTTGACACGATTACAGAGACAGACAATGTTTCCGCCTTTTGCTGATAAAATAATTGAATTTATGTATCCATGAATGTTTTTAACTGAAACTGCTGCCTCATATTTGTATCAACCAACCACCTCTTTTTGCTGATACTTAATTTCACTTTGTCTTATTATTTCTTTGGTTCTGGTTTGTTTACACGCCTGGGTTCTTTTACTACTATATTCTCTCACTACACACTTCCAAAAATAATTGTTAAATTCTGTGATTGTTTTTTAATAAAACTCGGTTCGGCTGAACCGTGTTACATACTGGCTGAGTCATCATTTCTCCTTCCAAATGTTTTTGATTTAACATTGGTATTTTTTGGATTCAGTCCACACTGAAATATCTGTGATAGTCATAATTTGCTTCCGAATGAGTTTCAAGTGAACGTCTGTTTCACGGATTACTTGATACCCCTGTTCGAATGGACATAAGGGTTGCTTTTGTTGTTTTTGTTTAATAGAGTGGAATATACTGCTGTAGTTGAAGCTGCTGCTTCAAAACACTTGTCCACTCTGTGCCTGAATAAGTGACCGGCTGCCCAAGGTGCTAACCGGAAGTGTGCCCGATTGAAGTATGCTGCTGCAGCTGAATTATGAAGTGCCTATTTTCGACCCAATTGTAGGTAATTGGACCAAAGTCCAAAGTCAGACGGCGTCACTGCATTGCCCTTGAGCAGGTCTACCCAGCTGAGCTGTCAACTCACCAACCAGCCTGAGTAGAGGGGAACCCTCTAAAGACCCACATCCCCTTCTCCAGATGACTGACCACGTGCCTGGAAGAGTGTTGCGGTTCCGAAGACAGCCTTCCGAAGACAGCCACTATGCTTCATGCTGTCTTCAGACTTGCCATGAGGCATAGCATCTGTTCCATGATTCGAAGCAGCAGTCCGATGCACCTGGGGCTGGTATGTCTGCTTTGCACAGGGAGAAGGACATGAACTGAAGTACACCAAGGCCTGGCAAGGAATACAGCCACAGTCACATTGGGTGAGATACATTAGACTGAGTGCAAAGCTTTGCCTGAGAATTCTTGACCATTTGTAAAGCGCTCGGATACCCTCAAGAGTCATGTTTGCACTATATAAAACTTTACAAAGAAATAAATAAGGGAGCATTCCATACATCACTTTTTGTATACTTCAGTGCTTCATCATAAGTAATACAGGTATGCCTAGACGTGGGTCCCATGCACTCTGTGCCACTGGAACTAAGCTATACCAGACTGATGAGGTCTAATAAGGACACAACAAATCTTAGGTTACTTGTGTTCTGGTTCAAGGAAGACCTGGCCTGGCTGCTTGGTCTGGACTGTTCCTAATGGAGCAGGGTCAAGACTGATTTGCACATGGCTAGGTCCAAAATGAGGTGGCATGGTATGCAAAATAACAATGTTCTGGGACCCAGACGGGGGTAATTACCAGTGGTTGAGACATGGTCAAGCATTCCACCCATCACATTTATGTACACGTTTGAGAATCAGCAGCACTTGGGTGCTAGACCCACACTAGAGTTACCAAAATGCTGAGAAAGAGAGAGGAAGGTGAAGAGAAGCAGAGGACCCCGTATGACAGTGGCCTTGCACAAGAGACTTCAAGCACTTGAGTTTTTGAAGTGAGCAGTACTATGTTTTAAAGTGTATTAAAGTGATTTTCCATGATAAAGATAAGGACTGAGCTGGACCATCAAGTTATTATGCAGCCAGGTGTTTGTTAAGTGCTGATCCTGTTGTACCATGCTAACCTCACTGAGCAGCACCACTGAGACGCAGGTGATGAATGTGCTGTACTTGGCCCAGTTTGCAGAGCCCCAGGCGATCAGGCACAAACGACTCTAGCTCCCACAGCTGAAGCCCAGTAGCCCGCTTGCCCTATAGAATGGTGCAGAGGAGGAATTTGGGAAGAAAGCTAAAAGTGATAGTCTTACTGGTATGGGGATTGTGACTAACCTATGGCAGAAGAACAATTTAAGGCTGAAGGGAAACTCCCTAATGATACAAACAATAATGTATGCTTCCTCACTACAATGAGCCTGACCCTCAGTCTAAGTGAGGTCAGGGTCTGTTGTGAGATAATGTTCACAAAGAATTTGATCTTCCAATACATATCCTGTAGATCTACTGTGGCTGTAGGATTGAGAGATGGATACTGTAATAATTCTAAATTCAGTTCCCATGAGGGAATGGTCTGCGTATTCAGAGATTTATGAGAAGAAATTACTTTAGTAGAGAAAATTGAATGCCACACTTATTCAACCAAAGAAGTTAAGGTAATATCCTTTCCTGCTGGCCACTTCTTCTGTTCACCTGCAGATGCAGGACCTCTTCCACTCGAAGGCATAAGTGGATCTCATGAAAGATTTAGCTTCCTCCAGGATGGTCATGTGTTCAGTTGGGAAGTGTAGTGTCATTAGACTATCTGCACTCAGATCCTTGCGGTTCTGGGCGGACACAACAGAGGAATTACGTAACTTGCTGGGAGGTATTAAGGTGTGGTTATTAACAGTTATGATGTAATCAGAGTGCAGTGTGTGATGGTAAGTTGAGGTATAAAGACATCTGTTACAGAGCTCTGTGTGTGGCGCATATATTTGCATGCTTCCAGGCTGGGGAGAATACTACATCTGGTGACAAGTAGAGGATACGTGCCCTGAAGAAATGAGACTGCTCTACCTGAGAGTTTGCAACGAAAACAGCAAACTGCTCTCGCATTCCACATGCACTCAAATTGATAAGAAGCAGTTCGAAGTTGGCCTGCCTCCTATGCCATGCCTCAACCCGTCAAACACAAAGGTATACACTTGGGCTGCTTCTAAACCGTTGTAGGGTCATGGGTCATTCCCAGTGACAATGAGACATAAAGCAGTGTCAGTGCAAGAACCAATACAAGTTCTTCAAGGAACTTCATCCAGTGCATGCCTAATCCGTTTTCCCACTGCTGTGACATGGGACTGATATCTCACGAATACAACCTCCACACTCACTCGTAAATTGTGAATCAGTTCCCATCATTGTTTCATAACCTAGGAAGGCTCAAGACAATGAAAGTGAGACTTCATATTAATGAAGACATTCGCCCTTTTGCAGCACCACAGTCACTTTTCACCGGCAAGAAGGTGTCGAGAAATAACTAGAAATGTTGTTGAAGCATGACATCGAGCGCTCCACTGGTCCTACGCCATAGGTTTTTCCCATATTGGTGGTGCCAAAACAGGACAGTGGAAGCGCAGTGAGCATTTGTGTTGATGCCAGGCCAACAAAGTAATTGAGAGAGAAAGAAAAACATCCTGTTACACACATAGCAGACATGATCATGCAACTGAACAGTGCCAAAGTCTTCTCCCGTCTTGACCTAAACAATGGATACCATCAACTCGAGTTGGAAGAGAACTCTAGGTACATCACTACTTTTTCGACTCATATTGGTTTTGTTCACATACAAAAGGTTGAGTTTTGGAGTGTCATCTGCAGAAATATTTCAGGATGTTATACGTTGAATAATTCAACCTGTCGCGCATGCTTTTACTTAAAGTGATGAAATACTGGTATTTGGAGCAGCACAAAAGGAGAATGACAGGGCTCTTAAACAAGTGTGCCAGTTATTTGCTCATGCAGGTCTCATTCTGAATGCAGCAAAGACCAAACTTAAATTCTTTGGGTACATATTCTCTGATGGGAGAATGACTCCTGACTCAGATAAAGTGCAACCAATGTCAGCTACTTGCCTCCTCCAAGATGTCACCACACTTCGGTCCTTCTTAGGCATGGGCAGTTATTGCTCAAGGTATATTTGTGACTTTGCTACGGTGAGTGCCCCATTGAGAGACTTCACAAAATGAAATTTTCTTTTCCAGTGGTCAGCTGAATGTGATCAAAGCTTTAAAAGTATAAAATATGTGATTGAGAACACAACCAAGATGGCCTATTTTGACCCCAATTTACATAGTGAGATCACAGTAGATGCGAGCCCGGTGGGGCTGGGGGGAATCCTTGCTCAACATAATGGTCATTCGAATGCTCAGAGACACTTTGTGGCCTATGCCAGTCGAAGTCTGACTGACATGGAACGTAACAATTCTCAGCTGGAGAAAGTGTCTGGCTGTAGTGTGGGACTACGAACATTGTCATGTGTTTCTATATGGAAAATGTTTTACTATCACAAGTAATTACGTAACTTGCTGGGAGGTGTTAAGGTGTGGTTATTAAGAGTTATGATGTAATCAGAGTGCATTGTGTGATCGTATGCTAAGGGATAAAAGCGTTTGTTACACAGCTCCATGTGTTGCGTATTCATTTGCATGCTTCCGCGACGGGGAGGACGATACAGGAAGATTAGGTGCCTTTACTGTAGGTATCCAGACCTTAGGTAGTCAAACTCAGTGCTGGAAGGCCAGGTTGGAAAGGTTGATTGACATCCTGGAGCCAGCTGTATCTTCCAAAAGGGCATGGCCTGGTTATTTCCATTTCCAAGCCCTTTAAACCAGACTTTTAGAAATTTGATATTCTTCTGCATCGCCACAGATCAAAATATAAGTCTGAATCACTTTTCATCCTTCATATTCCCTCATCTGTTCGAAATATGAAGATGAGCAGGTCAAGTTTTTTTTTTTTGCAAAGCCTTTGGAACGCATGACGTGAGAAGCAGAAGAGGACACATCTGCTGCATTGTTAAGTGCACGTATTATAATGTCAGATGTAATCATTGCTTCCTGGAAGTAATTATTGCTTTCTGGATTATCTCCTGGAAGTCTTCTCTTTTGTAGCAGGGTAGGAAGTGTGCTTTTGATATCCATAAGGTGTAGTCATAATGCCTCGGAAGGCAAGGGGAACTAAGCTTTAATCATGATTGCAGAAGTCCTGCACACCTCTTGACCCATTTTCTACTTTAAGTTTCCAAATAAGATGCATTTACTAATTATTTGACTTATTATAAACACTTTTATCCAAAGTGCTGTCCAACAAATATTCAGTGGAAAAAACATTTTAAAAGGCTATGCAGAACCCTGGGCATTAAACTTTTCTCCTGTGTGGATGTGGTTTGCAGCTGATAAATTGAGATGCAGTCTGTGCTGGCTCCCTGTAAGGCTGCCCGAATCAGCAACAGAGGTCCCCATGCAACCCACCGACACAATAACAGCTGTGTTATTCTAGCGACTTTTGTGGCAGTAGCCAAGAGATGGAGGAAAGGCTTGACCTCTGAACAAAGTCGGATGAGGCCTGCATGCCAAATGGTGGCCAAGCTTTCCCCAAACAGATCAGACTTGCTGCAGCAGCAGCAGTAAAAATCTGCACAACAATAATTTATACAGACGAGCAGAGCCATAGACAGGAACAACTCAGCCCGGACTGAGGGGTGGTTGTCCACTTTGTCTGTGATTCCGCAAACAGGCAGATGCACCTCCCATAGAAAACCCTGTGCAATGGCACAGGGAAGTGCCATCAGAGGGCGGAGTGGGGCCCACTGCATGGAAACAAATGCAGGAGACAGACACAACCAGTGTGGCAGTGCTGGGTGGAAGCAGGCCCGGTTCGAAGAATTTTCATCTGGATGGGCCAAGAGTACGTTCGGATAGGCCAATATGGGCCCAATTTTTCTCAATTCTGGAGGTAGTCTACAAAAAGATTAGATCATATCTTCTTCCAAACAGTCATACCGTGCATCTAGAGAGTTATTTGAGAGTAAAAGCTGATGTCTATACTCAACAGCCCCAACTTTTTAAATTTCCAGCAGGGCAGGCTGCAACAGAAGCACCTGGACACCCATGTCTTGACATTTCACACTAGGAAGACTGGTTACTTACTCCTTACAATTTGCCCAAACACCTATTTCTTTGCATAGTGTGAACTTTATAACTGTTTTTCTTTTCAAGTCATTCTTTTATGGTGTACTTTCATTGATAAAAAAGGTTTAAAAAACAGCAAGACATTTGGAAAATAAGAAAGCAGTATTGTTGACAGTGAAGAGCAGTTTTTATGCCTGATGAATGTAAAACCATTAATTGCAGTCAAACAGGTATTCTTCTGCAGCCGTATTAAACAGAGTGCCCAGGTTACATAAGGGGCCACAAATACTTGTGCAGCCCCTTCTGTAATACTGATAACGCTGCCACACGAGCGTTATATTCAGAGGACGTTCCCTCATTTGCATGAGGCGTGACCTCACGCAAACAAGGGAATCCTTTTGCCTCTTAGCACATCCATGTTATGGATGTGAACACAGAGGCAAACAGACACATCATGAGAAACAAAAGCAATCACCCACACTTACAGAATACTCTAGCCATGGTTGGGTTTTGTACCAGTTTGAACTGAATGCTCCATAAAGTGCATTTGCTTCTCTTGGGTTATGTCATGTTGGTTTGTAAAGTGCACTCTCACCTAGGAGGGTATCCTGGAGCTGAGCAGGCATGAGATTAGCCAAGCCTAGGGCCTAATGTGGTTACTTTAAGAGCAGTGTAGGAGAAGGCTCAACCGCCAGATCTGGTTATCCATATGCGAGGGTTGTGAGCTAGTAGGAATCTTGCCTAGCTGAGGTGTCTGGAAGGTTTGTGAAAGCAGATGATATTGGTAAGGTGTGCTGGGCCAGAGTGCCTTAACAGATTGGGTGAGGAGTTTGAAATGTGCACGTTTGGGTATGGGTAGCCAGTTTTTCTCCTTGAGGTGAGATGTGTGAGTGTTGTGTGAAGTTGGGTGTGATTCTGGCTGCCGAGTTCTGGATGTTCTGCAGCCTCCCAAGGAGATGCTTATTTATCCCAGGGGAGAGGGTGTTCTTGTAATCTAAGCTGCTGGTGTCAAGAGTGTGGGTGATGATTTTCTGCATATTTACTGGGAGACATTCGAAAATCTTCCACAGCATCTTCAGAATGTGTAAGGATAAGGCACAGATGGCATTGACTTGGGCTGTGATGTTGAGTTTGCAGTCAAATGTGAGGCGAAGGTTCTTGGCTAGGGTTATTTACTTCCGAGGTAAGTCTAGATAACTAGCATTAATGCCACCATGTGTATATCATCCCACATTGCATAACCCGTGGTAGCCCTTTATTGAAATGAATTATGATCAGTCCAAGCGCGAGTAGATGTAGTTAGACTGAGTATCACCAGGCACACTGAATTCATGTGGTAGGAGAGCACCAAATTATGCAGCAAAGTTGATTAATTTATGCAGCAAGAAAAGGCAAATTATGTGGTGTAACGTGGTGACATTTTGTGATTGTATTACTTGATTTGTTAATTTTTTTACACTAGTTAACACTGCCTGGGCCTACGTTGCACCGCAATAATGCAAGTTTAACACGCAAGTATAGCAATAAGCAACTAAAAGGTGAATAGTCAAACTTTGCACAGGGTCTTCAATGTGCTACATCTATTGACACATGTTTTAGTAAACTGCAGATTATTTAGCAGATGATAGATTATGTGGCAAATGCATAATTTTTAAGAAAACCCCACAGCCATAAAATATTATAATTCCAGTGGGGTTGACTATAACCTGAGAATATATCATGCGCATGGAAAATGCAGCTGCTTTTTTTTACAGGGGGCCGATATTGCAAAACCGGTCTCCGGTAACAAAAGTTTCCCCACCAGGGGTCCAAAACCGGCCCCACCCTGGCGGTCCACCGGGGAAATGCCCGGTGCCAGCTACGGCCAGTCTGGCCCTGGATTGAAGGGCAGCAGGCCGTCCCCAGGCCTAGACCCTGGTGTCACTGTACCTGCTGCATCATTGGCAGGTAAACCTCTTCCTCACTCTCCCAACTAGAGATGGGGGACCCACTGAAAACTTGATCTGTGCTTGTACCTGAAGCCTGGCTCAGGCCCAAATTTAAGTGCTCTTGGAACTTCAAGCTCATAATGAGCCGAGCTTTCATGTACCTTCTGCCTGACACCCTTAATGTACCCAGGATGTGGCATTTCGGCGACAGCTTCCACTTTGGAACTGAACAAGATAGGTTCAAGTCTCGGCGTTGGCTCAACATCCTGGGTAAATGTGCATTGCCTAAAATAAATTAATGTAACCACGTGTAATGTAACCAGTGTTCATGTAAAGTGCTTCAATACCTCTAGATTGAGTTGGCACTACATAAGATCTGCAGAAAACTGCACAAGGAGGTCAAAACAAAGCATTAACATAAAAAGGACAGAAAAATAGATAGCCATTTAGTGGCTGATTTGTACAAAGAGAAAACATAAAACCTGGATAAATTGCAGCTTCCCCACTTGAATTGTGTGATTTTGGGCAAATATTTTATTTCAGCAAAACCCGTTTATCTTCATATTTGTGCAAAAATCACATTCAAATGCACTAATCAGAAAACCAAGTATACAAAAACCCATTGTGTTTGATTTAAATGACTAACATTGCTCTATAATAATCTCGGCCACATCCAGGGTCCAGGAGACAACTGTCCTGCCTGTTGGTTCACTAATGGCACTGTCTCCAGTGTGAGGTTGGGGCAGGAATGACTCTAAGCTCATGTTCAAAACTATCACTTTTAATAAGTAGTATTCAGTGCAGTGCTATATTGTGACATATTAATCTCAAAGCTTCCATGTTTGAAAGAAATACATTTTTTTGAATTTTGAAGAGCCTGTATCATATTTTATGTGATGTCTGTTGCATGTTTAAAATAGCAAACATTTTCATGGTTCGGCTCATGCATGGGCTGTAAGAGCCAAGCCAGAACCTTTACTCACCTCTGGGGCGCTCTCTGTTAATTTGTGAGCTTCCCCATCTCTACCCCCAAAACACTCCGCTCAATTTCAGTTTTAAAGACAGTGACATTTTTTAAAAATATTCTGAACTTATGATGGAGGAAACACCTAACTGGTGCCTTCTCCATGGCCTTTTCTACCGTGACTGGGTGCGCCAAAGGTCATGTTTGCGTGGCCCTGGCCCACCCAGTCCCTCTGCTAGAACCGGGCCTGGGTGGAATGCGAGAACACACAGAAGACACTCACCTCAATGTGAAATTAGGAGTCATATGGCGCAAGGTGGCCTAGAACAAACAAACTGTGTGAAGACTCATATGCATGAAAACAGACCGAGGTGACTGGCACAACCTACCCCAGAACATCAGAACAGACGCGTCATTTATGGATTTCAGCAAGAAACTGAAACCCTGGCTCTTCAACTGGCCCTACTTGCTGAACTCGCACCTACTCAGCACCTGGATACCCTCATGGGTGACAAGTTTCGTGCTCTGCAAGTCCACTTTACATCACATCAGACATGGCAGACGAAACCGAAGATGAGGCAATGGACAATCGTTCCCACCTGACACTGAAGTTGCATACTCTTGCATTGGGTACCCTAAACTCAGACACTCTCATTCCATACCAGGAGCCCCCCATGAGACCAGATATGTTAGACACACTTAAAATTCTGAATGCATTTGGGTGGAGTTCCAGCAGCAGTGAGATGGGGTAGCTGAAGAGAAATGCACAACACAGTGGAGGGGCTTCGGCTGAGACACTCGCCTCCCTAGTTATCATTACTTGATTTCAGCATACAGATATATTTTTCTACTGCCATCAGACAATGACACTCTGGTAATCCACATACTCCGAGAAGCTCTGAAACTCTAATGGGTGCAAGACAGTTGAGAGCCTACTAAAGTTACGGTTCACTACATCATCACAGGCTCAACAAACTTATCACCTGAGCAAAGCACACACAAGGTAAGAGGCAAACAACAACATGCACAGACACTAGTGTTGTGTCCGGTATCGGACTGAGAAGGACAGCGGGAGGTAGGCGGGCAGCATGCACTCCGGGATCTGGAGGAGATATGAAAACACACACCTACGCTTTGTATTGCGCTTCGGTGCACTGACCCGGATCATCCGGTCCAGCCCCCATTTATTTACTTAGGCCCTTCCGGGTCACAGACGGGACCACCCTCGCGTAAGCGTGGGGGTGTTCCCTTGAACATAACATTCCTCCTTTATCATGGCACAACAAAACAAAAACACAACACCGGTTGGAAGGGTGCTCCAGTTCAAAACGAGAGAGAGAGAGAGAGAGAGAGAGAGAGAGAGAGAGAGAGAGAGAGAGAGAGAAACAAAAAAGAACGGGAAAACACTGCATTTCTTTTCTCTAGTCCATTACAAAACCTCTCAGTCGAGACGACACCGTTGGATTGGCTCTGAGATGATATCTGTGTCCACCTCGACCTTCGCTCACATCTCTACGGCTTTCCGCTCCAGCCGCCCCTGGTGAATGTTCCACAACTGCCCCAGGCAGTGGGGGGACTGGCCCTGGTGAACCACTCTCCTCGTCAAAAACGTCGCCCGTCGGTTCGCCACCCTCAGGCTCTGGCACCATCTCACTTGGTTGTGCCGGGCACCGGTATTTTTTTAATTGGGAGATGTTCCTGGTGACTGTCTCATGGCCCCTCTGGGCAGTGACCATCGTGCCCTTAACTGTCTGAATCACCCAGGGCTCCGGTTCAAACGGAAGGGAGAACTTCCCTCGTGGATGTCGATTCTTCACCAGCACCCGTTCACCGGCCACCAACGCATTGCTCCTGGCATGGCGCCTCTGGGACATTCGGTCATTCTTGGCCCGCCTCTGTCGGAGGCGGTCGGATACTTGACGATACGCGGGCAAGGATGGTGTCACTTGGGGAAATACATCATTCAGCACCCGTTGATTGCACAGAAAACCAGGGCTGGCCATGGTGGTCGAGTGAGGCGTAAGTCTGTATTCCTTTATGAAATTGTACAGGGCACACTCCATGTTCTGCTCTCGAGACATTGCTATCCGGAGCACTTTGTTCAGGGTGCGCATGAAGCGCTCGGCCTCACCATTGGCCTGTGGCCACCGTGGTGTGATCTTTACATGACGGACACCTCTTGATCGGAGGTATTCAGAGAACTCGTGGCTGGCGAATGGCGGACCATTGTCTGTGCGTAGCTCCTTGATTAGCCCATGGCTGGCCATAATTTTCTCGAACCGAGGTATGGTATTGCTCGCCGTAATGGAGTCCAGTACCTCAACCTCGGGGTATTTTGAGAAATCGTCAATGACGACAAGCATGTGTCGGCCATCCGGTAGGCTCCCAAAGTCGGCACTCGCCCGGTGCCACGGGTGAGGAGGTATATCTTCCGTCACGATTGGGGCCGGCGGATCCGCTGGGCCTACCGCTTGGCAGAGCGCACAAGACCGGACAGTCCTCTCCACCACACTGTCCAGATCAGGGAACCACACCTTGCTCCTCAGACGGGATTTTGTCTTGACTACCCCTTGGTGCGCAATGTGAGCTAAGTCCACCACTCGCTGTTGTAATGACCTGGGGATAACCAGACGCGTGCCTCTCATCAGACATCCCTCGGGGGACACGGCCAATTCAGACCGGACGTTGTGAAGAGCCCTTAACGCCAGTTGTGCATCATCTGTGCGGTGTGTCAGGTTCTCCAACAGGGAGTGCCACCTTCCTGATCCAATCGCGGATATCACCAACTCCCAGCAGTCATCCTGTTTGGTCGCCTCCAGGATGTCCTCGAGCCTGATGGGCAGGGGTCGGGAGCGTTCCACCACCAGCCTGACATACTCCTCCGTCTCCTGTGCTTCAGACTCCTCTTCTCGGGTAACTGGCCGGGCATGTCTGGAGAGGAAGTCCGCGGGGTTTTGCGTCCCCGGGCGGTAGACCACTTTGAATTGATATTCCTGCAACTGCAGGATCCACTTTTCGATTCTTGGGGGTGGTTTCGACGACACGCCCATGAAGAGAGGAATCAGCGGTTTGTGATCAGTATGGACCGTGAATGGCTGCCCATATAGGTAGAGATGGAAGTGACGACACCCCCAATGTATCGCAATCGCCTCCTTTTCGATGTGCGAGTACCTTTGCTCAGTTTCTGTCAGAGCCCGGCTCGCGTAGGCAACCGGGGCCCATTCCCCGTCCAGTTGCTTCTGGGACAATACAGCACCCAAACCGATGGGACTGGCATCCACCGACAGTTCGGACTCCCGGGTGGGGTCAAAGTACGCCAGGGTGGTTTCGGCGGACAGAGCGTGTTTGGTGTCCTGAAAAGCCTTCTCTTGACTGGGGCCCCATTCCCAGGTTGCGGCGTTCTTCGTGAGGTCCCGTAGAGGTGCTGTTAGATTCGTGAGGTTCCGGATGAAGCGACCACAGTAGGTGACCATGCCCAGGAAGCTTCTCACTCCGGTGACTGTGGTCGGGGCCGGTGCCGTCTGGATGTCTCGAACTTTGGCAGGGTCGGGCGACACTCCTTGTTGCGAAAAGTGATATCCAAAGAACGCTATCTCCTTTTTTAGGAATTCGCACTTCTCGCGATGCAACGTGAGGCCACTGTCCTGGAGTCTCCGGAACACGCATCGTAGGCAGTTCATGTGTTCCTCCAGAGTCGGCGCATGTACAAGAATGTCATCACTGACATTTATGACTCCACTGAGGCCAGCCAACACCCCTCTGATGGTATCCTGAAACACTTCCGCCGCGCTGGACACCCCGAAGCTGAGGCGCTTGTAGCGGCGCAGGCCCACATGGGTGGAGAAGGTGGTTATGGCTCTTGACTCGGGATCCAGCAGGAGTTGATGGTAGCCCGCCCGAAGGTCCATCTTCGAGAACCAGCGCGATCCGCTGACCTCCGCAACAATGTCGTCGACAGTGGGCGTCAGATGGCGTTCCCGCTTGATGGCGTGGTTCGGCAGACGCATGTCCACGCATATCCGGACTTCACCTGGTTGTTTTGGTTTCCGGGCAATCACAATGGGGGAGACCCAAGGGGTTGGTCCGTCCACTCTCTCAATGATGTCAGCGGCCTCCAATTTTCTTAGTTCCTCTTCAACCTTGGGCCGCAGATGAAACGCTACTCTCCGATGCTTGAGAGCAACTGGTTGTACTGATTGGTCTATGTGCAGCCGTACCAGGTGGTCCTTCAGGCATCCAATGCCGTTGAACAGGTCTCGAAATTCTTCCACCAATGACTCGACATCCTCCAGGTGCACAGCAAACGCAAAAACCACCAGTTGCAGATGTTCCGCCGTACGACAGCCCAACAGCATCCCCGTACCCTCCTTGGTGACGTACACCTTGGTGCGGACGGAGTTGGCCTCGTGGGCAATGTCGGTGGTGAAGACGCCTACCACAGTGAGTGGTGTGCCGGAGCCATAAGCAAACACCTGTATGGACGTTGGCTTCAGGACGGGCTGAGTTGGGAAGGATTTCAGCATGGACTGGGCCATTATGTTAATGGACGCACCTGTGTCGATCAGCACCGGCGTTAGATGCCCTGCAATCTTGACGTGACACTTCGGTGCCCTACGTCTCGGACATCCATCAGGCTGTAAAGCGTGAATTACATGGACCGTGCCTTCGTCCTCATCGTCATCCATGTCGTCTTCCTCAGTTTCGGGTGGAGGGGCATCCACCGCATTGATCTGCCGACTTTGTTGCCGCTGACGTCCTGCCGATCGGCACACTTTGGCTAGATGGTTCAGACGACGACATGCCGAACACCTTTTTCCTTGCGCCGGGCATGGACCTTGGTGTGGGTACGGGCCTCCGCACATGTAGCAGGTACGAGACGACGGTGGTGGTGTTCCGTGTTCCGGCTTCTTTTTAGACGCTTTCTTCGGGGTAGTCGCCACCACCGCGTTAACTGGCTCTGTTTTCACTTGACGTTGGAGGGCCGTTTCCATATGTGCGGCGCGCACCTTGGACAATTCCTTGGACCGGCCCATGGTGAGAATATCCGCCATGGAGATTCCGGGCAGTTCGAGGACTCTTTCTCTCAACTTCACGGACGAACAGCCTTGGATAAATTGCGCCCGCAACTCGTCATCTGTGTCCGGTAGAGTACAGGTGCTTGCCAGTTCTTTCAGACGAGCATAGAAGGTGTCAACAGATTCCTCGGGTTGTTGCCTTGCTTGGCGTAGGAGAAAACGTTCGTAATCTGGATTCGCTAGGGGCTCAAAATGCGCGGTCAGGGCCGCCTTGAGTGTGGCATAGGTGTAGGGAGGACCGGTTTCCACCACGGACTTGGCCAAACGGTGAACTGCAGCACCACCCAGATGCAGGAGCATGGGCCGATGTCGTTCAGGCTTGAGGCCGACTGCGGCAAAATAATTCTCCAGGCGCTCCAGCCACTCTTTCCACTTGGCCACCTGGGCGGAAGGCGGGCCGTCCACAATGAACGCTTCCACCGGGGGAACCGTCGTCATCTCGGCGCTGACTGGGCGGGGGGACCAAACAGCTAGTGGATGCAGATTTTGAAACGACAGATGAGGCGCTTCAGGGGTTGACGCAGTCACAACAGCCAAAACTCAGCACTTCCGGCGCAGGCCGCGGCAAAATGCGGCCTCCAGGCACCCAGCATCCAGGCCACAGGGACCAGGCGTCGAGCGTCGACGAGCACACTCCACGTGGCACCAGGCGGCAGCAGGTAAGACCCCCTGGGCAGGAATCAGCAGACCCGGGCACCCCTCCGTCTCACAGCAGCCTCACCGCCACACCGATGCCGCCACCACAGCCAGCAACCCACAGCAGGGACACAGACAGCAACTGACCAGGAGGAGTAGGCTGTAGGGGTGCGTCCTCCAATGCAGCACACGATGGGGCAAGCCAGGCAGCAGGCCGGTCGATGAGAGCGCTCCCACGCGCTCTTGGTGCAGGACGGCAGCTTCGACGCGGGCCGGGGACCGGGAGAAAAGCAGGAAGGCGGCCGGGACAGGCCGCGTGTAGACGCACGCACGTGCGAAGAGCAGCGTTCCGTGTGGCGGCCGCCACCGGAGCGGGTCAGGCAGCGAGGATCCAGCCGTCGGGTAGCGAGAGTCCGGAAGAGACCCCCTCGTCGCCAGTTGTTGTGTCCGGTATCGGACTGAGAAGGACAGCGGGAGGTAGGCGGGCAGCATGCACTCCGGGATCTGGAGGAGATATGAAAACACACACCTACGCTTTGTATTGCGCTTCGGTGCACTGACCCGGATCATCCGGTCCAGCCCCCATTTATTTACTTAGGCCCTTCCGGGTCACAGACGGGACCACCCTCGCGTAAGCGTGGGGGTGTTCCCTTGAACATAACATTTAGGAGGCAATTTTGGGTCTGGGAGAATAGTAGGCAAGGAGCGAGCTGAGAATACCCCTCCCCCCCTTTCCATCGCCTAACAATCACAAAACGCATATGTCAAATACAGGAACTTACACATTTATGATACTGAATATGAGAGGACAGTTTGAAGGAGGAAAAGTACACCGTCGATGGATGGGGCGACTCGATTATACAACATCCCCAGTCTATTCAACTGGGGTTTTAATATGGCTCGGGGCAAAGGTTCCCCTTAGGACTGAAGGGCAGCAAGTAAACACAGGTCGCGGTGCATACATGGGGAACCGTTCTATAGGAAACACGCACATATTCGGAACTTTATGCCCCAAATAGCAAATAAATTAACCACCTAGGGAATATTTAATTGATAGCGAATTGTTCTCACGAGCCATTCATGCTGGGAGGCAATTTCAATTGCGTAATGGATGTGAATACTGACAGATCTCACCCCCAACCATATGCAGCATCCACAAAAAAGCTAACAGAGAAACTGGCCTAGTGAACAACAGGCTGGGGCTTGACCACCATGTGGAGAGCAGGATGCATACTGCGGTAGAATACTCATATTTCTCAATACTACACACATTACATGCCCACACACGATTTTCACTTCGCAACTCCGAGGGTTGGAAGCCAATTTGGGATACATAGCTAAGACACTCTCTGATCACAACCCACTAATAGTGAAATTGTAGTGGGGCATAACCAACTCGGCAACTACAGCCTTCACTTTAAGGGTATGCAGCATACAGCTGCACGGGTGTGGCGGAGAGAACTCACTTTTTTCGCATAAACCTAGGATCCACTGGAGACCGGCTGATAGAATGAGGGACCTTCAAAATTTACATGCAAAGAGTTTGCATTAAGAAATCTTCTGGGGTCCGAGAAATATCAAATGACCACCTACATAGGCTGCAAGTAGTCATGGAAATATTATAAAGACCGGCTATATATCCCATCCCTAAAAGACACAAACTAACATGTAAGAGGCAACAATAGACAGAACTGAAGAAAAAGCTAGGGTTCTTTGACTAGAGAGAATATGTGGTCTTACAACTCTCAGAAGGAGACAAGATGGGCCAACTACTGACAGGATTGGCACGTTCAAACAGCCCACACACAGTCGTCACCACAATCCATCATCCAGGTCACCTACAGTGCTTAATTTGAAAAAGAATAAGTACTGGTTCCCAACGTTTTGCTAGAAGCATACAGCCTCCGCTAGAATACTAATGCTGCAGAGTTTTTTTCCCACCTCAGGCCTCTTTCATCCATCACGAGACCCCCCTACTCATTTAACACACTATTTCAGGTTCTTTTTAATCTTTTTCATTATTTTTGTCACTGTTTTCCCATCTTTCTATCCCTCTTTTTTCTCGCCCTTTTGAGATTTTTTCCCCTCTTGCTCTCGGTCAAATTATGATAAGGAAAAATAAGTGCTGGTCCCTAAAAATGAGTGCTAGCCGGCCCCACCTGCAACTACCAACTCAAATTAAGCACCGGTCACCTAGTACACGCACATGCAAGTATAAATAAGGCATCTGCCTCATACAAAGAACAATTGGACTCGCTCCCAGAGGGTAGGAATACAATGTCTACTGGCACATGTACAAAATGCTGCCCAGAGAAGTCTAACTCCACAGCAAACTGCTCTTATTATAGGAAATTAACAAACCATTTTGCAACTAGACACACGCAAAACATTAGGAAGTGCTGAAGCGGGGATTTGGTTTAAATTAAACTATTTCGGTTTACCATTAACCCCACTTTCTCAGGTACAAATGGATCTTTGCTGTTGTTTTAGAGAAGATCAAGAGCTGTACAGCACATTAAATATTAATAACAATCACTAATCTATTTTCAGTCAATAATGAGAGTTTTTTATGAGTTTAATGATTTTATTAATCAAATCTTTTAGTAGGTCACCTTCATTAGCATATCACAAGTTAAATTCGTATTAATCTCAATTATGGACATGTGACAGAAATAGAAAATCAATATTGGTTAATCAAAATATAATACATGCATTAAGCGCATTCCTTAAAGGAAAAAGCCCTATTCTAGTCAGCCATATAAAATAAATCAGCAGAACTTCCTATACAGAGAGGTTCAAGAATTTCAGTAGAATCTCAAAGGAACGTGTTATAAAGGTCTGGGTCTAGGAAAATATCCAAACAAGTTTCTGGAAAATAGCATGAGGAAGAGTGGTAAGAGTTTTAACCTACTCTAGGAACATGCACTAATATAGACAACATATTCTAAAGCTTTGCAACATATTGCTCTTTCCGGCCACAGTCAGCCAATCAGTATTCAATGCTTTCATGGGAAAAGGATCACTTCTCCTTGTCTCACGGAAATACAACAGTCCACAGACTGCAACGTTAAATTTGCAACTACTTGTAACAGTTTTAAGTTCGAGCTTGTTATTCTCCCACTCAGATTCTCTTTCTCACGTTATACTACATTTCTAACCTTCTAATATATCAAGTTTCTAACAATGGTCAACAGGAGAGTCTCCAGTCTCCAATCCATCGATGGCAAGATAGACCATCTTAACCTCCGTATGGATCACATGTAATCCAAGCTGGACAAACATACGCAGCGTCTGGGGAGGCGGAGACACGCTTCTCAGATGCAGAAGATGGGCTACAGCAGGTTACTCAGAAGACGACTTCTATGGAAAAAGTCCTTGCTGTCATTCAGGCCCGTAATGAGCATTTGGAAGCTAGGTCGCGCCAAAATAATGTGCGCATTATGGGCCTGCGGGACGTATGGAGCCCTACATGGAGAAGCTCATTAGTGATATCTTTGGTCGGGAGCAGTTCTCGCAGGTCTTCATTGTGGAGCATGTACATCGCTCACTGGCTGCACGACCCCCGCCGGGTGCCCCACCTCGCCCATTATTGTCCGCCTATTAAATTATAGAGATCGGGATGTGATACTTCGCCTTGCCAGGGAGAGGGGTACCATCACCCATGACGGCAACACCCTTGCTTTTTATCCTGATTTTACAGTGGCAGTACAGGAGGCCCGCCGCGAGTATCAGCCTGCAAAGAAACTACTCCTGTCTGCGCAAATTCCGTACGCCATGCTGTACCCCGCCAGGTTATGTGTGGAAGACGGCGGGAAATACAGGATCTTCACGTGCCCTAAGGCAGCTCTAGACTTTGCAAAGACTGTGTCCCGACGCCATGGACCCCCCAAGACAACGGGAGATTCAGCTGTTGGGGACCCTGGAGATACGGCTGCAGCATATGGCGGACGCTGACACCACTAATTTGCAAAACTGCTCTGTCATTGTTCTCTCATCCCTGTTGTTGCCTTATGTACATGTTTGCTGGGACTGCTGGAGGGTGGTGCTGTCTCCGGAGTTGATGGCAGCAAATTTTTTTGGTGGCCAGCAGCCCGAAAGTTATATTGGGCTGAGATGACTATACTGCCTGTACTGTGCGGCTACCTATTTGATGCATCGTAGGCCGCTTGATCACGATAGCTTAGCCACCTCCTGCTTACACCGGGAGGGAGTTTGCGCTCGGCGCCCCCCTATATGGATATTCCCCGCCAATGGTTACTTCCTTGGTCCTCTGCGGAGGATGTGGTTGTGGGTGTTCAGGACGGCTTTGGCATGTTGGGGTTGCTAAAGTGGGAGGGGGGATGTGTGGGGGGAGGGCAGGGTGTTTGGGTAGTTCCTTTGGCCGGACAAATGGTCATTACATTGATGTTTGCTTGTATTTCTCTCTATGCAGCCAGGATGAATGGTAGATTCCGTCAATGATATGTAGGCTGTCCGGTTTTAGGTTTAAACCTATAAGAACTGATAAAACCCCACCAGAAGGGAAATAGCCCTCACCAGTGTAAACATATAAACACTGGAAAAAACCTGCATAACCACAAACTAAATGCCATTCAAAGAAAGGAAAAGGAAAGTGAAAGAGTAATTTGTATTTCTTCCTGAAGGGGCCAATACAATGTAACTTTGTTATGTAAGGTAGCAGTAAGAAAGACTGGGCTCACATTATTCTGCTTGAGTTTTGTTGTTAAGGGATGTCACTAAAATAGTGTTTCTTCTTCCTTTTTTCAGTTTTGTGGTCTTTGGCCTAAAGATTCAGGGGTTAGAAGCATTTTTAGGTGTTGTTTATTTGTTTTATAAACTGTAGAGAACCAGGAAATATCAAAATCATATTTGATTTTTTTGGCTACATTTGAGTCTTTCACGGATAGGAAAAATGTAGGTTTCATAAGAACCTTTCCCAATATGTACCATCACATTTACCCACAGAGAATGGGTAAAAACCCTTGATACATCAGCCCCCTTTTCTAGTGAATCAGTATTGATAGTAGATGAATTGCCAAACACCACAGGCTTTAAACATTCAATGCAAGGCATAGTGACCGGTATATGTGAAAAGCGTGCAGTCACAAAGCATCTGGGATACTGGTGAAAACATGACACCAGACTTTTGGAAAATATGGAACGCAGTGTCACTTGGAATGCTGGTGCAAAAAGTTCTTACCAAGTTCAACAAAGATTGGAGTGATTTTGTTTGTATTTGCAGTGATTCAGCTACATATATGTAAAAGTTGTGTGATGACCTCATAAAATCGACACCTGAGCTACAGTGCTTCCCTGTAAGAGTTCCTTTCCACTTGTTATATGGTATGCTGAAAGCATCTTTACAATTTTCAGAGTAAATGAAGAATGTTATTGACTTTTTAGTCCATTCTGGTGCACTGTTTTGTTATGCACGGAAACTAAAACGCAAATATTTCTCATTTTGTGCTTTGTGTGGCATCAGAGAAAGAGTCATCCCAACTGTGCCACTTAGCTGACGAAGGCAAGAAATTTGAGGATCTTTGTTCACATATTGATAGTAATTTGAAAAAAGTGCACTCTACTGCTTTCTTAGATTTTTACAGGAAAGCATGACTGCTGTAGTGGACATAATAAAAAAACTAGAGTCTGAAAACACCCTTGTCTACCAAGTGCTCAGCATAATTGGTGTAGATGTGAAACATCTCCTTGAGAGTAGGCCGGGGCAACACTTTTAGTGACTTTGACACTGCAACATATTCCATGTTAGAGTGCTTGCCAATTGGTAAGCAAAGAAATGTTGAGAAGCAAATCAGAAACTTTTATTTTGCAATGTATGAGAAATAGCCCATCACCAACCATGGCATTTGAAGTCAATAAAGCCTCACTGTGGTACTCTGCACAAGTTATAGATCCCTTCCGTAAAAGGAAATGTTCTCCAGAGTTTCAAAAGTGCTGCCTCATTTGTGACCGCTTCAATAACTCTGAGGGTATACGAGCCCAGTTTAACGCATATGTTGCAGAACCTGTCACAGAGAATCACAATCTTCAGGTGCACCAGTATTGGCATGGAAAGCTATGTCAGTGGCCAGAGTAAGCAAATTGTATACTCGCTATTTTGGCGTTGCCTGTTTAAAGTGCCAATGTTGAAAGGGCCTTTTCACAGATAAAAGTTTACATGGGAAGAAAAGAGTGAGCGTGCATGACCAAAGACTCACTGAAGAAGTATTGTATGCTGTACTACAATAAGTTTGATTTGTAAAAATGTATTTGGACCTCATTTACACTGTATGTACACTGTCTATATACAATGCACTATCAGTGCAGAAAGTAAGCAATAATAAAAGCAAAACGTTCCATAAACACTGAAAAAACACTGTTTGTGTTGTTTTTGATGGCGCGAAAATGTGTAAACACTGATAACCACTGTTTTTTTATGGTATTTTAACCACTTGAAAACACTGAAAAAACCCCACCAGAATTTACCAAAAATAGAAACTGAAAACAGGAAAGCCTAATTATATGCTTCATTTTTGTCATGCATGGTAGTGGGGTGACTGTTCGTTGTTTAACATGGAATGTGAGGGGGTTAAACTCACCGAGAAAGATTTGTCAAGTGCTAGCTCATTTAGATCGGCACCATATCAGCAGTGCTCTCCTACAAGAAACTCACTTGACGCGATACACGGATCAGCAAGTCGGGGCCCGCTGGTCTGGCTTTCGTCTTGCCTCCTCTTATTCCTCATATAGTCGAGGGGTTCTCACTCTAATTAGGAAAGGTCCCTCTTTTACAGCCCACCGCACAAACATTGACTCGGAGGGGCAATATGCTATTGTCCCTGCTACATTGGCAGGCAAACTGGTCACAATAGTCAACTGCTATGGTCCAAATGTGGATGACCCTGGGCTATACATGACCCTTTTAGCATTACTGTGCAGCTGGCCTGAAGCGGCGATTCTGGGGGGGGGGCCTCAACATGCACGTAGACCCCAGGAAAGATAAGTCTAGTGGCAGGGATGGGCAGCACAGGTGGTAAAGGCCGGATTGGAAGAATTCGGCTTGTTAGACATCTGGCGCCATAGGCATATGGACACAATTACTGGCACACATATGTCTTCTGTGCACGGCAGTTGGTCGCGCCTTGACTACTGGCTGGTGGGAGACGGGGTGGCGGGATGGGTGCTGGAGGTGGAAAATCTACCGCGCACGCTCTCTGATCACTGCCCTGTCCAACTTACGTTATGCGTTCCTACCGTACTCATGCGGCCCTTCACATGGCGATTCTGCTCTGAATCCCTGTTAGATCCTCTCTATTTGGAAACAATTCGCGAGGCCATCACACGCTATTTCGCAGAGAATACGGGGACGGTAGATAGTGCTGGAGTATTATGGGAGGGTTTTAAAACCACCATTCGGGGCACGTGCATCTGTACGACGGCTGGCATATTAAAGGATCTTTGGGGTCAGATAACCTAGGTAGAAACTACGCTCACTCGGCTTGAACGCGAATGCGCGCCCACTGAACCGACTCTGGCGTCTCTTAAAGAAGCCACACTTGAACATGTGAAGTTGGCGGAGGAAGAAATGAGATATATATCCAAGCGCTGGGTAGCTCGTTCGTATGGAGAAGGCAGACGCCCTGGGCATCATTTAGTCCAAAAAAATCAAACACCGTATGAACCGCGACATCATCACCAAGATTACAGATGAATCAGGGCAGGATCATTATAGCGTTCCTGCCATTGTGGAACAGTTTAGGCAGACCTACGAGGCACTGTACACATCTCAAGGCGAGACTGACCAGGTGGAATTAGATGCATATTTGGCACAGGTAGCTATTGCCTGGCTGTCAGATGGGCAGCGGGAATATTTGGGTCGTCCTATTGCAGTGGAGGATATGCGTGTGGTCATTGCTCCTCTCCCTAATAAAAAGGCCCCGGGCCCAGGCGGTTTTACCTCTGAATTTTATAAAGCTTACGCAGAAGAGCTTGCCCCTTTTTTATTAGAGATGTATGGGGAAGCATATGATTTGGGTATCCTCCCTCCGTCTCTTCGCGAGGTCTTAATTATCACGCTCTTGAAAAAAGATAAATAGGCCGCTCTCCCTAATGAATACAGATTTAAAAATTCTAGCAAAAATCCTGGCCACACGTCTGCAGCCACTAATGCAGAAACTGGTCCTTCCAGATCAGTCTGGATTTATACCTACACGTTCTACATCTTACAACCTCCGTACTTTATTTGCGCTGATTCACACTCTCTCACCTGACTTGCCTGCTGTAGCTGTTATGCTGGACGCCGCTAAGGCGTTTGATTCAATTGAATGGGGCTATCTATTCTTCATCATGCAACGCATGGGCTTCTCCCCTTTTTTTATCAATTGGGTCAAACTACTGTATATGCGGCCAACGGCCCGGGTCAGTGTGGGGGGTTATACCTCTAGCCCGATTACCATCACTAGGGGCACTCGGCAGGGGTGCCCCTTTTTGCCGCTGCTGTTTGCCCTGACGCTAGAGCCTCTGGCCTGTCTTATTCGACAAGCCGCTATAAATTTGCATCATCGGCCTCTTATCATTTTGCTTTATGCAGACGACATGCTTCTTTTTATCCGTGAACCACGCAATTATCTAGCACCGGTGCTACGCAAATATATTTGGTTTGTGCGTTTCTCGGGGCTCTCTATAAACTGGAACAAATTGGTGGTACTGCCTTTGACTGCCTGCACGGCGCCCCATGAATTAGACTTCCCTCTTTTGTGGGCGTTGGAGTCGGTCATGTAACTGGGAATCTGGGTGCACCACGATCCCGATATAGTCTTCCGGGAGAATTATGGAGCGGCTATTACGTGGTTGGATTGTCAGACAGACAAATGAATTCGTCTTCCACTCTCGCTCGCGGACCGACTTGCGCTTATAAAAATGGTGGTATTGTTAAAATAAAATGTTTATATTTATTTAATAACGTACCTATTCCTCTTACGCAACATTTTTCAAAAACATTGCGGTCGAAGTTGCTTCGCTTGGTCTGGGGTGGGAAGCAAGTGAGCTGGCAGACGCTACTTCTTGACTATAAACATGGGAGCTTTAATGCACCTGATTTCTATTTATACTACTTATGTGCGCAGATGCACTACGCACATTTTTGGTTCACGTATCACAACTTCATCCCTCATGTAGCAGTGGAGCACTGGGACGCACATCCCATTCCTTTGAACTCTCTCCTTACTCATAGTCGTCGCCTCACCCCCCGTAACGAAATAAATACTGACAACTCGACAATCGCGGCATGGCAGGCGCTGAGCCGGCTGGCTGGCAAGTTACCTTTATATTCGCCACTGCTCCCAGTTGCTAATCACGCGAACCTCATGGTCACACATGATGACAGCATTTTGGCACAGGCCGGTATTGAAAAGATGCAAGATCTATTTCCTGATGGCTCATTTTTTTACCTCAGCGGATACGGAATATATACAAAATAAAACGCTTTTACGTTGCATAGATTGAGAGGGGCAGCACGGGTCCATTTTCCCACATTCCCCATGGAACCTCCAGCATTAATGGCTTTACAGACATTGCTAATTAGCCCCACCAGGCACAAACTTGTCACTAAACTATCGGGCCGCCAGTGCGGATAGAACATTTTCTGAGAACATGAGTCTAAATAAGTGGAATGAGAACTTAGACCCACCACTCTCTAGCGAAGAATGGGAACATTGCTGTACTCTTACTGGGGCCCTCACATCTAGCAGGAACCTTCGTATTATACACTTCAAGTTTCTTCACCAACTTTATCACACACCACAGCGGCTTTTTAGATATGGACTGCGAGAATCAGATAGGTGCACCCGCTGCGGTACTTCCAGGGCGGATTTTTGGCATCTAGCCTGGTCATGTGACACAGTGCGGACATATTAGACTGCGGTTATCACCACATTATCTAGAATCATTGGTGTCGCCCTGGTCTGTTTACCCCAGGTATGCTTGTTGGGCCTACTCCCCTTTTTAAAAAGTGCTATAAGTAGACTAGCTAGAGTAGCATTGCTCATTGCGAAACAACGAGTGGCGATGGTATGGGATAGCAAACGTAAGCCCTCGGAGGCACAATGGCTTAAAGATTTGGCATATTGCAGGCAGAATCTGGTGTTGTATGCAGAAGAGCTGCCGGTGACTTCTCGACCAACTGATATTTGGGAACCCCTATTAATTTAGTTGTGCTCCATTGCTGTGCATGATGCCCCTGATACAGCAGCTATATAACTGCTAATGTTGTCTTTGAATATGTTATATTGGCATTGTATATATGTGACAACCAGTGGAATCTACCATGCTATGCGTACTTAATACGGCCTCTTTTCTTTTTCGTTGTTATGATGTTTGAGGATGTGAGCCCTTCTTGCTAGCCTTTCATTGTCTGCATCGCCATTATAGTACATTATTGTCGATGTGTATTGTGATGCATGGTGAAAATCATTAAAAAAAAAAAACATCTAAAAAAGTTTCTAACAATGGTGTATGTAGAAGTCAAAACATCACCATAAATAAAAGGTAAACATTTAGCGCAATAAATCAATTGTTTTCTTTAAGAGTGCTGTATACTCATATATGTACTCTCCACTACCCTATTGAAAGGCTAATTTCTAATCATTTGCTAACTGTGATCTTTGCATAAGTAGAGACATTCTGTGAAAATATTTGAAAGCATTAATGCAACTATTTATTATGAAAAAACATGTTAATGGAAAGGTCAATATTTAAATATTTTAAGCATAGTCAGTGTTTTAGTTAAGTGAGCAAGTTAATCAATATTGCTTTAGTCATTTGAGGCTTAGTATGGGTAAATGTGACTGCTTACTGCATATATTCATTTTAAACACATTATTTACATTAAAGCTGACACATTAATTCTGCACATTATTATAAACTGTTAATTTTTCGATATTACAAAAATGCTTTCCCTTCCCAGAAGCGTTATCATGTCCCTAGGGTTCTACAAGACATTGAAAAAACAACTGGCCAAATGACAGACATACATTTAGCTGTCCACGAGAAGGTTGTACTTCCCACAAAAACAATAGTTGTGCTGCTGAAACCCTACCGATAGCGCATCATATCCATGCTATCAATGCTTAACTTGAACTGTAAAATTCTGGGAAAATCATTGATAAATGGATTACTACGGGTTCTCCTGCATTTGGTGTACGAGGATCAAAATGGGTTCCTCACTGGGAGGAGCAACTCTCCTAATATTTGGTTCAACATGCACTAGACTGCATTTCATCTGGCCATATAAGTGCAGCAGTGGCACAGATAGACATTGAAAAACCATTCCTTGCTATAGATGGCGAGTTCTTATGCGAATTATGATTAAAAATGGTTCTGCACTAAAATAATGGATTCAATATTATATGTTCACAGCCCCAAGGAAAGTAACTCTAACAGGATAGCGATATCCACTGCTCCCCTTATTGTTTGGCATGGCCATATGTGACAGGGAGGCAAGTGAGCGGTAACAGAAATAAATCAGTATAAGCATATTGTATTATTAAATGGGGCCAAGCTATTACTGTACATGCATGATGTGAAATCAGGGTCGTCACTAAACCTAAGCTGACCGGGTCAACTCGGGAAGTCCCATGAAACTAGACTTTGAATCTCATTACATCAGTAGGTGGCAATTTGGTTAAACCCAACAGATAGGTCAGAAGTTGCATATGTTCAAAAAGAAGTGTGTTGCATACACTGCTAATTACCATATACAATGCAAACGCTGCGTATTTTATCACCAGACTTAATATGAACCCCACACCACATGCAGCCTTCAGCCGAGTGCAGGGTGGAGTTGCCCACAAGGCCTGGCCTGTTACCAGGTTCTGCTTCCAATCACTCGTGGGCAGCCAACCCCAAGCCGCGCACTGCCTTCAGAAATGGCAGTGTTGAGTTGGCTGCAGCACCCTGCACCCATTCCGCCGCTGGTGCCAAACTACGCCTGCACATGGCTGGGTTTATCATGTAACAATATAAAAGGTGTCAATTTAAGTAAGGCAGACTCAAAGGTAGCATACTCACATATATAAAGCAGAGGTATTGGCTTTGTTAAAAAGTCACCAATAAACATAATCAAATGTATATTTGATTACTTCACACACTGCATTGCTTAATAATAATGATTGTAACAAAATGATTTCAATAAAGCCCTTTAAAAAACATTAACATGGGTTAAAGTTTTTATTTTTTTCAGGCCACAAAGTGTAACCATAAACCCAACCACTAGAGGTCTCTGCACTCCAGCTAAAGAGTAATCAGCTCCAGCTCCGAGTTTAAAAAAAAAAACATATGGTAAGCTCTCCTGGAGTCCTGGATTCAAAAACCCAGGAGACTGTGTTTTTTTTCCTAATGTTTTTGGGGTGCTGTGGCACAACCTGGAGCACCCCACAACATACAAAAAATGTTGGTGGTGCCCCTGCCCCATCTAGGGACACCACTGGAAAGTAAAAAAAAGAAAAAGCACCCTAGGGCATTAACCCCATTGCTGCTAGGCCTTTCCCCTATGCTAAGTCTTTTTGGGGCTATTTGGGGTAGTTTGCGCTTAGGCCCCCGTAACGTTTTGTCCACATAAGGTATCCACACCAAATTGGTATTCTTTTCTTCCAACATCCCGGGGATTCTAATGGTACCCAGGATTTGTGGATTCACTAGGAGGAGACCGAGAAATTAACAAAAATACAGCACAATTTAGTTTTTGGGAGGAAAAAAGTGCTGCAGAAGAAAGCGTCTGTTTTGTTCCCTGCAAATGGAGTCAACAAAGGGTTTGTGATGCTAAAATCACCAACTTCCCAGCTTTCAGGAACAGGCAGACTTTTGTCAGAAAACCAACATTTTCTACACAGTTTTGGCATTTTAGTGGGACATAGCCTATTTTTCCTTTTTTTTGTGCTTTCAACCTCCATCCAGGTAGTGGCAGAAATGGATATGAAACCAATAATGGATCCTGGTAAGCTATACATTTCTGAAAAGTACACAATTCTGAATTCAGCAAGAGGTCATTTGTGTAGATCCTTCAGGGTTTTCCTATAGAAAATAACAGTTGAAATAAAAAAAATATTGAAAGTGAGTTTAAAAAAAACAGCCATTTGTGCCTACATTTTCACCTGTAACTTCTTCTAAGTATGGCAGATTTTGAAAGCAATATACCGTTACGTCTGCTCGACCCTTTTGGTGGCGGGGATAGATAGGACTTCTAGGTTCACCAAGAACCTGAGGTAACCTGAGTCAATAACTGAGCTGCGCCTAGTACACTGCAATTCATTTGGTACAATATTAAGAGTGAAAAATAGGTTTCAAGGAAACCTATGTATTTACAAAATGGAAACAACAAGTCAGCTATCAAAAAACTAAAAAAGATACTATTCAGACAGAATTAAAAAATGCTAAATGTGCAAATAAAGAATTCTATAAAATACTCAATAAATTTCACAAACCAAATTGCCAGAAGGAACTCCTCCTGTTACTCAAGATTTCACAGACAAACTGACAAATCATTACACAGACAAAGCAGACACATTGGACTCGTACTTAAAACAGAAACGAAGCACCAGCACTAACCCTTGTACAAAACAACAATCCAAGAATACTTTAACCCAGCCTCTCAATTCCTTCCAACTCATCACACATGATGAATTTATGGACCTGTTCAAAGCAAGCAGGCCTGCCGGCAGCCCTTCTGACCCCTGTCCACCACTAACTTTCAAGACGATTCTTTTAACAACCTCTGCTGCCACTCCATTAAGAAGAATCATCAACGATTCCTTAACTACCGGAATATTTCCAGAAGAACTCAAAAAGTCACACACATGCCCTTTACTGAAGAAAACAAACTTGGACCCACTGAACCGCTGACAACTACAGACCCATTACAAATGGACCTTTCCTGGGCAAACTGATAGAAAATCTGATAGAAAGAGCAGCGTTCGCCCAGATGTCACAATTCATTAAAGAGAATGACATACTTTCAGACTTCCAAACAGGATTCCGTCTGGGAAGAGGCACTGAATCTGCCCTTCTTGCTATCTGGGATGACCTGAAGAATACAGTAGACCACAACGGGGTTGCTATGCTACTCCTCTTGGACCTCTCGGCTGCCTTTGACACGGTTGACCATGACATTCTGAAACAAAGACTCTATGAAGCCGGCATAGAGGGAACTGCTCTAGACTGGATCGCGTCCTACCTTCGAAACAGAACTAATGTCATCCATACCCCACCTTTCTTGTCCAAACCATACTCCACAAAAGCAGGGGTCCCTCAAGGGTCTATCATCTTGCCCATGCTTTTCAAAATCTACATGAAGTCATTACCGATACTGATCAATCAATTTCACCTCATGTGCTATAACTATGCCGATGACATGCAAATACTCCTTCAACTTGAATGCCCCAAATACATTGGAAAATCCCCAATTTTCAGTTGTCTCAGAGCCGTGGATCAGTGGAGGACTTGGAGCCATCTCAAATTGAATGCTTCCAAAACGGAAATACTCACGTGTGGTGATTGGAAACATTATGACCCGCGTGCTGACTGGCCTGATGAACTGGGATCACCGCCTAAAGTATCGAAGGAAGTAAGAAACCTTGGAATGACCATGGACTCCAAGCTGTCGATGAATGTCCAAGTGGACAAACTAGCAGGATCAAGATTTGTCACTATAAAAATGCTGCAACGAATTTTCCCTCGTTTGGGATTTCCACACAAAGTCCAAGATACCATCTCCCTTGTTCTGTCCAAACTCGATAATGGCAATAGCACCTTAAACGACCATGAAAAGACTACAACGGATTCAGAACTCGGCTGCCAAACTACTCTTGCATATCAAACCACGAGACCACAACTGACCTTCCTTGAAAGCCCTGCATTGGTTACCGGTTGCCAGGAGATCCCCGTTCAAGCTACTTTGTATCACCCACAAAGCAATACAAGGAATGGGACCGCTCTTCATCAAGAATAAAATCACTGAACACATTCAACAAAGGAACCTCCGCTCTAAAGGGGCATCTCGCCTCAAAATCCCAAGATACAAGAAGAAAACCAGGGGTGACACTTCCTTCTCTGTTCAAGCAGCCAAACTATGGAACTCTTTACTCCACAACATAAGATCCACCGACAACCACCTTATCTTCAGAAAACTACTCAAGAATTGGCTCTTCCCCACATAAGCACCTTACGCAAACAGTAATTTGCAGCATATCACTCTGTATATAAGCATTTATTTTCACTATATATGTGTACCTATCTTTGTGTATTGCTTTGTATAAACATGTAGAATAATTATGTTTAAAAAAAATAATCATCTAACTTGCTTTCATTGTGCATCTATGTACCTTCATGTACTTGGATCAGTGTGTCTGTTACTTTTCTCCTGAAAAAGCATATCCAATGCACTACCCTATTTCTCACCCTGTACCTCTATCAATATCTTTAATCTACATATACTTACCTCCTTTATGCATCTATATACTTTCAATGTACTTATGGATCTATATATTTATCACTTTCTTCTAATTTAGCATTTCCAATGCACTACCCTATTTCTCAGCCTATACTTCTCTCAATACATCTTCTAGCCCAACTTTCTGAGTAATCAGAAACTTCTTTCTACTACTCTTTCCAATGATCTACCCTATCTCTCATCCTATAAATCGGTCAGTATATCCTCTACAACCACTCTCTCATTTATCCCAAACCCCATACCACTACTATGATCCCCAAAATAACCCTGTCTAGACGCTCTCCTACTCTACCCCTCCTTGCATCATCTGACACCTCTTTTACTATACCGAACCCCCCCAGAAACAAACTCTTCCCTCTGACTCTTTCCCTCCAAAAACCCTTTTTACTCATCCAAAAGCCTCCTCCTACTGCTACGACCTAAACAAATAAAAAAATGTTTTTTTAAACAAATCCTTCACTCTTCTCCCTCCACTATCCTTTTCAATAAAAATAACAGACTAACATGTTGACTTCCCAAATTCCATATTCCACTATACTAATTCACCACTAATCCTTTAAAGGTTCCAGAGTAGCGTGCTACTCGCCAAAAAAGCGTTTCAACACCCCATCAGGGTTAAAAGCAATATATAAATGCAAACCTTTTCCCCTTTTCTACCCCTCCCCAACCCTTCTCAATCCAAATAACTGACTAACATATCCACCACTCAAATTAATTTCAGGTTTCACCATACTAATTCAAGACTAATCCTTATGGGTTCCAGAGTAGCGTGCTACTCTCCTAAAAAAGGGCTTCAAAACTCCATCAGGGGTAGAAAGCGCTATAGAAATACAAACCTCTTTCCCTCTTCTATCCCGCCACCTACCCTTATCTATCCAAATAACAGATCCACCACTCAAATTACTTCATATTTCACTATACTAATTTTCACCACTAATCCTTTATGGGTTCCGGAGTAGCGTGCTACTCGTCAGAAATGCGCTTCAACACCCATCAGGCGTAACAGGTGCTATATGAATGCAAACCTTTCTTCCCCTTCTATCCGTCTGCTATCCTTCTCACTCCAAATAACGGACTAATATCCACCACTTAAATTACTTTCATAATTCACCATACTAATTAACCACTAATCCTTTATGGGTTTCCGGAGTAGAGTGCTTCAACACCCCATCAGGGGTAACAAGAGCTATATAAATACAAACCTTTTTTCCTCTTCTATCCTTCTGCTATCCTTCCGAATCCAAATAACTGACTATCCTATCCACCACTTAAAATTTACTTGCATGTTTCACTATACTAATTCAACACTAATCCTCTATGGGTCCCGGAGCAGTGTGCTACTCGCCGAAAAAGCGCTTCGACACCTCATTAGGGGTAGTAAGCACTATACAAATGCAATTACAATACAATACAATACAACATATGGAGTTTGAAAGCTTTGGTCATTTGCACATCTCTGAATTTGTGGGTAACCATACTTGCAGGCAAATTAGAGGGCATTTTTCAAAATGACTTAGATTTTACACACGGTCTTGCATTTGGAAGGCAAAAATGCATATAAAGTTAAATGGTAATACCACTTTTTCTACTATTCTGTGTTCCTCTAAGTCTCCCGATATAAATGGCACCTCACTTGTGTCGGTAGGCCTAGAGCCTGCAACAGAAAACATCCCAAAAAATAATGTGGACATATCACATTTTCCAGTGAAAACTGACCCTTTTCTTGCAAAGTGTCTAGCTGTGGATTTTGGACCCTAGCTCAGGCAGCACCTAGGGAAACATAGCAAGCCTGTACATGTTTGAAAACTAGACACCCAGGGAATCCAGGATGGGGTGACTTGTGTGTCTCTTGCCAGGTTCTGTTACCCAGAATCCCTTGAAAACCTCAAACTTGGTAAAAATAAAAAAAATTATTTTCCTCACATCTGTGTGATGCAAAGTTCTAGAATCTGCAGGGAGCCACAAACTTCCACCCACCCTGCATTCCACGACATCTTCTGATAAAAATAGTACTTCACTTGTGTGGGTACGCCTAGTGCCCGCAACAGAAAACAGCCCAAAATGCAAAGTGGACACATCACATTTTTCCAGTGAAATCTGACCCTTTCTTTGCAATGTGCCTAGCTGTGGATTTTGGACACTAGCACAGCTGGCACCTACAGAAACCTAGCAAACCTGTACATTTTTTTAAACTAGACACCCAGAGGAATCCAGGGTGGGGTGACTTATGTGGCTCTCAGCAGGTTCTGTTACCAGATTCCCTTGCAAACCTCAAACTTTGTCAAAAATTCACATTTTCCTCACATTTCTGTGATGGAAAGTTGTGGAATCTGTGGGGAGTCACAAACTTCCACCCAACCAGCATTTCCCCAAGACTTCCGATAAAAATGGTACCTCACTTGTGTGGGTGGGCCTAGTTCCCGCAGCAGGAAATGGGCAAAAACGTACTGTGAAGACTTCAAAATTATCTATCACAAAAAGACTTTATTTTGCAAAGGGAGTCACCTGCGTTTTTGGAATGTATGATGGAATTCCGCATGTGTTTTTCACGCATGCCTTAGGCACGGATTTGTTCTGCATGCAAGTAGTTTTAATGACTTGCCTTAGGTGGGCACTGGATATTTGAATAGTTTAATTTACTATTCCAACTCCAGTCTGTGCAACAGAAGTGTAGGTTTTGGACTTTAATTCCAACACCAATCCACCATTGCACCACCCTAAAGCAAGTCGTTGTAAGGATTTACATATAGAACATATGCGTGCTAAAGACGCATTTGTTCTGCTGCCGGCGCTGTGAAGGCACGGCGTGATTCAAGCTTCCTCCTAAAGGACGTTTCCCACGTTTTTTGTCCCAGGTTCAGCAGCCATCTAGGGAAACCTACCAAACCCAGACATTTCTGAAAACTAGACACCCGGTGGAATCCAAGGAGGTGTGGCCTCCATGGATCCCCCAACGTTTTCCTAACCAGAATTCCCTGCAAACCTCAAATTTAGCCCCAAAAAATCAAATCACATTTTTCTCACATTTTTGTGTGGGAAAGTTTTGGGATCATTGGGCCTACTCAAATTTCCTACCACCCAGCGTTCCACCTGGTCGCTCTCTAAAAATAGTACCTCACTGGTGTGAGTGGGTCAGGTTCCCGCCACAGGGAAGGGCCCAAAACGTATTATGGAGACATCAAAAATATCAATTACAAAACAACCTAGTTTTGCAAGGGGTCACCTGCGATTTTGGTCCCGAGCCTCTCATGAGTCTTTCTGAAACTGTTTTCTTAGCAATATCTTGAGTTTATTTCTATGGTCCTTTTTTCCCCAATCGATGGTTGGGTTATGTTCCGTAAGGCATAGTAGACCAAAAATCATATGGAACTGTGGGGCATCCATCAAATTGAACCGTATTTCTTCCCAATGACCGTTGAATCCAGAGAGTTCAATTGGTTCTGTCTCTTCTGTGATGGGGCCCGAGGATAGATTGGTACCATCTACCGCTCAAACAATCTCGAATACTTCTTTTTTAACAGAACAAATGTTCATTTCCTTGGCGTATTTGATATCACAGAAATTTCCAGTTGCCTCGGAATCGATCATAACTGACAATCCTTGGATTTTCTTTTGACGGTATCTTGCAGATAGGGATACTGTAAGATGCGGAGCTGCAGTTTGCCACTTGCTGCGGGTCTGGAGTTTTCTTTTATTCACCCCCATCAGAGCAACTCCATTTACTGACGGTATTTCTCTTTTAACGGCTGGTTAACATTTGGTCTCTTAGGACATTCTTTCATGAAATGCCCTGCATTTCCGCAATACATACATAGATTACCTAGCTTCTGTTTGAATTTTTCTTTTTCTTCTTTGGACAGTGGTCCTCGAATACTGTCAATTTGCATTGGTTCTTTGCCCAGATTTGGTAGCGGAAGTCTTTTCTCCTTTCAGACTTTCGTTCATTCAGTCTTTGGTGCATTTGCAGGACCAAGTCGATGAGTCCTAAAACTTCTATGGGTCGATTTGGTATTTTGGTGCTAAGGAGTATTTTAATTAAAAAAATAGCAGCTCTCTTAAATTCCGGTCAATTAGTTTCAACTATTAACTTGTTGAATTGTGGCAAGTAAGAGATAAGGTCTCTATTACCTTGTTTGTGATCCAATAATTCATTATCGAGGCTTATGTCACAGCTCTACTATCAATGATTCTGAGAAATTCTGTTTTAAACTTCTCAAAGCCGTAAAGAATGGGGTTATTCCAGGTAACCATAGGCATAGACCAGGCTGCTGCATCTCCGGTCAGACGAGACAAGACAAAGGCTACTCTAGATTGATTTTCCGCAAAAATAATGGGCCGACACAAAAAGTGCAAGGAACATTTTGTTAGGAAGATCTGTGCCTTGTGAGGATCCCCACTAAACCGCTCTGGTGGAGCTAAGGCAACTATTGGGGAATCCGCATGAATGATTTGAGTAGACAGCTCTGAGGTGGAAGGAAGTGGAACACTAGTTCTATTCTCTTTTGGAACAGTGGAGGGACCTGCCGATAACTCGGTAATTCTCTAGAGTAAGTGTTGAGACTCCTGATAGGACACCTCTATTTTCTCCCTTAAACTCTTACTCTCATCTAAGGTGGTGTTTAGCTGGCTCTGCATATTTTCTAAAATGACCGCTAAACCCTTTAGGTCCAACCCTCCAGCCATTCTGCTTGGGTGGAAATGTTCTTTGTGACACTTTAATCTGTCAGAACACTAACCTGGTGCCAAGGTTTCCACAGGAGCAGAAGGAAGTTCCCCAGCACCCTCAAATGAATACTATCAATTGACCTTCTAACACTTCTAATTTAAAAGTATCTACCCTGGGGTAGGGGATTTGGGAGAGAAAGAAGAGAGACTTCCTTGAAGTTTCTGGTAGTGTCCCACGATACTCCTTTCTGTCAGGTTGTGTGAGTTCTTTTGTAAGCAACAGGAATATAATTCAAAACTTGAGAGTACCTAAAGAGAAAAATTAAAAAGAATAAACTACGGTTCTTATATAGTCTTACACACAATTCATATACATGTTATTATTCAATTGATATGTAAGGTGTCTCAGGTAACACTATTCGATATACCTATTGAAGCTTCAAGTACTAGCCCCTCTCTTATTGGTAGTTGAAAAATAAAAGTCTGTTTATCTTTTCTTGGTAGTGTTTCCTTTTCTTTTATGTACAGAAGTATATATGTAAATGTATTTTTTCGTTCTGAAATGATGAGGGAGTTTTGAGGAAAAAGTTCTACTCCCTTCTAAGTTCTAATAGCTGATTCATAAAATACACACAGACTTCAAGGAATATAACCTTACTTGGTCATCACAATTGTTTCAGCACCATTCCGTTTCTTACTTGTTAGGTGAAAAAATTTGGCTTGGAAGCGAAGAAGGCTAGTCGCAAATAAATGTTCTTTAACTGAATAACTTGTGGTTCCCAAAGACAAACTGGATAAAAGGTTGAGAGGAAAAATACCCCTACAGTGTGCACACCAGCCTTTTTGAAGGCTTCTCTGAGGAAAAAAAAACAGGCGTGAAGCTGAGACGCTGCTCTCAGGCAACGAGTTCAGTTGAAGTTCAACGCGCGAGCTTCAGGCAGGGGTACTAGTACTTGAAAGTTATTTGAGGACTTGCAAGATGAATAGAACGCTGACCTGATTGAAATTTGTGGTGGCCATGTTGGTTTATTCGTGAGACATCGGGTACTCAAATTCTACAGGAGAAAATATAGAAGAAAACGGGAGAAGGGAGGCTGAAGTCTCCAACAAGGGTATTTTTTAATCGTGAACCTTTTTCCTTTTGACTAGAGATCGAGTTTATTTTCTTGACAAGATTTCACTAAAATGAAATGCACTATTAATAATTGAAAGGTCAAAAAACTGAACCAGTGACTCACAGCTTGTGAGCTGTAAAGTCGCGCCAAGGCCCCAAACGCTTTACAGGCCATTTACACACCTTTCGTACGCGATACGCACAAGACCATTCACACCGCCAGACCCGGAACCAACACATTAGTACATTCACAAAAAAGACAGTGTACACCCTGGCAGAGAAAGACAGAATAGTCAATTATTACTGCACAACTATCTATTCCTCAAGTACAGATGCAAAGCTAGGACAAGGACCCAACTGCTTTACAGGCCATTCACACACGATTCATACATGTCACACACGGTTCATACATAACACACACAAGACCATTCACGCCACCAGCA
The DNA here is from genome assembly GCF_964204655.1 of Triturus cristatus. Classification (NCBI taxonomy): domain Eukaryota; kingdom Metazoa; phylum Chordata; class Amphibia; order Caudata; family Salamandridae; genus Triturus; species Triturus cristatus. The sequence continues at coordinate 658,210,231 of NC_140585.1, read as the reverse complement.
GCGGGCCCAGAGCACATTACAACACTCACATCAACAGACAGTGCCATTCAAGGACCCATAACTTTAAGATGCCCACATGTCTGACAAAGAAACCACATCAGCTGATAAGAGTGTGTGGACTGGCGTTTTGTGTGTAGTAACCAGCAGCAAGTCACTTCTCAAACACTGCCAGCCAAGCGTCAGTCCATGAACACCACCAGCCAAGAGCCAGTCCACGCACACTGCCAGCCAAGCACCATTCCTCGCACACTGCCAGCCATGCGCCAGTCCACGCACACTGCCAGTCATGCGCCAGTCCATGCATCAGCCAGCCAAGCGCCAGTCCATGCACACCGCCATGCCAAGCACTAGTCCACGCACACCACCATCACATTTTGTTTCTTACAAAAAAGAAGACACAAACCAACTGTAAGTAGATACAAAAATACAAACACAAAAGCTGTAACCAAATACATAGCACTTTTTATTTATTTATTTACTTGAGTTTCATATAGCGCTGGCTAGACCCGGAGGTATCAGAGGGCTTTACATAAGGATACAGCGAGTTACAAGTTACAAATGTTTCACAGTAGTTACATAATGGATAAATAAACAATACAGGAGTAAATTAGCGAAAACGAAAGTCAAGATAGGAAAGAACAGGGACAGCAGATAATCCACAGAAAGGAGACAGCAACGGGGAAGAAAACAAGACAAATGTCCGTGATCCGGCTGGGTAGGTGACGGCCATAGCGGTGTGCCAGGGCCAATCTCCGCTACAGCTGTCGGTGCAGCTCCACCGGGAAGCGGCCATGTATGCGTTTAGGGCTCCGCCAGAGAAGAGTGAGGATCAGGAGGGGATCAGAAGGCTAGAAACCAAAGATGGGTGGTAGGCACTGGCGAGGATGGCAAGGTAGGAGAAGGAGTGTGGTTTTGGCAGCCATCTTAGAGTCAGGCACGTCGAGTCTATTAGTCTCCATGGCTCAGTGGCTAGTTCTAGTTGCCACCAGTTCTAAAGTTGGTTAAAAAGCTCAGTGCCAAAAATCCTGGAAGAAACATCAGGACCCTGGTCTCAAAGAGACGGCTGGAGGGGAGCCAATGTAGCATTCTCAGGCAGCAGCGATGATCTGGGATTACAAGACGCCTCTGTGAGGCGCTGGGTGTGTGCTGTTCTTTGTTCTGCCGGTGAGAACCAGCAGCTCTGGAAACCCAACTCTGAGTCACCTTGGAGTGGGTGGATCGGCAGCCTCGTACCAGGCCGGAGGTGATAGCATGGGGAGCAGCAGCGTGTCTAGCAGCATTTGAGGGGGTGTTCGCCGTGCAGTGGAGCGGCGCACAGCCAGTGTCCGTGTACTTCCAGGCCGCGGGCACGGTCCCCACAATGGGTCCGGCCGCGAAGGAAACCGCAGGGCAATTTCGCAGGGCCCTCCCTAGCCGCACCCATACCTCTCAAATGGCGAAGGCAGGCAAGGTCTGCAAAGCGGAGTTTTTCTGCACTAATGCCAACCTTGAAACTGAATAAAAAACATAACACAATACAGACCAGGCAGTTCACTTTTACACTCACGGATGCTCCCAAAAACGCTTTTGCGTGTGGTACATTCTAAAACAAGCAGGCACACACAAAGCAGGTTTTGGACACTCTGGAAAAACATATTTATACCCAAAAGGGGTGATCCTTGCCCAAGGGACCACCCCAAAACATAATTAAAAACATCCAAGGTGTTAGTGAGTTTTCTACACCCCCTCCTCCATCGGGGGCAGATAGGCCTCCAAATAGGGCTGATCTGCCCCCCGGGAGGCAGAGAATGAGAAAAGTGATAAAACAAAATTATATCCCAATGAGGCTGATCCTTGCTCAAGGGACCACCCCTATGCATAATATAACATAATATAACATTATCCCTAGTGGGATTTCTGCCCCGGGCAGGAATGCCCTGCAAAAAGACATCGGGGGAAGAGGAAAAACTCTTCCATCTCCCCCGATGCCTCTATGCACGCTGCAAACCATGCCCCCCGGCAGGAAAAACCTACCTGCTCCTCTGAAGCACTGGAAGCCAAATGGCTTCCAGCGCGTCTGACAGCTCTTCAGGACACATCAGCTGCCATCCCTGTTTTGGGGGGCATTACATGGGTGGCCTATGAGGGGAGCGCCATCGCTTCTCCCATGGGCAGGTGCAAGGACGAAACGGTTCTGGCCTCAGCACACGCCCATTGCGGCAGAGGACGAAACCGTTCCAACCTGAGCATGCAAGGGGAGCTCCTAGCTGGAACAGTGAATAACAAATGTATTAGTCTTACTTCTTTTAACAACATTTTGGGTGTCCCAGTGCCTGCCTGGGACACCCACATCTTTAGTTGTCTTTGGAGGCCACAGGGTGAGCCCTAGGGCCCCCCGCAGCCCCCAGCCAGCACCTATTGTTGGTGCTGGCGGGAGCCGTCATTGGGTTGCCCAGTGCCCACCCTGGGTACCCATAGCTCCATTTTTGGGGATGGGGGGCGGCACAAGGGAACCCTAGGACCCTTGCAATCTCAGCCAGCTACCTTTGCGGGCAGGAGCAGAATTATTTTACTGCTTTCAATGGGAGTTCTATTTTTAACCCGGAAGAGTACGCGTAGGGTATGCCCGCACTCTCTCTGGGACAAAACAGCAGAGCCCTAGGGGATGGGGATCTTGGTACACTGCTACGGTCTGGCCCCAGGGTTCCTGGATCCGATCGGGGAGCTTGATATCCCCCCTCCTATTTTCAGATTTTCTGGCCTCTGGGGTCCACAGCCCTGTGGAAGCCTGGGGAGGGGGGCTGCACACTCCCCCCCCTTATTTATGTCTTGTCACTGGGGGATGGGGTCTCTGAAAGGCACAGGGAGGGAGGATGCACCCCCCCCATTTTATTATTTGCAGCCTCAGGGGATGAGGTCATTGGTGCCTCACAAAGCCTTGTGGAGGGGGTTGCATGCCCACTTCCTTGCACCCCCCCATAATTTATCATGAGGTGGCCCTGGGGGATGGGGTCACTGGGGTCTCAAAGAGGCACAGGGTGGAGGATCGCATGCCCCTTCCTAATTTTAGTATTTGTGGCCTCAGGGGATGAGGTCCCCAGGGCCTCACAAAGTCTTGTTGAGGGGGTCACATGTCCCCTCCCCTTAACATGTTAATACACAACCCCCAGGAAGTATTGTAATAAAATGTGGGACACTGGATTTTTAATGTTCCTTTTTTTATTTTATATTCGAGCTGTGGATCTACTGTGCAGATTTTTTAAAAAGCTAGTTTTGGCCCCTTTCCATCAGAGACCCACCAACCCCCTTTTACCGACCCCCCCAACAGGCCTGGGGGTAGGATATCCCTTACTTGCCTGTTATATCTTTTTCCACATTGTTTTCCAGGACAGGGGGCCCAGTCCCCGAGTTCTAACATGGCTGCCATCACATCTTTGTTCGTGTTGTAGCAGCCAATCAGATACCAATCTGTTGGCTCTGCGGATCCTCTACAGAGTGAAATATCTATTTTTTATTTGCTTTAATTTCTTGAAAATTACTGGACAGAATTAAACCAAATCACAAAAACCACACTTTCTGGTTTGAAATCTTGCTTTCTGCTAAATTTGGTGTTATTTAGTCGTTTGGGCTGTAGCTGCGTCTAATTTTCCTATGGTAAAAGGAATGGGGAAAATGTGTTTTGGGACCCGCCCATTTTTCCTCAGCTCCTGCTTCACAGATCACTCCAAAACTTTCCAGCAAGGAGCTGAGGGGATGAGACTATTTTGGGGGAGCTTCATGAAGATTTGTCAAACAGCACCAAAGTTATAAGCAATACAATGAATAATTTTTCTTTGGGAAAGTGGTCTTAACTATAACTAACCAGTGGTGACTGTCAATAGGATATATATATAATTGACAGATGAAGATTTTGTATATATTACTGAACAAAACAATCTACTTTTTGCAACGCATTTTCAAAAAAGAAACACCCAACCCAAAGCCAGTTCATTGAAATGAATAACATCAGAAACCTTTATTTGACAGAACAAAAAAAAGGGACAGAAAGTTAAGAAGATAGTCTAAAAATGGTTGTCCAAAGACCATAAGAAAAACAAATACTAACATTTAAAGAAAAAAACACCTCATGAAAAGGAAAATGCTACTTACCAGTATGCATCTGTTCTTGGCATGTAGAGCTGCAGATTTGTATACTTTTGCATAGATCACCATCTGGTGTTGGGCTCGGATGTTTGCACTTTGTTTTTGTCTTGTAAGAAGTCTTTGTAGTCACGAGGTAGGTGACTCCTCCCTAGGACGATAGTGCGCATGGGCATATAATCCATCCTTGGATTGTTTTTGCCACGCAGGGTTACAATGGAGTAGTAAGAAGTAGAAAGAGATGTTCATGTGTAATGTATCTAAGTAAGATAGTACTGGAACAGATAGAGGTATCCGGGGAGGCAGGTGGGCGTATACAAATCTGCAGCTCTACATGCCAAGAACAGATGCATACTGGTAAGTAGCATTTTCCGTTCGAGGCATACGAGCTGCAGATTGTATACTTTTGCATAGACTATACAGCAGTCACTTCCTTAGCGGTGGCTACCTGTATGTGTTGCAGTGGTTTGAAAAAGTGTTCTTAATGCAGCCTGGCCCACAATAGCTTGTTGTTTTGCCTGCACATCTACACAATAGTGTTTTGTGAAGGTGTGTGGTGTAGCCCAAGTTGCTGCTTTGCGGATGTCATCTAGGGGAATGTTCCCTAAGAATGCCATGGAAGCCCCTTGTTTGCTTGTGAAATGAGCTCTAGGGGAAATGGTTAGTGCTCATTTGGCTTTGATATAGCATATTTGGATACATTTAACAATCCACCTTGCAATTCCTGCCTTTGAGATGGGATTGCCTTTATGAGGTGGGGAGAAAGCCACAAAAGGTTGTTTGGTCTTTCTAAAGGATTTTGTCCTTTCAATGTCGTAGACTATTGCTCTTTTCACTTCTAACGTGTGAAGAGCTCGTTCTGCCACTGAGTCTGGTTGAGGGAAAAACACTGGGAGTTCAACAGACAGTTTGAGATGGAAGGCAGATACAACTTTCGGTAGAAATTTAGGGTTAGTCCTAAGAACCACTTTGTTTTGATGTGTTAGACCTGGTACCATTGGCGTGAGTCTGCCTTCCATTTTGTCTGATTGCCTCCTCTGGTTTTTATATGTTTTGCTGGTTTAGATACTTTCGGCACTGTGCCACTGCTAGTCAGTGCACCGTGCAAGTGCTCCCTATGTTAAATTGATGTATTGATTAGTGACTCCATGATTGGGTTATTTGATTTACTTGCCAAACCCTAGTACCCATGTGTGCCCAGGACTTGTAAATCAAATGCTGCTGGTGGGCTTGCAGCACTGGTTGTGGCACCCACAGAAGCAGCTTGTAAAGTGTGTCTCAGGTCTGCCATTGCAGAGCCCATGTGCAATCTGGTACGGACATGCTGACTGACCAGGTGCACCCACTTGCCAGTCCCTAAACCTTCCCTTATCTTCATATCAGACACCCCTATGGTATGCCCAAGGGCAGGGTGCATTGTAAGTATAAGGTAGGACATGCCCTGGTGTGTGTGGCATGTCCTCATAGTGAATTACAGCCATTTTCGTTTTTCACTATTGCAAGGCTATCTGTTCCCCATAGGCCAGAATGGGCAGTTAGATTATTACATTTTATAATCCTAACTGACTCAGGGAACATGGTAGATATTAGAATGTAGTATGCCTGAACTCAGAATGATAAAATACATCTTTTAGTGAAGTTGGATTGAACATTCTGTGTTTGAAAATACCACTTTTAGAAAGTAGGTATTTTCTTGCTTAACTGTCCAAGCCTGCCTCTGCTAGGTTGTGTAATGTGTGTCTGGTTCTGTGAGTGACAGGGGCCGGGGATTCCAGGGGAGAGGTTGAGTCAGCACAGGGCTGAATAAAAAGATCTGCATGTAGATGGGTGGGAGGAGTTGCACCTGGGACCTGAATAGGGCTGTGCCTTCCCTCCACAATGCTGGCTCCACCTCCTGTGGTGTGTCCGATGTCTCTGCCCTGCACTCTGAAAGGAAAGAAGGAGTCAGGTAAACAAAGTGCTCCAGGACTGACCAGAACTGGTTTGGACTAGGCAAAGGCCTCTCTGCCTTCAGAGAACAAAGAGAAAAGTAGTATAAATATGGGGACCCAACCCCCAAGACTTTAGATCACTTCTGGAACAACAACAAGAAACCTCTGTCAAGGAGAAGAACCAAAGGAAGCAGTAGGAGTTGGACTGCCCCCCTGCCAGTGTGCTGTGTTGTTGGGTTGGCCTGCAGTGGTGTCTTCATTGCCAAGGAGAGGAGAATGGACTTTTACAGAACTTTCATCATCTTACAGAATATTTCTCCAAGGGCTTGAACTTGTGCTTGCCTCCTGCTGAAGTCTCAGGGACAACAGACTTCACCACCAGCTCCCCTCTGAATTTCCTTGCTGGGAATTCTATCTGCAGAAGCCTGCGTGTCGCTGGGAGCTGGAAGCGCGACGCAACGAGAAGAACGCATCGCCGGAGAAGCGTGCCGCCTCCGCATCTCCCAGAAGCTTGCCTTCGTTGCACCTGTCTGCTGTTGCATCACCGGAGAAGCGCGTTGCAACCGTGAGGGTCGCTATCGCATCATCGGAGAAGCGTGTCGCAGGGCCTGACGTGGCTCCAAAGTACAGTCGCCACAAGGCTGCGAGGGCGTGCTGCATCGTCTCAACATCTTCGCATCAAGGGTGCCATCTTATCGCATCGGATTGTCGCATTGCGAGGCGCCATCTTGCCGCATTGCAACCGGGCTGCAGCACGAGAATCTACACATCACCTCCTCTCCGGTAAGGATCAAAACGCATCCCCTACTCTGCGCAAGCATTGAGACGCGACGCATCGTCTCCCCCGAAGCAAGGAACCAACGCTTCTCCAACACTGCGAGCCTTTTGTTTATTTTACGTTACGCATCCAGGTACTTTTGTGAGAACTGTGTCGCATTTACCATCAACTTGAACTAAGTTAATTCTACCATCTTTAAGTCAATTTTGAGTACAGTATTGTGGATTTTTGTCCTTGTGGTCTTGTGTTAAGTCTATATAAAGAATACTTAATTTTATAAAACCTGTGTGGTGTCCATCTGTAGTGTTTTCACTGTATTACTGTATGTGTTCACAAATGCTTAACACACTGCCTCTGAGATAAGCCTGTCTGCTCGTGCCACGCTACCAAGGGGGTGAGCAGGGGTTATCCAGTAGTGTAATCCCCTTTCCCTGACTTAGAAGCAAGGGTCCCTATTTGGTCAAAGATACCTACCTCTGCCAACTAGAGACCCCGGGTTGTAACATTGGTGGTCAGCGGTGAGGATTCGAACCTGCATTTGTGACTCATATACAGTGATTGGTGTACACTACTAGTGAGTGCAGACCAAAAGTGACCACATACTTTTTTGGTAGAATTTCTTATCCTTGGGCTGTTTTTTTTCCTGAGAACTGCCAATTCTTACTGCCATGAGCAGGCCAGCATCTGTTGCATCTATGGATCTAGATTTTGAAGAAGATAGATTGGAAACCTACATTTTGAAACAGCTCAAGCATGTCTGCAAGAAATTGAAAGTTGCTACACCAGGCATTTCTAAAAAGGATGACTACCAAAAGGCACGGAGGACCTGGGTAGAAGCAAGAAATGCCCGAGTCAGTGGTGGAGCCAGCTGGGACTGCAGATGGGCAACTGGATAGGCCAATATTTTCAGCCAGGGGAGGGGTGCCGTCCCCACCTGGCAGTAGTGTCTTTTCCAAAGACCTGTTCCCCAGAGAGTTGGAAGACAGGAAGAGAAATAGGGCACACAAGCTGGAGATGGCTAAGCTTAAGATGGAGTCAGAGGGAAATAGAGAATAACAATTTGTCCTTGGAGAGAGAGAGAATGAGAATGGAGCATGAGAGGATGTTGAGGGAGTTAGAGATCAAGGCAAAGGGCTTAGAGATCAAGCCCTCTGGTGGCAGCGCACCATCTGTGCCTTTAGAAAGCAGAGTGTATATTCCCAAGGATGTCATCAAAGATTTCCATAAGCATGAGGATATTGGGCAGTGGTTGCCAGCCTATGAGATAGCAATGTTGGCCCACCGGGTCCCTGAGAAGGATTGGGGAGCTGGGTTGTGGGGCCGCTTTGCGAGTGAGGGGAGGGATACTTTGTTAGACCTGCCCAGTGAACATAGGATGTCTTATGCCCACATGAAGGAAGCCCTGATGACAAGGTATGGTTTGACCCCAGAACTCTATAGACAGAGATTCAGAAATTGTAAGAAACTGGAGGGAACCACTTGGGTAGAATATGTGTCTTTCTTTTGCAGAGCTATGGATGGTTGGGTGAAGGGTAGCAAAGGGGATACTTTTGAAGCGCTCTATGATTTGTTTGCAAGGGAGCACTTGTCTGCTAACTGTTTTCCAGAACCATGCCAACACCTTATTGATAGCAAGTTAATGAACCCTAGGAAGCTTGCTGAGGAGGCGGACCGCTGGGTCAGTACCAAAGTCCACAAGAGTCATGTTAGAGATTCCGCCAAAGGTGGGCATGGTCAAGAGCAGAAGAGTGGGGGGGGAGGGCAAGGGTAAACAGAGGGCGTTCCAGAAAGGGCCCTAAAGTAATTCTCAATCGAACCAAGGGAAGGGTTCCCAGCCTCCCCCCGAGAAGAAGTCGGAGCCCCCGACAGGTAAACCTGTTCATAGGGGGCCAGTTACATGCTTTCAGTGTAAGCAAGTGGGACACCATTGGTATGATCCCCAGTGTCCCCAAAAGGGTCAGTATGTGCCACCCCGTGCACCTCCCGTCAGTGGCCAGTGTAGCCCAGGGGGTGTAGGAGAAGTGTGCCCAAGGTGGGTGGGGTCCCGCAGAAATGTCCCTTGTCTCATTAGGAGACTTTGAGATGGTCCCTCAAGCTCCGCTGCCTGATAACACTAAGAAACACAGGCAGTGGGTGACCATCAATGGCCATAGAGTGGAGGCTTTTAGAGACACCAGAGCCAGTGTGACAGCTGTCAAGTGTCACCTGGTGTCTCAAGAGCAGGTTGTCCCCAATGCCTTTTACCCAGTTGTTGCTGCTGACAACACAGAGAGCCACTGCAAGGTGGCTCAGGTTCCCTTTGAGTGGGGTGGGGTCTCTGGTACTCTTCAGGTAACTGTGAGGCCAGCCATGCCTGTAGATTGTCTGTTGGGCAATGATTTGGAGAGCTCCCCTTGGGGTAAGGTGGAGAAGAAGGGTCATTTGGAGATGTTGGGTCTGCCTGAGGGGGCGTGTTACCACTCAGTTAATGGCAGCCAGTAAGGGTGTTGAAGAGGTCTTGGAGCCTGAAAGTATGGCCCAGGGACCTGCCTTAAAGAGAAGAGGTAGGGGGCGCTGGAAATCAGCCCCCATTGTTTCCACAGTCCTGGAGGAGGCAGACCTTGAGGGGGATGCCCTGGAATCTACAGGGGAACAGGTTGCTGAACTGGGGGGCCTGCCTGAGCTGACCCTTGGCAGCAAGGAGGAGGAACCTCCAGGGAGGAATTTTGTGCAGTACAGAAGAAGTGCCCTTCTCTTGTGGGTTTGCGGCAACAGGCCACAAACCAGGCAGCAGGTGATCAGTCTGGATCACATTGGATCTACTGGGAGAACATCCTCCTGTATACAGTGCCTAAGGTTGCTGAGCCTGGGTCAGCCCGTGTGCTGGTGGTACCCCAGTGCTTCAGAGCCTTCCTACTGGGGTTGGCTCATGATGTACCTTTAGCTGGACATCTGGGCCCGTACAAGACCTTTGAAAGGCTTGTCACCCACTTTTATTGGACCCAGATGCGGAAGAGTTCAGATACTCATTGTAGGACCTGTCAAACTTGCCAGGCAAGTGGGAAAAGTGTAAGGAAGCAAAAGGCTCCTCTCCAACCTTTCCCTGTAGTCAGTACCCCCTTTGAACGGGTGGGAATTGACATTGTAGGGCCATTGGACCCCAAGACAGCCATGGGCAACAGGTTTATCCTGGTCTTGGTGGATCATGCAACCCGGTACCTGGAAGCCATCCTGCTCAGGACAGTGACGGCCCCAGTGGTGGGCCGTGCACTGATGGGGATTTTCTCCCGTGTGGGGTTCCCCAGAGAGGTGATCAGACCATGATACCAATTTCATATCCAGTTATATGAAATCTCTGTGGAAGGAGTGTGGTGTTACCTACAAGTTCACCACTCCTTACCACCCCCAAGGTAATGGGCTGGTTGAAAGATTCAACCGGACCCTTAAAGGCATGATCATGGGTCTTGAAGAACCAATGAGGAGTAAGTGGGACGTCCTCTTGCCATGCCTTCTGTTTGCTTACTGTGAGGTGCCACAAAAGTCTCTAGGGTTCAGTCCCTTTTAACCTTTGTATGGACCTTTGAGTCTGGTCAAAGAAGGCTGGGGGCAATCTCCCAGGAATCCTCCCCAGGATGTATACAGTTACATGCTGGCCTTCAGGAACCAGACTCTGCGATTCAGAGAGCTCGCTCAGGTGAATCTGGAAGCCAGCCAGGAAGAGATGAAGCGGTGGTACGATCAGAATGCCACTCTGATTGAGCTTCAGCCTGGACAGAAAGTTTGGGTCCTGGCCCCTGTAGAGCCTTGTGCGCTCCAGGACAGGTGGACCGGTCCATTTGAGGTGGTGGAGCGCAAGAGTGATGTCACCTATCTGGTGAACCTGCGGTCTCCAAGGAACCCTTTGCGGGTCCTACATGTTAACAGCCTGAAGCCCCACTTAGAAAGGTCCGAAGTGGGCATGCTCCTAGCAATGGATGATGGAATGGAGGAGGAGACGGAGCCTCTTCCTGACCTCCTGTCTGGAACAGAGCAAGATGGGTCAGTGGATGGTGTCAGCCTCTCTGCCACACTGACCCCTGATCAGCAGCAAGATTGTCGCCAACTGTAGGGACAATTCTCTGATTTGCTTTCCTTGGTTCCTGGTGTCACTGAGTGGTGCGTCCATGACACTAGGGACAGTCCTCCTGTGAAGCAGAAGGCTTACAGAGTGACTGAAAAGGTCAGGACTTACCTCAAGGAGGAAGTCTCCAAGATGTTTGCCTTAGGGGTGATTGATTCCTCCAACAGTCCTTGGGCCAGCCCAGTGGTCTTGGTCCCAAAGGCTGCCTCGCCTGCTGCCACACCCAAACTCAAGTTCTGTGTGGACTACCGAGGACTCAATTCAGTCACCAGGACTGACGTGCACCCCATCCCCAGAGCTGATGAGCTCATTGATCGGTTAGGGGCTGCACGGTACCTCAGCACGTTTGATTTGACGTCTGGGTACTGGCAGATCGCCTTGACTGATGGGGCCAAAGACAGGTCAGCATTCTCCACACCAGATGGGCACTACCAATTCCAGGTTATGCCCTTTGGGATGAACGCCCCTGCCACCTTTCAGAGGTTGGTCAACGAGGTGTTGGCTGGACTGGAAGATTTCAGTGCCGCCAACCTGGATGACATTGCAGTGTTCAGCGCCAGTTGGGAAGAACATTTGCGCCATCTCTGGGAAGTGTTGAAGGCACTGCGCAAGGCAGGCCTCACGATCAAGGCGAGTAAGTGCCAGATCGGGCAGGATTCCGTGGTGTACTTGGGGCACCAGGTAGGGAGCGGTCAGGTGGCGTCCCTGCAACCCAAGATTGATACCATCCTGGCATGGGAACCCCCAAAGACTCAGACACAGGTGAGAGCATTTTTAGGACTCACGGGGTACTACAGGTGGTTGTCAAGGGCACCCTTGACTGAGCTGACTTCCAGGAAGCAGCCCAAGAAAGTGAACTGGATTGACACCTGTCAGAAGGCTTTTGGTGCCCTGAAGACTGCCATATGCACAGCACCCGTGCTTCAGGCACCCAACTTCTCAAAAGAATTCATTGTTCAAACGGATGCTTCAGAGCATGGTGTGGGGGCTGTTCTATCACAGATTAATGAAGAGGGCCTAGACCAACCTGTAGCCTTCATCAGTAGGAGGTTACTTCCACGGGAACAGAGGTGGAGTGAAATTGAGCGTGAGGCATTTGCTGTGGTCTGGGCACTGAAGAAGTTGAGACCATACCTGTTTGGGACTCACTTCCGGGTTCAGACAGACCACAGGCCCCTCAGATGGTTGATGCAGATGAGTGGTAAGAACCCAAAGTTGTTGAGGTGGTCCATTTCCCTACAGGGGATGGACTTTACGGTGGAACACCGCCCTGGTACAGAACACGCCAATGCTGATGGTCCCAAGGGCAAGGGTAGTTCTCCCCACATTTCAGCTGGAGGGGACACGTGTTAGACCTGGTACCATTGGCGTGAGTCTCCCTTCCATTTTTTCCGATTGCCTCCTCTGTTTTTGATATGTTTTGCTGGTTTAGATGCTTTGGGCACTGTGCCACTGCTTTTCAGTCCACAGTGCAAGTGCTCCCTATGTAAAATTGATGTATTGATTAGTGACTCCATGATTGGGTTATTTGATTTACTTGTCAGACCCTAGTACAGTGCACCATGTGTGCCCAGGGCTTTTAATTCAAATGCTGCTGGTGGGCTTGCAGCACTGGTTGTGCCACCCACAGAAGCAGCTTGTAAAGTGTGTCTCAGGTCTGCCATTGCAGAGCCTATGTGCAGTCTGGTACTGCCATGCTGACTGACCAAGTGCACCCACTTGCCAGTCCCTAAACCTTCCCTTATCTTCATATCAGACACACCTATGGTAGGCCCAAGGGCAGGGTGCATTGTAAGTATAAGGTAGGACATGCCCTGGTGTGTGTGGCATGTTCTAATAGTGAATTACAGCCATTTTCGTTTTTCACTATTGCAAGGCTACCTGTTCCCCATAGGCCAGAATGGGCAGTTAGATTATTACATTTTATAATCCTAATTGACTCAGGGAACATGGTAGAAATTCGAATTTAGTATGCCTGAACTCAGAATGATAAAATACATCATTTAGTGAAGTTGGATTGAACATTCTGTGTTTGAAAATACCACTTTTAGAAAGTAGGTATTTTCTTGCTTAACTGTCCAAGCCTGCCTCTGCTAGGTTGTGTATTGTGTGTCTGGTTCTGTGAGTGACAGGGGCCGGGGATTCCAGGGGAGAGGGTGAATCAGCACAGGGCTGAATAGGAAGATCTGCATGTAGATGGGTGGGAGGAGTTGCACCTGGGACCTGAATAGGGCTGTGCCTTCCCTCCACAATGCTGGCTCCACCTCCTGTGGTGTGTCTGATGTCTCTGCCCTGCACTCTGAAAGGAAAGGAGGAGTCAGGTAAACAAAGTGCTCTAGGACTGACCAGAACTGGTTTGGACCAGGCAAAGGCCTCTCTGCCTTCAGAGAACAAAGAGAAAAGTAGTATAAATATGGGGACCCAAACCCCAAGACTTTAGATCACTTCTGGAACAACAAAAAGAACCCTCTGCCAAGGAGAAGAACCAAAGGAAGCTGTAGGAGTTGGACTGCCCCCCTGCCAGTGTGCTGTGTTGGCCTGCAGTGGTATCTTCATTGCCAAGGAGAGGAGAAGGAACTCTTACAGAACTTTCATCATCTTGCAGAATATTTCTCCAAGGGCTTGAACTTGTGCTTGCCTCCTGCTGAAGTCTCAGGGACAACAGACTTCACCACCAGCTCCCCTCTGATTTCCTTGCTGGGAATTCTATCTGCAGAAGCCTGCGTGTCGCTGGGAGCTGGAAGCGTGACGCAACGAGAAGAAGCGTGTCGCCGCCGCAGCTGTAGTCATCGCATCGCCTGAGAAGCGTGCCGCCTCCGCATGTCCCAGAAGCGTGCCTTCGTCGCTGCTGTCGCATCACCGGAGAAGCGTCCCACAACCGGGAGGTCACCATGGCATCATTGGAGAAGCATGTCGCAGGGCCTGTCGCGGCTCCAAAGTACAGAGTCGCCGCAAGGCTGCCAGGGCATGTCGCATTGTCTCAACATCATCGCATCAAGGGCACCATCTTATCGCATCGCACTGGATTGTCGCATCGCATTGAGGCGTCCTCTTCGCGCACCGCAACCGGGCTGCAGCACGAGAATCTACGCATCACTTCATCTCCGGTAAGGATCAAGACGCATCCCCTACTCTGCGCAAGCATTGAGGCGTGACGCATTGTCTCCCCCGAAGCAAGGAACCAACGCATCTCCAACGCTGCGAGCCTTTTGTTTATTTTCCGTTACGCATTCAGGTACTTTTGTGAGAACTGTGTCGCATTTACCATCAACTTGAACTAAGCTAATTCTACCATCATAAAGTCAATTTTGAGTACAGTATTGTGGATTTTTGTCGTTTGTGGTCTTGTGTTAAGTCTATATAAAGAATACTTATTTTTATAAAACCTGTGTGGTGTCCATCTGTGGTGTTTTCACTGTATTACTGTATGTGTTCACAAATGCTTAACACACTGCCTCTGAGATAAGCCCGTCTGCTCATGCCAAGCTACCAAGGGGGTGAGCAGGGGTTATCCAGTAGTGTAATCCCCTTTCCCTGACTTAGAAGCAAGGGTCCCTATTTGGTCAAAGGTACCTACCTCTGCCAACTATAGACCCCCAGTTCTAACATGATGGATTTGTAAAAATGGTTCTTGTATGGTTAATGCCTGGAGTTCACTAACTCTCCTGAGAGATGTGATAGCAACCAAGAAGGCTACCTTCCAAGTGAGGAACTGTAGTTCGCATTTGTGGAGAGGTTCAAAAGGGGGACCCATGAGTCTGGTAAGGAACACATTTAGGTTCCACACTGGAGAGGGCGGGACTCTGGGTGGGAATATTCTTTTAAGTCCTTCCGTAAATGCTTTGATAGCGGGCACTCGAAACAAAGACAAATCTTGTCTGTTTTGGAGATAGGCTGCTATGACAGCTAGATGTAGCCTAATAGATGTATATGCTAGGTTACATTGTTGTAGAAGCAAGAGGGAGCAGATAATGTTCTGAATAGAAGCATCTAGTGGATTGATTTGGTTGTTTGCGCAATAAATGGCAAACAGTTTCCATTTTGCTCTGGTGGTAGGGCGATGTCGCCTGGGCGCTATGCTCCCCTGTCTATAGGAAGGACCCCAAGAGACGACGTAGGAGTAGTAAGGTTTTTTTTATTTCGTTTGGTTGGGACAGTTTCTTGGCACTTCTTCTTTCTCCTCTGGTTGTTTTGGTCCCCCTCTTCTTCTCGGTCTGCGGAAGTCGGTGTCTGCCCGAAGTCTCCGTGGAATATGCAAAGAAGGGAAAACAATACCAAAATTTAGGGGACCTTTCTCGTCTTCTCGGGTTCTGAGGGGGAAAGGGGAGTGAGGAGTCACCGGGGTACCAGCACCAAAATAACACTCGTGTGATTAGAAGTCAGTAGGTGAGTGAGGGCTCTCTGGATACAACAAAAACGGCCACAGCCCAGGTGCCCTCCCAACAGTGAACAACCTCCCCTAGCGCCCTCCCCGTGTGTTTAAGAAGCCCAGGATATGACCCCGTACCTTTCCCAGCCACGCTCCTCCGGGCGCGTGGCGGGGCGAGACGTGGTGTAGTTGGCCTCCTGGCTCAGCAACTCCCTCCGCTCCTCTCCAGTCCTCCGACTCTCGTGCTCCTCTCTTCTCCGTCGCCTCTCGTGCTCCTCTCTTTTCCTCCGTCCTATTCGTTTCACTCTCCTCATCTCCTCCTCGGGCTTTCGCGCTGGTGTCCTGTCCGGCTTCCGTCTTCGCGTCGTCGCTGTTCTCCGATTGGCAGGATATCCGTGACGTCATCGGGAGCGGGTCCGTAGTTGCTCCCAGCCAGTCCACGTTAAAGGGACCGCCAGCATCCTGCATGAAAGGTTTAAAGGAGCCGTCAGCGAGGGAGTGAATGGAGGACGCCTCGGGTTCCGAGACTCGCTGACAGGCGTCTAGCTTCTTTAATGATATTCATACAGTCTGGCGGAAGATTTAGGTAGCCAAACTCTAAGACCTCAGGTGCCAGACCGCAAGGTTGAGTTGATTGGGATCTGAATGTCTCATCTTTCCATGGTTCTGAGTGAGAAGCTTGGGTGAGAGATGTAGTTTTTGATGAGGCACTACTCATCATTCCAATAAGGTTGTGAACCATGGTTGTCGGTCTCATGTTGGAGCAACTAGGATCATTGTGAGGGAATGTTGTTTGAGTTACCGAATCAATAACGAAATGAGTGGGAGAGGCGGAAAAGCGTAAGCAAATTTGCCAGACCAGTTCATCCATAGCGCATTGCCTTTGGACAATGGGTGCGGATACCTGGGAGCGAAGGTTGGGCATTTTGGGTTTTGGTGTGTGGCGAACAGATCTATTTCTGGGTGGCCCCACATGCGAGAGAATGGAAGAAGAACTTGAGGATGAAATTCCCATTTGTGGATCTGCTGTGTCTGACTGAGCAGATCTGCTATTCAATTGTGTACACCTGAGAGGTGTTCTGCAAGGATATATGTTTTGCGGAATGGCCCATCTCCATATGCTTTGAGCTAGGTGTGAAAGCTGAAGAGCGTGTGTTCCCCCTTGTTTCTGTATGTAGTACATTGCTGTCATGTTGTCTGTACGGACCAGGACAGCTTTGCCTAGGAGGTGGAGTTGAAAAGATTTTAACGCTAGGAAGATTGCTAACAATTCCAGGTAGTTTATGTGGAATTGTCTTTGTTGGGGGGTCCATATGCCCTGGATGGTATGAGTTTGCAGATGAGCTCCCCAGCTGGTGAGCGATGCATCTGCTGTTAGCACTGTCTGTGGAATCGGGTCGAGGAACGGCCGCCCTTTGGAAAGGTTTTGTTTGTTCCACCACTGCAGAGTGCAATGGGTAACACCAGATCCGTCAGTTGACCTTGAGCCTGGTTCCACTGACTTGCCAAACATTCCTGTAAGGGACAAATTTGGAGTCTTGCATAAGGGACGAGGAGAATGCAGGAGGCCATCATCCGAATTAACTGCATGAACACTCGCGCTGATAGTGAGTGTTGAGGCTGAAATTTTCAGATTAGAGCCTGTATGGCTCTAATCTAAAAGCTCTACCGTATCCCAATCCAGTCAGGTTATCCTGACTGGATTGGGATACGGTAGAGCTTTTGAAGTGCTTATTGTAGCCCCTAGGTATTGTTGTATGCTGGACGGATGAAGATGGGATTTGGCAAGATTTATTGTGAATCCCAAGCTGTAAAGCAGCTGAATTGTGTTGTGTGTATGTTGCACACAGCTGCTGTGTGATTTGGCTTTTATGAGCCAGTCGTCCAGATAAGGGAAGACATGAATATGCTGTCCTTAAGTGGGCTGCAACTACTGCAAGGCATTTGGTGAAGACTCTGGGGGCTGTAGTGATCCCGAATGGGAGGACCTTGAATTGGTACTGTGGACCATCTACCACAAACCTGAGATATTTTTTGTGAGCGGGGTGAATGGGAATATGGAAGTAGGCGTCCTTTAGATCCAGAATGGAGAGAAAGTTGCCCTGTTGAAGTAGTGGGAGGACCTGTTGGAGAGTGACCATGTGAAAGTGGTCTGACTGAATGTAGAGGTTTAGCGGTCTGAGGTCCAGTATGGGACTGAGGGAGCCGTCATTTTTTGGGATTAGGAAATACAGGGAGTAAACCCCTTGGCCTTGATGAGGCAAGGGGACTGGTTCTATTGCCTGTTTTTGTAATAGAGAGGACCTCTTGTTTGAAAAGTGTCAGATGTTCCGAGGACATGGGGCGCTGTTTTGGGAGGAATGTTTGGGGGGGTAGAAGTGAGTTACAGGCAATAACCATACTGGATAATTTGTCTTACCCACTAGTCTGTTGTGATGCAATTCCAGACAGGTAGGAACTGTAAGAGACGTCCCCCGACATGTGTGGAATGATCAGGGGGAAGTACAGGGAAGTCACTGTTTAGTGGTAGGGGGGTGTGGCTATTGTTGCCACGACCTCTTCCTTTATTATTGTTGCCTCTGTAGCCTCAGTGAAAGAATGCCTTTGGGGATGTTTGAGTGGGGCTCTTGTAGGAGGAGGAAAGGGATGTTCTGAA
This sequence comes from Triturus cristatus, assembly GCF_964204655.1. Taxonomy (NCBI): domain Eukaryota; kingdom Metazoa; phylum Chordata; class Amphibia; order Caudata; family Salamandridae; genus Triturus; species Triturus cristatus. The sequence goes on along the minus strand of NC_140585.1, from coordinate 658,192,279 downwards.
TCCATGGTTTTGGAGCCGGCTCTATAGAAGGAGCGGCGAAAGAGCATCTAGGGGAAGGAAACTGTAAGGCCCCCATAGATTTAGCAGTTTCAGTATCCTTCTTCATCTTTTCTAGGGAAGTGTCAACTGCGGGGCCGAAAAGATATTCCTGATCAAATGGTTGATTGAAAATAGCAGTTTGAACCTCCTGCTTGAATCCGGATACCTGGAGCCAAGCGTGTCTACGTAATAAGATGCTAGTGTTAATTGCGCGAGATGCGCTATCGGCTGTATCGAGTGCACATTTTATTGAGGTGTTGGTAATCAGTTTGCCCTCCTGGATAGGGTCATTGGCTTTTTGTTTGTACTGGTCAGGAAGGTGTTCCATGAGCTTTTCAAGCTCGTCGTAGTGAGCCCTGTCGTACCTGGCCTATAAAGCTTGGGCATTGGCGATCCGCCAATGGTTTGCAGCCTGCGACGCAATACGTTTCCCGGATTTAGATTCCTTATAAGACGTGGTGAGGGTGTCGCCTGTAGTTTGTGAGTTTGCACGCTTGCGTGTGTTAGTTACCACAAGGGAATCTAAGGGAATCTGACCTTTAATGTAAATTGGGTCATTGGGAGATGCCTTGTATTTTTTATCCACCCTGGGATTGATAATCCTGGTTCTGACTGGGTCCTTAAAAACTTCTGGGGCATGCTTTAGCAGGCCTTTTAGCATTGGCAGGGCGCTTGTTGATTTTTGCGAGGGTGCAAAGGGGACCCCGTGGTATTGGGCAGCCCTGTTAAGTTGCACAAACCCAGTGTTGTCATCTGGTGGTGATGGCTTAGATGGATAGAGATCCGGATCATTATGTGGGTCAGGCTCTGTATTGTAGTCACCCCAAGTGTCTACGTCATGTGGGATGTTTTGCGAATGATCATCCCCATGTGGGTCTATATCTCTACCTGTGTAATCCTCACTATCTGATGGTTGAGGTGAGAATATAGGTTGTGGGGAGTGTGGTGGAAAAATCAATAGATGTGGATTAACTGGAGGGGGAGAAGGAGGTGGGGACGTGTTAGTGCCCATGTCCTGTCGTTTGAGAGGTATAGCAGGTTCTTCTGCAGTGTCCAGTTTCCTCTTTTTTGGAGGCTTGGCAACTATTTTACCCATGTTTGGGTCAATAAACAGTTTTTTGCTTTGGATCTGCCAAATCAGGTGCAGGATGCGTGGGCAAAATGTCTTTGCTCGGTGTCGAAGATTTTGGATCCTAACCTTCTTTGGAGGGAGTTTGAGAGGCTTTTTTGTGGGGTCTTAGACTCTTTAGGTTTTTGCGGCTCCGAAACTTTTTTCGGCTCCGACGGTTTTTTGGAGTCAGAAGCCTTTTTTGGCTCCGAAGATGTCCTTGGTATGCTTCGATACTGAGGGCTCTGGCGTCGAAGCTGTCTTCGGCATGGACAAGTGTTTGACTTGCTGCTTCGGTGTCGAGGAGGACTTTCCGGCATCGGAATGGGGTTGGATCGAGCCCGAATGCTTATGTTTAGGTTTCGTGGGTGGGGCGTCTGAAACATGTTGCCGGTGTCGACCGGAGCCAGAGGGCGAGGGTGTTACCGGAACCTTCGATTTATTTTTCTGGAGAGGGTTTTCGGTACTCACGGACCATTGAGGCGGGGTGACTGTCTCTTGTTCGGCATCGGAGTCGTCGGCCTCGGAGACTGAGACGTGTTCTTCTTTACCTGATTGTTCCAGCTGGATATCTGGGTCTGCTTCGAAGATGTCTGGAATTGAACTGCACCCGCAAGACATTTCGTGACATCGAGCCCGACGATCACGGATCACGGATGGTTTTCTTCGACCTGAACGATGCACAGGCCTTGCAGTTTTTATCTTCGAGCTCCGGGGAGAGGCAGAGATTGCACACCTGTGTGTGGGAACTTAGCACCACACCTGGGGCATTTTTTGAAAGGTGTGTTTTCCATTGACTGCAAGCGTGGTCAGCAGAGGCCCAATGGCCCGCGTCGAAGATCGAGGTCAAGGAGTTCATTTTAAGATGCGCGTTGAAAAGGGAAACGCGATCGAGACTATACCGTCGAGTGAAGAGGGATTGCGTGTCGAAGGGGGACTAGAAACCGATATCGATCCGGAGCACAGCAATTCTCATCTGAACCCGATGGCGGAAAAAAACAATCTAAGGAAGGAGTCTATGTCCATGCGCACTGTCGTCCTAGGGAGGAGTCACCTACCTCGTGCAAACATCCGAGCTCAACACCAGATGGTGATCTATGCAAAGTATACAATCTGTAGCTCATATGCCTCAAACATATCTTTACATAAATAACAAACAGTTTAATAATGTACAATGGATATGATATACATATAAGATTGTTCAACCAGGTGAAGAGCTACAAACAATAATCAGAGGGAAAACCACAGTGGGATAAAATAAGTGTAAATACTTGCCAAAAATTAGGAAAACAGAGAACAGGAACGTTCTAGTACAACCTGTGCAAATCGTATGTAAATGATTTAAGGTAAAGTAGATCATCATCCATATTTAGGAATTAAAATTGAAATCAGTGTTTCACAGTGTCTAACATATAAGGGTGCATCTATGCAAACTGATGCCCTGGGGACATTTTTATATGGGTATAAATTATGGATGAGCAAAGCCATTAGCGAATAAGCAACAACCCAAAATTACAATAGCAAGACATTTACTCAACAAAGTCAAGATATGAATAATCTTTGGTTCCAGATGCTAAATGCTGTAAATAATTTGTAATAGTGTTTACATTTAGTGGCTAAGCTCAAATACCAACTGGAGTGATACAGAAGACTTCAGACAAGACTTCAGACAAAGTGGTATAATGGCATAAACATAAGAATGTAAATGTAAATGTTGTAAGCTTGTAAAGCGCACAGCTGCCCACCAACGGGGGCATCCCGGCGCTGTGGACCGCTGGGGAACCCGTCCTGGCTATCCCTGTGAGATGGTCCCTTTCTGGGTATCTCCAAGGTGAAACCAGGCATCCCCGGCGTCTGTGGGGGGCCGTTGTAGAGATGAGGCAAGCTTAATGCCCAGAGTTGCCGAGTGTGTTCCTGGTTAGAGTAGGTACCGAGGCGAGAATTATCAAGTCCATTTTGACCCTGGTCCACGACCCTGCCGCGTCGGGAATTGAACCCTGGTCCATGGCCGATTCTCTGCTTACGGGTCTGCCGCCTCTACCTAGTGAGCCACACCTCTCCACAAGAAGAGAAGTCTACACCATTAACTGGTGGCACTAATTGGTAGAAAGAAGACAAATGCAAGATACAATTGCTAACTTCAACTTTAAACAGGTTTCAAATGCTTAAAATGCTTTATCAATCAGGGAATTGTGAAGTGCGCTACTCACCTGTGGGGATCTGGAGCTTGGGGGGGGCAGTGAGAGGGGGGGTACAGTTCCGAGCCATCCGAAGAGTCAGGTCTTGAGGCTCTTCCTGAAGGTGTGCAGAGTGGGGGAGAGTCTGATGTTGATCGGGAGCTCGTTCCAGGTCTTTGCCGTGATGTAGGAGAAGGCTATTCCAACTGCTCTGGCTCTGAGGATACACGGGGTTTCGGCGAGGTCGGCGGAGTGGAGGTTTTTCTTGGGTACGTGGAAGGAGACTCTTTCGTTAAGGTATTGGGGTCCGGTGTTGTGGAGTGATTTGTAGGCGTCAGTGAGTAGCTTGAAGGTTACTCTCTTGTTGACCGGGGGCCAGTGGAGGACTCGCAGGTGTTGAGTGATGTGCTCATGTCGTGGTATGCTGAGGAGGAGTCTGGCGGCAGTGTTTGGATGGTCTGGAGTTTGAGGAGCAGGGATTTATTGATTCCGGTGTAGAGGGTGTTTCCGTAGTCCAATCTGCTTGTTATGAGTGTGTGGGTGATGGTCTTTCTGGAATCGGGGGGGATCCATTTAAAGGTCTTGGAGGATGAGCTGCGTCGTCGGCGTAGGATACTATGCGGAGTCCATGTTGTCTGACGATGGCGGTGAGGGGGGCCATGTAGATGTTGAAGAGCGTGGGGCTGAGCGATGATCCTGTGGGATCGGAGAGGAAGGGCGGGAGTCTGATTCTTTGGGATCTGCAGGTGAGGAAGGAGCGGATCCAGTCAAAGGCGGTTCCCTGTATGCCAGCGTCGTGGAGTCTGGAGGTGAGGGTGTGGTGGGAGACGGTGTCGAAGGCTGCCGAGAGATCTAGTAGGATGAGGTCTGCAGTGTGGCCCTAGTCGAGGAGAGTGTGGATGTCATCTGTGGTGGCGAGGAGGGTGGTCTCTGTGCTGCGGTTGCTGTGAAATCTGGACTGGGAAGGATCGTGGATGGAGTTGTCTTCGATGAAGTTCGTTAGCTGGACATTGACGATCTTCTCAGTGACTTGCCACAAAGGGGAGGAGAGGGATGGATCTGTAGTTTTTAGGACCGTCGGGTCTACAGTGGGCTTCTTGAGGAGGGGTTTGACTCCTGCATGTCTCCAGTCATCGGGGAATGTGCCGGATTCGAAGGTGGCGTTGATGGTGCACCGTAGCTCGGGTGCTATGGCGGCGACGGCCCTATGGAAGATGTGCACCGGACAGGGGTTGGTGTGGGCTCCTGAGTGAATGCTTTTCATGGTCGTGGCAGTGTCTTCAGTGGTGACAAGGGTCCAGGCGGAGATGGTATGCTGGCTATCATTGCTGAAGGAAGTAGTGGTTTCGGTGTCTGGGATCTGTTCGATGAGGTTGTCGTAGACGGACTCGATTTTCAGATGAAAGTAGGAGCCGAGTTTGTTGCAGAGGTCCTGGGAAGGTGTGAGTTCCGTGGCTTCGCTGGGGGGTTTGGTGAATTCCTCAATGATGCTGAAAAGTTATTTTGAGTTGCGTGAGTTGGTGAGAATTTTGTTCTGGATGAAGGTCTTTTTGGTGGATCAGATGAGTTGGTGGCATTCCGTCATGGCGTTCTTATATGTGGTCCGATGTTCTGAGGTTTTTCTGTTTCTCCATAACCTCGAGACGTCTGCAGGTGCATCTGGATTCTCGGAGGTCAGTGGTGAGCCAGCTGACTTTCCTGTGGCACCCTCTGAGTTGCAGAGGGGGACAACTTGTCTGCGCAGTTAGTTATCCATCTGTGTAGTCTGTTGGCTGCAGAGTTTACGTTGGTCGAGGTGGGAGGGGGATCATGGTTGAGGGTGGAGTTGAGGTGCTCCTCGGTGACCTTCCTCCAGTTCCTTAGCGGAGGGCGTGGTGTAGGTTTGTGAGCGGTGGCTTTCTCGAAAGAGAAGTGTATGCAGTGGTGGTCCGTCCAGGGAGGTTGTGTGGTGTGGCTTAAGTGAATGTTGTTACCTCCTGCAAAGATGGGGCCGAAGGTGTGTCCTGCCTTGTGAGTGGGGGTGGTGACGAGCTGTTTCAGTCAGATGTTGGCGAGGTTGTCCAGGAGGGCGGAGGAGTTGGGGTCGCTGAAGTTGTGGTGGAAGTTGAGGTCTCCGAGCAGTATGTAGTCCATGAAGGTGATGGTGTGGGGTGCAATGAGGTCAGTGATGGTTGTGGTGATTGCGGTTCGTGGTCTGGGAGGTCTGTGGGCGAGAGTAACGTGTAGGGTCGTTCTGGGGCTGGTCTGGACCAAGAAATGGAAATATTCCGTGGGGGACGAGGAGTCTTTCCTGCTGTAGGTGGTGAGTTGGAGGGAGTTCTTGTGTGCGATGGCGAGTCCTCCTCCTGAGTGGTTTAAGCGGACCTTCCTCTGGATCCTGTATTCATCGGGGATGTCGGTAGCAATGTTGGGGCAGAGGTTGAGTTGGTCCAGCTTTCTGTGAAGAACGCAACATCTGGAGAGAGGACGGCGAGGAGGTCCCAGATTTCTAATGCGTGTTTGTGCCGGGAGTGCACGTTGAGGAGGATGCACCTCAGGGATTCGGGTGTGCTGGTGTCCGGCGGGAGTGTAGTGGCCATGGGGGTGCAGAGGTTGCTGAAGGTTTTTCGGCAGGAGAACTGGCCGTGGGTGGTGTTTGGTGTAGACAGCTGGCAGTTGTTGTTCCTTCCGGGGTTCAGTGTGTGGAGGGCAGCTGATTCATAGCGGCGGTGATCGGAGAACCAGGGACCCTGATGCTGGTCACTGACAGGCACAGACGGGCGGCGCGGCTGCCTGCAAATAGGCAACGGGGAGGGAAACACAGCTGGGAGGCGGGAGTGGGAACCAGCAGGGGGCAGCGTATGCAGCGGCAGGAAAAGGGCAGTGAAAACGGCACAGTAAAACGGAGGACACAACAAATAGCAAAAAATACAAACAGAAAAACAGGCACAATAACAGTAACAACACAAAAGACAGACGAAAGCCAGTCAACAGGCAGTTTCAGTAAAAACAGAAAAAGCAGACAAAATGACAGTCCAAACAGAGAAGGCTGCCCGAGTGGACCAGCAGAAGAGCAAGGCTCTCCCACTGGACCACCAGGGATGAGGCGCAGGCAGGAGCCTGCGGGTGGAGGAGGGTCTCGAACACCTACCTGCACAGAGAGGTGAAGGGGGCAGTGGCGCAATGACGGAGCTGCTGGTGCGGAGAGCAGAGTTCCGGGACCAGGAGGCCAGGGGCTTGCTTATCGTTTGTATTGAGATCCAGAATAAAAGGCTAAAATGAAGTACTTAATTTCACTGCTTGTCTGTTTCCAGAGTATATCAAAACGTAAAACTGTAAAGTCCCAGAATTGCAAGAAGGAACATTATTATCACTATCATAAGTGTTCTAGATGAATAATTATAAAATTGATTTTAATAGCAAAATTAAGATTTACTAATTATGAATTGTAGAAGAGAAATGAATGAACTGAAACTGACAAAGTTATTTTGAGTACAATGTTCATCAGAGTAGATTGTTACTCATCTAAAGTTACTTTAGTAAATAAAAGTACAAGGGCAGACATTTGCAATCAAGCGCACCAGAAAAATGATTAAGTACGTAAGAGGGAATGCAATTAACAAACAGGAAAAGGTTGTATGTGCAAAAATAACCGCATAAACCATTTTCATGGTATACCACACCAACTACCATGTATACATAAACAACTGCACATGGTCTTCTACCATGTATAGTGAGAGCCGGAAACCACAGGACACCCTTTTGTGATACCAAAGGTGATGATGGACCGAGCGTTTGAGCAAATCAAACACTCACCCCCAGTCAACTGATCTGGGTTTAATCCATCATCATTCTTTAGCTCACTCCACCACCCCAGTTCAGACATGGCCATATGCAAATCAGTCTGACCCTGTGCCTCATGGGAACAGCCCAGCCCGAACTGCCAAGCCATGTCTTCCCTGGACCAGAAACAAGCATCCTGGGACCGGTTTCGGGTTCATAACCCTCATCAGCCAGGCTATTTTGAATCCAGTGGCAAAGTGAGCAAGGGACCCACGTCTGGGCATACCCTGCCAACTTAGGGCGAACAATAAAAAGGGTGAGCAAAAAAACGATGGATTTAGGCCCAGATCTCTGTACTGGGGTGAATGTATGACATTGTTCTGCATTCTGTCCATCAACTTTTGTTTTTGCATTTGTCACCCCGAGTGGGAAGGGTATGCCCAGACGTGGGTCCCGTGCTCTCCATGCCACTGGAATCAAGCTATCCTGGCTGAAGAGGGGTGAAACCCCAAAACCGGTCCTAGGATGCTTGTTTCCAGTCCAGGGAGGACCTGGCTTGGCTGTTCGGGCTGGACTGTTCCCATGAGGCACAGGGTCAAGACTGATTTGCATATGGCTGGGTTCAAACTGGAACGGCATGGTGAGAAAAAAAACGATGGATTTAGGCCCAGATCTCTGTACTGGGGTGAATGTATGACATTGTTCTGCATTCTGTCCATCAACTGTTGTTTTTGCATTTTTCACCCTTTTGTGGGCACTGAATCTGTATTGTTTTGTCAAAATTGATTTCTTACTGTGCGAGCACTATTTTTTCAAACTAACCGACGCATACCTTTCTCTACAAACCTTTTCTAAGTTAAAATGATTTCATATCAATACAATCAATTTCAAATTTGACCTTCTCTTTTTTAAGTTATGATCTAGCCGATCAGACTATGAGGATCTGATTTTTACATTATTTAAATAAATATATGTAATTATACCACAGAGATTACTATAATGGAGAGCTACATTTCACACACTGTGAATAGTTTTATTTTATCCCCGTAGCAGCGACATGAAACTAAGCAGTATCTGGGGTGCATTCTGTTGTTATCTATATGTGCATTCATCAAATGGGTTATATTTCCAAACCCTAGTAAGGGCATTAATAGAGGAAATTCATCCTATTGATTAATTCAGAAAATGTATATGATCCCACTGACATTCAAATTCCATTGCATAAAGAATCCAAATTCAGTTTTTCAAAATAATAATTTTCAATAGGCTGTCAATGATCCAACTCGAAATGTTTCAGGTACATCAATATTTTATAACAATTTCATATTATGCATTATATCCTATGAAAACCTTACTTCCAATCTCCTATTCAAATCTCCACGGCGATCAGAATTCCTAGCAACCGCTTTTTATTCATCCGTTTCCTTCAAAACTCTAACCTTTAGGCATCAGTAGTAATTAACACACCACACGTTCAGCCGAATATTCTATAAAATTCATATACAGCAGATTTACTGGTAGTGATGCCAAATGTATTTCCAGTATGCACTGTTTTTCAACTAAACCGCTTTATGAATAAATTCATAGTCCACATCAGATTCTCTTTTGTGCATGGTAACTTATCACATTCAAAACAATTTAAACATGAACTTTATATTATCTTCATAAAAAGCTAAGATCAACCTTATCATTAATAACAAAGAGTTCCATATGTAAAAATTTAACCAATTTACATTTGGTTAAAAATTAAAAAAGCTTTGAGCCAACTTGTTTTTTAGCTTTGACAACAAAATCTCTGAAGTATCTTTTGCGCATGTATACAACTAATAGTTCTTGTTTCCCTATGTCATACAATTTATCATCATGATTCGTAATACTTTTCACTCTTTGTTTGGATTTCTACACAGTAACATTAAAGTTTCTTAAAAGTGTATTTATTCTCTTTTTAATCTCTTCGCTTTGTTTTTTAAAGAGTCATTACCGATTGTTTTTTCTTCATTTTGTAATTTCATTCATGTTTAACTTTTGTTTTTACATGATAATCTGTCTCGCTCTCAACATTTGAATATATGGCAAGACTTTTATTAGCTTTCTTGGATAGAAGCTTCTGGTCAGAAGTACACTGTTGTCAGTTGTTATTAGAAGATCTTGAATAGCCATGTTACCAGGTGGCGGACATGCCAAATGGTGTGGAATATATGGAGGAGCAGGTTAAGGAATATGCTACTTACCAGTATGCATCTGTTCTTGGCATGTAGAGCTGCAGAGTCACACACTGAGGATAAGATCGCCATCTGGTGTTGGGCTCGGATGATTGCAGGTTGTTGTTGTCTTCGGAGAAGCCTTTGGTCACGAGGTTGGTGACTCCTCCCCTGGACAACAGTGCGCATGGGCATCCACTCCATCGGCAGATTGTTTTTCGCCATGTTGGGAAAAGATGGAGTATATAGAAAAGAAAGAAAGGATGTCCATGTGTAATGTCTAAGTAAGACGGATGCTGGAACAGATACAGGTCCCGGGGAGGCGGGCGGGCGTGTGTGACTCTGCAGCTCTACATGCCAAGAACAGATGCATACTGGTAAGTAGCATATTCCGTTCGAGGCATATGAGCTGCAGATCACACACTGAGGATAGATTATACAGCAGTGCTCCCCTTAGCGGTGGTCGCCTGTATCCGTTGCAGCAGTTTGAAATAAAGTTTTTAGGACAGCCTGGCCCACGGAGGCCTGTTGTTTGGCCTGCACGTCAACACAATAGTGTTTAGTGAAGGTATGCGTGGTAGACCATGTGGCTGCCTTGCAAATGTCTTCTAAGGGAATATTGCCTAAGAAGGCCATAGAAGCCCCTATTTTACGCGTGGAGTGCGCGCTAGGGGGAACTGTGAGTGTACGTTTAGCCTTGAGGTAGCATATTTGGATGCATTTAACTATCCACCTGGCTATCCCTGATTTGGAGATTGGGTTGCCTTTGTGTGGTGGCGCGAAAGCAACAAAGAGTTGTTTTGTCTTTCGAAAAGGTTTTGTTCTGTGGATGTAATAAAGCAATGCTCTTTTAACATCTAAGGTATGTAGGGCCCTTTCAGCTACCGAGTCTGGATTTGGGAAAAAGACCGGTAATTCTACTGATTGGTTAAGGTGGAAAGGGGAAATCACTTTTGGAAGAAATTTAGGGTTTGTCCTAAGAACCACTTTGTTACGGTGTAGTTGTAAGAAAGGTTCTTCAAGTGTAAGGGCTTGTATTTCACTTACTCTGCGCAGGGAAGTGATTGCGATAAGGAAGGCTACCTTCCATGTTAGGAATTGCAATTCACATTTGTGCATAGGTTCAAATGGGGGGCCCATGAGTCTTGTTAGGACCACATTGAGATTCCACACTGGGGCAGGTGGCAATCTTGGGGGAAGAATCCTTTTGAGACCTTCCATAAACGCTTTGATGGCTGGTACCTTAAAAAGGGACAGGTGTTGCCTATTTTGCAAGTAGGCTGCCAAGGCTGCTAGGTGTAATCGTATAGAGGAATACGCTAGATTGCATCTTTGCAAGTGTAGTAGATAGCAAATGATGTTTTGGATGGAAGCATCCAATGGATGTATGTCATTATTAGCGCAGTAGATGGCAAATCGTTTCCATTTAGCGGCATAACACGCTCTAGTAGTAGGGCGTCTGGCTTCTTTTATGATATTCATACAGTCTGGAGGGAGATTGAGGTAACCGAACTCTAAGACCTCAGGAGCCAGATCGCTAGGTTCAGTGTTTGAGGATCTGGGTGTCTGATTTCTCCATGGTTCTGGGTTAACAGATCCGGGGAGAGGCGTAGCTTTTGATGTGGAACTAAAGATAGTTCCAGAAGTGTGGTGAACCACGGTTGACGTGCCCAAGTGGGAGCCACTAGTATTAGTGTTAGTGACTGTTGTTTCAGTTTGCGTACCACAAATGGAACTAGTGGGAGAGGCGGAAAGGCGTACGCAAATCTGCCTGACCAGTTCATCCATAGGGCATTGCCCTTCGACTGTGGGTGTGGAAACCTGGCGGCGAAGGTTGGGCATTTTGTGTTTTCGGGAGTGGCGAACAGGTCTATGTCTGGTTGTCCCCACTTCTGGAAGAAGGGGAGTAGAACCTTGGGGTGTAGTTCCCATTCGTGGATCTGTTGTGTGTGGCGACTTAGGAGGTCGGCCACTTGGTTGTGGATCCCTGGGAGATGTTCTGCTAACAGGTAGATGTTTTGGGGAATTGCCCATCTCCAGATTTGCTGTGCCAGTTGGGACAGTTGGAGAGAGTGTGTCCCTCCCTGTTTCTGTATATAATACATTGTCGTCATGTTGTCTGTGCGTATGAGGACAGTTTTGTTCTTTAGGTGAATTTGAAAGGATTTTAGTGCTAGGAACACTGCTAAGAGTTCCAGGTGGTTGATGTGGAGCAGTTTCTGTTGACTGGTCCATCTGCCCTGAGTGGTATGGTGAAGGAGGTGGGCTCCCCACCCCGTGAGAGATGCGTCTGTAGTTAGCACAACTTGTGGAAGAGGCTCTAAGAACGGTCTCCCTTTGGACAGGTTGATGGTGTTCCACCATTTCAGTGATCGAAGTGAGCGACTGTCCACCAACACCAGATCGGTAAGTTGTCCGTGAGCTTGGTTCCACTGTTGTGCTAAGCATTCTTGTAAGGGACGCATTTGAAGTCGTGCGTGTGGGACTATGGAGATGCAGGACGCCATCATGCCTAGGAGCTGCATGAACACTCTTGCTGGAAGAGATGGATGAGTTTGAAATTGAGAGATGAGATTTTGTATACTGGCTATCCTGGCTGTGCTGGGATAGGCAATGGCTTTGGATGTATCTATGGTTGCTCCTAGATACTGATGTAAGTGGGAAGGTTGTAGGTGGGATTTGGGGTAGTTGATAGTGAATCCCAAATCGTGGAGAGTTTGAATCGTGCGATGAGTGTGGAGAACGCATTTTTGGTATGTATTGGCTTTTATGAGCCAATCGTCCAGATAGGGGAAGACATGGATCTGTTGTCTTCTGAGATGCGCTGCCACGACTGCTAGGCACTTGGTGAACACTCTGGGTGCTGTTGTTACTCCGAATGGGAGAACTGTAAATTGATAGTGTTGCCCATCTACCACAAATCGTAGATATTTTCTGTGAGCGGGATGCATAGGGATGTGAAAGTATGCGTCCTTGAGGTCCAATGTGGCGAGGAAGTCTCCCTGTTGTAAAAGTGGGAGGACTTGTTGGAGAGTGGTCATGTGAAAATGATCCGAATGTATATACTGGTTTAGTAGTCTGAGATCCAGTATGGGCCTTAGTGTTTTGTCCTTTTTGGGAATGAGGAAGTATAGAGAATATACCCCTTTTCCCTGATGTTGAAGGGGAACTGGTTCTATCGCATGTTTTTGTAACAGGGATTGAACTTCTTGTTTGAGGAGAGAGAGATGATGCGAGGACATTGGACGTTGTTTGGGCGGTATGTTTGGGGGGGATTGTATGAGTTCGAGGCAGTAGCCAGACTGGATAATTTGTCTTACCCACCTGTCTGTGGTGATGGAAGTCCAGACAGGCAGGAATTGTTGGAGTCGTCCCCCGACCGGAGTGGAATGGTCTGGGGGGAGTGGTGGCAAGTCACTGTTTGGTGGCTGGTGAGGTGCGGGTGTTGTTGTTATTGCCGCGTCCTCGACCTTTGTTATTGTTTCCCCTATAACCTCCCCGGAAGTAACCTCTGTTAGGGGATGTTTGTCCAGAATTTTTAAAGGTGGACGTGGTCTCAGTTGATGTGTTTTTGGAGCCTCCTCTATAAAAGGAGCGACGAAAGGAACCCCGGTTCTGTTGAGACTGCAGTGCTCCCATAGACTTGGCAGTTTCATTATCCTTTTTCATTTTTTCTAATGCAGTATCCACTGCAGGGCCAAATAGCTGCTCTTGGTTGAAAGGTTGAGCAAGAATTGCGGTTTGAACCTCCGGTTTAAAACCGGAAATACGGAGCCAGGCATGTCGTCTGAGTAAGACGCCAGTATTGACCGCTCTAGAAGCAGTGTCTGCTGCATCTAAGGCGCATTTAATGGAGGCATTAGATATTAATTTGCCTTCTTGGATGAGGTCAGAGGCCTGGGACTTAAAAGGTTCAGGCAGATGCTGCATAAGGTCCTCAAGTTGGTCATAATGCGCTCTATCATACCTGGCTAACAGGGCCTGGGTATTGGCAATACGCCAATGGTTAGCCGCCTGCGCGGCGACTCGTTTGCCTGAGGCTTCTAAAAGCTTAGACTCCTTGTCTGGGGGAGGCGTTTCTCCAGTTGTCTGAGAGTTAGCGCGCTTCCTGGCATTTGATACGACTAGGGAGTCTAAAGGGAGCTGGGCCTTAATGTATGCAGGGTCTTGCGGGGCTGGTCGGTACTTTTTTTCGATGCGTGGGTTGAGCACCCTAGCTCGAACAGGGTCCTTAAAGACTTCAGTAGCATGCTTTATAACCCCTTTGATCATGGGCAGTATGTGGACAGTCTTTTGTGACTGCTCAAAGGTATCAAGGAGGAAGTCCTCTTCAATGGCGTCTGTGTGCATTGTAACGCCGTGGAATGTTGCTGCCCTATTTATAAGTTGGCCGTACCCTAGGTGGTCATCAGGAGGGGAGGGCTTGGAAGGGTAGGTAGTGGGGTCAGGCATGTCAGGTATAGGATAAGACCAGTCATCCATGGGTGCTGGGTCTGGGAACGTAAAAGGGTCGTTTGGGTCAGCAGGATCATCAAATAAATCAGGGTCCGCCCCTCCCCCTAAGTCATCATTATCATCCTGTGGAGGAGGTGAATGATAGGGAGATGGTAAAGGTAAAGGTAAAGGAGAAGCAGGAGGAGGAGGGGGGGACGGGTTAGGAGGTAAAACAGGAGAGGAAGGACGAAGTGGTGAAGTAGCACAGTCCTTTTTCCGTATGGGAGCTGGGGGAGGTGTAGTGTCCAGCTTCCGCTTTTTATATGGGATGGCAGTCACATGTCCCGTTTTAGGATTGATGTAGATCCGCTTCTGAGTAGGATCTGGTCGAAAAAGATCATCTGGCTCCGAAGGTGGTGTCTGTGACGTCCGCTTCGGGTCTTTATGAGCTTGTTTCGGCGGGGACGCAGTTTTCGGCTCCGATGATTTTTTCGGGTCCGATGGATTTTTCGGTGCCGACTGATTTTTCGGTGCCGACTGATTTTTCGGTGCCGACTGATTTTTCGGTGCCGACTGAGGTTTCGGTGCCGATTGATGTTTCGGTGCCGAATGAGTTTTCGGTGCCGATGGACTTTTAGGCATCGATGTTGAAGAACGTTTCGGTGCCGGTGGAGACTTCGGTGCCGAGGAACGTTTCTGTGCCGAAGGAGATTTCGGTCTTGGAGCCTGTTTCGGTGCCAACAATGAGTGTTTGGGTGCCGAGGGTGTTAAAGGCACAATTAGGTGAGGTTTGCTCGAGCCCGAGCCACCCACAGGCTTAGATGTCTTCGGAGCCGGGCCCGAGGGCGGGGCTTCTGAAGAGGATTTCCGGTCGCGACTGGGCCCAACTGGCGGAGTCTTGACCACTGCTTTTTTGGATGGGGCAGGGGCAGGGGGGGTGGTACTCACACGCTGCCCTGGAGTGATGAGGTCATCGGAATCGTCGGCTTCGGACACGATCTCGAGATCTTCGGTGTCGTCTTCGGGAACATCTTGAGCAAAGATGTCTTCCGGTTCTGGAGCTGGTTTGGCCATAATATGGCGTCGAGCTCTTCGGTCCCGGAGGGTCTTCTTCGAACGGAAAGCGGAACAAGCTGGACAGGTGGACTCGTTGTGTTCCGGCGACAGGCAGAGGTTGCAAACCTCGTGGTGGTCACTGTGGGGGAACTTCGCTCCACACTGGGGGCATTTTTTGAAGGGTGTCCTGTCCATCAGCCGCTTCCGGAACCGGTCCGAGTTGATGTCGACGTCGATGGAATACAAATCAAAGAGTTAAATCGATTGCTGGAAGTTTTCTGCTGGAGCGGAAAAAAGTTCATCCGAACCCAATGGCGGAAAAAAACAATCTGCCGATGGAGTGGATGCCCATGCGCACTGTTGTCCAGGGGAGGAGTCACCAACCTCGTGACCAAAGGCTTCTCCGAAGACAACAACAACCTGCAATCATCCGAGCCCAACACCAGATGGCGATCTTATCCTCAGTGTGTGATCTGCAGCTCATATGCCTCGAACTGTAAGGTTCTAGGTCTACGATATTTCAATGCTGTAGCAATGTGCATTTGATTGTGCTGTAGAGAAAGAAGGAGCCGCCATGAAACCCATACTGGGTCTGTAGTTTGTGAAAAGACATTAAAGTCTCATTGGAGAAAAAGTCACCTAGAATATCAATACCCACATTTCTCCAGGACTGTAGTTTTCTATGTATTCTGTCGTGTTGGGATGCCCATGAGTGGAGTGTAAGAGCAACGTCTTATGGCACACGGAAAGATGTATTTCAGGCAAATCTGGGCTGTTCGTAACAGTTGGGAGGCATGCTCTGGAGTATAGAAACCTCAGGAAACAAGGCTGTGTAGGCCGGAATGCCGATTTTGGGTTCCCTTTAATTCTGCATCACTCCAGTGGTATCCTGCTAGCCAATATTATATTCATTGGAGCTGTGCCAAGAAGTAGTAGTGGAAGAATTCGGGTGCTCCCCTACCTCTCTTCATCATCGTTTCTTTCAGCTTATGTAGTGACCCACTAAAATGATCTTAAGATCACAAAATGTCCCAGGGGAGATCAACATCAGGAGATACGCAAAATAGTATAGGAGGCGACATAATTAAATATGACACTAAATTCATATATTGTAATGTTTAGTTTCTAATACAAAGCTAAGCAAGGTTATGAAGGCATTGAATACAAATTTAAGCAGACAAAGTTAATTTGAACGGATAAAGGCATACAATCAAATCTAGGAAAGGACAAAGCTTTAAAATGTTTTGTCTATATTAGTGTGTGTTCCTAGAGTAGGTTAACACTCTTACCACTCTCCTCCTGCTATTTTTCAAACACTTGTTTGGATATTTAGAGATAAAATTTACAGGATCATATTTTGAAATGGGCACAGCATCATTCTCTTGGGAATAAGCTAAGATTTGTGACGTAACTAGAACAGAAAATTCACTTATGGCTTGGAAGAAGGTAGGTTATGAGTCTTACCAAAATAATTATACATAAAAAAACCTTCAAGACTACAATCCAAATTAATTGACATTGAACAGAAATGCCAAGATTCACCCCAATAAGGAATTCATACGGTCATTAGAAATATAGTTTAACCAATCAGAATAAATTACCTGCTACTCCATCATCCAATATAATTGAAGGAAGAGTTGCCCTCAGACTCTATGAACATTTTATTACAGTTTTATCCTCTATGAATTTGATCTACAAGCCCAAATGCAGCACCGATACAGCTATCCAAGATGTAGATGATACTATAAGTATCTGATCATGGCAATCTGTGCCTCGTTGTCCCATTTGATCTGCTGGCCACTTTGTATATGATTGAGCACAATACTACACCCGTTTTGTGGATAAAGAGAACAGTTCCAAACAAGCTATACGCTATTCTGTCAGCCATACAAAATGATTTCTGCAAATAGAAATTATAGATATCCACAATTCTAAGATATATGTTTTGGGCCCCTAAGGCTCAATTCAATCACCAATATTATTCAGCCGGCACATTGAACAATTTAGTACTTCACATCAAAACAATGGAATTGCAATCTATCTGTACATGGATAACACACAATTATACAGAAAGGAAACATCCTAAAGAACAAGTAATGTACCTTTAGTAACGTTCTTTCTGGTGGATACTCTATGTAACCGCAGATTCCTCACTTTGTGAATATTCTCCAGCAACTACCGAGGGGCAAACACAGGCATTTATAGTGTGTTGGTGTTTACCTCGGCGGTGAAATGTCTGCAATCTCCCCATGGATCAGACTGGATGCAGAAAACATCTAAAGTAATATTCTTTTGCCTTGGTAGGTGATGCATCAACTTTGTTCCACTTCAGAAATGGCAAGTGATTAGCATACAAGTACCACTCATGCGGGGTGACATTAAGTCTTTTGCAGGCTTGTCCGCTCCCTCAGAGGCAGTGACGATGAGCAAACTGATATGACCAGTGTGCAGATCTCTAGATTGGGACATTTTTAGATGGAAAAGGAATCCATTCACAAGAACGGGGGGTCATTAATGGTTAGTGAAGAATCTGTGGCGAGATAGAGCATCCACCAGAAAGAGAGCTACCAAAGGTAAGTAACTTTTCTTCTGATAGATACTTTCAACCGCTGATTCCTCACTCTGTGCATAGATACCAAAGCAGTACCTCCCAAGGTAGTGGGCTTGTAGAATGGTTTAGACCAAAACGTCCTGCAGGGCCGAACAGGCAAAATGCTCATCCCTACAGGCTTGACGTTCACGTCAGTCGTGCTTTGTGAATGTGTGCCTGGATGTCCATTTAGCACCCTAATAGATATCCAGGATGGACACCCTGCATGCAAATGCAGTTATAGCAGCTTTGGCTCGAGTGGAATGAGCCTATAACCTTCTTTGTTAGAGCATAGTAAATTTTAATGCAGAGGACAATCCACATTGAGATGGTTCTTTTCTGCATTGCCTTACCTTTCTTTGCTCCTGAGAAACCCACAATGAGTTGACAGTTCACCCAGTGGTCTTTGGTATGATCAATGTAAAAACTGAGGGCTCTTTAGGGATCAAAACAATTGCAATCTCTCCTCCTTTTTCAAGTGATAGTCCGGGCAAAGAATAAGTGGTAGTTTGCCAGACATGAAAAGGTGTTCCTACTTTCTGCAGATAAACATCATTAATTCTCAGCACCAGTTTGTCCGGAAAAAATGTTGAATAATGCAACTGGACTAAGAGTGCCTGCAGCTCACTAATGAAATGACGTGCAGTTATGACCAGAAAGACCGTTTTCAGGTCAATAAGCATAGTGGACAACTGTGTGTAGGCTCAAAAGGAGTGCACTTAAGAAAGTAAAATTACATTCAAGACCCACTTTGGCATCACAGTGGTCTCTAGCAGGAACATGTGTTTTAAACCTTCAAGAAATCTTATCACAACAGGTGATTAGAACAAAGAAGGCTGATTTAGTAAATGCAAAAAAGCTGTAAGAGCCAACAAGTAGCCTTTACAATGCCCAATGGAAGTCCTCGCTGGACTTAAGATAAAACGAACAACAAAACAGTTTGGCCTGTAATGGGCCCGCCTGGCAGTTGCCACACCAATACACAAACTTGTCCACTCAATTTGTGGAAGGGCATCTAGCTGCAAGATAACATCAACAACCTTGAGCGGGAGATCAAATGGAATCAACTGCTGTTGTTCAATCTCCATACACGGAGCTGCAGGTTGCGCAGGCTCGGATGAAAGAGCCTGCCCTGCAGCAGTGACAGAAGATCCTCTCAAAGAGGATGGTTGATCGGAGAACAGATTCTCATGCCTAGGACTTCCAGATACCACACTCTCCTGACTCAATCTGGAGCAATCAAGATATCTTGAGCACCTTTGTTTCTGATGTTCTTCAGAACATAAAACAGGGGCGGGAAGGCATACTAGAGTTTCGAGCTCCACGCTTCACAGAATGGGTCTCCCAGAGGGTATCTTCATGGTAACTCCAGCGCATATAAGTGTTAACATTACATGCTATTGCCGGTGGAGAACAGATCGAGCCAGTGGTCTTCTCTTTTGCTGGTAGACATCCTGCACCAACCCGGGAGTAACTGCCCGTAAGTCGTCCAGAACCGCCGGCAAGATCTGACCGACTATGTCCGGTAATGCATGAGTTGGCTACGAGCGCGGCGAGATGGGTTCAGCTAGGAGTCTGACACCACTATAGGTTGTGGATCCTCCTCTGGTGCTGGAGCATCAGTGCTGATTTCGATGCTGAAGGAACCGGTGAAGAGTGTGTCATTGGCATTGAAGTTGGTACAAAATCTGAGGCAGATTAGAGTGGCACAGACAGCAAAGAGGGCAAACTCGCCTGCAAGAGTCCAACAGGTGGCATCTGCAGCTCCTTGGGGCCTAAAGGCAAGCCAGAGAGAACCGGAAGAGTGCAAAAAATTTGCAACCTGGCCTCCCTACAGGCCTCGACTTGCTGTGGCGTCTGTTTTGTGACATAGAGCTTTGCTTCGTAATCATGAATAGCCTTCAGTTTCAGCTGTGTGCAGTTGTTGCAGATTCTGGAGTCTTGTTTTGATCGCAAGCACCAGAGAAATATCTAGAGGAGATCTGTTAGAGACATTGCTTTCAACCGTCCCTACAAGGTTTAAACCCTGTTCTTTTAGGGGGGGCCATTTCCCTTGCACACTGGTAACATTTGGAGAAAAATGGTAAGAAAAAGAAATCTTGTTACAGACAAAACGAGTAGAGCTTCAGATTAGTCTGAAGGTGTGAAAAGAAAGAAACTGACAGCGTGCATGGATGACACATATATGGCTCAGTTCTTCATTTTTTAACAAAATTGGTGCAGAGCTGCAGGCACCAACTACCTGCGCACAGTAGTACGGCTTTGCCACATCCAGTCTGATGCTTGCAGAATATTCACAAGGTGAGGAATCTGCACTAAGAATGATACATCAGAAGCAATATCTGCAATACCAAATCCTGCCAAGCTTTCACTTATGGACTGTCAAAAAACCTAATAGGATGGAATTATTCCAGGGCAGATCTTTTTTCAGTCACTGTACAAGGATCAGCGACTGACGTGTTGTGGATAAAGTACTGTGTCCGTGGATGTACGCTGTATTTTTGCCACACTGCTTCATTCACTGCATCAAAAATACTATCTTTTTTAGTTTATTGTAAGGAGAGACCTTGCAGTTAAGAATCTCAGAGGAGTGAAGCGAGAGCAGACGGAGTCTCCACTTAGTACCAAAAGCTCTAATGTCAGTTTTTGAATTATTCAATGGAAGAAAGATGTTATTTAGAGATCATCCGTACTGAACTCACAACAATTCTGAGGCCACAGTACACGGCTTTACACTGTCTTACATACAATGAGAAATGCTTCCTCTCAGACCACAGCAAATCTATCATGACCGCCTTGAAGGTGTACTCCACGTTGATGCTCGACTTAAAAATGTGAAAAGGAATAGCAGTCATCCCTTTAGCTGGACTGGGATCAACTTATATTAAACACCATTTGATTTTTGCATATTTCTCATAACCCAATATATAATCTACAGCACCAGAAAAATAGGGAACCATGTCTAGCTTCCTTGTGAGCTTATTATCTCTGGGAGGCACCTGTTCATTCATGACTTCATTAAAATCACTCACTTCACCCATTACCATCAAACTCTTAAACTCCCTTCCCCATCTCACTCATGAGTTGCTCCTTTCCTAAACAAGTGTCAAAACATGTTCTTCATGTATCCATTGTGCATACTAAAACCATTGCTTTGTGCTTGCCCCCACTCATGTATAACCTATAAACTGGTCGTAAAGCCTTATTCCTCAATTCATGGTGAACAATCTATAGCTGGCACTTAATATTGTGTGAAACATTTACTGTTTGAAACGTTTTCGTCATATGCGACACTTTCTGGAAGTCTATAAGTAAATGTTTATATTTGAAATGCACTCTTGCAAAACTGACTATAATGCACCAACTCTGCTTCTCAAAATCAGAATTGTATTTTACAAATACCCTAAATAAAATACATCTCTAAGGGAAAAAAACACAAACAGCAGGACCTAGCAATGGTCACTGTTAAGTATTTCACTGCAAAGTTGAGCCAATTCTTTAAGGTATTCAATTATATGAAGTAGCCGACTTCTCGTATTACTAATTGAGTGGTTATTAAAAATAAACAGGTTAATGGCCACCAATGTCTCTGCTCAATGTTGCCCAAAAAATGCTTTGGAAATTACAATAACAAGGTTGTTCTATTTTGGGACTGCAGTGCGGGCTCCGCTTCTGGGGCCTGGCTGGCATAATCTGCGCCAGGTGGTTAGAAGGAAAAAGAGAAATTGGAGATGCAGTAAACCCTGTCTCTCTGAGGCAGCCGCAGGGCTTCTAGACTTCATAATTGACATTTCATCCCAGGGCAGAATGTCACTTTGCAGTCAAGAGGGGCAGATAGACATGGCAAGGACACTAAACTGGGGGAGGAACTTGGAAAATAGTGAATAAGCTATAGAATATTTACCTTTTTTTAACCAACAAATCATTTAAAATATGCTTCAATATATTTTTGTTCTTTACATCTTAGTGTTCAATTCACACATTATTTAAACATATCTGCCAGGAGGCATCATACCCTTGTTGCCCGATTATCTGAATCTGATTTGACAAAATTTAGGGCAATAAAATGGCATTTATCAATGGAAATTTGATCATGGGAAGAAGTATTGTATCTTAAGAAGATTAAGCCATAGAAAATGTACTACACTATTTGAAACAAATTAATTTTAGAAGCAGAGAAACACTTGGTAACCAACTGATAATTTATTACTGAAAAACCCTCCTCCTGAGGACGAAAGCTCATAAAAAGGCTCCAAAGAAATTCCTGAAAAGGTAATAAATACATCAATATACACTGGTGACTTATGTTCCAAAACGGAGATCAAGAAGTGAACTAGAAATGCGGATTCCAAGTTCCATAATGTGCACTACAGCTGTCCAGTTGTATGGTCCTGTGATCTTGAAACTCTTGCTGCTGCTGAAATAGAGGATTGCAGCACAAAAACAGTTCACACTTCCCTTACTTAGTATTATGTTATCTTTTGCATGTATGAATACAAAACTGTTAAAAAGAAGAAAAAACATTAACTGGAAGGTCACCTGTCAAGCATGGCTCTTAGTTCATTATAAAAATTGTACACATTTGTAACGCATTTCAGTTTGTGGTTTACCAGGTTGCTTTGCCAATTTACGTTGGTGAGGTACAAAGCTTCTTCACTGGATGCAACAGGAACATGTTAAGGTTAAAATTACAAAATGGAGTAATAAGCACTTGTCTACGTTGCTTTTTTATCAGTATTCTTTGAAAAATCCATCTTCGAGGATATATGATAATTAAATACTGTATTACAAGTCTCATAAGCAACTCTGCCATCATGCCGTCTCAACTCGCCTGTAGATTGAAGATATAAACAATTTAATTCAGTCACTAAGCTCTTCTTCGTCGCTGAAGTATGCACTTTTCTTTATTCGTGGTCGCTTTGAATCATCAGAAGTTGAAGATTCCCCAGCCAATTGCTTTGCTCTTCGCCTCTCTTCGTCAATTCGAGCTTGCTTTAATGCGATATAATAAGAAGGGTGTTAATTGTGATACTTAATAGCAAACAATTTTAACTACAATTAAAAGATTCCTGGTTCTATGATTTCGGAGGATTCTGCCTTTGATGTTTATTCCAAATAGCAAAAGACCGCAAAATTATCCAACCCAAAACCATATGAACACAATTTGAATACTTGGGCTCATATGTGAGGCTGCAAATATTTTCAGTTATGATAATGTCCTAAAAAGATATCTATGTAGCTCTAGAAATTCCTCTTTGCACGAGTAATACAATAACTGCTATAGCAGCAATTACATGCCTGCTGTTACCAAGGAAATTATGTCATAACAGCAGCAATAAATTCGCATGAATTATCATCTAAATTGCAGGACAGGCTTTAAATATATTTTGGAACGTAGTTCTTTTGTGAGGAAATATCACTTGTTTTTAAAAAAAAAAAACAACTAACAATCTGCCCCTAAATACCAGGTTTTACTTTTAGTAAAAAAAAGAATCTCCCTAAACATCTTTTTTGTATTTGCTGAAAAAAACACAATTTAATTCTCAAATATCCGCTTCGAGTCAAATATTATCAAGACCATTTACTATCATCCCACACGGATGAGTACAACCTCACATTTCGATGTTATCACCATAGGAGACCCAGTAGAAAAGCATCCTCTATCTACAGGCACAGATTAGCAATATCATTTTACACAATTAAACAATCTGGGTTCAGATCACGCTGCAACAAGGAGACAGTAACTATTCAAGAAGTTGACAATGCCTCCTGCAGTGACAGAACTCTGCCTTTTGATCCTGCTCGACCTTTCTGCAGTCTTAAACATAGTCGACCATCAAACATTGCTCTAAAGTGTTTAACAAGCATAGGCTGCTCTGACACAATCATGCAATGGGTCACCTCCTAAGCTGCCAATATAGAAAAAGTGTAACTACATGTCCCCAAAAGTTTATCGCTGTTTGTAGAGTACCCCAGGATTTCCTCCTCTTCCCCATCACCTTCAATCTCTACATGAAACTCCGTACTCACTGACAACAATATATCAAAATACCTACAACACAACTCCATCTCAAAGTATCTAAACTAGGCAGGATTTGAGCGGCTGCATGTATATACTTACAGCGACTACGATCCTGCCTCTTACTCATCCAGAATTGGGTGTCAAGTACTTAACTAAAGCTCACCCAATGAAGACTTACTTCCTCAGGCCTGCCAACAGCTGCAAGCAACCACAGGTTCAAACCTTACTCTCTGACATTAACCTACACCAATTCACCCTGCAGCTTTCAGAAAACACAAAAGTAGTTAGATCCACCCTCCTGACAGACCTCATATTCAAAGAACACATTACTAGGAAAACCAAAATCGCATGATTAAAAGTTCACTCTCTTGCAAAAGGTGAAACCCTTTTTCCTACATTGATTACAGAGGAACAGTGCAGCCCATGTCCTCTCACACCTGGATGAAGGCAATGCTCTACATAATGGCATCTATACACGACTCTGGCATGACAAAGATTTCCTACACATTCCTAGGTGTGACAAGATTACTACAGTGATGAAAAGGCTACATTGGCTACTGTCTAGGCCTGTTATCCTTCAAGACCAGGTGAATCACCTGCCCATCAGATGCCCAGGTAGGAAATCAGCTGCCAGGAATGACACAAACATGGCAGAACGGCTGCAACACTTTGGGGTAGTCACAAACCAAGATGGGTCAGAAATACAATGCAAGGGTCCAATTGTCTCCTAGCCTTCCAAGAGGTGTGGGTGCCTTTATGTTAGACGATTATTCCCACGTGGCTGGTTTTGTGAAGTAATCAATAGTGAAGAGATTAATATTGAAGCCATTATGTCAGTTCAAATCAAAATAATACTTTTATTAGCGATATAATCTACAACTTCTGCTTGGGTCTGACTGACTTAATGTTTCTCTCATAGAAACGTTATCCTTCCCTATGCAGCTCCAAATCAGTTTCTTTCCAATCAGATTGCAGAAAGGATTAATAGCTTTTTGGAGATGGCGATCCTGCCAGCTACAGATTTAGTGCATTTGTTACTTAAAGTAAAGAGATGCGAAGCAGCTGTGTTCTATAGTGTAAGGTGCACACAGTGTATCCACTTTCGTTTTTCTGTGCATTCTGGTCCTTGTAGTACTGTATATCGCATTTTAAATCCAGGGATTCGAATGCACCGAATAAGGAAACATGTTGACTCTCCCCTAGGTGGCAGCAATGCTCCGAATTTGTACAATATGGACAGCCAGACAGCAAAATACCTCACAAAACACAAACCAGAGACCTGAAGGTTACATAACTCTGAAGCTGGTGTATTACCCAACGGAGGTATCTCACAACGACACGAAAACCAACTCATTTAAATCAGCATTCTTATCATCCCCATCTGCCTCCTTTGAGAGACGGCACATGTGCTTCTAGGAGGCACCTTTCAAACTTGGAGAAAAATGCACCTTTATCAAGAGATAGAAGATTTCATGGCCAGAGGACTGACTGTGCCTTCATCACGCTATTAACGCCAATCAAGTGATCACACAGGCTGGCAAATTATCAAAAATACAGCCGGATGTAAGACGTTGTATTAATAAAATAGTCATTTTTAGAAGGCATGTCTCACTGAAGCAGGGCCTTCTTGATTAGCCAGCAGCATTACAATTCTAATTTGAAGTAAAAATCTCACTGAACATAAAAACAAAAGATACTTTAAGGATTTTATGCAGCGACTTTTACCATTATCTGGCATGGCACTGGGAAAAACTTTGGTTGTCACAACCACCCTCTGTTAGAACAAGTGCAACCCCTCTCTACCGTCATGAAAACCACGACGAACCTGAACAATGCAAATCAGACAATAGTTGCTGAATGTAAGAATTCTATATTCAAGAACAGATTCCTGCTTACTACTGACCTCTCTCTGCCTCCTGAACAGTATTACAGTATTCATTGGAGTCTCACTCTTTAACCCTTCACTGACCGTAGGAATGTGAATGTAGTCTCAGCTTGCCCCTTCAGAGACTGCACAAACGAGAATGTAGTGTCACCCACAAACTGATGCCAGGGTGAGACTCAATTCAATCCTACTGAGCTGATGAGAGCACACAGAGTGCAGCACATGCAGGCTCCTTTTAAAACGGAAGCACCAAGGGCTCCCCCTCACACAAACTGGTTTCATGTTTCATGGGACAAAGTTAGAAGCACCAGTGCCTCGAAACATATTGGAGCGCTAGGAAAATGGAATTATGCTCTCTTTCACATCACTGCTGAAGCCATCTATTGCACACAGACCAAAGATAATTTGACGATTTTATAGCCTCAAAAATATTTTATAAGCTTGTTTTAATGCGCGTCTACTGTTCTCTTTTTGTATTTGGCTATTGTTATTAGCACAAAAAGAAATAAAATTTTGATAACATATCTATATTTAAGCACAACTTTGTAATTCAGTTCTTAATTACAACACTTAGGTTTAATTCTTAACTAGAAAAATAATCTACTTGAATGACGCGCGCTGTAGTCCCTTGAACTATCCTAGGCCCACAAGTGTGTAATGAAGTGTGTTATCAAGGTTACTGTCCAAACGTCCTGCAGTATGAAATGGGAATATATCTATTCCACGGAAAACATACAATTATGAAGTAGTAAAATTAATGAATATATCTTAAGTATGGCACCTGGAAAGCGATGGCTTGACTAAGGCTATCCAGAGCAGGGTCTTCGCCTTCATCTTCACTTTCTTCATCTTGGACGCTAAAACATTGAAAATGTCACAGTCAGCACCTTATTGATCATGTCTTTGGCTTACATAAATATTTCATCTCAAGTATTTAACACTTAATTTGTGAATCAGATCTAGATATAAGGCCCACAGTATTTCAGGGAGAACAGAAAGGAGCTGACAACACGTCACAAAATGTGGTTTAGGACGAGGAATATTGTTGTGTCTAACATGATGTGAAAGATCAGAATGTTAAAACGCCTCTAATGCAGCAGATCAAACAGCTCAGCAATGCAATATTCTTCCTGGCACATTTTTAGTCGAAGCTTAAAAGACAGCGCAGCTGTGCGGTTGCAAAAACATATTGGAAACATGCCAAGCGCTTACCAAGAATTGCATTCCGCCCACTGATTACCATTGGCTTTGCCTTTTGTCACTGACATTTGCTTACTTTCTATTTGCTGGATTTATTTGTTTTAGGCTGTATAGATTATGTTTGTCCCCTCTGTGGAGCAAAGTCCGTTTACGCAGGGACATCTTAAGGATTTTGGGGGCCCTGGGCCAAACGTATTTTGGGGGGCCCTGTTCGGAACACTTTTGAGTTTATGATCCAATTTCAGCTCTTTCTTTCATGCCCTCTTTGGCCAGGTCACCGACGGGCACACTACTTCAGATTCTAAATGTGTTCACATCAATATTCTGGGATAGTGATGTGTGTTTTCAATACTGTAACAGCAGAAACTCACTAATATTACTGAAAATAATCTCTGTGACACCCTCTCATTTCTAATATGTGAGGTCCGGTTTCGATCTAAAAGAACTTGTTTTATGGATGTTGCATGAAACATTAACACAACATTTCTCTGCACAATGTCTGTAATACTCACACATAACCCACATTATGTTTTTTTTTTTTAAGGAAAACGATATTTAAAACAATCGGTTTAAGAAATATTAAAGGTCATCCAGGCAAGACTCTCTGCAGAACAGAGCTGCCTCTATCAGGGGGCCCCTTAAAAGTCTGGGGCCCTGGGCCAGAGCCCACTTTACCCATGCATTATAACGTCTCTGCGTTTACGACCTCTCTTATTGGCTCCTTCTATTCCTCCATGAGTGCTCGCTTTCCAGGAACAACTTTTTTTCTTTTTCCATGAAGCACTCCACGAGAGTGCATGTGTTTTACAAATGGCATGCTTGCATGCTTCTCTTACCTCCCCGCACTCCGTTGCATCGTGGGCATCTGTCCTTGTGCCCTATCTCGCGCTCCATGTTGTTGTCTAACGGGTGTGTTTCTGTGCCCCCATCCTTACCCATATTGTTTTCTCTCGAACCTGTGGGTATCGCTTTCTGTCTACTCTAGGCTGTCTACACCACAGGTTTGCACCCGCCAGCAGCAGCTGTGCTAAGCCCGGAAGAAAGGTCCGTGGAGCTGTGCGGAGCAGGGCAGCATCCCAGCCGTACTTGCATCACTGGGGAAAGAGGAGTAACGTATTGACCATACTAAATTACTTAGCACATAATTGGGTACATATCGCTGGATGAGCACACTTTCAAGTGGCTTGCAATCCAATTTGCACAGAAGGAGATTAAGGCATGCACAGTTTTCTGTAGTTTTTGTAGTCTGCAAATGGAGGACTGCTTCATGTAAAAAATTGAAATACAGTCATGTGGTGCTTTATTAAGAAGGCTCATGTATGGTTGTCTCTGGAGGCATGCCTTGAACCGCTGTCAATTAACTTTTCCACTGATTTTCAGCACAGTATCCTACTGATGGTAAAAAGAATACCTCTTAAAGTATAAATAAAGTAACTGCGTCTATACATTACAGTTATACATTACAACAGCAGCAGGGAACGGATCTTCACCAACAACCAAGAGCCCACCGGCAGCACGGAGACCACCAAAGAACATCAACAAAGTGCAGCAGACCGTGGCCATGAACAAAACCATCCAGTGGCAGCATGCTCCTCGTGGACATCATTTACGGATCGCCAGTGGTCGCAGATGTGACACCTGGCTTGCCCCCTGTAAACCCTGGCACTGAACCTGTGATGTGACCCCTGGACTCAGGCGGCACCGGAGCAGAGTAACCAAGACATTTTGGTAGGAAAACAAAAGCGGCTTTGGGATTCCAACAGCAGTTGGGTCACCTTCTCAAGCTGGGGACAGCTGAAACCCTCTACCGTTTCAATTTTTTCCCATCAGCTAAAGTGTTGGCTAACAACACACCCTTCGAGCCCTCTTAGGCCCAAGGCTCCGCCATGCAGGAACATACTTCACCTGCAACCTCTGGATCGGACTGGGCAGCACTGAAAGAAGTTATCAGGACTCCAGTCAGTAGTGTGTGTGTGTCAGTCATCCGGTGCTGCTGGACACCAGCTGTTCATGTGGACCTGTGTAGAGTGCTGCCAACAGCCTTGCAGATTGTCATGGTAGGTGCTTTCATTTTTAGGTCTCGCCTGAGCCAGCGCATGCGTTGCTCTGGCGAGACTTTTAGTAAGTGGCCTCAGAAAATGCTACCATGGCCGGCCTAGAGCTTGCGTGCATGTGCGCGCGCTTACCAGCAGAGGCGCCATCTGGCCCTCATCTCGCTCTCCCGCACGCGCACCTCGCTCTGCCTCTCTGCTTTGCTCGCTTAAACTCCCACCCCTCCCTCACCACAGGCCGCACGCCGAGACATCAAGGATGAGCGTCGCACGCAACGCTATGTCATTCCACCTCGCAATTAAAACAGAACCTTCCCTTGTTTTTACTGCTGTTCTGGTCTTGTTTCTGTTTGTTTCTCTTCGTACGTTTTTCTTCTTCTGCATTCTGCCCCTTCTTTACCCCACTCCCTCTTCGCCACACTCGCCTACTGCTACCTGTGTTTTCTACTCCCGTAGCTACTGAAAGTTGTTCCTGGTTTCCTCTTTTTTTTTCTCCGCCCAGAAAATTTATGCCCGCCTCGCATGTACAGCCAAGCCCCGCGAGACACCCTGGGCGCTCCTGCTGCACACGTCAGGTGTGAATGGCTCACTAGCAGAGCGATCTCATGTCTGTGCAGGTCAGGGTAACTCGCCGCCGCCCTTGGGACAGGAAATATCCCTGTGCACCAAAATAACAGCGACCCCCATTAGTGACTCACATAGTAAGAGAAAGTGGCCCATATTTGCAAACAGGGCAGTTTTGAATTTGTAATGACAAGTTTTTATAGGTATATGGGGCACTACATGCATTTTTGCTTGTTATTTGTTTTCGGGAGTATCGTTTTTTGTTGACTAGATTAAGTATCTCGGATTACATTATAAAATGTTGTAATTCCAGGTTAGCCAAAATTGCGAACAGCATTAGCTGATTACTAATCATGTACACATCTTCAGAGACTTCCTTTTACTTTTGGGTGGTCTTGAATCGGCCCGATTAAAACATTTAGGCTTTTCACGTAGGCATAGACAGTCGCCATTTTTTTGTGGATTCATTTGCCAGCAGTTGTCTATCAGGTACGTTATGTCTTTGCTAGTGTTAAGGACGCTGCGCAGTACAAAGTGCATTTTCTCATTGTGATCTGCAATTGAAGCATTTATAGAAAGGATGCGTAAGTGATTAAAGTCTGTTTAATTTCTTTAGCTATTGCAGAGTTCAAAGCAAAGCACACTCAAAAACGGTCGCGTGAGGGGGTCTCCGGGCACACTCCCACCAGCGAGGGTGGTGTTCCGCAGAGTACGACGTGTACTCCTTACCATTACGGAGATGTAGACAGCTGCGGACTGGCACAGCTAATGGATACCTCTTCCCTCCTTCCGCAGAGTATCAGAAGTTACCCGGATGTAGACTGTCACATGGAGGGCGGGACGGAAAACTTCACCGACCAATCAGGAGCCATAGCGGAAGGTCACGATTGGCAGAAAAAGGAAGGAGACACGACATCAGGCGCGTCAGCAGGAGAGAACCCGGAAGAAGATTGCCGAGAGATCGACGAACAGCCGAGGAGCAACGCAGACGCCGAACTGGAGAGACCGAAGACGAGGGACCAGAGACATGGACCAAAGACTGGTGGATCCCGGAGGACGTACGAGCCGCCACAACTCAGGAGAGTCATGGCTCCTAGCGGTACGTGACGGCCAAAAAGGGACTTAAGGAGGGGGAGGGAAGGTATAAGGGCGGCGGGGAATGAGTCAGGGGAGAACGGGTAGCCTAAGCGGGTAGCCTGGGGATATCGCTACTCCCGTGTCCACTCTTCCTGTGCACTCCCGCCTTTTTAATCTTCCTGTACACTCCCGCCTTAAGCACCCACAAGCTTTGACCCTTCCCTAATACCCTCACGCCATCCTTGTGAAGTATCTCCAACATAAAAACCGCCCTCACTTTCCTCATTCTTTTCTTACTTGCCCCCACATGTTTCGGTGACGGTGCCCTGTATTTTATAGGACTCGGTTCTGACCGCTACTTTCTTTTGTTTTTCGAGCCTGCTTCGGGGTCCCAACAGACCGTCTGAGACCCATAATAGGTTTCTTGACTACACTGAAGACTGCAATACCATCAACGGCTACCAAGACCCTGAGGAAGTTTCCTACATCTTCTCCTGGAGCCACCCTTTGAGCCACCAGACCACCTTTTCAACCGCCTACTTTGTTTATCCAGACTATTCTTTTTACCCCAATTTGTGACCATTTCCTTAATAAAAATCTCACTATTGACTACATACGGCCTCCTTGCTTCTGCTTCTGACTGTCCCTCCGACATTTGGAGTCAGAAGTGGGATCGGAGGAAATGGAGGCCGTAGTCAAAAAGATGGCGGAAGGACAAGACCGTCTAGGGAAAATCATGGCCCGGTTTTTAGAAACCGCGGAATCCGAATGGGAAGCTCTACACAAGACCATTACTAGCCATATCAAGCCGCAAAACCCCTCGGAACCACTCCATACCTTGACATTAAGCGATGTGTCCTAGAAAGAATGGGTATAGACGAAGAGACCTACATAATGCGTCTCCGACACATTAAAGAAGGGCCTCAAGAAAACCCACGGACCCTTTGTTACCTCATAAAAGACGCTGCGGATCGATGGTTGAAGCAGTTAACCACCTTCAAAGAAGCCATCCTAGAGAAGATATACCTTGAACAGTTTCTTACTTCCCTACATCCCCCGATCCAAAGATGGGTTCGTCAACGCACCGATTTGACTCTAGATAAAGCAGTAGAGGTCGCAGCGGCCTATTTTAGGGCACACGAATTACAGAAAGGAAACGATGAGGGCTCTTGGAAGCAGCCTAGCCATCCGTCTGTTCGACCAGCCGGACCATCCTTATATCCTAAAAAACACAGAAACCGTATCCATGATACCAAACCCTTTACCAGCCACTCCTAGACCAGCTGCACCCCTAGGACCCCAATGCTTTCATTGTGGGGCTTTTGGGCATACTGCACGGGTATGCCCACAAAAGGAAGAACCTATGGAGGTCGGCTATACACGGGTTCTATACTGTGGTCTGGATAATGAACCACGGCCGTTCCACCGACAATTAGCTGTAAACGGAGAACCCAGAGAAGCCCTGGTGGATACAGGAAGCAGATAAACCCTCATGAGACTTCAAGTTGTCCCTGGAGGAGCACCCATCCCCACAGGAGTTGTGAACATACAAAGTATTCATGGTGATAGAAAGATATATCCCATGACTGATGTAGCTGTACAACACCGACCAACACAGAATCCCATAAAAATGAGAGTCAGTCTTCTTCCCCATCTACCTGAATCCATGATACTTGGAACTGATTATCCCCACATCAACAACCTCTTGGTAGGCCCAGAGACAGAAAGGAAAGACTGGAAAGAAGAAGCACTCTTCTTTTCAGAACCCCATCCCGATTGGGAACCTGGGAAAGACAGAAAAAGTAAACCACAAAGACGAAGAGAGAAAAAGAAAGGGAAGCCTGTCCTTCTGATAAACCCCGACACCGCTCTATGGGAACACGACAGAAACTTTCGCTCTGCTCAAAGGGAGGATAATACCTTGCAAGAAGCTTGGCGGCAAGCCCGCGAGCAGGAAGATCCGCTCCAAGTAGGTCCCCAGTTCTTCACTAACAAGGGGCTGTTATACCGAAAAGGCGGGAAAACGCTCCCCTCCCAACTTCTAGTCCCAGTGCCTTTCCGGGAGAAAGTCTTATACCTGGCCCATAGCCACCTACTAGGGGGTAATTTTGGGGGAGAAAACCGAGAACGCCATACTAGAGAGGTTTTATTGGCCAGGGATCTATCAACAAGTTAGGAAATACTGCAGAGTGTGTGTATTGTGCAAAAAAACCAGCCACTCTATTCCACCTCGTGTACCTCTAAGACCGCTACCAGTAATTGATGTTCCTTTCTCAAGGGTAGAAATGGATATTATAGGCCCCCTTCTACCCTCCCGTAGCGGGTGTCGCTACATGCTTGTACTAGTAGATTATGCTACAAGATTTCCAGTGGCCGTGGCCTTGAGACAACTCAATACTACTCGATCGCCAAAGCCATGATCAATATCTTTGCCCGGGTAGGTTTTCCAAAAGAAATATTGACCGATCAAGGCACTCCCTTTACCTCAAGACTCATGAGACAGGTATGTCAGCAGTTACACATTAAACAGATTCGTACTGCGGCCTACCACCCTCAAACTGATGGGTTGGTGGAACGTTATAACTCCATCCTAAAAACCACCCTAAGGAAGTTGTTGAATCTCGAAGCCTGCAAGTGGGAAGACATGCTTCCTCTAGCTCGTGTTGCTATCCGGTGTAGCCAACAGAAATGTTTAGGGTATTCCCCTTTTGAATTACTATATGGAAGACCTCCACGTACCCTTATAGATATGGCCAGGGAAGAGTGGAAGAGGAAACCGATAGGGTTTACCTTATTGGAATATGTGGTTGGTCTAAAATCACAGTTGAATCAGGTACGAGAGATCGTACGCACTAATCTAGAGGAGGCACAAAGAGCTCAGAAGAGACAGTTTGATAAGTCCACTAAGGAGAGGACTTTGGAAGTCGGGGATCAGGTCCTATTGTTACGTCCTACCTCTGAACATTAACTACTCAGTCAGTGGCAAGGCCCCTTTAAGGTATTAGAGAAGATTACTCCGGTTACCTATAAACTCGAAATGGATCCTCCAAGCAACGCCACTCAAATTTTTCATATAAATTTGTTAAAAAAATGGTAAGGACCTCTCCTTGTGTTGATGGCACATCCACAGAAACCCCTAACAGAACAAAGCATAAACCCTGACCTGTCTGAACAACTAAAGCAAGAATTAAGAGAAACCTTAGTCCCACTGCAAGAAGTATTCTCCCTGACTCCTGGCAAAACCACCTTAGTGGAACATGAGATCCACATACCACCTGGGAAAACCATACGGTTAAAACCCTACCGTATCCCTGAAGCCAGAAGAGAAGCCATTGACCACGAAATCCATCAAATGTTAGAGATGGGCATCATAGAACCCTCCAAAAGCAAATGGTGTTCGCCTGTGGTATTAGTACCCAAACCAGATGGGTCCATACGTTTTTGTATTGACTTTAGGGAGGTAAATAAAATATCACAATTTGAAGCTTATCCCCTACCTAGAGTCGACGAAATGGTAGAAAGACTCAGAAAAGCCCAGTACGTTAGCACCCTGGACCTATGTAAGGGTTACTGGCAAGTACCATTAAGGTGTCTGGATAAGGAAAAAAACGCTTTTTGCACTCCCAAAGGACTGTACCATTTTAAGGTTTTGCCCTTTGGATTACATGGCGCCCCCGCAACCTTCCAGCGGCTTATGAATAAAATCCTACAACCTCACCAAAATTACGCTGCCTCTTACTTAGATGACAT
This sequence comes from Triturus cristatus, assembly GCF_964204655.1. Lineage (NCBI taxonomy): Eukaryota > Metazoa > Chordata > Amphibia > Caudata > Salamandridae > Triturus > Triturus cristatus. The sequence continues at coordinate 658,158,363 of NC_140585.1, read as the reverse complement.
CATCATCTACAGTAATTCCTGGTAAGAGCATCTTCATCACCTAACCCAGGTTATCCGATCCTTGAGGAACACAGGGTTGACCATCAACCCAGCCAAAAGTCACTTGGCCGCCAAATCGGTGAAATATCTAGGGTTCCTCCTGGGAGGAGGGTGCATGAGACCACAAGAAGAAAATGTCGCAGCAATAGCCCAATTTCCCTTTCCCAAAATCAAGAGAGACCTCAGGGCCTTTTTAAGCCTACTAGGTTATTACAAGCGGTTCATCCCTTGTTTTTCTGAGATTGCCACTCCATCAACAAACCTCTTAAAGAAGACCAGACAAACTGAGAGATGTTTAAGACACCCCTCCCCTGTAGAGTTAGCAGTGTTTCAACAATTAAAACACGTCATCACTTCCAAACCTTTTCTTATCAATCCCAATTATGAGAAACCGTTTCTACTACAAACAGACGCCTCTGACCATGGTATCGGTGCAGTGTTGTCCCAAGTAGATGAGGCAGGACGAGAACACCCCATTCTCTTTATTAGCAGAAAACTATGTCCAAGAGAAACCCGATATGCAGTTATTGAGAAAGAGACCTTAGCCATTAAGTGGGCTGTAGAGACCCTCCAATATTATCTAGATGGGAGAGAGTTCCTACTGTATACTGACCATGCTCCCCTTGAGTGGCTGTCTCGGAACAAAGGACAGAATCAAAGAATCCTGAGATGGTTCCTTGCCCTTCAACCTCTTAGATTCACTGTAGATCACCAAAAAGGGAAAGAGCATGCCAACGCAGATTTTTTGTCCAGATACCCCTCCGAGCTGTTCCTTGTAAACAAGAACGTTAGGGAAGGGGAATGTGGGGGGTCTCCGGGCGCATTCCCACCAGCGAGGGTGGATTTCCGCAGAGTACGACGTGGACTCCTTATCATTACGAAGATGAAGACAGCTCCGGACTGGCACAGCTAATGGATACCTCTTCCCTCCTTCCGCAGAGTATCGGAAGTTACCCGGATGTAGACTGTCACATGGAGGGCGGGACGGAAAACTTCACCGACCAATCAGGAGCCATAGCGGAAGGTCACGTTTGGCAGAAAAAGTCAGGAGATCCGACATCAGGCGCGTCAGCAGGAGAGAACCCGAAAGAAGATTGCCGAGAGATCGACGAACAGCCGAGGAGCAACGCGGATGTCGGAACGGGAGAGACCGAAGACGAGGGACCAGAGATGTGGACCGAAGACTGGTGGATCCCGGAGGATGAACGAGCCACCACAACTTAGGAGAGTTGTGGCTCCTAGCGGTACGTGACGGACAAAGGGACTTAGGGAGGGAAGGTATAAGGGTGGCGGGGAATGAGTCAGGGGAGAACGGGTAGCCTAGGGATATCGCTACTTCTGTGTCCACCTTTTTTAATCTTCCTGTGCACTTCCGCCTTTTTAATATTCCTGTACACTCCTGCCTTAAACGCCCACAAGCCTTGACCCTTCCCTAATACCCTCACACCATCCTTGTGAAGTATCTCCAACATAAAAACCGCCCTCACTTTCCTCATTCTTTTCTTACTTCCCCCCCACATGGTTCGGTGACGGTGCCCTGTATTTTATAGGACTCGGTTCTGACTGCTACTTTCTTTTGTTTTTCGAGCCTACTCTGGGGTCCCGACAGACCGTCTGAGACCCGTAATAGGTTTCTTGACTACACTGAAGACTGCAATACCATCAACGGCTACCAAAACCCTGAGGAAGTTTCCTACATGTTCTCCTGGAGCCACCCCTGGAGCCACTAGACCACCTTTTCCACTCCCTACTTTGTTTATCCAGACTATTCTTTTTACCCCAATATGTGACCATTTCCTTAATAGAAATCTCACTATTGACCCCATACGGCCTCCTCGCTTCTGCTTCCGACCGTCCCTCCGACAGGTCACCTTAAATACAGTTGTTGAACGGGACCTCGATTGTGTTCTGTTGTTGCACTGAAAAGAATATGCTACTTACCAGGATGCATCTGTTCTTGGCATGTAGAGCTGCAGATCCACACACTTGGATAGTAGATCGCCATCTAGTGTTGGGCTCGGATGCTTGCAGGTTGTTGTGGTCTTTGGAAGAAGTCTTCGTGGTCACGAGATAGGTGACTCCTCCCTTGGACTACAGTGCGCATGGGCATCAACTCCATCGTTAGATTGTTTTTCGCCATGATGGGAAATGGAGTTTGTAGAAGAGAGAGAGATGTCCATGTGTGATGTCTAAGTAAGACAATGCTGAAACAGATACAGGTCCCGGGGAGGTAGGTGGGCATGTGTGGATCTGCAGCTCTACATGCCAACAACAGATGCATACTGGTAAGTAGCATATTCCGTTCGAGGCATATGAGCTGCAGATCACACACTAGGATAGACGATATAGCAGTATCTCCCCTAGCGGTGGTCACCTGTATCGGTTGCAGCAGTTTGAAATAAAGTTTTAAGGACAGCTTGGCCCACAGAAGCTTGATGCTTTGCTTGCACGTCAACACAATAGTGTTTAGTGAGGGTGTTTGTTGTAGACCATGTGGCTGCCTTACAAATGTCTTCTAAGGGAATGTTTCCTAAGAATGCCATGGAAGCCCCTATTTTGCGTGTGGATTGCGCTCTAGGGGGAACTGTTAGTGTGCGTTTAGCTTTGTGGTAGCATATTTGGATACATTTAACTATCCATCTAGTTATCCCAGATTTGGAAATGGGGTTGCCCTTATGTGGTGGAGAGAAAGCTACAAACAATTTTTTTTCTCCAAAAACCTTTATTGACAAAAGGAAAAACAATCATACTGACAGCTGTTCTCCGCCTACAACCCCAACGGGGCCGGCAGCAATGTACTTTAGTCAGAAAGCAGCACATTAGAGATATTAACACAGCATGCCGCCTACAACCCCACCAGGGCCGGCCGCGTGAACAATAAAACAGATAGGAGCAAGAACATCAGGCAACACGGAGTGCAGTCCGACACAATCGATGGCATCACAGCATAACACCCAATTGGAATATCGGAAGATACCAAAGGGAGGGGCACGGCCAGTGCAGCCATACTGAAGCATGTCCTCCGCCAGCGCGCCCGCACCGAGGACTCCGCCAGGTAGGTAAGGTGTCGCAGCCACCCCTTCAGGACTCGGTGACCACAGTGTCTAATTTTGTCAGAGGGGTCTTAAGCAGGTACCCCCTCAGAGGGTCCCAAATATCACGGGGTTTGGAGGCAGTCGGCAAAAGGTCCGTATACAATGTTAATTGTTCCTGCCATCGTATCACATCTTCAAGCCAGCTCTTAAACTTCGGGGCCCGCCCTCTCCCCCACCTGCAGGCCACACTGCGCTTGGCAAGGAGAAAACAAAAGGAGCCGAATTTCCTATGGGAAGCCGGTATGCTCTCTGTACAACCCAAGATGCCCATCTGTGGGGTCGGAGGCAGGGGGCCAGCAATCATCTTCCCCACCGCATCAAACACCAGAGCCCAAAACGAATAAACAGAGGGGCATTCCCAGGCCAGATGCAGCATGTCCACTCCCTCGACCCCGCACCTGTCGCATCTAGTGTCCTCCCGCAGCCCAAACCGATGTAGCTTCACTGGGGTGTAGTAGTAACGCTGAATGAATTTATAGTGCGTAACGCGGAGCCGACTGTTAGCAGCAACCTGTTCCGTCTGCCTACAGCTGAACAACCAGTCACGGTCCGACAGCGGCTGTCCCAATTCCTCCTCCCATTTGCCACGCGCAGCGCACCGTGCATATTCCGTCTCCGAGTAAATTGAGCGGTATAGGGTCGACACCAAGTGAGAGGCAGTAGTAGCCCACAGCATCGCATGTAACTGCGGCGACGGCGCCGGTTCAGAGGGATAGTCAGGCATAACGGCCCAAACTCCAGCTCGGAGTCTGACGTACAAGAAGGTCTCCATGGCGCTAGGGGGAGGGTCCGAGCATAGCTGCTGCAGCGTGATGAATCTGCCATCCCTATATAGGTCCCCCCACGTGCGCAGCCCTCTGTGCTGCTTCAATTTATGGAAGACCCCCTCCTGCAACAAGGGCATACGGGGATGATATACGAGCGGGAGTAGCGGGGAATACAGCAAAGCCACGCCAGTACGCTTCATGATCCACCCCCAAGACCGGCCCGGGCACTCCACGGTATCAGGATAGCGGTCCCGTTGGGAGGTGCCACGCCACAATGCCCCATCCAACGGCACGGGGTCAGCCAGCCAGTGCTCTGTGGCCACGTGTGCCGTGTATCGTGGCCCCCCGTCCAATAGTGCGCATAATGGGCCTGGGCGCATTGATAGTATAACTCAAAATTTGGCAGATCCAAGCCACCCGCCGCAAACGGGCGGGCCACGACCTCCTACTTGATGCAGGCCTGCTTCCCTCCCCACACTAGCCGCAACAGTTCAGTGCGCAGAGTAGCGAAGAACACCCGTCCCGGATGGTAGGGAATGTTTGTGAAATAGTACAGCATTTTCGGAAGGACCACCATTTTAATAAGGGACATCCTGTCCGCCAGGGACAGAGGCAGGGCAATCCAGCGCGTAACCGTGTCCTTCAGCGCATCAATCGCCTGCCCATAGTTGTCTCTCATAAGTTCATCCCGGTTCGCAGACACCTGCACTCCGAGGTACCGCACGGTGGAGTCGCACCACTCCAACGGAAAGTCAGTATGAAAACGCGTGACAGCCGCCGTAAGTGGAAAGATCTGGGATTTAGCCCAGTTAATGTGGATCCCCGAAAGCCCCCCAAAGCGCACCAACTCCCGCAGCAGCGGATTTAGGTTATTCTGCGGGTCCTTCACATAGAGAGTCACATCATCCGCGTAGAGCGGGATGAGGATGGGACGCAAAGGGCAGCTGAGCGCCTTGTCCCGATGATACTGCCGCACCCGCGCCGCCAAGGGTTCCATCGCTACCGCGAACAGCAGAGGCGACAGCGGGCATCCTTGTCTCGTGCCCCGGGAGAGCAATATAGCTCGTGAGGTGTGACCATTGACCATGACCTTAGCCACTGGCGCGGTATACAGAAGCTGTATCAAAGCCGAAAATCCTACCGGGAACCCCATGTTGCGCAGGACCGCATGAAGATAGTCCCATTCAAGCGAGTCGAACGCCTTGGTGGCGTCCAAGAACACAGCGGCCAGAGGGAGGTGCGGAGCCACCTGATGCATAATCGAGAAGAGAGTGCGCAAATTATGGGACGTTGCTCTCCCAGGGATAAATCCTGCCTGATCAGGCAGCACCAGCTTATCCATGAGGAGATGCAATAGATTCGCCACCATTTTAGTTAAGATCTTGATATCCACGTTGATTAGCGATAGGGGCCGATAGGAATCACATTTGGCAGGGGATTTACCGGGTTTCAACAAAGATATAATGAAGGCCTCCCTCATAGAAGCAGGCAACACCTGCGCCTCCAGCGCCTCAGAATAGACCTCTAGCAGCACAGGCGCGAGATGATCCATATATAATTTATAGAAGTCAGCCGGCAGGCCGTCGGATCCCGGCGCCTTCCCCGCCGGCAACTGGGCAATAGCCTCTCGGATCTCCTCCATCGTAAATGGGGTAGCTAAAAACTCCCTCTGCCTCCCGCTAAGATACCCCAAGGTTATGTCCCCGAAGAATGCCGCAAAGTCCTGTGTATTCACCCCTTTAGACGAGTAAAGGGATTCGTAAAAGGTAGTGAAGGTATTCAGAATCTCCAAGCCATCCCTGTGCCTATCCCCCTGCGCATCCTCTATCTCCAGCACGTAATTGGTGTAACGCGGGCGCCTGATGTCCCGCGCCAGAGCACGCCCCGGCCTGCCACCTTCGCCATACCTCCTGGCAGTGGCATATTTCCCCCTAAACCGTGCCTCCCGCTCAACGGTGGAGGAGTAGTCGGTAATGGTGTCCCGCATTTTAGCCCTCCCCTCTCCCGAGTCCTCCCTCCAAAGGTCCCGTTCCAGTACTTTTAATTGCCCCTCGAGTAAGCGCAGCCGCCGCCGCAGGTCCCTCAACACGCCAAAGCTCTTGGCCATACAGGTGCCACGAATTGTGACCTTGAAGGCCTCCCAGAGCGTGCCCGCCTGCGCCACTGACCCCCTGTTGCGGCCGAAGAACCCCTCTATCTCTTCCCCCAGTTCAGTCTTAAAGACCTCATCCAAGAGCGCCTCAGGGACCAACCGCCAGCTTCTGGGAATGGCAACCAGGTTAGCTATCTCCAGTGTGAGGCACACCGGCGAATGGTCCGAAAAGGTGCGCGCTAGGTGGTTCACCGCACAGACCCAATGACAAAACCCCCTGGACCCCAGCCAGAAGTCCAGCCGCGACCAGGCCGCATGAACCGACGAGTAGTACGTACCCTCTCTCCCATCCGGGTGGGTGTATCGCCAGAGGTCGGTAAGTCCCTCATGTGTAAGAAGCGCAGCCAGCGCCGCCTGGCTCCGGGTGTAATGGTGCGGCAGTGCGCCAGATCGGTCCCACCGGGGGTCACTGACAGTATTAAAATCCCCAGCCCATAGCACATGTGTGGCCCCCACCCCCGAGATCTGACCCCAGAGTGAATTCAGAAAATCGGGATCATCAACGTTAGGGCCATAGCAATTCACCAGCACAACCGACTGCGTACCCAGCGTGCCCCACAACATGCAACTCCTCCCATCTCTACTCCGCCACTGTCCAGCACACACAAATGGCGAGCCACGTTTTATGAGGATAACCGTGCCCCTGGCATACGTGGAATAGGACGAGAACACTCGCTCCGAGGCCCATTTGCTCCCGAACGTAGGGTCAGCCCTAGGGTCCATGTGGGTTTCCTGGAGGAGCGCCACATTGACATGATGCCTGTCCAAATATGAGAGTATCTGACGCCGCTTGCGGGGGTCCCCCAGCCCTCTGACATTCCAGGTCAATAGCTTCAATTTGGTCAGTGCAGGGTGTGTGTGCGCGCTGCGTTTAAAAAAATGCCCAAGGGATTACTGCCTAGAGGACTAACTCCTAGTGCCATCCCCCCTCCTTCGGAGTGGGCACCCTGAACGCCGTGAGCAACCACCTCCTTAAGCGCCTGAACAATTGCTAATAACCCTCCACCCCCCCTCCTCCCCCCAAAGAAACACCCATCCCATAAATGCCGTCCCGTCCCACCCACATCAGCACCCCAACCATGCCGGCATCAGTACCACCCGCCCCACCCCAACCCCCTGGTGACCCCAACCATTGGGTCAACTTAGAAACAAAAAACTTGCCACACTGTAGGGGACTGCCCATGATGGGGGCGCCAGCGGTCCCAGATAGCCCTCCCTGAGCCCTCGCCCAGTATAGTGGCCGCCTACCCTACAAGAAGGCAGGAGCTTGGAGAGGGAGCGTTGGGAGGGGGCCTGGCTACACATCAAGGTACACACGTGTCCCCCTATCTCATTCCAATGCACAATAGGGGGGGGGAGTGCTAGGGGAATTACCAAAGCGTATAGGCAGACGGATCAGTCACCGATAACATCCCCCCACCCCCGTCTAAATCCCCGTAAGATTGGAAGTCCTGGGCTGTATAGCCACGAGTCCTCAATAACCACCCCTGAATCGTCAGCTCACCTTCGACATCAATGGATCAGTCAAACCTGCAGCTGAGGCAGCGCCAACATATGGGCCAGGAGATGCTCACTCCCCACCCCGCTCCTCGAGGGCAGGTGAGGGGGCACGAGCACCCTCCACAGCATCAGTCCGGCCAGGCGAGCGACACTGCAGATTCTTCAGAAAGTCCTCCGCCTGCTGGGGGGTCACGCACAGAGTCGGGCGGCCCTGGTGCCGGAGGCGCAGCTTAGCCGGATACAGCAGGGCGTACTCGATACCAGCCTTACGCAGTTTTTGTTTCACAGCCACAAACTTACGTTGCGCCTCCTGTACAGCCATGGTGAAGTCTGGGAAGATAGAGAATGCAGCACCCTCAAATTGCAAATTTTGCTGTTCCCTCGCCCGTTGCAAGGCCACGTCCCGATCCCTGTAGTTGAGTATACGGGCCACGATAGGCGGAGGCGTCCCACCAGGCGGAGGCCGAGGACCAAGCGATCTATGGGCCCGCTCAACAATCAAATGGGGCGAGAATGCCTCCGCTCCAAACGTCGTCAGGAGGAGCAGCTCCACATATTCCTCCATACGAAAAGTAATGGCACTCTCCGGAATCCCAGTAAGGCATATGTTGTTCCGGCGGCTGCGGGCCTCCAAATCCTCGTTCTTTGCCGCTATCACCTTAAGGAGGCGGTCCATCTGGGTTAGCTGCTTGTCCATGGTGCCAGTGCGATCCTCATTGTCCGAAATGCGCTGCTCCACTTCCTTCAGCTGCTCATCATGTTTGTCCACTTTTAAGACAAGGAAATCGAGCCTGGTGTTCATAGTGTCCATTTTTCCTGACAGACCGTTCACACTCTGCTGCAGCAGTGTGAGCATCTCCTTGACCTCGTTTTCCGGGCGCTCCGTAGGGCCGGGCGGCGACTCGCGCTCGCCCCCATGGGGGTCCCCTGCCACCGAGCGGGTGCCCACCTTCTTAGCCTCGAACTGAAGCCGCTGCTGCCGTCCATCCGATTTACCCATCTCCACGGGCGTGTCCAGTCTAGCCGGGGCCCAAGTATTAGTGGGGTGTCAGCGCTCCGCCGAGGGGGGGACCAGGTCAGCCCCTCGCTACAGGCCAGCGATCTCGGGGGCAACCAGCGCAGCTAGGCTCACCCCGGCCCCACGAACCGTCACAGGCGCCTCGACGACTCAGTGGCAGTCGCCTCACAGCATCCCCACGTCCAGATAGCAGGAGGCACACAGTAGGGTACAAGAAGGCCGCGGTAAAGGCTCCCCGCGTTTGGCAATGCGGCAAAGTTTACCTCCAGGCTCCAAAGTATACGAGGCCGCAAGACGGCCCCAGGCCAGTTGAGCGCGCAGCTCTCGCCACGGCGCCCCAGCGCGCCTCACAAGCAGCAAACGGCCCCTCTGTGCACAGGGGCGCCCACAGCCCCACCAATGACGAGGGGCCCCAGGGCCCGAATGCAGGCTGTCACGGCAATTATGGCCAGCGAGGCCCGGCTCCACCGCAGGCAGAGGAGGCCCCCCCACGGGCCAGCGAAGAACCGCCTCCACAGCAACTCTCCGTAATTGTCCGCCGTCGCGGGACCCACGGAGCCCTCACCGCGTCCCCCTCAGCGTCCTCGAGAGGCTTCCCGACCCTCAGGGAAGCGTAGCACACATGCAGCGCGCCCGCCGCCCTCCGGCGCCTCAGGTGCAGGAAGTCAAAGCCTCGTAGCTCCTCCTCAGGCCCCCGCAGCGCAGCCCCACGCCTCCAGGCTCACGGGCGCAGCGCCCGGTACTCCGACGTCAGGGGCCCAGGTGGCTTCGCGCTCCCAGATGCAGGTGCCCCGCAGATATCTCGGGGCCTTATCCCTCGTGGCCGCACCGGACTGGCGTGAGCACAGCGCCCGCCCCACAGCTCCAGGGCCGATCCCAGTCACTCTCCGTACAGATCTTCAGAGGCCACCGCGCCTCCGCTGCCTCCGCAATCGGGCCGACACTTGCACCGAGGGTGGCGGTGAGCACCCTCCGCCCAGGCTCTCCTTCACAGCGCACGGGGATCGTGCGAACAGCAAATAAATACCGGATCGTTGGGCCAAGCTGCCAGAGCCTCATGGCGGTGCGGCCATCTTGGTCTGGCGCCACCTAGCGCCCCCCAGCTACAAACAATTGTTATGTTTTGCGGAATGATTTGGTTCTGTCAATGCAGTAAAGAAGGGCTCTTTTAACATCTAAGGTATGAAGAGCTCTTTCAGCTACTGAGTCTGGGTTTGGGAAGAACACTGGTAACATTGGTTAAGATGGAAAGGAGATATGACTTTTGGAAGGAATTTCGGATTTGTCCTAAGAACCACTTTGTTACGGTGTAATTGTAAGAATGGTTCTTGTATGGTTAAAGCCTGGATTTCACTTACCCTTCTGAGGGATGTGATAGCGAGAAGGAAAGCTACTTTCCATGCGAGGAACTGTAGTTCGCATTTATGGAGAGGTTCAAATGGGGGTCCCATGAGCCTAGTAAGAACAATTTTTAGATTCCACACTGGAGAGGGTGGTAATCTGGGAGGAATAATTCTTTTAGGTCCTTCCAAGAAGGCTTTGATCGCAGGGACTCTAAAGAGTGACAAGTGCTGTCGATTTTGTAAGTAGGCTGCTAATGCTGCTAGGTGGAAACGTATGGATGGGTATGCTAAATTACATCTTTGCAAGTGTAGTAAGTAGCAAATGATGTTCTGGATGGATGCATCCAGTGGGTGTATATCATAGTTAGTGCAGTAAATGGCAAATCTTTTCCATTTTGCAGCATAGCAAGTTATAGTGGTAGGTCTTCTGGCTTCTTTTATAATGTTCATGCAGTCTGGTGGCAGGTTAAGGTAACCGAACTCTAGGACTTCAGAGCCAGATCGCCAGATTCAGTTGACCTGGATCTGGGTGTCTGATCTCTCCATGGTTCTGGGTTATTAAGGACGGGGAGAGATGCAGTTTTTAGTGTGGAACTAGAGAGAGTTCCAGTAGTGTTATGAACCACGGCTGGCGTGCCCATGTGGGAGCTACTAGGATCAGTTTGAGAGACTGTTGCCTGAGCTTGCGTACCACTAATGGAATGAGTGGGAGAGGCGAAAAAGCGTACGCAAATCTGCCTGACCAGTTCATCCATATCGCATTGCCCTTTGACTCCGGGTGTGGAAACCTGGCGGCGAAGGTCGGGTATTTTGCGTTTTCGTGTATGGCGAACAGATCTATGTCCGGTTTGCCCCATTGTTTGAAAAAGGGCAGTAGGACTTTGGGATGTAGTTCCCATTCGTGGATCTGTTGTGTTTGTCGACTTAACAGATCGGCAATTTGATTGTGAACCCCTGGAAGGTGTTCTGCAAGTAGGTATATGTTCTGAGGAATGGCCCATCTCCAAATGTTCTGTGCGAGCTGAGACAGCTGCATAGAATGTGTGCCTCCTTGTTTTTGTATGTAATACATGGCTGTCATGTTGTCCGTCCGGATGAGGACAGTTTTGTTCTGGACATGTAGTTGGAATGATTTTAGTGCTGGGAATACTGCTAGCAGTTCCAGGTAACTGATATGGAGCACTTTCTGTTGAGTGGTCCATTTGCCCTGAGTGGTGTGTCCGAGGAGATGAGCTCCCCATCCTGTGAGTGAAGCATCTGTTGTCAGCACTATCTGTGGAAGAGGCTCTAGGAACGGACACCCTTTGGACACGTTTGTTATGTTCCACCATTTTAGAGAGCGATGTGTGCGGCTGTCCACCAACACCAGATCTGTGAGTTGTCCGTGAGCCTGGTTCCACTGACGTGCTAGACATTCTTGCAAGGGACGCATTTGAAGTCTTGCACAAGGCACAATGAAGATGCATGACGCCATCATGCCTATGAGTTGCATGAACACTCTTGCTGGAAGAGAGTGTTGGATTTGAAATTTTGTGATAAGAGCTTGTATTTTGGCTATCCTGGCTGGGCTGGGATATGCCAGGGCTGTGGAGGTGTTTATGGTGGCTCCTAGATACTGATGTATATGAGAGGGTTGGAGATGAGACTTGGGATAGTTGATTGTGAACCCCAAGTTGTGTAAGATTTGGATGGTTTGGTGAGTGTGTAGAACACATTTGTTGAATGACTTGGCTTTTATTAGCCAGTCGTCTAGATACGGGAAGACATGAATTTGTTGTCTTCTGAGATGTGCTGCAACTACTGCCAGACATGTTGTGAATACTCTGGGCGCGGTTGTTACCCCAAATGGAAGGACTGTGAACTGGTAGTGTTGTCCGTCCACCACAAACCTTAGATACTTCCTGTGAGCATGATGTATGGGAATGTGGAAGTAGGCATCCTTGAGATCTAGTGTGGCAAGGAAATCGCCTTGTTGCAGCAGTGGGAGCACTTGTTGAAGAGTGATCATATGGAAATGATCTGAGTGTGGGGTGCATTTGACTGATATGTCCAGCTACTTAATGATGAGACGGCAGGACAGGGGGGCAGATACTGCCTATGATACTTTACAAACGCACGACAATCCCTGCGAAGTTAATATGCACTATGTCATAATTCTGTGATTGAAATAATTGGATTGATGTAACTGCGACATAATATCAAGGATGTTGTTATAAATGTAATATGTGCTGATCCTTAGTACCTATGTAACAGGAAAGATAAAAATGCAATAAAGATATTAAAAAAAAATAAAAAAAAATGGAAATGATCTGAGTGTATATATAGATTTAGGGGTCTGAGGTCGAGTATTGGTCTTAGAGTCCCGTCCTTTTTGGGGATTAGGAAGTAGAGTGAGTATACCCCTGTCCCTTGATGTTCTAAGGGATCTGGTTCTATTGCGTGTTTTTGGATCAATGAGAGAACCTCTTGTTTGAGGAGCGCAAGATTAGTGACATTGAACGCTGTTTGGGTGGTATATGTGGGGGGGGGTGGGTGGTAGTTGTGAGTTCCAGGCAGTAACCACACTGGATAATTTGTGTTACCCACTTGTCAGTTGTGATGGAGTTCCAGACAGGTAGGAACTGTGTTAGTCTGCCCCCGACTGGAGTGGAATGGTCTGGGGGGAGCGGAGGAAAGTCACTGTTTTGTGGCAGGGGAGGTGCGAGTGTTGTTATTACCTCGACCTCGTCCCTTGTTGTTGTTTCCTCTGTATCCGCCTCTAAAATATCCTCTACTGGGGGATGTTTGTGTAGTGGCTTTGAATGTAGATGAGGTGTCTGCGCCCATATTTTTGGAGACTCCTCTGTAGAAGGAGCGCCGAAAGGGGCCACGTGGTTGTGGAGACTGTAATGCTCCCATGGACTTAGCAGTCTCGGTGTCTTTTTTCATTTTTTCAAGTGCAGTGTCTACTGCTGGTCCAAATAGCTGTTCCTGGTTGAATGGCTGACTAAGTATGGAACCGAACAAATCGGCACCAAAACCTGTTCCTCGGGAACAGGTTTTGGTGCCGATTTGTTCGGTTCCGAGCGAGGTTTTGGCTGATCCGTGTAGGTTTTGGCCTTAGGAGGTGTATCAGAGTCCTTAGCCGTTTGTTTCGGTGCCGATGATGGTTTCGGAGCCGAAGCTGGATCTTTAGGCTTGGGAACCTTTGGTGCCGGTTTATCTATTGGCCTTGGCGTTTTCGGGGCCAAGTGGTCTTTTGGCTCCGGTGCCGAAGGTGCCGGTGGGACAATGACATGTGGTTTGCTCGGTCCCGAGCTACTGGAAGGCTTGTGTTTCTTCGTAGCCGAGACCGGAGGCGGGGCTTCTGAAGGATGTTTTCGGTCTCAACTGGGGCCAACATGCGAAGTCTTGACCAATGCCTTTGGTTTTGGAGGGGTTGGGGCCGGGGCAGTAGTACTCACACGTTGCCCAGGAGTGATGGGGTCGTCTGAGTCCTCTGCTTCGGAGATGATTTGGAGATCCTCGGAATTTTCTTCTGGGAAATCGGGGCCTTCATCAAAGATGTCCTCTGGTTCCGGAGCTGGTCTCTGTGCCATGATGTGTCTTCGAGCCCTTCGATCTTGAATGGTCTTTTTGGATCGAAAGGATGCGCGGGCTGGACAGCTGGACTCGTCGTGTTCAGGTGATAGGCACAGGTTGCAGACTTTGTGATGGTCACTGTGTGGAAATTTTGCTCCACACTGGGGGCATTTTTTGAAAGGCGTCCTTTCCATGAGCCGTAGGCCTTACGGCGTGGATAGGCCCAGCGGCCCGCGTCGACGTCCGGAATCGAGCCGATGAAATCGATGTCGAAGATGAAGGTGCTTCGATGGTTTTTGTGGAAATGTTACGCTTCGAGAAGATTGGAAATGATATTTCCAACCAGAGCGGAAAAGTTGCATCCGAACCCAATGGCGGAAAAAAACAATCTAACGATGGAGTTGATGCCCATGCGCACTGTCGTTCAAGGGAGGAGTCACCTATCTCGTGACCACGAAGACTTCTTCCAAAGACAACAACCTGCAAGCATCTGAGCCCAACACCAGATGGCGATCTACTATCCTAGTGTGTGATCTGCAGCTCATATGCCTCGAACAGACTGTTTTCTTTGCGACTTCTATTTCCCACGTCTTTACCTTCGCTGAGTCGTTTTGTGCTTTTGTTGTTTCCTTTACAGATGTTTCCGTAGACACATCGCCCTCAAGTCAAATTAAATTTTTAACACGTGTCTCCCCTTTTGCTGGCGCACGCCCTGTCAAGTGGCCTCATGTCCCAGACACCTAAAGCCATGCCTGACGTTTTAACCTCCAGCACTTTGCATTGTTTGAGTCCAGGCTTGCAAGTGTAAAAGCGAAACTGCAAGCCCCAAAATGCAGTTTGCAGTCGTCTTGAAATCGGGACAACTTGAGGGTACAGCAGATGTCTAGTGGACAGTTAGGCATGCTGAACCTAGTGTGCCCGCCTCCCATGGAGGCTGCTATTATTTCTTTCTCTGATGCTCTCGACTCCGTTCTGCCCTTTCCTCTGGGCCCTGACACTCTGCGCACCACCAGTCGCCGCCTTTTACTCTTCCAGGCAGTTGCAGCCGTTGTCCCAGAGCACTCCTGTTTTGAGTGGGTGGTCGGTAACGTGATGCCCAGTTGTATAGAAGGGACGTGTTAGTAGGCACTCACTCATTTCCTGGAGTTTTATTAACTAAAGCCGAGAGGAGCTCCACCCTGCTGTCGCCTCCTAGCTCCTTCTCTCTCTCCTCCAAATGGGGTTATTAGAGCCAGTCTCTCGCTTTCCTGCCTCGCTGTGAGTTGGCCTGGCAACAGGGCAGGGAGGAATGACAGGGCTTTTGTCGGAGTTGACACTTTGGCAGGCTGCAGCAGGGTAAGCGTTTCATTACTTAAACCTTATTCTTACTCCTTCATGAACAGGGTCGAATTGCGGGCAAAATATGAGCAGGGTCGGTTTACCTGGGCTGTGGGGGATGGGTGTGCATTATTTGCCAAGGCACCCCGGCGGTTTTAAATGAGGAATCACATCTTTATCAATAACACACCTTTTTCTTTCTGCACAAGCAGGTTATCTGTCGCTACGCCAAGCTATTTTTGTTTTTAATCCAAAATGCCTTATTTCCAGTGCGTAGCTTCTCAGACCGTGTTAAGTAAGGTGCGTATACTTTTCAGGGTCTCCGATTTGAAGCTATGATTGGAATACTCTGGTGCAAGTTTACTTTTTCCCTTCAAGATATGTAGGTCTGCACTCTGATGGAGCGCCTTGATGCGAGAGTCTGGAGAGGGACGTCATGTCTTGCTGCCACTACATTGTCTACACCGCTGAATGTGGCTCTGGGTTAGTTTGGGTGTAAATTGTTTGCTTGGGATGCAAGGCTTCGCCTGAGCGGTTTCTGTTTGGGTCACAGTACAAGCAGGTCGAGTTGGACTCGGATGTGAATGTCACAACTCTCAACATGCATTAGGAGTTGGGGATCGGGTACAGAGACCAGGTAGCCTTATTAAATGCGTTAAAGAGCAATAGGATGTCTGAATGAGTTCCGTGGCCTTTTCTACATCCTTTGTATCTATATCTACAGGTCATTGGAGAACCCCAATATGCAAGCCGCAGCACTGATGTGCACTGTACCTGCTCTCACTTACTGGTTGTGAAGTATTTTCTCAATTTTATGTGTTTTCGTGTGGTTCTAATGTGTTTTCGTCCTTTGGAGTGGCTGATAGCTGGCATACAGCTACTCTGTAAAAGCCAACCAGGTATGCATTCCAGTTTTTGCCGGCACACGTTCACGCTTTGGATGCCAAAACAGTTATTGCCTATGAATTTTATTGGAGTGCTGCTCTTATACACATTTTTAGAAGTCCTACCATTGAACACAGATGAGCGAATTCCATAATTGTGTGAGTCCCTATACAGTTAGAACCAACGTTTGCAGAAGACACAGATTCCATTGGTGTAATTTACATCCATTTTGGGACGACCTTTGCAAAATGTCCCTTTCTGTTTTTTGGCACTCATTAAGTCTTGCAAATATCGGCACCAATTTCAAAAGTGCAGTTGTGCCTGTTACCCTTCCTCATTGTTGGTAAACAGCTACTTTGATTGCCAGTCATGCCTCACTTCTTTTGTCCCTGTTCTGTTAAACAGAACAGAGAAATGTTTTGGTGTGGTCTTGAGTGAATGAAGTTTATATAGTGAACCAAAAAGTAAAAATACTCCTTGGCACTTCATAAAGCCAATTCTACCTGATAATATATTGGCAAAGTAGTTTGTTAAATGGAAAACAAATATCCATACAAGATGTTAGGATGTGGACTTGTTACGTTTATGGTTACGCTTGTAACTCTTGAACTACATGTCCCATAATGCACTATGAGGGTAGATGACTTGTGTACCTTCCCACATTGCACAGGGACTATCAGCTGACTTGAACAGCATATAAGCAAGCAGGAGCTGCTCCCAGGTGCTTGCCTTTGCTTCCTGGTAATTGGGCCACGCCTTATCCTGTGAACGTTCTCTTACTTTCTCCTGACAAGAGGACGCCGTGTGGAATCCCTGCTGTTGGTGCAAGTTAATGACTGCAGAGTCTGCTTTGAACTTTCCTCTTCGAGCGCGAGGACGCGCTGATTGTTCGTTCATGGTAACCCTATCCTTTTTTGCCGTAGCGCGAGGTAGCGCTGGGACGGCTAGTTGTTTGAACTCCTGATTATAGCGCGAGGAAGCACTGTGTATTCCTGCTTGGTAAACTCTCCCCTGGATGTTGGAACGAGCCGTAGCGTTAATGAAATCAGCTGTCTTGAATTCACGGCAATAGAGTGAGCACGCGTTAATCGGAGACAACGTTTTGCTTTGCTTCACGAGCGCGAGGAAGCGTTCGCAGTGCTACTGCTCCCAACGGAAACCGGGGAATTGCGGTAACTGGATGCCATTTATTTTTATTGATTTTATCGCCAGAGTACTGGGGCACGCTATGACGAAAATAGCAACACGTTAATAAAAAGCGCTAAGACGCGCTAAACTGTATCCTTTGTTGTTGGACGCTGCACTGTGGGAAACGAACTGTGACGCTCTATGTATACATACGGAGAGAAGAGACGCCCTGGTCTTTATTGCCTTTTTGCCTAACTGACCCCAAGTAAGTGCATTCTGGACATTATACTGTACAAGGAGTCTTACTATTAGAGTCAGAGACACAAACCAGTTTATCTCATTGAGAGTACGCCGGATATCAGTTATACCTTTTTCTTTCACTTAATGAACTGGGCACTTACTATCCTGATGAACCACGTATACTAACGCTCCTGGATTCCGTTCAAGACTATTACGGAGCTCATTTAGAACTTACTGGCATACATATCCTGTGTAAGTGTGAGAAAGTACACAAGGGTACCTGTTAAAATAAGAGTTTAAGCACACTTGATATAGAAGACACCTGTCCTAACCTATACCTTATTATTTGTCTTCCTTTGCTGCAGGTTCATGTCTCGTCTCCTCCTGTTACCCCACAGAACGAAATAGAAAACTCCAGGTGGCTCATTCCTGTCTCTTCGCTCCTCAGATATAGCTCCCTGTTCTTGCTAGTTTAATAGGCAAGGGGTGAGTTATCTCTGGGGAGAGGAAAGGCTCATTCTTCGCTCCCGTGGATATTGGCCTGCTCTATACTACGAAGCCTCAGGTCTTCACAGAAAAGCCAAGCCCACGTTTATATTATCCCCTGAGCGAAGATGGATGAGGCTATGTCTCATGCCAACCCTCAAACATCCATGAGCGAGTTAGTGGACCTAGTCGCTAATCTACAAGCAGAGCTCAGTATAATAAGAGGAGAAAATCAGCGCCTAGTTACAGAGCTAGGGGTGTTGAAGACTCATAGACAGTTAGACACAGTCAACCCTGACACTATACCAAAACAAAAGAGGAGTTACATCCAGCCCGCTCATTTCCAGGTTCCTACTTCAGCCTCTGTATCCGCAAGTGGGGCTTCCTCTTCTGCACCAGTCAATGTAACAGTAGTAGCCCCTCCCCAAACCCCATTAGCGATGCCAGAAAGATTCAGTGGGGATAGTAGCAAATATGGTGTATTTATGAACCAGTGCCATTTACAATTTTTGTGTAGAACAGCTTCTTTTCCAGACGATGCGGCAAAGATTGCCTTTATTATTTCCTACCTTAGTGGCAACGCTGCGTTGTGGGCAGTACATCTTGTAGAGAACGATGACCCCATATTATACGACCTCTCTAGATTTAAAGAACGAATGAGAAGTCTTTTTGATCGCCATTCTTACATGCAAGCAAGTGATAATGAGTTGTTAAATCTCAAACAAGGGTCTAAAGATCTTTTGACCTATATCACCACCTTCAACAGGTTAGTGACAGAAACGCAATGGCCTGAGGAAAAAAGAACCTCCTTGTTCTACAGGGGTCTCAAGGATGAGTTAAAGGATATCCTATCACAAATTGTAGACCCCCCTGAGGACTGTTCTTCTTTCATAGATCTGGTGGTGAAGCCTGACCATAGATTAGCAGAGAGAAAGGGAGAAAAGACCAAATGCGAACATAACCGTCTGTTTCTCTCTAAAAGTGAGAAGAAGGAAACCAAAGATATAGTGGAACCCATGCAGATAGGGGGCATTAGGGGCCCACTTTCTACAGAAGAACGAGAAAGGTGTAGAAAATTAAATCTTTGCTTGTATTGTGGCAAAGGAGGTCATTTCGCACGAGACTGTGTGGTTAAACCAAAGACTTCAGTTAAAACAATGGCCTCTCGATCCGGAGCTGTGGCACAGGTGGAAAACTACCAGACTTGAACGGTCTAGAGATCGCTTGTTCAAGTCCTGCACACGTTCAGGTCTCTCAATTTTTAGCCAATACGGTGGCGCTCGTTCCCAAACATTTCACTATTTCAGTGGTAATGTTATTACCTTCTCAGCTGAGAAAAACCTTGCCCATTTTGATTGATTGCGGAGCCACCGGTAACTTCCTTGACATCTCCTTGGCCAAATCTTTGGGCATAGACTTCGTTCCTAAGGATCAACCTGAAACGGTAAGAGCCGTGGATGGAACAGAACTATCCTCTGGGTTGATCACTTATCAGACTCCTAGGCTCATGATGACTTGTGATAACGGTCATACAGAAGACCTCTCCTTTGATTTAATTGTTGCCCCTAATTTTGGCGCAATATTGGGAGTCCCTTGGCTACAAGTACACAATCCGCTCATTGACTGGACCGCGAGGAAGGTCACGCTCCGTTCCTCGTATTGTCTACAACATTGTTACAGAGACGTTGCCCATTGGAATGCCCCGTTATGTTGTGCCTTGTCTCAGCCTGAAGTCTCGATTCTACCCCCTGACTATATGGAGTTTGCAGGAGTATTCGATGAGGAACAAGCTATAGCCTTACCTCCTCATCGATCGTATGATTGTAGAATTGATTTGATACCAGGGGCACAACTCCCTGTCAGTCGGGTGTATGCCCTTACAGAACCAGAAACTAAATATCTTTCAGAATACTTACAGGACATGTTACAAAAAGGGTTAATCCGCCATTCTACTTCCCCTGTCTCCTCTCCTATTTTTTTTATTCCCAAACGTGAAGGGGGTCTCAGAGCTTGCCTAGACTATAGAGCACTGAACAAAGTGACCATTAAAAATAAATACCCTCTTCCTCTTATCTCCTCTCTCTTGGATCAGGTGAGAAAAGCTAAGATCTTTACCAAATTAGACCTAAGAGGGGCTTATCATTTGATCCGAGTCAGAGAAGGAGATGAGTGGAAGACGGCCTTTCGTACCAAATTCGGGCTGTTTGAATATTGCGTGATGCCCTTCGGTCTATGCAATGCCCCTGCGGCATTTAAATTTGTTAACGATATTTTAAGGGAGTATTTAGATGTTTTTGTTATCGTCTACATTGATGATATTTTGATTTATTCTCAGAATACTCAAGAACATGTAAAGCATGTGAAGTTAATCTTGCAACGCCTACAGGACAACAACCTGTTTGCAAAATTGGATAAATGCTTTTTTCATGTTGAAAGAGTAGAATTCCTAGGGTTTGTTATCTCCCCAGAAGGCATACATATGGACCCAAAGAAAGTCACCGCTATAACGAATTGGAACAGCCCAAAGACTGTAAAGGAAGTACAGTCCTTTTTGGGCTTTGCTAATTTCTATCGGAGATTTATTAATCATTTCTCTGAAATTGTCACCCCGATAACCCGGTTGTTGAAAAAGGGAGTAGTGTTTGAGTGGACTGAGGCCGCTGAGAAAGCATTTTGATTATTGAAGACCAGCTTCACTTCAGCTCCCATCAAACAACATGCAGATGAAACTCAACCCTATTCAGTTCGCAGTTGGGGGGGTTCTTTCTCAACGTGACCCTCAATCGGGAGTTCTTCATCCCGTAGCCTATTTTTCAAAGACCCTTTCACAGGCAGAACAAAATTATGCTGTTGGGGAACGTGAACTCCTGGCCATTAAAATGGCCTTCCAAGAATGGCGTCATTACCTTTTGGGGTCACCTCATACCATCACCATCTACACCGACCATCGGAACCTTCAATTCTTTAGGTCGGCTAGAGCACTTACAACACGCCAGATGAGATGGGTCTCCTTTTTTTCTGAATACGATTTCTTAATTACCTTTCGCCCAGGTTCACAACAAGGCAAAGCAGACGCTCTGTCCCGCTTAGGGATAGAACATAAACACACGGAAGATACCTCCATGCCCATCATCCCGGCAAACAAAATTATGTCAGTTACCGACAAGGCCGGTTCTTTTGCTTCACAGGTAACTGGTGCCTTTGCTACCATTGATAAAGAAAACTGGTTAACCGATCCAGACAACTCAATTGTAAAAGGTATGTTTTATCATCAGAACCTTCTATTCATTCCTACAAGAGACACTCGTGACCGGATTATGAGGTGGTGTCATACATTGCCTATGGCAGGTCATCCTGGGGGAGAAAAAACCCTATTAACATTTAAGAGATGGTTTTGGTGGAAAGACATGGCTCATGATATTGAGGAATTTGTTAAGGCCTGTCCTACCTGTGCAAGACAAAAGTCATCCCATTGTGCTCCAGCTGGCCTGTTACAACCTTTGCCCATCCCCGATACACCGTGGTCCTCCATCAGCATGGACTTCATCACCGATCTTTCACCCATTCAAGGGTTCACCACTATATTAGTAATAGTGGATATGCTATCAAAAATGGCCCATTTCATTCCTCTTAAGAAAGTACCCACAGCCTTAGGTCTCACTGATGTATTCATCACCAATGTTGTCAGGTTACACGGTTTACCATCTGTCATCTTTTCGGACAGAGGCCCTCAGTTTGTGTCTAAATTTTGGCAGGGATTATGTAAGGTTCTTCAGATAGATCATCGCCTCTCTTCAGCATACCACCCACAAACAGATGGGCAAACAGAGAGAACCAATCAGACACTGGAACAGTATCTTCGGTGTCTAATAAGCACTACCTCCAATGACTGGCTCAGAGCGCTCCCTTTGGCGGAGTTTGCGTACAATAATGCCACGCACTCTGCGTCTAAGGTTTCCCCCTTCTTTTTTACCACCGGATTTCATCCTAAGTTCTTGCCTCTTTCCCTACCTCTCACAGACACACCCGCAGTAACAGATCATTATACTCACATCAAATCTATCTGGGAACAGGCCAAAAAACATTTGCTGGAAGCTAAACAGTCCATGAAAACACAAGCTGACAAACATAGACGCCCTGCACCTGAGTACATTGAAGGAGAAAAGGTTTGTCTATCCACACGGAATCTTAGATTGCCAGGTCCTCGTAAATTGCAACCTAGATACATTGGACCTTTCTCCATTTTACGGGTGATCAACCCTGTTACTTGTAAATTAGACCTCTCAACTGATTTACAAATCCATCCCGTCTTTCATACATCTCTGCTTAAGCCCTATATCCCTCCCTCCTTTCCTGAGCCTCCACCCCCTCCTATTTCTGTAGAAGGAGAATTGGAATACGAAGTGAAAGACATCCTAGATTCTCATAGAAGGGGTGACAAGTTACAATATCTCATTGATTGGGTTGGGTACACCCCCGAAGATAGAACATGGGAACCTGCAGAGAATATACATGCCCCTCACTTGATAAGACGTTTCCATGCTAGACACCCCTCCAAACCCAGACCTAGGAAGGGCTGTTAGGGGGGAGAACTGTTAGGATGTGGACTTGTTACGTTTATGGTTACGCTTGTAACTCTTGAACTACATGTCCCATAATGCACTATGAGGGTAGATGACTTGTGTACCTTCCCACATTGCACAGGGACTCTATCAGCTGACTTGAACAGCATATAAGCAAACAGGAGCTGCTCCCAGGTGCTTGGCTTTGCTTCCCGGTAATTGGGCCACGCCTTATCCTGTGAACGTTCTCTTACTTTCTCCTGACAAGAGGACGCCGTGTGGAATCCCTGCTGGTGGTGCAAGTTAATGACTGCAGAGTCTGCTTTGAACTTTCCTCTTCGAGTGCGAGGACGCGCTGATTGTTCGTTCATGGTAACCCTATCCTTTTTTGCCGTAGCGCGAGGTAGCGCTGGGACGGCTGCTTGTTTGAACTCCTGATTATAGCGCAAGGAAGCGCTGTGTATTCCTGCTTGGTAAACTCTCCCCTGGATGTTGGAACGCGCCGTAGCGTTAATGAAATCAGCTGTCTTGAATTCACGGCAATAGAGTGAGCACGCGTTAATCAGAGACAACGTTTTGCTTTGCTTCACGAGCGCGAGGAAGCGTTCGCAGTGCTACTGCTCCCAACGGAAACCGGGGAATTGCGGTAACTGGATGCCATTTATTTTTATTGATTTCATCGCCACAGTACTGGGGCACGCTATGACGAAAATAGCAACACGTTAATAAAAAGCGCTAAGACGCGCTAAACTGTATCCTTTGTTGTTGGACGCTGCACTGTGGGAAACGAACTGTGACGCTCTATGTATACATACGGAGAGAAGAGACGCCCTGGTCTTTATTGCCTTTTTGCCTAACTGACCCCAAGTAAGTGCATTCTGGACATTATACTGTACAAGGCGTCTTACTATTAGAGTCAGAGACACAAACCTGTTTATCTCATTGAGAGTACGCCGGATATCAGTTATACCTTTTTCTTTTACTTAATGAACTGGGCACTTACTATCCTGATGAACCACGTATACTAACGCTCCTGGATTCCGTTCAAGACGATTACGGAGCTCATTTAGAACTTACTGGCATACATATCCTGTGTAAGTGTGAGAAAGTACACAAGGGTACCTGTTAAAATAAGAGTTTAAGCACACTTGATATAGAAGACACCTGTCCTAACCTATACCTTATTATTTGTCTTCCTTTGCTGCAGGTTCATGTCTCGTCTCCTCCTGTTACCCCCACAGAACGAAATAGAAACCTCCAGGTGGCTCATTCCTGTCTCTTCGCTCCTCAGATATATCTCCCTGTTCTTGCTAGTTTAATAGGCAAGGGGTGAGTTGTCTCTGGGGAGAGGAAAGGCTCATTCTTCGTTCCCGTGGATATTGGCCTGCTCTATACTACGAAGCCTCAGGTCTTCACACAAGAAAAGGTTTAAGAATAAAGCAAACAAGAAAAGTATTATTTTAGATTCAGTCATAATTGGTTGGCCCCGTTACTATCAATGCTGATGCACTGCTTGTAAACCCCCCCTCCATTTTCTGGGGAGCCTACTTGATAGCGCTGTCTGTTGCAAGGCATATTGTGGCTTACCAAAACCTTAGAGGCACTTGGAAGCCAGCCTGTTGCTTACCATTGGTTGACTTTCCTGTCTCACTCATTTGCCTGCTTCTTATTTGTGTCCCAGTTTGCTACGCTTGTTTATCCCTCCAACTCTTATCGGTACCTAAAAAGAAAACAAGCATTGAAAATGCAGTAGGTCTCGCCTTTTATTAAGTTAACACCAACTGTTGCATGGCTAAACACTTATAAGGTCCCAAATGCGAGACCTATTGACTATGCCAATGCTTGTTTTCATTTACAATAGCGGCTAGGTTTTGGGATTGCTAATATGTGACATGTTCATTTTTCAGTGTGTTTAGGTGTGTCATTTAATTGCCTTTGTGGGACACTGTGAGTGCCATATTATTGAAAGGAAAACTACATTTATAAATTGGTAATGTGTTAAAATTAAAAAATGACACCTGCCTAGCCCCACCCTTTTATGCAATATGAAACAGCATGTTGCTTTCTGGGCCTTGTAGTTTTTCTTTGTAGGTTTAGAAACCCTGACCATGCTGAAAATGTATCACATCCAGCATAAATAGCGCAATGTTGCTGACTTATAAGGTCAAGGAATTGTGGTGGGATTCTTTCAGGGGGTAGTGGGCAGCGCTACATTATTATCTACAAACAAGCAAATTTAATAATTCATGTGATGCCACCACTTACAAACAATAACATGTTTGGTGGAGTTTCAGTGGGAGGAAAACATGACTAATTGACAAAATTACCTGGTTTGCGACTGCAAAATGGTCTTTTGTTTTGTAATAAACCCAGTTTGTGAGTCGATAAATGGTTATCAAATTGTAAAATGGGTTTAAAATACATAACAAATCACTTTTTGGATGGCCATGTTTGGGGAGTCTCTTCCAAATTGCAATTTGCAATGGAATGTGCTGTGTTTTGTGACTCAAATCTGGTCACAAAACATTAAAAAGTTACTGATTCTGTGGTGGGGTGCTAACACATTTGCAGAAGGGAACGGATCCCCTGAGAACCCATTCCCCTTTGTAAATTAAAAAAAATGTTTTAGGGCGTAGGCAGTGATGCAAACCACTGCCTACTCCCAAACAAACCTTTCAAAAAATACATAAAACCTTTTCTTATAAACGCAGCCCTGTTTCCTTTAAGGAAAACAGACTGCATTAAAAAAAAATATTTAAAAAGTGATTACAGTCATGGCAGTCTGCTGACCCCAGCAAGCCATTGTCCCTGTAATGGGCACCAATTGGAGTAAGTCGCAGTTTGCAACCTACTTCATGGATAGTAATGAGGTAGGTTGGATTGTGAGTCGCTCTGAATGAGAATACTGCGAACTGACGTAATAGTACACAAGTCTGTTCCCCAATTCTATTCCATTCACAAAAAGTTGGAGTGTAATTTGCAACCACTTTTAGAGAATGGAATTTTCGTGTATCTGGCCCACTGAGTGTTATTTTTTCAAAGGGAAAGTTCTTTAAACTTCAAAGTGCTTTAAAGTCGTGATAATGTTGTCTAATTCTTAGTTCACTGTAGATGTTGATTTTACTGATTAGTAGCCCAGGCTGCAGACGTTGATATGCTTAATAATTTATAAATGGGATCAAAGAAGCTATTTCCCTGGGATGGTAGATAAGTAGGTGACAAGAGTCTAGTGGTGCCACTTCACTGGTGCACTCAGATAGAATAGTAATCAGTGTCAGAGTTTTGTTGGCATGCCCTGCTGTCTTTGCTGGTTCACATTGCTTGATCAGGGTGGGTGGATAGACCAACAGCCACCTTGGGGCCAAAGGGGCCTACTTGCCAGATAGAAGAGGCAGGCATTGCATAACACCCTGTCAGTAATGTGAATCACCATCACCTGCAGTTCCGTCCGTTAGTACCAGCTGCTGCCAGGCTAGACTGCTTCATAAAGTCTGTGAATGGCCCGAACAGCAAATTACATGTGTTGGAGGGCAACACACCGCTAGTAGTGGGGTCAGGCCAATTGTGACAGTGGATATCAGTTGCTAGTCAATCAGAGGTCCGACCTGTCCACACAAAACCTTTTCTTACTCTGCAGGGTCTTTACTTATTTAAGGTGGACTCACAGTGCCATTTGTCAGCTCACACTACATGTGTTGGAGGGCAACACACCGCTAGTAGTGGGGTCAGGCCAATTGTGACGGTGGATATCAGTTGCTAGTCAATCAGAGGTCCGACCTGTCCACACAAAACCTTTTCTTACTCTGCAGGGTCTTTACTTATTTAAGGTGGACTGGCAGTGCCATTTGTCAGCTTACACTACTGGACGTACTTCTCAGTAAGTTGACACTCTTGGTAATAAGGCAGACGCTCCACTCTTCCACAGTTATTTCCTCTCATGACTGTCACGTCTATTAGTGGTTGCTGAACAGTACCACACTAGTGGGGATGGGTCATTTTGAAATGATAATCACTTAATTCAGTGCCATAAAGAGGAGCTAAGACTCCACAGTCACTATCCAGTTAGAGTTGTTCATCAGACTGAATGCACTGAATCCTGCCATAACCAGGACTTGATGGAAGGCTCGAGTCAATACACCTATGACACTTCACTTTGTTTATACAGCTGGAACTGCATGACACTCATCTGTGATGATGTGGACAAATTAATAAAAGATATTAGTCAAACCCAAGATGTGTGGCACTTGGCAGGGTGGCTTTACGACTAACACCATGGAACATAGAACAGGTTGCCCGTTTTCACTTCGATTGTGTGGCGTCTACATATTTCTATTGCACCTATGTGAAATGTTACAAAATCTAACATTTGACACTCTGAGTGACACTTTACCACTACAGGTGTAAAACGTATGGAGATGAGCACGACATTCATGTGGGGCAGTAGTTGGACAGTGGGGGCTCTAATTGAGCAGCATACCATGGGCCTCTGGCAAATAATGGCTGGACCTGGGTATGTCTTGGCTACATCCCTGACATGGTAGGAGCCCTGTGGGTATATGTTTAATAACTAACAAACTTGTACCTCCTCTAGCAACTTTTTTTATTTTAATAATCCTGTACATACTTAATTTTGCACTTGTACTTTTTATTTTGGTGATGTCACATCCTGAGATGTCAAGAGACACATCACTTCCTTTTATGCCGCTACCAGTGAAGGTATGTAATGTCACTTCCTTTGATGTAATCAGAGGTCAAAGGGCATGTAGTGTCACTTCCGCTTCTCCCCCGGAATGTTGGTGAATCAACGTCCATTGTGTCCATGATGTTCCTGTCCTCCCTGCATTAGCAATGGGAAGCCCCACAGCCCACATCAGTTTAAATGTAGAGCGTCTTATGGTACGCCCTATATGAACAAGTTATTTACCTTCGGTAATGCTTTTTCTGGTGGATACAGTATCTGCCTGTGGATTCCTCACCTTATGAATATCCCCTGCACCAGCATTCCATGTAATTTTTTTCATAGCTCTCCATGCCGACGAGGACGTCGGCTCCGCTCGCGACTACGCATGACGGCACCAGAGGCATAAGAGAGCCTCGTCGGCGTGATGTCGTCAGTTCCACCCATTTTGAGATTCAAAGTATACACAGTACACAACATTTGAACCAATATACATAGTACAAAGTCAAAAAGGAAAGCTAAAGAACATCAGCATCTCCTATAAATGCACCAGATAGAAAGAAGATACAATGTAAAACAACAAGGCATCCTTTTAGGTATACAAAGGTGGACCACGGGGAGAAGGGTGGGTCAGTGAGGAATCCACAGGCAGATACTGTATCCACCAGAAAAAGCGTTACCGAAGGTAAGTAACTTGTTCTTCTGATGGATACATCTGCCTGTGGATTCCTCACCTTATGAATAGATTCCCACAGCAGCCCCACTCCCGGAGGAGGGTGTCCACCTTTCCTATACCAAAAAGTCCTGCAAGACAGAGCACGCAAAATGGCCCTCCCTCCTCACTTCGGAAACCAAGAAGCAATGCTTCGCTAATGTGTGGAGGGAGGCCCAAGTGATGCACAAGATGATCCACCTGGATAAAGTGCTCTTGTGCACAGCTATGCCTTTTGAGTGTCCAATGTAGCCAACGAAGAGCTGATCGTCCAAACGTAAGTCCTTTGTTCTGTCCAAATAAAAGCTCACCGCTCTTTTAGGGTCCAGGCGGTAAAGTCTCTCCTCCTCCTTGGAAGGGTGAGGGGGAGGATAAAACACAGGGAGAGTTATGGACTGCCCCAGATGAAAAGGAGTAACTACCTTAGGCAGAAAAGCAGCCCTGGTCCTGAGGACCATCCTTTCAGCATGTATGGTCAAAAACGGGGGTTTTGGACTAAGAGCTTGAAGCTCACTCACCCTCCTTGCTGAGGTAATGGCTACCAGAAAGACTTTTTAAAAAGACAAAAGCCTCAAAGGACAGCTATAAAGGAGTTCAAAAGGGGAACTCATCAAAGAAGTTAAAACAAGATTAGGATCCCATTGGGGCATAACAAAGGGAGTAGGCGGAAACCTATTGGTAAGTCCCTTGATAAATCTCAAAACGATAGGAGACTTAAATAAAGATGGCTGATTAGGTAGACACAGAAAAGCCGATAAGGCTGACAAATAGCCCTTAACCGTGGCCACAACACAACCCTGCTGAGCCAAGGAAAGACCAAACTGAAGAACATTGGACAAGAGGGCCTTTAAAGGGTCAATGGATCTCTCTCCACACCACACCTGGCCGATAAAATAACATCAATCAATCAATCATAACGTTTATAGAGCGCGCTACATACCCGTGAGGGTCTCAAGGCGCTGGGGGAGGGGGAAGGGGTACTGCTGCTGCTACTGGTCGAAGAGCCAGGTCTTGAGAAGTCGTCCGAAGGCTAGCAGGTTCTGGGTCTGACGTAGGTTTGTAGGGACAGTGTTTCAGGTCTTGGCGGCGAGGTAGGAGAAGGATCTGCCGCCGGCGGTGATTTTTCGGATGCGTGGGACTGTGGCGAGGGCAAGGTCGGCAGAGCGGAGGTTGCGGGTGGGGGTGTAGAAGCTGAGACGGTCGTTGAGATATGCTGGTCCGGTGTTGTGTAGGGCTTTGTGTGCGTGGATGAGGAGTTTGAAGGTGATCCTCTTGCTGACGGGGAGCCAGTGCAGGCCTCTCAGGCGGGGGGTGATGTGGCTGCGTCGGGGGACGTTGAGGATCAGTCGTGCCGAGGCGTTCTGGATGCGTTGTAGCCGTCTCAGGAGCTTGGTTGTTGTTCCTGCGTAGAGGGCGTTCCCGTAGTCCAGTCTGCTGGTGACGAGGGCCTGGGTGACGGTTTTTCTTGTGTCGGAGAGGATCCATTTGAATATTCTGCGGAGCATCCGGAGGGTGTTGAAGCAGGACGCGGAGATGGCGTTGACTTGCTTGGTCATGGAGAGGGCGGGGTCGAGGATGACCCCCAGGTTGCGTGCGTGGTCGGTGGGTTCTGGGGCTGTTCCTAGCGAAGTGGGCCATCAGGAGTTGTCCCAGGCTGATGGGGTTGGGCTGAGGATGAGGACCTCCGTCTTGTCTGAGTTCAGCTTCAGCCTGCTGTCCTTCATCCATTCGGCGACGGCCTTCATTCCTTTGTGGAGGTTGGCTTTGGCGGTGTGGGGGTCTTCGGTGAGGGATATGATCAGCTGGGTGGCGTAGGAGATGATGTTGAGGCTGTGTTGTCGAGCGACGCGGGCGAGCGGTGCCATGTAGATGTTGAACAGCATCGGGCTTAGGGATGAACCCTGAGGGACGCCGCAGATGATCTCGGTGGTCTGGGATCGGAAGGGAGGGAGGCGGACGCTCTGGGTTCGGCCGGAGAGGAAGGATGTGGTCCAGGCCAGGGCCTTCTCCTGGATTTCGGCGTTGTGGAGGCGTGTTGCTAGGGTGCGGTGGCAGACTGTGTCAAAGGCTGCGGATAAGTCCAGGAGGATGAGGGCGGCTGTTTCTCCTTTGTCCATCAGGATCCTGATGTCGTCGGTGGCGGCGATGAGGGCGGTCTCGGTGCTGTGATTGCTCCGGAAGCCGGACTGGGATGAGTCCAGGATGTTGTTGTCTTCGAGGTAGCGGGTCAGCTGTCTGTTGACAATCTGCTCTGTGACTTTCGCCGGGAAGGAGAGCAGGGAGATGGGCAGGAAGCTTTTGAGGTCTTTGGGGTCCGCCTTGGGGTTCTTCAGAAGGGCGTTGATCTTGGCGTGCTTCCAGCTAGTCGGGAAGGATGCTGTCTCGAAGGAGATGTTGATTGTCTTCCGGAGGTGGGGTGCGATGGCTGTGCTGGCTGTGTTGAAGATGTGGTGAGGGCATGGGTCAGATGGGGATCCGGAGTGGATGGAGTTCATGGTCTTGATTGTTTCTTCGATGCTGACGTTG
Organism: Triturus cristatus; assembly: GCF_964204655.1. Taxonomy (NCBI): domain Eukaryota; kingdom Metazoa; phylum Chordata; class Amphibia; order Caudata; family Salamandridae; genus Triturus; species Triturus cristatus. The sequence goes on along the minus strand of NC_140585.1, from coordinate 658,128,354 downwards.
GACCAGGAGGTCAGGCGCCTGGTGCGTGTGGGGGCCTGCGGGCAGGTGGTCTCGACGGCTGATTTGGGGGTGTCGGAGTTGAAGCTGTCGTGGATGTCAGTGATCTTGCGGTGGAAGAAGGTGGCCAGAGAGTTGCAGAGGTCTTGTGACGGCAGAATGTCGTTTGTGTTGGAGCTGGGGTCGGAGAGCTCTTTCACGATGCTGAAGAGCTCTTTGGAGTTGTGTGCGTTGTCGTCGAGGCGGTCCTTGAAGGCGGTCCTCTTGGCGGTCCTGATGAGTTGGTGGTGTCTGCGGGTGGCGTTCTTGTGGGCGGTGTGGCTGTCTGGTGTCCAGTCTTGGAGCCAGTTTCTCCCCAGCTTCCGGCAGGTGCGCTTGGAGGTCCGGAGTCATCGGTGAACCATGCAACTTTCTTGTTGGTGTGATTGGCTGTGGAGGTCTTGATTGGGGCGAGGGTGTTGGTGGCGGTGTCAGGGTGTGTGGGGTCGGCGGGTGGTCCTAGGGCAAGTGTGGTGGTCAGTTGGTCCTTGGTGACCTTGCCCCAGCAGGGGTGTGGCAGCCGTTGGGTGCGGTGGTGTGTGGTGGGTTTCCTGAAGGTGAAGTGGACGCATCTGTGGTCGGTCCAGTGGGGTTCGGTGGTGTGGTTGAAGGGGTTTGCAGGGAAATGGGATCCAGTGTGTGTCCGGCGGCGTGGGTGGGAGTTGTCACGAGCTGTTTGAGTCCGAGGTTGTCGATCAGGGTGGTGGAGTTGGCGTCGTTGTTGTTCTCGAGGTGGAAGTTCAGGTCTCCGAGGAGGATGTAGTCTGTTGAGGCGAGGGCGTGGGTGCTGATGAGGTCGGCGAGGGTGTCGCTGATCTGCTGTCGGGGACCGGGTGGTCTGTAGACGAGTGTTCCTCTGAGGGTGGTGTTGGGGTCGGTGTGGATCTGGAAGTGCATGTGCTCAGCGGTGGCGAGGGTGTCGTCGGTGCTGGTTGATACTCTGAGGGTGTCCTTGTGGATGATGGCGATTCCTCCTCCCACTCCGTTGGTGCGGTCTCTGCGGGAGATCTTGTAACCCTCTGGGATGGCTATGGTGATGTCTGGCGCCGAGTTGGTGTTCAGCCAGGTCTCCGTCAGGAAGGCGATGTCGAGGGCTGTTGAGTCTAGGAGGTTCCAGAGTTCGATGGCGTGCTTGCGAGCGGAGCGAGTGTTGAGGAGGATGCAGCGGAGGTGGTTGGGTTCTCTGGTGGAGGGTTTGGCGTGCCGGATGCTGGTGAAGCTGCAGTTCCGACAGGTGAAGGGCCCTCGGGTGCACTTCGGGGTGGCCCGGTAGCAGGGGTGGTTCCGTCCGGGGTTGAGTGCGTGGAGGGTGCTGGAGTCGTGGAGCAGTCAGGTGTTGTGGCGGCCTAGGGTTCCAGGGATCCTGGTGCTGGGCGCGGTCCAGGCGCGGACGGGCGCAGACGGGGTTGCCTTTGGCGCGCCCGCTGCGCGCGTCCACTGCACTTCCGCGCGGTGTCCTCCATAAATGGCTAAGTGGGAGGGAGGAGCAGCTGGGAGGCGGGAGCGGGGTGGCCAATGGGCGGGAAACAGAAAGCAAAGGGGGCGGGGCCGCAGCGGGAAGCGGGGATCGGGGGGCACAGAAGCGGGGGGAGCCACCAATACAGGCGCAGGAGGAACACTAGGACTGAAAAAGGCACTAAAGATTATACACAAGAAAAGGCAGAACACAGATCAGGCAGCACATGGCTCACCAGCGGCGAACTCGCGGCAGCAGCGGTGAGGGGCAGAAGACACAGGCGCCACATCCACCACGTCAGGCGGTAGAGAGAGTTCAATCTCCAGTCATGAAGGTGCAGGCTCTGGAGGTGGGGGTGTAGAACCTGCCCCTGCGACTGCGAGAGGAGGCCTGCCCAGAGAGGGCGACGGAGCGGAGAGTGCGATGAGAGGTGAAGTAGATCGGTGTACCACACCCTTCTTGGCCAATCCGGGGCGATCAATATGACTTGGGCCCGGTATTGGCGAATCTTCCTCAGAACCTGAGGAATCAAGGGTATGGGAGGAAATGCATAAAGGAGTTGAGAGCTCCAACTCAACTGAAACGTGTCCCCCAACGTCCCCTGCATCGGAAACTGGAGACTGCAGAATGACGGGCAGTGCGTGTTCTCGAGAGTGGCAAACAGGTCCACCCGAGGAGTCCCCCACGTCCGGAAGACGTGTCGAACTACATCCGGATGAAGCCTCCACTCGTGGTCGGTGGAGAACTGCCGACTGAGACTGTCCGCACGCACGCACGCACGTTCAACACCTGGGCCAAATGATTCGCCATCAAGCAAATCCGATGGTCCTGAGCCCAGGACCAAAGCCGCAACGCCTCTCTGCAGAGACGGTACAACCCTACTCCTCCCTGCTTGTTGACATACCACATCGTGGTAGTGTTGTCCGTCAGGACTTGAACCGACTGACCGTGAAGGGAAGGGAGAAAGGCCTTGAGCGCCAAACGTATCGCCCGCAATTCCAGAAGATTGATATGAGACAATCTTTCCTCTGGAGACCAAAGACCCTTGATCTCCAGATCCCCCAGAGGAGCACCCCACCCTAGGGTAGAGGCATCCGTTATCACTGTGGCCACCGATGAAGGAGGATGAAAGGGCTTTCCTTGAGACAGATTGCCCTCCACGCTCCACCAAGACAGATCCGCCGCAGTTTCTCTGGAGATCCTGACTGACTCCCTGCGATCACCATTGTGCTGATACCACTGCCTGCGGAGACACCACTGGAGCGCCCTCATGTGCCAGCGTGCATGGTTGACCAACAGAATGCAGGAGGCGAACAGACCGAGCAGGCAAAAGACCTTCAGAACTGGAACAACCACTTCATTGTGGAATAAAGGGATCATCTCCTGAATGTCGAGATTCTTTGTGGAGGAGGAAATGCTCGACACACAGTAGTGTCCAGTACCGCCACTATGAACAGGTTGCGCTGAGTGGGCACCAGGTGAGATTTGGGCACATTGATTGAAAAACCCAAGTTGAACAACAGTTGAGAGGTTACCTGCCGATGATGAAGCACCATCTCTGGCGACTCCGCTTTGAGCAGCCAGTCGTCCAGATAGGGGAAAACATGAATCCCCGACCTTCTGAGATGAGCTGCCACCACTGCCATCACCTTTGTGAAGACTCGAGGTGCAGTAGTAAGACCAAATGGGAGGACCGCAAACTGGTAGTGTTGCGACCCAACCGTAAAACGGAGATACTTCCTGTGCGACTTCAGAATGGGGATGTGAAAATACGCATCCTGCAAGTCAATCGACACCATTCAGTCCTCTCGCTGCAGTGCCAGAAGAACCTGAGCAAGGGTAAGCATCTTGAATTTCTCCTGGTAAAAATTCAAGACCCTGAGGTCCAGGATCGGATGTAACCTGCCGTCCTTTTTGGAAATCATGAAATGCCGGGTGTAGCATCCCCGACACCTTTCCTGCTCTGGAACCACCTCTATCGCACCTTTTTGAAGTAATGCAAGAACCTCCTTCTGCAGAAGAAGCAAATGGTCCTCTGAGCAAAAACCTTAGCAAGGAGGAGGAAATTCCCGAAATGGTAGGGTGCACCCATTCTCCACAAGGTTTAAAACCCAAAGGTCTGTCGTGACAGATTTCCAACCTTGCAGAAAGAGAAACAGCCGACCCCCTACAGGACCCACATGATCCAGGATGGGGGATCTAGGGCTGCTTTCCTGCGGTACCAAGGGAGCGAGGGAGGCTGAAGAGGAGGAGGAGATACTGCGGGCAGAACCACGTTGGCGACCTTTGGCTATTCCTCTATAAGATTTATAGAGCGGATTTTGTTGCTGCTGCTGAGGTTGACGGAAGTTGCGAAAGGAAGACATTCCAAAACCTTGATATTTCTTGTAGCCGAAACCTCTCGACTGGGTCTGCAACCCCAAGGATTTCGCAGTGGCAGTTCTGTCTTTAAACCTTTGTAAGGGCGAATCTGCTTTTTCCCCAAAAAGCTTCGACCCGTCAAAGTGCAAATCCACAAGAGTGGCCTGGACATCAGGGGAAAATCCAGAAGAATGAAGCCAAGCCTGCGTTCTTGTAGCTATGGAGGAGCCCATAACTCTGGTTACGTAATCAGCCGTATCCAGGCCTGATTGAATAACCTGTCTAGCCGCAGCCTGAGCGTCTGACAGAACCTCCATAAAGTTTCTTCTCTCTTCATCAGGCAACCTGGGGGTCAATTGCTTTGCCGAGTCCATCAAAGCATGTATGTAACGGCCCAACAGACAAGTGGCATTGGTTGATTTCAGAGCCATGCTAGAAGAGGAGAAAACCTGTTAAGCTGACTGTTCCATCTTCTTTGAGTCCCCGTCAGCTGGCGCCTGTGGAAAAGCACCTGATAATTGCTTGGAGTAGGATGCTTGTACCACCAAACTCTCTGGAGATGGGTGAGAAGAGAGAAAATCAGGATCCCCTGGAGCAGTCCTATAACTCCTAACCACAGCCTTAGAAACAGCTGGCGAAGAAAGTGGCTTGTGCCAAACTTCGATGATAGGATCCAAAAGGGCTTTATTAAAAGGTAACAGAGGCTTAACTAAAGAGAAAGGTGAATGCAACACCTCCGTCAACAAATTCGGCTTATATTCAGCAGTAGGTAACTGCAAATCTAAAAGCTCCGCAGCTTTTCTTATTACCAAATAATAGGGAGCTACCTCTTGAGGAGGTGAAGCCCTTGTAGAAGAGAGCTCCCACTCAGGGGAGGTGTTCAATTCACTCGCCTCCTGAATTCCCTCGAATTCATCCAGGGACTCTTCCAACTCGCCCTCCTCTACTTCCTCTCTACGATACTGCTCCTCTTCTAAAAGCCTCTGAGCCTCTCTCCGTGAACGAATTCGTGGATGCTGTGTCGGCGGCGCCGTATGTGGCGCCGACTGCTCCGGAGCCGGCGTCGAGGGAGGCTCAGATGGAGGCACAAGATCCACACGAAGCCGAGAGGAAGGCTCCTCAGACGGCACCGAAGATCCTATCAACGGCGTCGAAGCTCTCGGCGCCGGAAACTGCCATGACAGCACCATCGGCATGAAGGGCGCCTGGGCATAGTGTTGTGGCACGCCCAAATTGAATGCCAGCGGACCCACGGGACCATGAGGTGCTCTGGATGGGAAAGCTGCCCTTTGAAAAACTCCGTACATAGCATTTAAAAAATGCGATGGATCCGCCCATGGAGCCGGGAATTGTGGATGTGGATTCGAACCAGTATCCAACCGGGGAGTGTCTGACGTTGGAACGATCGGATCCACTGCCGAATCCACAGGTTCTATCTCCGGCATAGGAGAAGATGGAACATCCTGAACCAGCTCGGCATCGGAAGCTGGTGAATCCCTCGGCGCCGGAGACTGCGCAGGGCTGCCTCTAGGCGAAGGAGACTTCTCCGGAGTCGCACGAGGAGAAGGAGAGGGCAAAGGAGAAACAAAGTCCTTACAGCGACGTCGAGGTGAAGGCGATCTCGAAGCCTTACCCTTTGTCGATCGGCGCCGAGATCCAGGTCTTCTCTTTTTCTTGTGTTTTCTCGACTTGGATAAAGATCCATGAATCTTTTTTCCTAGAACTCAGAGATATTTTTGTGAGGCAATGTAAACCAAATAAGAACAAGTATGATTCCTCCCCACGCTGGCATACTGCAGAGTGTAGAGAAGCTCGTTTGAACCTGGGTATTGCTCTTAAAAGTGGTGTAAGTTCCAGTGTTCACTCTGCAAGATACGCCTATAAGAAAATAATACTAAAATCTAAACGAGCATGGGACGATCAAAGATGGCAGGAACTCAGGGAAGCAGGTGCCCAACATGATTCTAGACGCTTTTGGTCAGTTCTTAAGTGGGGGAGTGGGGGTAATCCTGACAAACCCCAAAACTGGGTTTCGCAAGAAGCATATGTTGAGTATTTCGAGTCCCTTTATGCCATAGGAGAGGGTCTGAGCACTACCCCTGAGTTTCAACTTGTGTTCTATACGGATGAAGCTTTTACCTTGGGTGATGTCGATAATGCACTAAAACTTGTGGTTCCAGGTAGGGCGCCCGGTATGGATGGAGTTCCAGCCGATATCTTCCTGAGTAATAGTGAATCCTGGGGAAAGTATATACTAGTATTAGCTAATTTGATTGCTAGAGGCGCCCCGATACCCACCTCCTGGAAAGGTGCTGAAATTATTCAGGTGTTTAAGAAAGGGAATAAGTCCCTCCCCGGTAACTATCGACCAATTAGTTTGATTGACACCACACAAAAAATTCTAGGTAGGTTGATTTTGAACAAAGTGTTGGACTGGGCCTCTGAACATTTAATTCTTTCCCATTTGCAAGCAGGATTTAGAGCCCGAATAAGCACTATCGATCAGGTGTTGCATTTTGCTATGCTCCACTGGAAGACTGTACTTTTAGGAGGGGGCAGCCTATATGCTGCCTTTATTGATTTAAGGGCAGCGTTCGATCTTGTCCCTCGGGAATCTTTATGGGCTGTCCTAGACAAAATGGGTATGCCACCTTCATTACTTTCTTTAATTATCAGACTCCATGTGGACAACTTTGCACAGATCAGGTGGGGCTGTGTAGGACAAGTGACCACTCAGTTCCCTATACAGAAGGGGGTTAGACAAGGCTGTGTTCTTGCGCCAACTTTATTTTCTATGTATATTAATGATGTGGCTAAGTTATTAATTGATGCAAGCGTAGATGCCCCTATATTGGCAGGTGCTAAAATTCCTATTTTAATGTTTGCCGACGATTGCCTGATTATAGCTAAAACCCCGAGCGGCCTTCAGAAAGTATTTTTGAGGACTTTTATTCAGCTCGTGGGCTAGAAATAAATGTTTTAAAATCAAAATTTAGGTCTTTTAATCAGTCCAAATCTTTCAAGGGAAAAATATTTATGAATAATCTGCCACTTGACCAGGTTCAAGATTTTATTTATTTAGGTATTTGTATCCAACATGATTTGGGCTGGAAGAAGCAGGTAGATTTGGCAACCCTTAAACATTCTCAACTCTCTGGTGCGTTGAGAAAAGAACATACTAAATCTTTGACAAAACCAATCGACCCGGCCCTCCGTGTGTATGATGGAAAAGTGGTTGGTGCTGCGCTCTATGGAGTTGAGTTATGGGGATTTGAGAATCTACATAAAATGTCTACTTCAGAAAATAGATTCTTACGCAATCTTACTAAATACCACAGAGTACTCCTTTGTGCCCTTTGTTTTATGATCTAGGAATGAGACCAATAGCATTAATTGCCTCGTTTCGACCAGTTTTATACCGGCGACGATTATGGGTTACCCCGGAACTTGGGCTCTTTGCTCTTGGCCTTATGGATATAATCAAGATCGATATCTTCCACAAAGTTAAGTGGCTTTATAGGATATATGAGACGCTTAAAGAGTTGGGTCTAAAAGATCTGTGGGAGGACCCAGTAAATGCCAGGTTCCCGTCAAAGCAAGTATTAAAGGCCTTATATTGGGAAATGGTGGCTATTCGAGTTTATAGAAGCACAGCTCCACTCTCACTAACGGGTGTATTTCTTGATTTTAAGGACACGATTTCTCTGGCAACTTTCTGGGATGATATTACTAATTGTCTGGATAGGAAGCTTTACTTCCAATTTAGAGTTGGTAGTCTTCCAGTCAGAGAATTCACATCCAGATGGTCCTCGAGAAACATGCTCAATTGTCCGGGCTGTATGGCATCTATTGAATCAATTAACCATCTTTTGTTTCAATGCCCATCATATGTAATTCCGCGACGGGCCTGGATAAAACCAAAGTGTCGACAGTTGGGCACTAGGAATGCCAAGGTAGCAGTTAGAATTTTGCGTTCCAATGAAATTCCATGTATTTATATATCTGTTGCAAATTCCTTGGAAGGGCCTGGGTGATTAGGAGTAAATTGTTGGCTGGGCAGATTCTCTAAAACCTTGAATTATGAATCATGTTGTAATACTATTTACTTTTTTAAACTATTTTTAATATGTACTTTTCTTTTGTATTTATATATAATCTCTGTATGCTTTTATGACAATCGTCTAATAAAGCTAACTTGACTTGACTTGTTTTCTCGACTTCGACGTGTGTAAAGTCGACGACTTCGACTTTTCACGCTTGCGCCCTCTACCTTCTTTCTTCGCCTTGGCCAGAAATAACTTTGCTTCCTGTTCTTTAAGTGCTTTGGGATTCATCTTCCTGCAACAGGAACAGCCCTCAACGTCGTGATCCAATGATAAGCACCACAAACAGTCTTCATGGGGGTCAGTGATGGACATGTGACCCCCACATTCTCTACAGGGTTTAAAACCAGACTTCCTCGAAGAAGACATCACTTCTAGCAACAGTTAAAGCTGAAGAAATAAAGTAACTCCACAAATATGGAGAGTGCTAGAAAACAGTTACGCGTCGACGGCGCAGAAAAAAGGGAACTGACGTCATCAAGTCGACGCGGCTCTCTTATGGCTCCGGTGACATCATGCGGAGTCGCAAGCGGAGCCGACGTCCTCGTCGGCGTAGAGAGCTAGGAAAAAATTCCGCGGAATGCTAGAGCAGGGGATATTCATAAGGTGAGTAATCCACAGGCAGATGTATCTACAGAAGTCTTTATTTACATAGCTTTAACCCTTTCGGAGCTTATGACTGAGCAGTTCCGTCATGAGCAACGGTGGGCATGTGCTCATGACGGAACCGTTCCGTCATTGCACCCATCTATTTTCCAGTCGCTGGCGGGATCCTCCCTAGTCAGCCATTTTGCCCCCACAATGGGGGATGGCAGCGGAAGAGCTTACGCTGCCACCCCCGACCCCCGCGGCAATCCCATGACTTCAGCGTGCACAGGAGGGGGGGGAGAATTTGTTGTGTATTGAGGCATCGGGGGAGAGGAAAGAGTTTTTCCTCTCCCCTGATGTCTCAACGCAGGGCATTCCTGCTGCACGATCGCGCACAGCGTCGCGATCGTGCGGCAGGAATGCCCCCACTAGACACCAGGGATGTTTTTTTATTTATAGGAAGTGACCCCTTGGGCAAGGGTCGCCTCCTTAGGGGGCAAAATTATTTTAAGACTTTTCTGCCCCCCCCCCTTCCCGGGGACAGTTCGCCCACATTTTTTGGCGCTTCTGGCCCCGGAGGGGGAGGGCAGAAAAGCCCACTAGAGCCAGGGAGTTTAAAAAAAGTAAAATGGAAGCGACCCCTTGGGCAAGGGTCGCTTCCAGGGGACATAGACCGGCCTGTTTATTTGGCCTCAATGCCTGCCCCCCCCCCCCCCCCCCCTCCCCCCCGGGGCAGAACATCCCACTAGACACCAGGGAATGTGTTAAAACTTAAATGGAAGAGAATCCTTATTATTTTTAATATTTGTAAGACTTTTCTACCCCCCCAGGGGACAGATCGCCTGCATTGTTTGGTAGTACTGGCCCGCGGGGGGGGGGGCAGGGGGGGGGGTAACTGTGTTGGGGGGCAGAAAAGCCCACTAGAGCCACAGATTTAAAAATAAATAAAATGGAAGCGACCCCTTGGGCAACGGTCGCTTCCGGAGGACATATTTTTTTTTATTTGGGGCAGAACGGCTCGTTTATTTGGCTTTTCTGCCCCTCTCTCTGCCCCTGGGGGAGGCAGAAAACCCCACTAGACACAGAGGAGTTAATTAAAATTTAAATGGAAGCGACCCCTTGGGCAAGGGGGGAGGGGGATCTAAAACCCTCTAGGCACCAGGGATTTTGTTTTGTGTGTAATGGAAGTGACATGGTTGCTTCCTATGGGGTAAAATGTGGTTAATGTTTTTTCTGCCCCTCCTGGGAACAGATCTGCCCCAGCTTTTGACATTTCTGCCCTAGACGGGAGGGGGAGGCAGAAAACCCTACTAGGCACCAGGGATTTATTTCTTTTGCAAGGGGGGCACATTTCTGTCTGCTGTTTTCTGCCCCACCTGGGGGACAGATCGGCCTGGCAGACAACCTCACCCGCCATTTTCTCAGCCCTATTTGAAGGCCCATCTCGCAGATTGACCATTTGGGTAGTGACATAGCATGTTATAATGTAATTTTTTTTTATTTCTTGTGAATTGCAATTGCAATGCTTTATTTCTCCCTTTTTGTTCTAGTTCAAGGCTTTTGCTCTTTAGACTGTTCCAGGTTGTGGCTTTGTTACTGGTGGTTCTGCTGTTTGTGCAGTTGCATGTATTTGGCAAGAGACTTTGTTTTGTACAATGTAAATGAGTTTCATTTCACTGCATGAATGTGTTTTTTGCAAATGGTGTAATAATAGCAGTATGTTTGGCTTCTGTTTTATGAGTGTCAAAAACTTTTTGCATTTGTGTTCGATGTGTATTTTGTTGTCTTATGAGTATTTGCTTTTGTTTTTTTCTTTCTATTGGGATTTCATTGGTTTTTGCTGTCTCTCTGCAGAGTAGGTGCTGGTGAGTGTAGCTGTCTCTTGCAAGTGAATCGTATAGTTTGAGTATATAGATCTTTGTGATAAAGGCACACTTTTGTTTACTTACTTATTTTGCACAGTGTTGGTTGTTGTTGACTTTTTTGTGCAGTCTCCTTTCTTAGTAAGGATAATAGCTAGCCGCAGGATTACTGCTCAGTAGGTTGTTGGTATGCTTTTTGAGTCTTCCTCTGACCATGGTTCAGAGACTGACTCTGCATCTGAGGCAGAGGAGGGAGTGGAAGATTCAGGCAGTGAGCTTTCTCTCCAAATGGAACAATCGGATGATAAAGCTACTCTCAGTGCGAATGAAGCTACTCTTAGTGAGGATGAAGTGCCTGTTTTAGAGGAGGACATTGATGTGCCGATAGTGCAGCAAGAGGCATCTGGGCTGCAGCCTGGGGCTGCAAGGCTTCCCGTTGGAAGTGCTGACCTCTGGGTTGACCCAGGCATGGTGCAGCCGGCATTGCCAGACTTTACTGGTGTTCCAGGGTGTAGGGTGAATACTGAGAACTTTTTGCCGATAAATGTTTTTTAGTTGTTTATGGAAGATGTATTTTTGGCAGAGACTGTTGAGCAGACTAAATTGTATGCCAAACAGTTTTTGAGGGACAACAGTGCCAGCCTTAAGCCCCACTCTAGAGTTACCCGGTGGACTCCCACAAATCTGGAAGAGATGTAGAAGTTCTTGGGTTTAACTTTTTTGATGGGCTTGCTAAGGAAGCCATCAATGTCTTCATATTGGTCTACTAGTCACTTGATGGAAACGGCTATATTTCCTGCAGTCTTGAGTCGTGATAGGTATTTGCTTCTGCTTCGGATGCTGCATTTTGCCGATAATGGTTTAGCGTTGCCACGAGATCACCCTGATTGTGACGTTTTTTTAAGATTGGGAGGCTGGTCAGTACATCGGATGGGGGGGGCAAATTATCCCCCATTATACAGCAGAGGGCTTCCGAGATTGGTTAAGCAGGGCTCTAGATATAGTTGCCCCCCTCAAGAACTGTATTATCAAAAGAAGAAAACCCTCCGCCCCATGGTTCTCGGAGGAACTTATGGCTCTGAGACGAGAATGCCGCAGACAAGAGCATAGATGGTGCATTAATCCCTGCCCTCAGGAGAAAAATAAGCAGTGCTAATACTGTGGAATTACAAGGAGGCTATCTTCCAGGCTAAATCCTGCTATCTCTCTGTAAAGATAATGGCAGCTAATAATTAATCCAGCATGCTGTTCACAGTAATAAAGGAAATCTCTGCCCATGACCCCCTCACAAGATTTCTGTGATGGATAGCTTCCTATTTTCAAGAGAAAGTTCTGCAGATTCATCAGGAGTTAGCTCTCTTCCCTGACAGGACCTCCGCTTGTGAGGAAGTCAGGAATACTGAGGTCCAATTAAGTATGGGGGAGTGCTCTCAGATCACCAGGAAGGACGGCTTGGCTTTCTTTGCCCCTATCCCAAGCCAACTTATTAAAGATCACCTACTCCGCCTAAAATCAGGAGCACCTTCGGATCCTTGTGCACCTACTATTCTTAAAATGGCACCTAACTTAGCTGCTAACTTTTGGAGTAAGGTATACAATGGAATACTTACATCTGGCTGCTATCCAGCTATCTGGAAGGAAGTTGTCGTCCTTACGCTCCTGAAAAACCCCAAAACCGACCCCATGGAATTAAAGAACTTCCGTCCCATCTCCCTCTTTCCGGCTCCAGCAAAAATTCCAGAAAAATCAATTAATACTGAGCTGATTAAGTATTTGGAGGCACAAGAAATCTTGGATGGCTCCCAGAATGGGTTCCGTGCTGGCCACAGTACGGAATCTGCTCTCATTACAGCTTCCGACCACATTCGGATGCAGGTAGATCAGGGGGGATATCGGCGGTGTTGATTCTGCTTGACTTATCGGCAGCTTTCGACACCGTCTCCCCTGATAGAATGATCCTATGCCTGCGAGAAGTAGAGGTCTCAGGAAAAGCTTCTTCAGTCTTTTCTCACAGACAGAAGGTATACAGTTAGCTGTGGTGGCTTTAAATCCACAGCATTTGCTCTTCCGTGTGGGGTTCCTCAGGGCTCTTCGCTCAGACCCACTCTTTTTAATCTTTATGTCACCCCTCTAGCTGAACTGGTGAGATCTTACGGATTTCAGGTGTTGTCATATGCGGACGACACCCAAATTATTGTTTCTATCACCAACTGCATGTTGAACATTATTTGCTGGATGAAGAGCAACTCTTTAAAGATCAACACAGATAAGACTGAGGTACTGATTTTTGGACCTCAGAAGTCCATCTGGTCTAAGGCATGGTGACCTACAATACGTGGACGTCTTCCTGACCCTGTAAAAATGGCCAAAAATGTAGGGGTAATTTTTAACGAGAATCTGTCTTTTGGTGCCCAGGTCAATCGTACCGTGAGTACATGTTTTTATATTCTGAAAATCCTCAGAAAAACCCTTCCACTTATCCCACCAGAATTGCATCGTTCCACTATTATCGCCCTGATTACTTCACGGATAGATTATTGTAATGCCCTCTACCTTAATATCACTGTTGCATCTCTGAACAAACTTCAGCTGGTTCAGAATGCAGCTGCAAGACTGATCTTAAACATCCCTAATTATCAATCTGCTCGAAAAGGTATTTTGGTCTTTACATTGGCTTCCGATAAAGGAACGCATCTCATTCAAGACCCTTACTACAGGTTTTTTAAGGCCCTACATTGCAAGGGTCCTTCCCAACTTAAATCTTCGTTTCATCGATTTATTCCTGGGAGGACCTTGAGATCATCCACTCAGCTTAAAATCGTGGTACTTAGATTTAGAAGATCCAGATGGGGTGGCCGCTGCCAAGCTTTGGAATCTTCTCCCCTCTGCCATCGTCAATGCTAGATCCCTCTCTATCTATAAAAAAAAACTCCTGAAAACCTGGTTATTTTCCGTTTAACTGGTGGCCGTGTTCTTTCCTCCTTTCTGCATCTGCTTAGCGTCTTGACACCTAGAGCGCTCTATAAATACTATCTTATCTTATAAGAAGTTGGCTATCCATCTTTTCCACTTGGCAACCTTTAATGCCTTTGTTGTATTCAAGGATTCTTGTCCTGAGTCAAAGATGACTTTTGCTAGGTTTCACGAGTCTGTAATAGGCAGCCTTGTTGAAGTGGAACAGGCAAGTGTTCCTAGAGTTGGAGTGGTGAAGGATGTGGCCAGATTGAAAGATCGCCACTTTCCTGATCACATTCCTCCCACACCCTCAAAAGACTTTCCCAGTAAGAGATGTAGAGTCTGTTGGCAAAGAGTGGAAGGAGACTCGTATCTACTACCCCGAGTGTCCTTCTAACCCTGCGCTGTGTGTGCCTGCTTGATTTAGAATGTTCCACATGCAAAATAATTTTTGGGAGCATCCATGAGTGGTAACGTGAACTGCCTGGTCTCTATTGTTTTATATTTTTTGTTCAGTTTCAAGGTAGGCATTTGTGCAATGCATTTAGTTTCAGATTCTGTGTTAGTAGATTTGTATCTATTTGCAATTTGTTTGTGTTTTCTTTGTTGTATAAAAAAAAATCCTAAATGTGAGGGCGGTGTGTGAAGGCTGGCGCTTGGCTGGTGGTGTGCGTGGACTGGCACTTGGCTGGCGGTGTGTGTGGACTGGCGCTTGGCTGGCGGTGTGCCTGGACTGGAGCTTGGCTGGCGGTGTGCCTGGACTGGCGCTCTGCTGGCGTGGACTGGTGCTCGGCTGGCGGTGTGCGTGGACTGGTGCTCGGCTGGCGGTGTGCGTGGACTGGCGCTTGGCTTGCGGTGTGAGTAGCGACTTGCTGCTGGTCACCACTCACACTGCTCGCCAAACGCCACTCCACGCAATCTGTGAGCTGGTGTGGTTTCCGTGTCAGGAATGTGGGCTTGCGAAAGTAATGGGCCCTTGAATTGCGCTGTCTGCTGGTGTGAGTGTTGTAATGTGCTGGGCCCGCGGCTGGAGGTGTGAATGGTGTTGTATGTGTCACACGTATGAAATGTGTATGAATGGCCTGTAAAGAGGTTGGTGCCTTGTCGCTTGTGGCTTTACAGCTCACGAGCTGTGAGTCAATGGTTCAGTTTCTCATCAATTATTAATCGTGCATTTCATTTTTGTGAAATCTCTGGTTAATACAACTATATAAACCCAGGCCCAGGGCTCGGCGGTCATCTAGGGAAACCTACCAAACCCACACATTTCTGAAAACTAGACACCCGGGGGAGTCCAGCGAGGTATGGCTTGCGTGGGTCCCCCAACATTCTCCTACCCAGAATCCCCTGCATACCTCAAATGTAGCTGAACAAAATCACTTTTTTCTCAAGTTTGTGTGTGGGAAAGTTCTGCAATCTGCGTGGATCCACAAATTTCCTCCCATCCAAGGCCATAAACTCATGGGACCCACTTGCAAAACCAGGTTGGTTTGGAATAGGTAATTTTGATGTCTCCTCAAAAGGTTTTAGGCCCTTGCTTGTAACAGGTCCTTGACCCACCCACGTGAGTGAGGTACCATTTTTATTGGGAGACCTGGGGGAATACTGGATTGGAGGAAGTTTGTGGGATCCACGCAGATTCCAGAACTTTCCCACACAGAAATTTGAGAAAAAAGTGATTTTTTCAGCTAAATTTGAGGTTTGCAGGGGATTCTGGGTCGGAGAATGTTGGAGGACCCACGCAAGCCATACATTGCTGGTCTCCCCCGGGTTTCTAGTTTTCAGAAATGTGTGGGTTTGGTAGGTTTCCTTAGATGGCCGCCGAGCCCCGGGCCAAAAACAAATAGGATCCCCCTTGCAAAACCCGGTTGGTTTGCAATAGGTAATTTTGATGTTGCCTCAATAGGTTTTGGGCCCTTGCCTGTCGCGGGTACTTGACCCTCCCACATTTTTCTCGGAAGACTTTGGGAAACGCGGGGTGGGTGGAATTTTGTGGATTCACGCAGATTCCTGAAGTTTCCACCACAGAAATGTGATGAAAATGTGTTTTTTTGGGACACATTTTGAGGTTTGCAAGGGATTCTGGGTAACAGAACCTGGTGAGAGCCAGTCAAGTCGCCCCATCCTGGATTCCCATGGGTGTCTAGTTTTAAAAAATGTATAGGTTTGCTAGGTTTCCTTAGGTGCCGGCAGAGCTAGGTTTCAAAAACTACAGCTAGGCACTTTACAAAAAAAGGGTCAGTTTTCACTGTAAAAAGAAAGTGTGTCCACATTGCGTTTAGAGCCGTTTCCTGTCATGGGCACTAGGCCTAACCACACAAATGAGGTAACATTTTTATCGGGAGACTTAGGGTAATACAGAATTGTAAAGCAACTGTTATTACCTATTGACTTTCGATGCATTTCTGCCTTCCAAATTAAAGACAATGTGTAAAGAAGAAGTCATTTTGAAAAATGACCTATAATCATGCTAGTATTGGTACTCCCAATTTCGGAAATGTGCAAATATCTACTGTTTCTAAACTCTATATTTTGTTCCTATTTCAGAAATCCATAGGTGTCTTTCATACCGATTTTTCCATGTATACATTTTCCCAAAATAATTGCCATATACCCCGTGCATAATAAAAAACCATTGCAAGACGCTGCTCAGTTGTTGGCTCTGGGTTCGTCGGGTTCTTGGTGAACCGACAAGTCCTATATATCTCCACAACCAGAAAGGTCCAGCGGCTGTAACGGTATATTGCTTTCAAAGTGCTGTCATAATTAGAAGAATTTACAGGTGAAAACGTTGACACAAATGGCTGTTTTTTTCAACTAATTTTCAATTTTTCCTATATTTTACTGTTAGTTTCTATTAAGCAACCTTGAAGGATATACACAAATGACCCTTTGCTGAATTCAGAATTGTGTCTACTTTTCTAAAATGTATAGTTTCCAGGATTCATTATTGCTTTCATACTCATTTCTACCATTAACTGGAAGGAGGTTGAAAGGAGAAAAAATAGCAAAAATAGGCTATGTCCCAGAAAAATGCCAAAACTGTGTAAATGTTTTTGGTTTTCTGACAAAAGTCTGCTTGTTCCTGAAAGCTGGGAAGATGGTGATTTCAGCACCACAACCCCTTTGTTGATAGCATTTGCAGGGGAAAAAACAGACGCTTTCAACTGTAGCCCTTTTTTCCCCCCATTTAAAAAAGAAAAAAACCTAACATTTAGTTGTATATTGGCTAATTTCTGAGTCCCCTCCAGGGGAATTGACAAACCCTGGGTACCTTTAGAATCCCCATGATGTTGGGAGAAAAGGAAGCAAATTTGGCGTGGATATCTTATGTGGTCAAAAAGTTACAGGGGTCTAAGCGCGAACCAGCCCAAATAGTAAAAAAAAGGCTTAGCACAGGGGGTAAAAGGCCTAGTAGCGAAGGGGTTAACTTGGCATTTAAAGTCTCCCGCAACACTTTTTAGCACCGGTTTTCAGAAGGCTCATTAACATGCATGTAGAGTTTTCCCAAGAGTTTTGAACTTTTTTTCTCGTTCGTTTAAGGGCAAGATTTCCCTGGTTCCCAATTGTCATTGCATTAACATGGGATCTGATCCTTATGCTTTCTGTTGTCACAAAATTGCTCTTCAGCGATTATAAACTGGTAAACAATAACGTGAATGGGGTGGCGATTCCTGAAAACAGGCTGAACGGCATGCTTTGGCAATTAGTAAACCTTTTATTTGCATTATCAGGGGATTCTGCTCCAAGCATACACTGTTGTGTTAGATCAATGACTTCTAGAGCACAGTATGTTTCATATAAATATCCTTGGATTTATAACCTGGTTTAGAAATAAACTCCACTGGTTATCCTAGCATCTTCAACCATATCCTTGAGCTTCATAATATGAGCCAACATTACTAGTAACATGTCCTTGGTCGTGATCCAGGATCTGTTGATTGTTTTTTAAGGATCTCCTTAGTATTTATACATAAAAGTACAAAGGTGGGACATCAACTCCACAGTGACAATCATAGTAATTTTGCTAAGTTTGGAGTATTTTCCCCATATTCGACTGTGTGCCTTTATGCAAAAGTTCCCAAAGCTTGTGCATGTGTACATAAACCATCGTACAGAAAAGTAAACACAATAAGAGGAGCGAGGGTGCAGTATCTTCTTAGTGTGAAACATTTTCAACACCCACCTCTTTAGTATAACATTCTTTTGTAGAGAAGGGTGGAAAAAGAGGGTTGTCTAATAAATGCTCCTGTATTTTAACCCTTGAATGGAATCATCCCACAGAGACTCGCTGTCCAAATGAGATGAGTCACTAGTTGTGGAGCATCTTCACTTCTCAAGAAAGGGGCTCTGAGCTTGCCCAAAGAATGCTTTACCACTGTGAGAGTACCATGACCTGACATGGCAATCTGCTGGAGCAGGGATTGGAAAAGAGAGGAACATTTACTCTTACAGGAATACAGACTGGATTGTAAACCGCCCCTAATCTGCACACAATGTTTTTCCCAATTGGTTCCTCTGCAAAGCAACAAAAAGACTAGTTTGAGACTTGTGTTGCCACTTTCATATTGTTTATTAGGGTTTCTTTTTATGTTTCAGCAACCATATAACAAACAGATCATGGCATAATAAACACTTGTGAGTTACATACATTCCAAGTGTTGAGACTATAGGCAATTCAACGATACATCAAGCTATCAGGGGAACAACTGTGAATACATGGATCTATACATAATACAGAGTGATGGTGCTCCCAGCACCTTCCCCACAGTAGCGTAACTCCCAGTCCCACGGGCAATTAACTGCTACTACCACAATCACCACTGATTTAGAGCATACATGAGTGTCTCCTCTGCACCAAGGGACAAAACCACACACCAAAAAAAGCACACATCCCACCATCCAGTCGGCCCGTGCCGATAGATGCTAACCCACTGACAGTTTGTCTCCCCCGCAGCTGCAGTTTCGTCTTCAGACACTCGCGCAAGAAATGCCTGGTAGGGTCTCCAGATATCCTTCGGTCAGCTATGCACCGGCATCATGTCATGAAATGCATCAGACTGTGTGTTGCAATATGCCATGTTCGCATTCCATTCTTTTAGTGTCAGAATAAGCTCCTTGGCCCATCGCTATTCTGCACTATTTGCTGTCTTTTCTGAAACAACGCTACTGCTCTCCTTTTTTTTTTTTTAATTTACCAATCCCTTTTAGACCAGTCCACAGCATGTGTGTTTGAATATATGCACGTGCCTAGAAAATGATGTAGCGGCTGCATCATCACACTATTTTTTTGTAACAGCCATGCTGCACAGCAGCTTAAAAGCTGTACCACATGACTAAACAAGCATTGGCATAGCCAATAGGTCTAGACTTTGGGACCTTATAAGTATTTAGTTATGCAGCACAATATCCTTACTGCAACAACATCAACTGTTGCATGGATAAACACTTATAAGGTCCCAAAGGCGAGACCTATTGGCTATTTATTTAGGCTATCTGATAGATCTGCATGTATATAGGATATATAGATAGATAAGTTAGATAGATAGATAGATAGAGACTGCCGCAGGGCTTGTAATTACATAAACAATTTGATTATCCGTTTACTGATCTAATTTTTGCAAGGGCCTGCGTCGATAGCTCGGAAAAGGTAAATTGCCAACATTTAAAGATGCCGCATAGAGCCCTTGTAGCAGAAAAAAAGAGGGGTACATTTTCCACTATCTGTACTGTAGAAAGAGATATATAAAAAGCGCGCACCCCACATGTAGTGTCTACAGTTATTACAGCAGAAAAAAACACATTGCTGAGATGAACGACAAAATCAGCCACACATTACAAGAGCACTAAGTAAGAAGGTGTAACCGAACCAATCCATGTTTACGTTTTATGTTCTCTCAGCTCAACACAAAAACCTGAAGGGTTTTGGAGCTTTAACAACAAATGTTTTCCTCACACGCAGGTCTGACCTTGCACGCCAGGCTTTTATTGCATTTGCTGTGACTCGCTTTCCTATTTTTTCGTCATAAAATGGCAAATCCACAAACCCATAAATATAAATAGACGCTGCCTTGGAGACGAGAGGGTATTCTCGTGTTTCGCGGTACTGACCCCAGCGTGGTATTTTGGTTAGTGCGACGTGAAGTCGTTGCATGGAAATGCTGTTCGACTGCTCAGAAATATATCTGCGATTTGTTTTGATTCTGGCTGGCGGCGCCTCGGCCATAAATGAAAGATAAAGGGAGAGACTGCGGCATGGAGTGCGAGACAGAGGCGGGCATGTAGAGGGGAGAGAGTGCGCGAGGGGGTGAAGATAGTCAAAGAGAGAGAGAGAGAGACCGGCAGCAGACTCAGAGGAGAGAGAGCGCACGGGAGGGGTAGAGGAGAGAGAGAGAGAAGCTGAGACAGGCAGTCAAAGAGAGGGAGAGAGGCAGTCACAGAAAAACGCAAGCCAGGCAGTGGTTAGTGAGAGAGGCAGAGACAGGCAGTGGAGTGAGATAGAAGCATAAAGAGAGAGAGCGAGAGGAGCGAGGCCAAGTAGAAAAGACAGGCAGACAGAAAGTCAACGGAAGAGAAAGAGAGACAGGCAGTCAAAGAAAGAAAGCGAGAGACATTCAGCGGAAGAAATGAAACAGGCAGAGAGAGCAAGTCAAAAAGAGAGCGGGGCAGAGATAGACCGTGGAAGAGTGAGACCGGCAAGGTAGAAAAGAGTGACAGCGGAACAGAAAGAGAGACAGGCAGTCAGAGAGAATCTGGGACAGATAGTGGAAGAGAGAGGCAGAGACAGGCAGGGGAAGAGAGAAAGAGGGGCAGAGATAGAGACATTGAAAAAGAAAGGGAAGCAGCAGAAGCAGAGAGCGGAACAGAGAGGGAGGGAAATACAGGGAAACGATAGAGTGGCGGTGACAGATACAGTGCCATGCACAGAGACAGGGAGACTGATACACAGAGCAAGGCAGAGGTGGACTGTGGAAAGATAGACAAGGAGACAGACACAATGGAAAAGATAGAGACATTCAAGGGGGAAGACAGAAGCGGAAAATGACGGTGGGAAAGAGAGGGGTGCAGACTGAGGCACAGAAAGGCAGATAGCGACAGCTGAAAAAGAGAGAGGCAGAGACAGGCTCACTGGAAAAGATAGAGAAGCAGAGGCACAGAGAGAGACCGCGATAGACAGTGGAAAAGAGGGCACGAGAGAGAAAGATATATTAGAGGAGAAAGAGCGGCGAAAGAGAGAGAAAGAGGAGGAGAGACAGGAACAGTGGAAGATAGAGAGACAGAGACAGAGGGAGGACTAGAGAGGCGGATGGAGGGGCGGTGCAGGAGGATGAAAGCAGAGATAAGAAGCAGGCACTTTAAGAGAAACACAAAAGGGGGAGAAGGCAAGTAAGAGCCAGTGCTCAGAAATCTGCAGTGCGCATTGTAGGGTCACTGCCTGGAGACGCTCACACCACAAGTTAAATGAACAAGCATTGGCCGCGCGGCCGTAAAAGTAACGCCGCGCGGCCGTGAATGCGCAAGTCATCGCGATGACGCGCTCTGTGCTAAGCACGCGAGGGATGCGAGCGCAGCAGTGATTGGAGAGGCGGAGCGTGGCAATTTGCTAAAACGTTGAGGTTTGAGAACACTCTGACCCCCGTGAGCTAGCATACTGCGCAGTGGTCATTAAAGGTCTTCAGGCTAACACAGGCTGTCTTGTGCTCTAAGGGGCTGGAGCTGGTGGATCTTGCCCCTGGGTGCGCAACTGGGGACCAATATTGACTCAGGAGATGTGTCCTAAGGGGCATTTGGTGTCCATGAAATAGCAGATTGGCCAGTTACCAGTGGCGGCAGTGTATGGACCAGACCATGGCAGAGCTGTGTGTTGCTGTGTGGGCGTGAGCCCTGACTGACCAGCCGCAATTCCTCACTTCCTGACTCTAAGCGGCGGGCCGCTGCATCGTCTCCTAACCAGTACTACCTGGTCACTGCTGCACCACTCGAGGAGGTTAAAAATGGGCAAAACGGATAAAAGCCAGCCCCGTCTTACCTTCGGGTCCCGCAAGTCTGGCAAGCTGCAGCACAGGGCTACGTCGGACTCTGAATTAGATGCCTCTTCGGAGAGCCCTTCTACTCTTGAGGCTATGCTCCTTGTCATGCAGAGCAGTCTGCAGTCTATAGATGGAAAGATCGATGCGCTGAACCTCAGAACAGACCACATGTCTACAAAGTTAGATGAACAAGGTGCCAGACTGGGGCAAGCTGAAAAGCGGATATCGGACGTGGAAGATAGCCTACAAAATGTTGCTTCAAAAACCCTTGACATGGAGAAGGTCCTCGCGGTGATTCAAGCAAAGAACGAAGATTTGAAGGCCAGGTCCCGGCGCAATAATCTTCGAATAACTGGTCTGCCAGAGTCAACCAACACGGCAAAACTGGAAACCTATGTTGAGGAAATGATCTGGGAGATTTTCGGGCCCGAGAATCTATCTGCGATGCTCATTGTTGAGAGGGCACACCAGACCCTTACTGCCCCCCCCCCCCACCCCCCGGGCGCCCAGCCGAGGCCAATTGTAGACCGATAGCTAAATTATAGGGATCGTGACTCTGTGCTGCGGCTCTCCCGTGAGAAGGGAACCATGACCTTTCAAGGGAACAATTTGGCGTTGTACCCCGATTTCAATGCTTCGGTCCAGATGGCACTGAGGGGTTTCAACCTGTGAAAAAACTACTGATGGCCAAGAACATTCCATACGCCATGCTGTATCCGGCCCGGCTGCGCATCGGCACCGAGGGCAAGGCCAAAATTTGCACTACTCCTAAATCTACCATGGACTACGCAAATTTGATTCCACGAGCCAGACTGGAACACTCCAAATTCTCAGAAGAGGAGGAGGACTGATGGGTTGACAGCCTTCACGATATCCTTTGCCCGCTGGGCTCTATCTGGTATTTTAATATGGTAGGGACTGTCAGCCGAGATTTGCCTATGGGATTGAGGACATGCATAAACGGTTTGAATGTCACTAATTACGTCCGCCCTTGGAGAGAAAATGTACACAACTATGTGTATTTTGTACTCTATTGTTGATCTATAATATATGTACACTTGCGATCCTGTGCATAGATTTGTAATGATTAAGCGAAATCTCCTTGTAGTTTGGCCACCTCCCTTCAGATCTAGGAGGCTAATTGCACTCTAGCGCTCCTACATGGGTGTATCCCAAAGTTGTTTCTGGGACATGTTCCTCAAGTGGGATTTGTTTCTTAGTTCTAGGGATGGCTCTGGCAAGTTGCGGGTGCTGTAATGGGTGGGGAGGGGGAGGGGGAGGGGGGGGGGGGGGAGGGTTAATTGTTTCATTTCGAAGCAGGTGCAACTCAAGATGCATATATCTGTAGATTTAATGGTCGTCGTTGTTACAATCATATACAAACTCTACA
This sequence comes from Triturus cristatus, assembly GCF_964204655.1. Classification (NCBI taxonomy): domain Eukaryota; kingdom Metazoa; phylum Chordata; class Amphibia; order Caudata; family Salamandridae; genus Triturus; species Triturus cristatus. Next base: position 658,105,573 of record NC_140585.1, on the reverse strand, counting down.
AGAAATGGCTACGAATAGATGCACTTACACACCGGTGGTTCTATTAAATTGTTAACCCTGAATATGCGGGGTTTGAATAACCCTAGAAAGATCCGTAAGGTGTTCGCGTACTTGGATCGACATGATTTTCAGGTGGCTTTCTTATAGGAAACGCACCTTATCAAGCACAGAGAACAAAGTGTGGGGTCACGCTGGGCGGTGATTAGGGTTGCGTCCTCGTATTCTGTATATTCTAGAGGGGTGTTAATACTGATTAGACAGGAACTCCATTTCAGCTGACTTGCTCTGAAACAGACAACCAAGGGAGGGTACTTCTCTTACATGGCTGCCTTGGTGGCACAAGGCTCTTATTTGTAAATGTTTATGTCCCCAATGTGGATGACCCCTCATTTTGCAAGAGATCTGGAGGCGCATAGCGGCCGCTCACTCTGCGGCAGTAATTTGGGGCGGGGATCTAAATGTTTACTTGGACCCCCATTTGGATAGGTCTGCCAGCACCTCATGGCACGTTAAGCTGGCTGCAAAGATGATTAACGAGATAATGGAGGTGGAAGGCCTGGTTGATGCATGGCAATGCCGTATTCCTACGGGCACATCAGTATCCACTGTAAATGCTCCCGATCTAGATTAGATTACTGGTTAGTGTCAAAGGAGGCTAGTGCATGGATCACGATGGTCCGTCACCTTGCAAGGACACTATCTGACCATTCCCCTGTGCTGCTGGAGTTGACTGTGCCACTCTTCTCGAAGCCGGCCTTTCAGTGGCGTCTACAGCTGACTGAGTTATTGGATCAGGTGTGTGGTATTCGTGAGTCTCTAAAGGGGAAGGTCGATCCTAAGAATAAACACCCGCTGGTCAAAAGGTGCAGTTGTGTAGAATCTTTATTCTAACAAGCCTGGTGGGTATTTCAGGGGTATGTTCCGGTATGGTTTGGCTGAATAGGTAGTTTTAACAAACAGAAATGTACAGACACTGTCCCTGGATTCTTCCTTGCGCGGGCCGTCCGACACTTAGAGGGGTCTTGGCTTTCTGTATTCGGAATCCGCCACTTGACATGCTCGATAGGTGAGGGAAGGGAGGAAAAGAAACAAAAACAGGTCTGAGTCAGGGCTGCTATGTATGCGGTATATTTCGTGCTACCATCACCGAAGACATGTGTGGGGAGGGAAGTGTGGGAGTCCGGGAGGGTCCTCACCCTTATTCTAGTGCCCTACCTCCTTTCGCAACTTCCCCACCACCCCCCACCCAAAAGGTCCCCGTAGAGTCACTTGCCTTGAGCCACGGCCCGTTCCCCGGACCGCGGCGCTGGGACCCGGGGCATCTTCTCCTCCCTTCAGCCCACCGGGTTTGGTCGCCGTGTATACCACGTTCTCTCTCCTTGGTTCGCCGTCTCCCGTCTCTTCTTCCTCCTCCTGCGCTCCTCCCCTTCGCCGCTCTCCGTTGTCCTTCGTCTCTCCTTCTCCGCCGTAATCCTGCCTTCTCTCGCTCTTCTCTCCCTACTCGCGCGCCGTCAGCCCTGTTTCTCCTCTCTTTTGGCCTCTTGCGTCCTCTTCCGTCGGTGGATCCTCCGCGTCGGAGACTAGACCGCTTACTACTTCCGGAGCGAAGTTCAACGGCACAGTCCCGATCCGCTTCCGGTCTGCTCCGTCCTCCTCCTTACATATCTCTCCCTCTAGGAATGGACGTTGGGGCCATTCAGTGGAGGGATTCATGGACAGGTAGTCGGCACAGCCTTGTCTGGCTCCCGGTATGTGCAATGTCTGGAAAGAGAAAGGTTGTAGTGACATGAACCACCTGAGTATACGTTGATTGGAATCCTTGTGTTTCACGAGCCATGTTAAGGGGGCATGATTAGTAAGTATGGTGAAGCGGCGTCCTAGCAGATAGTATTGTAGTGCTTCAACTGCCCACTTTATAGCCAGGCACTCTTTCTCAATTGTGGAATAATGACATTCCCTAGGAAACAACTTTCTACTAATGTAGAGGATAGGTTTGAGATCACCCCCCGAGTCAGGTTGCTGTAGTACGGCACCCAGACCGAGACCGGAAGCATCGGTCTGGAGGACAAAGTGTTTACTGAAGTCCGGACAATGTAATACTGGAGCCGTGCATATGGCGGTTTTCAGCGCTTGGTAGCTGCGTTCGTGGTCTATTGTCCAAGAGCGTATCCGGGACGGATACGTCTTGCTTAGGAGATCTGTAAGGGGGCTAGCCAGGGAGGAGAAATTAGGGACGAATTTCCTATAGTACCCGATGAACCCAAGAAAAGATCGTATGTCGCGTTTGGTTTTGGGGTTAGGGAGGGATTTGATTGCCTCTACTTTGTTTAGTTGTGGTTTTATGAGACCCCCTTGTATCGTGTAACCGAGGTATTGTATGGTATCAGTAACCAGTAGGGACTTCCTTGGGTTCATCTTGAGACCTGCTTCCTGAATGGCTGAAAATACGGCTGCTAGGTGTTTCAGATGGTCTGCCCATGTTGGGCTAAAGACGACGATGTCGTCTAAATAAGCTGCTGCGTAACTGGTACGGGTCTTCAACAAGCGGTCCATGAGGTGTTGAAACGTTGCTGGCGCCCCATGGAGGCCGAAAGGGAGCACCCGGAATTGATAGAGCCCGGAGGGGGTTGCAAAGGCTGTTTTTTCTTTGGCTTGGGGTGTTAAGGGGATCTGCCAATATCCCTTAGTCAGATCAAGGGTTGTTAAATATCTGGCATTCCCCAATTTCTCAATGAGTTCATCAATGCGAGGCATTGGGTATGAGTCGAATTTTGTGACACTGTTTACTTGGCGAAAGTCCATACAGAAACGCAGACTTCCGTCGGGTTTCGGTACAATCACTATTGGTGAACACCAGTTGCTTGTGGAGGGTTCTATGATATGGGCCTGCAACATATCTGTGACTTCCTTTTCTACTGCTTCTCTTCTCGCTTCAGGGATACGATACGGCTTCAACTTTACAATACTGTTGTCTAGTGAAATAATATCATGGTGGGCTAGGGATGTCAGTCCTGGTGAGGAAGAGAAGAGACCAGGGAAGCGGTCAAGCATGGAGTTTAATTGTGTCTGCTGGTTAGAGGACAGAATGTTCCCAATAGGTGCTTCCTCACTTACGGCTTCCTGTGTGTTTGCTGTGGATATCTCTAGGGGCCTTTCTGTGTTTATTGTAAGAACCGAGCGCCCTGGCTTATCGGGTGTAGCGGGCTCCTCCCAGTTTTTTTAAAAGGTTTACGTGGTAGATTTGTTTACCCCCGGACCTGAGAGGTTGGAGAATGCTGTATGTTACTGGGGTGACTTTTCTTTCGATAATGTAGGGGCCTTGCCATTTGGATAGAAGTTTGTTCTCTGTCGTTGGGAGCAAGAGAAGAACCCGGTCTCTGGGAGCGAACTCTTAATCTGCTGTTTCGGTCGTAATACATCTTTTGCTTGCGTTGGGCTTTTTCCATGTTATCGTGTACCAAACCCCAGACCTTGGCAACAGCGGTTTTTAAATCGGCTGCGTATTTGGGTATGGGTTGTCCCTCCTCGTCCTTTGCTTCCCATTGCTCTGCTGCCATGTCCAATAGGGTTCGGGGTTTTCTCCCAAATAATAGCTCATACGGAGAGAAACCTGTAGATTTCTGCTCATGTGTTCGGATCGCAAACAGGACAAGGGGTAGTTGTTGGTCCCAGTCCCTCCCTGTTTCTGAGACAGCCTTGCGGAGCATGCCTTTAATGGTTTTATTGTAGCGTTCCACAAGACCGTCTGTTTGGGGGTGATAAACCGATGTTCGGATTTGGTGGATACCTAAGATCTTACACACTTGGGACATTATAGGGGTTCCTTGGTCCGTCAGTATTTCGGATGGAAAACCCACCCGGGAAAAGAAAGAAATCAAGGCTCTAGCCACAGCAGGGGAGGTCATTGTTGTCAAATGAAAAGCCTCGGGATATTTGCTGGCATAGTCTATGATGACTAGGATGTATCTATGTCCTCTAGCAGAGGGAGTAAGCGGGCCTACCAGGTCCATGCCCACACGCTTAAAGGGGACATCGATTATTGGTAAGGGACATAGAGGGGCTTTTTTGATCCCTTCGGGATTGGAGTATTGACACCTCACACAGGATGCACAATGTTTCGCCACGTCCTTATAGACTCCCGGCCAGTAAAACCTGCCCAAGAGATACTTCAATGTATTCTCTTTCCCATAGTGTCCACCCCCTGTGTGATTGTGGGCCAACTGCAATACATGTGTGCGAAATGAAAGAGGCACTAAGAGCTGTGTTTTGACCCTTTCCCCCTCTTTGACAGCGCGATACAGCAAACCTTTCTTAATTATAAAATATGGTCCTACCTTGTTTGTATCTGGCTCCTGTACCTGTTCCCAGGCGTGGATAAGGGTCTGATCATCCCTCTGGGCTGAGCGGAAGCTAATCGGAACTGCCTCAACGGGGTCTGTAAGGGAGATAGGAAAAGCGTGATGTGATGTATGTGTCTCTATGTACAGTTGTTTTGCTTTCCTTCTTTCAGTCTTGCTTTTCCGGTCTTTGCCGGTTCCATTCTCTAGGACACTTTTGCTAAAGGGTGCCTCATGTAACCATGTTAGTGCTTCTTGTTTTGTCTCATTCAAGTACTGCTCGAACTTTGGGTGGTCTGTACCGATAATGATTGCCTCAGGTAAGGACAGTATGACCCCTACTCTCCGTATTTGCGGATCGTTAGATATATCGAGGAGGACCTCTGCGACGGGGTAGGACTTTGTATCCCCATGTACACAGGTGACTTGTACTCTTTCCGTTTCTCGTAGTTGCGGTTGGGGAACTAGGGACCTATCCACTACAGACACGTGACACCCTGTGTCAAATAATGCCTTTTGTTTTTTTTCCATTAAGCAGTATCTGCTTTTTGTATCGAGGGGACTCCTGACCGCACAATAATATCCGACCCCTAGAATACCCTACTTCCATGGGTTCTACTGTCGGGGTTTTGTGAGGGCATTGTCAGGCTATGTGTCCCTACTCGGAGCAATGACAGCATTGGGGGCCTTGACTACCCGGGCTTGTGATGGGAGGTACTGGTCTAGGCTGTATACGAGGTTTTAGTTCAGGTCTGGGAGTATGTCTCAGTGGAAAAGAGGGGGTCCGGGCTGCTCCTACTTTAAACTCAGGGGATCTATGGTAAGCACAAGCCAAGTCGACCGCTGTTGCGGTTGTGAGGTTAGGGTGTTGTTTTACCCATGTACGGGTTGTTGTGGGTAGGGCGTCAAGGAACTGTTCTAGATACACTCTTTCTGTCACTTCCTCTACCGTGGATGCATGGGGTGTTAGCCAGCGGTTTCCCAGGTCTCTGATCCGGTAATATAGGGCCCGTGGATTGTCTCTAGTGTTCCACCTCTCTTTCCTGAATCTGGTCCTGTAGTATTCTTGGTCACAGCCTAGCCGTTCTAAGATGGCTTTTTTTACGTCCTCGTATGCGGTCATTCCAGCGGGGTTGGCGGCCTGATAGGCGGCTTGTAACTCCCTAGCCAGGAGAGGAGCTATATATTGACTCCACCGTTCCTGGGGCCACACAGCGATAGTTGCTACCCTCTCAAAGTTAACAAAAAAGAAATCGGGGTCATCCCCTTCTTAAAATTTCTGTAGGACCGACCCGGGAACATTAGGACGGACTCTTGTACTGACGATAGCGTCGGTCAGTCTCAGTATCGCCGTATCTTGAACTTGTTGGTTGGAGGTGAGTATGACGGCTTGATCCCTTAAGGCGCTATGCAACACCTCCCTGTCTTTTCGGGCTGTCTGGGCCTGTTCTTCGAGTGCCAACTGGAGGTGTCTCTGTCCCTCTGCCAGCTGGTTAATTATGCTCTCTATAGTAACAGGCATGGGCTGTGTCATTGTCGACACCTGGCTTTATCCCACTTCTGACACCAAGATGTGGTATTCGTGAGTCTCTAAAGGGGAAGGTCGATCCTAAGAATAAACACCCGCTGGTCAAAAGGTGCAGTTGTGTAGAATCTTTATTCGAACAAGCCTGGTGGGTATTTCAGGGGTATGTTCCGGTATGGTTTGGCTGAATAGGTAGTTTTAACAAACAGAAATGTACAGACACTGTCCCTGGATTCTTCCTTGCGTGGGCCGTCCGACACTTGGAGGGGTCTTGGCTTTCTGTATTCGGAATCCGCCACTTGACATGCTCGATAGGTGAGGGAAGGGAGGAAAAGAAAGAAAAACAGGTCTGAGTCAGCGCTGCTATGTATGCGGTATATTTCGTGCTACCATCACCGAAGACATGTGTGGGGAGGGAAGTGTGGGAGTCCGGGAGGGTCCTCACCCTTATTCTAGTGCCCTACCTCCCTTCGCAACTTCCCCACCACCCCTACCCAAAAGGTCCCCGTAGAGTCACTTGCCTTGAGCCACGGCCAGTAACCCGGACCGCGGCGCTGGGACCCGGGGCGTCTTCTCCTCCCTTCAGCCCACCGGGTTTGGTCGCCGTGTATACCACGTTCTCTCTCCTTGGTTCGTCGTCTCCCGTCTCTTCTCCCTCCTCCTGCGCTCCTCCCCTTCGCCGCTCTCCGTCGTCCTTCGTTTCTCCTTCTCCGCCGTAATCCTGCCTTCTCTCGCTCTTCTCTCCCGACTCGCGCGCCGTCAGCCCTGTTTCTCCTCTCTTTTGGCCTCTTGTGTCCTCTTCCGTCGGTGGCTCCTCCCCCTCGGCCGCGTCGGAGACTAGACCGCTTCCTACTTCCAGAGCGAAGTTCAACGGCACAGTCCCGATCCGCTTCCGGTCCGCTCCGTCCTCCTCCTTACAAGGTGTTTTGTGTTAAGATTGGGGAGGCTATTGCCTATTTTTGGGGGGAGGATGAGGGCACAGTTTAGAGTCCAGGGACACTCTGGGAGGCCTTTAAAGTTACGATTCGTGGTGAATGTTTTGGGGACTAGGCAGGGGTCTTAAAGTCATTACGGTCCAGGTTTGCGCACATTAGAAGACAAGATTAGGGAGCTGGAATGCAAATAAGCACGCATGTTGGATTCTACATTGCAGGCCCACGCTAGGGATCACATTTCTGAATATGACGAAGCTGCTACACAAGAGTCGCAGCATAGATCCAGAAGGAGGGTGGCGAGGCGGTATGGTGAAGCAGGCAGGCCTAGTCGCTCCCTAGCTGAGAAACTCCGATCGCAGGCGAACTCCGATCATATTGTAGAAATACTTGATAGAAATTCAGAGTCGCAATATACCACCATGGATATTTGCCATGTGTTTATGAGGTTTTACTCTGAACTATATGGGCTGTACCACCGGTGGAGAAATCTGATATTACACGATATTTAGACGATATTGTGTTGGGTTGGTTATAACCTGGACAACGTGAGTATCTTACGCAATCTGTGATGGTCGAGGATGTCAAGGAGGCTATAATGTCGCTGCCCAATGGTAAAGCTGCTGGACTTGACGGCTTACCAAGTGAATTTTATAAAGTGTATGTGGACCAGTTGGCCCACCGGCTTTTGGCAGTATATGTTGAAGCCTATGAGGCAGGTATTCTCAAAGGAGCTCTCTTCACTCTCCGCCACCTGAAGAAAATCAAACCCTTCATCCCACTGGAAGACTTTAAATGGGTCATCCAATCCCTGGTACTCTCAAACATCGATTATGGTAACCCTTTCCTCACAGGAACCCCCAAAGTCCACCTAGACCCATTCAGATCTGTGCTCCACCTAGCAGCCAGGCTTATCACTGACTATAAACGTTTTGACCACATCTCCCCAGCCCTGAAGGCTCTCAACTGGCTTCCCGTTGAAGGCAGATCCTCCTACAAGACAGCATGCATCACACATAAAGCCCGACACCAGAATGCCCCGCTGTACCTCACAAATAAACTCAAAAAAGCGGGCGGCTCCAGAATGATGAGAAGCACTAAGACTTTCCTCCTCATCTCCCCTTACTCAAAAAGAAAACCACTCAATCTCGCTCATTCTCTGGAAACGCGCCAATCGTCTGGAATGCCCTCCCAAAGGAATTGCGTTGCAACCCATCCTACACTGCTTTCAAAAAAGACCTTAAACTGCACCTCCTCAGCAAATACTGGGGTCCTTAACCGGACTTCTGACCCAACACTCTGTCTCCTGTGTCCTTATCCCCCTCTATTTCACTCCCTCCTCTCACGTCTCCCCTCTTCTCTCTCTCTCCCTGTACTCTGCCCCCCTTCTTTCCCCCCTCCTACTCCCACTTGCCTTTCCTCCTTCCTCTTAAAATCCCTGCCGGCTGAGCATCCCCCCACCTCTCCCCCAACCTAGTTTCCCCTCGCCTTTCCTTTTCTTATTTCTGCTTCACCCACACCTCAGTCCAGAACCCTTCCCCCCGCCACTCTATATGTAAATTTATCTGCTTTGACAGTGTCTCTGTTTATTATACCTCAATGAAGTGTTTGATTTGACTTACTGTTATACTGTGCTCTTGAACAATTCCTGTAATCTTGTCTTTGCACATTTAAAGAGCTTTGATACCCCCGGGTCTAGCCAGCGCTATATAAAACCTTTCAGATAAATAAACAAATATTCTCTCTCCCTCTCCTCGAGAAGCTTTAATAGTCACATTGCTAAAACCAGATAAAGCAGCTAACAGGTGTGAGTCATATCGGCTTCTCTAAATAAAAAATATACACACCAAAATCATTGCTAACAGACTGCAACCTATGCTTCCCAATCTGGTACTACCAGATCAATCTGGGTTTATACCCAAGAGATCCACAACACATAACCTAAGCACGTTATTTGCAGTGCTTAATTATCTGGACCCTGAGTTCCCGGACGCGGCTGTACTGCTAGACGCGGCCAAGGTCTTTGACTCCTTGCGCTAGGATTTTATGTTTGTGGTGCTGAATCGCATGGGGATGCCACTGTTCTTTTTAAAATGGGTGTATCTACTGTAGAATAGCCCAGCTGCCAGGATACGCCTTAATGGAGTGGTCTCCGACCCAATAAATATCCACAGAGGCACCAGGCAGGGATGCTCTTTATCCCGATGCTGTTCTCTTTGGCTTTGGAGCCCTTGGCTTGCAAGATGCATCAAAAGCATGGCGACGCGGCGCTGCGTTTTAGGCAGCGTCCGCTAGTAATTTCATTATATGCAGATGACATGTTGTTGTATGTCAGGGAACCTGCGCTGCATCTGGCATCTTTACTAAGGGAATATGTGTGCTTTGGGAGAATTTATGGGCTGGGCATAAATTGGAGTAAATCCATGGTATTCCCCCTCATGGATGGAACCAGGCAGGTGGAGCTGGAATTTCCGCTAAGCTGGTCTCATGAACCTGTGCGCTACCTGGGCAGGTGGGTGCACAAGAATCCAGACACCGTGATCAGCATGAACTATGGGCGCGCAATCGCTAAACTGAGTGACAAGGTCACCAGATGGACCCGACTCCCCCAATCATTATTCGACAGAATAGCTATCACCAAGATGACGGTTCTTTCCAAATTGCTATATTTATTTGTGAATATTCCTTTACTGCTCAACAACGCTACCTTTTAGGCTATACTATCTTGTGTATTAGAGTTGGTACAGGCAGGAAAGAAACCTAGATGCAGCTGGGAGACACTAGTGCTGCCATTTGAATGCGGGGTTTTACCTTTGCGCACAAGCCCAATTTGTGCATTATTGTTACTTCCCCCAGCACTATCTTCCACATCTTGCAATTGAAGCAGATAACGCTTACCCGACCCCAACTAACAGCCATGGTGCTACATCATAAAACATTGAGGCACGAGAATGAGTTTGACACAGTTGCATGCCCTGTTAAGGCGTGGAAAGCTCTGGGAACTCGTGCTGGAGTTGAGAACTTATATGCGCCAGCCATGCCGATTGTTGCACACCCAGCCATCTCGGTGACGTGCGAAAAGGGGGCATTAAGTATACTGGCTGAAGCGGGTATTATAAAAATGGGGGCTATGTACCCTGATGGTAAATTTCTACCATTAAACGCCTTCAGGACAGAAACTCCGTGTGCAGCTATGCAGGGTTTTATCTACACTAGGCTGCGCATGGATGTGAGAGCGCTTGAATCAGGACTCCCAGACGAGCCACACATGTTGAAAGCCTTACAAATAGCGATATCTGATTCCACTGGCCTTATCACTCGGCTGTACAATGCATCTCAAAGGGAAAGAGAGGCACAGAACTCCATCTCTTCTGCTAATTGGAATAGTAGGTTAGACAGGCCATTAACCTGGGTGGAGTGTTACGCGCTGACTGGTCGCCTCACGGCAAAATGCAATCTTCGTATAATCAATTTCAAGTTTTTGCACCAAATGTATTACACGCCGATGAGATTGAAGAGATTTGGGTTGCGTGAGAATGCTAAGTGTGCAAGATGTGGGGTGGATGAGGCAAACTTCGTGCACCTTGCCTGGACCTGTGGCCCCATCAACAATTTTTGGACGAATGTTACTTGTACCCTAACGAAGATGGTGGGTGAAACCGTGGTATGCTCCCATGAGATTTGTCTGTTGGGATTAGTGAAAAATTGAAGCCCTGCAGTAGGCGGATGGTCGCTGTCACTATGCTCTTGGCAAAATGTCTAGTTGCTAAACACTGGGGTGGGAAAATGGCATCAAAAACGAAACAATCTTTGAAAGACCTTGTTTACTGTAAAGAGCAATTAGCCACCTATGCCAAAGAACTACCTGAGACCTCTAGGCCGAAAGATTTTTGGGACCCGCTTACATGCTATCTGCTGGCAAATCCATATGTGCCATAGAGTCCTAGTTTTTATCTGAATGATGCTGGAGTGTATAAAGTGTATCCTGATTGCGATTTTACATTTCTGATGATAACCTTGTACTTGATGTATAATGCTGCACCGCATTGGTTGCGCACTGCTTCTTGTTTCATCTTTGTTGTTTTTTTATTTCTCTTTTTGTTATTCATTAAAGTTATGACTCACGTTCGCACTTATGAATAGTTTCCTCGCTATGTCTCAGTTACAATAAGTGATTCAAAATTGGAAAATGCTGTAACCATAGAGCAAATGGTATATTAATGTCATATATCGCTGTAATTGGATTGTAAATTGTATCTCCTATTTAAAAAAAATAAAAAATAAATAGATGTATAAACATGGAAACCATAAAAGAGGTGACCTCAAATATTGACAGAAAAGCCTCGCTTTATTGAAGACAGAACTTTTTTTTTTTAACAGACTCAAAAAAACAGGACTTCTGTCCTCCATATAGTGAGGCTTTTTTGTCAGTATTTGAGGTTACATTCCCTAGTCCCTGTTTTCCTATGGTGAGGCACAAAATACTTAGTGGGTAGGTCTTGACAGCAATTGAGAATATGGGAAGCTGAAATAGGCATTGGAATAAAGTCATATTTAGAAAGTTAAGTTGAGAAAAAGGACCGATCAATAAATGCGTGCATATATATATATGTATACATGCATTGGCACTTTTACAACACTAAGGAGGAGGAAGGAGCACTGTACTGCAATAGTTAAGGAGACAATACAAAATTGAGGACAATTTCTAGAAAGGGAGACAAAGGAGAATATTTTCGGAGTGGGCTCCAAGTACTGGAACTGAGATACATAGCGACAGACATTGGAACCTGAACACAAGAAAATGTAAATCATCAATGTAAAGGTAATGGTTATATTACAGATCTATATTTTCCTGATGTGTGCTTCTACATTACAGGGCAAATGGAGGGGGGGTCGTTGATAGCTTCGGGGTAGTACTTAACAAATTTTGGTCATCTAGCTGAGAAAAACAAGTGGAATTTATTCCCTCTGCAAAGTGAACACACAAATTAAACTAAATGAAAGTCAGAGATGTGTGAATTTCACATTAATGGACTGCAGTTAAATTCCAAAAGTACATCCTGTCAGTTTTAACCAAATGCCAAAACAAGACGTTGTGGCTTACAAGTATAATGCAGCCCCACCTTCATTAGTAACTGCTTTGGTAATGATGCTTAAATCTTCCAAAACATACTCCATGCTTGTAGTGCCAGAGGCACTCTTGTGGTCTGACACCCTGTGATGACCTTTGACTACCATTATTTTAACTGACTTTAGTGTGTTATTTTATCCTAGCCTGGATGTACGATGTCCCTCATATGCCTCGCTTCTCTTACAAGTTTCTTTCTTGTAATCTTGCTGTCTTTCAGTGGGAGCTGTCACGGAGTAGGACAGCCTTGCCAAGAACAGAGCGTGTGGGAAGTGCATTTGAAAGTGTGAGAGGGAGAGAGAGTTGTGGAATGTACTTTTTGGTCTTGAAGTGCAGTGTTGTGGGCAGTGATGCCTCACATGTGCTCGGTGTTGTACATTGAGAGATGAAGTATGTAATGCTATAGGACATTGAGAGATGAACTATGTGAATCTATAAGCAGTTGTGCCCAACTGTGCATTGTGTTGTACATTGATGAGAATTGTAAAGTTCTTACTATTGGCTTTGACATGGCCTCATGTCATCCTTTTTCCTAACTTTGCCTTGCTTCAGCTTTTCTGCGTGCACAGCAGCGCTTGCAAGTTGCTTGGGTTATTCATGTTCAAGGTCTTTTTGTTTTAGAGATAGATTGTTTATGTGCCCGGAAGGCTTTGTGAGCTTCGTCAAGATAAAGGCTGGAACATGTGAGATTTGGAGAAGGGGACGTGAGAACTCCTTCCTGCCATGGGAATGCTTGCTTGAAACCTGGCCATTTCTGGTAAGATTCCTCTGGCCCGGGGGGAGGTCTTTCCCGAACCTTCTAGTGTGCTTTGGAATCATAAAACTGAGGGTTGCTGACTCAGAAACCGGGAGTTTGGATTGTAAATTGTATCTCCTATTTAAAAAAAAAAAATAAAAAAAAATAGATGTATAAACATGGAAACCATAAAAGAGGTGACCTCAAATATTGACAGAAAAGCCTCGAAGGAGCCCGTGATCAAGGCGCAAGTCGCGCTGAAACGCGTAGGGCAGAAAATGTATCTAAAGCACAGTGATGTCCGGATGGAACTAATTATTCCTGTTTGATATGTGCGTTCTCACAGGGGGACACCCACTTGTTTGCATATTTTTCGGCCAGTCCTGGCCGAGAGAACTGCACTCCCGCCGAAGGAAATGGCGGGCCGGCTCCCACAGACTGGTCTAAGGTGAGCCCTCGGGTCAAACAGGCCCCTCTAATAGAACCGGAATTCTGTGCCTGGAGCTCACTGGAGAGTAAAAAGCATGATACTTTGGGAAGCGGAATCCACTGGAGGAAAAAAAGCAATGAAGCAGGGAAACTACGAGTCCCAGAATTCTGTATGGAAACCACCCACCAGAGGGCGTAACTCACCTGAGAGACTTACAAAAGTGACTCGCTTCCTGTGTCCATGCCGCCGAACAAATATCGAAGGAGCCCGTGATCAAGGCGCAAGTCGCGCTGAAACGCGTAGGGCAGAAAATGTATCTAAAGCACAGTGATGTCCGGATGGAACTAATTATTCCTGTTTGATATGTGCGTTCTCACAGGGGGACACCCACTTGTTTGTATGTATGTATATATATATATATATATCTTTCTGATCTCTGGCAGGACGTCCAGTATATTTGCTCGAGTCTTATCTCATATCATTTGCTGCTTGTTTATTAATCAGTATTATTCATACATTTAGATTATTACTTGCATATAAACATATATATTTCTTTGTGGATTTGAATCTTGTGCATTTGGCATCTGGGAAAGCCTTTCTGTTAGAGAGCATTGTGTGAAATAAAACCCCAAGCCTATTCAAACAGATAGAGAGTCCTTGCATTGTGTAAAATAAAACCCTTTTCTAAAGGTGTTGTTTGTTTTGTGTTAAAGTCTTTTTCTTTGCCGGGCGTTTAGCCATCGTGTGGGAGCTTTAGTATCTGATTGGCACAAGCAAGACCATGCTTTAAATAGAAAGAGCACTTGTTCTCTTAATTTCTAATTGTGCAGATAAAGAACTACCCTAGCACTCAAGAGTATTTTCTTTACTTTTCTGCAAACAAAATACATTAGGAATTTGCAAAATGTATACAATGAGAAATACTTACATTTCCTCTTCAGGTTCAATCATTTTCTTTTTCTTTTTTTCTTTCTTTTTTGGAGGTTCACGCTCTCCTAGCATATTTTTGGGGCAGGCATAACTCAAGTGCCCATTATCCTTTAGAGGGCAAAAAGGTGAAACAAAACTGGTTGAGAGCCACCAAAATCTATATGCACAATACCCTGCTTTTAATTATAGAACAATTTTGTTTATTTACATTTGCAGCTTGGGATATTTTGCGTGTCAAGTGTACAGTGAGCATTTGAGGCACAATGAATTGTGTTAATTTCTTGCAAATCCAGTACCAAGTACCTGATTTAGAGTATGGGAGACAGGTGCTTCATCACAAATGGAATGGCAATCCCGTTCACCTTCTTACAAGTAGGTTATATTCTACGGAACTTGTAATATGTTCAACGGGATATCTGTGAGGTTTGTGATAGAGTAACCAGTCCGCTAAACACTAAATGACACCCAAAAATGGTATTGATTCTCATCGACAATTTGGGTAACTTGCACAACCCCTGCAGTTTTCTAGCAGATACTAATGAAATAGAAGAACAAATATGAAAACGGAATAACCACAACCTGTAATATTTGAACACACAATCATGCTAGAGACAACACTGGCGGTGTTCTATTCTTCACATAAACGGCAGAGATATTAACTCCCAATGTTGACTGTCAATAATCTGGACTGGCAACTTCAACTAAATACTAAATTGAACAATAGACCGTTCCAAGGTGATGGGTAGGCCTCTGGGCAGAACAATCACCTTCTTTTTCAAAGCTACAATGAAACTCAACCTGGATGAACTTTGCCGTACCACCCATGGAAATGCCAAGAATTATTCATTTTGTTCTTCCCCCCCTCCCCACCCCAGAAGTCATACTCTTGTATTAACTTTGCTCTAATACAAACTGAAACAGTTGACAGATTTCAGGAACCTGAATAATTAGATAGATAAAGATCAGATCACATGCATTTGAGATTGAGATGGCTCCCGCATTGAGAGGACCCTCAGGTCCCGCTTGGAGGTTAGGTTACACTAGAGCATTATTGGACCGACCACTCAAATACATCAGAGTAGAAAGGAGGCTCTTGTTGATGCCTTCTCGACTAATGAAGACTCAGTCTCTTCAAAGAGAATCATTTGTAAAGCAATTACAGTAACTTTTTGGGGTAGATGTAAGAGTACCGTATTTGGAGGCCAACGAGGTCTGTCTGCAACAGTGCACTGAGTTTGAACTTTACATGCTTTAATCTCCCGGCCTTTCGCACATCAGTCATTACAATGAACACATGCAATAACAGTTGAATCAGAAGAATGAGTTAATAAAATAATGACATACTCCTGTGTAAATAAAGTGCATCATAGCAGAGTCTTTCACTTCATGGATTGGGTATGTGTCTAATACGATTCTTAATAGGGTGGGGAAGGGATATTCACGTCTTGTTTCCTCGCTACATTCCATGCTGCCTGCAAAAAGTTGCTCCTTTGTTTGCAAGCTCTCAGCCAAATATCAGGCTACAAAATTATTGCAATAGAAAAGGATACTTTGCACTGCCTTAAGTGCCTGTTTCTTGAAGGACCACCTTGTTATGTGGTATATTGGACAAAATATGATGAAGTATGGTGGGTTGTCTTTCTGCTTGCAAATGTAGGTTCTGATCTTATTAGTTTTCTCTTTTTGAGCAAAATTACAATTGATAGTTATCCACTTCTGGCCTGAGTAAATTGGTTCTTTCTGGTGGATTTGTGCATTTCATCAGATAGGACTGAGTGTATTTGGAGGTGCCAAACATACCAATCTGGTTTTGTCTGAAGTGTTTTTTTAGGGCTTGCTATTTCATGTCATTGTGCCAGGCCACAAATGTTTTTTTAACTGCAGCATATATACTTATCCATGGTACTATGCTTGGGCCTATCTCTAAGGTACTAAAATTTAATCCCAACTGTTCAGCTTCTATTTTCCGTAGATGAATGGACTTAGAATGAGAACTCATTCCCCTGTGTTCTTCCCAAGCCCTGTCCACTAGTATGTGTATGATCACTGACGTCTCAGTCCATATTTTATTTCAGCCAATCTGCATTGTTCAAGTATGGAATTGTAACTGACATTCGTCCTTTGGCAAAGGGAGTAGCCTTTTCTAGCAATCTGTCATGCAGGGTGTTTTTTTTTGTATTTTTGTCCACGTCCTAGAGTTTGACACTATGTGTGATCTGACTTCCCACTTTGGCATTTACAATTCTGGTGATATGAGAGAAGAGCCTACGGTCATGGGATAGGATTTCATGAAGCTTCATATTTCTGTATTGCTTTGTTGATTTGCTCTTCTTTGCTCAAGTTACTGGCCAAAGTTAAGCCAAGGTTAGGGAAACAATGCACTTCCTCCATCTTAGCACTCACTGTAAAGCTCCCAGTGGGCTTCCGTTGTTGCCTATAGATCATAGTCTTTAATTTGTATGTGTCGATATTCAGACGGCTTATAGTGCATTAGTTTTCCACTAAGCATACCTGTGCCTGAAATCGTTTTGAGGTTCTAGCAATCACTTTTCCTTTAAGGTTGGATCTTACTTGCACAGTGTATCCTATTAAAAGGCATTCTAACAATAGACATTAGTGCTGCATGATTTCTCAGATTTTGTCTCAGTTTATTTTTTGTTACTTAGCCAAATACTGAGATAAAGTCTAGAAATGTTAAATATGGTGACATTTGTTTGGATGTGATATATTCGTGTGCAATGTGTGGAAAAACAAGGACTTGGTCAATAGTTGATAGTCTTTTTATAATGCCACTTTCGATTGGATTCAGTAGGTCTTGGTCTTCACCCATTCTTCCATTGTTTTCAGAATCGGCCTGGCATATCATTTTCAGCTTATATCCATAAGGCTTATTGATCTGTAACATTTCTGACAATTTCTAGAGATTTTTTGGTAGAGGGGTACTATTATGCTGTTTCCCCCCCCAAGCCTGCACAACCAAGCCCCACTTAAGGCATTGTGCCCATTTAAGACCAAGTAGGGATCTATTTGCATCCCTTTTATTGGGTGCTTTGGCTTGGAAATTCATTTTCTCTCCTTGTATTTCCCCTCTCTGTCTTTGCCAGGTCTGCCGGGCGCCCCTTGGGTAAAAGAAAGGTTGCAGGGGGGGGGGGGGGTGACAGAGGCCAGTGGAGTATACAAAGCAGTCAAGAAATCTAAGAGACACGGAGCCCTGTAAAGGGGAGATGTGTCCTCAATCGCATTGATGATTTACTGTCCGAGTGTGAGAGACTATTGGTTCCAACTGCTGCTGACACTGTGCCTAGATCCAAGACCGACGCAGCATACGGAATGTCTGTTGAAGAGGGTCGTATACCCAGCATGTTCAGAAAGGCAATCAATGGTAATGGTACCCAGCCCTGGCAAGCCCCTGTAATGCCCCTGGATGGTTCACTGACTACAACCACTGACTTACTAACATCTACAAGTGAGATTCCATGTAGCAATAGATTTTCACCAGAGTTAGATCTGCCAGAAACTAGCGTTGGTGCTGAGGTCCTAGACGAAAAGGTGAAAGCTAAAAAAGGAAGTACCTCCTTGCCCAGTGATGCAGTCCTATTTAATCCTGAAGCTACTAGCTCTATACCTGATTTATATAAGGAGGGTTGTGCACTGAAACCACAATTGGGACACTAACTGGGCATATTCATAAGTTGATAGTTAGGGTTGGGGAATCAAGTAGTCAAGGCATAGAACCCGGCCTCGAGCACATGAGGGATGCTGCCAGTAGGAAACAGTTGTTACATACAGTTGCACATGACACTTCCCTGGTATCGACTACAAATATTGGTCTGAGTAGACGCACAGCAGGAATGGCTGGAGAAGTAATGGGGGGGGGGGGGGGGGGGGGGGGTAAGCCAGGTCAAAGAGTATACGAGGCGACACGTAGACATTCACAATTTCCACCTATAGAAATAGTGAGGCGTGATATGCCACACCACAGGGAAGGACCTTCTATCCCCCTCGCCACCCAGTGTAAAAAAAATCTAATTGATTAATGTTCCTAAATGTAGCTATTCCACAAGACATGAGAACAAGGAATCCCTAAAAAATAAGTCTATCGATTGGATCAGGCATGTTAGAGGGTGCAGATCCATGATCAGGGAAGACATAGTAAGCGCAAAGAGATGTGTCCTAGCTAATACCACAACAGATGCCATAGAGCTGATTCTAGCTGATGAGAGTTTAATGCATAATCTTATTGCCCTGGAAGTTAGGACTCTTCCCCCTGCCAAGTCAAATATCCAATTCAAGAGGCAGTTGACAACCTTTACCCCTTTGTGTAACTCCAATTTACAGCCTAATAGGACTTTGCCATCGTCCCCATTAGCAGATATTGACTGACTACAGCCCAGTTGTTCACTTAAGATTACAGAAACTAGTGCCCTTGCTTTGTTTCGAATGCAAACCTTCCAACAATCAAAGCGTTATTGAGACCAGTAAATTGTTGAGCTGGTCTAAAGTCCCTTGGGGAACTCATCTGGGAGATGTAACTCATTGCCAGGATATCATCAATATCAATCCTAATGTAGCACCTGTTCATGAGGAAAGGGGTCTGGAGATCTTTCCCCACTCTCCACTTGAGCTTCCTACAAGCCATCACCTGTTCAAATTAATTTCATGGAACATTTCCGGAATTAGAAGTAAATTGAGCCTACCTCATTGGGTACAGCTGGTCCAATCCTACGATATATGTATTTTTCAGTTAACATGGAGCTTAACTCCAACGTTTATGCCAGGCTATGTGTCATTCAATCTGTCCGCAACAGCATCTATTAAGGGTTGCCTGTCATGCGGAATGCTGATATGGATTAGTATTGCACTGAACTGTA
Organism: Triturus cristatus; assembly: GCF_964204655.1. Classification (NCBI taxonomy): domain Eukaryota; kingdom Metazoa; phylum Chordata; class Amphibia; order Caudata; family Salamandridae; genus Triturus; species Triturus cristatus. The sequence continues at coordinate 658,086,684 of NC_140585.1, read as the reverse complement.
GAACTGAGGAGCTAACCACAAATAGTCCTGACATTCAAGCTGTCAGATCGAAAGGTAAATCTGGCTACATTGTAGATATCTACACTGTGTATGAGCTCCTAGGCAATAGGCAGCCTCAACATCCCCTGATTGTTGCAGCGAATTTAATGTAACTTTTGAGCCTCTGGATGAGGATGACACTCGAAGTAAATGAGAAGGATAAACTCTGGCATGTCCCTTTGCTTAACCTGCCCCAGACTAAGAAATGGTCCCAACCAGCTTTGAAACTAAATGCACTGACTATTGAACATAGATTAAGGGCCACCAATGGCAGGACTGTATCAGATAGAGAAGGTGAACTGACCTTCATTGGTCCAACAGGAGCTAGCCGTATTGACTAGTTTCTAGTAGATCTTAGGTTGTGTCCCACACTAGTTGATATGACTATAATTAAGAACATTGATAGTGACCACAACACACTTAGTCTGGAGCTAGTCTCTGCTTGGGAGGGGAACGATAGTGCTCCTAGGAGCAATCAGATCACAAAGGAAGTAGTACCCACTAATGATAAACGTCACCTTAAATGGACCATGGTCCCAGGGGATGAAATTAAACGTAACAAAATTAAGCAATATTTACTTGCTCGGTTGGTAGAGATTCAATTCTAAGCAGAGCCACGAGAAACGTAGAAGACGCTAGTGGGCTGAATGCAAAGTTCTTTGACAAATGTACTGCATACTTTATTGTCAACTCCAAACGTACAAATCACACGGATGGGGACCTAACTAAGTTGAACTAATGGTTCTCAAGTGAGTGTAGATCCCTAAAGAACCAACTGGTTAGAGCTATCAAAACTAAGAATTTACCCCTAGTGCAAGATCTACAGAGGTTGTTTAAACTAGCCATAAAGAAGGCCAAACGGAATTGGGATGAGGAAAAGTGAAGCAAATTGGGGAGGCGTACTCCCAGAAAGACTGCAGTAAATTTTCTTGTAGGGAGGGGTGATTTTGGAAATCAACCTGTACTAGCCAATAATATTACAGCAGGAGACTGGCAGGATCACTTTGGTACCCTCTACTCTACGATCACTAACTATACTGAAGGGATGCCTCACTTGGATTTACCCCCAAATCCTCCAAGGGTTGTTTTTTACCAAGGAGGACATAGAAACCTCAAATGAATCCATTGTACCCGCCAAAGCTCCCGGACCGGATGGAATTCCTGGAGATTTGTTTCGGCAAGACAAAAGTAACTGGTTGAATTACATGCTGTCACTTTTTAATGCAATTGCAGGGGGTGCTTGAACTCCAGATTCATGGAAGGGAGCTGAGGTTATACCAGTTTTTAAAAAAGGGGACCAAAACAATCCAACTAACTACAGGCCTATTAGTTTGATAGACTGCATACATAAGGTATTTAGCAGTACCCTTCTAGTGAGAATCCAGGACTGGATAGTAGAGAAAAACATACAGTCACCATTCCAAGCCGGATTCCTACAGAAAATGGGAACAATTGACCAGGGTTTTAGATTTATTCTGCTTTACTGGAAGGTGGTGGTATTGGGTAAGGGGAGCCTATATGTTGCTTTTGTAGACCTGAAGTCAGTATTCGACCTTGTGCCCTGTGGAAAGCTTTAGGTGGTTTTGAGAGACATGGGGATGCCTCTGGAGAACCTTGCATTGGTTATTCCCCTTCATGATGATAACTTTGCCACGGTGCAATAGGGCAATCAAGGCCAAGTCACCAACCCCATTATTGTCAATAGGGGAGTCCGGCAAGGCTGTGTCCTGGCCCCCATATTATTTTCCCTTCATATCAACCAAGTTGTGGACTTCTTAGCTAGGATCCCAGCTGATGCTCCTTCGCTAGAGAATATGAAGATCGCCACACTTCTCTTTGCGGATGATACACTCCGTGTTTCTAAAACTCCCAAGGGGCTTCAGATGCTATTAAACCAATTCAAGCCTTTCTGCGACGAAAGGGGACTCGAAATAAACACCACTAAAACAAAACGTGTGATGCTAAACCCACATAAATCCTTTAAAGGATGCTTAACTTTAAACAACACTTGTTTAGAGAGGGTTTGTAGCTTCTAATATTTGGGCATAACATTGGCAGAAGGTATGACCTGGAAGCAACATATGACTAAAACTAATTTAAAATGTAAACAGATAGTTGGAGCTCTGAAAAAGGAACACTCTTGCTCATATACCAAACCGGTTGCCCCAGCCCTAGACATCTATAAAAGCAAAGCAGTAAGCAGTGCCCTTTATGAGGCGGAGCTGTGGGGCTTCGAGAAAGTGGATGACCTCATAGCAAGAGAGCATAGGCACCATAGGAATTTAGTTTCCCTCCCACCTAGTACTCCACTACTCCCTCTTAAACTAGATATGGGGGTTAAATCACTAAACGATTTAGCCAAATTACGTCCTCTTCTTTTTTGGCAGGGATTGATTTCGGCCACCGAATTGTCCCCGTATGCCACAGCGCTAGAAGAAGTTTGCACTCTTGATACATCTAAGAAAATAGGCTCGATAAGGAACAACAATATTCTACTTAAGAACATTGGGATAAAAGGAGACTGTACCTATCGTTTGGACCTCCCCACAAAAAAACAACTAAAATCTATGTATTGGGATTGGGTATTTGAGATTGAGTCAAGGAATAGCAAATTAGGATGATTAACAGGGAAATTCCTAGATTTTAAACTGTTGCGATTCCTGGATCTCATTCGGGTGCCGGCAGATAGAAAGCTATACATCAAATTTAGACATGGCACAATTCCTTTGAATGCGTTTACTAGTTCATGGCTCTGCAATGCTGCAAGTAACAAGGGTTGTCCCTGCTGTTGTGCCCCAACAGAAACTATAGGCAATGCTTTCTTTGGCTGTCCAGCATACTCAGTCCCTAGAAGCAGATGGCTTACTCCTATTTGCAAATCGCTGGAAACTAGAAAGCATAGTGTGGCACTGTGCATTTTAAAATCCGATGCAAGACCTTGGTTTGCTTGTGCAATTGCTAAATTCCTAGGCCATATGTAGGGAATCAGAACGAAGGTACAATCTGAATCTCCTATTTTGTCGATTTGATATAATGTGATTCCCCTTATTCTATCCAGTAAACATCAAACCAAATTGCCTTTCAAAGTAGACAATGTATAGCTTTTTAATAGTGGAAGTATTTTAATCTGTTTTATTCAAATGATGAATCTAAATTGGTATAGTTCTTATTTATTGTAATTGATTCGTAAAATGTGAATATGTTTTAATACATTGTTTAATGAAATCAATTAATTTTGTATACATAAACTTTATAAATCCATGTATAAGCACTTTGCACTTTCAAGGTTTGCCGACCGAAATAATGTTTATTGATGAAGATGATGATGAGTATGCTGTTCAACCAGGACGGAGGCCATTCACTGGATGTTGAAATTTCATAAATAAGATTGACAGTAAGGGTGCTCATGGACTGGATAACTGTTTGAAAACCTTAGAGAGTATCATATTGGGACCTTACTCTTGGTGAGTTCCTCCAGCACTCTACAACAGTACAAACAAGCATTTGCAATGCAATAGGTCTCGCATTTACAAGAGTTTGAGCTATTGGCATTGTAAATGACAATGCCTTTTATTTACGTGTAGTTTTTAAAACAGATGAATAAAAAGCTTTGTCATTTACAATGCAAACCGCTCCAACTCTCAAATGCGAGGCCTATTGCATTTCAAATGTATTTGGCACCTGTGCTATAAAAATAAACAAAAAGGGTTAGGAGACCGTGCTGGTCACAGTATAATTTACATTGTTGTCATTGTAATCCACCACTTCCACTAAGACACAGTTCCATGCATTTGCCACTTTTTCTCTGAAAACATAACTTCTACTATAACCCTATAGTCTCTGGCCTCTAGGTCTAATTGGATTCCCAGAGTAGTTTAAAAAAAATTAATGACAGGTGAGTAACTGGTCCTTTCACCAGCTCCTACCCACCCTAGCTCGGCTCTCAGACTATGTATCTGAGAAGCATTACACAAGGGGAGGTTTTACAGCAGCACACCCAACATGATAAATTGTTCTAGTGTTTTTAAAGACTGCCAGCTGAGCTGCATCACATATAATGAATACATAAATAATGCTACAGCGGGGAGAGTAGGAAAGGTCAGTGAAATGATGGATGAGCTTGGACCCCGTGGCATCACACCCAGTGGACTGTGGACATGCAGGGACCCCAGGTCATGAGAAGGCTCTGGTGACCTAGCACGGTCCTCGCTGCAAAGGCACATAACACGTGTGTCAGAAGCAGGGGCAGATGCGCAGCAGTCATTTGTTCGAGCTCTCCAAAGGCCTGCGTGTCCTCTTAACAACACAAGCATTTGCAATGCAATAGGTCTTGCATTACTGAAAGAATGAGCTATTGGCTTTGCAAATAATAATGCAACACCAATAACTCAAACTTTTAGTAATGCAAGACCTATTGCATTGCAAATGCTTGTTTAAACAAGCATACACAAAACAGACAATACAACGTTAAACAGGCACAAACATATACTACGCGGTGACTGGTGACACAGCTGTGGTAGCTGGCGCACAGTAGATGGAACCTCTGCACAACACGCATAAAGACACACACTAACACACACACACTTACACACTAACACACACACACACTTAGAGTAACCGAACATCTTTCCAACTCCTCCATGGCACATTTACAGAGATCTCTCTCACACGACAAGTCTGTCATTAAATGCAGCCAACAGATAGAATAAAGATATCACTGCTGAAATTAAAGAATGAACTGCAAAACCCAGTCTGTTTCCTGCAGATCGCATGCTCTACCTAAAAAATTGCCACGTGTCCTACCATTGTCGCTCTCAAACTCACTCCGAGTCTGAGACTACGAAACGGCCGCCTCACATTTTGTGCCAGGTAGGGTAGTTCATTCCAACCACCGCCACCCGTCTCGATCTTAACGTGCCCAACTGCTTACCACAGCCTCCTATCCAAATCACAAGATTGGCCACCAGCTTCTTCTGCCAGCCCTGGTCCAAGCATGACACATTGAATTGTGCCTGGCAGTAGTCCACCACTGCATTCCACACCAATGTGTCCACTAATGCCACCCCAACAATAATGCATCCACAACCGTTAACTTCTAATGTCACCACAAACCCCACTATAAGAAGGCGCTACCCAGAACCGTAGAACTACCTTTGACTACCTCTCTCAATCTGCCAAAGCCAATTTATACTTATCACTCGCACATCCACAGTATGCCCATCGCCTAACCCCCCCCCCCCCAATCCTTAAAGTGGGAACATCGCTGATAAGCAAAACCCCAGTTTTTGCTCACCCCTGACTTCCCACGAACGCACCTACCTCTCACAGGGTTAAAGTGCTCATTAGACTGTGCCTCCCAAGCCTCTTACCTTGATCATCAGCCTGTCGATGTTGTTTTCTTGAGACATCCTCCGCTCTCCCTCCTGAAGCGCCTGGTAAGACCCGGGGAGCGTTGTATCGCAGAAGGTACTTACGGGGGGCGCAGGCGAGTCTGGCGTCCCTCCAGGGCAGGCCCTGCACCACCCCGGGCCAGTAGATGGGCGTTCTTCCCGGCAGCTCAGCCAGGGGCTTGGGATAGCAGCCCACAGCGCCAATGGGACTGAAGTAGAGGCCGGAGTGCGGCGGCGGGGGGCTGAGGCTGGCGAAGCGGGGCAGGACAGCCAGCAGCCTCCCGGGGCCGGCGCCCCCGGGCTCAGGGCGGACAGACAGGAGAGCGCGGGGCAGCTCGAATGTCGTTTAAAGTGCGGCGTGTCTGCCGGTTGCTGCAGTGGGTGGTGCGGGGACCCATGCTTGAGGGGCCCCGGTGTGGCGAGGGGCAGGTGGTACTGGAGGCAGGCGACAAGGAGGAGGGCGACGGACTGCCAAGGCAGCGGGTAGAGCGGAGTCTTCATCTCGGCAAGGCTGTGCAGGGCGGCCAGGGGAGGGCTGCCCAGGAGGAAGGCGCTCTGATCGTATCGAACATTGCCTGCGTGACCCTCATATTAAAGCAGACTTCGATGACGTATTTGCTCGGCTTCTGCCAAAAGGTTTCTTGTCTTTATGAGGCCATGTGTTTGGCCCCATAAAGATAAGAAACCTTTTGCAACAAACGTAATTCAGGCGAGTCCGTTCAAGTGGGACGGCTCAAAAAGCCAAGCAAATACGGCATGCACAGCTCTGTTCCAATGGCTGGCCACCGTTTACCATAAACGTTGACGCCAGCCAATGGAACAGAGGGGCGGGGCTTAAAGCCCCTTACAGAAATCACCCATTAACACTAAATCTCGCCAGCGAGACTGCGCATGCGCGCAGCCTACGCCAGGCGAGACCTAAAAATGGACAAAGGCACAGGGGACCTAGAGTGCAGATTGTCTCCGGGAATAGACAAATAAGAAAATGTAAAATAAATTACATTGGAATTATTAGAGGCTACAAAAAACTAAGTAAACATGTTATAGGCAATTATATACAACACAACAATATTAGGGCAGAGGCCAAACTTGTAAACTTCTTGACTGGATAGTAAACTGGAGTAACAAAGATCACAACCATCAGTGGCAAACAGGGAAACACAGACTGAACAAACAAGAAAGTCACAGAATACTACAGAAAACCTATACAAGTGGGTCCACCAGTAGGGCAGGAAACAAAGCTCGTTTAGAGAAGTGGAACACAAAATGTTAAATAAACCCATAGATGAGGACTATAAAAGATGGGCAGTTAAAAAGGTGATATTAGGAGACGATGGACTACCTATTGAATTTAACAAATGTGAAATATACCTATTGGCAGCGCCATTACAGGTATGGTTTAATGAGGCATATGTAACTGAGCACTAACAGGTTCCAAGAGACCAGCCATAACTGCGGTACTCCCTAAGGAGGGAAAGTATGTGTTAGAATATAGTTCAATGGGCCCTGAAGGCTGTTTTTAATTCATGTGGCATAGAACTGCCCTGAAGTTCAAAGCTTAAGAAGAAAAAATACTTCTATAATATCAAAGATTGTGGCCCATAATGTTGTGTGCTCCCCATTGGTGTTTCTGCTAGGGTACATAGCAGATGCTCCCAGATAGGTGAGGAAGAGAGCAGCGGTATTGTTACAGCTAGCAAAGTGTCAAGTAGCGGTGGGGTGGATGAAGGGTACAACTCCACAAATTAAGAGATGGCTGTTTTACCATAGCATGATACACTGTGAACCCTGAAATGTTTCCTACTCTCCAGGCCTAGAGATACAAGGGCCCCGCTCAAGAGATCCATACAAGACAGAGAGAACAGGTTGCTTTATACATGCACATATCAGTGCTTGGCGGAAGGATATTGAAGGGGATTTTTTCATTGAAGGGTGGTAGATAGCAGTGTCAGGTAATGTGTTTAGAAAAGGAATGTTTCAACACTGCTTTTCTTGCAGAAAGCAAAAGACGTCTGCCAGTGTAGATGTATGTGTATTAAATGGTTGTTGTTATTAAGTGATGCATCATAATAAGATTGCCCCGATTATAAATTTTCTTTTTTTGTTTTTAACCTTTAATTTTCTTTTTTTTTTACAAACAGTAAAATTAATATAGGCAGAGCTTGTCAGGAAAAAGTTTATGGTAGTGTAAGATCCACAACAAAGTGCAAAGTTATAAGAAACAGTACATGGTCACTATCGACGTTACCAGTAATCCGACAACACTGAGCTTGACATGCGAACATAAGAATATCAACAAGCGTCCTCTTCAGCTGAACATCCACTAGTATCTGAGTCATGCTGATCACTCAAGTACATCTCAGGGTTTAAAAACACATGACATAGCTCCCTTCAAGCTCCAAGATCCTCTTCTAGCTTCTCATCCCTCCTACTAGTTTTCATATGAGCCTCCTCCGTCAGGGACCACTCACGCACATCCCTCATCCAATCATCCAGAGAGGGGGAATGCTTCCCCATCCAGGTTATCGCCACCCTGCACTTAGCTAGGACTAGGAGGAGTTGTAATCATTTATACTCCAATTTCCATTTCTTGGGCTGTGTAACATGTCCACGCAAACAATGCCGCGGGGTTGTCTGTACCCTAAACCTGTACCCCTTCTCACTGACTCCACCACATGGGTCCAGAAGCAGTGTACCTCAGGGCAGCCCCATGCCAGGTGCATAAAATCTGCCCCGTAGCACCGCACCTTGGGCACGCATCCGAGCGTGCATGGTTGATGCGGCTCAGGCCCATCGGGGTCATAAATGTGCAATGTAAGTAGTTGAAATATATCAACTTGAAGCGCGCATTGCAAGACACTGTGCGCGTGAGTGTGCTTATTGCTTTCCACTTTGAGTCAGGCAGGGGGGCCATCAGGTCTCCGTCCCATGCCGAGCTGGTCCTAGGTGGAGGGCCTGCAGTGTCTGATCTTATAGCATTATACAGGTGGGAAACAAGTGGACGACCAGAGCCACGGGTAAGCATTATGTCCAGCGTTTGCGTTGTTGGCGGGACATTTGGATATGAGTCACGTTGCTTTGGCCAGGTCTGACAGTCCGGCATCCTGGAGGAACTGGCCCGACCCAGCCCAAAACAGTTACAAGCCTGCTCATAGGAGATGAACGTTTTGTTTGGTACAGATCCACCAACACCTGACAACCCCCTCCTTCCATGCTTGAAATGACATCCCATCCATCATTTTCCACACAGGTGAAAGTATCCATATGGGGAGCTCCCTATGGGATGGCACATGTTTTAGTATGAGTTCTACAAAAGATTGCCATGTTTTAGCAGTCTGACCACATAGGGCAGGTCACCGGAGACACCAGCACCCTCCATCAGAGCTGTTTGGAGTCTATCCGGCTGTACTCGTCCCCTCAGAAGTCTTTTTTCCCCAGTTGTCCCTCTTGTCCGGCCACCAGGCTGCATGTTGCAACTGAGCTGCATAGTAGTATAAATCCATCTTGGGGGCTTCGAGTCATCCCCCTTCTCATACTGCCGTGTCAATGTATGCATGGCTACTCTACTAAGACATCCTGCCCAGAATAGAGAGAGCAGCACTGAGTTCAGTTGCTAAAATACATGCATGGGAATGTTACACAACGAGTTCTGGAGCGTGTTTAGGCAACGCGAAAGTACCACTATCTTAGAGACCGCCAGCCTACCCAGAAGGCAGAGCAGTAGGGAGTTCCAAAAAGCCACTGATCCCTAGAGCACTTCCACCACCCTGGACACACTGAGGTGCAGAGACTGCGAGTTGTCGTGCGTCACCTGTACTCCCAGGTGTCTGAAATGCCCCGTTTCCCATCTTAGTCCAAGGCTCAGAAGCTGCTTCAGCAGCAACGGTGACATTTCAGCCAGAGGAAAGAGCAGAGACTTGTGCTTATTTAGCCGCATACCGGAGTACACTCCGAGGTCTTCCAGGAGCTGTAATAGTATAGGTATCGAGTCACAAGGGGAGGAGATATAGAACAGGGCATCATCCACGTATAGTGAGATTACCTGTGGGCTCCCTCCAAAATGTATGCCCCACCCATCGAGGTCTCTATGTGCCCAAAATGCGAGGGACTCAATGGCCAGCGCAAAGAGCAGCAGTGATAGCAGGCAGCCCTGGCACTCTCCCCGCCCCAGTGTCCACATCTCCGACCGGCATGGGCCCACCCGCTCCCGAGCACTCGGGTCAGTGTAAAGAAGTTTGACCCATTTGCAAAACCACGAGCCGAAACCAGAGGACCTCAATACTTCCTGTAAATAGCCCCAGTCAACAGTGTCCGACGATTTCTCGAGGACCACGGCCACTAGTGCCAGTTCCTCGTTCAAGCCCTGAACTTCGTGCATAATGTGTTAAACGCCTTATGTTCATGCCCGTGTTGCGTCGGGTACGATCAAGAGGGGCATATATGGAGACAGACGCCTAGACAATACTTTACACACTATTTTGACATCGGAATTGATCATGGTTTATGGATCCTATGCTGCTGGGCCCCGATCGCCACCCCCCCCTTTACAAGAGCATACAAATCTCCCCCTCCCGCATGGATGGAGGTAAACCTCAAAGGCCTCCTCATACACCTGTAACAGAGGTTGGAACAGCAATTCCGAGTAGGTTTGATAAAATGCCAGTGGAAACTCATCCCCCTGCGGCTTGGATCTGGGGTGCTCCCGCATCGCCTCGAGAACCTCATCTAGGGTCAGCCCTGCGTTGCCCCGATTATAATTTGCACGCAATTACAATTGTGAATAAATTCACTAAAAGAAATCATATTGCTCTCTATATCAATGAGTAATGTTAACAACAAAGTCCTAGGGAACCATTCTGGCAGGAGATTGTCTAAAATTTTGATTAAAATAAACTTGCAGGATTTACTGAAGGTAGACAGAAGGGTCTTCCTTATTCTGGAGCAAATGAAGAAAAATCTGATCCCCATGCACTGGCCAGCGTAGACACACATACAGCTTTAGAGCTTTTGACACCAGGAGCTTGAAAAATGATCTATGTCCGTTTGGGGCTCATTTATATGATGGTCTCTATTGCTAAATAATGGTGCTGAAACAGCACAATTTTGGTACATTGGGAGATGCAGAGAAATACCAGACCGTAGTGCTTACTGTCCCCTCTGACATTTGATCTTGCCCGGAAACCTCTATGGAGAAGACTAAAATATAGACATGGTAGTAAAGTGGGTTTCTGTTGCAGATCCCCCAACCCCACTTTTTGGTTGGCTTTTGATGCAACATTGACTGTAGAGTACTGGGTACCTGCAAGTCAGGTTCCCAGTACAAGTATTCCTTCTCTAAACTGTACCACGATTGGCACAACTTGAGACACCCAGTAAGTCCCTAATAAATGGCTCCTTTGTACCTAGGGCATTGGGACTGAAGAGGGTCCCCAAGGGACCCTCACCAAGGCCATGCCACTACCACTGCCGCTTGCATGCCTTGGTGCTCTGAGAAACTACAAAGTCGACATGGCACACTGCCTGTGTGCCATGTCCAGCAGTACTGCCTAAGGTATAGGTAAGTCACCCCTCTAGCAGGCCATTCAAACTATAAGGCAGGGTGCACTATATCTCAAGTGTAGGCAATAGTTAAGTAGATTACTTAATATTGTAAGTGCCATAGAGAGTACATGGGCTGGAAACTCGACAACCCAAGTACCCCAGCACCAGGATGGCTTCACTGAACCCAGTAGTGTTTGGTACAAAACAACTCCTCTTAATAAACCCGCACTGATGCCAGTGTTGGATTTATTAAAACCTTCACTGAGGGCACCTCAGAGGTGCCCCCTGAAAACCTACCAACCCTGATGTGGTCTCTGACTGGTTTTAGGCAGCCTGCCACCATCCAGACATGTTTCTGGACCCCTGGGTCAAGAGCCCCTGCTCGAGGCCAGAAACAAATCCCATCCTGGGTGGAGGTGCGACACCTCCTCCCCCAGGATGAGCACAGTGCTTGAGGGGGGAAGCTTTAAAGGCCTGCGGCCTTTGTAATGCGACCCAAGCCTTAGCTGCTAGCAGCAGATGGCTGCCCACGGTTCAAACCCCAACTTTAGGTGGGAGAATTGGCAGGAAAATCAAGATAGAGTAGGAGGTATGCCCTCTTTCTCCAACTCCACCCCTCAGGTGCTGGAGGTGAAGTTAAGCACATTTGTCAGTGCCCACCATCTTACAAATGGTAGGACTTATCTAATCAGGGCTAGAGCTATACTCCACCCCCCACAGCAGGATGGCATAATAGTGCGTGTAGACACCCCAGGTTAGAAGCACATTGGCCCCTACCTTTACTTCCCTGTAACGCCCCTAAATCTAGTATTTAGGTGGCTCCCCCTGACCCTGAAATCGATTTCGATGACCTATGAAGAAGAGCTGTGCAGCAGCAAAGACTGAAGACACCAACTGACTTGGCCCCAGTCCTACCAGCCTGTCTGCAGCCCTCAAAGACCCTGCTGAAGAAGAGCAACCCACCCCGCAGACTAGCGACCGCCAGAGCGTTGGAAGAACTTCCTGTCTTCAACAAATACTCCAAATCTCCAGTGGACAGCAGACCTGTTGAGAAGAAACCAACTCCAAAGACAAAGAACTCTGTCCTGAGGAACAGCGAAACCGCCTTCGGACACACCTCTGCATCCAATGCCCACGGTTCGAGTCCAAGTGGCTCACCGGTCCTGCGAAGGATTCCCAGCGCTTTTGAGCCAGAGTCCACCATGGGTTGACCCCTGCTGAACTCCACCTTGACAACTGTAGCCTCAACTTGAAGACTGCCCCCTACCCGCAACCTGCCCGGAAAGCTGTTTCCCGACGCCAAAGGACACCCCTGCGCCCGAAGCCCCTGGGCCTTGGGGAGCGGGACCAACGGTGCCCTATATCCCCTAGCACATCTACTTACCTGGGCAGCTGTGGGTTTCCTTTTACAGCACAAAATAACATTGGGTCTGAGTATGCACAAAAACAAGCTGAAAGTTGTCAGGCTTATGTCTCATCAGATCTCCTCGGGGGAGAGATCCCTTTCAGGACGAATATCCTCACACACCTATGGAGGCATGCTTCATCATATGGGTTTCTTCTCACAGTGGGAACACCTAGTCCCACTGAGAGCTACAACTTCCTCAATGTGAAGCAGGAGCTCTGGGATGTTTTAAGGGTAGCGCAACACTACTAAGGATGCTAAAATCCCATATGTATGAGGTCTGGTCGGATGAGGACGCAGCACAATAGAGTAGAGACGTGAGTAAAGATAGTGAGTTAAAACTACCTAGTGTGAACAAAATCAAACCTTTATGCACTTACTCGCACTGGTAGGAATAAAAAGCAGTGCAGCAAGCAGTATAAATTATAAACTGCTAGGTATAAAAAACGGTCGACATGTTTCAGCCAAAGTGATCTGTGTAAGTATCTAGGCTTTCTTCAGGACCACTAAACAAATAATGCTGCTGCTAATAAAGGGAAAGAAAAGAATATACAGAACCAGTAATCCTATGTTTCGTTTGTTAGGGTATTACTGGAACTATCTGCAAATGTGAGACAAAAAGGGTTGAGGAAAACAAATACGACAAGTCAATCAAACATGAATATCAGTGCGTGTCCATTTACAAGGATTAAATATATATCCTTCCAAAAGCGTATGGTTGCTCATAGATGTTTATGTTAAGAAGGATTTTCTTTATTTCATACTAATATCACTTACCCAAGGGTATAGGATAGATAGCCACACAAAGCTCAGGGAAGGTGGCCCGCTCTGTAAAATATAGAAATAAGACCTTGCGTCGCGCATCGTGGGAACTCAATGTGGACACTGATCTGTGAACCTGTGTATTCGTGAGTCCAACACGAGTGGACTTGGTTCAGTGTATGGGAACTTTAAAAAAGACATTCATCAGTATACCAACAGGGTGGTTTTAATTCCTATTGTCTCAGTGTTCAAAACAGTTCTTGTTACAATACGTTCTAATTAAAAGTGGATCTTACTCAAGGTTGTTAAGGTAAGGAGCGCTTACACACGACCTAGTCACAAAGATGTGCACCGAGTAAAAATGCACAAATTGTCTGCTAGAATTAGTCTAAAGGCCAATGTGAAGCTATGCAGGCTGACTCACACACAGTTGTGTTCGCTGTTGAATGTCAGATTTTGGTGGATTGGTACACTAGCGTCAGCCAATAGGGCTAACTGCTAGCGTGTGTCTCAAGGCTAGTTTTAAAAAACACAAACAGGTAAGAAGCTAAGCAGTTGACCCTGAGCGTAGCGTTACTGAAACTCATTAGGTTCTTTAAACAACTAGTGTGGGGGCAAATTGGATCCCTTCCAGCAAACCACTCACCTCTCCGTCGGTACCCCATCGTGGTACAGGAGCTGTAGCCGGAGGTAACCGACGGCGAGGCATGGAGGGTTTTAAATAGTATTGATTCGGCGTTGTAGGTCCTTCGCGCGAGGACCTCTAGGTCGCTGTCAGGGAGGCCTGTCTGATTATTGCACAAGCACAACGCGCATGCGCGCTGGAGTCTAGAGGACGCATATTGCGCATGTGTGCTAGCAGTCCACTTGTTCTGTGCAACTTTTTATGTCAAAAAGTATAACTTTATTAAGCACCCAAAACTGGCGCTAATGAAGGATTCAGCTGACCATTAGACACGCAAAAAGAAAACCTTTCATATTTTACATAGTGCGTGTGTTGAACGAGACTCTGGAGCTTTGTCTGGAATTGGTCATTGGTCTAGGAGTGAATCACTTCATCACTATATAGTGTAGCCTGATCGCAACATGGTAGTCTTGCCAGGCAATTTGCACAGGCCCAACGTGCATGCGCCCTGGAGTATAGAGGACGCGTATTGCGCATGTGCGCTAGCAGTCCACTTGTTCTGTGCAACTTCTTATGTCAAAAAGTATAACTTTATTAGACACCCAGATTTGGCGCAAATGCAGGATTAAGCTGACCATTAGTCACGCAAAAAGAGAACCTTTCATATTTTACATAGTGCGTGTGTTGAACCAGACTCTGGAGCTTTGCCTGGAATTGGTGTTTGGTCTAACAGTGAATCGCTTCATCACTATATAGCCTGATCGCAACATGGTAAAGCTGCCAGGCAAGCTGCTATTGTCAGTTAGGAACGTGAAAGCATGTTATAGACAACGTTCTTCATAGAGTAATTCTCACTATTATATATGATGTATGTAAATGAGTTCCTCATTATGAATGACCAACTGATCTAGTGTGACATTCTATGAAAATAAGCCAATTATAATTCAACAACTGATCTGATGTTATGGTAGTGTATGTTTGAAGGCTAGTAGTAGGTATGTCCAGATATGATCGCCACGATATAGGTGTCTTGTACACCCAGTGTGTGCATGAATCTCACAGAGCAAGCCAAGGAATCTCATCATTAAGTCCAGTGGTGTCACTCTTGAGCCTGTATACCCAGCTTTGTTCCCTGGCCTGAGCCAGCAGCCTTTCTAGAAAGTCGATCTCCCCCATTGGTTTGCATTGGGCGTCCGACGCTGAATTGGCACTTTGCACTCGGCCGTCCCTGTGCCGTTGAGGGTGTAAGTTTGGTGCCACCTTGTGCCCCCCCATACTTACCTTAGCTCCAGGAGCTCAGCCTTGCGTACCGCTTTACTCACCTGTGAACAGCGCGACTTAGAGTACTCCTAGTCTCCATTGATTAACATTAGGCGTACGACCTCGAATATGACCTCTGCACCCGGCCGCCCCTGTGCCACTGGTGGTGCACTCTTGGTACTTATTTGACCCTGCCTGGTGTTGACTGAAGACCACGAAGACTGAAATTGTAACTCGAGTGCTTATCTGCAAAAACAGCATTCTAGTTTTCCCTCAATAGGGTAACATTGCAAAGCCTGAAAATTGCACTAAGTGCCCACTTTTTAAAGTGTAAAGTATTTTTTCCTGGAAAACGTTCTTACCTTTTTGGCGAACTCGTGCCACCGCCATGCACAGTTTTCTCATCAACAATTTTACAGCAGATGTTGCACTGATATTATCGATGAGCTCATGAGTGATGTAATATATGGGGTCATTAGCAGTGTATGGTAGGGCGCGAGTTATAGTTACCATAGGGCACGAGTTTGTTTTCTGACATAACTAACTATGACTTATGAATTTCTGTGGTTTTGGGTCTGTAAATTCTGAGCTTCACTATAATGTCCCTATAACCTTTTTCTTGTGAATTTCCAAGGTTTCTTCAATTCTATTTCCTAACTATAATGTCACTGTAACCTATGGATTTTTCAGTGAACTTCTCCGCTTTTTTGTTTTGTTTTTTTAACGCAGCAGAGGGTTGGCCACAGGGCCTGCGCCCCACCTCCCACAAGCAGCCAATCCTGCTGCGCGCAAGGCCACGTTGGAAACAGGGCCTGCAGGCAAGCCCCGTGCATGCAGTGAACCCCATGCTGCAGATGGCACGCCCCCACTCCCTGGGCTGATATCAGCCCCGGGGACTCCATCGCCCAGGGCCCAGCCAGTAACGGGATGATGCCCTGGAGCCCACCCAGGGCACCCACTTCCTTTTTGTTGGAAGCCACGAGGGAGCCCCAATGCCTCTGCCGGCCCCAGCCGGCTCCCCACCTCCAGCAGGGGGCAAGAAAAAGGGTGGGGTCCCAAAACGCTGATTTCCCATGTTTAATCCCATAGGAATTTTCAGGCAATGATACAGAAGAAACAGACCAAATGAATTACACCAAATATGTCAGAATGTTAGAACTTCAGTCAGAAAGCATGCTTTTCGTTATCTGGTGTAACTCTATTCAGCTGTTTTTGAGAAATTTGCATTTAAAGAGGTTCTCAGGGTGGCCATGGAGTGGGTAAAAAGATAGTGCTACATGACGGTTGGTTTACAGCATTCCTGCTGAAACTTCAGTTTAATAAATGGGGTCCACGGATTGGCCCAGGGAGCATTTTTTCCCCTGGGCCATTTTGGTACTCGGTGCCTAAAGGTTTGATTGACTGGTCACAACTAGAAACAAAATGCTTCGCCTGCCACACTGAGAACAGGGGAATGGCCGCAGGGGCAGCAACAAAGGGCAGTCGCAGCACAACAGACCATAGAGTGAGGAGGCAGGGTAATGCACAATGAGAAGCAGTCCACGCTGTGTTGACAGTGGAGGGCAGTGGCAGCTCAATGGACCGCAGAGGGAGAGGGCGGGTACATGCACACGCAGAACAAGGAGGAGGACAGGCGCTGCAACAGGGGGCAGTGGCAGCACAGGGCAGTGGCAGCAAAAGACCAGGGAGGGATGCATTAAGGGCACGCACATAGAGAACTGGGGCAAGGGGGAGTGGGAGGGTCAGCCACGGAGGGCAGTGCAATACAATGGACCAAAGAAAGAAGGGGCAGGGGCACACTCAATGAGGGCAGGTGAATGAAGAGCAAGGTGTGCAACGGAGGGCATTAGCAGCACAATGGACCTAGGAGGGCAGGGGCATTAACACGGAGAACGGAGGGTAGGGTCAGCAAGCAGACTAGGAAGGACAGGTGGGAGAGGCAGTTCCAGCACCCAAAAAATACAGAGGGCAGGGGCACACACAGATTACAGAGGGGGCAGGGTCAGAAAGCTGCCCACAGGGGGCAGGAGGGAGTTAACGATAAATTGTACCACTTACCATGCACTGCTTATGATCTCACCTATTACTTCACTCATGACATATTAAATTACACCGCTGATAATATCATCCAAGTTACTGCTTCTCAAAATAATCTATAATCCCCTAGAGTATTTTAGAAAACATAGGACGTAAGGGGCCCATAGAGTATTTTAGAAAACATAGGACGTAAGGGGCCCACAAACATATGCAGCATAGATTGACTGTATAGTATAAAGGAACCCTGGCTCTAATTCCATCTCAATATGCATTCATTTGAAACATGGATAACTGCAAGCAACACTGTAGGTGAAGGTCTCATATAACCAAAGGGACTTAGTCCGATACAGTACAACCCTTATCCAAGCTCATCTGGTGCCATCATAATAAGACTACGAAAACGTGAAAGGAGCAGCTCAAATCGGCAAATGCAGGACATTCGTAGACCAGATTATGTATATTGGCAGGAAATAACTAAAGAAAATATATAATGCTTCAAGAAAGAAAAGGAATATGTATAGTAAGAATAGGCAATCGGTATTTAAAATAAAGATTGGCAGTTATTCGTGATGCAAGATCACACATCTAAAACAGGCTCTGCATGAACGATATGCCATTGTACCAAATGACATATGTGAAGAAGATTAACATCAGATGTATAACCAAAGTCTTGAATGCTACAAGGCTCAGAAAGCTTGGCTTATGTAATAGTCCTTGCTTCTTCAACTTAGGTTATTATTGACATCTAAAAAAATGTTTTGCTGTGCATGCCAACTTATTTTCACAGCACACTTTACATAAAACAGCAGTTTCTTAAGAGGTCAGTCAGAACTCCGTACCATTGAATATGTTCAACACAAACTAATCTACTCTGAGAGGTGGGAATAATAATATAAAAACAGTGGCACTGAGTTTTCATGCCAGGAAAAGGCTACAGCACCACTTTGCACAAAAGTGATGAATCAGAATATTTCTCTTTCTGAGGTAACGGTTGGCTTTTCTAAAGCATTGCGATCCCCTTCGTATCAATACTGAAAGTATGTTAAAATAACATAATTACATGAAAAATCTAGTGGCTACAGTATAGTCCCGTTTATATAAATTCTCTAATGTTTGCAGAGTACTAATTTGGTTGGACAGAAGATTTTCAAAGGCTGCACAAATTAAAAATTGGGCACAAAATATTCTAATTGAGCAACTGAAAAACACCACAAAGATCTTATTTGTATAGTATGAAGAGATTACATTAAAGCCACTCAAGACAACAGTAAATTATTCCATGGTATCAAAGCAGCAGAATCAGCTAAATCGATCACACGTGAAAGGGATGAGGGTCATTTTGCAAGCCAGACTTGATGTTCTATGAAATACTACACAAATTCACAATTAAAAAATTGTAAAATCAAAAAGGCAGACGAGACACAAATGTCTTTAAGGTCAATAATGAAACAAAATCGTACTCATGAATCAGGTATAGTAAGAGCCAACTAGTTAGAAAATGTGCTCACCCCGCATTCATAACATTTCGTCTTGTCGTAATAGTCGCGCCTCCGGATAAACTCTGCCGCTCTTCCATTATCCACAGCAATGCTTGCTTTTAAAACTCTGCCAAATAACTGCAACAACACGCCAAATTGATCATCCATACTGTAATGCAGGTCAGGAAGGATATATCTGAAGGTGGTACATTACACAGTAACTTACCTCCTTGTTATTGAGTGCTCGAACACAGTTCTGTGCAGATTCTTTATCCAAAAATAAGACAAAGGCGACACCCTTACTTTTCCTAGTTTCTCTGTCCTTCAATACAGTAACTCTAAGAAACAAAAAAAAAATAGGTATGTAAAGCTAATCAAAGAGGTAATACTGCACAGCTACAGATGGAGGGGTTTCCTCTCAGTTCTCTTTGTGGAATGGAAGCCGGATGTGTTACAATACTTTTGTAAAAAATACTCAAATAAATGTACATAACTAATCTAGTGTGTGTCAAAAGCACCATAATAAATGATACATGAGCAGGTGCATATCATTATGGTAAAATCAAACAATAAGCAATGCAACTGCAATTAGGTTAAAGTTAAGCCAATGCATTAAGACCACTTTAAAAGAAAGGGACCAGAACGAAAGTGGACTCTTGCACCCAGCTGTTTTTTCTTCTGATTTCGAATGAATACAAAAGCTCTACTCAGGTACACAAAAACAAAATAATAAGTGAAAAGTTCCCGGATTATACTACAAAGATTTTTTTATGCAGACAGCAAGATCCTTGCCAAAATGCTATCCATTAGTGTGTAATGGGTACTTAAAAACAGAATTGCAGGCAGATAAGGGGTCAGACATTTTGCAGATTAGACTTTCAAACCCATGGAAATCAAAGCCATAATTAAGGAATTACACAGTTTCAGTTTGGGATTGAAACAGCATTTAAATAAATGAAGGGTTTGGCTTTTATAAACCAAATGTTAGAATGTATGTGTTAATTTCAATTGGGAGCTTGCAATATTTGCTCTGGTCGATGTTGGTGGTGACACTAAGGTCAGCGAAGATTTTAAGGGAAATGTAAATGACAGATTGCCACGTCTATAATAAGGAGGAGAGAAAACATACACATTTGCAAATATGAGCAATGCCATATTGTTTTAGACATTGCTTCCTTGCTGGACTGTGTTAAATCACAGTTGTAAATAAAGGTTTCTTCGCTTCGGACATATGTAGCCTTACTTTCATACTTGGCTACACTAAATAATGATTTTTAATTGGCTAGCTCTGTGTCTGGAACTCACTTTCCTTGTATTTTTTTCTCAGTCTTTCGCACTCTTTACCCGAGAAAGCTATGCACCAGCAACCATATCAGAATTTCAGTTTCAGACGTGTATATTCAATTCGCTGCTAGAACATAGAAGTTTATTAAAAAACACACTTGAGAAAATAGAGCCGTTTAGCAATGGATGCTTATAGTTATGAAGAAAACACTCAAAACTTTGGACTGAGATATCACACGTTGCTTATCTTTGCTTAATAAACATGCTCAGACTTCAAGAAAGTGTGTGAGCAGTTCCTTCTTCCTCAGAAGAATCACACATAGCAATGCTATCGCCATGATTATGGGTAAAAGTTAGTGTTTTCCTTTGTAGCCATTTTTAAGGTAATGGGGGGGGGCGCTACAAACGTCAATAAATGCATACTATGCTAGAGATAAAAAGTAAAAGTCTGTCAGTGCAAGAGAGATTGTGAGTGTTCCTAGAATTCTGTAATTTCCAATTAATGCAATTAGGGGTGATGGGGAAGGCATTCAGATAAATCACAAAGAAATGTCAGAGGAGTAGGAAATAGCATGGGGAGCTGGTTGAATGAATCTTTTGAGTTTGTCTAATCAACATTATTTACTCCTAGAAGATGAACTGCAATCAATTGAATCTACATTCAGCTTGTAAATCAGAAAAAATGTCAAACATTTCGGGATAGCGTTTGTGTGCACAAATCGCACTTTCGGATTAGGAAACTCATCATAAAAGTTAAATATTTCCAGACCAAACAGATGTCATGGCACCCGGTTTGGGTTTATATTCTGGGTTAAATGAAATGAAATGGGGAGGAGCCAAGATGGCGACCGGGACGGCAGCGTAGGCTCCCGGCTCCGTGAACCTCCACATCCCGCACAGATATCCTGCATGTGATCCTCAGCCTGCGCTACATGCCCGTGTTGGTGATTGAGAGCGGCAACCGATCGTGTGATCCTGAAGTTTCTGGCGGCGGTACCACCTGAGAAATGTTCATTTGAAGTTTGCGGCCTGTGCAGCCCTGGAGCCGGGACCTCGGGTGGACAACATGGCCGGGCGGCAGTTCAACAACAGCGGCCATTGGTGACCGGGTGGAGTCGGAATACCGAAGCGGAGCGAATATTGGCCTGAATCTCGCTGTGGTCGCTCCTACCATCGAGCGTGGCGTAGCGGGTGCATACCCGGGGTGACGATTCCAGGGTCTTTCGGCGATTGCCTGGGCCCTCGCCAGTGAACTGATCTGACGCGGCCTGTGGCTCGTCCCGATTTGCGCGGGCTGCTCCCGGTTTTCGCGGGCACTGGCCCAGGAGGAGAACGACTGTTACCTGTGACCACACACTGGATGCATATTTTGCCTGCCTCCGGAACCCTGTTTGCAGTGCCATGGAACTTGATGCGCTTGTGCCTGAGTCCCGGTTCCCATCTGGGGTGGCCCTGCCCTGCGGCCATCTTGATGGGATGGACTCTATCATCCTGTACATTGGGTCACAGCAAGATTGGGAGTGTGTGGCGCAGAGGAGCGTAGCGGAGCGAGCGCAGGGGGCTGTGCTGGGGTACGGTGACCTTCTCGACGCTCTCGGAGCCCTTCATTTCACCCTGGTTCACGGCGCCCGGGTATTGGGGAGGAAGCTGGATGGTATTGCGTCAGCGTCGGAACAGTTGCGGTCTGCCTGTCCCCAGGTACACAAGGATCTGCTTCACCCTACACAGGAGGAAAGTAACGTGACCGCCTCTGTGAATAAGGGACAGCTGGAAATTTCGGACACTGTGGCAGCGGGTGGTCGGCTGGCTGTGGGGTCGGCCTGGTCCGGAGATTTTGGACTTGAGCAGAAGGTGGTGACTTTGTCCCATGCGCGGCCTCCGGCGACCCGGGCGATCTTCCCGCAGCGGTCGCTTGCTCTGGCTGATTCCTCCTTCCTGGACCTTGTGTGCGGCGCAGGCCCTGGGGCAGTACTGGGAAAGGTGATCTTCCATGACGATGACTGTGTTGGTGTTCAGAGACATTCTCCCTACATGTGTGTGTCCCTTCCTGGTCTTCTTTGGACGCTCCTCTTCCTTGTAACTTTGGACATGATAATGGGTCGCTGGGTATGCATTGGTGGATTTGCAAAGCGTGGCCAAGGATAAGGCTGATCCTTCAGAGGTTGTCATTTAATAGGCGGGCGGGCTTGGGGGTTGTGTGCTCTCACGGCATAACTAATAGTGTAGTCTGTGAATAATGCTCCCCATTTCTCTTAGACATGGTCGAATTTTGGTTGTTTATTGTTTGTTTTGGGGAGGAATATATTGTGCGGGAGGGAGAAGCCAGGGGCATGATTGAAGGCCCTCCTCCAGTTTATTACTACTCTCTCCCCTTCTCTGTTAGGGGGGGTTTCCTCTCTTTCCCCTTTTTCTCTGTTTCTTCTATATTTCGGGTCTGGTTCTGGGGCGACAGGCACACTGCGGGGGGGGGGGGGGGCCGTAGTCATCTGCAGAGGTGCAGGGTGGGGGGTTGGGGGAGGGGCTTCTTTAGTCCTTTACTTTGTTCCTATGGCCTCCTTTTTCTTTTCTTATTCTTCTTTGTCTTTCTTTTCTGGGGTCAGTACGGTAGGTTTCCTTCGTTGCCAATCATTGTTTTTATTTGTGCATCAATTTCCGTGATGTCTTCTGGGTCCTAGGGCAGGGGACTGCAGGCGCAAACGGCTCGTGACATTCCTCCACATCCTGAACCTCCTGTTTCAGCGCCAGTGACTTGATAGCTTGCTGTTCATTGTTGACGTTCACTACTCTGCCTGCCATTTTTCGCTGCTGAGAACTTGATTGGCACCTGATCCTTCTATCCCTTATTGTAAAATGAAAACCTTTTATATCCTGGTTTCCCCTTTGGGCTGTTCACTGGACTAGAGTATACTAGCATGGAGAATCTGCTTCCCGAGGTGCTGCGTGTGATTAAAATTTGCTTGCTGTTACTTTAACTGCTTAGCGGCCGGCCCCGAGGGTTGTAGGCCCATACTTGTCTTTGGTTGCAATGTCAATAAAGGTTTTTCAAAAAAACAAAACAAAAAAAAAAAAATGAAATGAAATGAAAATGGGTGTTTATAAAGCGCACGGCTACTCACATGGAGTGTCCCAGCGCTAAACCATAACATAAAAAGCTCCACCCAACCAACCAAAGTGCTATTGCTGAAACAACCATGTTTTTAGTTGTCTCCTAAAAAACAGCAAGTCTTGAGCCTGTCTCCTGTCTGAGATGCAAAGGCAGATTGTTCCACAGGCGTGCTGCTAAAACCTGAAAGGAACGTCCCCCTATCCGAGAGCGGGCAAACTTGGGGATAAGCATGAGGGACTGTCCTGAGGACCTTAAGACCAGTTGAGACCGATAACGTTGGATCCTCCTTCTCAGATAAACGGCACTGTACCATGGAATGCTCGATAGGCCAACACTAAAGCCTTAAACTGGATCCTCTTTCTAACCGGGAGCCAGTGCAATGCCTTCAGGTGGGGCGACATGTGCATTCTGGGATTTACCATAAGAATAGCTCTGGCTGCGGCGTTCTGGACAAACTGCAGCCGATTGGGCAGATATTCTAGTAACCCCAGATACAAGATATTTACATAGTCCAACCTGGATGTGATTAGGGCTTGCACTACGGTCTTTCGGTATTCAACCGGTAGTAGAGGAAGGACATTATTTACCATTCTTATCAATCCAAAACATGTGCCAGCAACGGTTTGGATTTGGGTCTTCATTCCTAAACTCGCGTCCAGCTTAACTCCTAAATTCTTTACCGTGCTGACTGGGACAGAGGGAGGGGACATGTCACGGGGCCACCATAGACTCCAGTCCTCCCATGGAGGGCAGCCAAAAAAAGATTATTTCGGGTTTTTCCGGTTTGCACTTAAGTTGGTTGAGTTGCATCCAAGAAAAGACCTCCGTTAGACATCTGTTAATCTCCATCCCTCTGAAGTTCGCCCCTTTGTCACACGTGAACAGCAGTTGTGTATCATCGGCGTAAGAAATAATCTTCGCTCCATGTGACTCTGCTAGGCGTGCAAGTGGGGCGATATAAATATTAAAGAGCGTTTGACTCAGAATGGCACCCTGCGGGATACCCACCAGCTTTGGAGGAATTGCGGCTGATAAGGCAGGGGACCAAATTTCCTGCGGCCGCTCATTCTGAAAGGAGGCGAACCATTTGTACACCGTGCCCCCAATACCACACTCCGCCAACCTATGCAGGAGCCGGTCATGGGGCACGGTGTCAAAGGCTGCGGACAGATCCAACAATATCACCACAGCACTGCCCCCTTTATCCATCGGAGTTTTAATAGTTTCAGAAACCTCCAGTAACACTGTTTCAGCGCTAAGGGAGGCTCTAAAGCCTGACTGACTGTCGTCGAGCACATGGTTTCCTTCCACATAGTCCGTTAGCACTGAATTGACGTACTTCTCGAGGACCTTTGAGAAGAAAGGCAACAGGGATATGGGCCTATAATTGGATGCAACTGCAGGGTCAGCTGTGGGTTTCTTTAGGAGAGGGAGGATTTTTGCCTTTTTCCGACAGCTGGGTACCGTTCCCTTTTTGAGTGAGATATTCAGAACTAAATTAACAGCAGGATTTATGGTCTCCGCAATGTTCTTCTATAATTTTGCGAGACACAGGTCAGAGGAAGATCCCGACTTCAGTGTTACCATGATGTCCAGTGATTTTTCTAAAGAAATGGGGGGAAATTGGGTAAGCGAATGACCAACCCCAGAAGGTGGGGGGCCCGCACCCCACGTCTCATCTGTTTCAGATGTGTCCATAGAGACAAATGATTGTTGTATGAAGCTGATGTTATCATGGAAGAAACTAGCCATCTGGTGGACACAACTGGAAGTGGGGATAAATGGCTTGCTCACTGCACTGGGTGATGAGAAATCTTTAACAATTTAAAAAATGTCTTTGATCTTATTAGCCGCACCCTTTATTTTGGAAGTAAATAATTTTTTATTTTCAGTGCGCGCATCATTAAAATAAGTTTTCAGAGCTTGCTTATAGATGGCTTTGTCCTTGGAATCAAACTTGGTTTGCCACACTCTCTCCAATCGTTTGCAGGCAGTCCTGCTTTTCCTTAGGGTTTCTGTAAACCATGGTGCGGAGGGGCGACCAGTTTTACCTTTACGAGTCGTGAGGGGTGCCAACTCGAAGGCCCGTTCTTCGAGCCACTTCTCCAAGCTAGGAGCGTCGATCTCAGGGTCGCCGCTAAAGGGAATCGGGTGCTGGCCTAGAGGTGTTCTCAGACTATCAGGAGTGACCTGGCTAAACGGTCTAAAAGTACAAGGGCAGGGTCTATCCCTAGATTGAGAATGGGGTAGAGTCCTAGAGATTTTAAAACTCAGAAGAAAATGATCCGACCACACCAATGGTCGTGGGGTATCTGTTTCCACACTAACGTTGGAAAATGTATGATCTAAAATATGACCCTTTTTCATGGGTAGAGAAATTAATGTAGGGGGACAACCCAAAAATCTCTAAAGTTCCAGCAGCCGTAAAGCCTACGAGTCAGAGGAATCATCCATATAAATAATAAAATCTCCTAGCAATAGGCAATGCCTATATTTGGTGGAAATTGAAGATGGCTTGACTAAGTGACTCAGCGAACTTGCCCCCCTGACTAGGTGGCCTATAGATAAGGATGCCAGCAATAGATTGATGGTCAGAAACAGTAAGCAGAAAACTCAGGCTTTCAGCACCCTCAATATCGTGCGCAGGTAGAATAGAGCATGAAAAATAATTTTTAAAGATTATGCCAATTCCGCCCCCTCTTTTTTTTTTTTTCTTTTTTTTTGTTCAAATCTGTTTTATTGAGTTTTTAACAGAGACATACAGAATAAAAAAAAAACGTACTTTCCCAGTGTTCACGCATGTTGCCTCATGTCAATCAGCTAATCGTGTTTTCATTACACGTCAGCTGAGCCCTTCAACATTCATGGCTCATTCGTCGCTCTGAATCGATTACATACACAACTTACAACTTACAGCTCCTTACATTAGTGCGATGTTTCATAGGTCGGTGCGCGGTTAGGCGCGAGAGTCCCCTAGGTACAGTCTTTCAGTTATTTCAACGTGGGTTGCAATACAAACAGTTTGGAATCATGACAATTATAAACAGCTAACCAACTCAACATAGACCGGTGTGAGCACCCTATTTACCCCCTTCCCCCCGCCCCTTCCCCCACCTCCCTTACCATGCATCACAGTATTTCAAATTGACTGTTATTAACTGGCAATAGCGACCACAGTTGTCTTCACAGATAGCTACACAAATCAACTCTCACGTGCTAACATCACGGGTGCACACGTTGAGAGGTTCTTGTATCTTCCCTCTGTCTCCGTCTTCCCCTTCAATCTAACCCCCTGATCACTCTTCCCCTGCGCTCTGCAGTGCCCGGATCAAGACCTCCCACTGGGCAGCTATGGGTTCTTTACGCAACCCCAACGTCTCCTCCCTCCCGATGGCCGCTCCCTCTGCTCTAGCCCACGCGAGCAGTGAATTTCTCCATGCCAGCGCGTGAGGCGGGTCCTGCGCCTTCCATCTCTTGGTGAGCAGTCTCTTAGCTACTATCATACCCAGGTCTATAAACCGGGACACTACCTTCGTGGCCGGAGTTCTGCGGAACAGGTGTAACAGATATACGGTCCACTCAAACGGTAGGGCACTGCCAGTGCACGCATGTAGTAACCTGCTGATTGTATGCCAGTACGTATGAAGTCGGCTACAGCTCCATAACATATGAACTATACCCACCCCCAACTCGGCGCATCTGGGACACCCCGCATCCGTACGGTGGAAATACATGTTGACTGCCTCTGGTGTGAGGTACGCCCTATGTATAATGAACAGCTGGATCTGCCTGAACCTCATATTTCTGGGTATGCGCACTGGGCTCCCCAACACTCACTCCCATTCCTTATCCTCCAGTGGCCTACCTATGTCAGCTTCCCACTTGTGTCTGAGAGATTCCAGCGCTATCGCTGCATGGGTGCGCAGCGACGCAGCGAACCAGCGGATCAGATGCCTACCACGTCCCAGAACGTGTAGGTATTGTATGGTGAGGTGCTGAGGAGGCTCCGTGGACACGTCCCCCCATTTCGTTGTCAGGGATGCAACAAGTGAGCGATGCAGAAGGAACTGTCCTGGGGGCAATCCCTCCTCCTCCATCAACTGATCATATGACCGAAGGGCACCATCACGGTACAGATCTCCCAGGGTGCATACATCAGCATCCCGCCAGTCCGTGAGCATGCGGGTGGTGAGTGTCCCCACCCCGCTTGGGGATCCCTCCAGCGGTAACGCCGGCGCATATGGGGTTAGAGCTCTGGTAAGAAATAGGCTTCTGCGGTAACATCTATACGCCACGCTCAGAAGAAGCGGCTCTGGCGTCGCTCGCCTGGCCGTCGGGTGAAAAAGCCCCAGGAGTCGCTCCAGTGAGTAAGGGGGTAGTGTTGAGGCCGTGTCCTCTCGGCCTCTATCCGCAAACCAGCGAGCAACCCATTGTAACTGAGCGGCTAGGTAGTAGTGCTCGAAGCAGGGTGCCGCAAGTCCCCCCTGGTCAGTCGGAAGGTACAATTTTGCTAGTGACAGCCTATGCCGGCTATTCCCCCAGATGAAGTCCCGAAGCGTTCTGGAGAACATGGCAAAAAATGCCGCAGGGACATACAATGGCAGGTTAGAAAAATAATACAGGAGTCTGGGCAGAACCACCATTTTAGATAATGCCACCCTGCCCGTGACCGTAAGTGGCAATGTGCCCCAGAACCGCATCTGCGACTTAATGGCTGTGAGAGCCCTGCCCAGATTTCCATCAAGAAGGTCAGACGGTTGGCGATATATCTGTACCCCCAGGTATCGAAAAGTGTCCCCTTTCCACATCACCCTTTCCCCATTGAGAGTGTAGCCCGGGTCCTGCCGTCCCTCCCCGAACGCATAAAGACAGGACTTGTTGGCATTTACCCGCAACCCTGACACAGCAGCGAAGTCCTGGAATATGTGGTCCAGCTGTGCTGGGATATTTTCGACATCCCTCACATATACTAGCAGATCATCTGCATACAATGACACTTGATGAACTGCGTCTCCCAATTGGATGCCGCCTCCCATCAATGTGCGCAGTGCCACCGCCAGGGTCTCAATCGCCAGCGCGAACAGGAGGGCGATAGCGGGCACCCCTGTCTAGTGAACCTGCAGACAGGCACGGTCTCCGACACGTACGGACCCAGGCGTACCCGAACCGAGGGATTCTTGTACAACAGGCCAACCATCTGCAAAAAGTCCAACCCCAGATTATATCGCTGCAACAATGTTGACAAGTACCCCCATTCCAAACTATCAAAGGCCTTTTCCAGGTCCAACATTAAGCAACCTGCCCTAGGCCGCTCATGGATGCTGTCCGTCGCCACCCTGAAAAATCTCCGCAGGTTCAATGACGTGGATCTCTTGGGAACAAACCCATTTTGATCCCTGTGGACCAGCGTTGCGACCACTGGCGCCAAACGGTCCGCTAGAGTTTTAGCCAGTATTTTATAATCTGCGTTGAGGAGTGCCAGCGGTCGGTAAGATCCCAAGGCCATTGGGTCTCGGCCAGGCTTCAACAGGGATACCAGATACGCCTCACGCATCGAGGGGGGTAGCGTATTTTCTTCCATCGCTACAGCGAAGAGAGCGTGCAATTGAGGCACTAGGGTCTCCCGGTAAGCTTTGTAAAATTCGGCCGGCAGGCCATCCGGTCCCGGCGTCTTCCCTGACGCCATGGACGCAATTGCCTCCCCTATCTCCTCCAGAGTGAGGGGCCGGTTAAGTTCCTCCTTTTGGGCAGCTGAGGTTGTGGGCAGCTGGAGCCGTTCAAGAAATGCCGCTATCTCGAGGTTCGCACCACTAATCCCGGACAGGTAAAGCCCTGCATAATGCTCTACCATGACCCTATGAATCTCCCGTTGTGTGCACACCATTTCTCCCTCGCGTGTATGCATGGCAGCAATCGGGGCTCGGGAATCGTCTTGTCTTAGCAACCAAGCAAGTAGGCGGCCCGCCCTGTCTGCTGTGGCATGTGTGTGGGCTGCGTAATTATGGCAACGTAAACGCTCCAGGAGCGCCACATGCCGCGTCCGTAGCTCCTCCAGGTAACCGGAGTGGCTGCCCCCACCCTCGCCCTCGCGTTCATGCTGCAACAGCTGGGATTCAAGGCAGGCAAGGTCCTTCGTTAACTGCCTCCGTATATTCCATGTGGCCCCCAAGCAATGTCCTCTGAGCATTGTTTTGAGGGCGTCCCATTCCACCAGTGCATTACTCGCAGTGCCCTCATTAAGCTCAAAGTATGCCAGTATGGCTGTTCCCAATGAGGAGCGGAATTCGGGATCCTCCAGCGCAGCTGGTTGGAGGCGCCATGTAGGGATAGGGGGGCGTTCCGCGTCCCATCGGAGCTGTATCCGCAGGGGGTTATGATCGGAGTGTGTTCGTCCCAAGTATTCCGAACACTCCACCAACGGCAGGAGGGAACGAGATCCCAACACCCTGTCCAGTCGAACATGCAGGTCGTGTGTTGTGGAGTAGTAAGAGTAAATACGGTCCTCTGGATTTAGGACCCGCCACATATCCGATAATGCCCAGTACGAGAGCCAGTCCACAAGCGCCTGCGCATTGGACATCACCGATTTGGCACGAAGGGGGGGAAAGGATCTATCTTTATGTACATCCAGTACTGAGTTGAAATCGCCACCCAGCAGCCAGGGAGCCAATTCCGCCCCCTCTTCCCACTGGCCCATCCTTTCTTATAATCCGATAGTCAGGTGGGATTGTGGGATTCGAGCCCTCATTAAACCAAGTTTCAGTTACAAACATAACGTCGGGGTCGGACTCAAGTAGTAAGTCATACAATTGAGCTTCATGTTTTTTAATGGAGAGGGTGTTCAAGAGTAGGTCCTTCGAAAGGCCGTTATCGCGTGAGTCCCGGTCCAAAATTAAACCATTACTCTTCTCAATTGCACTTTTGCCCCTATGTTTGCTGTTATGCGGATCAGGTACCCAGTTACAAGAACTGCATGGGAGTATGGTCTCAGTCATCCTAATACGTTTAGGAGCACAGTGTCTCACCCGTTTCCCAATTTCTAGGAGATCTGACTTGCTGTAGAACGTAGAGTTCCTATGTAAAAGTGAATGAATGGCAGCATTTCCGGGACGTTGACGGGTGTAGATGGGCTAGCCTTAGGCGTGCCAGCGGTGCGTCCGCTGCGCGCTCGCACAGCGTTCCATTTTGTAGTCGCCAGTTCTGACGACTAGACCGCACTGTGAACCAAAATGGCGGAGTCGGTCTGAGGGACTTTCTTAACTGAAGATTCAATTCCCACCCACAACCAATGCATTAGTAAGTTTCAATTTAAATTCAATTCCCACAACAGTACAAATAATGCTTAAAATCAGCTTTCCATTAAAACAGATACAAATATTCAGTCAATCGGTAGTGCAAACAAATAGCAGCAGAGCGAAGTTAAGGTGTTGTCAGTTACAAGGCTTACGGGGGAATTGACATGCTTTTTATATGTTAAAGTGCCGAGGAAGAGCCTGACTTTTAGTCTCAAAGAGTGGCACTACCCTGCTATTCAAGCAGTCGTAGTTTCTAGACTCGACAATGCAAATGCTCTCTATCTGGGTATCCCTGCTTATACCACCGGCAACTCCAAGCTGTATGCGGAATGAGGAAGCCTGCTTGGTCACTCTGCTGCATCAGCTACCTCACGATCCTCTTTCGAGGACACCTTTCAGCTTTACATTAGCTTTCAATCAATATGTGTATGTATTCTTTCTAAAAAAATCTTTACATTGTTTTAAAGTTTTACACAACGTTGACCATCATTAATTCAGGGTATGTTCCTCAAGCCAGGCAACTTCTCAGAATCTCCATGGCCCTTCTGTTACAAATACCCAAGATCAGGAACTCCCATCAGAGGCAGTGCCATTTCTTATCTGGTTCCGAAAGCCGGGAACATACTTCCTCTGGCGCTAAAACGCCTTTCCACCTATTTTGGTTTTAGGAGGAAACTGAATACTTGGCTCTTCAAAACATTAACTGTTTAAACCTGTAGTATGCATTAAAAAAAAACAAGCCAAGGGAGGTCAGCATAGTTGATTATTTGCTGAATGCTTCAGATAGGGCAAGGAAAATGAGAACAGGTGAAAATGGATTATGGTAGACAGAGGTAAGGAAGTTATGTGCAGGAAGGCAGTTTCTGTAGAGTTAATAACGCCATGTTGTTGTGATTGAGTAGGTTAAATAAAGGGGGACAAGTATATTCAATGCAGAGATTAATGAACTGGTGCTAAAGTGTTTTGAAAAAAAAAAAAGTTGTGACCCTGGGTAGTAGGTAGGTGGATGGAGAAAAATTAGCAAATGAAGGACTGCCACAGATTTATAGAATTCTATGTACAAGTTTAATTTAAGCGAGCAGTTGAAAAGAGGCAAGGCTAGTCTGGGTTCTAGATACAAGGGCCAATATCTTCCGGAAATTGGTGGTGGATTATGGCTAGTTGAGGTTAACAGGCACTAGGCCTATCAGAGATGGAAATGGGAAGGGACAAAGGGCAGCCCGCAAATTAAGTAGGGGGAAGGAGATCAGGCAACTTCAGTGTTAGGTGATGATCCTCAATCATCGGTTGGTGTACTCGCCAAGGTTGATAGATTATCACAGACTTCCCCTTTATCTAGTTATTCACACCACCACAGCTTCTGTTAATACAGTTGACTCTTTCGACCGAGATTATTAACGGCTTTTACATCTCTGAAGAAAATCAAAGAGCAATACAAGGAGCATTCGAAAGCCTGGAGAAAAAAATCTAGACTCACTGCTGCTAAGGACCCAGGGCCTAGAGGAAATGGTGTCAGAGCTAAAAGCTTTAACTGCACTTGACAGAGAGGAGATCAGTGCACTGAAACGAAGAGGCTGAGCAAGGTGGCGGGAGATCTAATACATGAGCATGAAAAAAGTTTCATGAGGGAAAGATATTAACATTAGTTGACACATAGGTGGCCAGCTCAGTTGAGGAAGAGCACTCTGTTCTCCAGTCTATTATAAGGTTTGTGAACAGTGGACCTTTTTTCCCATTTCTCCTCCTTTGGAAATCTATAGGAGGCAAGCTTGTGGGGCGGCCCTTTATAGAGCAGACATCTGGGACCACTGCAATTTGGAGACGCTGGAAAGTTCAGAGAACCGTTTCCTCAAATCGCTGCTAGAAATTCCCCATAGGAACCCCACACTTCCCACCCGTATTGATCTAAATTTGAGATCTATTTCTGATATTGCAGTCCTGTAACATAATACTATTGAGAAGTTCAAAGTGGCCTATTGGGACAATGTGCTGGGAGAAAATAATTCTAGGACCGTTTCGGGTAGCTTCACTGATGTTTTTCCTTTCATTTAAATGTGGTTTTGGGTTCGACATGTATGTAGATATGGTTACCAAACCCAATACACAGGCAAATGTTATCAAGTTTAATGGGCACATTACCGTTAGCTTCCTTCACCTGTTTTTAGTAGAAGGGGCCAGGCATATCAAAGATGTGTCCAATGGGATGTGGGGTTCCAGAGTCCATTGAACACGTTTTATTATTTTGCACAGCATATACAAAGCAACGTACATGCTAGATCAGGCCATTTGCAAACTGATGGTCTTAAATGATCGTATAACAGCAGTGAGAATATGCAGAACCAACACAAGTGGTCCGGTTGTC
The DNA here is from genome assembly GCF_964204655.1 of Triturus cristatus. Classification (NCBI taxonomy): domain Eukaryota; kingdom Metazoa; phylum Chordata; class Amphibia; order Caudata; family Salamandridae; genus Triturus; species Triturus cristatus. Next base: position 658,054,100 of record NC_140585.1, on the reverse strand, counting down.
TTTTCAATTAGGACATTTTTAACAGCTATATGGTATATGAGTTCCACGAAAATCCTTGCCTAAGAAAGAACTTCAAGGTTATTTTAAATTACCTACATCTCTGCCAAGAGGGCTGTAACCTGTTTTTAGCATTTTTATTAATGTATAGTGTTTTTATATGCACATATGTATTTGGTATTATTTGTTTTATTCACATATGATTTTATATTGTTGCCATTTATGTTTTTTTACTAACTGAAATAAAGGAAAATGAATGACTGACTAACAGGTTAATTGGTTCAATAGGTCTGGCCACCACTTCAAAGGTTCCACTTGATATCCTGATGTTGGATGCTACTACAGGCTTCGACGGAGTGAACAGGTCCTGCATAAACTTAAAACATTATAACTTAGGGGCTAAATTCTGTAGGATAGTTCAGTTGATGTGTAAGAACTCTTCAGCCAGAATTCTTTTAAAAGCCAGATTAACAACAGAGTTTAAAATAACAAGGGGCACAAGGCAGGGCTGTCTGCTATTCCCACTACTATTTAACTTATATATAACTTAAATATTGAACCTCTGGCATGTAAGCTTAGAAAGGAGAGTGCAGTAAGTCCTTTTAGATATGACATTTGGGGAAAACGTCTCTCTTGAGTCTCTCTCTATGCTGACGACTTGCTGATCTATACAACAGATTTATAAACAGCCCTCTCAGCCACTAAGCAGTTGATAGCAGATTTTGGTGATGTGTAGGGTTATTTAATGAATCCCTCAAAAACTGAAATAACAGTGTGGAATGTAGAGGGGGAGAATTCGCAAAAAAAGAGACATGAAACACCTTGGAATTAAAGTCACACAAGATCTAGATAAGATTGCAGAACCAAATTTTAAAAAGGTGTTTGCAGAGACAAGTAAACTGATAATGAGCTGGTCCCAACTACCACTAACAAGCTTTGGTAGAACTAATGGGTAAAAATTACCATCTTTCCAAACTGCACTTTTCTTTTCAATACGATGCCCCTGCATTTTAAGAAAGAGTGGTTGGAAAAACTGCAAGGGAAAGTCAATACTTTTATTTGAGCATCAAAGGGAGCAAGGATCTCTTGGTACAAGCGTTGTAGAAGAGATACGGGAGGGGTCTCTTTGCCGGACTTTGAGCTTTATACATGGGCTTTTCAGCAAAAAAACTGTAGGAGTTTACTCAACAACCCAGATGGCCCCAGCTTAGGCTGCCTGTTTAAGGCAATGTTGAAAGAGGGGGTGAAACTCATATCTTGTATAAGTATGGGGACGTGACCTTTTACAAAAAGGTGAGTTTAAGTCTTGCAGGCAGTGTCTTTCTATGCTATAAAATAAGACAGGCCACAAAGCTCCCATATTATAGTAGGTTTGCGCATGTCTGGGAATCTCTGGGTACGCCACACTGTTTGGGGGATAAGTTAGCAACTACAATTGAGGAGACAGGCATACAAAGTGGGGGCCAGTTACTACAGGATGGCAAGCTTCTCCCCTGGGATAACTTATTGAGGTGGGCCTGGGGTAACATCTCCAGCTTTACATTGCTCCAATTAAAAAGATGGCCGGAGACTTGACTGCTAACGAGCTGGAAGAACAATTGCTAAAAGTGAACTCAAGGAAGAAAGAGGTCTCGCTGTGGTACTGGCTGATACTGGATATTATGGCTGGGCACTTTGAACTGCCCGAGGAGTTATTGAGAAGAAACTTGTCAAGGCTACAGATCAAAGATTTATGGCAAGTATCAATGCGTACACTTTATAGCACGGTAAAACTTGCCTATTTAAGAAGGAACCATCTTTTCTCCCTTCAAGAGTGTTTTGAACACCTAAAAAGATTAAGAAGCTGGGGAAAAAAGATTCTGTACACTATATGAAGTGCAGTTTAGAGAAGGCTGACGATATTCATAAGTTTATGGAGAGCACCAAGATACAGCAATATTGGGAAAATGTGGGTAAGGCAATAATCAATATCCTCCAAGTAGTAATTAAGGTAAGCCTTGGATTAATTATTTTTAGGAGCATGGATAAAACTGTGAAGATGAGCAATGCCAATAGTAACTTATTGATCTATCTGGTACTGTTGACAAGGAGAGAAATTTGTAGAAAATGGTTATCTAAGGCACCTCCACAAAATCGGAGTGGCTCGATTCTACGATGCACAGTTTAAAGATGGACACACATGCTACTTTTGCAAAAAGATTTAAGGTATGGCAGCCTTTGATCGGGGTAGCATACCAGGAGAGGAGTGAATTAGGACAAGCCAAAGAGCCACGGAGGAACGATGGCCTAAATGTCCAACAATTACACAAGACCTGGACATTGGAAACCTGGGTTGGAAGGAGTTAAGATCTGAAGGATCGCTATAATCTTCCTAGGCTCAGTATACCTATGGTTCTCCTGATAGGATAAGAGGGCTGAACAAAGGGGCCTGGGGTTGGCACCTGGTGGTGAAAGAGGAAAAATAAAAATAAAACACTTATGGGGGAGTGGAAACATCATACTATCGATTAGGGAGGTTTACTGGCTGTGAGGACAACTGACACCAGAGAAGATTAGATGAATATCAAACGGAAATGAGTTTGCCACCAGTGTGACATGGAAATGTGCTCTTTTTTTAAAGATATCTTTCAGAGGTCAACTTGTAACTGAATATCCAAGACTGAACTCTTAATATTTGGAAAAAAAGGAGCATGATAGTACTGTCTTTAATCCAACCTTTAATTATCTTACCCTTTATCATCAATTGATAGTTTCAGCTGTCTGAAAGGGTATAGAATCTAGGCTATACATTTGCTGTTCATATAGAGCTCTGGTGGTGTGAGCAAATGTTAATAGCAAAACTGACTACGGTAACTCGCTCTTTATGGACATGCTCCAAGCAGCCAAATATGTTGTTGATCTAATTGCTGGTTTAGACCGAAGAAACCCATTATTCAGCCCTGTTGAGCCCTCCACTGCTTTCTGATCAGAAACTGCATTCTATTCAAATTAGGTAATCTTCTCTTCAAAATCATACATGCTTTTAGCCCCACTCTAGATAACTCAAAGACCTTCGATCTACCTGCCTTGATGGCAACTGCGGAATAAAAATATACTCTTCCTTAAAACCTTTCAGATAAATCTCAAAAAACGGCAGCAGGGGCTTCTCATATGCAGGTCAGTACTTCTGTTCACTTCTCACAAACATTCTAGTGATCCACTCTCTTGAATAACACAAAAAATGCATCTCTATGTAGCCTAAAATGCATACCAAAGTAATGTAGGACCCAGGCGCAAATCTGGCTCCACACAGGGGTATTCATATGACAGTGACTCACAAGGTGTCACAGGCTCTGAGGCCAACTAGAAGAATGGACAAGAGCAAAGGAAGGTGACCAAACTAAGAATGGATGTGGAAGGCACTGTAACAAGCAACAAACAAGAAAGAGCAGCTACGACATACGTAAAAAACACAGTGGCTAAAACATGCACAATGAAACTTTACTGTAAAGGGATTTAAATGTTCTAGAACTGGAAAGTGGAGTCCAATTGACAAAAAAAACGATTTCATCTGCACCCATACATTTATTTCAATGTACAGGTTTACTGCTTTGTGAAATTCACAAACATTCCTCGAAGTACTCCTGGAACACTGCTCCAGGCACAGGTTTCTGGAAATAACTCTGGGAATGTCAGGGATCTATTCCCAAGTGCTCTAGCTTGCACAGCTTTCTCCATAGTGGAGAAGTCTGCAGAAGTGGAATGGAGTGAAAACATTCTTCCTTGTGGAGAAAGCCTAATCTCTACACTACTGCCAAAGTTGGAGGTGATCCATTCCCCTTCCTTTCCTGTGAGGGGAGTTACTCCAGACCTTCGCTGGAGTAAATCTCTCACCAATTCTATGGTGGCAAGTGGATAGAAAGGTGCATATTTGTAGGCACTCCCAAACGTCCAAGACAAGCCACGCATTCGAATGCCACTTCCTACTCTGTACCTGGGATTAACGAATGAGGATTTCTTTGCACTCTTGGCAGAAAAATCTGGACTTGTAAAAACATATAAAAGTCTGCCAAGGATCCATGTGTGGATTCCTGGAAGGAGCAGAAAAGATAAATGAATTCATAAAGTCAAATTTACAACCTAATTTACCTTTGTGTATCGCCCAATAATGTTAAATGCGTTTACCTCTTATTGTACAAAATGTGTATATCTGATATTAGAATCCAAATAACGAGTATGTTCAAGCACAAAAAAAGATTAATAAACATCAGGACAAATAAAATGTCTGTGCACATCAGAAACAATTGATTAGTTGAGGAAAGATGAATGAAGGGGAATGTCTATTACAGGGAGTATTACACAGAAGAGAGAATGGCATGCTTACTTACTTGACAACTTTTCCATACTTGGAAAAAATCTGAAATAAATGACACATAAAACGTCTATTTAAAAATAGGATATTGCAGTCATCAAGAAGTAAAATAGCATTTACAGGACACACGTATGCTAAGAAATTTCCAGAGTTAATTTTGCAAATCGTGCACTAAACAATATATGTGATGTGATCCCAGGGTCAGAATACAATTATAGGTCATTCTGTTTACAAGAGACCAGGCGTCCACTTGGTAAGATCTGGGTCAAGACTGATTTGCATATGGCTGGGTTCAATCTGAGGTGTCATGGTGGGCAAAAGAACAATGGGTTGGAATTCTGCCAGTGCAGTCGCATGTGGTTAGGAGTGTTGCAAGAATCCTTCCATCACATTTTGTGTGTTTGATGTGCCGGCTTAAGTGGTCTAAGGCATGCCCAGACATGAGTCCCTTGCTCACTGTGCCACTGGAACCAAGCAAGGTACAACAAATTAAGAGCTCTAATCAAAGTAAAACCGGTCTTGGGTTGCTTGTGTTCTGGTTCAGAAAGGATCTGGCTTGGAGGGTTGGGCTGGACAGTTCCTATAGGAGCAGTGTCAAGACTGGTCTGCATATGGCTGGGTCTAATCTGAGATAGCACGTTGGGCAAAAGAACGATGGATTGAAATGCTGCCTCGAGCGATTGCCAGTGGTTAGACTTATTGAAACATCCTTCCATCACCTTTTGTGTGTTTGATAGCAGAATAACAAGCAGCAAACACCGGCTACTTGAACTGTATCAGAGAAGGGACAAGCAAAAAAGATTCACCCAAGGATTTAGACACACAATTACATAGGGACATATGATCAACAAAGTGTAGTTATGGAACACCACCATCCCTCTCCTCCCCACTGCCAACTATCTCAAACAAGCTACAAATCTTTGGGTATTGAACAGGGGTAAGTCCATAATGTGCTTGGGCCTCGTCATAAGAAATAAAAACAGGCAAGTGGGATATTGTCCCAAAAGTTAATACATAAATATCTGTACTTACCCGGTGTAAATCATTGTTGGTCAGAGAGAAGGGCAGGTTGGATACATAGGCCGTACTCTTACTAGGTGCTAAGCCCCCACTCATTTTGCAGCTGTGGAATGAATTATCAATCATATGTTAAAGATTGCAAAACATGCATTGGAATATCAAACACAATAGTGCTCACAATCGCCTCCATAAATGAAAGTGACAAATCTTAGTAAGCCAATTTATTCAGAATAGAATTTCAAGAGTGGGAGTTAATACTGAGTTCAAGGATAGAGAACATTTCATTAATACACAATGTTAGACCAAATCAGAAGAGGACACTGCCCAAACATACCGAAGCATCTGTACAATAGATATAAATATTGGATATTTGTGTCATTTCTCACTTTGAAGAAGTCCCCTAAAGGTAAGGAAGAACGTTAGGCATGCTGATCTGAATGAGGCTTACAATTTACACATTACTATTCAGATAACTAGTCCTTCTCGTATATCATGTCTCCTGGCTTCCTACATCCAGAGAAAGAGATCCACACAGAAAAAGCAAGGCAGGTGCAACTGTAGGAGCAAAAATGTATTCTAGGAGAGGTAGTTTTGAGAATAGACTTAAGAGTTTATACATTTTAGAAATGTCACCCTTTAATGGCAAGCAAAATGGTACTGCAAGAAAATACTTGATATAATCTGAATCACTAATAATTACTTTGGACTCTTTCCGTGCCATTATTGGCTCGCTTGCCTTAGCCATTAGAGAAGGTGACCAACGATATGCAAATCCGCCTCTGGCTGCTCCAATTGGAACAGTCCAGTTTGAACTCCTGCGCCACCTACACTCCAAACAGGAACACAAGTGTCCTCAGACTGGTGTTTATTTATGTATTTAAGAGTTTTATATCGAGCAAGCTAGACCTGAGGGTATCAGAGCGCTTTACAAGACATAGCATTGACAAAAGGATTCACAGGTGACATAGTTTAACACGAAGGGATAAAAACAGCAACATAAAATACGTATCTCATGAAACCTAGGGTCCCCCTTGCAGTTTGTGGAACCCAGAAACCACCTCCATATTTACAAACTTTTTACTACAAATTGTATTGTTTCTTTTGAGCCTGATTAAAGGTGTGAAGCTATAGTCCCATGGCAGGTGAGAAAGTGAATACTTGCAATAATTAGGGTTAATAACAGAAAACTGGATGGATGGAACTGAATTAATCGGAGTGACTGGAACCTATTCACTATCATCATTTTAGCTGGTCTGTGACATAACTAAAGGAGACTTACTATTTGCAAATAAACATTTATCCCACAATATTCAAACCGGCAAGCCCAAACTGCTGGGTAAACCCAAACAGTTAATACTATGTTGCGTTAAATTTTAATCTAGTAGACCTGAAATGTGACCTTAAAGGAAAGATAAAACTGCCTATTTATGAGGGCCTATGTATAATGGACTTGCTCATTAAGACGTTTTGGTGTGTTCATTGCTCATAAACCTGGATTTGAAACAACTTAATTAAAGACGGTTTGTGATTAAAAACAGTCAATAAATTAGAATGCTGGTCATTGAAGATCATACTACACATTTACTGGTATGTGGACGAAAACCTGGCCATAGATTTTCTTTGTATCCCTTAGTAATCAGGGTGAGTGTATTGCCATTAAGCTATGTAAAATAATGTTTTATGTTTGGCTAACCTCTTCACACAATACCCAACAACAAGGTTACAAGAAGATAGTATTGCTAAACTTGTGTAAGCTCTTAATTAGGAATAATTTACTGTTCTGCAATACTCCGCTAAAGGAATGAAATATGCACTTTCGGTTCTAACTCCGTAAAAAAAAAACATTGCAAATTCCAAACATCCATATACGACAACTCTTTTGTAGTCCTCGACTTCTCCAAGGATTTTCAAACTCTGAATAAGTCGTACTCTCAAATGTTATGCACAGTACATATCAAGAGCAGGTATTCTTGGTGCTTAGAGATTGGTTACTATCTCCAGACACAAACCCAGACACCAGAATGAAGCCGGGAGTATAGAATGGATCCAGGAAATAACTTCCATCAGGAAGGAAAGACTGGAGACCAGAAAAAAACGTCCAACTCTCCAGGCTAAGCACAAAGGCGAAGAGAAAGGAGAACACTATGTAGGAACTGGAGAAGGCATAGATTCCATGAATCCAGTGAGCTAGTAATCAAACAAGCATAACTGAGACACAACCCGGCTCAATTGGACTTTCCCTGTTAGAGTGCTTCACAGGATGTGAAGTAATTCAAAAAGTGGTTTGGCCATCTTGCACTGAGAAATGGATATAGTAAATAATGAAATTATACCCCCCCCCCACACACACATAAATATATCTACTGGAAAAAACAATTGTTAACACTTTTGCTCCTAGGCCTCCCCCAGTGCTAAGCCTTTTTTTTTTTTGCTATTTGGGGTAGTTCGCATTTAAGCCCCTGTAACCTTTTGTTCACATAAGGTATCCATGCCAAATTTGCGTCCTTTCTTCCAAAATCTTGAGGATTCTAAAGGTACGCAGGATTTGTGGATTCCCCGGGAGGGTACCGAGAAAGTGACCAAAATACAGCAATTTTTTGTTTTTTTAAGGAAAAATGGGAAGAAAGTGCTGCAGAAGAAAGGGTCTGTTTTTTCTCTGCAAAAGCTATCAACAAAGGGTGTGTGGTGCTAAAATCACCATCTTCCCAGCTTTCAGGAACAGGCAGACCTTTGTCAGAAACCAAAATTTTCTACACAGTTTTGGCATTTTACTGGGACATAACCTATATTTCCTATTTTTTGTGCTTTCAACCTCCTTCCAGTTAGTGGCAATATACCGTTATGTCCGCTGGACCCTTCTGGTTGCAGGGGTATAGAGGACTTTTAGGTTCGCCAAGAACCCGAGGTACCCAGAGCCAATAACTGAACAGCGTCTTGCAATGGTTTTTCATTGTGTACCGGCTATATAGCAATTCATTTGGTAAAATATAAAGAGTGAAAAATAAGTATCAAGGACACCTATATAGTTCTGAAATGAGAACGAAATATAGAGTTTTGAAGCAGTGGTTATTGGCACATCTTCGAAATTGTGGGTACGCATACGAGCATGTGTATTAGAGGACATTTTTCAAAATAACTTTTGTTACACGTTGTCTTACATTTCGAAGGCCGAAATGCAAATAAAGTCAATTGATAATACAACTTGTTCTACTATCCTGGGATCCCCCAAGTCTCCCGATACAAATGGTACCTCACTTGTGTGGGTAGGCCTAGTGCCTGTGACAGGAAACAGCCCAACACGCAACGTGGACCCATCACATTTTTCTAGCAAACCTATTACTTTTGAAAACTAGACATCCATCGGAATCCTGGATGGGGTGACTTGTGTGGCTCTCACCAGGTTCTGTTACCCAGAATACCTTGCAAACCTCAAACTTTGTAAAAAAAAACAAATCTGCGTGGAGCCACAAACTTCTAAACACCCAGCATTTCCCCAAGTCTCCCAATAAAACTCTTATCTTACTTGTGTGGGTAGGCCTAGTGCCCGTGACAGGAAAAGGCCTGAAGCGTACTATGGAGACATCAAAATTACCGATTTCAAAAAGACCTTGTTTTGGGAGGGAGTCCCTGGGCCTTTGGTTTTTTTAACACATTTTTGTATTGAGGTTTTTTTTGTTCTAAGTACAAAGTACATATGTCTCAGCAAGAAACATGTATTTTACATTTTGGAGCCATTATTATAACTTTCGTGCAATATCATTTATCAAGTTAAACTGCGCGGTTTTATGAGGAGTGGTGACTCATTGCATCTCATGGCTGATGTGCATTTGTGACGGCCCACCCTCTCAGACTTTGCTTTTTTGGATTCATGTCAGTGCTGTGACAGTCCTATTCTGCAGTTTATGTCGTGGGACGACGGGTGATAACAACTTGGGACAAGTCACCTGGGTTTTTGATCCATGGCTCGGTGGCCATCTAGGGAAACCTACCAAACCCAGAAATTTCTGAAAACTAGACACCTGGGGGGAGTCCAAGGAGGTGAGAATTGCGTGGATACCCCTTTTTCTACCCCGAATCTCTTGCTAACCTCAAATTTAGCTGAAAATAAAATCACATTTTTCTCACATTTCTGTGTGGGAAAGCTTTGGGATCACCGGGCTGACACAAATTTCCTACCACCCAGCGTTCCCCTGGGTGGGCCAAATACCTGCGAGAGGGAAGGGCCCAAAAGGAATTGTGGAGACATCAAAATAATCTATCACAATACAACCTGGTTTTGCAGGGGGGCACCTATGTTCTTGGTCCCGGCCTTGACAGACCCTGCCTGTGCTCTCAGCAATTCCTCTCCCTGGCACCAGTAATCTTGATAAAATAAAACACGATCACCAGCAGCAGAACCGATTACGCTGCCTCGTAACCGACAGTGCAGTTATTGGGGGGGGGGTCCACCCCATACACCCCTGTAAAGCTTTGACCCTGGCTACATGCTCCCCCCCACCGGGCGGGCGGTACGGGGTTAGAGGTTTGAAAAACAAGTGCAGGCTTTTTCCCTTAAATTTTGGATTCCTAAGATGGCTACCACCGCTTCCAGGGTTAGGATGAGGCAGCCAAACAGACTCATAGCATTAATTCCTCAAAAAGTACTGACAGATTTACAACAAATAACAAAAAAAAAAACTTTCTGGACCTAGATCTAGCTTTCTTCCATATTTAGTGTGAATCCTTTCAGCAGTTAAGGCTGTAGCGATGTCTAAAGTTCTTATGGAAAATGAATGGGGAAAGCATGTTTTGGGAACCCCCTTTTTCTCGGCCCCCACTTGATGCACCACCCCGAAACTTTCCATGCTCAAACTAGTCAAAAAGTAGCACTTTAAGAAAACAGTTGTGTGGAGATTTGTCTGATGGCACCAACGTTATTAGGAACACAAAAAGGAATACGATACTTACCAGTATGCATCTGTTCTTGGCATGTAGAGCTGCAGATCTACACACTTTTGCATAGATCGCCATCTGGTGTTGGGCCCGGATGTTTGCAGTTTGTTTTTCCTCTTGGAAAGTCTTTGGAAGTCACGAGGTCGGTGACTCCTCCTTTGGTTCGTATTGCGCATGGGCTTCGGCTCCATCCTCAGATTGTTTTTCGCCAACAGGGAAAGATGGAGCGTAGTAATAACAGTGAAGAAACCCATGTGTGTTATATCTAAATAAGATAGACTGGAACAGATACAGGTAGCCGGGGAGGCGGGTGGTCGTGTGTAGATCTGCAGCTCTACATGCCAAGAACAGATGCATACTGGTAAGTAACATATTCCGTTCGAGGCATACGAGCTGCAGATTACACACTTTTGCATAGACTATATAGCAGTTCCCAACCTTAGCGGCGACCACCGGTATCTGTTGCAGTGGTTTGAAATAGTGTTTTTAGTACAGCCTGGCCCACACTAGCATGTTGCTTGGTTTGCACATCTACACAAGTAATGTTTAGTGAAAGTGTGCGGTGTTGACCATGTAGCTGCCTAGCAGATATCATCTAATGGGATGTTCCCTGGAAAAGCCATTGAAGCCCCTATCTTTCTTGTAGAGTGGGCTTTAGGGGGAACAGATAGCGTGCGTTTTGCTTTGTGTTAGCAAATCTGTATGCATTTTACAATCCACCTAGCTATCCCTGATTTAGAGATGGGGTTGCCTTTATGAGGTGGAGAGAAAGAGACAAACAGTTGCTTTGTCTTCCTGAAAGGTTGTGTTCTCTGGATATAGTAAAGCAAGGCCCTTTTAACATCCAGTGTGTGTAGAGCCCTTTTTGCAACCGTTTGAGGTTGCGAGAAAAAAACGGTAAATCTACCGATTGGTTTAGATGAAAGGGTGAGATGACTTTGGGTAGGAATTTTGGGTTGGTACGTAGGACAACCTTGTTCGGGTGGATTTGGAGAAAAGGTTCTTGTATAGTAAGTGCTTGTATTTCACTGACCCTTCTAAGGGAGGTGATAGCTACAAGGAAAGCTGTTTTCCATGTGAGGAATTGCAGTTCGCTTTTATGCAAGGGTTCAAAAGGCGGACCCATTAGCCTTGTGAGCACTATATTTAAGTTCCACACAGGTGAGGGTGGCACTCTGGGGGGAATTATTCGTTTTAGGCCTTCCATGAAGGCTTTAATGGCAGACACTCTGAAAAGTGATAGGTGCTGTCTGTTTTGTAGGTAAGCGGCAATTGCTGCGAGGTGTAGCCGAATGGATATATATGCTAGGTTACATCTTTGTAGATGTAGTAAGTAGCATATGATGTGCTGTATGGATGCGTCTAGAGGGTTGATTGTGTTGTTGTGGCAGTAAACCACAAATCTTTTCCACTTGGCAGCGTAGCAGGCTCTAGTGGTAGGACGTCTAGCTTCTCTGATAACATTCATACAGTCGGGGGGAAGGTTAAGGTATCCGAATTCTATGATCTCAGGAGCCAGATCGCAAGGTTGAGCTGATCTCTCCATGGTTCTGGGTTAGGAGGCATGGTGAGAGGTGTAATTTTTGGTGTGGCACTGCTGAGAGTTCCGGCAGCGTGGTGTACCATGGTTGTCTGGCCCATGTTGGAGCTACTAGAATGAGTGTGAGGGAGTGCTGTTGTAGCTTTCACACCACTAATGGAATTAGTGTGAGAGGTGGAAAGGCGTATGCAAATTTGCCTGACCAGTTCATCCATATCGCATTGCCTTTGGACAATGGGTGTGGGCATCTGGCAGCGAAGCTTGGGCATTTTTTATTTCGTGGGTGGCGAATAGGTCTATCTGTGGATGCCCCCACATCTGAAAGAACGGGTGAAGAACCTGCGGGTGAAGTTCCCACTCGTGGATCTGTTGCGTCTGTCTGCTGAGCAGATCTGTCATGGTGTTTTGGACTCCTGGGACGTGCTGGGCCAGGAGAAAGATTTTGTGTGGGATTGCCCATCTCCATATGCTCTGTGCTAGTTGAGAGAGCTGTGGAGAGTGTGTGCCGCCTTGTTTCTGGATGTAGTACATGGCAGTCATGTTGTCTGTGCGGATAAGGACTGCTTTGCCTAAAATCTGTCTGTGAAAGGATTTTAGGGCTAGAAAGATTGCCAGTAACTCCAGATGATTGATGTGGAGTAACTTTTGTTGCGGCGTCCATGTGCCCTGCACTGTGAGATGTAGTAGATGAGCTCCCCAGCCGGAGAGCGATGCGTCTGTTGTCAGGATTATTTGTGGAACCAGGTCCAGGAACGGTCGACCTCTGGAAAGATTTGTGGTGTTCCACCACTGCAGAGAGTGATGGGTGCGACCGTCTACAAACACCAGATCTGTCAGTTGCCCCTGGGCCTGGTTCCATTGGTGCAATAAAAACACTCTTGGAGTGGACGCATCTGGAGTCTTGCATGAGGCACTATGAAAATGCAAGAGGCCATCATCCCTATCAGTTGCATAAGCACTCTTGCTGGGAGGGAGTGTTGAAGTATGAATTTTTTACGCAAAGCCTGAATGCTTGCGATCCTTGCCGGATTGGGGTAGGCAATGGCTTTTGCGATGTCTAGGGTGGCACCGAGGTATTGCTTTATGTGGGATGGTGTTAGCTGGGACTTTTGGTGGTTCACCATGAAGCCTAGTTGGTGAAGTAGCTGGATTGTAGTGGCGGTGTGGTGTACACATTGGTTGTAGGACGCGGCTTTTATCAGCCAGTCGTCCAGATACAGGAAGACGTGAATGTGCGGTCTTCTGAGGTGTGCCGCCACTACCGCTAGGCACTTGGTAAATACCCGTGGTGCTGTTGTGACCCCGACTGGGAGCACCTTTAACTGGTAGTGTTGCCCGTCCACTACGAATCTGAGGTACTTTCTGTGGGCATGGTGTACCGGAATGTGAAAGTACGCGTCTTTCAAGTCCAGTGTGGTGAGAAAGTCGTTCTGGGAGAGGAGCGGAAGTACCTGCTGAAGTGTTACCATATGAAAATGGTCGGAATGTATGTATGTGTTTATAGGCCGGAGATCTAAGATAGGTCATAGAGTCTCGTCTCTTTTTGGTATCAGAAAATATAGGGAGTAGAACCCTACATTTTTCTGATCGTGGGGGACCTTTTCTATTGCGTGTTTTTGTAGGAGGGAGATTACCTCCTGTTTTAGTAACGTGGAATATTCTTGTGACATTGGGCGTTGCCTGGGTGGAATGTTGGGGGGGAGGGGGGGGGTAGATGTGAGTTCTAGGCAATACCCTGAACGAATAATTTGGGTCACCCATTTGTCTGATGTGATGGACTCCCAGACGTGAAGGAAATTTTGTAGTCTGCCCCCGACCGGAGTGGGATGGTCTGGGGGGGAGCAGGGGAAAGTCATTGGGTAGGCGGTGTGGCAGAGCGGGCGGTATTTGTTTTGCCTCTGCCTTTATTGTTTATTCCTCTAAAGCCGCCTCTTTGATAACCTTTTGTGAATGTGGACTGAGGAGGGGATTTGTAGGACGTGGACTCGCTGTCTGAGGAGTAGCCTCTGCCTGTGCCCCGAAAGGAAGAGCAGCGAAAGGAGCGTCTAGGAGGGTGTGACTGTAGAGCTCCCATAGATTTCGCCGTAACTGTATCTTTTTTCATCTTCTCGAGGGCCTCATCTATCTTTGGACCGAATAAATGTTCCTGATCGAAAGGATGGTTTAATATGGAGGCTTGTACCTCGGGTTTAAAGCCTGAAACTCTCAGCCAAGCGTGTCGACGGAGTAGGACACTGGTGTTAATGGCCCTGGAGGCTGTGTCTGCGGCACAGCGTATAGAGGTATTAGTTATGGTCTTACCCTCTTGGATTAATTCATTGGCCCTATTTTTATATTTTTCTGGGAGATGGTGCATGATGGTTTCTAGTTCATCATAATGCGCTCTGTCGTATCTGGCCAATAGCGCTTGAGTGTTGGCGATACGCCTTATATTAGCTGCCTGTGACGCAGTGCGTTTTCCTGACGCGTCCAGGAGCTTTGATTCTTTGTCAGGTGGTGGTGCTTCTCCTGACGCCTGAGAATTTGATCTCTTTCTTGCGGTGGATACCACTAGGGAATCCAGTGGCGCTGGCCCTTTGATGTAGGCAGGATCTGTAGGGGCAGTTTTATACTTTTTTTTTCTATGCGGGGGTTTAGGACCCTAGCCCTGACTGGGTCTTTAAAAACCTCTGGCGCATGTTTTATTACCCCTATGAGCATAGGTAGTATAGCAGTAGACCTATGCGCAGTATCAAAGGTGTCTAGGAGGAAATCTTCCTCTACTGGGTCAGTGTGAAGCTCTACCCCGTGATAATGTGCCGCCCTCTGAAGTAGGTGGTGAAAACCTAGTGAGTCTTTTGGTGGAGATGGCCTGGATGGATAGAGGTCATCTTGTGGGACATCTGGAATGTATGGATTATTATAGTCATCCCAGGGGTCTGGGGATCCTGTAGGGGTGGGGTCTTGTGGCACATCTGCTGGGTCGTAGTATGGGTCCCCCTGATCATCATGGTCTGGAGACGGGGTGGGAGAGTGATGAGGCAGGGGTGGAGAAGGTGGAGGGGGTGGAGGTGGAGAAGGTGGAGGGGGTGGAGGTGGAGAGGGTGGAGGAGGGGGGGAAGGCACTCTGAAAGGGGAGGTAGCACAGTCCTTCCTCTTTGGAGGTGGAGCTGGTTTGTCTAAATGTCTCTTTTTAGAAGACAGTGCCAAATGTCCAGTTTTTGTTTCCTTGGTAAGTGTCTTTTGCAAAGGATCCGGTGTAAAAAGTTCTTGCGACACTGGTTGTTCGGTCAGCGCCGACGTTTTCGGGGCCGACGGCTTCTTAGGCTTGTCTGTGCTGTGCTTTTTGGGAACCTCCGATATTTAGTTCGGTGCCGAGACAGGCTTCGGCGCGGGAGTGTCGGTGCCGAGGGCCTTATGATGTTTGGTTGGCACCGAGAGGCTGGGTTTGGACACCGAGGGTTTTGGTGTGGAGCTCGGTGTGGAGGTAGAGGCCGATCTTTTCTTCGGTGCCGAAGGGTGTTTGTCGGCACAGCTGGCAGGCTGCCTCGAGCCCGAGCCGCCGGAAGGCTTACTTGGCTTCGTCACCGGGCCCGAAGGTGGGGTGTTCGAAGCAGTGTCTTTGGTCTTGCCTAGGCCCGAAGGCGAAGGCGTGACCGAAGCCTTTTTGGGTGTCGGCGCGGGTGTGGGAGGGGGTATTTTACTCACGACCCTCTGCGCCTGGGTGATGTCCTCCACATCCGAGTCGTCGGCTTCGGAAGCACTGACGAGGTCCTCTTCGGTGTGCTGGTGTCCCGGAGCTTCGACGTCGTCCCCAAAGATGTCGACTGGAACGGAGGTCGAGGAGTGCGCCATTTTTCGTCTGGCCCTTCGATCTCGAATAGTCTTTTTAGATCTAAAAGACTTGCAGTTGGGACAGTCTCGAGCCTCGTGTTCAGGGGAGAGGCAGAGGTTGCACACCTCATGAAGATCGGTGAGGGGGAATTTGGACCCACATCGAGGGCACTTCTTGAATGGAGTTCTTTCCATCAGCCGGGACCGGAGCCTGGATAGGCCCTAAGGCCGCCGTCGATGACTGGAATCGAAGGTGCGTCGAAGAAGAAGGTGATTGAGGAGATCAGTATCTAAACAATACCGCGGAGAGTGAGGATTCCGCTTCGATCGTCGAACTGGAATGTTCGGAACTGGAGCGCAAAGTATTACATCCGAGCCCGATGGCGGAAAGAAACAATCTGAGGATGGAGCCGAAGCCCATGCGCAATAAGAACCAAAGGAGGAGTCATCGACCTCGTGACTTCCAAAGACTTTCCAAGAGGAAAAACAAACTGCAAACATCCGGGCCCAATCTATGCAAAAGTGTGTAATCTGCAGCTCATAAGCCTCGAACATGTATTTACTATGGAAACACGATCCTACCTAGAACTAGTGGAGAATATATATATATATATATATATATATATATATATATATATATATATATATTAAAACGAATCCTCCCAACGGAAGAAGTAGGTCGCACTCCAACAGCTTTTCAATTGCTTTTCTTTATTTCAAAAGTTCCATAGTTTAGCAAAACCAATAGATTGACCAACGCGTTTCGGTATACTCCGATACCTTGCTCACGGTCGTCGTTTTTACAAATGTTAACCAAAACTGTTTTGAATAAAGATAATTGAAGGAAGTCCCATGACAACAATTTCCTGTTACCGCCCTTGTGATATCCCACAGGTTTATGGGTCTTGTAGTTCACATTAGAACATTCAACTGAGATACATTTTAACATTTAATTTTTTTGTTTGTTATTGTCCTTCCGTTTCTTTTACCAATTCAGAATATTCTTCGTTGTTACCCCAGGTTTGATTTTGCCCTGTGGTGGGCAATCCGGTAATTCTTTTACATGCTTTTCGTGCTCAATTTACTTTTTAATGTCAAAAGTACTCAGTTGCTGTTTTCATCTTTTCAGTTAAGCCCTCCAGTGGGCTGACGTGTATTAATCTGACCAATTCTGTGGGATAGTGTATTTCATAGGTGTATATACAGTTCTTCTGATTGATTTAATCCATATGGGGTCATGGACCGCAAATTTAAAATATGACACGATTCTTTCTGACGTAATGTTTTTTCCCTGTTTCCACCACGAGAGCTCATCGGTACTGCTTCAATGCCATAAAATCTCAAAAGTTTCCAATTGGCATTATGATGTATTTCCATATGTTTAGCTATGGCATTGTTCCGGTCTTTGTTTTTGGTCGCTCGTACATGCTCCAATATGCGTTTTTTTAATTCACAAATGGTGGATCCAACATATCTTAAAGGGCAAGGACATTCTACCACATAAACTATATATTGGCTCTTGCAAGTTATCAAAGTCGTAATTTGCCAATTTTTGTTGTTCGCCATCTTCACATCCCTTATTGGCTTAGCAATTTCGCAGACTTTGCAATTGTAGCATTTTGTGAAACCTGTTGTTCGTAACCAGGATTCTTTAGATTGTTTAGCTATGAAGTGGCTGTGTGTTAGGCGGTCCTTCAAACTTCTTGCCCTTCTGAATGTTATCACTGGGTGGCCTCCCATTTTTTCACCCATCATGCTGTCCATTGTAAGAATTTTCCAATTCTTCTTCAGAATGTAGGTGATATCTTTCGCTTCGTGGCTGTAATCTGTAATCAATCTTATAGGCTCTTCCGTATTGTCAGATTCTTGCTGTTTAGGGATTAAGCATTCTGCCCTAGTTTTTTGATTAGCTCTGTTCCAACTTGTGATTAGGCTTTTTTTAGGATATTTTCTCTGGATGAATCTTAGTACCGTGTTGCCACTGTGTTTTAACCAATCTTCCTCTTCACTGCAGATTCTCCGCAATCGAAGAAATTCTCCATATGGTATGCTAGAAATTGTTGTTGGCTGGTGGAAACTGGTTGCTTCCAAATTTGTGTTGGTCGCAGTGCTTTTACGATGTAACGTCGTTGCCAGACGATTCTCTTTTACATAAATTTCCATATCAAGAAAGACAACTCGTTCTTTGCTGAGATTGTGTGTGAATCTCAAATTGGGTGTACTATTATTTAAAATTGTATAGTACTCCTCAAACTTTTCCTCCTTGCCATTCCATACAATTAAAAGGTCGTCTATAAACCGAACCCATGTAACAATGTGTTTGGTATATCGATGGTGTTTCATGTTCCAGGCAATTTCTTGTTCCCACCACCCCATTACCAAACAGGCATAACTGGGGCTGAAGGAAAAACCCATTGCTGCTCCGTTGCGTTGGCGGTACAGGTTATCACCAAACGTGAACACATTGTTTTGTAGGCAACATTCCATCATATCCAATAACATTTTGTTATGTTCTTTGTAGTGAATATTTCTGTTTTTTAAAAACCATTCACAAGCATTCAAACCTTGAGTGTTATCAATAGTGGTGTATAAGGCTACCACATCCATGGTAATGAGACAATAAGTATTAGACCACGTGATATCTTGTAGAATTCTCAGACAGTCTGAAGTGTCTTTAATGTATGATTTGAGGTTTTTTACATATGGCATGATGAAGTGATCAATGAAGTTGGCCACTGGTTCCATGAGCGAACCCTTGGCCGACAAGATAGGTCTCCCCGGTGGTTTTTTGGGATCCTTATGTATTTTGGGAAGGAAATACATGGTTGCAATAACGGGAAAGTCCACCGTGAGGTACTTGTATTCATCTTCATCAAGCAAATTCTTTGCTACCCATGTTCTGAGTTTTTTGTCAGAATCCCTTTTGATGGCTGTGGTTGGGTTGGTCTGCAGTTTTTCATAGAAGTCTGAGTTATTCAATTGTGATAGAGCTTCCTCGATATACATTTTGGTGTCCCACAAAACAATATTTCCTCCTTTGTCTGCCATTTTTATTACAAAGTCTTCTGACTTAGACAGATTGGTCAGTGCGTCCCTTTCTGTTTTGCTAAGGTTGTCTTTAAATTTTTTATGTTGTAGTTTGTACAGGTCTTGGATGACAGACTCATGAAAAAGATCAATTTTATTCCCTGGAGCCAATTGGGGGTAGAATTTTGATCGTGGTTTTTTGTGGCTTAGGCCTGCGCCTAATTGTGGGCATGCTGTTTCAAGTGAGATTTCTTTGCCTGCTTCTGCATTCAAATTCAATAGGGTCAAAAAATCTTCAGAGTCTTTAGCCAGGAGAGTTGAAGTAGGAATTCCTGATTGTTTTATGTGTTTAGGTTTGTCTTGATTTTCCATGAAATATTTAGCCAATTTAATTTTCCTGATATACAAATATAAATCAATCCGTGTCTGCGCCAGGTTCATTCTTTGCGTGGGACAGTAGTTAAGGCCACGTTTCAGTAGAGAGATTTCTTCCTGAGATAAAACCTTCGTGGATAAATTTATGACCTGAAGTTCATCTTTCATTGCTCCTTCTTCAGTCTCATACTCCGTGTTTTTATCCCACTCCTTTCTGTTGTGGAACTTGCTCCTTCGTCCCCTTCTTTTTGTTCGTCGTGTTTTCTTTGTCGCCAGGGTTTCCCCCTGCCTCTTCCTCTTGGTTGGCGTTGTGTTTGTTGGTTCTGTTCCCACTGACGTTGTTGGAGGACCAGGCGCATGTCTCCTAAAAAAACCCTCCTTGAGCTTTCTAGGGTTGCCCCATTTTCCCCGTCACTTGGGTCAGTTGAAGCCAGCGAAGAGAAGCTGCTGGAAGTGGTTGAGTATTGAGTAGAGTCCGTTTGTTGTTTGAAGGGGTCATATTTTCGTGCAAACGTGAAGATCCTCCCTTCCGCATAATCCACAGTGTCTCGCACGAATTTACTGTGTTTACGTTGCCTGACGATGTCTTCATGTTTATCAATTTGTTTCTCTAGGTCGTCCTTAAATTTGGACATTTCTTGATTTAATTTCAGGGATTCCAATTCTTTCTCGCACTCTTGCAATTGTTCCTTGATTTTATTCAATGAAATTTCAATATGTTTAACTAATATTTTAATCAAGCCTAATGAAGAGTTCAAGGTGTGTTCTCCCCATTCCTGTAATAAATCATTGGATGCATCTTGTTGGCTAGGCATGAGCATGATTCTTAGGCCACGAGGGACTCTCTGAACTTCCAAATACTTCTGCAGAGTAATTAACTCCCAAGATTTATTAATTTCCTTTTTACTCAGTTTTTCCCAAAGTCTTATTTTACTTTTGATGTCCATTTTCCCACTTGGATTGTCTTTGTCAGGTTCTTTTGATAAAGCGCCTTTATCAAACATTGTTGTCAGTTGATCCCTTCTTTTAGCCTCTCGTTTTTCCATTCTTCGATTTAATGATATATGCTTTCAGGTTTTGCTGTTAATATGTGCCTTGGGTGAAGCGATAATTTAGCTGTCGGGATTTTGAATATACAACGAGCCGTTAGTTGCTCCTGCCTTCTACAGTGCTGTGTCTCCGTTGACAAAGTCTTGCACTAAATAAACAAATGGGCATATGCTGGTGTATATTGTTCACCCCGTTCAAATCCAGGATGGCGATCTATGCAAAAGTGTGTAATCTGCAGCTCATATGCCTCGAATATGTATTTACTATGGAAACACGATCCTACCTAGAACTAGTGGAGAAATATATATATATATATATATATATATATATATATATATCCTGCTCCACTGCACCTAGGAAGCGCGGCACACTAAAGGCGGGTGCTTTGAATGCGGAGGTGCCCCGCAATTTCTATCGACGCTCCATGACTCCTTCAAGTTCCCAGGAAAGAATCAAGCACTCACGGGTAAGCAGTACGGCAGCCTCGTTTATTTCAAAGGAGTAAACAACAGACGCGTTTCGGAGCTAGTCCTTCCTCAGTGTTGTTGCTAAATTCATTGTGAGCTACATCTTATATACATCACTCAAAATTAGACATAGAGGAGGTCAGAGGGAACAGCGGTCCGAAATATTTGGGCGCCATCTTTAAAGGGTCAAAAGATAATAGTTCAGATACAAACATAAATGAATATATAATCGTCGATTTAGGCTGTGAAATTTTAAACAATGAATGTTTTTCGAAGTATATTAAAACATTTCATCAATGCAAATGCAAAAAATAAATTTATCACATTGGATATGTTTCACAGTACAATCTTTTAGTTATAGAGCCGTGGATCGGCAATCCGCCTGTATCAGGCGATTTATGACCCCATGATAAGTGCCGGACAAAACTGTTCATTGGACCATAATTATGCAATATTTAGTATTTTGCCGTGTATCGGCATTGCTGGTCAAATGATAAAAAACCAATTTCAAGAAAGGAGGAATGGTGCAAGGAAAGAGAAAAAGAAAAGAAAAAGGTGAGGGAAAAACAAGAACAGAAGAAAGAAAATGTGACACATATTTTATGAGTCAATGCTAGACAGCATATTCAACTAACACACATTGGGTCATATTCAAGATTACAATTGATGATTAATAGGTCAAGTGTTTCTGAGTAGCAGTAGCTCCTGGAGTGTCTATTATCTAGGTCCCTAGATGTACAATCAGTTCTTCTCCTGAATTCAACCCATATGGGGTCTTCGTTTGGAGATCAATTATATATCTTGACTCCAGTCGCCTCAATCTTGCTACTCTGTCCCCTCCTCTGACATGTGCCAAGACACAATCAATCGCAAAAAACTGCAACAGATCCCTGTTACTATTATGTTTTATGGCGAAGTGTCTTGCTACGGGATAAGTGAAATCTTTTTTCGCTATTGCCCGCATGTGTTCCAAAATTCTGAATTTAACATTATTCACAGTACTTCCCACATACATAAGTCCGCATGGGCATTTCAAGCAGTATACCACGTATGGTGTTTGGCAAGTCAAAAATTTTTTTGAAAATTTTGAGATGACTCTTTCTTTAGGCAAGCCTTTAACATTGTAGTGAAATACTCTTTTGCTAAAGGCGCAGGCTTTACACTTCCCACAGGGAAAAAAGCCCTTCATTTCTTTTAAAGTGCCCAATTTGCGGGAAATAGAATCTAGATGGCTGTGCACCAAATTATCTTTCAACGATCGGGCTTTTCTGTATGTAATTTGGGGAGTCATTGGAACATCCGACCCAATAATAGGGTCAGTTTTTAATACATGCCAGTGTTTTCTGAGGATAGACCTCAACCTCAATGTGTCACTAGAATAGGTTGTAATAAGCCGAAATTGGCCTTCCATATCTTTCTCAGTTTGTTTCGTTTGTAAAGTTTGTTCTCTAGGTATTTTTCTAACTCGTTCAAGAGTGTTCTCTAAGAGATTTGTATTGTAACCTCTCATCTCAAAACGTTTGAGGCTGCTCTCTGCTGCTTTTTCAAAATCACAATTTCTTGAGCAGTTTCGTTTTAATCTAAGGCGCTCGCCGTATGGAATGCTATTCTTCAGTTTTTCAGGATGTGCGCTAGAGGCATGAAGGGTACTGTTCCCTGCTGTGGGTTTGCGATAAAGGTCAGTTGTTAATTTCCCTGATTTTACTTCTACCTTCAAATCTAGATAGTTTACTGCCACTAAACTAATCTCCCCTGAGAAGTGTAGATTCACAGTATTTTCATTGAGATGTTGAATAAAATCATTTGCTTTGTCCATGGAACCTCTCCAGATTATAAAAAGGTCATCGATATATCGATGCCAAGATACAATCTCCTTTGTCCAATCTGAATTTTCAACGCTCCAGACCACCTGCTCCTCCCACCAGCCCACGAACAGATTCGCGTAGCTGGGGGCGAAGCAGGTGCCCATCGCGGTTCCGGAGATCTGTCTAAAGTATTCTCCTTGAAAGAGAAAAATGTTATTGTAAAGACAGAATTCAATAAGTTCCAATAACATTTTATTATGGGTTGCAAACTTTAGCGCTCTCTTCCTGAGAAAATGTTCAATGGCTTTTAGTCCTTGATTATGATTGATGCATGTATAAAGACTGGTAATGTCTAATACAATCATGCAAAATGATGAGTCCCATTCAATTTTTTCAAGTTGGTGGATGAAATCAGTTGTGTCTTTTATATAAGACGGCAGTCTCAATACAAATTCGAAGAGAAAGTGATCTAAAAACCTAGATAGGTTTTCCGTTAAGCTTCCCATGGATGAGACGATTGGTCTCCCTGGTGGTAGTGTTGCATTTTTATGAATTTTGGGTAAATGATAAAAAGTGGGCGTTACAGGGTTTGTTGTTCGCAAAAACAGATACTCTTCCAAGTCCAACATTGTTACGTCGTGCCATTTCTTGATAATAGAGTGCAGTTTTTTAATACTCTCTAGGTAATTTTCTTTTGTGGTTAATTCATAGCAATCAGCATCTTGTAATTGTCTTAGAGCTTCATTCACATACTGGTCACGAGGTATTAAAACGATGTTGCCCCCTTTATCCGAGGGTTTGATAATCATGGTGGTATCCTCTTGTAGATTTTTTACAGCTTCTTTCTGTGCAAGAGTCAGATTCTGTTCAGTTTTGCAATTTCCTGCTTTCGCTCTTAATTTGATTAGGTCTTTGATTACCCCTTCAGAGAAAACGTCAATGGCGTCCATCGGCATTTGAGGTAGGAATTGGGAAGGTTGTTTAAGGCCACTCGTTGGTGCTTCTTGTATCACATCGCTTGCTTCAATCCTTTGCGTTGAAGTCATATGTGTCGGTATTTCTTCTAAGGTTCCCTCTTTCCTTAGATTTTCTAGCACTTCCAAGGTAGTTAGGTCGTTTACCGTCAATAAATCAGTGTCTTTATGCTGAGTTTTTAGGAGTCTGGCTTCCTGTTTTGTCGGTTTTAGTTTAAAAAATTTGTGTAATTTCAACTTGCGCACTAGTTTGAAAATATCAATCCTTGTTTGCGTATATTCCAAACGGGTTCGTGGACAGAAAGACAGTCCCAGTTTCAGAACTGTTTCTTCTGTTGAAGTCAGAATTCTAGGAGTTAAGTTGATGATAGTTAATTGGTCAGTTTCTTCTACCATCGCCCTCCTCTTTTGGCTAAATATTGCATAATTATGGTCCAATGAACAGTTTTGTCCGGCACTTATCATGGGGTCATAAATCGCCTGATACAGGCGGATTGCCGATCCACGGCTCTATAACTAAAATATTGTACTGTGAAACATATCCAATGTGATAAATTTATTTTTTGCATTTGCATTGATGAAATGTTTTAATATACTTCGAAAAACATTCATTGTTTAAAATTTCACAGCCTAAATCGACGATTATATATTCATTTATGTTTGTATCTGAACTATTATCTTTTGACCCTTTAAAGATGGCGCCCAAATATTTCGGACCGCTGTTCCCTCTGACCTCCTCTATGTCTAATTTTGAGTGATGTATATAAGATGTAGCTCACAATGAATTTAGCAACAACACTGAGGAAGGACTAGCTCCGAAACGCGTCTGTTGTTTACTCCTTTGAAATAAACGAGGCTGCCGTACTGCTTACCCGTGAGTGCTTGATTCTTTCCTGGGAACTTGAAGGAGTCATGGAGCGTCGATATATATATATATATATATATATATATATATATATATATATATATATATATATATATAAATCTACTGGCAGTCGCCAGTAGATAGTTATAGTTAGGACCGTGTTTCCATAGGAAATCTCAAAATTCTATTCCCAATAAGTCTGGCGCCGGTTGACGAATCCTCGCAAAATTTTCAAAACTAATGGGGCGCTCCGCTCAGCTCCTACCCTGAAAGTCTCGGGGTGATTCGTTAAGCGGGGGCCGAGAAAAAGGGGGGGGTCCCCAAAACGCGTTTTCCCCATGCATTTTTCCATAGGACCTTTAGACACAGCTACAACCTGAACGGCTGAACAGAATTACTTGAAATTTGGCAGAGAGGTATCCATAAGGTCATGGAAGTGCCTTTTGCAGGTCTGGTGTAAATCTGTTCAGTATTTCCTGAGAAAATAGCATTTAAAAGCATATCAATATCTATACACGCGCACCGTGCGCGCACTGTGCGCGAGCGCAATTCTGATTGGTTGTTAGATGTCGGTAAACATTCGAATCGGTCGAAACCAGGAAGTGTCGGTCGCCATTTTGTCTCTCGCAGTCTGAGGGGGTGAAAAAAAAAGGTGGAGAACGTGAAAAGGGTCAGAGTGGACAGTTCCTGACCCCCTAGCCTTGGTCAGGGGGTCACAGAAGGACCCCCAAGGGAGAAAAAAAAGATTTCATTTTTTTTAAATCGCGAGGTGTGCGCACCCTGCGCGCACGGCACGCACCTCGCGATTTTTAAAAAAATAAATAAATTTCACAGTGCGCGCACGGTGAAAAACCTGAAAAAATAAATAATTAATAAATACATAACTTAGCATTTAAAAAACCGTACAAATTCACTGAAAAAACCATAGGTTTCACACACGTTATAGTTACGAATTAGCATTTAAAAAACCTTGCAAATTCACTTAAAAAACCATAGGTTTCACACATGTTATAAAAAACCAATGAAACTCCCCCGTTATAGTTACTGCAGGCAACTATAACTCACGCGACCGCAATCCTCTGCTGATGACGTCAGATATTACATCACTGATGACATATGTGTCTTTATGAAAAATAAATATTTGTAATATATGTATAGCTAAAGATTAATGGAAGAAGACATGGGTAAATAAGTGTCTAAATACAGTGATGTAATATCTGACGTCATCAATGGTTTTTTAAGTGAATATATATATATATATATATATATATATATATATATATATATATATATATATAGATAGACAAAGGCTAGGGGGTCAGGAACTCTCTACCCTGCCCCCTTTTCACGTTCTCCATCTTTCTTTTTCACTGTCACACACAAAATGGCGGCCGACACTTCCTGATTTCGACCGATTCGAATGTTTACTGACATATAACCACCAATCAGAATTACGCTTGCGCACGTTATGGTGCGCGCACGGTGCGCGCCTATAGATATTTATGTACTTTTAACTGCAATTTTCTCAGGAACTACTGAACAGATTGACACCATATCTGCAAAAGGCACATGCCTGACCTGAGGACTACCTCTTTGCCAAATTTCAAGTAATTCTGTTCAGCCGTTCGGGCTGTACCTTCGACTAAAGGTCCTATGGGAAAATGCATGGGGAAAACGCGTTTTGGGACCCCCCTTTTTTCTCAGCCCCCGCTTGACGAATCACCCCGAGACTTTCAGGGTAGGAGCGGAGCGCCCCATTAGTTTTGAAAATTTCGCGAGGATTCGTCAACCGGCGCCAAAGTTATTCAAAATAGAATGGTCAGATTTCCTATGGGAACTCGGTCCTAACTATAACTATCTACTGGCGACCACCAGTAGATAATATATAGTCGTGTTAGAGATCCCAATAAAATCTGGGATACTACGTTCCTGTGAGTGCTGATATTTCATTGTACCGTGAGCCTTGGATTTTGAATCCGCGCAGTGTCCGTCACCGCGCTACAAAGCACCCGGCCGTGAGTGAAGGGAAAAGCAAGATGGAAATCTGAGAGTGATATATATTTTCACTGAAAAAAACATAGGTTTCAGGGACGTTATAGTTAGTTGGATATTTCTTTCGTACAAAACCATAGAAATTCCCTGTTATAGTTAGTTCAGCTAACTATAACTTGTGCCCCCGCAATGCATTGCTGATGATGTCACATATTACATCATTCATGACATGGTCAGTGACATCACTGATGATATTTCAAATGACATCACTGATGACATCATACCAGCGACTGTGTTTTTCTTTAAAGTTTAAATATGTATTATATATATGCCAAGGTGTATTCAAGAATGAGTGGATGTATAGGTGTCTGAATGGAGGATTTAGTAGGTGCGTGACTAAACTTTGTGAATGTCTGTATTAGTCTGTCTGTTGTTGTATATGCTGCTGCATGGGTTGGTCAGTAGCTACATGAGTGTCTATATGGGTTATCAATTGTTTGCCTGAGTATTTGTATGGGTGTCTGGGTGTGTGTGTGTGGGTGGGAGGTGTGTGACTGTGCATAGATGTTTGAGTGGTTGATTCACTGTGTGTATGGGTTCAAGAGTGCATATGAAAACAGCTGTATGGGTGGGTGAGTGTGTGTGTATGGGTGTGTTGGTGAGTGAATGGATGTCTCAATGGTACATGTCCAAGTAACTACATATGTAAAAGGCAGTGTTTGTGAGAGTTGAAGTATAAAAATGACTATACGTGAGAGTCAATGATTTTGAGAGTGGCTGTATGGATGAGTGTGTACTTGTATCAGTGATTGTATAAGAGAGTAAGTATGCATTTGTTTCTGTTTGAATAAGTGATGTGGTGTGTGTATAACTGTATAGGTCAGTAAATGGAAGTGTGAATAATTATTTGCATGACTGACTAGGTGTTTGAGTAACTGGATGAGTGGTGGTGTGTGAGTGTCTATATAGGTATATGAGTGCTTATGATAGTATTGTATTGATGAGTGACTGCATGTATGAGTGAGTGAGTGGATCTGTGTATAGACCTAGAAATGAGTGAGTGCGTATGTAGTAACTGGTATTGGTGTGTCGATGGTTTCGAAAATGGTAGTCTGTATTTTACAGTGGGTGTATCAAAGGTTATATTAGAGTGTGAGGAGGTGGATCAGATTTTCACGTGGATGATGTCATCAGTGATGTCACTGACCATGTCATGAACTATGTAATATGCAACGTCATCAGCAGTGCACTGCGGGGCGCGAGTTATAGTTAGCTGAACTAACTATAACGGGGGAATTTCTATGGTTTTGTACGAGAGAAATGTCCAACTAACTATAATGTCCCTGAAACCTATGGTTTTTCAGTGAATTTCAAAAGGTTTTTTAAATGCTAATTTCGAATTATAATATTCATTAAACTTATGGTTTTTTCAGTCATTTTGAAAAAAAAAACTAAATTGAGATATTTTGTAACTTTAATATCCTAAAAATAGTTTTAGTAATTTTTTTTGTTAGTTATTAAAATAATATAAGGTCTTCTGTTTCTGTTTCCTTAAATGTGAATATATATATATTTTCTTCTTTGAGAAAAAAATGGAGCCGTGTACCTATCTCGGTGGGTGAGCGGAATCAAACCGCCATATTGGTCGTCGTGAAGGATGCACGTTTCAGCCAGCCCATGTGGTACTGAAAATTCTGGCCCCGTGTTATAAACATCGTCGTATCATGACGATTTTGGTATCAGCAGACCGAGAATGATTAGAATACTATGCACAAGCATTTTCGCCATATTCGGGTGACGAAATCACCCTGAAATCAGAGTTTCCATCCTGAACCCTCGGTTTTCATTTGAACGGCAGCCATTTTGTGATTGCCCTCACATAGGCCAATGACTAAGGCCAAAAACGAGTCTGAAGGACACATGCACCTTTGCCGACTCCTCTGTGACCTGGGCAAGCTGACTCCACTGACCTGAAGCCAAACCTGTTCGGCCAGTTCCTTTCCCAGTGGCCGAATGAGATTAGTATCAAGGCACAACATAGCAGAAAAACCTTTCATCACACACAAACCATGCCTAATCTTACACACACCTGCCCCTGTTTCTTACTTTAGGACTTGCTTTACGAGGAGGAGGTGCCCGTTTTTATTGGGGGTCCGTCGATATCTGATGAAAGTACTGAGCCTTGCCGGGTAATTGATTGAGGGCTGGACAAACTGAAATATGGGCTTGTCATCATGACTCTGCTTTTTCTTTGTAGTGAAAATATGTGAATGGTCAACTGTAAAACAAGGAATGTTTGCCTAAAGCATAATATTTTGTATAAAAGGAGAAGGCTGGCTTTGTAAGGGTGAGCAGTCTCCTGAGAATATACACCGTGTTGTACTTCTAGGATACCTGTTACTGGTTGCAGCCAATAAATACGATCTTTGACTTCACCAAGAAGACTCTGTTTCTGTAGTCTGAAACAGGAAGGACTCGAAGTCTTAGGGTGTGTTCCCTGGCACCGCTGGGTTCTGAAAAACCCAGTACTTCAGTTGGCGCCCAACTTGGGGCGATTTCAGCGGTACCGGTCCAAGCCAGAGGTTCGTGAGGAGCTTCGTGTGAAAATTCTGGATGAAGTCCGCCACTTCATCGACTATCGTATTCGATAATCCTTTGAAGTTTGAAGCTAGACTAGAGAGCGAAGATGCCTGGTCTTAGCAGACTTGGAAATTCGTTTTGTCTTGGTTGTAATAGGGATTCCGATTGGAGGACTCGTGTCCGGTTCCTCCGATTGGAACTCCAACCTATGAACTATATGTGAAACATGGCGTAGGCCCCATCACATATAATGAAGTATGGATCCGATACACCAGGAAAGATGGTGCTTTAAAATGGCCCCAATATGGTAGTTTTGACACACAGATTCTGGATAATCTGGGAGGTTAAACTTTTTAAGAAGAAAGCCCGGCCGGCGATGTTTGACTCTTTCCGCCTATGGCGTAAGGAAGCCAAACAGAAGGAAATTAAATTAGCAAAGAGAAATAAGAGAGAAAAGGGTATCTCGATAATGCAAGCTGCTATGCAGTTTAAAGATAATGAAGAAGAACAGATGAGTGAGCAGTTGCACAGGCAATGTAAAATGGTGATCGATAAATGTTATCCAGTTTTGCCGCTTCTTCAGCAAGATGCAGCAAAAGAACTTGAGAAAGATCCTTTAATGTCGCACTTGTTGAGTTCGCCACCCCCTTATGCGCAGAGTGCTACAGCACCACCGCAACCTTTAGTTGTGCAACCTCCAAATATTGTGCCTCAGGTTCTTCCACAGCCGCCAGCTCCTCTTCAGTTGGCTCCTACTCCTATGGCGCATTTCCTCAAGGGCCGCCAACTACGCTACCTGCTCCATCTGTACTTTCTACGACTTTGTCTACTACATCGACTGCCTCTTCTGGTGTTTTTCCTGATACTGCCTCTGCGTCTGCATCTGCGTCTGCCTTGCCTCCCTCTGTTTTTCCTCCTGTTCTTTTGTCAACTTCTCCTTCTGTCCAACAGAGAATGACTAGCACTGTTGCTAGCCTTATATTTCCTCTCTTTGGGTCATCTGGTATGACCCCTGATTCGGAGCGTAAGCAGTCGCGTAGTCAACTGCCTGATTCTTCTTCTCGAGAGAGAAGTGTTTGACCATATGGCGCGTAAATGGGTTACTTTCCCTTTTAAATATGATGTGGAGTCTGTTATGGATGTCTTCCGTCAATGGGAAGCACCAAAACAAAGATACGTTTTTGAGAAAATGTGTGCTTTCCTTTGTGAGGAATTGGAGGATAATGATTTAGAAACAAATCCGCCTGATTTGTGCCGTGTACGGTTTGAGTTTTCATAGGGCACGATTGTGGGTTCCGATGTTGAGAAAGCAGTTGCGACGTTGTTGTCCTTTAGGAATAAGGATCCTTCTCAGTCACTGTTTGAACATGACTCCTCAGTTAGGAAAAAAGTGCGACAGTACCCAATGAGAGAAGTCCCTCCAGTATGGAAGGACGCCGTTGCGGCTGATGCCGCTAATCAAATTGCTGCTGCTCCAGCTCATTTTCAGCGTGTTTGGGTACATGTTCCTTGGAAGCGAGCTGAAGTTTTAGCCCTTAAGCAGACCTTGCCTGACCCTCGTAAAAACCCTGCAGGGTATTATAAGGAATTATCACAGACTGCAGACTCATGCATTATGAATTTAGCCGACATAGACATGTTATTTGGGAATGTTGTTCCACAGCCTTTGTGGGGATTGATTCGCCATACAGATCATGCGCAAGAGTTAGGTGACTCATGGGCTAATATTAGTACTGCAAATTATAGACAAGTTGGTGGTGCCAAGCCTAAGCCTTTGGTAGCAGAACTTCCTGCTAGGATCATTGCTTACATGAAGACTTTAATGCCTGCGATGCGTGTGAATTGGGATAAATTGTCTGCGTGTAAGCAGAAGAAAGATGAAGCAGTGTCTGATTTCTTCACCAGGTTTGAAGAAACGTTTATCGACCACAGTGGTCAAGATATGAGTACAGAAGGTGGTCAACGGTTGTTCGCTGACAAGTTTGTGCACAATTTGCTTCCCGAGCTGTGTAAGAAATTGAAAGATTCAGAGAGTTCTTGGGCCGTTTCCTCTTCAGCACAAATATTGGCTACTGCACAGTACTACGAAAATAGGGATAAAGATGAGAAGAATAGAGCAGACAAGAAAACTAAAGAATTAAAGACGAAGGTTCTTTTACAACAGGCGTATCCGCCGCGTGGTGGTCAGAGTAACTATCAGCAACCTCAACAGTTTCAGAGAAACTCGCAAAGGTTCGAGTTTTCTCAATTACGTGTTCCTGAAGGACCCAATCAGTGTTCATATTGTAAAGAAGAGGGTCATTTCAAGTATAGTTGTCCTATTTTGTTACAGCGTACGAATGGTGCTTCTGGCGCAAGAGGTCGAGTTGTTCAACAAGCTCCTAGAGGTAGAGGACATGGAAGTGTCCCCCAGAACGCGCGTTCCTTGCCCTCTCAGAATTCAATGAATAGTTTTGACCAGCAAAATAACGCGTCTGGTAGGACGGCTCAGTACTATGCTAACGACTACTATGCAGAAGATGAGAATGTGGAAGGTAATGATTGCTAGGACAGCCATAGACAAAGAGAGGGAGTTGTTTCAGTTCCAGTAGATCACAGTGGACCATATGTTAAGGTGATTACATCAGGTGTGTCAGAGCCTTTTCTGTTGGATACTGGTGCTACAAAGAGCTCTATTATGCACTCAAAGCTCCCTGGCGCACCTTTGTCTGGCGAGATGAATGTTTCAGTAGGTTTTTCTGGCGCCCCGGTTAGGAATCTGATTTCTAGTCCTATGTCCCTTTCTGTTGGACCTTGTGAATTGGATGCACCCCTTATTCTGACGACAGGTTGTGGTGAAAACTTGTTAGGATTGGATTTGTTGAAAAGATTGTATGCAACATTATATTGTTCTCCTTCGGGAGTACAACTTACACTGGGTAGGAAAGTGATCTCTCCAATGTATTTGTCGAAGGATAAACTTACGACAGAATTGTTGTTTCTTCCTGATATTCTTTGGGCTACTGGTCCTAATGATGTGGGTCTTTTGGAAATACCGCCATATGTTGTGACATTGAAAGCCAATGTTAAATTGCCACGCATTCCCCAATACAAGATCTCTAGTAAAGGTGAAAAGGCATTGCTAGCGATCATTTATGATTTGATTGAAAAAGATGTAATTGAAGAGACAAGAGGCAACGTTTGTAATAGTCCTGTTCTGCCTGTTTTGAAACGTACTAACCCTTCTCAGCCACCTGTTTACAGGTTCGTGATTGATCTTAGAGAGGTCAATAAAATAGTTGTGCCACAGTTTCCAGTTGTTCCTGATATCACTGCCCTATTGACTATGATTCCAGCTTCCGCCACCTGGTTCTCGGTGATTGACTTGAAGAATGCTTTCTTCAGCATCCCGATTGCCGAGGAGAGCAGCGATATTTTTGGCTTCAGTTTAGGAGGCCGAAGCTTCCGCTTCAAACACACTCCTCAAGGCTACTGTGAAAGTCCATCAATATATAGTCAGGCTTTAAAAACACAGCTTGATGCAATTGTTTTACCGGATGGCGCTACCCTTATTCAATACGTCGATGATTTGCTAATCGCTGCAGATACTGAGATATGTAAAGAAGCTACCTTGTCGTTGTTGCGTCATTTGTCTGATTTACATCACAAAGTGTCTCTTTCAAAACTGAAATATTGTCGACAAGAAGTGACCTACTTAGGTCATCTCTTATCGAAGGAGGGAAGGAAACTGACCCCAGAAAGAATTCAGGCAATTGCAAAATTAAGTGTGCCAAGGACACAGAGAGAAGTACGTGCTTTCTTGGGCATTACATCATACTGCAGACAGTGGATACCGAATTTTTCTTTGCTGGCCAAACCTTTGGTAGCTTTGACCTGTAAAGATACACCGAATACCGTTCCATGGTCTGAAGATTGTCAGAAAAGTTTTTCCGAATTGCGTAATGCACTGTGTTCGGCTCCTGTGTTGGGTACCCCCGACTACAGTAAGCCCTTTACACTGTATGTCCATGAGAAAGAGGGTTGTGCATTGTCAGTGCTGACACAGTCTTTTGGAGACAAGCAGCGTCCATGCGCGTATTTTGTCGACTTTGGATCCGGTAGCTAAAGCATTGCCGAGTTGCTTGAGAGCCACAGCGGCAGCAGCTGTTTCTATTCGACAGTCTGCTGGATTAGTGATGAATAATATGTTGATTGTGATGGTTCCACATGCAGTGGACACGTTGTTAAACAGGACCAAGACACAGCACTTAACTAGTGCTCGATTGTCAGGTTACGAGTTGACACTGTTAGCGAGTCATGTGCACATAAAGAGGTGCAATACGTTGAATCCAGCTACGTTATTGCCGATTTCAGTAGAGACAGATGGTGTTGAACAGCATGATTGTTTTCTCAGGACAGAAGAAGAAACGAAAGGGAGAGTAGATCTTAAAGATACTCCTCTTGTAAAGTGTGATGGTACCTTATGGGTGGATGGTTCACGCTTCAAGCTTCCGAATGGGGATACGACTGCAGCATATGCTATCACGACTTTGCATACGATTGTTGAAGCTGCACGTATACCACATAATTCAGCTCAAGCAGCAGAGTTGATTGCACTTACGAGAGCGTGTGTGTTATCGAAAGGAATGGAAGTGACCATATATACCGACAGCCAGTATGCGTTTGGTGTGGCTCATAGTTTTGGACGATTGTGGAAAGAACGTGGGTTCCTGACTTCGCATGGAGCTAAGATTCAGCATGGTCAGTTGGTGAATGAGCTTCTTGAGTCACTGACCTTGCCGTTACAAGTTGCGATTGTGAAATGCAGTGCACACAAGAACGTTACTGATGATGTTGGTCGTGGCAACGCATTTGCTGACGAAATCGCAAAAGAAACAGCAAAAGATGTGATGAATCGAATGTATGTTGCAGGCCCTGCAAGATGGGTTGGTGACGTTGGAATGTGTGAAGCTACGATAGAGAGTGTGAAGTCTCTTCAAGCTGAAGCTTCAGAGAAAGAGTGGAGTGTGTGGAGAGAAAGTACGGGTAAATTGGATGAAAATGGTTGTTGGGTTGACTTGTCAGAACATCAGCGATGGTTGTTACCCGATGCGTATGTGCTTGCAGTGGTGACAATGGCTCATGGAATGGCTCATATCAGTGTGAAAGGGATTTGTAAGTTGTTGGCTCCAGTATGGCAAAATGCTGGAATTCCTAAATGTGCAGAGAATGTGGTCAAGAATTGCATGGTGTGTCTGAAATACAATCCTGGTAGGGGAACCCCAACTCCAG
The DNA here is from genome assembly GCF_964204655.1 of Triturus cristatus. NCBI lineage: Eukaryota > Metazoa > Chordata > Amphibia > Caudata > Salamandridae > Triturus > Triturus cristatus. The sequence goes on along the minus strand of NC_140585.1, from coordinate 658,020,041 downwards.
CTGGTCATTTTGCGCCTCCAACGTATCCGTTCGAGGTTTTGCAGCTAGATTTCATCCACATGGAAAGGTGCAACAATTTGAAATACGTACTCGTTGTTGTTTGTGCCTTTTCAAGATGGGTAGAAGCATATCCCTTAAAAGACAACACTGCCTTATCCACAGCTAAAGCCCTTGCCAAAGAATTCTTCCCTAGGTTTGGAATGCCGAGAATGGTCTGGAGTGATAATGGGAGTGAATTTGTGGGCCGAGTGATGAAGAAAGTATGTGAGGGGCTAGGTATCCAGCAAAAAAAATTTCACGCTGCAAATCACCCCCAATCAGCTGGACTAGTAGAGTGCTATAATGGCACGTTAAAATTGAAGTTGGCAAAGATACAAACGAGCTCTGGTCTTAAATGGCCTGACGCTCTGCCTTTAGCACTCCTATCAACAAGAATGACTGCATTCGCGAGTGGGACTTAGTCCCTATGAAATTGTGTTCGGCCGCCCGGCCAACATATGGGGAGTGCCAAGGCCGACAAAATTCAGTGAGATCGAACACCCTGTACTGCTTGATTATTTGTATGAATTGACGGCTAAATTGTGTGTTTTACACCAACAGGTTCACGATACTCTGCCTCAGGTCTCTGAAGCTCCAGGACATCTTATCGATCCTGGATCATGGGTGCTGGTCAAAAACTTCCAGAGGACAAACAATGACCAGCCCCGTTGGGCCAGCCCCCATCTCGTCCTTCTCTCAACAGGATCAGCTGTTCGAGTGGAAGGGAAAAAGAACTGGATCCACAGCGTACACTGCAAGAGGGTCCCTTTGCCTCTACCGTATGACCGGTGGGTCCAGGAGGGGATCGCTGACTCTGAGACTGAGACCGTGCCTCGTTTTCTGCCTTTTAGCGATGCACGTGTAAAAGGAACACTTTCTGAACAGGAAAGTGACAATATTTTACAAGAAGCTGTGCCACCGTCAATTCAATTGAACACTACAGAGCCTGAACTCTTGTTCCAGAACCAGACAGTACCTGGAAAAAGCCGTTTAATTTGAGGCCGAGAACTATGGACAAATAAAAAATTATTTTTCTTTGCTATTTTTGAAAGTGCAGCTCTCTCATCTGAGAAACTTTCTTATTTTTGTTTTTCGAACCGCCATCCGGGTTCAGCTGTAGGGTTGTGGTTGCCCAAGTCTTTGGAGTGCAGCTGAAGACGTTAGGTCGACAGTTCTGGTCGGTCTAAGGGAGTTGCCCTGGACTGACAGAAGCATTCCTTAGCATAGAACACCCTACCACCACGAGCAGCAATTAGAGAGGATGGAGTTTTTCGAGAATGAGAGACCTGCCAAACAGATGGACTTTAAAGCCAGAATGTGTACAATGATGACAAAGAAACGATTTTTGGATATTATGTATTTTCATGTTGCTTAGTGTAATGACGTTTTTAATAGGATATGTTTTATTCTCTTTTCAAGTGACATTTGCACCCACTACACAGCCCATACCTCCTTCTACTGTTTCCTCACATTCCTTTCACCCTCTGCCTGAACACGAGTCTGCTAGAAGATTAGAATTTGTCAATAATTCATTCATTCAGCTTCTACACCAACACCAATTAGTAGTTAACACAACTAACTGTTGGGTGTGTGGTCTTATGCCTCATACTACTGATAAAGGGATCCCTTATCTGGTCCTGCCTTTCAGCCATAATGGTTCTGTGTGGGCATATAGAACGGTGTTCATATACGCTCATGAAGCCAACCCCCTACGTTCTGTGAAGGATAATCCTAAGAATAGTGCTCTAGTTAAGGGTATAGTAGATATGATTAGGGAAGATATTTCCTATGAGACTATCCCGAGAGATGAGACACTAGCATATATTGGATGGAACATAACAGGATATGGAGTTACTCTGAGTGAGAACCAGCGAGCAAAGAGATCCTCCCCGATCTGGATTGTACCCCATCAGGGTCACCTATGTCTGCAAGGTAATGGCAAGAATCCCAGAGCTCAGCTAGGGAAAAGTATCTGCACTGAAACATATGTTTTTGCGTCTCAGACTTCCCCTTCGTTCTTAGCAGCTAAGGGTACCTATTTCATCTGCCATAATAGAGCCTAAACATGGTTGCCCCCTGACTTGTCAGGCACATGTTTTGTTTCGTTCTTGTTGCCTCCCACCTACACGGCCGCGGCAGATTACCATAAGACAAGGATAGTTAGAGGTGTCATCAGTAAAGAAGACACTACAGGACAAGAACTTGGAGATTTCGTAAAGGTTTTTCTGCCGTTTTGGGGGCCTATGGTGAACAGCAGGAACATAAGGCAATTGACAAGGGTGGTTGAATCCACGGTAGATAAAACCGCCGGTGCCCTTAGTAATTTGACGGCTGAGCTCCAGTCGGATCGCCTTATGACTCTTCAGAACAGGGTCGCATTAGACGTCATACTTGCAGACCGAGGTGGGGTATGTAAAGTGATCCAATCAAGTTGCTGTGTTTTCATTCCAGATAACGCTCCGACAGTTTACCAGGCCATTTCCAAACTGCATAAGATCTCCGAATCTATTCACGTGGATAAAGGAGATTGGTCATTGATGGGGTGGTTCTGGGAACTGATATCCGCCTGGGGATGGAAGATCCTGATAGTCATTGGGATGATCTTCGCCATTCTTTTCCTGTTCTGTCTGTGTGTACAGTGTGCTCCTGCAATATGTGGCCTCTGTGCTACATCGTGTATAAGGAAACCTGTATCAAGAGACGAGCTAAGTAATAGAATGATGCTACAGCAACATCTCAACGACTTTATGAATATAGACCTAGACTCAGACCTATACTCAGATTAACGTGAGTATAGGTTATTGCCTATGTAAGGGCAAAAGGAGAGTCTGTGGTACTGAAAATTCTGGACCCGTGTTATAAACATCGTCGTATCATGACGATTTTGGTATCAGCAGACCGAGAATGATTAGAATACTATGCACAAGCACTTTCGCCATATTCGGGTGACGAAATAACCCTGAAATCAGAGTTTCCGTCCTGAACCCTCGGTTTTCATTTGACCGGCAGCCATTTTGTGATTGCCCTCACATAGGCCAATGACTAAGGCCAAAAACGAGTCTGAAGGACACATGCACCTTTGCTGACTCCTCTGTGACCTGGGCAAGCCGACTCCACTGACCTGAAGCCAAACCTGTTCGGCCAGTTCCTTTCCCAGTGGCCGAATGAGATTAGTATCAAGGCACAACATATCATAAAACCTTTCATCACACACAAACCATGCCTAATCTTACACACACCTGCCCCTGTTTCTTACTTTATGACTTGCTTTACGAGGAGGAGGTGCCCGTTTTTATTGGGGGTCCGTCGATATCTGATGAAAGTACTGAGCCTTGCCGGGTAATTGATTGAGGGCTGGACAAACTGAAATATGGGCTTCTCATCAGGACTCTGCTTTTTCTTTGTATTGAAAATATGTGAATGGTCAACTGTAAAACAAGGAATGTTTGCCTAAAGCATAATATTTTGTATAAAAGGAGAAGGCTGGCTTTGTAAGGGTGAGCAGTCTCCTGAGAATATACACCGTGTTGTACTTCTAGGATACCTGTTACTGGTTGCAGCGAATAAATACGATCTTTGACTTCACCAAGAAGACTGTGTTTTTGTAGTCTGAAACAGGAAGGACTCGAACTCTTAGGGTGTGTTCCCTGGCACCGCTGGGTTCTGAAAAACCCAGTACTTCACCCACTCCGCTTACGCTTACAGGGAGGGAGCTACAGCGCTACATGTCCCAGGTCTTCCCTGTAGTGATCTGCTGATCACAAGTCTAGTTATCAGCATGCCACAGCCACTCCCTCATGGCTGATTTACACCCACACAACACCCATGCAGCACAGGCATCACAGGACATGTGACCCTGCCGATAAAAAGTGCCGGGTGCACATGCTCGATTCCATTTCCACTCTCTATCTGGGTGTATCCGTGTGCTTATTATGTTGGTGGCAGCCGAGGCATTTTGGCCGACACGGGCCTCCTGCCACGGGGCGATGACTTGAGCTGCACTGAGTTAGTGCCACCAGAGCTGAGCTGGTGTGCAGTCTGCGATGATGCGTAGGCCTCCACACATCATCCTGGCAATCAAGACCCGATTTGAATTGCGAGCTCGGCTGGACCGCGTGTACGCCAAAGGCAGCAGGCTGTACAGACATGAATCCTCGGCGCAATGCAGCAGGATGCACTGGGGGCCTGTGCAGCGGAATCTAGCGACGGCTGAGGAGGTTGCTCCGGCACGTGGTGGGCCCTCTTGGAGACATGCCGGTGGCGGCAGGTGAGCATCGAGGTCTGGGTGCGCAATGTCGGGCAGTCATCGCTGGGCGGCGGACTGGTCTGGGGGCCATGGCTGGGATGCGTGCGAAAGATATAGGAATCATGCACACTGCCTGATAAGTTTGCGACGACATTAGTGTACAGGCCCCAGTGGTCCAATTTTGCCTGAACATTGTTGGAATGCATGTGGTTTCTGTTGCGGTGATAGTGTGCAGTGTCTGCAGGGGGCACAAGTAGTACATGTGTGTAGTCAGTTGCCCCCCAACACGTGCAGGAAGCCTGCTATGGCGTGGCCATCTTGCTTGGTCTCCAGCTGTTCCTGTGCAGTGTGGGTGAAGTGAGCATGCAGGTGTATCAAGCTGAAATGAACCGTAATGCTTACAGGTGTGATAAATCCTGCATAATGAGACCGTAACAGAAGTTAGTGTGGTTGTAACGTTCCTGTTCTTTCCTACAAAGGTTACGACCACACGAACTTCTGTTACAGTCATTTTGTGCAGGATTGATCATACCTGTAAGCATTCCGGTTTGTCCAAGTGCAATACATTGTACCATATTACGTTTGTGACCATACTAACGCTTGACCATTATCTTCATTTATCCAACAGGTTTCTGAATACGGTGTTTTGGGATTTCCAGGAAGATCTACAGCTATTTCAAGCCACAAGTTGATGTTCCCCGTTGGCAATGTCACTTGTTGAATGATGTTTTTGTGTTGTTAATTAATGTTTTTCTAATAAAGTACTGTTTTTCCACTACTGTTGACTACTAGACTTCATGACCTGGCGCACCCCCATTTCAGTGACTACAATCTTGGATCTGGAGCACAGAGGCGTCAAGCAACGGCTGGGTTTGGTTGTGCAGGAATACTATTGTTGGACCCAACGTCCTAAAGGTAGCTTTGCTCAGGCCAACAGGCTTTTACCCCCTCATAGCGCCTTGTGTTTGCATCACACCCAGCTCACAATTTAACGCCACACCACTCAAAAAGGACACCACACCGATTAACTTTTAAGGTTATTTGAACTCTTTATCTGGTCTTCTTACACCGGGATGCTCAATGTCCCCTTTAAGGACAAAATGTCTCCTCACAGTTCAACAATTCATTACCTCACAAGATAAATATTCCAACTCATTTCAGGATACACATTTCATCTCAAGTTAAACATTTCATGTTAGGATAAACATTTCATTTCAGGATAAACATTTCATTTCAAGATAAACATTTCATTTCAGGATGAACATTCCATTTCAGGATAACCCTTTCATTTGCCAGTACAGTTCTGTTGATATGACTCTAGCACCGCAACCATTTATTTACAGTATACAGTTTTTCTCTAATCTAGGCGATATTCCCCTGATAACTGGAGTCGCTTTCCGCTATTCTCTTGGACTGGCAGACGGCCTCTGGTAGATTCTCATTACTCCTACAGACTGGTGGATCAAGGACCGTGCTGCTGGAAATTACCGAATGACATCCCGGCAGTTTATTCATAGGCTCTTTAGTATCAACACCAATGCCCTCTGACACGACCTCACTCCTCAACCCTGGTTGATATCAAAACCTAGTCCGCTGCCCTCAGCACCATGCAGGCAATTACCACCCTCTTGACCTCTGTCTCGTGTGCAATCGGGACCGTGTACAGTTTTCCACAACTTGGTCTTGGGTTCACTCTTGGTTTAATGGTCCCCCTCTGCATGAATGCGGCTCTCGGGTGTTTTGTCTCCCCCCCTCCTCCTCCCGCTGTTTACACCCCGCTTACTGTCTCTGTGGCGACCTTCTTACGCTGTTCCTCCGGACCAGGAGTCATGTGCACTCCCCCCTGGGCACACGGAGTCCACAGTGCTGACAGGACGATCTTTCCGCCGGGGGGGGGGGGAACGGGTCACAGGCCACACCCCCGGATCACCTCCCCGAGGGCTACCTGTCTAGTGGGGCTCCTCCGCTTCCACAGGGGACTCTACCGGTCAAGCGTCAACCGATCTCCTCCGCGTCTTCTGGGAGGCGCGCCCGCAGCCGCCCTACGTAGCGCGGCTTGCGGGGGCGCGGCCTCGCTTCTTCCGTCGACAACCGGGCGGCGCCTCAGCCCCACACACGTGATGCTAGGGAGGCCGTCTCTCAGCCTGACACGTCTCCGGCTTCCGGACTACGCTCTCCCCTCAGCTGTGAGAAACGCAGTGGCTGCCCTCAGATTCACACCACGGGGTCCCGACACTTCCCCGCTGCAGCCTCTCCTCAACTGGGTGATGCGGCGGTCACTCACAGGCCCACACCACGGAGTCCCCAGGCAGTCCCTCCACCCTGGGGCCGCGGCGGTGAGTACTCCGGGCCAGGATTTCTGCTGGGGGGCTGAGAATAAGGGGCAGAGATCGTACCAGACTTGATGGGAAAGCCAGCCAAACCCTCCACAATAGACCCCGGGTCTCTCTTTCTTTTAGACAGAAACAGGGGACAGTCAATAGGCCAATTTTACTAGATAAATCCAGGCCACAACAGGGGTGAGAGCAGGATATGTCCAGATGGCGCTTTTCCCCTGGGCCCAGACCCTCAGAGATTCTGACTTCTCGGAGGCTTTTGAAAATGATGACCCCCAAAGTCTCTAAAGGTGTTCAGGGACCAGTCAGATGGTAGGGGGTGGTATCGGCTGACTCTGGAAGACGCGCAGACGCAAAGGCCTGTCACTCCCCTATCTAGTGCAGCCACCTCCCCACACAGGTGCCTTACTCCTGACTACCTCGCAGCTCGCCCCCAATCCTAAAATGGACACCCTCCTGCACCTCTATTTATCACCTGGGGCCTGACTGGCCAGAGGGGCCCAGAAGGTTCCGGAACCTCTCATGGCAGTCATGGCCCAGATGCTAAGGTGACAGTTGGAACCACCATTTTAGGAATCTAACCTCCCTCTTCCTTTTTCTTCAGCGAAGCACCTTGCGCCTCTTCCTCAATTAGTGAGGATGAGGCGCCCAGAACCTCTACATCAACATCCCAAAAAATAGTTAGGTGGACAGAGAAAAAAAATGAGAAGGGGAAGGGACAAAAGAGAGAAAAAAAATTAAAATGAGGAGGGAACTGCCAAAGGGCTGAAAGGTCTAACAACTATGAATTGGGACGAGCGGGTGGTGCGGATACAGGGGCCATACGTTGCTTTTGTAGACATGCATCCAAGACGTGTGAAGAAGTTTAATAGGGCTGGCTGTGAGAATCCTCGGACTCTCGCAGTTGTTAGTTGGAAGGTACCAGAGGCCAACAGGTGCAGTACAGCCAGCAGCTTTGTCTGCGTAAGGATGTTGATTGTCTGCTGTGTTGGTACAGTCAGCCTGTGGGCAATGTGGCAGAGTGCACCAACTTGAGAATGGGGCGATAATTCTTTTGCCACGTTTGCTGCGCTAAAGTGCCGATAACTCGGCGATAAGTCCCAACTGTTGGGTTATAGGGTGACTCTAAAACAAGCCCTTGTGTTTATTACAACTTTGATGTAGCTACAGGCGAATCACAAATAAAAAAGATGAAAAAACAAGGAAAAGTGGGCAGGGTACACACACCATGACCCCCTAGGCCTGCTCAGGGGATCCCACAAAAAGCCCCAGGGCCAAAAAATTATAAAAAAATTTTTTTTTAAAAAAGCAGCCTGGTGCACGAATCTGGACGAAAAAAATTAAAAAAAACATGATGGGGCGTATTCTCAAGAACTTATTGCTGAGTTATCGGCACTTTAGCGCAGCAAAAGAATGATCATCCCATTCTCAACATGGTGAAAACTGCAGATATCGCCAGTTTTCCAGCTATAGATTCCGCAAAAAACATCGCCACTAATGAGAGCGACAACTAACGCTAATCATATGCAGAATAGATGTTCCCGCGCAAAAAAAAAACCACGAAAACACAACTTCCTGATATTTTCAACGACCAGCCAAATCTGTGATGCGATCCAAAACCAGGCGATAAGCCGCGTTAGCGGTAAGAATTTAACAACTGCCTTTCACTGGTGTAAAGCAGGACAACTACCTACAGTATGAAAGGGAGCGCAGCCCAGAGCCACATCTGAAGACCGATACATGTCATAGAGCTACTGATCATGCAGCCCCGACACCCAAGAAGGCCACAACACCCACCGCCACCACCCCAGGACCCCCCCCCCACTAACACCGAGGCAGCGCAGAACAGAACAGCAGACCTTCCCAAAACGGCATGGCTCCTCACCACACAATAGCTGAATCTCGGGAGACGTGGGAACCAAGTATGTGTGAAGGAGGCAAGTCAGCCATCAATAACAATGCACAAAATGCCAAGTGTAATGGTGAGGTGCTGGACAGACCTCACTATGCAGAGCACAGACATCTCCATGTGTACATATACTGCTGGTGCTTGTACTGTTGTGGACAGTGAACACAACCATGTTACCTGAGGCAGTGGGGAAGATCTCCGTCATGTAGCTGTGTCGTCCACTCCTGTAAGCGAAGCGGAGTGGGCTGGTCCAACATACGCCACTCCAGCGTAGGAGTGTGAATAAAAAGGCCGGGGCTCTGGGCATGGTTCACTTCTGGGAAGGCCAACACGTCTGCCAGAGCAGCGGCTCTCACCCTGCCACGAGGCCGCCGGCCTCCTCGACACAGGCCCACTGCGAACCCAGCGGCACAGCACCGCAGAGTTATGTCTGTACAGACTACTGCCTTCGATGTACACTGCGGACAGCAGGGCTCACAATTCAGATCAAGTCGCAATTGCAGATGACGCAGTCCAGTAGGCAACAGGCATTGCTCCCAGTGCGGCCCGCCCGGACCACGCATCATCGCAGGCTGCACACACGCGGAGTGCTTCAGGTGCCACTAACTCAGTGCACCACAAGAAATCACCACGTACCATTATAAAGGCAGAATTCATTAGGCAAAAGACATTGCTACCAGTGCGGTCCGGACCACGCATCATCGTAGGCTGCGCAGACGCTGAATGCTTCTTGTGCCACTAACTGTGCAGCTGAACTCAACGCCACGTAGCCATGAGCCTTTGCTGACCGCTGCCTCCAGCCTACACTGCCGACAGCAGGGCTTACAACTCACATCGAGTCGTGATTAGAGATGACGCAGTCTAGTAGGCAACAGACATTGCTCCCAGTGCAGACTTTCCGGACCACGCTTCATCGCTGGCTGCGGACATGCTGAGTGCTTCAGGTACCACTAACTCTGTGTAGCTCAAGTCAACGCCACGTGGCTGTGGGCCCTTGAGACCGCTGCCTCCGGCCTACACTGCGGTCAGCAGGGCTCACAATTCAAGATTAGTGCTGATGCAAATTGTGTAAGAGAGTATAATCGGTTAAGAAGACCAAATGTTCCCAATCTGTGTAGCTCAAGTCAACCCCACGTGGCTGTGGGCCCTTGCTGACTGCTCCCTCCAGCCTACACTGCGGTAAGCAGGGCTCACAATTCAAATTCAGTCTTGATTCATTAATTGCACAGTCCAGTAGACAACAGATATTACATCCAGTGCGGCCTGCTCGGTCCACGCATCATTGCTGGCTGCGCACACGCTGAGTGCTTCAGATGCCACTAACTCTGTGCAGCTCAAGTCAACGTCACGTGGCTGTGCGCCCTTGCTGACTGCTGCCTCCGGCCTACACTGCGGTCATCAGGGCTTACAATTAAAACTGAGTCTTGATTCATTAATTGCAGAGTCCAGTAGGCAACAGACATTACTCCCACTGCGGCCCGGCCGGACAACGCATCATCGCTAGCTGTGCACATGCTGAATGCTTGAGGTGCCACTAACTGTGCAGCTCAACTCAATGCCACGTGCCTGTGGGTCCTTGCTGACCGCTGTTAAAGTGTAATCCTCAATGTAGAAGTTTGTCAAATGAGTTTAATTGTCAACATAGTAACAAGGACATTTAATGCAGACAAAGGAAGATCTTGGAATGAAGAGTAATGGTGGAATTTGCCACACAAATATAATTTCTGGACAAAATATGCAAGAAGAATCACACAAACATCTTTTTGAAGCTTTATTTATTGTTATATAATTAAGTATTATAACAATGTATCAAAAGGAAAACACATTGATGTTGGCAGCAGTGTTAAAGAAAGCATGTTGACCGCAGGCAAATCTATAGAGTAGGTAGGAAGAAGTGGAACATTAACAGTGGATACTTCACGTTCACCCCAGCAACCAACCAGGAATAAAAGATGTCCAAAAACCGAAGCATGTATCACATTTAACTAATAAATGTTAACCACATGGACCTTTGTTTCCAATCAACAATGCTGCAATACAGCTTGACCAGCCTCCACCACCTAGTTCCGTCCAATATGAACCAAATAGGTTTTAAAGCTCCCTAACTGTCCCTGGGACGGGATGCAATAGGATGAAGCATATATTTCTACATTTTTCATTTCAAATTGCAATATACTGGACCCAGTCTTCTACCTTGGGAGTTGATCCCTGTAACCAGGACACATCTACTCGCCTTTTGAATATAAGCAATGGAAGAGCAGACACTAGCCTAACTTGTCAGGTTATTTTGAACACAGCCCAGAAGGGCCAAAATCAGAGCAATCTGATGCAAAAAGCACAGCTCTAATTAGCATCCACAGTTAGGCAAGCCATAGCCTGGTTCATACAATCTGTAGTTGGATCCCTGTATAGATGTCATATTGGGTGGAGGTAAGGCCTAGGGGCTCCAGCGGCTGTGTATGGAGCCTTGAGACCCAGGTTCGAGTCCCAGCCCTGGCGCTGTTATGAGACGTCAACATCATGCGATTCTGGGCAAATCACTTAATTTCCCTGTGCTTAAATGTGTGTGAAATTTTTTGTGTGATCTCTATTTTCTGTACACTATTTATTGTCTCCCGAACCCTCATGTAATCTACAGGTACATACAAACAAGTTATTCACCTTCAGTAATGCATTATCTGGGAGATACCCCTTGCGCGAACCATCGGGTGGCGCCATTCGGCTCTGAGCGACGTCGTTGGCAGCTTCGGTTAGAACGTTGTGGTACCTATATAGACGCCACCAAGACGTGCGGACGTCAGTACTGTTTTTTCCATGCCAGAAGCGCAGAGCCACAAAGTAACTGCCGGAGTAGTGTGCAAAACTAGGTCCTTCTGTCCAGCGAATCTGTCATATCAAGGCCACACCTTATAGTGAATATTGCTGAATCTCTCCCGTCCTTAACTGCTTGAGAGAGCACAGCCTGGCCTCCGGGACTTGTGGCAGCACTTAAGCAGTCGTCTCCGAAAGGGAGTGGGAGAAACAGCCCAATAAGCATGCGGTTTTCACTGACTGCAATGCCAGGCTAGAGGAAGAAAATATGTTCTTACCAAATGAATCCAGCCTCTTGGATTCCCTATCCGGAGGGGCGGAAGGGAATGCGCCCTAGGATGTGGGGGCCTGCACTACCAAACTTTCTGAGGTGAGATGTTGGCTGCAGAACTTTGGGTCGCTCGGAGTTGGGCAATGGTGGCGTGCAATTGTCCTATTCACAGGCGACCCTGTGCTAGGCTTGAACCACATGCCTAGAAGGACATCAGTTAGTGCTTTATTAAAGGGCGAAAGGGGTTTGTAGGTGGAAGCCCCAGGTTGAAGCACTTCAGTCAGGAGGTTATTCCTGACCTACACGAAAGGCAGCTCTAATCCAAGAACCTTGGCTGCCCTTTTAACCACAATGGTACAAGATGCCCCCTCCTCCGTATCCACAGTTGGCGGAGAGAGCATGCCAGTATCTGGAGAAGTGTCCAGTCCACTGGCTTCCCCAAGTTCCCTATACCAGTGCAACTGCTCTGCAGAGTCATCCTAGTGTTCCATAGACCCCTCCCATTTCTCTCCTGAGCCTTACACATCCTCAAAGTGTTCAGGCGACAACATATAACCCCAGGGTTCAATCGGTGCTGGAATCTGCATCGAGCAACGTTGTTCCAACTCCATGTCATCAAGTATAAAGATGGGGCTGGTGCCGCCGATGGGCACCGCTGGCACCGGCTTCAGGGTCGATGCCGGAGGAGGTCACGATGGCACGACCGGCGCCGACCAGGATCGGATCCCCGAGGCCCAACTGGTGCCTTGGCCTGAGCCAATGGCGTGGAATCCAATGGGGCCCCTTCCGACCCCGCGGGGTTCGAGGGCTCACCAGAGGTGTCGGCCCACTCAAATACGCGGTGCATGGTCACGTAAAACTCTTTAATGTTAGCCGGGGTCACTCCGGTTCTCGGAAATGGAGGGAGGCACAAAGTCGACCCTGGCTCCGGCTCCGCAGAACCATGCCTAGAGTGCCGGTGCCCCTCACCTCTTTCGTCGACGGATGACAGTTGAGGCGAAGATGAAGTCCACTCGGACTTCTTGTACCTCTTCCCTAAGTGTCCTGAGGCCCTCGAGTGGGACGAAGAGGACTTTGGGCTCTGAGAGCGGTCCCTAAATCTCCTCTTCTTCGATCGGGGCCAGGACCTCAGAGGAGTCTCACTGGAAGGTGTCGACTGCTGTGCTGCAAGAAGCTTCATAGCCCTCTCCCGCAAGGCCTTCGGAACCATAGCCTGACAGTCCGAGCATGACTTCAAATCATGGCCGTGCTCGAGACACCAGATACAGGCGAGGTGGGGGTCGGTAACCAACATCATGCGGTGGCATGCACCGCGCGGCTTGAATCTGGTCTTCCTCAAAGATATCATCGCACAAGAAGTTGGAAGCCGAGTACCCCAAAAAATTTAAAAAATAGAGAAAAGGGGGTAGGATAGGAACTCTGACCCCAGAGATATGTTAGGTGGGGGCCCACAAACCCGGGAACCACCACCTCCCCGGGACTCAAATAATATAATGGAGGGGGTCCGTTGCGGACCCCTGGGGACCACCATCTCCCCGGGTCTAAAGTAAAGATTGGAGGGGGCAGCGCGGACCCCCTCCTGGAGCCAAAGATGGCCCTGGGGAATGCCACTACCCAGGGACGACTCCTGCTATGGTCCAGGGTGCCTACTCCCGGGACATAGCTGTTTGCTTTGCAGCTCCTGCCAAGTCATAGCTAACTGTGCTTGCTTTCAGCAAGTGACAGCACAAAAATGCTCTCGCTTGCTGAAAGCAAGCACAATTGCTTTGACAGAGAGCATCTCCCTCTGTGTCAAAGCAATGCTGGCTCCCGCAGGAGGCAGGGAGCCGTCAAGGATCTTGAGACACCCCACATGGTTCACAACATTGCTAAGTGGGGACCAGGGCACCCACACAAGGGGCCAGGCCTTAGGGGACAGGGTCCCTGGGGCCAAAATCGGCCCGGGATAGATGCTGCGCATCCCCCCTCCCCAATTTAAACAAGCATAGAAAATGAAATAGGTCTCACCTTTGATTAAGTTAAAGCCATTTGATTCGCTAATGGTATTGTATAGAAAAGCAAATGGCTTTAACTTAATAAAAGGCGAGACCTATTGCATTTTTAATGATTGTTTCTTCTCCAGGAACCAATCACAAATCTAGCATTCCATGCCAGACTACTAACTATTAAATCATCTAAAAGATTGACTCATGAACCATTAAAGCCAACCCTAAAATAAAGTAAAACACAGCAGGCGAAGTCCAAGGCTGAGAATAGAAAAACAGGACCCCTTGCACAAATGTTGTTTCAGGTAATTTGCCCTACTAGGGGCATATCATTGTGCGACAAAATGTGCAGCATTGCCCTATGTGAATATGGAATACGACATTACTCTTAAAGTGCATCAAAAAGAGGGCATTCTCCTATCTGCATGGTATTGAGCCCCCACACTAGTTACCCAAAAGCCTGTGTTCATGCTAGGACAGTGGAAGCACAGGCAAAGAGGGCCTAGGGGGAGAGGCTGAACCAGCACCACCAGGGAGGTGACACACAGTGAACCCCTGTCCTTCAGGGCATCCACTGCGTGCAGCGATGGTCACCGAGAATGCCCTGGATCCCTAACAGTGGTTAGAGTCAAAGGCCTGTTAAAATGTAAAAGAATAAAAATCCATGCACAGACACTCAAAGTGTGGCAGGAGCCATGATGTTAGTATATGCTAATGGGTAACCTGCCCCCAGGCCATCCCTGAAGCCACCCCTCCCCCCACAATGATGGGAGGAGTTTGAGACCTACCCTCAATTAAGGACGCTTAATGGAACCACGCAAGCATCATCGGGGATCATGTGCACAAAGACAGGGAGCATGAGATTCTCCCTGTGGATCTCGGAGAGCCGCGTGAGGCCAAGGTGGCTCTAAGCTTGTCGTGTTCAGCGCCTGGAGCCCCTCATGGGTTAATGTCCGCACTTTATAAATGTTTGATTGATTGATTGTCGTGGTGGCCTTGCACATGTACCCAAGGATGCCTTGAAACCAGCACAGCTTGCCCCAGTCCCCGTCACTAAAAGATCTCTTCAGCACTTTAAACATCAAGGAAATTAGGTATAAAATCAGTGCGACAAATGCAAAGCGCACTTTGTACTTTCAAATCAATCTGCAGGCGCAAAATTAGATTTTCGGCAAATAAAACCTTGTCATGAATAATGTGTTTGAAGAAATAGACCTGATTTTAACAGTTTTTGGAGACCTAAACTATAAAAGATATTAACTCATTGTGTCAGAAGCTTAGACTCTTATTTCACGTTTGAAAAGGGCGCGGAATCCATGCGTTCCTGCGTTACAACAGAAACAGCAAAACCAGCGAGCATCCCTAGTGCACTTGCTGTCTACCCTGCTCGGTGAGGAAAATCAGCAACATTCGATGCAAAGGCATCTCCCAGGGTTTTGCACAAGTACAGATTTTCTCTACCATGGTCCCTGGTGAATGAATCATGAGTTAGGGGGTCACAGATTCCAATCCCACTAAGATGGCCCAGTGGGCTCCGGCACTCTGTACATCTTCCAGTTCGCAGGTTGTGACACGAGTAAGATAGTGGCCCGTGAGTTAATGCAACTGCTGCAGAGGTTTCTATGTACTCTGCAGGTGACAAAGGTTAATTCTAGTGTGGTAGCTTTGGGGGTAATGAATCTGCGGACAGAGTAAAGAAAGTGCGTGCACGCATGAGACCCACAGTTTTCAGTCCCAGTAGGAGAGCATGGTATGTTAATGCACGTGCCGCAGAGATGTGTCTGTAAATGAGAGCAGATGGCTTGGACGTTGCGTCACCGCCTCAGCCTTTCATTCTTTATTTTCTGGAGTTTGAAAATAGTGCTTTGTATTATGGGTATCCATTTAAGCCGTATGGAATGTGTTTCTAATTTATAATGTCCTAGGAAGACATCTGACGAAATGTGTATGTTGACGGCCTACGCTTTAACTTCCTCTGCAATGCTTTCTTTTTAATGCATAGTAAGTGAGGTCTGCGCCATATCAAAGTATGTTACACCCATCATTTACTGACACTCTGAGGTTTTGTTTACCGCGCGCTGGGCTTCTTTTAGAGATGCTCGTACGCCTCAATAAATACAAATGCAGCGCTTCGATGCTGCGAGGCGAATGTAAGCGCTACACATAAAACATTAATTACACCTCAAAGACAGATAGAAATAGGACGGGTCAGTGGCATAGGTCTCTGGTCTCTAAATGAAAGCGCCGGAGGGCGCATCGCTGGAGAGGCGCTGAAGCAATCAGAGCAAGCGCAGAGCTTTTATTTACGTTTAATGTGTATGAACAGATTCATTTCTATGCCTGGCCGCGCGCACAGACTCGCGGGTTATGGATAGCTCCGCGGCGCGCCATTGCGCATCAATGCGCTAGAGCTGCGGGCTATAATGAGATCATCTCGGACGCTAATGCCGGCGCGTCTCTATTAGCGCCTTAATTAATTCCATGATCACAGCCGTGGACGCACGTGGCGGATGAGAGTTCATCATGCGCGCCTGGCTGCCTCTGCAAGCGCCTACTTCTGAGTCAAGGCACCTGGAAGTGGGGTCTGGGGCCAAGCAGATGAGCTGCACAGTGCCATTGAAAAATGCCGGAAGATGTTAGTATTTTATAAAAGCGACACCTTGGTGGGTTTATGCACATTCTGCAGAAATGTGTGTAACCTGCACGCCACACGCCTTTCATCCGAACCCACATATCGCGATTGCCGACCAGAGAGTCGTAGGAGCAGGAAAGAAAAAGCAGGTGGAAGTTTATATGTCTGTTCTATTTGGTTCTCCGATGAGGAGAAAACGACACTCTGTGAAACAAAAATGTCCTCTGCACTGCGCTTCCTCCCCGAAAGACGGCGGTTACCTGCTACAGAGAACGAGGCAAACGGAGAACGAAGATGTCGACAAACAGGGCAATTGTGTAAAACATGTTTTTAAAAAGAAACAGACTGCCGTGCTCGTAGGAAAGCCAATATCTGAATTCGGCTACGTCGCCGAAGGCGCCAACAAGTGTAATAATCAGTTTCAACGCCACAAAGTGCCATTAAAAACAAGCGCAGCCTGTCATGGGACGGCCAGAAGATGTGCACGCGGGGACTGCCTTTACTGGTGGCGAAATCTAGTGCGTCCATCTCACGCCGCGAGTAAAGGGGCCAATCCCCGCGTGCAAATCTTCTGTCTCGTTTGTCTCCCCGCGTGCACGCTGGAATCGTATCGATTCCAAAAGGCCTCTGCATGGCAGAGCAGCACATGTGCTGCTTTCGCCAGGCCGAGACCTAAAAACGCTTAGTCCCAGGGGATAGGATAAACAGGGCCTAGGGAAGGGGGGTCACGCTGCCCCCTGACCTACAAAATAAAACAAAGGTGTTTTTTAAAAACGACTAGCAAGTCGCCAAAGGCCACGCCCCCTTTATTCACCAATCCGCCAATGCGCCTCCTGGCGCACTGCTGGTTAGGGGATGAAGTCCCCTTGGATGTGGAGGGTCCTTGGGGGCCCAGAAGCACTCCTGTTACCCCCAGTATGTCCAACACAGCAGGATTCCTGAGAGTTGCTCGGAGGCCCCACCCCTTTTCTCCACCACTCTGCAAACATGACTACTAGTTAAAAAACCATTAAAATTCACTTAAAAAACAAAAGGTTACAGGGAGGTTATAGTTTTGAAATAGTATTTGAAAAACCTTAGAAATTCACTTTAAAAAAAACAAAAGGTGACAGGATCGTTAGAATAAAAAAAGACTTTGAAATTCACAGTAAAAATTTCAAAGATTATAGGGACGTTATAGTTAGATTTCACTTGTACAAAAACACAGAAATTCAGCAGTTATACTTCTAGCTATACTTAAGTTAAGAAACTATACCTAAAGTTACTTAAGGGCATGAGTTATCGTTTTTTCTTATAAGTATAACTATTAGTATAACTATAACTGCTGAATGTCTATAGTATTGTATAGGTAAAGTGAAAACCTAACTATAACGTACCTGTAATCTTAGTTTTTTTTCCAGTGAATTTCAGTTGTTTTAAAAAATGTACAGTAATATCTAATTACCATACATTAATACAACCCAGCTTTCAGTGATGCACGGCAGGGGTTGGGCCCAGGCCAGGTTGTGGGGGCCTGGCCTCCCCTGCATGCAGCCGACCCCACACTGTGCAGAGCATTTGGTCGCGCGCACCGAATTTTGGTGTGTGATTGGATTCGCGAATCCTTTGCGAGCTTACACAGGGAGCCGTGCTAAGTGCTGCGGTGGATCCACGGATCGGCTGAAACAAAAAAAAATAAGGCAATTTTTGTATATGAGGGGGTCCCCTCCATCTCTTCTATGGGGTTAGGATACTTGTGTACTGACCTCCTTTGTCACTTCTTCATTGTATTTTCCTCCACCTGGCTTGATGCGAGAAAGAAAATGGGGGCCTGAACTTTCCTCTCAGTCAGAGCCTTGATTCTCCACCAGATCTGTGGATCCTTTGCAAGGGATCCGCAAAGGATCCACGTCCCTAGCTATCTATATTTCTTTTTCCTTTAATAACTCAAAACTACTGAAGGGTCTCACACCAAAGAACAAAAAGAACCTTCTGGACCAAGATCAAGCTTGATGCAAAATTTGTGCAATTCTGTTCAGCCGTTCGGGCTGTAGTCATGTTAAAAACATGCAAAATTCCCATAGACATTGCATGGGGAAAAAGTGTTTTTGCCCCCCCTTTTCACGTCCCCTACTTGAAGAATCACCACAAAACTTTCCAGACAGCAGCTAAAGTAAGTGGCAAACTACTTTTCAAATTTTCGTAAAACAGCACCAAAGTTATTAGGAAAACAAATAAGACCTCGTATATGAGAAAATAAATATAATCACATGCTGGCTACCGGGGGGGGGGAGGGGGGAGGAGGAGGTGTGTGCGTCTGCGTAAATTCACTGAAAAAAAGGTTAACAAAACCCTATAGTTAGGCTCAGATTTCCCTCTTACAAAACTAGCAAAATTCAGTAGTTACAGTTACCTGAGCTAAATATAACTTGCGCCCTCGCAATGCACTGCTTATGACTTCACTTATTACATGACATGGTCAGTGACATCACTGATGACATCATCCAGCAAGTGTAAGTATGTTCTAAGACTTTATGATTGATAAACATATATACTATCCTACTACAAAAGTTAAATTACTATACCAGTTGCACTGCTACTGAGGGATACTGCTTCTAACATATGAAAGTGGCTGTGTGACTGTATGTATCCTTTGTGTATGGGTATGTTAGAGACTTAATGCGTGTATAAGTGGGTGTATGAGTAGCTGTGTTGGCAAGTAAGAGGTTATGCGAGTGGCTGAATTGGTGAGTGAGTGGGTGTGTCAGTGGCTTTATGGGTGAGTGAGTGGCTCTATGGGTGGGTCAGTGTATGTGTAGTGACTGTATGGCTGAGTGGGTGTCTGAATGGCTGTATGAGTGAGTGACTGGGTGTGTAAGTGGTTGTATTGGTGAGTGTGTGGCTGTTTCAGGGGGTGTTTAGTTAAGTGAGTTGGTGTGTGAGTGGCTGTATTTGAGAGTGGGTGTTGGTGTGGGTAAGCATGCAGTCCAGGGATCGTTTTGCTCCCGCCCCAGGTGCTCACCTCACGGGCTATGTTCTTTGCCAGGGTCAGGCGGCCCCCATCTTGCCGGAAGTCAAGATGGGGGCTGTGCGGTCACCTTGCAGGCAGGCGTTGGACCCACACCTACTCTTACTTATACGGTGAGTGAGTGGCTGTTTCAGTGGGTGTTTGGTTAAGTGAGCTGGTGTGTGAGTGGCTGTATTGGAATGTGGGTGCCTGTGTGGTCAAGCATGCAGTCCAGGGATCGTTTTGCTCCCGCCACAGGTCCTCACCTCACGGGCCACATTCTTTGCCAGGGTCAGGCAGCCCCCTTGCCGGCAGGGATAGGACCCACAGCGGCACTTACTTGTGCGGTAGGACATCCACCCCCACAGTAGCATAGGGCATCTTCGGTGTCAATATCTTAGGCTGTAGCCGGGATCGACAGCAGGATGTATCTGTATGGCAGAGAAGGTCCGGGTGAGTTCTCAGAATGTGTCCGCCATCTTGACGTCATTGGCCACACCCCCTCACATTGGTGTAGAATTATTGCTTGATAATGTATTCATCAACTTAACTTTTCAAAGGGGTGATGTTGTTATAAATGGGGATTTTTGGGCTAGAGGGGGCAAGAATAATATTGCAATTTCGAGAGGCTGGCTTTTTGGGCACACAGGCTTTATGGACTAATGCCTGGTTAATAAATAGTAATTATGTTGTCATTGCTTAAGGTGATGTGAGGTTCGTCTAACTAATCTACTTGTGGTGGTATTTAAAAGTCAAGTTGACCTGGTCAGGGGTGAGCAGAAGGCATTGCAGGTTCTAATGCAGTTAGACCACTTTTAAAAATGGTCTCAAAACTAGAGTGATGCTGTGTATAGATAACAGGATAAAGAGGTGTAGGAGGTGGTCTATGGATAGTTTAGATAACCAACATGTCCAATTAGGAGTTTGGAACATCTAAAAAACAAAGGGATTGCTTGGACTGCTGAGTGTGGGCTGAACGGTAGGGTAAAGTCTCATTAATTTAGGAGTCAGCTAGGTCAATGGCAAAATGAGAGGCCTTGGTAGTGAACACAGTGGCAGATGTCTCTTCAAGCAAGACCTATTTAGAAAACAATAATGGACGGAAAGGAATTGGCAGAGAGGGCAGGGAGGATGAGCTGATCAGGGCCTCTGGAACACAACAAGGTGGGTTGAATGGATCAAATTATAGTTAGGAAGATATGTTCAGTCCGCAGGTTTATCGCAATTTAAGATCGGTTAGTACTCTGAAGGCACATACTCCTATATACCAAACGAGTACTCGGGCATGTTGACTTGATTTCTAAAATCCTTTCTGTCTGCAAGTCTTATGCCAGCTTAATAGGCCTGCTTGGTAAAGCTGCAGCTCATGGGACCTATGTGCCAAATACTTTTCACGCTCCTGGTATGTTTCCTGGAATAGTGTTGCTTCCCTGTATGCCACCAGCATGGCACCCATCTAATATTACTTGTAGGCCACCAGATAGAGGTACAGACATGAGCAATATAATGGGGACAGGAAACCCCTGCATCTCGCTAAGACACTTAGGGCGGTAGTGACTAAATCAAGCTTAGGTAAAAGGTGGCAGCAATGTAAAGGCTTACTGAAAGAGACTGGCCTTGGTGTGTAGATTCCTGTGGATGTACCTGAGCAAGAAGTGAGAAATAGAGAGTGTCATAGGAAGCAATTCTAGGATGATAAAAAATATTCAAAGATGGATAAATTCCAAATGAATCTGGGTGCCACTCCATACATACTTTTCAAGTTATCAAATGGTATATTAGCTAACTGGGCATAATCTCTCTTGTAAAATTGTATTAGCTACAGAAATTAAAACTTGTAACCAAAACACTAAAGAGAGAAGTGAATATTAGCTAATGCTACATGTATTACACATACACACTAAGTTTCTTGGCTTATCTTATTACATTTCCTGATAAAACCATAATTGGAGGAATATACATATAAGAGACAGAAGTATTCACAATAAAGTAACTAATTACTGTTCTGTGAAATATACATGCGGTGTAATACTTTAGTACATTCTAAATGTAATGCTTCTTTTCTGCGGGACAGCTATTGTTTCTGATCCCCGTGTCATCACAAAATATCTGTGCCGCTAGTGAGGTTGGGCTTTCTTCTTTTGCCAAGTAATCAAGCCTTTTGAGATACCTCAATAATGGTGAGATTTTAGCTCCAGCTGCAACTTTCAGAAGATGTTCTGTATTTCTCTGCTACCGTCTGGTTGAGAGCATGCACGCATTCTTGTTGTTCACATGGTGCTGTTGATAGGATTGGAAAATTAATTATTAGTAGCAGGAACCCAAAATTAAGACTAGTTTTTAAACATTTCAACACCGCTTTCATGTGTACATTATCACTTTTAATTACATCGCAGCACAGCTGCTGAATGTTCAGTGCTTCTATTTTGGACAATGGGAAAAGTCGCTATTACAGTGATGGAGCATGATTTATTGAAAAGAAAAATGCTCGTATTGAGTACTCCTGTAACATGTACTAACTGTAAGTAGTGAATTTAACTGTAAGTAGTGAATTTTACTAACGTGCAGCCTCACATCACACATGGGAAATTGGCTTTGCAATATGCATGAATTTAACCCGTTCTGTGCTGACGACGGCTGGGAGCCGTCATGGCACACAGTGGGCGTGTGCTCATGACGGCTCCCAGCCGTCGTGACACCCACCCACGGGGGAAGCGCTGGCGCTCCCCCCGTGGGACACCGATCTTGCTGCCTCCCCCCGCCCCCCCTCCACGTCATCAATGACGTCAGCGCGTGAGGCGCGCTGACGTCATTGGAGGTTTCCCTTAGTTTCCCAACGCGCTGGAAGCCATTTGCTTCCAGCGCGTTGGGAAAGTAAGAGGTAAGTTTTGCCTCGTGGAGGGTGGGGGGTGTATTTTCAAAGGCATCGGAGGAAAGGAAAGGGTTTTCCTTTCCTCCGATGTCTTTTGAAAAATGCATTCCTGCTGCTTGATCGCGCCTGGGGCGCGATCGTGCAGCAGGAATGCATTTTTTGTGTGTTTGGGGCCCAATTTGTCTCGGGGAGCGGCCCCTTGGGAAAGGGTCGCTCCCCTTTGGGGGTAAAATTTTAAGTTGGATCTGCCCCCTTGGAGGAGGGCAGATCCGGTTGAATAAATGTAAAAAAAAAAAAAAAAGTTGTGTGGCCCAACTGGGCCTGGCCCAACTGGGCATCCCCCCCCCCCCCTCTGTTTTGGGGAGCGGCCCCTTGGGCAAGGGTCGCTCCCCTTTGGGGGTAAAATGAAAAGTTGGATCTGCCCCGATTGAATAAATAAAAAAATAAAAAAGATGTGTGTGGCCAAACTGGGCCTTTTTTTATTTAAAAAATTGGCCAATCTGTTTTGGGGAGCGGCCCCATGGGTAAGGGTCGCTCCCCTTCATGGTTAGTTTGTGGACTAGTGCATTTTTTGTATATGTGATTGTAATGTTTTATTTCTCCTTTTTATTCTAGTGTAAAGCTTTGGATTCCTGTTTGCGGTTTCGGCAGTGGTTGTTTTGCAGTTTTGCGTAGTTGACTTTTTTTGGTAAGAAAAACATTTTGTTGTATTTACTCCAAATGAGTATTATTGTCATGCATGAATGAATGTTTTTGTAAGTGGTTTCGTAATGGCAGCATATTTTGTTAGGGTTTTGAGCATGTAATTCTTTGCGATGTGTTTTGTAATGTGTTATGTGTAATTTTCTTTTCTTTTTTAGTGGGATATTGTTGATCCTTACTGTGTCTGTGCAGAGTAGATGGTGGTGAGTCTAGCTGCTTCTGGCAAGTGAGTGGTATCGTTTTGGAGTATATAGGTCTTTGTGATAAAGAGGCATTTTGTTTATAACTTATTTTTCAAAGTGTTTGTTGTTGACTTGTTTGACAAGTTACCTTTATTAGTAAGGATTATGGCTAGCCGTAGAATGACTGCTCAGCAGGTTGTTGGTATGCTGCTTGAATCTTCCTCTGAGCAGGATTATGAGACTGACAGTGCGTCTGAGGGAGAGGAGGGAGGGGAAGATTCAGGCAGTGAGTTTTCTCTCCACATGGAATCATCGGATGATGAAGATACTCTCAGTGCGGATGAAGGTACCCCCAGTGTGGAAGAAGTGCCTGTTTTAGAGGGGGATACTGATGTGCCGATGGTGCAGCAAGAGACATCGGTATTGCACCCTGAGGCTGCAAGGCTTCCTACTGGAAGTGCTGGACTCTGGGTTGATCCAAACATGGTGCAGCCGGTGTTGCCTGCCTTTAGTGTGGATGCAGGGTGTAGAGTGGATGGTGAATTTTTTTTGCCCATACAGTTCTTTCAGTTGTTTATGGATGATGTATTTTTGGCTGAGCTTGTTGAGCAGACTAATTTGTATGCTGAACAGTTTTTGAGGGACCACAGTGCCACACTTAAGCCCCACTCTAGAGCTACCCGGTGGACTCCCACAAATCTAGATGAGATGAAGTTTCTGGGTTTGCCTTTTTTGATGGGCTTGATAAGGAAACCGTCCATGGCTTCATATTGTTCTACCAGTCCCTTGATCGGTATTTACTTTTGCTTCGGATGCTGCATTTTGTTGATAATACTTTGGCATTGCCACGAGATCACCCTGACTGTGACCGTCTTTTTAAGATTCGGCCTGTACTTGATCACTTTGTAGATCGATTTTCAGAGATCTATACTCCTGGGAAAGAAATATCTATTGATGAGTCTTTGGTCCTGTTCAAGGGCCGTTTGGTTTTTAGGCAGTACATCCCTAGCAAGAGGGCACGGTATGGAATTAAGCTGTATATGTTGTCTGAGAGTAGGACAGGATATGTTTTTAATTTCCGTGTGTACACTGGGAGAGATTCCACTATTGACCCCCCTGGTTGTCCGTCTACTTTTGGAGTTTCAGAGAAAATTGTGTGGGATCTTGCTATAAGACTGTTTAACAGAGGCCACCATTTGTACCTTGATAACTTCTACACTGCTGTGCAATTGTTTAAGGAATTGTTCAAAGTTGACACTTTTGCTTGTGGCACAATCCGCTCTAACAGTAAAGGTTATCCAAAAGAGCTTGTTTCCCAAAAACTTCAGAGGGGCAGTGCTGTTCCTTGCGTAGTGATGAACGACTTGCTGTGAAATTTGTGGACTGGAGGGATGTGTACATGCTGACTACCATCCATGATGAGAGTAGATCAGAGGTTGGAACCTTACACTGCTATTCGTAAGGCGTACATTTGGTACAAAAAGTTGGCCATCCATCTCTTCAATTTAGCAACTTTCAATGCTTTTGTTGTGTAAAAGGAGTGTTCACCTGAGTCAAAGTTGACTTTTGTTCAGTTTCAGCAGTCTGTGATAGGAAGCCTTGTTGTTGCGGAACAGGCAAGTGTTCCTAGAGTTGGAGTGGTGGAGGATGTGGCTAGATTGAAAGATCGCTATTTTCCTGATTTAATTCTTCCCACGCCCAAAAAAACCAATCCCTGTAAGAGATGTAGCGTCTGCTTGCGAAGAGGTGGGCGGAAGGAGACTTGTATGCAATGTGCCGATTGTCCTTCTAATCCTGGGTTGTGTATGCCCTCATGTTTCAGATTTTATCACACTAAAAAGAGTTTTTGGGAGTAACCGTGAGTCTAATAGAGTACTGCCTTGTCTGTATGGTTTGATATAGTTGTTCAGTTTCACATTTGGCAATAGAATGATGTCTTTCGTTTCTGCTGTTGTTTTTGTAGTTATAGTTTGGTATCTAGTTCCAATTGGTTTGTGTTTTCTTCATGACGGTGTGTGTGGACTGGCGCTTGGCTGGCAGTGTGCGAGGACTGGCGCTTGGCTGGCAGTGACTGGCGCTTTGCTGGCAGTGTGCGTGGACTGGTTCTTTGCTGGCGGTGTACATGGACTTGCGCTTGGCTGGCAGTGTGCGTGGACTGGTGTTTGGCTGGCGGTGAGTGGGCTGGCGCTTGGCTGGCGGTGTGCAAGTAGTGACTAGCTGCTGGTCACTACACACACTGCTAGCCAAACGCCACTCCACGCAATCCGTGAGCTGGTGTGGTTGGTGTGTCAGGAATGTGAGCGTGTGAAAGTGATGGGCCCTTGAATGGCGCTGTCTGCTGGTGTGAGTGTTGTAATGTGCTTGGCCCGCGGCTGGCGGTGTGAATGGTTTTGTATGTGTCGCACGTATGAAAGGTGTATGAATGGCCTGTAAAGAGGTTGGTGCCTTGTCGTGGCTTTACAGCTCACGATCTGTGAGTCAATGGTTCAGTTTCTCGTACTTTCAATTATTAACAGTGCATTTCTTTTTTGTGAAATCTCTGGTTAATACAAGTATATATACTGAACCATCGCTCACCCTCGTGCCAAATCCAACCAGTATGTATGTGTGCTTCAGGAATAGATGGTTGTGTAGATAAAAATTACTATTCTGTTTTCATCAAGCAGGGTGTACCTTTTCCCTTTTTGTGAATGTTGTAATGTGTTGGTTTTGTTCCTGGTGGTGTGAACGTTCTTGTGTGTCTCATGTATGAAAGGTGTATGAATGGCCTGTAAAGAGGTTGGTGCCTTGCCGTGGCTTTACAGCTCACGAGCTGCGAGTCATTGGTTCAGTTTTTTGTCCTTTCAATTATTGACAGTGCATTTCATTTTTGTGAAATCTCTGGTTAATAAAATGTTATATACTGAACCATCACTCGCCCTCGTGCCAAATCCAACCAGTATATGTGTGTGCTTGAGGAATAGATGGCTGTGCAGTAATCTTTGTCTGTTTTGTCTCTCTGCCAAGCTGTACATTTCATTTAAGAATAACCTATCAACTGTAGTTTTTGTCGTAAACCAAACACCCATGGGAGTGCGTGGTGAGGTATCTCTTGTGGATCCCAACAAGTTATCTTACCCACAATGTCCTGCAAACCTCAAAATGTGACTGTGACATTTTCCTTGCATTATTTTGCCTACATTTTCACGCGGCGGAAAGTAACAACAAATTTCCAACCCCCCTGCATTTCTCCAAGTATCCCAATAGAAATGGTACCTCACTTTTATGGGTGGGGCAAGTACCCAAGGCAGGGAAGGGCCCAAAACCTATTGATGTGACATCAAAATTACCTATCACAAACCAACCTGGTTTTGCAAGGGGGGTCCCATGAGTTTTTGGTCATGGGCTCGGCGGCCATCTAGGGAAACCTACCAAACCCACACATTTCTGAAAACTAGACACCCAGGGGCTTCCAGGGAGGTATGGCTTGCGTGGATCCCCCAACGTTTCCTTACCCAGAATCCCCTGCAAACCTCATTTTTAGCCCAAAACATTTTTTCATAGGCAATGTTGATGTTGCCTCACTATGTTTTGGGCCCTTGCCTGTCGCGGGTACTTGGGCCTCCCACACAAGTGAGGCACCATTTTTATCGGGAGACCTGGTGGAACGCTGGGTGGTGGGAAATTTGTGTGAGCCTGGTGATGCCACAACTTTCCCACACAGAAATGTGTGAAAAAGTAGTTTTTTCAGCTAAAATTGAGGTTTGCAGGGGATTCTGGGTAAGGAAACGTTGGGGGATCCACGCAAGCCATACCTCCCTGGAAGCAGCCGGGTGTCTAGTTTTCAGAAATGTGTGGGTTTGGTAGATTTCCCTAGATGGCCGCCGAGTACGGGGCCAAAAACCCAGGTGACCCCCCTTGCAAAACCAGGTGGTTTTGAGATAGGCAATTTTGATGTTGCCTCACTACGTTTTGGGCCCTTGACTGTCGCGGGTACTTGGGCCTCCCACACAAGTGAGGCACCATTTTTATCGGGAGACCTGGTGGAACGCTGGGTGGTTGTAAATTTGTGTGAGCCCGGTGATGCCACAACTTTCCCCACACAGAAATGTGTGAAAAGTGATTTTTTCAGCCAAAATTGAGGTTTGCAGGGGATTCTGGATAAGGAAACGTTGGGGGATCCACGCAAGCCATACCTCCCTGGAAGCCGCCGGGTGTCTGATTTTCCGAAATGTGTGGGTTTGGTAGGTTTCCCTATGTGCCGGCAAAACTAGGGTTCAAAAACTACAGCTAGGCACTTTGCAAAAAAAAAAAAGGTCATTTTTCACTGCAAAATTGAGGTGTGACCACGTTGCGTTTTGCGCCGTTTCCTTTCGCGGGCACTGGGCCGACCCGCACAAGTGAGGTACCATTTTTCTCGTAAGACTTTGGGGAATGTGGGGGTGGGTGGAAATTTGTGGATCCATGCAGATTCCAGAACTTTCCATCACAGAAATGTGGGGAAAATGTGTTTTTTTTGACAATTGCTTAGGTTTGCAAGGGATTCTGGGTAACATACCCTGGTGGGAGGCACTCAAGTCATCCCATCCTGGATTCCCCTGGGTGTCTATTTTTCAAAAATATATAAGTTTGCTAGGTTTCCCTAGGTGCCGGCAGAGCTAGGGTTCAAAAACTACAGCTAGTCACTTTGCCAAAAAAGGGTAATTTTTCACTGCAAAATTGAGGTGTGACCATGTTGCGTTTTGCGCCATTTCCTGTCGCGGGCACTAGGCCGACCCGCACAAGTGAGGTACCATTTTTCTCGTAGGACTTTGGGGGACGCGGGGTGGGTGGAAATTTGTGGATCCACGCAGATTCCAGAACTTTCCATCACAGAAATGTGGGGAAAATGTGTTTTTTTTGTCAATTTTTTAGGTTTGCAAGGGATTCTGGGTAACGGATCATGGTAGGAGGCAGTCAATTCACCCCATCCTGGATTCCCCTGGGTGTCTAGTTTTCAAAAATGTATAGGTTTGCTAGGTTTCCCTAGGTGCCGGCAGAGCAAGGGTTCAAAAACTACAGCTAGACTCTTCGCAAGAAATGTGTAAATTTTAATTGTGAAAATGTGGTGTGTTCACGTTAGGTTTTGAGCCATTTCCAGTCGTGGGCACTATGCCTACCCACACAAGTGAGGTACCATTTTTATCGGGAGACTTAGGGTAGTTCAGATTTGTAAAGCAACTGTTATTACCTATTGATTTTTGATGCATTTCTCCCTTCCAAATGAAAGACATTGTGTAAAAAAAAAAGTCATTTTGAAAAATGACCAATAATTCTCATGCTAGTATGAGTATTCCCAATTTCGAAAATGTGCAAATATGCACTGTTTCTAAACTCTGTAATTTGTTCCCATTTCAGAAATACATAGGTGTCTTTCATACCGATTTTTCCATGTATACATTTTCCCACAATAATTGCTATATACCCTGAACATAATAAAAAAACATTACAAAATGCTGCTCAGTCTTTTACTCTGGGTTCGTTGGGCTCTTGGTGAACCTACAAGTCCTATATATCCCCACAGGTCCAGCGGATGTAACGGTACATTGCTTTCAAAGAGATGTCATAATTAGAAGAAGTTACAAGTGAAAACGTTGACACAAAAGGCTGCTTTTTTCAACTAATTTTTAATTTTTCCTATATTTAACTGGTAGTTTCTATAAAGAAACCTTGATAGATCTACACAAATGCCCCCTTGCTGAATTCAGAATTTTGTCTACTTTTCAAAAATGTATAGCTTTCCAGGATCCATTATTGCTTTTGTACCCATTTCTATCATTAACTGGAAGGAGGTTGAAAGCACAAAAACTAGCAAAAATAGGGCATGTCCCAAATAAATGCCAAAACGGTGTAAAAAATGTTGGTATTCTGACAAAATTCTGTCATTCCCTAAAAGCTGGAGAAATCGTGATTTCAGCCCCACAAACCCTTTTTTGATACCATTTGCAGAGAAACACCCAGACGCTTTCATTTGCAGCCCGTTTTTCCATTTTTCACAAAAAAAAACCAAAAATGTTGCTGTATTTTGACTAATTTCTGGGAACCATCTAGGAGAATCCACATTCCCTGGGTACCTTTAGAATCCACATGATGTTGGAAGAGAAGGACGCAAATTTGGCGTGGATACCTAATGTGGTCAAAAAGTTACAGGAGCCTAAGCGCGCACTACCCCAAATAGCCCAAAAAAGGCTTAGCACAGGAGGGGGAAAGGCCTAGCAGCGAAGGGGTTAATCCTTGCATAAATAACCAGAAATGTGATAAAATTGTGTATAGAATGAGATACAAAGGCTTGCATGGCAAGGCCGCATGTATATAGAGTAAAAAGCATGATGTGTGTTGCTTTATTCAAATAATTAATGCCGCTTTTCTGCTTATGCTATGCTAGGTTAACTATTAATATGGGGTAGAGATAAGGTGGGTGGTTAACAGAGAAGATTACATTATCACATAATTAATAAAGGTCTGTTTTCCAGTAATGAACGAGTGCCTCGTTTCCCCATTTTGTATTAACTTGACACGACTGTGGAGGGAGGACTGGGAAGCACGCATAAAGCACGTGACCAAGTGGCTGAACAAGCTGAAAAAGCGTGATTCGGTGAAGGACAATATGCTTGACATACGGCCAACACCAGTGTCTTCATGAGAAAATTCTGTAGTTGTTGAATGTATTAATTTTTGTTCCTTGATTGTTATACATCTACTGATGAGAGAGAAGGGATGGAAAAGAATGAATATGTGGGAACGGAAGTTTCACAATGGGGAAGTCAAAGAATTGTGATCTAATGGTAGGGTGACCATCCGCCCCTAGATTTCAGCCAATCCTGTCGCTGGGACAGGCGTTTTAGCAACTTTAGTGGGACGGACATGTGAATTAAAGGTATAAAGAATAAGTGATTTAGGGGTGGGGTCTGGTGCGGGTTGCGGAAGGAACGGAGGAGAGAGAGGGATGCGCAGTTGATCGTTTAAAATAACCATGTCTCCGTCGGACAGTTGGAATGGAGCGCTAATTTATAGGCCTCCTGGCCCAAGAGCAAACTTTCCTAATTACCTGACTGAGCAAATAACCATGCAAGTCTTAGCTTCTAGCAATTTCATTCTGCTGGGGGATTTTAACTTCCATGGCGAAGATCTTGCTAATCCAGAAGTGAACACGCTTATAACTATTTAATTGGACTCTCCCAAAGGGTATCGGCTCAACACACCAGGCTGGCCAGGCCTTAGATTTAAGCTTTACCAATTTTGAGCATCTGACCTGCCATCCTCCCTATCCCCTAACATGGATTGACCAATCTATGGTGTTATTCTCCACTTCATCTCAGTCTACTATGACACCAACAAGAAATGCGGGTCAGAAGGGGGAGCCACGTAGGCCCGGGCATAAACTATCTCTTGAAAATGAGGTATTCCACTCCCCCCCCCCCCCCCCCCCCCCATCATCATCAGAGAGTGTCTTGGACGACTCCGATGCTTCTGGTATGTTGGAAGTATTCAACTCAGCCTTAAGGGTGGCACTGGACTTCGTAATTCCTCAAAGTAAACATAGCTTAGTCCAGCGACGGCAATCAGCCCCCTGGTATACGGCAGAGCTAAAAGCTGACAAATCTAAGTGCAAGGCATTGGAGAGATGATGGAGACTAAGTAAAGAGCGCTGGACAGACAGGTGTATAAACTAGCTCTGTCCAGCTATCATCAGAATACAAAAAGGGCCAGGCGCACCTTTATCATGAATAAAATTGATCAGTCCTGTAATTAATCCAAAGCACTATTTAATATAGTTAAGGACTTTGTAACACCTCAAGCTTGCAGACAATCTCCTGTTGAATCTCAGGAACTAGGAGATTCTTTAGCAGTCTACTTCCAGGATAAAATTGCGCTTATTTATTCCATTCCGACCACCAAGCCAGAAACTTTAATAGGCTTAGGAGAACTTAAGACACTGATAGCCACCACTCTCGATCAGTTTGAACCAACTACGCTTGAGTAAATCATTAATGCATTATCCTTTGCTAAATCTGGCTCGCCCTGTGACCTCTGCCCTCCCAAAATTATGGCCCTGTTATCCACCAGTTGTGCTCCGGTAATCTACAAAATGTTTAATTGTTCAATTCAATCAGGTATTATTCCCACCCCTTGGAAAGAAGCATACGTACGACCCATATTGAAAAAACCAACAGCCGACCCGCAGGTTCTCAGTAAAACTCTAGACCCTTCACAGTCAGGTTTCCGTCCAGGCTTCAGTACTGAAACTGCTATCCTGGCAGGGACGGATTCACTAAGGCAAGTAATGGATGCAGGAGGATCAGCAGTCCTGATCCTCCTAGATCTCTCCGCAGCATTTGATACCATCTCACATTCCCTGCTCGTCGAGAGAATACATTCAAGTGGTATCCGAGGCACAGCCTTGAAATGGCTACAGAATTTTTTGTCAGACAGATGGCAAACGATAATGCTTGGACCCTACTTCTCTCAGAAATCTCGTCTCGATAAGGGCGTTCCCCAGGGCTCCTGTTTAAGTCCAACATTATTTAATGTATATATGGCCCCTTTGGCAAAAATCGGAGAACCATTAGGTTTCGAAATAATCTCTTATGCTGACGATACTCGGCTGATATTCCCAATTGGCCCCAATATAGAAGCTGAGCAAATCCGATTCTCGGAGGGTATGCTCACCATCTCAAATTGGATGACGGAAAACTGCCTCCAGTTGAATCCCAGCAAAACTGAGGTTATGCTAATGTGAAAAGCCTCAACCATCTGGACTAAGGATTGGTGGCCGTGTCAGCTGGGAGTTGCCCCTACTCCTACTCAATCCGTGAAAAACCTTGGTCTAAAATTGGACCAGACACTGTCTATGAAAGATCACATCTCTGCCACCACCAGCTCCTCTTATTACAGCTTACTCCTTTAACGGACGATTTTGCCCTATCTGCCTATCAAACATCGCAGAACCCTGGTCCAGGCGATTGTGATCAGCCGCTTGGACTATGGGAATGCATTGTTGGCTGAAGTTGGTGAGACGTTGCTTGCTAAACTGCAGGTGATTCAAAACAACGCAGCAAGAATGATTTTAAATCATCCTCCAGGCTCTCCCTCAGGCCCCTTGTTGAGAGAGCTACACTGGTTACCTGTGAAGAAGCGATCCAATTTTAAAATCTGCTGCCTCACATTTAATGCATTAAATGGCAAAGGTCCCTTCTACCTTGAAAAGAAACTTACCAAACAGGTATCTGGTCGAAACCTCAGATCTAATTCCTTAGCTCTCTTAAAAGTCCCTCGAATAAGTCTCAGTCGCACGGGAGGTACGGCCTTCTCGTACCTTGACCCACGGTACTTAAACCAATTGCCCATTGCATTGCGCGAATGCTCCTCACTTACTGTTTTTAGGAAAAAATTAAAAACGTTTCTGTTTTGAATTTTTACAGCTCCGGTTTGACCCCCCTCTTTTTCACTAGGTAAGCGCTGAGATGCCCTGGGTAAGTCGTTGCGCTATAAAAGTTGACTTAACATAACATATAACATCGTCAGGTTGCAGAGAGGCCTAACTGTTCCTTTCCTATCCCTGACCTGATACTCGAGTCTTTGATCCCTGACTCTGTCCGGGGGTCCCAGACTACTGCCTAGGCCTGGGTGGTGGTTTCCTACTTTGAAATTATTTGGGTTGGTATTCTGATAACTCAAATTTCTTTGAACCCTTTGTCTCTTCATCTATCCCTCCGAATTGATGAATTTTGATTAATGCATATGTCTGACGTCTCTTTATCTATCCACTCTGTGCAACGTATTTTTTTTGAGAAATCGTTTATCTGCTGGATGTTTTGATTAGATTGTACTCTCTCATGAGTTTCTTTTTTCAAGATTAACGCATTTGAGTTTAGATTAAAATGTATAATTTGCAAACCGAGAGTCTGTGGTTTATGATTAGAACTTCGTATAGAATTGCCATTGCCTTCAATTCTTCAACTAATTGGTTCATCGACCAAGTAGATGAGAAATTGAATAACATGTTTATTATGTAAATTGTGGACTGTCTAAATATTTATCAACAGAGTAAAGATTTTGAAAGAAATTTTCAAACTTGACACCAGCGCAAGAGGGATTTGGGTGTATCTGTACGGGCTAAAGTACGTGATTTTATTGAATGTTCATCCCTGATCAAATTACTGGGTTTGCGCTGGATCAGTTTCTTGGTAGCAGAGGATGGTTTAATTATTGATTAATTAGGTAATGGTATTTGAGTATTCATTATATGTTTTAACCTGAGGAGTTAGTCTCTTGTTTATATGTTGTCTAGATGTAAAGGTACAAGAGTTGCCTGAGGAGTCCGGGGAAGGAATTAGCCTGAGGTAGCCAGAAGAATCACACTGCAGAAGTACTTAGTTTGTTGTGATAATACTGAAAAGGTAGGTAGGGCTGTCGGTAGTATATTTAGGGACATTTTCGTGTGAAAGAGGAGAGTCTGTAATAGCGAAGGGTTACCTTTTTTTTCTTTTTTTTTGAAAAACCTTTATTGACATTTCAATCAATAACAAGTATGGGCCTACAACCCCCCGGGGCCGGCCGCTAAGCAGTCAGAACAACAGAGATCAAATGTTAACACAGGCAGCACCTCGGGGAGCAGAATCTTCATGCTAATATAGTCTGGCCAGTGAAGAGCGCAGGTAGGACACCAGGATAAAAAGGGTTTTCATTTTATAATGGAAAAAAACAGAAGGATCAGGTGCCGAACAATTTCCCAACAGCGATAAGAGGCAGGCAGAATGATAAACGTAAGCAATAAACAGCAATCTATTGAATCAATGGCGCAGACACAGGAAATTCAGGATAGGGAAGAATATCATGCCCAGCTGCGCCTACAGTCCCCTGCCCTAAAGCCCAGAGAACACCCCGGAAATTGTGGCACACATGAAAAGGCAACGATTCACAACAAAGGAGATGTACCACGCTGATCCCAGAAAAGAGAAAACAAGAAGAATCAGAGAAGAAAAAGGAGGCCATGGAAAAAAGAGATTAAAGACTAAAAGAATCCCCTCCCCCAACCCCCCACCCTGCACCTCTGCAGATGAGTACGGCCCCCCCCCCCCCAGCAGTGTGCCTGTCGCCCTGGAACCAGACCCGAAATATAGAAGAAACAGGGAAAAAGGAGTAAGAAAAGAACCCCACCAGAAGGGGGGGTAGAGAGAGTATTAATAAACTGGAGGAGGGCCTTCAAAACATGCCCCCGGCGTCTCCCTCCCGCACATTATGTTTCCCCCAAAGCAAACAGTAAACAACACAAAATAGACCATGTCAAGGAAAGATGGGGAGCATTTCGCACCTACTATACCGACAGTTATACCATGAGAGCACGCAACCCCGAGCCCGCCCGCCTATTAGCCGACCACCACTGAAAGAGCATTCTTATCCTTGGCCACTCTTGGCAAATCCGCCCATGCATACCCCTCGACCCGGCGCCATGTCCAATGCTACACGGTAAAGGAGCGTCCAAAAACGACCAGGAAGCGACGCACCCCGGTGGGGTGGAAGTCTCTGAGTACCAACCCAGTCAGCATTATGGAGGAACGTCTTTCCCAGTGCTGCCCCAGGATCTGCACTGCACACAAGGTCCAGGAAGGCGGAATCAGCCAGAGTAGACAACCGTTGCTTGAGTTTTCCCAGGGTCGCCGGAGGCCGCACACCGGACAAGGCCACCCCCCCCCACTCAGGTCCAATACCTCCGGGACAGATCAGATCCACAGCCAGCCGATCACACCATAGTAGACTGTCCGGAGTTTCCAGCTGGTCACTAGGCACAGGGGTGGCCCCGACGTTGTCGTCCTGAGTGCAGTGCAGGAAGTCCCTGTGTATCGGAGGACAGGCAGGCCGCAACTGTCCCAACGCTGATGCCACACCATCAAGCCTACTCCCCAATACCCAAACGCCATGAAGCAAGGTGGAATGAAGGGCACCGAGAGCCTCGAGAAGGTCCCGGTACCCCAGCACAACTCTCTGCGATCGCTCCGCTACGCTCCCCGGAGTCGAACACTCCCGATCCTGCTGTGACCTGGTGGACAGGATGGTAGACTTCATCGTGACAAGATGGCCGCCGGGTAGGTCCAACCCGTATTGGGACCGGGACCCAGGGGCAAGCGCATCAAGGTCCATGTCGCTGGCAAACAGGGTTCCGGAGGCAGACCAAAAATGTATCCGTTATGTAGTCACGGGCAACAGTCGTCCCCACCACGGACCAGCGCCCGCGAAAATCCGGGAGCAGCCCGCAGGAATCAGGGCGAGTTACGGGCGGCGTTCGGGCAGCTCACCGTCGAAGGCGGAGGCAATCACCGGAGAGTCGTGGAACTGCCACCCCGGGCATGCACTTGTTCCGCTCCGCTTAATGGTAGGAAGCGACCACGGCGAAATGTAGGCCGATAGTCGCACCGATCCGGCAGTCCGACTCCACCCAGTCACCAAAGGCCGCTGTTGTGAAACTGCCACCTGGCCAAGATGTCCACTCAAGGTCCCGGCTCCAGGGCCGCACAGGCCGCAAATTGCAAATACCCGTTTCTCCGGCGGTACAGCCGCCAGAAACTTCGGAGTCACTCGATCGGTTGCCGCTCTCATTCACAAACACGGGCGCATAGCGCAGGCTGAGGATCTAATGCAGGATATCCGTGCGGGATACGGAGGTTCACGGAGCCGGGAGTCTACGCTGCCGTCCCGGTCGCCATCTTGGCTCCTCCCCCGAAGGGTTACCTTTTGAAACTCTGGCAGTATCTCCGGGAGGAGTAACCGGACACCCTTTTATTACGTCAAAAGACAGGGATGTGGAATTCCTATAGCCCGACGCCCAGGACATATTGTTTGGGGTCAAGGGCAACAAGTTTTAATGTGCATTTTGTCCTTGGGACAAGCAGGCCCAACCCCCTGCAGTACAAACCCTCTGGCTGCCAGTTTGCAGTACCCCATTAAGGATCAGGGAAGGGCACTGCCTGCAGTTAAGTTAATATTTGTGTGCATATGTTAATGCTGTTCAAACTTGTATTAATTGTTCATTAATTGAAAGCCTTTATTATTAGGGTGAGCGCTCTCAGTAAATAGAAGTTCTGACTGCACTACTGACAGTGGTTCCAGCATAAAAATGTGTACTAACGGTTTCAAAGTTTAGCAATAAGAGGCTATGCATAATGCTCCCAGAATGCTCTCTGATTGGATGTAAATTTTTGCAGAAGCTTGAAAGCAAGATTAGTGATTTTTTGCTTTTAATATAAAATGTTACTAAAAAATGAAAGTAGGAACCTTTTTTTTGCTAAACTACTGTAAAAGTTCAGGTACCATTTCTTTGCAGCATCATTTAGTAAAATGTGTTGATGCATGCTAGTATTTCCCCAAAATATTCACATTAGAAAATCAGTGTAACCAGTTTCAATAACATTTTGGGGAACATAAAAATAAACAAGCATTGGCAAAGCCAATAGGTCTGAAATGGTGGTCAGCTTTTTAGTTTTGGCAATGCGTGACTTGTTTTTGCATGGTTTTTGTAAAACCTTATTGATGTGAGAGCTGCCGGACCCTTACCATTATAACAAACATTGGCTAAAGCAAAAATTGTTTTTGGTGTCAAAAAGCACACACGGCCACATTAGTTACTGGCACTGAAAAAAACTAATTTGTGTGCCGATATGCTCCTTGTGAAAGAGCAGAATGCTGTCACTCACCGTGAAGCCAGCCTATACAGAGAGAGAGAGAGAGAGAGAGAGAGAGAGAGAGAATTTTAATAAACACAAAAGGTGATGGTTAACGCAAGACAAAATTAGGGGCCCAATTATTAAAGAAAGTCTCAAAAGTGCACCCTTGGTATATGTCCTTGCTTTAAGGGCAGCAATATGGCTTTCATGAATTCACAAGAATTTACAGCAGTAGTGCAAGAGATAGTACTCCTAGAAAATATTTGTGAACTGCATTTTATCAGGAGCATATATGCATGTGTAGATTTGCTCATTCGAAAACCTGAGTGTTTGCAAGTTTATTTCCCCTTCAACCACTTTTTTCCCCAACTCTGGAAGAAGTTTTACTTCTGCCATTGTCAGGAGTAAATTTAAAACATTTCTCAGTATTGGAAACGATTAGAGAAGAGTTGTTGAAAACCCTTAAAACATGCAAGTTAGTAGGTTTGCAGACTCAAAAGGACATTCCAACCCTGGAACTATTGATTACCACTACCTTCAGTCCCAGTATGTAGATCTGCGGAAACGTAGCACCATAAAGGGATTGCTAGTATTCAAACACTACTATGGTATGAGCCCTGGCATAATCAGAGAGGCTATACAAGAGCTCTTATATAATGAAATTGCTGCCATTATCTGTCACAGCACAACATGGCACCAAAGGGACAAGTGGATTTTGTTACAGGACAAGTAGATTTATGAAGCAACCTGCCCGATGGACAAGTAGATATTTTAATAAATTCCACACCCCTGAAAAGATCCTCTTGTGAATCCTCTGTTTTATCCCTAGAGGAGTAATAGGTCACTTCGGAGCTTGCTAGAACAGTGAAATAATGCTGGTGGTTATTATTGCTTGCAGTGTAAGAAAATCTCTTTGAAAGGTGAAGACTATCTTTATTCAGCAGAGCAGACAAAGTAGTATCGTCTTTATATGTTGTTACTAACCAATTTTGATTAAAATTCAGAAAAATATTGTCGTAAGATTTTGTATTGGAGGGGGCAGTAGCAGGAGTGTTACTGATGTCACAAAGGAGCTGCGCTGGTATTGGAGGATACAGCGGGAGTGTATCGAAGAGCAGATTGTAAAGGGAGGGTCAGTAGCAGGAGTAAACTGACGTCACAAAGAACCGTGCTGGCATTGGTCAGACAGCGGTGGCGAACAAAGTGGTGATTGGTTGACTAGTGTGAGACGCGCTGATATTGAATAAGGCTGAAATTACGTAGTTTATTGTGATTTGTTGGTTAGTGTGAGATGCGCTGGAATAGGATAGAAAAGAGGAATAAGCCAAAGAGTGTGAATGTGAGTAAATTAAAGGTAGATCTATAAGAAATGATTATTGGGATAGTAAGTCCAGATAGATTGGGGACCTATATGGACAAAGAGATGTTGTTTTTGTGTAAAAGTATTACTTGGAGAGTGAAGAATTTCCATGAAAAATTATTGGAAGTGGCTAGTGAATTTGGTGTAGATATAGAAAAATCAAAGTTGTTACAGAAGTCGTACCGAATGGCTTTCACTGACAAAGATTTAGAGAGCTTGAATACGTCAGGGAGGAGACTGCAGTTAAAGGAATTATTGAATATCTTGAAGAAATGGGGAACTATAGAAATATCGAGGAGTAAATGGGTGAAAAAGAAGGAAGAAACGACTGGAAAGGGAACTTCCATGTTTCCATTAAAAGAAACTGAGCAGGTAGAAAGAGTCTGCCATGAGAGAAGTTCCAGGTGGAGGATATGTTTATGTACCTTGGCCTAGACAGGATATATTTTCATTTACAAATGATTTCCCCAGATTACGAGAGAAACCTGTTGAGTGGTATAAGCAAGTAGACAGATTTGTAAAAGTTTCAAAGGTATTGTTGAAAGATTTAGATGGTCTTTTTGAGATAGTGGTTGTGGCTGATTTGTGGACAGAATGTAAGATTACTGTTGATTGGCCAAAAGATGAGTATCATAGAGATGCAAAAACAGGGGCACCGTCTGAAGAGGTGATAAAAAAGTATCATCAAGTCGTTACCTTCTTGAAAGGGAAAATCTCTTCACAGGAAACAGATTGTGTTAAGATTGACAGAACGACCCAAGAACCTAAAGAGTCAAATCATGCTTATTATGAGCTATTGTGGCATGTGTTTAAGCTGTACAGTGGATTTGAGAATAACGGACATAAGGATATGGGATATTTTGTGTATCGGTTCGTACATGAATTAAGAACACAAATGAGTGCAATGATACAGCAGCATTTGCTATGTTGGCAGAGTAAGTCAATTGACAAGATTCTGAGATATATAAAGTATTTTAGTGATGATATTGATTTGCAGCTTAAAATGCTAAAAGAGAAAATTATGTAGGCACAAGTGAAATTGGCAGAACAATAACAGGAAGTTAGTAATGTACAACAAGGTCAGTGTCAGGTAGGACAGGCAAACAGTGGAAATCGAGGAAAGTTTAAAATGAGTAAGGAAGATGCTAAAAAGTAATACCCTTGTCATGCTTGCGGAAAGTTGGGACATTGGAAGAACGAGTGTTGATCTGGACAAAAGGGTAATGAAGTAAATCAAAATTTAAATCCACAGATGCAGAGTGAGGTGATTGGGAATCAACAACAGCAGGTAGTTACTCCCCAGTTACAGGTGCCACAACTACCTATACCTCACAATGTGAATGCTCACATGCAGATGTACAGTGCATGTTTGGGATTTCGAGGAGAAGAGCAGTTTGGTAAGAACCCATTAGTTTCACAGTATTTGGTGCGTTGCAGTGAGAGTGATTCAGATTTGTCTCAATGACGGTGCCTGCAGGGGGAGGAAGAGTGCGTACTTGGCGCATCTTTAGGGGGAGATCAGTCAGGTCCATTTATTGATGGAAAGGTAGAAGGTCAAGATATCACCTTCTTGTTGGACACTGGTGCTACCCGTTCCACTGTGAGAGCAGCGGAAATCCTAAACCTACCCCTCTCTGGAGAAACTATCCAAGTTGTAGGTGTTGCAAACAAACACATTAGAACTTCTGTCACAGCCACAATAGAAGTTTATATTGGAAGCTTTAAATACATGCATCGGTTTGTGGTGTGTGATACCAGTCCTGTTAATCTCTCGGGCAGAGATTTGTTGTGCAAAATGAATTGCACCATCTATTGCACACCAGATGGTGTTGCATTTATGACACCGGAGGAGGATGTTGAATTCAAAATATTGATGGCCTGAGAGCCAGAAGTAAGTGAATTATATTCACTACTGACTGAGAAAGATTTGCCAGAAGAGTTAAAAAGTACAGTGAGATCGGATGTGTTGGATTTTATAGGAAGAGAGATTGGATTAATGACAAATGTAGACCAAATTCAAGCAATAGTGAAGGATGGAGCAGTGTATCCCAATACCCCCAGTACAAGATGAGTCAAGAGGTAATTGCTGGAGTCACGCCTGTGATTGATCAGATGACTGAAATACTGAGCAGTCCCTATAATTCACCCATTATTGGTATTAAAAAGCCTAATGGAAAATATAGAATATCTCAGGATTTGAGAAAAGTGAATACAATTGTAGTGCCATGTTGTCCAGTGGTACCAAATCCTGCAGTGATTCTTTACCTGTGATGCTGAATGGTACACTGTTATTGATTTGTGTCCGGCATTCTTTTCCAACCCTTTGCATCAGGAGAGCCAATATTTATTTGCCTTCCGGTTCGGAAACCGTGTTTAGGCATGGTGTCAAGTCCCTCAAGGGTACACTGAGAGTCCATCAATCTTTAATCAGATCTTGAAAAAGTGTTTGGAAACATTAAAGTTACCTGGAAATTCTGTCTTGGTTCAATATATTGATGACCTAATTATGACATCAAAAACACGAGAAGCATGTGTAACAGACACCATTGCTTTGCTGAACCATCTAGCTGAAGGATGACATAAGGTTTCACCATCAAAATTGCAATATTGTAGACAAGAAGTTCAATACTTAGGTCACAAGATTGAAAAGGGACTGTGACACCTGAGAGAATCAGTGTAATCAAGAAAATGAATTCACCCCGAAATCAGAAGGAAGTGCGGATGTTTTTGGTAATGGTTGAATACTGTAGACAATGGATTTGTGGTTTCTCGTTGATTGCAAAACTTCTACAGTGGTTAACACGAAAAGATGTGAAGGATCCGATTGTGCTGGATCCGATTGTGCTGGATGAAGAGAGTTTGGAATCTTTCTCTCGATTGCAAAACAGTCTTTGTCAAGAGCCTGCTTTGGGAATGCCAGATTATTTTAAAGAATTGGCATTATACTGTTGTGAAAGAGATGGATGTGCACTTGCAGTCTGAGCTCAGAAACACGGAATGGCAAGACATCCAGTAGCATATTTTTCTGCTACTCTGGATTCAGTGGCTGCAGCATTGCCAGGCTGCTTAAAAGCAGAAGCCGCCACTTATGTAAGTTTGGACCAGAGCAAATCAATTGTAATGGGATAGCCAGTGAAGGTCTATGTACCTCACTCTGTTGAGATTCTTTTAACTGGCACTCGGACTCAACATATGACAAATGGTCGGCTGACTAAATATGAGATAGTAATTCTAGGTGCTGAAAATATGACAGTGGTAAGATGCACTACTGTGAACCCTGCCACATTGTTACCAAATTCAAGATGTGAAGAAGTGAGAAAGGAAACAGAACATGATTGTCTGGAAGTGACGGAACTTTGTACTAAGCCCAGTCCTGATATTAAAGATGAACCATTGGAAGATCTAGATTGTGAAATGTTTGTGGATGGATCATGTTTGAGAAACGAAAAGGGTGAATTATGTGCTGGTTATGCGGTCTGTTCTCGATCAGGGGCACTAGAAGCGTCCTGTTTGAAGGGCATAAATTCTGCACAGATTGCAGAGCTGATTGCTCTGACCAGAGCCTGCAAATTTGCAAAAAGTCTAAAAGTAACAATTTACACTGACAGTCAGTATGGATTCGGTTTCATACATGACTTTGGTCAGATATGGATGCAGACAGGAATTTCTGACTTCCTCAGGTTCCCCAATTCGCATTGGAAAAACTGTAAAGGAATTATTGGAAGCTTTGCAGTTACCAAAAAGAATTACAGTTGTAAAATGTGCTGCACATCAATTAGGCGAGGATAATTTAACAAAGGGAAACAGATATGCTGATCAATTACCGTGTTACTGTACTCAAAATACAATGGTCATAAACAGATCAATTGAAGAAGGGAATACCGAATGCCACCTTATGTTCACCACAACATTTGAGACTTGGGATGTGGTGAGACAAATGAAGGAAGAAGTCAGTGACAAAGAAAAAGAAGAATGGAAAAGAATAGGTTGTAGGAAGAATGAAGAAGAGGAAATATGCATTTATTATGATGGAAGACCAGTATTACCAGATTCTTTACTTTCTCACATGGCCAGAATGTACTATGGACATGTACATATTGGACGAGATGCGATGGCAAGAATGTTCAAGCAGTCCTGGTAAAATCCAAAGTTCAGGGTCATCGCAGAGAGTTTGTGCCAAAGGTGTACCATATGCCAAAAACAAAACCCAGGAAGGAAAACAGTTGTCAGCTGGGGTGTAATTGGGAAAGCAGGAGGACCTTTCACTAGACTCCAGCTTGATTTTATCAAGCTGCCCCGTGTAACGGACTAAAATATGTCCTTGTCATCGTTTGTGTTCCTGCTGGGTGGAAGCATACCCAAAGAGAAGGAATGACAGTCTCAATGTGGCTAATTTGTTATCGAGAGAATTG
Organism: Triturus cristatus; assembly: GCF_964204655.1. Taxonomy (NCBI): domain Eukaryota; kingdom Metazoa; phylum Chordata; class Amphibia; order Caudata; family Salamandridae; genus Triturus; species Triturus cristatus. The sequence goes on along the minus strand of NC_140585.1, from coordinate 657,977,619 downwards.
ATACCTAGATTTGGTTTTCCAGTCACTTTGGAATCAGATAGAGGATTACATTTTAATAATGAAATAATTTGAATGATCTGTGCAGCTTTACAAATTGAACAGAAACTGCATTGTGCCTATCGACCAGAAGCCTCTGGTGTTGAAGAACAGATGAATGGTACCATAAAGTCTAGACTAGGTAAGGTGTGTGCATCCACAACACTAAAACGGCCTGACACTTTACCCCTTGTGTTGATGAGTCTTAGAAGAATTCCTGACAAAAAGACTGAATTAAGTCCCGATGAGGTACTAAATGAGAAGAGCATTGAGACAAGCATACATACTTGCAAACAAACTGATGAGTATGTCTGATGATCGTGTACTGGATTATTGTAAAGGACTGGCTGACGTGGTGAGTTCTGTGTCTCACTAGGTTGGAGGAGATGCCACACAGACACAGCGAAACCAAGCACATCATTTGAATCCTGGAGAGTGGGTCCTAGTGAAGAAGCACGTAAGGAAAACGTGTCTAGAACCCCGCTGAAGCGGACCTTACCAGATCATATTGGTGACGACCACAGCAGTAAAGTGTTTTGGTTTGCCAAATTGGATACATGCAAGCCATACCCGTCTAGTCCCAAGTCCAATTGAAAAACCTGAAGAGCAGCAACTGGAACACAAAAATCCAGAACCAGTAGCTTAAGTGTGCGAAGCTGAAGAGTCTGAAGTGACAGATTCTGACGAACATTTTGACAATAAACAGCCAAACACAAGTCGAGTAGAGTGGGCACCAGATACTGGGACAGAAAAGACTGCTGTTGAGTTGAAAGAAGGTGAGGCTGCTATCGAACCAGGAACAGCTGATGAGACAGATGAAGAAACAGCTGAAGTTCCAAGAATCATTACAGAAGAAAACCAACTCACAAAAGAAGTAGAAGAGGGAGAATTAACTAGTGAGTCAGACTCAAACACTGAACCTAAAGAGACTGAAAGACAAGAAAAAGAGATAGAAAGAAGAGTGAATAAAAGAAACGGTGAACAGAACTCAGAAGGTGATAAGGTAGTTAAGAAAAAGAGACCTAAAAAGGGAGACAATTGGCAAAATGGAGCAAGAAGACTGAAATATAAAATAGTAAGAAGAAAATTAAGAAGAAGACCAGAGCAAAGTAACAAAATTTCTAGTCAGACAGAACAGGCAAATGTAGGGAGAAAAACAACTCGAAAATCAAAAAGGACAAGAATTCCCTGTAGAAAGTACAAGACTCCTGAATGGACTTGTGTTATCCTAGAAGAATTTGAAAGTTTAGGCTTAAGCGAAGAACATGAAAGTAGTGATACTGAAAACGAGGATGAGAACAAACTAAGACCACCTTAACAAGAATTGTAACGAGATTAAGGTGAAAAATTGTCAGATGGAATCAAAACAAAGACTCAAAATGGACCAGAAAGAGTGAAAATTAAAAGAAAGGGGTGAAGAAGAATGTCATTAGGTGTAGGAATACACAAAATCATTTTTTTTTTATATAGGGGTACATCTAGATTTCTTAGGCCTTAGACTAAGAGAAATTGTTAGATTTTACATTTTTGTAGAACATCAAAATGGCAGAAACTGAAGTGACTGGACAACCAAAATATAGCCTAAAAGGTAGATGTGTTAAATTTTGCTTATGTAGTGTTTTTCTACTAACATTTATGTGGATTCTATTAATTATTGTCATACCAATATTCAATGTACATAACACCGGAAACAATACTAATGACTTGTCTGTTGAAGGAATGAAAGATGTTTCCAAACAAACAATGAACACTACTGAAGAACCATTAGATGGACGCATTTTCCATCATGACAAATCAATTAGTGATTTCTCGTTAAATGTGTTTACTAAATTGTTGTATGAGTACACTAACACCATGAATGTGAGTGATTGTTATGTTTGCATGAAATTACCATCATCTGTCTCTGAAGGTATAACCTACCACTATCTTTCTTTAACATATGCTGTTTCATGTAGTGTTCTTAGTAGTCTATTTTACATGGAAGGCAAACTGGAGTGTCAATATATAGTTATAGATTTAATATTTTCAGAAGTACCAATTGTAAGGGAACTAAACAAAGTAGAAAGCGGTAAAAACACACATTATATGGGTGAATTTTACCATGTTTGGATTGGTCACAGAAAGGGAAGTTATGTTTGTTAAGATCAAAGACTAACTACAACAAATAATTTTATTGGCACCAGCGAATGTGAGCACACTTTCCAAATTACTGGAGGCTGGGGATTAACGGGTGGAACTGATCCGGTCATCCCAGGGATATACTATGTATGTGGTAGGAAAGCCTATTACAGGTTACCTGCCCATTGGTATGGGAGCTGTTATTTTGGAATTGTTTTTCCAAAAGGCTATCACGTAGACCGAAAAGATCATAGTGTCAATGAAACAAAGCAAGGATTAACACGTAGTAAGAGAGCACGTTTTTCTGAAATAGTAGGTGATATTTTCAGTGCACTGATACCCTCAGTTGGAGTGGTTTTAAATTCATACAAAATTCGAAAATTGTCTACAGTGGTTGATTGTTTATCAACAGATACTGCTGGTGGATTCTTGATGATTGATACCGAAATGGTGGCAATCAGATCAATGGTTACACCAAATCGACTTGCCCTTGATAATATCTTGGCAAAGGAGGGTGGAGTCTGTGGTATGTTGAAAATTCAACACTGCTGTACCTATATCCCAGATAAAAGTAAAGGAATTGAAGGATATATTAGACATATTCCAAAGATACATAAGGACCTAACCCAACTGGAGGTTGATGGTGTTTGGGAGAAAATTGGTAAGAGTATCTCCGCTATGAGTAAATGTTTTTCAATGTTTGGAGAAAGTCTGTTAGGAAAAATAATAATTGCAGTACTTTCAGTAGCAATAATAATTTTAGTAATATTAACAGTGTATAAGTGTTGTAAGTGCATTAAGGGGAGAAAAGATATATCAGATAAAAGGAATAGAAAGAAAGGATTAAAAAGAAAAAGAGACAAAATAGAGTTGGAGGAAATAAATGAAGAATATTATGACATGATGAAGAAGCTAGATGAGAGCGCCATAAAAGAAGCGAGGGATACTAAGCTTTAAGTAAAAATAAAAGGTGGCACTCGGTATGGTGAGTATTTATGAAAAGCCATCAGAGAGGGGAATTGATGGAGCAGGATTTCGCGAAAAGAAAACTGCTCGTATTGAGTACCCCTGTAACATGTACTAACTGTAAGTAGTGCATATTTACTAACGTGCATCACACACGGGAAATTGGGTTTGCAATATGCATGAATTTAATCCTTACATATATGTAAATAACCGGAAATGTGATAATATTGTGTATAGAATGAGATACAAAGGCTTGCATGGCAAGGCCACATGAATATAGAGTAAAAAGCATGACATGTGTTGCTTTATTCAAATAATTAAAGCCACTTTTCTGCTGATGCTATGCTAGGTTAACTATTAATACGGGGTAAAGGTAAGGTGGGTGGTTAACAGAGAAGATTACATTATCACATAATTAATAAATGTCTGTTTTCTCATTTTCCAGTAATGAACGAGTGCCCCATTTTGTATTAACTTGACACGACTGTGTAGGGAGGACTGGGAAGCAGGCATAAAGCACTTGACCAAGTGGCTGAACTGCTGAACAAGCTGAAAGAGCACGACTCGATGAAGGACAGTATGCTTGACATGCGGCCAACACCAGTGTCTTCATGAGAAAATTCTGTAATTGTTGAATGCATTAATTTTTGTTCCTGGAGTGTTACACATCTACTCATGTGAGAGAAGGGAAGGAAAAAATGATTATGTGGGAACGGAAGTTTAACAATGAGGTAGTCAAAGAATTGTGATCTAAAGGTAGGGTGACCATCCGCCCCTAGATTTTAGCCATTCCTGTAGCTGGGACAGGCGATTTTAGCAACTTTAGTGGAACGGACATGTGAATTAAAGGAATAAAGAATAGGTGATTTAGGGCTGGGGTCTGGTGCGAGTTTCTGAAGGAACGGGAGGAGAGAGAGAGGGATGCGCCGTTGATCGTCGGGTTGCAGAGAGGCCTAACTGTTTCTGTCCTATCCCTGTCCTGATACTTGAGTCTTTGATCCCTGACTCTCAGTCCGGGGGTCCCCAACTACTACCTAGGCCTGGGTGGTGGTTTCCTACTTTGAAACTATTTGGGTTGGTATTCGGATAACTCGAATAGATAAGTCTCTTCATCTATCCCTCCAAATTGATAAATTTTGACTAATGCATAGGTCTGATGTCTCTTTATCTATCCACTCTATGCAACATATGTTTTTTTTAGAGATCGTTTATTTGCTGGATGTTTTGATTAGATTGTACTCTCTCGCATGAGTTTTTTTTCAAGATTAACGCATTTGAGTTAAGATAAAAATTAATAATTTGCAAACCAAGAGTCTGTGGTTATTTTAGTCAGGTTTATGATTAGAACTTTGTTTAGAATTGCCATTGCCTTAAATTCTTCAACTAATTGGTCCATCGACCAAGTAGATGAGAGATTAAATAACCTGTTTATTGTGTAATTTGTGGACTGTCTAAATATTTATCAACAGAGTAAAGATTTTAAAAGAAATTTGCAAACTTGACACCAGCGCAAGAAGGGATTTGGGTGTATGGGCCAAAGTACCTGATTTTATTGAATGTTCATCCCTGATCAAATTACTGGGTTTGCGCTGGATAAACAGCATACATTTTCAAATCAATTTTGTGGCTGTGTAGGCCTGTAGCAGATGATATTTTATTAGATTACCCAGCAGCAGATTCCATAGCAGCCAGTATTCTCAATGCAAGGGGAGGGGGTATGTGGCACTTCCCTGATTAACTTCTTGATCAACCACCAATTAGATTAATTCTAAAAACTAGAAGGTTTTTTCTTCAGGGGGATGGGTAGACTTGGGCTTGCTAAGGAAAGGCTAAATACAAGAGTGCATAGATGAGTAACTGTGAGTAGAGGTATGGATCAGCAGATTACTCTGGGTGTGTGTGGGGGTGTATAGATGAGTGCATGGATAATGTTACCTAGTGGTGGGTGTGTGCTCCTACAGTTGAGAAAATGCACCAAGCTGAACACTTAAAAAAGTGGTTTACTGAATTAGTTAATGGTGCTTATGGTATCGTTTTCTCGGTGTCCAAGTGAAGTCGGTGGAGGACTTTGGACAAACCAGAAGGTGGTATTACGGGACAAGGGGATCTGGAAGTTTGGTCCTGATGGGCACTCTCTTTTTCTTCTGCCAACTCCTGTCCCAAAGGTTCCATGGAATATGATTAGTGCTTAATTTGTAAAAAAAAATAAGTGCCAGGGCCCGCGTCTGGAGGCCACTGCAGCTTGATCCACCCAATGCTGTGTAATTGGATTACTCTCCATTTTATTACAGGTTCATATCCTTTTTTCCTACTCGAGGGAAGAGAAGGGAGAAATTACCTTACATCTGGGTGGGAAGAAAGTGTTTATGATGATCATCACTTTGATATGTTGAAGAATCATTTGAGTTTGGATGAGTGTGGGAGAGATCGTGTTCACAAAAAGTATGAGTAAAATGGCCAAAATGTTGATGATTTAATGAAAGGGGGAAAAAGACTATAGTATTGTTGATTGGGTTTCAATCAAAAAACCTCCTCGAGTTGGCAAAACGGAATCTAATTTTTCAACACCTATGCAAGTTGTACATGTATTTCGCACTGCTGTATTATTAAAAGATATGGGGTAGTGGAACAAGGGAACACATGTTAATATTCAAACTTATCAAAAGAACTTGATAGAGAACTGACAGAATGAGTGCAAAGGTAATGATTCTATGTGAGTTTTGTGTTCTGATGAATATAATCACCTTTACTAGCAGCTAGTGTACCTGCACCGATTCAGCAGAAAAGTGTGAATCCTGGGGGTAATGGAGAAGAAAGTCGGAACTATTGTAACTTTTGCTATTGCGTGGGGTGGTGTTGTAAACAATATTGTTTCTAAAAGTAAGTCTGTTATGGTGAAGTTCAACTAATTATTGTATTTACCTTTTTTTCCCCTTTGTTTTTGTAAGAAGGGATACGTGGATGGCGAGGATAGGTTTCCTTAAACCATTAGTTTTAATATATCACTGTGTGCTTCGTGCCTAAGGATTCCACTGTTGTCCGGGGAGTCACTCTCGCTTGGAGTTCCTCGCTGAGCAACAGTTGACCTCTCAGCTCTTCGTTGCTATTTCACGTGGGTTTTGTAGTGAGCCACCCGGCTCCTACCGGACAACGTATCCACCGCAACTCCCCGGACCGAGCACAGACCGGGGAGTATAAAATAAAAGGGACAGCAGCTCTCGTGGTGGACGACACGGACCCTGTAACTGAATGGTCGTGTTTTCCCTCCGAGTGCCCCTATAGTGTAAGCCCCCCACACACCAGCCTCTAAGTAAGCCCCTCATAGAGCCCCAAAGTTACACTGGCGACGAGGCGGACGAGGTACTCACGGCGTGCCTGTAGAACGTGAAATCGACGATGACAGCCTATGTGTGAGCAGAGGCCGGGAACCCAACAGAGGGCGCGCCGAGGCTGCAAGGAGACTGAGAAGGTCGTGTAAGGGGCAGCAGAGAAGACGGTGAGGCGCAGGCTTCAAAGAACGGTGTGAGCAACGCCGTGTGTGCGCATAACCACAATCACATCCTTAGAGGAGTGAAAGTGCGCACATCAGCCCAAGCGGGTACCTGAAGGGCTGGAGAAATTGAGCAGCAGCAAGTGAGTCAGCCCACATGTGCGCACACAGAGGGAGCAGCGGGATTAGAGTCCCTAGGGGAAATCGGCTGCAGAGCACGCTTGTGGGAATAAAGAAGCAATGTGGCAGGGGTGTACAGTGCCCCCACCCCAGGAAAAAAATTGTTAAACAAGCAGCAGCAGAGCAAGTGCAGTGCCCCTCTACCCCAGAACAGAAATTAAAGCAAAGCAAGGCGGCAGAGGGGGCTAAATATACAAAATAAAATGAATAAGGAAGGAAAGTGGTGAAGGGACAAGGGGCCAGGTCAGCATAAACAAGAACAAGCATTAAAATCAGAGACAAGCACAGATAAGAAGTAGTCGGGAGGAGACAGGAGAATGTCGGTCCCAGCTGAGGGGGGTGATCAAAGGTCAAGTGACACCTGCTCACGCAAGCCCCTAACTGTACTATCACCATTCAGCCAGCTAGCTGACCCAGCGACAGCAGCGCCACGTTGGAAAAAAGGGATTGTGCAATTAGAGAATTATTTCAATGCTGCACGAGAGAGCGACGGCGCAGTAAAGCGATCCACCATGCTGCATATGGGTGGGGATGAGTTATACGAGTTATTCCAGGATTTGCCAGACACCGGAAACAGCAACGACTACAGAAAAGCAGTAAGAGCTCTCAATCGCTATTTCGACCCCCAGGTCAACCCCGATTAAGAACACTTCAAATTGAAACAGGCCAAGCAAAAGGATGAAGAATCAGTAGATATGTTCTTCGCACGCTTGCGGAAATTGGCAAGTTTATGCGTGGGTGTTGATAAGCAGTTTGAGATCTGTGTGCAACTCATACAAGGATGCAAGCCGTCGAACTGCGCAAACTGATTCTGCGCCAACCTGGAATATCTCTTGATGACATCCTTGTGTTAGGGAGATCGCATGAGTTGGCAGATGCCAGAGATGGAATCCGCACTGGCGAGACGAACAGCAGGGCAGCAGCCGGGGCACCCAAGCAATGTCAAAGAGTAGCGAGTGGATGTCATCCATAAGAGTGCGGGTTGTGGTCGAGGGAGCACGAACGGGCGATCAGGCAACAAAGCATGTGGCAACGGTGGCCTAGAGAGACATCCACCGAGGGGATGCCCAGCACAGGGTAAGCAGTGTCTAAAATGCAATAAGTATGGCCACTTTGCCAAGGTTTGCATGGGAGCAACCAGATGGTCAGCCAGAGGAAGCAGACAGAAAAGACCGGGGCCCAGCAAACATGTGGTACATGCGGCGGATGGAGTGGAGGAGGCCGAAAGCATGTGTCGCAGAATGAATGTAACAGAAGACAATGAGGAGGATGAGGTATTCGTAATATCATACACGGGGAGACCAAATGCAAGAAAGAGGCCGCCCCCAATGTGCCAAATCTGGATAGGGGAGAATAACATTAGGGAACTGATAGACACCGGAGCCTCCGTCAACATCTTGGATGCTGTACAATATGCCCGGCTCATGCCAAAACCGCCACTCCTCAAAACAAATGCACAAATTTTCACCTATGGAGGAGATGTGCCCATCCCACTCCAAGGGCTGAAAGGAGTAGAGGTCACCCATGGAGACGCAGTGGCAGCCACAAGATTTCACGTAACCAGAGATAATGCCGGATCACTGATTGGTTGTCACTCAGCAGAAGATCTCGGGTTGGTGGTGTTTGCGAAACAAATTCACCAGTCACACGCAGAAAGTGTAATGGAGGAGTTTCCTGAGCTGATTCGGGGTCTAGGCTGCCTAAAAGGAGTTGAAGTATAATTACACATAGATGAAAAAGGTAAACCAGTGGCGCTAAGACACCGCCGAGTACCCTTCCATTTGAGACCACTGGTAGAAGCCGAACTGGACCTTCTGGAACAAGCAGGAGCAATTGAGAGGGGCTCTGGTCCCACCCCATGGGTGTCCCCGCTCGTGTTTGCCCCAAAACCCAAACAACCAGGGGCCATTCGACTATGTGTGGATATGAGGTTGCCCAATAAAGCGATCAAACTTGAGCGCCATATAACACCCACCATTGATGAGATTGTAGCCGACATAAACAGGGCCAAGTGGTTTTCGAAGGTAGATTTGAATTCTGGCTATCACCAACTGGTCCTGGAGGAAAAATGCCGCTAGATAACCACTTTTTTGACCCATGTGGGGCTGAGGAGGTTCAAGCGCCTTCGTTGTGGGGTGTCGTCGGCCGCGAAGGTCTTTCAAGACGCAATCAGGGAGGGGGGCGTGGCCGAGCCGAGCCGCAAGATGGCCGCCGTTTAACGGGGCTCTGCCGGCCGAACACATTATCCGTCGGCCCATCCGAGTTTGCCTCATTGCCCGGGCAGCCAGAGAGGTTGGAAAGTGGTGTCGACGACCCGGTGACCTGAGGGCAGTTTCCGCGGAGGAAATCGGTGCAGTATTGCAGACGCGCTGGCCCTGCGCTGTGCTGCCGGATAACCCGCGAGCCGCGGGTCGGCTATCACTGCAACGCGAGTCCCCGGCTGGGGCCCTCGCTCAGACACGTGGGGCGGCCCGGCGGAGAGGACCTGCGGCGCTGCTGAGATCGGGGCCCGTGGGGCCGGTGTGCTACATCGTGAACCTGTGGCGATAACGTGCGGACCACTCCTGGAAGTATTTCGCGACCCGAGGATACCACGGAGACTCCGGTGAGGCCTGAGCGCTGCGGAGCCGCCTGATAGTGCTGCCGCGGCTGGTGCTGCTGCCGCGGTGTGGACCGCGATCGGGGGAGCCTGAGAGGTCGGCGCTGGCCTGGCTGCTGGGGCGGTCGCCTGCCCTTCGCTCTCCCGGCCCTGAGTGAGATTGGGGCTGTTGCCTACTGCTGCCGGAGGGACTATCGTGACAGGCCTGGTGGCGCCGCAGCCGGAGATCAGTGCACCACCAAGGGCGGCAATTCTTTGCTCCTCACGCCCAATTGGAACTTGCGGACGCTACTGGGCAGGGAGCCTTGTCTATTCGGCTGAAAACGCTGGGTGAGGGTGATGGGCCGCTCCCTCCATCTCATGCCTTGAGTCGCCACATCTGCCTGTCCGCGCAGCGGCCTGGAGCCGCGCTATCCGAGTGGTGAGGCTGACCTAGTCCTTCTCTGTCAGCGCGGTGTGCCGGTCGTCGCGGCCGCTGTGCTGGGAATTGAGTGGGGAGACCTGTGGCCCGTGGGACCTCCCGAGGGAGCGGTGCCTGACTGCGCGGAGCGTTTGCCTGTGATCGCCCCCCACCTCGACCTCGATCCCGCTGGCTGCTCTCCCCTGCAGGATCATGGGCAAGCCGGACAATAAACAGCCGCGGCTCCAGTTCGAGCGGAAATCCGCCCGTAATGTGGAAGTGGGGCCGGCTTCGCAGACGGTGGTCCCTGAGACGCAGATGGAGCCCTCACAAGACGAAGACATAAAGGGTATGTTTCGTGAACTAAAGGGCTGCTTGAGGGAGATTGACTCCAAGCTTGACACAATGGCACAGCGAATGGAGGGCCTGTCGCGCACAGTAGATCAACATGGGGAAAGGCTAGCGGCGGCTGAGGCGCGTATTGCGGACTGCGAGGAAGGCCTGGGGGACACCCGGGAACGTTTGCTGCGCATGGACAAAGTCTTGGATGTAATACGAGGGCGCAATGAGGATTTGGAAGCCCGCTCTCGCAGAAACAACGTGCGCATTCTCGGAATTGCGGAGTCCACAAATATCGGCAACATGGAGCAATTTGTGGAAGGCATGTTCCGCGATTTATTTGGGACAGAACTGTCGGCAATGTTCTTGATCGAGCGTGCACATCGAACGCTTGGACCTCGCCCGGTGCCTGGGGCACCACCGAGACCGATCCTGGCTCGCGTTCTCAATTACCGTGACCGAGACACCATACTACGGTTATCCCGGGAAAAGGGAGACCTCACTTTCCAGAACATGGCCATTTCCCTATATCCAGATTTCACACAGGCGGTGCAAGCAGCGAGGCGCGAATTCATACCTGCCAAAAAAATCTTTCAAAAAGTGGGGACCAGGTATGCCATGTTGTACCCTGCCAAGTTAAAAATTCACCACAAAGGGAAGCAGCTGATATTCACGGAGGCGAAGGAGGCGCTGAAATTTGCCAGGAAAGCAGAGCGCACGAATGGGGAGCAGCGCGCAAGCCGTGCGGCCTCCCCGGTGGACAAGCTGAGTGATGTGGAATGATCTGTCGGACGTTTCTGTGACCCCTGTTATACTTCTGTGCAGCATGGCGTCATGTCACTCTGCGGATGAGTACCCATAACTTTCTTGAATGTTTATGTCTTGCTGCCTGTGGTGGGTGGGAGATGTAGAACAGGCTCACTGCATCTGGGATCCCACGGACTCCTGTTTGTACATGGTCTCTACGGGTGACACCGTTAATACTGAGGGTGATGCATAAGTCGTTGCCTGTTGTGTATGGTCTGCTTGGGGCTTTGGTAGGTAGAATGTTCGGCCACCCTATTGTTCACCGATGGGGGAGTGTGCAGGTAACCCCACGCCCTCGAAGGGATGATTCCCGTGAAACTGACTTCTTTTTGGGTTAAATTTGGGAGGGGTACAGCATCTCAACCTAATTGGGGGGTTGGAGTGGGAGGTTGGGAGGGGGGGGACTGTTTTGTTTGTTGTTATTAACCTGCAGAAATGTCATACACTTTTGAAGGACGACACGGTATTGCCTCTACACATTCACGCTTTCATGCTGGGTGCCGGGACTGGTACACTGGATATCTTGCTGCTCGCCCTGCCCCTAACCCCGCGAATTGGCACACTGCTGCGTAGGGAATATTACCCACTGCTTCATTGACCGAGTTACGCTGTCTGACTTGGAACATACGAGGTCTTAATGACCATCGCAAGATTCGGTTGACACACGCGCACTTGGCCAGACACCACATCGACATATGTCTTCTACAGGAGACACACCTGTTACAGAAAGCGGGAGACCGATTGCGTCATGCTAGGTGGGGTGAGGTACACACGTCTGGATGCTCCAGCTACTCTCGTGGGGTGGCCATCTTAATACGCAAAGGATTACCTTGGCAAACATTTAAAGTAAATGCCGACTCGGAGGGCAGATATTTAATCATACTGGGGAAACTGTTCCATAAACAGATAATCCTAATTAACACTTACGGTCCCAACACAGATGACCCGGGTTTTTTCCGGACAGTCTGGCTAAAGGCACAATCCCTTGGCGCGGGGGAGTACATATGGGGAGGGGATTTCAATGCTGTACTCTCGCTGGAAAACGACAGGGAGGGTGCGGCGCGCACGCATCATCCGCACACAGCGAACCTTCTTCGAGGTCTAATGGAAGAATATAACCTGTTGGACTCGTGGAGAATCCTGCACCCCGGCGAGCGAGAGGGCACATGCTTCACCCCACACAGAAAGGCGTGGTCTAGATTGGATTTTTGGCTAATAACCCCACATATTCAAGCCTGGACGTCTGACGTGCAGCACAGAGCGCGCACTCTATCGGACCACTGTCCGGTTGAACTGGTGCTAAGGGTCCCCAAACCATACATCGCCCCATTCACGTTGCAGCTGCCTGCGCAGGCCCTGCTGGATCCGGTGTTCCGCGAGGAGGTACACCAACATATACTCGATTACTTTGAACTCAACACAAACTCAGTGGCGTCGGTGGGCACCCTCTGGGATGCATTCAAGGTGGTCATCCGGGGCCATTGCATTGCGGGACAGGCTAGAGTGCTGAAGAACATTAGAAATACACTCCAGAGACTGGAGGACCGCTTACATAATCTAGAAGTACAATATAGCTCAGACCCCTCAACGACCGCTCTAGCGGAAACACGCGCCGCCCTAACGGAATACCAAGCAGAGGCGGACAGGGAGCTTAAATTTTTACATAAACACGCAACGGCGCGCAGATATGGCGAGGGGGATCGCCCGGGCAGAACACTGGCCCGGCTGCTGCGCTCACAAAGGGGCTCCTCTTACATTCCTTCTATAGAAACGACGCAGGGCGACACCGTGTACTCCCCTCCAGAGATACTGGATACGTTTAGGTCCTTCTATAAAAAGCTATACCGCTCCCGGGGTGGGCCTGACGCGGCAGACGTTTCTGATTACCTAGACACGGTTCAGTTGATCTGGTTTAATGCGCACCAAAAAGGTTATTTCGATCGCCCCTTTGAAATTGACGATGTGAAGGAGGCGTTGGGGTCCTTGGCCCCTGGCAAGGCGCCTGGGCCGGACGGTCTTCCGGCACAGTTCTACAAGGTATACGCTGACATCCTCGCCCCCCGGCATCTGTCTGTATACGCTGAGGCGGTTGAATCTGGGGTACTCCCCGCGTCGATGAGAGAGGCCCTCATTATTGCCCTCTTAAAACCTGAGAAGGCTGCCCAGAGCTGTGACTCGTATCGACCGTTGTCCCTTATAAATACAGACGCAAAGATATTTGCGAAAATGCTCGCTTTGCGATTACAACCGGTGTTGCCACTAATGATCCGCCCAGATCAATCGGGGTTCGTGCCGGGCCGTTCCACGACCCACAACTTACGGACCCTGTTTGGAGTGCTACACTACTTGGCCCCTCATGTCAAGGCCGCAGTGGTGCTATTGGACGCCACGAAAGCGTTCGATTCCCTGGAATGGGCTTTTCTGTTCTCCCTGCTGCAGCGAATGGGAGTAAGCGAAGCGTTTATCCGATACATTCGCCTGCTCTATACCAACATCACTGCCCGCGTGCGGGTGAACGGGCTTGTCTCCGAGCCCTTTGCCATCGGTAGAGGCACGAGACAAGGTTGCCCTCTGTCACCCCTACTATTCGCGATTGCAACCGAGCCCTTGGCAGCCCGGATCAGGCAACATCATGCGAACAGGGGCATTGGATTTTCATCCCGTGCGTTGACCATTTCACTGTACGCGGATGATATTACCCTTTATGTGACTGACCCACAAGATAACCTCTCCCCTATGATGAGTGAACTGATGCGGTATGGTCTGCTTTCAGGAGTGACTATTAATTGGGAGAAGTCGGTCCTCCTGCCCTTAACTGAGGCGACACCCCGCTTCACGCCTGATTGCCCGCTGAAGTGGGCGGCCGGGCCGGTGCGTTACCTGGGGGTATGGGTTAGCACAGACATGCAGGAATTGTGGACGGAGAATTACGGGAGGGCCGTGCAGTGGATAGAGGAAAGAGTAGGCCGGTGGAAACACCTGCCCCTGTCCCTGGCGGGTAAGATAGCTGTGATCAAAATGGTCATACTGCCCAAGCTCCTCTACCTCTTTGTTAATATCCCCCTCCCCTTGCCTAAACACTTCTTGAATAAGATACGATCGCTCATGATCGAACTGGCGTGGGGGGGTAGACAGCCGAGGGTAGCCTGGGAGACGCTCACCCTCCCACAAAGACAGGGAGGTATGGCGGCGCCAGACTTCGCACTGTATGCGTATTGTGCGCAGGCGCAGTTCCTGCACTACTGGGTACACCCCACGCCTTATCAGCCGCATGTGGCGATAGAGGCGGACATGGTTGGCCCGCTACCGCTCCGCACTGCCCTATATGCGCCACACAAGAGCAGGCGGAATGAAATCGATACGGTGCGTGCGCTTCAGTGGGCCTGGGACGGACTGCGCCGCCGGGCCAAGTTAGATCTTCTTTATACGTCGGCAATCCCTCTGCGCGGGAACCCCATGTGGCCCCCGATACAGAGCATGAAAACGGGAGAACGCGCAGCGTCCCGGGGTCTCCATACGGCGGGAGACATCTTTCCTGATGGTGTCTTCATCACGTTGCCACAGATGTGCGCTGCGGAGGCCCCGACGGCGCTTGACGCCCTGCTTCATCACCAGCTTCGCCACACATGTCGGGCACTGTTCCCTACATTCCCGGAGCCGCCGCCAAGTCTGATGGCTCTGGAGAATGTCCTGAAGGTGGAATCGGGGCGCAAGCTAATTTCCCGTCTATATAGCCGCATGCAAAGCGATCATCCAGTGGTGACCCCGGTGGCGCGCGATCTGTGGAGCGCTGCATTGGGAATTGACATTCTCGATGCCCACTGGGACCTATGCTGCAGAATGCTTGAGACACTATCCCCTAACTACAGACTCCGGCTTATCCATTTCAAGTACATACATATGATATATCGCACCCCACGCAGACTTCATCGTATAGGCTTACGAGACATGGACAATTGTTGGAAATGCACTGCGCGTGGCGCTGACTTCTTGCATATGGCGTGGGAGTGTCCCATGATCGCCTCCTTTTGGGAAGAGGTGCTGCGTCTAGTGTGCCTCATTACGGAGCTTCCGATCCCATGTACCCCTCAGACGGCACTGCTGGGGATCCTACATATGGTCAAGCCTAAACATCGCCGACTGCCGGCCATGCTCCTCCTACTTGCTAAGCGCCAGGTTGCGATACACTGGGGGGCTACCACAACGCCTACTATTAGGGAATGGCTTAAGAGTGTCGTATACTGCCAGACGCAGCTCACCCTATTCTGGGAGCTCCTGCCACCACGCACGCGCCCGCGGGACATATGGGGCCCTTTCTCACAGTGGTTAACTCACACACCGCTCAATCCGTTGTAGTACGCTGACCCTCGCGCCGGATGGTTGGGGGGAGACAGATGTCGAGATTGATGGTGGGTTGCAGTGGCTGACACTGAAGATGTGGGAGATGTTGGGGGTGTATTGGGGGCTGGGACGAGGGGAGATTCTGCTCTTGATTCTTGCTCTGGCACTATTGTATGGATACCTATCGGCAATATGGACATCGCTGTATATGGAGGTAACTGTCTCGTCTATACTGGATTCTACACATTCTGCAGTGTATTGTGTTTGTACTGTTGTTGAAATGCAAAAAAAAAGTAATTTAAAAAAAAAGACGCAATCAGGGAAGCACTGTCCGGGCTGGTAGGCGTAATCAATGTGAGCGAGGACGTACTCATATTTTCGAGCTCGCTGGAGGAACACCATGCACAACTGAGGACAACGTTGCAGAGGCTCGTGGAGCGAGGCTTAACTCTACACAAAAAAAATTGCACTTTTTACACCAACGAGGTAGAGTTTTTTGGGTGCAGGTTTTTGCTGCATGGCCTACAAGTGGACCCGGCAAAAGTGGAAGCAATCCGGACCGCAGCAACGCCACAGAGTCAAACCGAAGTGAGAAGCTTCTTAAGGCTGGCAAACTATTGTGGCAGATTCATCCCGCACCCGGCTACTCTCTCAAAACCCCCGAGAGCACTAACGAAAGAGGGAGCAAGGTGGCGATGGTTCCGGGCAGATGCGCAGGCATCCAGGATATCAAGGGCGCACTCCTGCAAGGGGTGACGGTAGCGTACTTCAAGCCCGGAAAGCCCACGGAACTGGTTGTCGACGCCAGCTCTGTCGGCTTGGGGGCAGTACTGTTGCAGCAAGATCAGATGGAAGAATGGGTACCTATCGCATATGCAAGAGAGGCATTGGGGATCCGATGGGCCTGTCAACATTTCGATATCTACTGGTGCGGCCACAAGTTCAAAGTGATCACAGACCACAAACCACTTGTGCCTTTGTTCAGAGGCACGGCAAGAAGTGGGCCGCCAAGGATCGAATGGTGGGCGGTGCAGATTCAACAATACGACTTTGAGGTCGTGTATCGGCAGGGGGTGAACAGCCCAGCAGATTATTTGTCGAGGCATCCCCTGCCCAGCGGCACAGACGTTCCCCAGGAAGTAGACAGGGGGAATCGAGTCATTCATTAAACAGCTTGTGGAGGCTGCCTAAGAGCCCTGACTGTGGCAGAAATCGCAGCTGCGACCAGCGAGGGTGCATGCCTTTCGGCAGTAAAAGAGACACTGCACAGCCATCAGTGGAAAACGTTCCTGATGGGGGTTGGAGGGATGACTGATGAGGAGCGTGATGCCCGACAGGGAGTCTGGAAGTGCCGAGAGGAATTGAGCGAAAGCTGGGAAAGAGAGATCTTACAAGGCACCAGAATAGTGATACCGTCCAAACTGTGGCAGAGAACGGTGGACATCCCCACCAAGGACACCAGGGAATAGAGAAGACCAAAGCACGCCTCAGATCAAAAGTGTGATTTCCGGGAATTGATCGAATGGTCGAGGAGAAAGTAGAAAGTTGCCATGCCTGCCTGATTACTGGAGCGGTCCTGCCAGTTTTACCGGTGCTCACAGAAGAACCCAGCACCACACCCTGGACTCGTTTGAGTATGGACTTTGGGAGTTTTCCGGACGGGAGACACACAGTAGTCCTGGTGGAGGTAGTGGGCTCAACTTCTTTCGATACTCAAACCTGTTCTGGAAAAGACCTTCGTCATGTTAGGAGTGGCTGAGGAAGTACATACCGATAATGGACCCCCATTTCAGAGCCAAGACTTTCGGGAGTACATGGTCCAATACAGCATACGTCAGCCGAAAATATCACCTCAATGGCCCCAAGGCAACGGTGACGTGGAAAGATTCATGAGGACCATCAATAAAGCCCTCAGAATCGAAGTCGACCAGAAGAAAAGACCTGGAGGAGTGCCTACACAGGTTCTTGAGAGCCTATCATCAGACCCCTCACAGTACAACGAGTTGTGGTCCAAGTGAACTGTTGATGCAGAGAGCAGTCCGAGACGTGGTACCGGCGAGCCAGAAGTGGACGCCCAAAGTGCTGGATAACGCGAGATCAAGGAAAATGACAGAGTAACAATGACCAGGCTAGCAAAAGTAGAGAGCCAATGACAATGCCATCAGAAGAGGGGATCTCGTCGTAGTAAAAGAAAGACACCTGGGGTGGAAGTTTCGGACACCTTCTGAAAAGGAACCATGTGAGGTAGTCCAGGTACAGGGATCTATGGTCACAGCAAGAAAAGGAGGGCGCCACATTGCAAGGAACCTGTTGTGGTTCAAGAGAGTGAGGTCACCCATAAGCGAACATGCTGTAGCCGAGGAACCGCAAAATATCTTAGACACGCCCCGGATGGAACAGGATGCGGGGGTGTGTGAGGGGGGGGGGGGGGGACGACCGAGAGGAGGACAGCGACATAGCTTCGCGTTGAGTTGGAAGCCCCCAAGTCGAAGAAATCATCATCCACAAGAGAGGGGGACCGTACCACTTGAGACAATCCCAGGCCCAGTCAGAGACTGAAGGACTTTGCATGTTAAAAAGCCCGAGTGGACTTCAGTGACATTCCAGTCCAGTGAGAACATTTATTATGTTAGTTTGTTTTGTTGACTTTATAGTTTCAAGTTTGTTGTTTGAACAAATGTTGGTGGGATGGGATGTAGTGAGCCACTCGGCTCCTACCCAACAATGTATCCACCGCAAAATAAAAGGTGATGTCAGAGCTCGTGGCTAACTACACGGACCCTGTAACTGAATGGTGGTGTTTTCCCCCAGAGTGCCCCTATAGTGTAAGCCCCCCACACACCAGCGTCTAGGTTATCCCCTCATAGACCCCTAAAGTTACAGGCTTTTTGTGCATATCCTCTGAAAGCGGAATAAAGTGATTGCGACAGCCATACCTTTGAATCAGGACACGCCCAGAGCAGATGAAAAGAACAGAACAAAATCCACAAAATTTGATCTTTTTCTGTCTCTCGCTGTTAAGCTCACTCAACTTTCGTTTTTCACGGGTCGCGTTACCTGTTTTCCAGCTCCTAGATGTGCACGTTTTCCTGTGAGTAGTGTCCGGCGTTTGCAGTCTCTTGTTATTTTACAAATGCTAATCTTGAACACGAAGAGCACTACGATGTTTCCTACTACAACCAGCCGAAAAAGGGTCAGGCAAACTTCTCAATTAATATGACCCGGAAACACTCTAGAAAAAAGCGCTTGTTGGTCGATAATACGATTGTCCGATCTCGTGATGTAATTCGTACTTCTACGCATGCTCGTTCTTTCCTTTTCTATATGTTAAATTTTAGCACAAATTGTCTCCGTGATCCAGAATGCCTTCCTCAACGTGACACAGAATGTGTTCTCTATAACGCATGTGCAGAAAAGGGACACTAGTCGCCATAGGGACTGTTTGTTTCAAGTCATAATAACGCGCTGCTTCTGTATTGGATGCGGGGCGGGGTCAGAATAAACACTTCCGGATCTAATCCTGTATGTGGCTTCCGCAGGTTTAGCTGGATCTGTAGAATGTCCAGCTTCCTTAATTTGCCCTCCAAGACAAGGTAAGACTGTATTTTATAGCTGGATTCAGCGGTCTCATATCGGAAAGACAACCGACAGCACCGTAGGCAGATCTACTGCCCTCTCTTCCTCAAGATTAGGGTTGCGCCCTGAGAAGGCTGCTGTTATCCATTCCAAACTCTATCACACTGTACACTGTGCTGTTCCCAACTTAGTTTCCAAAAATACCTCGCAGATCCCCCGTGCTGGTGCGTAGCCTAATAATTAAATACACACTTAACTACTTATTCTAGCTCTAAAATGTCCTTTACGTGAGTACAGAAACATCACATCTCCTTGAAACAAAATGAACTAACTGGTGACACCTCTTCTGACAACTATTAACTACAACATAAGGTTAATTATTCTGATGGTATCTAGACGACTCCGTCATGCTAATTAAGAGGATTCCGTTACCCCACAGCTGCTGCTGTATTTTTTTGTGGGTAAGGTTGAGATTGTATTATAAGTGTCATCAGGATGTATCTTTTTTGTTGCCAAATAAGCTTTCACAACCTGAATTTTCCCCCCGTCTTCATTTCTTCCAATATTTCACACACATCTTCCATAACTTCTTTCTCATTCTCAAGATTCAGACGTTCTTGCTTTTACACCTTTTTCCTGGTTCACATTCTCCGCTTCACACTGGCAAATAGACAACTAGCTCATGTCCCAGTAGAGAGTGGTATTTATAGGTTATTTGATGTGTACCTTTTAAATGGTGAAAAGAATGTAGGGTTTTCTGTAATCTAGAATGTTTATGGTGCTTCTTTTCATTCTGTACCTGCTTCTCAACTTGATCAGTCATGGGTTTCTCGTATGGAAATAAAGCTTTCTACCTTCAACCATATTACTTGAAGTGTCGACTTAATCTTTCTACAAAAGGACTTCTTACATTTATTGGCGACGATTTTACTGAAGACCACCGACCTATTGGATTTTATGGCATTTGTCGCGATCTTTCAAGCGATCTACTAAGGATTAATTTCCGCACTTTGAATGTTACTTTGTTCTTTGTCTCAAGATACCATTCCTTCAAGGCGTTCCGATCGTCTTTTTTATTAATTTCAAATCAGTTGGATTTGCTGCAAATAACTTCATCTGCCAATTTTATCTGTTGCACATGATACTGAAAATATTCTCCAAACCTATGAGGATTCTGCTTTAGCTAACTTATTCTCCAAATACTCTAGTGTGTTTTCTGACGAAGTAGGTTTGGTTAAAGGTTTCCAACACACAATTAAACTTAAAAATAATGCTATCCCAATGGTTCAAAAATGTAGAACCGTCCCTTTGTCTGCCAGAGAGGATTTGAGGAAAATGCTTAATGATTTATGTTTACAAGACATTTTAACATCTGTAGAGTCCTCTGAATGGGTTGCCGTGGTCGCTCGCAAAAGTTCTGGTGAGATTCGTTTATGTGCGGATTTAAGAGTTCTTAACCGCAATATTGTGGTGGACTGCCATCTCCTACCCAGAATTCAAGAAATGTTAGCTAATCTTGGTGGTAGCAGGTATTTCACCAAAATTGACTTAAGATGAGCGTATCATCAGATTTCCCACTATAAAGAGTCTCCGGCGTTAACCACATTTGTTACTCCTTTCGGAGTCTATATGTACAAACGCATGCCTTTCGGATTAGCATCCGCTGCTAGTGTTTTTCAACGATTAATGGAAATTTGTTTACACATAAAAATGGGATCCAAGCTTTCCAGGACGATATCTTAATTCATTCAGCTACGTTAGAATCACATTATACCCTACTGGATAAAGTTTTACAAAAACTAGAGGCTGTCGGTATGACTGTTAATAAGAACAAATGCAAGTTTGCTACTCGGGATTTTGACTATTTAGGGTACAATATTTCTGTTAATGGCATAAAACCTAAGTTATCGTTAGTTATTGCTATCAAGGATGCTCCCAGACCTCAGGATAAAGATTCTTTAAGAGCATTTTTAGGGCTTCGCGAATACTATGCTCGTTTTGTACAGAGTTATGCTATTATTGTGCAACCTCTCAGAGATTTGTTAAAAAAAATGGCAAATACATTTGGTGTGAGGAAACTCAACAGTCATTTGATTCCGTTAAAAAATAAATTTTGGAAGCACCCGCTATTAGAGCTTTGACTCATGGTCAAACCAGTATCGTGACCATAGATGCCAGCTCTAAAGAATTAGGTGCTGTATTAAGTCAGATAATTGATGGTAAAGAGTATACTGTAGCATTCGCCTCCAGAACATTAAGTAGCGCAGAAGCTAATTATAGCACAATAGAGAGGGAGGCTTTGGCGTGCTCTTGGGCCGTGGAAAAATGTAAGATGTATATTTGGGGTTCAAGATTCCAACTTTTTACGGATCACAAACCTTTAATGTACATGCTTGGTGACAGTAGCTCTAATAAAGCTTCCTCTAGATTGATCAGACTGCTGGCTGGACTACAAGAATTTAACTTTGAGATTAAATACATTCCTGGGGGTAAAAACGTCAGGGCAGACTGTTTGTCACTTATTCCTTTGGAAAGTGGAGAAATGGATGATCCAATTAAGGACAGTGATTGTGATGTTGTCTTCACCATTAATGATTTGACACAAATTTGTAAGTTATCTGAGGACGAATGGATTAAATGTGATAGAAAAGATCTTTGTCTTGAAAGGGTGAAGAGATTTTTAGTCCATGGTTGGCCTTGTGATAGAAGCTTGTCTATGCAAGACAAATGTTTTTCGCAAATTTCTGCAGAATTATCTATTGTAAATTATGTTTTAGTTCGGGAAGACAAAGTTGTACCACCTGAGGGTCTGAGAAGTAAAATCATTTCTCTTGTCCATGAAGGTCATATAGGGATTTCTAGTACAGTTCGCAAAATTAAGGAGGCGTACTGGTGGCCAGGTATTGATGGTCAAATTAAGTCTTTCGTGGATAAATGTCCTGAATGTTTATGTTCTGATAAACATTGGCGCACATCTACCACTCCTTTGTGTCCAGTTGAATGCCCAAAAGGTCCTTGGCAGAAATTAGGATTGGATTTTTCTGGACCATTTAACCTGCTTGGAAGTGATAGTAAGTTTTTGATTGAAATCATTGATTACTTTTCAAAGTGGCTGTATTTTTCTTTTGTGAGAAATTCCGATTAGAAATCAGTCACCTCGTTTTTACAACGTCTATTTTTGATAGAAGGTCTCCCTGCTGAAATTGTGACTGATAATGGCACTCGTTTTAGATCTAATGAATTTAAAAGTTTCATGGGTGACGTTTCTGTTAAGCATATTTTAGTACCTTTGTATAGTCCTGCTTCAAATGGTCTTGTGGAGAGAGCAAACAAGATGTTGAAAGAAGGGGTGCAAACCGCTATGGCGAACAGTCTGGATGTGTTCAAGTATGTAAGTGAAAAAGTTTGGAGTTACAACACAACACCCCATTCGACCACTGATGTTTCTCCTTATGTGTTATTGAGGGGTAGGAAACCCATTTCTCTACTTAGTCCATCGTGGTTGAAGGATAAATTAGGAAATACTAACTCTCACAAATTTGATTTGCATAATGTCAGAGAACATGTGAAAGAAAAGCAAAGATTGTATAAAGAGAATTATGACACTAGAAAGCATGTTAAAGTAACTTCTTTGGCGCCAGGTGATTGGGTTCTTATCAAGAATCCCATTAAGGTTTGCAAAGGACAATCTAGATTTTCAGAACCTGCCAGAATTGTGAAAAGTTCAAAAATGGCTGTTATGTTTCAGAATCGTGGATGGTGGAATCGTAATGCTGTAATAAAACTTGCAGTGGAACAAGCAAAGATTATCTGTAAAAGAGTCAAATCTCAAACTGATTCCTATTGGTTTGATCTTGGTGATCTCACTCATAAGCATAACAATCCTGATGATATAACTCGTTCTTCTCATTCTTCAGAGAATAGGGGGGAAGGTGATGCTGATAATACTTCTGTTCCCAGATGTGGGGATGAAAATGATATTCCAGATAATCGTAGGTACCCCTGACTAATCACAACGCTGTAATGCAGCGTTGTGATTGGTTTTGAGCATCCTGGTTGGACGCTCTACCAGGGAATAGGAGCCTGGGCATGTTCTCCATACAGGCTGTAATGCAGCCTGCATGGAGAACAGGGAAAGTGCGCATGACTGGTTTGGGCAGCCCAGAGGGCTGACCAAACAGTCATTGCTCACTTAGGAGTGGGCAAACCACTCCTCCCCTGCTCCCAGAGCAGCTCTGCCCACACACCTGCCTGCAAAGCAGCACAAACATAAAATGATAATAACTGAAATTTATTATCATTTTATATTTTCACTTCTCACACTGCTTGAGATCAATGGGGCCACGCTCCTCCGCCATAGCGGAGGGAATGGGGGCCTGGGCATGTTCTCCATACAGGCTGTAATGCAGCCTGCATGGAGAACTGGGAAAGTGCGCATGACTGGTTTGGGCACCCCAGAAGGCCGACCAAACAATCATTGCACACTTAGGAGTGGGGAAACCACTCCTCCCCTGCCCTGCTCCAAGAGCAAGCAGCCCCACCTGCAAAGCAGCACAAACATAACATGATAACTGAAAGTTATTATCATTTTATGTTTACTCTTCTCGCACTGCTTGAAAGCAGTAGGGCGATGCTTCTCTGCCATAGCGGAGGAGCAACCAATGTATTTTGTCACAGAATTAATAGCCTACGAAGAGCAAGCGGGAGCCATAGATCTTACTGCCAACCAGTGAGTCAGTCCGAGGCTGCCAACCAGTGAGTCAGTCCGGTGAGGAATGCCTCACAGAACACATCAAGCACTATAGTAGTAGCACACCGTGGTGCTCAATTAGAAGTATACAACAGATAAGTAACATTATTAACATCATTTAAATTCTTGTAAGACATCCATGTTACATTTAACAGAATAAATGCCCATTAGTGTAAAAGCACACAATACAACACAGGGGAATGCGACATTCTGCACTTGGGACTGAACATGTAACACTTCACCTTTGGAAATGGAATAAACGTGTACCTCACAATTTATGCCTGGAGTCTCTTTCTTGGTGGATTTCCGTGTACACAGTGCTCCACTTTACACTGGCGACAAGCGGGTAATTGTGGATGCTTTACGCCCACTGTGTGCATTGCTGTCCGGCTGTCTTACGTTACCGAGGATCAGAAGAGAAAGTTCACGGCTTCTTGTTTATCAGATTTTGTCTGGGGATTGGCTCCCATAATGAGGGCATCATTTGGCACGCCCTCTTCTTGGCTATCAGATTTCGTCTGGAGATTGGCTCTCATAACGAGGACACCTATTGGCACACTCTGCGCACATCGGCTGAATTGCATATTGGTCGTTTTTGATTCACGCTTACGCTATTGGCCCTGCAATGCTTTGGGCATTTCCTCAGTCACACGTACATTGTAAGTTGCTTGTTGTGCTATTGGTCCAGCAGTTCTTGGTGGAAATTGATCTCTTTGGTGGCGCACACATTGGCAACGGGTGTGGAATGTGCTTGAAGGTGCATTGGTTGAGTGGTTTTCGTCTACTACTTTGTTAGCGGTAACATAGTAAATTCCGGCATATCCTCACATGCGTTCATTTTATGCTGACTGCTGTACTTAGCCTGTTATTTGAAGAGTGCTGAAATATTTATTTATTTGTTGCATTGTGCATTATTGTCCTTGTATGTTTTTTATCATCACTTCTGCTGTGTTATGGCATGAATTGTACCTCTGCCTTCCTTTCTTGCTGTGTGAGGAGAACCACCTATAGATTGGGAAACATGGGAGGATATGTTTCTAGCGTACGTTTAAGTATTGGAAGGAGATGATTGTGGGACAGAAAGGAAGCTTGCTCTGTTAAAACATTGTTTGGGGGTGTATGGCCTTAACCCCTTCACTCCTAGGCCTCCCCCCCCCCCCCTGTGCTAAGCCTTTTTTTTTTTTGTTCATATGTTTATTGGCATTTTGTAAAACAGACACATTGAGGGTCACAACAATTATAGCAGTAATTTCATAGAGTGGAACACAGAGTATCAACCTGTAGCCAAGTGGAGGGCGCGGATATGAGTCCTGCTGTACCCATCTGCTGAAGTGGAATCTATAGTGAGCCGTACAGTTTCATTAAAAAAAGTCTCGGGTATCGCCTGGCAAAGTCCCCAACTTAGCTGTCCAAGAACCAATGAGTTGTGACCGGTTTGCAGTCGGGCCGTCCAACCGGGAAGGTCCGGTTAAGAGGAATCGTAATGTAACCTGTTGAACCTAAAACTAAAGAAAATCCCACTTCAAATCCCAACCCTCCCTCTAAGAAAACAAGTGGACGGTGGTGACGTTGCGGTAGAACAGTGTATGTTCGGCGGGGCATAAGTGGAGTATCGCAAAAAATGGAATAGGTGCATGTCTCTGATCGATGGGGGGCAGACCGCTAAAGGCAGGCCCTTCGTAAGAAAGGCTACTAGGGGACCCCATTTATATTCGAAGGTTTTGTAATCGTCGCGGAATATGTCCGCCATCCTTTCCAAGGAAAGGAGTTTCCATAGCCGTGAATGCCATAAAGAGAGGGAAGGAGCTGTGTTCTTCTTCCAGGCTACTGAGATTATCTTCGCCGCACCTATGCAGGTCCACATTATGGCTTTATCCGCCTTCGTCTGGTGTTCTAGGGCGGAATCTCGGAGGCCTAGGAGGATTCCCTCCATAGTGGTCGGTATAGGGTACCCCAAGATAGTTTTAATTTGGGCCAGAATTTCCTCCCAAAAGGGGCGAATGGTGGGGCAATCCCACCATATATGTTGAAAACCCCCAGTGCCCACACCCCCTCCAACAGCGGTCAGTCATTTTTGGGAAGATGCGTTTAAGTTTGGAGGGCACTAAATACCAATCCATGAGGGTTTTTAAGTGTGCTTCCCTAAGTTCCAGGGAGTGATTGAACTTTGAGATATTGGACCAAAGTGCTGTCCGTTCTCTCTCCTGGATATAACGTTGCAGTGTCCCCTCCCACATAGACAAGTAGCGGGGTCGGACTGAATGTGTGGTGGAGAGCAAATGGTTATAGAGAAAAGAGATCACCCCCCTCATAGAGCCCACCATCCTAACATACTTCTTAAAGCCCGTTTTCTCCCTTGTGGCCTGTTCGTGTACATGTGGAGTGAGTGCCCAGTGTCTCAACTGAAGGTAGTGAAAGTTTTCCTCTGGTGGTAGGTGGAAGTCTCCACGGCAATTCTCAAAGCTGAGGATGTCATGGTTGTGGAACAGGTGGTCAAGCATGAGACAACCCCCCCCTCTCCAGGCGTCGAAGGGGCCCCCATGGAGAGCTGGCGGAAAGGCTGGGTTAAAGTGGATCAGGGTGTAAGGGGAAGGGAACATGGTCCATCCCTCGCCCCCAGAAACAGAATCCCAAACTTTCAAAATGGTGCGAGTGGGGGTGCTGATGTAGGCATTTGCGTGTTGGTTAGACTTGGACTTCCAAATCAAATCCCAGATTGTCCTCCCTGCCACCCCCCTATCCATATGTAGCCAATGTTTTCCTGACTTCTTTTTAAACCATTCTGTCACAAAACGCAGTTGACCGGCTTTGTAGTAAAACCCAATATCTGGTAGTCCCACTCTTCTTTGAGCTCTTGGGCGTCGCAGGATGGTAAAGGATGAGCGGACCCGCCTACGTTGCCAGATGCAACTGTGTAAATAATGATTTAATTTTAGGGAGAAATGAGGCGTCAAGAGCGATAGGTAGGGCTTGAAATAATAATCTAGGCAGTAGTGTCATTTTAATAGCATGGATGCGGCCGAGCCAGGAAATGAAGAGGGGCTTCCATCGTTGGAGGTCTTTCTCAATTTGACGGAGGGACGGTGGGAAGTTGGCTTTATACAGCCCCTCAACCCGCAGTGTCAACTGGATTCCCAGATATTGGTGAGAGCGGCTAGTCCACTTCAGGGGGGACTGAGACTGGAGTGTCTATGCTTCATCGTTCGACAGAGTTAGATTAAGGACATATGATTTGTCTAAATTAGCTTTAAAGCCAGAAACCACCTCGAATCTGGCAACTTCAAGTTCCAAGGCTGGGAGGTATCGAGACGGCTCCGCGAGAGTGAGACGAACATCGTCCGCAAAAAGTGACATTTTATGGGCTCCTCCTCCAAAGGGGATCCCTTGTATCTCCAAATTGTTTCTAATGGACATTGCAAAGAGCTCAGTGCTGAGCGCAAAGAGCAGAGGTGACAGGGGGCACCCCTGCCGTGTGCCCCTCGTAAGAGAGAAGGGGGCTGATGTCACTCCATTAACCTGCACTCTGTAGCAAGGTTTCGCATAGTTGGCCTGAATCATGCGAATGAATTTATCGGCAAAGCCGAAAGCTTTCAGGGTGCGAAAAAGAAATGCCCAGTCCACTCGATCAAATGCCTTCTCAGCATCGAGACCCACCAGGACCGCCGGTATTTCCCGTTTGGTGGCTTTTCCAATGAGATTGATTGTGCGCCTGATGTTGTCATGTATTTGTCGGCCTTGTATAAAGCCGGATTGATCGGGGTGGATCAGATCAGGCATTAGGTCTTGTATCCGGTTCGCAAGGATAGTAGAGTAGAGTTTAGCATCTAGGTTCAGAAGTGCCATAGGGCGGTAAGAGGAACATAGTTGTGTGTTCTTCCAAGGCTTAGGAATCACCGTAATGACCGCCTCGGTCATCGATGGGGTCACCTCGCCCAACTCTGCCACCTGGTTAAATAGGCGTGTGAGATGGAGAATGAGGTCAGGGGCAAAGGTTTTGTAAAAGTGGGCAGTGAGTCCGTCGGGTCCTGGGGCTTTATGGAGCTTAAGGGCTGTAATCGAGTCTCCTACTTCTTCTATGGTTATCTGGGCCGTGAGTTGGTCATTCATGGTTTGGGATATACGTGGGAACCGCAGAGCCCGAAGGTAGTTATCTTGTAGAAGTGAATCTTTGGGGTTCGCGGTATACAATGATTCATAGAAGGAGCGGAAGAGGTTAGCATTGTCCCAGTGGATTTACTCACCATTCCCGTCACGGAGGCCTCCAATGTATTCCCTCTCGCGCTTCTCCCGAAGTTGACGTGCGATATGTCGGCCAATTTTATTCCCCTGCGTAAAGGCGGTATGGCGGAGTTTTAAAAGGGTATATTCCACCCTATTGTTATAAATTGCTTTTAATATGCAGCAGAGAGCCGTTAGGGGCCGCAGAGTAACCCTAGAGGGATTGTTTTCTGCCTGTTCTAACTCCATATCCAGTCTTTCCCGTTCCTGCGCCCGTTGTTTATTTAGGGTGGAGTTGAGCTCAATACATTTCCCCCTTATGACCGCTTTGAAGGCATCCCAATTGTTGCTAGGGGGAGGTGTGTTCAAGCCTATTGGTGTAAAAAAAATCTGTGATCGCGTCCCGTAACTCAGTTCGGAGTATTCTGTCACGCGTTAGAAAAACTGGGAAGTACCATTTAGGGTTTGTATTGGAAGCTGAGCACCAGTTTAGACAGATCGCTATCGGGCAGTGGTTGGAAAGGGAGAGGGGAAAGATCTTAGCTGCCTGTAGCGTGCCCAGAAGCCTTTGACTCACAAATATATAGTCAAGACGGTAGTACGTGTGGTGCACATGAGAGTAGAACGTGTAATCTCTAGTCTGTGGGTGCTGGTTTCTCCATGTGTCGTAAAGGCCTAAGTCAAGCATTCTTTGCTTTAGATCGGCGGGGAAGGAGCTAGTGTCAGCCCTATGTGGGTGAGTGCTATCTAGATCGGGTTGCCACGTGAGGTTGAAGTTTCCCATCTAGATTATAGGACCTTCCGCAAAATGATCTATTTTATCCAGTAGGAGATGGAAAAAATGTGTTTGGGTTGTGTTAGGTGCATATGTAGCTACAAAAGTACACAGTGTGCCCTGTAGGGTTCCCTTAACCAAGAGCATTCTACCCTCTTTATCGGATTGAAGGTCAAGAGGTTGAAATTTCGTGGATGAGCGAAGGAGAAGTGCTACCCCTCGGTGTTTGGTGAAAGAGGACGACCTATAAATAAGGGGATTTATGTTTATGATGTTTGAGCCTTATTTTGTCAGCCCTCTGAAGATGTGTCTCTTGGAGTGCCACTATATCTAAATGATGGTCCGTGATATATTTCCATACTTTCTGCCTTTTCTGCGGGGAATTAAGGACCCTGACGTTCCATGATGCTATTTTGATAACCATCTTGTCAAAAGGAATTCACTTCCTCCGCCCTTACCCGCCCATCCGTACCCCCCTCCCTTGTATATTGAATCTATAACATTCCCACTGTAGGCCAATGTAGACTTGCAACTGCCCCAGCCGTCTCTCAAGCAATAAATGTGCCACGTCACCACCTGTATCCCCTCCACCCCAAAAAAAAAAGACCAAAATAAACAGTCTCCAATAATACCAACTGGAACTCATGGTGTGAAGAAAATGATGTCCCACTGTGGGTGAGGACACCCACATCGTGTGGTTGGCGGATGGCATGACCCGTAGTCCCATCCGCGCACTTCTCGGGGCGCTGTCCTGCAGAACAGAACATTAACAGTGCTTAAAGTACAGCTCGGAAGGAGATCAAGCGATTCAGCAGGGAGATTTCTGAGGTTCCAACGGTGGAATAAGTTCCTGGAAGCAATCAGAGGAGTCTCTCAGATAAATGACTAAGTCCTATAGGTCCCATCCATGCAAAGGAACGGGAGAGTGGGTACTAGCCTCATTTGTGATTCCCTCGAGAGGTTGTGGCCCACCCCGCCAAAGAGGAAGCTCCAAGTCTGGTGCCCCATGAACTGTCCGCCGTAGGGTCCGGTTCAGAGGCGGGGAGGCCCAGAAGGTGCAGGCCATCTTTCAGCTCGGTGATGTGGCGCTGCTTGTTTTGCCATTCGAAGCTAAGGCTGAAGGGATGAGTCCATCGATATCGAACATTGTCGTCTCTGAGTTTAGATGTAAGGGGTCGGAACTGCTGCTTCCGCAGTAACGTCGCAGGCGCCACATCTTGAAAAATGCTGCATTCTTGCCCCTGGAAGGAGATGGAGACCTTTTTCCTGGTGGCTGCAAGGGCTGCTTCTTTAACCTTGTAAGAATGGAATTTCGCCAAAATATCCCTCGTGCGCTTTCGATCTCCCGTCTGTGGGCCACCCACCCTGTGAGCTCTTTCAAGTTTGACTTGTAGGACCCGTGGGCTAACGTCTTCTACAAAGAGGCCTAAGAGAAAGGCTTCTAGGCCGGGCTCTTCTGCCCCCTCGTCCAGATAGCAAATTCGTAGGTTGTCCCTACGTGCCCTGTTTTCAAGGTCCTCTGTTTTCATTTGGTGGAGGTGTAGTTGTTCCTGGAGAGCGTGGATCGTATCCTGCATTTTATCAGCGCAGCGTGCCGATATCTTTAGTCTGTTCCTCCAGCTCCACAACCCTAACTCCCACAGAGTCCACATCGCGCTGGAGGGAAGCCATGCGGTCATTTAGGTCCTGTTTCAGTTGGTCAATAGAGCCTTGAATGGCCTGGCTCAGTTCCTTTCGGAGCTCCGCTTTAAAGTCTCTTAGTGAGGCCAGAAGGTCTTCTCTAGTAAGGGACATGGTGGCGGTGTTGTCTTCACTGCCTGTGGGTGGGGACTTGTCTGCAGGAGTGAAGAAACGGGTGACCCCAGTCGCTGCTCTATTGACGGGTTTCTTGGGCGGCATAGAGGCAGACCTTCCGGGCTCTCCACCCACCCACATCCCAGCTCCTCGTTGGCGGCACGCTGTAAGTCTCCACCAACTAATTTAGAGCCAACGCAGCCTGTCCCAGTGTGTACGCCTTTCCAGTAGTTCCTTCGGGTCGCCAGGGATCACAGCTTTAGGACCTCTTGCTGAGGTGTGATCTGCAGTGGTCCACAATACCCCGTCCAAGGCCTCGAGCACTGCACGTGTGTGTCATGTGGTACTATTTCACATACCACTGTGCATCTCTCACACCTGGTCCTCTTTAGACAGTCAGCACATCAATTCCCAGTCGGGTGTCCATCTTTGGCCTGGTGTTGTGCGGGGAACTCCCGGGGGGGGCCACCCTGACTGGGGATTTGTGAAGGCCTTTGTTGTGACCTCGAAGAGGGAGCTCTGTAGTCTCCGAAGTGAGCGGGGGGCCAACGACTGGCAACACAGTGCAGCAGGTGGGGCCGGTAAGTAGTACCCCCCCACGTGATTTTCAAGGGTTACTCAAAAGGGGGTCTGTCTGGGCAAACGGCTGCCATCTTATTGTCGGGCATCGGCGCTCTCGCGTTCTCCCGCCGGGGCCGATTTCTGTGCCTCAGAGCTGCAAGAGAGAGAAGAGTCTTCTTTGGTGCACGCGCATTGCATAACGTTAGCAGCGCTTGGCCCCTGCACCGTCCTCCTCACTGTGTCAGGTCCGTAGCGGACGACGAGAGGCACCAGGCCCCGTGAGAGGATTTAAAATGACGGCTAGCACGAAGCCTCCAGGAGCGCCGCTGTGATGTGTCAAAGCGGACTCTTTACAATTGTCGGAGCCTCACAGCAGGATTCCTCAGGCGCCCAGGGTGTTGCGGACGCCTCTCGTGTTGGTTGTATGGACTGCAGGTACTTGAAGCGGCTAAAGGTGCCCCGAGATATTGGCGCGTACCTGGAGCCGACACTGATCATGTCCGTTCGTCCATCTAGCCTGGCCACGCCTCCCCCCATGCTAAGCCTTTATTGGGCTATTTGGGGTAGTTCACGCTTAGGCCCCTGTAACTGTTTGACCACATAAGGTATCCACACCAAATTTGCGTCCTTTTCTTTCAACATCATGGGGATTTTAAAGGTACCCAGGGTTTGTTGATTTCCCTGGAGGGGACACAGAAATTAGCCATAATACAGCAACATTTCTTTTTTTTTAAATGGGAAAAAGGGCTACAGATGAAAGCGTCTGTTTTTTTCCCTGCAAATGGTATCAACAAAGGGGGTGCTGGAATCACCATCTTCCCAGCTTTCAGGGACAAGCAGACTTTTGTCAGAAAACCAACATTTTTTACCCAGTTTTGGCATTTTACTGGGACATAGCCTATTTTTGCTATTTTTTGTGCTTTCAACCTCCTTCCAGTTAATGGTAAAAATGGATATGAAAGCAATGATGGATCCTGGAAAGCTATACATTTCTGAAAAGTAGACAACATTTAGAATTAAGCAAGGGGTCATTCGTGTAGATCCTTCAAGGTTTTCTTATAGAAACTAACAGTTGAAAGTAGGAAAAATTGAAAATGAGTTAAAAAAAAAAAAACAGCCATTTGTGCCAACGTTTTCACCTATAACTTCTACTTAGTAGGGCAGATGTTTGAAAGCAATATACCATTACATCCGCTGGACCCTTCTGTTGGTGGGCATATATAGGACTTGTAGGTTCACCAAGAACCCGAGAAACCCAGAGCCAATAACTGAGCAGCGACTTGCAATGGTTTTTTATTGTGTGTAGCAATTCTATTGGGAAAATATAAACTGGAAAAAATCGGTATGAAAGACACCTATGTAGTTCTGAAATGGGAACAAAATATAGAGTTTAAAAACAGTAGCTATTTGCACATCTACGAAATTGTGGGTGCCCATACTAGCACGTGAATTATAGGTCATTTTTTCAAAGGGACTTCTTTTTTACACATTGTCTTACATTTGGAAGGCAGAAATTCATTGAAAGTAATAACAGTTGCTGTACAATTCTGTGTTCCCCTAAGTGTCCCAATAAAAATGGTACCTCACTTGTGTTTGTAGGTGTAGAGCCCGCAACAGGAAACGGCCCAAAACGCAACGTGGACACACCACATTTTTACAGTCAAAACTGACTCTTTATTTGCAAAGTGCCTAGCTGTAGATTTTGAACCCTAGCTCTGCCGGCACCTAGCAAACCTATACATTTTTTTAAAAACTAGGCACCCTGGGGGAACAAAACCACATTTTCTTACATTTCTGTGGTGGAAAGTTCTGGAATCTGCCTGGATCCACAAAATTCTACCCACCCCACATTCCCCAAATTCTTCCGAGAACAGTGGCACCTCACTTGTGTGGGTAGGGCTAGTGCCCGCGACAGGAAACGGCTCAAAACGCAACGTGGACAAACCACATTTTCACAGTGAAAACTGACCCTTTTTTGCAAAGTGACTAGCTGTAGATTTTGAACCCTAGCTCTACCGGTACCTAGGGAAACCTAGCAAACCTATACATGTTTGAAAACTAGATACCCAGGGGAATCCAGGATGTGGTGACTTGTCTGGCTCTCATCAGATTCTGTTACCCAGAATCCCTTGCAAACCTCAAACTATGTTGAAAAAAAAGAAAATCCGCACATTTCTGTGATGGAATGTCTGGAATCTGCATGGATCCACAAATTTCCTACCACTCAGCGTTCCCCCAGGACTTCTGATTATAATGGCACCTCACTCGCGTGGGTGGGTCAAGTACCCGTGACAGGCAAGGGCCCAAAACGTATTGAGGAGACATCAAAATTACCCATCACAAAACAACCTGGTTTTGCAAGGGGGGGTCACCTGGGTTTTTGTCCCTGGGCTCGGCCACCATCTTGGGAAACCTACCAAACCCACACATGTCTGAAAACTAGACACCTGGGGGAGTCCAGCGAGATATGGCTTGCGTGGATCCCCCAATGTTTTCCTACCCAGAACCCCCACCT
Organism: Triturus cristatus; assembly: GCF_964204655.1. NCBI lineage: Eukaryota > Metazoa > Chordata > Amphibia > Caudata > Salamandridae > Triturus > Triturus cristatus. The sequence goes on along the minus strand of NC_140585.1, from coordinate 657,944,154 downwards.
GCAAACCTCCTATTTAGCTGAAAAAAATCACATTTTTCTCACATTTCTATGTGGGAAAGTTCTGGAATCTGCATGGATCCACAAATTTCCTACCTCCCAGCGTTCTCCCAGGTCTCCCGATTAAAAATGGTACCTCACTCGCGTGGGTTGGTCAATTGCCCAAAACGTATTGAGGAGACATCAAAATTACCTATCACAAAACAACCTGGTGTTGAAAGGGGCTCACCTGGGTTTTTGGCCCCGGGCTCGGCGGCCATCTTGGGAAACTACTAAACCCACACATTTCTGAAAACTAAACACCCGGGGGAGTCCAGCGAGGTATGGGTTGCGTGGATCCCCCAACGTGTTCCTACCCAGAATACCTGCAAACGTCAAATTTAGCTGAAAAAAAACAATTATTCCACATATTTTTGTGTGGAATCACAGTGCCGGCACAAATGTCCTACCCCACAGCGTTCCACTCAGTTTTTCGAGTAAAATAATACCTCACTTGTGTGGGTGTCCAATGCAGAATTGGCTAAAAACTTATTTTAATAAAAATGTAGTGCTTAGAATTCTTGGTGCTATACCCTTAATGCCTATGTTTTTGGCTGTTCTCAGTCACCGGCCCTTGCCCCACCCACACAAGTGAGGTATCATTTTCTCCTTGTGTTTGCTTTGTTTGTCCTAAGTTGGCAGGGTATGCCCAGACGTGGGTCCCTTGCTCACTTTGTCACTGTATTCAAACTAGCCTCGCTGATGAGGGCTGTTAGCCCGAAACCAGTCCCAGGATGCTTGTTTCCGGTCCAGGGAAGACATGGCTTGGCAGTTCGGGCTGGACTGTTCCCATGAAGCACAGGGTCAAGACTGATTTGCATATAGCTGTGTCGGAACTGGGGTGGCGAAGTGAGCTAAAGAACGATGATGGATTCAACACTATGATCTAGGGGTGAGTGTATGAAAAGTTTCAGCTCTCCGTCCATCATCTCCTTGTGTTTTCTAGGTTTCCTTGGGTGCCAGCTGCGCTAGGACCCAAAATCCACAGGTAGGCACAGTCCGAAAAAAAAGTCTGTGCCTAGTGGGCTTCTGCCGCCATAGGGAGAGGGGAAATCAGGGGCTATTGCCCCAATATGCCCCCAAGGGGGGCAGAAAGACTGTGACTATTTTTTGGGTGGGTGAGGACATTTGGTGCCCATTCTGGGCAGCCCCCACCCCAACGTAAATAAAAAAAGCCAATATAATCGCTGGCGCCTAGTGGGCTCTCTGCCCCCACCAGGGGGCAGATCAAGGGATACTGCCCCCATCTGCCTCCTGGGGGGCGGAGCAGAAAGACTGAGGATATTTTTGGGGGGGGCATTGGCATACCCATTCTGGGTAGCCCTCCCCTGAATTAAATTTATTTTTACCCCTGGTGCCTAGTGGGCTTTCTGCCCCTCTGCAATGGTTTGGGCTCTAGACTGTGTAAGGCTTTAAAAACAATACAGAGAGATTTAAACTGGATCCTCTGTAACACTGGAAGCCAATGAAGCTCACTGAGGGCCGTGGAGGCTGAGGATCGGCCCGGTTTCATAAGTGCCAGTTTGGCTGCAATTGTCTGACTTCTCTGAAGTCTTTCATTCAGTAGAAGGGCATTGCAATAATCCAGCCGGCTCAGGACAACGCTTCTCACTATCTTTGCCCTAGTTGAAATTGGCAGAATTAGGAGGATCTTCCTTAGAAAACCCTTATGAGGGAAAAGCTGATCCCCACTATTTTATTTACCTGAATTTCTAAGCTCAACCTCTCATCAATTAATACTCCCAGATTTCGTACAGCTTCAGAAGGTACCAATGGCTTATCCACTGGGATTGGCCAAAACTTTGCCGGGAGTTTAAGTGGGATTTGCTAGGCTACACAGCATAAGATCTCTGTCTTATCACTGTTAAATTGTAAAGAATTATTTTTAAGCCAACGTGCAGTCTCCTGCATACATGGCTGGAAGTTTTCCAATGACAGTGATTTGTCCCCTTACAGTGACAAGATTAGCGGAGTGTCATCCGTATAGTTCACCAGGCTGACATTATGGGAGTTGATGACCGAAATCAAAGGGCTCATGTAGATATTAAACAATACCGGACTAATCGCCGATCCCTGAGGTACACCATGCTGAATGTTAATTAAGTCTGATTGATATGGGGGTAGTGCTACTGCCTGTTGTCTATTTGACAGATAAGATTGAAACCATTTTAAGGCCAATCCCGTTACCCCAACTTCATTAAGCCTAGCCAGGAGAATTTTATGGTGCACCGTATCGAATGCGGCGGACAGGTCTAATAGAATCAGTATGCCTGACTGACCCTTGTTTGCTCGCATTCGAAGTTCATCTAAGACTGTCACCAGGGCAGTCTCTGTTCCATGTCCCGGCCAGAAGCCAAATTGTACCTCCTCTAGCTTGTTGTTTTCCCCCCCCCCCTCCCTTCCCCCCCCCCCCCAAAAAAAGCGTTTTGCTGACCAGACGTGCTAAGATCTTCATGGGATAGGATAAAAGGGAGATAGGTCTGTAGTTTTTAGGGCACAGGGGGTCCAGAGTAACGTTTTTCAAAAGTGGAGTTACCATCTCTTGTTTCCAACATGTCGGTAGTACCGTGCTGCTCAGTGATTGTCCACAAATCTGTTGGAGCAGCAGGAAAGGCTCTGTACCTAATTCTTTCCAGATCCTGTGTGGTAGGGGATCTATTGGGGAGCCTGAGTAAACACTTAAAGCTAGTCTGTTAAACTCCTCCTCTGAAGGTGTCTCAAAGAAGTCAAGAGTTGCCAATTTACCCCTACCTACCCGTTCCTCCTTCTGAGTTAGTGGTAGTGACCCTACGCTTATCTGCTAAGGTCCTCCCCTTTGTCTGAATCAGCAGCTTTTAGGCCATCAACAATTTTACTAATCTTTTCCTCGAAGATCGCTAGGCCATCGCAGAGGTCGTGTGTAGCGTTAATCCTATTTTTTGTACAATCAGGATTAGCGAGATCCTTCACTATTTTAAATACACGTCTAGTACTGTTACTTTTAGAATAATATCTGCATAGTATTCTGCTTTTACCAAGGAGATTTCTTTCTTGTAGTTACTTCTTGCTTTCTTCAGGGCGATTTTGTCCTCAACTACATATTTGTTTCTCCATTTGCGTTCTGCCTGCTTGCAACCTGTTTTAAATTTTATTCGCTTTTCATCGTACCACGGGGCAGCCAGTCTACATAGTTTCTTGTAGTCTTCCATATGAGCAATCTGGTCTAATGTGTTACCTATATATTCACAGTCGCATGTAGTTTAATCCACCTGTTTACTTCTATCCAAAGGGCTTTGTGCACAAAAGATCGGAGATATCTTTGCTTTTTTCAAAAGTCCTTTTCAATCCCTGCCTTCACGATTATTGTCCTTGGTGGTGGCGATATCATTAATTCTAGGGATGAATACCACAAACTTAATCAAATAATGATCAGACCAGTCTGGTATGGGTAGAATATCCTCCATTCCAATAGCATTTTCCACAGAGCAGATTAAGTCCAATGTGTGACCTTCCCTATGCGTTAGTTTTGTTACCCACTGTTGCAAATTCAGGTTCTCACAGGATTGGAGAAGATTTTTAAAAGTGGAGTCTAAATTCCCGTTAGGCCATAGATTAAAATTCCCTAAAATAAGTAATCTGGTATGGGTAAGTGCCATATTGCTAAAATTATCAATGAATGCCTGTTGCTGGAGGTAAAGAGACAAACAGCTGGCGTGCACTCAAGTTAAACAATGAAACCAAATGAGTAACGTTTTCCAAAGACTTATATTAGGCTTGGTGTGCTGACCCTGAGGTGATTCCACCCGCCACCTTAATTCAAAATAGCGTGAGAGACTGGAGCAAAATGCTCTAGACAGGGACTGCACTACCCTTAACACTCAAAAAATGAGTAGGAAACAAATTTAAACGAAATTCATCTGTTTAGCATAACAATTGACTGTAATCATCATCAAACCATCACAAAACATTGATGTATATGAAAGACGAATCATAGCTTCTTCTTGTTGAAGTGTTATTTATTCACACTTCTACCATGATGAAAAAAGTTCATGTTGCGAAGTTCTATAACATATGAAATATAGCTTGATCTTCCCAATGCATTTCGGGCGTAGTATTCGCCCTTCTTCAGGGGATATGAAATATAGCTTGATCTTCCCAATGCATTTCGGGCGTAGTATTCGCCCTTCTTCAGGGGATATCTAAGAGTGAAACATCAAACAATTACATTCGATAGTTTTTGAACTAATAACAGAAAAAGAATTGGAAGGCTATTCTGGCGTCACACGGACATTCTGACAAGATAAAAGATTAAGGCCACTGAATCACGTCACCAAGAAGTCATAGAAGAATCTGTGGAGCATATGCGGAGGAGAGGGGTGGTCCAAAGCAAGAGAGCAAAAAAATAATGAAAGCGAGAGAAGGAGAAAGACACCGTGTGCAGATGAAAGTTATTGTGTGTGAAGAATTAGACCCAGAACCTGTCCAGATGAAAAAAACTGAACTACCTGGAAAAGCTAATGTAGCTGGATTCTATTCAAGAATAAGACCAATAAGATGAAGTTATCTGTAAAAGATAAGGAAAAGGTACCTGTCCCGTAAAATGTTAAGAATAGGTATATGAAACAAATTGAGTGTTCCGACACTGGTCGAACATAATGGAAGAACTCACCGAGCGTTCTAGGAACCAGAACGGTCACTTGACTGGAAACAACCGTTGACTGTGTATCGTACAGACACGAAGGAAAAGCAATGTGGTGAGGAGAAAAAAGCCTGCAGGGAGTTAAACAAGGTTTAGTGCGTGCGAAAAAATCAGTAAATTAGAGGATGTAGAACAGGGTACCTGAGAGAATTTTCTCGGTCTCCGCACTATGGGGCCGTAGGTTGTCTGAGCTGCAGAGTCCCGCCCGTGAATACCGGTGAAGTCCGGGTCGTGTTCACGTGAGGAAGTCAGCGATGTGAGAAAATAAAATAGGACTAATGACGAGTGTAATGAATAACCAGAAGTGGCCATCTTGTATTGGGAAGTGTACTCGATCTGATAGAGAGCAAATCAGAAAGTGAAAAAGGACAATTTCAAGAAAGCGTGAGAGGACAAGATAATGAAGTGTAGACACCAAAGAGATACTCAGAGAGTACAACACACCTGTGATCGAAATTGTCAAGATAAAAAACTGATTGCAAAAACTTTATGTAAAATGAACAATGTTCTGCCTATTTACATTCTAAATAAATGATAATAATCACCAAGTGATATCCTGCCTATTTACAATGTTTGTCGGATGGAAGTTCTAACAATATGTCTAACGGTGAGAACATCACACATATGCAACATACTTCTGTTGTAAATACATGAATGGATGAAAACATCATTATTATCAGTTAACAGAGATAATGTTGGCGAAACTCCTACTGGGACATAATATATTGCGACTTAATTAATGTGAGTGTTAAAATGAATTGAGTTGAGAAGTGTAGTGTGCTATGTGTAACATGAGACCCAAAGCTGTTAGAAATAGAATAAAATAATCAAACAATAGTGGAGAACAATAGTGAAATATGCCAAAATCATGCTTAAAGCAGAGTTAGAATTAAAATAAAGCTCTGATGCAAATAAGGACAACCATGTCCCCCCTTTTTTTTATGAAGGAAGAAAGTGGTGCTCACAGGAAACATGCGAATTCAATTTTGTCGTTAAGACCCTTGGGACTTAAGGTATTGTGGTACCGAATCCAAAAGGATTCCCTTTGAACAATGAATTTGCTCATGTCACGATCATTATGGGATTTGATAACTTCAATCACACTAAATTTAAGTTGAGCAATCGTATGGTGTGAATCACACCAATGACTAGCAAGTGATGAAGATGTAGATCTAGTGCGAATGCGACTTTTATGTTCCGTGATACGAGTACGTAAAGTTCTCTCAGTTTTGCCTACATAATATAGGCCACAAGGGCATCGGATGATGTATATGACATTTGAAGTGTTACAATTGGCAGTAAAGTGAAATTTGACCGGCTTACCCGACCAGGGGTGAGCCAAAGAAACACCTGTAATAACATTATTACAGTGAGAGCAATTGTAGCATTTAGCCATACCTTTGGGTGCCAGATCAGTAATGGGTTCTCATCTCTTGAGAAGTTCCTTCAAGTTGTTCGAGCGTTTGTATGCAAAAAGCGGTGGATTTTTAAACCGATTCCCAAAATCTGGTTCAGTCTGTAGTATGTCCCATCTATTAAGGATGGTTTTTTTGATGGCAGGAGAGAGGGTCGAGAACTTAGATACATACACTTCCCTTGTTTGAGTTGGTTTAATGTGTTTATCAAGATGTGATGACCTAGATACCTGATTCAGACGTTCAACTGAAGATTCAATTAGTTTTTTAGGGTAACCACGTGCCAAGAACTGAGTTTTAGTGTCTTCAAGGGTGGTATGCAGTTGTGTGGTGTCAGAAGTGATGCGCTTAATTCTCAAGAATTGAGAATAAGGCAGATGTCTTTTCAAGGATTGTGGATGGAAACTGTCATAAAGAAGCGTGTTGTTGCGATCTGTAGGTTTTTTGAACAAAGAAGTGACCATATGGTTGGACGATAATTCAATGTGTACATCAAGGTACGAGATCGAATGTTTGTCCAATGTGTATGTGAACTGAATTCTAGGATTGAAATCATTGAGGGCTAAGAGTTTTGATTCCAAAACCTGTCTGTTACCTTGCCACATAATGAAAATATCGTCGATATATCTACGATATATGATGAGGTTGTCTGTCCATTCCCTGTCATTAAGGATGTTCTCCTGTTCAAATTTCATCATATAGATGTTTGCGTAGCTAGGAGCTCCCGCAAAACCCATAGATGTTCCATGAGTTTGTAGTAAAAATCTGTCTTTCCATTTGAAGTAACTATGGAATAAACAAAAGTGCAAAAGTTCCAAAAGAAACATTTTGTTGGCATGGATGGTGTCCATTTGAAGAAATGCCCACTCGATTGCTTCAATACCTTCAGAGTGTGGGATTGAGGTGTATAAGGCAACAACATCAACTGTCAGTAACCATATGTCGTCGTAACTCTGAAGATTAAGGTTATTGAGCATTTTCAGAAAATGTGTGGTGTCTTGTACGTATGTTGAACCTGCCTGAACAAACGGTTGCAAAAAGTAGTCTAGATATTGACCAATAGGGTCATGAATGGAATCACACCCTGATACTATTGGTCGAAATGGTGGATTGGAAAGGCGTTTGTGTATCTTAGGTAATGCGTAAATGACTGGTCTACGTGGATGTTTATTATACAGAAAATCGTATGTTTTAGAATTAATCCACTCCATGTCTTTAGCATGTTTAAGAATGGTGATCAAAATGTCTTGAAACTCTGCTGTTGGATCCTGTTGCAATGGTACATAAGTGGACTCATCAGACAGCATTTCACTGATTGCGGATTCGTAAAAACTTGTGTCCATAATAACCAATGCACCACCTTTGTCAGCTGAATGAAATGTGAGGGAGGAGTTAGTCCTCAAACTTTTCAATGCTGTTTTGTCCTGAGGTGTCAGATTCTGGTGTTTTTTCGAAGGTGTGCTGAGATGTAATAGATCATGTTTCACCAATGACTCAAAAGTGTCTAGCACTTTATGTGACACAGGGGATACGAAAGTGCTTTTAGGTTTGAACTCCTTGTATTCCATCTCACTGACCGTTGGAGCGGAACAAATTTGAGTGGAAAAAAAGTATCGCAGTCTTAGTTTCCTCATGAATTTATAAAATTCAACTATCGAATGTAATTGTTTGATGTTTCACTCTTAGATATCCCCTGAAGAAGGGCGAATACTACGCCCGAAATGCATTGGGAAGATCAAGCTATATTTCATATGTTATAGAACTTCGCAACATGAACTTTTTTCATCATGGTAGAAGTGTGAATAAATAACACTTCAACAAGAAGAAGCTATGATTCGTCTTTCATATACATCAATGTTTTGTGATGGTTTGATGATGATTACAGTCAATTGTTATGCTAAACAGATGAATTTCGTTTAAATTTGTTGCTGGAGGTAGGCAGAGACAGGTGGTCTGTAGCAAACTATTCCAGTCAATAAATGACCTTCAAGGTCCTCCACATCATCAATTTCCATTGCGGCAAAATTCCAATTCTCTTTAAAAATGATCCATACCCCACCCCCTCTGCCACTCTTACGTGGCTTGTGAAAGGCTTTATATCCCGGTGGGCATGCTAATCCTAATTCAAGGTCTGAATCAGGGCACATCCAAGATTCTGTCAGAAATAGTGCATCCAAATCATGAGTTTCTAACATTAGTTGCATCTCCATGTGGTGTTGCACCACGGATCTAGCGTTAATTAAGCTACTTTTAAGCACATTCCCTCTGGTGACTTTTAAGGCTATATTCTCACCCCCTTCATACTTGTGAGTGCTGGCGTTGCCCCTTTGCTCAGCTATAGCTCGGAGCTGATTACTTGAGTAGCAAATACGTCTGTCCCCGTTGAATATTCCTTCTAACTGGCAGCATGGCTGGCGCTGAGCACTGACTGGCGGGATTGCTTTTGGCGCGCCAGCGCGCACCCGCTGCGCGCCGCCGTGCTTATGAAGCCCCTGGAAGTCAGTATCTATAGCGCCAACCGGCTTTCCCACCGTAGAGTATTTCTGGTACTCCCGGAAATAATGCAAGCTCATCACGCCCCTAACAAAGTGCGAGTGCAAAAGTTGCTAACCAGCCGGTAAGCAAGTTTAAAAATTGTTTGTTTAGTTTCAGATTCAAAACTGTGCAATATAGATTTTTTAAAAAGGTACCTAAAAACTACTTTTTAAAAGATGTCTAGGAACGGCAATTAGTTAGCAACCAAAATACCGCAAGTCCACAGCATTCAATCTAAAACAAATAAGTAACAAGTTAAAACAATTTTAGCAGGGTAGATCAAAACGTGCAAATATGACCTATGATAAGAGTATCTATCACTGGGCTCGCGCTGAGGCCGTGCTTATGAAGCCTCTGGAAGTCAGCATCTAGAGCGCTGACCGACTTTCTCACCCTAGAGTATTTCCGGTACTCCCGGAAATAATGCGAGCTCATCACGCCCTTAATAAAGTGTGAGTGCAAAAGTTGCTATCCAATCTTACTGCTTAGTGCTCTGTTCAAATATATATAATTTCCTGGAATTCTGTACCTGATGTAGCCTCTCTTACGATAGAAAGACTCGAAAAATATGAATACAATATATCTTGTGAGAACAGCTTTATAATTAAATGGCTTATTGGTCGTATCTTGCATGTACAATTGTTCTTTCGTCTAAACCCCTCTTGGCTTAAAATGGCCCAGCCCCATTGATATTATCCACACAATCTTCACTCACTCAAATATCGGAACAAAGAACCAGATTTAGCAGAACCAGAGCTCTCCTACATTGGTGCAAAATTGGTAAATTGTCCAAAAGTTATGAATGATCCAAAAGTGCATTTTATGTGAACTTGTCAACTCAACCTTAACTCCAGAGGAGATACTGCTCCTTTTTATTGAGGATAAGCCTCAAGGCACACACAAGTGAATCCAAAATGTAATGGTATAATCAATCCAGACGTCCATGTATTCTTCAGGTTCTTTCTTTATTTGTTCAATACCCTCAGCCAGCCAACACGTGTTTCGTCACTGGGAAAATTCGCACCGCAACTTTCTAAGGGCTGGAAAAAACAATAGTGTAACATACAAATCCAAAGTTGCATACACATTGTGAGATTGTCGCCCTGTGTTAAATTGGATGTTCTTTGTTCTCCAGATCTTCTGAGTGACGCATTCAAAGACCATTCGTTTTGTTGCACTCAAAGACTGGTCAACCTTTGTGTATACCTAAATTGACAGTTAAAGAATTAGTCTAGAGAGTGATTTGTTATCCTTGGTCTCAGTGTGTATTTTTATTTAATGGATTCATACTTCTACTTCACAGGTGCTGGGCTCGTCACTAACCATCATTGAAACTATTGTGCTGAAGAGCAGTATCCATTGTACCACTTCTTGTCATCAGCAAATTCTTAAACCAGTAGGTATTTGGGAGTGTATAGCTTTTAGCTTATTACATTCTGTTTTACAGTCTGTCTTTCTAGTTCTAGACATTTTCAAAATTGTAAGGTAATCTTCTTGCTAATAAATGATGATGGATGATTAGAAATACATTTGTGAGGTCCCACTTTGAGCTTTGTATTTTTGAGTATGTGCTCTACTATCTGATAAATTTGATTTGCCAGCTGACCTGCTACAAATCTTGGTGTCCTTCATAGCTGCCATTGATACATAACTTGGTAATATCAATAATAATGTTGAATGTGCCAGAGGCAAAGTAAAGGCCAATATAAATATCTATAGTTGCAGTTCTGTATTAGATAAACTAAGCACTTTTCCTGAAACTTTGTGATTAGTAATCGAGGACCTAAACAAGGAATCTACACCCTGTAGATGGTGTTCTGCTTGGGTTTTCGGAACCCGCTCAGCAGAGCCTCTCTAACCCAAACCAGAACTTTACCCCCTCCCTAGGGCCTATTTACACCTAAATAACCACATATATGTACCACCTAAGGACAGGGAATTCCTACTATATATATACCAAGACCTACAAGTCACAGCCTCGCGGTCCCAAATGGACCCAGGACTTCCTGCCCAGACGGCAGCCACAGACTTCCTGCCCAGACGGCAGTCACAGCCTCGCGGTCCCAAATGGACCCAGGACTTCCTGCCCAGACGGCAGCCACAGCCTCGCGGTCCCAAATGGACCCAGGACTTCCTGCCCAGACGGCAGCCACAGCCTCGCGGTCCCAAACGGACCCAGGACTTCCCGCCCAGACGGCAGCCACAGCCTCGCGGTCCCAAACGGACCCAGGACTTCCTGCCCAGACGGCAGCCACAGCCTCGCGGTCCCAAACGGACCCAGGACTTCCTGCCCAGACGGCAGCTTTAGACAAGTCACAGCCTCGCGGTCCCAAACGGACCCAGGACTTCCTGCCCAGACGGCAGCCACAGACTTCCTGCCCAGACGGCAGTCACAGCCTCGCGGTCCCAAATGGACCCAGGACTTCCTGCCCAGACGGCAGCCTTAGCACGAGTTCATCCTATAATTACCACGACATCAGTGTTACTATATATCAGATCACACAAAGACAGCTAGTTGAGCACAACTTGTTCCCCAGTTCGAAGGGCTCCTTTCTCCCTTATTCAGTTACCACCTACCTGATCAGGATTAACATCTGTTCATGTTAAGTCACAGCTGACTAGAAGAATAGGTTACCCTCTTACACAAGAACACGTAGCACATATTGCTTTACTACAAACTGAATACTTTATTTAGTTATTACATGCACACTCACGGAACATAACCTGCAAAGAAAAGTGAAAGATTAAGTTGTACACTCTAATAGTAAGGGGTTGACATCACCTTGGTCGTATGTAGCCTGCACTCAATGGTCATCTAGGTTCCCTTCTCGTCTGCGCCTCGGCTTCGCCTGGAAGTCACACCTCCGCAATCACGGGTTTACTCCCGTCTCCCTCTCCGAGTCACTGGGACCTCTTCCTCATCGGCTACTCTCTTCTCTTTGGAATATCTATCTCTCGGTTTTTCTCCACCTCCAAGTTTGTCATCTGTCTTCCCTGGAATAAGTAGCAGCTTTACTACTAACGGCCAGGTGCCGCCCATGGACAAGAAGCAAGTGCCAGTATCTGCCTCAAACTTTTACTAATATAGACGTGCATTTCCTCATGGAAAATTCCAGCCCGTAACCTGCCGCCCACCAAATTCTTGTACCTCCCCGTGCCAAGGACACGTTCCCAGCCGGCCGGCCTGATGTAGTGTCTTCGGCATGAAGAAAAATACAATCCTTCGATAAGGGCCGGCCTGAACCGGTTCTCTCCAAGCAAATAACACCTCCTAACTAAAACACTGCCTATGACCTAGAAACATCCCGAGCTGCCAGAGCAGGAGGAAAGATGAAGTCTCTCCCGTTTAAGGCCTACCAGGCCTGAATTCAGCACGGCTCCATGAAATACCCTCACTACAGAACAGATTACCCCTAATGCTAACGAATCTATCCCCTAGGATATATATATGCAAACCCTGATCTATGGGGAAGAACACAGGATCATGTCGAAGTGCCTAATAAATAGGCTCTATACACTACTCTAACCCTTAGACTTGAATGGAAAGAGACTGAAGTCACCTAAATCACCCTTCAACACAATAAGACCGGAAAGATCGAGCAGTACATTTCACCCTTGACTTCAGTCTATTATACATTCATTAAATGGAGCTAACATCTGTGGAAGAATAATATGAAACAAAGCTAACTGATCTATGTCTAGTACCAAGTGTGCAGAATTGAAATAATGAAGGAATACACTGAATAAAGCAACAGATAGAAATCAAAACAGCAACAGCAATCAAAATACCACCTAATATTTGGCGTAGCGCGTGTATATCAGGTAACCAATTAAAGAGCCAGTCAAACCAGCCCTGGTCAATGTGTTTTCTAACTTCTTCTGTGAAGTCACGCAACTTGTCGATGTGAGCACGAATGGATTGTGTATGGTCAGACAAGTTAAAACAACAGAGACCTTCGAAGTCCGAGCAATCATGTCCATGTTTAAGCAAAAGATAATCAATGGCTGCTCTATTTTGCAAAATGGCCCTACGTTCACCCTGGGCGTCTAATAGTATGTCAGACAAAATTGTAGAAGTATGATTAATAGATTTCACCATCCAGCAGGCCATTTTCCCAATAGATTTGGCATTATAAACCGCCAAAGCAGGAACACCAATAATTGAAACAGCTAAGCTAAGGTATTCAGACTTGGAATATAAATGCAAAGATGGGTCACAATCCTCCTGTAACATTACAGTATCTCGAAGCACACGAGAGTTGGCATTCGGGTGCGATGCAAACATCAACAAACTGAGTCTCGTAATGGCACAAGGGCCTCCGGAAATGTTTGCAGGGACAAATGGCCAGGAAGTATTACCACATGAGAAAAGCCATCCGGCAGGTAGTAACATCGTGCGATAGTGACTGGGGGTAACTACCAAACTATTACAAGTCATATTGTTCTGAACTGAAACACATGTGGTCGGTGTCCTTTGAAAGCACAAAGTCCGTTCGTGAGCGGTAAATGAAGTGGCGCCTTTTAGTTTGAGGCGTAGACATTCAGAGATCGCACTAGGATTACACGTAAGAAAGAAGCACAAATCACCTTGTGTGATATTATAAGTAAGTATTTGGGACTGGATGGGGGTTTGCTCGTTCGGCAATTCAATACATAGGGGGCAATATACATGGGTAGCAAAATCACCCAGGAGAATATTGGGACGGGCCTTCGAGACATTAAAAATATGAGTTAAAGTGTCCAATGAGGCGGGTACAGCAACCAGGCAGGTCACCAGAATGTCATGGACAGATCTCATCGGTGTCAAACAGAAGTGAGGGGCGTCAGTCACCCTTTTGGCAAGTGCGGTCCAAAAGTTCGATGATGAATCCCATGCAGCGAAGGAACGCAACACTCGGGTTCCCAGTTCATCCCGGGTTGATAGGATCCCTCCTTTCTCGTCGTACCAGTCCGAGAACAGTCCGGCTCCGACACATCCTGCAGCAACAATCCAAAGAATGATCTGAAAGAGAACCAAATACAGGCATTAATCATTCTCGTAAATAACATTTATCAGCCGGGACCGCTTCCCAGCTATCTTTCCCTGGTCTCATAACCAAAATGGTATTATCCTGACCGGTGGCAATGACCTCTGCTTGTTCAGGGGGATTCTTAGGCGACTGCACCCAAACTCTGGCCCCAGGATTATCCGTGGAGCCAAAACCTTTCTGGCCACGTACAGTTAGCAACGTTGGAGCAGTGCCTTTCATTAATACACCACTGAAAACAGGCATTATGAGTAATTGAGCCACTCGGTCAGTGCGATGTATCAGTAAGTCAATCTCACTGCTATTCAGCAGGAGCACCTTAATCTCTCCCTGATAATCACTGTCGATAATTCCTCCAAGCACCTGAATGCCTTTTACAGCCAGCCCCGATCTAGGGGCGATCAATCCGAAATTTCCAGGTGGTATCTGAACACCAACACCTGTCTCTATGATGACTCGATCTCTACTTTTTATAACAATGTCATCCATAGCATGCAAGTCTAAACCTGCCGACCCTGGGGTCGCTCTACATGGAGCCAAAGCTCCGGGAGTAATTTCCCAATACATCACGGTTTCTCTGATTTCATTAGGCATAGCCTCCGCATTCGGGGGAAACAAACGCATGAGTGGAGATTCAGCATTTAAAAAAGGACGATTGTTCAAAATCAATAGTGCTTGGGGCAAAAAGTCTCGCCAATTTTTATACTTGGCATCCGTTAACTTACGCAGCTGGTCCTTTAGCAGGCCATTCAATCTCTCCACCAGGCCCGAGGCCTGTGGGTAGTAGGGGATATGGAATATCCATTCAATATTGTTTTCCGCACAGAACTCCTGTACCAATCTTCCACGAAAATGGGATGCATTATCAGATTGAATTTGGAATGGCACACCATAGTACATCATAATTAATTCTAATGTTTTAATGGTATTCAATTGGGTAGCTTGCTTACAGGGAAGGGCTACCAGCAGGCCACTGTATGTATCAACAATAGTGCAAACATATTGACAATTCCTACTCATGGGAAGTGGACCAATGTAATCGATCTGCCAAATTTGAGCGGGCAATTTGCCGCGATGTAAATGACCTTTAACAATTTGGGGCACCTTACGCCGTCTGATATGCTGACAAACGGGGCAGTGTAAAATAACATTTTTGATTAAATCTAAGGGAATATAAATTCCTCGATCAGCAGCCCACCTGCTAGTGGCCTTCTCTCCAAAATGTCCTGCCTTCTGGTGTGCCCATTTCGCCAATCCCGCAATATCAGAATCTTGCCTGTCCACCACTGCCTCAGCAATTTTAGACTTCTCATCTGCAATGTTATGAAAAAATTTGTCAAGAGAATCTATCGGGGTGTGAGCGTCCACATGGATGATTGTAACAGTACTCTGTGGGAGCATCTCCCAAATTTCTTGCCATAACTCTTTTCCCCATAATTCTTTGGAATGTAACTTCCAATTATGGGAATGCCAAGTTGGCAACCAAACAGCCAGTCCATTGGCAGTAGACCAAGAATCAGTGAAAATATGACATGTACCAGGTAACTCTTGTTTCAAAACTTGGTAAACAGCGTAAAGCTCAGCAAATTGGCTGCTTTTACCTTCACCAGTTGTGCTCAACAATTTCTGTGTGATCGGATTATAGGACACCGCCTTCCAGTGCCGTGTCATCCCTATAAACCTCGCTGAACCATCAGTGAACCAAACATGGTTTCTTTCCGCTGCGGACAAATCATCAAAAGGCTTACCCCACTTGACAGGAGACTCCTGTGCTAAAGGTACGGAACATTCACTCTCAGTCTCAGTCGATGGCGCTCGCGCCACCTGCTCATGTAAAGAAGCAATTCCTTTCGGGCCCACACGTGCCCTGTCTTGTATGTACCATTTCCATTTAATCACACTCGCCTCTTGAGCGTGTCCAATTCGGTGAGTTTTCGGCGAACTCAGGACCCACTGCATGATAGGAATTTCCGGACGCAGAACTATATCATGTTCCAAAGTCAATTGCTCGGTATCCACCAGAGCCCAATAACAAGCAAGTAACTGTTTCTCAAAGGGTGTGTAACGCTCACCAGCATCAGGTAACATTTTGGTCCAAAAACCTAACGGTACTTTACTCCTGCCTTGTTTCTGCCACAAACTCCAATTTGCATAAAGGCCCTGTACAGACACATTCAAATCCACGTCACCATCACGTACAGGCCATAAATCCAGAGCATGTTGAATTGCCTCTTTTGCCAGACTAAACGCATCTTGCTGCGGTTTATCCCATTCAAATGCATTCTTTTTACGCGTGACCCGGTACAAGGGGGCCAATATTTGACTCAAATGAGGAATATGCTGGCGCCAAAAGCCAAACAGACCAATGAAGCTCTGGGCTTCTTTCCTATTTCTAGGAACTGCAAAATCAAGAATCTTCTGTTTAACCTGAGGGATCACTTCACGGTGCCCTTCATGCCAATTAATACCCAAAAATTTTACAGCCTGGGACGGACCTTGCAATTTATCTGGGTTGATTTCCCAACCTTTCTCACGCAGGCACTCAATGACTCCGTCTAATTGGGTCTGAACTTCCTCTTGTGTTTCGCCTTGGATCAAAACATCATCAATATAATGACATATCTGAATTTGGGGATGAACCGGTACCTCAGCCAAATGCTCTGCCACCAGCCGGTGACATATCGTAGGACTATGCACATAGCCCTGGGGAAGACTTCTAAACGTCATCTGACGCCCGTTCCACGTAAAACTGAATTGTTCCTGACACTCTGGGGCAATCGGAATTGAGAAGAAAGCATTGGCAATATCAATGGACGCGTACCATGTACCTGGATGCTTTTGGATTCTCTCAATAAGTGTAATAACATCCGGTACTGCAACAGTCAAAGAGGGTGTGTGCTTGTTCAATTCTCGATAATCAACGGTCATGCGCCAAGAGTTATCACTCTTACGCACCGGCCAAACAGGATTATTCCAAGCAGAAGTAACTGGGGTTATGACTCCTGCATCCACTAACTCCTGAATAGTGGTACTAATCTCCTCATGACCACCTGGAATACGATACTGCTTCTGACAAACCACTTTTGTCGCATGGGGAACTTGTATGGGGGGCATTCTTAAACGACCAACCCGTATAGGTCTGGACGATATATAATGCGTTGTTCCAAATTGGTAACATCCGTCATCTAGATGCAAAGTCATTCCTCTCAAAATATCAATCCCAATTATGAATTCTAGAAGTGGCACTACTAGTACAGAATACTCTTTTCTAGGAATTCTACCTATTCTCATTTCAAGCAAAGTTTGAACTGCAGGGGTTTCTTTTCCACCTAATCCGGTAATAGTAAAAGGCTGACCTGTAAACTTCTTTGATTTTCCATGAATAAGAGTGGCCTCCGCTCCTGTATCTACCAATGCTCGGGCCCTTTGGATATTACGATGTCTCCAATAAATATCAATATCTACATAGGGTCTATTATCTCTGTGAGCCCATCTGTGTACCGGAGCTTGACCTATTTCCTAGTCATTCTTACTGCATTCTGTGTACCAGGATAGATCAGGATAAAGACTCTCACGTTTCTTAGGTATCGGTACCTCCTGTTCATATCCATTCCCAGTACGGAACGGATTCGTATCTTCTGCATTGTACTGCGGGTTACGATCGACCAAACTGTGACGATCCTCTCTCCTCCTCAACTCAGGGGATTGATCCCTATCATCTCTACGTCTGCTGTAAGCATAGTCAGTTCTCCCCCTTTCTCTTTCCCCCTCTCTCTCCCTGTCTCTCTCTCGACGGGGGGACACATCACGTGCAGAACGTCGATCATCACGACGAACAGAGCGCCCACGGCGGTCGTCATCACCGCTACCGTCAGAACCACCACGATCACACTCAGTGGTCCGAACACGCCGGGCACCCTCCTTTCGATCCAAGCCACGTTTGCGAAACAACTCCCACAAACGAGCGGTAGTCTCACCATCAATATCCTCCCTCCGCACACCATCAGCCAGAAGACCAGAAAAAATATCACGTCTAGTAAGTTTATTTTCACCAGGAGTACGAGTGTCAGGCCGGGACTGCCGTTCAGGTTTAAACCACTCACCCAACTCACCGAGTTGGCGCACCGATTCCAAAACCGTAGATAATACGTTACCAGTCTGATTAATCAATAAAGTCATCATGACCTGCTTATAAGCAACAGGGGAAGATCGAATGATACGGTTCCGCACAGAAGATGTCAATGAACCATCAAGCAACCTGTCAGCAGTACCCAGAAAAATTGCCGTTTTCATCACCTCCTCTTTGAGACGTTGAGCAGCATCACGCAAAGTATACCACGGCTTGTCATTCACAGGCCAGTCAGATTCAGTAGGATATTTTAGATTACAACCCTCAGTCGCCAATTGGAGTAAAGAAATCTGACCAACACCATTATAGTTACGAAAATGATCCTGCACAGTAGAATCCAAACTCAAGGAACAGAACTTTAAACAATCGCCAGTATCCAACATAATACCAGCAGCGCCCAGTTCATAAAGGCGCACCATCCATGTGAGCAAGGACTCACCAGCTCGCTGCCGAAATCGCTGCAAAATATCACTAATTTCCTGCTGAGTAAAGTCTTCTAAACAGTCCAAAGAAATACCCTGCGGAGCATTGGGAGACTGCTGCAACTTCCGACGGAAAACTGGATGCGCAGAAACCGCGGGACGAGCATCACAAGGAGCCCGATCAGTACTCGTAGAGGGACAATCAGTGTAAGAAGCATTGATCCCACTCGAAGAACGAGCGTAATCACGGGGTGCACCATCAAAGGTGCGAGAAGCAGACTTACAATCATGGCGGGAGCGAGAAGACTCGCGCTTGGCAGACTCCTCACCCGAGGAACAAGAATCCGTCGAGTTCCAGATATTACCATCCCATTCATCAGGATTCCAATCCAGCCCAGCTGTCGCCACGACCAGACGCACCTTTCGCGTCGAAACCCGACCGCGCCTGTTCTTGTATTTATAACGAGCAATTCGCACAGCCGCCCGTTCGGCAATAGTTTGGTAAGTCTCAAGTTTATCAGCAAGCAACTTATTTTGACACCGCAACAAAGTATGAGAATTCTGAATCTCAACAAAGTGCGCTTCCACATCTTTAAGAGATATCTGTAACTTCAACAATCTCTCATGCAGAATCCTGTATGCAGACAAAAGAATCCAACCTCTGCGCCCCAAAATAGGAATCTCCTCACCCTTCGATACTGGTGCCTTCTGCAAACAAGCAATCACATCAGCCGGCTCTGCCAGCTCCAAAGAAGAATTCCAATTCTCACTCAAACCAGTGGTATCAGCCCACTCACGGGCCAAGGCTTCATAAGGCGTTGAATCCCATCCGGGAATATCAACGGGCAACTTAAAAGTAGATTTAGACCTTCTAGAAAACATCGTGAAAAAGGAAAAAGAAGAAAAGAAGAGAAAGAAAAGAAGGAAGAAAAATAAAAACTATACACACAAATATACAAAAATAAAATGCAAACAAAACCACGCACGCGCCGAAAGCAAACACAAGACAACCACAACGCACACAGGTTTCGTAAACGGTTCGTGACGCCAAATGTTCTGCTTGGGTTTTCGGAACCCGCTCAGCAGAGCCTCTCTAACCCAAACCAGAACTTTACCCCCTCCCTAGGGCCTATTTACACCTAAATAACCACATATATGTACCACCTAAGGACAGGGAATTCCTACTATATATATACCAAGACCTACAAGTCACAGCCTCGCGGTCCCAAATGGACCCAGGACTTCCTGCCCAGACGGCAGCCACAGACTTCCTGCCCAGACGGCAGTCACAGCCTCGCGGTCCCAAATGGACCCAGGACTTCCTGCCCAGACGGCAGCCACAGCCTCGCGGTCCCAAAGGGACCCAGGACTTCCTGCCCAGACGGCAGCCACAGCCTCGCGGTCCCAAACGGACCCAGGACTTCCTGCCCAGACGGCAGCCACAGCCTCGCGGTCCCAAACGGACCCAGGACTTCCTGCCCAGACGGCAGCTTTAGACAAGTCACAGCCTCGCGGTCCCAAACGGACCCAGGACTTCCTGCCCAGACGGCAGCCACAGACTTCCTGCCCAGACGGCAGTCACAGCCTCGCGGTCCCAAATGGACCCAGGACTTCCTGCCCAGACGGCAGCCTTAGCACGAGTTCATCCTATAATTACCACGACATCAGTGTTACTATATATCAGATCACACAAAGACAGCTAGTTGAGCACAACTTGTTCCCCAGTTCGAAGGGCTCCTTTCTCCCTTATTCAGTTACCACCTACCTGATCAGGATTAACATCTGTTCATGTTAAGTCACAGCTGACTAGAAGAATAGGTTACCCTCTTACACAAGAACACGTAGCACATATTGCTTTACTACAAACTGAATACTTTATTTAGTTATTACATGCACACTCACGGAACATAACCTGCAAAGAAAAGTGAAAGATTAAGTTGTACACTCTAATAGTAAGGGGTTGACATCACCTTGGTCGTATGTAGCCTGCACTCAATGGTCATCTAGGTTCCCTTCTCGTCTGCGCCTCGGCTTCGCCTGGAAGTCACACCTCCGCAATCACGGGTTTACTCCCGTCTCCCTCTCCGAGTCACTGGGACCTCTTCCTCATCGGCTACTCTCTTCTCTTTGGAATATCTATCTCTCGGTTTTTCTCCACCTCCAAGTTTGTCATCTGTCTTCCCTGGAATAAGTAGCAGCTTTACTACTAACGGCCAGGTGCCGCCCATGGACAAGAAGCAAGTGCCAGTATCTGCCTCAAACTTTTACTAATATAGACGTGCATTTCCTCATGGAAAATTCCAGCCCGTAACCTGCCGCCCACCAAATTCTTGTACCTCCCCGTGCCAAGGACACGTTCCCAGCCGGCCGGCCTGATGTAGTGTCTTCGGCATGAAGAAAAATACAATCCTTCGATAAGGGCCGGCCTGAACCGGTTCTCTCCAAGCAAATAACACCTCCTAACTAAAACACTGCCTATGACCTAGAAACATCCCGAGCTGCCAGAGCAGGAGGAAAGATGGAGTCTCTCCCGTTTAAGGCCTACCAGGCCTGAATTCAGCACGGCTCCATGAAATACCCTCACTACAGAACAGATTACCCCTAATGCTAACGAATCTATCCCCTAGGATATATATATGCAAACCCTGATCTATGGGGAAGAACACAGGATCATGTCGAAGTGCCTAATAAATAGGCTCTATACACTACTCTAACCCTTAGACTTGAATGGAAAGAGACTGAAGTCACCTAAATCACCCTTCAACACAATAAGACCGGAAAGATCGAGCAGTACATTTCACCCTTGACTTCAGTCTATTATACATTCATTAAATGGAGCTAACATCTGTGGAAGAATAATATGAAACAAAGCTAACTGATCTATGTCTAGTACCAAGTGTGCAGAATTGAAATAATGAAGGAATACACTGAATAAAGCAACAGATAGAAATCAAAACAGCAACAGCAATCAAAATACCACCTAATATTTGGCGTAGCGCGTGTATATCAGGTAACCAATTAAAGAGCCAGTCAAACCAGCCCTGGTCAATGTGTTTTCTA
Organism: Triturus cristatus; assembly: GCF_964204655.1. Taxonomy (NCBI): domain Eukaryota; kingdom Metazoa; phylum Chordata; class Amphibia; order Caudata; family Salamandridae; genus Triturus; species Triturus cristatus. The sequence goes on along the minus strand of NC_140585.1, from coordinate 657,922,852 downwards.
ACTTCTTCTGTGAAGTCACGCAACTTGTCGATGTGAGCACGAATGGATTGTGTATGGTCAGACAAGTTAAAACAACAGAGACCTTCGAAGTCCGAGCAATCATGTCCATGTTTAAGCAAAAGATAATCAATGGCTGCTCTATTTTGCAAAATGGCCCTACGTTCACCCTGGGCGTCTAATAGTATGTCAGACAAAATTGTAGAAGTATGATTAATAGATTTCACCATCCAGCAGGCCATTTTCCCAATAGATTTGGCATTATAAACCGCCAAAGCAGGAACACCAATAATTGAAACAGCTAAGCTAAGGTATTCAGACTTGGAATATAAATGCAAAGATGGGTCACAATCCTCCTGTAACATTACAGTATCTCGAAGCACACGAGAGTTGGCATTCGGGTGCGATGCAAACATCAACAAACTGAGTCTCGTAATGGCACAAGGGCCTCCGGAAATGTTTGCAGGGACAAATGGCCAGGAAGTATTACCACATGAGAAAAGCCATCCGGCAGGTAGTAACATCGTGCGATAGTGACTGGGTGTAACTACCAAACTATTACAAGTCATATTGTTCTGAACTGAAACACATGTGGTCGGTGTCCTTTGAAAGCACAAAGTCCGTTCGTGAGCGGTAAATGAAGTGGCGCCTTTTAGTTTGAGGCGTAGACATTCAGAGATCGCACTAGGATTACACGTAAGAAAGAAGCACAAATCACCTTGTGTGATATTATAAGTAAGTATTTGGGACTGGATGGGGGTTTGCTCGTTCGGCAATTCAATACATAGGGGGCAATATACATGGGTAGCAAAATCACCCAGGAGAATATTGGGACGGGCCTTCGAGACATTAAAAATATGAGTTAAAGTGTCCAATGAGGCGGGGACAGCAACCAGGCAGGTCGCCAGAATGTCATGGACAGATCTCATCGGTGTCAAACAGAAGTGAGGGGCGTCAGTCACCCTTTTGGCAAGTGCGGTCCAAAAGTTCGATGATGAATCCCATGCAGCGAAGGAACGCAACACTCGGGTTCCCAGTTCATCCCGGGTTGATAGGATCCCTCCTTTCTCGTCGTACCAGTCCGAAAACAGTCCGGCTCCGACACATCCTGCAGCAACAATCCAAAGAATGATCTGAAAGAGAACCAAATACAGGCATTAATCATTCTCGTAAATAACATTTATCAGCCGGGACCGCTTCCCAGCTATCTTTCCCTGGTCTCATAACCAAAATGGTATTATCCTGACCGGTGGCAATGACCTCTGCTTGTTCAGGGGGATTCTTAGGCGACTGCACCCAAACTCTGGCCCCAGGATTATCCGTGGAGCCAAAACCTTTCTGGCCACGTACAGTTAGCAACGTTGGAGCAGTGCCTTTCATTAATACACCACTGAAAACAGGCATTATGAGTAATTGAGCCACTCGGTCAGTGCGATGTATCAGTAAGTCAATCTCACTGCTATTCAGCAGGAGCACCTTAATCTCTCCCTGATAATCACTGTCGATAATTCCTCCAAGCACCTGAATGCCTTTTACAGCCAGCCCCGATCTAGGGGCGATCAATCCGAAATTTCCAGGTGGTATCTGAACACCAACACCTGTCTCTATGATGACTCGATCTCTACTTTTTATAACAATGTCATCCATAGCATGCAAGTCTAAACCTGCCGACCCTGGGGTCGCTCTACATGGAGCCAAAGCTCCGGGAGTAATTTCCCAATACATCACGGTTTCTCTGATTTCATTAGGCATAGCCTCAGCATTCGGGGGAAACAAACGCATGAGTGGAGATTCAGCATTTAAAAAAGGACGATTGTTCAAAATCAATAGTGCTTGGGGCAAAAAGTCTCGCCAATTTTTATACTTGTCATCCGTTAACTTACGCAGCTGGTCCTTTAGCAGGCCATTCAATCTCTCCACCAGGCCCGAGGCCTGTGGGTAGTAGGGGATATGGAATATCCATTCAATATTGTTTTCCGCACAGAACTCCTGTACCAATCTTCCACGAAAATGGGATGCATTATCAGATTGAATTTGGAATGGCACACCATAGTACATCATAATTAATTCTAATGTTTTAATGGTATTCAATTGGGTAGCTTGCTTACAGGGAAGGGCTACCAGCAGGCCACTGTATGTATCAACAATAGTGCAAACATATTGACAATTCCTACTCATGGGAAGTGGACCAATGTAATCGATCTGCCAAATTTGAGCGGGCAATTTGCCGCGATGTAAATGACCTTTAACAATTTGGGGCACCTTACGCCGTCTGATATGCTGACAAACGGGGCAGTGTAAAATAACATTTTTGATTAAATCTAAGGGAATATAAATTCCTCGATCAGCAGCCCACCTGCTAGTGGCCTTCTCTCCAAAATGTCCTGCCTTCTGGTGTGCCCATTTCGCCAATCCCGCAATATCAGAATCTTGCCTGTCCACCACTGCCTCAGCAATTTTAGACTTCTCATCTGCAATGTTATGAAAAAATTTGTCAAGAGAATCTATCGGGGTGTGAGCGTCCACATGGATGATTGTAACAGTACTCTGTGGGAGCATCTCCCAAATTTCTTGCCATAACTCTTTTCCCCATAATTCTTTGGAATGTAACTTCCAATTATGGGAATGCCAAGTTGGCAACCAAACAGCCAGTCCATTGGCAGTAGACCAAGAATCAGTGAAAATATGACATGTACCAGGTAACTCTTGTTTCAAAACTTGGTAAACAGCGTAAAGCTCAGCAAATTGGCTGCTTTTACCTTCACCAGTTGTGCTCAACAATTTCTGTGTGATCGGATTATAGGACACCGCCTTCCAGTGCCGTGTCATCCCTATAAACCTCGCTGAACCATCAGTGAACCAAACATGGTTTCTTTCCGCTGCGGACAAATCATCAAAAGGCTTACCCCACTTGACAGGAGACTCCTGTGCTAAAGGTACGGAACATTCACTCTCAGTCTCAGTCGATGGCGCTCGCGCCACCTGCTCATGTAAAGAAGCAATTCCTTTCGGGCCCACACGTGCCCTGTCTTGTATGTACCATTTCCATTTAATCACACTCGCCTCTTGAGCGTGTCCAATTCGGTGAGTTTTCGGCGAACTCAGGACCCACTGCATGATAGGAATTTCCGGACGCAGAACTATATCATGTTCCAAAGTCAATTGCTCGGTATCCACCAGAGCCCAATAACAAGCAAGTAACTGTTTCTCAAAGGGTGTGTAACGCTCACCAGCATCAGGTAACTTTTTGGTCCAAAAACCTAACGGTACTTTACTCCTGCCTTGTTTCTGCCACAAACTCCAATTTGCATAAAGGCCCTGTACAGACACATTCAAATCCACGTCACCATCACGTACAGGCCATAAATCCAGAGCATGTTGAATTGCCTCTTTTGCCAGACTAAACGCATCTTGCTGCGGTTTATCCCATTCAAATGCATTCTTTTTACGCGTGACCCGGTACAAGGGGGCCAATATTTGACTCAAATGAGGAATATGCTGGCGCCAAAAGCCAAACAGACCAATGAAGCTCTGGGCTTCTTTCCTATTTCTAGGAACTGCAAAATCAAGAATCTTCTGTTTAACCTGAGGGATCACTTCACTGTGCCCTTCATGCCAATTAATACCCAAAAATTTTACAGCCTGGGACGGACCTTGCAATTTATCTGGGTTGATTTCCCAACCTTTCTCACGCAGGCACTCAATGACTCTGTCTAATTGGGTCTGAACTTCCTCTTGTGTTTCGCCTTGGATCAAAACATCATCAATATAATGACATATCTGAATTTGGGGATGAACCGGTACCTCAGCCAAATGCTCTGCCACCAGCCGGTGACATATCGTAGGACTATGCACATAGCCCTGGGGAAGACTTCTAAACGTCATCTGACGCCCGTTCCACGTAAAACTGAATTGTTCCTGACACTCTGGGGCAATCGGAATTGAGAAGAAAGCATTAGCAATATCAATGGACGCGTACCATGTACCTGGATGCTTTTGGATTCTCTCAATAAGTGTAATAACATCCGGTACTGCAACAGTCAAAGAGGGTGTGTGCTTGTTCAATTCTCGATAATCAACGGTCATGCGCCAAGAGTTATCACTCTTACGCACCGGCCAAACAGGATTATTCCAAGCAGAAGTAACTGGGGTTATGACTCCTGCATCCACTAACTCCTGAATAGTGGTACTAATCTCCTCATGACCACCTGGAATACGATACTGCTTCTTACAAACCACTTTTGTCGCATGGGGAACTTGTATGGGGGGCATTCTTAAACGACCAACCCGTATAGGTCTGGACGATATATAATGCGTTGTTCCAAATTGGTAACATCCGTCATCTAGATGCAAAGTCATTCCTCTCAAAATATCAATCCCAATTATGAATTCTAGAAGTGGCACTACTAGTACAGAATACTCTTTTCTAGGAATTCTACCTATTCTCATTTCAAGCAAAGTTTGAACTGCAGGGGTTTCTTTTCCACCTAATCCGGTAATAGTAAAAGGCTGACCTGTAAACTTCTTTGATTTTCCATGAATAAGAGTGGCCTCCGCTCCTGTATCTACCAATGCTCGGGCCCTTTGGATATTACGATGTCTCCAATAAATATCAATATCTACATAGGGTCTATTATCTCTGTGAGCCCATCTGTGTACCGGAGCTTGACCTATTTCCTAGTCATTCTTACTGCATTCTGTGTACCAGGATAGATCAGGATAAAGACTCTCACGTTTCTTAGGTATCGGTACCTCCTGTTCATATCCATTCCCAGTACGGAACGGATTCGTATCTTCTGCATTGTACTGCGGGTTACGATCGACCAAACTGTGACGATCCTCTCTCCTCCTCAACTCAGGGGATTGATCCCTATCATCTCTACGTCTGCTGTAAACATAGTCAGTTCTCCCCCTTTCTCTTTCCCCCTCTCTCTCCCTGTCTCTCTCTCGACGGGGGGACACATCACGTGCAGAACGTCGATCATCACGACGAACAGAGCGCCCACGGCGGTCGTCATCACCGCTACCGTCAGAACCACCACGATCACACTCAGTGGTCCGAACACGCCGGGCACCCTCCTTTCGATCCAAGCCACGTTTGCGAAACAACTCCCACAAACGAGCGGTAGTCTCACCATCAATATCCTCCCTCCGCACACCATCAGCCAGAAGACCAGAAAAAATATCACGTCTAGTAAGTTTATTTTCACCAGGAGTACGAGTGTCAGGCCGGGACTGCCGTTCAGGTTTAAACCACTCACCCAACTCACCGAGTTGGCGCACCGATTCCAAAACCGTAGATAATACGTTACCAGTCTGATTAATCAATAAAGTCATCATGACCTGCTTATAAGCAACAGGGGAAGATCGAATGATACGGTTCCGCACAGAAGATGTCAATGAACCATCAAGCAACCTGTCAGCAGTACCCAGAAAAATTGCCGTTTTCATCACCTCCTCTTTGAGACGTTGAGCAGCATCACGCAAAGTATACCACGGCTTGTCATTCACAGGCCAGTCAGATTCAGTAGGATATTTTAGATTACAACCCTCAGTCGCCAATTGGAGTAAAGAAATCTGACCAACACCATTATAGTTACGAAAATGATCCTGCACAGTAGAATCCAAACTCAAGGAACAGAACTTTAAACAATCGCCAGTATCCAACATAATACCAGCAGCGCCCAGTTCATAAAGGCGCACCATCCATGTGAGCAAGGACTCACCAGCTCGCTGCCGAAATCGCTGCAAAATATCACTAATTTCCTGCTGAGTAAAGTCTTCTAAACAGTCCAAAGAAATACCCTGCGGAGCATTGGGAGACTGCTGCAACTTCCGACGGAAAACTGGATGCGCAGAAACCGCGGGACGAGCATCACAAGGAGCCCGATCAGTACTCGTAGAGGGACAATCAGTGTAAGAAGCATTAATCCCACTCGAAGAACGAGCGTAATCACGGGGTGCACCATCAAAGGTGCGAGAAGCAGACTTACAATCATGGCGGGAGCGATAAGACTCGCGCTTGGCAGACTCCTCACCCGAGGAACAAGAATCCGTCGAGTTCCAGATATTACCATCCCATTCATCAGGATTCCAATCCAGCCCAGCTGTCGCCACGACCAGACGCACCTTTCGCGTCGAAACCCGACCGCGCCTGTTCTTGTATTTATAACGAGCAATTCGCACAGCCGCCCGTTCGGCAATAGTTTGGTAAGTCTCAAGTTTATCAGCAAGCAACTTATTTTGACACCGCAACAAAGTATGAGAATTCTGAATCTCAACAAAGTGCGCTTCCACATCTTTAAGAGATATCTGTAACTTCAACAATCTCTCATGCAGAATCCTGTATGCAGACAAAAGAATCCAACCTCTGCGCCCCAAAATGGGAATCTCCTCACCCTTCGATACTGGTGCCTTCTGCAAACAAGCAATCACATCAGCCGGCTCTGCCAGCTCCAAAGAAGAATTCCAATTCTCACTCAAACCAGTGGTATCAGCCCACTCACGGGCCAAGGCTTCATAAGGCGTTGAATCCCATCCGGGAATATCAACGGGCAACTTAAAAGTAGATTTAGACCTTCTAGAAAACATCGTGAAAAAGGAAAAAGAAGAAAAGAAGAGAAAGAAAAGAAGGAAGAAAAATAAAAACTATACACACAAATATACAAAAATAAAATGCAAACAAAACCACGCACGCGCCGAAAGCAAACACAAGACAACCACAACGCACACAGGTTTCGTAAACGGTTCGTGACGCCAAATGTTCTGCTTGGGTTTTCGGAACCCGCTCAGCAGAGCCTCTCTAACCCAAACCAGAACTTTACCCCCTCCCTAGGGCCTATTTACACCTAAATAACCACATATATGTACCACCTAAGGACAGGGAATTCCTACTATATATATACCAAGACCTACAAGTCACAGCCTCGCGGTCCCAAATGGACCCAGGACTTCCTGCCCAGACGGCAGCCACAGACTTCCTGCCCAGACGGCAGTCACAGCCTCGCGGTCCCAAATGGACCCAGGACTTCCTGCCCAGACGGCAGCCACAGCCTCGCGGTCCCAAATGGACCCAGGACTTCCTGCCCAGACGGCAGCCACAGCCTCGCGGTCCCAAAGGGACCCAGGACTTCCTGCCCAGACGGCAGCCACAGCCTCGCGGTCCCAAACGGACCCAGGACTTCCTGCCCAGACGGCAGCCACAGCCTCGCGGTCCCAAACGGACCCAGGACTTCCTGCCCAGACGGCAGCTTTAGACAAGTCACAGCCTCGCGGTTCCAAACGGACCCAGGACTTCCTGCCCAGACGGCAGCCACAGACTTCCTGCCCAGACGGCAGTCACAGCCTCGCGGTCCCAAATGGACCCAGGACTTCCTGCCCAGACGGCAGCCTTAGCACGAGTTCATCCTATAATTACCACGACATCAGTGTTACTATATATCAGATCACACAAAGACAGCTAGTTGAGCACAACTTGTTCCCCAGTTCGAAGGGCTCCTTTCTCCCTTATTCAGTTACCACCTACCTGATCAGGATTAACATCTGTTCATGTTAAGTCACAGCTGACTAGAAGAATAGGTTACCCTCTTACACAAGAACACGTAGCACATATTGCTTTACTACAAACTGAATACTTTATTTAGTTATTACATGCACACTCACGGAACATAACCTGCAAAGAAAAGTGAAAGATTAAGTTGTACACTCTAATAGTAAGGGGTTGACATCACCTTGGTCGTATGTAGCCTGCACTCAATGGTCATCTAGGTTCCCTTCTCGTCTGCGCCTCGGCTTCGCCTGGAAGTCACACCTCCGCAATCACGGGTTTACTCCCGTCTCCCTCTCCGAGTCACTGGGACCTCTTCCTCATCGGCTACTCTCTTCTCTTTGGAATATCTATCTCTCGGTTTTTCTCCACCTCCAAGTTTGTCATCTGTCTTCCCTGGAATAAGTAGCAGCTTTACTACTAACGGCCAGGTGCCGCCCATGGACAAGAAGCAAGTGCCAGTATCTGCCTCAAACTTTTACTAATATAGACGTGCATTTCCTCATGGAAAATTCCAGCCCGTAACCTGCCGCCCACCAAATTCTTGTACCTCCCCGTGCCAAGGACACGTTCCCAGCCGGCCGGCCTGATGTAGTGTCTTCGGCATGAAGAAAAATACAATCCTTCGATAAGGGCCGGCCTGAACCGGTTCTCTCCAAGCGAATAACACCTCCTAACTAAAACACTGCCTATGACCTAGAAACATCCCGAGCTGCCAGAGCAGGAGGAAAGATGGAGTCTCTCCCGTTTAAGGCCTACCAGGCCTGAATTCAGCACGGCTCCATGAAATACCCTCACTACAGAACAGATTACCCCTAATGCTAACGAATCTATCCCCTAGGATATATATATGCAAACCCTGATCTATGGGGAAGAACACAGGATCATGTCGAAGTGCCTAATAAATAGGCTCTATACACTACTCTAACCCTTAGACTTGAATGGAAAGAGACTGAAGTCACCTAAATCACCCTTCAACACAATAAGACCGGAAAGATCGAGCAGTACAGATGGTCACGTTATTATATGTCCGCTTGCTTAAGGTACCAGAAGTCCACCTTGCCCAAGTTAATCTGTGTGGAAATTAAGAACTTTGGGGCTAGATTTTCAATTTTTAAAAAGTAGCAGCAAATTGTGCTAATTTTCCTAATGGAATCTGATTTTGCGATCCAACGTATTTACTAGTAGGTTGGTTCACAAAATACTGAGCCAGTGTGTGTTAAAGGCAACCTGCCTAATGAAAGTTAATTATTCAGTTTGAATTTTGTGGTCCATTGCGATTGGCTATAATCACAGGGATGGTGGCCTGCATAGAACAGCAGACCACCATTTCTGTGAATGCTTATCAAAACGTTTTTTTTATAAAACAGCCATTTAAAAAAAAATAGCATTTTGAAAAATTTATATTTCAGTGTGAGTTGTCAGTGGTCCTCTGAACCACTGCCTACTCCTTCCTGAAGCCACCGCCCCAATTGGCAAAGGGGAAGAGGCTCAAAGGGTACCCCTTCCCTTTTGCGAATGAGTTGCTATCCCAGCTTCCAGCGTGCGAAATCATATCAGTGTTTTGCGACAAGTAGTAAACCATTGATACATAGGGTCCAGAAATACAAATTGGGAGGGGCCCCCTCAATAAGCCCCTTCCAAAATGCTATTCTGTATCCATTTAAAAAAATGTTTAGTACATCTGGCCATCTGTTTAATTGTAATTCACTTGAAGATACTTGGGGACCTTTCAGTGCTATCGTATCTAAAAAAAAAAAAAGAGACCAAGTTGAACAATATAGAGAAAGTAGCAGATTATGTCCATTGTGTCCAAGCACAGGGGTAAAATGCAGGCACATGATTTACTTATTTCCTTTGTTTTAAAGCAATCCCCTAATTCTCGCACAAGCTTGCTTTTCCTTGGTGAGTGATACCTGTTGCTTTTCCAACTGGAAAGGAGATTCGGCTAGATGCTTTGTGGGTCTCGGATTACTCTGATTGAAGAACTGGTAAACCTTTCTCTCACATCTCATTTGCTAGCAGTATTGTGCAGCCTCTGACCTGGGCTTTTAACTGGGAGAACTTGTGAGCCCAAAAAACGTAAAAGAATAGAGAGTGACTTGTGAGCCAAAAAAAGATAAAATAATGGTGAGTTCAAATATGTATCAAGAGAACTGTGTAGTGCGATTTCCTTAAAATTATTCCTACAGAAATGTCAAGAAAACCGGCCAGAATTCATCAAGTAATGGTGGAAGTAACACACCCTAGAAATGCTCTCCCCAAATGGGAGGTTGGCTTTGGTATGATTTGAGCCATGTATCATCCAATATTAAAGCACCTATTATGGTGAGAAATATGACACAGAACAGCATCTGCCATATACAGACTTAACTACTGATCCTGCTATCCCGACCAGTGAAGTCTCTTTAAACAAAATAATACTTTTTAGGCACAGAAGTCCTGGGCAGGAGTAATGTTTGGTTGCTAGGTACAGATGCACGACTGAATTATCTGGGAGTCTCAGGAAATTGGATGCATCGACTTCAAGCAACAAAATCCTTGTGAAAATAATGAAGAAGCAATCTAGACATGACATAGTATTCCAATTCTAACTTACAATTTTGATAAAAGGGCAATGTTTGCATCTTGAGGATGGTAGAACATGACTTGAGCTTGAAGCGGCTTCTTTTGCTTCTTTATTAGTTCACTGACCAATCACCAGGCCTGTCACCTAGTCCCCACTAGTTTTCTTGGGAGACAGGGGTTCTGGAACGTGGCAGGTCTTGAAAAAATGTTGCTTTATGTAGCTGACATGGATTTTAATTTGGGTCATGATATTCTGTGCTTTCAGAAAAGTGAGCGATTGTATGCAGTTCCTCTCAAAGAAGTAAATAGGTTCGCTTCTGAAATATGTAGTGAACGGAGCCTGTGCCATTGTACTGACTTTGCTCACACTGTTAAATGCTTTGCATGAATATTAACTTTTGTACTATATTGCAATGGTTTTGGATAATTGTGCAGTTAATTATTCTATTAAAAAAACAACAAAATTCTCTTCCTCTGTGGGTCACAATCTGTTTCTTCACAGCTGTATGCTACTTCATTGCGATGGCACTCTCCTGGCATACTGGGGATTGCACACATTTGCACATGAGGCGACATCCCCTTCATGTCACAGCACTGCATAGATCAATGACCCTCAATCTTAACTTCTATGCGCAACTGACATAAAGGAGTGGTAACAGCAGAATAAATTGACTGTCTGTGCTGCATGGTATGCGGGCCGTCTCTCATCACAGTGCGGCACCGGGACTATGAGGCTTACTCGTCACTGCAGCCCCTACCTGTCACCGGGGGGTCGCAGACTGTGCACACGGGTGGATATCACATCCTATCTTCTTCTTGGTGGCCACAGCATACAAGGGTAGCTAATCCAATTGGTGCGGTGATTATGGCGGACAAGAATCTCACATTCTGGTTCCCGGGATCCTCTCGGATGAATCCTCACTGGACTTCGCTCCCTCCAGATGATCTCCTTCTCCCTACAGAGCCTCTGGTCTTGGGTCTGGCAGAAGGTGGTGTTGCAGCCTCCACGGCAAGTGATCTTGAGTCTGCTGGATGTTGTCTCCTCACCCAGCAGGGAGACAGGCAAACCTTGATTCCTGCCAAAACAAGCAGAAGACTTGCTGAGCTTCTCCACGGTGATGAGCAGCTCCAGTTGAAAGGCTCAAGCTCCCCTTTATATAATCTGTTTCGAGAGATGTAATTTAGTGTCTGAGTCTTAGTTTTTGTTATGAGGGCTGTCCACTTTGAAGTGACCACTCCTTGTTCTTATCCTTCCTCCAGAAAGCAGTCTGCCCTAGCAGGAGTTTCTCCAAACACAGGCCATAGGAATGACTAGAGGATCACACCTGAATGGCAGCCTCCTTGATATATGTTTATCAAAAGGTTAGAAAGACCCCATGCCCTACTCTTTATGATTCTTTTATCATCCCCATCTCCTTCCCGAGATGTGTTCAGGCCCCTTGGACCAGTGACTTCTTTCAGAATCAAAGAGTCCAGTTGAGGTTTACTGTAGAACCTGCCTCTTTCTTCCTCCAGTGTGTCTCCCACACAGCTCTCAGGACTGTAGTAATCCACAAATCTGTCTTGTGGCTCCTCCACATGCTTCTCCAAAAGGCCCTTGGCCTCCCAAAATGAAACCCAGAGTTTTTAATGTACTGCACCACTTCACAGGCTCACTCAGACGCGTGTTGTCTTCAATGTTTGCAGGTACACATCCATCCCAGTATTTTACCCAGACACATGGTGTCTTTCATGTATTGTGCCTCGCACAGGTATCTATACATCCCAGCGCACACACCTGGACTCAGGCACACTGTGTTGCGCTACATTCATCGTAATGTAAGCCAAGGGTGTGTTTAGCACTCTGCAGCGGAACACAAGTGGGCCCCACACTTGTGACACAGGTAAAAATACCAATTCATTCTACTGATCATAATTACTTGAAACATTTTAAGTTGCCACCACTGTTTTCGTGCTTCTTAACTCCAGGTGAAGGCAGTAGTCTCCAATCACTCGAGGGTAACACTTTAGGTGCTGCTTCTGGTCGAAGCAAGACTGCAATCCGTGAGACAGGGTTTTTATCATGATGTACACGCATGGTCCATGCTTGCCCATGACCAAAAACCATTATCTGATATCCAGCTGGTGCACTCAGACACCGGTGCGCAAAGTGTACATGACCACTATCCTTTGCACATAAAAATACTTAGCTTTCCTTCATACTCATTTTTCATTCTGAAAATGTTACCTTCTGAATTGATGCGTGGTCAGTACACATTGAAAAATTATAAGCTCTGTGTATTTTTTTGACAACTAACATACACTATGGGCCTGATTTAGATCTTGACGGGACTCCCTTCGTCTCTCCGTGGCGGTGTTTACAAATACTGTCTTGTTATATTCCCGAGTTAGGCCCTAGTAGCGAAGCAGTTTATTTCTTACATTGTCCTCACAAATAACATTTTCAGCAGTTACCTTTTGCACATATTTGCGTGCATGATCGTATTGGATTAGTTTCCTTGAAACTAAACTTGTTCACACATCTAACTTCGCACAACATTATTACAAACACCCTGAACATGATGTACAAGGGCTCATTTCGCACTATGTACAAATGTCATCTCTATCGACGGGGCGACAGGGCTATCTACATATCCATATCATTGCTAATCTATACGCACATCGCAAGGCTGCTTTCTATCATAAAAGATGAGCATCCCGATAGATTGGCAGGGGAGGCACTTCCACTGACTCCGAGGGTCACTGCATGCTGAGACTTCACCAGGCAGCAGTCTGACATCTCGTGAGGGTTGTCGAGTTTGTGACCAAGACGGGGTCATTCATTCTATCCCATCGGGTAATGGGGTTGTTTCGCCCCTTGGGGGTATTCTTGACTTTACACCTACACACACTCCAGGTACACTTAGAGTAGGGTTCGCATTGTAGGAGTATGCTCGATTACTGCCTTGTTTTATATGCCTGCATATATACGTTGCTTTAGCACCGTGGTAGAACTATATCAACTATTTACGCTTTTGGTGCTTCTAATCAAGTTTATCTGCTTCTGTCTATTAATCATTGCAGCACACATATTTTATGCAAGAATAATGTTGGTTCAATAAATTTATTGAGAACTTCCCACTGTGTATTCTCTGCATATTTCTCTGAGAATAAGTGAGCACGAGTGAGTGAGCGAAAGGATCTGTACTGTTTCCACAATCCCTGAAGGGTCAGGGTTGTCTTGTTCAGTGGTTGCCAGAAACCATTCGCTCCCTGATAGATTAGGGGGCCTTATGTGGCACTGTGAGCTAGCTGATCTATAGGCCATCATTTCCTACAGGGGGTGGCTGAAATCAGTCTTGGCACCAAGCCCCTAGTTTATGTTGTCCAAAGGATGCGCAGATCCGAAGGATCCTAAGGATTAGTAGGAACTACACAACAGTTGAGCTGATGGATTCAGGCCTGCCTTACATAGATGTGGGTTGGCTGATCCTCCGGGATGCGTTCAACATTGTACTGTTCCTGTGGCTTTTGGATGGATGCTAGCATCACACACCTGATGTGTGTTGGGTAATTGTTTTCACCTGCATAACACACCCCATTTCAGACAATGATCTTTTGCCAATACACTGCAGCAGAACATTGTTCCTGAGCACTTTGTCAGTTAAGTCAGGTTTTTTTTGCTTTCTCTATTTTTTGTTAATTTTATCTTTTTTTTATGTATTATCTTGTGGGTTACTAAATTCATTTAAGTTTATTATTTCATATTGGCAGGGAGGAAAAATCCCCGATTTACTGAGGGAGAATGTCGATTGTCAGAGGTTGCACTGCATAGATAATCGTGATTTTATTAAAGACAAGGAGGCTAGCATTATGTTATAACCTTTTTATTGTCACTTCCAAGCTGCAAACCTTTAAAGAATTCTAAAAAGAACTCTACAACCAAACAATGAAATAGTCCAACAAATGCCTCCTGCCGGCCATCGTATTCTTCTTTTGTTCTGACGACTTCTAAAATCCACCTGTATCCTTTAATCCATACTTCAAACTAAATTTTCTGAAAGAAAAATAAATGTAAAAAACACAAAAATGTGTCCCTTCTATTAAATTAACCATTACTAAATGGAATACAGATTAAAATATTATAACTCCCCACACCCTGGAAGAAAAAAAGGTAAGTTTCTACCTTGCATCCCTTTGAAACCGCCAACTCAGATGTGGAAGATTACCTGCACCAGTGACGTCGACGGAAAGGCACATCGTGATTGGCCGAGTGGAAATATTGGCTGTATTCCCTCCGACAGCCAGTTTTGCCTATGGCCCGGTCGACACAGGAGGAAGATTCTGCTAGAGACGGCGGCACTCGGATGAAATATGACCATTGAGCCGCCAGCATCTAAATTTGAGCAGGTGGCAGCCTAATAGGCAGACAGAGATACCGACGGAAAAGTGGCAGCGGAACCAGATCAGCCAAGATCTAAATCAGGCCCTATTATCCTGCTATCAGAAGGATCAGACTGATGTAATGGTATGTTTTTTGGTAAACTCATCAGGGAATTCACCAGTGTACAGTGTTCTGGGTTTACTCCTGAGTTTCACACCTCTTTCACCCACAAACTGCAAGGACGTTGATACTGCAAAAATAGTAAATATTGACTACCACTTAGAAAACTACAAAATAACTTTTTTTTTTTTTTTTTTTTTTTTTTTTTTACAGCAATGGTTCTTCCTGCAAGTTGGGAAGAGGGCAAACTTAGCAGAGGAACCCTTTTTGTTGATTTAAAAATTGAACAATAATTTAGCAAAACTGCCTGTAACCAGTGTCCATTATTTTGCAAATATAATTTTCAGCACATTTTATTTTGAAAGCAAGCAGTGTGCATGGTGGCTTAGCAACAACACTGTTAACTCCCCTGCCATTTGTTTGCAATTTTTATGGATAATTGGTATCAAAATAAAATAACCACTTTTGTTTCCATCGTCTGCATGTATCTTCATTTAAGCCATTGCCGGTATTTCCTTAGAGCGTGCATCCTAACAGTAAATACTTGGCATTTTTTTAACCATGTATTTAGTTTAGAATAAGTTACATGGATAAATATCTTGCATTAGCAGCGACAGTCCTCTTACACACACATTACTGTGTCACTTTAAACGAGTGGTCTAAGGCTTATACTGCCAGGGCTGGAGTCTAATGTACAGGAGTTAAAATAAACCTTAAGACTTTTCATTGCCCCCAAACGATATGTCCTGGGTGTGGGGTGATATGAATTCCATCCGTGTGCTGCCAGTCATTTGTTTTGGCTAACTCCTCTATGAAAAGCCTGGGAATGGCTTAGGCTTTACTGAGCAACTAATTAATTAGGCTAAAGCAATACTGATGAACTGTGTTCATTGGTGTAGCAGTCATCATTCAGTTTATTGTTAGCATTTGCTCTTCACAACATGACTACCACAGCTATACATGCAGTATGCAGAGCCCATGTGTACACTCCTCTTTCTTAATGAGTAATGTGCAATTGCTTGGAAATAAGGGTGCTTGGAAACTGAAGTTCTCCGCAAAACCATATGTTCAAAATTGTTATGCAGCACAGACATGTAAGGGTTCAAAACAACAGTCTGGTGGCAGGGTTGACTCTAGGGAGAGGGGACTGAAAAAAATTAACATTTTGCAGATATTTCAAAATGAGGTTTATTTTGTGAACTAAATTGTAAGGTCCTGTACTTTAAAAAAATGTCTGTGTAGTGCACCTGCTTTAAACAATACTGAAAGATGCACACCACATATTTATTTGTGTTGCTCCTTGTTTGGTTTTAATATAAATCCTCAGGGTGGGACAAAGAACGTTTGCATTGTACCACTTGCAGAGCTACTGGAATTATGTGCTATGAGAGGACCAAATTATGCATCAGAGTTGGCTTAAGTAAGAAGCAGTATCAAAAGGCAAATTATTTGGTGTAATATGGCACATTTGAAAACCATACTAGTTCACTAGTTTATCTTTTTCACACATGCTAATACTATGGACAAAGGTTTCACCTCATTAATCAGTCTAACATCTAAATACAGCAATCATTAACCTAGAAGGCGACTCGCCTCTGTGCTGCAAAAGGCCTGCCATTACACTACAAAATGTGTGGCACCTTATTTATCAACTTTTGGTGCGTTTGAGCTAGAAGCAAACTTTCTTTTGTTGAAATCCTCAAATTATGCTGAAAATGATGGATTATTTGGCAAGTGTGACAAATCCATAATTAAGTGGAAAATGCCATGGGCACAGAATTAAATTCTTGTGCCCATGGCCATTGGGTACCACTATTTCAATTTCCCTCCGTTAATTGGTTTTCCATATTTGTTGTATTTGCTGTCAGCAAGTGTGACCTCTCCCAAAATACACCTAGCTCATAAAAATTAAATAATTTCTTCCACCATGAGTGTGAGGGAGAGAGCTGTTGTTGGTAAAGCTTAATTTTAATGCTAGACCTATCTAGATCAGTGGTTCTCAGACAGTGGGTCCAACCCATGAGAATAAGAAAAGATTTGAGTTGTCAGTAAAAGTGAGGATATAATTGAAAACAAATAAAGCTAATTCCGTTGTTGCAAAAAGAGTGCCCAGAGAAAAATGAGAAACTTGCTGAAGCAAATCAGTTAGCCTACATTTGCATATTAAGAATGCAAGAAATGCACTCCTTTGTGTTTTTGCGACAGGCCCAATATACTTGAGAACCACTGTGCTGGATCAGTTTATCTATTCTTGTTAAAATTAGCTCATTGAGTAAGATTACGTAATTTCATCTTCCAAATGTGTAACTCTCAGGAGTGCAGGGATCAAGAAGAAAAAGCTGAAGGAAAAGAGCAAATGGAGTTGGAGAGCGAGTTGTTTGAGGAAGGGAACGACTATGCTATGCAGCTCTTACAAGGTTTGCAGCAATTACCAGGTTTGAATTATTTACTTGCTGTACAGATTAGACTTTAGGTATCACACAACCATTTAAGGTAATTAAATTTTTCATTTTAGCTAAAGAAACCGGGTCACTGATTACACCTAAATTTGTTTCTCTATCTTATTAATCAATTATTTGTTGATACCATCTTAACCTCTTAAACGTGGCAGTGACATTAAAGTACTTGGTGTGAATAACTATTAAAAATTGTGTTTGATTACTGTTGTACCACTCTTAACTGTACTGTGATTTGATGGACAAACCAGGAATTCATATCATGCTAATTGTAAACCGAATTAAGGCTTAGATTCAAATTTTTAAGTGTTTCAAAGAACTTGTATGATTGTTGACATGTTCGAAATGAGGGATGGGTGTACCATTAGTAGACCACTCGTTTTGTTAGATAGGTTTATTGTGCTGTCAGCATACCGATTCTCAACTTGCTTATGGTTCATATTGTCATGCACTGGAACGCAAATTTGCCAATTTGAGGAAAACATAATACATTGTTTTGATTCCTGATTACATCCATGTATTTTTCCATTCATCACCATCTATGCATGTTGATATATCTTCTTGTTCTTTATCCATTTCATAATTGAATATGTATTTATAGTCTTAGCTGTGTTATATACGCCACTTTTAAATGCTTCAGAAATAATAGTTGATCGAAGTAAATTAAACAAAGGCATCCAACTCATGGCAGGACTGGACTATGGCTTTACATTCTCCACGATTAAAAGAATGTTCAAATCAAATTCAGTACAACCTGGTAACTCTTGAGTGTTGTGCCAGCAGAAAAAAAGATCAGACTTGAGTATATGACCAGTCTGTGACAGTATTAGGTGCTTGTATTGCAGGACAGACTAGTTGTCACTTGGATGTTAGTGTACTAAGGGCCCATAGGATATGTTGAAGAGGTCAGCACAAGTTCTTTTGCAGTGTCTCAGAAAGTTAGTTTCTCATCTTAAGTGCTGTGGCAGTAAATCCAGTGGACATGTAGCTCTCTTGGGCCAATATGGCTTTAATCTGGTTGTGTTAATGGAGGGAGTTCTGTTTAAGGGGGAGGAGAAACATTGTTTCAGTAAGATTTCAAGAGATCTATGTATTAAGAAATCTTTTTTTTTTTTGGTTTGCTTTTATAACATCCTGTTTTAGAATACGGATCATTCTCACATATTAGACAAGAACATTGCTATAAGTCTATAGATTCAACAATCTGGGCTAATGCTCCCCAAGTCAAATACATTTAGTTAAGATGATCCCCCTATACAACTTATGATATTTTCGATGGCAACCACATGTTTTATAGAGTTTTTCTCAGCTGCTGCACACGTTTCCGTACACCAACTCCAGTCTTCAATCTTTTTTGGGTGGGGGTGGGATGGTGCATGCGATGCAGTGCCGGACAAAATCCAGTTTTGCTACGAGCAATACATTGGCCATCAATTGACGGGTGTCCACTGAGTCAGTATTTATCTCTGCAATACCCAGAATGATATGTTTGGGATTCAGCGTCAAGTTATAGGCCACTATATTTTGGTCCGGAATGTGCAATGCCAGGGCAATGCCATATCGTATGAAAGAAACCAGCTTCATCTGTATGGCATCTTGGACAGCAATTATCTTTTTTTCCTACCCATATTCCATAGCTTATTTGGATCATAATAAACCTGATAAAAGAATTTGAATTAAATCCATCTAAGCTTATCTGATATGGCCAGACATCTGGCTAGCATTTTAGCCTAATGCCACTCCCCATCCTCCAGTGAACCAACATCTTGCTGCCAGTTGTCATGTAGATGTGTAAAGGGATCTGGGGCGTTTATTACGAGAGACTAACATACAGGAAATCCCCATTTCACCCAAATTTCCCATCGTCACTTTGGGCTCAGGTACGTTCTTCAGAAGGATGTCACCGTATTGTGTCAGTGTATTGTGGAGCTGTAAATAGCAGAAGAATTTAGATTTATGCAACTCAAACTCCTCAGCGATCATTTTAAAGGGCTTAATATGATTGCTTGACCTACTTTTGAGATCTCGATTGAGTCTGAGGCTTTTAAACCTTCTAGTTTTGACGCCTGGGGAAGCAAGGAGCCCTGCCATTGAGTAGTTTCATTATTGATGGACTTTTACCATTTAATGTGCTTAAGGGCATTATTTCAGCAAACCAAGGGTGCCCTGGTCTGTTCCAGTGCTTCATGGGAGCTGATAAGCTGTACAACGTTGCCACTAGACCCTAGGTCCTCAGGTTATCCTGTGCTAGTCAGTGATTGGGTCCTCCCTGTCTCCAGATATCCAGTCATTGATTACAAGTTGTGATCCTTAGTAACACAGTAGAGTATCCAGGATTCACAGGCCTCCATCATGTGATGCCTGTATGCATTTGGTGATGAAAACCCGAAGCTGTGCACCTGCCCCATGAAATTTTGGGGAAGTGATAGGGGGATATGGCATAGGACATTTTTGGAGAATGTGTGGAAAACACGGCAAGACCACCCTCTTGAAGGGGACCCACCAACCCATAATTGAGAGGTAGCATTTATCCCAGGTCTCCACTTCCCTGTGCACAGTTATCAATGAGAGGGTGATGTTAAGGTTTCATCAGTGTAAGGGACCAGCAGGCAGGGATGGCCAAATGAGGGCCAGCTATTGGGACAAATATGGATTTAGCACAATGCACTTGCAAACCAGAGGCTTCCCCATAAGTACGTAGTATATCCAACAGTTTGGGGATAGATAGCTCTGGCCTCACTAAATAGACCAAAAGGTCATCCGCATGCAGTCATAGTGGCTAGATTCTGCCTCATACAACTAAAGTACCTCCACAGGGTATATCAATCAAAAGAACTTTATTTTGGCCGCTCGAGCCATAAAAGTACATAAAATAAAAAACCACAAGTATTTAAACAGACTGATCAATATTTGCAACCCTTACATTCATATAGGAGCTGACATCTATCTACACAAGAATTTAAAATGTATAAAAGCAAACTTTAAAACACATATGCCAAGTTTTAGAAAAGTTGTTAAACTTAATTTAAAAACACACAGAGAGTTACTTATAGTGATTTTGGTCATGTACTCCTCCCCTGTAATTACTTTAAAAACCCTCTCCTTATGTGCCACATGGCATTTGAAAAACGCGAAACGGCAAATACAATTGGAGGATCAGTATCATATTCAAGCACTCTGTGGGTCTCTTGACAACGAACAAACCCAAGGTTTTTGCATATTTGGATAATCCAGCATTTACGGGGCAAAACATATGCAGGGCAGAAAAACAGAACATGGGTTTCAGTCTAGGTCGTTGATTTACATACAGGACACACACTCGAGTTCTCAGGGGCACATAGGCTGGAGTGCACTGCCAATGGTAAATTTCCAAATCTAAACTGTAAATACAGTTTCCTAGCCAGAGGAGGGTAGATTAAAAAGGATTCTTTTTTGTATACCTCTTTGATTTTTAAAAACTCCATTGTCAACCTGCCCTCTTTGGCACTTTCTTGTAGGGACAAAAGGTTGGATTGCCTGCATTGATTTACGATATACAGCCTAGATGTCAAGGCACAAGAGAGCTCTGGAGATAACCATAGCTCTGGCCTACCAAGCCTAGCAGAAAGATTCCTAATGTGGGCCAGCCACAGCAATTTACTGGGATTTAATCTTGGCAAAAGCTCCTTTAGCTCTGCTCTAAAGGAGGACAACTCTGGGGTTACCCATACCCGGTGCCCAAAAATCAGAGGCCTAAGGGCAATCTCTTCGTCAATTGGCCTGAAGCCCAAATCCAGACGAAGGGAAACTAGTGGAGTGATGCGTGGAAGGCCTATAAGCTGTCTCATGAAATTGTTTTCCAGCTTGACGAGATCAGAAGTAGAACAGTGCCCCCAGAGCTCTGCCCCATATAGTGTAGCCCCCCTAGCTTGGGCCTTGTATATCTCAACCACAGGTTCTGCCGGCTTGTATACAGATGTTCTGAATAGTTTCATGATCCCGCCCACTGTTTGATTTAACCTGAGTCTGGCCTTGGCCATCTGGGGGCCCCACCCAAATTGCTCAGATAGTGTGATACCCAGGTAGTCGAATATCCTCACTTTTTCGAGGAGGGTGCCATTGAGAGAGGGATTTGGACACTTACTCTTCGGGGGGATTGAAGACCATAAATTTGGTCTTGGTCTTGGCTAAGTTAATCTCCAAGCCTATCTTGATGCAAAACTGTGCAAACCCGTCCAAAATACGTTGGATGCCTAGGGGTGACTTGGACAATAGCAAAGTATCGTCCGCAAACATCAATGCGGGTATCTTCCCAGTGGCTAACTTTGGGGCGTCGATGTCTTTTATATTGCTGAGAAAGTCGATGAGCCCATTAATGTAGAGGCGAAATAAGGTGGGGACTAGAACACATCCCTGTCTCACCCCCTTTCTGACAGGGAAGCGTGTAGAAAGTTCCCCTTGTTTTCCGCATCTCACCTGTGCATAGTTGCCAGTATGTAGCCTCACTAGCACATTGAGTAGATAGGGGGGGATCCGGAGATCACTAAGCACTTCCCAGAGCTTCTTCCTGGGAATGAGATCAAAGGCTGACTTCAGATCAACAAATATAAGATAGAGGCTGCCACCCTCCATCTTCACCGTTTTCCAGAATAATAGCTGTAATCTGAAAATCTGGTCCACGGTTGACATGTTTGATCTGAAGCCGGCCTGATATGGACTCAGAATCTCCTCTTCCTCAATCCACCCCTGTATCCGGGCCAGAAGGACCCTGCCCATCAGTTTTTGAGAGATGTTGATTAAGCTGATGGGCTTGTAGTTGGAGGGTAACAGAGGGCAGCCTTTTTTAAATATTGGTACGATCTCAGCGCCATTCCAGGTATCGGGGGGGGGGTTCGTGCCCTTCAGGATAGCGTTAAATAGAGCCCACAGATAAGGGACCCATATACTGAAAAAGGTCCCCCGGTAGTCTATCCAGACCTGGGGCCTTATTGGGGTGCAGATTGTTAATGGCATTTCCAACTTCCAGCATGGTTATATCCCAACCCCTCTCCTGGCAAAGCTCCGGAGTTAAACTCTTGCTATCTGGGCCAAAGGAACCATCATCCTCACAGTCCTACAGAGACTCAAAATGAGACTCCCACCCTTCGGGCGCTATGTTGGGTTCTATTGCTAAACGTCCTTCCCCCATCTCCAGTGCTCACGATCCCCCCAAAACAGTTTCAAGTCATTGTCCCTTAAGGCAGACCTAAGAACTTCCCACCTCTCTGTTTCCCATCCTTTCTTTTCCTGCAGAATAGTCCTCCTGTACCTGAGTCTGGCTAGTTTTATGTTGGGCCTATCTTTAGCCTTCACAGCGTGCACTAGCTCCCGTTTTGCTATGCGGCACTTGTTGTTAAACCATAAAAGTTTCGATCGATTAGTTACACTCTTTGAAGTCACCGGGTAGAAGATATCTGTCAGTTTTGTAATTAGCTCCTCGTGAATTTTCTGATTCTTATCTCTATCCTCTACCGCTGCCTCCACCTGTCCAACTTCTCACATTCTGGCTATCATAGGTGTTACTATCTGGTAGACTTTAGCCAGTTTACGGGGAGAGTGTTGGATGTGGCTCCATCTAACTTTCCTTCTATTATTGGTGATCTTTAAAGCGCTAGGCGCGATCAATGAGAGGGGACAGAGGATGGACCCACCAAGTTTCACCAGCTCCAGCATTGCAATCAGGGCATTGTGGTCACTATCCTGCCTCGGTTGAACGTGGAAATCCAGGACTTTTTCCCAGGTTCTGGTTTCCACCAAGATGTAATCTATTAGCGAGGCCTGGCCTGCTCTATTGAACGTAAATTGGGCAGGAGTGTCGGACTTGGTCCTCCCATTGCAATCCCTTAGAGATTGAAGCAGCATGAGTGAATGGACTTGCATAGCCAGGGGGGACCAATGTTTGATTGGGGTAATCTGCGGAGCAGGAATTGACCAATATAGATCTTCTGAGGGGACCTCTTGAGTTAGATGGGTAAGTGGCTAGAATTGGCAGTTGAAGTCACCTCCTAAAATTAACAGGGACGCTGGGTCCAGGGTTGGGATGAAGTGCCCTAGGTGATCTATGGTGGCAGACTCTTGTCTGTTGGTCACAGGTCTTGAGTAGACATTTATGAGGGCTAATTTCATCTTGGCAGGAAAAGACAGCAGAACACATTGAATGTCGTTGGTGGGAGTTGCCAGCTGCTCAGCTCTGCACCCAAGATGAGTGTCTACCCAGATCATGAGTCCACCAGACGGGCGCCCCCTCTCCCCTTTAGTAGCCAAAATATTAAATGTCGCAAAGCCGACCCTATGGTATTCTTCCCAGGCCCAGGCCTCTTGGAATAGGCAAATGTCCTGGTTGTCCACAAAAGCCCCCCAGTCTGGGCAAACTAGTTTTCTTTTTAATCCTGCTATATTCCATGATAGAATTTGTAGATTTTTACTCTTGGATCCCGACCTTCTAGATGTCTTCATGGGAATAGTACGGGGGGGGGGTTAAGCATCCTGATGTGCCCTCGTTGGTCTTGCGGAGACTCCACTGGGTTCTCCCACAGGATTACAGCCCTGATGTACAACACTGGAAGTGGCGGCATTCACTTTGCTCAAAAGGCAGTCTACTGATTGGATACTGGACCTATGGTCAAGGACCGCGCCACAGCCTGACTTTCACCCCTCCCACCACACAGTTCCTCGTTCTTTTGGACAGGGCACTGCTTGACACAATTGACGCCAGTGGAGGATCCCACCCCCTGTCAATCAACCTCCTCCAAACTTTCAAATCTGTTGCTCACTGCAATGTTTAGCAGAGGGCGCCTGCTATGGGGTCCCCACCTACCTTCCATAAGAGGACCGGGGCCTATGGGCTGGATTAAAACAGGTGCATTGCCTCTTAGATTAGTGTGATATTGTGGATAAAAGAAGTCCAGCGGGCGGAGACTTATTCCTGTGGGTGCATAACGGCAAGAAATAGATGAATTCAACAAGCTACTAACAGTATTGGGATTTTTGAAATTGATAACAAAACATTCCCCCCACTTCAGTTTTTCGACCATTGCCCAACCATCCCACTCTGCGGACCATGATTATCTCCCCAGCTCTGGCATACTCAAAATGCTTGTATCTTGCGAGCCAAAATAGGCATTTGTTTCTAAGATCAAGCTGGGATTCCTTAGCATTGTGGGCAGTTGGGGGAATACCTGTCATAATGGCAACATAGGGGGCACAAGCTGGGGGGAGATTTATGCTAGGCAGAGGGGACACATTATTCTCATTGTTGGAGTCCTGAGCTGTTAATGAGCTTTGTTTCCTATGGTCCTCCCGGGTTAGGGGATTGGCTTTAACGAATCCCTTTGCTGCGGGGCTGCTCCTCATAAAACTGGGCTCTTGACTGTCATTCCGATTACTGGGCTCCACGATGGTACTTGTTTCCCTGGGTTTGCCAATGGGTGGGGGGACCTCATTTGGGCAACCCCCATCCCATGGGTATAACTTGGACCTGCAATAGCCTCCTGGCAGCCTTTGCCGATCTTATCTCCACATAAAAGGCATTACAATAGTCTAATCTAGACAACACAAGGGCCACAACTGCCCCAGATTGTGCCAGTAATGAAGGATTTAATGTGACCATGTTAAATAGAAGTACGTAAACACTTCTTCATGGAGACCGTCAAAATGATGCTCATCCCTCAGCCGCTAGGTATTGATTTGGCATCCATTTAGGACGGTCACCCTGTTCTCCCCAAGATGAATTTCACATTGGGGAGCGGTCTAATAAACTGCATTGGAGGATTTTCACGTCCCGTACACTGGGCAATTTGCAGCTGGCATGAAAGAATGATCTAATTGGAAATACAAGGAGTGGGAGTGAGTAAAGAAAGTAAACTGTCAGGTTTTTGTCTGCCTCTTCTTCCAAGCATCACATATCCCCAGTGAGTCAACCGATGCCGCAAGCAGGGTCGTCCTAGCAGTTGCTCTAGCGCTAGGGGTGTCCAGTTCAGAGTTCATCACTGCTTTAAAGACACCTCCCAGTATAAAGGTTCCAGTGGGCAGTTGTGCTGTTAAGAGCTGCCAGTGTTGACTCAGTCACCGCTGGGGTTATGTAGGTACAAATAATAGACCATTTCCACCTTTCCAGAGTTCCACTAAGAGTTATAAAACGGCCTAGAGCAGGGGTACTCATAGTACGGGCCGCCAGCGGCCCGGCAAGCCTTTCTTGGCGGCCCACGGACCTTGCAGACATCGTACCGGTGTTTTTTTTTTTTTTTTTTTTTTTTTAACAGTGTCAGCAAACAGACTCTGCTCTGTGGGGGCCGGGCGATTCAAACGATAGTCCGAGTGGAGCTGCTGGTACGCTAAGAGGTGAAATAAAACAAAGCCGCGTTATCATGCAAATGGTCTCTTAAAGACCTGTGAAGTACTCGGGTGGGGCTGTGTGTGTGCCCTGGAAGGGAAGCTGCCTCAGCTGCCACACAAGCGGAGGGGGGGGAGAGGTGACAAAGAATGACAAGAGAACAGCAGGGTATGAGAGTCGGGTAAGGGGACAGAGGGTGACAGAGGGCAGTAGGGAGAGACAGAAACAGACAGAGACAGATAGAGATAGAGACTAACCGAGACAGGGACAGACAGGGACAGACAGAGACAGATAGGCAGAGACAGGGGCAGACAGATAGAGGCAGAGACAGACAGAGAGGCAAAGAGACCGACGGAGATGGAGAGGGAGATGGAGAGGGAGACGGAGAGGGAGGGCGACAGAGAGAGAGGGAGACGGAGAGAGAGAGGGAGGGAGACGGAGGAGGGAGGGAGACGGAGGAGGGAGGGAGGGAGGGAGATAGAGAGAGGGAGAGAGAGATATGTGTATGCCGGGTCCGGTGGCTCAGTGGACGAAGGCGTCAGCTGCAGGGACCGGTGTTCCACCTCATGGTCACAGTTTTTTTTGTTGCTCTAGCCCCGCCCCCTCCCCCAATAACCCCGCCCCCAAGGTGCCGCCCTCGGCCACAAACCACACTGTAAATTTGGCCCCCAAGAGAAAGTTTGTGAGTACCCCTGGCCTAGAGGGTCATGGAAGATCACGGATGGAACCAGAAGGAAGGATTGCATAGAGGTATATAGAATCTCCCTTGCTTGCAGGAGAAGGACATCTGAGCCCAGTTTCTTTACATAACTAAGGACTGTGTCTCTTTTATATTTATTGATAAGCCCATTAATGCTCCATGCAATGATACAGTGAGACCTATCCATCGGTGACTGTGTAAGAATAAGAAGCCATGTGATGAAACTGGACGGAGTGTGTGTCCGTGTGTCTTGTGAGGAGAGTTAAACTTGAACACACCTTTAACAGAGGGGATACCTTTCCGAAGCAACCAACCCCATGCCCTTCCCTCCAAAGCCAATCTTTCAAGCCCTGTTCCCATTCACCCTCCACTTCTCCCCATGAAGTATCAGTTTCTCAAACTTTAAACTCCATATCAAAGATACCCCACCAAAACATAGATACACAAAATAACCAACAACAAATAAGGGTTAGACTAGTGCATGAAGAAGCAGACTCACAGTTGTACAACCTAAGAGAGCACAATAGCAAGTTCATGTCTCATCAGTCTGTGTTTGCTGCTTATTACCCCCTGAGAAAGGAAGGTGGTGGCCTTGGGCTAAAAGGCACGGAGTCCCCAAAGCAGTGCATTCTACTTCTAGGGCGCTGTAGTAGTTTCCAATCTCCAGTACCCCAGTCTCCTCGTGGGGAATCTGAAGGGCTGCCTTTGTGCATCCAAAGCCCAGACATTCCTCTACCCAAATCGAGGCACTTTTAGATGTATCGAAGAACAGAGCTTTGTCCTTGTATATAACCATAAGCTGTGCTGGGTAGAGCAGCCTATATTGTTTATTCATAGCCTGAAGTTTTCAGTTTACCTCCAAGAAAGATCGGCGCTGCTGCCATGACAGTAGACAGGAGCCGAGCCACAGTGCAGCTAGCCGTGATTACCGGATGCTTGCAGGATGACATCGTGGTCTGTAAAATTAAGAAGCCCACAGTTGGCGGTCTTGGAGGGGCACCAGGCGGCGCACGTCCCCTTAACTATCCGTGTGTGTGTTCGATTATGAAACAGGATGACGCCTGCTCCTTTGGGATCCATGTTTTCAGTCTGTCTGCAAAGAATTGCGTTGGATGGGATCCCTCCGCTCCTCTGGGATTACAGCTATTTGGATATTGTCTCTCTTGGAACGACCCTTTGCATCTTTGTCCCAGCTCTCCAGCTGGTGTACATTTTTTATAGGTCTGAAATCGCGGTGGGGAATTTTTGACAAATTAGTCCCTCTGCAACCCTGTCGACGCTTTCATGTGGTCTTTACAAAGTAAAGAGAGGTCCATAATCGCATACCCTATTTTGTCGCAGAGTTCTAGATGGCCTGCAAAACTGAGGCTGTGGATGCTAAAGGCCCTCCGAACTCTGTGTCTTATGGGTTCCCTTGTGCGATGGAGGAAGAACGCAGTGTGTATTTATCGATCTTTGCCTATGGGGGTTGAGCGGGTTGCTAATCCTTACCCATTTCTGCACCTGTCAGATGAAGAGACGAGGGCGAGGAAACCCGTGGGAGGGGACAGGCTCACCCACCCCAATCTCCGTTGCCAGAGTCAGGACTAAATGTTTTGCTGCTCTTATCAGGGCAGCTGAAATGTTTCACATAGTGCTGGCCTGCTTGGCACAAGTTAGATTTATTATGACGACGACGGCAATCCTGCGAGGTCGCCCGAGACTACTCAAGCCTGCCCCTAACCTAGTCTTAGAGATCTAACAGCCTTTGGTGAAAATGGGCCTGTTGAGTAACGTGACCCTTCAAGTGGCGAATCTAGATGTGGCAGTCGTTCAAGCAAGGCCATCTGTGTCATGCACAGTACATGACTGAAATCCAGGGGGCACCCTATGTTCACAGGTCATGTCCATGAACCGACTGAGGCGGGGTGGCACGGTACCCTCCGCTATTTGGGAGTTCCAGTGCTCAAAAGGTGGAATATGGAGGCAGGGAGGGTATGCAGATAGCAAAAATCATCCTGCTACTCTCGCTGAGACTTTCACTGTATACCGGAAATCATTACATCAGAGATTAAGATTCTTCATTTAAGACCCTTCAGAATCTGGTCCGCATTCGCCTTTACAAGTGTCTGTGTGTAAAATACATCTGGCTGGTCTGTTTGCTGTACAGCACTAGGTCACAAACCATCACTGCTAGGATTTTGTAACAGCAGGGTGTATAGGTGAATTAGTAGAGCAGGGTCTGGTGACCATGTCAGAGTTCATCGGGCACAGACAGATGCTTTCTTGCAGATACTCCGTGCGCCTAGTTTACTGTAGACGAGAAATTCTTAAGTATCAACAATATAGATCTATACTCCCTAACCTGTCAAAACCTGAAAATGTTGCTTCACGTGACAAGCTCAGCTGGATAAACAACTAGTAATGTGCCAACAAGAGTTAGACGAGGACCAGAAAGTAGCAGACCTGGCTAAGCTGTCAACCTCAACAATGCAAAATTGTATTTTATTTGTATTATAGACCCGCTATGATAGCCAAATAGTTAAGTTTGCAAGAGGTGCCTTGCTCTAAATACTCTTTACCAAATACTAATATTTTCATACATTTTCTGATTGCTATGCTTTTACTATATTCTTGCAGGAAATATTTGTTTTCTTGAGAATGTAGCAGGAACTGAATTTATGAGCCTTCAAATGACAATAACGATTGGTATTCATAGGAACGTCATGTCACTGATACAAACAATAATACCTTGTACATGTCTCTATGACTAATCGCCATAAATACCATTGCAAGGGGATGAAAAGAATCCATTCAACCAGTGCCGACCAGTGGAAGAGTGCAGTGCTGTGCTAATACAGTGAAGGCTGTTAGCTTTCTAAGTCTGGCAATGCATCTGTAAAATTTCAAATAGTTTAGGGGAACCTTTCAAACTACCTTGCAAAAGTTTAAGGCCAGCTATTCACCACTAACAACTCATCTTTTAGTGGCTCACCATCTAAAGCATGTTTCATTTTATGTGGCCATGTCCTATGTTTGGGAAGGCAGATCTTATGCATCCTTTGTATCCTCTTCTGCTTCTGCGTTTGTTGGCCCTATTTTAATTTTTAGTTCATTTTTATTGTGAACCGTTTTTCGACCAGCATAAGCAGCCTCTTACCCACACAACTAAAGACAGATAATTTCGGCAGATATTTAAGACGTTATTTGTTGTAGCTCCAAGAAATTCGAATTATTAAATAAGTCAGACAGTACACTTCTTCTGGACAAACTCCGGGCAAAGTAAGAAGCTGAAGTAACTGGGAAGAGAAGGGCGGAACAGAAGTGCATTGCTCGGTAAAAGGGACGATCCAGCTAAAAATATATTGAAACAATGCTACTAGTCGTGAGTAAGCATTAGGCATGTGCTAGAAAGAATTCAAGGGTGCCAGCAATAGAATCGAGGAGCTTTAATGTTCAAGACATCTTCAATGTTATCACAACTCTGATTGCTAGATAAATAAATGTGGTTATAAAGTGCGAGATTTTGTTAGTTATAAGAATGTTTAGGCCATTGAATTATCTGTGCATCAGTCATAAAATAGCAGATGCACTATACTGTCAATAGCACAGTTCCTCCACCCCGTTTAGAGGTGATGGAACCACTGAGTTTTAGATGGTGAAGCCTTACTTGACTCTACCAGTGGAATTCCTTGACCCATTGGTTCAACCACCACAGGACCACTGGGTCATAGTAGTGATTTCCCCACACTATGTATGGCAGCATGACTATCGCTCATGTTCCTGTCCTGGAACCATCCTGTGAAATATGGCATTACCGGGTAAGGAAATGCACAATGACCACCACTGCTAGGAAACAAAATTCCCAGTACGTCAGAGCCATAGTTTTTTTGTTGTGCAATAACAAAATTCCTTTTTGGGAGTATGTTCTTCCAGTGCACAATAATTTGACAAGTGAGTGCATCAAACATGATGGCCGCTTGACAAAAGATCATTACCTTCAGTAGAGCTTCCAAAGTGGGAGCTTCACTGAATTCACAGGGATCTTTACCAGGCAAACGGGGAACTCTACACCAGGAGAGTGAGGCAATAGCTTCTGCTGACCGTGCAGGAAAGTGGGCTGCCCACCAGTTTTTAAATGTAGCCTATAGGGATTTATGAGGGCCCATTGTAATTCATTTATCCCATTTCTTCTGGCCATTATTTTCTGTTGTTTTCCTGACTCGTCCGTGGGTATCTAGTCAGTGTTTTGAAGCAGATATTTCCATTCCACTAAACCCAGTAAACATCTGGTGGACTATGTGTCCTATAGACCCTTCTCCATATTGCATACAGATCAACACCAAAGTTTTGACTAGGCGAATCACTTATCTCTTACCGCATTTGATTTATCATGTGGGGTTCATACTGAGGAGGCAAGTTGAAGATAACATAAAAAAAATCCTTCACATCGTAAATAATGCTAACTAAGGGAAAGGCAAAATGATGCCCATATTCACAATTGATTTGTGCCTAGAGGAGGTGTTAATTTGTGTGCATATTCGTGACCTGACTTAACAGGCGTGCTGCAGTTTCATTGGGGGACGGAAAATGCCTGAAGTATTTTTTAGTCTGACCATACTGTCCTTAAGAGAGTAGGGAATGGGGATACAAAAGTTTACATCTTACTGTCGGGCTTTCTAACTGCATTATTTATTGGAATGGTCCAAAGAGCTCTTTTGATAATATCTTAGCCGGAGTCCTACTGTTGCAGGTGCCCTGGATCAATAGATCAATAGATCATAAAGGGTGAGGCCGTTGTACACTTCCCATTTTCATACTGCTGATCTGTGAGTAGATAATGCTGTGGAAGCAAATAGAGGGCTCACTAGCTTCCATTACCACTCACTGTGTGGGTGCAGGCACTTTTTAGCTCAAATAAAACCGAATGACTTTTCAGAATTTAAATAGAGCTGGTGTCTATGGGTGGGGAACTTGGTCTGCAAAGCACCAAACCAAATATTTGATCTAATGAAATAGGAATATGGATTGGTGGAGGAAGTGAGGTTTTGGTTTCCTAAGGTAGGTGAGTGAGGGGCAGCCAAGGCCCTGAGTGCATTAAAAAGCTATGACTTGGAAGAACTTATGATTCCTCTTGCTTATTTATAAAAACTTGTTTGGGTCGCTTAAAAAGGAGAGGTGGCATTTCTGGGAGATGGACCTGGGCCTCGAACCTGAGGTCAGTTAATGAAGAGAGGTGCTGAGAAGGTCTTGGTTCATTAGTCTCGTTCAAGGATAAGCATTACTACAGAAAATATTGTATTGATGGTTCCTTACCCTGACCAGGCTCCAAGATTTGAATAGTAATAGAGCTTTGTTCTAAGTGTTCCGATGAGAGGAGCATAATATCCCACTTCTTTGGTACCACCCATAGGTATACAGCATCTGATATGAGGTACTGGTGGATATTGCACAACCATCCAGGATCAGGGTGCTCTGAGCCAAAGGCAATCATGGTTGGCTGTATGCTGGGGGTGAAGTGGTTGAGGCAAGGGGGAGAAGGCCCAGAAACTTGTGGAGCCTCTTTTTGACGCTGAGTAGGTAAGTGATTCTAAGCAAATAGGGCACATCCAGAACCCTGGGACACATTGCTTTTGATCACTGAATGCTGTCTGACCCCTTGTATGTCTTTTTTACTTCATTTCCACAACACCTGAAAATTTTCACAGTAAACTTTAATGGCCGCCATTTAGTTTCTAACATTCCAAGAGTCAGCCATTCATAGTGCTTGCTGTCACAAGACTTGTGAGAGCCTGTCGCAAGACTTGTGGAAGCCTCTTGCTAGAGCATGAAGGCTCACGGGAAAACAGGCCTATCCACCAATCCCAGGCCTCCATTTTTGATTTAGCACTCTTGGGAGCCCAACTGCCAAAATATGCAATTATGTTTGAGCCTTATTATTTCACAATTTACTCAACTGATTTACACCAAATCAGAAAAAGCACAATCTGCGGACCAAGATTTAGCTTCCTGCTGAATTTGGTGTAGTTCAGCTCAGCAGTTTTTGCTAAAACCGGTCTTAAAGAATTCTGTGGAAAATGCATAGAGAGTTTTAAGACCCTCCTTTTTAGGTATAGGCTAGCGAAGGCTGCGCTTGCGCAGTCTCGCTTGGCGATATTTAATGTTTTTTAGTAGTGGGGCTTGAACCCGCCCTCTTCCCCATTGGCTGGCTTCCTAAACGGAGTCCAGCCATTGGAGGAGAGGGGCGTCTGTCCATTTTAGCCCCGTCTTTTTCGGATTTGGGGGCGTGTTTTTTAGTTTCTTTCTCTCCTTTGGAATGTAATCATTCCAGCCAATAGGAAGAGGAGAGAAAGAAAAACACGCCCCCGAATCCGAAAATGACGCTGCGTTTCTCCGAGGCATTTCTGCTTGACCTCGGAGAAAGATGGTGGTGTTCATGGAACGTAAACCGGTAATTCCAATTGAAGTTTAATCTAAAGGTTTTCATTCTAATAAACACAGCATGTCAGTAACGTTAGATTGTATCGCAGGAACTACTCCATATAATTCCGTACTACTGGTACAGCATGTGTTGCAAATCGTAATTTTTTCTTAATGGAGTGTCTTGTTTCGTTCTCTCCCTTGAACGCGCCTGCCTATTTCTTGTGGGTGGAGGGACTCTAGCGAACAGGGAATCCCCATACTTCTTGGTGATTGTTAACGCAGGCCCATTGCCCTCACGTGCTCTGCACGTTGTAATGTTGTATGGGAAGCTGCACTGGTGGCCTTGTCCGGTTACAGAATCTGCATTTGAGGCGAGAATATGTGCTCCTTTCACCGGCTAAAATGCGGACTCGTTCTTCCAGAACCCTGTGGCTGGGATCCTATTCCGGGGACAAGCGGCCATCGGTGAAAACGTCCCCGGGGAAGGTGAGGGATGGGACTCTCGCTGCTCCGGGCATCCGGAGATTTCAGGGGCGAGGATAACAATTGTTTAAGTCCCCACCGAGGCGCTGTCCGCCCTAAACCACAAGTCTGTGCCACCGCCATCGTGGAACTGAGCTTCCTTTTTAGGTCTCGGCTAGTGAATGTGTATGTGTCTAGATCTATGTGTGTGTGTGTGTGTGTGTGGTTCTGTATGTGTGTGAGGCTCTGTGTATGTATGTGTGAGATTGCGTGGGCTGTGCCGTCTTTTACTGCTTCTTGGCCGTGGCGGGCGGGGAGGGGTGGCGTGTGCTATATGGGACGTGTATGGATTCTTATTGGTTCTTTTGTATGAGTATTTTGCTATTCTCTAGCCTTGTGTTTTATTTTTTTTGCAATCTTGCCTTGTTTTTTGCAAACGTAAACCGGTAATTCCAATTAAAGTTTAATCTAAAGGTTTTCATTCTAATAAACACAGCATGTCAGTAACGTTAGATTGTATTGCAGGAACTACTCCATATAATTCCGTACTACAGGTACAGCATGTGTTGCAAATCGTAATTTTTTCTTAATGGAGTGTCTTGTTTTGTTCTCTCCCTTGAACGCGCCCGCCTATTTCTTGTGGGTGGAGGGACTCTAGCGAACAGGGAATCCCCATACTTCTTGGTGATCGCTGACGCAGGCCCATTGCCCTCACATGCTCTGCACGTTGTAATGTTGTATGGGAAGCTGCACCGGTGGCCTTGTCCGGTTACAGAATCTGCATTTGAGGCGAGAATATGTGCTCCTTTCACCGGCTAAAATGCGGACTCGTTCTGGCTGGGATCCTATTCCGGGGACAAGTGGCCATCGGTGAAAACGTCCCCGGGGAAGGTAAGGGACGGGACTCTCGCTGCTCCGGGCATCCGGAGATTTCAGGGGCGAGGATAACAATTGTTTAAGTCCCCACCGAGGCGCCGTCCACCCTAAACCACAAGTCTGTGCCACCGCCATCGTGCAACTGAGCTTCCTTTTTAGGTCTCGGCTAGCGAATGTGTATGTGTCTAGATCTATGTGTGTGTGTGTGTGGTTCTGTATGTGTGTGTGTGTGTGTGTGTGGCTGTGTGTGTATGTGGCTCTGTGTGTGTGGCTCTGTGTGTGTGGCCCTGTGTAAGTGTGGGTGGCTGTGTGTGTGTGTGGGAGGCTCTATGTGTGTGTGTGCCTCTATGTGTGTGGCTCTGTGTGGGTGGCTTTTTTTGTAGGTGACTATGCGTGGGTGGCTCTGTCTGTGTGTGGGTAACTCTGTGTGTGTGTGTGTGTGTGTAGGTGTCTCTGTGTGGGTGGCTCTAATTGTGTGTGGGTTGCTCTACGTGAATAGCTCTGTGTAGGTGGCTATGTGTGGGTGGCTCTGTGTGTGTGGGTGGCTTTGTGTGGGTGCAAATGCAATAGGTCTCGCATTTGAGAGAGATTAAGCAATTGACATTGTAAATAACATTTCCGTTTCTTTAAATGTTTTAAAAACATAAACAAAAATAATGTCATGAGCAATGCCAATAGCTCTAACCTTAACAATGCAGAGACCATTGCATTGTAAATGCTTGTTCTCTTCGGTCTCAGCTGGACGGATCACCCTGAAATTTTCCAGGAGGGAGCTGAGGTGGATGAATCTTTTTTTGGGGGGAACGTTTTGTGAAGATTCCTCAAACGGGCCAAAGTTATTAGCAAATAAAGAATCTATCTATCTATCTATCTATCTATCTATCTATCTATCTATCTATCTATCTATCTATCTATCTATCTATCTATCTATCTATCTATCTATCTATCTATCTATCTATCTATCTATCTATCTATCTATCTATCTATCTATCTATCTATCTATCTATCTATCTATCTATCTATCTATCTATCTATCTATCTATCTATCTATCTATCTATCTATCTATCTATCTATCTATCTATCTATCTATCCTCAACAAAACCAAAGGTTACAGGGACGTTAAAGTTAGGGTTAGATTTTTCTCATACAAAACCAGAGAAATTCAGACTAAATAGCTGAGTTAACTATAACTCGCTCCCCCACAATGCATTGCTTATGACCTCCCATATTACATCACTGATGACATCTCAAATGACATCACTGATGGCATCATCCAGTGACAGGGGTGTTTTCAAAAAGCTCAAGTGTTAAATATATATACCAAGGTGTATTAATGAATCAGTGGCTGTATGAGTGACTGTATGGATGAGTGATTAGGTATCTCAGTGAATGTATGGATTAGTGACTGGTTGTGTGAATGTATGTATCTGTCTGTCAGCTGATGTCTAAGTGGGTGTATGAGTATGTTACTGGGTATGTGAATGGCTATATGGGTGATTGATTGGTTGTCTGACTACCTCTAGGGTTGTCTGGGTGTCTGTGTTTGTGGGTGGGAAGTGTGACTGCCTGTATGGATGAGTGAGTGGGTGAGTCAGTGGCTGTATGGGGTACTGTTGCATGTGTGAAGTTGTATGGGTGAGTCAGAGTCTGTATGGCTGTGTCAGTGATTCGGTGCATTTGTCAGTATGGGTGAGTAACTGAGTATGTGAAAGGCGGCATACGCGAGTGACGCGGTATATGAGTGTACTGTATGCATAAGTGAATGTGAGAGTGGCTGTATGGATGAGTGCATGCTTACGTCAATGACTGTGTGAGTATGTGTTACTATTTGTATGAGTAAGTGGGTGGGTGTGTAACTGTTCGGGTGAGTAAGTGGCTGTGTGATTGACTGTAAGGGTGAGTGTCTAGGTGTGTGAGTAGTTCTATGGGTGACTCACTCAGTGTGAGTGCCTGTATGGGTGTATGAGTAGATCTGTCAATGACTGTATAAGTGAGCGAGAGGGTCTATGAATGGCAGTATGGGTGAGCGAGTGGGTGTGTGTGTAGATCAATGAATCAGTGAGTGAGTGGGTGTGTAAGTACTGGTATGGCTCTGTGAATGGGTTTGTGAATGGTTGTGTGGGAGTGGCAGTGGGTGTATAAAAGATTCTATAGGGGGCGTGAGCAGGTGTGTCAGATATGCTGTGGATGATGTCATCACTGATGTCATTCGAGATGTCATCAGCGATGTCACTGACCATGTCATGACTGATGTAATATGTGAGGTCATAAGCAGTGCATTGTGGGGGCGTGAGTTATAGTTACCTTAGCTAACTATAACAGCTGAATTTCTCTGCTTTTGTATGAGTAAAATCTGACCCTAACTATAACATCCCTGTAACTTTTTTTTTTTGGGTGAATTTCTAAGGTTCTTTTAAAGAGCATTCACATTTGCAGAGTGGTGGAGAAAGGGGGCTGGGCTTCCGACCAGCTCTCAGAAATTTCGTTGCGTAGTACTTACAGGAGGTACCAGGAGGGCTTCTTGGCCCCCAAGATTCCTCAGAGGTAAAGTGGACTACATCCCCCCAACCAGTAGTGCGCCAGTCGGCACGTTTGCAAAGTGGTGAAGAAAGGGGGGCATGGCCTCTGAAGACCTCTTAGCAGTCCCAATGTTTAGGACTTACTGAGGGTAACAGGAGGGGTAGTTGGTCCCCAAGGATGTCTTCGGGGGCCAACTACCCCTCCTATTACCTCCAGTAAGTCCCACACAGCAGGATTGCTGAGTTCTGGTATCCGGCCATGCCCCCTTTCTCCACCACTCTGCAAACGAGCCTCCTGGCACACTACTATTTGGGGGATGAAGTCCCCTGCCTCTTGAGGGTCCCTGGCGGCTAACTATCCCTCCTGTTACCTCCAGTAAGCCCCACACAGATGGATTGCTGAGAGACGGTCAGACGCCCCTTTCTTCACCACTTTGCAAACGCACCTCCTGGTGCGCTGCTGCTTGTTGGATAAAGTGCACTTTATTCCTGAGGCCCTCAGGATACCAGGGGACCTCATCACCCCACCAGCCATGCCCCCCTTCACCAGGCCATTTTCAGCCCTGAGAACCCCATCCCCCGTGGCTTGGACACTGCGGTCCCTGCCGGCTACCTCCGCCCAAAAGCAATTCTGCTCCACTTCATAGAAGCAAGAGCATTTTTCATGCTCTCGCTTCCCCCACATTATTATTTCAATAGCCCCCGGACTTGGCCCACCTGGGGGCCTAAAGGAAACTAAGTGCGGGAGCCCACGCTTCGTTCTTTAAAAAATGTCATCCGGATTTGCGGATCTACCGCGAATCTTGCCAACTTTGTTTTAAAAAAAAAAATGCTTTTTTGGACCTGCTGGTCCCTGTGGGACCCCCCTGAACAGGCTTAGGGGATCAGGATGGTTCTACTCTGCCCCCTTTTCTTGTTTTTTAACCTTTTTTCTTGTGACTCGGTTCAACCGAATCACAAGATGGCTGCCAACACTTCCTAGTTTGAAGTGTTGGCAGCTAATCAGATCTCAGGCACGAGATCAACAGAGTTTGTGGATCCACTGCAGCCACAGGTGTATCTCTTTGAATCTTTAAATTTCTCCTGAACTACTGAACGGATTTACAACAAAAAGGGCTGATTCTGAACCAAGAGCCACCCTTTTGCCAAATTTGGTGTGATTCTGTTCAGCAATTCAGGCTGTAGCCGTGTCTAAAGTTTCCTATGAAAATTAACATGGAGAAAAAGGGTTTTGGGACCCCCTTTTTCTCAGCCCCCGCTAAACGTATCACTCTGAAATTTTCAAGACAGCAGCTGACGTGCCCACCCTATTAGTTTTTATATGTTCGCGAAGGTTCGTCAAACTGCACCAGTTATTGGCAAATCAAAAAACGCTTTTTCTATGGAGAGTAGGTCCTATCTATAACTACCTACTGGCGACTGCCAGTAGGTGGTTATAGTTCGGACCTAGTTTCCATAGGAAATGTATTTTTTGCTTTCCTAATAACTTTGGCGCCAGTTGACGAATCTTCGCAAAATTTTTAAAACTAGCGGGGCGCTCCGGTCAGCTCCTGTGTTGAAAGTTTCGGGGTGATTCGTCAAGCGGGGGCCGAGAAAAGGGGGGGTCCCAAAACGGGTTTTCCCCATGTTCATTTCTAACTTTAGACAAAGCTACAGACCGAACTGCTGAACGGAATTACACCAAATTTGGCAAAATGGTAGCCCTTGGTTCAGAATGAGCCCTTTTTGTTAAATGGTGTAAATTCGTTCAGTAGTTTCTGAGGATTTAGAAAAAGTTTTGATATCTATGGCCGCGGTGGGTTCGCGAACCATCCCGGGCACGAGCTTCACTCTGATTGGCTGCCAACACTCAAAAACAGGAAGTGTTGGCAGCCCTCTTGTGACTGTAGAACCGAGTCACAACAGAAAACAGTGAAATAAAGGTTACAAAAAACAAGAAAAGGGGGCAGGGTAGAAACACCCTGACGTCCTAGGCCTGCTCAGGGCCCAAACATTTTTTTTTTCTTTTAAACGGCAGAATTCGTGCTGGGTGCACGAATCCTGCCGATTAAAATTTAAAAAAAC
Source organism: Triturus cristatus (assembly GCF_964204655.1). Classification (NCBI taxonomy): domain Eukaryota; kingdom Metazoa; phylum Chordata; class Amphibia; order Caudata; family Salamandridae; genus Triturus; species Triturus cristatus. The sequence continues at coordinate 657,884,428 of NC_140585.1, read as the reverse complement.
GAAGCGCGGACTCCCGCATGCGTAAATTTAATAGCTGTGGCCTGAGGGGGCCCCCGCAATCCCGGGGACTGCCTCCTCCCCGGGGCTTTATTTATATTATGCAGGGGGCACGCAGCCCCCAAGCCTCGCGGACCACCACCTCCCCAGGGCTTTGCACTGGTAGGGAGGGGAGCCGCGCGGCCCCCCTCCTGGTGCCCTTGATGGCCCTGGGGACCACCACCACCCCCCAGGGCCGGCTCCTGCAGTGTCCCCGGGTGCCCACCCCCGGTACACTGCTGTTTGCTATGGCAGGACGGGAGCCGTGCGGCTCCTGCCCTGCTATAGCAAACTCTGCTTTGCTTCATTGAAGCGAAAGCAGGAAAACCTGCTCTCGCTTTAATGAAGCAAAGCAGAATTGCTTTGGGCAAGGGGAGCTGCATGTTAGGAGCTCCCCTTGCTCAAAAGCAATGCTGGCTCCTGCAGGAGGTGGGGAGCCGCCGGGACCATGGGGGCATTGGGGCTCCCCCACACGGTCCCCAACGGAGAGGCCAGGCCCCGGGAGATGGGGTCCCCGAGGCCATAATTGGCCTGAGGTGGGGGGCCACGTGGCCCCCCTCCCAACAATAAAATAAGTAAATAAAGAGGGTGGCCAGGCCCCGGGAGATGGGGGTCCCCGGGACCATAATTGGCCTCTGGAGGGGGGCCACACGGCCCCACTCCCGATTTTTTGTTTCTTTTTTAAAAAGGGGTCAGGCCCTGGAGGATGGGGTTCCCAGGGCCCAAAAAATTGTAAAAAAAGGGGGACCACCCAGCTTACCTTCCAAATTGTTTTTTTAAACAAACGGCATCGCACCGGAGGCCCCGCCCCCACCCTGCAAACGTGCCCGTGGCATGTTTTAAGTTGGGGAATTAATTCCCCTTGAATACTGAGGGTCCCTGGGGGCCAACTAGCCCACCAGGTACCTCCAGTAAGCGTCACAGGGCTGTGTTGCAGAGAGGTGGTCCGAGGCTACGCCCCTTTTTACACCTCTGCAACGCAGCTCTGTGGCGCTTACTGGAAGTACCTGGTGGGCTAGTTGGACCCCAGGAAGCCTCAGGATTCAAGGGGACTTAATCACGCAACTTAAAACGAGCCACAGGCGCATTTGTACAGTGGTGAAGGGTGGGGGCGGGGCCTGATGTGACATGTGTGCAAACACGCCCTGTGGCGTGTTTTAATTTGGGGGATTAAGTCCCCTTGAATCCTGAGAGTCCCTGGGGCCAACTAGCCCACCAGGTACCTCCAGTGAGCGCCACAGAGTTGCGTTGCAGAGGTGTAAAAAGGGGCGTGGCCTCGGACCACCCCTCTGCAACGCAACCCTGTGGCGCTTACTGGAGGTACCTGGTGGGCTAGTTGGCCCCCAGGCACCCTCCGGATTCAAGGGGACTTAATCCTCCAACTTAAAACACGCCACCGGGAGCGATTACGCACTTGTCACATCAGGCCCGCCCCATCCCTGCATCAGTGTGCAAACGCACCCCGTGGCGAGTTTTAAATTGGGTGATTAATTCCCCTTAAATCCTGAGGGTCCCTGTGGGCCAGCTAGCCCACCAAGTACCTCCAGTAAGCGCCACAGAGCTGCATTGCAGAGAGGTGTATAAAGGGATGTGGCCTTGGACAACCTCTCTGCAAAGCAGCTCTGTGGTGCTTACTGGAGGTACCTGGTGGGCTAGTTGGCCACCAGGGACCCTCGGGATTCAAGAGGACTTAATCCTCCAACTTACAACATGCTAGGGGGCGCGTTTGCACAGTGCTGCAGGGAGTGGGCAGAGCCTGTTATAAGAAGTTAGCAATCCTGCTGTGTGGGACTTACTGGTGGTAATAAAAGGGGTAGTTGGCCCCCAAGGTTGATGTTGGGGGCTAACTACTCCTACTGTTACCTCCAGTAAATTGCACACAGTGGAAATGCTAAGAGGTGTTTCGGAGGCCATGCTCACTTTTCTCCACCACTCTGGAAACGCGATTGGTATGTTATAGTTAGAAATTAGCATTTAAAAAACCTTTGAAATTCACTGAAAAAAACATAGGTTTCACGGACGTTATCACGGACGTTGGACATTTCACTCGTACGAAACCAGAGAAATTCCGCCGTTATAGTTAGTTCAGCTAACTATAACTCGCGGCCCTGCAATGCACTGCTCATGAAGTCACATATTACATCATTCATGATATGGTCAGTGACATCACTGATGACATCTCAAATGACTTCACTGAAGACATCAGCAGGAAACTGAGGATTTTAAGCAGTTTGTGGGAAGGGTAATGGTGTGACCATGTATTATAAGGAATAAAATAGCCTCTGCTGTGCCTTAAAAGGGTATTGCATTGCACCACAGAGTGTCATGACCTTATAACCTAACTCTGCCTTCTGTTCCGTTCCTCTAAGTCTAACGGTTATGGAACTCCTCAGTGAATTGTAACATCCTTTTAATATATGACAGGAGGTACTTTATCACATATATCGCTGTACAGCAGAACGGTGTGTATATAGCGTGCATAACTGCTCAGCATGGTACTGACTGTAATGAAAAATGTCCTAGCTATTGTAGCGGAAAGGACTTTGAGGCGAGAATAAGGTTATTCTTTCCTTATTTATTTGCATAGCAGCCACATTCACAAATGACCACAACAACAAGGACTTTATTTCCCATGACCCCTGGGCAACAATGAAGTACAAACAAACAAGTTAATGTCCAATTAGGTGCCTCCAGCCCATGTAAATGGTGGTGTCCCTCATCTATCTTCCTCTTTCTTTCTGCAACAAAGCCGACCATGGAAGATGTTTGCTTCTTTTTTTAGAAGTACTCTACTCCTGCAAGTTAGAGAACACCGATTAACCAAGGGTAGAACCACTTCCGGAAACAATTACAGCCTAAGGCCAAACAATGCAACCTTGACATTGGTAGGAAAGGGAAACAAGCATTGGTAAATGCATTTGGTTTCACCTATGTGATTATTAATATATATTTTAATTTTAGCTTTATTAGCAGTTGTGCAATATTGTTTAAAGGAAATCGGTAAAAGTGTTATGACTTGTTTATTGAGAAAGGCACTATATTGTGCATTAACAGGTGATGATGCACTAGTGTGCATTTCACTGAGAAAAACACAGCCTTTCCACATCCCCCACTGTGGACTTACCACCTCTACTTAACACTCAAGTTAAATGTAATATTACATGATGTACCAGCAAACTAATCACACAAGATGAAGTATGGTACATCCAGTTAGAGTGGAGCACCAGTACCATTATCATAAGATCAGCAAAAATATTGGCACAGTGCTATACCTCATGAAGATTGCAACCATGGTAGCAGGCCAATGAACAGCACTAAATGAACCCACATCACGAGAAAGAACAGGAAAGCAGTATGTGGACTTGGAGCAGAAGGGAGCATAGGAACTAGGAGAAGACTGCTGCAGCATTTGAAAAGCCTCACTCACTAGCACAAGGCTGTGGAAGAAGCAAGAGCAAGACCAGTAGCATGTGGAGAAATAAAGAGCAGCAATGTGAAAAGGACTCGAGGAGAATTGTGCAGACTAGAAGCAGTGCCGAGAAACACTGCAATAAAGTTAATTAGGATGGAGGACAGGCAGATGCAGCATGACAAGGAGAATGAACATCACAGGAAAGGTCTGCAGCAGGAGGAAGCGAAACCTTCCACATAATACATAACCGGTTATGATTAGAGGATAGGACATCGGAAATAAAATAAAAAAATGACCAGGAAGAACAGAAGTCTGGGAAAAGTGGCAAACTGAAAGTAATATGCTAAAAGACATTGGGAAGATCAAAATGGAAATAGAATGGCACAAACTAATGAACTTAAAAGTTTAAAATGAGTGGCCTGTCCATGGTAGTAGAAAAATACAACTTGCAATAACCCTTAACAGCAAGCGGTGCAATTCACAGCCCATGTGGTTGGAGGGTCTGCGAGAGTCAAAGATCCAAAGGCCCCTGGGAAAAACTCAACCTTAAAACTTCATATGGGGTACCGTAGCATTTTACTTTTAAGAAACCGTTTGCGTTTCAAGCTCACATTTGCAGTGAGGCAGACAAGATGTTCTAGCCTAAGATATAATTCTAGCTCGAACTCTGCCTAGTTAAATCTCTTTGCCAGTGAAGCACTGTAGTACACATTATGCTCTATCTGAGGTGTCTGTCCTACTAAAAGTTGGAGACACCACGCTGGTTGTCGCAGAAGAGCTTGAACTGATAGGAGGAGGCTTCAGCAGGTTCGGGGTGTAATGCTCAAGGTGTCAGTATAATTAATGCTGTTAGAATGTGTTATGGACCAGAATCATGTGAACCATCTGTCACAATACTACATTTCCTTATTTATTTTTGTAGGGCCTGGCTACAGACAGTTTTAGCTGGGTGGCAAGTTCCTGATGTCGCCACTACACACAGCATACAACTGCAAACAACAATAAAAGAGACACTACCCAACATACAGTACATCATACAATATACAGAAAGGGAATCTGGTGGATTTTTGCTCTTCTCAAATAGTTCCTGTTTTGCTTGTGCATTCTTTTTTTTCTGTTTTCCTAAGAACCTTTGTGCATTAAAGGACATTGATAAGCATACTTTAAGGTGGTATGCTTTGTATACTAAAAGAGGAAACCTGTTGCTGAAGTATGGATATCAGGATGTTAAATGGTAGCGGCAGTCGTAGTCGATAACCTTTCAAGTATTGCCCGGCGGTAATCGCCTCTTATACCATTCGATGCTAAACCAACAAAGAGGCAGGCGCCGGAGACTGGAAGGCAGGAAACAAGGTTTTATTCTCTCCGGAGGAGAACACATCAGGTCAGACAGCAAGGTATCGTCATGAGGTGCTCTAACTGCATCTCTGAGGCCTGGCCTCTTATACACAGGTTTATGACTTTATTGCAGGTTTATCATACATGGCACATTTTTGAGATCGCTTTGATACATGAAAGAACATCCTCAGAATCCCCACTTCAAGCTCGTTCCCACACATATCTACAGTGGAAGTCCCCACCCCACCCACAGTGGGAGATGGCTATCACACAACTGGACATTCCGCCAATTCCCGGGGGTGTGTGCGACCGGTCGGGTCTCAGGGGGTGGGGGGGCCTTGATCTGCTGTAATCCCCTTGATGTGGGGTGTTTCCTTTACAGTAGGGGCAATAAACTGCATCCGCAGGTTTGGGTGATGGCCTGGGATCGGTTCGGACAATCGGGCGCGGAGGAAGGGGGTTATCAGAAAGGATGTATGACCATGTATGGGATGAAAAGGAAGTGTTGGTCAGGCACGGGGTGCGATTCCATGGCAGGTTTGCGCAGAAGGAGAGGTTTTACAGCCCATGTACGAGAGAGCGGGGGTGGCCAGCGCGCGGGGGATGTTCGCAGCGCCTGAGGGGCGCGCTGGTGATCGGTAATGAGCGGGGAGAGAGAGTGGGGTGCCTAAAATGGCTGTCGTACGTTTCCGGTGCGTGGCGCTGGGGAGAGGCAAAATGGCGCAGATAATGTTCAGTTGTAAACTAAATTTCCACAAGGAGGTCTGGAGGACCTTTACTGCCTTTCTCATTGATTTTTCATGGACGGATTTATTAAACATGCCATCTGCCTCCATCTGCTGGCTATCCTGTGTACACATTGGCTTTCTGTTGTCACTGCCAGGTTAAGGTGAACCCTTCTCAGGTGGTGATATAAAAGTAGTTAAACACTAACGGTTTCAAAAAAGAGGCTGCATCCTCACACAGAATTTACAAGGCCAGCTGCTCCGCAACAGGTCAAGCAAGAGGAGGGCGGGGGTGAAGGAGAGGGAAAAACATGCAGCCGACAACCAGCAGGCTCGCATAAAAAAGGTTCCACACACAAGCGGATGAACTCAGTACTTCGGTGCCGTAAACTGATAAGAGACCCGTTTAAGATATATTAAGTATAAAAGATTTCACAAGTACAGTGCAAGCAATGTGCAGGTGAAGCATAAGAACCTTCCTTACACCAATAAGCAAATCCAGTAAGCGGGACATGATTTATCATTGGGTGGGCTAATCGTCAACTCCTTACGATAGCTGGGACATTTTTCATTCTATGTTAGGACCTGGAGGCGAGGATTATGCTAGTTTAAAGCTTATCCACCAACAGAGCTGCAATGGCAGAGACTGGTTTGAAAGCACTTTAACCTCTTGAAGGTTGAATCCGAAGGCTAGTCCGCTGCAAACAAAATATCCTCCATGCGACCTCCCAAAGCAAAGGCTTTCGAGGCCATTGCACCTCGATGTGGAGTATGCACCAAACATTTGGGTGTTCCCGCCTGCTTTCTGCTTAATCCACCGCACCCATCACGCGATGGTTGGGGATGAGACAGCTCAAAAAGGTTTCCTCAAAGCAATCGGCAGCTGCTTTTCCCCGTTAGGCCGAAGCTCTGCTGTCATGATCTCATAGGCCTTTATACACCTGGTGACGCGCAACTTGGGTGTATCTGGAAACAACGGATAGGAAAGCACTCTGGAATGACACTTAGTGTGACGTGCCACATGGTAGGTGACTTCATCCGTAGTGAAGGAGCCTCCTGTGATGTCCCGGGCTCTGACATCCAACACTCTCCTACAGGAGATCCGACACAGAAGAATAGACCATTTAGCCGAAAGCTGTTTCTGGGAAAGGTACCTGTTACTAGACCTTGAAGACAAGAGGTTTAAAACTTTATTAACTCCCCAAAGTGCTGAATATCTGGGTTCTGGAGGAAGGGGCTGCTGTATACTGCTGAGCAACTTCTCAACCAGGGGATGTTCTCCGACTGGAAGACCCACGATTACATCATGACCTGCTGAGATTGCTTACCTAAAGGTATTGACTGAAAAATAAGCCTCCTCCCCCCATGAAGCTAGTGAAGAAATTGAGGCTGTGGATGGCATCCACCCCCACGGGATCCAAACTTTGTTGCAGACACCAACCCATCCATCAAGCCCAGGCCGAGCGATACCTCTTGACCATACCATCCGCCGAGGCTCGAGAGCAGAGATCTGCTGCGTCTGTTGATAGGCCAGGGCCTCGCAATGGAGACCTGTAATCCTCCACGCCATAAGCAGAAGGTTGCCGCGCAGCATCAGGGGGTGAGGGATCCCAGATGGATCACTCAGGAGAGGAGCATAATGGTATAGACGGATTGGAGAACCCCAGGAAAGTTCCATCAGAACTGGAAGCCATGCGTGCGACTACCACACTGGAGTGATCACTACCAAATCTGCCTTCTTCTGGTGCAACTGAGTCATCAGCCTCATGGATCATGGCAAACTGGGGGAAGGCATTACCCTGTTCCTCTGACCAATCCTGGAGAAAGGCATCGATCGATACCGCTCCCAGATCTGGTCCCCAATTGAAGCACCGAGGGAAGCTGATGATCGAGGCGGGACACAAACAAGTCGATTGTGAATGGGCCTCACAAGAAGAGAAGGGCTTGGAACATTGCTGGACCACAGCCACATTGTCCATCTTCAAAAAGACACAAGACTGCACCCAGTCTCTGGTCCAACACTTGACCGCAAAATAACCCACCATCAACTCCAGGCAGTTGATATGGAGAGACTGCTTTACGGCGGACCATCCTCTGCCAGTGGTGAACCTCCCACAACGAGGGCCCCAGCCCGAACCGCTGGCATCATACTCAATCACGAGATCTAGTTTTGATCCGAAAATGGCGTGACCATTCCATGCATCTATATGGGAGAATCACCAATTGAGCTCCTCCTTAGCCTCGTCTGACATGGTAACATACTGGGAGTATGTGAGACCACGGTGAATGTGAGTGGCCTTGAGCCGTTGTAGAGCCCGAAAGTGAAGGGGTCCCAGAAAGATGACCTGGATAGAGGAAGATAACAGGACTACCACCCTGGATATCTGGCGCAGAGAGGTCCGTGGCCTCGCCAGCATCCTCTTCACTTAATGCTGAATTTTTGCTATCTTCCTGGAAGGAAGGCTCAGCATAAACTCCATAGAGTCAATTACGAAACCCAAAAAGATGATTGAACGGGATGGGAAGAGACTGGACTTTGCTCAGTTGATAACAAGCCAGGCAACTGAATTAGATCCACCGCCGTCCAGAGGTGACAAGTCTGCGCCTATGGGCAGTTGTCCATGAACAACATTTTGTCCAGGTACTCAATCACTCGCACTCCATATGCTCACAGGCGTTCTTCTACTGGCCTCAGAACCTTGGTTAAACACTAAGGGGCTGACAACAGGCCAAAAAGCAGAGAGGTGAAGTCGAAAGTTTGCCCCTGCCATTGGAACTGGAGATAGCGGCGATGTGGCAGAAGAAGGTCGTGGAGGAGGTAGATGCCCTCCATCTTGAAGAGGTGGTACACGAGCCACTCGTTGAGTTCCTGGAGGTTGATCATTGGACACTGACCCCATCCGGCTTATGCATTAAAAACAGATTACTTAGAAACCCAGAGGGGTGTGGATTGGCAGGACAAATTACCCTGTTGGTTAAGAGTACCTGGACCTCCAGTTGAATAAGTGGGGCCTCCAGGCCGCAGAAGAAGAGGGGGTCGAAGGTTGAAAAGGGGACCCTTAGTACTCCTCATGGAACCCTTGCACCGTTTGAAGCACCTAGGCATGAGCCATATGAACCCGTCAATTGTCTATAAACTGTGCTAGTTGACCCCCCAAGTGAGTGCATAAAACAATTGAAAAGCTCAATGTTGGAGTTGGAGGTGGCTCCTCTGCCACGGGGTCTGTTGCACTGGCGTGACCGACCTCTGGTAGGGTGCAATTGGTTGACTCCTGCTGGAGACAGAGTGATAGGAACCGACAGCCAAGCACCCCCTACGACGGCTGGCCCCATAGAAAACATGTGCATTAAAAATGCGCTTGACAGTTGACTGGGCCTTGTCCAGGGAATTAAAAGAAGATACGAATTTGCCAAGCTCCTTGACGAACAGATCGGGTAAGAGCCCGCCCTGGGCCACCTGACCTGCCTCTGACATGGGCAATTCCCCTAGCTTGGGGTACATTTTTATGAGCAGTGATCTTCACCTTTCTATAGAGATTGTGCAATTTGGGTTGCCGAGGAAGATAATTGCCCGTTGGACCCAACTGGACAACACGCCTGGGAAAATCAAGGCTCCGGTCGCCTTAGCCTCCTCCGTCATGTCAAATTTTTACCAAGAGGCCTGTAATGTCCAGGAGCTTATCCTGGCAGGACCGCCAGGAGTGTTCAATGCACGTCTTAGGATTCTTGATGTTCTTGGCCAAGAAGGTAGCCATACGTGAATCTGTCTCAGGCATGACCACCACCTTACCCTCCAAAGAAGGCCGGGTATTCCACCCGAAGATGGGTTCTGACTTCTTGGTCAGGTGGCTTGCGCAGCCTACTGAACCACATATTTGGCTACCTTATCACAAGGAGCCCACTCCGAGGAGTGGGAGTGCCTGAGTTCCTTGAGTTCTGGGAGATCAGACTGGGAATCCACAGGTGCGTCCATGGCAGGCCGTGACTAGGTGGGAAGGGTGGAAAAAGGTTTACAGGATCGGCCATAGTCAGAATCACCATCCGAGCTCGTAGGAGAACCATCTAAAAGTGAGGGGGGAAAGGCCGGGTCCAGACATGGCTGGAGGTAAATGATCAGCCAGGGCTTCTGGTGGCAGAAGGGTATTGGCCTCCCAAAAATGCCTTTTTTTAAGCCTGGCGTAGGCATCTAGGTCTATCCCCCCTGAGGGTTGCAGGTGTTTGCGAGTTTTCTCAAGGGGGAGTAGCGGCCGGCTCTGCAGGTTTTGGTGCTGAAGGCCCAGGAAAGTCTTCCCTAGGTGCGAGGGGTTGAAGGCATCATCGTATCATATCTATAGGTCTCTTCTCCAGAGGGGCCATTGCGTCTGAGGCCGCCTTGAGTATGGAGGCGTCCAACACGGCACAGAAATCATCTGTGACCGGGAAATATGATACGTCCTCCTCTCCCTCATAATAGTCCCCAAAATCCTCCATGAGGTAAGTATAATTGTGCCGTAACCTGGCTGTACAGCTAAATAGGGTCGGTGGCCACCCACCAGGGAAGAGGGAGTAACTTGTATGGGGAGGGCCCCAGGAATATGTAAAAACCTTGTAAGGTCTCCAACATTAAGGGTAACAACAACCCTTGTAAGGTTTCTAACAATAAGGGGAACAACAGCCCTTGTAAGGTTTCTAGCAATAAGGAACAACCTTAGCTGGCTAAGGGCCGTGTATGGCCTGAAGGGGAATATGTATATTTAAATGCGGCCCAAAGGAAGGTTATTAGGGCCCAGGCAGACAAGTTGCCCTGAAACTGTCAGTCAACAGGCACCGACCAGGAAAACTGCAGCCTGGGCAGCGTCTGCCCATACACAATTGTCAGTGCTCCTAATTGCCTTACCCCCCAGGGTATCAAAGCTCCAGGCTGCAAGGGGCACATAACTCGGTAAACTGCCGCAGGCGCTCAGCGAAGGCTGTAACTGATGTGCACTCTTCTCCCAGACTGTCTCTGTCTGAAATTGAAGTGGGAGGCACGTGCCCTCTAGTTGCGGTGGACTGTTGCGCTGCTTGCGCACCTTGTTACCGCCTCCCTTTGTCAGGGAAACTGACCAATATTAGCGGCAGCAGAGGAGCTACACAGCGTTCCAGCGGCATCCTGAAGCAAGCATCTAAACAAATACCTGCAAGAGAACAGGTCTCAATGTGCAAAACTGTTGGAATTTATATGAAAGGGGACCGGAGTCCGTACTCATCTGACACGGCTGCTTGCAGTGAAGAAAGATAGAATTGTGCCACACTTAGTCTAGTTCACATTGTGTCTTGCACCTCAGCCCCTCTCTATATCTGGGCACCAACATGAAGGCTAAACAAGTGTGAGGGTAAGGCATGTCAGGCCCCAAGTAGGCAGTAGGGGCCAGATGTATGAAGGAAGTTAGCATTTGCAAAAGTTCGGATTCCCAAAATCGGGCCGTTTGCGACTGCAAAAATGCCTTTTGATATGTAACAAACACAAATTGCAATTCTGTCGTACTTAATCAGTATTTGGAAGGGACGTGCTTAGGGCATCCCATCCAAATATTGATTTGGTAAGGGTGCAATATAATGTTTTGGAACCGAAATCATTTTCACAAAACATTAACATTTTACTGACTACACAAATGTTATGGTAATCCATTCCCAAACAAGAGGTTCCCAAGTGGCTCCTAACCCTTTGTGAATGTTGACAAAACATTTTTTAAGAGCAGGCAGTGGTCCCATGGGCACTACCTTCCCTTGAAAAAATGTTACATAAACTTTTGTCCCATTTTCTATTGAGCAAAACGGGCTGCATTAAAACAATATAATTGCTTTATTTAAAAGTAATCACAGACCTGGTGGTCTGCTGACCCCAGAAGGCCACCATCCCTCTGATGGCTATGAATCATAGTGGGTTGCACTTTGTGACCTACTTCATTAATATTAATGAGTCAAATTGCAACCCACACCTAATTTACCCAACTGCTGGTATCCCTAAATCCTATCTTTGGCCAGCAGTAACGAGATCCAGAGGATGATAGGCCCACCTCTTTTACTCTCCCCATACAATGATCCTGACACCTTTCTTCTGGTCTTGAGGTGTTGCTGTTAATGAAAGTACATGCAGGATATCCGAAATAGAAAATGTGCTCCTCTTGAAGACTTACTGTCAATGAAGGGCTGAACCTTGCCCCATTGCAGGCTTTCAGTGATCACCCTGCCCTTCGAATGCTGAGACACTTCTCTAATTTGCTCTGGACCATATCTTGTGTTTTATGAGTCACTATAAAGAGTCGGTTGACCTGATTAAACCCCCTGCTTTTCTCCTTTTTAAACGGTGACGTAAATTTATTTTGAGCATCAGAGAGCGTGTTTTGAAACGCAACGCCAAAGTGCACAATAAATTACAGTCTCAGTGATGTAGCCATCCTCGCTCAATTTGCAGTGTGATTGAACACATTTGTGATATGGCTTGAGGCATTTATAGTTATCATTGTGTTCTTAACCTTTTGGCTTCCTTTGGACCCTCTTTTTTATCATTCCATCATTACTTGAACTAGTCACTGGAAGCCGGGGACATCGCCCTAAGCATATTCCATGATGAGATCCGATTTTATTTATTTACCAACAAATTATTTTAAAAAAACTAAATGATGTAAATTTTAATGCTGAGTTTGGAGCTTTTCTAAATCCAATTGAAACCTCTCATCGTCCATACTACATTTTGTTTGGTGCACTTGCACTTCGTCCATGAATCGTTATGAGGTTACTAACTTACATTTTTTCTTTACATAAACTTTGTAACTCTGTTATTAAAATGTAATTTTGTAAGCCGTCATAGACCGTCCCCCACTCCTATCCGGGTTGGCTTAACAGGTCCCCAGGTTAAGAACCAGTGTTCTAGAACAATGCACAGGAGTTGCTGTCCTGCTTTTTGTGTGTTCTTTTATCTTGGCTGGAGCGCTTCTTTATTCTACAAATGGAGTTGAGTCCCAATTTCTAACTATTTCCTGATAAAATACTGAGCCCAACAACGCAGTATCTTTATTTTATAAAAAAATCATTGTTTAATGAAAATCTCTTATTGTTTTGCAGTCGAAGCTTAGAGTGAAGCCCTGTCAATGTGTATTGCTGTTTCTTTAACCAAAGCACCAGATGAGTTTAACAGAAACCTTAAAATGAAAAGAAGTCCTCTATACTTTGCGTTCAGCATGGTGACTGGATTTGTGGTCCTTAATGGTTCAGCTGCTGACTTAACTGCCCCTTTGCTGGAATTTTCTTTCAGTGTCCTTTAGGAGGGATGAAATGTGGCCCGAGGACCGGCATGACTACGAACACATTCCTCGACAACGTATGCCACCCCGAGGGATGCATTCTGATGTAAGTATTTCTCCCAGTTTTCGCCCTGTGGTAAACGCCTTTGCATTTAAGCATACAGAGTATTTGATTACATGCGAGAACCTTATTTACCGAATTTTGTTGTTGGGTCATCCTGTGTTTTCTGCTTATCCCATATATTTGAGCTTTCCCTGTTTTTTTTGTGAATGCACATTGACCCGTGACAGGCAGTAAAAAAATTGTATGTTGTCCCAGGACGTTTTACGTATTTTCTACAGCCTTTAGGAGAGAATATTCATGGACCTCGAAAACAAAAGCTTCCCGGCTAGATGCAGATGAGAAAGTGTTTGAAAGTAACAGCCTTCAAGCCACTGAAGAGTGCTGACGAAATAGAACATGCACAAATAAGGGAATAAGCATGCCACAAAATGTAAAACCTTGCAAAGGCTCATCCTCTTCTGCCTTCGCTATACAACGGCTTTGTTTGATTTGTCCAGGTGTTTGTGTATGATAAAAGCAATGCCAGAGTAAAAAAGTTACTAACTTGTAACTTTGGTTTTGCAGCATTTATTTTCGAAGAGTACTACAGCATCAACTGTGCTTCTCTGCTCTATGATTTCCTGGTCTCATTTTAAATTATTCTGAAGCCTAAACCTGGCTAAAAACACCTGAGCTTTGAACATTCAAAACCATATGAATACACCATTTACATTCCATAAATCAAAGCAGATTCCTCCTGGTCATGAATTGTACACTAAAATCGAACACAAAGGATTTAAATAGAATATCTTCCATAGATAGGGAGCTCTGAGGGACCAGAAGCTGTCTGTCACCTGAAAGTTGGGAAGAAAAAAAACAGCTCAATTTTTCCACCGCACTCTATTGAGACATGTCTGTCTTCACTCCCCCCCTTTCTTTGGCTGAGAGGAAGTCAAGAAAAGTTAAACTGCGTTTTTTTTCTATTTTTCTTTGACCTGTTAGGCTTCCCTTTCAGCAAAAACAGGAGCCCAGATAGCTGTGTCTCAGGCGGCTGCTTCAGCCCACAAAGGGCCTATTCTGTTTGGCTGGTCTGCTTCCAATGTTGTATCCAAGGTGCTAATCACAATTAGATATATTGCTATTTTATAAGATTCGGCTCCTCAGCAGTTTTTCAGGGTTTTGGGAACAAGGTCTACTTTACCAAAACACATAGTTTACATTCTACTATAGTAGTGTGGCACCCTAGATTTTATTTTTTTATCTATTTAGGTTCTTGATGGAGAGCGACAAGACCCAAGATATTGGGATGCAGAGCGCTTTACAGAGACGAGGCATAGAGCAACAGTCAGACAAGCACAGAACATAAAATAAAAGCAGGAAATGTAGATCTTCAAAAAGAGGGTGTTCTCTCTGTTGTGCAGAAGTTGAGAAGACCAAATTACAATGTATAGATTGCCTAAGTAAGGACTTTTAGGAAATGCTGTTTGAAGTCCCTTTAAAAATCTGATATTGCGGTGGCCTTTCAGATATGTGTTGAAGTAAAATTCTACATCCTTCAAACATTTCCATGGTACGCTTGTTTCAAGGTGGAGATCTTTTTCAATCTGGGTGTGTCAAGCTTGAGCAGAGCATGAATTCTTAAAGTTCTGTCTTTACCAGAGAACTGAAGCATTTGAAATAAGTGTTCAGGTTTCTTCAAATTAACCACTTTGCATATGACGAATGCAGTCTTAAATGCAGAGCAACAGCTCATGGGATGCCAACCTAGGGAGAAAGCACTGCGGTTGTGCTCATAGATCATATTGTATTGGAATCCACATGGGCTCCTGAGTGCAGGACGGGTTTGAGGAGAGCTGGTTGATAATTAGGCACTCTGGTAAGCAGCACATTCCGTAGTTTATAAATGAGATGACAAAGTCTTCGACAGCCAGCTTAAAGTCTTATTTTGGCAGGAAAGGTTTGTCACTACTGAGATGTTCTGATGGATAGCTCTAACTGCAGATTCCTTACCTTGTGAATACTCTCCCAGGTGTTTGACTGGATCTGAAAAAATCAAAAGCAGTGCTCCTGCTCGCTAGTATGTGGTGTGCGACTCTACACCAACATTGTTCCACTCCGAAAGTGATGAGCAGGGCTTCATATAAACACCACCCAGACGCGCTGAATTCGGTTCCTTTCTTTCTTCTCCTTCAGACACAGACCCAGAGTGCTTCTCCTCATCTCAGAAGTTATTTTTTCCCCCCAAAATTGTTTTATGCCAGGGTGCTAGAAAAGTATGTCAATTCCAAAAATGACAGGGTTTACACCTTGTAAGGACTGTCGCCCAAAAATAAAAAGTTTGTGAAAGGTGCCTACAAGGTAATCTTATGGTGCTTGGGCTCAGAACAATCTCAGGGTCCTGTGAAGACTGCACCCAGATGAACCTGAAGTCCATATGGGACTGTGAGGCGAAACTCTACATCGCCAAACATCTGAAAACTCTGCACAGGGCCAGATCAAAGTCGGAAGGAATATTTCTCACTATATGTTATTAGATGACATTGGCCCTCTGTGCTGCTACCGCCTACCTAAAGTCAGAAACCCTACTAACTAGTATTTTAATCCAAACAATGTACCATCGTGGAGAGCAATATTTAAACGTTAATACAGTTCTCACAATGATAACATTTCGCATATGTTCCTTTATTCTTTTATTAGACAATGTGCACAATCTTTGTTACTTTCATTTCGCTACATAATACATGGGTCAATAAAAATGTCTTTGTACATTTGATGATGAGGAGCCCATGAGTCTAAATACGTGCAAAACCCATCATATGTCATGATAAAAATCTTGTTTCATCCAATCTACTGTTCATGTAATAAATATTCTCCCCTATTTCCTAATTTAGAAATCCCCCCTGACCTGTACAACCACAGCCAATAAGTGTTTCGTAGAGGTAATCTGATTCTTCGGGCTGTAACAGAAACGCACACAAGGTAGAAGATGAAAAATCCAGTACTAAAAACAGTCCTTTATATACTACTAATATACACTATTATCAAAATATTTTAGAACTTCACTGAAATGTGCATGCATATTTTTTGATTCTTAAAACTAGGATGCACATTACATTACTGATTTTTATTTCAAACGGTAAGAGATTCTTAAACAATTATTTCATTGGGATAAATTCCTTCCCAATGTTCCAAATTTCAATCAAGGGAGGAATTAAGATGATGTTGTTGATGTGTTACATTTAGAAAGTTCCTAAAGGGGATACGAGTACTTGAATACAGTTCAGAATTATACATAGAAAAAATGTCAATATACACACTACGTGGTTTTGCCGTATTTACAAAGTGTGATCGTTCATTCTTTTGAGAATACAGTGAATAGATGGCAACTATTTCTCACGTAATTTGATTAAAATTATGCACCTTCCACTGTTTATGCCATTAATTTTTATTTAGAATCCTGTCACAAATTTTTCTTTTCCCACGTGTCCTCGAATACTAATTAGCTAGTGACAAAGTAGTTATATCTCACCTAGGACATGGTATCGGTACTTCCTTCCAAGGTATTCAAAAAGGTGCCTTTAAGTTTTTTCATTTTGCAATTTACATTGTGATGCTTTCTCTTTAGATCTCTTTATCAGAGTTGGTAGATGTAATTGAAGTTTTGCATTATCCTAAAAAAGTTAGAGCACAACAGGTATCAATCTGGATCTTTTATTTTTTGAGTTGGATCCTAAAGTTTTTAAACGTAAGAAACCCTCATATCATAGCTTACAGTTCTCAAATGATTAAAACAAATCATCCAAAATGTTTGTTATCCATTATGAACTGGAGGATTTGTTGATCAAGTGTGCGGCACAGCAGTGGGTGCCAGGTTTGATCCCTCTCACACCAACCACTTTATGGGTTGGTATGGGTATGTGTGAGAGGGAGCATGCCTAGAATGAGGTTCTGTATGATGGTTATAATGAGGTTGAATTATTGAGGACATATTGAAAATTGTCTGAGTGGATCAGAAGAACTACCATAGATTTCTTATCCGGAATTACAAAAATGTAGAGTTAACATTGGAATATCAATCAATCAAATCAGCTTTATTCAGTGTAAAATGTACAACCATAAAAGCATACTAAACAGGGGGTACAATACATATGTTCTTTAAAATATGACAGTATTCATATTCAGAAATTTTTTGAATCCATGTAAATTAAAACACCAATATTTCATATCACTTGATGCATCGTAGTAAAATATGCTATTTTGCAGAGCTTTTAGGTACAAAATAATCTATATTATAAAGTGCAAAATGTTATCATATATCAAGAAAAGGGTAAATACCACGTAAAGTGCAGTATATTTACATAGGGAATAAAGTGCATAATAGACTATATCATGAAAATACTTATGATCAAGATACTAACTTGTATCTAGATAAAGTAAACGACACAACTAAGGACAGTCATCAGATTTTTCATATGATAATGCATCCAAGTGTGACAAATCCTTTCTTCTCCTGATTGCCATTTGTATATAAAAGATAACAGAATTCATAATTTTTATATCGTCCAGTCTACATACAAAGTTAAAAGCATGTTTATAATAAAAAAGCATATTGGTTAAAAACAGTGATTTTAAAACGGATTATTGAATGTCATTGTACCTCAATAACCCTTTTTGATATAGAATTGTCTGTGAAAGACAATAAATTTATGACCAAACCATAAACAATGGAATCTGCCAGCAGTAGCGTTCTCCATTATAATCCTGGACATCCCTATAATCAAAAGAAAATATTCTTCATGGTGAACTAATAAGACCTAAGAGGAGTTACAATCAAGGGAAAGATTATTAGAAGGCAGCATCTGAGACTATCAATAGATTAAAAGATCAGGGCTATCCTGCCAAAATACGGGTAAGGTCGGTGAAAAAATGCAGGATGTGAAGAGACTGACATTATTAATGGATAAAGATAAAAAGATCATTACCACAAACAGACAACATTCAAAAAGTAGATAAGGATCTAAGTAAACTCATCACAGACAAAACGCTAGTGACATATAGAAAGATGTAAACATTGATAAACATTCTTAGCCCCAGTGACACTTCTTAGTATGCTACAATGAACTCAGCGGGTTGGCTTATTGATAAACCTGAGGAATGTTGTTGTAATAACTATGGGCCTGATTACGAGTTTCAGTGCGCCCCCGCACCGCCGAGACTCGCCACCGCCCCCTTTTTTTGCTTTTATATTATCCTCTGCATATGGGAGACAATATCTGGGATTCATCATTCGCCCCTTCAAAAAACATAAAGAGCATATTAGTGCTGTCAAAATTAAAGATAGGAAATCTCATATCAGTCAACAGTTCCAAGAAAAACATGAACATAAGAATATGATAAATATCTCTGTAATTGGTATTGATCACATAGCAGTCTATCACACATGGTGTGACAGAATGCATAGATTGCAATTGAAAGAGAGAGATGGTGGATTAAAACAACTGTGGCCTAAATGGAGAAAGAGAATTTCATACTATATTATAAATATTGATGTATCAAGATGAAATGCTGGATTGCTGTAGAATAGAGTAAGATTAGCTAGAGAAATAATGATGTGTTAAATGTAATGAATGAGGAGTTATTTTCTGGAAGGGCTATGATTTTGTTGATTTTAAGATATGAATTGCAACATGGTAATATTAGAACTTGTTACTATCAATCAGTACTAGAGTGAGTGGCACTGTAATAATCTTAAAGTGATGGCTAGTGCCATTAATCCTAATAGTTCACTGTTGATTTGAAGATGTGAGTTATAACCACAATAGGTAAACATTTGACCTTAGGTTATTGGATTTGCTGAATATCATTTATAAGATCCCATTTCGGGGTACAGTTAACCTGTGTTATTCTGAGTCCCGCGGGCCACCAGAGCCTTTTATATCCTCTGGATGTATTGGGATTAAGAGGCAATCTAAGTGCGTGTAAACAAACGAAGTATAATGGTGTAACGTGTTAGAGCGGATTGTGTTGCTACTCATCTCAGGGCCGAATGGGTGTTCAATTTTCCTATTAGAAAAATGTATTTACAAGAATACAAATTTAAATGTTAACTGAAGAGATTGTAAGAAATATTCTTTCAAATATTGGACATGTGTTTTAAGAGAATATATGCGGACTAGAACATGTTACTGGAAAAATAATTTGACTACATATGATGAATAGTTCTGAGCTAATGTGAATCTTCTTAAGCCAAAAACTGGTCTCCTGAGAAGTTTCCATCTTTTTGAATTCAAGCAACATATTAAGCGATATGTGCCTAATTTTGCCCTATTCGCTTGTTTTGGCACTAAATGTATTCAGGAAATTGTGCAAGATGCAGAGGTAGCTTAATTGTGTATAAAACAGTGACCGTTCTGCACTGTAATTGTTTGACCGATTGTAGATTGTTATCCTGCATGTGACATTTTTCTTGGTGATTGCTTTGATGGCAACGGTCTCGAAGTGGGAACGAGAAGTGGGTAGAAAGGATAGTGGTTTGTAAACTCCATAGGGAAGAACATTGGATGATTTGTTTAATCGTTTCAGAATTGTAAGGTGAGATATGAGGGGTTCTTACCTCCACAGACCCACTGCAAAAGATCAAGATCCTGATACAGATTGATGCCTGTTTTTTTTTTTTTTTTTAAGATTTTTTTAATTTGTTCTGGATAATGCTAAACTTGAATGAGGTCTACCAAAGTTGATAAATATATCTAAGGAGAAGGCATCAGAAAGTAAATTGCCAAATGAAACTACGTACAAGTAACTTTTTGTATACCTTGGAGGAGGTACTGATACCATGTCCTAGGTGAGGTATTCATCATTAGCATATTAGTGTTCAAGGCCACTTGGGAAGAGAATGATTTGTGACAGGTTTATTCATTAAAAATTGTGACAAAATCAGTACAAAGTGCATAATTTGTATCAAATTATTTGAGAAATGGTTGCCGTCTTTAAATTGGTGTACTAGAAAAGTTATATACTGCAAAACAGTGTACTCTGTATATTTTAATGTCTTCTATATTTAATTCTGAGCTTTGTTCAAGAACTGATATTTCCTTTAATTCCTTTCTAAATGTAACACCTCAAGAACATCTTAGCCTCCTCTCTTGATTGAAATGGGAACATTGGGAAGACATTTGTCAACTGTGATAATTTTTAAAGAATATCTTTCTGTTTGAAATAATAATCTTTGCATAGTGGTTTGAAGAATCATAAAATATGCATGCATAAATCTTTGAAGTTCTATAGATTGTATAAAGTGTATATTTGGAGTATGTTAAGATGTTTTGTAACTATAGGACTTTCTCAAGTATTGGTTTGTTTGTATGTTTCTGTTACAGCCCTGAAGAAGCGGCTAAGTACTGCAAATCACTTAATGGGTGTGGCTCCACCAGTCAGAAGGAGGAAATATGGGATAATAGCTATTACAGGAACAGTAGATTGGATGATATACAGACTCTGGCATATTGCCTTTCACCACATGGAAGAGCTCATACTTTCCACCAGCTCTTTGGCTTTATTACCAACAACTATGACAAAGGGGACCAATTTGTCTCACAATATGATGAGGGATATTGATATGCAGAATGCCAGTACTTGTCACCTCCCCAGGCACTGAAATTGTGTCTTCCCCCTGGCATGGCCACAAAGGAAAGTGCTTCTTTTCCCATGGTTATGGGATGGGCTGTGGAGATCCTTGACCTGCTGCTCCCTACTATGAACGTAAAAACCAGCGCCCTCATGGAGCTTTGCCTGCTTGGTCAGGCACCTACGGAACCTCTGCTACCATTAAACATGGCCTTTATGTGTTCCCTCTTGGACCCTTGAGCAAAACCATTTTTTGGACGACACTCAAACTGCAGGTTCCTTGTTGCCACAGAAATAGCCAGATGATCCTGCCTTCTTGACTTAACACCCAACACCAGGGAGTCTGTTAGTACAGCAGCCCACCAGCAGAGAAAACATTATCAGCTTTCCCATGACCCCACCTGGCCACGAATCCAAAAACATGTAGACCCTTGGCAAGTGCATGCTCTCTTCTGCCAGCCTTGCCTTATGACTTGTCAATGCCAGCTGTTTCAAGGGTTGCTACAGCCATGCTTTGTGGGATGTGATAGTCAAATCATACTGTCAGTTCTGGAGGGCCTATGGGCATCTTTGGCCCAAACCGTACAGGACAGCTTGGGTATGACAACATGTGTTATTCGGTCTGGCCTGGGCACACTCATTTGCTTGGGTCAGGTAATGGGCACATAAGTAGTGCACCAGTGCCATGCCTGGGTGAGGTCTACAGGCTTCTCATGGGATGTCCAGGCATCCTTAACAGAAATGCCATTCAGTGGCTTTTGTCTCTTCAGTGAGAAAATGGACTCAGCCCTGGAACGATTTAAAGAAAGTTATCCCACCATGCATTCTATGGGGATTCCTTCCCAAATAAGATTCTTTCCCCAACTGTTTTGCCCCTTTTGCGTATTTACCAGAGGTTTTCAGTATTGCAAGTGTCAGACCTCAATGCTGGTTTAACAACCTTTTCAGCAATTTCATGTCTGAGGGTGCAGCTCTTCGAGACAATGTTCAGGGCATCAAGTACAATGTGCTGCTCAGTTTCCTACCCCTTTGACAATCACAGCTGCAAACCACTTTAGTGGGTCCTTTTCTAAATGAATCCACCCTGGGGGCCGTAGGATCAGACATTTACTCATGTTCCTGTCCTTCAGACCCACAGGGGTTACCTGCAGCTGAGGGTGGACCACAAGCATTTTTAGTTTGCTGTGCTACCTTTTGGCCTCATCGGTGCCCCTCCAGTGTTCACAAAGGTGATAACAGCAGTTGCAGTATATTTTCGGAAGTTGGGAGTATCAGTCTTCCCCCTACCTCATCGACTGGCTGCTGAAGGCGTTCTCGTCACAGTCAGTTGTAGACCACTTCCAGACAACGGTGAACTTATTATTGAATTTGGGATTCATGATAAATATGTAAAATACATACATGACTGCTTCGCAAAGGCTATTTTTCATCTGAGCCCGTCTGGGTATGGAACTTTTCAAGTTTTTCCTCTGGAACTGTGAATCCAGAATGTTTAAGTAATGTTCCCAATGTGTCAGCCACAGTGGTGGGTCTCCGTAAGGATGGCTCTGAGTTTTTTAGGACTATTGGCTTGCTTCATCTTGCTAGTCAATCACGCCAGGTGGCATATGCGGGCTGTACAGTGGGATCTGAACCCTCAGTTGGCCCTGCACTGAGGGAACCTTTATGATTCTAAACGGGTGTTAGAGGAGTCTGCAAAAGATCTGCAGTGGTGTCTACTTGACTAAAATTGGGCCAGAGGTAAGCCCCTCTCACTACCACACCTAGAGCTGATGATGCTCACAGATGCATCCTGACTAGGTTTGGGAGGTCATCTGCAAGAGGTGGAGATCAAAGGACTGCTGTCTCCGGTGGAGGAATGTATTCACATCAACATGCTGATGTTCCGGGCCAGTCGCTTGGCATTGAAAGCCTTCCTGCCCTCCAACAAGGGGAGATTGGTTCAGTTCGTCTTGGATAACACCACTGACATGGTACTGCATCAAGCAGGGCGGAGTGAGGTCCTGGACTCTGTGCCAAAATCTCTGCACCTCTGAACTTGCCAAGCGGATCACGAATGGCTACTGCATCTAGAGGTGTTGCGGCATGTCTTCAACCATAGTGCGAGCCCTAGCTCGATCTCTTTGCCACAGCGGAAAACATGCAGTGTTAACTCTTTCCCGCATTGGAATTCCCAAGAAGGTGCTCCCCGGTAGAAGTATTCCACTTAGTGTGACGCTTGGGACTCGTGTGTGACTTCCCGCCGCTCCCTCTCCTTCCCTGAGTTCTCTGAAAAAGATTGCAAACAACCAGGTCCAAGTTATCTTGTTGACTCCGGATTGGACCAGGAGATTGTGGTATCCAGAACTTCTGGGCATGAACATCTGTCTTCCAATCAGGCTTCTGCTGGAAATTCTGTTGCAGCAGCAGGGCAGGATCTTGAACCCAAGCCTGTGCAATCTACACATCTGTGTGTGGATATTGACTGATGCCAGTTGAACACGTTTGGTCTACCTCCTTAAGTAGTGGCTGTCATCCTGGCTGCCAGGCATCCTTCTCCAAATTCATTTATGCAGGATGCTGGGACAAGTTTGAGGCTTGGTGTAGCACCCTTTATATGGACCCATTTCAAGCGAAACTGCTGGATGTGTTACTGTTTGTTCTTTCTTTTGTCTAGCAAGGACTTGCAGTGGGTACTTTTAAAGGTTATTTGTTGGCCTTTCTGCATTTGCCGGACCAAGATTCCATGTTGAAATCAACTTTTATGATGCGTTTTCTCAAAGGACTGGTCCACGCTTTCATCCTCCTAAACCTTTGGTGATGTCACAGTGGAAACTTACCATGGTCCATATTTGTCTGAAATGTACTCCCTTTGAACACGGCTATCCCCCTACATCTGCTGACCCTGGAGATGGTTTTCCTTGTTACGACAACATCAGATCACTGCGTGAGTGAGCTTCAAGCTCTGTCAATTCAGCCTCCTTACATCATCTTTTTTCCGGACAAGCTGTTGCTGAGGACCAAAGCTGGTTTTCTCCCGAAGTCTGACCTCTTTTCATGTCGGGCAAGCTATCAGTCTTCCAACATTATTTGCCTAATTTCACCCCTCCAAAGACGAGGAGAGACTCCTTCGGCTAAAACCAACAAGCATTTACAATGCAATGGTCTCGGCATTCTTAAAGTTAGAGCTATTGGCATTGCTCATGACATTTTTTTTTGTTTGTTTTTGTTTTTAAAACATTTAAAGAAACGGCATTGTTATTTACAATGTCAATAGCTTAATCACTCTCAAATGCTAGACCTATTGCATTTGCACCCACACACAGAGCCACACACACAAAGCCACCCACACACAGAGCCACCCACATAGAGCAACCCACACACAAATAGAGC
Organism: Triturus cristatus; assembly: GCF_964204655.1. Taxonomy (NCBI): domain Eukaryota; kingdom Metazoa; phylum Chordata; class Amphibia; order Caudata; family Salamandridae; genus Triturus; species Triturus cristatus. The sequence goes on along the minus strand of NC_140585.1, from coordinate 657,860,611 downwards.
CACCCACAGAGCCACCTACACACACACACTGTTACCCACACACACAGAGCCACACACACAGAGCCACACACACACACACAGCCACACACACACACACACACAGCCACACACAAACATAGCCACACACACAGACCTAAAAAGGAGGGGTGACTTCAAGGGCCAAGGCAGATGTGAGGAGCGGAGCAAAGTCAGGCTGGAGCGGGGCATGTAGGGCCAAAGAATAGGGAAGGGCTGGAAGCCAAGGCGAGAACTTGGGACAAGAGGCGAGAACTTGGGACAAGAGACGAGAGTAGGGGGGCGAAGGACAGAAAGGCAGGGAGATATTAGGGGAAAGGGAGAAGAGCGGAACTCAGCCTATGATTAGCGCATGGCCCAAACAAAGGCAGCAGTCCAGGGCTCAAAGAGAGGAAAGCGTGCGGCTGTAATACGAAGAGAAGAGGCGAGGGCGAAAAAGGGGAGAGGGCAGCATTGCGTTAATGTTTACCGTGGCATTTTAGCAACCCCCCACTACAATGGCTACAACCCCATCGCAAAATAAAGTATGTTTTGGCAATTGTGAATGGTTGCTGGAATGATTGCTCTCCCTGTTTGGTAAACGCAATTCACTGTGTTTTGTGTACCTAAGAAGCACATGAAACAGGGGCTCCTGAACCAGCAGAAACCGCCGCCTATGGACGGAAGGCTACACGTGCCCAAGGTCAGAACGATGTTTGTTTTCAGTAAGTCGGGGCTTCTTAAGTGACAACAACATTGGCCCGTCTCGGCTTCAAACCGAAAATTCGTTCTTTCTTTTTTTTCTTTTCCATGCTTCCATCCGGAGGCTCGTTGACTGTTTCCACGGTAACAGCATGCATATGTCTACGATATTCCCTGCCGACAGCGTCGCGCGGATATGACAGCACGTGTTTACCCTAACAACCATGCCGGACACCGAGACGGAAAGCGTAAAGACCGAGTCCCTGCTGGTGGACGATCCAGGGCTGCAGCTGTCGGAGCTGAGCTTCCTAGATTTAGGGGACCTGCGCACAGAGGCACAAAATCTCAGGTAATTGAGGAGGAAGGACCGGGCGTCTGTATCCCCGGTGCTCCTTTCGGCCCATAATTGTAGTTGCTGCCGCATAGCACTATGGGTCATGTAGTGTATTTTCCCATGCCTTCAACTCAGTGGATTGGGTTGTGTTCTTAGCAGTGTCTTCACTATGCATTTTATTTTGCCTCCATGCGTGAGAGGTAGGAGTGGAAAAAACACTCTCACTTGAATTATTAATACAATTTCCTACATCCACCGTACGGTCACAGCCTCTTCATTCTATGCTAGTATTTGATATATTCGATGATCGCTCGGGAGTTCGTGCGAGCCGTATGTGCGCGCGTGAACGTTTGAGAGTGAGAGTGAGTGTGGGTGCGCGAGCGAGCGCTGGAAGGCCGGCTTCGCACAGCCTTGGCTCTGCCTCCACCAGACGTCAGCGCTTCCCCAGCAGCTCCGTGAGAGAGGGTTGGGTGAGTGACAGACCAGCCTTCTTTTTAATAGCTTTGTCATGTGCCTAGGAACAGTAGTAAGACAAGTGCCTTCCACCACCGCCTTTCTCCGAGGTCAAGCAGAAATGCCTCGGAGAAACGCAGCGGCATTTTCGGATTCGGGGGCGTGTTTTTCTTTCTCTCCTCTTGCCATTGGCTGGAATGTTTACATTCCAGAGGAGAGAAAGAAAGTGAAAAAACACGCCCCCGAATCCGAAAAAGACGGGGCTTAAATGGACAGACGCCCCTCTCCTCCAATGGCTGGCCTCCGTTTAGGAAGCCAGCCAATGGAGAAGAGTAGCGGGTTCAAGCCCCATACCTAAAAACGTTAAATCTCGCGAGCGAAACTGCGCAAGCGCAGCCTTCGCTAGCCGAGACCTAAAAAGGATGCTCCGTTTTTATAGTGATTGCACCAAAAAAACATTGGCTTGACCACCAGTTCTTTGTGGTGTTCTCTTGGGAAAAGAAAGGCGAAGTGGTGAAGATTAGGACTCTGTCCAAATGGAAAGTCCTCTGTATTAAAATCTGCTATGTGATGACAAAGAAGCAGCCTCCGAAAGGTTGAAGGCCCATTCCACCAGGGCCAAGGCTACCACCACCTCATTAGCACTTGTAGTGCCTTTCCTGGATATCTGGCAGGCTGCAACGTGGACATCATTGCACACGTTAACAAAACACTACTATCAAGTTGTCCAGGTCCAACAAAAAGGGCATTTTAGCTCTGGGGTCCTACAGAACTTTTGGGTTTTAGTCATTCTACAGGCCCACCACCTCGGGAGTTACTGTATCTATACAAAAGTTGAGGAATCGGTAGTTAGAAGTATCCATCAGAAGAACAAGTTACTTAGCTTCAATAAGACTCTTCCTAGTGGATCTAACCCCACATTCTTCACCACCCTCCCATCTCAGTGATCTGTGGAATGGACTCTTTTTTTCCATATGAGAAGGTACCCGTTTAGAGATCTGCACATTTACTGTTGGGCTCCCCGCAGGGCCGGACTGGCTGTAGCGGGCACCGGGCATTTCCCCGGTTGGCCGCCATAGTGGGGGCCGATTTTTGTTTTTGTTAGCGGGGCTGGCAATATGGGCCCCCTGTAACAAAATCAGCCCAAACCGGCTTTAGCAAACAGCTCGGCCGCACCACCCTGCCCCACCAGGGGGGGCCGGCCGATCACTTTCCAGGACCGGTTTCGGTTCCCAGTCCGGCCCTGGCTCCCCGTGTGAGGACATGGACGATGTCCAGAAATAAACTGACATCAGCGCGCCTGGTTGTTGCTTGTATACAGCACCAAACTTTACTTGCGGAGCAGAGTCGACGCAGAGCCACACAAAGCCATCTACATAGGGGCTATGTTGAAAAAACTTCAGATCCATTCTGGTGCCTGGGATAGCTAAAGGTGAGGAATCTGCAGTTAGATACAGTATCCAATGGAAAGAGGTTTCATGAAAGTAAGTAACTTGCTCTGTACAACTGAGGAGAGACTATGCACAAAAACGTTCGTCTGTATCAAGTGTCACAATCTCGGACTATGAAGAAGGTGGCAAAGTTACTTGGGATGATGTCTGTCATTCCTCCAGTGTTTATTGCTAAATCACATATGAGACCACTACAGTTGTGATTACATAGAGAAAGGTAGTATATTTTAAAGAAAGTATTTCATACTGCTCTTATCCTAAACATGCCTCTGGCATGAATGCTACTTGCTTCGTTGTACAAGGCACATGAATCTGTAAAACTAGTGCTGCAAATGAAAATAAATACTCACACATGCCTGCAATTTTGAAGCTTGATGGCATTATAATCTCACATCTGACCCACTCTAAGGATCCTTGAGATGAAGTATTACCAATAATTTAAATTGAGGGTATGCCAGATGACACAGTTTCCTGACGTTTTGTAGGACACTGACAGTTTCTTATATTTGATCTTGTGGAACACATGCTGCCGGTTCCATGGCACCATGGCAGTAGCAAGTTACTGGCCCAAGATGTGTTAACTTAGGACTGTCACCTGTGGTAGTCCAGGAATCTCCCTACCTCAAACCCTCATCCTGGAGACCAAATGTCACTTTTAGCACTTGACTCTCAGGCTAGCGGGGCATGGCAGCCAAGGTTTTACTTGGAGATGCTGTGCGCTAGCAACTCGGAGCTCAGCAATGCACAAAATAATCTGTCATTCTCTAGTCTCTGCTTTATTTTGTCTAAAATGAAAAGTACTTTAATTATACACAACTAAGGGGAATGATTGGGCATGCACCTGCTGAAAATATGCAAATGTTTGACCTCCCAAGATTTTACGGAGCGCGGCACTTCCTTTCAATTGACTTGAAGGACTTTTTTGCTTGCTTTGATGTGGCACGGCCGAATGGCTGTCATAACACGGGTGCTCCTGGCCACTTTCACACCTTCTGCCGTGGACCATATGTTGGTCCAAGAGCTGCATTGTCATGCCTCGTTCCTCGATGCCTAGGACAATAGCTGTTGGGAACTGCAGAGAAGATTGCTTTCTCCTGCTTCCCCTGCACTCCATTGTCTTCCACATGGGCAGTAGGAAGAGAGCATGGTCCATGCTCTAATGCTCTGGGACCAACTCCTGATTGAAACAAGGGATGATTCAGTTGTTGTCTCGTACTTCTAAAGGAGGGTGATTTTTCAACTGCTAGGGTTGGCACGTCTGTCCCCAGAAAGTGGGGACCGGTTTGGTAGGGGGGAGCAACTCAAAACAGATTCTTGAGGGAGAGTCCATAGATTGTGCTTAGAGGTCACCCTTTGTAGAGCCTAGGAACTGCTAGCCCAGCTACTCTGTTTAACAAGCTTTTTTGGCTGTGGTGCTCATGATGGTGTACTCAAGTTATAAGAGGCTGTCTTCTGGGCATCCTGAACCCCATACCTCCTGCTTTTCACAGCCTCTACCTCTGCCACGTTTGCTTTCTTAGCAGAAAGTAAGCTGTAGGTGCTGTACTCTTCAGTCATGGTGGTCTTCTGGGTTGGGACATTCCTGGCAGCAGTCAGAGTCCAGTTACCACTAACCTTTAGATCCGAATGTTATTGCAGGAACAGTGTGGAACCCACCAGTCTTGTTCCTCATGGACAGTGCTGAACATGTCCAAGACTGTGCTTGATACTGATGGTGACAATGGAGGGAAGATGAATAAGGCTCTGAGAAAAGACGCACAAACGATGTCCTTGGGCTGTAGTCTCACAGCCCACGTAGTCAGATAGATGCTCCCTCAGGGGTCCTGCAGTCCCTCCAGAGTGACTGCTCTTTTGTACTAATAAGGACATAAGACTACTCTTACTCATTGCTTTCACATCTATTTCAATTGCATGTTTTTTCTTTTACATTGACTTTGCGTTGATGTTAACATGCTATAGAAACTGAAAAAAATGCCAAAGATGAACTCTAGCAGCAAATGCTTTATAGTAAACACTCAGCAGATCAGTGGCACAGTACCTTTAATTTGCTAGATCCACAGGAATCATTGTGGGACTGATCCTGTTCTGTTGTTAAAGTGCCCCAACTTAAGGCACCGAACAGAAACAAAGGATCACTCAGGATAACTCTGCAAAAGCGCAGGAGACCGTTGTTGCAGTACCATTTAGAAGGTGAACCAGAGTTCCAATATGCAGGGGCAATAGAATTTCAGGATTCCCACTGTAGTTTCACAGTTCTAACAAAGGAATCTAAATCTTGCTAGCTGGTCAATAACCTGAAACTTCTGAAGACAATGCTCTAAGAGGTCAAATAGTTCCAAGGAAATTCTTTAAAAAATTGCATGGTTTGAGGAAATTCTTTGACGTGACACTACAGAAGAAGTTCCAAGATGTGCCACAAGCAAAAAAAAATTCTGACTTGAAGATTGTCTCAGCTGCAGACACATGATCACAAGTAAAGAGTAGAGCCCAAGCAGAGACACTTCCTCTCATCAACAGTGAGGAGAGGCAAGTACTTAGCTACACCTTGGATTTTAGTTTTATACAGTGGTAGATCCGCAATCTGCACTGAATCAGCCACTCAGATGAAGCCTACTGTCTCAGCTTTTGATTTGCCCACATGGTGACAGGATTGGCTGTGCTGGTAACGGGGTTGGGGGCATCACAACTCGGCAGGCACACTCCTGGCAGCATAACTCCTGTTACACCCGTGTGGAAGACATCCTGGGTTGCAATACCATGAGCAATGGCTAGAAGGGGCAGACAATAATACCCAGGAACAGTGGTGTATGTGAGTAGGGCAAGCGCCCTAGGCAAGCCCATGACGGCAGCAGCCACCGAAAGTCCTCCACAGTAGATTACTCTCCTTGCCTGACCTCCCCATCCACACATGCCTTCCACCGACAACCGAACCAACTCAAAGAAGTCATGGGGGTCCTCTCTATAAGGGTTTCTAGCAAATCCACCCTCTACAGGGCCTGTGAGGGAGTCGGGGATTTATTGCAGCCAACCACAAACATCCACAGTACAAATCGGGGATCTTTTGAGAGGGGGGCCGCAGCCCAGGCTGGTTCTTCTCCTGGTTTGAGGGGCTCTTTATCAGCTCTCTGAGACTGTGCCATGATTAAAAACTGAAGGTAAAGTTTTCTTTTGATTGATGAGGCACCCTTTCAACCTGATGTTGCCACATCTCCTCTCCATACCTTAGTCACTCACAGGTACCAGTCCAGAGCCTGTCGCACCCTGTACTGCAGTCTGAGAAGGTTTTAAGATTACATTTCAGACTCTGCCCATTATGGCCTGGTTTCTTTCTTCAAGACTTTAAATAAACCTCATATGGTAACTAGAGCAAGGGTTCTGCTTGTCCGTCCTTTCTCACATGAGGGAACATACTTCAAGCAATTTACTGAGAGCGACAGCTAACCGCTGTTGAGATTTCAGACTCTCTCCATTGCTCTAGTAGGAGGTTCCTTCATCTCCCTGGAATGGGCCTATATTGCTCAGGGGCCTTTAATCTGCGGGCTATTATTAATGCTGGCTTTGAGAAATATTACAAATTATGAAATGTGTTTTGAAGGAATTCAGATATGTCCAAATAGATCTCATATCTGGATTCCTGTTCCAGTACTTTATATACAAGACAGTTGCTCTGACTTTTGTATCGTAAACGATTCAGTAAAATAGTTTACACATACACTACACGTGCCACACTGTGCCCAGAATGGGATTGTGCATTCCGATTTGGTCTCAAAATGACTCCTATTAATTTGTGTCTGTGACCTATCTGCCACCATGCCACCATGCTACCTGTGCGCAGATGCCAAGCTGAGTCAGACAAGTCTTCCTCGCTCACCCAACGTATGCGCACATGTTAATGTACAAGCTACCCAGAGCCTCTTCCCTTTTTAGGTCTCGCCTTAGCCAGCGCATGCGCTGCACTGTGAGACATTTAGTTAGGGCTTTTAAAAGTGCTGCCACACGGCTTAGCGCTTGCGTTCACGTGCGCGTGCACGCACGCAGCCGCCAGCTTTCAGCGCCCCGGATCGCTCACCACTCGCCAGCCTACTTTTGCCGTCGCGCGCTAGCGCGCGCACCACTCGCACAGCATGTGCGCGTGCGCTTGTTACCTTTCTGACGTGTCCAATCAATGTTTCTAGACTTTAAAACCCTCAGTGGGAAGTGAACACATTCAACTTGTCAGAGCCTTTTAGTACTTTCCTCAAGCTGATCGATCATGTTTCGCTTCACATGCGATGCAGAACACCCCTGAACTTTTTCTCTTGTCATTCGCTTCAACAGTCCCACAAAAGTGTCTCTAAAGATCAGTCGGCTCACCGCATCCTCCCCTGATCATTTCTGTCCCAGTCCTTACTGTGCCGCAATATATCATTCCCTTCAACATCTGTGCACATCTGTTCCTTCAACTGCAGAATGTTGGCTTCCCGCACTTTCAATCCATCAAATCACTCTGTTTTCTGATTATGAATGTGCTCATTGTCTGCATATCTTCACCATTTCTACATGCTTATAAGAGCCCAACATTTTCAAATCTTTGGCTCAGAATTGCTACTCGCCTGGTGCTTTCCACATTTGCATGTGTCAAGGGCTTAAACATTTTATAAAGTCTTTTGTTTTCATGTTTTTATGTTTGTTCGTATATCTTAAAGTGAAACTCCAGTAATCGAAAAGCCCTGTGATAGTATTGCTAGCTTAAATGTTTACTTTGTTTCTACAAGATTCTGGCAGTCTATTCCTTTGTTATCACCCCCGTATACTGTAACCATCAAATCGATCATTGTTAAATAAACCCTTTACTGTCCTATAAATTGAGAAGCTAAGGTATTTGGAGACCATTAACTCGGTCACGTTTTTAATCCTAATAATTCTGTTGTGTCAAGATATTGGAAATAGATTATTTAGAAAGGTGAGTGCCTGGTAGTTCTGTTGCTAACTATGTTTGGATGTTTTCAGTGAAAATTGTGCATCAGTTGCATTTCTCCCACCACATGCTGCAAGTGTGTTTTATTATTGTGTTCACTTTCAGTGCTACAGGAATCGACCCAGAGATGCTGGGATTCGATCTGCTACCTCCTTTTACAACTTCAGTTCTGCCATCTCTTAAGTCCCCTTTGTTCAATCACCAGCGAAGTGTTCTAGTATTGTCTATGGGCACTTACCAAAACATATTGGTTTAGGATATAACTGTGATCCTTCTTTAAAGGGTATATTCGACATTCAGTGACTTTTTGTAACTACTTAATGAAAGCGTGTTGGGTACGGTAGCCTGCACGTAAATAAAAAATCACAGTTTTAAAGAGGTTTGCAAACTAAAAAATACTTCCTAGGGAAAATATAGCCTGCGAGTCTCCAGCCGAGCCACCCCTTTAAACAGTTTTTGATAAACAAGTTTTTATTGTTTTAAGTGACACAACAGAAAAACATTGAGCCTGTCGAACCACCAGCTTACAACCGCACAGCACGGGACCACTCCAACCCCCCCCAGTGGAGAGTCCGTTCCTGTGTCGCACACCAGTCCACTCCAGTACTCCATTTGGCCAAGCTAGGCGGCTGTGGGTGCTTCCAGGCCGCTGCAATGTCTCGTTTCGCCACTATTAACGCCGTCATAAGTAATAGCTTCTCTGCGCGTGTGCCATCTAGGCCGTCAGTGATACCCAGTAGGGTGTGTCTAGGGTTATGTGGCACCACCCACCCCAAGACCTCCGTGAGGTCGGCTTCTATGCCCCTCCAGTACCCCCCCAAGTCCGGACAAGACCACACCATGTGGATGAAGTCGGCCGGATCAAAACCGCAGCGGGGGCAAGCTGCGTCAACGGAGAGGCCCGCACGGTGCAGACGAGCCGGTGTGAGATAGGCAGTGTGAAGGTAATAAATTTGATAAGCCTCAGTTTGGCGGAGGCCGTCACCAGCCTGGGGGCCATAAGGGCATCCCGCCAGTCGACCTCGTCCAGGGGACCCACCCACACCTCCCATCGTTCCTTCAGGCCTTCCTGGGGCATGGGGGTATTGTTGATAAGAGAACGATGTATCCTGGATGTACCCCCCCTCCCCAGGTTGCCCAGCAGGACCTGAGCCTCCGGGGGGCTGTGGTCCGGCAGCCTAATGTCCAGTGGGGTGTAGGTGCGTATGGCGTGTCGCAGTTGGAGGTATCTATGAAATTGAGATGAGTGGAGGGAGAAGCGCGCCTGCAGTTCCGAGAATGAGCACATGCATCCCCCCCCGCCAGACATCTCCCAGCTGGGAGATGCCGAGTAGGTCCCAAGATTTAAAGCCCTCCAGTTCCGCAACATCCCGCAGCCATGTCCCATGCCAGAGGGGGGTGGCGCGAGTCAGCCTCCCGGTCCACCGGGTGTGGCGGACCGCCGCTCGCCAAGCCAGGAAGATCGCTTTGGTGATGTCGGGGCAGGAGGCGGGGATGGGGGCGCCATACAGGCGGTCCTGTATACGGGGGAAACCCAGGTCCTCTAATTCCACCCTGTAGGCCGGGTCAGACCATCCCCCCCCAAACCAGTCATGGATGACCAGGAGGCGGGTGGCCAGGTAGTAGAGGTAAAGATTGGTCATGCCTAGCCCTCCATCAAAGGTGGGCAGGCGACATACTGACAGGGCCAACCGCGGTCTCCCACCACCCCAGAGAAATCTGGTTGCCAACCCATCCAGCTCGCGAAACCAAGGCCGTGGGAAGGACACAGGGCTATTTTGCAATACATAAAGGAACCGGGGGAGAATCATCATTTTGTATAGCGCCACCCTCCCCAGCGGATTGAGCGGGAGCGATTGCCATCGCACCACATCTACCTTGGCTTTCTTGACCAGGGGGTCACATTAAGAGCCCAGCTCAATTCCGGGAGAAGAGAGACCCAGATGCCCAGGTACCTGAAGGACAACCGGCGGAGGGGAATAGTGTCCTGCCAGTCAAAACACTCCCGGGAGGGGTGCAGAGGCACAAGGACCGATTTTCGCGGGTTTAAGTAGAGGCCAGACGCGCGGCCAAAGCGGCCCAAGATATGGAGTGTGCGCGGTCCCGAGCGCGCCGAATCGCTAAGGTACAACAGGACGTCATCCGCGTAGAGGGCTATTCTGTCCGGCTCGAGGCCCGGCCTTTCCCAGCCCCGAAGGAGAGTATCCCTTCGGATCAGGGCAGCAAGGGGCTCCATTGCAAGCGCAAAGAGGAGGGGCGATAGCGGACACCCCTGCCGCGTTCCCCGGCCGATCCGAAACGGTCTCGACAGTGCCCCATTAACCAACACTCTGGCGCGGGGGTGCGCATAAAGGACCCGTACCATTCCAACAAACTTGGGGCCGAAACCCATGTGGGTCAGGACATCAAACAAGTAGGGCCACCCAACCGAGTTGAAAGCTTTCTCGAAATCGGCAAGCAGGAGGGTGAGATAAGGAGATATGCGATGGCGGTGAGCCAAGGCCACGTGAAGGTGACGAAGGCAGTGGCGAGTGCCCCGATCCGGCATGAAGCCGCATTGGTCCGGATGCACCAAGGACGACAAAAAGGGCCGGAGCCTCTGGGCCAGGACCTCTGCGTAAAGCTTGATTTCAGTGTTGATAAGAGAGATCGGCCGGTAGGCCGACCTATCACAAGGAGGCGGCGTAGACTTGGGCAGAACCACAATCGTGGCTATGTCGGCTTCCGGAGGGAAGGAGCCTTTGGTGACCGCTTCAGCATAGAGGGCACCCAACCGCGGGACCAGGTGCTCCCTATAGGTGGCATAAAACTCCTGGGGGAAGCCGTCCGGTCCCGGGGTCTTCCCCGCAGACGTGCGCCCTATCGCGTCCCCAATCTCCTCAGGAGAAATGGGCACCTCCAGACTCTCCCAGTCGTCCGACCGAAGTTGGGGAAGCCGCAGGTTACTAGTGGCGAGCAGAGAAGCCAGGGAAAGGTCCGACGCCCGGGCCCGATAGAGCTGCGAATAATACTGAGCGAAAGCTTCCGCTATTGCCACGGAGGAAGATTGGAGCACGCCGCCAGAGTCGGCTACCACCGGGATGATGCGCGATGCCCTGGGGTAAGTAGCCAGCCGATGCAGCAGCGCACCATTCTTATCGCCCCACCCGTATACCCTCGCCAGCGAGGATTGCCAGAGGAGCTTAGCCGCATCAAGCGACAGTTGCCGAATCTCCTCACGCAGAAGTCGCAGTTGCCGGGTCCCGGCCGGATCACCGGACTCAGAGAGAGATTGCTCCAGTCGCAGTGCGCGGGCTTCACAGGCAGTGAGCCGCTGGAGTTGCTTCTGACGATGCCGTACCACATGTGTTTTGACAGCCCCCCTAATGGTGGCCTTACAGGCCTCCCAAAGGGTGCCCGCCGAGGAAACCGACCCGTCGTTGTCACCGAAATAATGCGCCAATGCGGACCCCACCTCCCCACGGAGCGTCTTATCCTGGAGGAACCAGGCGTTGAAGCGCCACATCTGGCGGGCCACACGGGGCGGGAGCCCAGACCCAGGAGGACCGGAGAGTGATCAGATATCCCCCTGGGGAGGATGCGGATGTCTTGGATGCCTACACAATCGGCGGGGGGGACAAAGATCGCATCAATGCGTGCATGGGTGTGGTGGACGGCCGAAGTATGAGTGTACTGCCGTGCGTGCGGGTGCCAGGTCCGCCATGCATCGCACAAGCCCTGAGCCTCCGCCCAGCCCGACAGCTGCTTCGCCCATGCGGCGCGGGGCGCCGATACCGGACCCGAGGAGTCGAGTTGCGGGGCCGAGACGGCATTGAAATCTCCCCCAAGAACAATAGTGCCCGGCGGGAGAGTTGCCAGCAAAGATGCGGCCTGAGATAAAGCCTGAGACAGCCCGGAAGGCGGCGCGTAGAGTGATATGAGACTGAGCGGCCGACCCTCAAGCGTGCCGCAAACGGCAATCCCCATGCCAAGGGGGTCGTGGATCACCCGGGTAAACACAAAAGGGAGGGAACGGCGCAGCAGGACGGCGACCCCCCGCGAGAACCCGGAGTGCCACACCCGGTCATACCCATAACGCACCAGAAAGGGACATTTCTCGCCAAGCAGGTGGGTTTCCTGAAGCATGAGCACATCTGCCTCCGCGCGCTGGGCATATTTAAGGACGGCGGTGCGCTTGAGCCGGTCCAGTAAGCCGTTCACGTTCCAGGACAGGATGCGCACCTGTGCCTTGGAAGCTATGTCATCCATGGTAGAGACGGGAACGGAGCGCGCCGGGAGGGAAGCGGCCAGGGGACGTCGGGACTACGGGTCCCACGCTAGGGGAGGCCAGCGGACGGCGCAGGAAAGCGAGCGGCGGCGGAGCGCATCTGAGCAGCTGCATGGGATAGTGTGGTGACACGCGAGGCGTGGTGCTGCATAAGAGGCTCGGTGCTGCATAAGAGGCTCAATGGAGAACAAACCCAAACCAAACAAAACATTCCCCCAAGGAGGAACAACCAACGAGTACCCATTAAACAGTTTTTGAAGTGCACGTAAAGGCAGAGGGCGGTTAAGATGCCATGTGCGTTTCAAACCTATGCCAGAAGCCAATTAAGTTAGTTTACATACACTTGCTTTGTAAATTCACAGGGACTCTCGGCCTAGCCTTCAGGTTCTATTGCATATACATGCTTTGCAAGAATTTGTTCGACTCACTGTAGTGATAGTAGAGAGTAGTAGAGCGGATAAAGATTGGAGGAATTGACGTTCTGTTTTCTTCAAGATGAGAACTTTAAAAGGCAAATGTTACTGTGATCCAGTTTAATGGGATTCAGTAACGTGGTGGCATCTTCTTCCTAATGATGTTGAAAGAGACAAGTAAGGTGGGAGATGCCACTTAGGGAAGAAAATTACAACTTACATTTTTCTTTACAATAGCCATTTTGTGCTGATGTAAAATTTCTGCCACAATTGAGTCATTAAACTTAGTAGCTCAGTGTGCACTTCCGGTATGATGTGTCCAAGCGTCCAAGTCAGTGTTTTCCAAACGGAGTTGCGACTCGCCTTTTTGGTAGGTAGTGAAAGTCAAAGAAAGAAATAAAGATGCCTTTAAACTCTGTGTTTAATTCGTCACATTTGCTGCACTTCAAAGACAGGCCAGATGTCAGGATACGTCTTCTGACAAATTGCTACTTGTGTTTTTAACACACTGATGTTTATAAACTCTAACTTTGCAATCTGAGAAAGTAAAGTAATGCAAATGATGTGACAATCTTGCTGAAGTACAGAGTATGTGAACGGAAAGGCTGTATGATGTAATTGTTTGTAGTGCAACAAAATTTAAATACCTGTAAATTAACTGTTCGCCTTCAGAATCAAGCACGTTTTTTTCTAATTCTGCAGTGTGATGGATAATAATAAAAAATTCACTGAAACGCAATTTCCACACATTAGCATGTGTGTGCAGTATAGTTTCATCAGTAAAACTATGTATACAAATTTAGTGGCTATTTCAATAGAAAATGTGCGGTCTAAAAATGATGTTGTGCTGCCACACTATGTTTAGTTACATTAAAATGTTTTCCTCATGGCCATTAAAGATAGGTGGGTCACAAAAGTTGGTTGTTCTAAAAAGTGGGCTGTGGTTCTAAAGTTTGTAAGGCACTGGTATGAGCGCATCCTCACAATCGGATTCGGCTAGTGACTTCGTTGTTAGGCTTTCATTATTGTTTGGTTTGGGAAACTTGAAAATGGTATTAAAAATAAATATGGATCAAGAAAACATGTAATCTGAGGGCTCTATACTAAGAAATGTATTAATTACATTAAGTTGCAAGGTTAAATTCCATGTTGTTACCACAGTACAGTATAACTTGAGAAATCACTATTTATTACCTTTTTAAATTCCATGCTCTGTTACTTTTCTGCAGAGAATAGTGGCCCTCACTTAAAGTATTTTGTACATCACAGGTTTCACCCTTTGTGTATTTTTGTTTCTCTAAAGCGCTCCAGCCACGGTGCTGTTTCCCAGCGTAGGTGCTTGGAGGAGTTAGAAGTGGGAGACAAGTGGTTGCCTCAGATAAGCCATAGAGGTAGGAGCATCCATTGAAAGTGATCAGTAATTTCAACAGGGCAGTGTCTTGGAGTGCCTACAATAGGGAGGTGTAAGGCTTCAAGGTTAAGATCTGTGCATTATAATAGGCAAGTCTTTGGTCTCTTGCTAACAATTTAAGTGAATACAGATGAATATGAAGTGTGACTGAATTCTGTGGAGTCCCGTGCTGGGGTTATGATTTCAGAAACACTATTTAGTTTATAGCTTCTACACAGGAACAACAGCATAGCATGAATCAAATAGATAGCTCTGGCCAGAGAAAGCTATTTTTTACCATTGTTGAGGTAGGAAGGGGGCTTATGGCCGCGCACAATATGCCTCTTGTGCAGTGCTTTCCATATTTTTTAGAACCATAGCCCAGTTTTAGAACAACAAACTTGTGATCCACCTACCTTAATGGACTTGAGGCAGGTGTTTTTTTAATGTAACTAGAGCATCATGTGGTAGCACATTGTCATTTAGAGACCGCACATTTTCTACTGAAATGGCCACTAAATTTGCACAGACCTACAGTTTACTTATAAAACTGAATAGCACACCAATGATAATGTGTGGTAATCGGGTTTCTGTGAATATTTATCATTTTTGCATCACCAAGTGTCTTGATTTGTTTTGATGCCATTAAAATCTCAGTTTCCAGCACTCTTCAGAATTACAAACCAGCATTTGCAATGCAATAGGTCTCGCATTTACTTGAGTTTGAGCTATTGCCATTGTAAAAGACAATACCTTTTATTATTGTTTCCGTTTTTAAAACATAAATAAAAGGCATTGTTATTTACAATGCCACTGGCTTAAACTCACGTAAATGCGAGACATATTTCATTGCAAATGCTTGTTTTGAAAGGTAGGAACTAGAGAAAGCATCTCAAAATCGTTTTACCAAGAGTATCGGAGTGGGTGAGCCTGCAAACCAGGGATCCACGAGCTAGAGATGGAATTCAAAAAGACTGGAGGTTTTCACAGGTTAGCTCCCAATACCTTACATCGACGGTTCTGGACACTCATAGTGAGAATGCACTTTTCTGACTGACCAATGGATAGCATAATTCTGTAATAATTATATGTGAATGTATACCATCTTCAAGCTGCTGAACTGTGTTTACAGGTAAGTAACTTATTTTGCCTGGCGAGTTCCTGAATCTAGCTGAAGTGGTGCTCGATCTGGGAGAAGGTTTAAGTAGTGGAACATAGCTGAGTATTGCATCATGGCTGGATTGTAAGGTTATTTGAAGTTTTTATTTAAGTTTTGTGTAGTTTCCCAAATGTATCTTAAATTGCGTCTTCATAGTGAGCACTTTTTTCTTTGCGGAATAAAGATTCTGATGACACAATAGTGAAATCTCCTAGTCTGCGGTCGGGGATCAAAACCGTATGTCTGAAACTGAAATGTGTGGGTCCTGTTCTATAAAAGGACGACGGCTCTCACTTGCCCAAGGGTGTGATGTTTCTTCCTAGAGCCCCTCCTCATAACCACTCTGTATGTGGTGCTGGTGTGGGCTAGGGCTCTATTGATCATGTAGTGCGGAAAAGGTCGGGAGGAGATCCTTTCTGGGGGTTGGTGCGGGTATATAAAGGGATGATATTTGCAGAGGGGAAACAACGAGCTGTTAAACCTACCTCCTGGTGATCTCTAGATTTTAACCTTGTCCCCAGAGGATAGCGTATAAAAAGAAAACTCGGGGATTAATAATTCTTGGTCTCCTGAGGTCAACATGTTTCTGCCTGGGAAGGACCCTTGCACGAGAGGTTTTAAGGCATGATTTTGCTTATCAACTCGTAAGGTGGTAGTAAATAAAAAAGTAAAGAAATGTGCAAACCCAGTGGTGGAAATATCTTCACTGGCATTTACCCGTTCAGAAACCACATAAGATTTGGGGTTTTACCTCCACTCATCCTTCTGACGGGGCATGAACAACCTGGATGCTTGAGGAAGGGGAGACCGAGGATTCTGATCTTCTAGGCATATTGAGCTCACACAGATCAGTTTTGGGTGAGGAGTTTGAAATCTCATATTAAACACGGTAAGTCTTATGAATAGTCTAAGTTGCTGACGTTTGTATAAGGGCTCTTTATGTGAATCTAGGGGGGTGCACCGTGCATGGTGTATAATTCTAAAGTATCCTGCCTGGCTACAGGAGAGTCAGACCGGATACTGGCCGCTGATATGTCGTGCTCATTGTGACACAAGTGGGTGGGATTAGTTCATTTTTTATATGGTGTTGTCTTTGTCATTTAAATTAACATTCACTGCTGGCGCTTCAGAGAACAGTCTCAGGTGGTGTCTTGATTACCATCTTTTTTAACTCAGTAAAGATATCACAGACTTTTGATAGCAGTGTCTTTTAATAGCCTTCAGTGTCATTTCATTTACACAAGTGCCCAAATATTTGTTTGCATTGCAGCATGCACTTCAATACTCACTTTACACTGCATCATTGTGAGCTGAGTTGGGCAATGCAGAGCAAATTAGATTTCTGATGAATTCATATAGAAAAAAATTGCCATTCCGCCCCACTCCTAGGGCACCCCAAAAGGTTAAAGGGTTTATCACTTTCTCAAGTGTGCTTGAATTTCAAAAGCTTGTTTTGCTGTGAGTGATGACAATGCGTAGATGTGTTTTATTTTTCATTTAAGTTGTGCGTTAATGTGTGTTGCATGTTATTATTTGTTTAGGATGATTGTCGCAGAGTAGTTAACATTGTGCGCAGGAAGAGCCCGATAGACAGATGCGATGAAGGAAATGACCGTAGATATGATGACTTTGGCAACTCAGACTACAGAGATTATGATGAGGGGCACAGATTTGGGCATGAGCGAAGAAGTGGCCCATCATATAGAGGGGTATGTAATTTTCACCATTTTATTTTCTAAATCTGTCGTGTAGCTCTAACATAGATGCTCATTAAACCAGTACGGTGTTATTTCGAAATATTTGGATCTGCAGCAACATATTAGTCGGGGGTGGGGAAGGGGAAATTAAGCTTCTAACCAAAGCTATACGCAACCTTTACCGTTTTAATGCATGAGAGCCTACTGCCACACCCTGTCTCAAAGATGCCAGCTTGGCAGACCACGGATAGACACAACAGAGTTACTCATACAGTGTCAGTATGCAGCAAATTACTTGCATCATTTTCATTGTTCGTGAACTTCACTAGAAAGAGATACATAGACACATAGAACCACACATACCCTGCCACCATTACAAATCCACTCATACATACACACCACCACCACAGTAGAACATATGGAACTTTATTTTGCACAAAACAGCTTTTAACCATTGTTTGTGTTTGCAAACACTTTATGGGAAAGATGCACACTAAATACAACATACACCTAGAATCATTGTAACTTGTTTGCCAGCAATTGATAAAGAACGCACACAAACATACAGAAAGTCAGAATGGCTGAACATCGTGCCATAGTCAATAACGAATATATGCACAATGCAGATGTTGTTTCCACCCAAGCTCGAGGAAACATATTTTTTATTTGTGAACATGTCACTAAACACACACACGTATTTTTCTTCATAACAAGTTTTATTGAATTTCTACCATCCTGTTGTCCAGTGGACTACATCTTTGTTTACGGGTATATGTACTTTGTGTTTTCCATACAATAATATCATTACAACTTTACAACAATTCAACCCCAATGCATTAGCACCATATCAGTGGTATAGGATATGTTTAGATAGAGACCATTGTCTAATGATTGTGTCTCACAAAGTGTGTCATATCTGTGCATCATATGTCCGAATTTCAGAGTCAATTGTATCTGATAACGTTGTCTGTCGTAGTATGGTGAGACCACGATAGTCCGCCCATCTCTGCCATATTTTAGGGTGTTTCTGTGGGCAACTGTGTACCTGAAAAACTGGTATCTCTAACCCCATGCAGAAGTCCAATCCGATTTTCCATTTCCTGACAGTGGGGGATATTTCGGATTTCCACAGCCTAGCTATGTCCCGTTTAAGAAGGGTGAGACCGAGCCATAAGGGATGACGTTTGTATCTGTTGCCGCCAATCTCATCCCTTATATGGAGTATTGTAAGTCTAGGGGATTTGGGAAGCTGCCACCTGATGACCTCCGTTAGGATTGCCAGAACGCCGGACCAGAACCTATCCAAGGCTATGCATGACCAAACTGTGTGCACGAAAGTACCCTAGTTGTTCTGGCATCGTAAGCATATTGGTGAGTCAATCAGCCTAACTCCCCATAATCAATGGCGTGTATAATACGCCCTGAGGAGCTACTTTTATTGGATGAGTCGTATGCTTGAGGAGATGGCGGCTCCACAGGGAGACTCTAAAGCCTCAGCCCAATTATACGTTTCTTGGGGGCCTATGTCTGTTAGCCAATTATCTTCAAGGGTCCTCAAGTGTTGTAGTGTTGTTTGTGAGGAGGGATTAGTACATTTTGGATATCTTGTGTTCACCTAAGTCTCCTAAGAGTTTGCCCTCCAGCGGATTGAATTCTGGAAGTGACTCCAACTGGTTTATGTGAAGTGTGATAGCATGTCGGAACTGCGAGTACTTATAGAGGAACTAGATGTATGCTATGAACTGTGAACCGAAGTCATTGCGTGGTAGAAGGGCGAATAAGTAGGTCCATCTAATGGAATCGAAAACTTTATCCATATATGCCAACAGGGTTGCCGGTGTATCTAGGCGATCTACTGCTGCTATCGCGTTGTGGGCTCTTCTGATATTATGGCGGGTGGAGCGGTGAGGCATAAAACCAGCTTGATCTAGGTGTACTATGTCTGACAAGTGTGGTATTAGTCAGAATTTTGGCGAGTATTTTCGCTTCAGTATTTAGAAGAGATATCAAGCGGTAAGAGGTATGGTGTTCAGGTGCCCTACCAGGTTTAGGAAACACTACTATTTCAGCGTGTCGTCAATCTAGTGGCAGCCGCACCATTTCAGTCATCTCCTGAATTGTGTTTAGAAGATTGGGACCTAATTGGGCTATGACCGCCTTGTAGAATTCGCTGGGATGATCATTGGGGCCGGGGGCCCGGCCTGTTTGCAACTCGGATACAGCTATTGTTAATTATTCTAATGTAATGGGCGAGTTTAAGGAATCCCCGGGCGTCCTCCGAAATGGTATGTGGCGGTATGTCATCTAGAAAGCTCTTGATTAATGAGATGGGTATGACATCTTGTGGTCTGTAGCGTTCCCCTTAAAAGAGTGTCAAGCTATGTGCAATTTCTGTCGGGCCTGTAAGGGTTGTCCCTTGTGCATTGCGAATAGAGGGAAGGTGGGTTGATGCCACGGCCTGTCTAAATAGGCGATATAGTAGCTTGCCAGATTTATCTCCCCACTGATAGATTCTACTCTGAGATGTCACCCATGTCTGTTTGACCTCATCCATTAGTTTGTTTTTTATACTGTTGTTGAGTGAGCCGTAAGTTCCTACGAGTTATGTGTGTCGCCGTCTTGACCCCGTCCTTCTAACATTGTTATACGTGTTTCGAAATGTATGAGTTTGATGCTCGCGCTCAACCCCACCGGGCTGGCAACTCCGCGAATCTCTTCTCCACTCTGAGGAAGTCACCAATCGGATTCGAGATACAATAGTACACTACCTCTCTGAGAACGACCAGGAGGGCACACCCCTCGCGGCAATGTGGGAGACTTTGAAGCTGGTGGTGCGGGGTGAATTTATCGCGGTCGTGGCATTCTTTGCGCGACAACGCAGAGAGAAGCGCGCGGAATTGGAAAAGGAGGTGGGAGAACTGGAGGCAGTTCACAAGCGGACCGGGGCGCCGAGAGTTTGGAGGGAGTTGGAAACGCGGCGACGCATGCTGAAGCACCTGGATCTAGATAGGGCTGAGCATGCTCTTCTGAGACTGCACCAATACCAACACTGGAGGTAGGCCAACGGCAGTAAAGCTAGGCCTCTATATAATAAAAAACAACATAACCGCTAGTACTGCAACTAATCTTAAACCTCAAATTCACTTGTGAGGGCACATCTTGAAGAACAACAAAATGCGCTTTAGACCTTTGTTTTCGTCGAATTAATCAATTAATTTATTTATTTTTATTTTCATTTTTTTGCCTTCCATTTTTCAGAAGAAATCAAAGATTCGACCATCTCTGAATGAGTCATACTTTGAACGAAATTCATCACACCATTCATTTATTCACTCCATACATTCTGATCATTCATACCATTCACTATTCACATTCAACCATCCTAAAACATACATGAACTAAATTATCTGGATTTTAGTTTAGGGAAAATGTAAGATTCTTTTTATCTAGACCACAGAAAAAATGCTTTACAAAGTAATCTCTATATTCAATTCTTTTTGGTGCATTTGTAATTCTTATGGCCACATAACTAGGTCTCCGCGTTTCGATACCCCTTCATTCCTGGGCTTCTCATCAGGACCTGTAGGTTAAAACAACAAGAACCTTTTCAGTAAACTGGACGCCCAACACCTCATCGAAACAACTAAATGTCTCAATTACAACTTAATTTACCTCGGTAGAATGAAGGATAGATCAGCCGATCTAGCGAAGGTAGAATCTAAAGTTGAAAAATAAATAAATAATACGAAAATTCTCACATTCTATCTCATCCACTCATTTACTTACATTGTTTTAGTGAATTGTTTGCAACTTGGAGAGCCGTAGCTCCAATATATCAGAGGAAGGATTCGCCAGCTGTAAAAAGTGAGGACACTCCTTTAAGTATTTTTATTGCGATTTTGTCAAGCATACTTTAAAAGAAAATTATTCTAAGGCGAGTTACCTTAGTTGTATGGACGACAATTTATTCTTTAGACGGTGTCCGGTTAATGGACCGGTCTTCGGATTCTTTGTTGTAAACTGTAAAAAGTTTAAAGTAGCATTGTAGTTCAATCTTTCGCTATTACTTATGAGTATTATTTTGTTGAAGAATCCTAAAGCAGGAGCATACCTGAGTCTTTCCCTCGTCGGTAGGTGTAGTTTCCGTTACTTCCGGTAGTTAGTTCTTGCCGTCACTAGTCACGTGTCGGTACGCGGCGTAGCTGTTCGTATTTACATTGAGAAACATAGAAGACAGACTTTTAATGAAATAATCTTCATGTAAATGAGTATCTGTGCCGGTCTAAGTGGCAAGACCGTTTTATTATAAAAAAAAAAGGAGATAAATGCGGAAACAATTTTTGATTCTGCATAAATGAAAGATTGCGATGACGTTCTGGGGTATTTTATACTTGATCTTGGATAAGTAAAGCGTGCAGAATATTATTGAATAATACAAGTGAATTTGAGGTTTAAGATTAGTTGCAGTACTAGCGGTTATGTTGTTTTTTATTACTTCTGAGACTGCGGCACAAATTCTACCTCAGTGGGGATAAGTGTGGGAGGATGCTAGCACATAGGCTACGAGCGCAAGCGCAGATGTCTGCAATCCATTCCATACGGGACCAGAAAGGGGTGGAACATACCACAGATGCCCTTATTGTCGATGCCTTTCGTCAGTTTTATCAGTGCCTTTATGCGAAGGGAGATGCCCCCTTGCATGACCCAAGGGATTACTTGAATTCCTGCAATATTGCTCCCCTACTCAAGTCTTCGGCTGATAATTTGGACTCAGCCATTCGCATAGAAGAGATCATTTCGGCGATAGCGCTGCTAAAGGTAGCTAAGTCACCGGGCCCGGATGGCTTCCCGGCTCCGTTCTATTAAACATTTTGCGTAGTGCTGGCCCCCCTATTAACGCGGCTTTTTAACTCCTTCCTAGACACCGGGGAAGTGACGCCTACAATGTCTGAGACGGCAATTTCTGTAATCCTTAAACCTGGAATTAACCCAAAGATTGTGGGTCATACCGGCCAATCTCGCTCCTTAATATTGACGTGAAGTTGTTTGCGGGGGTTATAGCCTCTCGCCTTAGCCCCCTTATGGACGATATTGTAGACCCGGACCAGTCCGGTTTTATACCGACGCGGCAAAGGAGGGGATAATACTAAACGACTACTGCACCTCCTTGACCCTATACACCGATCGCGCACTCAGACCTTCTTACTCTCAATTGACGCGGAGAAGGCCTTTGACCGCATTGATTGGGAGTTCTTGTTCGCTGTACTGCGCGCATTTGGTTTAGGGGATAACTTTATCCGATGGGTTAATTGCTTATATGCCTCCCTGTCACGAGTCCGATAACGAACTACGGACACTACTGCCTTTTGACACGGACAGTGCATTTACGGACGTCATATCCCCCTCTGTGCAGGCAGGTCTGGAGCCCTTTAAGAAACATCAAGAAAAAACTGTGGGGGCGTGGCCCGTGACGTCACGCAACACCGACCTATCGGAGGAGCAGATGGGCAACACAAGAGGGCCGAACCTCCGAAGGAGCACGGAAGCGGAAAATCCCAGAAAAGAAGAGTTTGTGGCGTGGACTGCCAGAGAAGACGGAAGCGGGATACCAGAGGAGACCGTAGGAGTTCCCGTGGAGAAGGATGCCAAATCCAGAGTCGTTGCTGTTCACGAGGAGCTCCCGCCAGGAGGCCAACAGGACCGCGCTTCGCCCAGCCACTCTCTAGGAAGAGGGTGGCTTGCTAAGGTATGGGCGACATTTCAAGGGTTCACGGGGCACGGGAGAGGGAGGGCTACGTAAAGAGGGAGGTCACGACGGGGTCCACTGGGTGACGGACTAGCGGTGAATACTTCCCTCACTCCTGTTCCCTGAATAAGGAAGTACTGATTTCCTAAATCACTGACCCGATGTTTTTTTTTTTTGTGTTTTCTTTATTCGCATCTGGGCTGCTCCCTAAACCGAGACCAAATCCCAGGAAGAAGGTGAAAACAAGAACGAACTCCCCAAACTCGGAAAGATTCTTGGTGACTACGTAAAAACAGCCCAATAAGGATACCTCCTATATTGTCACTGTCACGTATGCATAAATCAATAAAACGTGTGGAACTCTATCATTAGTTGTTTTCTTTTTGCCTTCCATACGGGTAACAACCCCTGTACCCGACATTCCCCCACGGAGGCGGTGCAGGTTAATGGTTGCAAATCGACCCTTTTCCCCATTGCCCGGGGCACTCGTCAGGGCAGTCCTCTAGCACCACTTTTATTTGCGCTCTATTTGGAGCCTTTCGCCCAACGCATTCGGTCGAACCCTGACATTGTGGGCCTTAAATTTGGAGCTGACACACATACAATTAGTATGTATGCCGATGATGTCATCCTCTCACTCACTCAGCCGCGGTCGACTCTGCGGTACCTGACTAGGGAGCTTACTTCTTTTGGGAGCATTGCAGGGTTCAAGGTCAGCTTTACAAAGTCGTAGATTCTTAATATCTCTATCCCGGAGACTGAGGTACAGGATCTACAGCAAGACTTTGCATTCCAATGGGTGCCTACAGACATCACATACCTGGGCATTCGTCTGACCTCGTCCATCGCGAGGACGGTCGCTCTCAACTACGCCTTATTGATGGAGCAAACGACCAAGGAGTTGGCTGCCTGGTCACGTCTCAAGTTGGCGTGGTACGGGAGGGTAGCAACAGTGAAGATGACGGTGCTTCCACGCATCCTGTACATCTTCCAAATGCTCTATTTGAGCCCAACGCCGGGCACACTTCGGAAATTGCAAGGACTTCTTAATAAGTTCTTATGGGACAACAAGAAGCCGCGTCTCACGGTTGCACATGTGACCTCCTCGAAGACACAGGGAGGGCTAGGCTTCCCGCTGGTGGATACTTACTACCAGGCGACATGCCTCCGCTACATCACCGAATGGAACAGGCCCCTATCCAGCAAACATTGGAATTTTATTGACCAATCAGTGGCCGGGTGAAACATATGGCGCGAACGTTGGCTCCCGCGCAGGCATAGAGCGTGGGGACTGTATTCCTTCCCAGTTACCTCCCCGACCCTCGAGGTGTGGGACCGATTAGCAGGCCCGAAAGGTTGGACCACATTTCCTTCTCCTATGTCCCCCATCGCGGACAATCCCGACTTTCAGCCAGGATGTGCGTCCCCGATCTTCCATTGCTGCAGGGTTGCAAGAGAGTAGGTTCCCTTTTTGATGTTAAGGGCTTCATCCCCTTTCCTCAGTTGCGTAAAGATTTTGATCTACCAGCGTCAGATGCCTTCCACTACTCGCAGGTCGCATACTGGGTTACACGGTCTGAGAACTTCGCACTCCTGTCTCACTCCCTGACAAACTTCGAAAAATGGCTGGTGTGTAAAAAAGATGATCGTAAACTCATATCTGAACTTTACTCCATGATCACTACACATCCGAAGAGACACCGCACAAAGGCGCAAATCAGATAGGAGACTGAACTAGGGAGAACCTTATCGCACAAGGAGTGGGAACACATTTTTTACCGAGTGCATCACACTGCTTCCAATACGGCAGGTGCGGAATCGGCATATAAAGTGGTTACTTACTGGTATTATACGCCAGTCAGACCTCTGCTGGCGGGGGTGTGGACTTACTGGTACCCTTGTGCATTTGCTCTGGCACTGTCCGAAACTGGTGCGCTATTGGACAGCAATCATTGATGACGTTAATGCAGCATTTCAGATTACACTGCCACGTGCTCCTGAATATACACTGCTGGGGCTTCCCCATCCTAAGTTTTTTCCGCTGAAATCATTGAGAGGTAAGCAGATCGCCATGGCATTGCTTGCAGCGCGACAGGTGCTCTTAGCGCATTGGGGGTCCTTGACAGTTCCAGACCCTCGAGATTGGATCCATCGACTCTGGCAACTTTTAGCAATGGAGCGCCATATTGTAGATGGAAAAGGCAAAGAATTCGCAAAACTGTGGGCCCCTTTCTTGCAGATTCTTACCAAAAGATATGAGAGAAGTAACGTGCCCGAAATATCTGAAGATCCTCCAGCTCATACCATTGGAACCACCTGGTGCATCCACTGATTGAATGGCTAGATGATTGACCATTGCTGTAGTGGCTGTGGTGCAACGGCTTAGGCGGGCTCAAACTGATGCGGAGGGAGGGTAAAGAGTGGGTTGGGGGAGGTGGGGTTGTTTCTTTGTTTTATTGTTTTCTTCTAAAAGTGGTATCTTTGCTGGCTGCATTAATGTTTAAGGCTTGAATTCATCGCGAGGTCGTCCTCTGGGATGTAGACCTGAACACTGTGTATTCCTAATCAGTTTTCGCTCTGCCGGCAACCCGATGTAGGCAGCTAAGCTGTGTATTTACTACCATGCTACCATGCAATAAAAACGTTTGATTCTAAAATGTATGAGTTTACGCATGCGGAGTTTGCGTTCCGCTGTGGTGTAGCAGATATCTATTCCAGGTTATCATCCCACGTATAGTGGGTTTCATGGTCTCCTATAGTGTTTCCGGTGCGGAGACTGACTCAGAGTTGAGAGTGAAATATTCCGCTATGGCTTTATGAATATGGGACTTATACTTCTGGTTCTGCATGTGCCAGGGGGAGAGCCGCCACAGGAATGGACGTCGACTTGGGCCTATTGAGAGTGTGGGCCTATTGAGAGTTGTATCTCAATAGGGGAATGATCGGATAGCCCCCGGGGTAGAATGGTGGCTTCTACTATTCTGTGAAGATGATTCTCTGGAATAAATCTATAATCGAACCTGGATAGGGTATTGTGTACTGAGGAGTAGTATGTATGACCTGTGTCGTATGGGTGGAGCATGCTCCAGGTATCAACCCAGCCGACCATGTTTGTGAGGGGAAAAAAGCTTCGACTCCTTTGGCCTCTCTATGTCCCTTGGGGGTCTTCCACGATCGACAGATGTGTGCATCACGTCGTTCCAGTCCCCACCCATAATTACAAGACATTCCGGGAGTTGTCCCCATACATCTATCAGGCACTCAGTGAATGTCTGAGAAAGTGGGGGTGGAGCATTGATGCTGCCAATTACAATTTGTTCTCCATAGATAGTGTATCTCCTGTGTGGACCAACCCAGTGACATGACAATATGAGTGGGATCCGGCAGTGTATCAAAATGGCCACTCCCTGAAGCCCCATGTAAATCCAGCATGAAATATGTGGTCATAGCCATATCGGGGTAGGCAGGGTGTCCTGGTGCCCAGCAGATGCGTCTCCTGCAACAAGAGTATGTCGGCTTTAGATCGTTTTGGAATATAGCCCCCCGTTTAATTCTATCTAGCAGACCCCTTACGTTCCAACTCATGATTCGCAGTTGACCTTGTAAAGTATCATCTGTGATGACAGTGACCTGTAGTAAGTGGCTATATGTGTATGGTTGTATGCTGGAGCACCTCTCTAACATTTCAACCTCTATACATTGGGTTAAAACAATAAATAAACCACCCCACAAACTATACTCCCCACTACCCAATACCTCAAAACGGTTAAAGCATCTGTCGCGGATGAGACATCATATCGACCCCAACGGAGTGTGACAGCCTATCTGTCCAATGGAACCCCAAACACCCTTGACCCATAGTGGCAACTTAAAAGGAAAAAGAAAAGAGTTCTGGTATTCCGGCCCGCTACTGAATGATAGCTGGCTGCACTGAGTCATTGTGTTAGCATTTCAGGTTAGTGACTTTGGTCCACTTCTGGATTAATTTGTGCTGCGTAAAAACCTCTGCTGCTGACACGTTTCCTTGTTTGTTTCCTCGGATCTTAGAACGCCACGTAGACCTGGATCGGTGTCGCTGCTTGCCCTTCTGCTGTGTTCGCAATCACTGAGATTCTCCGGATGATGAATCGGAGTGGAGGCTAGGCGGGTGTGCGACTTAGTTTGTATCTGTTTGTCGGTCCTGTGAAAAACGTCTTCTGGTGTGTCAAAAAACAAGGTGCGAGTATTGTATACGACTCGTAAGCGGCAGGGAATTGAAGTTAGTATCTGATTTTAAGGTCCCATAGGCGTGCCTTAGCTGCTTGGAAAGATTGCCGCTGCTGCAGGACCATTCTTGTACAGTTCGGGAATATCATGATTCTATGTGAGTCATAGTAGAGGTCCCCTTTCAACCTTGCGTGTTTGAGGATAAGATCTCGATCGTGGTAATTTAAAATGCTCGCAATTAAGGGACGCGGCCGTGCTACCGGTGGTGGGCGCTGCAAAAGGGCCCTGTGTGCGCTTTCCACAATGAAGGGGGGAGAGGGCCTCTGCCAGCATCCAGGATGCTAGCCATTCCAATATGAACTTTTCGGTGTCCTCGCCTTCGCAGTGATCGGGGAAGCCCACCAAACGAAGGTTGTTTCTGCGTGCCTGTCCTTCCGCGTCTTCAACCCATGTTGCTAGGCCTTTGGTGAGTTTCTCTAGGGAGGAGACTTTGGTCTGCAGCACGGAGACGACATCTTCCACTCCTGGGACTCTGGTCCCTGCCTCTGAGGTGCTCGCCCACTCCCAGGAGGTTTTGGCGCAGCAGCGACACCCCTGTGGCAACTGCGCCAATCTGGGTCTCTAATGCCACTCTTGTTTGGGTTATCGCTGCTAATAATGCAGCATTTTTCTGGTGGAGCATTGGAGCCCCCCTCGGCGTCTGCAGCTTCGCCCCTAGCCCCGCTATAGCGGTCGATAGTACTTTGCTTGGTGGCTCCCCCCGAAGGCTTATTTTTAGTCATGTTTGATCTTTATATTGAGATATCCCCGGTGTGTTGTAGGTATGTCGGCATCTCTGTTCTGTAGTTGTTGGGCAGTGGAATCCACCCTTTTCTGGCGGAGAATACTACAGTAGTTGGCCGGCGGGTGCCCCCCCCCCCCCCCCCCCCCCCCCCTATGCCTCAAGCCGCACCCAACACTAGTCTGGCCGCTTCCGTGAGCGCAGGGCGGCACCCCACCCCTATTGTGCACCCCCTCCGCAGCACCCCAGTCCCGATGGACGATACCCCGATGGGGGTACGCTTAATACATGCCAGCCTCCTGGTGGGCCCTGGGGAAGCCCCACCATATGCTGTTACGTTGTCCACCGCCGCGGGGGCGCGTGTCCGGCTGAACCCACCATGGGAGGTCCCACGCCACAGGATGCTTCAAGGAGTGCAGATAGGTTTCCTGTGCACAGCCCAAGGGAGGGGTGTCTTTGGCAGCGAGGGATCGATGTTAGTCTGGAGGCTGCTTGCCTGGCTCTGCTTCTTGCCCCTGCTTTATGCTTCTGACACTGGAGATTATTCAGTGGCATGCGTGGAGGCAACGTGCACCCTGGAGGTCTTTCAGTGGCTCCAGATAGCTTCCTGATCGCATGTGGTGGCGTCTGTTAAAATGGACCCTGTGTCTCCTGGGGTAGCAAGTTCAGCCCGGGACTCCAAGCAAGCCCTGCCTGATGTGAATGCGCCTCATTTTGGGTCTGTATCTACGGCGGCCGGTCCTGCCCGCGGCCTAGGCCCAGTCATGGGCGGACGTCCCAGCCTATCTGAGGCCTTCACGCGCTGCCGCTATGGGTCCCTCTCACCTCCAGTCTGCGTCTGTAGTAATATTCGGGTTTTGGGTCTTGGGTCTTTGGTCTCCCGGCCCGACAGTCTCCTGGCCTGCCAGCAGCTCACAGCCGCACTCCGGCCCCCAATCGTAGGCACCTGCTCATTGCCCACATGGGCTCTGCGATCATTCCCGGGCCGCCGATCACGGGCACTGCCTCCGCCACAGTATTAGTCTCCAGGGGACCTCTGCAGCGCCGGACAAAGCACCGAAAGGCGCATCTTCGTTGCTGCGGCCTTTGCAGGAACAATTAGGTGGGTTTTGGTAGCTGCTGACTCTGTTTCAGCCGGATTTTGTATTTGGCTGTCAGAGCTGGTCTAAAGTGTGTCCGCCATGTTGGACCACTTGGCCACACCCCGTTCTTTTAAACATTTTTGCGAACATTGAACTAATGTTACACACAACAAACACATAGCTGTGCACATTACACTGTCAATGCTGTGATTACGCGTGTTGCAGTAGAATATGTCGCTTTTTCCTCGCATACCATTACCCCGCATGTTGTTACAACACGGTCGTTACAACGACCGTGTTGTAACAACGCATTCCATTACTCCGCAAGTCGTAGGGGGGGCGCTTGGTGTTGAAATAGTAAAATATACTATTCCAACTCCAGTCTGTGCAGACTGTAGGGAAAGTTTTGGATTTTAAATCCAACACCTTCTCCCCCCTTCGCAAGTCGTTGTAACGACTTGCGAGGTAATGGTATGCATTGTAACAGCATGCGGGGTTACGGATGCGGGGTGGGTGACGGTTGATTATTGTTGCAGTATAATTGCCATGCCTAAATGGTATTTATACACGTCACAGAACTTGAACACATCATCTGATACCATGCAAGCAACATTTTCCACCAATCAACATTTAACAAATATCCCGGGTAAACCTGACAACGGGGCCGTCCTGGGCTGCGTGCGGAAGTGGTGCGGGCTAGCCAGCAGAAGTGGGGTGAACCGCGCCGGAGGGATCGTACGCAGCCGTTGGAGTGACACTCACAGAGGCCGGCCATTTCGGCCTCCTACAAATATGAGGCCTAAACACAGCTCCGCAGTGCAGTCCAACAAACTGGACAAATACGCGCTCCCGAAGTCCTCCCAGACGTCCGAAGAGGGACACGATCGCCTTCAAGAGGAATCGGAACCGTCATTACAGTCCATCACGAATTTAGGGACTACCCTCGAAACAAAAATGGATAAGATGTCGATTGAAATGAACCTCATGAGGGCTGATATGCAGAAAACCACTGACCGGGTCAAAGAAACAGAATCCAATGTCACGGAACTTCAGACATCTACCAAACGACTGGAAGAGAGAATAAACGTTTTGACCCACCAACACCGCCAAATGGCGGCGAAGCTCGAGGACCAAGAAGGGAGGGCCCGACGCAGCAACATTAGAGTGGTGGGGGTCCCAGAGGGACTGGAGGGGCCGAGCGTGGACCTCTTCCTGGAGGACCTCATCTTAAATCACCTAAAACCACAGAGACTCTCTTCTCTCTTCAAAGTGGAGCGGGCACACAGAGCGCTGCTCCCGAGGCCGAAACCAGGGGCGGCTCCCGGAACGATCATTGCAAAGATTCTGAACTATAGAGACCGGGATGCTATCCTGCAGGACGCAAGGGTCAAGGGAGACGTTCAATACGATAATGCTACTATTAGGTTCTTCCCGGACTTCACGCTAAAGGTACAGCAAGAGAGGAGGTCCTTTGAAGGGGTGAAAGCCGCCCTGCGGCAACGCAGGATCAAATACATGATGTTCTTCCCGGCAAAGCTGAAGATTCTTGTGGACGGAAAATCACTCTTCTTCACAAGCCCCCAGGAAGTGCAGGACTGGCTGGACGGGAAGGCGGATCTCCGTAAACGCACCAGCAACGCCGGGAGAGAGACGTCATCGGCAAGTCGAGGGGCATCCTCAAGGGGAGCCGACGATGCGCAGGGACAGCATGCAAAACGCACATGGAGGTCGCGGTCCAGCAGCCCGGCTCGGGAGCCATTGAACCAAAACGCGGACCCGTAACCCAGCAGAGCGCTGCCTTGAAGAAGACTACAAACCGTAATGTACATTGTTAGGGATGCTTCCGAGGGGACATTGGTGGGTGGGTCCTTGCTTCCCGGGGAGCACGATCCAACCTTTTCCTGTTAAGATACGTTCCCCAAAAGGCAGACACTTGGCCCGAACCAGAGACACATGGTAACGACAGGGACACTCTGCCTACTGCGGTGCAGGCCGCTATGGGGGTGCTTAGTAATAATCCGTGATCACCCACATGGCAACAGCTCAGTTCACCACGGGGAAAGGGCTTTAGCTGCCGGGATCGGCTGCGGTCCGCTCTCCCAAGACACAGTAGTTCACACGTTGGGGCGATAGGCACTCTGCTAGTTGGGGATGTGGGTAGTTTGGAACCTGCGTGGCAGGGTAGCAGGGAGGGGGGCGGGGATGATGGGGTTGAAACTGTTGGGTTTTTGTATTTGTTTTGGTGTGGAACGAGGAGGAGAAGGGGGGCACGGGGTGTTTGTTGGTCAAAAGAATATACAGCATCAGACATACAGTCAGCGTACGAGATTATTGAGGGGTGCCTTACAATTTGATTTCTCTGACTCCCATGCAGTGGGATAAAAGTCTCAAACTTATAAGCTGGAACGTTAACGGGTTGGGGGACAAAATAAAAAGAAGCATTGTGCTGCAATACCTTAGAAGACACTCCCCGGACGTTGCATTATTGCAGGAGACACACTTAATGGGAAACAACTGTAGGGCGCTCAGCAGAGGGGGCTTCAAAATGGTAGTACATGCGGGGTTCACGTCGGGATCCAGGGGGACTGGGATCCTCGTGCGCCACTCCTTCCCCTTCGCGGTTCAGCGCACATGAACGGACCCGTTGGGGCGTTATGTTGCAGCAGCAGGGCAATGGGAGGGCAGAATCCTCATATTAGTTGCGGTGTATATCCCGCCGGGTCTGCAAGCGCAAACTTATAAGGATCTGGGGGCCTTTCTATTAGGTTTACCCATGGGACACCTTGTGATTGGAGGTGACTTTAACTCCGTGGTCTCAGGGAAATGGGATAGGCACCCCCCGCGAGAGATTGGAGTGGGGCAACAGTGGCTCCCCCAATTCATTGATGCATTTGGCTTTGTGGACGTCTGGCGGAAATACCACCCCACAGGCAGGGGATATACCTTCTTATCCGGGGCGCATCGCACACTGTCTCGACTCGACTACGTACTCACCACGGTACAATTTGACATGACTACGACGGACATTACGCATCTGCCACGGGGCATCTCGGATCACTCACCCCTATGGGTCCACTTCCCAATGGGGGATAAAAGAATCGGAGGCTCAGTGCCGATAAACCCATGGTACCTTAAAGGCCCGGAGATTAGAGCAAAGCTGGTAAAAGCAATTGACCAATACTTCATAGATAATGAAGGCACGGTGGACTCACCAGCCACGCTGTGGGAGGCGTTCAAGACAGTCCTGAGGGGGCAGGCCCTCTCACTCATAGCGGGTAGGCGTAAAGAAAAAGAAAAACAATTGACCGAGATAGAGCACGCAATTAAACAACTTGAGGAGAGAATAGGCCGGGACCCGGATGAGGATAGTTCACACCGATTGCAAATCAGGGCCACAGAATATAAGGACATCGCCACGGAGGCGGCGAAAACTCTTGCACGCGATAGGGATGGGCGCATATACGATCAAGGCGACAAGGCGGGCAAACTTATAGCTTGGCTGGACAGGAAAGAAAGGGAACAGCGGGTGGTGCCTGAACTCATGAGCACTTCGGGGAGGCTCCTGACTGAGCCGGGCGACATAGTGAATGAACTCGCCCTGCACTTTGAACAGGTGTATAGGAGGCAGTCGGACCTCACGGAGGACGACTCTACTGCCTTCCTGACTGACATTCAGTGGCCTACCCTGACGGATCAGGAACGAGACCAAATGGAAGACGATCTTACTACAGAAGAGCTCACCAAAGCGATGGGGGACCTCAAAGGGGGTAAGGCATTGGGGCCCAACGGCCTCCCTATTGAGCTCTACAAGCTTAAACCAGATAGGATAGCGCCATACCTGAAGGCAATGTTTAACGATAGTCAAAAACAGGGGATCCTGCCTCGGGACCAGCGCAGAGCCACTCTTGTGGCAATTCCCAAACCAGGGAAGCCGAAAACGGAGTGCTCCTCGTACAGACCCATTTCGCTCCTCAACGCGGAGCCCAAAATACTGGCTAAAGTCTTGTCTAACAGGCTACGTACAGTTATCACCAAGCTAGTGCACCCGGACCAGTCTGGTTTCATGCCTCATCGCAACACCGCACTCAACCTCAGGCGACTTCATGGAGTCCTGGGGCGCTGCCCTGGAATCCAGGAGGATGCTATGGTGGTGTCTTTGGATGCAACCATGGCGTTTGACACACTCGAGTGGGCATACCTTTTTGCGGTGCTCAAGAAATTAGGGTTCGGACCCAAGTTTCTGGGGTGGGTGCGTCTATTGTACTCCGAACCACTTGCGACCGTTTCGGTAAACAACAAGACTTCTGAGGTCTTTCCGCTCAGCAGAGGTACGAGGCAGGGCTGCCCTTTGTCCCCGTTGCTATTCGCCCTATCGCTGGAGCCGCTCACGGCGTGGATACGTAAAACTGTGACCATCCGCGGCCTCAAGTGGACTGAGGGGTGGGAAGACAGGATATCGTTATATGCATACGATATACTGCTTTATCTGGCCTCACCTGCCCGTTCCCTCAGAGTGATTCTAGACATTTTCGCCAGTTTCGGAAGAAACTCAGGGTTCCGTATTAACTGGAGCAAATCAGTGATCTACATGCTCCACGGAGCGGCCCCCTCCCTCCCGAGAGACTGCACAATTCAGATTGCGGAAGATGGTTTCCGCTACTTGGGGATATTCATAACCACTGACGTTAGGAAGTGATACGACCAAAACCTGTTTCCCCCTTTGCAAAGGCTCAGGAGAGACGTGGAGGTCTGGAAGAAATTGCCCATATCCTTACTCGGGAGAGTGGCACTCTTCAAAATGATGGCTCTGCCTAGATTCTTGTATGCTCTTCAAAACTACCCAGATGCGGTGCCGCCAACGTTCTTTAGGGAGGTTGAGTCCCTACAGAGAGACTTGTTGTGGGACGGTAGACCCAGAATTGCGCTAGGCAAGCTCACACTCGGCTGGTACGACGGAGGTATAGCCCTCCCTGACATTAGGAAGTATTATTGGGCAGCACACCTGGCAGCAATAAACCAATGCCAGTATAGCAATGGAGACGACCCGGCATACGGAATGGATAGGTGGTTGCTTCCGGGGGCGACTTCACGAGATCCTTGTATTCTAGACCAAACAAGTTCCCACTCACAGGCCCCACTAAACACGCGGTACAGGTCTGGCATGTGGCAACTAAATCCCTGGGATGGGCCAATAAACTTACACTAGCAACCCCGCTGTGGGATACGGAGCGGCTAGGCACACTGGGACGTACGAAAGGGTTTGCAAAATGGGACCTGATCGGCATCTCACACATCAGGGACCTGTGGGGGAGGGAGGGTGTGGTGCCATTTGACACACTGCAACAGACGTATGAAATGGCGGCGTCAGAACACTTTCGTTATATGCAAATCAGGCATGCCCTACAGACCTCCATATGCGCCGGTACGACGCTCCATGAGGCATCCCCACTCGAAGATAGGTTGTTAGACGGGCACCTGCCCGAAAAATGTATATCTCTCACGTACAAAAAGATAATCCACCACACCCCGGATCCCCTTGCAGCACTCAGGGAGAAGTGGGTAAGAGACGGTTTGGAGGTGGATGACGAGGAATGGCAGGAGGCACTCGCTTCCCCCAGAGAGGTGGCTATTTCTGCAAAGTTGAAATTAATACAGCTGAAGATTTTGCACAGAGTCTACATATCAGGGACCCAATTGATTCACATGGGGAGTAGTACAGATGGGCTTTGCAGAAGGGGTTGTGGAATGCAGGGCGCATTCCTACATGTGCTCTGGGAGTGCCCAGTCATTCATAGTTTCTGGAGGGGTGTGTTGAAAGTAATGAGTGTGGTGTGGGGGGTGCCCTTGTTACCTGAAGCAAAGAGATGCCTTTTGAATGTGTGGGAGCCCACAGATTTGCCTATACATGGGAGGTTGTGGGTCGCACTGGGGCAGACAGTGGCCAAGCGCAACATAGCGCAGCTGTGGGGGGCCGCTACACCTCCCACCTTAAAGAAATGGAAAGATGATATGGACTGGTGCATGGTTCGGGAAAAAACTGTATATGTTGCACGAGGAAGCCCCAAAAAATGGTTATTGATTTGGACAAAGTGGAATGTTTACCGGGGGGGAATTTGCGAACCACCAGTTGTTTCTTCCCCAGAAGACCACTGTTCACTGTGAACCAGATTGTATGTTAAGTAACATCGCCTGCTATTTTGAACATTATGTACCGACGTATGTTCACACTGATGCAAGTATACCTTGTGAGGTAACCAATCGGACCTGTATAACATGACCAATTTCCTTTTATGTTGAATAAACAGATTGATAAAAAAAAATAATAATTGCTGTAAATATTATTTTAGACAGTATTCTGGTAACATAACCTGTAAATCACCACTTAATTAGGTCGAGAATGGCAGTGCATGCGCTGCTGCAAGACCTGCTGTAATCCGTCAATCAATCAGGGGTTTATAAGGCGCGCTACTCACCCGTGAGGGTCTCAAGGCGCTGGCAGGGGTAGGGGGTGGTGCAGCTCCGGATCAGTCGAAGAGCCAGGTCTTGAGGCTCTTCCTGAAGGTGTGCAGAGGTAATCAATATATCCACTCTATTCCCACCCCTGCTTACCATTGGTCTTCTCCAGCGTCACTCTATTTTGCAGCATCCTGTCTTGTCCCACTGCCGATGCCTCACTTCCTTTCAAGTCGCAGGAGCACCGGTAAAGTACAGTCTCCTTGCCCTTAACATCTTTATTTTCCTGTTTGGAAGAGCTTTTTATTTATTTTTATTATTTTTAATGAGCCGACATGCGCGGCAGATGTGGGTTATATGTTTGCTTTTAATTAGCGCGGCCACAGCACTGCTTCATCTTTAAGCAAGGCGGGTGCTTTTGCATACACCTGCTTGTTTATAATTGTCAGTGCGCGAGGGAATAGGCCTTGACATATTAAAGTAACAAATAATAAATAAATACACCAATGAAAGCGGTTACGGGGACCCTCTTTTGGGCCTTTGTGAAAAAGCACTGTTCTTTTTCACACGTGCCTTAGCACCTGGAATCCAGTTGGCCCTTTATCCGCCATTTCGAAGTATTATCATTTTCTAAGTGGTGGCACGTCCTGCATTTACAGTGGTAGTGGTGCATTTTTAATTTTATTTTTACCTAATTAAAATAAAAAAAAACTCAAAGGATCCCTGGAGGTAGCGTGTGGCTGTCTTCAATTGGAATTCCTGTTTCCTAAACCGGTTTTACCCAGACAGCTGCCTGGTTATCGGCAAACCAAAAGAAACGAGAGATCCCGCTGGGCTGCACAGTGTCACCGTGCGAGTGTCCGGGCAGGGTGCTTTGCCATCCACCGCCTCGCAGCAAAGACGCGCCGAAGATCACACTGAGAGCGGCAGAGCGCTGACTACGGCCTTTACCACCTCAGAAATGTACTCATGAACGCAAAACTCAAAGAGTACCCATCCTAAAGGACAGCAACTGGAGACGTAAGGGGTTCGCAGAGGAGTGGCCATGGCGGACAGACTGCGCTTTGGGGAGAGAGGGGACAAGTGCTCTCCTGCTGAAATGTTTGAGTGGAAACATTGGCGAAGGAAAGGACGGATCAGTGCTGTCAGGTATAAATCTGTGACCATGAGGTTGCAAACACACCTCCAGAACCGAGGCAGAAGCCCACTGGACTGTCTATCCTGCAGGTAGGCCACTTTTGAGAATTTATTTGGACAATGTTTTATTTTATGACAATACAATCTGAATAGGTCATCTCCCCAACCCACATGCTTCTCACGAAGAAATAAGAATAACAAGCATTTCAAATGCAAAAGGTCTCGCATTTACGCGAGCTTGAGCTATTGGCATTGTAAATGACGATGCCTTTTATTTACGTTTTGATTTTAAAAACCTAAATAAAAGGCATTGTCATTTACAATGCTGATAGCTCAAACTCTCGCCAATGCGAGACCTATTGCATTGCAAATGCTTGATTGTTTACAGGAGTCACTTGAATTGTGGGCGCCGTAATTGGTACGCCTTTACCTGGGTTGAACTGACAACAAATCATGCAAGTACGGACTTTCTGTTTGGCTGCAGCTCGTAAGTGTTTATTAAACCAAATGTTTTGAATACTGTCTAACATAGCTTTCTCTCCTAGATGTGCTGGACTATGTATTGTGTTAATGATAACTTGAACCATTGAGTCAGGGAGCAACCATATAGATTTTCCCTTCGTCATCCATCCCTGATCTGTTTGGATCCCTCCTAGTTCAGTCCATTTCTTGATTTCCTCTGGCGTAGCATGTGTCTGTATGTCAATTACATCAAGGGCGGGATCCTTAACTGTCATGCAGTGTGTCGGTGTCGGAACTATTGTCTTTGTCAAGTCAGTTGCATGAGTCCTATTCTGTGCTGTTTGCTTAGCTGTTCGGTCTGCTAGGTCGTTACCCTGGGAAATGATATCGGTGACTTTTGTATGGGCCTTGCATTTCATGATAGATATCGAAGTAGGCAGATGTATTGCATCTAACAGAGCTTGAATGAGGGGACCGTGTTGAATGTTGGCACCGTGAGAAGTCAAATAACCTCTCTCTCGCCAAAGGACTCCGAAGTCGTGTACAACTCCGAATGCATAACGTGAATCTGTATATATGTTGACTCTTTTATTTTTGGCTTGAATACAGGCTTGTGTCAGAGCGATGAGCTCTGCTGCTTGAGCTGACAATGTGTCAATACAATTTGTTTCAATAACTTCGGTGTCTGTCGTGACTGCGTAAGCGGCCACTAATTCTCCTGTACTTGTTCTCATGCATGAACCATCCACATAAAGTGTCAGGTCTGGATCTGATAATGGAACATCTGTCAAGTCTTGTCTGGGTTTCGTCGTAATAGTAATGACTTCAATGCAATCATGTGCCAATGGGTCTGTTCCACTTAATGGCAAAAGTGTGGCAGGATTTAATGTACTACAGCGTCTGATTTCTATGTGTGGCTGAAACAATGTTAATTCGTAACCTGTCAGTCGTGCTATAGTCAAGTGCTGAGTCTGAGTTCTGTTTAAAAGAACTTCCACGGAGTGTGGAACTTGCACTGTCAATTGATGTCCTAATACTATGGAATCGCTTTGTCTGATCGCTAAAGCTGTCGCTGCGACTGATTTTAGGCACGTAGGCAGAGCCTGAGCTACTGGATCTAATGTGCTAGAAAAATAAGCACACGGCTTGTGTGAACCTGCTTGTTCCTGAGTGAGTACTGATAAGGCAGTACCTTCACGTTCTGTAACGAAGAGTGTAAAAGGCTTACTGTAACATGGTGTCGCTAAAACAGGTGCTTGACATAAGGCTTTCTTTAAGTCTTCAAAAGCTTGTGTATGTGCCTGAGTCCAAGGGAGGACAGTCGAAGTCGCTGCCTCCTGGGTTGTCAACTGAATGAGTGGTTTTACTAAAAATGCATATTGGGGAATCCATTGTCTACAGTACGAAGTGAGACCTATGAAGGCCTGCACCTCCTTTTGTGTCTTGGGTGGTGGCATGTTTACAATTAACTGGATGCGGTCAGGTGTGAGCTGTCTTCCCCCCTTGGACAGCAAGTGCCCAAGGTACACAACTTGCTGAACACAGAATTGCAGCTTCGAAGGGGACACCTTGTGCCCCTTGTCGGCCAGAAAATGTAAAACCGTCAGTGATGCTTTTTCACATTCGGGTTCGCTTCGGGCGGTGATCAGCAGATCATCGACATACTGAAGCAGTGCAGTGTTAACAGGCATGTGGATACTGTCAAGTTGTCTTTTCAGTGCTTGGCTATAGATGCTGGGGCTTTCTGTGAATCCTTGAGGTGCGCGTGCAAATTTAATGCTTCGTCCATTTAAACTAAATCCGAACAAATATTGGCTTTCCGGATCGATTGGAACGCTAAAGAAGGCGTTCTTGAGGTCAATTACAGTAAAGAACGTTGCTTCTGAATCAATAGCTGTCAATAATGAAGAGATATCTGGAACCACGGGATATTGTGGTACAATGCATTTATTCAATTCGCGCAGATCAATAATTAATCGATAAACTGGGGGTGCTTTTGGATCAGTTCGTTTAAGAACCGGAATTATAGGAGAATTACACACATTGGAGTCGGTTTCCACAACCACTCCTTGTGCAATGAGCTCGTCAATGATTTGCAGCAAAGCCACCACAGCATCTGGGGGTAACTTGTATTGTCGAATTCGTGGTAATACCACTCCTGCTTTGAGTGTGACTCGATATGGTGTAATGTGCATACAACCTACATCAGTAGGGCCTTGTGCCCATAAATGTGCAGGGACATTCTGTAACCGGTGATCCATGTCTCTAAATACATAGTGACCTTTAAAGTCGCGCAAAAATAGTCGTACCCCCTCCGGGGAACAACATATTACAGCTCCTAGAGCTTTCAGTGTCTTTATACCTAACAAGTTTTCTGGGCATGATTTTGTAAGCAATAGATCTGTAGTCCGTGTCAATGGACCAACTGCAAGAGGCAGAGGTTGCGATACTTCATTAACAATAGGTTGTCCTGAAAATCCAAGGGAAACATTTTGTGAGCCTGAGAGGGGTGCCCCTGGAACCTCGTCGTGACTTATAGTTGTTCTGCTTGCCCCTGTATCAATTAAAAACTTTCTGTCTTTCCCTAATACTTGACTATGTACATAAGGACCCTCTTGATCTACGGGTACCTCAATAAGGGGTAAGCCAACTTCCCTCTCTAGGCTGTTTCATGTGTATCGCTGATAATCTGGATAGTCATTTTGTGCATACTGGTACATCTGTTGTGTCGTGTTCTGTGTTGCGGCAATAGGCTGTGACTGTGGTACCGCTACGGTCTGTTGTGCAGCTTGCATAGGCTGTACATTCTGAGGTACTTGTTGTTGGATCTGATCCTGTCTGGGCGGACGTGGTCTCTCCTTGGTTTTACCCGTAGAGATATTATGTTTCAGAACTGCACAATCGCTTATATAATGACCTGGCTGTTTACAATAGTTGCATGTCCCTTTGACAGGAACCGCTGAATTGTTGGACTGTGTCGCACCCTTTTTATGACTGTCAGCTGGAACTGACTGGGCGACGAGCATTTTCATTTTCGTGTCTTTCATACGTCTCTGTTCGTGTTCTTGTTCTTCTCTAATTCTATTCTGGTGGTACTGTAACATTTGTAACATTTGTGACGGGGTATTAGCTTGCCACGAGCTCTCTACTTTCAATACTCTGTTCTTAACCTGCTGCAGGGAATTTTCAACTAATTTTGTTACAAAAAGATGTGGATATGAATCGCTACTTGCTTTCAGGCCGCTATTAATACCAAAACATTTTTCAAATTGTGAATAAAAATCACTAGTGTCTTCATCGGGTTTCTGTTTGCAAGCTGAGATTGCTCCCCAGTCTTCCTTTTTCATAGTTAATAAACGTGGCAATACTTGTACTAATAATCCTGGTAATGCTTTAGTTTTGTCTCCAAGCCCTACGCCTGCAGTTCGGGCATTTTCTTCGTTTTCTAATGCTGTCCAATCAATTTTTTGTTCTCCCACCTCCCACTCTTTTTCTTTGAGTTTCTCGTAAATACCGGCAGGCAATAATACTTTCAATATTTCCATAATGTCAGGATAGGTATAATCACCCATGAGTAACATGTCTTTTATTTCACGGTGAAAACCTGCTGGATCTCTGTCATGGCTGGGCACTAATTTTTTCATTTCCAATAGTTCTATTTTAGTTATAGGCGTGTACACAAACACGCGTCTAAAAGTATTATCATCATTTCTAACTGGATGTACTTCGCGTAAGGGATTCTGTCTGTCTATGTAATACGTCTTTCTTTCCATGGAGGGAGCTGGATCATGTTCTGGACACAAAAAGGCACTATATCTGTGTCGATATTCTAGAATTACTTTAATTAGATCGGTACCTAGACCTCTCCATTTATTCATGAGTAGTTCTATCAGTATATCAGGTAGGGGACCAGGATCGGAGTGTTGGCCTTTATATAATATAAGGAGATGTTGTATCATGTATATACCAGCTAAACGCTGTTCGTCTGGTGAAAGATTCAGAAACGTATGTACTAGCGCGTCATCACTATATTTATCAGAACTGTCAGCCCATTGTACTGCTGACCTGGCTAATTCTTGTTCATCCATAGAATCGAGTACATGGTACCCCATTCGTTCTTGGAGTATTTTATCAGTAGCCTGAAACAAATGTTCAGGGGTCCTTGGGTTTGACATAGCTGCTTGAAAAATTCTCTTACTTTCTGGACGTATCGGACGTATTGGATTATTGGAGGATCTTCCTTTTCCTACATAAGCTATCGTTTCTCTAGCTGGTAATTGTAATTGTCCTGTTGTCATTTCTAGCTGTTCCTCATCGCCTGAGGACTCAGTTTTATCTGCATCTGTTTCTCTTTCAGGCTGTTCTTTTTCACATATTTGTTCTACTTTTTTCCTGATCCTTCGGTACATACTTTCTATACTATTCTGTTTATCATGTTTTCCGTCTGCTATATTCTGGCCCCCTTTGTTAAGGGCTCTCATTTCTTCCGCGTCTACACCTGGCCTATCTCTGTGTCTTATCAGGCAGTTTATAAAGAAGCGTAACAACAGTTTCTGCGTGTCCACTTTCTGGTAGGCCATGGCTTCGCCAATACTTTCAGGACCTTGCCCTGTTTGGACAAAGTGATATATTTTGTCTAGATGTTCAATCATTCCTGGTAGTATCATTAAATAGTTCGCAACTCGTCGTAGACGTACTGATGATAGCATCATTCTGTCGTCTTTACCTGGTACTGGATCATATCTACAATCTGTAAGAGGCTCTTTAAGTATGTCATAATTCGCTGTTTGAGGCGTACGTTGGTGTGCTAGATCCCTATAAGTCAATCGACGCACTGATGGCGGCGTATGAAAACTTCCTGTCGCACCTCCTGAGGTGCTAGGTCCAAAAGGATTCGTTGGGTGTAAGGTAGGAAGAATAGATGCAGGAAGAAGTGAAGGAACGGGCGGAAGGTTTTGAACGGACGGAGGAGTATGTTGCTGCGGAAGTGGGGACAGATTATCTCGGGGTCGAGCGCCATTTGCAGGTGGTGTACGTGGCGGCGGAGTATTAACATATTCGGGGGCTACATCGTCTAGATAGGAAGAAAGGAAAATGTCCTTTGCAGTCTTGGGGTGCACTTTAGTCGGAAGCAATGGAGGTGGCAGATCTTTCGGTACTTCCAGGGTGGCCTTAGGTAAACCCTCGGCCAGAAGAGGATACATACCATTCATAAGAGTGTTTCGTTGTCTGTCTACTTGTTCTGCTTTTGCTCGGATACCTTCCTCAATTAATACATTTTCTCGGGCTTTTCCTGAATCCTCCCTACTTTTCTCTTCTTTTCTGAGCGCTTTCTCTGTGCGTCTATGCGATTCTTTACGCCATAATTCAATGGCATCTTTCTGTGACTGTCTGGCTTTCTTTTTCCACAATGCTTCTTCTACTCTCATGATGCAATCTGCATCCCATGTCCCAGTAGTGGGCCATCTCTGATTCTCTGCTAAATCCTTGGTGTAGTCTACCCACAATTCGAGATATAATACGGCATCTAGGCCATGCTTATGGTACATAAAGTACCCTGGAGTGTCCCTAGGTGGAATGGGAACAGCTTCCTCGAGTATCCCTTTTCTAGTTTTTATCTGTCTTAATTTTGAAAATAACGGCATCTTGAACCTTGCTACTTGGTTCTTACTCGGACTTGAACACACTTAATACAATAAACACAGTAATGAAGATCGAACAATCACTCATACCACGACATTTAAAACATATCAAAACATTTTAGAACGAACAATAATAATCAGAATAAAACTAGTTAACTGCATAATACTAGATGTACTGCTAAACAGCACAGATACACTGCTGAAACAGTGCAGA
The DNA here is from genome assembly GCF_964204655.1 of Triturus cristatus. Classification (NCBI taxonomy): domain Eukaryota; kingdom Metazoa; phylum Chordata; class Amphibia; order Caudata; family Salamandridae; genus Triturus; species Triturus cristatus. Next base: position 657,818,071 of record NC_140585.1, on the reverse strand, counting down.
CCAGGTCTGTGTACCCAAACCCGTCTTGACCGGCACAAACCAATGTGCACGTCTAGATGCGTCCCCAGCAACGGTACTCACCGGGAAGCACGGAACGGAACAGAAGGCCTCGGAAGTCTGGACTGGACTAGACCAAACTGGACTGGACTCGACTCGTGACTTAGATACTTCGGAACTTCGGAATCTGGTGGGCCTCTGTATACCTCGGATCTTGCTCTCTCAGCTAGGCTCTGGTCGGGATTCTCCGCACTCCTCACCGCCTCGTCTGGGTGTTGATCGCAGCCTCAGTCACCCCCGTTGGCCTGAGGGAGATACAGGAAATCCTGCGGGTACGCGTAGTTGTCCGTCCGGCTGTGGCAGGAGACCGGGTCTGCAACGCACCTCCGGCGCGTGGGGTGTGAGAGGTGTCCCTGTTCGGGCGCCAATTATGTGGTAAATTTAATTACCTAGACTTAATTTATGCGGTAAAATTCAATAAGAATAACTCAGTAAAAATAAGAGGCAGAATCCGTGGTATTTGAGGTTTTAAAATGGGTTTATTCCTTACAAAGGAATTGGTTCGAACCAGGCAATCGGGTTCCGTCACCACTAAGGTTCGGGAAGGGATAGAGGCAATACTTTATTGACAGGTTGTCATATATATAGTAAATGCATTACAGTGAAGACATATGCAGAAGGCGTGACAGCTGAGAAGAGAGATAAGAATACACATACGTAATGAAAAGGCGTTACAATAGGCGTGCATGAAGGCGTGTACTAGAAACGTCATTATGATGATGACACAAGTGGGTGGATCCATAAGAGAATCCTGCAAAATCAGCAGAAATACTTGGCAGAGATGCGCGCACAGTAGCATGACGTGTGATTGACGTGTAACTGGAGGGTGAAGGGGACTTGACTTTTAGCCCTACATGAGGAGACAGAAGTCTGGGATGTCAGAACAACCTAATCCCAAATCGTATCTAATATCTTGTGTTTAAGGAACTGTATTATCTGGAAGGAAAGGTCTCTCAGGCAGAGGCTATCCTATACTGACTTCTAGTGCGTGTATAAGCGTCTATGTGTCTACATGAGATGCGAGGGGGCATGGGCCTACCATGGCAACAGAAGCCATGAATTACTTGCACGGAGACAGTAAGGCCGGGCCCTTTGCTCTGTAGCTGGAAGGATGTTTACCTAAACTACTAGACAGGAATGCATTTCTCGAGGAGCGGAGCAGATAACTTGAAGGCTGAATACAGTCTTTGGCAGGCAACAGGCCGGGCCAGGCACCGTTAGCCGCGCAGGAAGTAAGACAAAGGTCATGGATACAGATACAGGTCCAGGCTGGAGCATTCAGAGGCAGAAGCTGGAAAAGCTCGATGGCAGAATTCAGGGCCTACCTTGCCAGAGCTGAAAAACGTGAAAAGTATACCATATAAAGACGGTGGCAAGGCATACTTAGGAACGGAATATTCGACCCATTCATGGCGGATCTGAAAGAGGACATGTTGACGTTGGACGCATATGTATTTGCGTCTTCATAGCTTGAAGTGGAGGGAACATACATGTACTTGTAGCATGTACATGGAGCCGTTGGGGTCTAAGATAGGGGACACAATCGATCATAAAAATTCATATTTCCTCAGTTCAGGCAAGAAATAGACCAAACTATGAGATAAAATGCAGACTAGAAAAAACATTAAGCACAGATTGGTTAAAAGCTGTTATGTCACCATTAAGTCATATCAAATGACTGAACATGTCACTTGTTTACCAAGTAAAGTATTTGTTACTGGCCAATTTTAATCAGGTGCTTAGTGACATTAAAAAGATTACGAGCACTTGAACGAGAAATAGATGATCTAGAAAAGAACCAAGGGCAAGATCCTTCTGATGCTGCTGCACATAAGCTGCTCCTCAAAAACCAAGAATATAAAGACCACCTCTGGGAGGAAACTAGGGCACGTCTTTCCGCAACACAGCACACAATATATGAAATAGGCGACAAAGCAGGCAAACTGCTGGCCTGGCTCGATAAACGTGAAAAAGCAGATAGATGGGTGGCAGAACTTCAATTGCCTACGGGAGATACCACACAGAACCCACAGGAAGTGGTGGACCTCTTGGCACACCATTACGAACAAGTTAACGCCTCCGCACACGTGAGAACGCAGGAGGGTTGGAGGACTTCCTCCGAGACATCTGTCTCTCTAAACTTACGGAGGATGAGTCCCAGCTTCTGGAAGCAAAGCTCTCAGCAGACGAGCAGGCCCTGGCAATTTACAAAATTCAGTCTGGGAAGGCCCTTGGCCCTAACTGCATCCCCATAGAAAGGTTTAAACGTAATGCTACGATTCTAGCGCCCTACTTTATAGCAATGTTTGAGGCCAGTCTAGAGGAGGGAGAATTACAGCGGGACCAGCGAATGGCAACCATAGTGGCCATCCGCAAACCTGGGAAACCACAGATGGAATGCACCTAGGCCCATATCGCTGATAAATGCGGAAACTAAAATCTTGGCCAAAACCTTGACAAACCGACTCACACCGTACCTAGCCAAGTTAATACACCCAGACCAATCGGGCTTCATGTCGGGGAGAAATACGGCCCTAAACCTAAGGCAACTCCATAGTGTCATAGGGCGCAGACATATTATACAGGAAGACGCCATCGTGCTCTCATTAGATGCGAGAATGGCCTTCGATACAGTTGAGTGGCCCTTCCTGTTTGCTGTTCTCAAAAAATTGGGCTTTATGCCTACGTTCTGCTCCTGGATACAACTCCTCTACACTAATCCCTTGGCGCTTGTAGTACAAATGGGCGCACCTCCAGGGAATTCCCACTACATCGAGGCACAAAACAAGGCTGCCAGTATCTCCAATGCTCTTCGACCTAATATTGGAACCCCTGGCAGCATGGGTGCGACAAGACCCGGTCATTCGTGGGCTCCGCTGGACTGCCGACTATGAGGATCGTATATCTCTGTACGCAGACGATATTCTCTTATACCTGGCCTCTCCTAGAAGGTCTGTCGTGTCTCTTAGATGTTTGTGAATCCTATGGGAGATTCTCAGGTTACACAATAAATTGGGCGAAATCCGTGATATATGTCCTGCATGCCCCCCGCCGCGACTGCCGGCTGGATGCAACGTTACAATAGTGACAGATCACTTTAAATACTTGGGGATTCACATCACTCACGGCCCAGAGGTTTTCACAACCCTAAATCTACAAGCCCCCCTACAACGGCTCCAAAGAGACACTGACAGTCACTACCACTGACACTCTTGGGAAGGGCGGCACTTCAAAATGATGGCGCTACCACGCTTTCTCTACGCCTTTCAAAATTTGCCTTTCCAGATTCCTCAGTCCTACTTTCGAGCCATAGAGGCAGAGGTCATCAAGCTCCTCTGGGATAATAAACCAGCTCGTATAGCGATGGTTAAGCTGTGCTGAACATGGTATGATGGCGGAATAGCTCTGCCAAACATCCAGACATATTTTTGGGCATCCCAACTAACGGTAATCAACCACTGGCTGCATGTCCCTCACACAGACCTGGCTTACGGGCTAGATAGGGTGGGACTGGGAGACGAAGGCCCGTACCGTGCACTGTACAACAAACCGCGGATCCTGCTGGGCCCGACGAACCACATGCTCCAGATATGGCATACAGTGCATAAAAAACTGGGATGGCACAACACAATCGACACCGCTTTGGGTCACGGACAGATTGGGCAGGCTGGGCAAGAGTAAAGGATTTCAACAATGGGATGCTATAGGCATCTCCGAAGTCGGGGATCCCTGGGTACGAGGGAAAATGCTTACCTTTGAACAACTCCAATCCAAATATGAGATGGCATCGACAGAACGATTCCGGTATTACCAAATAAAACACGCCTTAGAGGCAGCAATCCCACCTGCCACTAGTCTGCCTGAGGCCTCATCACTAGAGGACAGACTACTCACGGAATATATGGATAAAAAAGCAATTTCCATGACGTACCGGAAAATTATTAATAATGCCCCTGACCCAATGCAAAAGCTCTGTGGCAAATGGGCAGAGGAGTTGGGAGAATTAGACGGACTGGCAGGACGCACTAGCTTCACCTAGGAAGGTGGCAATCCCATCCAGACTCCGCCTGATAAAACTTAAGATCCTGCATAGAGCTTACTACACAGGACCAGCACTTTACAAAATAGGGAAAACTGATAACCAACTTTGTTTGAAGGGTTGTGGGCCAATCGACACATTTTTCAACACTATTTGGGACTGCCCAGCGATAACATTATACTGGAGATCAGTAATGGACAAGATCACCCGATTCAGTGGCAGTCCAGTCCCGCCTGAGCCCAAACGCTGCCTACTAAACATATGGGAACCCACAGACCTTAACACCACAAGGCAAACATGGGCAACCTTAGGAATGATGTTAGCTAAAAAGAACATCGCCAGACACTGGGGAGCTTTTGCCGCCCTCACACTCGTGGAGTGGTGTAAAGATATGGATGTAGCTACGGTGGCAGAAAAGACTGTGTATGTACGAAGGGGTAGCCCGAAAAAGTGGATACGACTATGAGAAGGGTGGGATACTTATAGGGGAGGGCTGTGCACCTTACCAATAACACCCCAGGATCCATAAGTATTGTAATGAAGGTGTTAATAATGTTGTAATGTGATGATAACACGCACTGTATTAACGTATACTTTCGACTGTGCAATGGAAGGTAGACCTCCTTAACTGTAGCTCTACCAAACCCACTAAATGTAATGATGAGTACTTGTACTTCTATTTACTTTTTATATGTGCCATTTTTCATTTCAGAAAAATAAACATATAAAAAAAAAAAAAAAAAGATTACGAGCAATAGCCATCAAAAATCTTCTGTAACTTGAAATATGCATCTTTTCAGGAACATAAGCACACAGGAAAAATATTACAGTAAATCTCTAAAAACACAACAATAAAAATGAAATACAGTCGGTGAATAGACTACATATGCTAAGGTATGAACCTTACAAGGAGTAAAAAAAGAAACTTCCAAAATAATTCAGACCAATTTTACGTTCTAATATACTTAAACATTTTTCACCCCAAGAAACATTATGAAATGAAGCATAGATGTTAATAAAATAATTTTAAAAAGAAGTACTTTTATAAAGAAACTAAAATTGAGAAGGGTTTAAGGTTGATGAAGAAGTTTTTCATAGTAGCGTTACCATAAAAGAACACGATTAGAAATTTCCAAGTTAAGGTTATCCCGTCGCATTGTGTCCAAAGCTCACCATTCCAGGTCAGCCTTAACTCCAACCCCTGTTATCACTTGAAGCTTGTGTTCGTAAGTTTGTGAAAAGTTCTATGATTAATCATTTTTGGGAGATTATACTGTTGGGTAATGTAAAATGGTGGCTATGTGGATGCACGATGGTTGGCCTCTATGTACTGGTAGTGGTGATATATGTTGATGGATGTGTGTTTGTGCAGTAGTGTGTGTTTGTTTATATGTTTTGTTTGTGCATAATTGTGGCTCTGTAAGACTATCTTGGTGGCTGTGCCACCTCTGGTATTGCTTGATTAAGACTTCAGTGTGATGTATTTGAGCACATTGTTATTATGCTTGTAAATTTGGAAAAGGATGTATGATTGCATGAGTACATTATTGCTGTGAAATTGTATAGCATTGGTAAGTACTGACTGTGTATGACTGTGTGTGTTGTGCATTATGGTGATTCTTAGTATCTCATTGATGTGTGTTTGAATGTATGAAGGTAGGTGTGTTGGTGTATAATGGTGTCTCTGTGGGTATAGGCTGGTGACTGTGGTGGTTTTATATTGGTTATATAAACGTGTTGCTGGGTGTGGGCATTTGAACCTAACTTGTGTGCACATATTATAGAGTTCCTACAGTAATATACAATGGGTTGATGGTTGTAAGATTGTGGTTGTGCTTTGATTTGATGTTTGGCAGATGCAGGTATGAAGGATAGTTATGTTAATTGTGTGAAGCATTGTGGCGTTTATGATGCACTCAGTAATGCTTTACATTGAGGGTTGTGTTGTTTTTTGTGTTGTGTACCGAGAAGTTTGCTGAGGATAGGAGTTACCATACAGCTCCCTGCTAATGTTGTGGCTAGGTTGTAGGTTGCTGCTGTGTAGCTGACCATTGTGGGATTGGGGCACGGTGGTGATTGTAGAACTTTAAGGTGGGTATATATATATATACATATATGTGTGTGTGTGTGTGTGTGTGTGTGTATATATGTATATATATATGTGTGTGTATATATGTATATATATGTGTGTGTGTATATATGTATATATATGTGTGTGTGTGTGTGTGTGTGTGTGCGTGTGTGTGTGTGTGTGTGTGTATATATATATATATATATTCACTTAAAAAACCATAGGTTTCACACATGTTATAGTTAGCTGGACATTTCCCTCGTAAAAAACCAATGAAATTCCCCCGTTATAGTTAGTGCAGGCAACTATAACTCACACGACCGCAATCCTCTGCTGATGACGTCCGATATTACATCACTGTATTTAGACACCTATTTACCCATGTCTTCTTCCATTAATCTTTAGCTATACATATATTACAAATATTTATTTTTCAGAAAGACACATATGTAATCAGTGATGTAATATCTGACGTCATCAGCAGAGGATTGCGGTTGCGTGAGTTATAGTTGCCTGCACTAACTATAACGGGGGAATTTCATTGGTTTTTTACGAGGGAAATGTCCAGCTAACTATAACATGTGTGAAACCTATGGTTTTTTAAGTGAATTTGTATGGTTTTTTAAATGCTTAGTTATGTATTTATTAATATATTTTTTTTTTCAGGTTTTTCACCGTGCGCGCACCGTGCGCTTCGCGCTCCGTGCGCGCGCTGTGGGCACTCGGTGCGCTTCGCGCACCGAGCGCCCACGAAGCGTTGTGCGTGCCGTGCGCGCACAGTGCGCGCTCCGTGCACCACCCCGTGCATTTTCGACAAAAAAATAAATGTTTTTTTCACCCTTGGGGGTCCTTCAGTGACCCCCTGACAAAGGCTAGGGGGTCAGGAACTGTCCACTCTGCCCCCTTTTCACGTTCTCCACCTTTGTTTTTCACTGCCTCAGGCTGCGAGAGACAAAATGGCGGCCGCCACTTCCTGATTTCGACCGATTCGAATGTTTACTGACATCTAACAACCAATCAGAATTGCGCTCGCGCACGGCAGGGTGCGCGCACAGTGCGCGCGTATAGATATTGATATGGTTTTAAATGCTATTTTCCCTGGAAATACTGAACAGATTTACACGAGACCTTCAAAACGCACTTCCTTGACCTTATGGCTACCTCTCTGCCAAATTTCACGTAATTCTGTTCAGCCATTCGGGCTGTACCTTCGACTAAAGGTCCTATGGAAAAATGCATGGGGAAAACGTGTTTTGGGACCCCCCTTTTTTCTCGGCCCCCGCTTGACTAATCACCCCGAGACTTTCAGGGTAGGAGCGGAGCGGAGCGCCCCACCTATTTTGAAAAATTCGCGAGGATTCGTCAACCGGCGCCAAAGTTATTCAAAATAGAATTTTCAGATTTCCTATGGAAACACGGTCCTAACTATAACTATCTACTGGCGACCGCCAGTAGATAATATATATATATATATATATATATATATATATATATATATATATATTATATATATATTATATATATGTGTGTGTATTATATATGTTTATATGTCTAAATCTGGTTTCTATAAATGTTCATCATGTCGAGCCTGCAAATTTGGTGCTAACCTAACTGAATATATGACAGCTTTCAGTACCATCCCGGTCCCTATTAAAGAGCGCTATACATGTCGGACCAAATATGCTGTATATATGTTAGAATGCACTTGCCATCTTAAATATATTGGCAGCACCAAACTTGCATTACACACTAGAATTTTGCAGCACCATTATTAATTCTGATCCCAATTATCCAGTGGACCCTCATTTCAAGGCAGTGCATCAGAACAAAATTGACCTGAAATATTCAGTTATTGGGGCAGTCCCTATTTCTATGGGGCCACAGAGAGAGGAAGCTGCGACATCTTGAATCTTTCTTTATTATGACTCTCGACACGAAGATGCCCAATGGGCTCAACACAAGTGAGGACCTACACAACTTCTTGTAGTACTGTCAGTTTTGATAGGTCTCTCTTCTCATCTCTCTAGTACTCCGTGTTGTAGCTCAGGCTCCTTTTAGATCTAGTGTCTCTTCCTCCTGACTGCAGCGGGTTGTGTGTCTAATTTTTTGGGTTATTTCTGCGACTAATTGATATTCAACATATTACTTTTTACTATAGCAAGTTTATTCATGATGAAATGCTTTATGGTTCTCAGTATTTGTTGCACAGGCACTTAATCAACTTACAGCACTTGCACTTTTATTACAACCTGTTGGTTGTGTTTTTTTGCCAACATGCGCCTTTGCACAGCTTCTTTTACGTTTTATATATTTTTGTACATTTGCAGGTTTTGCGGCTTGTTTTTGCACTTGTACTTTTTGCACACAATTTGGATTCAAATTGCAATCTAATTGGCCCATCGGTTTTATTACTTATTGAGTGTATAGCTACTAAACTTCAAGAACAGTATGCTTGTATTTTGCCCATTTAGCATGATATGTAGAATGGTACTCCTAGATGGAGAGAGTTTCTGTGATTAGGATACAACAACCTGTACTTGCAGCACTTGCACTTTATCAAGCAGCGGTAGATATCACTGTGTAAATATTGTACATTTGGTTTTATAGTCACAATTTTTAAATATGAAATATATGATTTCATACCTCTCTGCTACAATCTATTTTATTGTAGATAATTTACATGTTTTAATTGTGGGCTAGTTTTCTTTATATCTACTGTTCTTATTTATTTTTATTACACTATTTTTGGACTCTTTCTTGACTTGGACCATTTACTGTGAATGCGTTTTCTAAATTGTAATCTGTTATTTATATCCCTACATTGTCACCTGACCAATCTGATGTTTTGATTGGTCACACAAAGTATATCAACTGTGATTCATCACCAGAGCGTCTTGTTGAAACACGTCTGGTTGGACCCAGGTCCATTACACTCTGTGGTGTTTATGATGAAATAAAGAATCTTGCGAAGAACTTATTGGAGTGCCTTTGTGGTCCGTACCTGTGCTGTGGATTCCCTTTGTGGCATTAAGGGAAACAGGACTGTTCCTTTGGAGATATATGTATATGTTACATGCTCTCTGTGAGTGTAAACTTCTCGGACTGCAATGCACTGTGGGGACTACATCTACCAGCAACCTTAGCGCATGCTGCACACAGAGGTGGAAACATCGTGCCTCTGATTGGATTATTCACGCTCCAATGGGAACACATCTAGCAGTATGTCAATGCCCCGTGCAAACAACAAAGACTAAACACAAAGCTGGCAATAATTAAGGCATTCGCCGAAACGCGTCTGCCAGGTGTTTTTCTTCCGGATGGTGGCAAATAAATTTCCCCTGAAGAGGTTCCAAGCATGTGTCGGACCCGTTTTTTAAGGAAAGACGGGATTAGTGTTTGATGTTATTGCAGCAGTCGGCGCTGCATTCCGATGCGCCTCTTGTTCTGGAGCTCCGCTGATGGCCAACATCTCTCCTGGTGTGATGTGCTGAATGCACACAGCGGCGCCCCCCCCCACCCAAGACAACGTTCATGGTATCTGGGAGAGAGCAGCAGATTCCTGCTGATTGGGACACCTTCGGGAGACGATTGCCGCCATATGTTCACGCAACAGAGAGTGGATGGGCTCGCAAGCTGACACTGTCAGGGCATTACTTGATGCACAAACCGGTCACTGAACCTGAGCTCGTGACGTGGGACTGCCTACATGCTCTCTGTGAGTGTAAACTTCTCGGACCGCAATGCACTGTGGGGACTACTTCTACCAGCAACCTTAACGCATGCTGCACACAGAGGTGGAAACATCGCGCCTCTGATTGGATTATTCACACTCCAATGGGAACACATCTAGCAGTATGTTAATGCCCCGTGCAAACAACAAAGACTAAACACAAAGCTGGCAATGATTAAGGCATTCGCCGAAACGCGTCTGCCAGGTGTTTTTCTTCCGGATGGTGGCAAATAAATTTCCCCTGAAGAGGTTCCAAGCATGTGTCGGACCCGTTTTTTAAGGAAAGGCGGGATTGGTGTTTGATGTATATGTATGTGTATATATGTGTATGTGTGTATGTGTATATGTATGTGTATATATGTGTATAGATGTGTGTGTATATTTTTTTTTTGTTGAAACATTTTTTTATTATTTTTCCAACACATCAATACAGCAATCAATTCTCACCCCCCACCCATTCAGGAAATACCCACATTTACCAGCATTTCCACTCAACCGTCCCACCCAATCCCTTCCCCCCCCCCCCACCCTCTGTCAGTGTGCCCCCATCTACTACCCCTTTCCCACTCTCGATGCATTCCCTCCCCCTGGTCAAGACAATACAGGGGCCTCACCTCTCCCTAAATCAACAGGACCTTCCCACTAGCCCAGTCCAAAGTATAGGCGGTCAGGGCCCGCCATCCCACCTCAACTACTCCCCACTCCCCACTACCACCTCCCCATCAGACCCATTCCCTCCCTCCCCCGACTCAGACATCAACCCCTGGAGTTCTACCACCAACGCCTCCCATGCCCGGGCTGTCGCTAGCGCTTTCTCGTCCTCTCGCCGGAGAGCCAGTTGCACCCTGAGCGTGCCCTCAGCCCCCGCCCAACGCGCCAGGGCTGCCCTCCAACGCAGGAAGCTGGGTCCCCCCCGGGATTTCCAGTGCAGAGTCAATTCCCTCTTGGCCAGTATCAGCCCTAGATCATAAAATTTGCTCGTGACCTTCGTGCGACGAGTGTGGGGGAACCACAGCAGCAAGCAGGTCCCCATCTCCGGATCAATGGAGCGATCCGTGACCTGGTTCAAGCAATCTACCACCGCTTCCCAATAGTCGCCCAATTGCCGACAGGCCCAAAACATGTGTCGAAAGTCCCACTGTCCACCCCGCACCGCGGGCACTGAGAGTGCGCTCCCCCGAAATATTGTAGGATCTTGGCCGGTGTCAGGTACGCTCTGTGTAGTGTAAAAAACTGGACTAACTGGAACCTGGCATTCCTCGTCCCCTTCCATGCCCTCCGCACCAGCGTGGACCATGTAGACTCCGGGATCTCTTTCCCCAGGTCCGCCTCCCATTTTTCCCTCAAGGTGCCCAAGGGGAGGAGGCTCTCCGTCGACAGCCGGCGATAAAGGCATGTGATGGCCTTAGCCGTCCCCGCCGCCATCACCACGTATTGGCAACCCGCGGCAGTCGGGGGCTCCGACAACCCCACGTTCCAATGCCTCTGGAGGCTCGCCACCAAGGCCGCATGAAGCAGGAAGTCTCCCCGCGGAAGCCCATAAGAGTCCTGCAAGTCTTGAAAAGGCAGCAGTACTCCCTCTCGAAATAAGTCCCCCACCATCTGCACCCCCAGCTCCTCCCAGACCGCTAATCCCGACCAATCGCCTCCATGTGGGAACGCCGTACACATCCCCAGGGGGATCTCCGGGGCATAGGGGTGAACTATGGCGGCCTTTCTCTGGCATCTGTTCCAGCATAACCGGAGGGTACGTTCCTCCATGGTGAGTTGGGCTAGGTCCAGCCTCTGGTGAAGGACTATAAAGGCCAGCACGTGGCGCGGGATTAGTCTGCCCTGAGGGCCTTCCGGGCCCCTGTACTCCCTGGCCACCGCCTGCGTGAGCCACTGGAGCTGGGCCGCCAGATAGTACCATTCGAAATCCGGGGCCGCCAAGCCCCCCTCCGCCCGCGGCCGCCGCAAGGTGGTCAGCGCCACTCGACGTCTTCCCGAACCCCAAATGAAGCTCGTGGTGAGTACCCGCAGCCTCGCAAAAAACGAAGCTGGGATCCATATTGGAAGGGTGCGAAAATAATAAAGAAGCCGCGGCAGCGCCACCATTTTCAGCAGCGCCACCCTCCCAGCACACGAGAGCGGTAGCGTTTTCCAAAATCCCATACTGCTCCTTAGGCCTCGAAGAGCTCTACCCACATTCCCTTCCAGCAAATCAGCCTGGGCATGGTAGATGTTAACCCCCAGATAACGGAGGCAGCTGCCTTCCCAGCGGATAGGGCCCAGCGCCTGCGGGGGCTGTCCCCCTCGCGACAGCGGGAACAAACACGTTTTACGCCAGTTGACCTTAAGCCCAGACAGCCGACCAAACACCACCAAAAGGGCAACCGCTCCCTCCAGTGCACCCGCCGCGTCCTCCAAGAACATCAGTAGATCGTCCGCGTAGAGGGAGATATAATGCGTATCCTCCCGCAAGGTGACCCCTACATACGCACCCCCCCGTCGGGCATGAGCCGCCAATGGTTCAATGGCCAGCGCGAACAATAGGGGGGAGAGGGAACACCCCTGTCTCGTCCCCCTCCGGACCTGGTAGGAGTCCGATATAGTGACCCCGGTCTTCACCCGGGCCGTGGCCTCGCTATAAAGCAACGCGGTCCAGCGCACAAAGTCCTCCCCCAAGCCGAACTCCCGCAACACCCGATACAAATACGGCCATTCCACACTATCGAAGGCCTTTTCTATGTCGACCGACAGCGTGCAGGCCTCCGGGAAGACCTCCCGGTCCAGCTCCATCACTCGCAGTAACCTTCTCACGGAAGTGGCGGTGCTGCGTCGAGGAATAAAGCCCGCCTGATCCGGGTGGACTAAGGCGGCCATATGGCCCAAGAGGCGCGACGCCAGTATCCTACTCAATATCTTATAGTCCACCGTCAACATGGAGAGCGGCCGATACGCCGTGCGCACATCGGCCTTCCCTCCAGGCTTTAATAAGGGTATCACAATCGTCTCCCGAGCAGTGGCGGGCAAGCACCCACGTCGCCAGGCTTCGCTGTAGAGGGCCTGCAGCTGCGGGGCCAAGAGATCCGGAAACGTCGCATAGAACTCGACAGGCAACCCGTCTGCCCCCGGGGTTTTCCGGCGTGCCATGTGTCTAATCGCCGCCCGAATTTCTCCCAGCGATATGGCCCCGCCAAGTTCTTTCCCAACCTCCGGGTCCAGGCGAGGTAAGCGGGCCTCCAGCAAGAAGTCCGCTAGGCCCTCAGGCTCCCCCTCCATGGTGCTATCGTATAGCCCAGCGTAGTATCCGGCGAACTGCTGATTTATCCCCTTCTGGGAATAAACCGGGGTACCCCCCTCGTCAGCCAGGGCAAGTATCGGTTCCCCCCGGGCCGCCGGGTTCGCCAACCAAGCCAAAAGGGATCCCACCTTATCACGCTCCGCGTGCGCGCGCATTAAGTAGCTTTTATGGTCAAAGCAGCGGAGCCTCTCCACCTGCGCCGCCACACCCTCACGTGCCTCAGCAACCGCAGCCAACTCGCCGCTTCCCGATTGATGTGCCCTTTCCACCGTCCGCAGCAGTGCCTCCGCCTCATCCACCTCCTTCAATAGCGACTTCCTCACTCCGGCTGTGGACGAGATACAAACCCCCCGAACAACCGCCTTGAGCGCGTCCCATTCCGTCGCCCGGCTTGCCGTCGTGCCTGCGTTTCGCTCGAAATATTGCGTTAAGCAGTCACTAACCTCAGCCCGGAAGACCGGGTCCTCCAGGAGCAGAGGGTTAAGACGCCACGTAGGAATAACCTGCCGCTGCCTGGACCACTGCAACACCCCCATACCGGGGTTATGGTCCGAGAGAGTTTTCGCTAGATATTCACTATGGCGCATCATCGAGTGGACGTCCGGAGAACACAGTATGCCATCCAATCTGACATACAGCTCATGGGGGGCAGAATAAAATGAGTAATCCCTGTCCAGCGGGTGATGAGTACGCCAGGTGTCTACCAGACCCCAGGTGTCCTGCCAGCTACGTCGAATATTGGCCACCCGACGCACCGCCGACTGTGCCAGGGGGGGGTGGGACCTATCCAACTCCACATCCGTCACTGAATTAAAGTCCCCTCCCAGTACCACCGGCCCCGTCAAATACGCCGCCAACTGCCCCGATAGCTTGGAGAAAAACGCCGCTTGGTCCATATTAGGAGCATATACGCTACACATGCTCAAGTCCCTCCCATCCAGCCGCCCCTGCACTGCTACAAACCTGCCCTCTGGGTCTACCAATGTCATCAGGGGTTGGAAAGGGACACCCGCTCTCACCCAGATCAGAGCCCCCCGGGTAAACCTCGAAAAGGTGGTGTAGTATAATTGACCCCGCCAGCGCCGCTGCAATGCCTTCCCCTCCTCTCTATCTAAGTGGGTCTCCTGAAGGAAGGCTACCTGAACCCCCCTCCGCACTAAGTATGCATGGATTTTATGTCTCTTCACCATAGAGGTGAGCCCTCTCACATTCCATGTCACAATTCTCAATTCAGGGGGGGTCCCCATCCCATCGTCGAACCAACCATCCCTTCCTATCCCTCCGAGGCACACTGACAACCCCCTGAAACCCTAAAACATCCCAACTCCCCAATTCCCCACCCCTCCCCAGAACAGGCTCTAAACCGCAGTCACCCATCCAAATATTCCCCCAAACCGAAACCAAATACTCTGGTAGCCACCAGAGTCTCACTATGTCCGTGAGGTTGAGGTGGTGACTCTACGCCTGACGGGTTTGACGGTGATCCTTCCCAAAGCATCCATGCCCAGTTCCGTCAATGTCCTTCCCCCCCAGCGGTCCACCCCCGCAAGCTCCCCCACCCCCTCCCCCGGGGTCCCCATGAGTCTCCAGACCTTCCACCCATGTGCATCACCTGGTATCCGGCCCTCCTGAAGCCCCAGCAGACCCGAATCAGCGTCCCTCTCCACATGTACCCAGACCTCCCTGCCCAAGTCCCTTAGTTCAGAGCCCGAGCACTCCCCAAACCTTCAAGCGTCCAACATTCCATCCGCCGTCCCCGGGGTAACGTCTGGCAGCACCTCCTCTTCGTTGTTAGCGCCATCCGAATGGGAGTCCTCCATGCCCTTCTTAGAGCCCGAATCCTCGCTGGGCTGGGAGGCCGTGGCTCCGGAAATCACCGAGACCGCCCGCAGCGCAGCTCTCCTCTCCAGTGCCGTCTGGGACGCACCCGGAGATCGGGCCCCCGCCGACCTCACCCTGTTGCGTCTGTTGCGACGTGCCTTCGTCGGGGTACCCCGCGGCCCCTCTCCAGCAGCATGTGCCTCCGCTCGGGGTCTAGCCGACTCCAGCCAACTCCAGGCTGCCGCAGGGTCAGTGAAGAAGAAAGCCGCCCCATCCATCACCACTCGGAGACGGGCCGGGAACAACAAAGAGTATTGCAGCCCCTCGTCCCGCAGAGCCCTCTTCACCGCCAGGAATGAGGTGCGTCTGCGCTGAACCTCCATAGGGTAATCCGGGTAAATAGAGACCCGAGCATTCTCCACCTGGTAGGGTCCTGAAGTTCTGGCCCTCTGAAGGATAATATCCCGGTCCTTGTAGTGCAACAGACGGGCCACCACCGGCCGTGGCGGCCTGCCCGGGTCCGGGGGGCGGGCCGGAACCCTATGCGCTCTCTCCAGAGTAAAGAACCGCGTAAGTCCCTCGGGCGCCACCACCTCTTGCAGCCAGGTCTCCAGGTAGTTCAGCATATCTTCCCCTTCGATCTTTTCCGGCAGCCCAACTACGCGAATGTTGTTACGGCGGTTGCGCCCTTCAGCATCCTCGGCCCTTTTTTCCAGAGTCACCACCCGCCGTAGGAGATCCGCTGTCTGATCCTCCAATACCTTCTGCGCTGGCTCCACCAGGTCCATCCTGTCCTCCGTGGTCTTGACCCTGTCTACCAACTTCCTGTGATCCGCCCGGAGCAGCTCCAGGTCCGAGGATACCTGGGCGATATCAGTCTGTAGCGCCGTTTTTGTGTCCGCAATGGCCTGTAAGATCTGGTCGAGCTGTCGCTGCTGTAGGCCCGCCGCAGAGTCGGCGCCAGTGCCACTCTTGCCGCCATCGATAGGGTCCCCCGCCGACTCCACCGCATGCCCTCCCTGCTTGAGTCGCGGCTTGCCCATTCTCCCGGCCAGGCGGTGCGTCCGAGAGGTCCTCCACAAGCGGCCTCCAGGCCCACTCACCAGCCCCGTGAGCAGTGCAGCCCCTCGTCAGCCTCAGGGGCCCGCTCCGCCGTACCTTCGGTTCCCCAGGGAACCAGCGCTCTCCTGCCTCTCACCGGGCTCCTTGACGGGGGGGGGCCCACCAGCCGTCGCTAGATCTGCCGTGTCCGGGGCTTTGTCCGGCCCTCTCCACTGTCCTCCGAGGACCGGCGGGACTGCCGCGCCACCCAGAAGCCAGGACCGCCCGTCCGCTGCCGGTGGCCAGTCAAGCCACCACCTCCAAGGGGTCGCTGCACCCACCACGTTGTCCCACCAAACACATGGCGTCTCACGGCGGGTGCTCCAGTTCCAGGCCCTCCTTTGCCAGCACAATCCTAGTGCCGTCCGCCGTGTCGCCACTGCCCTGCAGCTCTGCCAACGCTGCTAGGTCACTCTATGGCTGGCATCCCAGCCCCGGGCTCCGTTCTGAGGGCAATCCCCGCAGTCACTCTCCGACCAACCGGGTCAGGCCAGCACTTCCGGCGCCCACGGCCGATGCAGCCTCCCTTCCGGCCCGCTTGTCCAGCACTGTGGGCCGCTGCTTCCCGTCCTCTCAAAGGCCGCCCAAGATGGCCGGCGGCCGCCCGCCTCCGCCGCTTCTCCGGTGCCGCGTTCGCCCACTGCACTGTGTTCCACCTCGTCGGACTGCTCCAGGGGTCCCGAGGTGGCAGGGGGAGCCCTCCGGGAGCGTCCAACCGCCGGGGGGGCACTCAATTCAGGATCAGTTGCTGAGCTGGATGCGGAGCTCGTCGCTCACGCGTCCATGCCCGTCGGCTGCCAAGCCACGCCCCCCTAGATGTGTGTGTATATATGTATGTGTGTATATGTATATATATGTATGTGTGTATGTGTATATGTATATATGTTTGTGTATATATATGTATGTATGTATATGTATATATATATATTTTATGAAAAAACCATAGGTTTTACAGACGTTATAGTTACTTGGACATTTGACTCCTATAAAACCAGAGAAATTCTCCCGTTATAGTTAGTGAGCTAACTATAACTCGCCCCCCCGCAATGCACTGCTGATGACGTCACATATTACATCACTCATGACATGGTCAGTGACATCACTGATGACATCTCAAAAGACATCACGTGATCAAAACATAAGGGGGCATGAGGAGTATTTGATTTGCAGATCCCAACTTGGTTCTACAAATGTGTTGGTAGAGCACCAAACCTTTTGGAAATATTCAGTTGCGTGTATTTTTCTTTTCAAATCCTTAAAAGAAAAAAGTTTCAATTATCAGAAACGCAATGCCAATATGCATGGCAAATACCATGCACAGTGAAAACTGTGGGCACTGGGATCAAAGGCCATGGGCAGCAGGGGCTATGTTGATCACCCACTGTGGATTGGGTGCAGACTTGTCCATATTCTGCTTAGAACACCCTAATATGTGTTCTAAAATCCCAAGAAGTTCCCTTAAAATAACACTGTTATAGTGAAGTTATAAACTAAAACCAAAAAAATCCTGAAATTGGTAAGTTGTGTGTTCAGTAGGCAACCACAACTTGAGCCCCCACAACTTGCCCATGTGGTATTATTTTGCTCATTTACATAAACCCTGCCTTGCACATGTTGCTGTGTGGTGTGCTAGGTTTTCTTGGATTAAGGCTACTTTTTTGGTGTACAGGCACACAACACTCTACTGAGTGTGTCTGGGTTGGAATAATGTAGCTGCCTATATGTGTTAGCCTGCTCCTTCCCCCACCTAGACCACTTTTAACATAGACCATCCAGGTAGACTACTGCTTTTTTCAATTGCCTCTGGCGTAATAAAATCATGAGACAATACACCGGGCCGGCAGAGTTAAGTATAACTGCCAGCTATTAACTATCCTATTGTACGTGACTTTATCTCACACATCCTTCTCTATCACACATGTAGGCACAATGCCCCAATAGCAGCACTCTGAGCACTCATGAACAACTCTTGGCTAACCACTCACTCCCCATTATAGTGTGCTGCCCCTATGAATGCACTGTGTATGACCTCACAATATTTATAGCAATAAATACCAGTAATTAATATCCTAAGATCATTAAATAACAACACATTCAAAAAAAGGAAATTATTCTGTATCTATAGTGAGTTCATCCATTATGTCAATCGTAATGTGCTATGCAATGTAACCAGTGATGACATAAATGTAATTTGTTATTGTATCTGCCGCATCGTGTATAATGTTTTTTTTGGCGGGAGTACGAGTTTGTGAAGTGAACCATATATTATGAAATTCATTAGTTTTTCATTTTTAAGTCATAACAATAGCTTCAATTTAAATGTGTTTTTAAGGGATAAATATTTGTATGTCCTCCTGGAAAATAAATGTGGCCCAATTATACAGTTTGCACCTATTCACACACTTATTACTTCATCGCAAAAGTCAAACTCCAGTGTTATACAACAGAACAGTTTGTGATATGAGAAAACACAGTTTGCTCTCTCATAGGATGCATGTTATAATGATTTGACAGCTGAACGCAACCCAAGTATTAGCCACAAGGCCTATACAGTGTGATTTTTTTCTCAGTGCATGCATTTAACCCCTTGTATTCTAGTTCTAGTTAAATACCTTTGTTGATAACTTGAAAAGTGAACAAACCAGCATTACATAAACCCTATATTAAGATTCTGAGAGAGTAGTATATTATTCTCCTGGTTATGTCTAAACCACTGATTCCTCACCTTTTGAATTCCCCAGGTACCAGACTGAGTCGGGAAACGTTTCTGCAATAGCTCCTGTCTCATGATCCACACACTGTCTACCTTTTGTGTTTAGGTTTCCAGCATGATTGATTCCTGCAACAAGTGCTCCCTGATACACCTGATAGTCATCAGGGGGCACAAAGTAAAGCTGTACGCTGCTAAACACAAGAAGTGAGGATGTTCACGTTTAAAGTCCTAGGCCTGCTCCCCATCCAAATCCTGGTCCCAATCTGGATTGCTGCCCTGAGGTAAATCCAATACAAAATTGAAAGGCAAGTCTACGTGCATCATCTGTGGCATCTAGTCAGACGTTCGGTGGTGGGGCCCAGCCCAGCGCCCGTTGACTCCATTAGGCCATTGCCAAGCTCCCAGCCAGTGCCAAGCTATTTCTCTACACCTTCACAGAAGGCTACAGGGGTTTGGCGCCGGTCTAAGCTCCACGGGTTCCGGATCTTACAGTGAAACCAGTTTTGGATGCGTAGCAGAGTGTGGCTAGATCTGGGCTGATGTCATTTCATGAAATTACCATGGCCCAGCTCATAGTTTGGGAAGACTCCCCTAAAATGCCTTTGTATCTGTATTAAAGACAGCAGAAAGCTATTTTTGGATCGGGGTCATGCTCTACAGGAACTTCAGCATGTTCCTTAAGGCACAGATGATAAAGAGGAGACCGATAATTTGCTTCCCACTCCTTTTACTGATGCTAGCCTGCAGTTGGACCTATGTAATGCTAGTGATTTTACACTTTTTCTGAGACTGAATTGGACTCACCATTTGCCCCTCTTGGTGGAAGAAGTCTTTTTGCCCCTGCAGAATGTCCAAGACATCCTGGATTTTATTCTGATGTTTCAAGCTTGTTCCTGTGGTCTGGCCAAGACATTTCCGAGGCTTCTGGTGTCCTAGCCTCATCTACCCTGCAGATGCTTGATGCCTATTGGCTAGTGCAAGCTGCACTGTTAAACCTTTGCCTTCAATGGGCAAAGGTCTCTTGGACAACATCTATATTTCAGTGGAAATAACCGGACACCTGCAAAGTTCGATGAAGGATGCCGACCTGGCGTGTGGCAGAACATTTTTTTGCTCCCCATTCAGAGCTCGTGGTAGCAAGAGTGACATCTTCTTTGGGGGAACCCTTGTACAAGATGGAGTTCGAAGGCCTCTGGTCAACTTTCTGAAACCGCGTGCCAACCGGCTCTTTGGTAGGCGTGTTCCAACTTCCTTTAAGCATTTCCGCCTCGGTCAATGCTTCCCCAAGTTCTGAAGAAGATCAGTAAGAACCAAACTCACCTGATTCTGATAGCTGGGGAGTGGGCCCAGAAGATCTGGTACATTGAACTGCTAAGTCTGTGCATCTGCCTTTCACTTGTCCCAGCAACAGGGTAGGTTCTTCATGTGAACATACACAACCAACACCCCCATGTGTGAGATTGAGCAGAACCATATGAAGTGTTTTGACCTCCCCGTGAAAGTGGTAGATTCGACGCGTGTAGGCTGTCCACCAGGTTGATCTATTCTGAAGGCTAAGCAAAGTGTGTTATCTGTTGCAAGGCCATCATGTTGCTCCACATCAAGCTAAGTTTTGTTATGTACTATTTGTTCTGTGCTTGGCCCGCAAGGCTTTGCTGTGGGCACCGTTTTAGTTTACCTGTTGGCCCTTTCAATCATTTTGAACTTGAAAGATTAGTCAATCTTTTTGTAAGTCACTTTTTGTGATGCATTTTTTGAAAGGTCTCAGTGAAACCTTAATTTGGTTCTTATGTTCTTGATGTACATGCCCTTTAATCCTTGCACAGTTGTTCTTTCAGGCTGCTGATACTTGACTGCTTTTCTCATTGCAATCACTTCTGCATGCCACATCACTGAGTTACAGATGCACTCTGTGCAACAGCCATATACCACCTTCTTTCCTGACAAGTTTGTACTTCGGATTAGGGCATCCTTTCTGCCGAAAGTGGTATCACCCTTCCAGTAGGGTATTCCGTCATGCTCCCTGCTTTTTTCTCTCTGCCAGGAGGAGAGGCATCTTCTGTTTGGATCTGAACATAGGCTTTAGTGCAAAACCAACCATTCGTTGGAATCGTCGTTGCAAAGAAGGGAAGGGCAGTTTAAAAACAGGCCCTATTGAGAAAGATCATCCTCTGTATCAATATATGCTAGGGCTTGGCCAAGAAGGAGCGTCATGGGGGGCCTTTGAACTCATTCCACCATTTTGATAGGTTGTAACGTCCAGTTTTAGCTTCACCACTGTTAGAAATGGGATTTCTAGTTGGCTAGGGCATGCGCCTAAGCCAGGCAGAAACCACCACTCTAGTCAGGGCAAGGGAGTTACATGCCGAAGATAACCCCTGCTCACCCGCTTGGTAGCTTGGCACGAACAGTCAGGCTTATCCCAGAGGCAATGTGTAAAGCTTTTGCGCAACACACTCACACAGCAGCGACGAACTAGGCACACCACAAAAGAAACTCCACACAAGGTTATATAAAAAATAGCCTTTGTATTACTCATAAAACACATTAGAGCATAATCACATATGTACACTGTGCCACTAGGCACTAGGTATCACTTTACAGGGGATTATATACATTACAGGGCAAATTGGGCCGCTGTCATCAGAACAGGTAAGTAATAAAACAACCAGTAACTACTGGTAAAGGCACCTAGCATAAACACATTATGCATTAATCACATTAGGCATAAACCATATTATGCATCCATCACCTTAGGCATAAACCTCCTAAATCAGTAGTGCACCATAGTAACACTAACAAGGTGCACACATCACCTTCGGGCCTTGCGCCCCATCAGAACAGAAAGTGATTCCAGGCCAACTGCCCTTTCTCGGGGGGGGGCCGTCTTGGGCTTCCTCGCAGTGCCCTCTGTCCACAAAAGTCAGGGCCATATGAGCAAGTGTTTCCACCGGCCCGTACTCTAATGGGGGCTAGGGTGCAACTCACCCTTGTTTCTCTCATGCCAAAAAAGAAATGCTCCGTCATTGCAGCTGCCCGCAATATGGCGGTTCAGCTGGGAAAATCGGCACCAACAGTGCTTTGGGAGCTCTCCCCTCCCGGGGCTCCTCTTTCAGAAGTGCCACCAACAGTGTGCCTTCCCAGCCCCACTCACCGGGGCTATCCTTGTGGCTGATGCGAGCAGTGGAATGGATGCGGCCACCTAGGGAGCCCGCGAGGCTCCCTCTCTGAATGCCGGCACATGGGGCTCTCCTCCTCAGCACAGAGAGCCCCACTCTCTTCCAGGCACGTGTTTGCCTGACTTTCTGCCTTCTCCTCTTGGGTAACCGGCCACCAAGGGGGACTTCAGCGGAGAGCCTGCGAGGTCCCGCTTCTTCTGGGCACCACACGTTGGGGTCGCCTCAGCATGGAGCGAAGTCTCAGTCGACCCTGTCTCCTTCTGGGCACCACATGCGGGGATCTCACCAGCACACGGGAGCCCCACCCTCATCCAAGCCTTGCCCGCTCCAATTGGTTTCCCGTGCATGGCGTGGCTCTGCCCACAACCAGGCAGCCCGCCTGGCTTCCTGGACCCCGCGATTTCACGGAAAAAACTCTCCGATTTCGCCGTTTTCGGGCCACGGCGCCCGCCGCACTGCAGCAGATGGGGCCCACTCCAGGGGCTCAAACACCTGGCCCCCTCTACCCTGCCCTGGGTAGGCCACCAGCGCTGCCTCACACAGGAGCGCTCCTCACACGCAAGGTTGGAGCCCCTCTCCCTGGGCTCAGACAAATGGGTAGCGCTCACAATGCTAAGTCCCAAATTAAGAGGGGCAGAGCTGGGCACAGGCAGGCCAGCACGTAGGGATCCCCAGGAAGCAGCAGCTGGGTCCCACGGTGGTTCCTCCTTGCCCAGCAATCCTTCAACTTCACAGCTCCAAGTAAGCACAACAGCACACATGGGGTTACAGCCCAAATATTTAGACCACGCTTAGTCTTTGTTCTGCCCTGACACAGGGCATTGGACCTAGTCCAAAGCAGTTCTGGGAGGCACTTAACAAGTGCACAACACTCCCCATTGTCGGTGTAGGCTCTGGCCCCAGACACACCACAGGGGGGCGGAGCCAGCATTGTGTAGTGCAGGCACAGTCCTATTCAGACCCAGGTGCTACTCCTCCCACCACTCCAAATGCAGATCAGCCTATTCCGTCTAGCGCTGACTCACCCAGCCCCTCTGGAGCCACTGCACCTCCCCAGCCCCTTCACTCCAGAGCCAGACATGCAATACACATCAGGCAGGCACAAAGACACACAGCACACAGAAATGCCCACTTCTAAAAGTGGCATTTCTAAAATACAGATAATAAATCTGCGCACATCATTACGCAGTATTTATTACCACTATCCCAAACATACCATACTTGATGCCGCTACTCCTCTCAAATCAGGAATTACCACTGAAACATTTATCAGGGAATCCCCAATGCATTCCTATGAGAGGGCAGCCTCACAGCAGTGAGAAACCAAAATGGCTGTTTGTCACGACCAAGACATGCCACACAGTTCATGCACATGTCCTACCTTTTACCTTCAATGCACCCTGCCCATAGGGCTAGCAATGGCCTACCTTAGGGGTGACTGATGCGTAGTAAAAGGGGAGTCACAGACGTGGCACCCACTGTATGTGCTACGTCACAGCGGCAGTAAACTGCGCGCGCAGGCCCTGCAATGGCAGAGGCCTGAGACAGGTTTGAAAGGCTACTTTGTTGGGTGGCGCAAGCAGCGCTGCAAGCCCACCAGTAGCATTTAATTTACTGGCCCTGGGTATATGAAATAACATTTTACAAGGGACTGATAGGTTAATTGAATACGCCAAACAGGTGTAGACCAATCTCACCACATTTATCATAGAAAGCACATGCACTTTACACTGGACAGCAGTGATAAAGTGCCCAGAGTCCTAAAACCAACAACACCATGTCAGAAAAAAAGACTAGGAGGAAGGCACAACGTTCAGGGATGACCCTGCAAAAAAGGCCATGTAAGACAACCACTTTGTCTGATTACCGATTTATCTGTTGCTCTGCTTCGGTGGGGGTGGAAGTTACCTTTCAAAACTGATGTCAGCACGCAGAGGTAGCACTTCTATAAGACTCCATGTTGTCATTTCACAATGAGCAGCAAAGCTCCATCAGAGTCTGCTGGCACAATATACCGGTGCACAGGAGCTATTGCAGAATAGCTTCCATATCCAGTCTGGGGCTTGGGGACCTGGAGGAATTCACAAGGTGAACAATCCGCGGTTAGATAGAATTCCCACCAGAAATAGTTACTGAAGGTTAGTAACTTGTTCTTTATAACTTTCATTGTGCAAGGGGATTATAACCCATTCAAGCCTTTGCTGCTTATGAGTCATGGCCCCTCCCCACTCTCAACAGTGGTAATAAATACCATATTAAACTCTCCGCATCTGCCTATATGCTGAATATACCCAAAGTGGGTGCCAAATTGCAAAATACAATGTGATGTAGTCACATTACATGGCATAGTATGGCAGCTGTCATGCGAATGTGGAAAGTACAGAAGATAGTGTGTTCTATACTTTCCAGATGGCCGCTATGCGGTGTCATTAGTTTGCATAACGCAAAGTGACAGCCATCTTAAAAGTCTACAGAACAAATGTTTTCTTTACTTTCAGCAGGCTGGTTGCCGCTGTGGAATTTGCTAATGGTGACGCATTATAAAAGCATTCGGTACTGCCAAAAGCCACTAACATAGGCCAGCATCGATCACGAAGAGGGTATGCGGGTCTGGGGGGGAGTGGTGAAAAGGGAGTGGAGAGGTGGGAAACCAATGAAAGAGCTGTTAGGGAGTGAATAATAAAACAGACTGCCTCCTATGAAGGGTAGGGGAACAATAGGGTTATTAAAATTAAAATAAAAATACTTTATGGGTGGGTGAACAGATGAGCTGGGGGATGGAAGCAGTATAGAGAGAGCAAGAAAACAAATGCATTCCCATGGAGTGCTACAATGAAAAGAAAAAAGTAGTACCATAAATGTAAGCAGTAGAAGGATGCAAGTCATCCAGTCAAAATGAATTTAACAAAGCTATGCTTCAGTGGACGGATAAACCCAAGAAAATGAAAGAAAGCCTTCAAATAAGAAGCAAGCGAATGAGATTGACAAGAAACCTAACTAGCGATATGCAGTGGGCTGTCCCAAAGCCCAAGGCCTTACATCATAAAACCCCATACTACCTAGCTCAGAAACTGGTTCTATCCTCTGGTATTAGAGCCTCCAGAAGCTCCAGGAATCTTCTACTGAGACCACAACGATTTGCCAAAAAGAAAACTTACAACCGGTCCTTCTCTGGAATGGCTCCCAGGATCTGGAATGCTCTGCCCTCTGAAACAAGACTTAACCCTTCCACAGCCTCATTTAAAAAAGAAGTGAAAGCGATTCTCATGGCCAAATTCACTTGATTTATTTACTTACTACTGTAATATAATTACTAGTCTGTATTATTGGGCTTATTGTATTGGAATCACCTGTATTTAGATTTTTTTTATGCTTGTACCTGTTTCCGTCATGTGCCATGTAAAGCGCTCTGATACCCGCAAGGGTCTTGTTCGCGCTATAGAAAACCTTCAAATAAATAAATTATTGGTATTGTCCACAATAGGTCTTTTGACGAGACAGCTAAAATCTGTCTGTATGCAAGACCTATACATTTTACCACAAACAAAGCTCAGATTGTACAGTAGTCTGGGAAATGCGGCCAGGTTTGACTCAGAAGCTACTGCTACCTGCTGCCCAACAGACATTTTGATCTGGTCTCATGGCATAGCTGGATGACATGCCATGAGATTACTACCCACTGGTCACTGCCCAAGCCTGTATCTAGTAATCCTTTGGTTCAGAAAACTTTCCCTTGGATAGGCTCTTTAATAACTTGAGAGAGTTGTTCTACTGCACATACTAAAAGGACCTGACGTGTAGTCAAAATTAGCCAGTTCCCTTGTTAGGAGGAGATAAGAATTCTCTTATTAATTAGGTGGAACATTCCCGCACATGGGAAGAGATATTCATGGTTTGTGATTTTAATCTTCATACTTGTGAATTGGTGATACAGGCACAGTACCTCCGTGTTCGTAGCATGTGTGGCTGTAGATGCATATGCGCTGCAGATTCCTGCTGTCTAGTGTTGGACTCTAACGTTACAAATTGTTTTTCTTCTAAGAAGGCCTTTTGAGTTACAAGGTATGCTGTGACTCTGCCCTTAGTAGCGAATGCACATAGGCGCCAAGTTGTTTTCCATGGTATTTCGGACGTAATCTGAGGCCCCCGGATTCAACGGTTTGTTGTTCCTTCTTTGGGATCCTGCAGTAGGAAATTCAATCCCCATCGCCTAGAGAAGGTTTTCATAGCCAATGCTTTACGATTTGTCAGAATGCCATTATGACATCAAACTTCAATCCCCCCCAACCCTTGGGGTGCCATCGCCCCATCGGGGCTCAGTCTTTGTGCTTCCCAGCGACTCCAAAGAATGAGAGCTACAAAGGGTGATGGAACGGATGCCCTTTAAAAAGTGCCCCCTGTGTCAATCCAATTACCTCTGGGCCAAAGCCCACAAGCAACTTGCGCCTATTCCCATGTCACAGGGACACAGAGTGTGCCTTCTGTCTGACCTTTTGCTGCAAAAACACCCTCAGACTACAAAGGGATCGGCGCCTAGCACACCTCACTGTGTAGCGACAATCCGTCAACACCACGCCTAACATCTTCAGGGAAATGCACCCCCTCGGAACTGAGGAGGAGGAGCAAGAAGACGTTCAGTTGCAGGACCTGCCAGAGCATCCGTCCAGCCCTCAGGCAATTTCATCTGATGGATCAAAACCTGTGGAATTCTAGGACGAAGAGGCCCCTTCCACTTCCTCCACAGGATCGTAGATAAAATCTGCGCCAAGGGTAGTGAGTATCGATCAGCCCTCACACAAGACCAAAGAGTCACACACGTGGCAGAGTACCACCCTTCTGAGGTGCAGGCATTTAGGCCCTCGCACAAGACTTTGCCACCTTCATGGTGTCTAAATCACATGTGCTCTGGCCGGCCCTAGGAAAAGTCTCCGAACTCGAAGAGGGACTCGATTCTTATCTGTCTTCTGGCTCCAACCAGTCCAAGCAGCCATTGAGGCTGAAAGACCCTTTTGTGCCGACACCCAGTTTGCAGCAGAAAAAAGCCTCAAGTTTGAATCCCTTATCAAAGCCTACTTCCAGAATGCTGTCGGCCCCCAAAACTCATTTGGCCCGGAAAACACACTTTAGCTAGCCACTGGCTCTGAGGACATCCCAAGGCTGATCTTTAAGAGACTGTTGGAAGAGGTTGTTGAGAGCATCCACATTAATCCACAGACAGACAAAATCTCTTCTAAGGACCCAAGAAGAGGATGTTTTTAATTTTAAGAAGGAGCCTCTGATGGACATTCCTTCGAACACTACTTCACAATCTAAGCGTTTCAAAGATGCCGCCATTATCCCTCCTCTACTTGTAGGTCCTTCTCCACCTCCGCAGGAAGAGACTGCCACATCCTCTTCTTTTCACTCTTTACTAGGGTTTCCACATTCCTATTCCGACACACTAAACCCCAGTCCCTACATCTTGCCTGATGACAACGGGGCACCGTTCTGCGCTCATCCTGGAGATGACCCTTAGGAGGATCATAATGTGGAACCCCCAGGGAATACAGACTTGGATCCTGTTCTACTCAGGGACTCTCCACATGATGACACAGTTGCCTATACCTGGGTGCTTCAGAGGGCTGCACTCTACCATATGCATACCGTTGCAGAGGAAGAGGACTCATTGATCCAATTACGGCCCTGATGTTTGCCCCTTGAGTAGAAAAAAAACACAAGCCTTCTCCCTTTGACCCTATATACATTAGAGGTTGTGTCTCTCCAGATTCTCTTGTGGTGCACACTGCTTGTAAACAGACCGCTAAGCAAGCCACAGGATATGCTCCTTCACCCCATAAGGGGAGCACAAGAATAGATTCTGACTGAAAAAATGGTAGTAGGAGCCGCCACTCATTGGAAAATTACCAACTCTGTAGGCCTCCTCTATAGGTGTGTTTAGGGTACAGTGGGAGGAGATGGAGTGTCTCTTCAAACCTCTTCCTGAACAGTTCAGAACAAGGGGGGGAGGAAATTGTCTCCGAAGGTAAAAGTATTTCCATTGCCAACATGAGGTACTCCGATGCCGCAGATAGAGGAGCCAAGGAGGTTAACACCTCTGTCAATCTACGTAGACTTTTCTGGCTTTGAAACTCCAGTTTCAAACAGAAGTGCAACAACACTTCGGAGGTCTGCCTTTTGATGGGGATCACTTTGGTAGTCCACAAGTAAACCAATTAATTATTATTATTATTATTATTTTTTTTTAAGGATACAGAGTTCGCCAAGCATCTTCATCCAGTGACTACTTTTGGAGGCAACAATACAGGGGTACAGCAGAAGTTGCTTCCCCCGAACACCTCCAGTCTTACCAGTGCCAGCAGCAGCCTTACCAACCGAAAGCAGGCAGGGGGTACTTGCCTAGGTCATTTGTGGGCAATTCTATCGGAGGTAAAGGAGCTTCTGCCACAAAACACGGACTTGCCTCACATTCACCCCGATCACACTACACCTCGGGGAAAGATTTCATGGGTTTCTTCATCATTGGAAAGAGATCACGTCAGACCACTGGGTTTTAACTATATAATACAGCTCGGCTACTGTTTAGAGCTCCTTTCAATCCGACCAAACATTTCACCCCATTCATGCATCCTAAGCGCGGAACACCTCCATTTTCTCCAGGAAAATCCAGTACCTTAACAACTCCAAGGGTATGTACTCCCTGTTCTTTTTGATTCCTAAAAAGGACAGCTGTCCAAGGCCAGACCTCGATCTCAGGCCCTTCAACAGATGCATCCTGTCGATATGACCACTTTACAGTATTTTATCCCACTTCTACAGCAAGGTGACTTCATGACCACCCTTCATGTAAAGGACGCCTACTTCCACATACTCATTCATCTAGCTTATTAGTGCTACCTTTGCTTTGTGGGAAGTAAACAATGCTACCAGTTTAAGATTCTACTCTTTGAGGTTACTACAGCTCCATGGGTGTTCATAAAAACTTTAGCGTTAGTTGCTGCCAACCTCAGGAGGCAAGGCGCATGTGTTCCCCTACCTAGACAATTGGCTGATTAAGAACGTGGACAGATAGCAATGCTTGGTGTACACTCAAGTAGCCATCTTCCTCTTTCACAAATTCGGATTCACAATACATGCCACTAACTCCCACCTCCAACCTTTGTAAATCCAGCCTTTTTTGGGGTCGATTCTAAATGTTGTCACTGGCAAGGCGTACCCAAATCCCTAAAGAAGGCTAGCTTTCCAGCAGCTATTTTTTCCAACTGAATCATCATCTCCTAGTCAGAAACGTCATGCGTCGTCTTCCAATATTCGCTTCCTGCATAGTTGTAGTTCCCCATGCCAGATTAGACGTGTCCTCTCAGCAGTATCTGTCGACACAGTGGTCACAGAAGGAAGGTCATCTACAGGATCTAGCCTTCATAAAGGTCAGTACTTCTCCCTGTCTGCAGTGGCGGAAGAGCAACAATCTACTTCATAACAGGCCTTTTACAGTTGCCATTTCGCATGTGACTATTAACACAGATTCCTCTCTCTCAGGCTGGGTGCGCATCTCCTTGTAATGTCAGTTTAGGGTCTCTGGTCACCCCGGCAACAGATGTTTAACATCAGTTGCCTCGACTACTTGGAGCTCTGTGCTATCCTTCTATCCCTCAAAACGTTCTGTTTGAGGCATGTGAGCTGTAGATCACATGCTTTACATAGCCTGCCATCTAGTGTTGGGTCTGGATGTTTGCACTTTGTTTTTCTTTGAAGAAGTCTTTTCCAGTCACAAGGTAGGTGACTCCTTTCGGTGATAGTGCGCATGGTCATCGACTCCATTGTTAGATTGTTTTATTTCACCATCGGGTTTGGATGTGAATTGCTGCGCTCTGGTTCGGCAAAGTTTCTTGGGTTTCTGTCGACAGGCAATCCACTACCCTCAATGGTATTGTTTCTCGATCGCGTTTCCCATTCTCCGCATATCGTTTCGACTCAAAGACCTTTGATCGGAAAACTCGTGGAGGGCCGTTGGGCCTACACGCGCCGGGTTCACTAGCAGTCAATGGAACGGACTCCATTCAAGCTCTGTGTGCAACCTAATCCTATCCCCAGAAATACGACGAAAAGGACTGCGGGTTCGACGTCACGAAATGCAACATCAGAGCAGCTCCTCACCTTACATCTTAGGCAAAAATTACGACAGAGAAGAATTCTACGCTGAAGGAGCCGAAGAAGAAGCAGAGGATATCTCTGTTGCCGAGGCCGACTCCGACATGGAAGAAGAGGAGCAAGTTACACCGGGTCAGCGAGCGTACCGTGAGTACAGAAACCCACTTGCCCCAGCAACACAAGACCAAAAAGGCTCCGGTCCTTCCTCTGCCTTCGGGCCAAGTTCAGCACTGAGAAAAAGTTTTGGGTGCCCCGCCCTCGGGTCCGGCGCTGAAGCAGCGAACACCAGCGTACTGCTACGCAGGCATGCTTGGTTGAGAATTTCAGGATTCGAACCTGAAGTGCAAGCCTCTATTCTCAACCAACCATTTGACAAGGAACACCTCTTTGGTCCAGCAGTTGACACTTCGCTGGAAAAAATGAAAAAAGATACTGAAGTTGCCAAGTCCATGGGGGCTTTGCAGTTACCTTCAAATAGGGGATCCTTTTGTCGCTCCTTTTACAGGGTTGGCTCCAGGAATATATCCACAGAGAATCCCTCCTCCTCTTACAAGGGCAACAACCAATCGCCCTCAGCAAGAGGCTTTTTTAGAGGTGGGTTTAGAGGAAACAACGGTAAGGGAAGATGCAGAGGCAACTCAACATGCACTTCTCCCGAAATAACAAGCAGTGACTTCCTTCCGCTACCCCCGATCATTCCACTACTGTCGGGGGAGGTCTCTCCCAATTTCTACCTGTCTGTAATACAATCGCCTCAGACAAATGGGTTCTACAAATTATCCAATATACTGCCTAAACCTCACAGACACTCCCCCAAACATTCTTCCAAGATCACACGCAATGTCACAAGAACATCTCGCCCTTCTTAAGCAAAAGATTCTCTCTCTGTTAGAGAAAGGAGCTATAGAACCAGTCCCATTACAATATCAAGGGGCCGGTTTATACTCCCTGTACTTCCTAATTCCCAAGAAGGACGGCTCTCTCAGGTCTATACTAGACCTCAGAGAACTAAATCTCTACATTCAGTCGGACCACTTTCATATGGTAACACTCAAACAAGTGCTCCCGCTCCTTCAGCAAGGCGACTTTCTCTCCACTCTAGACTTAAAGGACGCCTATTTCCATATCCCAATACACCCTGCTCACTGCAAATACCTCCGGTTCGTGGTAGCAGGCCAGCATTATCAATTCAAGGTGCTCTCATTCGGAGTAACTACCGCGCCCAGGGTTTCACCAAATGCCTGGTAGTAGTCACAGCTCATCTATGAAGACAACACATTCATGTCTTACCATACTTAGACGACTGGCTCATAAAAGCCAGTTTGCAACAAAGCTGTCTGTCACACTCACAAAACAGTGCAGTTGCTCCACGAACTTGGATTCACAGTAAATCTGTCCAAATCCCATCTCCAACCATCCAACACACAAGCATGTTTGGGAGCTACTATAAATACACAAAATGCTCTGGCCTACCCCAATCCGGCCAGAGTCCGCAATATGCAGACTCTACTCTCTCAGTTTCAGCCTCAACACTCCTTACCAGCTCGAGTGTTCATGCAGTTAGTAGGAATGATGTTGTCTTGCATCCTAATAGTCCCTTACGCAAGACTTCAAATGTGTCCCCTGCAGGAATGCTTAGCACGTTAGTGGTGGAACCAGGCTCAAGGTCTGTTATCAGATCTAGTGTTGGTGGACGGCTGCACCCATCGCTCTTTGCCGTGGTGGAATACACAAAACTTTTTAAAAGGGGGGCCCTTCATCGACCCGGTTCCACAAATAGTGCTAACAGCAGACGCATCGCTCACTGGTTGGGGAGCTCATCTCCAAATGCACACATTTCCAGGCATGTGGAGTTTGCAGCAAAAGCAGCTTCATATAAATCATCTAGAGCTGCTAGAGATTTTCTAGCGCTCCAAAACATTTCAAGTTCATCTAGTAGTCAAAGCTGTCCTGATTCGTACAGACAACATGACAGCAATGTACTACATACAAAAACAGGGACACACACACTCTCTCCAGCTGTCACGGGGACACACACACTCTCTCCAGCTGTCACAGCTAGCACAGACCATGTGGAAATTAGCCATATGTCACAAAATGTAACTCCTCGCAGAACACCTTCCAGGAGTAAACAATCAAATTGCAGAACTGCTCAGTCGTCAAACACAACAGATCCTCGAATGGGACCTACACCTTCAAGTTCTCCTCCCATTCTTTCAGATGTGGGGCTTTCCAGTCATAGATCTGTTCGCCACACACCTAATCGCAAAATGCCCAAGCTTCTCATCCAGGTATCCACACCCATTTTCCAGAGGCAATGCACTATGGATGAATTGGTCAGGGATATTTGCCTACGCTTTTCCACCTCTCCCGCTCATTCCATTAGTGGTTCGGAAACAACACAAGCATCCCTGACACTAATCCTAGTTGCTCCCACATGGGCCAGTCAACCCTGGTTCACAACCCTGTTGGAGCTCTCAGTAGTTCCTCACCACAAACTACAACTCACACTGAATCTCCTCACGCAGAGCCGTGGAGAGATAAGACATCGAGACCCCAGTCATCTCAACCTTGCGATCTGGAACCTGAAATCTTAGAGTTTGGCTACCTTTATCTCCCGCCAGACTGCATGAATATCACCAGAGAGGCTAGACGTCCTACCACAAGAACCTGCTATGCAGCAAATTGGAAGCGGTTTGATATATAATGTAATTAAAATCAAATCAACCCGCTTGATGCTTCAGTTCAAAACATTATATGTTATTTGTTACATCTGCAGTGTTCAAATTTTGCGTACACATCCATACGCTTACATCTTGCTGCAATAGCTGCATACCTTCAGAATAGACAGCATCTGTCTCTCTTCAAAGTGCCTGTCATTAAAGCATTTATGGAGAGACTTAAAATAATCATTCCCCAAGACTTCCACCTGCTCCAGTGTGGAATCTCAACATTGTCCTCACCAGACTGATGGGTCCACCTTTTGAGCCATTGCACAGATGTGAGCTGCAATT
Organism: Triturus cristatus; assembly: GCF_964204655.1. Classification (NCBI taxonomy): domain Eukaryota; kingdom Metazoa; phylum Chordata; class Amphibia; order Caudata; family Salamandridae; genus Triturus; species Triturus cristatus. The sequence continues at coordinate 657,784,912 of NC_140585.1, read as the reverse complement.
ACTCACTTGGAAGGTAGCTTTCCTCATAGCGATCACATCACTGAGGAGAGTAGGTGAACTTCAGGCACTAACCATAGAAGAACCAGTTCGAGGCATATGAGCTGCAGATTATACACTGTGCATAGATCGCCATCTGGTGTTGGGCCCGGATGTTTGCAGTTTGTTTTTCCTCTTGGAAAGTCTTTGGGAGTCACGAGGTTGGTGACTCCTCCTCTGGTTAGTATTGCGCATGGGCTTCGGCTCCATTCTCAGACTGTTTTTTTTCGCCATCGGGCTCGGATGTAATACTTCGCGCTCCGGTTCCGAACTTCCCAGTTCACTGATCGACGCACAAATCCTCGCTCATCGAGCTTCTTCAAAGATATAAATCATCTTACTCATCTTCTCTTCGGCACTTCTTCGATTCCGGTGGTCGACGGCGGCCTTCGGGCCTATTCCGGCTCCGGTCTCGGCTGATGGAAAGAACTCCCTTCAAGAAGTGCCTTCGATGTGGGTCCAAGTTTCCCCACACCGATCTCCATGAGGTGTGTAACCTCTGCCTCTCCCCAGAACACGAGGCCCGAGACTGTCCCGCCTGCAAGTCTTTTCGCTCAAAAAAGACCATTCGAGATCGACGGGCTAGACGCAACATGGCGCACTCCTCGACCTCCGCTCCAGTCGACATCTTCGGGGACGACGTCGAAGCTCCGGGACAGCAGGACATAGAACAGGAGGACGACGACCTCGTCAGCGCTTCCGAGGCCGACGACTCAGATGTGGAGGACATCACTCCGGCGCAGCGGGTCGTGAGTACAATTCCCCCTCCCACGCCTACGCCGATACCGAAAAAGGCTTCGGTCACACCTTCGCCTCCGGGCCTAGGCAAGACCAAGGACACTGCTTCTCACACCCCACCTTCGGGCCCGGTAAAGAAGCCTATTAAGCCTTCCGGCAGCTCGGGCTCGAGCCAGCCGGCCACCGGTGCCGACAAACACCCTTCGGCACAGAAGAAAAAATCGGCCTCCACCTCCACACTGAACCCGGCACCGAACTCTTCGGTGCCGAAACCTGCTCCTCCGGCGCCGACCAAACATCACAAGACCCTCGGTACCGACACTCCCGTGCCGAGATCTTCTTCGGCACCGACCAAAAAGACTGAGGTTCCCAGGAAGCACGGCTTCGACAAACCTAAAAAACTGTCGGCCCCGAAACCTTTGGCGCCGACCGAACAACCAGTGTCACAGGAGCTTTTCACACCGGATCCTTTGCAAAAAACCCTCACCAAGGATCCAAAGACTGGACACTTGACATTGTCTTAAAAAAAGAGACACTTGGACAAGCCGGCTCCACCTCCTCCTCCAAAGAGAAAGGACCTTGCTACCTCTCCTTTCAGGGTGCCTTCCCCACCTCCTCCGCCCTCTCCACCTCCACCCCCTCCACCTCATCATTCCCCCACCTTGTATCCTGTCCCAGACGATTTGGGGGACCCTTACTATGATCCAGCAGATGTGCCACAAGATCCCACCCCTACTGGATCTCCAGACCCATGGGATGATTATAACAATCCGGACATCCCAGATGTCCCACAGGATGACCTCTATCCATCTAGGCCATCCCCTCCTGAAGATTCCTTGGGTTCTCACCATTTGTTACAACGGGCGGCACACTACCACGGGGTGGAGCTACATACCGACCCAGTGGAGGAGGATTTCCTCCTAGACACCTTTGACGATACACATAGGTCCACTGCCATTCTACCTATGTTAAAGGGCGTAATTAAACATGCCCCTGAGGTTTTTAAAGACCCAGTCAGGGCCAGGGTCCTAAACCCTCGGATAGAGAAGAATACAAAGCCGCCCCTACAGACCCTTCTTACATTAAAGGCCCTGCACCATTAGATTCCCTAGTGGTATCTACAGCCAGGAAGCACTCAAATTCTCAGGCATCAGGCGATGCGCCCCCACCTGACAAAGAGTCCAAGCTCCTAGATGCGTCAGGGAAGCGCACTGCATCACAAGCGGCCAACATATGGCGTATTGCTAATACGCAAGCACTGTTGGCCCGATACGACAGGGCGCATTATGATGAGCTAGAGACCATCATGCACCATCTCCCTGAAAAGTACAAGACTAGGGCTAATGAACTTATTCAAGAGGGAAAAACAATAACCAATTCCTCGATACGATGTGCCCTAGATGCAGCAGATACAGCCTCCAGGGCCATAAACACCAGTGTTCTTCTCCGTCGCCATGCCTGGCTCAGGGTTTCAGGGTTTAAACCAGAGGTTCAAGCGTCTATATTAAATCACCCATTCGACCAAGATCATCTATTTGGCCCTAAAGTAGATGAAGCCCTGGAAAAAATGAAAAAAGATACAGACACGGCGAAATCTATGGGAGCCCTACAAACACAGACTCCCAGTCGCTCCTTTCGCCGTTCTTCCTTTCGGGGCACGGGCAGAGGCTACTCCTCGGACAGTGCATCCACGTCCTATAAATCCCCTCCTCAGTCTACCTTCACGAAGGGTTATCAAAGAGGCGGATACAGAGGCAATAATAATAAGGGCAGAGGCAAAACAAATACCGCCCGCTCTGCCACACCTCCTACCCAATGACTTTCCCCCGCTCCCTCCAGACCATTCCTCTCCGGTCGGAGGCAGACTACAACATTTCCTTCACGTCTGGGAGACAATCACCTCAGACAGATGGGTGACACAAATTATTCAGTCAGGGTATTGCCTAGAATTAACATCTACACCCCCCAACATTCCACCCAGGCACCGCCCTATGTCGCAAGAACATACTGCGCTACTAACACAAGAGGTGATCTCCCTCCTGCAAAAAGGAGCAATAGAACAGGTCCCCATAAATCAACAAAATTTAGGGGTCTACTCCCTGTACTTTCTAATTCCAAAGACGGACGAGACCCTACCACCTATCTTAGATCTCAGACCTCTAAACACCTACATTCATTCAGACCATTTTCACATGGTAACCCTCCAACAGGTTCTTCCACTTCTTTCCCAGAACGATTTTCTCACCACTCTGGACTTGAAAGACTCGTACTTTCACATCCCAGTACATCAGTCTCACAGAAAGGACCTCAGGTTTGTGGTAGACGGACAACACTACCAGTTTAAGGTGCTCCCGTTCGGGGTAACAACAGCACCAAGGGTTTTCACCAAGTGCCTGGCAGTAGTGGCTGCACACCTCAGAAGACAGCACATTCACGTCTTTCCCTATCTGGACGATTGGCTGATAAAGGCCACGTCCTACCAACAATGTGTGCAACATACCGCCGCTACGGTCCAACTACTTCACCCGCTAGGTTTCACTGTGAACCATCAAAAATCCCACCTGGTACCATCACACACAAAACAATATCTCTGTGCCACCATAGACACCTCAAAAGCCAGAGTCTATCCCAATCCTGCCAGGATTGCAAAAATACAGGCGCTGCGTCAAAAATTCCTATCTCAACACTCTCTCCTAGCAAAAGTGTTTATGCAGCTCATAGGGATGATGGCCTCTTGCATCTTTATAGTGCCCCATGCAAGACTCCAAATGTGTCCACTCCAAGAGTGCTTGGCGCGCCAGTGGAACCAGGCCCAGGGACAACTGACAGATCTGGTGTTGGTAGATGGTCGCACCCATCGCTCTCTGCAGTGGTGGAACACCACAAACCTTTCCAGAGGTCGACCGTTCCTGGACCCGGTCCCACAAATAATTTTAACAGCAGATACATCGCTCTCTGGCTGGGGAGCTCATCTGTTACATCTCACAGCACAGGGCACATGGACGCCGCAACAGAAGTTACTCCACATCAACCATCTGGAGTTACTGGCGATCTTCCTCGCCCTAAAATCCTTCCAGGCGCAGATTTCAGGCAAGGCAGTCCTCATTCGCATAGACAACATGACTGCCATGTACTACATTCAAAAACAGGGGGGCACACACTCTCCACAGCTCTCTCAGTTAGCACAGAGCATATGGAGATGGGCAATTCCACAAAAGATTTTTCTCTTAGCCCAACATGTCCCAGGAGTACAAAACACTGTGGCAGATCTGCTGAGCAGACAGACACAGCAGATCCACGAGTGGGAACTTCACCCACAGGTTCTTCACCCGTTCTTTCAGAAGTGGGGGCATCCACACATAGACCTATTCGCCACCCACGAAAACAAAAAATGCCCAAGCTTCGCCGCCAGATATCCACACCCATTGTCCAAAGGCAATGCGATATGGATGAACTGGTCAAACAAATTTGCATACGCTTTTCCACCTCTCCCACTAATTCCATTAGTGGTGCGAAAGCTACAACAACATTCCCTAACTCTAATCCTAGTAGCTCCAACATGGGCCAGACAACCGTGGTACACCGCACTGCTGGAACTCTCAGTAGTACCACACCAAAAGCTACGCCTCTCGCCATGCCTCCTAACCCAGAACCATGGAGAGATCAGGCACCCGGACCCAGCTCAGCTCAACCTTGCGATCTGGCTCCTGAGGTCCTAAAATTTGGATACCTTAACCTTCCCCCTGATTGCATGAACATTATCAGGGAAGCTAGGCGCCCTACTACTAGGGCGTGCTATGCAGCAAAATGGAAAGGATTTGTTGTTTACTGCCACAACAACACAATAAATCCTTTAAATATGTCCATACAGCACATTATCTGTTATTTACTCCATTTACAAAGGTGCAACCTAGCATATACCTCCATTCAGTTACACCTCGCTGCAATTGCTGCCTATTTACAAAATAGGCAGCACCTCTCACTTTTCAAAGTACCTGCCATCAAAGCCTTTATGGAAGGCCTCAAAAGAGTAATTCCACCCAGAGTGCCACCCTCACCTGTTTGGAACTTGAATATAGTCCTCACACGGTTAATGGGACCTCCTTTCGAACCATTACATAAGTGCGAGCTGCAATTCCTCACATGGAAAACAGCTTTTCTAGTGGCCATCACTTCCCTCAGAAGTGTTAGTGAAATACAAGCACTCACTATACAGGAACCTTTTCTTCAGATGCATCACAACAAGGTTGTACTCCGCACCAATCCCAAATTTCTACCCAAAGTCATTTCTCCATTCCATCTTAACCAGTCGGTAGAATTACCAGTCTTTTTCTCGCAACCCCAAACAGTTGCCGAAAGAGCCTTACACACACTGGATGTTAAAAGGGCTTTACTTTACTACATCCAGAGAACACAACTTTTCAGGAAAACCAAACAGCTATTTGTTTCCTTCTCCCCACCTTACAAAGGCAACCCTATTTCCAAATCAGGGATAGCTAGGTGGATTGTAAAATGCATACAGATTTGCTACCACAAAGCAAAACGAACGCTATCGGTTCCCCCTAAAGCCCACTCTACAAGGAAGATAGGGGCTTCTATGGCTTTCCTAGGGAACATACCACTAGATGACATCTGCAAAGCAGCGACATGGTCAACACCGCACCCCTTCACAAAACATTACTGTGTAGATGTGCAAACCAAGCAACAAGCTAGTGTGGGCCAAGCTGTACTAAAAACACTGTTTCAAACTACTGCAACGGATGCCGGTGGTCGCCGCTAGGGTTGGGTACTGCTATATAATCTATGCACAGTGTATAATCTGCAGCTCATATGCCTCAAACGGAATATGCTACTTACCAGTATGCATCTGTTCTTGGCATGTAGAGCTGCAGATCTATACACGCCCACCCGCCTCCCCGGCTACCTGTATCCGTTCCAGTCTTATCTTATTTAGATACAATACACATGGGTTTCTTTACTGTTACTACTACGCTCCATCTTTCCCTGCTGGCGAAAAACAATCTGAGGATGGAGCCGAAGCTCATGCGCAATACTAACCAGAGGAGGAGCCACCGACCTCGTGACTCACAAAGACTTTCCAAGAGGAAAAACAAACTGCAAACATCCGGGCCCAACACCAGATGGCGATCTATGCACAGTGTATAGATCTGCAGCTCTACATGCCAAGAACAGATGCATACTGGTAAGTAGCATATTCCTTTTTATAAGTACACCAAAACAAAGTGGTTCTTTGGACCAACCCTAAATTCCCACCCAAGGTAATTTCTGCCTTTCAGTCAATCTGTTGCGTTGCCTGGGTTCTTCCCTCAACCAGATTCTGTGGCAGAACGTGCTTTACACACCTTAGATGTGAAAAGAGCATTACTCTACTACGTAGAAAGGACTAAACCTTTCCATAAGACAAAACAACTATTTGTGGCTTTTGCTACACCGCATAAAGGCAATCTCATATCAAAATCAGGTATTGCATGGTGGATTGTCACGTGCATTCAAACATTCTATGCAAAAGCAAAACTAACATTGACAATTCCCCCTAGAGCGCACTCCACACGCAAAGTAGGGGCTTCTATGGCATTCTTAGGAAATATACAAATAGATGACATGCAAAGCTGCAACATCGTCTACACCTCACACATTCACAAAGCACTATAGTGTAGATGTTATAGCAAGACAGCAAGCTAGTGTGGGCCAAGCTGTTTTACGTACACTATTTCAGACGACTGCAACAGCTACAGGTTAGCCACCGCTTTGGGAGATAACTACTATATAGTCTATGCAAAGCATGTGATCTACAGCTCACATGCCTCGAACGGAAATTGCCGCTTGCCCAGTATTCATCTGTTCTTGACATGTAGAGCTGTATATTCACTTGCGCCCACCCTCCTCCTCGGGTATCTATGCCTGTTGCAGTGACATCTTACTTAGATACATATATTCATGGACATCTCTTTCTACTACTCTCACTAACTCCATTATCACCCTCTGCGGGAAGGAGAAAGGAGGAGTCACCTACCTCGTAACTGGAAAAGACTTCTTTGAAAAAAAACAAAGTGCAAACACCCAGACCCAACACTAGATGGCAGGCTATGCAGCGCATGTGAATCTACAGCCAATCTACAGCCAAGAACAGATGCATACTGGGTAAGTAGCATGTTCCTTCAGAATATTCAGGGCAGGTTAGTATTGCTGAAGACTGACAACATGACTGCCATGTATTATCTCCAGAAACAGGGGGTTGGGGGGCGCTAACCCATCACAGCACTGTCGCAGAAGATTTGGCTTTGGGTGAATCACCTTCAGATATACCTTTTAGCTGAATAACTCCTAGGTATGGACAAGGACTTCGCAGACTTGCTCAGCAGGACACATACATAAGTATACGAGTGGGAGCTCCACCCATATGACCTACTCCCTTACTTTCAGAGGTGGGGATTTCCGCAAATGGGCCTATTCGCCATGCACAAAAATGCAACATGCCAAAACCTTTCCTCCAGATTTTCACACCCAGAGTCCACGCGCAATAAATGCCCTATGGATGAACTGGTATGGGATTTTTCCTACCCTTTTCCTCTTCTCCCACTCCTGCCATACGTGGTCAGGGTGTTACGCCAAATGTCTCTCACCCACATCCTGGCAACCCCCACGTGGGTTAGACAGTCCTGATTCTCCAGATGTCTGGTATTCAGCAGAAAACGTTCCCCAGTAGACCGCGGACCAGTCCTTCTCACTCAGGAACTAGGCAAAATCAGACCCCAGCAGCTCAATCTAGCAATCTGGCACCTGACATCTTTGAGTTTGGTTATTTAAATCTTCCATAATAACATATGTATGCTCCGCCGTACTGAGAACCCAGCCCTGGCAAGTGAGTCGAATGGGCCCTGGGGTGGGGCGGCGGGGGAGGGGGGGTGCTGGTGAGAAACACTGATGCTGCTTTTGTTACAGCGGGCTGATATTGAAACACTGCCGTTAAACCAGCCCCCAGTAACACTACTGGCCCTCACCAGTCCAAAACTGGCCCCCACCCTTCCGGCGCACCAGGAAAACACCCAGTGCCTGATACGGCCGGTCTGGCCCTGTATGTATGTTTTAAAGGAAGCAAGCAGGTCTGCTACTAGGACTTGTTATGCAGCAAAGTGGAAATCGTTTGTCCACTATTGTTGCTCCAGGAGTTTAGACCCTCTAAAACATGCGGACGAAGACATTATTTACTAGACGCCCAAAAATCAGGGTTAGCATACAATTCCATGTGCATACATCTTGCTGCCATTGCTGCATATATGCAAAATAGAGAATACTTTTCTCTTTTCAAACTTCTCATCATTAAGGCTTTTATGGAAGGTCTTATAAGGACCATTCCACCTATAGTGCCACCTGTCTCTCTATGGAACCTTAATATATTACTCACTAGGGTCATGGGTCCTCCAATCGAGCCATTGCATTCCTGTCATTTTCAGTTCCTTTCCTGAAAAGCAGCTTTCCTTACAGCCATCACTTCAAGGTGCATCCAGACACTGTAGCCGAGAGGGCTCGTCATACCCTAGATGTCAAAAGAGCCTTAATATACTACAATAACAGAACTAAGTCTTTTTGCAGCACTCAGCAGCTTTTTGTCGCCTTTTCTATACCTCGTAAAGGACACCCAACATCAAAAGCTGACATAGCTAGATGGTTTGTTACATTTATCCTGACATGTTACCTTGGTTCCCTCCACACTCCCATACCATATTTTACTAGGAAGATATGGTGAACTATGACATTTCTAGGGAATATTCCCATAGCTGAGGTCTCCAAAGCATCTACATTGTCAAATCCACATATATTTTACCAAAGATTGCTGTGTATATATTTGTGTCTCAATAGACTAGAGCTGGCCAAAAAGTATTAAGAACCCTGCTTCAGACATCTGCATCATCCACTGACTAGCCACTGCTTAGGGGAGTACTGCTTTACAGCCTATGCACAGCAAGTGTATCTGCAGCCACACATTCTCCAAACAGATTGTTACATACACTGCAAGGATCTGTTCGTATCTTGTAGTGCGTAAATTCTCATGTACTCACCCTCGTTAGCATGGTAAGTGTAGAGCCTTCTTGGTGGTTGCATCCAAGCTGTGGAATTACTTCCTCATTCAGTTTCCAGTCTCCAATCTCGCGTTCAATTTCTCAAGACACTGAAAACTTGGCGTTTTACTCTTTAAAGGGCAGGCAGGGAAATAATATTGTTGTTCCTTCCTCCCCCTCCCAAGACTAACTGCTAATAGCGCACACACACCTTTGAGCAACTGCTGCACTCAATAAGTCTTTTTCATTCATTCATTCAACTGCTGGCAACAACACTTTGGAAGAGTCGACAATAAATGTTTTTTAGACAGTTACTGCTATCCAGAAATGTAAGTTGGATTTGGTCACTTTTTTCGGCTTACAGCCCTTCTGGTGTACGATTAATGGTAGTTTTGCCTCTACCTCTAGGTATAAATTTGATGCAATGAAGACTAAAATTATGACCAGGCAAGTGCCCAGCGAGGATTACTTATGCACCTTTAACACGATTGAAAGGAAGAAATATTTGAAAGTGGCTGTTACTAAAGATAGACCTTTTTCAATACAATTACAACGATAATGGGGCTGAGATCAAATATTTGCTTCATCGAAATCAAAACCTCACCATTTTTTCACTTGGTTGTTAAAATAACTAATTTAGTGAAACTTTGTGTTCGAGGCATATGAGCTGCAGATTGTACACTTAGCATAGATCACCATCTGGTGTTGGGCCCGGATGTTTGCAGTTTGTTTTTGTTCTTTGGACAGTCTTTGGAAGTCACGAGTTCGGTGACTCCTCCTTCGGTCCGTACTGCGCATGGGCTTCGGCTCCATCCTCAGATTGTTTTTTTCCGCCATCGGGCTCGGATGTGATACTTCGTGCTCCGGCTTCGAACTTCTACGGTTCCAGCCTCGACGGAAAATCCTCGTTCTTCGAGTTTCTTCATCTAATCTTCATCTCTCGAAGCGGCACTTTTCTCCATCCCGTACATCGGCACCGGCCTTCGGGCCCTCCTCGACTCCGGTCCCGGCCGATGGAAAGGACTCCGTTCAAAAAGTGCCCAAAATGTGGGTCTAAATTTCCCCACACCGACCTCCATCAGGTGTGTAACCTTTGCCTCTCTCCAGAACACGAGGCTAGAGACTGCCCCGCCTGTAAGTCTTTTCGATCAAAAAAGACCATCCGGGATCGAAGAGCTCGACGCACCATGGCGCACTCATCGACCGCAGCTCCACCGGACATCTTCGGAGACGACGCCGGAGCTTCGGGGCAACTACACGCCAAGCAGGAGGACGACGTCGTCAGCGCTTCCGAGGCCGACGACTCCGACGTGGAGGACATCACACCGGCGCAGCGGGTCGTGAGTACTGTACCCCCTCCCACCCCCGCGCCCAAAACCAAAGAGACTCAGGTTACACCCTCGCCTGCAGGCCTGGGTAAAACCAAGCACACAGCTTCTATCACCCCACCTTCGGGCCCGGTGTCGAAGCCTCAGAAGTCTCACGGCAGCTCGGGCTCGAGCCAGCCGACGCCTGGTGCCGATAAGCCCCATCCGGCACCGAAGAAAGTGATACCCAGCTCGACTCCGAAGCCACCGGTGCCGAAGCCTGGACTCTCGGTGCCGACAAAACACAAACACAAATCTGTCGGCACCGACGCTCCGACGCCGAAAACTCCTTCGACGCCGAAAAAACCGGAGGTTCCAAAAAAGCATGGCGCACAGAAACCATCGAAACCCTCGGCTCCGAAAACATCGGCGCCAGCGGACGATTCGGTGCCACTGGACCTCTTTACACCAGACCCTTTGCAAAAGACTCTATTTAAAGATCCAAAGACTGGGCTATTGACTTTAGTTGTCAAGAAAAGACGTCTTGACACACCGGCTCCTCCTCCACCGCCCAAGCGGAAGGACTCTGCTACTTCTCCTCTCAGAGTGCCCTCCCCACTACCTCCTCCTCTGCCTCCTCCACCTCCTCCACCCCCTCCCAGGTCTCCGCCACCCTTACCTCATCGCTCCCCGACCCCGTCCCCAGATCCGGATTACGGGGATCCAGATTATGACCCGGCGGACGCCCCAATGGAGGACCCCACTCCACCGGGGACCCCAGACCCATGGGAAGACTACCAAAACCCTGACATAGTCCCCTCCTCAAAATACCTTTTCAAAGGGCTACCAAAGGGGTGGTTACAGAGGCAACAACAATAAGGGCAGGGGCAAAACTAACACCACCCGTTCTGCAACCCCGCCCGCACAATGACTTCCCTTCACTCCCCCCAGACCATCCCACTCCGGTAGGGGGCAGACTACAAAACTTTATCCACTCATGGGAATCCATAACATCGGACAAATGGGTGAACCAAATTATTCGGTCAGGGTACTGTCTCGAGCTAACATCTACCTCACCCAATATCCCACCAAGGCACCGTCCAATGTCTCAAGAACATTCCACACTGCTCAAACAGGAGGTGCTCTCCCTCCTTCAAAAACACGCTATAGAGCAGGTCCCCGTCAATCAGCAAAATCTAGGGGTCTACTCCCTGTATTTCCTTATACCAAAGAAAGACGGGACCCTGAGGCCCATTCTGGACCTCCGGCCTCTAAATGCGTACATACATTCAGACCATTTCCACATGGTCACCCTACAGCAAGTCCTCCCACTCCTCTGTCAGGGAGACTTTCTCACTACCTTGGATCTAAAGGACGCATACTTTCACATTCCAATACACCCTTCTCACAGGAAGTACCTCAGGTTCGTGGTGGACGGTCAGCATTACCAATTCACGGTTCTCCCCTTCGGGGTCACCACCGCACCACGGGTGTTTACCAAATGCCTAGCAGTTGTAGCAGCTCACCTCAGGCGTCAACATATTCACGTCTTCCCTTACCTAGATGACTGGCTCATAAAAGCCACGTCCTACAACCAATGTGTGCAACACACCAACAGCACCATTCAACTACTCCACCGGCTAGGCTTCACGGTGAACTACCAAAAGTCCCACCTCCTACCATCTCACACAAAGCAATATCTCGGGGCAACTATAGACACCTCCAAAGGTATTGCCTATCCAAACTCAGCCAGGATCGCAAGCATACAAGCCTTGCGCAAAACATTCCTTCCTCAACACTCTCTTCCAGCAAGAGTGTTTATGAAGCTCATAGGAATGATGGCGTCTTGCATTTTCATAGTGCCCCATGCAAGACTCCACATGCGTCCACTTCAAGAGTGCCTAGCACGACAGTGGAACCAGGCCCAGGGTCAGCTGACGGATCTGGTGTTGGTGGACGGCCGCACCCATCACTCTCTGCAGTGGTGGAACACCACAAACCTTTCCAAAGGGCGGCCGTTCCTGGACCCGGTTCCTCAGGTGATTCTAACAGCGGACGCATCGCTCTCCGGCTGGGGAGCGCACCTCTTACACCTCACAATGCAAGGTCTATGGACGCCACAGCAAAAATCGCTCCACATCAACCATCTGGAGCTCTTGGCGATCTTTCTAGCCCTAAAATCTTTTCAAAAACAGATTTCAGGCAAAGCAGTCCTCATTCGCACAGACAACATGACTGCAATGTATTATATCCAAAAACAGGGGGGGGACACACTCTCCCCAGCTCTCCCGCTTAGCCCAGAGCATATGGAGATGGGCAATTCCCCAAAACATCTTTCTCCTGGCACAGCACGTTCCAGGCGTACAAAACACCATGGCAGATCTGCTCAGCAGACAAACGCAACATCTACACGAATGGGAACTGCACCCACAAGTTCTTCACCCATTCTCCCAACAGTGGGGGCATCCTCAGATAGACCTCTTCGCCACCCACGAAAACAAAAAATGCCCAAGCTTCGCCGCCAGATACCCACACCCATTGTCCAAGGGCAATGCGATATGGATGAACTGGTCAGGCAGATTTGCATACGCCTTTCCACCTCTCCCACTAATTCCGTTAGTGGTAAGGAAGCTACAGCAGCACTCCCTCGCACTCATTCTGGTAGCCCCAACATGGGCCAGGCAGCCGTGGTACACCACACTACTACAGCTATCGGTGGTACCACATCAAACACTGCAACTGTCCCCATGCCTCCTAACCCAGAACCATGGAGAAATCAGGCACCCGGACCTAGCTCAGCTCAACCTTGCGATCTGGCTCCTGAAATCTTAGAATTTGGATACCTTAACCTTCCCCCTGATTGCATGAACATTATCATGGAAGCCAGACGTCCTACAACTAGAGCATGCTATGCCGCAAAGTGGAAAAGATTTGTAATTTACTGCTGTAACAATACAATCAACCCTTTAGATGCATCCATACAGCACATCATATGCTATCTGCTCCATCTTCACAGGTGTAACCTGGCATATTCATCCATACGCCTACACCTAGCAGCGATTGCTGCTTATCTGCAAAAACAGACAGCATTTATCACTCTTCAGAGTGCCCGCTATTAAAGCCTTTATGCAAGGCCTTAAACGAGTAATTCCTCCCAGGGCACCACCTTCCCCTGTATGGAATCTAAATGTAGTTCTTACACGGCTAATGGGTCCACCCTTCGAACCAATGCATAAATGTGAGCTACAGTTCCTCACCTGGAAAACAGCTTTCCTCGTAGCTATCACTTCCCTTAGAAGGGTTGGTGAAATACAAGCGTTCACTATACAGGAACCCTTCCTACAAATACATCACAGCAAGGTCATACTTCGTACAAATCCGAAGTTTCTGCCCAAGGTCATTTCCCCCTTCCATCTCAATCAATCGGTGGAATTACCTGTCTTTTTCTCGCAACCTCAATCTGTTGCAGAAAGGGCCTTACACACACTTGATGTTAAGAGGGCTTTGCTGTACTACATACAAAGAACGCAACCTTTCAGGAAGACTAAACAATTGTTCGTTTCCTTCTCTCCACCACATAAAGGCAACCCCATCTCTAAATCAGGGATAGCTAGGTGGATTGTAAAGTGCATACAAATTTGCTATCAAAAGGCAAAAAGAACATTATCTGTTCCACCTAAAGCCCACTCTACTAGAAAGTTAGGGGCTTCGATGGCTTTTCTAGGGAACATACCCTTAGATGACATCTGCAAAGCAGCCACATGGTCAACACCACACACCTTCACAAAACATTACTGTGTAGATGTGCATTCCAAGCAGCAAGCTAGTGTGGGCCAGGCTGTACTGAAGACACTTTTTCAAACCGCTGCAACGGATACCGGTGGTCGCCGCTAAGGTTGGGTACTGCTATATAATCTATGCTAAGTGTACAATCTGCAGCTCATATGCCTCGAACGGAATATGCTACTTACCAGTATGCATCTGTTCTTGGCATGTAGAGCTGCAGAGTTGTACACGCCCACCCGCCTCCCCGGCTACCTGTATCCGTTCCAGTCCATCTTATTTAGATACAACACACATGGGTTTCTCACTGTTATTACTACGCTCCATCATTTCCCTGTTGGCGAAAAACAATCTGAGGATGGAGCCGAAGCCCATGCGCAGTACGGATCGAAGGAGGAGTCACCGAACTCGTGACTTCCAAAGACTGTCCAAAGAACAAAAACAAACTGCAAACATCCGGGCCCAACACCAGATGGCGATCTATGCTAAGTGTACAACTCTGCAGCTCTACATGCCAAGAACAGATGCATACTGGTAAGTAGCATATTCCTTTTTGGTTTAAAAACGCTCCCCACTTACATCCTAAATAATTTATTGGAATTAAGCATTCCCTACTTCATCGGGAACAATACATTTTCATACTATAGGAAGCCACCCTTTCAAGTCTCACTTTATAAAGTATTGGACCATAAGAAGTCATGTCATCCAGACCTTGCTTGCTTCTAATCACTGCCCGTTTTATAATTACAGTGATTTAGACTTTTTATTTCACCCAATTCCCCCCTTTACTGTTTGTACTAAAATGATCAATTCTTATGGACATTGAAAAGGTGTTTGACGCTGTCCACTGCCCATCTCTGGAACAGACATTGCAGGAATTCGGTTTTGGCCATCAGTTCAGGAAATGGGTGGGGGTTCTATACAGTAATGCTGTCGCTGCTGTCAGGGTAAATGGGCAGATGTCCGCCGAATTCCAGTTAGGCGGGGATACCAGATAGGGATGTCCCCGCTTCTGTTTGCCCTCAAATTGGAATCTTTCCGGGGGCAACATTCCGGAATACGAGGGTTCCAGATATCCGAAGAAGATGAATAAGAGGAAAAAATATGACTCTAAGTGGATGGTATACTCCTCTATATAACAGACTCTGCAAACACTATCCAGGCGCTCTTTCAAATTCTACGGATCTACGCAGCCCATTCTGGGCATAGAACGCCACATACTTAGTGCTTCACGACGCCACGAATGAGTTCAAACATTTGGTGATTTTTGTAACGGCACAGAAGGAGTTCTGCTCCATTCGTAATGTTGGCAGGGTACTGTCAAACTTACAGACTGACGTTTGGAGATGGAGGGGGGTCTTTCACTTTTCTTGATGGGACGGGCAGCCCTTTTCAAAATGGTTACGCCCCTCAAACTACTTTATATGCTTCAGAGCGCACATTACCTGGTGTCCCCAACCATGTTCACTAAAATTAATGGGAAATTGAGGACCCTGCTGTGGGACAGCAGACACTCTAGAGTGTAGCTCAGAACACTGCAGCATAATCCTTACAATGGGGGGCTTGCACTACCGGATGTTGAAGGTTACTACTGGGCGGCGCACTTGATAATCATTAATGCTCCACAGGATCATCCAACTTTTCGTCTTGAGCACACAATACTGGGGCGGCGTTCCCACCTGCAGGTAGCTCTGACAGCCTGGGATTGGGCCACTAGGACACTTGGGTGGGAACACAAGTTTACTAGAGAAACACCTCTCTGAAAAGGGACATGTCCCAAAGAGGTGGCGAAACTGCGGGGCTTGGGGCCTGGGACACTAAACTCATCACGACAGTGGGAGATATCCTTGAGAACGGGGATATCAGACCCTTCTCTTCGGTGCAGAGGGAATATAATCTACATCCGTCCCAGTTTTTTAAATACACACAACTATACCTTGCGTGGCAGGCAGAGGGGCTGGAGGGGTCAGAGATCCCAGACTATGCCTCACTAGAGGAACGGGTACTGATGGAGGAGTTAGGAAAAGGTGTTATCTCCGCAACATACAGGATGATCAACAGCAACATGCCAGACACGCTGGGCAAGTTAAGGGAAAAATAAGGACGTGACATGGGTGACCTCGAAGACATAGATTGGGAGCCGGCACTAATGCACCCTTGCAAAGTGACTATTAAATTGCGATTGCAGTTGAATCAATTTAAGATACTCCACTGGCCAATCTATGACTGCCAGAGACTACACAACCTGGGTAGAGCCTCCATACCGTTGTTTGCAGTGTGATGAGGTGGTTGGAACCTTTTTACACACAGAATTTGGGAATGCCCACGTATACAGGCTTACTAGCAGACAATTTATTCAGAAACTTTTAGACATATTGGAGGTGTCGCTCCCGTTACACCTGAGGTTTGTGTTGTTGGGGATCCAAATGATGTGGATGTCCTGCGCTTCAAGCTTCTCTTTAGTGTACTGGGACTGGTGGTGGCAAAAGGGGATGTGGCTAAATACTGTGGTGCGTCGGAGGTGCCTGCTGTGCATGAATTGCGGAAGGGGATGGAACGCTACATGGCAGCAGAAAAGGTGATATAGCCCAGTAGGGGATGTCTCCGTAAGTTCTACAAGATATGCAGATGGTGGAGAACCTATTATGGACTGGGTTTTGTAGTGGGCAGTCCCGGTCCGACTCCTGGCTTGACTGCTAGCTAGACCCAAATCACTGTAGGTATAAAAGCATGTGCCCTAATTATGCTCTCCTACATAGACTGTGTGTTTGGTTTCTCTAAGATCCACTCCGCAATACCATGGCACAGGTTGCACATGATTGTATTGCTTTCCTTTATTTTTTTCTAATTATCAACCCAAAATATTAAGAAAAATAAGCTACAGATCAAACAAGCCACAGACCTTTTTTGATAGTATATGCCAACATTTCTGAACCGTAATAATTCTATAGTTTTTACCACCGTTTGAGAAAATTGCTAATTTCCCTTTCTACAGGCTTCCATTCGTTCACACCTTTTCAATTTCATCTCACAACTTTTTAAGATCATAGCAGCATGGTGTTTTTAAAAAGTATCATACCATAATGCAGATCTCCTTTTTGCAATGTTAGCAATTCAAACAAGCTGTAAATCAGAATCCTGCTTGAGCTTCTCTCATCCAACCTAATAATTATTTTGTAAAAGCAGTTTATGCATAAGAGTGTTTTTTGGTAATTGTATCTCAGTACTATTTGAATTGTTAACTGGCAAGTCCAAATGGAACTCTCCTTTCACTGTTTGATGGAAAACAGAAAATGTGGGGCTGTGGATGAATATGGCCTACACTGGCATCAAATAAATAAATGTTTGCTAACCCTCGCTATCGGGTTGCAGTGCCCGGATGACAAATTTGATTCTCATTGATGCCCAAGCTGGTTTTTGTAAAGGGGTATGTACACTCAAGGCTACATATGATTAGTGTTAAATACACCAACATGCTGAAAAGTGCTCCTGTACCTGTCTTTTATCGACTTGAAATCTGCAGTTGACCTATTTAACAGACCTAAATTGTGGCAAGACCTTCAAAATGTAGGAATCACATTGCACAGACAATTGAAGGTCTGCACATGGAAATTAATGCATGTGTTCGATACGGGGCATCTGGGTAATGTAGTAAAACATTTTTTGTCCCACAGGTTTGTGCTACAGCTGTGTTCTAGCACCACTTTTATTTAGTCTTATCTTAATGACGATGGTACACACCTAAACAAAGATAACACTGATGCATCGAAATTGTGCAATGCAAAGGTGACAATCCTTTTTGCTGATGATGCAGTGGTGATCTCTCTGACACAAAACGATATGCACAGGTTGCTGTCTGATTTTGAGGAATATGGTAAGGGTAAAGATCTACAGATTCATTCTACTAATGAAGCTGTCGCCTTCCCTGAGGAAGTAACTCATAGTTAATGGACAAGATCTTGAGAGCGTATCAACATTAGATTACTTGGGTATACACTTCAATCACAAACTAGATTGGCTTGATCATATAAAAAAAGGCTGCGAACATTTAATGCTGTACTGCACCTCAAACATAAAATTGGTAGTTGGTCCCGAGCATAATAATGCAAGTGTATAGGCAGAAAGCACAGCAGTTCACTGAGCCAAACTATAAGATTATACTAAGGCAAGGTAATTGCAGATAATAGAAATTACATTTTTCAAGGTCTTTAATAAAGCTGGGCCCTTGTACACCACTAGTTCCCTTGTATTTGGAAATGGGTATTTGACCCATTTCTGACATTATTGCACCTGGGATGTCAGGGGTGTGGAAATTTTTCCAAAATCTACTTGGCCAAGGGACAAAATGTTTCACCGATCTACTTGTCCTGGGAAGGTAACTGCTTGCCCCGCCTATTCCATAAATTACTATGGGAGGTCTTCACGAAGAGAACCTGCACTGCAATCAGTGCAACATACTTTGCAATATATATTTCAAGTGCAAGTCCAATTATGCAATGCATTGTCATGCACTCTTAAATGCAACTGTTGTAGGGTGGCTGTACAGCATGCGTGCAGATGTGTCAGTGTGCATTGCACCCAATTATCAACTAATTTGCATGTAAAACATTTTCATATTAAGAGAAATAGTACCTAAAGGCAGAGTGCAGACTTATAATTTACTACATTTCTGGAAGTGTTTTTGGCACAGACAAGACTGTCGAAATATGAACCTGTAGGATAGAAGGGTGTTCATCATAGGGCGAACTCATAGCTGTCCAGCTTCAAAAATACTCAGCTGTGATGCTCTGATAAACTTGTGAATGGGAATAGCTGCACTTCTTGGCAGAGCTTACGAACGGTTCATGGGGCAGCAAAATCAAGTAGCAGATGTGCTGCGGCTCACTGAGGCAGGATACTTAAGTACAAATACACAAGAGGCAGTAATAGGCAGTTAAATAAATCTCTCCTTTTACACTTCTGGTCAGGTATGGTGTGTTTATATTATTGTGCACTCACCGCTACATCTTTACATTCTTCTCCCACACAAAGAGCATATGCAGCACTGGCAGTAGCAGTACAGGGTTCTCTCTTGCATATAGTAATGGCAGCAGCTGAGTAAGCTACCCTAACATGAAAAAGTGCAGCTCACCAATTGATGTTCAAGTTTGTCTCTCAGATCTGTAGGACATGTAGCAGCAGTGATATCTTTATACTCACAAAGCTGGAAAGCAAGCGTTAGTTTCAGAGAAGGGAAGGAGTGTTAGTTTGAAAAGACAGTAAATCTAGAAGTGCAGAGCTGAGCATCATTGAGACGGGGGCTAGTGAGTAACTGCAACCACTCAGCATTCCATGTCACACCTAGCAAGGATGCCCAGGCACAGTCACAGTAGAGTTGGAAACTTTGTCCTGACCTCTTGGATAGTCAAATGGTATCTGGTGAATGAAGTTTGTTTATTCTAAAGCGGATTTAGATCCAATAATAGCTGAACAAACATCCAAAGCGCCACTACTTTATTTTACTTTCCTCTCATGACATATCAGGGCTGGTGGCTTAGTGGACTAATGCGTCCACTGTAGGGCTCTGTGTTTAACCTCATGGTCACAGGTTCAAATCCTGCTGGGTCCACTCAGCCTTTCATCCTTCTGAGGTCGATAAAATTAGTAACATTGAGTTGGGTAACAATAAACAAATGTTATTCAGTGTGAAGATACTCTTCTGGGTGAACATGTGCTTTAAAAATGCACGTTAGGTTATCAAGCCAGGACACAGGCGTAAACACTGAGGCACTTTCCCTGCACCTCTTGCACTGCATATGGTATAAAGTCCGAGTTCAGGATTCTTTCCTTTCACCTTTAAAACTGGGTAAGCTTCAGAATCTGCTTCATCTGTGAAAGGAAAGCACCATGCTTGTCGTGTGGGCATTTATTTTTTGCAAAGGTATTGGTGTGCTTTTCATGAGCACCAGTTACATTACACAAGGTCATGAGCATTTGTTTTTAGGACAGAGCAGATTAAGTGATCTGCCCAGAATCTCAGGATGTTTAGCAATGGTGAGACTTGAACCTGGTCCCCAAGGTTCAAAGTCGGCAGCTCTGGCTGTAACTGTGGGGTTGGGAGCTGGGTGGGTATGTGTGTGTGAAGGGCATAGGGATGGTGGTTGGTAAAATGGTGGGGCAGTCCCACTCTCTCTTTAAAAAAAGGGGACTCTTTGCTCCCTTCTTTCAGTCTGGAGTCTATGACAGGAGGCCCTCCGCCTACCACTTCTCCTGCCCTGCTCTCCAAACCCCATGGCAGCAAGTCCTGAATACTGTATTCAGAGGGCAGTGTGAGTGCAGCAGTGGTATCAGGCACAACCTGCGAGCTGTCTACTCAGTGGTTGAAGTGCATTAAAAAAAAGTATGGGAACTGTGATGCTGCATGAAAAGGGGGAGGCAGGGTTAGAGAGCCTGTGGGGGGGGGGGGGGGGGGGATCAAAGTAGTGGCTTAAAAAACAAATATTCTCTAAATTTTTGTGGTGTTTCACCTTCAGGTAACTACATGTATAATAATGGACAGCTTTAGTTGAAATGAAAGTTACGTTAATCAGTGGGATATTATGAAACCTCTATTAGTTCATGCACTGACCAACCCATTAACATTTAGCACAACAGGCAGGAATCTCTCTGACAGACCGTCCTAGGCACTGGCACCCACATGTGCAGACTGCACATGCATCTCTATGGAACGGTGACTGTGCAGGTTTTGCTGCAGAGTTCTGATACTAAGCAAAAACCAAAGGAAATGATGGACGGAGTGTTAAACATTGCAAGCACTCACCCCCAGTCAACTGATCTGGGTTTAATCCATCACCGTTCTTTAGCCCACTCTGCCACCCCAGTTCAGACATGGCCATATGCAAATCAGTCTGACCCTGTGCCTCATGGGAACAGTCCAGCCTGAACTGCCAAGCCATGTCTTCCCTGGACCAGTATCAAGCTTCCTAGGACCGGTTTCTGGCATTTCAGCCGCCTTCAGCCAGGCTTGCTTGAATCCAGTGGCAAAGTGAGCAAGGGACTCACGTCTGAGCATACCCTGCCAACTTATGGCGAACAAAGCAAAAACCAAAGGAAATGATGGACGGAGTGTTGAACATTGCAAGCACTCACCCCCAGTCAACTGATCTGGGTTTAATCCATCACCGTTCTTTAGCCCACTCTGCCACCCCAGTTCAGACATGGCCATATGCAAATCAGTCTGACCCTGTGCCTCATGGGAACAGTCCAGCCTGAACTGCCAAGCCATGTCTTCCCTGGACCAGTATCAAGCTTCCTAGGACCGGTTTCTGGCATTTCAGCCGTCTTCAGCCAGGCTTGCTTGAATCCAGTGGCAAAGTGAGCAAGGGACTCACGTCTGAGCATACCCTGCCAACTTATGGCGAACAAAGCAAAAACCAAAGGAAATGATGGACGGAGTGTTGAACATTGCAAGCACTCACCCCCAGTCAACTGATCTGGGTTTAATCCATCACCGTTCTTTAGCCCACTCTGCCACCCCAGTTCAGACATGGCCATATGCAAATTAGTCTGACCCTGTGCCTCATGGGAACAGTCCAGCCTGAACTGCCAAGCCATGTCTTCCCTGGACCAGTATCAAGCTTCCTAGGACCGGTTTCTGGCATTTCAGCCGTCTTCAGCCAGGCTTGCTTGAATCCAGTGGCAAAGTGAGCAAGGGACTCACGTCTGAGCATACCCTGCCAACTTATGGCGAACAAAGCAAAAACCAAAGGAAATGATGGACGGAGTGTTGAACATTGCAAGCACTCACCCCCAGTCAACTGATCTGGGTTTAATCCATCACCGTTCTTTAGCCCACTCTGCCACCCCAGTTCAGACATGGCCATATGCAAATCAGTCTGACCCTGTGCCTCATGGGAACAGTCCAGCCTGAACTGCCAAGCCATGTCTTCCCTGGACCAGTATCAAGCTTCCTAGGACCGGTTTCTGGCATTTCAGCCGTCTTCAGCCAGGCTTGCTTGAATCCAGTGGCAAAGTGAGCAAGGGACTCACGTCTGAGCATACCCTGCCAACTTATGGCGAACAAAGCAAAAACCAAAGGAAATGATGGACGGAGTGTTGAACATTGCAAGCACTCACCCCCAGTCAACTGATCTGGGTTTAATCCATCACCGTTCTTTAGCCCACTCTGCCACCCCAGTTCAGACATGGCCATATGTAAATCAGTCTGACCCTGTGCCTCATGGGAACAGTCCAGCCTGAACTGCCAAGCCATGTCTTCCCTGGACCAGTATCAAGCTTCCTAGGACCGGTTTCTGGCATTTCAGCCGTCTTCAGCCAGGCTTGCTTGAATCCAGTGGCAAAGTGAGCAAGGGACTCACGTCTGAGCATACCCTGCCAACTTATGGCGAACAAAGCAAAAACCAAAGGAAATGATGGACGGAGTGTTGAACATTGCAAGCACTCACCCCCAGTCAACTGATCTGGGTTTAATCCATCACCGTTCTTTAGCCCACTCTGCCACCCCAGTTCAGACATGGCCATATGCAAATCAGTCTGACCCTGTGCCTCATGGGAACAGTCCAGCCTGAACTGCCAAGCCATGTCTTCCCTGGACCAGTATCAAGCTTCCTAGGACCGGTTTCTGGCATTTCAGCCGTCTTCAGCCAGGCTTGCTTGAATCCAGTGGCAAAGTGAGCAAGGGACTCACGTCTGAGCATACCCTGCCAACTTATGGCGAACAAAGCAAAAACCAAAGGAAATGATGGACGGAGTGTTGAACATTGCAAGCACTCACCCCCAGTCAACTGATCTGGGTTTAATCCATCACCGTTCTTTAGCCCACTCTGCCACCCCAGTTCAGACATGGCCATATGCAAATCAGTCTGACCCTGTGCCTCATGGGAACAGTCCAGCCTGAACTGCCAAGCCATGTCTTCCCTGGACCAGTATCAAGCTTCCTAGGACCGGTTTCTGGCATTTCAGCCGTCTTCAGCCAGGCTTGCTTGAATCCAGTGGCAAAGTGAGCAAGGGACTCACGTCTGAGCATACCCTGCCAACTTATGGCGAACAAAGCAAAAACCAAAGGAAATGATGGACGGAGTGTTGAACATTGCAAGCACTCACTCCCAGTCAACTGATCTGGGTTTAATCCATCACCGTTCTTTAGCCCACTCTGCCACCCCAGTTCAGACATGGCCATATGCAAATCAGTCTGACCCTGTGCCTCATGGGAACAGCCCAGCCTGATACTAGCCACAAGCATCCATCTTGCAGGACACTCATCTCCACCAACTGTCAAAAGAGCCGGGCCAGCCCTGGATTACTTGGGGTAGAGGTGGAGGCTGTGAGATGCCTGTACACAGGGTCTCTGCTGAAGGAGGTTCTGGTCACCGCAGGTGAAGGGGGCAATGATTCAGCTCTTTATCTGCAGGGGCTTGTCCTGGAGGCTTTGATTCCACCTAGTAGTGACACTGAACCAGTGACAATGTGGGCTTATGACCCTGAGATCCCCTGAAAATCATTTCTGTAGTCAGAATGAAAAATAATGTGGATGGGCGAGTGCAGGCATCGAGAGGGATTTTGGGCTGGGAATGAGGTTGAGGGGCAGCAATAGGGGGGAGAACAACAGTCTAAACATTCTTAATGTACCTCTAACGTACCCAAGCATTGAGCCCACTTTGTCTAAATAGAGCTTGAGAAAATCTGATCACATCACAGGCAAACTGACACTTTCAGATTACAGCCTCCATTCCCTATAAGAAGACAGCTAAGGAGGTCGAGAGTATGCTGCAGTGATTGGTTTGTAACCTAAGTGCCATAGATATGAGTATGGTAGTTTGGTAGGCTTTTGCACCTGCTACCACATACAAGGTAAAAAGACACCTGCAGTTCCCCTGCTCCGACCCCAGTGGGTTAGATCATAGGAGGGGGATTTGGGGAGGAAGAGACAGGGCCGATGCGCTTGCAGCACATGGCTGCAGGTAGCACTCACGATCCTCACGAGCCAAGCAGTTTTTCAAAAGGTAGTTAAACAGACACATGTTACAAAAAATAGCAGGAAAGAGAGCATGAAACATGGGCCCGTGAGAGAAAAATAAGGCGAGGGAGAGTGAATGAGACGGATAGTGTTAACTCATGTCACAGTGTGTGCAATGTGAGGCACACACACTCTATTAGGCCACCAATGAATGAGTGTCTGAGACATGAGACTGATTCGGGACCCTGGAATTTCAACATCTTTTCGTCTTTACATATATTATGTAACAGCACACAGCGGCTCACTGTTCACCACCTTAAATCTCATACGGGCAAGAAGTAGACAAATTTGATCAGGCACTTTGCAGGTAACAGATAGCAGCTTCTGTCCCTAAAGGAAATTAATATAAATCACCCATCCGCCCCATCAATTTTTTTTTTTTTTTAAAGTTCTTGGTAGTTTAATATTTACTTGCTGACAGCTCCTTATTCCTCAAATTATTTATCTTTATGGTGCACACAGCCAGGTCTTCTGTGAGTTGTGCCTGGCTTTTTCTCCTCAAGTTTAGGGTTATTCCTCTCCTCAGTTGGAAGTCCAGCAGCTCTTCCTTTAGGGCAGGAAACAACGATAGTATTTTGAGTGTCCGAGGCTATGTCTGAGCCTTGAATCACCCGTTCGGAGGTGGGATCCAGTGCTTCTTCCAAATCCACAGTGAGTACGACAACTGGCTCCGGGAGACCAATCTATCCAGTTCTAGGGGGCATTGGAGGGAAGCTGTCTTCATCTGTTTGCAGCTCTTGCCCCAATCGCCATCCAGTTCTGGTGTGTAATGGAGCCGGCCTGTTTTTCTTCGCCCTGCAATCATTGTTTTCATTATACGGCTGCAGAATGAGGCATCCGAGGCCGAACTGTTTGTGGATTACCGTGGGGCAAGGAGGGCGAGGAGGCGACCCGCGAGGAGGCGCAGCACTCTGGCTGGGGCGGTACGGGAAGGAAGTGAATGCGAGGGAGGGAGAGGGAAGATGGAGAGAGAAGAGGAAGAGAGAGCAGACAGGGACAGCAGATAAAGAGAGAGCTAGTGAAAAGGAGGAGAGAGGGGCAAAGCAGAGAGAGGGGCAAAGCAGAGAGAGGGGCAAAGCAGAGAGAGGGGCAAAGCAGAGAGAGGGGCAAAGCAGGGAGAGGGGCAAAGCAGGGAGAGGGGCTAACGCGAAGAGGAAGAGAGACAGACAGGGGGAGCAGATTAAGAGAGTGAGTAAAAAGCAGAAGAGAGAGTAAGAAAGCCGTCCCATCACTCCACCAGCTGTAATGGGCAATACAGGGTAAAACAAACATATTGCTCATTTGCTATAATGCTACCGTGTGGTGTAGCTGAGACACTGATCACCGGAATTTGAAATGTTTTCAACCCGATACAATTCTTTAACGCCACATTTAGTATAATATGAGCCGTTGCATAGCAGAGCTCCACTTACACAACAGACCACTCCAAACCCCAAGTTAGCGCGCTCGGTTTTCTTTCCTGGATTCTGAACTGAGCACTAGCATAATACCGTTATTGTCACTGCAATCCGTTGAGCTCTCGGCAGGATCTTTGCATTTTTTTTCCTTCGCGAGCAGAGAGAATAAAGTTAACTGTACTCCTACACCCCGCCCCCTGGTGCCGCAAGCTCACTCGGCATTAACCGGGTAACATTAATGCCACCCTTTCTCCTCACCTCTATCTCGGGTCACGCCACCAGCACCGAAATATTTCTGCTACCCTCATGTTAAAATTGAGACAGCTTCCTCGTGGTTCTGCATGTCCACCCCATTAAGCTTGAGAAAGCGAGACTACCGCTTATTGAGACTGACGTTTCAGTCCCCCAGCCAATCACTGGCGAGAGCCCAGTCCTGGGCTGCTAACCAATCACAGGCCTCAAAAGTGTCTCCGGCTCTCTGGCAGCCTTTCTGATTGGCTGCGAGTCCCGAACTGCCCCACCTGTATTATGCATGCGGTTTAATGTCTACTTGTCCATCGGACAATATAGACATTAAATCTTCTTGCCCGTGGTAAAAATCAACATGGCTCGGGCGTCGGGCGATATGATTTCCCCACCCCTGGATGTACTTGCTATATTTTAATAGAAACCACCATGGGGATATGTGCCTAATAAGCAATAACATAAGTTTTTTCCCCAGGGCAAGGTCTACAATAATCTATAACCAGAACATTTAAAAATAAAAATAATGCATTTAGGGTTTGATCACTTTTGGAACAATCTTGTTACTATTGGCTCTGATGCTGCTAAATAAGCCAAAGAAGCATATTATATGTATGAGAATGGTTGAGTCCTCAGAAAAATCATCACTGACCGCTACTTATCTTTTCAGTGAGGTTTGTAATAGTGAGCATGGGGGGTTGTGACACAATAATGCACTTTAAACTTTTCTGCACAAAGTCTAGGGTTACACGCTGTGAGTGGCTAATTCCTATATTGAAGTCATTCTCGTGAGTGGCTAATTCCTATATTTAAGACATTCTTTATAACATTGTGTACTGATACACTGGCACTCTCATACACAACAGATAATTCAGTAATTTTCACGTCTATACCAAGTTATATTTTGGCAGGACAACTCACCTTGAGACAGCAGTATTGTGATTGAAGTCTGGGTTGTTGAGGTGCTGTAACTATTTATGTGGTTATGACTTATGTTGAAACAATAAAGACATTATCTCTTGCTATCGTCGTCTGGCACTGTTTACTACTTCTCTTGGACCTCTCAGCTGCCTTTGACACAGTTGCCCAGGACACTCTGATACAAAGACTCTACGAAGACGGCATAGAGGGAACTGCTCTCAACTGGATCACATCCTACCTTCACAACAGAACTAATGTCACCCATACCCATCTTTCTCTTCCAAACCATACTTCACAAAAGCAAGGCTCTATCATCTCACCCATGCTTTTTAACATCTACATGAAGTCATTACTGGCACTGATCACTCAATTTCACCTCACGTGTTATAACTGTGCAGATGGCACACAAATACTCCTTCAACTGGAATGCCCCAAAAACAGTGGAAACTCACCAATTTTTGCAGTTGTCTCAGAGCCGTGTATCAGTGGATGACAAGGAACCATCTCAAATTCAATTCTTCCAAAACAGAAATACATGTGGCGATTGGAAAAATTATGACTCACTCGCCCTATGCTCTGATGATCTGGGAGCACCGCATAAAGTATCGAAGCAAGTAAGAAAACCTCAGAATGACCATGGATTCCAAGCTATCAATGAATGCCCAAGTGGACAAACTAGCAAGATCAAGCTTTGTTACTATAAAAACTCTGCCACGCATCTTCCCCTACCTGGGATTCCCACACAAGGTCCAAGCTACCATCTCTCTTATTCTGTCCAAACTCAATTACGCCAATAGCCTCTATCACGGATTACCTTTATCAACTATGAAATGACTACAACGGATTCAAAACTCGGCTGCCAGACTACTTACATATAATACCGCAGGCCCACATCTCATCTGCCTTGAGAGCCCTACATTGGTTACCATTTGCCTGAAAATCCACATTCAAGCTGCTTTGTATCACCCACAAAGCGATACATGGAACAGGACTGCTCTTCATCAGCAATAAAATCACAAAACACATTCAACAAAGGAACCTCCGCTCTAGAGTGGCACCTTGCCTCAAATTCACAGTACCAGAAAAAAAACATGGGTGGCACATCCTTCTTTGTTCAAGCAGCCAAGCCTTGGGACCCTTTACCCCCAAACATAAGATCCACTGATAACCACATTATCTTCAGAAGACTACTCAAGAATTGACTCTTCTCCACATAACCACCATACTCAAACATAAATATACAGCATATCCCTCTGAATATAAGCATTTAATTGGACTGTAGATGTCTACCTACATGTGTATTGCTTTATATAAGCATGCAGCATAATTATGTTTTTAAAGATATAGATATTTGTTAGTACTGCTTAACAGATGTACATACTACTTCTAGTTACATTCTATGTTTAACATGTATATAATTGATTTCATAAATAAGTCTTATCATAACTATTTATCTAGAATTGCTTAACTATTGAATTACAAAAAAAACCACAGAAAAATAAATTAATTCAAAGTACAGCAAAACACTTGAAAGTCTTGAGTTTATTAAATGCAACTTTAATCTACATATATTACCTTCTACTTATATATATATATATATATATATATATATATATATAGAGAGAGAGAGAGAGAGAGAGAGAGAGAGAGAGAGAGACATTCCATGTACTTATGTATGTTATTGTTTTGCTTCTAATTCAGCATATCCAATGCACTACCTTATATCTCACCCTATATCTCTCGCAATAAATCCTCTACTTCCACTCTCCCATTCATTCCAAACCTTTCTAGACTCTTCCCTCTTTGCATCATCTCATACCTCTTTTACTATTTAGATCTCCCAAACAAGCCTTTCTAAACCCTTTTTCTCTGACTTTTCCCCCTCCACCTGCCCTTTACTCATCCCAAACCCCCACCATTTGCCATGAACTCCGAAAAAAAAACAGACTAACATGTCAACCGCTCAAATCAAATTAATTTAATATTTTCCTACACTAATTCACCACTAAGACTTTTTGGGTTCCAGAGTAGCCTGCTACTCGCCAAATAGTGCTACAACACCTCATCAGGGGAGCAAGCGCTATATAAATGCAAACCCTTCCCTCTTCTATCTTCCACTATCCTTTTCAATCCAAATAACAGACTAACTTGCCCACCACTCAAATTTAATTTCATATTTCCCTATACTAATCCTTTTCTGGTTTCTGGTTCTGGAGTAGTGTGCTACTCACCGAAAAGCGCTTCAACACCTCATCAGGGGTAGTAAGCGTTCTATAAATGCAAACCTTTTACTCTTCTATCCCTCCACTATCCTTCTCAATCCAACGGACATATCCACCCATTATGAAATTATTTTCATAATTTACTATACTAATTCACCAGTAATCCTTTTAGGGCTCCGGAGTATTCGTGCTTCTCGTCAAAGTGCTTTGATGCCTCGTTGGAGGTAATAAGCAGTATATAAATGCAATTACAATACAGTACAATACAGCAGCATAAGCAAGACTTGTATCCTTGTGTGGAGGCAGCACTCCAACCCATTGTTTGCACCTTTTTGCATCTTTTTGCATATGGCTACGCCCAAAGCAAGGTGGCATGGTGAGCAAAAGAAAAATAGGTTGGAGTGCTACCCAAACCTATTGCCAGTGGTTCGCCTTATTGCAAGCAGCCTCCCATCACCTTTTTTTTCACACTTTTTTTTTAAATTGATTTTCAAGCAAAATTAAGCAACATCCCTACCATGCAAGGCAGCTTATGTATAAAACCAACCAAAAAAAAGAAAAATGTTTGATTGATCAACACAGGGGGGCAGAAGCATTACATATCAGTTCAGTGACCCCAGTGTGCACCTTGAATGGTAAAACGTTCCCATACATGAGATTAATCTGCTCCAGATTGAGAGTCAGCCATGGCTTGTTGCTGCAGGAATTGACGCAAAGGCTCCCAAATGTCTTTGGGCTTGGACAACATCTGGAGTTCCTCTGTATATAATTCCATATTGTCTTTGCAGTATATCAAGTCTTTAAGCCAGTGTTCAGCCTTTGGTGCTTGTACGCCTTCCCACTTTATAGTAACTCAGCGTTTGGCCATCAGCAGCACAATGCGTATGAATTTTCCCATGAGGAACATAACACAGTAGACATACCAGTGGTATACATTGCAGTTCTGACCCAGACATTGCCTGTATTTGTTGCACCACCTGCCTCCAAAACCGCGCCACCCTCTCACAATCCCAAGTGAGATGCATACAATCAGCTTCCAATTGGCCACATCGCTTACAGCTACTAGAATCTCGTAAACCATATCTGTGTAAATATCGTAAACCATATCTGTAAATCTCGTAAACCATATCTGTGTAAACGAAGGGGCTTGTGATATGCCTGATGTAAATATTTAAAATGTATGATTCAGAGGTTTCCATTCGGTGTAAGCTTGCTGGTAAGGTTGCAGACATGTTCCCATTCCGCAAGTGTCAAAGGTGGGGTAAGCCGGTCATTCCAACTAGCAAGGCTCTTATCTGGCCCAATGGTTTTCTCGGCTCTTATTGCCCTGTATAGTTTTGTGATTAACTTTCTCCTTGTAGGAGTAGTCAATAGCAACTGCAGATATTGTAGAACAGGAGGCTCTACCGCGTATGTATTATAATGCGATTTCATTGCTAGTCTATGGATAGTGAACCGGAAAAGTAATCTAGGGTTAGTAATATACTGAAGAGCTTCGACGGTGAGGAAGGTGCCACCCGGATAAAGGTCCTGCATAGTAGTTATTCCTGCCTCTTTGAGTAATCGCATGGGGCCCGCCTCCTGTGTCACCGATATCGCAGCGTGATGCTTGTCCACTAGGGCCAATGGCAATGCTATCCATTTGTCGATTTGCTGGTCCAGTGTGACCTAGTTCTCCCGTATAACGACGTCGGGTCGCGATTAATCCAAACCTCCAGGTATTTGACCGGGTCTGCTGTCCAAACCAGTGGATATTCCATAGGTGGTGGAGGGGTGTTCGCAGTCAGAGGCACAATAACTGACTTGTCCCAGTTAATATTAAGGCCCAATATCAGTCCAAATCTAATGTATTCTCTTAACACCTGTGCCAAATACCGAGAAGGTTCTCTGATGAAGAGCACCATCTCATCGACATAAAGGAATATACCGACTGTTCTATGATTAAAATTTAGAGCCGTTTCCCAGTGCCTGTGGCGTATCACACATGCCAGGGGTTCAAGTGCAATAGCGAACAGTAACGGTGATAGTGGGCACCCTTGACGAGTGCCACGTTTGATAGAGAAAGGCTCGGATTTTAGACCTTCCACCCGGACCCGCGCAGATGGGTTAGCATAAAGTATTCTCACCCAGCCCAGGAAAATTGGTGGAAACCCCATTCGCTGTAGGATGCAGAACATATAGCTCCACTCAACGGATTCGAACGCTTTAGCCGCGTCAAGCATCACAGCCGCAGCATGTAGATTTGGGTTGAGGACATGCAGAATCGCGAAGATGGTCCGCAGATTATGAAATGTGGATCGTTCCGGGATGAAGCCAGATTGGTCCGCAGGACCAAACAAGGCATCCATGGCTGAAGCTTAGTGGCCAGAATTTTTGCTAGTATTTTAGTGTCCGTGTTGATCAGCGAGAGAGGACGATATGAGTCGCATGCGTCAGGAGGCTTGTCATTTTTCAGAAGGGTGATAATTAAAGCCTGACGAAGGTAGAA
Organism: Triturus cristatus; assembly: GCF_964204655.1. Taxonomy (NCBI): domain Eukaryota; kingdom Metazoa; phylum Chordata; class Amphibia; order Caudata; family Salamandridae; genus Triturus; species Triturus cristatus. The sequence continues at coordinate 657,753,681 of NC_140585.1, read as the reverse complement.
CCCTGGTCTCGTGCGCCTCAGCATATACCTCAAGTGGGTAAGGTGTGATGAGATCTGTGTATGCTTTGTAAAATTCTATGGTGAAACCATCTGGCCCAGGCACCTTTGCGTTTGGTAGGGCACTAATCGCTGCTTTTATGTCTGCCTCATCTATTGGTTGATTTAGATAATCCTGATGGCCATCAGCTAACCACACAGGCAATGTCCTCCAAATTTTCTTCCACCGCAGAGTCTGGCCCTGTCCCCTGTGAGGTATACATTGTAGCATAGTAGCCTCGGAACTGTTCTACTATGTCCAAAGATTGTAATATTCCACACCCTGGGAGTCGATTATTTTATCTATGTGAGGATGTTCTGCACCCGTTTTGATTTTCTCAGCTAGATTGCGGCCCGGTCTCCGATCCTCTCCATATTTCCTGGCGACATGTCGGTGTGAAATGTAATGAATTTCCGATTCCGCTAGCGTGTCATATTCTAGGACCAGCTCATGTATTCGTGCCAGTGTGTCTGGGGATGGGCATAGTATAGTCACTCTCTAACTCCTGTAGGGCAGTCTCTATCTTAGTGAGTTGGGCTCTAAGATCTTTTAGGATGCCGGCTGTAGTGCTGATGCAGACTCCACGGATCGTTACTTTAAATGCCTCTCATAATGTTGCAGCACTGCCCACCGTGTCTTTATTGACCTCAAAGTATTGTTCTATTGCTTTGCGAATCGTGTCATTGTAAGTAGGATCCAATAAGGCCGACAATACAAATCGCCAGGTGAAATGCCGGTGAATCATGGTAGGAATATTAAGAACTAGTTGCACCGGGTTGTGATGGGAGAGAGTGCGCAGAAGTATAGTGACACCAGTTACCCATTCAGTTGCATCCTCCCTCAGGAGCCAGTAATCTAACCTAGACCAGCTGTTATGTGCAGGGGTGGCGTGCGTTCCTTCTCTCGTTGTGCCATTGCGAAGCCTCCAGACATCCACCAACCCAAATTCTGACATAGCATTGTTAACACTTTGGGCCACTTTAGGCGTGCGGATGCCTTGCGGGCTGGATTTGTCTAGTTTGGGGTCCAAATAGGTATTAAGATTTCCACCCCCCCATACAATGGCGGTCTCCGGCCATTCTCTCAGTGTGCCATACATTCGCTTGAATACTTCTGGCTCATCTGCTATAGGACCATACATATTTATGAGAGTGATCAAGGAGATCCCAAGTTTACCCTGAACTATAGCGCAGCGGCCCCCGTCATCTATGTGAGTTTTATGTGGTGTAAATGGGATACCCTTTTTAATCAAAATAAGAACTCCCCTAGCATACGAGGATTATGAGGAGGCTAGTTTAAACCCAGCCAATTTGTGTGCAGTCTTCGCCTATGTAGCCTTAGTCAAGTGGGATTCTTATAAAAAGGCAATCTGAGTGCCATGCCTGTTCAGATATGCAAAGATTTGGCAGATTGTTTTGGGAGAATTCAGCCCTCTAATGTTCCACGTCATGAATCTGTAACCATCACCCATGGTCCCCTGCAGCGCTGTTTATCACAGATGGAGCAGTCAACTGGTAATCATAGTACACCATGCTAAAAATGCACTCCCCATTCCTAGTGTCAATACAATCACAATAAACAAATCTCTTATTTACAACATCGAGACATCTATTGTGTTCGAATGCAGTTAACCCCTTTATCCACCCCCCTCCCACTACAATCTCCCAATTAGGTCGAGAATGTAAACCTCTCACCCTCCCTAGTCGTACCCCGAGCCCAATTTTAGAATTCGAACAAATAGGGGATCTCCGTGGGGGTAAGGAATGACGGCCAACACCTACCATGTGGCCGGGTGGCCAGGCTATTATAACATTAAACCCACACCAGCTCTTCAAAAGTTAAAGTGAGTGTACCAACAGCTTAACATTGACATAGATATAGTATACCATCAAGATATTTCCCTTATCACACACGTGTAACAAGTCCGTGGTCTCATGTTTATCCCAACCATCTATTGTGAGCACATAGGCATTGTGTGTGGATAAGTGACATCAAAGTGTAACATGGCAGATAATCATTAGTTATTTTCGCTCAGATTTGACGATCTCGTGGAGCTTTTGGAGGTGACCTGAGGAGCTTTGCAAGGGCAAATGTGCTTTGTGAATTTCAAAGCCAACTTGTGATCTGTAAGAAAAAAAAAATGCGCCTGACCGTCATGAGTGATTTTCAATTTGGCAGGGTATAGCACGGCGTATGGAATACAGGAAGACTGCAGAAGCCTTTTTACTGGTACAAATTTCCTGCGAGCAGCTTGCATAGCTGGGGTGTAATCTGGAAAGAAGGACAAGTTGTTACCTAGATGAGTGATGGGGCTCTTGGTCCTCGCCTCTCTAAGGATAGCGTCCCTATCCGCTATCCGCATAGTTGAGGAGGCGTGCAATGATCGGGCGCGGTGGTGTACCGGCACCGGTCGGAGTCCAAGCGAGCGGTGCGCCCTCTCCAAGATCAAGACCTGGGAAAGCACCGAACCAAACAGCTCACACAAGAGGGTTTCAATGAAGAGCTCAATTTTCGAGATAGCTGTCGATTCCGGAAGGCCAAGAATTATAAGGCTGTTCCGTTGGGAACGCGCTTCTAAGTCTTCATTTTTCGTCTTGATTACCTCCAGCACCTTTTCCATGCTCCATATCTGCGTTCTAGGTCCGGCCTGCGAGTCTTGTGTATCAGATAGCCTGTTTTCCAGAACATCAAGGCGGGTTTCATGAATGTCCACTATTTTCTTGACAGCATAAAGGCTGGAAGTAAGCGCGTCAATTTTACTATCAATGGTTTTGAGACTGGAGCGCACCTCCAGTAAAATAGACCGCATGTCGTCTTCAGAGTTCTCTACAGCGTCAACCGTGCTTTGAGCAGCGCCCAACTCTGTCGATGAGTCCATAGTGCGTGTCTGGCGCTTACTCTCGAACGGAATCTTGTGTTGTTTGGGGTCTGCCTTGCCCATGATCATGAAGTAGTAATGACTTAAATTGTAGTGCCCACTCGTTTACTATGTCCCACCACACCAATCCGTGTCGACGTACACCAGCTCAGGTCGGCTGCCCCCGGACTGTAAATCAAGTACACAGGTGCTCCGAAGTGTGTAGAACACCACACCCACTCTCCACAGAAGCAAGGGGCACAGTAGTGAGATCAGTACAGGTGTAGATGTCCCCAGCATACTCCCACTGTGCCATGTGGGGCAATCGGGATATTAGGACGGCGGGTTCAGGGCGCCACAACCAGAAGCAATGATGGCGCTGCACCCCTAGTTCCACTCAGTCAGCAGCCACCGACGACAGTAGAGGACACGAGGACACACAGTGTTGTATTCGCATCTGCGATCGACCGCTATTAAGGTCTGCCCCCACTTCTGTCAGAGAAGTTTCCGGTGTAGATATGCCTCATGAAGGTCCAGTGCAGTCTCAGCCTGTCCAGGGCGATGGAACTGGGGACCCCAACCGAGCTGCGAAACGAGTGACTCGGTAGGACCGCACACTGCCAGTGCCACCCCCGCCGCAGTTGCAAGGGTAAAGCCAGGTGCTGCCTGCTGCCCACCTCCGATCACCCCACACACCGATCGGCACAGCAAAGATCACCCTGGGTGGAGGGAGCAGGAGAGGCCCAGAAGTCCAGCAGAGGTCAGCCAACGCTCGTCGCCGTACCCAAGCCACGCAAGGCACAAGTACCAGAGGAGGCCTAGGCCGCGTCACGTAGGTCGGCACAGCCCCAACTCAGAAAGCAGGCCTCGCCGCACTCACCTAGTCTCCGTTAGGCATCGGTCCTCTTGGGCAGCACCTGCAACCACCGCCGTCCCCTCGTCACCGCTGCAGGGCAATCCACACGGTAGGCAACTGTTTTAGGGCTCCAGAGACGGATCTCGAGCACTTCCAGCAGTCCGCACGTATAGAGCTGCGCAATACAATGTGCCGCTCCACCTTCTACCATCTCGCAGCGCGTGGAGACGGAATTTGCCCCTGCAGTTAGCAGCAGATTCTTGTGGCAGCACTCACGGCCCTGGCAGTATAGCGGCGGCCGCCACCTTGCGCGTCATGCACGGTTCACCTAGATGCAGCCCACAGCATGTCGGCCATTTTCGCCTCGATCCTCGCTACGCCTCTTCTCCTCCGATTATGCCAGGGATTCTGCTGGGTTCCCGCACCCCGATTACTGCCGTGCGCTCCCCGCAGATGCGGCTGTCGGCACCTCAAGTTTCAGGGAGCTAGGTTAAGTTAGAACGATGGTATTTTCAGGATTACGGAGCCCGGCCTGCGGAGCTCCTTCAGCAGGCAGCCATTCCGCAGCGCACCGTAACCACGCCACCAGCCTCCCATCGCCTTAAGTATGTTTCCCAAAACTTGAGGTTCCATAGTAGGATGTATCATAAAACCTTTTGCTTGGATTTATACGAGTTTTGATTGAAATTGTCAAGTATTGAAATTGAAGAGCATTGCATAGCTCTTTCATCTCAAACTTGCATTTTCTATCAATATTTGTTCGAGGGTGGGTCTAATAGCAAGTTTCCGATTTCCTTGCTAGACTTTGCGTCATAATACTTTGACAATATTATTTTTATATAGACCTAACAACACTTACCATTTCCTCTGGCTGACAAGGCCATGTCTCTTCCAATTTGTGCCTGTAAGTGTCTTTTCTCCTTTCCGTAGGTTCAGAACAAAATCTTAGGACTAGTATTTCCTTGGAAACCTTATCAAACTTAAAATTATGACACTGAGTGCTTTCTCAACATTTCACTGGTAGGCACGCCTTCCTAAAGGGAAAGTGATGATGCTTAATTATGGCATGTTTGTGAGTTTTATCAACAATGCACTCAAACCCTTAGGCAGATCAGTCACTCACTTGTTTTATTTCTCTCTTGGTCAAATCAAAACAACTTTTTTAGCATCTTACTGTAAATGTCGCTGGAGTCCTAAGTCTTTTTCTACAGCTGTTTAAAAGCATAGAACGTTCTGGTTTTCTCATTGGAAACCCTTATTTTGTTTTTCCAAGTCCCCCACGGGGATCCAACGAGTGCTGGACGGTTTTACAGACTTTTGCCGATGCCGCGGACTGGAAATCAATGCTGATAAGACCAAATTTATGATTTTCAGCCCCCCGGCATCGACCCGCCCAACACCGATCCTGGGTTCGGTTAGACTGGAGAGGGTACAGACTTTACAATATTTAGGGGTAACGATCAATGAAAATCTTTCCTGGGGCCCCCAACAGGCGAAATAACAACTTAAACTCTCCCAATTAGTGGGCGGCATCCTCAAAATGTCTAATACATCTACAATCAAGCCAGTGAGCCCCGCACCGGAGATTTACAAAGTGAAGGCGAGGGTATCGGCTCTTTATGGTGGGGAACTCTGGGGGGGGTACACCTGTAGGCCCGAAATTCCTAACGTGGAGAACAAGTTTATGAGGCAGCTACTTGCACTCCCCCAAAGCACACCCCTCCTTCCGCTGAGATTGGACTTAGGACTGAGTTTTATCCAGGATGAGCTAGCTCTGAAACCTCTTAGGTTTTGGCACAGGCTATGGATAACTCCAGAACTGTCCAATTATAGGCTTGAATTAAAGGATATGCTGAACCATGGTAGTGCAGCGAAAATCCCCTGGCTTGCATTTGTGAAAAAGGAACTGGGGAAAATGGGACTATCGTACCTTTGGTATGAGCCTGAACAGGCATGCAGGGGGGTTTCATGCAAAATGCTTACGAAGTCCTTTTTGGACTACAAACAAAATATATGGATGCATGACTCCAAAGCTGGCCCTCTGACAACAACCTTTTTAACACTTAAACATTCATATGTTTTTGAGGAGTTTTTGAATTTTATTTACCCAGTTGGAGCTAGGAAGTTATATATCCAATGGAGATTCGCAACACTACCACTAAGGGCCTTTACCAGTAAGTGGTCTACACCAACGAACAATTCTTGCCCTGGATGCGGTGCGATTAAGGAAGATGAACTACATATGCTCTTTTTTTGCCCTGCTTACAGTAAAGCCAGAAAGCCTCCTGTTAGCTATGTGGTCCAAGAGATGTTCTCTCATTACAGCGGCATCCAGGGGTGATTGTATATCATGGTTGCATACCCTGCTTGATAATCTGATTTTATGAAATGTTTATTTATCTCCTGTGGTTTTATATATGTTTTAACTGTTTTAACTGTAATCTTTTATGACTGAAAAAATGTCGAAATAAAGATCAAATGAATGAATGAATGTTTTACCTTACACGGTGTCATTAATACTTAGGAAATCCACGTATGTTCTTGGTTGTATTCAGTTTGTGCTGTATGCATGCTCTGAAAGCTGTCATTTTTTTCTGTTCATTACTTCAATCAGGGTTACGGGATTTTTCTTCTCTTAAGCTACAGAGCCTTTCTTTGAGTGTTGGGGGTATCTGAAACCTATTAGTTTGGCTTTTTATCTGTCTTGAAACCTAGCTTTGAGCGATTTGTTTTCCCATTTTGAATAGAGACCCCATTTCCTCAGAAGTACGTTCAAGTTTATATTTTCAATGGAATGAAAACAGTTAAAGTAGCATTTCTAAATTTTGGAGCTGGATTGCATAGATTCCACGCCTAGTTTCCCAATGCCCTTGAGAATGGTTTTGTGGTATAGACACATGTTTCTACACTAAGATTTGAACCAATAGTGATGTGTGAATTACTTGTATGTTACACTTCTACTGTTCGTGTGCAAACCTACATCTGTTTAGAATTGGTTCAACATAAAAGTCGGTTTTTGTGAGCTAGAGTAAAGAGTCGAACAAGAAAGAGTATCTTATTGTTAACCTTAACTGGTTTGGTTATAGGGATGTTCCTAGTCACTAGGCCTAATAGATTCTGTCTGGTTTCAATTTAGAAAATTGGAAGCAATCGTGTGTTCATTGTATGGAGGCAGTGCCTCTTATGGTAGAAATCTTCCAGAGGAGAACACATTAATCTAAACCTTGTTATCATCCAGGGAGCCCTAAGCCAAACAGGAGATTAAACGGCGGATCTGAAAATGTTAAAGGGTGGGCACACTGCAGGAGTAGAAATTTAGCCTACTCTGGAGGATACCATCTAGACATGCATAGATTAGCAAGGTAAAATATGAACTACTCCTGAAATGAACAGCTGATACTTGTGTTTATGGTCAAGATGGAAGTTATTTCTGTATTGTACAACATGTTGAAGCCTGCCAAAGTACTGGGAAGCAAATGCAGGAATACAACGCCTTGTTCCCGCATCGTAAGCATGCATGGTCTCATCTACCATATGGAGCACTGGATTAACATTAAACTAGCTGATCTGATTTGTTGTCCACCATTTAACAAGCTTGCCCGGAAACATAACTGTTATGGCCAAAAGTATCTTGCTCACCAGTTTAAGCTTTTTAAATAAGTAAAACATTTGGTACACTTCTTAAGAATTTGGAAGAATACTCTTAGGAACAACAGCAATCACTAGGAACCAACAAGAAGCAATTGGTTCCAGCATGCTTTTAATCAAAGTGTTTGGGATTGGGTTGTCAACCTGATGTTGCCTTCATGAAGGATTAAATTAACACACTGCTCCTGGGAGATGAGAGCATCTTTGTAACATCAATGCGAGGATTCTTGCTTGTAAAATGGGTAGGACTGATCAAATTGGGGATATCTCTAGAAAATCCATGCAAATGTTCTGCAATATAGTATCCATGGAGTAGCGGTTAATTAACCAGCATATTGTACTCCAGATTCTTAAACATCAAATAACTCCTGCGGTCATATGGGAATCCAGACCCATTATGCACCAGAATAGCTAAACAAAAATATGTTTTTAACTTGTTCTTAGTCAAAGAAGGCAGGAAAAGTATTGAATTGTCCCAAATGCAGCTGTTTGCACCAAATCCGGTTTTTAGGTCTCGCCTGACCCAGCGCATGCGCTGGTCTGGAGAGACTTATTGAGAGGGCTCCAAAAAGTGCTACCAGGCCAGCCTAGAGCTACAGTGCATGTGCGCTGGCGCGCGCGCCGCGCTTTACCGCGATTACTTTCACTTTCACGGCCACTTGGCATAGCCAATAGGTCTCGCTTTTGGGACCTTATAAGTATTTAGTTGCAACTGTTGCATTGCTAAACACTTATAAGGTCCCAAAGGCGAGACCTATTGACTATGCCAATGCTTGTTTCTTTTACCCTTGACCCTTTCAAGAAGATTTTTGCCAATGTATGGCTATCTGTCAGGTTCCTTTACCCTATCGGATTTTTTAAGGTAATTGATATTCCTCTATGGCAGTGTAGTTAGGCGGAAAGGATGCAGCAGTTAGTCAAAAATGCTCAACATAGAGAATTTTGTTATTGCAATTCTAAAGCTCCAGTTTGTGCCGATAACCAACCATCATCCCCTCTGCTAGTGCCCCAGAGGCATGGACTGAGAGTAAAGGTTTGACCGATGGGAAGCCTCAGCACCCACATGAGTTGTAAAGTGTGAGCAAAATCTTCCTTTGAAAAGCAGAATATTTTGTTGTGAATGATATCTCTGCTTATCTTTCCAGGAATTGGACATCTTAAGTTTAGTAGAAGAAGAGTACATGAGTGTCAGTGGTCATTATGTTCGACTTCCTCTCTTAATATTTCCATTGTCTTTCGTAAGCTTAATGCAGTATTTCTATAAACAAATGAAATGTTATATTATCTAAAAATTATTTACCATGTTTTAGGAAGATCCAGGGTACAGATGGCATAGGGATGAACATCATGTAAGCCGACAACCTGAATACAGGTAAAAACAAGACTTTAATTAATTTTTTTCAGTGATTACGCACGTCCCTTTCAAAGTTTCTGTACCATTCTGTTGTGACATCTTGGCCATCAGACTGGTTGTGTCATTTGTTCATACATTCAAAATAAAACATTTGAGATGTCATCAGTGATGTCACTGACCATGTCATTAGTGATGTAATATGTGACGTCATCAGCAGTGCATTGCGGGGGCGTGAGTTATAGTTAGCTGAACTAACTATAACGGGGGAATTTCTATGGTTTTGTACGAGTGAAATGTCCAACTAACTATAACCTTCCCTAAAACCTATGGTTTTTTCAGTGAATTTCTAAGGTTTTTTTAAATGCTAATTTCTAACTATAACGTGCCTAAAACCTATGTGTTTTTTTTGTGGATTTCAAAGATTTTTAAATGCTAGTTTCTAACTATGCCTACAGAGGTAGGACATGTGAAGAAAGAAGAAAAAACGCACAGAAAGAATCAAAAGAAATGCAGAAAGAAGCAACAGAAGTCCACAAAGACGAAGAAAAGTGCAGGAAGAAGCAAGACATGTGCAGAAAGAACCAACAGAGGAGCAGAAAGAGGCCTTGTTGCAAAATCATCCTGTGCTCACAACTTTTTCAGACGGGTACTGGTGGTAACTGACTCTGACTAACCAGGCCTAGAGCCAGTGCTATGCTAAAAGATACTTAGAATACAGGGAAAACACCTGCATACACTATGGAACACTATGCGTTGGGGTACCCCTGTGATTAGCATGACCATCTCTGTAAGTCCCTAGTACATAATAGGGCAGGGGGATTAAAACTACCTCTTAAAACGCACTACGGGGCGCGTTTGCACAGTGGTGAAGGGAGGTGGGGGCTGAGGTGACAAGTGTGCAAACACGCCCTGTGGTGCGTTTCAAGTTGGGGAATTAATTCCTCTTCAATCCCGAGGGTCCCTGGGGTCTAACTAGCCAACCAGGTACCTCCAGTAAGCGCCACAGAGCTGCATTGCAGAGAGGTGTAAAAAGGGTTGTGGCCTGGCTCACCTCTCTGCAACACAGCGCAGTGGCGCTTACTGGAGGTATCTGGTGGGGTTGTTGGCCCCCAGGGACCCTGAGGATTGAAGAGGAATTAATTCCCCAACTTAAAACGCACCACAGGGCGTTTGCACACATGTCGTCTCAGGCCCCGCCCCCTCCCTTTACCACTGTGCAAAGGCGCCTTGTGGCGCATTTCAAGTTGGGGGATTAAGTCCCCTTGAATCCTGAGGGTCCCTGGGGTCCAACTAGCCCACCAGGTACCTCCAGTAAGCACCACAGATCTGCGTTGCAGAGAGGTTTAAAAAGGGTCATGGCATGGCCGGCCTTTATTCATATAATTATTATTTATTTTTTTGGGAGGGAGGCCGCGTGGCCCCCCTCCCGGGCTACTTCTAGCCCTGGGGTCCCATCCCCCGGGGCTGGCCCTCTCCGTTGGGGACCGTGGGGGGAGCCCCAATGCCCCCACGGTCCCGCCAGCTCCCTGCGTCCTGCAGGAGCCGGCATTGCTTTTCCACATGGGCTTCTTTTGTACACATTACTCTATAAACGGGTATTGCATTTGAGCTCTGAAAATAGCTCAGAAGAATATGAGGCATCATTATTGCTAGCACAGAAACAACTTCTGTAGATGTAGAAACACGGGGTGTGTGCTACATTGACCCTATACCATACACTTCACGGGTAGCGTTGTTCTCTTTAACAATCAACCTCAGTTATATGGGAAACCCTCATTGCTTAAGGTGTTCAATCTGTAAACAACTGAGAAAGTTCCTACAAATATTGAATGTCTGTTCCAAAACGAATTCCCTACTACGGGCAGCCTTTTATCTGTATCAAACTCCCGTCACCAAACCTACATTGAGAAATTAAGTTGATATGAGTAGAGAAGTGGCTACTGTAAACTGTATTCGCTCTTTGGAGACAGTTAACCCTGTACCTCACTGCTTGCAGACAATGAGACTCTCATGCTTAGTTCTCTACAAAGTGTTAAAAAGTATCTACTAAGAACAGTGTACACATTGCAACACTTGGCAAAAATACACTATTTGCTTCAAATAAGCTAAGTCTGCAGGTGCTAAAGATTATACTACCTGCAGCCTTCATACTGTGGTTAAAACTTTACAGATAGCCCATCTTCTAAAGCAAAACAAGCACATGTACATAGCTTAATACCTGGGGCATACAATCTTCGATGTTAAGTAGAAATTGTCATGCTGAGACGATTCTGTCGAATAGCTCCAGGGTGCTTGCAATACTTACTATGTTGTGTGTAGAATCTGTTGCAGACTTTTTCTGCAGAGCCAAGACTCTTGTGTGGTACATGCTGAACACAAGTGGTCAGCTGTCACCTGCACACAAGGTAACATGTATAACATTTTCAATAACACTACACACCTATGATGCATTCGGAGCATATGCATTTTTTAAACACACCCATCATCTGGTCAAAATTAGGTAGAAGAATAATATGATAGCTACCCGTCACTATGTAAACTGTAAAACAAACTAGCACACTCATTGGATGATCTCTTTAGTGATGTCATTTGAGATATTATTAGTGATGTCATAAATGATGTTATAGAATGTCAGGAGTGATGTAATATTTGAGGTCGTAAGCAGTGAATGGCTGGGGCACAAGTTAAAGTTAGCCATGCTAACTATAACTGGTGAATTTCACTGTTTTTTTAGTTCAAAACGTCAATTTTGTCACTGACTAATTCACCTAATTATAATGTTATATTAACCTTTGTTTTTTCTAGTGAGTTTCTAAGTTTATGTATTTATTTATTTAAAACAGTTATTTTTATCACACCTAGCTATAATAACCCCCCCCCCCTTCCCTCCTGAACCTAATTAGGCCCTGGGGATACCAGGGCCTTCCCTTTTGGTAAAGGGGAGAGGTGGCCATGTAGCCCCCCTCCCAAGCCTTATTAGGCCCTGGGGACCAGAGGGCCATTTTGTTTTTCCCCCCGTGAGCACCTACTCAGACACCCATACAACCACTCTCACAGCTACCCTTACACCCAGAAAACTACTCACAAACCTATTCACAGACCCATATAGTCACCCACATACCAACTGACAGACCTTTACAGCCACTCACACACCCAGTGACAGATCCATACAGGCACTCACACACCCATACAGCCACTCACACACCCACTCACACACAGATACAGTCACACAGCCACTCAGATGAAATATGTTAAAAACAGTATCACTCATTAGTAGTACAGAATGAATAGTAATTTAACTTATAACTTATGTAGTAGCTTAGTATCTATCTTTAAGACTCGGATGCATTTACGAAACGCACTCACTGGATGATATCAGTGATGTCATTTGAGATATCATCAGTGATGTCTCTAACCTTGTCATCAGTGATGTAATGTGTGAGGTCATAAGTAGTGCATTACAGGGACGGAAGTTATAGTTGGCTCAGGTAACTAGAACTTCTTAATTTCTATGGTTTTGTGCGTGTGAAATTTGTGCCTAACTATAACGTCCATGTAACCTTTAGCTTTTCCAATGTGTGTATATATGTGTTTATATATTTCAACTTTTACCATTCGCTTAGCCCAAGCCACTTGTTACGGTGAGCCTGTGGCGGGGGTAGCGAACCCCATATATCCACAAATGCCTGTAAGCTTCGCCCAGATAGAAATCCACTCGTCACGACAAACCACAGTACTGCGGCTCCAGTGTTACAGCGTGTTTAATAGCACAACACGAGCAACAACGCAACGCATTTCGGAGCCTTCCGCTCCTTGATCACAAATGGTTTGTCATGACTGGTGTGGTTTTTTATCCTGTCGAAGCTTACAGGCATTTGTGGATCTATCTATCTGTCTATCTGTCTTTCTGCCTTTATGTCTGTCTATCTATCTATTTATCTATCTGTCTATCTATCTATCCTACTGGCAGTCGCCAGTTGGTAGTTCTAGTAGGACCAAGTTTCCATAGGAAGAACATTTTTTGTTTTGCTTATAACTTTGGCGTTGTTTGATGAATCGTCATGAAACTTTCCAAACTAATTCTTTGTTCATATCAGCTCCTATGTTGAAAGTTTGGGGGTGATTCATCATGGGGGGGCCGAGACAAAAGGGGGGTCCCAAAACGTGTTTTCTCCATGTTAAATTCCATAGGAAACTTTAGACAAGGCTACAGGTCGAACGGGTGAACGGAATTACCCCAAATTTGTAAGGGAGAAGGGTCTTGGTCTAGAAAGCACACTTTTGTGTATTTGGTGTAAATCCGTTCAGTAGTTTTTGAGAAATATCGAAATTTACAGATATCGATATTTGGGAATTCTGCCATCTGATTGGCTGGGACGTTACAAGCACGAGCTTGCTGCTTATTGGTTGGGAAACCAAAGGGGATGATGGATGGATCATCATTCTTTAGCTCACTCCACCACCCCAGTTCAGACATGGCCATATGCAAATCAGTCTGACCCTGTGCCTCATGGGAACAGTCCAGCCCGAACTGCCAAGCCATCTCTTCCCTGGACCGGAAACAAGCATCCTGGGACCGGTTTCGGGTTCATAACCCTCGTCAGCCAGGCTATCTTGAATCCAGTAGCTGTGCGGAGAATAAATTATGGTGAGGGTGCGGGAGTTGCCGTTACCTGGCCCTAAAATAGCAGGCCCAAGTTGTCAGTTATAAGGCGGCTCTAAAAAGAGCCCTTGTGTTTTTTAATTGACGCTACTTATAAGTGCGGATGCACAGCTTCAGGTTATTCAGAAAAACTCGATTTCCCTGATCTGTGAAGTGTACTCCATCACTTCTGTAGATATCAGCCATATCAAAACGTATGTTGTTGTTGTAAATCAACCCCATTCTATGGTCTCTGAGGTATGCAGACACAGCTTTGTTGACATTCTTCCTAGATTTTTCAATCTGAGGACAAAATTGGTTTGACCATTTCCACTTCTGTCTTGGGCATATATTGGAATAAACAAAAACAGTTTGAGGCAAAAGCAACATCAATTGTCGAAAGTTGTCCTTCATTAGCATTTCCAAACCTACCCCAGTCAATGTGCCTAGGTCGTTTCCACCACAATGCACAATCATGAGGTCAGGGTGTTGGCGATGCAAACAGGTTTTAACCAAAGGGAACAATTGGTGCCACTTCAATCCTTTCTGTGCAAACCATTTAATGTCCACATTTTGTAAACCTAGGTCTAAGTCAATACAACTCTGTTCTGCATACCTCTTGCACCAGAAAACATAGCTATGTCCTACGATCCACACTAGCATTTTGAAGGTATGGCCGGGAAGGTATGGAAAGATTTCTGTAGCTCACGCAGTTCCTTCGTAGAGTAAGAGATATGTTTAAAGATGGGGGAAAAAAAGAATTTCCACAGAAAACGATAATTGATTGGAAGATAAGAAGTATTGGGTATGAAAAACTAGGGTGCATATTAGTTGCGTGAAAAAGCATGTATGTCATTGGTTAATAAAGAGCAGTCTAAACGTGGAGTCCATACGACAGGATGAAATGTGCTCAGCTCAACCAGATGTGCTACTTGCATTTGGAAGGTACATTTGGAACTTAAAACAATGGTGAACTTTTAACCCGCAGGCGCTGTTAAATGTTCGAGAATTTGCTGAAAAAAACAAACCGTTACGTTTAACAAAATCATGAACTTTTAACCTGCAATGTGTTGTCGAATGTTCCAGAAAGTATGGTGATAAAATAGGTTGAACTTCTGACCTGTATGTGGCACGGAATATTAATTAGCTTTTCAGATGAAAACTTCAAAAATAACCAATGGAGATACGTTTTGGAATGTCGATGAAGGAATGAAGTATTCTGATATTTCTTTACATGTATTTATAAGTGGAGCGACAGATAAATTGTGACATTACTGGTTCCATTCTTGATTAAAGCGGTGCATTACATGTACTGTGTGACAAAGAAAGAATTGGATGCGTATGTGACATTTGAAATCTGCATGCCAACTACTAAGGTGAGGTAGAAATGAACAAGGTGTGTTATGTGTTCTGTAGTAGTGATTAAGTATTTGAGGTGATTTTTTTAAGTTTGAAAGTATTTTTTATTTCAAAATAATATACTGTTAGTAAAGTGTGGTGTTTCATATTGGTTATAAAATATGCATAAAGTTTGACCTGTTGTTAAATAAGTACTTTATATATGTTTAGGAATTTTTCACAAAGAAGAAATGTAGTTTGTCATCTTTAAAGGACTGTATGGTTTTGAAAACGAGGTACAGCGTTAATTTGGGTTTGCTAATGTATTCAGGCGAGATAAACAAAATATCCCACGTTTGCAAATTATACTTTTTGTGGAAGTAGTGGGGAAGGAGGGGGGGGGGGGTAGGTGATGTATGCGTTATTAAGTTAAAAGCGATTAAACCAAACCCAGAAATGTTATGTGGACAGGTTGTGGTCTCATTTTTGACAGTGAGAGTTAGATTTGAATAGAAGTCTAGGTAGGTTGTTGTACTGTGAGGCCGCCTACAGTGTTTGGAGATTACATGGAGAAGAGATGAGGATAGTAAAAGTGATACGTTCCTTTTATATGTACGCATAGTTTGAATCATTTGATCATAGGTTGAGATATAGGATGAACATGGTTTTCTGGTTTGCATTTTGGTATAGTTAATAGTTTTAGTAGTTTGTGACTAGTGAATAATAAAAAGGTAGATATACTAAAATATATAGTAGTAAACATTTTAATGATTGTCTGTTCTTATGAAATAGAAGTGGTTGGGGAGTGTTTCTTTAGAAGAGATGTTTTATAAATGTGTGAGAGATAAAAAAAGAAATGAAAATGTTCGGTATATTTTCTGTATGACTTTCTTGACATTAGTAAACTACATGTGATTATAAGTGATACTAATTGTCAGGCGGTCCCCCTGTGCTGAATATACATAGGTGTTTTAGTGGTCCAGGTTTTACCGGTGCTCAGCTTCACTATCCCTTTTGAGACACTCGTCAATTTTTTCATTCCATTTAATGTCCTTAATATACATACAGTCAGTGCCGGACTGGCCGTAGCGGGCACCAGGTAATCCGCCGGTGCGCCGCACAGGTGGGTGGCGGTTTTGGGCCCCTGGGGGCCGTTTTTGTTCCAAGGCCGTTTTTGCAGCATAGCTGCAAAATCGGCCCTGTAACAAAATCAGCCGACAACCGGCCCTGGCAAAGAGCTCGGCCACACCCCGGAGGGGGCGGCCGAGCACTTTGTCAGGGCCGGTTTTGGATCCCAGTCCGGCCCTGCATACAGTAAAGGGACGATATATCAAAAGTCTGGGAATTACACCTTTGTTTACTCTCCCCATCCTCTGCTATACACTCTACAGAGTGTTTAAAGGACTTTATTAACATACCGATGTCTAGCTAGTAAAGGTGTTGTAGTGCCACTGGGCCCATTTATAAACTGTGCTATGGGACTGTTTATGTTTTATCCGCCAATTTGCATGTAGAATACTTTTTGCTGATGAGCGTTCCGGAAGACACCTGTTAAAATTAAGACTGTATGGGTATAGTGGCGTTACTAGGAATGGTTGGGTTTCTGTTTGATTTCGTACGGTTAAGCAAGGGCGGGGGTGGGGGTGGCGGAGGTGGGTATGTTGGTGATTAAAACACAGACTTTAGTAACGTGCAGATGTCTAGCTACTAAAGGTGATGTAGTACCACTGGGACCATTTATAAAGCGCACTATGGCATGGTATATGTTTTACCCGCAAATTTGCATATTTTAATACGTTTTGCTGATGAGTGTTTCGGGAGACGTCTGTTGAAATTAAGCCTCTGTATGGCTATAGTGGCGCCTCCAGGTTTGCTGGGGCTCTTTGTTTTAGTGCGTAAAGTTAAGCAAGAGCGGATGTGGAGGTGGTGTAGTGGTACTGGGAGTATTTATAAACCGCCTTATGGTATGGTGTATGTTATACTTGCAAAATTTCAGGTTTCAATACCTTTTGTTGATGAGCGTTCCGGCAGACACCTATTGAAATTAAGTGTATGTATGGCTATAGTGGCGCTAACGAGAGTGCTGGGGCTCGTTGTTTGATTTTGTAAGGTTAAGCAAGGGCTTGGATGGGGGTGGGAGAGGTGGGTATGTTGCTGATTATTACACGGATATTTGTAACGTGCACATGTGTAGCTAGTAAAGGTGATGTAGTGCCACTGGGTCCATTTATAAAGCGCTCTATGGCATGGTATATGTTTTATCCGGAAATTTGCATGTTTTAATACCTTTTGTTGCTGAGCGTTCCGGCAGACACTTGTTGAAATTAAGTCCCTGTATTGGTATAGAGGCTCTACCAGGTTTGCTGGGGCTCTTTCTTTGATTTCGTAAGGTTAAGCAAGAATGGGGATGAGGGTGGTGTAGTGGCACTGGGCCCATTCATGAACCGCTTTATGGTATGTTATATGTTTTACTCTCACATTTGCATGTTTTAATACCTTTTGGTGATGAGTGTTCCAGCAGACAGCTACGCCAATCACACAACATTTCTGTGGATAACAAATCTTCGTGCTGATAGACACTCTTGCACTGTGCTAGAAGGCTGCCAGCGTTGATGGCAAATTATGAAAGTTGGTGGCATATTTAAATGGAGGCTTGGACCATTTCTTTGTTACTATGGTGCAGTCAGGGCTTTAAGTGGGAAAAAAACTAGGGGTGCTCTAAAAGGGGCGGGGCAAACCTGTTAAAGGGGTGTGGGCTATCCAAGTAGGGTCATGGTCTACATCAAGATAACTAGCATTGTGTGCTTAACAATTATCCTATGTTCGGAAAACACGCTCTTTAAAGGATTTCCCTTTCTACTACAATGTGGATCAGCTAACATGATGTCTCCACTTCTCAGTAGTGAGCAAAATGAGCATGCGCACATCGATGTGCATGCTCTCACTGCAGTCCAATAAAAAAAAAAAAGAAAACTGACTACCTTTGCGAGGGCCGAAAATAGAGCCAGATAGAGACCCGTTTCGAGGCCTCGAGAAAAATAACTGCCGGTGCTCAGACCCGGCCCACTTAAAGCCCTGCATCTATCTATCCATCCATCCTAAGCACTGCGCCATCCAACCATCTTTCAATTCATCCATACATTCCTACATACATACATACATACATACATACATACATACCTCTGTCCCTGTACTTATCCTAAGCATCTATCAGCCCACTCGCCTATGGTAAGCACTGTGCCATCCATCCATTCATACGCCCATATATCCATACATACATCTGTCCCAGAACCAATCCTACGTATCTATCAGCCCACCCGTCTATCCTAAGTACTGGTCCATGCATCCATTCATTCTTCCATCCATTCCTACATCCATCCATCTAGCTATCCATTCATCCATCTGGCCATCCATCCACTAGCACTTTATTCAACTATCCGTCCTTATTTTCGTGCACCCTCTGCCCCCGATCCAAAATACCACGTATTATATTCTTCCAGCCAGCCTCTTAAGGGGCCGAACAGGCTGGCGATAATTATTGGCATGCAGATGTTTCTGATAATGAATAAGAAAGCTTTGACTTGCTCTTTGTGGACCATAGTTAACCACCCTTCTCTGGTGGTGTTTTAAACAAAGGTTGATCCAGCGAAAAAAATGTAAAGCAGCTTTTCAGTGTAAGACGTTAATTTAGAAACATAACGGGGCATATTATCAAGAACGGCTAAAGCGGGGATAATGGACTTGATAATATGCCCTTGTGAATTGCCATAGCAGCCCAGGTTCTGGTGTGAAGCTGGGCTTCTATGGGAATTCACAAGGGCATATTATCAAGCTCATTATCGCCGATAAAGCGGCCATAATTTTAATGCCGTTCTTGATAATATGCCCCTAAGTGAGCCAGGCAAAGCGTGTGTTTTAGTAGCACTAAAACAAGACACTGAAAGGTGAGAGCAGGGTTGTGCTGGAGTTGGCTGCATGTGGTCGTCTCCAAAGGCGCAACCAGAGCGAAATTTCGTGGGAGGCTAATTCTTTCAGCAATAGGCAGAATGGGGATGTTGGGGCTCTACAAAGGGGTGAAAAAGAACAGAGCCTCATTTACAAGCAAATGTTCGTTTGAAGACCTATGAAGTACTCGGGTGCGGCTCTGTGTGTACGATTGGGAAGCTGTCTCGGGGAGTCCGGGGACAATGGGCGTTGCGCGCCTGGTGGTCTCTCTTCTAATCACGCCACGATGATGTTGCTCCTGCGCTGCAAAAAGAGAAGGGAAATCGTGAGAGAAAATGGCTCTCTTTAAAGGATTTCTTTACTCCTACAACTCGACTCACCTGGCATGATGTCTCCACTTCTCAGTAGTGAGCAATGTGCATGCTCTCACTGTCTCACTACAGTCCAATAAAAAAAAAAAAAAACAACGGACTGCTTTTGCGAGGCCCGAAAATAGAGCCCCATAGAGATCCGTTTAGAGGCCCCCAAAAATAAACTGCCGGTGCTCAGACTCCCCAGACCCCCCCACCACCCCCCCCCCACACTTAAAGCTTTGGGTGCAGTTTACGTTTGCGAAGTTGTAGATACAATTGTTAGGCTTATAATGATAATTTTTCTGTGTGCCGTTTGGTTGATACCATCCTATATATTATCTATAAAGTTGTCTACGGTGGGTTGCAGAGGAAGTGCTGTGGGGTGGTGGGGTGCGGTGGAGAGGTGAAAAGTACGAGGTAGTGCAGTTATATGTAAATTGTAAAGGTGTATGTAAATAATTAAATAAATACTTGTTGTATGTTCTTTGGCACTACCCGTCATCCTACTGCTCCCTTGCCCTGCTCCATCACATTGCAGCACTGCATCTGGAAGCCGTCAGTAGAACGTATGTAATTGTATGTTCTTATTTTAATATATTGAACGGAGGTAAAAAATAATTGAATCTATTTTTTTTTTCTTTCAGAAAATTATTTCGTTTGGATTAGAATTTGAAAATGCCTAGAAGAACTGAAAAAAAAGACAAGAGAAAAAAATATATATTTGAAGAAAAGGAAACATTTTCAATTAGAAGAAAATGAGAGTACTACACAAACAGTTTTTTTCTGGTAAAAACACTAGACAATTTCTGAAAAAAATATTCCGAGCATTTAATGAAAATAACATCACGCAAAGGAAAAAGAAGAATTTTTCAAGTAAGGAGAAGGAGACTTCAGTTTCAAATACCAGGATAAGAAAACATGATAAAAAAACAGTATCTGTTACCCGGAGACAAAAACAATTTCAAGAAATTTGTCAGAGACTTTTTCGAACTAGAGTGATTCAGAATTTAATGAAACATGCTGCAAACATAAAAAGAAAGTGCTGCAATTCAAACAGAAGCAGCGTATTGAAAGTATAGTGGATACTGCTTTCACTTTAAAACAGAAGTTATTGATTGTGATTTTGAAGAGGATCAAAGTGTTGGATAAAGTAATCAAAGTGTTGAAAGAGAAAAGTAGAAGAAAAAGACTTGTGAACAGAACCAACTTTTGCAAAATCTTTAGTGGACATTGGAAACCTACTTCTACTAGTGAGCCTTTTTTAAATGAGGAAAGTTACTTCCAGGAAAATAGTTTACCATTTGCAGTTGATACTGGAGGTCGTTGCTACGAAGTTTAGGATGGTTGTCCCCTTCCAAAAGAGGAATTGGTTGGTTAAAGTGCAGAAGAGTTAATAGCTGAAGAAGTGCAAGGGAAACATACACAAGCTCCTGTGTATAAGTGGGGTTGTAGCACTATTTATAGTATTCGACAGGAATCTATTGACATAATGCGAAATTTGCTACGAGAATATACACAGAAAAGTATTAAACAGAAGATTAAGTTGTTGCAAGGACCAGATCCATGTAGAGCCACTGGACCCTGATGAATACCAGCCTCTAAATGTCCCCTATGACACATGATGTAAGGATCTGACCGATGCCAGTGGTTTGAATACCTCCTCAGACACTGGCTTGGTTTCACCTCCTACCGTGGCTTTGGAGGAAGGAGCCCCATTCGCTGTGGTGGTGAAAAGGGCGGCTGAGGTCCTACACCTTAAGATACCCACTGTGGCTGTCAAGACGAATGTCTTGACTGAGGTGCTTCAGCTGGGAGTCACCACATTTGAACTGCATCTCCCGTTTAATGAAGCCCTCACAGAAGTCTTACTCGTGGCTTCGTTCCAGCCCTGACCAGGCTGTGAATAGGCCGATTGCCCTCTGTCATTGCCTCGTCCCAGGGACCCCAGTTACTTCGCACTCCATCCTACTTCGGAGAGCCTGGTGTCTCAAGCCTCCACTTCCAAAGTAACTGTTGGCACATTCCATACAACTCCCCACGACAGGGTATCCGAGAGGGTGGATAGCTTGGGGCAGAATACGCCATCACCTGCACCACTGGAAGTCGCTAACATCTGACCGCTGGGTTTACCAGATTATCAAAAGGGGCTATTCCCTCCCTTCCATGACTACCCCTCCACCCATGCCACCTACTTGATGGAGGACCACATTTCCTTCCCTCGCCAGGATGTTCAGGCTCTGTTGGCCACAGGAACTATAGAGAGTGGCCCGGCATCAGAAGTAGGTTGTAGTTGTTATTCCGGCAACTTTCTGGTGCGCTAAAAGGATGGAGGTCTTCGTCCTAATCTAGACTTGCACCCTCTCAATTTCTTCCTGAAAAAGGAGAATTTAAAAATGCTTACTCAAGTCTTGCCTACCTTGGACCCAGGAGACTGCATGGTAGCTTTGGACCTGCACAACGTATACTTCCAAATTCCCATTCTGCCTGCTCACAGACGTTACCAGTGGTTATTGGTGGGCCACAAGCACTTTCAGTTTGCGGTGGTTGCAGCTCAACTGCAGAGATCAGTGGTTTCAGTCTTCCCCTATCTCGGTGACTGGCTATGGAAGGCGGACTTGCCCCAAGCAGTCGTCTCCCACATCCAGACTATGGCAAACCTCCTACACTCACCGAGGTTCACTAGCAACTTGCCGAAGTCACACCTGATCCCTTCTCAAGTGCCCCCTTTCATCCAAGCTGTTCTGGACACTGTGCAGTTTTGGTCTTATCATCCCGGGCGGCATGTCCAGGATATTCAGGCTTTTGATACTGATGTTTTAGCCTGTGTCCTGGATTTTGGTGAGACTGACTCTGAGACTGCTCAAGCTTATGGCCTCCTACATTCTGCTTGTGATGCATGTCCTTTTGCATATGCAAGCTCTTCAGTGGGAACTGTAGTTACGGTGGGCACAGCATCGGGTTAATCTCTCTGACATGGTCCAGATCTCAGAGGGCACTGCAAAAAAACCTGGACTGGTGGCTGATGAATCATGATTGGGTCACCGGCACACCCCTCACCGTTCCCCAACCAGATTTGACAGTAGTGACCGACGTGTCACTCCTGGGCTGGGGCAGCCATCTTGGAGAGATGGAGATCAGAGGACTCTGGTCTCCGGTGGAATCTGGACTCCACATCAACGTATTGGAGCTCCAAGCAATCCGGTTGGCATTGAAAGCCTTTCTACCATCCATCAAGGGAAGGCTAGCAGGTAATCATGGACAACACCACCGCTATGTGGTACTGCAGCAAACTGGGTGAGGTGGGGTCGTGGACCTTCTGTCAAGAGCCCCTGCACCTCAGGACATTTCCCTGGTGGTTAAACACCTGGCGAGTTCTCTGAACGCCAAAGCGGACAAATTCAGTGGAAGGTGCCTAGAGAATCACGAGTGGCGTTTCCAGCTGGAGGTGGTGCAAGGTCTGTTTCAGCAGTGGGAGCCTTGGTTAGACCTGTTTGCCACCACCGAGAACACACAATGCAAGTAGTTTTGCATGCTGAAGTTTCCAAAGTGCCTCTTGCTCGGAGACGCTTTTTCTTCTCCTGTGGAGCCCTGGCCTCATGTACGCCATTCCGCCAATACCACTCCTGCTCAGATCTCACGAAGACCAGGAACTATCGTGTTCATGTCATTATTGTGGGCCCGGACTGGGCTCAGAGAGTCTAGTATCCCAAGCTTTTGAGCATGTCCATCGGTCCTCCGATCTGGCTAACCCGTCGAGAGGATCTTCTGTCGCAGCAGCAGGGACGAGTTCTCCACTCGAACCTGCCAATGCTCTGTGCATGCAGATTGAGTGGCCACAGTTGACAGCTTTAGACTTCCACCTGAAGTATGTAATGTAATTCTAGCTATTTGTGTCCCTCCACCAAAACGGTATACGCTGGCCATTGCAGCAAGTTTGCGGCATGGTGTACAGACAAACAGGTTGACCCTTTATCTGCACCCCTTTCCCAAGTTCTTCTGTTTATTCTTACCCTGGCCTAGCAGGACTCTCCATTGGTAACCCTGAAGGGTTATTTGTCTGCTATCTCCGCCTTTCTGCGGCTGCCAGATCAGCCTTCCCTTTTAAAGTCCCCTACTGTAAATAGGTTTCTTAAAGGTGTTCAGCGCGTTTCCTCCAGCTCGCTTTGTTATGCCTGAATGAGACCTCAATTTGATTCTTACTTTTCAGATGTGCTCTCCCTTTGAGCTGCTTCATAAGTGCTCTCTTAGGCTCTTCACAATCAAGATGACCTATCTGGTGACCATTAAATCTGCCTGGGTGGGGTCATTGAATTGCAGGCGCTGTCATCTCAGCCTCCATATATTTCTTTTCACCCAGACAAACGGGTCCTTTTGACTTGAGCATCCTTGTTGCCGAAGGTAGCCACCCTGTTCCATGTAGGCCAGTCCATTACCGTGCCTATCTTTTACACTCTGCCTTATCCCCTTATCTGCCTTATCTGGCCCATCTCCCTGCTCACTTATCTGGCCAAAGTACTGGAAGCCCACGTGGCAAAGTGCCTGTCCAACTTCATGGAACTTTCTGACTACTTGGATCCACACCGAGCAGGATTCCATCCCGCCCATTCCATGGAGACAGTAATTTTGGCAGTCCTGGATGCTTTACGAGATAAAGCTGACAGAGGAATTCCACAGGCCCTGGTGCTATTAGATCTATCTGCCGCCTTCGACACAGTCAATCATGGCATTCTGAGGGACCGTGTCAGGCAGGCGGGCGGGCATCCAGGGCTCAGCCTTCAGCTGGATTAGCTCCTTCCTCGAAGGCCGCACCCAAGCAGTACGCTTAACCCCATTCACAGCCACTAAGCTAACATCCACATTTGGAGTCCCACAGGGATCCTCATTATCCCCCATCTGTTTAATCTTTACCTCTTACCTTTGATTCAGTCCCTGAAGGAAAGGAATGTGACTACCTTCAATTATGCCGATGATCTACAGCTAACGCTCACCATGGATAACTCACCTAACTCAGTCCTTGAATTCCAGGCCACCATGCTTCACATCTGCCACTGGATGGATCTAAACCATCTAAAACTCAATCCAGGCAAGACTGAACTAGTTCTGACAGGGAACAGTCAGATCTTCTGGGGCCCACACTACTGGCCTTCGGAACTTGGATCACCCCGAACCCTCTACCTCTGTCAAAAGCCTTGGAGTCACCATCAATAACGACCTATCCGTAAGATCTCAAGTCGGGCGGTGGTCTCGTCCTGTTTCTTTCAGCTTCGAAAGATCAGAAAAATCAGCCGTGTGCTCACTGATACAGGTCGTGATAGCCTTGGTGCTATCACACTTAGACTATGCCTAATCAATCTACCTAGGTATGCCACTCTTCTTAATGAAGCGGCTACAGATGGTTCAGACCCAAGCAGCGAGACTGATTCACCAGCAACCCAGATGGCAATCAGCCAGACCTCTCTTGGAAAAACGACACTGGCTCCCTATCCCTCAACGCACTGCCTTTAAGACGGGATGTCTAATTTTTAAGTCTCTTCACGGTCGGAACCCTAAATTTATTAACAACCTCCTATCTAGGTACACTCCCTCTCGCAACCTCCGCTCAGCACATCTCCAGTTACTGACCACCCCTGCCTTCAAGCTAAAACGACAGGGAGGATACAGGTTTGCATCCCTGGCCCCTCGACTGTGGAATTCCTTCCCTCCGGAGATTCGGTCATGTACTGACCTTCTGAGTTTCAGGAAAATGCTTAAAACTTGCCTGTTCGTGCAGGCCCACGATTAACACTCTCCATTGGCCTCTGCAAGTTCTAGAGTTAGTTCCATGAAACCTCTGGGTGCACGTGCGCTGTATAATTTTTTAATAACATAAGATCCCTCTAAAGAAGAGGAAAGACTCTTCTGGCTGGACCAAAAAAGAGTGTTGTTCTACCTTGACTGCACACAACTGTTCCAAGCAGATGATCAACTCGTGAGATATGTCGGAGCCAAGAAAAGGAAGGCCTTGCAGAAACGAGCCATCTACTGATGGCTCGCACCCTGCATTAAGATCTGATACGCATTGCCCAAGAAGCAACCCCCAAAGGGCTTGCATGCAGATTCCACCAGAGCAAAGGCTGCGCCCACTGTGTTAGCACGTGGAGTTCTGGTCTTGGTTATGCTGTAAAGTGGGTTTTATTACACACGTTAACCAAACACTCCTGCCTGGCAGTCTGTTGCATCAGGATAGACACTTTGCCCGTTTGGTCCTTTATGACTTTTTAGTCTAATCCATATTGCAGCCCCACCTCTGGGGAGGGATTGCTTGGGTATCTATTACAAGGGAAGGATTCTGCGGCTAGAAGTCTCCATCAGATGAACAAGTTACTTACCTTTGGTAGCGTCTTATCTGGTAGAAACTCCATCTAGCTGCAGATTCCTTACCGACCCACCCATCCTCCCGCGCTCTGTGAATCGATTTTTAGATACAGGGCTGTTACCTATTCAGGTCCCTAGTTTGACCCACCAGTAGTCAGTGTTCTATGTGGCTCCTTGCTCCTGGCATTGAAAGTCACGAAAAGGAAATGACATCAGGGTGCTGAGGTGGCTCCTATATAGGAACCACGCACGTTACTTTTGGCCTGGCAGACGACGCCGCACAGTGCCAAACGACGCCAGCTACCGGCGTGCAGGGGTGCTGCTCACAAAAAAAGTCCATATCCAGTCTGACACCCGGGGAAAATTCTAAGGTTTCTGCGGGTAGATAGTCTCGACCAGATAAGTAATTATCGAAGGTAAGTAACTTGTTCTTTGAAACAAATCACCAGTTAACTATAGTTCACAAAACTAATACTGCAAGGTTAATGGTGAGTGATTATGCATAGAACCTCATGATAAATAATAAGTGATATGTAATGTTTTATCATTGTAAAGAAATACACATTATTCATTGAAAATATCTTTGTGATTACGAGTGAATGAATTTTAACTTTGCCTCTCACCTCTACAAGTTAGTTCACCATTTCTATTGGGGTGTATCTAGGACAATGCCTGTTTCTACCTCGCTTTGTTGTCTCATTCACTTGTCCGACTAAGGTCCAGTTTAGGAATGGAACATGTTACATAGTAGCTGCAAAGCTGTCAAGCTCATGTACTGACAATCAAACAACATAAGAATTGTTGAGTGCCGATGTTTGGTTCTTTTACCCTCTGACTGGGAAATCTGGTTGAGAAATATAAATATATATAAAATTAGCCTAATAGTTATTGTATTGACTGACCAGTTTGTAATATCCATAGCTGTGTAGTGCCAACCGTCATACTTATCCCCACATACCTTAAAAACTGTTGGACCTGCTGTCTGATAATAGCCCTCTGGCATCTCCTCTAAAGTAATCATTCTCCTTGTCTGCCTCTCCCACATTTCTGGGCTGCCCAATGATTCTCTGTGAAGGGAGGGGGAGTTGCTCTGCCGTCTTTTGTATTTCACTGTAAGGAAAGGCCAATGTCACAATCGGAGACTCATTCAAGAGGCACAAATGTATCTAACTCTGCTTCCTTTATCTTTTCAAATTTTTTCTGTGAGGTCGGACGGCCTTGCACTCACTTACAAGTAGCTTTCTGGAGAACAGACTAGAAGATTCCACTTGTGAGAAATTTACTTTTTGATTGAGGGGGTGAAAACACTTCTCAAGCTTTCACCACAATACTTGTCAGGGTAAAACACAAAAGTCACTAAATTAGCCTGCGCTTAACCCTCTGGTAGCTTGGCACTAAAGCAGGCTTCACTTGGATTCACTATGTTAAGGATGTATGCAGCGCCCAAACAGTAATAAAGGGAAAACACTGCATAAAAAAAAATAATCCCAAAACCGATTTAGAAAAACATTATTTTAACCCTTTCGCTGCTAGGCCTTCCTCCCGCCCTCTTTTCTAAGCCTGTTCTTTTGGCTATTTGGGGTAGTTTGCGCTTGGGCCCCTGGAACTTTTTGTCCACATAAGGTATGCAAGCCAAATTTGCGTCCTTTTCTACCAACATCATAGGGTTTGTGGATTCCCCTCTAGGGAACCTGGAAATTAGCCAAAATACAGTTACATATTTTTTTTTGTGGTGGGGGGATAGGGGAAAAAGTGCTGCCAAAGAAAGCATCTGTTTTCTTCCCTGCACATGGTATCAGTGAAGGGTTTGAGGTGCTGAAGTCACCATCTTCCCAGCTTTCAGGGACAGGCAGACTTTTGTCAGAAAGCAAAAACAGAATTACTCACTTTTGGTATTTTACTGGGACATAGCCTATTTTTGCTACTTCTTGTGCTTTCAACCTCCTTCCAGTTAGTGGTAGAAATTGGTGTGAAAGCAATAATGGACCCTGGAAGGCTATACATTTATGAAAAGGAGAAAACATTCTGAATTCAGAAAGGGGTCATTTGTGTAGAGCCTTCAAGGTTTTTTAATAGAAACTTAACAGTTGAAAATAAGGAAAGTTGAATAAACTGCCCTTTGTGCCAACATTTTCACCTGTAACTTCTTCGAAGTATGACAGATTTTTTTAAGCAATTACCGTTACATTTGCTGGACCCTTCTGGTTGTGGGGATATATAGGATTTGTAGGTTCACCAAGAACCCAAGGAACCCAGAGCCAATAACTGAGCTGCGTCTTGCATTGGCTTTTCATTGTGTACCGGGTATATATATCAATCAATTGGGGATTTATAGAGCGCATTACTCTTTCGTTGAGGTATTGGGGTCCGGTGTTATGGAGGGCTTTGAAGGAGTGAGTGAGAAGTGTGATGGTTATTCTGTTGTCAACGGGGAGCCAGTGGAGGTTTGCGGAGGTGTTGGGTGATGTGGTCATGTTGTGGGATGCCGAGGACGAGTCTGGCTAGGGCGTTCTGGACGATCTGGAGTTTGCGAAGGAGTGTTTTGTTGATTCCGGCGTAGAGTGCGTTTTCGTAGTCCAGCCTGCGGGTGATGAGTGTGTGGGTGACGGTCTTCCTTGAGTCCTGCACAGTATGCAGAGGGTGTTGAAGCATGTGGAGGACAGAGCGTTCTGGCGGTTCATGGTGAGTGAGGAGTCTAGTATTTCGAGTATGATGTATAATAGCAATTTATTTGGTAAAATATAAAGCGTGAAAAATAGATATTAAGGGCACCTATGTATTTCTGAAATGGGAACAAAATATAGAGTTTAGAAGCAGTAGCTATTTGCACATCTCCAAAATTGTGGGTACCCATACCAGCATGTGAATTATAGGCCATTTTACAGTGACTTCTTTTTTACACATTGTCTTACATTTGGAAGGCAGAAATGCATAGAAAGTCAATAGGTAATAACAGTTGCTCTACAATTCTGGGTTCCCCTAAGTCTCCCGATAAAAATGGTACCTCACTTGTGTGGGTAGGCCTAGTGCCGACGACAGGAAATGGGCCGAAACTCATCGTGGACACACCACATTTTTACTGTGTGAACTGACCTTTTTTTTATTTTTTTTGCAAAGTGCCTAGCTGTAGATTTTAAACCCTAGCTCTGCCAGCACCTAGGGAAACCTAGCAAACGTATACATCTTTAAAAACTAGACACCCTGGGGAATCCAGGATGGGGTGACTTGTGTGGCTCTCACCAGGTTCTGTTACCCAGAACCCCTTGCAAACCTCAAACTTTATTTTAAAAAACACATTTCCCCCACATTTCTGTGATTGAAAGTTCTGGCATCTGTGTGGGCCCACAAACTTCCACCCACCCTGCATTCTCCCGATAAAAATGGTACCTCACTCGTGTGGGTGGGCCAAGTACCAGTGACAGGCAAGGGCCCAATACGTATTGCAGAGACATCAAAGTTACCTATCCGAAAACGACCTCGTTTTGCAAAGGGGCCTACCTGGGTTCTTGGCCCCGTACTCGGTGGCCATCTTGGAAAATCTACCAAACCCTCACATTTCTGAAAACTAGACTCCTGGGGAATCCAGGGAGGTATGGCTTGCGTTGCCCAGCCCCCCCCCCCCTGTTTTCCTTCCTAGAATCCCCTGCAAACCTCAAATTTAGCTGAACAAATCAAATTTTTCCTCGCATTTCTGTGTAGGAGACTTGTGGGATCACTGGGCGCACACAATTTCCCTACCACCCGATATTCCCCCAGGTCTCCCGATAAAAATGGTACCTCAATCGCATGGGTGGGCCAAGCACCTGTGACAGTCAAGGGCCTAAAACATATTGTGGAGACATCAAATTTATCTATCAGAAAACCACCTGGTTTGGTAAGGGGAGCACATCCGTTTTTGGTCCTGGGTTTGGCGGCCAACTAGGAAAACCTACCAAACCCCGACATTTCTGAAAACTAGACAGGAGTTCCGGGAGGTATGGCATGCATGGATACCCCAATATTTTCCTACCCTATCCCCTGCAAACCTCAACTTTAGGTTAAAATAAATCCCATTTTCCTCACATTTCTGGCTGGATTCACCACGCCGGCACAAATGTCCTACCACTCAGCGTTACCCTCAGTCTCCCGAGTAAAATGATACCTCACTTGTGTGGGTGGGCTAAGAGCCTGTGACTGGGAAGGACCAAAAACATGGAGTTTGAGGGTATAGCACAGCAAACTCTAAGCGCTCTAGATTTTTTTTTATGTGTTTTTAGGCGATTCTGCATTGGCCACCCACACAAGTGAGGTATCATTTTTATCAGTAGACCAAGGCGAACGCTGGGTGGTACGACATTTTTGTTGGCTCGGTGATCCCACACAAAAATGTAAGGAAATTATGATATTTTTTTTTTTTTAGCTACATTTGAGGTTTGGGGGGGATTCTGGGTAGGAAAACATTGGAGGGGTCTACGCAAGCCCCACAAACCTGGACTCCCCCGGGTATCTAGTTTTCAGAGATGTCTGGGCTTGGTAGGTTTCCCTAAATGGTCGCCGAGCGTGGGACAAAAAACGCATGTGACCCCATTGCAAAACCAGGTCGTTTCGTGATAGATCATTTTGATGTCTCCTCAATACACTTTAGGCCCTAGCCTGTTGAAGGTACTTGGCGCACCCACACAAGTGAGGGACCATTTTTATCTGGAGTCCTGGGGTAATGCTGGTGGAGAAGTGTGGCTCAATGGTTAGAGTGGCAGACCTCGATGCAGAGCACTGGTCCGGGACCAGGGTTCGATTCCCGACGCGGCAGGGTCTCGGGCTATAAATTCCTCGGACCTGATATTCTCGCATCAGTGCCTATTCTAATCATGGGTCCCACGCTGCAACTCTGGGCAATAGCTTGCTTAGTCTCCACAATGCCCTTAACAGCGCTGGGATGCCTGGCTTCACCATGGGGGTGCCCAGGAGTGGACACTTCACACGGATAGCCAGGAAGGGTTCCTACAGCGGTATGAGTACAGCGCGGAGATACCCCCAGGGGTGATTCGGCGCTATATAAGCACATACACATTTAATGCAGGTGGTAGA